>NW_026251233.1:0-2400000 GCF_024521655.1 Durotheca rogersii | reverse complement strand
AAGTGGACATCCGAGTGCGTGCGTCTTCGACATCGACGCCGTGACCGACGATGTCATATATGACGAAACTCCCTACGATCAGGTTAGAACGATCGGCCAATACTGCTTACACGGCCCTCTAGCACCTACGGTTAGCTTTAACCATCTCCGTGCGGCAAGGGCGACCTTCAATAAGGATGCCTTTGCCCTGAGCCATGGCAGTATGCGCATCCTCGTCCTTCTGTTCCTACAGTTAGTCGGGCTTGCAGTTAGGCTTGAGTGCCTCTTACGGTAAATTGACAAAACGCGAATGGCATGTTGCGCTGGTCTCGCCGGATCTTCACGAAGACGATACCGAATTTGCTAAAGGCCCGGGTCACCTCGGCCTCGAGACGGGAATCTTTAACGTTCTCGGGGAGACTACATATCAACTGGTCAGATCTCCCTCCCTTCCTCCTACGGGGGATATCCGTGGAAAACTTACTTCGCGACGAACACACAAGCTGTCGCGGGGTAAAAAGCTTGGGCATCAATACCAGCGACCTGAGATCGGATACCAAGCTCAGAAGCGCGGGAACGCAGAGGCGTACGGGCCGGACACACTGGAAACGCGGCTTGCATGGTCGATCCAACGGTCATGGGTGCCTGTGTATAAGCTCCACGGACTTCGTTGGGCGAGATACCAAAGACATTTCTATCGTCATCATACTTTCCGACCTGAAATCCGATATTGTTCCTAGTACAAGATTAGCTACGGGCATCCCGCATGGATTTCTCGCTCGACTTACTGCGACTTTGCACCACGGAGCCGATGTCCTCCAAAGCGTGGGGAGCCATGGCCATTACGGGCACCAAGAGGCTCATAGCTATTTGACAGGATTAGTGGGCACTACTGGCCGTTATGCAGTCAGTAACTCACATATTCGCGGTTGGCGAACGTGAAGGGGACCCATCAAGGGAGAGGCCATCTAGGACAGCGTCGAGACGGACGCCTCCTCCTGCAGCAATGGTGAGCATGAGGGAGACCTGGCCGAATCTACAAATGTCTATCTCGGTCGGTTACGGGGGATGGACTTACCCTGGTCAGACTTCGAGCTTGGAGACTTGCAGGGGGAGTTGTCGGCCGAGACGGCCAGGCTAACCGACTGCTTCTTTCGCAAGCCAGACATGATGAATTCCAAAGGATGATTTAGGCTATTTCCACTAATGCAGGGATATGTCGGTAAGCGGTTAGCAGTGAGGGAGTGCGGCAGCGGACAACGAGGGAAACGTCTAGGGTATCGTGATCTTTGCAGGAAGAAGATGGGACGAGTGGGGTGGTGTCCGGTCTTGTTTAGGAGGGTTGTGTGAGAGGAGGGGACGGGGCATCAGAAGGTTGCTATGGAGATGGAAGCAGGAAGACAAGATCAAGCACACGGGACAGCACTCGGGCATACCGATGTGATTGCGGATTCAACGACGTTGGCGGTGCGCCTCGTGATACCACGAGAGATGTTGCGGGTGCGTGTGGTTTATTTCTCGAGACAAGGTCGCGGTGACATAGATAGAAGGAAGAGAAAGATGACGTGTGGAGGAGGGTGGCGAGACGAGAGAGGGTAGCAGGCGCAAGAGACAGACGAGGAGATTGGGGGGGGGGAAGGGAGGGAATGAGATTTGCTTACAGTCAGAAGAGGTACGGGTCTCTCGAAGCGCGTATACACGATCGGCGCGTGCACTTTACGTTTCGACGTCGAAGAGTTGATCTCACAGGCCTGCTCAAATTAGGGTTGCCGAGGCTTGGGACAGGTTGGTGAGGAGGCTGTTGATAGACAAGGACAGATCCAGCTCTGAGGCCGTGACGACAGATGGGGGACGCGGTGAAGGTCTCTGGGAATTACGGACGGGGAAGGGTTTACAGGTGTCTGTCTGGTCTCGATATCAGGAGGGACGGGTTATGAGAAGGGCCACTGTTGGGGAGGGGGGAGGGGGGAGGGGGGAGCAGATAAATGAGGTGGTGAGCTGTCGAAGATCAAGAGAGAGGACAAACGAGGGAGAGGTGTAAGCGCCTGGGAAAGATCAGACGGGACGGGGGCGGGTTTATAGTGGCACGTCTCGACCGCGGCGCCGAGAGTAGTCTTGATGGCGGGACAGGAGGAGTGAGGATGGGTTGGGAGGTGATCCGAGAATGAATACGAGGGTACGTAACCTCGGACTGATTCCGCTGAGAGGACGTTGTTGTGCTGGAAGGAGCAGCACTCCTCCCTCGTAGGGAGTCGAGGCAGGCACGGGTGGAAGGTATCCCAGGTACGGTACCGGCCAGGTACCGTGTAAGGCGGAGGTGTTGGACCCACAAGCACACGGGTTGGTCGACTCGCCGACGGGAGCTATGATACCCCTTATTGAGGTATCTGCGTATACCTCCAGACCTGGTAGGGCAGACTGGCAACGGCAGCAGCCGCAACGACTGGGTTACCTATCAGGTATCCACCTACCTCCTAACTTAGGTACCTCTAAAGGTACCTAAGGTAGGAGGTCAACCCGAAGTACCCAACATTGTAACAAACCTACCTACCTCTACCTTAGGTACCTAATCTCCTGGGCTATCTCCCCCAGGTTAGGTACGTGACACAAGGGTAGCGGGCTTGTCAGTACCTAACCCGCAGTGAAATGGCAACTCCGCCCACCAAAGTACCCGGGGTACCTGTCTCCGTACGTGTGTACGTGTCGGCCTTCGGCAGCCTGAGAATACTTCAGACCCGACGTAGGGGTGATACCTGGGGAAGGCCAGGTAAGTACCTACCTACCTGATCTCGTATCTAAGGTACCGGAGGGTGGGAGGTTGCCTCTGTGAGGATGATCTTGTGGGTGCCCGGGCGCTCCGAAGAAACCCAGACATTACCACCTACGTACCTCCTATATTCGCTTCACCTCCCTACTGGACTGGCGTATATTAATGCGTCGACCTGGGCGCGGGTCACCTGGCTTACAGCTAGGTAGGCGGGTGTATAATAGCCACGCTACGTGATACCCGGGCCAAAGGACAAGAAAAAAAAGGGACAGTTACGGAACTTGACAGCTTGAGCAAAGCAACATTTCCATCATTTCAGTCAGCTTACCTCGGATTTCCACTCACTGGACAGAAACATTACTTACATGGAAGCTGGAGCTGGCGGATAGATAGGTACCTACGTAAGATAAGTTGATTCTCGGGTAGTTATTAGCACCGCTCATATAAAGTGATCGAGGAGCTTCTCCTCCCCTCTCCCTCGCCCTTTATCTAGGACTGATCTATCGTCCTTACAGGCGCGTTGCCTTCGTATGATGAGCTGGATTTGGCAAAAATTCCGTCTAACGTGAGTGTATCTAACGAAAGAAGGCGGCCTTCGTCACCTGCAAATATGGCTCTGTACGCGGAAGTTGGGATTTCGGGAGATTTAGAACGCGGTCTCCATCCCGTGATTTAATAACCCGTCTCGCGTCTTGCCATTATGCTACGACCGCAACTTCTTACTACACTCCTACGAACACGCTGGTTTGCCAGAGAACCCCCCGGGAAATACAGAATAAAATGCTGCCCGAATCTTGCCCTCGCCCCTTTCCTTCTTCGTGAGTGGGCCGGTGCTGCTTCTGCTTTAACCTGTGCAGTGGGTATGCAGCGGGTATGCGGTGGGTGCGCTTGGTGTGTTGACTGTGAGGTGGTTTGAGAGCTCTTTTCTGCTACCCCGGTTAAAGTCAATACCGCAAAGCCAAAAATGGAACCAAGTTTACAAGGATTCATTTCCAGATACCCTGGCATATCTAGTACCTACTTTCTCGCCGTTGATTTTCTCCGGCTTGGAAGGCCTTGACTCCTATCTCCGAAGACAATTATATGAGAATTGTTTTATTAACTGATTCGATAATCTCGAGTCTTTGCCAGTAGGGGGGACAGCTCACAAGACTAAAAATTAATAAGTTATCAGAAGATCTCCTAGAAATCATAAAAGTGAAATAAGTCAAGTAAGTACACAACTTGATAGCACCGCTTTGCCAGGGCTTGATGATTCCCTGGATTCTCCCATTAATAGATTAGTGTTGTGCCACACAACCAAATTGTTCCCAACGACGGCCTTAAAATAATACGTTCGTGCTCCAAGGGCTCCGGGGCACCCATGACTCAGCGAACCTGCTGATAAAGAAAGCCGTACGGGTTTCTAGCACTGGCCAGGCGAACTTTCTGTCGCGTCCACCTCCAAAAAGGCCTCCATAAGTCACCAGCAATTCCCACTCAGACGACCTCTTGTCACCCTCACTACGGTGCTCCTCCCCGCCACATCTCCAAACAGGCGTCACCATTGCTAGGGATGGATTGCAAATTGCCCTCGGACTTTTGGGGCTTTTAAACAATCAGACCGAGCAGATTAACCATTCTGATACCATTCCAATGGCCATCGACTTTGAGAACGCCAGCGCCACCAAGGACAACACAGATTTGCCCAACTTCCAGGTCGGCCTGGAGATTTTAGATCTTGGCCGAGTTCAATCCTGTCCGCTCGAAGAGATGATAACGACACACAACTTTGCTTCGGGCTCACCAGCATACTGTAACCAAGCAGCGAAAAGGTTTCTCTTTGGGAAGACAAACACGGTTCAGAAGAAGGACATGATTACACAGATAGAGTCATACATTCCAAAAGGTCGGGACATTACCCTCGTGGGGCATGATATTAGACATGATTTAATGGCCTTGGACAACTTGGAATGGACTTTCAAGAAATCCGTAGTAGCCGCACTCGACACATAATACAGGATGTCTGGTCAAGTTCTCCCTTATTTCGCTCTTAGACTGGTAGGGCTTCTCCGTGAGCTCGGCTGTTCACCCACTGGGTTACACTGTGCTGGAAACGATGCATACTTCGCCCTCCGGGTTCTGCTGTACCTGGTAGCTAGAGGCTGTTCTGACAGGGTGGCAGATTGTCAGAATCTGGCTCCCTTACAGAGCATCGCGAATAGTCCTATACAACGTCGTTTATACCAGCACGAAGCAGCCGAGAAACGGCGGCAGAGCCAGCAGCACAAACGACGGTAACGCACTAAAAAGTACCAATCACGATTATGGGATGACGAGACGAAGGAGAAGATTCGTGAGGATCGAGCAGCCAAGAAGTTATCAAATGCCAAGGACCCTTAATAGACGTCGCCCTCTTGTCGACTTTTTGCTCTTGGTCATTTTCCAGGGCCATACCCGTATTGACCACGCCATGGCGGTGGATATCATCCAACAACGCTGCCTGGGCCTTGTGGATGGCTGCGCCGGTCATTGCAGACTCGATATGTCATCAGAGGTAACGGAAAACGCTTAAGCGGCACCGAAGCTGGTGTAATCGGCTGTCTACAAGTGCCGGTGCTCAGTGCCGGTGCCTGGATCCCGATGAGGCTGTACGTGCTTGTAGAGCACCCGCTTCACGCAGAAATTTTGGCCCGAATCCCAAGTATAAAGATGGCCCTGTTTATCTTACTGAACAATTTAACCCACTCGCGCCTCAAGCCTGCATATCTTAGTATGTATCTAGTTACAGGAACACAGCACTTACGACAGGACTCCCAAATTCAGGTACCATAGTTTAGAGTGGCAGCATCGTGAAGACTCAGAGTATCACAGCATTGTCAGAGCGATCCAGCAGGATATTGAAATCATTAGTAATCTTTTGATAACCCTCCTATGAGGTCGTCTGTAAAGTTAGAAACCTCAAACTATAGAAGAGCCTCAGACTATGAGGGAAGTCTTTCGACGATCTTCTTGCGAGCTGAGGGGTCATTTTACATTTTTTGTATGAGGTCTATTCTAATCTTAGAGACTTCAAATAAAATTCTTGATATTATATTTCTCATACGAGGTTTTCCCTAAAATTTGAGACCGGCAATGATGTTTTAAATAATATGTTCTCGTAGGAGGCTTTTTCTCAAACTAGAAAGCTCAAATAATTGTCCTAATATCATAGTAGCAGTTTTCCGAGACCTAGCTGTAACGATACTGAAGGGTAGTGGGCCTGGACCGATCGTGTTCCGAGCGATCGCCGACTGGCCTACGGTCACTACGCCTACCGTATATGTATGCATAGCCTAACCGCTACTCTATGGGAGATCGGAAGGCAAGCAGTAGACTACCTACCTACCTACCTATAGCTCGAGGGGCAATTTACTGGTGACCCCCTCTTATCTCTTCACCTTGCGCAGCAACCCAAGCCACGATATCCTTACAATCTTACACTACAAAGAGTTAAATAGGAGAAGGAGGAAGCTATTACCACCAAGTAGTTATCAGAAGCAGCAGTCATGACAGGCGAGGAGAAGAGTTCCGTAAATAGAAGTAAACAATGACCTAGAAAACGAAATAAAATAACGTTATAAGAGAGCCAGAGAGCTGAAAAGAGCGTCTTCGAGACATTATATAGAATCATAGCGTACAGCATGTAGTAGCAGAAAAGAGAACTCTTATATCAGCTTCAACGTCAGAGTCGCCCAAAACGAACTCCTATCAAAGCCCTCGTGAAAAGCCCCCAGCCCATCCTACCCCTCCGGCCACAAAACACTACCAATTAACTAAACCATAAGCGTAGGACACCCGGTGTCTCCCCTATACCTGCCCTGTTTAGGAGTGGTTTAGCGCCTGTTAAGGCGGCAGGCCGTCTGCGGTTCTGGAGGGCAAGGTTTGGGGAATATTACAACAAAATTTGATGTGGCAAACCTACGAGGTCGACGGCGTGACAGTCGTCCGCAGACAGGCTGCGCAATCAGCACTGCCATGTATGGTCGGTTTCGAATCAGCGATAATAGCTATAATTGAGTGTCAATTGGGAGTCGTCCGAGACGAGGGGGAAACACATGCCTCCTAGACAATTGTCACGGTTGCAAACTCCAGCTGCCACAGCAGCGGCAGCAATGGCTGGGAGTGAAAAGAAGGCTAGGAGCTTCGTCGTACCCGTAAAGTCACTTCTCATGTGCTTACGAACTTGATGAATACAGGTGGTTGGATTGATCATTTCAAGATGACCAAGCTCGACTAGGCAGTACATCTATCGAGTCTCAAATCTCTGCAAAACTAGTTAAACGCGCCTGCTTTTAGAAGCACATCAAAGTCAGCATCACTCAGTGCATCAACAGGTTGCTCATGTGTCTCAGACAAGCGTAGTCGCTTGCTAGAGGGTCCTGAAACGTCGTGCTCGGGTAATCCATCCCATAAAGGCCGCTTGCCCTTCGATGACATTGCTTCAGCGTCCTCATTTTCGGCGTCCACAGAAACAACCGTCCTGCCTGTTTGAATGCCTTGAACGGAGACTGTCTTCCGTTCTTACTGGTGCAGTTGTGAAGGGTTTGCATCAATACCGGATGGAATTGATTCGTCAGAACGAATTTCTGGACTACTACGCTCCCTTCTCTCTCCGCTAGTTTTAGATCTACTTGGAAGCAATAGATTGCCCTTAGAATCCAACGTCACAGGGAGTGTGACTTCAGTCTTGGCGTTCTTAGGAGGGTTCCTCCAAATCATCGAGCTGATCCGGCCTCGCCGCATGGCCCCTGCAAATTGGAGAACATCCATGAAGTCGAATTTGGTACCTTCTTTGGCATTCGACACCACTGTCATGCTTTTGGTAAACTCCTTGGGTGCCCAAAAGCCCTTGTTATTAGTTGACCCTACATCGTCAAATGACGCGCTACCCAAGGCAGTGCTTCTCAGATGCTCTCGATACTCGGCTAGGATAGGTTCTATCGACCGATCTCGGCAGATGAAGTCGCTGAGATTTCCATCTCTCGCTGCCCAGCGGTGCTTGCGATTGAACCTCTTCACTTGTAGATGCCAGTCTGGATGTGTGTCTAGAAGAGTTGCAAGCGGGAGTCCATGCTCTAAAATGGTCGAATCCATTATGAAGATACAGATTTCGTTTCCAGCTGCACCAGCCTTGACTGAATCGGCTGCCGTGGCTATCACCACGTTTTTCTCCTCAAAGTCCGGAAGATTAGATGGTAGGTCCCATATGCACTCGTCTCCTGTAGGTGGGTCGGGATAATTCAGAGCTTCTCCTGGCCGTGGAAGTTCCTCAAGAAGAGAGGATACACGAAATAAAGACGATGAAACTTCAACCGTGTGTCCGTTTAATAGTTCAAAAACGATGTTCCGCGCTTTTGACACTGACACTGGCTTGATGACAACGTCAAGTCGATGTCTCATCCCCTCTGCCGTCATCTCCGATAGAAAAACCTGAAAGTTGTGAGGTTTCTCATTCTCTGACTTCCCACACACCATTGCTTCAATTCCAGTTTGGCGGCATTTACGAGCGACACATGCTTTCAGTGTATCCTGAATGGTACATTGCTTGAGCATGGTGAAAATCCCCATCGCAGGTACCCCCACCGTGGGGAATCCAGTTGGGGTACGCCCAGGATGGTGCTGAAGGCTCGCAGTCTCTAGCAGACGGTCAAGAAGGGACTCCGCTACTGCAAGGTACCCCAGTTCCCTAGTCGGCTCCCAGGATGTTGTTAGGTAGGCTGTGACACTTACGACAACCAGGAAAATCTTATCTTTGGGATACTGATCAGCATCCTTACGGCTTTTGGTTGCCCATGACAGCTCAAGGGCGTCGAGCGCCTCCTTGGAAACTCGCCAAGCTTCGGTTAGGCATTTGAGAATTGAATCAGCTAGTGCCTTGCGCTTATTTGGAACCAAAGATCCCATTAAAATCCCATAGTTATCCTCTGTCACATAGAGAGCAGCGAAAAGAGATTTGACGAAACCGGCATCTCGAACGAACCCAGATCTGTTGTCATACTTCTTAAGAGGGTCAATTCTCGATGTATTGGGTGTTCTTGGTGCTGTCGAAGACTGAGGTTCAGATTTGTTAAACCTCCTCGATGTCCAGGTCGAGTGAATCATTGGCTTGGCTTCAAGTTCGGAAGCTCTAAAAAGACTGTTGACTATGGCTTTACGGTATATCTCGCGCCCCCAATCAATAATGTAGTCGACAATGAGCAACAATTGCAGTGCGTGGTCGACAGATTCGATGCAGCCTTGCCACGAGGGAAGTAAGTTAGGTTACCGCTTCACGAGCCACCCCTTCACGAGCCGGGTATTTTGTATAGGTTTACATACAAACGATTTATCCACGTAAAAAACCGGGAAAAGATCGGAAAAATCGGAAATTTACTTACGTAATTAATTAGCCTTATTAAATTAACATATGAATTTTTCGAATTTCTTGCTTAGTAATATAAGAAGTTATTTACGATTTAAGGTTTTTTGAAACTATACTAATAGTTTCTTATATAATTTATTAGTAAATCTATTAACTATACTCTATATCGGCCTCTTAACCTATTTTTTTCACGGTAATAAAGTAGGTCCATTACCTAATCCTTTATACTATAGATAGAATAATGGTTAAGATTACGTAAACTTTTTTCTTTTTATTTTTCTAATTTTTATTAAATTAAATAAGTCTTAAAAACGTTGATTTTTAGTGTTTTTTTTTAGAACCTCTTTATATGAAAAAATAGGACAGTCGGAAAGGTAGAATTCTTACTATGAAAATAGGTACAATTTGAAAAAGTTTTAACCTATTTAAAAATGTAGTTTTTTTAAAATAATAAATTGAATAAAAACGAAATCAAAGAATAAAAATAAGATTACTTAATATAAGCCATTTTTCTATTTATAAAATGAAGTATTAGGTAATAAACCTACTTTATTACTATGAAAAAAATAAGTCAAGAAGCCGATATAAAGTATAGTTAATAGATTTACTAATAAATTATATAGGAAACTATTAATATAGTTTTAAAAAACCTTAAATCGTAAATAACTTCTTATATTACTAAGCAAGAAATTCGAAAAATTCATATGTTGATTTAATAAGGCTAATTAATTACGTAAGTAAATTTCCGATTTTTCCGATCTTTTCCCGGTTTTTTACGGGGATAAATCGTTTGTATGTAAACCCATATAAAATACCCGGCTCGTGAAGGGGTGGCTCGCGAAGGGGTAGTCTAGCTTATATGCTGAGATGACCTTCAGTGAGCTGGTTACAATATCAGGGTAATGACTTGCGACTCACAGCACAGCAGGAATCTGTGTCATGACCTTCAAAATAACATGCCGTGATTGACCATAGGCTGCCTTGATGTGAGATCTGCCAGCTCAAAGGACCGGCTTCCCATGCTGTTGTCTCTCCTGCACCCTGTCGTAGTCTTTCCTGAGACGAAAGCAGCTGGCAAGCTCTGTAGGCCCTAAACTTTGGATCTGTTGGCATATTGTTCCCGCCCTCTTCGGGATCAGAAGTAATGACAAGGAACGGCATGTCATCGCTGATGAATCCTATCCTACTTTCCAGCAACTCTTTATTTGGTATTTGAATATAGCATGCTTGATGTCGAGTTTTCGTAACACGCATTGATTCAACTTGAGAACCAGTATGCTTCTCGCCATCATCAAGCAAATCTTCTAGCCACAAAAGACATGCCTCGTGGCCATCACTGTCGTATCTTATCAGTTTCTCGGGTGAAAGTCTACCTGGTGGTCTGAGACGTACTTTTCATCATTGCTGGCGCCTGCGTTACACGTGCAGACCGTTCGTGTTAGCTTGTAGTTCCTCAATCGCTGCCATATGTTCGATACTTAGTGCCTCGGGAAGAGTGCTACGCTCGGAATGCCAGAATCTAGATCTGCAAATTTCGCTATTCATAAGATCTGAATTTAGCTTGATGCGTCAAACAACTCAGTAATTCGGATACAAACCATTAGACCTCAACCGATATACGCGCCATTATTTCCGATTGTAAAATCGCTGGTAATTCACAATTCTCGGGGCCTTTGCCATGTGCTAATTTCTTGGCTGACCTTGCAATGAACTCTGCGCGGGACTGCATCTGGCCACGCCATGGCTTCCTAAGCAGATCTGCTCCAATGTACTCACGATATGCCCAGGACCTGGTCTCTCTAGTTTCTGAATGTGACTGAAAATGACTTTGAGGATATTAGAACAAGGTATGAAGTCATCGGCAATCGAAGTCGGCTCATCGTATTCCAATGTGAGACGTATTATTCGTCCTTCGGTCTCTTCTGCCATATCCATCACTATGTTTATCAGTCAATAATAAAGTTTATAGCAGCGTAATCGATTTCCTTTGAATAGGAGGATTGAGTCTCACGTGATCCCGGTAATCTTGGGCGAGATCTTGCTGATAAGTTGTATTGGAGTGCACGAAATATATCAACAAGAGGCAGCCCGATCTTATAATCACAAGGCCTTGTGAAAATGATCGTTACAGCCTTTTTAAAAAGGGCTGACGCAGCCGGCAAGACCTCTTTAGGCAGAATATTTAAGGCAGGAATGCGTTGCAGAGCAGGATAGCTTTGGCCGAGGCCAAGTCAACCAGGTTAACCATGTCGAAGCACAGACACCTCTTCGCCAAGGGTGGGGGTTGGACTCGTCTTCGTGTCTCACACTTAATACACTTTCGCCGCCGCAAGGAAAAAGCCCCTTCATTTCAGTGAAAGATGCTCGTGTTGGTTGCAAGTTACAGCAGAGTTTTTGCTAATTCGCTGTAGAATGGCCGCATATAGGGTCGCATTGTGGCTGTGACAATGTCCTGTAACAAGGCAGACACACGACTGCCGGAACCAACAAGAAAGAAAAGTATTATAAGCGTCGTCACCATATGTTACACGGGGAGACGCGCCCCAGCGCCAACGCATAAGTCAGGAGGATAATCCCCTATACCGTAGCCCCGATTCTGTGCTGTGGGTTCACTGGAGATGGCCCTGGTATTCCCGGCGGCCCCATGAAGCCATTCCAAGTCATCTGTAAGCGTGAGATCGGCGGGGGTGGTGGTGGTTGCCCTAGGAAGCTATTCCTGCCGTTGCCAACGGGGGCTTAAGGTCCCAAGGCTGGAGATTGCCACGGCTATGTAGATGGCGGTCCAAATTACTGGGGAAAGTGCCCTGACAGCATTTGAGATGCTCTGGGTACACTGGAGACCGCTATCAGCCTACTCAGGATTGAAGCTATCGCCAACGGCCGCAGTGGAGACGCCGCTGGCGTGCTTGGAGTTAAGTACTCCTGCGGTAGAGGCTCTATATATGGCCTGATTGCGCCGGGGCTAGCTGGGTGCGGTGTTGAAGCGCCTTCCTCCTAATAGGACAATATCCTCGCTGCTGCCCGTTGCTGAGCAGGCGTTCTTTGGATAAAGCTATTCATAGACGCTGTTAACGGCGTCACTAGAGCTATAGATGGTGTTGCTATAGTCGTTGTTGCTGTGGTATTATGATGCTTTTTCTGCTATTTTTTTTATATACTTAGGATCTTATATGAGACGAATATCCCCAGCTTCAGGTGGTACTGCTTATATTACATGTCACGTAGAGAGCCACATATACATGGTTCCCTACTCCTTCTCTAGTTCCTCGCTTACCTAACCTAGCTCCCAAGCTCGCTTATATAAAATAATTTACAGCTCCTTATTATCTATATATACCTAGGTAGCTCGTATCTCCTTTATTCATTTCCTTCCTAGTGGGTTAGTTAGTTAATTCATCTTCTTCGTACATTCTGTTACCCCCAGCAGAGCAACCTCAGTTCCTACGTAACTCTCCCGATCTGCGTAATAATGCCTACGAGGTCGAACGCACCTCACCGCAGACTTTGCCTAGACATGTCGCCAATTTGAAGTGGCTTTTCTCTCCTGGCAGGTGGCAAGATAAAATGAGTATAGATGACAATACCTATCGATACAGTACTAGTGAGAGATACTCGGGAATGGGAACGGGACGGACCGCGTGAGATGATCCTAGCTCGTAAGACTAGGGACAAAGGACAGAAACGAACGACCAATGATGAAACCCAAAATGAATGGGAAAGACAAGAGACAGAAGGTGAGACACCCCAAAAACGCAAGGGGGGAAATGGGATATATTACGTAGATCGGGAGAGCTACGTAGGCACTGAGGTTGCTCTGCTAGGAGCAACGGAATGTAGGAAGAAGAAGGTAAATTGACTAAATATCTAAGAAGGAAGGGAATGGGCAAAGGAGATATAAGCTACCTATATATAGATAATAGGAGCTATGAGCTATGTTATGTAAGCGAGCTGGAAGCTAGGTTAGGTAAGCGAGCAACCAGAGAAGAAGTAGGAAGCCATGTATAGGTAGCTCTCCACGTAACAGGATATTAAAGACAGGTTGTTCTGGCGATCCCGGACCGAATTACTAGGAATGCATAGCTTGTATTGCTGCCCGTGAGGCTATTTCGGGGAGGTACGTGGTCGACAGCGTCGTGGTGGTGGCGGTGGCGATACCGCCGGCGGCTCGATAGGTACGTAATATCGATATTATGTGAAGCCACTCAAAATCCCGCTATTATCCGGGCAACGAGCCTTGAAGCAGTCACTTAGAACCCCAACCCGTTAAAATCCCCGGTACAGAACATAATATCTAGTTCACGATAAAGAAACATGCCACATCTGGGCTTGACCTAACGGGAGACGGGGGAATGAAGTCAATCCCGCAACCAAATCTGGCCGAGAACGAGGACGCCCTTTTCCAGAGTGAACGATGTAGGGCAGGCGTGGGAAGAACGGCCGCCGAAAGAGTTGGGGTTGGCATGCGGCGCCAGAGGGTGGCCACTTCTAGATCACCATCGCAACACGCTCGCCCTCCAAATTGCGTATCTATCGAGCCCATGCTTATAACGTTGTGACTCCCCGAGGGGGTTCCCGAGGGAGCACACCGACATATCCGCCCCCATGAACGATCGGGCACCTGCTAATACAACGCCCAACATTGCACCGGAAGCACGGCGGTGCAGGGATATCTCGGCTATCTCATAACAACCATACGAGGTGTGGTCCGTCAAAGTGCCCGCCACCGGCTGGACTCCCATGCTGACGAGTGAGTACGGGGAACGAATGAATAGAATAATAGTACATGCCCGTGTAGTGGGGAGAGCAGCGCTTACGTTGCATCTTTCTGGAGCTGGCACATCCTTGTATACACGGCGGCTAATTCCTCTCAGGAACTATCCCGGGATATTGACACATACTTTGGGATTCGGTCTCGAGAACTGGCCGTTCGATCAATATTCCAACCCCGCAGTCGCTCCCGCATGTCTTGGATGAGCCGTATTTATACCACGTTTTGAGGGGGGATCTGCCCTCTTTCGCGAAGTTTCCCGAGGGGTTGAGGCTTACGACCCCAACCAACTCCAATATGCAACGCTACACTCAACAAGCAAAGTGCAATGAAAGAGTCCTTCTGAGCATGGGTAAGGGAGACCTATCACCGTCCCCCCCCCCCCCCCCCCCCTCCCCCCGGGCCTAAGGAAGTCTTTTCCTGGAAAGATGTTCTACCCATGCTCGTCCGTATGCTGATGTATATTGCCTTCTCCTCGTCAGAATGGAGCGTCTCGTGTACGAGCTATTCGGTCGAGGAGCCGGCCTAATGAGCCGCGGGGAAGGATAGAAACGCATAAATAGAACCCGCTGCCACGACGGGCAAGCCTACTCGTTGCTTCCTCGCCGTCCAGGACCGGAATCCTATCATGGCTTTGGCTCCCTCCGTTAGGTTTGGGGTGCTGGCAACTTTGCTACTTGCCGTAGCCGAGCCTTTTGGTCAGGCGCATCGCTGGCCAGAACTTCATCGAAGATACCTCAACGGCTGGGGACAAGTGAAGCTATCGTACGATTATGTGATCATCGGAGCCGGGACAGCCGGCTTGACCTTAGCTGATCGCCTCACGGCGGACGGGAAGAGTGAGTTGCGACGCCGGTCCTGTCGCCGGTTGTGAGTATAATGACACTTACGGTGGTACCCAACTCCAGCTACTGCTCTGGTCGTGGAGAATGGAAAGCTAGGTAAGGCACAGGAGCGGTGAAGAGTCTGTGATCTGTTAAACCGCTGACGTATATTCGAAGTCGATTCCCCTAGAATTGACCAGGTTTACTCCGGCACTGCTGCTATAGGGCCAACATGGTCGTACCACATCAATTCAGTTCCTCAAGTCAACCTGCAGAACCGCACGACGGCGGTGCTGGCGGGAAACTTAGTCGGCGGCAGCTCAGCTATCAACGCGATGATGACCGTCCGAGGAACATCGGAGGATTATGACCGATGGGGTAAATTCTTCAGTTCCAACTCCACTTGGTCTTGGGAGGGTCTGTTACCGTATCTGAAGAAGGTATGTTGTGAATGAGTCTCTGTGCCGAGTGCCTGTCCATTAATCTTGAGGAGGCCCTGAACTTCGTGCCCCCTGAAGTAACTGTCGCGGAGGCCACCAATATCACCTACGATACTTCGTTTTGGGGCAATACCTCCGGCGTCTACGCAGGGTGGCCGTCATTCCAATGGCCCGGGTTAAGTGAGAGACCAAGCACATGGCGTCGATAATATACCCCACTAACCTGTGGTGAAGCTACACAGATCGAAGCCTTCCAGGACATACCAGGGGTTGAGTTCCCACCCGACAGCGGCGCAGGCAGGGCAGGCGTGTACTGGTTTCCCACGTTCATGGACCCCAACAGAGTCCAGAGGTCATATGCCAGAACCGGGCACTACGACGAGATCAATCGGACGAACCACGAGGTCATCACAGAGTCCCATGTGACAAAGATTCTGCTTGAGGATGGCGCGGCTACGGGAGTCGTCTTTCGGCAAACGATCGGTAATGTTACCCAGCTCACCACTGTCAAGGCCACGCGAGAGGTTATTGTGTCAGCTGGTGCGGTTCACTCTCCTCAGCTGTTACAGCGCAGCGGCATCGGACCGAGAAAGCTCCTCGAGGCTGCGGGTATCAACACGACAGTCGATCTGCCCGGCGTCGGCCAGAACTTCCAGGACCACCCGATGATGTTCATGCAAATTATACGTGAGTGTATCCTTCGCCCACTTGTGCAGCAAGACTACCTAGAGAGCTAAAGACGGGTGCCTCAGTCGGAAATTTCACGGTCCATCCGAGCCCGACGGACATGTTCGGGAACCGGAATTTTATTGAGTGGGCCCAGGAAGTATGGAGAGTCAACAAGACGGGTAAGTCCAGAGAGCATCACGAGTTCGCAAAGGATACGCGGACTGATCCCGAGCCGATATAGGGCCATACTCCATGGGCATCGGAAACGCCGCGGCCTGGTTAGGCATGCCAGTCATCTCTCCCGACAGATTCGAAAGCATAGCGACCAAATTGGAAACTCAGGATCACGCAGCCCAGTTACCTCCCGACACAGACCCGACAGTTATTGCTGGTATGTCGTTTATATATAAGTCGAACTCGAAAGAGACGTGTGGTTTCGGAGCCAAAAAGAGGAGGGACAATTATAAGCATCAACGAATCCTGCTAATATCTACATTGTAGGATACAGCGCACAGATGAAGGACATGGCAGCGTCGATCCGCTCCTCGAATACCGCGTTCTAGTAAGGGACTTCTCCTAATCACATATCGCTGTTTTATATTTCCGCCGGCGCCATCCGGAGTATCCGCGGTTGCTGATTCGCGTTCCCATACCGTAGCAACCACGTCCTAACTGGCGCCGGATCGTCGGGGACGCTCGTGGACTTGCACCCGCTGAGCCGGGGCACGGTCAACATCAACACGACGGACCCGTTCGGGGCGGAGCCGGTGGTGGACTACCGGGCGCTGAGCAACGGGGTGGACGTCGACATCCTGGTCGAGATGCTGCGCTTCACGAGGCGCTACTTCTTCGAGACGCGGCTGCGGGAGTACGCGCCGCGCCAGGTGCAGCCGCCCGACTCGGTCGACGCGCCGGCGGACCTCGCCGGCTTCCTCGCCCGGAACCTCAGCCCCTCCGAGTTCCACCCGGCCGGCACCTGCGCGATGCTGCCGCGTGCGCTCGGCGGCGTAGTTGACGAGGGCCTCCGCGTCTACGGCGTCCGCCGCCTGCGCGTCGTCGACGCCAGCGTCATGTCCGTCCTGCCCGGGGCCAACACCTGCCAGACCGTGTACGCCATCGCCGAGAAGGTGCGTGCTTGACCCCAAGCCCGCGCGGCTAATGTCGATTGTGAGGCCCGGGAGCTAACTGACGACGTCGTGTAGGCGGCCGATCTCATCAGGGCCGATGCGTAATCGAAGCGCGGATTCCGCCGTCCAACTGTCCTTTCGACGAAGTCGCTCACGGCCCCCGGGGCATCCAAGAGGTGACGGGGTCGATAGAAACCTATGGTATAGAGGAGTGGTAGAGGATGCCACGAGAAATATTTCGTTGCCGTATTCTCTTTTGTGTACTTGGCCAGATCGTCCGAATCATATATACGCAGCTCCTCGTTCAGATTTGCAGGCAGGACGCCATCAATGCTTAACCGCGATAGAGCGAGCTCGTGCGTCGGGATACTCCATTCGTATTAGGGGCCGTGTTAAATCCGGCACCTGGTTCGTCGACTTGTAGATGAAATATGAGGTGGGTTACCCCATGCCGTTCGTCTCATCTCCGATTCTACCTAGACTCTCCCGTAGATCATATCCCACCATTAGGAAATCCCGGGTCTCCGAGAGGATATGAAGACCCAAATGGATTCTTTAGGGATGCCTCGTAGTGCTTCTAAAGAGCCTATCAATTTTTTCACACGTCACACTTCGTCACCACCTCTCTTGCTTCGCCGAAATAGGGTAAATATTTCCGCGTATCCTCTAGCCAGCCTGCGCCATTGTCGCCAGTGTGTCGTGCCTCGTCGCAATACACGGGTATCAAAATGCCCTAGTAGGGCCAAATCGTATGTCTCGAAGCATACACCCCTCATCCGCCCCTCTCCCTCGTTCATGAGCACTAAACAACAGCGATGGTGCTCAACCTCCGATATCCAACATCTGTTGTAAGGTCGCCTCCGAGGCTCGGAAAAAGCGGCCTCTCTCTTCGAGATCGTCCTCGACGCCGCCGAGCGCGGCCTCTTTCCGCCTCTTGGCCTCTTTTGCTGCGGCCATGCTGTTCTGCCGCTTCGTCTCCAGAGGCTGCAATTCGGCCTGCAGTCGCTCGAGTTCCTTCTTCTTCCTCGGGACTTGGCTCTGCAACTGCTCTAATTGCCGGTCCAGCTCCGCCCTCTGGCGCTTCTTCGACTCGACGAGATCCAATGTCTTGCCCAGCGGTAAGTTCAACTCGGGGTTCGGGCTCGACCCCGTCGCCCGCGTCGCCCTCAACTCGGCGACCGCATTCTCGAGGTCCCTGATCTTGCCGGGGAGCTCCCCTAACTTGACCTTCTCGACCTTCACTTTCTCGTACTTCCGGCTCAATTCACGCGCCTTGCTCTCGAGGTCGGCGACCATGCCGGCGACCTCCGTCTTTAGCGCTTTAAGCGTCGCTTTCGCCTCCAGATTCTCCTTCTCGAGATCCGCATTTTCTTGCGGGGTGACGATGAGAGGCGGGTCGCCTACGATGGCGCGGATGAACTTCTCCTTGGTGACTTGCTCGACGTAGCTGAACCGAAGCTTGGCGAAGAGCTCCCGATAATGGGTGAGATCGGCTTCTAGGGAGGACGGCGTCGTCGCGTCGAGGGAGGAGGTGGAGATGTCTGATGTTCGCTGGTGGGGATCCTGCAACTGCGTCACTGCTACAACTATAGGCTCGCTAAGCTTCAAGATGGAGATTTCCTGATCATCGCTGAGGGACTGCAGTCTAGCCAGGACATCCTCTGCTCTAGGAGGCGCCATCGCAAGCGATCACGCCTCGCGAGTATCTTGCGCTAAAGACCCAAGGGCGTTATGACGGGGGATACAGTGCAGACGCTTAGTTGTGTAGCCACCGATATGACTTCTTGACGAGAAAGGGGGATTTCAAATGGCAGCGAGTCGGAATTTGTTCTTGCATTGATATAAGCACCACGCTCTCGGAGTTGCCTGTTTACCTCTGTCCAGAAACGGAAAAGTGCGGTAATCCGATAGAAGATTAGAAGATGAGAACGCAAGTCCTTATCTGACTGCGGTGAATGGCGGCAGAATCATGGGGCTGAGATAAGGCCAGCTGCAAGCTCAGATTCTGTCTTCCCCACATATGTTTTCATAATCGCTTATCGCCTTTGTTGCCGTGTGGCAGCTGCTGACCTAACCTAAACATCTGCAGATTATTCTGCCTATTTCAACATTGTGTTAAGTCGTTCACCCCGCCGACTGGCTGGCTGGCTAGTTGGTTGGCTCGCTGAAATGATTTGATGGTTTTTACACCCATCTCCACGCTTTTCCTGTCCCATCTAGGTCCGGTCCGTCCTTCAGACTTCGGGTCTTTTTTTTTTTCTTTCCCTCCCTCTCCCCCTCACCATTCCCCATCTCTGTCGTTGAAGATGCCCCCCAAAGACCTACTTACGGACGATTACGTCGCAGAGCTTCTAGCCAAAGAAGCCAACGATTGCTCGCTGAAGTACTCTTCCATGGGCCTCGACGCGTTCGGGTCCACCAAGTAAGCACCTTCGGCACTTCCCGCCCTCTGTCCTACTCCCAGAATTCGGACCGCCGACTTCTAACGGGTGCTTCCGTCAGACGCCCTGCAAATCAGCCCAAGCCCAACACTAGGTTCCTCAACAATATAATCCGCGACACCAACAGCCACAATCGTGCGCTCCTGGCTAAAGAAAACGCCGAGTCGCAAGCAAAACTACGCGACCTTGAGCATGCGGAGGAGCAGAAGCGTCGGGAGGAGGAGCGCAAGTTACGAAAGTCTAAGCCGGGGCCCCGCGACACCCGAAAGCGCATGCTGGGCGACATCGCCGCTATAATTGGCGGGCCATCTAAGAAACGCAAGACTGTGAAGGCGGACGAGTCTGCCGGCAATGCCTCGGATTCTGCTGGGCCCGATGTTGAGGGAAGCTCTCGCCGGCGACGAAAGACTTCCGCACCTGAGAGCCCCGATGTCAAGAAGAGGAAGACTGGCCATAAGAGTCGCCCAGCAGAGACGAGCGGAGCACGTCGACAGACATCTCACCGAGAACAGGGGCGCGAGGAGAGCGGTGTCGTGCCCGAATCCCGAAGTCGCAAGCACCGGGACCGCTCGTCTCGCCGCAAAGGCGACTCTTACGACAACAAACAGCAATCAAAACACTCCAAAAGCAACCGACATAAATCCACTTCATCCACGGAAGCATCAGACTCGGACCCTCTAGATGCTGTCATTGGGCCTATGCCAGCAATTAAGTCTACTATTAAACGACGAGGTCGTGGTGTTAACTCTACCACGTCTGGCATAGACAACCGCTTCGCCCCCGATTACGACCCTAAAAAGGATACCATACCCGATCTAGGAAACGGAGACGATTGGGATGACGCAGCGGAAGTGTTCCGTGACCATCAGAAATGGAAGAAGCAAGGGGCAGAAAGACTGCGCTCTGCCGGCTTCACCGAGGCACAGATCGACAAATGGAAGCAGAGTGGTCCAAAGGACGAAGCGGAGGTCCGATGGAACAAGCCCGGAGGGTTGAGGGAGTGGGATCGCGGTAAAGTTGTCAACAAAGACGGGTCCGTATCCTTGAAGGCCCAATGGAAGAAGAAGTAAGCCCAGTTGAAAAATTCCGGGGCCGCGTAGCGTCTTTACGACGAAAAGCATCGAAACGGGTAGCCCTCATTTTTCTTGCAGCATTCAGAGATCCCCTCATCGGACGTTGGGTCGAATTATATTACACAGCATGGCACGACACACCACGGCATGGCGTTGGCGGAAAGGAAGATCTTAAGTAGATGCATTCGAGGGCCCGTCCTCTGTCGAATCGCATATTCGATCGAACAAGGCAGTGGACGTTGCAAATTGACTACAACGTCCGCAGGGAAGTAGTAGTGGGGATGCAGAATCATACGGAATAGAAAGCTCAAGACCAAAGATTTGTTGCGACTTGAGCATTTCATCACCAAGACAAAGAGGACGTGCCTATTACCCGTTGTTAGGGGACCAAATCGGGAACCAGATTCAACGGCGCCACCAAATCAAAGTTGACGACGACCGAAGACGGCGGTGAGGCTGGCATAAGGTTCCCGTGATTTGGTGCTTTGGGCACGGGACGGGACAGGAGGCGTACGTAGCAGACAGGATACTCAGCACATTATAGCCTGCCCGGGCGGGCCTTTGCCGCAGCGGATCGTCTGCCTGGGGGACTACGACACCTACGATGTCTGTACCGTATCTTGGGGGCTAGGAGGTAGGGGGTTGATAATATTGAAGGCCCTAGCTGGATTCCGCAAACCGCTATCGCGTGTTCGCTCGTGTGATCGATGATCTCATTCCCCTTCTCGGACCCAAGTTGACTCGGGTGCACAGCTACGCATGTACCTCCTCGTAGCTCCAACACTAGAGGAAGGTACCTGGCAGAGAACCACGTTAGCATATGGTACCTTTCATAGATACCAGGTAGGTGGGTATGTACATTAAGCAGGTGCTGGAGAACCGCCCTCCGCGGCGCCGGCCGGCCGGGGTAGCTTGAGGCCAGCCCTGAGGAAACCCCCAAGCAAAAATACCTGCCAGGAGATATACGGCGGAAAGGGGCCAGCTCCACCCGAGGGCGCAGAACACACACTTATGTTACCTGTGTATGTTACATGTGTGTCTGTGTACCTAAGGCAATTCGCATCAACCTGCAGATAAGATAAGCACCCGAGACTGGGAGCTGGGCAGAGAGGTAGGTACCTCATTGGAACACAATAGGTAAGTACCTAGGTAGTCAAGGCTCAGTGTAGACTTTCCGGCATGTTCACACCATTTCGAATTAATTGGGTTTCCTTCCAGATACCTACATTTTTTTTTTTTTTCATGTGGAGTCGTGATGCCTATATGCCTCCGATAGACCTGCCTAAGGACCTGCCTAACGTAGGCACCTAGGTACCTTAGGACGTATCTTAGGTAGGTAGAAACGGTACGTAAGAGGTACCTAATCTAGCGTCATGCCCACACGTATACACATGTAGGTCCCGTGGCTTCGTAACGGAATCCATAGGAGGTACCGAACAGGTACCGCACCCGCTAGCCTGATCACGGATCGAGCATGCCAATTTAGAAGAGCCAAGAAGTCGCAGAACCCGACTAAGAATGACTCTGGATAGGCTCTGGAGGCCTGCGGAAACCGCCTTGACTTCATCACCTGAGTCTGCCGCATTTCAATATGTAGCGTGGAGGTACCCAAGGCCGTAGTGTGCCCAAGTCAGATACCTGGATCTACCTGGGTACGTCCTTCGTAAAGTTAGATTTACGACGCTGTGTAGGAGGTACCTAGGTAGGTACACGCCTTCGGTGCTTTTACCTTGTATCGGCACCCTCCTTGCCGCATGAACTGCTCGCACCGCAGGTACCATATGTACCTACCTCCTACTACGGAGTACCGCCGAGGAAATAGCGTCAGGGAGAAAGTCGCGGAGCAGCAGGTCGTTGCCGTCAACTCCGCAGTTACGCACTCCAACTTTCCCATCTAGATGTATTATTACCATGTTAGAGTATTCATTGCTGTCGCCGGCCCAAGCCTTGTCCAAGCTCCGGCCTCTACTTTGGCCATCTTTCCATTCGGCCGTCTTTTCAAAGCCTTTGCTACATCTCCTCTAATCCATCGATTCCTTTTCCTTTCTGTGCCGTCGAGCCCGTCCTGCGTGTTTCTGTACCGCGTTATTGATTCAGTGCCCCTCTTCCTCCCCACCGTCACCACGCCCTTCTTCTCCTTGGTCTCCAAGACCTTTTTTTTGCGTCCGTATTTTCTTGCCGGCACCAGTCTTTACCAGTTCCTCCCGGCATCTGCATTCTAGCTACTCCTACGGATGGTCCTCTACGCAGTCACGAAGCTGAATTGCCAGCTATATTAACAAAATACCACCCCTCGTCTCCTCTCACGTCTTCATAAACATGCGACCACCGAGAATCGTCATCCTCGTTCTCTTCTTCGCCGCTTGTCTCTTCCTCCTATGCCGCGCGGTAACATCAGCTGGCCGCTCTTCCGTCGCATCCCCCGCTCAACCTGCGGCCAGGACCAGCTACGGATCCCTTTTCTCCTTTTCGTCGCCCTTCACCCTCTTCCCCCCCAATGCTATCATCACTATAGCCGATGACAATAGCACCTCCTTCGCGGCGAGGCCGGCCGCTTTCGGGCCCCCACTGCCTAACAAAGGCTTAGATGGCCAGCTGTGGATCGGCAGCGGCTTTACCGAGGAGTCTATGCAAGACGGAGAGGGCGAAGGAGAGCTGGGATGCAGTGATGTCCCCGGATGGAATGACGGCAATTCGAATGCCGTTTTGAAGACATCTATGAAGGAAATCCAGCACAAATTCAAGTCTGTCACTCCTGCAAGCCAGATTAAGAATCAGAAACGGAGCGATCCCAACAAGGGCTCCCTAGTCGACCGAACCTCAGTCTCCGAGCCCGAACCCAAAGCCAAAGCCAAGCCCGTCGACGATGGCACCGACGACTACCTCCACCAGCGTCTCGATCAGTCAGCCAAGTCGCAGGGTGACACTCTCGGCTCTTCTGCCTCCAAACATGCCGATATCCAGTCCATTCAGGAGGGAGCTGAGATCGCGGGCAAGATCGTCCTGCTGAGCCGCGGAGGATGTGGCTTTCTCGAGAAGGTGAAGTGGGCGCAACGGCGAGGTGCTATTGCCCTCATCGTTGGCGACAACCAAAGAGGCGGTCCGTTGATCCAGATGTACGCCCACGGAGATACCTCCAACGTCACCATCCCCTCCATCTTTACGTCTCGTACGACCGCCTATTTGCTTTCCCTCATGATGCAACCCGGAAGCTTCATCGAGGATATAATCGACGAGAACGGCAAGCCCTCCCTGAAAGCACAGCAATCCGACAAGGCCCGGAAGAATAAGAAGGCAAGAGAGGCTGCTATCTCAACCCCGCCATCAAAAATTAGCGCGAGGGTTAAGAGTTCGAAGGCACCAATAGCTAAAAGTCACCCCCCGTCGGCCGATGAAGCGTCGGGGCCAGGGCCCGGCTGGTTCTCCCGACTTTTCGGCTTGGGCTCAAGCCCTGGCACGAATTTAGCTGCTAGCGGAAGTCGTCCGCCCAGCAGCGGTCAGCTAGATTGGGTGGTCGTAGAGGACTTTTCCGATGAGAAAGACAAGCTCATCAAAAGCAGCCTCGAACGCGCCTCGAAAGCCGGCTCAGATGGTACTTCGAAGCAGAAATCCAGGAAAGCTCCGAATGATCACTTTCAGATAGGCGTGGAAGACTGGCGAGACCCGGACCTGCTCCGCTCTCCCGACCAGAACGATGAGGTACTCGAATCTACAAAGGAGAATGGCAAGCCTTCCAAACCAAACTCCAAGGCCGATCCGGCCTCAGACACCGGCGTTTCCGATGGAAAAAAGCAGAATGCCAACGGGCAAACGAGTGGTAGAGTGACCCCTAGTAGCGGGGAGTACTCCGCGGGCGGAATTCCCGCCAAAGGAATTGATTCTACAGGCGCCGCCAAAGGGAAAAAGACCACTTCGAATACCGGGGGACTCATATCCAAGATATTCGGGGATGACGACGGCGCCGAGTTCCGCGAGGCGGCAGCCCAGCCTCAAGCTACCGACACGCCCAACATTGGAAAACCCAAACCCCCTGCGAAACGGGAGGGCCTCTGGGTCGTCATCACCCCCTCAAGCGGTGCTACTCCATTCTTCGACACGCTCTTGGTTCTGGTCATCAGCCCACTCATCACACTCACGGTAGTGTATGCCCTGCTCATTCTACGGGCGCGCATTCGACGGCGAAGATGGAGAGCCCCGAAATCCGTCGTAGAACGACTCCCAGTCCGCACGTATCATACTGTAGCGTCTACCCCGAGCCACACATCCAGAGTGCCATCCCCCACCAGTTCGTCTCCTACAACGCCACTGCTTCAAAGCCAGCAAAGAATGCCGAAAACCAGGCCGCGGTCACGGACCACTACCGGCGTCCCGTCTGCAGGCGATTCCCCACCCGCCGAATCTTCCTCCTCGTCAACCCCAAAGACTCCGTCGCGCGCGGAGCACGAGAAGCGCAACACAAATACATCAAGCGAGTGGAAGAAATACATGGGTCGACAGGTTGAGTGCGTCGTGTGCCTCGAAGAGTACGTAGACGGTGTTAGTCAAGTTATGAGCCTGCCTTGCGGGCACGAGTTCCATGTGGAGTGCATGTGAGTTTATATCTGTCAGCTCGGCGAACGTATGATACTAACCGGTGCCAGAACCCCATGGTTAATAACCCGACGGCGAACCTGCCCCATCTGCAAAGGCGATGTTGTTCGATCTCTAGCTCGCGGGATGCCATCTAGCCCACGATACGAGCCGTACCAGGATGACAGCGACGACGATGACGTGGTGGCACAGGCAACTAATTCCCCATCCCACGACTCCCCTTTCGGGCAGGCGGACGACCCCGACGTCGAGCAAGGCATATCATCTTCCCCTCGCCGCTCGCGCCATGAGTCTTGGATTAATGCGCTCCGGAACAGTCTACGAGCCGGGTTCTCATCCCGGCCCAGGGAAGCATCAGAAATCGCCGGTAACCGCGACAGGTGATGATTACCTCGCTCGCGTGATCTGCTTCTACGTGATATCGCTGGTGGTCGGCCACACTATAGCGATGCGGGTTTATTATATGCACTGGTTACTGTTTGGGGGAGTATGATGGAATACGGCCGTCAGTTGGGAATAACAGGATTGCTATGCCAGTATAGGCGCATGGTATACATACTATCGAACCCTTCAAGGTTGAGGCAGGGGACGGGGGGCACTTGGATCCCATGAGAAGGAAAGAAGCGTATCCGATTAGCTCGCGATTCAGTTTCGCCCCTAGGTTTTGAATTGTTGAGTCGTAGAAGCCGCGTTATAGCCAGCTTACCGGCCAAGACAGGAATAATTATACCCCGCATATCTGTCTTCGATTACTACGAGTAAAAAATTACACCCATCGAGTCTTTGCTGCTTGTTGCGCCATCTGATAATCGAGTGTTGCTTTAAACATTTGATGTATGGCCAAGTATAGACATGACAACTTAACTCACGGGACACAGTACCGAGTTAAAAGAAAACGGGCTTCCTCGACGCTCGCTACCCGATGCAACTACGACGGTGTCAGGAGAAGGTGAACCAACTTACGATAGTCTCTTATTGAGCGCAACACCGAACGTATAAGGATTCGTCACGTACGGAATCCTACCCTACCTAAGCTTATATGACCTACAAGATATACAGGCGTCTCTATTTTCACATGGCACGATCGGAGCTGGCTCTAAGTATGAGGCCCAACTAGGTAAGTCCAGTAAGGGTGAGATTAGCAAGCTATGGCACCTGTGAAAATCACTCAACCACCTCTAGTAGGTACACTTTAGTAGGTGCTCTGCTTCGGAAGGTGAACCGTAGCCTGCAGAGAGGGATATACGGCGGCCTGCTATCGGTCTTTTACTTTTCGGTCCGAGGTCGTTATATATAGCCTCTCGGAAGATAGAACTATGAAGGAGAGATACAAGCTCCTAGTAGCTAGTATGTCGTCGCCTTCTAGTTCTCTAACAGAGCAGCGTACCCAGCCGATGTTCCAGTGTGGAGCCTAGCCTCGAGACCGCATACGTATCTCCTGGTTGACATCGCCTTCCACTGGGATGCTTCTGCCCAGCTCGTATACCCCGGCCAGCATTACAATCCAGCTTGCCGCGCACAGTCAGGGCTCGTGCCCTCCGCTCCACCCTCGGTCCTTTCTCCTTACCTACCTACCCATTACCCCCTGTCCCTGTCCGAAATGGGGCGGGACGTTAAGCTTAAATTCTCCTGCGGAACATTTAAGTGGACATCTTAACCGACTTCTACCTAGGCACTTGGTCGTGATATCGCCCCGGTCTTCCACATTCGTCAGATTAACTGGGACCTAGTCAATGAGTTCCATCCTCCCTATGCAGAGAGAGAGGGGGGGGGGGGGGAGGGAGGAGGGCGGAAACAGAGAAGCCCAATAGTTAAAATCCACCTACCTACCTAATAAATAGGCACGCATTATCCCATTGACGGTACCAATAGTTCAACTTGCCCTCTTTTGCCTCTTCCTCTCTGGTTAGCAGATTGAGTCGGAGTTGGCCTAGTGGGTGTAAGTGGACATACATACCACACCTATCGCTCAGATTCGCCGAGTACCTAATTAAGCGTTGTAACGATAGCTATTAACAAACAGGCCACGAAGCAGACGTCCGCTCTGCCAAATTGACTAGCTGGTTGCGTAGATCGCAAGTTTCCCCTTTATAAAGAGAGAAGCGGGAAACTAAAGCGCCAGTGGGCACGCCTATATTGTCGGTGGTATCTATTAGGGGTTACTTCACGACGAGCGGATGGGGTCCGGGGCTGGGAACACACGACGAGCCGAAGTAATAGCGGCCAGCAATTTGCGCGAGACTGCAAGGAGGGCAGACCAGCGTCACACGAGATCCATGCAGGGGCCACGTCCCGAGATTATGTAGCCCCAAGATCCTGCACGTCAAGTGCATAACCGGGCTGCATCTTGGTGCTGGTGCCATCTGCGATGTGTTTGTCGCCCCTAATAAGACTCGGTCTCGTTTTCACACATCTTGTCCTACCTTAGGGTTATGTTTCCGCGCGGAGCTAAGGTGGAGGCCGAGGCCGAGTTGTCTGAGAAGAGCACAGCGGGGAGTGCGCCGACCTCCCGGAACTGCCTGAGATCGTGCCAGTCGAGATCGAGATGTGTCTGAGGGAGGAGTCTCTACCGTCAGTGAGCTGCAGGTTTGCTTTTCGCGAAACGCGGTGGAGCGAGCCCGCGGGAGCGGATGCGGCGAGGCTTCTGGAGGAGGCGTGTTAGCATGTAGATGAGCGCTGCCGGGGGCTGGCTGCCGCCGCCGGCCGCCCCTGAGAGAGGGGCCGCTTCGTTGATCAATCCTTTCCCGCCTCTATACCGGGCACTTACCAGTCTAGTACGAGAATTCTCGCGAACTCGCTAACCCGGTCTCGGCAGGGCAATCTGTCCAACGGCTAACCGCGACTACCATCTACCGTCCTGTACAGCTCCTTGCAGCTTAACACAGACAACCTCGTCTAATCTTCTTCCCCGACGTGTGGGTTCTCCCGTCTCTCCATCGCCCAGGGAACGGCTCCTGCCAGCACCCAGGGCGTTTTGACACATGCCATACGAAATCACTGCAAGATGAGAGGCACCACGCGGTGTAACTGTCCTGTAGGGGTACGACACGGAAGCAACACAGTGTCTGAGGCAGCAATTCCGGATCGCTGATGGTTCTTCGGTACCGAATCTAGGCACGAGTTCGAAAGGGCTCTGGGGAGGTACGGAGACTATGTGACCGTAGCCTCAGCGAAGGCCACCCCTCAGCGGAGGGGAGTCGTTGTTGAAACACACGACACATGGCGACGTATTTCTTCCTCGTCCTGCGTGATAAGACAAGTCCGATGGCATCTCCTACTAATATCAGGTCTCTTGCAGACCTGCTAATGTGTACCGACATATACCTACCTACCTATGCCTTAGGTACCTGCTTCCTCTTGCTATGAGAAAGCACCTGCCTTGGATCCTTGAATGCCTCTTCGCAACGCCTCGAAGAGGTGCCTACCTAAGGACCTAGGTACCGATGTTGAATGTGGGTTTAGGAGGCAGGTAGGCACCTAAGGTATTAGAGGTACCTATAATCAAGTGTTATGTAGGTAGGTACCTGTATTGTTATGTACTTACCTCTACCTAAGATAATACCTGTAGGTACGTTGGTATCGTGAAAAGGGGCTCTCCTTCCGTTGCTGGGCCGGTTAGAAGCAGCGGATGACTTCATTCGACTCCCCAGTACATACCTACCTACCTAGGTAGGTACCTCCTCGTGGCGATGCCCTCCCCTTTCTTCCCGAGCAGCAGCAGAAGTAGCACCGCCGACCCAGGTCCGAGCTCTAACGCAAGTAGCCGTGCATTCGTCTACCCTTCCTTCCTTCCTTCCTTCCTTCCGTCCCTGCTGCCGTTGCCCTTCCCCTATAAGCTAACAACAACTTGACTTGTTTTCTCCTCTCGACCCATTCGTCCACCTGTCCACCTACTTTTACCCCGGCGTCTCCTGTCCCTCTCATCCTCCTCTGCCTATTACCACTTTCTCCTCCCTCCGTCGCTGATTCACTCCCTTTCTCACCCTCCCTCTATCTTCGGCCTTCCCCCTCTCCTCGCAGCCATCTCCCCAATCACGTCAAATACGATGAGGCTATCAACCCTCGCCACTGACATAGCGTCCGTGGTCGTTGTGCTCGCCTGTCTTCGGGGAACCCTAGCGACTCCGGCGAGAGGACATACTGTCCCCCCGGCCCGTTCTCTCTCTGAAAGAGCAGTAAAGCCGGCCGAGTCTGCACTCTCCGGACAGTCTCATCTCAGCCACGTTGCAAACGACTTTCCCGCCTTCACGCTCGGTGAATATGGACCGCCTCGCCCTTCTCTTTCCGTCCCCGAGACTCTGGATCCAACCTTGCCTGTCGTGGGTCAACCCGATCTCAGTAGAGCCTGGCCAGGCGTCCTTGGCGCAAGTCAGACATCAAGCTTCGCAAATAGCTCGACCGAGCTAGTAGGTATGGTGCCGGCACGATACTAACATTTATAGAAACATCCACTAATTATGTATTAGCCTCTTCATCGCCGGATCATACTTCCCAGCCTTCGGAACTAACTGTAGACCCATCCACGTCAACGAGCGTTACTCCCAGTTCAACTTCCCAGACCACGGGTACTCAAGAAACAGGCGCGAGCGCAGATGGGCCTATCGTGATGTTTACCTCATCTCCGGGGGCATTTGCTACTACAGTCGTCATTCCGAATCCAGTCACGTCTTCGACTTCTGGCGTGGCCCCTATAACCGGGAGTGTTGCGACTATCTTGTCATCGAGCAGCGTCGACCTGACCGAATCCTCCATCACCGTCTCTTCTCACAATACGCCAGGTTCTCTCTATACCACTACTACCTCGCTGCCAGTCAACCCGCCGGGGCCGGAATTCCCGAGTAGCGCTGGTCCCGTGGCCTCGACAAGCGACACGAATAGATCTGGTGTGATACCGAGTAGTGTGCCTTTACCACTGACAATACCGTTTCCATTTCTCAATAGTACCTTCATTACTGGAGCACCAGCTCAAACTGTGGCGTCCACAGCGACGACATTCCCCCCCGTGTTGTCGACGAACGACTCCGTTTCGACTTCAAGCACGCTCGCGCCGTTCCCTTTGGGCAACTCAACAACGTCGCGGACTTCGCTAGCTTTTGGGACGTTTGGCACTGTAGGAACTAGTAGTATTGTCGGTACCGTATCTAGCACTGTAGGTGAAATCAGTGCTACTCATAACTCACCATCGCCCCCTTACCCAATGCCAAACTCGACAGTGCAGCCGGGATTTACGTGGAGCTCGAGTGGTCCATTACCGAGTCAATCTACAACCTCCACAACGTCGGGGTCTAATCCGTTCACTTTTGCGAGTTCAACAGGCTATTTAAGCAGCAAAACAGTTCCTCCGTTCCCCTTTCCAAATTCGACAATACCAGCCACCGGGCAGACAGGAATAACGGGCACAACTCCCTTGGGTACGGGCACAACTGCTACCACTGTTAATTCGACCGGGATTCCCACACGCACCTCGGAAGGCAACCCGGCAGTTACTACCTCTTCATCCCCTTACCCAGTATCGAATTCTACGCTCTCGCTATCTGGACCTACGGGCGGTCCTATTCTATCGACTGGGGGACCTGTTGTCGGTAGTACTACCAGCGCCTCTGCCCCGTTCCCATTGTCCAACACCACGGCGCCCAGCCTATCCGGATTGACGGGGAGCCGAGTATCCACCGCGCCGGGCCCAATTTCTTTCACCACGGCGCCTAACCCCCCGAGCACGCTGACGAACTCGACAACAGTTTCTTATTCAACATCATCTGCTATGTCGAATTTGAGCATACCAATAAGTACTCCAGCCTCGTCAGGTATATCTGCAACCGAGGCAACGTTATCCAGCATCTCAAGTGGGCAGGGAACCCCTCCCAACGCCACGTCTACGTCGTTCCCTGGGTCTGCTACCTCGGCGTCCTATTCGGAAACCTGTACTGAGACGTACCCTACTGCTACCCCCCCCACTCATACATCCGATACCTGTACCGAGACGTATCCTGCCACTACTCCTCCTACTCCCAAGTCCGATACCTGTACCGAGACGTACCCTACTACTACTACTTCGCATAAATCTGATACCTGTACCGAGGAGCCTTCTACCTCCCAGGAACCCGATACATGTACGGAGAGCGAGATTCCCGTTGCGACCATTAGTGTCACATGTACAGAAACCGAATTCATTCCCACAACCACCTTGACTCTCGTGTCGAGCATGGAAGCTACCGCCGTCTCGTGTGACGATACTATTACCGAAAGTCCAACTTCATGTTTAGATTCGGCTACACCGCATACTAGATCCGAAAGCACAGGTCCCCCGATAGAGTCATCTAGTACAGGAATGCCATCCGGTAGGTCACCTAGGGCCCTACAGGCAGATTCAAACGATGGGTGCTGATTAATCTCACAGAAAATATGTCAAGTGAAAGCTGTCTGACTACTTTCCGAACGTCGACGATAACTGCTTTGTCTAGCGAGGTTCCTACTACGGCACATGCTTCTGATATCTCACCGACACCAAGCCCATCCTTAGTGGCAGAGCTGCCACCGCCCATGCCTGATACGGACCATTGGCACACTTCACCAGCAGATCAAGCGTCCAGCAGGCTTGCAGCGCGGGGTACTGCAGATGTCGACGCTACCTTTGACCAGCCTCTATACATCTAGGACGTCTTTGTAGATGGAGGCAGTAATAAGAAGGACACTAGTCAAAAGTCGAGACTAGAGGAAGACGTGGTACTCACTGTATCACGGCTTCCCTCCCTCCCCTTTTCCCCATGCTCGTGGTGTCTGAGCATCTTGACGGGCATATTTGTTTGTACGCGAATTGGAAGCTTGTATGAAATACGTGCTCGGTTACGTTGTTTGCTTCTCGGCAGAAATGGAGAGGATAGAAGGGGTTTAGGTAATTCTGTAATGACATACTGTCCTAATTGATTTTAGTTTTACTTGTTATTGTCCTCGACTTTATTCTTGGTCTAGCATTTGACTACGTTAGCTGGACCTCGAGGTCGTAGGACGAATGTGTGCGGTGGCCTTTAGACCGAACCCACGTGCTGTGAGCCGTAAACGAGGAAGATACCTAGCCGGACGTTGGCCCTGTCTTCATATTAAGAGGTAGGCGGATACACTAAATATAGATCTAGATACACCGGCGCCTTTAAGTCATGGCTTTACGTCGTAGCATGTAAATGTTGACGACGTAAGCAGCGCAGCGCGCTTGTTGTGATTTGTTGTCGTATCAGGCACCCCTCTATAACCCCTCTAGTTGTGTCGAGGAAGAAAATGTTACCCAGGTAAGGGTATTTTCATGTGATTTAGGTATACAGGCATCTAAGCAGTACATGCGGGGTAAGATCTGGCGAGGAATCTACCTGGGCCTGTTATGGCCATGGGTATCCCTGAGTTGTATTCGCTCTCTCCCGAGTTGCTAGGTAGGTAGAAGCAAGGGCTGTGTCCCTCTCTTATTTATAGGCATAGTTTTCCCGAAACGAACCGCTTCGTAACCTGGGTTTGGCGAGGTTAACGTGCGTGCGAATGCGTGCCTAGCTCAAAACCTACCGCCTAAGGAAGGTAGGCCGACGCGAATGAATAAGGCATCATCATAAGGGTGATGACGTCCCCGAGAGCCGCCTAGGCACAATCTCTTTTTTTCTACTTCCCGGCTTGTCAGATACGGTCGAGACGGCCCGGGGACGGACGAGAACCGACAGTGCCACTTATTTTGGCGGCGGCTGTCGCTGGGTTCCTGAGCACGTCATCGAGGCTAAATACCACTGCATTTCGATTCTGTCTCGTCTCTTCCCCTCTACTCCGTAGCATGCTCCCCCCCCCCACACTAACCCCCCCACTACCGCTCACCACTCTCAACCTCCACACAACCTCCGTCTCTGCATAGGACGAGAGGGCCGGCGTCGACGGCTGCCGTAAAGCCCGCGCTTGTCGATTGGATACTTGAGTAAGCAAGCAGGCAGGCTACCGACCTGCCCAGATGTGGCCAGCGGCCAAGGTGGGTTAGGAGGCAGGTAGCTTAAGGCGTCATATGCGCAGGTACTGTAAAAGTATCGAGCCTATCCGTCAAATCACGTACGCCTAGTCTGGCGCGCTTTTCAGCTGATACGCTTGAATGACTGTCGGTGGCTCTGCTGTCCTTATATAATCCCTTCCTAGAGCCGGATTCTGGGAGTTTTCTCCTTTCTTCCCTTCCCCTCTGCACCACTCCGCTCGCCAGCACGTTGTCCGACACTCCGCTGTTATTTCCTTGGGCCGGGTCTTCCTTGCAAGCTACATCTCGAGAGCTATGGCGAACTCTCCTCACGGTGGTGTCCTCAAGGATCTCATCGCACGAGACCTTCCGAGACAGGCAGAGCTGGAGGCCGAGGCCGAGCGCCTTCCTGCTATCACTTTGACCGAGAGGCAGCTCTGTGACCTCGAATTGATCCTCAATGGCGGTTTCTCGCCCCTCGAAGGTGTGTATGCGCGCCTGTCTCTCCAATGCCGTCCTTGACGTTCTCATCTCCTTGGGAGGAGCTTGGTGGAGTATCCCACAATCCTACCACAGCCATGTGTACTCACATGTGCTGTGGTTGGTATGAGATATTTCGTCCTGGCTGGATTCTCCAACGTATGAAAGTCGAAGCTTACAAACGAATCCCTAGGTTTCATGAATGAGGCCGATTATAACGGGTATGCTACCACAGGGCGACGCCAGTAGTCGCACTCTCAGCTAACCCTGACTCCCAGTGTCGTAAAAGAAAACAGGCTGTCTGATGGCGTTTTGTTCAGCATACCGATCACTCTAGACTTGTCTGGGGAGACGATCCAAGACCTGGGCCTCAAGCCGGGCGTCCGTGTGACCCTGCGTGACCTGCGTGACGACAGGAGTCTTGCCATTCTGACGGTGGATGATATTTACAAACCCGACAAGTACGAACCGCATCCCTGTCGGCCAAGAATTGCACAATCCGCGTCACTAACCCAGGTGAGCACTCTAGGGTCCGCGAGGCTAAGGAGGTCTTCGGGAGCGACGACGAGGCCCACCCAGCCATTAAATACCTCTTCAGGACCGCCGCCGAGTTTTACGTAGGAGGTAAAGTAGATGCGGTCAACCGCTTGCAGCATTATGACTTTGTCGACCTCCGATGTAAGTCCAGCCTTTAGCCCTGAGTCGTCGTGCCGTTAGAGCTAATCGGGGGTCTCGCGTAGATACGCCGGCCGAGCTTCGATTGCATTTCGACAAGCTTGGTTGGAGTCGAGTCGTCGCCTTCCAGACGAGAAATCCTATGCACCGCGCGCACCGAGAGTTGACGGTCCGCGCTGCCCGCTCACACTATGCCAACGTGCTCATCCACCCGGTCGTGGGCTTGACCAAACCTGGAGACATTGACCATTTCACCAGAGTACGCGTCTACAAGGCGCTCTTGCCAAGATACCCTAATGGCATGGCGGTCTTGGGCTTGCTCCCGTTGGCTATGCGAATGGGTGGCCCCCGTGAAGCCATCTGGCACGCCATCATCCGCAAGAATCACGGCGCAACTCACTTTATCGTCGGTCGCGACCACGCTGGCCCGGGAAAGAACAGCCAGGGTGTCGACTTCTACGGACCCTACGATGCCCAGTACGCGGTAGAGAAATACCGCGATGAGCTTGGCATCGAGGTCGTGCCGTTCCAGATGATGACCTACCTGCCCGATAAAGACGAGTATGCCCCCGTCGATGAAATCCCGAAAGATGCTCGGACGCTAAACATTTCCGGCACCGAGCTGCGCTCGAGACTGAGGAGTGGCCGGGATATCCCCGAATGGTTTTCGTATCCTGAGGTCGTCAAAGTGTTGCGTGAGTCGCATCCACCGCGGGCAGCTCAAGGGTTCACAGTCTTCTTGACGGGGTACACAAACAGTGGCAAGGACCAGATCGCGAGGGCTTTACAGGTTACCCTTAACCAGCAAGGTGGAAGATCAGTTTCGATGCTTCTTGGTGAGACGGTGAGGCATGAGCTATCATCTGAGCTGGGATTCAGCAAAGAAGATCGTAGCAAAAATATTGCGCGGATCGCCTTCGTGGCGGCTGAGTTAACCAGGTCTGGTGCTGCCGTTATCGCTGCCCCCATTGCGCCGTTCAACCAGGACCGAGAGGCTGCTAAGGAGGCCGTCGAGAAGTACGGCGACTTCTACCTCGTCCACGTGGCGACACCATTGGAACATTGCGAAAAGACGGACAAGCGAGGAATCTACGCCAAAGCCCGCGCTGGAGAAATCAAGGGCTTCACTGGGGTTGACGACCCGTACGAGGCTCCTTCAAAGCCAGATCTGGTAGTCGACTGCGAGAAGCAGACGGTACGATCCATTGTACATCAGATCGTACTCCTGCTGGAGAGTCGTGGGTTACTAGACCGGCTATGAGTTGGGTTGGGTTTAGAAGGAAAATAACAGAAGACGGCCTAGATTTACCGGAGATGTTAACTTCGAGTCCTGGGGCTCCAGTGAACAAACGAACGATGCCGATATGTGCTAGAAACCCAAAAGTCGGCCTTAGAGTATGAAGTGCCTACCATATATACATGTATGTATGGCGTTCGAGATTAAAAGGTCAAAAAAAAATCATCTTTCAGATGAGAATGCCCGGTATGCCTCGCCTTTGGCCCTGAGTATTCAAACGGTCGCCGTCTTTGGGACGGATGGCGATACCTATGTACATGGCTACCTGAGGAGAAAACAGCTTGACTATAACCACGATAACGATCTGATAGCGAGACTGGCCCCCCTAGTTAGGCTCCCCCCCCTCCAACCCGATCTTATTTGCAGGAAGCCGATCTGGTGATACTCCGCTTGATGCAGGGTGGCGGAGGCCCGAGCTGGGCATACGAACATGCCCTACGTAATAGCCGAACTCCCTTAGCAGACTATCGTAAAAAAGGACGCAAAGAATACCATCGAATAGGTGCCCAACCTACTGTGTACGTAGAATAATGGGTAAACATTATCGACGTACACAAGCGAGTTAGGGCAGATGACGATGAAGCTAGTCGATATAAACCACACATAGGAGGTATTCGGCGGTAGGTGTGTTAAGTGTGTAGGTAACACATAATAGCCGACGGGAAGTTAAGGGGGAAATACGTGTGTATCTGCATAGGTAGACATGTTTTGACTTGAGAGAATCTCCAACCAGACCTGCATCTCGACTCCATCGCAGATGGAGACCCGCCTTGTTTGAGCCAGAGCCACGTAGCCCAGCCACCACAGCAGATGGATTCCTCGAGAGGATTGGTGAAGTTGCGGGAGGGAGAATCGAGAAAGGGGGGGGGGACCTACCTTTGTTTGAGGGCATACTACTCGCACCGTCTGGAGCAACGATAATATACAATAATAATATACCTACCTACCTACCTACCTACATACCTACCTACAGGTACCTCTTATTAACAACCTTGAAGGCGAGAAGAGAGAGACGCAGAGATGCAAGGAATGAAAGCTGGGTTGCCGATGACTCGCAACGGGTCTATTTTTGTATGTACACGATACCTACCTGCGGCCGTGGCTGCCCCATCTCTACCCACGTGGCGCCCTGAGGGTACACGGCGGTGGCGATACTCGAGGTAGCGGCAGACATAGTCTCCTGTCTGAGCCGGGCACCAGCTGCTGTCTGGGTACTTGAATGGGCATTGTCTCGTTGTACCGGGACAAGTACCCAGCCGATGCATGGGAGTCCCGGTACGTAGGGGAGCAGCTGTCGAATCAAAAGCCGCTGCGTAGCGCATCGAGACCCAACAGCCGCCATCACCTTTCCACAGTCACCATTCCACCGTCTGCACACATCTCTCTGGCGATGCAGTTTCTGCTGCTTTCACCACTTTTTCTCCTCCCGTATCCTCTTGCTCCCGCTCTCTCCTCTGCTCTCCTCGCCCATTCGGCATTGCGCAAACTCGTGAGCTGACGATCGCAATTCCGAAGGGAATAGGTTGAACCCGTCCCGCTTTGGAATTGTATCGTATCACACACCGCCGAGGCACCTTCTTGTCCTCCACTGCCGATTTTGCCATTCGCTTCCCCTCCCGTCCAACTAGAACTGGCAGCCAGCCCCTGGTCGGGCTCGCTTGCTTAGTCCCTCCACAATGGGTTCTCGAGAGTCCGACCTCCAAGACCGCTCACGAGAACACCGGCGCAGCAAGAACGAGCGGGATCGGGACAAGGACAAGGACAGAGAACGTAAAGGAGACCGAGACGGGCACCACCACCACAAATCCCATTCGACTCGCTCCAAGCATAAAACCGCCTCCGAGGTCGATGCGCTTTCCCCCTCACACCGCCGCCACCGGAACAAGGAAGAGAAAGACAAGGAGAAGGAGCTCGAGAAGAAATCATCGTCAATGAACGACCTAGTGCCCGAATTCGCCAAGACGTCCATCTCCGGCAGTAGAATCAGCTTGCCATACCCTACTTTCAGCAAAGCCCATAGCAAGGAAGCCGTCCATATCTCTGAGGATGTAGACGCGTCCGCCCGTCGCCCTGATCCTCCTACCCCCGAGCCGACAGACCTCGGTGCAGGTAGGAGGAGGTCCAAGTCCGTAGGTGGCTCGGCGAATCGGAAGAGCTCGCAGAAAGACGACCGCCCTCCCAGCCCGCCCGAAACAGATGTGTCGGGAGACAAGGTACGACGCAGCAAGACGTCCGCCGCAAGGTTAAGAGAGGAGCACGGATCGGATAGGCCGAGATCGAGGACGTCGGGCATCTCCAGATCCAGTTCGAAGCACGATAACAAATCCAAGCTGTCCAGAGCCTCCAGTCAGGCAACCACCATCAAATCCCCCAATGCAAACCCGCCACCATCTATATACACGGCCAACGATGATGCCTCTAACTTGAGCGGCTTTAAAAGCGTGAGGGCGTCATCAACAGCCACGCCCTCCGCACCGAAGCGTTCGGCTTCATCAAGAACCCCCAGGATTCCCAGCCCAATCGAGGCCCAAGATTCGCCCGAGTCCGTACAGGATTCTTCGCCGAAAACTCCTACCGTTACACCGCAATTTCCCCCGTCGCATGTTTTTCCGAATGAGAAAGCCCACCAAAATGCCAAATATGAGGAGCAGCCTGAGCGCCCTACGCCTGCGGCAGCAACGCCAGCACCCGATTACGCGCCGCCCCCACCGCCGCCGCCGCCTCCTCTCTCGCTAGATATTCATGAAGTACCGCGCGTCGACTATCTTCTCCAGAACGGCGGGTTACCGCATCCTGTCCCCCGACACTTCCTGGCCGTGATTCCACGCCAGAGCGGGATGCGAGGCTCAAGTCAGCCCCTTGCCGGGCCGGACGCCTTTTTTGCTCCTTTTTTCAACCTACTAGATCAATACAAGCTAGTCCTTCAGAAACAGGGCTCGGTGGCAGTGGCGACGGGCCATAAGTCGGTAGCGCGTCGGTTACTCGATCGACTAGAAGACGTCTTTTCGCGAGACCTCCCTGTGGAGGGTTGTGCATGCGTCATGTGCGAAAAGACGCCGGAGGAGCATCGAGGATTGGGCTGGGGCGAGGTCCTAGAACGGGTCGGTGGTAGAGTAGAGATGCCGCCGTGGCCCCCATTCGACATGGCGTCCGTAGGTGCGAACGCGATTGAGACTGTTGCGGACATGCCTCCTAGGCCGAGGTCCCCCGTCAAGCTGGATCCTGATATCGCGGAGGAGTTTAGGGACCACTACCTGCGGCAGTCCAAGAAGGTTAGGTCTGCAGTCGATAAGTGGATGACCAACTGCGCGGAGGCGCCGGCGCCGGCACCGTCGGAGATTGACGATGAGACGCTAACCTTTGCCATCCTGACCAACCTGAACCAGGAAGAACGGCCATATTACAACGCGCTGTTGTCTGGCTCGAAGGAACTGCAACCTGCTCTGCGAGCGCCCACACCCCTGCGCAAACCTCGGACGGATTTCATGGTCAAGACGGGCCTCGCGCTCCAGCGACTCTACCGCCTGTCTCAAGCCCCTCGAGACTCGGAGACGGCCGTGTTCCTCGTGAAGAACCCGTTCCATCACGATCTTCTCGCGACGATCACGGATATCAACCCCCAGGAGTGGGAGATACTCATATCGGGCCGCTTTGACGGCTTCCTCTGGTCCGGAGCGGATGCCGACGATACGATCACACCCACCCCCGAGAATCCACTGTCCAGAGGTGCTACGCCCGCGAATGGTTTTAGCTCCCCCCCACCGTCCCGCGGTCCCGGCGCGGGAATGCGCTACACGCCAGGCTTCAGCGTGTCTCGTAGCACGACGCCTTTCTCCGGGGTGTACTCCCGTGGCGCGACGCCGGCTTCCTTCGTCTCGCTATCCTCGTCCGTCGCACCCGGTTACAACCGCCAGCCCGTGTCCCACGACGAGGAGGCCGAGATGGCCGTCCTAGCCGAGGTAGAGAGGGAGATCTACCAAGGTATGGAAGCCCTCGAGGACGCATTCGAGAGGCTTCACGAGCACGCCGAGTCTGTGCGGAACTCGCTGCGCCAGCGCAATAACGGTCTGCTCCTGAGCAAGCAGCACCGCCGCGCCGGAAAGATCGATGTCCTGCCCCAGCTATCGGGCAACTCGCAAGGCTCCGAGAGGCCTCCGTGGGCCATCAGCGAGGACGACGGAGTTGCGAGCGAGAGCGACTGGGGTGGTGACGACTTTGACTTGGCCCCCGAAGATTCTGCTAGCAACATTTCGAGCTCGAGACATAGACGCCCCAAGCGGAGGAACGAGAGGAGGACCCCAGCGCCTATCGAGGAGGATGACGAGGAAAACTGAGCGGGGCCGCCTCTGCTCTCGACTTGATGTCGGCTTTATTTTGGCAGAGCGGAGGTGGGTGACTTGGAACTATGCCACTTCCTCCGTCGTCGCCATACGAAATACCCCTCAGGCCTTTTTTATCCCTTTCATACTTTTTTATTCGGTGCGGGCGGACGGGCGAGCGAGCGAGCGAGCGAGCAAATTGGTGACGTCGCTGCGTTACGTAGATGGGCGGTTCGGAAAAAGGGCAAGCAAAACGGGAAAACGAAAGCAGACTTGGGAACGAGTTCCCAGGCTATCGCCGCCTTCGCCGGGTTGTCATTTAGCTACGTGTTCATGATCGCCTCGCATAGGTACGGAGTTACCGTCGTTTAGTGTTGGGGAGATATCACGTCTTTATTAACGTCTAATTCCATCTGCATTACGGGGAAAAGAGTGAAAGTTTTGCTAGTATACTTTTTTTGGTCTTTCTCAGGGTATACTTGCCCCTCTTGGGCGATGCTCTCTGGCGCGAAAGCAAGACTGCCATCGCCGCCACCACTATTGCTACTACTACTACTTTTACTACCACCAACAGGGTTGGGGAATTAGTTTTAGTTACTTAGTTCTAGTTAAGAGCTGTCTTAGTTTTCTCCCAAGCTTGAACCAGCTAAATTCACTACCCTGACTACCGCTACCACCAGTCTCTATATACCCAGGACCAGCGCCCCAGCCTACTCGTTTTTCCCTCGATCGTTCATGATGATCTGTGAAGCAGACGCCCGGCTCGCCCAGGTGCTGATCGTTGCTGCCCGCCCCCCCAACGGGGCGGAAGGCGGGGGAGATTTGGACGGATCGGCCAATCGGGTCGCGGCTACGTCGACCGGGTATTTATGGGGGTACAATCGCGATTTGTCTCTTTTTTTTTTCCTCCCCGGCCTCCTCTCTTCTCCTCCCCTCCCCTCCCCTTGCCGACCTGAGGTACTTACTTAGCTTATCTCACCGTACCGGTGCGCCCCCCCCCGCCTCCCCCCCTCCACCCCCCGCGACGCGACGAGATGCGAGAAGGGCGGGACGGCGGATAGGGCGAGGAGGCGGCGGGCTGGCCGGGTAAGGGTAGGGAGGGTGCTCAGGCTGGTTTCTGGCGCGGGCGCGGGCGCGGGCGGCGGTCTTGGACGATACAGAGGTGCGAGAGAGAGAGAGAGTCTTACAGCGTAGGTACCTATCTACCTACGCGCTCGTCCGGAGCGATTTCTGTACTCGCGCGCCTTACGTCGCGCGTGCGTAGGCTTACCGGGTCGTCTAGGCCGGCCGAATCCAGGCTCTCCTCGGGAAGGGGAGGGAGGGAGAGAGGTACGTTGGCTGGTAGGTAGGTGGGCGGGTGGTAGGGGATGTAAGGGAGCTGAAGTGCGCGAGGGGGTTATTGGATGCAAGTAGGCGGTGCCTACATATGCGTATAAGGGAGCATGGTATATGTGTGTAGTGGAGGTAGGGAAAGCATGGCGGGACAGGTTCGCGACTTGGATGGAGGTGAGGCTAAGACAAGTTGTGACAGAGACTGATTGGGGCCCTGTGTGGTGTGTGGTGTGTGGTTGTCGAGGTACCTACCTAGGTAGGTACCTACCTAACGTACCCACCTAGGTACATCCGACATGACTCCTCACCCTTGACCGAAAGCAGGTACCTTTGGCTACCTCGAGCTACCTACGATCACGGGAAGGCGTGCCCGACTAGCCACATGGGTGCCGACGTAGCTCGGCGGAGGCAGCGACCTTGCTGCGTGAGGTTAGTAGCATCTGGGCAGACGAGGTATCGATGCCACCCACATACCTAGGCAAGTACTCATAAGTGGCAGCCTCTAGCCGGGCGGCACAATCACCGTGCAGGTACCTGGAAGCAATGCGCATTGCTCGTGTCTCTCGTACGAACTTCACTTCTAGGCGGCGAGGTGGCACCATTGAGTGGGCGGCAAAACAGCCAGCTCAGATCTTGGCCGGCGGGACCTGAGCCTAAGCCTGAAGCTGAACTTCAATCTAGGTACCTACCGGTAGGTGTGTAGGCACACACGTAAGGTACAATGGTTAGGTCCCTGCCCACCTACCTCTAGGTGCCTAATATACCTCTGTAGGCACATCCAGGGGACCTACCTTACCCGCCAACCACCCCCCTCCCCCCACTAGTCCCTGTCAGGCGCTAGGCTAGGTAGCTCTGAGCCGAGCCAGCTCTCTGGGCAAGTGCAGTCGAGTCGGTTTGCCATGCAGAGCAACACTTGACGGGTGGCCCGCAGAATTCAGGCCGGGTGCCTTCGACGTATTCCCGCCCAGCACCTAGGTACCGCATAAGTATCCTTTCCGAAAGTGTCCGCTCACGACGGCGCGAGATAGCGCCGCAGAGGTACGGCATCTGCTGCGCCCGCTACTTCGTATCGTTGTGCGAGTTACCAGCGGGTACATCGGGCAGCCTGTTCGGCCGCCCGCGGCATCAGCCCTCTCTCTTTTATCGTCGTCAACCCTCCTCCTACAGCCAAGCATCGGCGTCTTATAGTCTTCTGCCTATAGCATGTTCACGGTGGGCCGCTGGCCGGGTCGTTGTCCGATGTCTGTGGGCGACTCGTCGCGATCCGTCTGAGCCGACGCTTCGTCTTCTCCCTTCTCCCACCCCCGTGCCCCGGCCATGTTCTTCTTACACCGCTCGCTCATCGCCGCCCGAGACAAGTCGATGTGATCTGTCTGAGTAGGAGATGCCATCGTGTTAGCCGTCTGCGACTCGTGCCACCTGCTGCGCAACACATCGCTGGTAGATAGCAGCCAGCCAGCCAGCCGTCTTCCTCCGCGCCGCTCCCCGCGCCGCATCTTTCGTGACGTCCTTCGCCACATCTCCCTCGTCCTCGCTTCTTCCTCTCGCTCTCCGCCGCTCGTTGATGGCCCTCCTAGGGCGTAGCCAGCATCGAAAAATGCTCGTCCGCCGCTTGCTTGACCCGCCGACGCTCCGGGCTTTCGGAGCCTTCGCCCTGATGTCGACAGCGTACGCCAGAGAATACATAACCGGCACCAGTCTGGACGGCGTCACTCAGACGTTGGCACTGGATCGAACGCCTGCCCTGTATACCGGCGACTTTGGAGACTGTCTCGGGGGGGAGAGTCTGCTCAACGTGACCAAATTCGACGCTGCCTTCTACTATGACAACTCTACCATCCTCTTCCACCTCGACGGCACCACCAATATCCGCAATGAGGATGTCATGTGTACGGCCGCACAACCAGTCCTGCCATCCCCCGAATCCCTTTGGTGCTAATCGTCTCTCTAGTATACATATCTGTCGAGGCCTACGGGGAAAGCCGGTTCTCGATGACGGTAGACCCATGCCACGTAAACATAAATAGGTATCTATCTCTCACCGAGCCCAGCGAGCCTTCGATTCCGTTGGTGCTCGTACCTAACTTGAACTAGTCTATGCCCGTTGAACGCCACGCGACCTATCGAAGCCTTCGCCTTATTTCCGATCGGTCCGGTACATGTTTCCGGCATTCCGCAGATCGCCTACGCTGTCCCCGATATTGAAGGCTTCGCGAGAATCCAGATCTTCGCCAACTCGAGCCGGACCGAGATTGGGTGTTTCCAGGCGGCCATGAGGAACGGGCATTCCTTTTCGCAGCCGGCGTCCGTCAGCACCGTCCTAGGCGTCTTCACCGTCGTCGCCATAATCGCTTCGTTCGCAACCGCAGCCTACGGGGTAAGTATACCCCATATGAGGACTCATTACGCCCATTCGTTATCCGTCCTGGTCGTATTCGAGACCTTCCAGTCCATATTCTATTCCGGCGCCTTGTCCCTACCCTGGCCCAGCGTCCTCCCCGCCTGGTGGAGCAATTTCGCCTGGGCAGCTGGCCTGGTCCCAAGCTCGAGTATTGTGCATTCGATCGACCCCTTTGTCGGGGTCAGCGGCAACCGAAGTCAGGTTGGAGCCGCTGGCTCCAACATCATCAACAATCAAGGCGGCCTTACGCAGCAGATCTACGGCCGTTCCCTCATATCGAACATCCTAAGCCGACTTATACATAAAGCCCCTGCTTCCGCCCATAAGGCTGTAGGCGCGTTAGAGAAGAGACAGGCTTATAACCCGAACGATCCTTACGATTACAATTGGAACGGAGATCCGGTCGAACCCGGAATGCCGTTGCCCGGGGACTGGACCGGCTTCGCCGGCGAACTTTCTGCTCTCGGCATCCCTACTCTCAATGCTTTCATGGTCGGCCTCATCTGGTCGCTCATCGCCCTGGGATTAGTCATTTTCTTTCTCGTGGGCTTTAAATTTTCCCTCGAGGTCCTGGCCAAGTTGAGGTGGATCAAGCAGGATCGCCTCGAGTATTTTCGTACTCACTGGACAAGTTACTTAGGCCTTTCTGTCCTAAGAACTCTCTTCATCGCTACCTTTTCGCTTTTCACGCTAGCCATATTTCAATTCACGCTCAATGGCCCAGCGGGACCTACTGCGATAGCCGCCATCGTCTTTTTCATCATGGTGGTTGGAATAGGCGGCCTGTCCGTATACACGTTGCACTTCCGGCTGCGATCCAGCGAGTTATCCATCGACTCCGACCGCATCCTACTCCACAGTGGCAAAATTCTGGGTTTTATTCCCTGCGTGGTGCCAGTACGTCTTAGTCGATTAAGAGAGAAGGAGTTGGCACAGAAGCCGGCGGGCTCGTTACCTTTTATCCGCTTCCACTTCGTCGACCAAGACCCCAATCGGAAGAACGTTCACCTAGATGAGCCGTGGGTAAAGCGTTTCGGCTGGCTGTCTGCACGTTATCGACTTTCACGGTGGTGGTTCTTCGCCTTCTGGCTCGTACATCAGCTTGCCCGAGCGTGTTTCCTCGGAGCTGCTTGGACTCACCTGTTCGCCCAGTTGTTCGGTCTGTTCATCATTGACATCCTTGCCCTCATCGTCATCGCGGCACTGAATCCGTACGAAGGCCAGCGCAATACCGCTCTGGCCGTTTGGTTGCTGGGGATCACTAGGGTGGCAACAACTGGTCTCTCGATTGCTTTCCTCCCCGATTTCAACCTCGATCGCATGGTGGCTACCGTAATCGGAGTTGTCATAATTGTGATCCAGGGACTCCTTACCATTGCGGTGATGATTTTGATAATTATCGGCGGAATCTCGTCTTGGATGTCGTTGTCCCGGAACCGTGAGTACTTCAGCTCAGAAATGCTAGAGGGCGTTCGAATTCGATACTTCGAACACATCGCGCAGAAGGCTACAGACGAGCTTCCGCCACCGAAGCCCAAGTCGAAACCAAAGACGGAGTCAGAACCCAACGGCACGGTAGCATTCCCGGACCTTCCAAAAGAGCCGCACTTCTCTGTCAACTCGGTTCGACGTGCTCCGAAGATCGAGGATGAGGACGAGGACTACATAGCAGAGATGAACCCGGTCCGTATTTCTGGTACCCCAGCACTTGGTCCGGGCCACGTAGCAAAGACAGGTCGCACCTCCAGCATGAGTTCGCGACATTCCGTCTCCAGCCTACCCCGCGCGGCTCGGGTTCATCGCGCCTCGTGGAGCTCTAGAGACTTCTCTCAGTGGCAAGCGGACCAGGACCGACCCGATCCCGCCCTCGTGCAGCGACTGAGTAGCGGTCCCACCCACGTCCGCTCCGATTCTCTGAAACTCGGCGCGACACGAAGGAACTCCTCGGTCGGGAGCCTCGGAGCGTCGGGCACTCCTGCCCCCGGCAGTCGGCCTATGACCCCTACGAAAGAGGTCGCCGAGGGAGACTGCGAAGGCCCAGACGAGGCCAAGGAAATCCCAAAGGGCGGGGAGAAGGAGAACACGGAGAATCCCCAACAGCCCTGAGGACTCGATCTAATCGCAGCTGCCCATCTTGCAGAGGGGGTGATAATGACCAGTTGCCTTTTTTTAACGACTCGAATGCCGCAACGTTAACTAGCCAGCATCGCCGACGTTCGCATCTTTTTTCTCTCTTTCTAATTTAAGTCGAACCATTATACCCCCTCCAGCGCTCGCGCGCGCGGCACATTGTTTTTTCTTCCTTCCTTCCTTCCTTTTTACCGTCAGGCGCTCTAAGAGAGAGATAGAGAGAGGGTATTCACTATGGATCCGTCGATCGGCTGATAGCCTCTCTCTCTCTCTTCTCACGATCCGTAACGAGATGTACCCCGATGCATGGAGTGGCGTTTAGTAGATATTTACCACGGAGCATTCGGAATATGAGAGTAGCAGGTAGGAGGAAGGCTTCGGGTGGGTCGACTATTTCTCTCTCTTGTTGATTTCGTCGATAATTTCGATCCCGGGACACGACGGCCCACGGACACGGTACAGTTCATGCAGACCAACGAACTTCGAGACAAGACGGTCAGATCTTAGATAGATAGAGGACTAGCAGTAGTAGTGATAGAGATATCTACATAAGACATGAATGACACTAGCAACCCGCCGCCGAGGGATAGACGTGTACGATCGCGCGGTCTAGGCCGACTTCTCAAGCCAGCACGAACGTATACACACGTATAGGAAGCAATACCTAGTAGTCCCACAGGTCGCCGCGTGCGCGCGAGCTCGTCCTCGTCTTCTCGCCTCGTCTCGCGTCCCTGCCCCCGCCTCTTCTCCCATCTCGCCCCGATAAGAGATTGGATGTAGCGCAGCACACACACACAGGCATATATATATTAACCACAAGCAGGGCGGTACCAATTTCGCGCGGTACGGGAAGCCAGTTGCCCTCATCGGCCTCGGCCGCCCGCTCACCGCTTATTAATTGACTCATGTTCATTTCTTCCCGTCTCCTAATTCTTTTATTCTTTTGGCCTTAGGAGGGCCCCCCCCTTGCTTTCCCTCCGCCGCCGCCGCCGCCGCCGACCGTATCATGACCTTTGCGTGCCCTGTCCCGCCTGTCCCCCCCCCCCGATCCCGTCCCGTCCTGCCTTGTTATACGCCCGGACGCCTAGCCTGCCTCGGCTTCTCGTCAACGATAACCCTAGATATGCCCTCATTTGTGTGTGTGTGTATGTGTAGCGCCCCGAGAGTGAAACCCCAAAAGAGGGGGAATTAAAACAGAAGGAAGGGGAGAATACAGCGCTTCGATCAAGAGGTAAAGGGGGGAGGAGGGGGAATTATGTCTGGGAATATTAAAAAAAAAAAAAAGAAAGGAAGAAAGAACAAGGCAAAAATAGACATCTCTCTGGCTCGAGATGAGGCGATAGCGATGGGCGGGTAACGACGGTTGCTCCGTTGGGTCCCACGTCTAGATACACGCGCTATCGCGTGTACGCATACTCGGTGCATACATACACATACTCCGATCGAAGGAAGCGCCGGGCCTCTCTCAACTTACTGATCACTCTGTGCTCCGTCTCCGTCTCCTTCTCTCGACACTACCCTGTGCACCTGGCTCCCGTCCTCTTCTCTGTGCTTCTTCCGGGCCGGCATCGTCAGTTCGAACCGTGTTTCCTCCCTCCGCCGCCGATGACATGGGCATGACCTGCCACGGTATAAATAGGAAAGAGGGTCAGTTCAGAGAAACGAGAGCGAGAACCCCAAATACGAAATCCCAAGAGCGATATGCCGTAAGCCGTAGTAAGCTACTGCTAGAGCACGGTAAAATGGATGCTATCAGGGGGAGACACATCGGCACGACGGTCCATCATCGGCTCCGTACGCGAGCTCGGGACGTGGTCCTGATGTAGGTGAGAGGCGTGGAGGAGGGAAGGAGGGCAATGGACGACCAAGCCAGTTTGACGGATCAAGCGGCGGCCGTGGTCATCGACAGGCGGTTCTTCTTAGGAAACTTGCTGCCCTTGGAAGCGGCAGCCTTCTTGGCGTCATCCTCTTCCGCCTTCTGTGAGTAGTCCTTCCACTTCCTCCAACCGTCGAAGTCGATTAGCGCCTGCATGCAGCCCCATTCCATCACCTTGCGCTCGAGCCAGACGAAGTTGACGGGCTTTACAGGTCACCTCTATGTTAGCGAAATCCCAACACAGGAGAAGAGGACGATGGGACTGGAACGAAACGTGCGGAAGAGAAGAGGAAAGACGACGGGGATGGGAGAACGGGTGACACGGCATCTCTCCTTACCTTGGTTAAGAAATCGTTACACCCAGCCGCCAACGCTTCGTGCCTATCGCTCTGCAGCGAGCTCGCTGTGAGGGCGACGATAATAACAGGACTCTTGAACATCTCGGTGTTGACCAGCTTATCCTCCTCGGCGGGTTCCGCCTCGATCTCGTCCGGGGGGCTGCTAGCAGAGGAGGAGAATACGCCGATGGAATTGACCTTCTCTATCCGCCGAATCTCGCGCGTAGCCTCGAGGCCGCTCATGACAGGTAGTTGTATGTCCATGAGGACGAGGTGGAACCCGCCGGCGCGCCACTTATTCACGGCCTCCCTACCGTTCATGGCCGTCTGCCACCGCACTTTCAAGCGCTTGACGAAGGCTTCGAGGAGCTTCAGATTGATGATGTTGTCCTCGACGATGAGCACGTTGATGGGCGGGACGCCGCCGTTCAACATGCCGGGGGGCAGCGACGGGTGCTCGACGGGCTTCTTCTTCTTAGGACGGTTCGCCGGGCGCGGCGAGGAGACGCGCGGGGGCGGCGGGGTGGAGGTGCGTTCTGGTACGGGAGGCGTCGCAACCGGCTGAGTAGCGGTAGAGGGTGGGTGGTTGGATTGATCTGAAGATGCACCTGAATGAGTCCTTGAACGCGGCTGTCTCGCGGATGGGTGGTTGTGCATACCAGTGGGCGGTGCTCCTCCAGATTGGGAAGTGTGGCCGTTGGGGACGGTGGAAACGGGGGATGCGGTGTGCATTCGCTGGATCTTGGGCCTCGAGGCGACAAGGCGTCGCGAGCTGCCGGGAGAGGGCAGAGGTGGCAGTTGGTTGCCGCTTAAGACCGTCATCGACGGAGGGAGGTGGAGCTGATGGGTGACATTGGGAGCCGTCGCGGACGCGGCGCTGGGGTGCTGCGAGGTGGGCGGATAGGGCGGGAAGTAGTCGGTTGCGGATTCCTGAGGCCGGTCCTCGCTGTAGTACCTAGGATTGGGGGAGGCCTTGGGGGTTCTGCGGGCGGGTATGTCAATCAACAGGGCGTCGTCCACGGATTGGCCGCCGGAGTAATAGGCGTCGAGGGTCCTCCCCATGGGTTCGTCGGGCGTCAAGATCCTGGTGGTCTGCTGTTCCCTGTCATATATGCGCAGCGTCAGGTCCGGGGCGTCGTAGTGGCGCCCGAGGGAGTTCGCGTATTTCCGTAGTATCAATTCGCGGACGTCGTCGACCAGGTCGTCCTCGTTGATCGTAATCAAGGTGGGCGAGGCAAAGGGTCGTTTGACCCAGACCTTCCGGGTGACCATGTTTCCGCTGATGGGCAGCAGCTGATCGGGATCGGCCAGTCCTAGGTCGCTAGCATAGCCCGTGTTGAGGAGAGCCTTGATCAGGGTGGTCTGCCGGTTCGGGAGGATGCTCTGCCGCCTCGGAGGGCCGGCGGGTCGGGGGAGCGACGAGGGCGTTAGCGCGCGATTGTTGGAGAAGGCAGCGGGGGCAGAGGCAGAGATGGAAGCGGTGGGACTCTGGAGATGGTCGTCGGTGTCGGTGTCGGTGTCGTACTGCTGTAGCTGTGGGTGGTGATTGAGCGTCGGCGGTTTCAAGTGCGGCGGTAGGGGCGGAGGGGGGGAGGGACGGACGACAGGAGCAGAGAAAGGCGTGGGAGGGGGGGGAACAGCCGAGCGATGCTCGCGAATGCTAGGGAGTGGCGACGCGACGGCGGTCGGATTTACACCCACATCGCAAGGAACAGCGGCGACAGCAGTGAGAGTAGTACCGGCGACGGTGGAGGTGTTGGCAGCCGCAGTGCTACAGGCTGCAGCGACCGTCGAATTGAATGCTGAATCCTGCAGATCGTTGCCGGACTGGGTTGGGGCGGGAGATCGGGTCAAGTAGCTGATCGCATCCCCATCCGTGGCGTCGGGGAGCCCATTCGGAGCAGCGACAGACGCGACAGCGGCAGCGGCAGCAGCGGTGGCAGTGGCAGTGGCAGTGGCAGTGGCGGTGGCGGTAGAGGTAACGACAGTGGCGGCGGCGGCGGCGGGAGGAGATCGAGGGAGAAGAGGAGGGAGGAGAGGATGATGGTAATGATGGTGATGGCGAGAACGAGACGCAACAGAAGTAGTAGTGGCAGTGGTGGTAGAGGCAAAAAGCGCGGCGACGGTGTCAGGAGTTGTTACAGCGGTGGTTGTAGAGGAGTTGGCGCCTGCTCGGTCCCGGGCCAGGTCCAGGTCCAGCTCCAGCTCCAGCTCCAGCTCGGGTGGAACCCTCTCAACTCGATCTTGATTCCGACCCAGGACCGCTACTGTTCCTGCTCCCGCTTCCGCTTCCGCTCCTCTTGGAGTCGCGCCTCCGACGCCTTGAATTTCTCGTTGGCCTCTTCTCCTTCCTCCTCCTCTTCCCATTCCCGTCGCCGCCCCCGTCACTGCACCCGTTCCCGCACCCGTGCAGGGCCCGCCGTCTATGTCTAAGTCTGCCGATCCGGGTCCGTCGCCGCCACCATCAATCCGATCCGCAATGCCGTCCCTGGATCCCCAGCAACCCCTCTCTTGACCGATTCTGTTCCTCCTGCTATTACTGCTATTATTACTCGTAACAACACCTCGGTCTCTGGCCGCCTCCGCTCCGCCCTCGGCGACGCCGGCAATGTCGCGACCCAGTCCATCGCCGTCGTCGTCGTCGTCGTCGTCGTCGCCGACGACAATAGCAGCGGTGGTGACAGCCGGAGAAGCCAACGCCACCTCGCTCTTATCGCGCTCGAGGCTAGCCGCCGTGCTCAGCGATGCCGCGTAGCCAGTCGTGGAGGCTTGGGTGTTCGTGCTGCTAGAAGCCCTACCGCGGCCAAAGCTGCTCTGCTTGCTCGAAGAGAGCGTGGGCACATCACTGCGTCTTCGCAGGAGCTTGGCCTTGATGCGGGCTTTTAGGTCACCCATCGGATCGGTTGCCGTGAGGATTCATAGGGAATTGAGCCGACAGTTGCTGCCTGGTTTTGGCCTTCGGAGGGTGGGCTACTGGGAGTGACGGTGCTGCATGCGAGTCGGGGCCGCGCGGAGGGGGACAGACCAAAAATATATATCTATCTATGTGGTGTATGCATACGTAAATGTATTCGCTCCCAGCTGGGTCGAGTCGAGGCGAACCGACCTGAATCCACTGGAGAAATAACAAGTGTATCGTGTAAAACGCAGCGGTATCGTACCGGTTGGGAATGCCGGGGAATAGGTATGCCTAGCAAATAGAGGATTAGTTGTATTCGTGCAGGTCACATACTGGGCTGCTTCCGCTCGCGCTGCTGGCGGGCGCCGCTCTGCCCATGAGCCGTGTCTTCCCGGAGAGATACCACCCCCCCTTAGGTAACGAAATAACCAAACCACAACTAATTACCTTCCCGGGCACAAGTTGGAGCGGAACGGGAATGGGGTGAAATGGATGGTATGACAAACCAGCCATCACACCCTGGCCCGGCCAGTCGTCCACCAGCAAGTCCAATCTCTTTGGAGAATTATGGGAGCTCCCGTGCATGAGGGATCGCGATCGTGGGTAGGCTAGGCAAGGGTTCTCGAATCGACTCGTCGTCGCGTTTCGTTTCAATCGACCTCCATGCCCAAGTCGAGGTCGAGAACCCTACCTGGGTGAGCCAAGGGTGGAGGGAGAAGCTCTGATGCGTACGTACATACATATCCTGCGCACGCATCTATAGTATACACGCATCTATCGTATCTGACATTACATACATATATATACATATGGACATCCGCCTTCTCATCTGTTGGGTTGGTTATACACTGTAGCATCTACTGTAGCATATACTATAGTGTGTAGGTACTTATATCCCGCTTAGTATGTCGAGAAGATGGGTAGAGGCTTGCTTGGCACGTACCTAGGTAAGTCGAGGTATAAATATATATATATTTACCTATACCTATATATGTATACCACCTATATGTATGCACCTGCGTTTATGCATTAGATATGAGCAGATTCCGGCCCTTTTTCTCGAGGAAGTTTTTTTTTTCCTCACCCTCTCTCTCCTTCTTCCTCTGCTTTTCTTTGGGGAAAAAACCCCCCCCTTTCCCTATCCACACGTTGACACCCACACCCCTCACGCCTCGCTGTACGTGCTCGACTGGCTGGTGGCTACCACCTGCAAGGGAGCTAGGCCTCTGACGACGACACGGGCCAAGGGGGGGGGGGGAGGGGCGGAGGAGGGGCGGAGGAAGGGGACGGGGGGAACGTGAGAAAACCCAGCTCGAATAAAGAGATAAAATCAGATAATACACCTATGTAAATATATAGATGGGTATGTATATCTATGTATATACCTACCGAATCCTAGAACCAGACCGCGCGAGCGCGGACTGCCCTTGACTGCGGTTAGGAGCAGAGCGCTTCGTCTGTTCCATAGGGTGCGTCCGGCCTCGCCAAGGACTCACTATTGATTCGAGCGTTCAGCAGCTGATGGAGCCGCCGGCAAGTTGATATGTGACCAGCCGTGGGAAAATCTGGCGACATTCCAAACTGCGCCACCCTACTCATAAAAGACGTTTGCCGGGCAATTCCACTCGAATACAGTCCATACAGACAGACCCCAGCCGAGTTAGACCACATACACACGCACGTATATACCGGCGTGTAGCTGGCCGGCTTCCTAGTCGACCAGGTCGAGGCGCTCTAGGACGGAACCGGGTAGGCTGATAGGCGGCGGAGAACCGTCGTTACATGCGCCGGCCAACACGACAAACGGGAGCGTGGTTCCTAAGCTGCAACTGGCTAGTGCCTCCCTTCCCGGGCCCATATCCGTACGCACACACATACATACTACACACGTACATACTGAGCACACGCACGGATGGGCGGATGGAGGAGGAAAAGGGAGATAGGATCAATAAAGATAGGATGAGCCCGTCGCAGTGGGACATGGCGAGTGTGGAGTTGATGTTAAAAAAGAGGAACCCGTCGAGAAATGGCCGGGTCTAGGTCCTCCCGACAATTCCCATATGGCGTTATATGCATAAGAGGTATTACACGCATACCTCGCTAACTCTTGTGGGTAGGTAGGTAAATGTTCGTCCTACCCACCTTAGGTGGTAGGTACATACCTATGTACCTAGGTAACATGTGCTCCGTAAGGTAACACTGGACGTTCGGTCTAGGAGGTACCTAGGTACCCGCATATTACGGCCGCTTATGGAAGCACATCTCTGTCCTAACTAAGCCTAGCCTTTTGACAGGTTTTATTCGCCCCCACATTATTAGGTAATTTGCTGTGGTCGGTACCGCCTCTTTTTTTTTTCTCGATACGCAAATCTCGCACCATTGCTCAGCCTCATCTTCATCTCCTATCGCTCCTCCTTCCAGACTGCGGTGTCAGCCACCCCGTCCCCGCGAAGGACTGGACACGATGCCGCCGCGCATACCGCGCCCGTCGATCTCCTCGACGGCGCCCGCGGCCCTGACCCGACTCCTCCCGCGGCCGCGGCCGACCACAAGTCTACCATCGCACCCCCTCTTCTTTTTCTTCCTCCAACATCATCAATCTCCGCCGGCGGTTGCGTGCGCCCGGGGCGGCCGTGGCCGCGCCAGCTTCTCGACGAGCGCGCCGCGCCAGCGCTTCACCGAGCTCCGCCGTCGCTTCATGAACTGGATCAGCGGCCCTGGCACCGTCTACCGCCGGCATCGCCCCGGCTCCACCAACTACCTGCAGGCGAGGGCAGACTCCCGCCGGAACGTCGACCGCCCTTTCCCCCTCAACCCCATGTTCCGCAGCCGGCCCGTCCTCGACGACCGCGCGAGGGAGCTCATCTGGCACAAGATCGTGGTAGAGGGCGAGTCCGTCAAGGCCGTCTCCGCCGAGCTCGGCGTCGACATCAGGAGGGTGGGTGCCATCGTCAGGTTAAAAGAGGTGGAGAGGGATTGGATAGCCAAGGTACGCCGTTGCAGTCATCGTTGGTGCACACGCCTCTCACTTGTTCTCCCCTTCCGGTCAATCCTTCCTCTCTCTCGGCGTTTCGTGATGACGTAAACAAAACAAATTCGATAAGTCTTGAAGACAACTAGTTACATGGTTACAACTTTGTTGCGAGCCTCTCTGATAAAGGCGCCTCCTGCACGTTTATACGTTTTGCCTCCAGTGTCCTCCTAAGGAACTTTGCTAATACATCGCAATCTCAGGGTAAGAAGCTGGCGAGGCCGTATGCCAAGGCCGTGCTGTCGATGCTGCCGACACACTCTTTCCGGCAGACCCAGCAAAATCAGCCCTTCGAGCCAATTAATGAGCTGCACGTACATCCGTACACCATGAAGCAGATGTTCTGGCCGACATCTGAGTCACGTCACTTTACGCGGGCCGACGCTGCCCAGGCCTTCCATAACGACCTGCTCCCCGCCGACGAGCGAGTTCCTCATCCGGAACTCATCCAAATGGAGAAGGAATTGTTGCAGGGCGTATCCCCGTACGATGCCGCTCAGAATTTCAAGGAGGCCGTAAGGGAGTCCGAGAGGAAAGCATCCGAAGCACAGGTGAAGAAAATCGAACTGGAAGAGCAGTTTACCACCCGCGTGCATTCCGGCCGCTTCGAATTCCGCTTCAAGCAGATCGATTCTAGCAAGGTTGGCCCCACAGGTAGAGCTCGGAATGCCGTCGGTTGGCGGTACGGTGCGCCATATTACGATCGCTCTAGAGGCCAAATCAAGATCCCTACTTCGGTACCTTGAAGCGGGATTAATGATCAGACAAGCCAATATTTTGGGGGCTCTGGTGTTGCAGGACCGGTAGGTTGCTAAAGTTGGCCAAGCGCACCTAGTGCAGGTGTAACTATTTAGCTAAATACAGCAAAATACTCCTCATCAGTGAGGATTTGCCGGCGGGCGCGGTACCGGTCGATGGCATGCACGATCTTGTATGAAAGAAATGTACGAATAATGTAAAAAAGCGCATGCAGGACGCTATGTTCAAAGGCTCTGAGGTGCTTATCATCAGTTGCGAGAGAGAGCGTCCGAGTGCCATGTAAGAGCCAACGCTGGTGGGCAAATGGGCAAATATACTACTGGCCGGTTACAGCAGTAACTCGGCGTGATCCTGCCACGGAACCGCGTCCTTAGCGCTCAGCTCGACGATTAAGTTACTCTGTAGTTGCCTAACATTGTCAGACGAGAGTAATCCCAGGTCAACGACACATTTCTCGACAGAACCGTAGGTCTCGCGGATCTTGGCCAACGTGGCCAGCATGGAATCTTTCCTATTGCATCACGAGTTAGTCTCCCGCTCTCTCAGAGCCACGTACCAAGGGAGAGCGAAATTGGAGTTGACGGCAAGGAACGAGCGCCCGTGGGAAACCGGTCAGAGGGGGAGGCGGGGGGGGCAAGGGGGGCAGCTGGGAGTGCTTGCTCCGAGGCAACCCAACAAAGATTGGACTGACGTACCGGGCACTAACCATCCTCTTGGCCCCGAGGGGATTCCCTCGCAACACCGGGTTATCCATCAGGTGCTTGATAAACTCGTCATGGCGCGACTTGAGCCCGAGGTCGGTCAAGGAGTACTCGTGCGCGACTATCTCATCATCCACACCGCACAGGCTCAGGATCAACGCGCAGATCACGCCGGTGCGGTCTTTACCAGCTGTGCAGTGTATGAGGCAAGGTGATGGCGGTGTGGGCGAGGGAGAGGCGAGGTGTTCCAGTATCGTCTTGAACGGCCGGAAGCCGTTATCTGAGGAGGCGCCTGCGGTGAGGATGTCTTCGTAGGCCGCCACGAAGCCCTGGAGTCTAAGTTAGTCTAGCAGGTGGGTATGCGGGCGGTTGGAGTTGGTCAGCTTCTCGAGATGACCGGCGAGGACGAAGAAAAAAGAAAAGAAAAAGTGACACGCGAGCGGGAGGTAGCCTGCCCCGGCCGAACTGTCGGATACAGTATATAGCGATACGAGCACACGTCCACGCTAACGAATCTACCCCAATCTCCATTTCGCGCTTCCTCGGTACTGGGCGGGAAGCGAGGCTTTAGCCCCCAATGCTACCATTGCGCGCCTACCCCCCGGTCTCCAGGTAATCACGCACTCCGGTCCACGACCAGCAGGATCAAGCTGAACGAACCCTCGAACCGATGCGGACCGTTTAAGGGAAGATCGCTCGATCGCTCACGACCTCGTGACGATCTGCGCATGCACGCAAGCAACCGCAGGCAACACAGACGTACCTCTGGGCTCTCCGAGGAGAAGTTGCCGTATCTTATCGCTAAAGACTCGGGCGAAAAGTCCTGGTCGAGAAATACGGGAGCGAAGACGCGAAGGGCGCCGTCCCACTCTTTGACGTTCCAGTTGTAACCGTCGCGCATGCCACGCTCGATCTCGACGTTGGAGCGTAGGTCGTACACCTTCTCGATGCGCAGCGCCTGCAGTTTCGAGACCCCGTCCGTGGTGACCCTGGATGGTTCCGAAGATCGATAGATCAGACCGGGTCGCACGACCTTCAGGATCTTCCCCCCATCAGGCGGACCGGGGTCGTCTGAGCTTGGGCCGCCGTTGACGGGGTATCCTCCAATATCGCGGAAGTTTGCCAGTCCGGGAATGTGATGGAACGGAGGGCTCGGGAGCTTGCTGTGATCCCCCATGACTTTCGTTTTCTCGCGTCGATCACTCTCCTGATCCGTCCCTGCGTGGCTCGCCCTGATAGGTAAATCTGGTTGTCCTGTATAGATCGGGTAGCCGGCCTATCTCGGAAACAGACACGGGGAGTGCGCATGCGCGTATGCGTCCGCAACCTCACGAGCTGTACCTGAATGCTAGCTGGATGGGAGGGATGTTTTGAGACTGAATCTTGTAGCATCGGTCATCCGAGAACACACACCTCGGCAAAATAGAAAAAAAACTGGGACATCCCATCGTGCCAATAAACGTGCTGCCCCCTGCCATGCCGCCATCACGGCGTTATCCAGGTACACCTACCCGTTGCTTACCCCCACCGCCACCCCAACGTTTAGGACCCAAGGTGGTTCATGTGGCGGGCAGGCTGTATGAGTAAATACTCGTCGGCTTCGTCTCACACTGATTAAGTAGTGCGGCGCCGCAAACGAGTAAGCAGCCCGTCGATTGGTCATTCTTCATGGTTATTCTTTAGGTATAGTACTTCCTCCTTCTCAGTGTCCTCCCCCACGCTCCCTACGCCCCCCGGCGCTGCGGACGGGCAAACTCGGCCGAAGGCGCCGTCCGTGACCTGACGCAGGCCGTCGAGGTGGGCAGCACAGCAGCACCCAAGGAGGAAGGATTCCGTCGGGTTTCTTCTGAATAGGGCATTCGTTGGGACCGGGTTAGTCTCTCGGAGCTGAACAAGAGACGGGTGCAAGCTAGGAGGAGAGGGAGGAGATCGATCTACTAATGCTGAGAAGGTATGGCTCGCCACCCACGTACAGTACATCACCTGACGCGCCCAAGGTACTGAATTGAGTAACCCGGTTAGTTACCTAGGTACCCCTAGTTGAATGATGCAGCCAAATAGGTACCTAGGTAGGTAGTAATGCACCTGTGCACGTACTCCCTTACGAATGCCTGTACCCGCCGTGCGGCTCAATAGCTGAAACTATCAAAATATCGATTTACCACCTATCATATTTTACGTATCTTTATCCTAGGGAGTGGCGGGGGAGGTTTCATTTTTATTTTTATATTCTTTTTAAAAATATCTCTCCTCCTCCTCCCCCGCCGATCCCTATCCTCTAGTGGCGCTCGCTGCTCTTTCCGGTCGCTCGGGTTTAGATGCAGTGATAGGGCAGGTGGATGGACAGGAGGCCGGCGCTGGATTGGGTAAATCCGGTACCTTTGTTGCTCGTTCCCACCTGCCCATTCGGGCCTTGGCGAGCCCCGAACCACTTTGGATGTGAGAGAAGGTGCCCGATACTGTTCCGCAGAGCCTCAGACGCCGCCAATCAAGACCTAGACCCTAAACCCTCGGCTTTCTCGATGCCGGTCCACGCCGCGTATGGATTTTCGAATGCGTATATGTAGGTGCGTACGCACGTGCAGAAATAGATAAGTCTACGTGGAAGAGGAAATGGAAATAAACACCGTAGCCTGCCCTGTCAGCTCACACAGGCTGCTTCTTTTTTTCCCTCTCTCCCTCTCCCTCTCCCCCCAAATGCCCACTCACATGTCAAACAATTCGACCCGGTGACGACGTAACCCGGAGCCGGCCAACTCCACACACATTTAGCCCGGTGTGTTATACCCCTAGTACAGCGCCTTGAGCGGCTGAGGCATAAGGCCATCGCCAGTACTGAGACTAGCTGGATTACCCCCTGTCGCCCCACGACTCCGGGGGCCGAAACTTATTAGCGCGTGCAAGTACCGGTCATATAGGTAAGCTAGGTTATGTCACTCCCGCCTCTCTCCTTCCGTTTTATACCTTCTGGCTGACAGATCTGCCCCGTTCAGGCCGTGACTCTCCCTGCCTGCTCGATGCTAAGGCCCCGTTTTGCGATGCTAACTGGTTCATATTCTGCTGCGACATGCCGCCTGAGCGGGCGGCTAGCTGCCTAAAAGCTGTGCAGTCAGATTGTGTCGAGTCAACCTGTCGATCCCCTCAGTTCACCCGGGGGGCGCCGAGCGGCGCTCCACTTACCCTGCCGGCTTAGCCACCGACGAGTGCCTAGGCAGGCATCGCAGGATATGTATCCCGGGTGTCTCATTGCTTGGAGAGGTGGTTAATCGCCTGTGCCAACGCGTCGAGAACCGCAACCGGGTTGCCCATGACGCAGGCGGGTATTTCGGTATAGATAGACCGACCTATTAGGGCCGATTACGACTTACCACGACTTACCGAACCGGTGCGGGAGTATATACCTTTTCTACGAGGCACGGTGAGATGCCCAGCGGTCAGTCTTATTAACGCGTTCATGGGTCAGCATCTACCGCCTCTCCTCCCTCTCCGAAAGATAGTGTGGCAATGCGCTATCACTTGTTGTGTATGACTATAGCTTGGTTGTGGACTAAGCTGAAATTGAGAGGCGGTTTGCAGCGTAGGTTGGGGTCGTGTCCCTCCAGCGTCTACACGCCTGTGTTCTTCAGCAGCGGGAGCGGTCCCACGTGTACGAATGCCTCAACAGTGCTCTAGATCTGGTCATCGTAACCCGCGAATGGAATGGAAATAGTTGGTGCCCCTTTGCCCGCGACCTTGTGCGGATAATGGCACCACGTACATTTTCACAAGTTTACAAGGTAAATCGGCACGATGGGATGAGTATCGTTAGAATAAAGCCTTTCTCGTTAGTCTTCACCTATTGTAAATAATAAATAAATTCGTGACAATTTCCTCCAGCCGGATATCCAGCCAATGGTACTCCTCTCTCTTCTAACCCGCACTTACGCCCGAAAAAGAAACACGATGCCACAAAGGGAACCAAGGATACCAAGTCTATCGTTGTCCAGTACCACTGAGTCCATAGGCTGTCGAAGAAGCAATGATTTCGTAATGTATATGAAAATAAATGTCCGTAGCAAGCTCGCCGTGCGTAGAAGAGAAAGTTTTGTCGACTCCCCGACCAGAGAATAGGCATCGAATCGCAAGTCGAAAAGAAGATGGCATGAGAGCCGCAACGTAGGTGTTACTTTGTGGCCCAGGTAATGCAACCTCCGCATCTGGCATGCCCGCAATTAACGCAGTTCGAGTTGAAGATGTAAGAGTTGTTCATGCCAGCGTCGCAGTCGCACTTCGGGTTTATTAGATGTGAATTTAAAAGGGGGAGGAGTGCAACTTACACAATTCCACCGCCAGTTCGCCGGATCGGTTGAGTTAGGCGTCGACAGCCCGCTTCTAGCCTCGGAGGGGTAGCACATATTCGTAGAGTGGTGATTTCTTAAGGTCCTTCTCGTCGAGTGTGGACGGTGAGGTATACCGAAGGCTTGTAGGTAAGGGGGAAGATCGATGTGCCGTATCGAAGAGAGAACGAACTTTGCTCCTGTGGAGATCCTCAACCTCATGAGGGAGGATAGGAAGGTTATATAGGAATACCATCCTGCCTTCGATACCAACTTAGGAGACGGTACGGGCGTAGGAACACGCCTGCCCCTACCAACTCGGGTGCTGAATAGCCATACCGAATCCAGTCCTCACAGCTTTGCCGTGGCTTGGTGAAGATGTCAGAGTCGTATGACCAGTGAGGGCACATTTTCGGTCAAGAGAGGAAAATGTTTTGCTTTTCTTTTCGGTTCTTCCTTTTTTTTCGGCCCCGTATCCCATAAGAAAGTGCCCCCCCTCTTCGGTGCCCCTATATAAATAGTCGAAGTGAGACGGCAGCCGTTAATAGGCCGAGCAACGCGCGGCATAGCCATGTGGTCGAGCACCTCAAACTATGGCATGCGTGGCGCATTTGCCGGTAAGACTTGAGCGGCGTCAGTACGACAAACTTGGCCCTCAACTTCATTCTCGGTGGAATGCAAGGTCGAGGCTCAAGCGATTGGTCCTGTGAAGATGATTGCGGTTCGAGAGGTTGTTCGCGGATATGTGTAGGGCTGATGTGCCACCGCTAGGTCCGTTAAGTAACCCAATGCTACCGTGCGGTTCAGAGGTATATTGGGTTCCGGGTCCTTGGGATCCATCCTCGAGAATCGCCCTCTAGGAAGACCTCACAATGCATCCGTATCGTTACCATGCATACACATACGTAGAAGGTAGCGAGGGGCGCTGGGCGGGTTGTCTTCGGTACCTCTCGAGCTGATTGTTTCCCCTCAGCTGAGCCAGCCTTGTGAAATTGGCAGCGGCATGAGCACATAGGCAGGTGTTACTTACACGGGCAGCTCAGAGAACCAGCATGGACGCTTCCATGGTCAAGGGTCAGACCCATTTACGCGCTCCCGGCTGGTCTTGGGGTTGAACTTTGGTTCTCGAGTGCGCTTGAACGGGCAGCGGGCGCTGCCAATGTCGTTGCAAGCCAAGAGGCGGTGCTCCAGATGAGATGTGAGCAACGGCACCCTTGGCTAGCTACCGGGGCCGATGCTGTCAGCAGCATCCTGTCCGCGATCTTCGGGAATAGATCGCGGTCTTGCCCGGTACCCACACAGACCGACTCAGCTTCGCGCGACCCGGTGGCTCGCTAGCATATATTGAACGAGCATACGAAACAGCTGAGCCAATGTCGTCCACCCACCCATGCGGCTCTTGGGTATTGGAGCACTGGAAATACACGAGCCCGAGGGGTAGGGATGATTTAATTGGGTCCTGCATTTTGGTTGAGATCCCACGCTCGTTAGGTGGGTTGGGATAATTTCAGCAACGGGGCATGCATGGGCTGACGGGCGACTGTGGGATGCCGTCTTAGCAACCCCGATGGAGATACTTCAGGTTGGTCGCTGGTAAACGACCCCAGACCAGACGGGAGCGAGCCGTCCTGGGCGGAGGGGATTGAGTGAAGAGGCAACGCCCGAGGGAGGAATGGGGGTGGAGCGGGGGAGAGTACATACCTATGTAGGTATGAGCCGGGCTAGCTTCGCCTGAGACCCCCAACCTTGCAATTAGGCATCTACCAAATATGTGCACATGTGCCATTACCTAATATTTGTGATGGCAATTTGGCGATGGCACAAGAGGCACAAATGCCGTTACCGAAAGTCGATCGGTCGGGCACTCCCGAACGTGCACCTTCATGTATGCGCGTACAGGTACATTGCCCAGCCACCTAAGCCGCCTCTGGACGCGTGTACGGTTACCGCGAGGTAGACTAGGGCGAATTTCCCCCACAACTCACCAGCTTAGGTAGGGCCCGGGAGTCGGGATCTTGGGCGTGTATTCTATATATGCCAGATCTTTGGGCTAAATCGTGGGGGGGGGGAGGGGAGGTTCAGGGGGGGTAGAGGTGCCTATTAATCAGTCATAAGCACCTAGCCTAAGTAAGGGGTAGGTAGGAGAGGAGGTACCTAGGTAAGGCACCTAAGGTAGGTGATTGGTATCGGCCCATGATGCATATGCCTGTTTCGAGATGCTTTATGTTAAGTACCTACCTCCTCGTGGGGTGCCTTAGGTAAGTAAGTAGGTATTCTTCAGCTTGCAGAAACAGACCGCTTTCATGCAATATGTGTGTATATACCTAACCTTGAAGTGCCTGCCTAGCCTTTACCGAATGCGATGTTTATATAATATGGATGTCGAGTTCGATCTTAGCGACACCTACCGAGTTCTTGCTCTCGCCATTACGTGAGCCCTCCTCGCCAAGCCAAGATTTTGTCTGCATTTGCGGTCGGCGCAATTCAATACTGCCTGGTTCATTTATGACTATACCGACCGGCAAGAGTGGGGTGCCTGGGGCGGACCGGACGCAACTTGCTCTTCTTCCTATCCTGTCCATTCATCTTCTCCGTCGCCGTCTGCGGGCTATACCTACCTACCTACCTCTTAGTGGTCTTGTGGCCCCCAACACTGCGATTGATAGTGAGCTTAGTCATCTTCGGTCTTGACGCCACATTGTTCGGTCTACCTGCTCGTGCATATGGCTACCGGCGCCTCTAGGGGATGGCGGCAACACGGCGCATGGAGACCGCCTGAGTTGATTTGGCAAATGTGCTGCTTTGGCCGATTGGGCGTCCGGCGAGTGCCGTCTACTAGCCCACTCATAGGGAACGACGCGGTCTCTTCGCCGGCTGTATTAAAGTAAACTACAATGCCTCGTCACGGTGGCAGGTCGACCAGTTGGCTATCTGCAAGCCGCGCCCAGGGCCAAGAGGAGGGGCAATCGGTGAGAGATGTTTAGGATTGGTGGGAAGATTTCAGGGCGCAGAAAACAACGACTATGGGGACTTGGTCGGTGAATTTGGTCGAGGCATACATGCTTGACTACCATTCTCAGATCCCGTGAGGCCCAGTTGGTCCACCAAAACCATGTGAGGATGATATATTTTGTTTTCTGAGTCTACCTACCTAGATAGGTATTTATCTAACCTCCCTGTTTCTTGTTTAGGGTGGACCTAGCGGCGCGAGAGACGCGGCGCCAGGTAGGAGGTACCTAGGTAGGTAGGTCGTTCTATACGTCGTAGGTATACGTCACAAGCTTCAAAGCCCCAACACGCCCGACTCCAACACGTTTTCCAAGTACCTGCATACATACCCAGGTACACACCTCTCTTAAGAGGTACGTGTAGGATGCTGTTAGACACTACGTACCTACGTCATACCTCTATCCCAGGAACCTTCCAACCAAATTCCGCTGCGGGGAGATTTAGGCGTTGAATAAGAGCCGGGGCTGTTAGTTAGCGGTTGGCGGGCACCTTAGGTACCCAAGTACCTAACCTACGTGAATGCTCTCTTGATGATCGGCCCAGATAGTCCTCGAGGTTCCCCTTCATCTCCCGCTCCCCTTGCGACTCACCTCTAGGATCTTCGACCTGATGTTATCCCCTGGCCCGGAACCGCGCCCTCGCGCCTTTAATCTGCTTAAAACTAACGTCTCTATAATAGGGGTACCTAAGCTCTAACTGTTAGGTACTTTAAGTGATGCGCATAGGTAACTCTACGATGAATTAACATACAAATTTGCTCGGGAGTGATTACGTGCCTTTAGATGCCACCACCTACCTCTACCTAAGGTAGGGTAAAGCGGGTAAAGCGGGTAACCTAGGTACCTAAGGTATTTTTCATATGTCCAAAAGGAGCATTTTGGGTACCTCCTGCTTTGGACCTTACGGGATACCTTATGAGGTAAGGGGGGATACCTAGGTACATACCTGCATAATTTAACGTTCGCGCCCCTTAGAGAGTAACTACCTAGGTACCTCTGAGGTTAACCAAATCGCGCCCCATCGTCGGTAGGTTGCGCACGTCTCTTGTTTAAGCATTGAGCTTCAAAGGCAACGGAGCCGAATCTCCTCGCCGTGAATGCCTCGTATCTAAGGCTCACAATTCGCCAAGCCTTCGCATTTCGGCTCTCGATATTCTCTGACAGATGGTAGGTGTATAGTGTCGGCCCGTCGAGACTTATTAGCAGCGAGATGTTGTCGCCGTGTCGAGCCTGGCCGCATTAGTTCATCACACACTATCCCTCTGACCCTCTCACCCAGCGCCGCCCTTCCCGTTTGGCGAACATGATAGGCATTGCTACCTACTCATACATCATCGCTAGGTGGGTGGGTGGCTAGGTACATAGCGGCAAGGAAGCCGCGTACCCATCTGTACCTTTGCAGACGGCTTCTGCGCCTTGCGTTCGTCGAAGGGCAAAGTCTCGATGATCTCACGAGATGGCCGACGAGAGCTGAGATAGGAGGCATATACCTATACAGGACGGTATCGATAGCCTATGCGGGTATTGGCTTGTGGCGAAGTGGTGCTTTGATAGAGGCTTATCCGTACGCATGCGCGTGTATAACCTACTCGACACTACACGTCGAAGAAGATTTACATGTCACCCCCCTTGAGACGACTTCTGCTCAACGGAACGGGCTCTGGGATATCACTGCAGGCAGTGAAGTGGCGAGGTCGCAATACCTACCTATGTCGTGCATATGGGTATACCTACCTACGGCGCTGTAGCCTATAAAATACCGGGTGGGGGGCAGCGTATATGTTTGTATGTAGAGATCATACTAGACATACCTACTATACCTGCATCTATACGTGTACAGATATCACGACGCCACATGTTGTGCGAGGATTATGACGGAGGCGAGTTGATGACGGTCAATTAGGATAGTGACGATCTGCAAGCCTGACAGCAGGCTGCCCTGCCGCCCACCAGCCACCGTCTGCCGTAGGGTTTCCCCCGTACCACAGTCATCTCGGGCGATCCACGGCACAATGCCGGATGGCGAAGGCAAGTAAATGTGGGATCCGAGGCCGTACCGACAGCATATCCCGGAGTTAGGGCGGTTTAGAGAATCGTCATCTGTCGATGGCTTCGAGTAGCCTTGCCGAGACGGATGGTTAGGCAGGTAAATAAATACCGGCCAAGGATGGATTGTGAGCCGAGTTGGTGTGACGTAATCGCCATACACACCAGCATGCGTAAGGGAACGGAGGGTAGTAGACGGTGTCTATAAGGTGGTATAGACATGCATGCATACGTAGTAGCACATACGAGAGAACATATATAACATGCATGCATGTACAGATGCATAGGTAGATGATAGAGCAGGGCAGGCCACGGCACCATCTGGCGCAAGACGTGACGAATCGGGAATACCACGGCGCGTATAAGAGAGAGGTGGGTACCTAAGGTACGCGACATTTACATCCGTACCCAAGGCGCATATTTACTCTCTCTGTTGCCCCCGGGCTGTTCTTCGCGATAAGAGGCATGGTTGACCGACGTGAGATACATGCTAGGCGTACCTATGTATGTGAGAGGCAGCCCCCTAAAGCTTCTAGGCGGGTTGTATTCTGTAATGAGAGAGGTGAGAGAGATGGATGCTGACCTATAAGGCACGACGAGAAGAAGGTCATCCATCCATCACCCTGGCAGGTGCCGGTGCCAATAAGTGTGCCTGATATATATTATGTAGGAGGTACCTAATCCTGCAACACTTAAACGGGTAGGTACCTATGTACCTGGCTGTAGGTACCTCTCAAGTACCCGACATGTCGCAAGCTGCCTCTTATATATACCTGTTGAGGGGGGGAGAACTTGACTTATACGCAGGATAAGCGGTGCGAAGGAATAACCTCTCAAGGGGCTACCAGTCATGGATAACGGATCTCACTTATTAGGTACCTCTTACCGATGTGCGGTCACACGCTAGCGCAGTAAATTAGTACCTAGCGCAATTCTCCGTTCTAGGTACTATGTCAATGCGGCACCCTCTCCCGTCTCGCTTGCCTTATAATCAGTGCAAATGCATACATACCTCCTACCTAGGTACCTACCCACCTCCTAGGTACCTACCTGTTAGGTACACACCAAGTCCAGTGGATCGGGTAGCCAGGTATTTCCCAGACATGGATGGGATGAATGGGTTTAGGCAGATTGACAGACCTCGGGTCTACAGCCAAGGCAGCGAACGCAATACTACATACACCCCCAAGACATCATCAGACATTAAGAGGAGGGAGTTATAGGTTAACAGGTACCTAAGGTAGATTCGGTTCGGTTCGGTGGGTGGATATATACCACCTGCATGCCCGCGATATACCTACCTATAATAGTATGCATGTACATCTATCCGTCTTTCCACGCCTTACGACCCGAAGCCCGACCCCTAACCTGCCCAGAGGTACCTACCTACCTACCTACCTACCTACCATCTACCACACGCCATCCATTCTTACACCCCATACCACCCACCGCTTTACGCACGCAACTCGAGCCCACCCGCGCGCACCTCACCAGCTTGATCGCCCGCTCGCTCGCTCGCTCGTTTCTTCGCCCGCTCCCTCTCTCGTTCACTCCGACGCCCACACGCTCGTTATCCCGTCCACACCTCCCGCAACCAATGGCTAGGGGACATCCGCGCTCAGTATAGCCGTAACATCCCGCAGCAGCCCGGACTCCGCATCAGATGCCGCGGGCTTGACTCTCCGCGGCGAGTTAAAAGGTCGACCGCGAGTAGGAGGCAGCCGGTCAACATCGTGCATGTTCTCCCCATTCCCCTATCTGTCCACCCGCCATCTGTTGGTCCGTCCGGACCTCTTATCAAATCGTCTGTGGATACGTCGAATACCGGCCTTGCAGGCTACGGCACGCCAGTCCGCGCCACGCTGCCCAAGACGGGCCGTCGACGACAGATCACATCGGGATTCGAGAAGCACGTTTTGACCACCACTCGCCCTCTTCTGCATGCGGTGGGGTGAGGCATCAACCCTCACGCTCATCATAACGTAGCGCCACCAGCAGCCGCGCCAAGGTAAGACTGCCCTTGTAGAACACCCGTCCTTCTGTCTATCCCCTCCTCGACAGGTCGTTGCCATCATCATGTTTGTCTGGATTCCGATCAAGCACCGCGATGAGCCGACGATCCTTGGGGTAGTGCCGCTTCTGTGTCGTATCCACAAGCACACACGCACGCACTCTTCTGTCATAGATTCTACACCAAGGCCGGTCAGACAAGGGATAAATTGGCTGCGAAACCCGCCAGTATAGGTTGCCAGTGGGAACCAAGGCCGACCTCAGCACTGATGTCTGCCGCAGCGTGTGGACGACGGCCTGCCTGACGACCGGCTTCGATGCCCCTAAATTCCTCTTCGTTCAGTCTGTCTATCTACCTGTGCGGCCACTGACCAGCCTGCGCTTGCCATCTCGAATTGAATAACCCTTGCTGACCGTGTTGTCTCGTCGCGTACCAGATCCTCCACACTTACGCGCTGGTGCGGCCGGCTGTCGGGGTGGATTGGCGGATTGCGGCCGAGGGGACAGCAGCGATAACATGGCAGGCCTTGGCCGCTCATTCAAGCCAGCTTCGTATCTGTCTTCCATGAAAAGACGACCTCCGCCTGCGAGAACCATGTCGAACTCATCCGAAGCGTCGCCGCTCTCTTCGCCAGATATCGGGCCGGACGACGCTGTCCTCTCAACGAGACCGTCGCCGAATCCGCCGGCGGATAGTCTGCAACATCAGCCGTTCGGCTCTCTACCGAGCCTTAAGTCCAGCAACGGTACGCTAGGAAATATTTTCTATTGCCCGCTTGATGGCCTCTGTTTGCCCCGCTGCTCGTTGCCGGTCATGGGCCGTGCCAGTTCGATTCGCATGTCCGGGGGCAAATGTTTCGGCAACCGAAGTCCTTCGTGCTTCCACTACCTGTGCGGAGTGCGTTGGGCAAGGTTACCTAACATGGTCTGGGCTACGTGACCTGATGGCTAGGCTCAAGTGTTGCCGTTGCCGGCTGCTGCCCCTACTCTAGATCTCGTTTGCTTTTCTTTTCTGCCTCGGGGGTTGAAGTTGGGGTTCTCCGCGTCTTCTCTGGCCGAAACCAAGGCTTTGGTTTCCGGTTTCTCGTCTCCTGTGGGTCTATAATGCACAGGACGGAAGCGAGCACAACACGCGCTTCCGACACGCCCTGTATTCTACGTATGGAGGAACCCACCCTGCCTGGTGGTGTGGAAGCGCCGCTAGTGGCGCGACCAGCAGCAGTGAACGCCAGAAAGAAAAAGAGGCCAGTAAGATGTATTCGTCTTCCCTCTTCCCTCTCCACTCCCCTTACCACCCCCTCTATGTAGGGCCCGCCCCGGCGCATCTTGGGCTGTTCTCTCTTGGGTAGACTTGGGCACCCCGAAAAGGGTCCAGTTGGCTTGTTGGCCACCGGCGAAAGTCCCCTGGTCCCCTTCTGCTTAAAGGCTTCTGAAACATGCCCTCCCCCACAATCCACCGGCACGCCTTTCTCTGGTCACCTGCGACAAGGTCGCGGGAGCCACTCACTGTGCGTTTTATTATTCTAATTAGCTAGGTTCCATGTGCTGCTTGCGTCATAAGCCACGCTGATAAATGTCCCAACTGACTCGGGGAATAAAGACCTGCCCTTTTTCGATCCTTCCAAGTCTACGCCTGCGCGTGCCCGACCCATCGCTATTGAATTGCCCGCTACGAAGAAAGGTAGCAGCGCTCCTGTGTATACTCCGCCCCCGCCGCTCTCTGCGCGTGGCGATCTTCCCGGGTATGTCCTGTCTGAATGAATGCGTACGAGTGTGCTCTGGCTGACCGAATAATCGTCGCAGCGGTTATTTCCCCTTACACGAGGACCAAACCCGAGTTTACCGCCCTCACCCATTCCAGCTGGACGCTTCCGAGGCGCGGATGAAGTCTATCCAACGTGCCAGTCAGTCAAGCTCGCTTCCTAAGGAGAGCGCCATACCCGCCCAAGCGGCCACGGGCACCACCCCCTCGGCTGCGAACCCCATCGCCGTGGCAGGACAATCTACACAAACTAGGTCTTCGAAACTTACGGGATCGATGGAGCGAACCTTGGATACGGTGTCTAGTACTCCTGTTACCAGCTACATACCGACTGGAACCCAGGAGAATTCTCTGCCAATGGGCAAGTATTACCCCACCAACTACATCAAGAGGAAGGAGGAGAAGAGGAGCCGGAAACAGGGCCGGCCGCCAACGTCGAACTTTGCGGCTCCGACAGGATCCAAGTCGGAGAGCCAGATACTCACTGCCAGGGACGCTTCGACAATTCCGCTAGGACCCTCACGCAACGAGTCTGAGGCGAAGCGCAGGTTGCAGCAGTATCAACGCGACATGATTGCGCAAGCGTCGCTGGCCCTCAACGGCGGCAACGTGAGCGCGGCAACTCTGAGTTCGCTGAGGGCGATTGGATTTACCAGCGTGTCGGGGCCGGGCAAACCGAGACTAGCACCCTTGGGAAGCCCCGGACCCGTGACGCCCATGGAGCTGGAAGGCCCAGGGGATGGCTATTTGGGTGCACGAAGACTGCCAGACGCTGCACAGATCGAAGAGATTAGCCGCGCCATCAGAGCCCGGGAGGAACAGAAACGACGAGAGGGTGCAACTTCGCCACCTGTCGAGCTAGGCCCCAGCTCGTTCTAGGTGCGCTGGCTGGTTGCCAATGGCGAACAGCACACGCCGCTGCCCACCTGTCCACGGGGTTGCTGTGTGGGGCGTCACCAAGTCGATCACCTGCAGTGCTGCCCCATTCCCCATCGTCGACCGTTGGTCATTCTATGACGCACTGTCAAGCAGGGAAGAAGGGGGAAAAAAAGAAGGGAAAGGATGACTCGCCTTTCGAATGACGGCCTTCCCAACCTCTCTATACCTGGGTACAAGCACCCCCCCGGGCCGCAACTATCCCCTTTGTTCCATCTACAATGATACCCGACATCCTATTCAGACTGGGTCATATGCTTACCCTTGCACAACCTTTTCTTCCCCCGGACGGGCGGGAGGAATTGGGCGAGGTGCCAGCGATTGCGTGGCGATCTGATACTCGCGAAACCATGCTTATACTCTTCCCACACCGTGACTTTGCCCCTCACGAGGTAAATGGGTAACTCTAAAGATTGACTGGCGTGGCTTGGGTATGGGAAAGGGTGCTCGGAAAGGAGATGGGAGACCGGGAGAAGCGAGCTAATTCAAGCTTAGCAATGCCACCTCATTGTGTCTCTCTCTCGGATGGAGGATGCGAGACGCGGCCGTGGAGAGGCAGAAGACTGAAGGAGGACAAGACAAGAAAATATAGGAAAGAGTAACATGCGAGAGGCAGGGTAGACTATACGAGGGGCTCGGGATCTATTGGGATAGGCTGTAGTATTAGCAGAATGGGTAGTACATACTCGTACGTAGAAGAGAATCACACGACTCCTGTGGGCAATCCGGGGCCTTATTGATGATGGTTACCGCGAGCCACGTGACTACGCACCACAACCTACCCCCTATGTAATTATGCAGCCACCGACAGAGCCTGTATTGGTAGGGGTTGCCTCGAAGGGCTCTCGAAAGGCCGACAACCAGAAACCAATATTATGGATGAGCTTAATTACGCATCAGCTCAATGAGCTTCGTTTTGCGCAACAGTCTGCGGACGGGGATCGTGGCCGGGACGGGTAGTAGGTAATGTAACTTGTTTCTCTAGGCTCGCACACCACACTTGTGCTGGCGGGGGGCGGGAAGGCTTCATTAACAGGTATAAGTATAGTATAGTGCGGGCAAACATACAATCTCACAATAGGAGGTACGAATGTATGTAGGTAGGTGGTACCTATGCCCGTAAATACCTACCACCCGTTCTCAGCCGCGCGAACGGTTGGCCGCAGCTGGCCGCGCATTGCGGTTTTTCAGCGGCCAGCGAAATAGGTAGGTAGGTAGCTAGGTATCTAAGGCAGTAGTACTATGACGGTGCCTTTTTCTTGCTTTCGTTTCCTCAGCTATGTGTACAGACAGACAGACAGACGGGCATAATACACAAACCCAAATGCTTGTGGAGAGAGAGAAAACGCGTCGCCCCGAGTTTTACACCGCTGCTCTACCCGCCTAACCCCTAACCCCGTAGCTCTGACATGTGCCCTACCGACGAGGTACCGTAGGTACGGCGCCCTGTCCAGTTCCTTACTGATGGCGGTAGAGATAAGACACACACACACACACGAAAACCAAAACTAAAGTCGGGGGGCCGTCTAGGTAAAAGAAATCCCTATCACGCAAATCCGTCTAAGCCTATTCCATATTTTCTTTTCCTTCCTTTTTCCTCCCTTCTTCTCGTCTTCTACTCATTTTGGGGGGGGGGGCCGGGGGAAGGGGGGGTATTGCAGCTGCCGTTAAGGAGTGGGGGGGGATAAGGGGAAGAAGTTCGGGTTTTTCCCATCCGTTTTTTTTTTACCAAATCAGATCCCAGAAGTTCGCTGACTTCTAAATTACCTATTACCCGTAATATTCAGCGACCAGCGGAGTCATATTTCGTGTCGCCCGCGCGAGCTCGGAGTCTAGCTCCAATTCTGGCCTATTCCCGACGGTGCCGCGCCCTCGGGACCCTAGATGGTGGTAGATGGCGTTGAAGGCTTTCGGGTAACCCAAAATTTTCAACCTCGCCTGCGGCCGTCGCGACAATGCCCGGGCTGGCTATGGCCCACCGAGTCCGCACCGGGCACCGCGCGAAGCCCCGGAATTGACAGAGCGCGTCTCTAGATTGTGACGATTGTTCCCGAAAAGTTCAAGTGCCCTATAAATACCCTCCACAAGTGAAAACCCTCACCCCTCCTAAACAAGGCTACTTTCCCCTGCAATAATTCGCCGGGAAGCTGCCCCGGACGCCGTTCATCTCGCCGACCCACCAGTCCTGATCCGTATCCGTCTTCTTGACGACCTTGATCCTGTCGCCCTCGCGGAAGGACAAGTCGCCGGCACCCTGTCCGATGAAGTCGTACTGGGCAATCACGAACTCGTCGGGCCGCCCCAGCCCATTCTTCTTAGGCGGCGGCGGCGGCGGCGGCTTCTTCTTAGCCGCGATGGAGGCTATGCTAGTTGACGAAGTCGACGCGCTCAACGGTTTGCTGAAGTAATCAGCTCGTGGCTGAGTGGAGCCGGGCGACGTAGACGGTGTCGGCGCCTGGGCGAGCCGGGACGCGGTAGTGAAATCGGTTGGGGTGAGATGATTGCCGTAACTAGCAGGTGGTGGTCTCGACTGCGTTCCGGTGCTGGCTTGAGACGATATCGAGGTGGACGAAGGGATGCGAGTTGGTCGTGGGCCTGTCGGAGGCGGGGTATCATTGCCGCTTCCTAGGAGCCCGGATGATGAACGGCGGAGCCCACTCTCGGTCGTGATAGATGAGGCGGATGGTTTCCGGTCCCCCGTGTTGCCCGTGTCGTCCGGTAATCTCATTGGCTGCCTGGCAGCCTTGCCCGATGCGATACACGTTATCGATTCGACCTCGCGCTTGACGGGTTCATAGTCGGCCGACCACGCGGATGTCACGCTTTCCATCGGCGGAGGTGGTGACGGGAAGGAATAATCCTGGCAGTAGTTGTGGAGAGTGGTATAATACAGCCCCAGCAACCGGTTCTGGATCAACACCACCGCTGCTAGGAGCGGTGGCATAATACTGAATGTTGCCGCTACGAGGGGCGGCAAAGTCTCCCTCAGATGCGCGTCCGCAACGTTGAATTCCTATGGTGCTGATTAGTCTGATGTTGCCCGCTCCACCCTACCAATGCTGGACCTGGAACACGCACCTCAGCTGCCCGCGTAACCTCGTCCTCGGCCTTCGCTAGGGACGCATCCTCCTTGGGCGTGCGTGACATCTTCCTCTGCAGCTTGTTGGCCTTATCCTGACACTTCTCGTAATCTAGCCTCTTATTTTCCCGCTTCTTGATCGTCTTCCGCAACGGAGCAATGCAATCGCGAGCGTCGGTGGCCGGTCTGATTATGGTGGATTCGATTTGGCCGACCTCATCGAGCAATTCCCTTTTTAGTTCGGTGTATGCCTCCTTCAACTTCAACGTCCGTTCGAGCTGGAGCTCTGGCGTGGGTGCAGCTGGTTTTCCGTGACCGTCAGAGGCGCCGACGATGGGGTCCCAGAGGCTATCAAACTCGGTGACAATGCCCAACTGCGACACTACCAGACTGATCCAGGACTCGCGCCACGACTTGGTCTGCTCGACGATCTAAGGGCACGCAATGTTAAGTTTTGGCATTCGGACGTCCGGATCATGCTAAACGGGAGGACGGGTCTGTCTCGAGAGCCCATACCTTGGCAAGAAGCCTGTCGGCATCCTCGTAATCGTTCAACAGGACAGCGACCCGGGCGTTGTCCCCGGGGGCTCTATGGAGCAGCTTTCCGAACTGCCGCTGCATAGACTGCATCTCGGGCAACCTGGCAGATCCGACGTCGTATCTAGATGATCGCCGGCGGCTTGGGACTCGGAATCAATGAGAACGTATGGCGGGGGGTTGGAAGGTCAATGGTACGCGGGGCCGGCAGCTTCAAGAACCAGCATGGCAAGAACTTTTATGTACCAGATGCTACAGTTCCCGATCGGAGGATGTTGTCTCGAAGCTGGTAGATGGGTACTATGGGTGTTACGAGGCGGTGCGGGCTATGCCTCTCTCCCCGTGTCTCGCTCTCTCCCGCTCTCTGTTGCTTGGGGGTGCGTGCGTGTGATACGAAGGGTCGAAGGAAGAGCAGGTAATGTATACTTAGTTAAGGGCGGCAGGAGTCGAAGAAGCGAAGAGGGAGGACGGGGTGGGTGGAGGGGGTCGCCGCTTTACCGGGATGCTGGGATGCGATGGAATTCGGCACGCATTGCCCCTAATGAACGATGATAATAATAATATGGGTAGCTCCAAGTTGCGGACTTGGATGTCGGATTGAGAACGATACTAATTCTTAGCAGGGGGGTACCGTTCCGCTGTGATCTCTCACGACTGGTACATCCGGGCGGAGGTACACAGCACCAACCCATTGCGGCACGGGCGGGTGGGATTTGCCTCCAGGGCTTGCAGATAGGAAGTTCGATGGATCCGACTAAGGGGCACGGCATGTACCTACCTGCCTGTCTCCCTACGACGAGAGGTACCTAGGTATCCACCTACGCTCCTGGACATCTACCTCCTCTTGCTTTCGTACACATGCAACCTTAGGTACCTACCTCCTAACGGAAGTGCCTACAATGCACATAAAACCCTAGGTATGTTTATAGGCTACATACCTACGCAGACACAGATAGAGCAGTATAAGCCGGCGTGGGGCGGGCATGTTTCTAAAAGCTAGGCCCTGAGGTTAGGTGTAGGTACCTACCTACCTACTGCTAGTTCAAGGAGGCGCCCGAGGTGCCGGACGATAACGATAGGCGTGACACTTACGTCACCGCACATATTTCTCGCAACACACCTCCGATGGGTCGTACGGAGAGGGGAGCCTGGGAGAGCCTGAGGGAGGTTGGCTTGCAGTTGGGTTGAGGCTGTGGTACGCTCTTCTCGCCCGCGAATCCAACAGGACGACTGCGACTTGCTCTACCTAGATACGTTGTACCTACCTATAGCCTTACCGATTGCGTTATGGAACGGCCCTGTCCGGGCGCATTTTAAGGATGGAACTCGAGGCTAGGCAATACATAAAGAGGCGGGATCGAGGAATTACTACCTGAGGTAGGCTATTCGTTAGAAGCCACCTCTTTTTACGTTTCTCCATTTAGCGCCTGACAGTACCTACATACCTTAGGTTATCTACCCACATCCAGGTAAGATGCCTAAGTTATTACATCGAAGTATCGGGGAGGCAGTGCCGTGGGTAAGTACCTACTACCTCCATATGCTACCTACCTAGGTACCTAACCTACCTTCTCTATACCCGTTCCGTACCTTAGGCAGGAGGTAGGCAGGTACCTAGTAAGATGGGGATGGTTACCGAATTCCATGATATAGAGGAGGTACCTTAGTAGGTACAGTACAGTACGTAGCGGATAGCCTGTAGCTTATGGTAGGCCTGGGTTGCGTACGTACCTCCTAATACCTATAGGATGGGTGAATCTATGAGTAAGGCATCATACTATAGGTAATACAAATTAAGGTCGTTTCACTTACACGCCCTAACACGCCAGGTATTTCTTGTTGATACCTTAGGTACCTCCCACTGATGGGCACTAGCCTCTAGTAGAAGTGCCTACAGGAGTGCCTGAGAGGTACCGGAGAGGTACCTGGATACCTAATTGCAGGTATGGCAGGATTGGGAAAAAGGGAAAAACACACCATTAACCTTGCCAGGGCAAGTTCTTTTTTTACCCTGCGGCCGTACCCATTCCGCTTAGTCATGTAAATTCGTGTGTCCAGCACGTGTTAGCGCGTCATTGCGAGCGTGGGAGGACACGCGCAGCTTCCCCGACCGGGTGGGGCTTACCAAGAGCCCTTCATTACCTAAGGCAACACACGCAGCGCGTTTTATCAATTAACTGTGCTCGCCTTTTTTTCCTTTTCCCAATCCTGCCGTTGTATCCGGGTAGCTATCGATGACCATGGCTGCAGCCGGGCCGGTTCTACCTGGCTCCTCACCTTCGAACCAGCAAGCTCCCGGTAGCACCGCTCCCGTCTTCGAATTTGTCTGTCTCTTCACACGGGACCTCCGGAGGAAGCAGAAACGGTGGCAGGATGGCAGGCTCAAGTACCACGCCTTCAACCGGCGCGTCATGGTCTACGATGACCGGGGCAACTTCGTAGGGGATACCCATTGGCACGAGGACTACGATTTTGGTGAGGGCGACGAGCTCGAGCTTGAAAGGGGGGGCGTCGTTGTTCAGGTAGCCGAATGCACCGGCAGCCGGGATCAAGACCTGTCCGAGCTCGTTGACAAGAGGGCCAAAGAAAAGGCGGAGAGGCAGTTGGCAGCGATTGCACGTCGGGCGCCCGCCCTGGAAATAGCCGCGCCGCATGCCAACGCCCCTCACTTTCAGCTGAGGCACAAGCCTCTCCACCAACTGATCGGCACACCTACTGGACACCATGGCCGTGCCTCCATACCTACCGAGTCTCCATATGAGGAGAGGCAGAAACCAGCCGAGTCGCCGCGAAATAACAGTGTGCACCCGGCAAAAAGGAGGAGGCGAGACGTGTCTCCGCCGAGCAAGAACGGCTATGCTCAGAGCTTGTTTGGCGCAACACTGACATTGTCCGGTACACCTTCCAGCACGCCGTCGGTACGGAAGATACCTTTGGGAAGGGAATCATCTACCCCCGCGGAAAGCCAAGCCCCAGAATCTCCCGATCCGAGTCGCTGTAATGACGGCGCGGACTCTACGCCTAGAGTAGCACCTAGGACGACCCTGGACTCGCCAGCTAGGCCGCAGACCTTTGCGCCTAGGACGGCGCCCTCAAACCCGCGGCTATTTCCAACTGCCTCGGCGAAGAGTGCACCTGGGATCGAGACCGGATCCCCGCCCACAATACGCCGCATTGCCCATGATGTGCGTCGGAATCCCACCACTGGCTCCACGAGACCGAAGAAACAAGAGGAAGAAAAGCAAATACGTGCTATCGAGAATGCCTCAAAACGGGTTGTGTCGGCGAGCCTAAGTCCGCGGCTCCCAGAAGCGGAGGAGACGATAAATGGATCTATACCGGTTGGTAAATGCAAGCCGCTGAATGATGCGTCCCCGGAGGTTGCTTCGAAGCAAAGGGGTGCCAATCAGCCTCAGTTCGCAGTTGGTACTGATGCGTTGCTTCAAAACCGCGATCTCCTTTCAGGGTTCAAGCCCAAAAGTACGACACGAGAGCTGGGCGTTGGTACGGAGCGCGAGAACCCATTCCTGGGGGAGCATCCCCACGAGCCTAGGACGGAACTACGCATCAGGCCGAGGAAGAAACGAGGCTTGCTCATGATTTCAGAAAACTCTAATGCTGACAGTTTGTCAAAACCACAAACCACGGAGAGTCGAATGGACGACCGGAATCAGTCGACCCGGAGAAGTACCGATTCTGGGGATTCGCACCGGACTTCGGATATCCCATCTATACTGATAGGAAATTATCGCAATGGTAAATCGCAAAGAGATCTTCCCGAAGAGATGGAAGCTCACGACGGGTCCTACGAAGTAAATAATGGACAAGCCTTGGGACCCACATTGAGGCAAAAGAATGCCGTACAAGTCGGAACAACTCGATCTTCTAGAAGTAAGCATCTGCCCAGACTTAAACATACTCAACCTGAGGACATAGTTTCTCACCCGACGACAGAGACGAAGGACGCCGAACCAGGCAAACCAGAAGGTGATGAATTCAGCTTCCCGAACGATACCCCTGCTCCTCCCCGCCTTGCCAACCTAGGCCGCAAGGGTATTCGCAGCAAGGAAATCATCGGGTTTATTTTTGAGGAAGAAACAGAATCTCCCTCTGCGCCTCAACCAAAAACGCACGGTAACGAAAGCGACGGACCGAGTCCCGCTCGCGACTCCCCACCAATCGGGCCCTTTTCAGCCAAGCCGCCCGCGCCAGAATCGGACCTTGCCAATGTCACGATTGTGAACAGCGTTCTCGATGCCAAAAAGGGCCCATATCAAGATAGAGCTACCGCCATGGCAAAAGCAGAATTACACGATAGCTCTGCCTCAAGACTTGTCGAGAACCACGGTAATATGACTGTGTCTCACATCGAGGAGTATACTTCCCGCGCGCAGAAACAGATTGGCGCGGCATCAGTCAAAGTCATTGCGGTAGAAGATATGCAGGCTGAGGTTCCTCAAAGTGCATCGGTGACACAGCGACAGCAGCCGCCGCCAGCTGTTAAGCCCATAGCGAACCCTGCGACTCGAGGCAAAAAAGCGGCTAAGCCTTCAGATTCTGCCGGTCAGGTCCCACAATGTCCTCTGCCGCCAGAATCGACTACGGGGACCGTCGTGCCGCCTAGGACGCGTGGAGACAATAGGGCGGTAGCGAGGCCGGGAGGACGGGCGAATCAGTCAGCCATCGCACCGCTGACCGGATTCAAGAGGGCAAACGGAGGGCCGTGGAGCAGGGAGGCTCATGATCTCTTTGAGTTTACTCGCCCACCAAAAAATGTGTGCGGATGAGCGAATTAGCGCTCCGGCGAGGTGTTTTCGGGTGGCTCGTAGGAAACAGTATTGTCGATGAGCATGCGCCTGAAGCTAAGCATGCGATTGACGTACTCGTGTCCCAGTGCGATCGTGACGTGGGGCGAACCACAATGCCGACCAAGACACTTTGACCGACGGGGTGAAGGGAATTTGGAATTTGCCTGGTAAATTGGATTTCGCCCACGCGAACGGGCGCGTGGGCTGTGCCACTTCAGACCTGGTGGGAAATCAGAATACACAGGCCTTTGCTCCCGTATGCTGACAGGTGTGGCCCGAATGTCAACAGACGCCTATCGGTGCGCCATGAGTTTTTTGCCACGGAATGGCGCTAACTGCCTCCGAGCCCGTAAGCGCATATCTATCCAGTTCGATGCCCTCGGTCGCGTTCGAGTTGTCCGATGTCAAAGGTGGAGGGTGTGGGGATGCGTGCGATGCTATCTGACAAGAGAATGGCGAGGGTCAAGAAAGGAAAAGAAGAAACAAGAACCGAACGAGTTGTCATGTCATCTTCGACCTCGAAGCCTGAATGGCTTTTTTCTCTTCCCCTCCCGCCCAAGCAGATGAGTTTTGGTCTGGTGGAAAGCAGCCTGCATTCGCTCACCGAAAGTTGAACCGAGGAGATTCTGTTAACCGGCCAAATCTACGCAACGTATGAGCTACTATATATATACATACATACATAAAGTACATGTGTATGTATATTGGTCAGACGTCGTCGACCTATCCGGATAGGTAGACAGGCAAAGAGGGGGAAAACTAAAGAAAAAGAAAAGAAAAACAACAGGATGTGAAAGAGGCGACGCATCAATGAGCTGTTCTACCGTGGTTGGTCCTCTCGTCTGCTGGAGCTGCTGGCATGAGAGAAAAAAAAAACCGTAGTGGTTCTGGTGATTCTATGCAGCTTATAGGGTGTGTGCTTGAGTGGCTTGTTGAGCAGCCTCAAAAAATCAACCAGGGCCAGGACCGAGTTTGCTGCTGCGAGTGAGCAGCGGCAGTGCCATCAGGCCTCTCCGCGTCTCTCTCTCTCTCTCTTTTCCTCTTTTCGTCGCGGCGCCCCTCTCTTCTCTCAAATCCTTCCCAGTTGTCCTTCCTCGATGGCTTTCTAGGCCAACTCGAGCTTCCCATCGGTCCCTTTCGCAATTTCGGCCCCCCCCCCCAGCTTGACGGTTACATTCTTATTTCTTCTCTTTTCCCCATAGCCAGGATTTTCCGTAGCTGCCTTGAACAACCGTCACTTTTTGCACCCCGCCATCCATTTCTGCCCGCGATTCTATCAGCGAGGTCCCCCCACCCCCCCCCCCTTCCCCCGGACCCGACGCCAGTGCGTAACGAACAGGCCGTCATCGCGAACCGCTGTCTTTCGCCATGTCATCCCATGCTCGGGGTCAAATACCTCCAGGTCTGCCTGTCCAATCGTGCAAGACCTCCGAACCGCACAGTATTGTTGTCGAGCCCACTCCCGAGAACCAGAAGGCATACAATGAGATCCGTAGGGCACACGAGCGTGCTTCCCTGCAAACCCACCTCGCCTCCCAGCAAAGCCTGCGGCTGCCCTCGACAGCGCCCTCCGTTGCTAGCGCCGCCCCTTCGCACTCCGATGAGCCCGGGGGTCCTTGTGCCCATGAAGCGATGGCCACGGGCACAAACCGATCCAAAAAGCCCCGAGGCAAGAGGAAAGGGCCTCTAGAGGCCCAGACAAGGTTGAGGACAGCGGTCAAGCGGAAGCTTAAGCTTGCTTGCCCGCACCACCGCGCCAAGAAGACCACGGTAGGAGGATTCATACAAATCCTTACCCTTACGAACGTGCCACAGCCGAGCGCTGACAAGCCCCTAGTGTGATTGTCACGACTTCAGTCTTTTAGAGAAGGGGTATGAGGCTACCTTCCACCAGCTATCCGCCATTCGCGACAGGCCCCGCTTCCCCAGTGACGTGACGCAGCGGGCGCTCATGGAACCGACACTGAACCAGGAGACCTTCGGCATCGGTGGCGGGGCGGTGGCGCCACCCCATATAGACACTACCGCCAATGACTTTGGCGACATGTCACGTTCGTTGGGTGACGACTGCGAAGGCGTTGTCCGTCCTAGCCTCCGGAACATGCTGACCAGGTTCAATCTCGACTCGCCTCATTTCAGCAGCGATATACTGCATCCCCCCGTGCAACCTTACTATCCAGGGAATAATTTGGGGTCCTCGCAGTCGCCAGAGTCATACACCCAGTACGGGCTCCTCGAAATTGGCAGCCAGATGCAGCAATACCCGCTCCGATGGCAATGCGAGTACAAGGGCCCTGTCGATTCCGCGTCGGAGACTTCGCCGACCGGCTGCTCCTGGACGGGGCCAATCTGGGAGTTGCCTCACCATTTCCGAGCCAAGCATTGTCAGTTCGACGCTGCCTCTCCGCCAGTACGGGTTGTGTGTGAGATCTGCGGCGCTCAAACCCAATGCGAATCCGATTTGTCTACTTCGTTTTCTTGTGATAACACAGGCTGCTCGTCTACTTCCGCGCGGAGATGGTACTACGGGTCCACGGGAGCCGAGTCGGTAACGGAATCCGTCCCAACCTTCACTCAGTCAAGCGAGTCCGAAGCTGGGAATTCTCGGAACGTACGACCGGAAGGGGGTGGAAACCACTCTTGGCTAGGAGGGGGGGGCCTAAACGGCGGGCGTTCCTCGTTCTCTTTCGCGGGTAGCTTCCGCGAGTTTTCAAACCACTACCGTGACGACTCGGACACGAGCAGCGATTCGTCGTCCGATATCCGCCTAAGCGGCCCACCAGATTCCCGACGACATGCCCACACGCCGGGACGCCGCGCTGAGGAACGTCCGTCGGGAGTGGGGGCTAACGTACCGTATGCTATCACACAGCCAAAGGCCGGGCCTTACCGGCTTTGCGCGGACATGTTGTCTCACATTAACCTTAAACTACCCATCAACCACCTACTCCCACTTATGCTATCGCTACTAGCCGCCTTCTTTCGGGAAAGGCGGTATGCCGCCGGGTTGCGTTCGCCATCTCTCTCCGAGAAAAATGCGGACGCGGGTGCGGACGCATGCTGCTGGCGGCCATTGGGGCTGCTCATACTGGGATTTATGGCGACAGAGACTGGAACCCGCCGAGGCCCGCTAACTCGGACAGCAAAGGGACTCGCACATGCATAGGGACGGCGGCTCTCGCGCCGAAGCTCGACCCCGAACCTAGGGATGCCTGGCGTCGCAGCACGCGGTGGGGTACACACTTTATAGGACTGCGCTGTCCTGATGATTTGCACCTTGGCCCTTGACAAACCAATCCCGATCCCAGCCAATGAATGCCTTCTCGTGTATACGTTGATGTCGTCAGATGAGCTCTTTGGCGTTCTCTCTTTTTTGTTTCTTCAACTCCTCCCTGGCCTTCACCCGCCCTTTTTCTTGTGCTTTTTTCGGATTTTTTTTTTAAAAAAAAGTGACGATGTGACGAGGAAGATCTTGTTAGGAGGAATGTTCGCATAGCCCGGCGTTATATACCCCCATTTCCCCTCCATATTCTCTTGATGTTAAGACAAGCGACGAACTTTTCGTTATATTCTTTTCGGGGTAGAGGATTCTTGTCGAGTTGGACTGCGGCGGGATTGGAACTGGATCTCGTTAACGGATGGCCGGTGCCTTGGTAGATAGGTAGAACATGGTATGCGAATTCTTGACTTGGGTGTCGCCATGCAAAACGTAGCAGGACGAGAATCAGATTTCTAAAAGATGTTTTTCTTTTTCTTTTCCAGATCCGAGAAGCATCACAAGTGCTGAAACACGCACTAGATTTTCTTCACCCATCGATCCTTACCACCTCCAAACCTTTTTATCTTCCATTCTAATTTCTAGGCACCTGAGGTGGTTGGTACAAGATGTGCCTAAGAGAGGCAGCTAGGAGGTAGGCCAGGAAGCTCTACTTACCTATTAGGTTAGGTACCTATAGTTATCACGTGCTCCTAATTCCGCCTCTTTACACACTACCTACTACCGATCAGAGTCGGGTCTACAGTCTACATGGGTAGGCCTCGTCGAGGGCTCAAAAGCAAGCCCCATTCTTGGCAACAATTGGCAAGAGGTGTGCCGGTTTGATTGCTAGTCAATGATAGATGATAGATGACGGACTTGCATCTACCTATACCACATGAAGCACACGGGTTCGAATGTCCTCAGGTTGTTCCACCACCTGTCTTATAGGTAAGGTAGTAGGTACACTCGGAGAGGCGGAGGAAGAGGAGGGAGGGCGGGGGCTGAGAGAGAGAGGCGGAGAGAGCAAGAGAGGAGAGAGAGGGAGAGAGGCGAGCGAGAGGGAGAGAGAACGTGGGGGGGGGAGGTAAAGTGAGAGGGTGAGGGAAGGGGGCCGGTCCGTCCCCTTCGTCGACAGGCACTACGTAACACCTGCAAGCAGCACTGAGTCAGAGCTAAAATTGCTCGCGCCGTATGGGAAATTGCACTTAGTACGGTAGCTCCCAACCTCAGACGATTGATTACTCACGCAGGCACCTGTGAGCAATGATACCCTGCCTGTGGGAAAAGCTTCGAATGCGTCCTGCGCGCTGCGTAGGCACCGCAACGCACTTAGGTACCTATCTAGGAAGAAGGTAGCCTCGTGTAGGAGGCCACGGCGAGGGAGGGTACCGGAGGGTCGTCGGTCGAATCCAGAGATCGTCCCGTATGTATAGGACAGAGATCTAGTGGGGTCAGCTTCCCGTTGTCGATGCATGTCAGCGGAGGGGGTATGATAATGGGGACCATGTCTGCCTAACGTAAGCTCCGTCCCGCTGTAACTCAGTAGGTGCTTTTACCTACCACCTTAGGCACCTCTAAGTAGAGATAAGTTGAGCGGGTACCTAGGTACCTAAAGGCCCCCAAAATATCAGCCTGGGTACCTACCTCCCTTTCGCCCGCCGCATTTTGTAGCGCCTACGCACCTACCTAGGTACGTAGGTGCTAAGTAATACATCTGCCTTCTAGGGACCTATAAGTACCTACATAACACCTACTTACCTACCTAGGTAGGTATGTGGCTGGCGTTGAGGAGAGAGAGAGAGGATTAGCAGAGAACTCATGGGGCAGCCCCGGCCTATCTGACGGCAGAAAAACAGGGTATTGCGTGTGTATAAGCGTGTGGAGGGCGGGATGGAGAGGGAGGAGGGGGCACATTGGACCCTGGAAGTACCTTACCTTGGTGGAGGAGAGGCGAGAGAGGTGTTGATCCTGTTGATATGAGTGCTGAACTGTTGATACCAGAAGAGCCGGGGTCCGTCTGTACTAGGTGTAGCGTTGGCGACCCATGCGGCCCACAATAAGCAGTTCTGAGTCAAGGCGACCGGTTTGGTCTGGCCGATCGCTGCCTCAGGCCACCACGCGTCCGCTTCCCACCGTCTTGGGACAAATCCTTGGCGCTGTTACTGCTAACCTCGCCGTCGCCGGCAAAACACTAACAGCATCGCCGCCGGTGTACTTCTCGACTGGGGCCACCGAGGCCATCCATCTGTGCGCATTGGCCGCCGTGATTGGATGGCGTCGTCGAGCTACTCCCTCGCCGTCCTCGCCGGAGTGGGTCCGGTTGCCCTGCTCCGCCCTTCTGCCATTCCGACGCATCGAGGCTTTGCACGATCACCGCAGTCAGAATCCGAGGCCACCTCGCAATGAAATATCATCCTGTGACTCCCTCCCCGGAACTCGCTTTTTTCTTTCCCTCTCTCTCCCCTTCTCCTCCCATCCAGCCTGAGGCAATCTCGCTAGAGCAATCTCGCTAGGAATCCCACCTGCTGCTATCCATCCCCCTTTCCCCGTCTTCGCCGTGAGGACCTCTTTCGCTCGCTCTGCGCCCCATCTCTTCATCGCCATCCCCGAGCTAGGCGTCGCCATCCAAAGCGTCCTGGCGCGCACCGCTCTTCCTCTCCTCCCACTCACTCCCGTTCTCTCCCCAGCCTTGACGGCTGGCCATCCCCACTGCCAAAACTTCTCCACGCGACTACCCGCTCCCGTACCATCCCCGTTAGAGCCCCTGATTTTCGAAGTTGGCGATAACGAATACCCGGGGCCACCAGGGAAACCCGGTGCTTGCCACCAAGCTACTCCCGCTCGCCTGAGGCTGCTCAACTAGGAACGCCTCCTACCTGCATCTCAACAGTCCTGCCGATAGCTGTGCTGGGCGATATCGCCACGCCGTGCCAAGCATGCCTCAGAACAATTCCTTGATGGGCTTCTCCGTCCACCAGCCGGCAATTGGCAAGTCGCTGCAGTTTTTTCCTGCCCTCGGTTCCAAGCAGCTCGATGAGATGATCGACGCCTACGTTCCTGGCGATGCTTCTATCTCCGAAAAGCGCGCTGCTGTGTCCTTGGAGTTCTTTGAGCACACCCTCGCGACTGGAGAGCTGTTCAAGTTCTTCATGGTCTACCCTGCTCTTGGCTCTACTACCGAATCTCCGGTCGACTCCATGGTCGACTCCGGCTACGCCTCCAACTTCACGTCGCCTATTATGTCCGAGAGACAGTGGACCCAGAGCAGCCACTGTTCTCCTTCCTTGAGCGAATCTAGCGCCCGAAGATCCTCGTATAAGAAGGCCGCTTCCCCCACGGACTTCTCCCACATACCCGGAATGAAGATCCTGACTAGAGATGGAAGGGATGTCACCAATTCGGCGTCGCGCGGCTGCAAGACCAAGGAGCAGCGTGACCATGCCCACCTAATGCGAATCATCAAGGCCTGCGAATCTTGCAGGAAGAAAAAGGTGCGCTGCGACCCCAGCCACAAGAGGTTGGCAGGCACTTCTGTGGCGAAGACAGCAAAGAAGGCGAAGAAGCCGGCGGCTGTATCAGCACCACCTCCAGCGCCATCACAATTGGAGTTGGGCACGTCCCTGTATGCTCCGTCCGACTCCGCTCCTCCCATTGACCTGTCATTATTATCTTCTTCCTTTGATTATCTCACCCCCGAGCCACTAGGCGACGGCAGCATCGACTGGGATGAATTCATCTACTACGAGGAGCCAATGGACACAATCCCGTACGACTACAACATCTTCCACCCTACCAACTACCTTTCACCCGCCTCTTACAACTCGTTCTTGTCATCCCAGCCAATCACACCCAACTCGGCCTCTAGCGCCAAGGCCGCAGAGGGAAGCGCCGGTGGAACAGCAACTCAGGACCTGCTCCCACCTTACCTCCAACCAGGGGGTGAAATCGGCACCGAATACGCCGACTTCAACCTCTATTCACCTGGTTCTTCGACGTGTCTCGACGATGATCCTGGCCTGGCAAGAGAGGTTGCAGCGACATCCCGCCTGGAATATTCTGCACACCATTACCATCAACAACCAAGCAACTATTACCGACAGAGATCTTCTCCACCCTCCGACGGCTCGCCTCTTTCCCGATTCATAGCAGACGTACCGGCCGGCCACATCTTGCGGGAGGAAACATATTCGCCGACGAATCTGAACTCTCCCCAACGCCTCCAGATTTCGGATCGCCAAGCAAGCCAGATCTCCTCCGATATGCCATACGGAGATAGCAGACTGACTAGGTTCGTATCGGGACCAGTTGCCCCAGTCTCACGGGATAGATATAGCCTACCATCAGCGACGGAAAATCACGCATTCCGCCCCCAAACATTCACGTATGACCCTGCGGCTTCTGCAGACGCATCGGAGGGGCCAAGAGGCTCGCAACCGTCGTCGACGAACCACCTTGGATCCGGCCTTGCCCTATCCAACCAACAAATCCCACGTACCCCAGCAACCACTGCCGGTGCAAACAATACATCGGCATCAAGTCTAGGTTCAAGTCTAGATCGGGCGAGGGGTAGATCACGACGGGTACGTTGCTTGTCATTGTTGCTATATGGACTTACACTAAGAATCTCTCAGGCGTTGGGTGCTCCCGGACACAGGACACAACCGGTATCCTTCTCAGCATCGCTGAAGTACTATACGACGAGTGCAGTCACGTCGCCAGCCGGCCCTTCATCACGGGTTCCGCTTGCCAAACCATCTCTCAAGACGACGCACCTAGCGTCTACTAAGATTGGTTCTAGTACGACGTCGATGGCTATCCGGAGCAGCCATGCCACGGACCCGTACAGCAGGAAGGGGAGTTTACTCGTCGTAACCGGCCTTGCCGCGTCGTCCTCTCCATACGAGATGCTTTCATCTCTAGCCGCGATAAGCCGCTCGCTCGCGCTCCTTGTTCTCGGGGCCACAGTTTCGATCCCTCTCCACCCATGGTGGGGACCTGGCGACAAGCCAGGGCAGCTTTCGACTCGCACTTCTATCACCTGGAGTTTCTTGGTCGTTGCATCTTACCTTTTGCTCTTCACCTGTTCCACTCCAGGGAGGAATGTGCAGATTAGGTCGGCAGAGCTTCGGTCTTTTCTTGGGAAGCACGCCGCCACGGCCCTGGACAGGCTAAGGCCGGGCTGCTACTCTCAGACCTGCTACGTCTCGGAAAAGACAACGCCATCTGGCGGATGCAGCGCAGCGAAGAGTTGGGGAACTCGGCCGGCGTGGATGTTGGGAGCTGCCGTATAGGGAGGGTGCTGGACCTGATCAAAGACCTCGATGACGACAAACTGTATCATGTCTCGGTTATCCTGTTTATGGTTGTAATATGGAGCTGGCCTGGGATTGGCGCTGCTCCTCAAGCGGAATGATACCCTGATTAAGCAGATGACGGCTGTGGGTGGGACACAACAGAAGAAGCTGGTCAGGAGTCGGTCACGTGCACCAACGTGTTCTTGCCCAGGGTGTACTCCCTGGGCCTAGGTATATAGGTCAATAATACGACCCGACCAGGCTTATTAATGCTCTCGCACCCACCTTGACAATTGCTTGGATGGGGGAGCGAATTCTCGATGCATGTACCTGAGCACATGAGAATGCCGAGAGGTTGTAGGCAGGTAAGGTACCTTACCTCCTAACCTACCAGCGGGTACCGTGACAAAGCGGCATTACACGGTATGCACGTACCGCTTTCGGAATTGCATACGCCCCGATGAGTGAGCGCGTGCTGCATAGGGCCAATCGCCAATACGATAAATATTGTAACGTGCGCTGTACTACGATACGGGCCTGGCCGTTTTCTACTCTGGCGAATGGGAGAGGAGAGGGGCCTAAGCCACAAATGAGGTCGATCCATGTCCATAGAAACCCTGGAACAGGTACGCGACAGACGGGAAGTCCTCTGAACAAGAAGATGTACTTTAGGTGCCTGCGTCGTAGCAGTTAGTAAGAAAGGGACCGGGATTTTGCCAGGCAATTGGCCTTGAATGGGCCGGCAGGTAGAAAATTCTCAGCCGCACTAAGGCTTACTGCTCACCTGCCTTAGGTAATCAGGGAATATCTTGATGGAGAAACCGGTAGGTACGTACCGAAGGAGAGGAAAATATAAAACCACCCAACGTAAAATGCTAAGGTTTGATTTCTCGCCCGCAACTACATTCAACCTCTACTTACCTACAGGCTGCCACACCAACCTGACCTGGCCTGCCTGAGTTCATTCATACTACGTGCGGTAAAGTGCTAAGCGCCTCCGTCTCCTAGCCACCTCCTTGTTGAGAATCTGGGTTTCCTCGGAGAGTTAGCCGGCCTAATTTTATACCTACCTACCTACTTTGTTCAACCCACGGGTTTGTGGCTCGGACGGGGAGGAGCAGGTTAAGTTAGAAGACTCAAGCGCGAGTGTGTGCATGTCTGGAGGCGGCGCCCGCTCGTGGTCGGAATTCGTTGGCGTAGTAAATCATTAGCCAGGTTCGACAGGCTGTCCTCGGGCGGCGTGACGCGGGCATTTGCCGATATAGGTATATACTAGGGTGTAGCAGAGGGTCTAACAGCCGCAGTCTCGCAGTGGGCGATTGCGCGTATCTTCGTAAAGAGGGCTTGCTGGCGGGCAGGCTGTTGGCCAGCGAGCGAAGGCGACGGAAGAAGAAGGAAGGTCGCCGCGAGGCCGAGACGAAAGAGGGACAGCCACGGAGGCGGGAAGAAGGAGGAGGAGGAGGGAAGAGGGAGAGGAGGAAGAGGAGGGGGGGGGATACAATAAAAAAGAGGAAAGCTTAAGGTGCCGGTGCGGTAGCTAAAACTGAAACCGAGGAAGCATGGCAAAGCAAGGAACGATGGAGGGACAGAAATTCTCAGGTTACATGTCGAGTCTCTGGCACGCGCTGTTTGCGCCTTTCCTCCTCCTCTTCACCCGCATCTCTCGCTTCACCTCCGCCCGTCAAGGCCCTCGTCAGGACGCCCGTGAAAGCAGCTATTCGCCTAGCCAACCGCGGCCACCTCACCAACCACACCCGCCCCGTCCTCCCCAGCAAACATCGCCTTCCACCCACCTGACGCAGCCCGCTCCAGACCCCTCCCCCTCCCCCTCCCCCTCCTCTATACCCCCATCGACGTCCAATCCTACCATCTCGCAGTCCCCCCCCGGCGACAGCGCCTTTGTGGATCTTGAGCAAGGCCGGCACTCTATATCCCGACACTATCCCCGAGAAGACGACGACAGCGACTACTGTGACTGCGGTGACGACAGCGACGGCGACGGCAGCATGGCCTCATCTAAGAAGAAGCGCGGCGGCCAGAAGCGAGGCGGCCCCAACAGCAACGGACCTCGGCCCATCGCCCCCCATGCTCCACCTGCCGACGCTCCCAACGCCTCAGCAAACACAGCTCATGCTAGCCACTGTCGGATATCAACTCCAGCCTCCACAGGTGTAGTCCAGCCAGGCCAGCCAGGCCAGCCAGCCCAAGCCGGCCGTGTGCCTGCTACGAGTCAGGGCGACAATAACGGCACCGCTCCCCCCACCAAGAATCGGAAGCGGTCCCGGTCTCGAAAGACGGGCCGGAATAGGGGTTCGTCGCCTCCAAAACCCGCCCTCGACCCCCTCTCGGTAGCAGGAAAGGCTCGGAACCAGAAGACGGGTCCCGGCAGCCCACATACTACCACGGAACCTAGCACCACCAGTAAGGCTGGCGCGGAGGGTACATGCCAAAGCAAGCAGGTCGACAAGATCTGCACCGAGACGGCCCGTCTGACTCTTGACGACATTACCGGCATGGCAGGTGTCCCAGTCCCAACCCGACCGGAGGTTGATACTACGCAGGCCGTCCCCGACGCCCGAGCGGTATCAGCACCTGTCCCCGTCGCCGTTGCCCTTCCGCTTACTCGCGCGCCCGTCAGTAGACGCTCGCACAATGACCAGGCGCCTACCCTACCTGGGTTGATCGAACCCAAGACGGACGAGGAACGAGCCGAACGAGCATATCACCTTAAATTTATGCAAGAGGCGCTTGATATGGTGAGATGGCTTTTCTCTGGCCCATGTACTCGACTCGAGCACGACTCTTCCCACTAGTGACTCTATTTAGACTATTACTCTGGTTATTCGCCCGAGAAAAGCACCTAGTTAGCGCCTACCTCGTCTCATCTCCCTCACTTCTTCCCGTCCCGGTCCACTCTGTTTTCTACCCCGGTAGGCCTGCTAACAATAGTCCAGGGCAACCTAGCTTTGAATACCAACGAAACGCCTGTGGGTTGTGTTCTAGTGTGCCGTGGAAGGGTTGTCGCCAGAGGAATGAACGCCACCAATGTTACCCGGAATGGTACTCGCCATGCCGAGTTTATGGCGTTGTCTGCTCTGCTTTCCCGGAAGGAACCGCACGATGCTGGAAAAAACCACGTTAGCCCAAATCTGGACGATGCCAGCTGGGGTGAGGTAGATCCACGGGACGGCCATATCTATCCTTATGGTCAGAAGCTCCACCCCGCTCCCGTGGTCGACCGCTCCATACTATCCGAGTGCGTTCTCTACGTCACTGTCGAGCCTTGCGTCATGTGCGCCTCGCTTCTCCGCCAACTAGGCATCAAGAAGGTCTACTTCGGCGCCGTGAATGACAAATTTGGTGGGACAGGAGGGGTGTTTAGGATTCACATGAACTCCAAACCTGTCCCCAGACCGTCGGATCGCCCTTACCAGAATGGATACGGCCCTCACGATGTCGGTCGTATCGTCAGGGGCCGCGCAACGGTTCTTCCGCGGGATGAGGACGACGGTGATGGAGGGAACGTAGAACCCGGCTATCCTGTCGAGGGCGGCTATCTCCGTAACGAGGCAGTTTCGCTTCTTCGACGTTTCTATGTGCAGGAGAACGGCCGAGGTAAGCATTTAAGGGGCCGAGCTTTCTCTCTCGGCATTCCCGACTGACCAACCCGTGACAGCCCCACAGCCTCGCAAGAAAGAGGGTAGGGCCGCTCGCCTGTTTGCCATGGAAAACTCGGCGAAGAATGGGGCCTGCCCACCCGAACTTTCGGACGCCGGTGCGCTTGCCGCTACGCCTGCGATGGATTCCGAGACGCCAGCCGCAGACGGCGAAAACGGAGAGGGGACCGACAACTCTGCAGCTGTATGAACCGGCTGTGCTGACCGCGCGTTACTGACACGTTTCGAGTTATTCTCCCTTCCCACCACTCTTTCTCGATCACAACGTGGATACCCTGTGGCAGTACCGCGATAGACTTGGCATCATCATACCCCCCTAGTTTTACGTGAACGAGAGGTTTGCCTACCTGGAGTTCCTGGAAAGTTTTTGCCTCTTCTTTTTCCACGAAGGGGAAAGAAATACCACGAATTAAGTCATTACAGTTACGGAATTTGACACCTAGAAGATTCAATGGCCAAGTACCGGCCAGCCTCGCGGCAAGTCAAGTGCCTATTTAGACTTGAGGGCATGTTTTCTTTCTTATTCGTCGTCTTCTCTCCTCCCCTCCTTTACTCGATGGGTTGTCGATCTGGGCAGGTTCATACACGGAATCGGCATCAGTGAGACAGGGCAAGTCCGCCTTGCGTTTCTAGGATCATCATCTCCTGACCAGGCACCGCACGAGGGAGACGGGCCTTTTCTGTTTTCGTGACGTGCCCTCGGTGTTGATGCGTAGCACACGGCGTTACAAGGGCTTTATTTCTGGTCTTGCGCAGGAATCAGGGGTGCGAGGGCGTACTCCCAGATGAATTAGTGCTTGCTTATTTCTCCGGTCTGTCTGGCGTGGCGGGCGGCGTTCCCACCCTCGGCATGTCTACTACATGTCTACTACCAGTTACACGTAGACTCGATAGCCTCAGGCCATCATGAATCGACTCGCTTACGCATATCTGACAGATGGCGATTCTTGCCTCTTACCTCCGGTCGACTTACCAGTGCCGTCTTCAATGCTCGCTGCGGCGGCATACCAAAGTAGGTAGGTAATACCTAGATGCGTAAGGTCATGTAGATATTGCTAAGGCACCTCCCAATGTAGAGTAGCGGGGTACTTGCCTCCGAGGCGATGGGAATTCCCCGGTATATGCCTAACCTCGACGGAGGCCCTTCTCTGAATGGGATGAAAGCTACAAATATGCGCCCCTAAGGTGGATGCCTAGGCGAGCTAGGTAGGTGCTGGGGATAGGCGAAGGGGCACCTAAATGTAGGCACTTTAGGTACCTACCTACCTTAGGAGGAGCATCAGGTCCCCACTTTCCTGGGTATCTCCCTCCCCTCTTCGCTAGGTATCTACAGACATGTACAGATCACAGATGCCCGACTTTGTCGGCGTCGTTGTGCTGATCAACATGCCTACAATATAAGGAGGCAATTTTGTGTGTTTGTGTGGTTTGGGCTTATGCGTGTACGTGTAGGTATGTATATGTTGCCGTTGCTGGGTGTGTGTGTGTGTGGTGTGGTTCTCTTCTTCCTCTTTTGTAGGTAGGTAGATAGGAGGTATATCATTCATCAAGTACCTACAAGGTCGCAGACCAGCCTAACTAGTCCCCTGTACCTTACCCCAACCTCTAACCGGATTAGGTGAGAACCCCCGCTTTATACGGAGCTTTTTCTCTATTACTTAAACTTTCTCTACTCTTTATCCTATCCGGAGGATAGTTATAATACGCATAACCCCCTGTTATGCTGATTAATTGCGGGGTTAAATACCCCTGTAAATACCCCTGTAAAGGGGTGTCATTTGAGGGAAACTCTGTTTTTATTGGCTAAAAGTTCGTATACGCCGTTTTAATTGGTTAAAAGTTCGTATGACCCGCTTAAAGGGATGCATCCAATAAAACCGCAGCATACGCGTCCATCTATTTACCTACGCGTTCAATCCTATTTCCTACCTATTTCAATCCTATTCAATCGAGGTCAGTTTCTCCCCGTTCAATCCAGGTCAGTTTCTCCCCGTTCAATCAAGAGTCAATTGCTAATCAATCCCTTTTCGCAGTTTAATCAAGCGTCGATTCCTACTTACCCCTTTTTCCCTAGCCTTCGGAGAGGTTCTAGGTTTTCGGCACGAAAACCTGGAGAAGCGCGGAGCGCTTCGACGTATTTTAATGGGTTTAAAAATTTCTCTTAAATGTATTTCTAACTACCGTATGAAAGTGCACTTCATTGATTCTTTTTTACAACGTAAATCTACCTTAGAATCTAGTTTTTAAGTATTATAATAGGTGGCAGAGGTGGTGGCAGTGCAATTAACTTAGTGGTGCAATTAACTTGGTAGTGTAGTGGTGGCAGTAGTAGCGGTGGCGGCGGCTTAAGTAATCGAGAAAAAAAACCTCATCCCAACTAGTTAATCTGCAAGGCAACCGCGACTATGAGCGACCGTTCTTTCCAATGACGTCGCCGGCGATGTGCCGGCCAAGGAGGCGCGGAATTTTCGCTTCCCTATTTTGCCATAAGCCCCGAAGCCCTGAACTCGTCCAAAAAGTCAGCAACCACCTCACATCTACCCCTCTCCCTTCAGAGAACCGCGCCGCCGACCTCATCCTAGACCAGCCAACTTGCCCAAACCCAATACGTGATTTCCCTGCCACATCTTCAAAGATAGCAATTCCCACAATACCGCCTTACTCGCCCGAGAGGCTGCCGAGAGCTACAGCCGCCTACGAGAGCTAGACCACGAAGACGAGTGGAAGAAACGCTGCCAGTCAAATACACGACGACGATAGCTGATGAAAATATAGGAGCTGTAGAGACTGCCGGGACGAGAGACGAGACAGGGACAGACATACCCTGCCACAAAGAGGGCGCTTGCACGGCCAAACAGAACAGGGACAGCCCACAGAAGGACCACAGATAGTCCCCTGGCATTGGTGGACTACTGCAGGAAAAGCAACGATGGCGGATACGTGGGGAGGACGATAAGACAGCGTCAAGGGGAAAGACGGACGAGTTTGAAGCGTCGGGTGATCATAGACGGACACGCAAGTCTCCCCACCGCCTGGATGGCGACGACGCTGACGATGGCGACGCGGGCCTGGGTGGCGCTGGCTGGGACGACGCCGTCGAGGCGTTCCGCGACCGGCGGAAGCTCCGCGCCAACCGAACGGAGCGCCTCCGGGCGGCTGGCTTCTCGGAACGAGACGCCGATCGCCTGACGGGGGCAGAGGCGGCCGAGGCCGTGTTAAGGTAAACTTAACTCAGCCGCCGGGAGGCGCTTGCGCGGGCGAGCAACCGGCGACAAAAACAGAGAAGGGTGTGTCTCCAAGACGCAAGCTAATTGAGAATGTTTTAGGTCGGGCCCGCCCGCTGGCTACATTCATTTGGTGGGGCCATTCCTCCTCGGCCTTCACGGCTTCCAGGATTTCCAACTCCCAACAACTTTGCAGGTTGCATTCTTAAGAGCTCTTGACAACCTGCGATATCTCCTACGTGTCCTCGGCTTTCCTACGATTCCATGGGTGATGAAATGTCTGAGAAGGGGTCTACAGGTGCCCTAGGAAGTGACCGTCGAAATTCCGATAGTCACAATAACACCACCCTACGGCTGCAAGGGGCGCCATTTGGTCTCGAGGAATTGCACGACTATGAGCTGGGTGGCCACCACCCCGTCCATCTGGGCGACATGCTTCACCAACGTTATCGAGTCGTCCACAAACTTGGAAGCGGCGGCTATGCTATTGTCTGGCTCTGTAGAGACATGTCTTCGGCGCCTGGATACTCGTACGTTGCAGCGAAAATCATCTCGGCCGAGGGATCTACGCCAGCATGCCCGGAATTGCGGGTGACCAAGCTTACCGAACTCACCAAAGAAAGCGGTGCAGCGAGGGGGCTTTTATGCCTCCCTCTCGACCGTTTCGATATCGAGGGACCTAACGGAACACACTATGTCTTCGTGTACCCAGTGTTGGGACCTCGGGTTTCACGCCTAATCCACTTAGGGAGTTCAGGCGACCCTGGCGCTGTGTTGAGAAGAATATCGTCTCAAACAACAGAAGCAATGGCGCTTCTCCATTCTATTGGCATCTGCCACGGTGGTATGTGTCTTCTACCAATCGTCAGTGTGGCCTATACCTTGTATGTTTACTAACGTTCTCTATTTTTTTTCTTTCATGCAAAGACTTCCGGCCAGCCAACATCTTGGTCCAAATCTCGGGTCTCGATGGGCTCTCCGAAGAGGAAGTTTTAGACATCCTGGGAGAACCCAAGTTAAACAACGTCGTGACTCTATCTGGGGATGCCTATAATTTGTCTACAGGTCCTCGGTATCTCGTGTATCCGGTCAACTGGAATGCTGTCGTGGCTAGTCCGCGGGGGTCCGCTCTTATTGTCGAGAAAGCGTCCCTGATCGATTTTGGCGAATCTTTTGACGTATCGACTCCGACCCCCGATCTTGGGATCCCACAGGTCTACTGCTCTCCGGAATACGTATTAGATGGTGTCGTTGGTGTCGAATCTGATTTGTGGGCTCTTGGCTGTACGCTGTTCGAAATCCGTACGGGCCGTAAGCTCTTTGACACCTTTGACGACGACCGAGACGAATACCTCAGTAAAGTGGCCATGGTGCTCGGGAAGTTTCCCGAGCCATGGTGGTCGGAGACGTGGGAGACGCGAAAACAGTATTTTCGAGATGATACAGATGCGAATGGGCGGGTGATTGAAGTCTATGGCGGGCTAGGTCCCGGTATAGAGTGCCGTGAAGCACGAGATGGGGATTTAAGCAGGCGCGCTGGTGACCCGGTTGTCTACCAGAGGCCGGAGCCGCGGTCGCTGGAGGAGGCAATCCGGGAAGGCCTGTACTATGAGTATAGCGATAGGCCGGGTGGCATCGAACGACCTTTATCGGAGTCGGAGAGCGTGCTCTTTGCCGACCTGCTGGCGAAGCTGCTCTGATACTTACCGGGGCAGCGAATCTCTGCAGATGCGGCGCTAGAGCACGGGTGGTTCAGGTTTGCCGAGCTGTCGACTTAGTGATTTCGTATAGAGTTGGTGTCAAAGTAGATAGGAAAGGAGCAGGGAGAGCAAGCATCATACTCCAAGGAGTGGGGGATCGTTCTTGAGTTAAGCTCTCCTACCCCCAGACCGTAGATATAAACGACTTTTACTGCCAGGTATATCGTGAATACTAGCGCTAGATATACTTGAGATGTTTACGGAAGCACCTGCTAGAGGCTTATCTATCAATGGATTTGAGAGATTGATTCCCAGCTCTGCAAACCACTGCTTTATGCATGCCCCTCTCCTTTCCTATCCTCTCTGCTTCTAGTGCTTGCCAGGGGTTTCGTACCTCTCGGTTATAACGTAATCGGACATCAATCCGGTCACTTTTTCCGCCCCGCACCCCACCACCTCGACTTTAGATGCAACTCACCACAAAAAAGACAATATGATTAGTATATAATCTATATCGTTCGTATCCTTACTTATCGGGGCACGTTCTAGCAGTATGCTCAATTGAGCGACAAATACTACACTTCCGTGGTGCACGCGTTCGGGGCGGTGATATAGCGGTCGCCGCCTCTTCTCCCACCGCCTCCTGAGGAGCCTTCCCGGGGCTCCCCGCTACGTCGGGGCCTCTGGCGCGCCTCTATATTGGCCCATCCCTCGCCAATTGTCATGGTCCCTCCAGTTTGTATCAAGACTCGACGTTGCGCGCGTTATCTCTTCTGCCGAGCATTTTTCAGCTCCAAGTCGTGAGTTCTCGTCGGATAAGAGAACAGCGTCATGCATTGCCATCTGACACGCTTTTGATGATCTTCTGTGGTGTCTGATCTGTAGGACTTGTCCTGTTTTGACGTCGTCTCCGGAGCTGATCAAGCTCTATGGTATTTGATGGAGTCTTGAGAGGGAGTGTGGAGCTTGGTTGTTCGATAGCTATAGGGGGGGCTTGGTGTTCGAATTTTAACATGAAGCCGAGCAAGTACTCGATTTGGATCGAGTGGAGTAAGCCCTGTTGCCGTAAAGCCGCTTTTAGTATTCTCCGAGCTAAATTTCTTCTTCCGGGCGTCGAGAATCAGCTCGAGGAATACTGGCATGTCGATATGATAGACTCCAAGTGCCATCGTTGCTTTAACAAGGTCGCCATAGGATCGCTTAAGGACCGAGAAGCAACCAACATCGAGAGGCTGATGAAGATGCGATGGGTGTGGGGGCATACGCTCTGTGAGAATCGAATTCTCCTTATAGAATTTATCGAATTCGGGTGTAATATGGCTTCCGTGGCCATCGCGAATAAGTAGTCGGCATTGGCCATACGTCCGGCATCGAGTCTGCGGCTCGAAGACTCCCCGGAGCCATTCCAGAGTAAGCTCGTCAGTTGTCCAGCCGTCCTCGCTAACCGCAATCCTCCAAGTCGGTGGTAATAGCGAGTCCTCGTACCATGTCGAGATATGGACCTTCCCTTCGAAGATTATCATCGGGTTGAGGCCCCAACCATCTGCACTGATACACTCAATAACAGTGGTCCACTCCCGGTTCCCAGGCTGAACAACAACGGGCCGATTTCTCCGGTCAGATCGAGTAGCCACCCTAGCTGTACTAGCTACTCCCATCTGGGAACCAGTCTCGTCAAAGTTGTAGATATCGCCGTCGAGGATACCGTATTTCTCGATGGTATTTTGTACCCGCCGGAACCATGCTTACATCTTCTCCGGGTCTTCGCATAAGGCTCGCTGATAATTGTACTTTCGAGAATACTTTGATTTCAGGTGAGGTTGTCGGTCAAGGAACCGCCGGACCCATTTCTCCCCAACAGTATCATTCTCTGGATTCATTGTGCTAGACGCGTCGAGTAAAACAGAGCTTCCACGCTCATGGATAAGAAGATCGGCCATCTGTCGAGTATAACCGATTGCTGGTGACATACCGCAGTCGTCCATTGATTCGATCCACTGAATTAGAGCGGCTTCTTCAGTTGGGCGAAGCTTTCGACGCGTTAGTTCTGACTGTTGTCGAGACTTATGTCCTCTGATGCGTTCTTGAAGAGTCGAGAATGGGACATCAAATATAGCTGCAGCCTTGCGAATACTTGGAATTTGGCCCAGTTTTAGCGCTTCGATCGCTAACTTGAGTTGGTCTTCGTGCTGCAAATGCTTTGGCATTTTGCCGTCGTTATGGTGCCGTGAGACGCGTCTGGGGTCGAGGTGGTGGGGTGCGGGGCGGAGAAAAGTGACCGGATTGGTGTCCTGACCGAATAAGTAGGTGTCCGATTACGTTAGTAGTACACTGAGTGCTGGCATGATGCCCTATCGTGCGAGGATTACTGAATTTAGTCAACCGAGAGTCGATGCAGTCTCGGTGGCCACTAGATTATACAAATTTCTACCTAGCCAACGAAACCGACAAATACAAATAGACAATTATCCGGAGCGCAAGGGCGGATGCCATGTTGCCTCTTAGATGTTTCATAGGTGCAGTCACTTTCTTGGACCTCACGCCTCAACGCAGGCGGAAGTCTCTCCGGTCTTTCCCATGGCTTGCAAGGTGGTATGAAGGCGCTGTTCGGGTAAGGATTGCCCATACCCTCCCAGTAACGCCATGTGTAAGTTAGATGGGGAGGCCACGGTAGAGGGGAGAAGACTTAAGGAACATCTAGACGGTGGAAGATTCCGGCCCGGTTCCTCCCCCCGGCGGGGTCGCTGACCACAGGGTGCTGATCAGCCGTATATATGCGACTGGGCCTCTTTGAGGGAGACGGGTCTGTATCTGTCACCTACAGATCGTAAGGTGGTAGTAGGCATGGTGAGGAGGAGGGACTGACGCCGTCGCCGCAGTCAGTGTGAAGGGAGTGGGGAAAAATAAACTCCCAGCAGGCAATCAGGCTCAGTAATTCTTATCAAACCCCAGCAGTCAATAAGAGGGGGAAGAAAATGAAGAAATGGAAGGGAAGGCCGTCATGCCTCCAGGATGACTCTGAATGGAGATCGAACCCTGTAGTGTCGCTCGCTTATTGCGTCCAACCGACCACCCCAAGCCCAGCGCCTTCATCTGCCAGGGTATGGGAGCACACCGCCAGTCGGATTCGTTTCCCCATTTTCAGCCCTAGAGGTGGGAGGGCGAGCGGCTTGTCGAGGGTTTGCTGGTTTGAGAACTGTTCGAAAGGTAACAATGCTCCAGCCAGGGTTCAGGGTGATGTCCAGCTCCCTGAGCTGTTGATCGACCAGAGTGCTGGAAAGTCCCCCCAACTTAAACCTTCCGCAGAGTGGCGGCATCTGTGATACGTACATCGAGGTCATGAAACAGATGGAGGATATAGGTAAGCAATATTCCCAGCGAGATGGCCTGGGATATTAATTCAGTTTGAGGGGGAGGCCGGCTTGTGTGGGACCGACATGCTGGTGGTTCGAATATGAGCGTGAGGCAGACGTGTCGCATCCCCCAGCTGTGACTTATCGGATACGTAAAGATTTCTTGTGATAGATACCTCTATTAGCTACTGTAGGGCCGATAGAAAAATGGGAATATATACCGGGGTTTGGACGAAGTAGAGGGCTATTCTATACTGAATGAGAACTGTTGACATTTTCTCGTGGCGTTTGGTGCAACAAGCTTGGGCTGCAGGTACGAACTGGTTCTAGAGAGCGGACTCCTAATTAGCTCAGAACCTCTAATCACGTGTACTCCGTAGATAGGAGCGAATCGAGTTCGGTAGACCTGATAGCGACACACAGATTTCCGGTAGAAGATAGGGTCACGAACCTCTACCAACGTTTCCCAATTGCCATCCCTCTCTTTATACCTCCTACATCATCTCCCCTTCCACATAGTTACCATATGGATGCGTTTTATACATGCACGCTAGGTATAAAGCTGTATATGCCTACTAGCTACCATACTAACCTAGCTAGAGCATCGTGAGATCTCCCCCGAACAGTAGTGCGCCGATGAACACGTGGCATCGACTCACAAAACACGGCAGCAGATGGCGGTCTGCCCTCCTCGGTATGGGATCGGCCTTCAGGATCGATTCAAAGGCTCTTCGTTTAGACTCAAGAGGGAAGAGCTGACATATTTTCGACCCTCCCCCCTCCCTTGCGCTCCGGTGGAAGGGGGAAGGGGCCGAGGTTTGGGGGCTATGTCGGAACGACGCTTTCCAGCATTCTGGGCTCCGGACGGTGAGGAAGCCGAGGCCTGCACACGCTGAATACGGCTGGGCAATAAGCCGAATACTCGACGTAAATTCGTGGACGCAGCCGTGATGAATTCGGTTTGAGGGTCATCTTCAGCTTGGGATTGGGCAGGCGGCTCAGCAGTCTACCGCCAGACGAGTGGCAGCATATGCTGCCACCGTGCCCTCGCCTATCGACCCTGATTATCGCGGACAAACAGATGTGACTGGACATTGTCGTCTTCGTTATTCCTCCAGGGTGTCTTATTCCGTTGGGCCCCGACAACCAAATCCGCGCTCGCTCGCAGAGCCTCCCGGTCCCAGGAGGCCGGGTAGTCCCTACAACGTACGTGTCGCTGCAGTGGCAGCTACCAAGTCCAGATACACGTCTTCGGCAATATCGCCAGTCGCGAAAAATTTGAGCTGATCGTGGCTCCTCGCTGATGAATCATCAAAGGCGTCCTTGATGTCTCTTTAAAGTGTGATTACCTCTGATGACTGCCTGTCCTATGACTAGAGGCGCCCAATCCTCGGTCCTCGAATACATTTTCCACCTTTAAAATGCTCTAGTGGCGAGCCAGCACTCATCCGAGGGACGCAAGGCCGTAAGCAGTGAATGGGTTTCAAGATGGTTATACCGGCAAAGCCGGCGCTCGGGGTTGATTGACGAGTGGTCGATCCCTAGTCATCCGGCGTTTACGGGGCCATCCAAACAGCATAGTCGCTCAATGAAGCGCTTGCTAGAAGTCGCCAAGGGGTAGCTGAGAAAGTACTTCGCCTCTCAAGACCTATATTGATTCTTTACTCGTGGTTATGCCATATCCTGGGTGACAACGTGTGCTGGCAGTTATTGTCCGATAGGTTAACCGTGGTTGGGATCAAGTGTAGAAAACTGGCGTTAGAACAGAGCGCGCATCGCAACCTGTGATGGTAGGAGTACCGGATAAAACCGAATCGAATCTTACGGAGCGGAAACCCTTCGTATCCTGCCAGGTTCGCCTCTGGTCCTTTGGCCGCCAAGTTGGTATCTACGCCGTGGTGGACATGGTCGGTCGGAGAACCCCATCTCGATACACTCATCTAGGTAGGCCCAGTTCTTTCCACCTCATCATCCCTTCCCAGCTCCGAGCCTGCGTTCGGGAAAAAAGCGGGCGAGGTTGCGCGATCTGGGCCGTAATTAGGGGACATGCCCCTAATCGCGATTGAGATGTCAACCGGTAATGGGACGAGGGAGACCAAAGGAGAGGAGAGCAGCTGTACGGACGTACTTATCGAACTTGTTACAAATCCGCTCTCTGCCTCGGCGTTGACGCGACTGCGCCGCCGCTCTCTGCTCATTTCCCTACCCATTTGCCACCGACCTCCCCGTACGGCGTCAACCACGGGGGTTCACTACTGAGAGGTTATTGATTCGAGACTCCATTATGAAAATCGGGAAGGCCATTGAGCCCGCTCGCTTACCCCGCTATCCATGGAGTGATCTGTCCAATGCATACCTGACGCATGTAGGCATATACGGATTTCTCAAACATGAGGTCGATAGAGCCTACTCACCCCCCCCCCCCCCCCCTCAGACCCAAGTTGATAGAGCTACTAAGACCATCAAAAGGCCCGGTCGTGGCCCTTAACGAGCTCGTACCCCGAGTTCCTCGGGACCCATCAAACGCCTCTACGCACCTGTCACGGTAATATATACACCACACCTCGACCTCACCCTCGTCCCCATGACCTGCGGTGTCTTGGCAGCTATCTAGCCCGGAGGAGACAGAGAAGTGGATAGGGTTGCCGGTCAAGCACTGGTCCCGTCTGCAACCACACATAAGGTTACGAACATTTTCCTATCGATTAAAATATAACACGAAATATTAGCAGAGCGCTTCCGATGAGCCCACCCGAGACGAGCAATAGGTACATATGGGTACGAAAGGCGAACGGAGATGTTCAAGGGGAGGCAATATCAGAAGCCTTTTGGGGGAGGGAAGTCGAACCAATGCAGGCTCAATTCGCACCACAAACGAAAGGTAGCTACGGAGTAGACCTAATTCGATATTCAGAGAAGCGGGAGAAGGAAGAGGCGGCAGCGGTGGCGGCGACGCTGGTGGAAATGCGACGTGAGTGGAACCCGTAAAGAATACATCGCGAAGTCTACAAGCCTGCATGGCAGGTTCCTAGGGACTATGTGCTAGGACCTAACCGAGGGTCGTGGTGAGTATTATAGGCGTGTATGTAGGTATGTGTGCTTGAGCGTTTCCGCCTCCGACGGTCGCTTTGCTGAGGCCACACCGTAGGAGCAGCATCGCTAGATAGAGAAACCCGGGGTTTACATCCCGACTAACCAACGGAATCAGCACAAGGGGACTCTCTCCCTTGGCCCGCTACTCGACCAGTACTCACTTCATCACAACGATATCTCGTCGATTTTGGTTAATGTCATTAGAATACGGCCTAAGATAGTCGTCATGGCCTGCCGTCTGAGTGCCTAGCCGAGCGAGGACGAACACCACCTTCGAGTGACATGACCGGAATCTCACCGAAAGGAAGAAAAAATCAATACACCGTCCCTCTCTCGAAGTAGCCGGCCCCTCCGGCCCGTCCGTCCCACAACTGACTTGCCTAGTACGACGGCCACCTCGACAAGAGGAACGATAAAAGAGTTTCAACACCTGGGCTCTTCGTTGTATGGAGATATAATGTTACTTAAGTTAGCGTTCTGCGACCATCTTACGACCGCCTTGCCCTGCTCTCCCCAGGAGATCCCTTGAGTGGATTTCTATAGATACTTGAACATAACCTGATGGGTGCGGGAGGGGACCAAGAGGATCAAGCAGTTGAGGTTATGAAGTGACATGACTGTCGCTCGCCCCCTCCCCCCTCCTCCGCCTCCCCACTTCCAAGGTGATTGATAAACCTACGATGCCCCCCTGATCCGTATGCGTAGTAGGTAAAGTCGGAGGACTGCCCGTCCCCGTATTGACCATATAGACAGGTAGTTACTTATAAACATGCATTTCTTGGATACATCCTGCGAAGAAAGAAGGAGAAAAAAAGGTATCGACTTGAATAGGTGCCTCGTCTCTCGTAGGAAAAGAGGGGAGAGGGGGAGGGGGGTGATGGAGCGAGGTTACGGCAGCGAGCGGTGGCTAAGAGGCGACCACTGGGATAGCAAGAGATGGGTTGGTCGAGGCTAGGGCAGGGAGTTGACGCGATGGGGGACGGGGACGGGGGCATTTGGCTGGTAGCTGGCTGGGTTTAGTCAGTCGGTTTGACCGGTCAGTCAGATGGACGGATAGAGAGAGCCAGTCCAGTCAGCCGCAGCGACGCATGCCTCGATGGCATAATGAAGTCAGAGGAAGAGGCGCGGAGGTGTCGGACTATGTAATCCAGAGAACATGACTGGCCGGCACCTTGGCCTAGGATCCTGGACGGGAGACATTTTGGCTGTCTCCTAGCCAAGGCAGAAACGTGACCATCACTTCCATATACCTAGCTAAGGGATAAATATAACCAAGGCGATAAAAAAAAAACACCGGCGATAGTAACGGCAGCGATAACAACGACAACGACAACAACACGCACTATCACCACCATCGTCCTCAATACTGCTACGGAAATAGTACCGCAACAATAACAACCACCACTGCCGGTGCGATTAAAAGAACACCATAGCAAGAAATACGACTAACTCTACGAACAACCAAAAATATCCATGTGACAGCCATAGAACAAACATATTAAAACATTGCACCGTTCCCCGCTTCATCCTCACTCTCGCTCTCCCCATCGCCCTCCACCCCCTATCTACAGTCTTGTTGGTGAAATGGCATTTATCTACTAAACGTGTAAGTAGATCAGTGGCACACGTTCTCCGCGTCGAGGTCGCCTCTATTTACCAGATCCTGATCCAGTTCCCCCAACCTGCACGAAATCCGTATTTCTTTCTCTAGCCTTCCGAGCGCGTACGTAGGTATACCTATTCGATGTATGTGTTGTGTGAGTGTGTGATCTCTCACTCCTCTTTCTCCTGCTCCCTCTGCCTCTCTCTCTCCCTCTCCCTCCCTCCCTCCCTCCTCCTCACGTTCACTTTTTCAACAATTCTTTCTTCCTACCTTTTCCCTCCCCTCTTCTTTTGCCCAACACCCCTGAAGCATTCCGACTCTCAGACCTCGCAGCAGCGCCAGGGTGTCCGCACCGATTCTCTCTTTGCAGCGTAGAATGATAAAATACCACAATCTACCGATACAACGCAGATCGCAGTAGGTAGCTATGTATGCCTGGTATTAGTACTACCATTACCGGCGCCAGCAAGCACTGCACACGCACGGCACACACTCCCTACTCAGACTTTCTCTCTAATCCGGCTGGCATCACTGCGCACCACAAACCGAACCCACCGGCATCTGACCCCCCCCCCCTCCTCTCTCTCTTTCTTTCTTCTTCCCCCTCCCATTCCCAAACCTAGCCCTTTTTCACATCCCAACTCGACTCACCCATCGACCCTACACCGAGCATCTTGTCTTCACCCACTTCCCTCTCCCTCCTCCTCCTTGTGTTCCCGCCGACTTTTTCACCTATTCGCCAAACCGGGTAGAGGGTGACATCTCTGCGTGACACCTGCAGCAGCGGCAAAGGTCTCTCCTCAGACTGACTGCTAATCGAGAACAAAAAGAAAGGAGAAGCAGATCCTCGGAAATTACGTGTGCGCACTTACGCATTGACAATCGACGTGCCGCTATTCCCAAGATCGGCCACATGCACCCAGAGTTACCAGGACAAGGACTCTCTCCATCGTCGCCGTCGCCATCGCCTTCGCCATCATCGTCCTCATCGTTGTCTACGCCGCAGCGAGCTAATAAGCTAAGCCGCGGACTGGACATCCAATTCTTACGCAATCTTCATACAGCATACTCTAGCCTGCTCCTAACTCAATTTCTGCCTCCTTCACCTCCGCCCCTTGTTCCGGACCCGTCCGGCTGAACCTATCCTGTTTTCTCTCTTTCCTTGCCTCGACCGGTCCTCGGTTTCTCGGAAGGCTAGAGTAGTGAGAAGAGGGATCAGAAGAAGGGGAGATAATCAGCATCAAGTACCCGGCCTGCCTTGACCCTCTCTTACCGATCCAAGTGCAAAGTCCGGTCGCGTTGGTAGGACGGACGGACCACGGGGGTAGGTCTTGACGATTGGCCGACAAGATTGGTTTTGTCCTTTTCTGCTGTCCCCTGGCTTACCAGCCTGCCCTCCTTAACGACGCCCACCCAATTCCATCCACTTGAGCTCGCCCTCCTCCTCCCTGCCTTCACTGCCTTATTATCTAAGTTATTGGGTTCCTACTCCGTCTAAGGGATCGACTCCTCCCCCTTCTCTCTTGTTCGCGGGTGCTTCTATAATCCACACAGGGGCATTCGACTTCTTCCACTTCGTCACCACCCTCTTCTTTTTCGTCGCCTCCTCCTTGCGCGCCTACGGAGTTGACTTGATTCTACTCTTGCGTAGTCTTGCACTTCGCTCGCATCCAACCCCCCGCAAAAGGGCTGGTGCTAGTACACACATACACCAACTCCCTGCATACCTCTTCCATCATACCTACACGCGCTCATTCTCTCGACACCGGACAACACGCGACAGGCATCTGGTACACGGTGCTGTATGCGACTGGTAGTAGGTATACACATACCTGCGGCTGGCTCCTTGTCCGATCGTCACTCTCTTTACATACCCGCCTCATACGACCTCTTCGTATGCCTACGTAGGCGGCAGAGGTACCGGTACACGACCGCAACAACCCCTACGTTAATTACATGCGCATGTCTGGTCGGGAATTTCACCCCCATCCACCCACGCATCCCCCCATCCTTCGCGATAATTTGATACATGCCATCGCGGTACCGCCGTATTAGTCTGCACCACACCCGAGGATTACATAACCGACCTATCGCAGCAAAACACTTAGAACGCATACACCAGCAACCTTCACTCTTCCTGCCTATACGCACTTCCTCTCTCCACACCGCGGAACCCATCCTCTCCCTATTTCCTTACTCCCCCCCCCCTCCTCCTCTCTCTCCCCAAGCTGAAGAAAAAAAAAAGAAAAAACAATCACCACTATAACGCGTCATATCTCGTATTTGCATCCCCCCTTTCCAACCGCGGTCTCGTTACCAACCCCATTGTCGCGTTGACTCGCCATGCAGTCACTCGCGAGCGTGTCTCCGACGCGCGCCCTATCCTCCGAGGCCAGCGTCGGTGCGGCTACTGACACATTTTCCCACACCGCGTCCCTGAGCTCGACGCCTCCCACTACTATTGCCGATAGTATCAGTCTGACTTCGGACACGTCTAAACCCGAGAATGGTGCCGCCATTGACAGCGCTGGCGGGCCCGCCGAGCCCGCCGACGTGGACGCCTCAACTGACGTTGCCGACTCCATTGTCGCGTCTGCCGAGCCGCTCAATTTCCTTCCACCTTCCGAATCGCCTTTACCACCCGCTCTCGACACGCCCTCGATCGGACGTTCGCGTCGGCAGCGTCTTAGCGCCCCGATCTACAACCTAGCCAAGCTGGCCGGAACCGCTGTTCACGGCAAACGACGAGCCAAAGGCGACGATGTCAGCAACCGAAAGCGACGCAACACGGTTGCAACCCAGACCGTTACCGCAAATGCGATCGACGAATACGAGATCCCCGACGACGACGAAGAAGAAGCCCAGAGGGCCGCAGCGCGGAAGAAGCGACAGTTGACGCGCGACCGTAACCCGTCTAAGCCCAACCCCGCGACACCGGGTGAGCCATCCGCCCCGCGACGCATCTCGACGCGTTCTTCAGGCGTAGAAGCCGAAACGTTGGCGTTGAAATTGTCAACCCTGGGTAAGCGGGGCCGGAAGACGTTCGACAAGGGCGTCAGCAAGATGTCTCGGGAATTGCGCCGGTTGCAGGACACGGACGAATTTGCCGGTATTGATAAGAAACCTGTTGTATACACGACGTGGGCCAATGGCAAGTACGTCTCACCAGACGAGCCCGAGCCTCCCCGAAAGAAGCAGAAGGTTTCCGCCGAGACGCCCGAAGCACCCACGCCGGAACCTGAACCTGTCGTCGAGGAGGAACCAGCGGCCAGGAAGAGGCGGGCCAAGAAGTACCTCGATCGCGGTTTGTACGCGGGCCAGGACACTCCGTCGGATGTCTTCAAGGGACTCACCTCCTCGGAGAAGAAGAGGCTGGCGCAGCTGCCCGAGCTGATGCCCACCTCCACCAGACCTAACAAAGTATTGCCGTTACCGATCTATAACGGAATGCGGATGTTGATCCAGGGCCGGGACTTCAAGCTGCCCTTCGATGTCTGCAACCCGCTCCCGCCGGGGCAACCTAAACCCGACGAGTGGAGGAAGATGACGAAGAGTAAGTTTGCTGCTGCCATATCCGCCGCGTTCTCTTTTTGTTTTCATTTACTGCCGGAATGACCGGCTCCGTCTCCGATCTCTCCCGTTGGCAAGTCGTTGCTAACGCGTCTCTTAGATCGTTTCGTGGGCGATGCCGGAGCGTACTGGAAAAAGACCCCACACTTCAAGGATTATCAGTCCAAGTGTGTGTGCACTCCGGAGGACGGATGCGGCGAGAGCTGTCAGAACCGAATTATGCTGTACGAATGCGACGACACCAACTGCAATGTCGGACCGCACTTGTGCCAGAATCGCGCTTTTGCTCGGCTCCAGGAGCGTATCAAAGAAGGCGGCAAATACAGGGTCGGAGTAGAGGTCATAAAAACCAAAGACCGCGGCTATGGTATTCGCAGCAACCGGTGCTTCGAGGCCAACCAGATCATCATGGAATACACGGGCGAGATTATCACCGAAGAGGAATGCGACCGCCGCATGACGGAGAAATACAAAAATAACCAGGTAAGGCTCGGAGGGAGATACAGAAAAAAAGAGCGAATATTGAATGGGCGCTTTCCGAACGCAGCTAACTACTGAGCCTAGTGCTATTACCTGATGTCTTTCGACCAGAACATGATCATCGACGCGACGACCGGTAGTATCGCTCGTTTCGTTAACCATTCATGCTCGCCGAACTGCCGGATGATTAAATGGATCGTCTCGGGGCAACCGCGGATGGCACTTTTTGCTGGCGACCGCCCTATCACGACAGGCGAGGAGCTGACATACGACTACAACTTCGACCCCTTCTCAGCTAAGAACGTCCAGAAGTGTCTTTGTGGTAGCGACAACTGTCGAGGTGTCTTGGGCCCGAAGCCGAAGGAGGTAAAGGGTTCAAAGGCCGTGAAGGCCCCGAAGGAGAAACTGACAGACGCTGTCAAGCGCGGCGTCAACGCCGGCAAGAGAAAGTTGAAGGAGGCCTTCGGTGACAAAGACGGCGAGAACGCGGCAAAAAAGCGCAGGATCAAGACCGCGTCGGGCGTCAAAGGTGCGAGTGTTACAAATGCCCTTTCTAACATCGGGGCTAAAGCAGCTCGAGGTGCCGCGCAAGCTATCAAACGTACCGTGTCGACCATCTCCGTGAGTACCAAGGCGGCTACACATGGCTCTAGGTCGTCTCCTGCCCGCAACGTAGAAGCCGTGCGGAAGACGAAAACGGTAGTACAGACTTACAGCAAGGCCAAGATGCAGACTAAGCTGTCGTTCCCACCCCGGTCTACACCCAGAGCTTCTCGCAACTCGAGTCTCACCATCGTTGCCGCGGGCCCCGACGATACGACACCAGACGACGCCAAACCTTCTCTAACTATTGGGGAGGCGCCAACACTCTCGTATAACGACGGACCGGACGAGAACCTGCCGGGTTCTGCGTCGTCCGGAAAGGATGTCGATCTGTCTCGACCCGTGAGCAAGATTCGGCTGGTCCGTCCTTCTGCCCTAGGCGCCTGAGGCGCGGGTCCTCGGAGAGATAACAAGGAAGCGAATTCGAGGGTTTTCTTTTCAACGCTGCCGAAATGGAACTTTTAATCAGTCGGTATTGCCCTCCCTAGCTGGACCGGTAACGAGCACGTGTCCCTGGGAGCCCGCATGTCGACCTTCAACAAGATTTATCCTCCTAGGCGCCACCCTTTTTGAGGATATGGTTATATCGACACCACCTTTTCTCTCTCACCCAGACGACACACCTGTCGCGTTTTTTCTTATCCTACACCTGGTGGCACGGTATTTATGAGATACGGCGGAACGGAGCGGTTTCGCCGCTTCCTGTACATTAGTGACACACCCATCGATCGTCTTGTGGCATTCTCAGGGCGTGCGGCGCGGCGACTCGTGGCTGATTATTGTTTGATCTTTTCGCCCATCCATTATCTTTATACACATCCCCTAGATGTTTAGACGTCGGAAGGGGAGGGGGGGGAAAGCGGACGCAACGAGGACGCGCCGTGTACGTGCGTGTCTATCTTGTATACACATCCACACGTCCTTGGATGAGCCGGAAAGAGGGAGAGGGTGGGGGGTGGGGGATTTGTCAAGGAAAGAAGGCAAGGGCGGTTGGTTGGCAGGGGGAGCAAAGTGCAATCTTTGGTGGTGGCTCTGTGCGGACGCGCGAGATTAGCTATCTAGAGAGGGGTTATAATCCGACTGACCGTTTGCATCAACCGCTCTCTGCATCCCCTTCCACCCCGTCTTGCCTCACCGGGAGGAGAATTGGGGGGGGGGGAGGAATTCCTTCTCCCAAGAGATCGGACGTCGTAAGAGCGACGTCCCGTGAGATGGGAGCCGTAGGTCGCCCCGAATGGGTAGGTTGGCTAGGCGTGTCTATGGTATTTATCGTACGTCTCACTCTACACATAGACCTACACTTGGATGGATGGTGAATCAGGGAATCGATAACTCCCCCCTCCTTCCCCTCCGTCTGGGTATAGGTATAAGGGGTATTGCATATATAGGGGGACAGCGAGGGGAGGCAATGGTTGGTCAGCATTCATAGAGCCCTGGTAGGTATACACTACCGATATACACTACGTAGGTAGTACGTGTGCCTCTCTGTATGTCATATATAGAGGTATATATATATAGTAGGTATGTATGCAGAAACACCAAAGCGGGCCGATTCGTCACGGCCACGACTCGCACCACGCCCTGTCTTTCTTCCCTTCCACTCTCTTCCTCCTCCTCCTCACCTTGCACGCGACCTCTACCCGCTTTGTTCGGTCAACCCCACTTGGCAGCGCTGATCCAAGGGTGAATTTTTTTTTTGGAGTCACTTGACGGGGGATGAGGGGAAGGAAAAAATGGTCGCGGTCCGCTCCGGCTCGTGGAGGTGCTGACGAGCCGCGCGTACTCTCCCTTTTAGCCCCAACCGCTGCTAGCCTACGCGGGCGTGGTGCCGCTGGCTGGCTGGCTGGCTGGCTTGCGTCTGTCGGACGGCGACGGTGCTGGTAAGTGGAGGGCACGACGTCCTTGGCGGGGAAGAGGAGGTGCGATGGCGAGGGTGAAGATGATGGGTGGCGGCGACGGCGGCGGTGGCGTGTACGTAAGCTGGGGTCTGATGATGGGTTGACGGGGGACTGGGGGTGGACTCCCTATCAGTGAACATACCTACGTGCTACGTACGTACGTACATACCTACGTGAATGATGGGGCCGACGTGTGGCCGTGGCAGGTTTCGTGACGGGATGCCGAGAAATGGGCGAGATGTTGGGGATGGGAGAGAGAGGAGGGCTTGCGTATGGCTGTGAGGCTGTGCAGGCAGGCCAAGCTGGGAAAAAGTACCTCCCCCTTGAGGAGGTTACCTACCTGGGCACGGTACCAAGTATCTAGATACTTAAACAAGATCAACATTTCTATTGACTTAGGAGACCGGAAGCGGTACCTCCTATACTACAGCCAGGTACCTGCCTGGGCGAAGACAAGTACCAAACCCGGCGCAGAACGCGTGCCCCCGGCCGACCGCGCTCCTCAGCGCTCCTCCACGTTTATTCGCCCGAGAACCCCGGCAAGGGGGCTAAGACGTTACCTACTCCAGCCTTACCAGGCGGTCCCTCCCCGCCTCGCGCATCCGCCATCAACCCATGTACACATACATATATCCACACATACATATATACACACTCACATATACACACATGCATAGGTGGGTGGTAGATAGGTGTAGAGGTTGAGGTGCTAACAGGCTACGCCCGTGCTAGGTATATGCTAGATGTGTACTAGGATTAGGTACCCGGTAGGTATTAGTAGAGCAGGTCGTCTCGTACGCCGTGGTGGGGTCTAGACTTCCGTCGCAGGCAGGTAGGTACCCTCCAAACCTACCTGCCGGTTAGTCGACGAATCTGATCTTTCCGCCCGCCTGCCCTCTGGTACCTAAGTGCATTTTTGGCACCACCATATAGGGGCCTCATCTTACCGTAAGGTACCTACGGTGCCTCGTACGCAACCATATCTCTGTATACGTGCATACTTGCCGCGCCTAGGGGGTACGTACCTATGTACTCATAGAGGGACGCTCCCTGCAGGACGGCGCCTCGATTGACGTCGTCTTCCTTCGGCCGCCCCCTTAAAGTTGCAATCCTCCGACCCTTCAACCCTTCATCTACCCTTTTTAATCGTTTTTTTCCTTGACAGGCCGTTTTCAAGACCCTGAAACACAACATCCATCACCGCTGCAGCGCCATCCCCTCGCCCATCTGTTCATGCATCTTCCCGCCTCCACGCATCCAACCTCGTTTTCGCCCTCCTTCCCATCCATTCGCCTGATTTGATTGTCTGTCCGCCCTGCCGTCTGCGCCAAGCTCAGGTAGACGGACTCGCCTCAGCCCAGATCTACGTTTGATTTGTATTCTCAGGTTTATATTGCCATTTATTTTCTCCGTTCGATCCACGGCAGCCGGCGAGCTCGACCAGCGTCAACCGCCTCTCCCCTCTGGACCGCCCGTGCTCAGCGTGGCCGCCTAAATCACCTGCCTAATCGAGAGCTGCGTCCCCCACAGACTTGAGATCCGCACAGTCCGCGCCCACCCTAGCCTACCGCCTACGTAGACGACCGGCTTAGTTGACATACGATTTGCCTGTGAATCTATCTGTCGACTCCTACCGACTTTTCTTCCTTTTTTCATTTTTTACTCTTTACCCACACCACTCCCCCATCGTCAATTCCACACAGCACGTAGATGCATGCGACGTCGAGGACGACAGTCGGACAAATTGCCCAATGAAGTCGCTCAGGATGAGCAGGGTGCTGGGCACCATAAAGAAGAAGTCTAACAATGGTGAGTTTGGAGAACCTTAAACGACGTGTCCGGGACTCTCTGCGCATCTCGCGCCAGCGGCGAACCATTTGCGCTTGTTGTGCTGACATCTCGTTGAAGGTCCTGGTATCCCTGCCGCGGCCGACGGAGAAACCCCCGAGGCTACGGCTGCGCGTTGTGTGGTGCGTCTCCGCTGACCCGATCCGATACGGCCTCCTCCGACACGAGGCGAGGAGGGAACACGAACAAGAACTGACTGCGCTGCTAGAAATTGTTTTGCGAATCGGGTTCCAACAACTCCGGCGACGAAGTGCTCTTCCTACCCCCTATCGTCGACGCCGCCGAGTCCTCCCCCGTCGCTGCGCAAGAATGCGCGCGGCTGATCCGAAAGTACCTGAAAAAGGACTACTGGACGGCGCCCTCATACCAGTATAACGCCATTATGCTGACTCGAATCCTCGCCGACAACCCGGGTCAGACGTTCACCAGGAACATCGATCAGAAGTTCACCGATACCACCAAAGACCTGCTGAAGAACGCTCGCGACCCGAGCGTGCGTCAGATGATGATGGAGACCTTGGAGGCTTTCGAGGCTACGAAGGCCTATGACGAGGGCCTAACTCTCATTATAGATATGTGGAAGAAGGAGAAGGAGAAGATACAAAAGCAGTACGGGGTACGTCGAACCCTGCTCTTACTCCCTTGTCCCATCGAACATGTTATATGCTAACGACGACGAAACGACCTCAGCGACAACCTACTCAACTCGCCTCCCCGCCCGCGCCACAGGCGTCGTTCAACCCGCATTCCCAGAATTACTTTGCTAGGAACCATTCGAACCGGAAACTTCCCGACCCGGTGGAGCTAGCCAGCAGATTGGAGGAGGCGCGCACGTCTGCTAAGCTACTCCAGCAAGTAGTCACCAACACGCCGCCGGTCGAGGTGCTCAGCAATGACCTGATCAAGGAATTTGCCGATCGCTGCACCAGCGCAAGCCGGAGCATACAGATGTACATGACCGCTGAGAACCCGGCCCCCGACAACGACACCATGGAGAGCCTGATCGACACCAACGAGCAGCTCCAGGCGGCGCTAAGCCTGCACCAGAGGGCCATGCTAAACGCGAGGAAGATAGTGGCTGCTATAGAGCCGCCGGCCCGCGAGCCGGTCAGCCCGATAGAGTCGGAGCGAAACGGGAGCGCTTCGGACCTGGCATCGGCGCCGCCCCGAAAGTCTAATGGCAAAGGTAAAGAGCGGGAGCGCGAATCGGCAGCGGCGGGCCCGTCGAGAACCCACACGCCCGCCGCCGAAGACGATCCTTTCCGAGACCCCGAGCCGGAGCAGTCAGGATCGGGCTCTCAGGCGGTCGGCCGTTCGTCGAACTACCAGGACGAGCCCCGGCTGGCGTTCGAGCCCTTTCATCCAGGGTTCGATACTCTGCAAGGTCATGCCGATAGGCCAGACGGTGGTCTCGGCAAGGAGACGATGCGCGGTGCCTCCGGGTCCGCCTCCCGGCGCTCGCGGGATTATGACGACGACGACGACGACGACGACAACGGCTCCTCGTATAACGGGGCCTCTTCTAAGAAAAAGGAGCCCATCTATCGTTATTGACCGGCGCTAGCGGGGGGGTTGCGTTCGAGCCTGCACCGTCGGGCTTAGTAGCCCCGCGGTGGGAGAATCGAGAATCATGAGATGAATTTTAATGGTTGATGAGGCCCGAAGACAGAGAGCGACGGACGCATGCTGCCAGCGAGAGGCGGGGTTCTATGTGCGTGTGTACTTGTTGCAACGGCATGTCGCGCCTTTTTTATCTTTCACTTTTTATGTGTCTTGTTTTGTTGCATAGTCTTCCCAGCAAGATTCCCCCAATGTAGAAGTTGAACTCGCTCCGCTTCCACTCCCCTGCTCCCCCACATCGGAGCATAGGTGCCGATGTTACCACCTATAACTGCCTAGGAACCGGGCACTGTTACGGCAAGCTTGATATCGAACCACAAGTATCGGATCTATGTCAGGTGTCTAGCCAGGTTTTAGCCACCATTTGCTCCCTGGCAGAACGTATATCGGCCCCCTACGTTCTGCACACCAGCACCATTCATAATAATTGTTCGATGTAGGTGGTCTAGGAGGTACCTAGGTAGGTAGACAGGCACGGGTGGGCCGACGTGTGTGTACACCTTAGGAGGTGGTACCTAATGTTGACGTGGTGACTCTCATTCTCTCTCTCAGTCGCTCCCGCTCGTCTTCTTCGACATGTACCGTTACGTAGCGCCTCGCATTGGCTCTCTCTTGCCCGGCAGCCCCATATCGCGAGGCTCGCGACACGCAGGACACGATTGGCCCAGAACGCGGAAAGTGGGGGGAGGGGCGCATGCGACGAGCCAGAGAGGTTCCCTCCTGGCGGGTCGAGCGGAACAGGCGGTCCGCCCAGCGACGTTGTTTGCGGCCTGTACTCACACCCATGTGTGCGGGCTATGGGTGTCCGCCCGCCCCCCTCCGCCCTCGCTCCCGGGTCTTCCTACGTAAGGAAAGAGAAAACGATGAAGATGAAGATGAATACAAACAAGAAAGAAACAAGAAGAGGAGGAAACAAGGGAGAAGGACAATCCCGCTCGCGCCTAAACTTAGCTGTGCCCCCAACTGCGGTACTAGCTGGTTAGCAGTGGCCAGGCTAGCGAGCGGGCAAGGGGTACTACGCATAGGTATAGGTAGGGACAAGACGTACCTCCTACCTACCTAGGTACGTCCATAGGGAGCTGGCGTGCCCTTCTCCAGGCACGGTTGATTCCGGAGCTCGCCTTTCCCGTCTGTTGTTGTTTTCCGCGCCTTCGCATCGCGGCGGCGCCCGCCCGCCCGCCCGCCAGCGTCTAGCTCCCCTCCTCCCCACCTACGGCGGGAATATTGGGACTTTCGACCCCTCCGCCCGAGATGGATCGGGACCCTCTGTGCCCCTCTAGAACGGCACCTCCCGTCCTTGGCTTGAGCGCCGCTTAGAGGTAGGTACCATACGGGGAGGGGATGTCTGCGATGGTATCGAGATATCCGGACGGTAATTAGGTACCTATGTCGGGCTGGCGTTTGATTCGCTGCAATGCCCATGCGGGCATCTTGTCAAACCATAGAAACGATTGCAGCCACAATACTATCCATGGGCCCCCTCCATGTATGGTAGGAAGGTACCTAAACCTTTAGGCAGCACTCAAGGTACCTAGGTATCTATGGGGGTCACGGATTATCATTGATCCGATCCGTAAACTACACATATAAATAAGCTCTTCAGTTCGCGGTAGGCTTCTAGTTAGGTATTGGCCTGCCTTAGAACTAACCTACCTTCTAATAGATCAACGGTTCATCAGGTTCAGCATCCTAAGATTCTCATACTAGTTGCTACTAGGTAACTGGTATCATAGGACCACAGGAAGCGGACCAGCCGCGGCGCGTATCTGCGTAGGTGCTAAAGACGTGCGCGCCAACAACTGGATTAGGTAGGCACTGTCTTACCTACCTAGTCGTCGCCACAGCTCCGCGCGTTTCTCCTCTCCGTCATCGCGGAGAACAATTTGGACCTCCCAGGCTGGTTTCAGAGCCTTACCGATTTGGTCCCCACGTGTAGCGATAGATTCGTTCGAGGCCACGTAGGTACAAGTTTTTCAAGTCGGATATGGAGGCCCGTAACTCCAGGTCGCTGGTACATGCCCCAGACGAAGCCCATCATAGCAGCTCTATCGTCTTTGAGCGACGGCCAGAGCAACGACGCCGTCGTCGAGGTACAGTCCGGCGTAGTTCCGGTTAACGCGCCAGGGGATACGAAGCTACTTACTTTGCTAGGCGCTCGCATGCAACTAATACGCGCCGACCCCGAGAGGTTCTGTGATGGTGTTCCCGGCTACGCCGAGGTCGGGTCGATAGTCTACCTCGGCCATTCGCCCGAGGATTGGATGAGATCTCTGCTCGCATAGCAGATGTATACAAGACACCGACGCTTGCTAAACAACAAGTACGGATTTCTATCCGCAAAGAGCATCCCCCTGACCGAGGACTGCACCTTGGAGTTCTTCGAGTGCCCGTTCCTGAAGCGAGCTCGACGCTTCGTGGCCAGGCCCTGATGCCCGACGTTAGCCCCCGCATGCGATTAAACCGGAACCCTTAACGGTCTACGCCTCCCGCGGCTCCTCCACAAAGTCACATTCGACTATTGTAGTGGTACGGAGAGACGTCTCCCCCTTGGAGGATCGCGTAACCGCGCCAAGATAACCCATATGCCCATTTAAAGTAACCACAGCACCTAAAGAGTCAGAGAACCATCATATGCGCATGCTCACACAGCCTCTAAAGATACGGGCTATGCCGTTACCTTCACCCCAACCATTTATTATTACCTTTATCTTGCCTTGAATTTGGGGGCTCATTGATACCATTAGATTCGTTGTCCTCTAATCAATGCATCTATTCAGATTACGAGCGCTTGAGTCTCTTGCTCGTGCCGTAATGGCCGAATAGGTAACTTTTATATTCAGCCTTCATTCCATTTATACCCCTTTTACCTTCGGGCTAACTACTACCACAACTCTACGACTATAAGCTAGGCTTAAGATATAATTGCACCATCAGATTCCTCACCTTCGGATCGATGGGATTCCTTCTCCTCGGCCATGTACGAGCTTCGCAATGACGGTGTTAAGATGCCAATTAATTTTAAGGAGGGCGTTGATCTCTCTGACCTTCGACAGAAACCATACTACATGTCACGGCGAAATCACGAAGCAATGGATGGCATCCTTGACCCCTCAAAGTGGATGGGTGTCGTCGAAGATGTTCCCCTCGGAAAGGAATCACTATGTTCAAGCCTAGCTTTCGTTGCGTGGAGAAACGGGAAACCCTGAGTCGTCGTCGACCTGAGACGTGTTAATACTAAAATGGTGCTACTTCGCTCGTACTGTAGTTGCAACTAGAAGGCGTTTCCTGTTCACTGTTACGGGTTCCTCCAACAGCGCGTACGCACTGTTCCTTCTCACTATTGCCAGTCCCGGGCGGTGCTGGCGAGACTCGATCGCTACGGTACCGGCGCCCGCCCCACCACAGACCCTAATCATTAACCCTACCTAGGTACGTAGCGGGCGTATCGTCCGCCCTGTTGACCTTGTGTCCCGGGCCGGTAGTGACGATCCTAGCTGGCAAGTTGCCCGAGCTGACGGAGGAAGGTAGAGACGAGCCAGCGCTTATACCAGCGGCCCGAACCACAAGAGGGCAGAGGTTTCTCATAGACAACGGTCTCGAGAGTCCGGAAATCTCCCCTTCGTCCTTCGTTACGGAACGACAATCCCTCCCCACCGTGTTCAAAGAGAACCGCGTCAGCACCAGGACTTACAGACGCAGTCCGAGCACGGAGGAAGCGCCACGCCAACTATTCAGGCGCGCGTGGGAGTTGTATTGCTCAGCTCCGGACGAGGAACGGGGGACCCTCGGAGGCACGCTCCTCAACTGGGGGGTTAACGGGATGAACCAAGCTCTCGTGGACGGGCACGTTAGCTTACCGTTAGTTGTCTTTAGCAATCTAGGGGAGAGGTTCGCACTATTTTACCTGAGTTCGCCCTCCTTTCAGGGGGGGCGTCTGCATATCTACATACCTACATACCTGCCTGGCCGCCTGCCTACGAGGGGGGGCACTCACGCACGCCAAGAGGTGGGAGGCGTACCGGTAGACAGGTGGGCGGCAGAGGATCCTGCGGGAGGAGGGGAAAGTCCCATCGCTACGTAGCAGGGCAGGATGGACGGCACAAACGAGGGGCGCTGGGCAGGCAGGCAGGCAGGCATACCTACGACAGGCCACCCCGAAGCCAAAGGCGAATCGCGAGAAGGCCTAGGTGCGCCGGCGCGGCCTGTCTGGATAGCTGCCCCTGTCGCTGACCCGGCTGGGCTGCGTAGATAGAGAGAAGGAAGGTAGGTGTTGTAGTGGTGCGGTGGGACTAGTCCTTGTAGGGATTCGGATGAGTATTTATATGGGTCTCATATTTTCACCATCCAGACTTGAACCTGTATTATTCACTTTCGGACCGTCATATGGGTTGAATGCACCACCCGTTTTTCGCCATCCCTCGCCATGCCTTACTAAGACCTTATTTTTCTCGTCTCTCCTAGCTGCCCTCTATAGCTGGCCGATCATAGATACAGCTGTGAGCAGCTGTTCATGCTGCGGTTCGGCATCTGGGCCAGCTGTTGGCAGCTGTGGCAGCTCCTATCCGTCTCCCCTTACAGCGTGCCCACGCTGTTCCTCTTCACTATCTGCCTACGTATTCGTTCGGAGACAACCACCTAACCCAGACAGACCCCTTCCCGTCGACCACGGGCTACGCCGCACGGGGCTTTGGACCTGCGGATCCGCCATCCCACCCTCTCGCGTCCAGCGCCGTTACCCATCCCGCCGCCGCGTAGGGGACCGTCTGCGCTCGTCGCGGCGGGGACCCGTTCTTATATAGCGGGCGAAGGAAAACGCGCCGGCCCCTTGCTTAGGACCTACGCGGCACGCCCAGCCTAAGCAATCCCCGGCGAGGAGCCCTCTCATAGTTGCCGTCGACGCCGCGAGGCGTTTCCGCGGCTTTCTCTACTCGTAGGGCCAGCAGGCTCTCCGAGAGCCCGGCTCTTGTTGCTCTTGCGCCGCTGCTTGTCCGCCGTCTGAGTAGGTAGGCCGAAAGGCGTTATTTTCGCGTTTGTCAGCTGCATGGGGTGGATCCCCTCACTGCATCCCGTCTTACATCAGAGTGACTATTGTTGGCGGCCGCGGCTGGGCGGGTATCTGTTTAGCCCTCTTGTCTCCCAGATAGCGACGCGGTTACAGCATACGCCTCGTAGGATGCCGATGAGGAACTCATCTTGCGCCTGTCGTGAAACTTCCCCGAGCGGCCGCAGGATGGAGAGGTCGGCTTTCGTATTCGGCTAGGTGTTTCTTATCCGTCTAGGTAGTGCATACTTTAATGGACACGGCGCTGCTATTAACGCGGCGTACTTCGACGCGGTCAGCTGTTGGTCGAAGGTCCAATCCCACCAAAGCAAGGCCCGTTAGAGCTTTTCGGGACACGAAACAGGGCTAGTGCCAAGCACAGGGTTGCCGCGCAACGCCTGTCCCACCACAAAAAAACAAAATCCAACTTCAGCAGACTCTGGTCCTTGCTAAATCACCACACAACGCATCACATTGGTGATTTCTTTCGGCATCATCCAACCATTAAGGGAACTTTGTTCGCTCCCTTTCCTCCTAGGTAACATAAACAATGGCGGCTAGCACCCTCGAGGATCGCTTCGGGCGCCTATCGGTTCGCGACGAGAACAGAGAGCAGCAGAAGCCAAAGGTACCCACCCGCTTCACGCCATCTCCTCGATCTCTCTCGACGGAGCTAATTCTAAAAATAGGTCAAAGCCATCTCGACAACACGCTCGCAAGACCCGGGCCAGCCAACCCTCCTCAAAATTGCCCTCCAAAACCGGGAGCAAAAGACATCCGCGACGGCGCGGCGCGAAGTAGAACTACCAGCGTCGCCAACTCAGAAAGCTCTCCCTAATGCAGAGAAATCGAATCAAGAATCTCAAGCCCAGGCAGAGGGCAAAACAGCGACCCTCATCGAGCGGCCGATCAAAGCATTCCACTTGGGCATGTTCGAGATCGGTAAACCACTAGGCAAGGGCAAGTTCGGCCGCGTGTACCTGGCGCGCGAGCGCGAGTACGGCTTCGTCTGCGCGCTGAAGGTCCTGTACAAGAGCGAGCTGCAGCAGGGCCGCGTCGAGAAGCAGGTACAGCGAGAGATCGAGATCCAAAGCAACCTACGGCACCCCAACATCCTGAAGCTCTACGGCTACTTCCACGACAGCAAGCGGATCTTCCTCATCCTGGAGTTTGCCGGCCGGGGCGAGCTATACAAGCACCTACGTAAGGACACGCGATTTCCCGAGTGGAAGGCGGCACAGTACATCGCGCAGATGGCCAGCGCGTTGCGCTACCTGCACCGTAAGCACGTCATCCATCGCGATATTAAGCCCGAGAACATCCTGGTGGGCATCCATAACGAGATCAAGATCTCGGATTTCGGCTGGAGCGTGCACGCCCCCAACTGCCGCCGGAAGACTTACTGCGGGACGCTCGACTACCTGCCGCCGGAGATGATCGCGCCGCGCAACGCGGACAACTCCTACGACGAGAAGGTGGACCTGTGGTCCTTGGGTGTGTTGACCTACGAATTCCTGGTGGGCGAGGCGCCGTTTGAAGACACGCCCGTTATGACGACCAGGAGAATCGCTCGCGGGGATATGAAGGTCCCGTCGTTTGTGAGTGCGGAGGCCACGGATCTTATTAAGAAAGTGAGTGTGCATTTGGCCCCTTGTCAGCTGTCGGGCAGAAGATTAACATGGCTCAAGCTACTCGTCATCGACCCCGACAAGAGACTATCTCTCGAGCAGGTCCAGAAACACCCCTGGATTATCAAGCACTGTCAAAAGGCCGAGATAGTCGCAAAATCCAAGGAAGCTTAGCACCCACGACAGAAAACCAGAGAACGCTTACGATACTGGACAAGTAGAGGATATTGCCACACCGCTATACCTTCTAGTATGTACCTCTAAGATGCCAAGGCCTTCGCTCTGCTGCTCGTCGCTAGGAGCCCGGTAATCAGTCGTCTCGGAACTCTTGTAGGTTCGGGCCCTGCAGAGTGCGGTACTGCGGGATGCTTTCTGTCCGGTCAAGGGCGCAGCGGACGACGGGACATCTTCGCCGAGCGCGGAGTCAGCGTCGTCGTCTTGCTCGGGGTCTAGGGTCGACTTCGGCGAGTGGTGGCGCCTGTTCGACGGCGGGTTGATCGGCCATATCTTGTGGATTGGCTGCTGGCTAGGTAGGCAGTTCTGCAGGCGGATCGGAAGCCGTCGGATGTCATGGAACATGTGCTCGCCGAGCGAAGAAAGCCATATTCGGAAAAGGAAAGATGGAGTGTGGAGGAGTGTCTGGTAGGGGAAACCCTATCATGTCACCAGCGAGCGAAATACCCCAGGGCCAGGCCACCAGGGGCCATGCAGCTCGACTCGTCAAGTGGAAGGATCACACCGGAAGAAGACAGCATCCCACATGTAATGGAGATGCCCTCCGTCTGCCTGGAGCAGGAGGCAAGCACACTATGGGCCACGGTTAAGAGCTGGAACCGCGCTGTCTGTCTAGGCCAGCCAGGCTATTCGCCTTGCCAAGTACCGGACTTCAGACTCAGGCCAAGTGAGAATAGCTGCTTGCGTCACCCCATGTCGGACACACGTTAAGGGGTCTTGGCCGATTATCGGGTGGGATCGTTGTCCTTCCCTATACCTTTAAGGTGCCGAGCGGGTGCCATGACCAAACCCGGATCAGAGTTAGCTGTGGCTGGTTCTCTGCCGATGTGCCTTGTGCCAAACCGTAGATTTCGTTGATTTGCGACCCCGTGCTTTGTGATAAGTCTCCTATTCTAATAGCTTGTGGCGAGACGCTTTCTCGACTTGCACATGTTGCCGACTTGTTACAACAGCATCGTCCTCAACTACGCTGACCGTGCAGGTTGTTTTCTTAGCCATCATCCGACAACTATCGACGGATTGGTCGACGGTGGAAGTTGGAGCGCGAACGGCATCTCACCGCTCCATCCCCAAAAAAAACCTGTAATATGACCTAGGCATCCCAAAATTTGCTGGCCTTTCCGGTGGTCTCGCCAGCCACGAGTTGAATGCGGTCGCACGAGCAACCCCCCTACATCCTGGAGGACCCTGAGCTCGACGTCCTCCTCGATACGTTCTAGCCCGACCTTCTCAGGCCGATAAAGAAAGAGTCTCCAGCCTTAGCTGCCGTGTATGCCACCGCCATCGCCCCTGCCCCTTTGCTTCGAGTTGACTTGCTAACTTGCTGCCGCAGATCCACCGCGTAATAATCCGGAAGATGCAGCCAAGATCCTACCGCCATCGCGGGAACGTGAACGGCCTTGGGCGTGTCTCAAGTCTAGGCACGTCGCCGCGGACTGGCGGACAGCCGGCCAGGCTTGTCGCCTGCCACCGTGGATCCCACGACACGGGGCGAAGGGCAAGGAGGCAAAGGTGCAGACAGCGGGCTCTCTCCGTCGGATACCTTGCCCTCTCGTGAAAGCGGCACGGGATCGGAATCTCGGCCCTGGTGAAGCAGGAGTTCCGTCCCGGGCCCACGGGATCTCTGCGCTACAAATTCGCTGGTGTAATAGTTGATTTATAGCGTGTTATTCTATCAGATCACCGACGCAGAGGTAAGGGCAGTCCTTTCTCATGGTCCCGCAGTGGTATCAATATCGCAGCTGCTTCTCTGGGCATTATTCTTCTGTATTCCTCGACAGACAGACGGCCTGCCGTGAATCTCCCACGGGGCCAGTCTTCAGTGTTTCCAGGCCTTGTATGGGACTGTCTGCCCTAGATATGCCTTGCGGGGTGATCTGTTCGTTGGCTATTGTTCGGGCGGACGGGAGAGCATAACCGCCACGTGGAGTCGTGGACCTTTTGGTGATGTGAACATCGACTTCGCGAACCAATCCTTAGATTCGGCAGCGAGACCAACACCAGACATTAAGCAGAGCGGAAGAAAGCCGGCCGTTTACAATGATGAGCATGCTAGGGCCCTCCTTCGGGGTCGGTTCCCCGTTCTTTCTTCCCTCCGTCCTTCGTTCGTTAACCCCCTTTTTATGAATCCCGATTTTAGCCCTTTTTTATTCCCTTTATTAATGTTACGACTTCCCATGTCCACCGCCCCCTGGTTACGGGCAATTTGGCTCCGCAGGTCACGGTATGTCCTCGAGTCGCAACCTGTCGCGGCAAGCTGTGACAAAATGCTGCCTCGATCACTCCATATCCATATGACGACGATAGCTTCGTATTGATCTACGTTTAAATATATATATTGAGAACGGATGTAGGGAGCATGAAAATGAATAGAATGACAATTCTTCAAGGAATTGTGTTCATGAACTAGTCGTAAATAGGGAGGATAAATGTGTATAAACTGATAACAAAACAGTCGTAGATGTATGTGGGCGAGAGATGCCCTACCAAGCTTTAAAAGAGGCAAAAAGAAAGAAACAGGAAAATGACGGCGCAGGGCTGAGGCTGGGTTATGAGATGTTGGTTATCTTCATCGGGGAGTCTTTTGCGGCCGCCTTATGTACCAGGGGGACATTCTAAGGACCCTCAGTTACAATTGAAGCTATTCAGGTAGTACGGCGGCACAGTGGTGTCAATGCTTAGGGTAAGGTGACTAACGCTCAAGCGGGCCTGAGCAAAAGCGGCGAGGCGGTATTACGTAGCCTCAGTTGGTGTTGATCGTCCGGATTGCCGTGTCTGGACAGGTATTTTGCCTCGTATCCTTATCCCTCCGAAACCGCCCTCCACCCCGTGAGGCTGGCATCTTTTCGTTTTGTATCGCAGCCTCGGTAGGTAGTCGAGCTCGCCGAAACCGCTGTGATGAAAAAAAGAGAATCGTACGGATAATAGAACAGCAAGCTTAAGGAGTTCCGTAAAACACAGATTTATGTCGAATCTGGTTCACCGATTTTGGTGATGTCTAATGAGACGAACATCACAAATACACAGACAATCTCTGGGTAACTCTGAGACCGAAATAGCTCCGTGCTTCTCTCCATTGCCCGCATCTCGCTTGTCGCCCTCCCCTCCCACAAAAAAGGTGAGATAATTTCCCATATGAGAAGAAAAGGGGGGTGGGGGGAGGGCTGTGTGCGAGTTCATCCGACCTACCTAATCACACCCATCCCATCCCATCCCATCCTCCCTCATTAGGGTACGCCGGAGCCGAAAAGATGTAGAGCAATTTATTAGCAAGGACGCGTAGGAGGGGAGTGAGCTAATAGACGAAGTGAGTAGCTGTCCGTTCCTCCACGCATGCATCATCTGGCCCTGTAGACTCATCCGACGATCAAGGCCATCCTCTGCAGCGCAAGAATCGGAGCAACGATATTGCTACCCACTTACTACTAGCGTAACGCTGTCGACCAAGCCGACGCGCCGCTGTCCGGGAAGTCTGTAATTTGCCTACCTTTTCCTCCTACGGTGCCTTCGACCTACGGTGGTACCCATGCTCCCTTCTCACGCCTGGGTCACACCTCACCTAAATCTCGTCTTGTTTGACTACACGAAGGTCGGTATAGTCCCCTCTCTACACTATCAGCCGTCGGTTTCCACACGTAACCCGCACGAGCAGTCTGAGGGGCACAGTTGGCGTCGACTTATGCCCTCGCGGGAAACAAAGCGTTCATCGCTAACTACAGTCTCCTACGTGTGTGCAACTCAGACCGAATACTACCTCCGATCTGCAAACTTTACAGACGCCACATCACCGAAGCCTGCTTTACTCATCGAGACGGGATCGGCGTCCCCGAGTGTGCGTTGGCTACGACTAGGTACGGATAACCCCGAGGTCATAATGCAAACGATGTTATATTCCAGATCGCACACGAATTTCCATGGGTTGACGTCTGCATATCACCTACATACATATTCTCCGTAGACATCCCCATATCCTCGCTCCATCTACCCATTAGCCTTCTTCCGTCTTGGGGGAAGATCACGAGCTCACGCTGCCTTCTGGCCTCTAGCGAAGAATATGTGTCTCGCCGCGGGGCCTGCGTGGTCCTCGCCGCCGTGCGCGTGGCCACGCTGGCCATGCTGATGGCTATTGGGAAGGGTGTGGGTGCCGATAACCTCGAGCGCGAAGCCGGTCCCGGCACCGGCTTGCTCGAACATGTTACGGACCCTCTCCTCGGAAAGACCGTGGTGCATGACACCGTAGTGGGCGGCGTCGTTCCCGCTCCGGGGTCCGTGCGGCAGGAAGTCCCAGATTAGGAGGACGCCGCCAGGTCGCAGGCGTTTTACTAGTCTCACGGAGGCTTGCTCCGGGTCCGCGAAGTGATGAAAGCCGCCCCCAACAGCTGCCAAGTCGAACCCAAAAAAGTCTGGTTCCGACAGATTGCCCGTCGGCTGCGGCGTTAAGAGGTCACCTATGACGGCGTGCATCTCCTGTTGCGAAAGGCCCTGGCGATTTTCGTTAGTTTTGATCCTCGGGTAGGGCACCACGAATGCGGCGTCGGCCGGATTTCACCGCCGACTACCCTTGGGAGTGGTCAGAAGAATACTGCAGGCCATCCGGTAACTCACCTGGTTCTCGGCACGCGAGTTGTATGCCGCGACCATGTTCTCTGATACATCGATACCGATGCATTGCGTCGTGTAAGGAGCCAGCGCCTATAAGTAGCAATGAGACGAGGCCCGCGACGGAAACATCAAGAGAGAGGCGCCCTGTGGTAAGGTGCGCTGCTTACCCTCGAGATCATGCCAGTTCCACACGCGTAGTCTAGCAACCTCACTTCCTTCTTCGCTTCCGTTGATTTTGACTGAATGTCGTCCAGGTGCTCGTCATCTTCTTCGGCGCTGTCATCGCCGTCCGCCCAATCGACGCCGATCCAATCCCGTCGAGCTTGGAGTTCCTGGATGAGGCGTTCGAGAAGTTTGCCGTGCTTGGAGTCGTACGTTGACGCCTCGTCACTATGCACACGTCCTGTTTAGCTCCAGTCCCACATTGTTTGTGCCGTTTTGTGACCTGTCAAGTTGTGCCACGCCCGAATCGATCTCCCAGATCGGCCTGGAGACTGGGTAGGATGTGGACTATACGAGGCTATACTGGTGGCTGCTCGACCGGGTATAGCGGCGAAGGGTGCAGTGAGACATCGACTTGGGTCCCACCTCCCCCCCCCCCCCCTTTCCCCCCGAGAACCTCTTCCCGATATCCCCATCCGCGCAGGACCCAGGCTTCAGAATGTAGATCGATATAAATAGACAGGTACATGGTACATTGTTGCCTTCTCAGGTAATCGAGATTGTGGGCAGCGGCCCTCCCGAAAAGCCAGCACGGCGCCGGAGCGATCGCTAACCTTTCGAGAAGGATTGGGATGGGTTTTGCCGTGCTATGCATGCCGGAACAGGAAAAGCAATACTTCCAGTTTGGCGAATGGGGTGAGGGGACGAGGGGGGCTTCGACGTACTTGAAGAATGACCGATTGATCTCTGTGGTATTCTCGGCCATGATTCAGTATGCGGGATCGCCTAGGCCTGTGGTTTCGTTTGGTGTTTTCACCTGTGTTCGCGTCTCGTCTCGTCTCGTCTCGTCTTTCGGGAGTATCTTGCGATATCAGGACTCTGTGCTGGTACCGCCTCTTTTCTCGATCCAGAATTCGACAGCTCGGTTTGCTCCTCAAATACTACGCTCTGGTGAGATATCGCCAACTTCTCGCCTACTTGTCGTCGACATTGCGGCCACATTTAGTCGGCGACTTAGGGCGCTCGTCCGCCGACGGCTCGTGGCGATCTAGGGCCACCCCAGGGTGTGCCCGGAACCGAGCGAGCCGTCTCCGAAATAGATAAAGGCCGTATACCTGTGCCTTCCGAACTGGTATTTTTCGGGACTGACGATGCCATTTTCGACGCTCACCGCCTTGCTATCGGGTATTCACCTTCTGTTCTAGGTAGGTATACTTCAGGACGGGAGGCAACTGTGCAGCGGGACGGATACCACGGTCCACGGCACGTAACGACGGGCTCGATCACTGTAACCACGACAAGCGATGAAAACTGGAGCCGATAGGCCATGTTAATCGTGGAGTTGACGCCGGCCCCCTCCCCCTTGGCGTTCCCCCCTTCCCCTCCTCCCTTGCAAGTCGTAAGTTAAGCTGTAACCCTATGCCTTGCATGGATGTGAATTGGATCTGTGGCCCGTATGTATTCTCTATGTAACCGCCCCCTGCGGACGCGCTTCGGACAGTGCCTCCCGCAGGTGCATTGGCGGTTTTTTTTTCTTTTGGGAGGGTTTCACAGGTAGGATTTCGTGCTACCGTACGCGGTCCGCTTGCCTCATTCATCCCGTCTGCATAAATTTATTGTGTGATGACTCATGAATTGAAATGCCCAGCTACGTCAATAGATTTCCTGGGCGAGCCGTGATGTGGAGGGGTGGAGTGAAGCGAGAAGGGGATGAGCATCTGGTGGTCAAGCCAGACGACAAGGAAGGGGGGGTTCACCGCAGACGTGTAAAACTGCTGCTAACCCGGCGGTAGGATCTGCAAGCTTCGCAGCGGACCGCAGTCACAAGAGGAAGTGCATATGTAGAGCTTGCTGCTGGACTGTGGTACTGCGTAGGTGGGCTCTTACGCCTCCCATAGCACGCATGCACCACACCCGAAGCAGACACGAGTCTGGGTCGGCCTGGGAGCAACCCAGCAGCAGGGGGGTGTGTTGGAAGGGGGAGAGCGAGCGAGCGGTGCGATGTGGTTTGTAGTTTGGGCCAAGGCCCAGCATGGACGGCGTCACGGGCGTCTGCAAGGTGAAGAAAACGGAAGGGAGGCCAGGATGAGGGTGGGGTGGCTGAGGCAGGTTGGCATGGATGCCATCGGCTCGTCTTGACTTGCCATGCGCCCCAATTTCTTGTGATAGCATCGACTGCAGTGAGACGGGCAACGGCCGAAAGGCCAGGCACGGCACAGTACCTGGCTGTCGTGCCCCACGACGGCGACAACAGGCGCGGCAACAGAGGTAAGACGTAGTAGGCTCTGCCGTCATTTTCTCGTCGTGCATTGGATTGGGGATTGGGCATCGACCAGCAAAGCCCGTCGTGGCTCGCTGGCGCTGGCGCGCGGGCTGGGTCTCCGCAGATTGTCAGCCTGCATGCCGGGTAAAATGCACGAGGGTTGGTTAGCAATGCATGTATCTGTATGTGTACCGTAGGTGCGAGCGCACACCTACCTATGTAGGTACTCAGGATATGTCTCGTTATATCACTGGGAACCTGGGCAATAGTTCCAACGACGTCGGGTTGTTGGGAGCCAGTCGTAGGAATTCTTGCCGCCTAGCAGCAAGGGATCTCGACGCATGATATGGGCGCTCGGCGAAGCCTAACGTAGGAACCTGCGTAGAAACACGTAGGAACGCTCGAGACGGACGAGGGTGTTTAGCGGACAAGGAGGCCCTCCTTCACGCGGGATTCCCCCGTCGACGCACCGACCCGGGCGAGGTTCGTGAGACGGCTCGAAGAGGGACGACAGACAGACGGATGGATGATGGGTAGAAACGATGGGCTGCTGGCTGGCACCGATTGATTGATTCATCAATTGATCCATCTACGCAATCTACGCAACGACCGCGACTTCCCTCTCGACAGGCCTTCGTTAGACGAATCCGCCGCGGTATGCAAATTCATATTACCTGCCTACCTACTACGTACCTCCCTCTACCTCTACCTTAGGTACCTACGTAGGTAGGTAGGTAGGTACCTACAGCTTTTGACTTGACCACACCACGCTGGTACCTGACATAGCTGGTGTCGGGGTGCCGTTCGCGTAGATGTAGGTACATAACCTACCTACGAGGTAGCCATTGCAACAGCGGGATTTGTTCACCCGTCTCATTCGGTATTGTGAGGCGCACACGTAGGACCACACCTATAGCACGCTCCCTTGGGCGCAATGTATACTTACTTACATATAGGTAAGGGTGCCTACCTGCCCCAAGGCGCCTAAGATGGTTTGGGCTCAGTATCTGTGGAAATCTTGTCTTAGGTAGGTTAGGTACCTATTACCAGCGATGTGTCCTACCTGTCTCCTAACGCTGCCTCCTACGTAAGTATGTATTGCCAGCTGTCCCTACAGGCAGGTAGGTACCTTAGCATCCCCCCTATTGCGTACCTAGCTTTGGTGGGCAGCCACCATGCCGGTATGGGCGCTTACCTTAGGTGCCTTTACTATAAGGTATCTACCTCCTCCTGCCACTTAGCTGCTTCAGGTGCTTACCCCCTAATATAGGCATGCGGCATGCCTACCTACCTAGGTACCTACCTACCTACCTCTTACCTACCTAGGTACCTACCTAGGTATATGATGGTAGGGGGTATGTGCTGCCTCATAATTGTTCAGTTGCGTACGTCCGCAGGTACATATTCGATACTCAGAGTCGCAAGACACTACGAGTTTAGGTGCCTCAGGTATTTAGGGCCTAGGAGGGAGGCAGGTGTGTGTCTAGGTGAGCCAGACGGCAGCGGAAGAAAATGCCAACGGGATCGGGCGTTTGGGACCATCAGTTAATTGCAATGTATAGGGTAATACTACGCAATATAATCTTGGCAACGTAGGGAATCGTAGCTAACGTAGGGACGCTTCTCGACGAGACGAGGGTACGCCGATGTGATGTCCGTATGTTGCATGCCCAGAGGCGTACCTGGCACGGCATCTGCCTAGGTATTTCCTACTTATGGTCTCTGGCACGTACCTAGCATCGATGAAAAAGGCATGGTGGGCAGGTCAAGTGGAAGACCATCCCATATTCGGGCTCAAATCTCACCGCCGCTTCTCCACGTCGTGGCGTAGGATCGGTTTAGTACTGTTCCTGTTATCAACTTCATGATCGTTATTATTAGCCACCATGCCTGGTAGTGCTGACCTGATGATGGTAGAAGTGTGTGGTGGTGCGTGGTGGTGCCCTGGGCCGTCCGAAGCCGTAAGTAGATACGGCCAACGGCGACCTGTAGGCGCCCATGCGCACGACTCTCCTTCTTCCTCGCTCCGCAGCCTCCTTAGTCTACGTATTTGGGTAGATAATTGCACTAGGAGTAGCACATAATACGGGGGGGGAGTGGGGGGTGGGCTTTTGGAGCATGCCTTACCGCCTCATTCGCCGAAGGCTACGGGTTGATATGCCTATCAGTTGGCAGAGCGGGAGGCGCAAGCAGCGGCGGCACTGCTGAAGCTGTGGATCGCCCCAGGATCGCCCCAGAGCCAGATGCGCCTGCTATCGGCTTCGCTCGACTTGTTCGCTTAACTTCTGTTATCTTGCCCATCAGCGGTAGCTAGGGGGACGTAGTAGGTATAAATGTAGAGAGTTTACCCCACGGTGCCGGAATGGGGCTCGGCCTTCACGGAAACACACGCCCGGCCTAAGAGGGATCATATACATAATACTAGAACACCACGCGAGTCCTACGGAACAAGTACTATATGTACACCCGCGCCCACATTGCTCGGTGGCGTGTTCAGAAACCAACCCCGGCTTCTCCTATGTGTATGTGCATGGTCCAAAGTTCCATTCGAAAAGGCGGCCGCAGCCACGCAAGCTCTGCCTTGCACATGGTAATTATCGTACCGGTAGTGTCTTCCTGGAACGGCCCCAAGATTCGAGAGCTCGCCGCGAAGGATAGAGCCGGCATGCTAAAGTGGGTTGCCAAGTCGCCTGGATGTTAGCTCTGCAACGCAACGCGCAAAAAGCACAGTTGCATAGCACAGGTATATGAGTATGTGCGGTGTACATATGCTGAGGACGGTCAACTCTGGGAGGAGACAGATAGACATGATACATAACTTGTCCGTGACTGCTATCGGGGTGATGGTAGAAGAATACTCTTACACACTTCGACTTCACACCTATCGTGGCACCCCAAGAGAATCCTTCTCGCCTCTTAGTTCTTTTCCAAGGCCGGACCATGGGCCAACATGGACCTAACTAAGCCAGACAATGCTACGAGGCAGGTAAATTGTCTGTTGCTTGAATCGCTAGATGGCGACGTCGAAGTGCCGTGCCCGTAAGCCTAGGGCCGATCCCCATCGACCCCTTTCTTCTGATGAAAACGCAGGTTGATGCGACGCTCGCTGGGACCTGGTTTCATCGTGTTTCGTTGATCGATAGTCTAGAACTGCGATCCTAGAAGCTCGTTATACGAATGTAGTAGCCATGACATGCGTCCCCAGCCCCTTTCCCCCCCTGTTCCCTACGTAGCACATACCTACCTACATACCCAGGTAGGTAGATAGCAATGAAACCCCGGCCGCTACGCCAGCAGACTACCTTACACAGCTAGGTACGTATATATACATACCTATATGAGGTATGTAGGTAGCGAGGCCAAGCTACCTGGCGCTAGGGACGGTATCATATGTTGTATGCCCGTAATATGTAGTAGCGGTAGGCCATTTGCAGTTACGTCGACGCAACTCGACGTAACAACAAAGTGCGTAGTGGGGTGGCGAGCCATCCAATTTCGCCAGCAGCTCGGAAGCTGACACGAGGACCGGCATGACAGCATACGTATCGACAGATTATCTACAATCTTCCCTGCTTTATTGGGTAGTGTCGTGTTAGACAGTTCCCTTTGGGCTCTTGTGACAATCCGCCGAGGAGCTGGCGGCTATACCCGTGCCAGCCGGTCACACCGGTTCGACCGCCTACTCGACCGCCGTTCAGGTTAGCACCGGTGCTGTTAGTTCGGTAAGCGAGGTCGTGTCAACTGACTCCGTCTACCCCGTCGTTACGTACGGAGCAGCTCGCGTGCCTCGTAAAAAAATACCGGGCGGACGCCATCGCACGTACCGGATATAACGTAGCAGCAGGCCTGGGTTAGTTGGCGATAGTGTCTAAGCGGCCCCCATCCGACGCTCGGTGCGCCGTGTCTCGGTACAGGGAAGTACCTTGCTCTACGTCCTGCTAGGGCCGTTGCTGACCCTCGTTCCGGATGTCGCTCGTCGGAGTAAACTCCTTGCTGACAATTCAACCCCTCCCCCCTCACCCTTTCACCCCTCTCCCTCCCTCCCCCTCCCTCTTCCTCCCTTGGCTCCCCAGCCCTCGCAGCGGAAAGAGGCGTTTCCGCGTAAGAGGAAGCTAACGACGGGCGTAGCATGACGGGAAGAGCACAAAGCAATAAAAGGCAAAACAAAAGTACCGTATATCGTCGTAGTGATGGCTACGAGAAAACTTGTAGTAATCTTCATTGGTAGCTAATTTACTAGACGTCTCCTGTGCAACACGACGTCTCGCCAGACTTGCTGAACTGGGCAGGCGAAGATGCCGGGCCGGAAGCTGACCAAATTGAAGCGTTGGAATAAGGCCAAATATGGGAAAACATACGAGCAAACAGCACATCGGAGCAAGGAAGAGGAGGAGGATGATGATGAGGAGGAGGTTGCCGGCGAGAAAGAAAGGATTCATCATGTATATCTATACATTAGTACGTACCTTTAGGAGGAGTACCTAAGGTAATATAGAAATATATAGAAATGGTAGGAGGTACCTACTTACCATAGAAGGTTCCTACTAGATATGTTTAGGTACCTAGGTAAGGTATCTCCATGTTGCCGGCGGAGAGGGAGGTTACGCTAGGTACCTAATCTAAGGTAGGCCCCTACCTACCTAGGTACCTATAGGCGTAGGTACCTGACTAAGACCTAGGTGCTACCTGTGCAGGTTACCCCGGCTGCACTACGCCAGGTGTATGTGTAGGTAGGCCTGGAGAGCGCGGGCTGGTAGGGGATATATATACCTAGGTAGGTAGAAGCAATATCGAGGCAAGGCCAGGGAGAGAGCGCGGCATCCGCTGCCTAGCCCACAGCGACTCGGGCCAGCAAATACCGCGTTACTAGCCACGTTACTAGCTAGGTGACTAGCTGAGTGACTAGCGATTTAGTGAGGACGGGGTCAATTTGCGGGAGCGGCTCGCTGCATGCATATTCAGTCACGTGAACCCGGAAGCCAGACCCCCCCTTTTCTAACCCTCCGACCCCTCACCTTCCCAATCTCTCCCCCCCCCCCCCGCCCCCTGATGCCCTCATAGGCGCCGAGTCTTCCCTATCCAATCATCCCCACCATGGCTTACGGACTCGCCAGAGCCTGCTCCCATCCAATGCCCGGCATCCTTCAAGCCCGAGAGTTTGGGTCCATCTCGGTTGCGTCTCTGGTCCACATGCAAGGCTAAATGTCGGTGTGCCCACTTGTGCTTCCACTGCGACTGCGGGTGCAGAGAAGTCCGCCTAAAGGGATCAATTCCTCTCCCCTTGGCGCTCCGCGGCCTGTCTGCCTGATTGCGGCCTGTAGGAATTTGCGGTCTGCGTTTGCATATTTTCCCTTCCCCGTCCTCCCCCATGCTGCCTGCCGGTGTGTAATCCATTCCCGGTCCTGTTCGGGTGAGACGCAGGACAGCGGCCATACGTGGCATCGACTATGCGGTCATCTCGTCCGGTTAGCTACCAGTCCTTTCCGGGTTCCTGTCGTATCCCATGTACGGGACGTCCAAAAGTGAAGTGTCCTCGTCGTCATATATCCCCATTTATCACCGGGATTGCCTAACCAGGAATCAATAGTCGTCTGGATCAGGCGTAATTGGAAGCAGGCTGTCCACCGTCGTGTCCACTCGCTCAATAGGTCTTCGTGGGGAATCCGGCTGGGCTACGACATGCAGCACCGCTTTGAGCAATCGCCCAATCAATGTCCACAGCCCCATACGGCGTGCCGTGGGCGCGTCTCGAGACGTTGATATTGGCTGCTTATCTGGTGATAGCCAGGTCACTGGCTGTGCGTTTAGTAGACGAGGAACGAACCATTGTAGCCGCACAAACCTCCGAACACTGCGGCGGACTCCAGTCTGGTTAGGTATTTACGGCAACACGCAGCTTGGACTCGTCAGGCGGGGCCCACCAGCTTTTCATTGCATACCTACTATCGTGTTGGACATTCCGTATCTACACAACACAGACAGCAAACCCAACCCCCAAGAAAAAAAAAAGGAAAAAAACCAATGTACTTTACATGAACGAGGTACTCAAATTCATACGAATGAGGCAATCAGGGTTAGCGAGGCGGGTGTACTCGTTAGATCTCCGTCCCTATTTCAACGCTTGGATTTGAGGTAGCGGTTAGCCTAATCTTGGTATCCAAGAGAGTACCACGGTTTAGTGATCGTAACTAGGCCGATGCGCATAATTCTGCTCTAGTTCGGAACAGATGGCGTAGAACAGCATAGATGATCGCCACCGGCCAAACAGGAGCCTGCGGTCGAGGCGCACACGTTTGATCCAGTGTCGAGCCAGGCTCATTTCCCTGTATGCCAACGGTCCTCTTCTCTTATAGAAAGGTGAATTGCCCGTAGAGTCGTAAGTGTGTGTACGAAGTTAGTCTGATTCTGGCAGTGAAGTCTCTGTATATTCTCTCCTCCTGCCCTCTTCTTTTCATGCCTCGGGCCTGATCGGACACCGTCATGACTTACGATGCCGATGGCAAATTGACTAGATACCTACATAACCTACGAAACGTCCAATATGACACCAGGGACCCCTTTCCTGGTGCGAACGGGTTCGTATTGCCGTATAATAGCCTCCGACGTTGGGAACCCCGTCTCGCATTTTCAACCGGTGATTGTTCACCGTAAAGTGCCACCACGCCCTAATTATCAAAAGGTTCCCGTACGTATTCACAGTGCGTCTGTTGGGTGCGAGTAGTGAATTCTAAGGCTGCCTTAACTCCCGAGGACTGGTCGGCGCTAAATAGCGTGGTGTGTGTTGCACCACGTATGATGGGGCATCCACATATACGTAGGTGTCTAGCCTTCTTACATACATCTGTTTACCTAACGGAGATCATCCACTGCCAATTGGCTTCTAATACAAACATGATGTTTCTTCTTCGGATAGGGAGGACTTCAACCGGGAAGGCGGAGCAAACCGTCGAGATGACAACCTGGCTAGATCAATGCGTGGTGCCTAGCGTGGTAAAGAGCGGAAGCTCCCGTCGTGCTACGGGGTGGTGCACTCTGATACTGTATGTAAACACACGTCTTTGCGATCTACTTGCCAACAAGATGGTTTCGCGGGGGGTCCCATATCCAATCCCAATAGGTCTCCTACGTAGTACTAGTAGTTATGTAACTTCTGGATTTTATTGTGGGCATGTCGTGGAACACACGTTGGGGGAGGCTTGGATATGTTGATTGGAAGCCCGTCAAGTTAGCAAAGTCTTCCTCAAGCGAAGGACCCTGTTGTTAGAACCAGTACCTCTAAACCCGACTTGCTGGCTCTATACGTTGGCGCCAAACGCTGGGGGTGGGGGGGGATAGTTGAGCTTCGCTCCGTAGGCGTTCCATGGGGTGTGAGCGCGGCAAGATGATCTAGCTAGCCAACGTCGCGAAAAGAGTGAAGCCGTTTGCCTGGCCTTAGTAGAGATTTACGGGACGTCTACCGTAAACCCACCCGAGGCTTCCTGGTTTAGCGGATCTCCAACGTCCCCTAAACGTGCTAGACCGGGTTGCATGGTCCCCCAAAGAGCCAAGGGTCCAGAGGCAACTTGAGCGGCCCAAGCCGTTTGCATTGATCATAATTTAGGTGCCCTTCGCGAGCGATGCCGTAGGTTGCAAGAAGAATCTGGCGTCTTCAACTAATAGTGATAATACGGGGCGCAACCCGGGACGAGAGCTGAACCTCAAATGGGCGGACATCTTTCGCATGCCGCCCCGTTTGGCCAGGATGTGATTCTGGTATAGCTTCTCTCGATATTATACAATACGACGTTACTGAAGGCATTGGCAAGGCCGAGGCCGAATAGAAGCCGCTGCTGTTTTCCGCGCTTCGGATGAGCCCATATGACGGGATCCTTCAGCTTGCTGTAGCATGGATGTTGAGGGTAGTTTGTAGGTTGCCTTCCTATCTCGAGACTGGTACTGCAGCTCGTTAATTCGCTCTCAGCCACACTTGTCTGTCTCTCCTCGGGTGCTATCATTTACAAAATCAGCGAATTAGCCCATTATGACGAACAGAGGCATACGAACACAACTTAAGGCTGGTTTATTGGTAGATGCCCCGTGTGAACAATTCTTTTTAACTGACGTATGTTCTCCGAGAGCCACGCGCCCGTTCGTTTGCCATTGCACTCCGCTCGCCTTGGGATATCTCCACGCTGCATAGCAGAGAGAGCGGGCAATCCTGTATTATAGTAAATAGTGCGTTCTAAAGTGGCATCGATCCTCTCGGGTGGTCGCCCAGGTGCCCAACGACCCCCCCCCCCCCCCTTCCGTGTCCATCCCCTTCACGACAGCGGTGATAGGGCTCTATAATAAACCTGGTATACCCCGGTGGTGGTAAGAGAAAATGTCTCCTTTCTCTGCAATGCCGTGTAACTCGTACGTTGGGCGCACAGATAGCAGCCTGGTGGCTTGAGATTCTGCAGGCAAACATCTCTCGAGTGCGTCGGGTTTTTGTTGTGCGAGTTTGTCTTGGATGCACTAAGCCAATGCCATCCCATAAATCGCTCAGCAGCGTCAACTCTGATTTGCCTCTCTTCGTCAGGTATGCCCATTAATTGGCGAGGTTGCAACGTCAAACACCTGCAGCAAGCCGTGGCGCATTATTGCGGCCCATCCCACCCCGGTCGGAGAGAGGCCCCCCCCCCGGAGGAGCCCACGACGATAAGTCTGGTGTGGGACGGCTAGCTTGTATCGACTGACAGCAATGCCTTCGTCGGGGCTATGATCAAGAGAACCCCCCTTTCCTGCGGGGGGCCTTTCGCTATAGCATCGAAGCCGAAACACGTATGCGCGCACCGCGTTTGGATGGCCTTCGGGAATGCGAACGGGAGAGCACCAACAAAACGCACGGCCTGGGTCGGTAGGCACATATATGGATATGCTCTGCTCGTTATGCTTGTAGCAGTTCATGACGAAACAGGTCCTAGCACCATGCAGCGACAAGAACGCTATGACCGAGAGATCGGATTGCGCCATCCACGTGCGGCAGAAGGATGACAGGCGTGGATCAAATGGGTATTTTTTTCTCTCTACACCCGCTTCGCCGTGGCCGGTCCGGCATACACACACTCTCGTCGTCGTCGTCACCCCCTCCCTCTCTCTCTCTTCTCATGTACCTACTCATACTTTCGTTGGGTAGTATGTAGCTAGGCATTACAATAATAGAGAAGAGGGGGGCATGTACGAGACTGCGTCTATGCCCATACAAATGATCTATTCTAGGTATATATTCTACACATTACCGGGAGCGGATGTTTGGGATTAAATTGCGTATGCGTATAAGATATATATCTATATATAAATATCCAATGTAATAGTGAGTAACTACCTAGATACTTATATGCGACCACACTCATGCATATATAGTGGCAATATATGTATGTATAGTAATCCTAAACACGTGTAACCATAGTAGGCATCGTGACGATCAGTATGTATACCGGTATAGGCGCTGGCCGATCCTGTTCGCCTGGGATACCTATTCGCGATCTGTTATAATGGGCGGGTTTCACAAAACCCAAGACAAACGCTGCAAGCGAAGCTGAAAAAGAAGAGAGGGAGGGGAGAAGAGGAGGCGCACAACTGCGGATACGGCACAGCGGCGGATCGATGGCTTCCCCCATCCCAACGAACATGGATCTGCACGGATGGGAGCGGATATGTACGAAGGACGGGAAGAGCCTAAAAAGGTGGCGGATGCATATGACGATGGTATCCAATGCCTGGCGTCCAAGACGAACGACGAACGAGACGCTTACATCCTACATCGTCTCCATGCACTCTTTTCTTCTTTTTTTTTTTCTCCCAAACATACCATACCCGGCACTCTTGGTGTGTTATAAGCCGGAGACAACCAGGGGGGCGTGTGCGACAGATGAGTGCTGAGGGCGCAGTAATGAAACGATCAAGGCATCCAAGGTCGGCTTCGCCCGCGGCCCATGACAAAATAAATGTCGGTTCGGACTGCCCGCGGTCGAGTGCGAAAAGAGCAATTCGGGCCGCTCACGGGAATGCTGATTGATCACACTTTGGGGTACGGTATTCCGCACCCCTGGCCGAGATGGTGATTGGACGAGGGGAGCAAAGGTGATACCAACACATAACCGACGGGAATCATGACCTGTCACCGTGCTTTGAGCGCTCCTCTCTCACCTGAGCCGGCCCTCCATCTAGTGCCGCTGGCTATGTTAGGGGAGCTGTCAACCGCGTACTGCGAAGAGAGCATATGCGGTGGACGACTGGGCTCTTCCTGCTTCGCGTCCTATCCGAATCCCCCCCCTCTCTCCTCTCTGACCTAGGAACTCTCCGGGCCAGCAATCCCACCCCCTAGAATACCCGGGCGAAGATGCCTGGCCCGTCTAAGTGTAGGCGTGTCGGATCATCATGCCATGAGCCCCAATCCGGGATGGCACAGAGAAAGGGATCGAGGGGCTTACCTTGCGTCGTCGTGGATATGCGAGGTGGTGGGTGCAGCGGCAGGAGCAGCAGCAGCAGCGGCAGCATAGGTGGTATATCGGTTTGTACGTGCAATGAAAACCGGCCCTATGGGTAAGGATGCGTGATGTAGAGGTGTGGTGGCGAGGAGGGGCGAGAGTCGAGTTCTCGATGATGAGAGGTGGGACGGGTAGCACATGCATCGACACGCACATACATCACCGACCGCATCCCAACCGGTGGCACCAACGAGGACGGGAGGATTCTCTTTTTAGGGCGATGCAGCGTAATAGCCGGCTCGAAGGGCTAGAAGTCCGTGGGTCGGGTGTTCTCTTGGAGGGGGTTGAGGAAAACAGGGGTATCTGACGCGGCAGACGATTCCCATGACATACGTAGCTATCATACATATACCTACCTACGTACATGCACGCATACGCACATGCCACTCCGCGTTGTGAATGGATTGACTACCTGGGGGGGGCATGGGTAGGCTGATTCCGTGTCGGACGAGCCGTGATGCGGACGGTACGGAGGAGCGTCTCTGGAAATAATCCCACGCATATACCTGAGGCGCAACAAATGAGGTTCTTAGCCCCATCCTACACCACGAGCGCCACCGCCGTTAGGCGTGACAGGAGCGGCCTAGAGGGGCTGGGACTCGTATCGTGGCAGCGGCGCAAGGTCTTGGCCTTGTCGTTGTTGTTCTCCTCCGCCTTCACATATGTATTTTTCCCGGTTTCAAACCTGCCTCTTCCTGTTCGCCCACTCTAGGTGCGCGTGAGCTCTATCGCTTGCTTGCTGCTTTTTGCTGCTTGGGCTGCTTGGCTCCCATGTTTCCCGCGCTGACCACGCCCCGCTCTGTTGGGGGGGAAAAGAGAGCAAGAGAGACAGACTCGTCTTGTCCCTTGCGCCGCCCCCCTCCCCCTCCCCTGCCCGCATTGCCGCGAGGCCCTGTCGTCTGCGTGGGTTCGACCAGATTTCGATGACCCAAGAGCTCAAGATGGGACCAATAAGGCCGTCCAGTTCAGCTCGCCCATTCCCAAACGGAGGGATAGCAAGACGGACCAAGCATCTAAAGCTGCCCTACATAGCTTAGTACAGTGAGATTGGCATCATGCAACGGACATCGTAAGAGGACGGGCGGGTAGAAAAACAGCTGGGTGAAATGAGCTAACAGCGACTGGGGGACGATCCGTTGTTACCCATAGTTCACCTTGTAGGGTATACGACACGTCGACTTATAGGATGTCATAGATGCAGGTCAGCTCAGCTTGCGGAATCCTATGTAATGCGCATGGTGATGTTGATCGAGTCTGGATCGCGGAAAGACCTCGGGTGGCTGGCGTTAAGGGACTCGACTTCGATGTATTTGGAGAACCCCCCTCCCCCTCTACCCTCCCCCATTGTATAGCACCACATGTAGCGCTAACGTACACGATGTGTAGGATCATATCCGTCTCCCCAATCCTAATCCTCATGTCACCTCCGAATCCATCCAGCCCTTGAACCCCCAGGTGCGTCCCGTAGTATACCCTAGTTACCCTAGTAATATACACACGTGGGTACGTCGGACATAGGTAGGTATAGAGACGCGGGAAGCATTTGGCTGGCCGCGGGATGCGGGTGCAATGGTTGATGCAGCTATGGCACTACTTGTCGTCTGCTCTCCCGCTCTCCCTGTCCCCCCGGCGCCTCTTTCATATCGAGGACTCACCCGCAAGCCCCTGCTCCCCCCCCCCAAGACAACTTGCAGCTCCTCCGCATCCCTCCATTCAGTGAACATGCATGTCACCGCAGCATCTCGACTGCATTTTTGATTGATTCCCTTGCTTAACCGCATCCCCGGCGAACCCGCCCGTCCGGCTCTCGGGTCGCGTTATTTCTCCGTAAAGCCATCCCCCCTGGCCGTAACCAGTGAGAGAGCAAGCCTAGATACGTATTGACATGTTCGCGTAGGGATCTTCCACTAATCACTCTTGTCGTACAACGAGAAGCCTGTCTGTCTCCGACAATGCTAATGCTTGCTCGCCAACATGCACCGAATGTCAGAAGGGGATTGTCTAGTTCTAGAACGATGTGATGGCACGCTGATCCGCTCTTATGGAGCCTGAATTTCCGAAGACGAAGGGGAGAGCGGGCAGCAAGTGGTGTGCGGATCGCTCAGTAAATAGACGATGCTTGCAGGCAGGACGCAGAGAGGGTATCGTTACGAGTGCACGGGTCCAACTCTCTCGTCTTGAAGGTTCATCGAACCACCATGCTGTGTTTCTAGAACACCATCTCGGTACGAATGGGTGGTCGATGCTGCATACTTTGAAACGCGGTTAATATCACTCTTACGGCGACGGGTTGCTATTCGCATTCTGCCTCCCCAACCGCAATCGACGAACACCTGTACTTATTGGCCGCGATCTCTCGTACATCGCTATCCGGCATCCCGCTACCTCGTTACGGGGCCATCCAGCCCCCTCCGGCGCATCCTCCCCACGTAGAAGACATGAGATGGGGGGTGAGGAGAGAGAGAAAAAAAAAAAAAACACTCCGCTACCGTCCTCGAGGAAAAAGACTCGCGAGTCTAACCGCATGCGATCCCTACCTTATCTGCACCCCACAGAGGAACAATCGAGGCTGACCCCGTGCGTTAGGCACTCCTGCTCGGATGTAGCGATAGGATGCTACTATACGTGGGAATACGTGCCTCTTATACATGCGCGTATGAGATTGGCGTCAATGAGGTGTAGGCATGTCAGCATCATCTTAGGTCCTTATAGTATAGGATGCATATCTGCATACCGACACATACCGACACACTTGTGTACACACATACCTACATATCTACCTGCCTATCCATGCAGACAGGTAAGACAGTCCGTATAAAGGCCGCGGTGAGAGTCTCGGGTGCGTGGATCCTTCGCAGCCATGCAGCCTCTACATACACACACCTACCCTACATGCCTGCCTATATGTCTACATACGCGTAGGTGGTATGATGTAGACAACTCGAAATACCTACGTACATACCTACATTACTTACGTCGGCAGCCAGCTAGCCAGCCTGTCGATCTATCATTGCAGCTGTGGTGCAAAGTTGCGAACTTGTCAGACAAGGGACGCGGGCCCGTCACGACAGGACGACCTGTGCTCCGTTCGCGGCAATGCTTTCTGCCTATGAATCACACATACGAGGGGATCACGAGGTAGCAGTTGGCAAAAGGCTATGCAGGAATACATGCTCCGCACCCACCCTCACGCCTCGAACCATTACTGTACCCAGGTGGCTGACTTACTGGACTGCAATATCCAGGGCACATGTAATATGCCACTCCATAGACCTCCCTCCCCCCCACCCGCGCGTCATCCCGCCCAGTTCACCATTCGATTCGTTTAATCGTATTCCACAAAGCACAGCTCGCATATGGCCTCAGGGGTTGGTGATCATTTGGAGGTTGCACGGCAGCCGCTTGGTAGACCTCCCGTGTGACGTTTGAAGCTCACCGTAGCAATGAGTGTCTGGAGTGCTCATCCGCCACACGCCTCCCCCCCCCCTCCTCTCGACGGCTTTCCATTTTTCCCTTTAAATCGTCCGCCTTGGTAGGGTAGGGGTTGGGGCCTCGGTCACGAAACTCACGTCTTCTTCTGGACTTGTATCGACGCACGATACTTCTCTCTAGGCTAAGCGCCAGCATAGAGGGGGGAGTACTATTCCTTGATCGACCCGCCGTCGGTACCTGGGTGTCGTTGCTGATCTCCGAAAGCCCATGCATCTCTAAGTCGCACATACGCGGACGGACGCTCAGAGCATCTCTTACTTCTAGTGCGGGAATCCCAACCGAACCAGGGCAATCAATCACCCACATAGACACGCCATCATCACTCCTAGGCGCTAGTCCTATTTGTTCCCAACCGGCTACGCTCGCTACGTAGCACATCCCGCAAACGTCTAGCTAGGGGCGGGCTTGAATTGGTTTCCAAGCCCCCGGTCAGGACAGGATCCTGGGGCGGATTCCCTGCAGGATCTTTCGTGCTGCGGCTTGCAAGTACATCTACCTCTCGACGGCTCGTGCCGTCAGCCGTCAAGTGGCAGCATCGGTGGTGGTAGCTGTGGCTAGCGATCATCATCGTTGCAGCGTTTCTGGGAAGAGTTTCCGTTTCATGTCTCCCGCTTCATACGTAACGCAGAGATCACTCAAAAGCCGTATACAGGAACCCATCCCCTTGTCACAACAGCCGGGCCGGGTGGTTGTTCGACCGCATTTACCCATTGTCGCTCCTCCTCCTCTTCCTCCTCCCAAGCCAGGCACAGTGCAGGGCAGCCGTTGATCAGAGTTTCGGGCCACCCCGTCGAGCCACCGTGTTGGGATCTATCCGCCTTGTATCCCGTTACCGCATCCCCGGTCGAAGAAAGGGGGAAGGGGGGGGGTTTAGTGCGAACGACGAGCGCCTAGAAATCCCACCTGGACGCATTAGGCCGCCAACAACTCGATCCAACCCCCTCCAGGCGGGTAAAGGTATAGCATAACAGCTGTTGCCCATCCGAGTCAAGAGAGAGAAAGAGAGAGGGAAAGCGGCGGTGTGAGAGCAAACAGGCGCGCACACTATACGGAATCCTTGTTGAAGCCGGGAAAGGAAAAAAAAAGAGGGAAAAAAAGAAAAGCTGAGCGCCCAGAGCCTTGGGTCGAAGTCACCGACACCGTGATTAGCTGACGGGTACCCCGTCATCTGAACCGGAAAAGACCTGGCACACCTACGTTGCGTGCATCAGGTGGCTATTAGCCCTAGTCTGTACAATCCATTCATCCAACGTGACCCCCGTCTGCCCGAGGGGTTGAGACGGGAAACAAAGGATTGAAGCGGTTCCAGCAACAGGTACCTATAAGGAAGAAGAGCACCCCACACACCCGTACACCACCTTGCCGTACTCGTGGTGCTGTGCTACGCTCGCCATCCTTTCGGTGCCCTGTCTTCCGTCGGTTGGGATCAATTAAACCTGGGGGTTGGCCCGGTTGGCCTGATCGGGATTGAGTGAGGAACCCGAAGCACAGAAACTCGAAGGGGCGTGTGGTTGTATGTGCGTGTGTGTGTGAGAGAGAAAAGGGAAAAGGGAAACCCGAAAGAACGAAAGGGGGAATAATAATAGTAATAATAATAATACCCAAAAATCAAGGAAAGAGAAGGGAAGGGAGAAAATAAGAGAAGCTGACCGCCCCACCAACACCATAATAAAGTCATAAGAATATTACCACTACTACGACCGCTATTACCACCACCACCACTGCTCGCATCCATCCAACATTCGACAACGTCGGCGGGTAAGCTGAACTGCCTCGCTCCTTTCACACGGGCACACACAGATCTACGGGGGCACACCCATACGCGCAACGCTCGACCCGACGATTTGCCCTGGCCGCGTCGCACCTACGCCTGCGTCCACTTGGGAACTCTGTCGGCAAGCCTCACGGGGTGTATGCGCCAGACAGGCCGAGCCGGCAAGCCGGGTAGCTAGCCAACAGTCCACCCGAGGCGTCCCACGCCGTCGGGACAAGCCACCAGGACCTGCCGCATCCGAGGGATTAGGGGCTGGACTTGGCCACTTTTGAGTTATCTTCGTGCCCGACCTCGCGCGAGGGGTGTGGGCGTCGAGGAGCGGACAGGAACCGAGAGCAGCAGGTAGCAGCCGTGGCCGGGATTAAACTTGGCTGGTCTCTGGTCCGCACGCGCGAATCTCCAAGGCCATAATTTGCCGTACCGCTCTGCTCGCGAGCACCCTGCTTAAACCCAGCTTTGCTTTTGCCCGTGACCGCCAAACGGACCGAAGCAAAGGATCGGTTCGGCCAGGAATTCTTGCCCGTCCCACTGCTACCGCGATAGCGGCGCAGCAGGAGATTTGAACCTAATTGTCGCACACCCCCCCTTCGACTGAGAAGGAAGAAGGAAGGGGGGTGTTGAAAAAGGGGAGGCCACCAGATCCAGCGGAACGCGCCCCTTGTTGGGGTATATTGACGGGAGCGCGGAAATTGGCTGACACGATAATTATAACCACCCGAAGTAGCGACAGCAACACCACCACGGCATTGACCATTGACCTTATTCGGTTGACTATTTTTGAGAGGGGGGGGGGTTGTGTCATACCTCCTTTATAGCGACCGGACACTTTGCTCTGGCGCAATACACTTCCACCTATTCTTGTAAGTCACACACACAAGCGCACACACACACACAATAACACTGCTACCGGTGGCGTGCTCTTTTTTTTTTTTTGGTCTTTTTGAAAAGAAACCGCCTAATGTTTCTGTATTTCCATCTGTCTCTCGATTTTTCTTTTCTGCTTCGAGCTCCGGAGCCCGTCTTTTGAAAGAGCACAGAGAACGAATAAGGGGAGGGGGGGAAGCGACAGCAAGAGCAAGATGGGGATGCCGAGAAGGTATTCGCGATGACGTGGGAGGGAAGAAAAGGATGGATAAAACGGGAAAAGAGACGAGATAAAAAAACAAGAGCTTACCAGTTTATTTCGCTAAGCCTAAAGAGCCACGCACAACCTTACCCATCGACGGTACCACCACTAGAAGGGCACACCAGGTCGAAATCCGATCCTGTTCCAAAGTCTGTGTCGTTCGACCGAGATCAGATTGGGGTCTCCCTCTGCGGCCCGTTCTGCGACCTGTTAAGCCTATCCGTCCTGACGGTATTCTGCTATTAGGCGCGGCGTGCAAGCCTAAACTTGACCTGATTGGAATAAGATCCGCCCTCCCCAGCAGATCCATCCCACAGTTGCCCTCTCCCCCGTTCGAAGATCCGGACTGCGACGGACCGCAACCGGCGAAGAATAAACCTACTTAGGCATAGGAATAGGAATAACTCGGTGTGTCTTGTTTTTCAGGCCTATTCGTTTCCCCCCTTCTCTCCCCGCCCGCCAATCATCGTCACCGTCGTTGTCACCGTCGCGGATAGCACGCACCATTGCCACCACCGCAATTATTACCGCTGGCACTATCTATCGCTGCTGGTAAGTGTACTTACTCACTCCCCTTCTCTGTCCCTCGTTGTTGCTGCTGGTGCTGGTGCTGGTGCTGGTGCTGTTGTTTTAATTCCCTCCCGGCTCCGTTCTTTTCTTTTCTTATTGTTTTATTTTTACCCATCATTTTTACCCACCGTACCGCCCGCCATCCGCCACAATACCACTCCCGTTACGGGAATTGACTGTACCTACCTGCCTGCCTACCTACCTACACGTGCCACCTAGCATCCCTATACTGCCCACTGCTCAATCCCGCCGCCGCCGCTCCCACCTCTACCCATAACTCGCTACCATTACGAGAATTGTCGTTGCCAGTACTACTACGTCTTATTATATCATCCAGGCTTGCGACCGTGCAAAAGCCTCTCGCACTCTCTACTCTCCCCCCCCCCCCCCCCTTTCCCCCCCGACTCTCTCTTTTTCTTCCTCTTTCGCCTTTCCTTCCCTCCTCCCCGCTCCCGACTCTCTCCCATCCTCTTCTGCCCCCGTTCCATACCTCCACACCAACGCCCGTTCGCATACGGACGTGCGCGCGTACATACTTCCATACGTACACCCCTCTCCGGTCCTCCCGCCCGTCGTGTGTTCTTTTTCTCTCTCTTCTAGGTTCCGGGGGAGATCCTGCGCACTTAGGCTCGGGGGTTCCCGGTGCGTGCGTACATGTATTTCCCGTTTGTCTGTGTCATCTCTGCGTGTATCGTCAGTGTGCGGCACGCATCCCCTTCCCTCTCGTTCGTCTCTTGTGCCTTGCCAACACCATCTCTCGGCCACGGTGGGACGGACTATTTTTGTTAGGTTAGTGAGATCATCCAGCCGCCCTAGCCACCGCGCGGGTCGACGACCTTTCTAGGTTAGCGACTCAATAGCTCATGCTACCTGGGGAGAAGGGGGTCGTTTTCGGTCTGGGGGAGCCACCCTCGCCAACTCATCCACACACCACCCGCAGTAGTTCATCCACCTCTTCCCTTCTTCTGATCCTGCTCCACCAGCGCGAATCACCATTCTCACTAACACCCACCCCCAGAGACGCCGCCACTACATATATAGGCCCTAGACGCTAGATACCACCTACATACACACGTCTGTACCCGCCTAGGCAAAACAGTGGTAGTGCCGGCCCTTTCGAGAGGATATCGTATTGTTCTCTTGCTTTTGGAAATCCCCCCAGAAGGAATTCCGAAGGAAACGGAAAGAGAGAGTGTGTGTGAGAGTGAGAGGAAGGACGAAATAGAGAGGTACGTTCTAACTTGACAGTCTTGCCAGTCATACATTCACGCATCTACTACACGTATACGCACATGCCGCTATATCCATAATAGTAACTACCACGCTACTGTCCTCCTTCGCCCCCTTCGCCTTTTTCCCATCCTCTATTATACGTTGCACAGGCAGGAAGACGGGGAGAGAGAGGAAGAGAAGCAAAGCCCAAAAAAAGCTCGAGCCCTCAGCCTGGGTCTCGAGGATCCTCTGGGGTCTGATGCACCTAAATCTCGCCTCGTTTTGGGGAGAGGGGAGGAGCTGCTTTACAGATTCGATCACTCAAGTCAACTTACACAAAAAAGAAGTCACTTGAGTTATCTTGGGCGTTTCCAACACCTTTGCATGTCGTACAATATGCCCAATTCCTCATTCTTGCATTCCCATCTATTCCCCATCTCATCATCCTTGCAACCGCCGGCCCAACTCCGCTTGCAGAACCGCTGCGTCTGCGCCTGCGCCTGCGCCTACGGTTGCGCCCGCGTCTGCGTACGTACATGCATACACACACACACACACACACACACACACACAGCTGCGTACCGACAACACACTGGCTGCTCATACGTCCATACATTGCTACATGCCTACATCGATACACCCATCCCTCCGTCCACATATACGTCCTTGTTATACACCCCTACGTGGTGTCGTTCTCGTCCCTGTATTGTTATCCCTCGTCCTAACGGGGCTAGCTAGCTAGCTAGCTAGCCACATGCCTACGCAGACACACAGACGCACACCTGGAAATCCACTTGCAAGATACATACATACATACATTACATACTTAGACCCCCAGCCAATACGCACATACAACGCCATCGCCGGCACTGGATCGGGCCCTCTCTCCTCCCCTTCCCTCCCCTCTTAGCCCCTATCCGCTCGCCTTGCCCTGCCTATCATACCGCGAGCATACCTACCTGATCCCATCTCACCCACCTACCCAGCTAAACTGTCGCTTTAGACACCAGCCTACCGCCGCCCAGCGTTTCGTGTTGCTAGTTTTGCCGGCTGGCTGGCTGGCTGGCTGGTTTGCTCGCTAACTGGTGGACTAGTATAGTTGCTTACACAGTTGCCCGTCCGTCTGCTCGTCTGGAGGGCTCATCTGACCTGCCTCCGCAAGCCGCACAGGTCCTTCTTCAGCAGGTTAGTAAAAAGAAGCCGATTGCTTGCCGTCGTGTCGAGGGTGGAAAGAGAAGAGGGGGGGAGGGAGAGAGAGAAAACGGGAGAGACGCAGATGCCAGAGGATAATGATGCGTTCGAGGCATATGCCATATACCACCTTAACTCCTCCTCCTTCTTAGCTCTCTCTCTCTCTCTCTCTCTCCTTCTCCTTACTTTCTGTCTTGCTTTGCCTTAACCTACACGCCTAAACCCCCGGGGCGTACTCGTTACTTTTCCTCCCCTCCCCTTGGAACCCATTCCCTTACCTTGCCTTTTTTTTTTGTTCTCGGGAAAAAAGAAAGACACAAAAGGAAAAAGTAAAGTAAAGAAGTGTAGGAGAATGCCTATGTTGTAATTTTTTTTTCTGAACCTTTCCCTGTTTTTCATTTATTCCATCGTGGTGGTTGTGATGTTCGAGGAGACAGACAGCTCATCCCCGTCGTTGTTTGTTGAGGGCACCATTTTTGAGATTCAGCCTTCTCTTTCTCCTTCTCTCCCTCTCTCTCTGCCCTCCCTGGTCAAAACTATTTCGGTCCCCGTCTTCTGGGCTCGCGGGCGCGCGGACTGGATCTATGTATTGTACTCGGGCCCATTCCAGCTAACACGGACTAGCTAGGCCCATCCAAGATTCTGTTGCAGCAAACCCCCAAGGGTCATCCCGCAATCAAACTATAGAAGAGTCAGGGCCCCTTCTCTTCCTCCCGGCACTACAGACTCCGCCGTCTGTGTCGTTAAGGTTCTTCCCCTTCCACCACGGTTGGCCCCGCCACTTCCACCTTCACCTAAATTTCTTCGCGCCGCCTTCTTGCGCGCTGACATCGCCCCCCCCCCCCCTCCTCTCTCTCCTCTTCTCTATTTTCTCTCCCTCCTCTGCATCCTTAGTATATCCTCCCACCCCCTCCCGCTCTTCCAGGAATTAATGCTAGCACCTTTTCTCTAATCGCCCTCTTCGTCCTGCTCTACTCTCGTCCCTAATCGTCTCCATCCGATCTGGCTGTCCTTTAGCCAAGGCTAGATACGCCTGGTACATGCGCGCATATCAACGTCCTCCGCCCTCCCGAAATAGCAGCTTTGCGGTTGATATGGTTGTCGGCGATTGTGCTGTCTAGTGGAGAGAATTGTCCGTTGGAAGCAGACCCTTCAGTTAGCAGGGCCATCCTGATCGCGAAGAACGTGCGCCGCCTCGGACATACCCTTGAAGCCTTGGGTCTTCTCTCGGTTGCTACGCGCTCTTTGCTCTTGAATTAATATAAAGAAGAAGAAAAAGAAGAAGAAGAAGAAGAAGAAGAAGAAGAAGAAAAAAGAGGAGTCTCACCCTGGCGCCCTCTTGCGTCTGTTGATGTAGCATGGCAGAAGAGCGTCGGAATATAGGACAACCGCCAAGGCACGACCAAACCGACGAATCTCCATACCCGCCAGTTCCCAGCGAAGACGACGATCGCGCGAGAGCTATCCCCTATCATTCACGACCGCAGATGTCGGCCGGCGCGGTAAGGCTGCCGTCTATCATGGACGGCCCAGGTGCCTATGGCCCTCCCGCCGGCAGAACCTGGGATCCCAGAGCCACCGGTTACGGCCCTTCACCGAACTCCACAAATGGTTATCCCCCTCCACCGGCTCCCTCGCACGCGCTGCAGAGCGCAAGCTACTCACCTTCAGGCCCTGGAAACGCCTTCCCTCCCCCGGGCGCTAACCACCCATCCTATCTTCCGCCGGTCCACGCACCCACCCCAGACCCGAGGGCAAGCTACCCCCCAGGTCCCCGAACGCCTTCATATTTCCAAGGCTACGGCGGCAACCAGAGCGTGTACGATTTCGCATATCGGCAAGACCGCGGCGCTTCCGGCACATATACCGGCGAATATGCGAGAGGGGGGCCTGGGGCAGCTGCAGTGATGCAGCAGTCCGCTCCTCGACAACGGACGTCGATTGCCTGTCGATATTGCAGAAGGAGAAAGGTAAGACCAGACTATACGAACCGCGGGCCTCTCTCTGTTACAACGTTCCTCAGAAGACTAACCAAATGTATGCAAAAACGTTAGATTCGGTGCAGTGGCTATCAGAATTCCCCGGGAGGCAAATGTACAAATTGCATCAAGATGAACCAAGAATGCGTATTTCAGCCTGTTTCGTCTTCGTCTTCGACCGCCTTCGTCCCCGTTTCGGCGCTGCCAAACGGTGTCCCACCGGGCACCCAATTGTTCGGAGCCTACGGGCAACCCTTGGTAGTGCCTTCGAATCCCAACCCGGGGAGCTACCAAACTGCAAATCCGCAATACGACCAACCGCTGCCGTCGCCAACCGGTTCGTACGGATCTTTCTCGGACGAGAGGCCTGAACAAAGTCGGCGGCGGCCCAGGCCCCCGGAGGATGAGCATACCGTACGTCTCCCGCCTCCGGCTACCTTTCCCGACGACAACCCTCGAAGACGATCACCCTCTTCCGGAGGCAGCCCGAGCCATTTGCAACCGTTAGCGCAGCGACAACCCCAGCCGGTTCCCTACGCCGGATACGACACGAGAACACCCCCACCGAGAGGCAGCCCCTCGGGAGCCCCAGCAGGGCCTCCGTCGTTTCCGGTGATGAGGGTGGAAAACATAATAGAATCCGGACCCACCCCCACCCCCACCAGCAGCAACGATTTCGATCGGAAGATGATAAGCCGCCTCGACAGGCAGACGCAGCAGTGAACTACCTCGGGATCGTCGGCAGGCAGCCACGGGCCGGTGGAAAATTTTAGCCGACTCGAGACGGTGTAGGGAAGGAAGACGTTCGTTACCGGGGTTGGGGGAAATGTGTCGAGGGAAATAGAAGATGGCTGCTGGCGGCTTGTTCGGAAGACCATATCAGCTACACCGAGGAATCGACGGCGGTGTTCTAATCCATTTCTGGTCCACGGTTCGAGGGCATTCTAGGCGGCATTTGCATTTCACTCATCGGGGCGGCGGCTACGAGTCGAGGGGCGTAAAGTGTGGATATTCACGAAGGACGAACGAGAACGAACGTTAAGAATAGGCCGCGCGGGAGATTTACTTTGCTTATTTAGATCACGTTTGGTTTGGCAACAAACCCCCCCCCCCTCCCCTACCCTACCCTACCATAGCATATTGTTTACTTGTTGCTGTTTTTTGCCAACCCCTTTCTTATCTTTTCTTCTTCTTTAACCGGTATCATTGTTGTTGTTATTTCTTTTCTTTCTAGTTTGCAGCGGCTATGCATACGCTTTTAATTCCTGTCAAAAGATTCCCACTCGAATCAACTATGGGAATGGATGAGAAGAAGATTGGTTCGCCTCGCGGCACAAATCCGATTGCTGGTTGTTTTTTTGGGGGGGGGGGAGGGTCTGTTACATTTCTCCTCTTCATCGGCCTGGGTTTTAGCCTAAGCGTGGCCCGATGCATTGTCTTTAAAAACATGGGCTATTAAATATGATCGGGGCAGGGTATTACGTGTTATGGATGGGCCTTGTTCGACATCTGTCTCTAGAGAGACAGCAAAACAGAGAACCGGGGCCATGTTTGTGCTCGGATCTATAAAAGTAAAATATGCTACGGTCGAGGACATGTGACATGCACTCGGGTTCGCGCTGTCGTATTAGTGATCATCGTGATGGTGGCATTTTCGGGCATGCCGAGAAATGTAGAGGGAGATAGAGAGAGAGACCAGGCTGACCGAAACCCCGCGGATGTGTACTTACCCTCGCGCCGCCGACGAGGAGGCGATGATGATGCGAGAGAAGCTCAGGGACATGCATAGATGATATGGGGGAAGCCCTCCTCGTCAGAGCTAGAGGCGGTGGGCCCCGTAGAGGTGGATACAGCGGCCCAGGGTTGATGGGAAGGGCTGGGCTTTGTTGGCAATTTCAACCATGCACTACTACATACTGTACCGCTCGCGCCGTAGTCGCGGAATACAATCCGGCAAGCCCTTCGATGTTAATTTGACTTTGGCAACGGTATCCCAGTCGCCGTTACGTCCTGGAGGGGGGGGGGGCTTTAGCGACAACATTACACGCATACACCGGCGCCGTCGTGACCTCGCTTTAGGCAACCCAGGCGCGCCTAGACTCGGCGGAGCAGGAGAGAGGAGAGAGGAGGAGGAGAGGAGAGGAGAGGAGAGGGAGATAGAGAAGAAGGGGCGGCGGGGGGGGGGGGACTTGGCCCCATGGTCATGGCCCGGGTTCCCCGTACAAACGTTCCGCTTACCAGATGAGAACAGCGAGAGCCGCCCGGTCCTCACGGCGGCGGGAGATGTCGAAAAGGTCAACTAAAAGCCAACTGGGAGACAAGGTACACAAGCAATTCACCGAGTTGAAACTGTGTGTGTATATATACCTATATATAGGTGGATATACTAATATGCAGAGAGATGACGAGGACGGTGACACTATAACAATGACGGTAATGAGTGCGTGTATGCACATATATTATTTTACGCATGTAGGCATGACACTATTGCGTACTGATCGGCCTCCTCATTTGTCCAGTTGGGCCCCTACGTATGTAACGTATGTAACATATGTAGCAACAACACACGTACGCTAAGAGGGAGAGAATCGACGGCAGAAACGGCGGTCCAGTTTCTTTTCTCTTGTCTGTCTCGCTGCCTCTCCAACATCGGAACCCAATGAGACGCGTGTGACATGCGAGCGCTCTAGCGCCGCAACGCCTGAGGATCTCCATTTTACGTGCCTATCCCCTGAATCGTGTCCACGCGAATGGGACGGCGAGCTAACGAAGTTAGTCGAGCTGAAAGGCGGACCAGTCAGCGGCTAGGTTATATGCCTCGTACCAACCAGACACCGACGCTGCTTACCATTATTGTCTGGCATTGCAGCTTTGCGGGTTCGACTCGGCGGGCGGCGGTGAGCCAGGTTGGCTATGTAACCATAGAGATCAAGTTAGGTATTAGAGAATCAATACGGAACCGCCCCTCATTCTCCCCTTCCTCTCCCTCCCCTCTTCCCCCCCTAGTGCCTAGACTATATGCGCCGCCACCAACAACAGAATCCCCCAGCAACTTTTGGTCTATGTCATCATGACTCCATTCCGCTCCATACCGAAGCTGCCTACCCGACCTGCCCTCTTCTCCGGGGGAGAGGGGAAAGCGGGAGGGGAGAGGAGGGGGGGGGGGGGGGGAGAAGGAAGCTATCCGAGAGAGCCAGGAGGATGGATCGCTTGTCACCGTCTCTTGCGGCGGAGTTCCCTGCCTTGCTGCCGCTGCTGCCACCTACTTACCTACCTACCTACATGTGTGCCTAACTAAGGGCCGGTTAGTCCAGCCCCCTTTTATTCAGTCCGGCCTGACCTGCTAGCGCCCAACGAGCGAGGCAAGCAACGGCGCTTTCACCACCAAACAAACTCCAGGCAGAACTCTCCTCGGGCCCTAGTTTGCCTAGTCAAGCCAGGGTAGGGAGATTCACCGGACGTGTGGGACACCGCGGATGACGCCACGTACCGTACCGTACCGAAACCCTACGTCTGGTCCCCATCGTTCGGATGTTTTCCCTCTTCCTCTACCCTTTCTTAGTCCGCGCCATGCCCTCACACCAGCTCCACAGGCTCGTTCCGAGCGCGGCCGGCCCATCTGTCTGGCCTGCAAACCCACTTGGCCAGCAGGTAGCTTGCACCCTAGGGGGTGGTGGAGGGCTTGCGTACATGCGCGCGGGCCGACGCCACGGGCGTGCGTATGAAATATTCACCGCGGTACTGTTCCGTCGAGGACACCCGCGCCCGGCTGGCTCACGCGCTAGGAGCAAACCGAGGCGAAGGCGCACCCAACCGCCCGGAATGTGGTAAGTTTGCCAGCTCACGCTCCCCCCGTTGAGCCGACTGAGCGTTGCTCGAGGTTGGCCCTACCTTAGGTGACATGCCTCGTAATACCCGCTACTGCGGTCTGTTTGGACGCTACAGAGCCTCTGGTTTCCGGGGCTGAGAGCGATGGTGCGGACAAACATTCCGCAGCAGAGGCAAAACTTCTCTCGTTCCTCTTCGCCGACTACCACATCTCGTGACTGTGCTCTGCCGGGACTTAATAGGTAAAGAGATGTTCCTAGGTGTCTACGCTTCGATTTGGTCCCGCGGTTCCACATACCTACCGCCTAGACAGAGTACGCGTTACTTAAACCGCGCCAGTTTTCCCGATCCCCAATCGTCTTAGCAGCAAATTTCCTCGCTCCGTGAAACGCGTAGACTCTATTAGTGTATGTTGGAAACACCCGGACATTTAGTGCAATCGCCATTTCTGGGAAAGGGAAAGATATGTCCCTCCATTCCCACAAGATCAAGTACGGGCGGACTCTTCCCCTTTATACTGTAGATACGTCTACCTACCCACTACTAGATCCCACCTTTGCGCCATGCCGATCCCAGCATGAGCGAGGAACTCCTAACGTTTATACGGCGATGGAGCAGTTTCACTGGTAGCGAAAAGCAGCAAGTTGAAACGGCCTAGTCTCGTATGATCTCGGCGACCTGCCGCTACACGCTCTGGGGGTATTGCTAGATGTTACCACGTCACAAGTGGTGAGCATAAAACGAGGGATGGCCCGAGAGATGCCCGAAGAATGGTGACGAAAATGACAATGCCTAGCGGTAAGTCGGTGATAGCTTTGGTCTCTGTCCGTTTCAACCGCAAATCCCCCAGCCGAGCCGCAGTTAAGTTTCCAGGGGTCCAATTTCGACTTACCAATTACTATTATCCGGTCATGTTCGAACTCGAGGTCTCATACGAGGAATGACGCGGCGGGTAATACAGGAAGAAAGGAAGTAAATAAAATGCTGAGTTGCGTATTACGGCGTGGAATACAGTATCGCAGCACAGTAAGACCACGATAGGTAACGCTTACGCGCGGCACAGGTCCTGCTAATCTAATCCTCCGACCTAGGGGAGACATTCGGGAGGATAGAAAGGTTAGTGGAGGAGATGAATGGATAGATGATCGTTTGTTCCTGTTTCTCTCAGTTCTTTCGTAGCCGGCAGGGCTGGGCAAGCGTCGAAGTAGGCGTCCGAATACAAGACTAGCCAAACCCCCGGTAGAAACTCTTCCCTCCTCGTAACCCTCCGTTACTAGGCCTTTTTCCCTTCCTCGTATCTTTCTTCTATCAGACTCGACTCCTGCCAGATATACCGACGATTCTCGGACGAGCTTGGCTTATTTTCACTCTGAATCCCGCCGGGACATACCGCTGTGTTATTATTATCCTCTTACCTTGACGGTATGTACAACATGGCCCCGATGATATAATGATGACTCCACGACGACATATCCGTATTCCCGGCCAGGGTCGGCATCTCGTTTCGCCTCGCCCTTCTAAGTTATTTCGGGCACTGTTCTAGGAGCGCCCTGCGCAAGGCGCTACCAACTTCCTCTCTGCGTGAAGAAGATGGATGATAATATGGATACTATCAAGAACGGCCGATTCAAAGTACTCGAGCACTAACAGCCTCTCAGCAGACGCTCCTAGACGGACACGCCGGGATCCGTACGTTCGGCGACGCTGGACAATTCCTGATCCCAAAGCCTTGCCGGCAAGCGAGAACGCGACGCGGTCGAGACTCGAAATCCGAGCCCCCCCATCCAACATGTCCTGCCTATATATTGGAATATTGGAAGAGCAAAAAGGAGAGAAAAATAGAACACGATCGCGCCCTGTTAGCGAGCAAGTGGATATGCTGCCTTCGTGCCGAAAGAGAAGGACTGCTACTCAGTAATATGGTATACGCTCCCTGGGTGAGGACAGGCCCGGCGCGGAGATGATAAACGACGATAAAGAGGAGCCGGACCTTGCGAGGCGGTGCGCCGTATTATACAAAGGTCCGCAGCGCATGTGCTGGCCTATCCGTCCGTCGGCCAGAAGGTGTCGATGGATGATTAGCCTAACATATCCGATCGGGGCATTTCCCACGTCCCATCGACGCGCGGTACGGGGCAGAATAACAGAAAGAACTTGATACCATGCTCGCGAGCCACGCCGTGGCAGGCCTCGAACATCGCTGCTCTGCACGGCTTGCTGCCCCGGGCGGCCCCGGGCGGCGGCGGGGGAAACGTGACGATTTGGGAGAAGAAACAGCTACGCGAGGATCGATCTTTCTGGGGCATTTGCTACGCACGTGCAACACTTGCCTGCTTGGCTGTCTCGCAAAGCATTCGCCCCGAAGCCAGGTTTCCCTCCCTATTCCCAAGCAGTTCTTGCTTCTTCGTCCTTCTTCTTTCCGCTCGCTCGCTCGCCCTCCCTCCTCGTCCTTCTTCTCCCCGTCTCACGCGCGCGCGCGCGCTTCCCTCCGTGCTATTCCCCAGCCGGCCAGCCAGCCACCAACTAGGTATTGCTACCCAACGAGCCAGCCAGCCAGCCAGCCAACAAGCCAACGAGCCAACCAACCAGCTGGCGCGATCGCCGCCATCCCTCTCTCCCTCCCGTCGAGCCGAGCCGGCCCGAATCGAGTTGCCCGCCGATCCTTTCCCAGCGAGAACAACGTTGGCAAGCCGGGAAATCTCAGTGTCTTGATCCCTTCGTTCGGATCGACGGAGAGAGCGCAGCCTGCGGGGGCGATGGGGCGGGACAGATGCCACGGGAGATACCGAGAGCGTGAGAGCGAGAGAGCCAGAAAGGGAGGGGGAGAGGACCTACGCCGCGGCCGCGATCCCACTTCCCCCTCCCTCCTCTCCCCTCTCCCGCACGAACTACCTACCCATCTACGTCCTCCCAACCTATGCGGCGCGCGCGTAGGTAAGGAGTGGATACACGCACGCACGCACGCACACGCACGTCCTGCATACGGCTACGTACACATACCTACCTACCTACCTATAAAGCCCGCCTTTCTGGCCGTCCGTCCGTGCGAAGACAGGCGGCCTGCGCGTGGGCGGAGCCTGCGCGCGCACGTCCGCCTGCCCCATGGCGCGCGGCGCTCCCTCCTCGTCGAGCCTACTATACCTGGCCGCCCAGCCCAGCCCAGCCAGACGCCCACTCGTGGGTCTCCGCCGAAAGGTGGGGAGGGGGCGCGCGCGCCAGGGCAGACGTGATGGCGTCGGGTCGGGTCGGGTCGGGCGCCGACCGCCAGAGCCGCTCCGCGCCGTGCCGCGGGCGACGCCTCGATCCTGATCGCCTTCCCCCCCCCTCCCCCCGCCCTGCGCCAGTCAGTGCGTGCGTGCGTGCGCGCGTGCGCGGCAGGCAGAGACGGACGGACAGAGGCAGAGATGGGGTCGAACCAGGGGTGGGCAGGGGGGGAGGGGACCGCATGGGGACGGCGCGGCTCGCGCGGGAAAAAATGGCTTGCTGGGCGAGCGCGGCGGTCGTACGTTCTTCGCTGCAGACGCACTGCTGCTGGCTCCGCTCGCACGTGCGGGACCGGCGGGCGGGCCCTCCCTCGCCCCCCTCGTACGATGCTGCTGCTGCAGTGCGTCGCCGCGAGGTGCCTGCGCGCTGGCAGATGCATCTCGACGCCCCCCGTATCGAGGCACGTCGGTCTGCGTGGACGCTGGCTGGCTGGCTGGCTGGCCCATGTGTGGGCCGTCTGCGTGGGCGAGGGCTAGTGGACACTGGCCCGTGGCTCGTCGGCGGGACGCCCGAGGAGAGGGGGGGAAGGGGAGTATCGGTGGAGCGTACCAGCGCGGCCCATCCCTACCTACATACATGCCTACCTACCTACTCTATGGATGGCAGGTAGATAGGTAAGACAGGCCAGTAGGGCAGGCAGGCAGGTAGGCACAGGCAGGCAGGCAAGCAGCTGGGTCGGTGGCAGGGGGAAGGGGGAGGGGGCGCCCGATACGCGCTCCCGTTGGCGGAGCGTACTCCGGAGGCCCCATCGCCGGCTGCCAAGAGGCGATGCGATTGGGGCGAGGGGGCTAGGGACCAGACGTAGGCGCCACGCCTAGGCCGTCTTCTCCCGAGATGGCGGCGCAGGGAGTCCCAGGGAAGCCTGCCGTGGCATTATGGAGAGAGGTAGGCATATCGGTACCGCCGCTATTCTGACACCCCTCCTCGGAGGCTAAGAGAGTGATGTCGCGGCCTATTTGACGTCGCTTGCCCCAGTCCGTGTCTACCTGACAAGTTGTGACGATATGTACGGATACACCTAGGTCTCGTCACCTCGATTCTCGGTGTGTAAACGTATATATACCGGTATACGCTACATACCGCGCAGGCAATATATACAAGAGCGCCACCCCCACATCCCCCCCCCCCTTGTGTCTCTAGTAGTATACATGCTACTCCCATCCCGCTTGCTCTGTCTGATATCCTAACGAAGGAGGGGAAGAGGCCAAAGGTGAGGGAGGGTTTGACCTGCTAGGTTGAAATCAGGCTGGTCCAACGCAAGGTTATCTCCCCGCGACCTATCGTCCCATGGCCGTAGAGGGAAAAGTTATACACCTATCTAGACATATTAGCAAACGGCAAGAGGGCGATATACGCAGGGAGGCGGGGGGGGGTGTAGCCGCCTGCTCGATAACTGCCACGACGACAACTTGTCAATTTACTTATGGACGTGAATAGTTGCCTTGGCTCCCACCCCTCGATAGATTAAGTAGGCAGAGTAGATAAGCCTTTAACCCTGTGCGTGAAGTCATTCCGGGGGCCACAGCCGCTGGGGTGCGTTATGCTCGCCCTCACATACTCCAACATCGTTGTCGTCGCCGTGGTTTTGCCTCCCTCCCTTCCCTTCCAAGTTGGCAAATCATCCTCAGCATGATGTATCAATGTCCCGAAACGGACGGAAGCACACGATGTCTTTCGTCAAATGAAGCAGCCAAAGTACGTATCGCGCTCCGGACCCCCGAGACATTGTTCCGCGGCTATCGACGGGGAAGGCAAACGGACTCCCTATGGCTCCTCGGCCTTTCTTCACTGAAACCGGCATGTCTCAGTAATCCCGCGGGATTGCGGCATGCGCCAGGGGATAAAGACGGACCTTCTGGTTACCCACAAGTAACAATGTGCTATGGTCTCGGCGAGCGTCACATAGGGTTCCGGTAGGAAACTTCGTAGACGTGCTGTAACCAATCTAGGTATATGCCTATATGAGGCACATCTAAGATACTATAGCTGTAGTCTATTGGCGCAAACGGATATCCTGGCGCCAGGCAAACCGTCTCTATGTAGGCTCTATAGACCCCCTTTGCCTCCCTCTTACCTCCTTCATGGCCCTACTACGAAAGCACCACCTAGCAATATAGCAGGCTCGTCGATGTTGTAGTGCTCATAGCTAATATGTGGTTGTCTCTACGTCAGTATCGTTGTCGTCGAGGCGAATGGTAGTGATAGCATGAGCGGTAGCACAAGTTGCCCCTCCGTGAGGCAACGCGTTCTGCTGGGGAGGCGGGGTGGTTTACCTTAACGTTCCAACACCACCAGCTTCCAGCAGGAAGGCCGGGCCCTCTTGGAGCATCTTTCCGACCCACCTCAACGCAAAGGCGCGGAGTATGTGGCCGTGCGCTACGATCAAGACGTCTCCGGGCGGCAGCTCTTCCGACTTCGGCTTTCCGATGACGGGCAAGTGCCACGTCTCCCGGATCTGCTTGATGAGGCGGTCTACGCGCTCCGTGATATCTTCGGGGCTCCTATCGATAATATCAGTATCAGTCAGTCAGTCCCCTTGTACACCAAATCCCTTAATATCGTTAACCCTACCCTCCCTAGATACGATTTAACACGTCTCAACTAGGGGGGGTTGTCTACGCTAGTCAGAGGCCGATGGAGGGGGGCGGACAACTTACTCTCCACCGATACATCCGTCTCTCCAGATGTCCCACCTCAGAGCCAAACCTTGCTTGGTGCGGATCTCCCGGATTTCGGGACTCGTAATACCCTCGTAGTCGCCGTAGTCCCACTCGCGGATATCCTCGGTAACCTCAACGCGCGCGTTGCAAGTGCGGCCCGCATCGGCTAACTTCTCGCCATGGACTTTCCACGGCAATGGGCCTGTAGTGCCAAGGTTCAGCAGCTCGAAAGTACGTTGCGCTCGCTTCCGTGGCGACACATATCTAGAGAGTTAGCGATGTTAGCATCTATGTATGCACGAGGCTTAACTTTAATAATATGTTGAGATAGTGTGAAGGGGGAGTGGTGACTAGGGCCGAAAGTCCTGTACATTAACTCTACAAGACTTCTAGAAACGGCGGATGCAGCGATCTATCGTGAGATTACTCTCCAATGCCATAGGACAAATCATAAAGAATAAGTGCCCGGGGAAAAGTAGATACGAAACCCGGATTCCAATACCCTGGAGGTGACCAACTTGCATGGCTGGCGCTAGCTGGTATTATGGTTCGAGTAGAGGGGACGCGTATGCAGCCCTGCCCCCTACTATCCTTCCTCCAAGTCGTGATCCAGCAGTCCAAGCTTCCTCGTAGCAGACAAGATGCGCACCTCCATCCAGTTCATGCAGGGACTCGAAAGGCGTCCGATAAACGGCTATGCAGTTTGAGGGAAAGGCGGCTCACATATGTGCAAGTTTATTTGGCACGATGAGTCGATCATTGCCGACAAGCGCCTGACCGGTCGCTTTGACTCGCCTCTCCCCGTTGGCCGTCAAGGGGATATCGGTTCTGCCGGTATGTTTGCCGGAGAGAGACCATTCTGTCTCGCCATGGCGGACGAGAAAGACCCGCGGGGTGGCCATGACACCTGACCGATGAGACTCTCGGCGATATTACTTTGGTGTGCTTAGTCTAGTAAGATTATCCTCTCGGGGCTAGCAGCAGGAGGATCTTAAATAGTCAGATCAGATCCAGTCAACCTAAACAAATGGCCGCAAAGGTAAAATGGGCCGTGAGGGCGTTACTTGTATAACAAGTGTCAACTTAGGGTTGTCATATAAGGGACCTTACGGCGGTGCTCGAGACAGAGCCACGGACGTCAAAAGAGTAAGAAAAAATGGAAAAAGGAGAAGAGCTTGCCGTTCACAGCTAGGTTACGAGAACGAGTAGCGGAGGTGCGAGAGTTTACAGGCAAGGCCTCGGACTTCAGAGGTGGAAGGCGAAAAAGAACGATGGAAGGTTAGCGCTGTCTTACCTAAGATGATCGGTTACCTAATGCAATAGGTATTACCTATACATTGCATCACTCTTTGCTCTGGCCGCGCAAGGATTACTAAAGGCTCTGTGCTTGACTGCTATTGGCTCACCTAAGGCAGAACCCACGCCGCCGAATAACCCAGCGGAGCCAGCGGCGCCGACTCTTCCGCCACCACCGACGTCCACTGTGGCTTTTTCCGTGCCTCCTCCGCTATGCAGCACGTATAACCTCCTAACTTCTCCCCCGCGAGCTTTTACATCGCGCAGCTGCGGCGAGCCGTCCCCTAACCAAGCATTCCCACTCTTCTCCACTTCGGGGAGGGGGGCCTCGGAGATTTCCCGCCTCCGTGGAGATCAGAACGGCGGGAGGGAGTGGAGAAGAAGGGCTTGGAACTATCTACACGAACCGACGACGAGCATCTACTCTCATGCGACCGTAATGAAGCAACCGCTCGGCAGGCTGCGAGAAAGGACAGACTAGCGAAAGGACACCTCTCGCCACCATGGCATTCCGACGAAAGCGCCCATCGGCGGCGACCCCTGCGACGCCGGCATCGACGCCGCCGCCCCGTCCGCCGCCGCGGGTGCTGAGGCGGGACGCGGCGCTACCGCCGAGGTCCCCGCTCGGCGAGATCCCCGGCAAGGCTGCCTCGGGCGCGGGGCGGCGCCTGAGCCCGAGGACGCTAGTCATCACCGCCGCCGCCGCCGCCGTCATCATCGTCGGCACCGTATACGGCGCGAAGATGAAGGGAGAGCAGGACTTCATAGCCGTACGTGTTCCCACTTTGCCCCCTTTCTCCACCCCTCTACTGCCCCGCCCCATCTCCTCTCCCTAATCTTCACCTTCCCTACGAGCGACGACGACATCGATTACGTTACAACACTCGCCTCGTTCCCTCTGCACCCTCCTTTTTTCTACTACTACGGACCCGCTCTCCCTTGATATCTACGCGCGCGTTTCCACGGCGAACGGCGACGGCGCAGGCGCTCGCTAACGCGCCGGGACCTCCCGGACGGCTGCAGGAGCGGCAAAAGGTCGTCGAGGCTCCGGTCGAGGACCGCATCCGCGACCTCGAGCGGCGCCGCGCCGAGCTCGTCGGGAAGCGGGCCCCGCTCCAGCACAAGGTCGACGAGCTGCGCGAGCGGATCGCACGGGCCGAGGGCCAGCAGTGAAGCCGCTCGCCGGGGGACACCCCACGAGAGAGAGAGAGAGAGACGGACGGACGGACGGGAGGAAAGGGGGGGAATAAATAGGGCTCCCCCCCTATCGGGAGCACGGTTCCGCAGTGCGGACCTTTTAGCGTCGTGGTCGGGAACCGGAAAGAAAGGGCGGTGGATAAGGAGGCAGGGTGGGCTACTCCACATAGACAGAACGCGTGATCATATAAGGGGGCCCCCCTTTCTGCTGAAACGGGCGGTGCCCGTCGTGCGTTTATATTTCGGGCTGCAATCCTTCCAACGTGCACGCGCGAGGATCGAGACAGCTTGACGCGCGCTTACCTAGAGTTGTGCCGGAAGCGGTAGCCGAAAGCTGGTGATCCGTAATGGCGGTAGGGCTGCCTCCACATGTACCTATATTAAGGAGCTCTACGTAAAGACAAAGACGCCTTGGGGAAAGTCATTCTCACTCTGTATACTACCGCGTCGCTACTCGAAGAAGGGCACCAATACCACATACTCGTACCTAGTAATGGTACTCATGATAGGCAACGACTTTCAATGAGAACATCAACAATAATACCTACATACTACTACAGGTGTTAAGAGTCGGTACGCAGCGGAAGAGGACTCTGGAGTCTAACAACTAAGCCCCCAGAGGCACGGCGTCTATTTCCGAACCCGTTCGGATCAACGAACGTAAGTCTAATGCTAATCCGTATTCCCTAGTCGCCATGCATCCTTTTCTTTAACAGAAAACCGCCACACACGAACGCGACGTCCTCGTCCCTGCTACAGGATTACTCGAGCGTACCGTCGGCGGATGGCAAGGGAATGGCACGATATAGTAGAATTAGAGCCGAATGCGACTCGCCACCTCCGGCCAGGGTCTCAATTTTATCCGACGTCACCTCCGATACCTTGTCGTCGTTGAACCACCACCACTTGCCGTCTTCCTCCTTCCGCTTGCCGGTCTTCGCGTCAACCGGGGCGGCCTTTTTGACGTAGGCGGTGTAGTGGCCGCTGTCCGCGCTGGCGCCCTGATGCGTCACAACGCCCCTGAGCTCGTATAGGCCCGACAGGTTGGCGCCGTCGTCCTTGGCTAGCTCTGGGTCTATAAGCGCGTGCAGCTCCTTCTTGGCGGCCAGAAGCGCGGCATCGCGCTCCGCGTCGATCTCGGCGTCCGTCTTGTAAGTCTCGGTCATCTCTACGTCGCCATCTGCGGAGGTGCTAGGCTTCTTGCCATCGTCCTTCTTACTATCCTTCTTGTTACCCTTCGAACCGGCAGCGTCGCCGGCGTCCTCGCCCGCCCCATTCCGCTTACGCCGCTTCCGTGCGCGCTCGATGTCCTCTTCATCCTTCCGGACTTCTCGGACTTTGTCTCTGACGGGGACCAGCATGGCCTTGAGCTTCTCGTCGCAGAATTCGACCATGTCGAGCTCATGGGGAAAGGTGACCTTGCGCATGATCTTGGCCTTCTTCTGCGTCTCCCGCTTCCAGAAGAAGCGAACGAAATGAACTGTCAAGTACTTGGGCAGCCGGGAGATTTTGGAAGTTTTCGTATAGGCGGCGTCCCTGTCTAGGAGCTCCGAGCGCTTCTCGAGCTTTTCGCTCAATCCATTCGCAATGCCATCCCGCAGGTGGTTTGTGTTGGCATCGATGTGACAATTAATTTTTAAGAAGGCCTCTTTTGAGGTGACAGGCTGCTCGCCGGCCTCCTTAGCTGCAGGCTCATCACACTCCAGTTCAGACGCGAACTCCCCCGCCATGTACTTATCGATGAAGGACTCCGCGGCAGAACCAGGCGCTTCCGTCACGCGCAGCTTTTGTCGCAGTTGCGTGACAATCTGAGACCAGGCCTCCTCCGCATCCTGCTGGGCAAATCCGGGCCCGGTGCGTGAGCGCTCGGCAAATTGGGGGAATGCGGTTCGCAACGCGGCCAGGAAAGTGTGGGGTGTGAATGCATTCTGGGTCTCGGACATGTATCGGTAGAGATCCCGGAGTTGTTTGGTTAGGTCTAGCTGGGGTAGTAAACTGGGCGGAGTCGACTCCTGTGGCTCGTACTTAACAAGAGCAGCCTGAAGCTCCGGGATGGCACGCAGGGCCTGGAGAGTTGAGTTGAGATAGCATGTGTTGCCGAGGTTAGTCAAACCAGCAGGTATGGCGCCCTCTTGCTGTGCGGCTTCAGCCTCAGTCATGTCCTCGACGAACTTGACCTGCTCCTTTGGTCGGACCAGAGCTTCCTTCCCATCCTTCCCCGGTGTTCCCAGCATCATTATCGACTGCCCAGGTTTAAAGTCAAACTTGGTCATCGGGGTGTCATTTTTAAGCTGGCCACCCTTGATCACGATCTTCTGACGCTCGGGCTCGACGCCGGTGAGGCTGTATAGCTGGAACTTGAAGACCTCACCGGTCGAATCGGGGTCTACCTCGACATCGTACTTGGTGCCCTGATGTTTGACGACGACTGTTCAAGGCCAAGCAGGTCAGCACAAATCCACATCTAGGAGCTTGACCCGGCCTGATAGGGTAGGTATGCTCGGAATCCTTACTTGGTATTGTCGCCATCTCGTCCTCGAGGATATGGCTCTCGAGAAGAGTGCTGGGTAGGTAGAGGAATCAGCGGGAGCGTAGGCAATACTACCCGTGCAGCTTGGGTAGCGTTGAGGTCTAAAGCGGGGACGAGCGAAGAAGGGGAGTTATGTTGTCCCTGGGAGAGATGGGTTCCAAGGCAAATCCCGTAGTCCGTCACCCAATAATAGATAGACGAAGCGAGTCCATCAGCAGTAGGGCTGGTGGCGGTTGGTTGACGAAGGAGCCCTGGGGACTTTTCAGAAGAGTTGGCGGGGTGCCGACCCAAAGGCGACGCCACAGGCTAAAGCCACATAACGGAATCAGCCAGGGTGCCTAAGAGGTACCTAGGTACCGTATGTATTTATGCACATATGTATAATTTCTACCTATGTACTTTACAGAGGCACATACTCATAAGGCATAGGAAGTACCACATACCTGATAGGTACACAGATACATACGGCTTATACAGTTTTCAAACAATCAGATAAGGAAGGGGGTCAAACGGCACCTGAGGCAAAGCACCTACCAACGGGTATTTTTATACGGTGTACGTACTATGCAAGTACTGTGAACGCACTGTAAGCGCATCTAGCCCAGGCGTGGGGCAGAGATAGGTACCTATGTACCCTAGGTGCCTAGGGGGGATACCTCGTAGGTATGGGGCGGGCGTGTACCCAGGTACCTACCTCCTGTCCTATATCTCTGGCACCTAACCCTTAGGTAATCCTATGTACCTCCAACAAAGGCGCCTTAGGTAAGTGAAGGTACCCCACACTCACGACGCGGACGACCAACTCGGCCGTCTCGACCGCTCAAGCTGCTTGTGTAGTCTACAACAACCATCTCTCGACCTATCTCTGCTTCCTTCACATCGCCCGCCGAACCGCCCCTCGGAGACTGGCAACTTCTGGGGACCGATAAGTCTACCCACTATGGCACGTTATTTACGCGGATATATGCCCATCCTTCTCTGTCGGAGATCCCCTGCTAACGTATTTATTTCCCCATGATCGCAGTCCCAATCCCTCCGCCCCTACCTCCAGTGCGTGCGAAGCACTCTGACTGCCGCCCTCTGCCTCTCCAACTTCGCCTCCCAAACCTCAGAACGGCACAATGTCCCTGAGATCGAAGCCCAAACCTCCCCCGAGGTCCTGCTGAACCCCTTGATCGTCTCGCGCAACGAGAACGAGAAGGTCTTGATCGAGCCGAGCATCAACAGCGTACGGATTAGCATCAAGATCAAGCAGGCCGACGAGATCGAGAACATCCTAGTCCACAAGTTTACTCGGTTCCTTACCCAGCGAGCGGAAGCCTTCTTCATCCTCCGAAGGAAACCAATAAAGGTACCTCCCCACCGACGGCGTCGAGGAAACCAGGCCGCCCTCGTGCTGTCCAAGGCTAACCCATCCCGGCAGGGCTATGACATTTCGTTCTTAATAACGAACTTCCACACCGAGGAGATGCTGAAGCACAAGCTGGTCGACTTTATCATTCAGTTCATGGAGGAGGTAGATAAGGAGATATCAGAGATGAAGCTATTTGTAGGTTGTCTCGGAGTCCGCCGACCTCTGGTTGGGATGGGATTTGCTAACGGCAACCAGTTGAATGCACGGGCAAGATTTGTTGCCGAATCCTTCTTAACACCTGTGAGTTTTATCGTTCTGGTCTCAGCATAGCCTGCTAACGACAGCCCAAGTTTGACTAAGGGGAAGCCCATACGCCATATCATCTTACTTGCCGCCGATGGGACTAGACCGACAAGCACGGCGACATAAGACTCGACGCAACGAAGACATCACTTTAGAACACTACGCAGAACATTAGAATCCCCCGCCATACGCGCCATTAAGACACCTCCATAACGCGTCAAATGTTGGCAATAGGCAGATCCTGCATTGCCGCTCGATGTTTCCCGGTCCATCAACTCTCCCCAACGCCACCACCCGGGCCAGATCCCACGACCAATTGGTCACCAGATAGGAAAATAAAAGTAGAAATTTCAGAATCCTATGATTGGGTCAATTTTGGCGTCAGACTCCGACCACAGGCTTCGTCCCGGTCCGCTCTGCGGTCAAGCTGTCATTTGTGATACCCATGGCTAGAATTCGTTCCCGTCCCGAGGGTGTACAATATGCCTAAGTAATAACCAAGATTTTTCCCCACTGATCCTGTTCTGGAGCGAAACTATTAACGGAGACAAGTCCTTCATTGTGAAAGTGGCCGAAGTGCCCAAGCGCCCAAGTACGATATCCCTCATACCCACTCACGTCAACGGGTATATTCCGTAACTGGAAAGTATTCCCGTTAGTCTCTTGAAACCTGAAGGGATAATGTGATAGAGACCTTCGGCGTCCTTGATCAGAGTCTCTCCCCCTCGCAAACAGAGTGGCGGAAGCTCTGATTATCTCTAGTTCACGGCCTCTGCTCATGCCACCGACCACCACTCTCTCCAGCTTCGGCAGTTCTGTACCCGAAAATGCGCTAGCGGTCAACCCCTTTTTATCAGTCCCTTGGGATTTCTTCGCGACACAAGTGCAACTCGTTGAGGGTGTCACGGTGTAACGCTTTTCGTGCCAAGTTCAACTACTCGAGGGAAGTCCTCCTCTTCGTCATATTCCCCTCTGGGAGTGAATAAGGCTTAGTTGTGTTTAAATTCAAGAAGTCTCAAGAACTTGGTAGGGGCTTTAAACACAATCTACGCCCGTCCACTTCTTCACCTGTGATGATTAGAGAATAATGTGTTGATTTACGTCTGGTACAGCGTCAGTGTGTCCTCTTGTCCTCTCAGTGGCAACTTCCCATAAGACTAGGGAATCAGTATATATTTGTAGCTCCCTTCTTGACCAGCTATTCTTAGGCTATGTAGATAAGTTACGGGACAATGAGCTGTGGTTGGCACTGTCTATTTATAACTAGTTGTTCTAGAGTTGAGTGAACCAAAACGTGATATTCATAAACATACCAGGTCCCTAACTCTAGGTATTGTACTCTAGCTTAGGAAATTCCAAAATCAGTTTTCCTTGATTCGGAATCACTACCATGTTAAAGTCAGGCTCCTGGCCATTTGTAGAACCTGAAACACCAGTTTCCATGTCTTTTTTTTTTTTTTTACTGAAAAGAAAACTCCTAAAGATTACATGAAGAATTACATCTGTGGTTAGCCCCTTTTGCAGAAATCTCCCCAAGGTACCTCTACTCTTCTGTTGATCCACCACCCATATCTCCCAACGCCGCCTTGACAGAGCCAGATGTATATTCTTATCTCCCAACAGGAGGCGCCGGTGTCCTCATTCTCTCCTCCCCCTCTCTCCTCCAAGAACTGACAGAATCCTCCTTGAAGCTCCGAGCACCCTTCACCTATAGGTCGGTATCCGTCCTCTTCATTCCTCCCTCCGGAGCGTGTCGGTCACATCCTTAAAACATGCCGCGCCGGGTGCGTGAAGTGTAAGCTAACTTGCCCGTCGTTAAGGGCGTGCCGGTTCGACTTACCATTATAACCCGTAAGATCACGGAGGCCTCCATATCCCGATTCATAACGCAAACATCATCCAGTTTCCTCTTCCAAGGCGCCCTTTCCCGTAATTCATATCGTGAACCTGACTCCCCATCCCCATCCCCATCCTCAAGCAAACTTTCTCCGGTACGTAGTAGATGGCATCCGACCCCCTCCCCCTTCTTCGCACGTCTCGTGGACGCCGTACCATACAGTACGAAGGCCGTCATCTATTTCCTCTTGTTACGTTGCTTACTCTATATTAGCGTCCGTTCAGCTGGGCGGACACAGAAAGAGGGTCAATTCTCACCTCCAGCCTCCCCCCTTTTTATCAACCACTTTTGATTTTCCACTGGCATCAACGCTCAGACCGCCGTCACCTCGCAACCGCACACGTTTCCAGCCGTCGTCTGATCTACTCACAGTTTCCCCGAAGCTTCTAATATTACAGGCCCTTTGAGTCAGCGCTCCTACTTGCATCTGCCCTCGAATCCAGCACTTATTCAATCCCGTCAACAACTAATATTGTTCTTCTAAGAATACCTAGCCTCTAGTCGTTCTGCTCGAAAGTTACCTGCTTTTATCCAGCCGGGCCAGACAAGTGGTCATTCGCACTGAGACTCCAACTTCCTACTGGTAGTTCATTTCCAACTCCTCTCCTTCCTCTCGCGCCTCCCTTCCCCCTATAATCTCGGGTTTCCACCGAAGGCCGAAGACTGAAACCCCTTAAACATTAGCGACTAAGCATAACCCATGTCCAAATTCTCATCTCGCATCGTCCCCTTCATCACTTGATTCATCTCCTATTCTTCCAGTGTCATAACCCCCCCTAAAACAGATCCATCGCTAACACGTACGGATATAGACATACACAGGATATTCAGGTCCGATGTCTGTTGGCAAGAGAGCATAGTCCTCGCTTGGCAACCTATTATCCATACCACCTTCTTTTGAACTTGAGCCGGAGCCATGGACGGAAGCAGGTCCAACAGATCTTCGACTGGAAGTATATCGAAACAAGTTCGCTGGGCGGACTCGACATCTCCTGGCCATCCAGTTCCCGGCCGATCTAATCAGAATGGCGACGGAGGCGCCCCTCTAGCTACTAAAACTTCCTCGATCGCAAGCAGATCTGCTGGCATTGGTAACATCAGCAACAGGGATGATCACGGCACTGAGACGGGATTTAAAGAGAACCACACACCCGGTGTCCTTAGCATTGCAGGAATTCCGAGCAGCAGTATGCCGTCTGCCTCCACCATCACAACCTCGGTCTCAGATCAGGTAATAAATAAATCATGCCTCAATCTCTCTCTCTCCTTCCCCCCCCCCCCGGAAAGTCCAGTCCAGATCATCCCGGGTTAATACTAGGGCCCCAAAGCCACAATCTCGACGAGAGAATAGGTCATGCTAACCTATATTCTTTCAACTTACAGCTTTCGGTCTCTTTCAAGGCACAGGCACAGGCACGGGAAGGAATGCTCGTTGCTCCACCTCATGCCATTCCGACTTACCAAAACGCTTCCTATGTCGCCTCTAATACCGCTGCCACCTTGACGCCGGGCCAGCAACCTGCTGACCATATCACACCCAATACTTTTATGAACCGGGCGGACCAACCGGTTGACAATAATCAATCTCGAGGACGGGCACAATCTACTTCGACACGATCAACCACGAGCTCTACTCATAGTCGGGAAACCCCCACAGAGGATGATTTCGCCCACCTCAGGTCTATCCTCTTTAAAACCTCCATCGGTCTGAAGTCATCAGGTGTTCCTTTCGACGAGGATTCCTCTCGTATTCCTGCCGGCAGCACTTCCTCGTCCACGGCGAACCAGGCCGGTACGAGTTCCGCCGCGTATCACACGTCAGCCAAGAGTTCCATAAGCAGCATCGGCCAGGCCGGACGACAGGACGTTCTGTTTCGCCCCCTTCTGGCTGGTCGGCGTGAATCTACTAGTACAGGCACAGCAGTTCCCGACGAACCTGCAAGGCCGGCTACTCACCGTTACGTTAAGCGCGAACACGTAGAGAACCTGAAGAATAATACCACGCAGGACGTCAAGCAACCTGTGGAAGCCGCACCGCTACGCAAGCTACCGGGCAGCTCGTCCGACAGTAACCTTGATATGTATCGCAGCACACTTTTCAAATCGGGTGTACAGCCTGATGGCGGACCAGCAGGAGACGTGGCCGATACCCAGCCGCCTCGTCCTATCCCCCATGGTCATGAGATGGTGATTCGGTCCGGGGAGCATCCCGTATCGGGACTCACCCCGATCCCGTACCGCAGTGGACAACGACAATGCTCGAGTCAGCTAAACAATATGATTGACACCTCCGGTCATCCTTCTCCTGAAGCCATTTTGAACCCCTCTAATATCCCCTTCGTGGAGACATACAGCGTGGCAAATCCCACGAACCACGGCGTTATACACTTGACCAACGTGAGTACACTTGTGGCTGATGTGTCGGCGGCTCTCGAACGGGACTATCTTGGCTAACTATGGCTAACTCTATACCCAACCCAGATTCCCTACGACACCGCGCGCTGCGATGTTGTTGCTTTGCTTGGCCGCAACTCTCGAATCTTGAACGACACCGCTGAGCCAGTTCACATTATCATGGACCGCGTGACGAGCAAGACTAACGATTGCTACGTCGAATTCATGACTTTCCAGGACGCGGTGAACGCGGTTGACAGATTCCGCGGTTTTCTCGACAACGGCCACCACCCTCGCATCGGAAACCGAAGCGTTGACATGGAGCTCTCGAGCCAGGCCCAGCTCCAGAAAGAGCTATTCCCGGCCGCTCGCGGGGTGGACTGGAACGTGGTCCCCCACAAGATCACGACCGACAGCGGATGGAATTGGGAGAACTTTAAAGGATTTGTTTCGGATGAGGAGATGATTATGTTGGTCAAGCACGTCGACGGTGCGCAGCGAGTACGACCCCCCTCCTCTTCTTCCCCCCCGCCCTTTCTGCTGGTTGCTATCTACTAACGCTTGGGTCTTCTAGTCCCCCTTTTCGACGAACTGCCCCCAGCGGGCCTACGAATGCATGATTAGCACACTGAAGAAATTTCCTTGGTACATGCCACAACATATCACGATCAAGCAGCGACATATCACTTACAGCACCACGGCCAAGATGATCCAAGTGCTGTCGGCGAGGCTGAGGAAGGGCTCGTCGGATGTCCATCTAGACGCGCTGCTCCTCGACCGCCTCGTTAAGGCGGCCATGTCGTGCCCCGGCTTCACCGTGTCCCAGAAGGACGGCATCGCGTACCTGGCCGACATGTCGGACAGCCAGGCCATGGAGTTCAACGTGCCCCGCTTCGCCGACAAGTGGTGCCACCAGTACGTCCTGGGCCCCAAGCCGGGCGTTCCTGCAGACGTCCTCGAGGTATTGTGGCCCTCCCCGGACCTAGACGTGCTTGCGTGCTGACCCGCGACCCATCCGCAGTATTACATTACGCTCATCCGCGAGGAGACGGAGCAGACGGTGCAGAAACTGCCCATGCCCCGCCGGCAGCTGGTGCAGAACCTGGGCTCGCACACGTCCGACCACTGGGGCTACTTCTGGTGCGAGCTCAACTACCCCATCGGCCCCGTTTTTGACGCTATGAGTCTGGCCGACGCCGGCCGCCACGAGTGGGCCGCGGTCGATCGTGTCCTTCGCCGCGCCCTGAGCGGAGGCCCGCGTCCGTCGTATTAGGCCGCCCGCACCACCTGACTTCACCCGCACCAATATAGCTGTAGATTTTGGGCGTAGTCCCGGATGCGGGGGACGTCCGGATGGGTATGTGAGCCTGGCTTATCGGCTTGTTTGTTACCTGGTAGCCCAATATCCTCTATCCTGCGGCATGAGACTCCTGTGCTCCTAGCACCTCCCCCCAAATTCCGATCCCGGCGCGGCGGAATGCTGATGGGAACGTAGTATCTATCGGCTATTAGCAGTGCAATCTTGCTGTCGCACGCTCTCTGCAACCACCGTCCTACATGCTGATGGCGACCAGCCGCTTGGATCGCACGAGGAGGAAGGCTGAATGATGATAACCTTTGCTATTGCTACACCACGCGGGCGCTCGCATCACGTCACATAGGTAGTTAATTTATACGTTTTTCCACATGCTCCCCCGACCGCGACAGAACGTCTTCCTGTTTGCGCGCAGGCGAACAAGGTAGGTAGGGTGGGCATTTCGCCCGTTGCGCTACCGTGTGTCTTGCCCATGCCGCTCGTCTCGAGACGCGTAAGGGGCTCGAGAGTAGAAGCCTATAATAAGGTGGCTAGAGTTCTTGAGTTGGGTCGGCGAGACGCTGAAGTGGCAGTCGAGGTACGTAGGTACCTGCGGGTAGAGGTGAAGTTGAATTTTGCTCTCGGGCCGGTCGAACCCCACAGTGCCCATAATACGCGAGACCGGGGTTGACGCCAAAAGACGAGTACCTCTGGTTGCTAGTGAGCCCGGTACAGGACAATACATCCCGGTCCACTCCATAGGCATGAGTACCGCCCGCAACGCCTATCGTACAGTGCATGTATACATATGTAGAAGCGGCCATTTTATGATAATGTACCGATTGTCACCGTTGCAGTCTCCCGCCCACCTGCAATGTTTTCCTAGCGGACCCTGCTTCAGCGATGACCTCGGGCAGGTCGTTCCCTTCGATCCGTTGTCCCGGCGCGGGTCCTCTGGCGATATCGCTCCATATAATTATGTAAATATGCATATGCATAGATGGCAGTATGTAGGTACCTGTGCGCTGAAAGTTCCGTATTATTCCTCTCCCCCACGCTCTTTGAGAATCTATAGCGATCAACTCGTGCTGAAGGCCGTTGCCTTATATAAACATGTATAATACTCATAGTGCTATACCTAGTTGGAACATACGGCATCGGCCTAGCATTACCTCTAGTACTCATATGTGCAGGTACCTCTGTGTGGTACACCCTGCCTCACGTGGATGCGCCCCCTTATGAACATTCCGCTGCATATGTACATAAGCGCGCCAGTAGCCGCATTCTGCCGCCGCGGAACTTGCTGCCGAAAAGCTGCCCGCTGCCGCTGCGCACTGTCTCCATCCAGCAAAAGGCAGGTACATCGAGTAGAGGGTACTTGGGTACCGTGGAGCATGATGTAACCGCGGACCGCTAGCCTTAGACCGTTTCGCTTCCCCCCCTCCCCGTCAATTTTCCAAGCCGAGACAACACCAGACAACATCTACCAACCCGTCTGGCACTCCATCCGCCCATCCCGCCCGCACGACTCATCTCTCTCTCTCTCGAGCTAATCCTTTTGCCGAGGAGGCTTTTGCCCTGCTCGCTTGCACACGCCGGACGCGCGGCTTTTCTACGCCACTGCTCGCAGCAAAAGGCGGCAACCGAGTAAAACCCGCCAACACGGCGTCCACCGACCATCCGCAAGAGCCTCCGGGCCGCGAGGACGCAGTGCCACCACCCGTGCCCAAATCGCCAACTCAGACCGCTGTGTCAGCATCCACCGTCACACCCCGCGGAATGGCTGGCTTAACGCGCCCCATCATGCAGTCCATGCCTGACACGCGGCAACAGTCCTTCGAGGAGATCTACGGCCCGCCCGAGAACTTCCTCGAGATCGAGGTACGCCATCCTGCCCCCGGTTAGCATCCCGCGGTGCTCGATCCTATCCTATCTATACCTCTCACCTCTTCCTCCCCAATGAAACACCCCTCCTTCCTGGCCCCCCCTCTCCCTCTCTACTCGGTATCCCGTTGCGTTATCCCCGCCCTTTCCCCCCTCTACTCTATATCCTTACCCCCTCTTCTCCTACTCGCATTCCCCTCTCAGAATTACGTCACGCGACACATCGAAACCGTCAGCACCGTGGTTGCATTGCATCATGTGCGCTGCGGCCGCGTTTGCGGCGAGGCAAGTTGGCTGATACCGAGGGGGGGGCTCCCTGCGCGACGGCCGTCGACAGGTCCGCAACCCGCGCACGCACGGCACGTCGCGCAACATGTACACCGACTACGAGATCGTCTGCCGCACCAACATACCAGCCTTTAAGCTGCGCCAGTCGACGGTCCGCCGGCGCTACAGCGACTTCGAGTACTTCCGCGACATCCTCGAGCGCGAGAGCGCCCGCGTCACCATCCCGCCCTTGCCCGGCAAGGTCTTCACCAACCGCTTCTCCGACGACGTCATCGAGGGCCGCCGCGCCGGCCTCGAGAAGTTCCTCAAGATTGTCGTCGGCCACCCGCTCCTCCAGACTGGCAGCAAGGTTTTGGCCGCCTTCGTACAGGGTGAGCTTTTTTTTTTTCTTTCTTTTTTTCCCTTGGCCCATATCCGGCACGAAACGTAGGGGAGCGGAGGGCAACTAATTGAGGGGGACACCGGCGTATACGGTGGGTAGAGCACATGAGGAAAAGGCCCATATTAAAGGGGAGCTTTTGCGTGCCGGTCGTCACGCGATAAGACGCCGTATCTACTGTAGCGATACCGACCCGAACAGAGGCTAATCCGAGGTCTGCAGATCCCAACTGGGACCGCAACGCTTGGTGACTGCGCCTCCTCGACTCGTGGCGCGGCGGTGGGCCATCACAGGCGCCCGGCGCCCGCCGCGCGCCCCGGAAATTGCAGAAGCGGCCGCCGAAGCCACTTATCGAAACGCACCTGCGGAAGGCGGTACGACCAAAGCACGATGGCGGCAGCAGTAGTTGGGAGGGAGGGGAAGCGGAAGAGGGAGGGGGAGACTGAAACGATATCACGATGACGAATGAAGAGAGGAAAAATACGTAATGTGCGCACTTCGTATTCAATTTCGCTACCGGGGGATTCAGTGAGCGAGGGGAGACGCCGAAAGAGAAGGGGGGGGGCCCATAAGCCACGCGCGTATCCGCCTACCTACCCACCCACCCTGCTCGCGCATCCAACCACCGCTGACGCGGCTACGGGGTAGTTGGTAGGCAGGCCAGCAACCACTGTTTGCTCCACCCCCGCCTCCGAACGCCGAAATCGACGGACGGACGGACGGACGGGCAAGACGAATTAACAGAAAGGCTACGCGAGGCGAAGAGGGGAGAATATATCCGGCTTAGCAGGGGAAGACAGGAGGAGAGAAGCGAGAAAGAATGGACGGGCAGGAGGAGGGGGGAGGAGGGGCGGACTGACGCCCGTCCTTCGCTGTCATTGCGCGGTTCCCGGATGATGAACATAAGCCTTCGATTTAGTTTGGTTTGGCCTGGTTTTTTTTCTCTCTCTCTCTCTCTTCTTCTATATATATCAGCGGTGTCTTACTTATCGGCGTCATCCACACACACACACGTAATCCACGTCCGCGTCGTGCCGGCGCGCCATCCGTCCATCTGTCCATCGCTCTCTGCTCTCTTCTCTCTTTCTCTCGGGCTCCGGTCCCCACGCGCCCTCCTGGTTGGGGCTAAGTTAGTAGTGTTCGGGAGTTTCTTCCCCGTAGCGTAGTATTCCGCAACCACCCCCTCCCCCCACTCTTTTCTCCTCGCGTACGTACTCCGCCCGGCGGACGCCGACGGGCTTCGGCCTCTCGCTTCGCGTGTGCTCGCTCCGCTCGGTTTGCCGGCGCGAGCTGTTGCGGCATGAGCGCGTAGGAGCCCCTTCCGCGCGCGCGCAGGGGGGGCGGGGGGGGGGCAGGGTGAGAGAGAGAGAGAGAGAGAGAGAGAGAGAGAGATGGCGTGTCTCGTCTGTCGCGATCAGCCCGCCCGCGCGCGGCTCGACCGCCCGGGCTGCGTTGCGTTGCGTGCGCGCTCCCGCCATATACGCGTGGTGCGGGGAAAAAAAAAAGAGGGAAAAGGGAAAGCTCGCTCGCGTGCGCGCGCAGCGGCTCGGGCGGGTGCGCGGGAGAGAGACAAGGGAAAAACGGTGAGACGGACAGACGGACAGACAGGCAGACAATGCTTTTGTTCCCCGGCGGACTCGTATCGAAGAGGGGCTCCCCTTCTCCCCGTTCTTCTCTCCTCCCGGCCCCGTTCTTGTCTCGTCCCCCGGCTTCGTACATACGTATATACGCACATATATATATATATATATATATATGCAATTGGTATGTACACACGCGCGTCTCTCGCAGGCTCCGAATTTCGCGCCGGCCCGCGTACAGTGAGCGGTGCTCGCGCGCAGGGGGGCGGGGAGGGCGATACTAGCTGCCGCCCGACGAGCGGGCGCCGGGCCATTCATTCATACATACTCATACAGACGTGCGGGTAGACCTCGCCATTTTCTGACTTTTCCCCCCTTCTCTCGTACACGTAACCTACCCGCCACCCCCGTTTGTTTCCACCTCTCTCTCTCTGCTCTCATCCCCCCCCCTCCTCCTCCTCCTCCTCTCTCTCCTCCTCTCTGTCTCTACTGGGCCTCTGGGACCCCCAAGGTCTTCTATAATACAAATCTTTGTTGCGTCGAGGTACAGCAAAAGTGAGTAGAATGGTCTTTCCGAGTAGATAATATCAGCGTTCCGCGTGGGAGCAGGGGGGAGAGAAAAAAGGATAAGGGGGGAGTGGAAGAGACAAGGAAGCACCGTTCTCGCACGTCAGACAGCTTTGTTAAGGAGGCGTACGCGGATGCGTGTGCCGTGTATGTATGTGATCGGCGATGGTCGCCAAGGAACCGACCGCGAATTCGTGCTAGAAAGCCTGTCAGTCGGAAGTTCCGGGTATCCTCTAGAGCCGCCCGAATGCGCCGTATAGCTTCCCTGCCCAACCCCCCAAGATCAACGCCGTCCTTCAATGGCCCCCCCCTCTCCTTTGCCCCGTCCCGGTGAACCTTCGTGCGAACATTATTACATAACCGCCCCGGGATGCTCGGTTCGGATGTTTTCGGTTATCGATGCGAGAGCTGGGGGAAAAGGGACACCTCGCTCCATCGTAGTCGTTCAATTCTTGGCGCCAAGGATCTTTAGGATGCCCTCGTACATGCCGAACATGATGGCGGCCGAGGGTATAGTGCGCATGAGATGCGGAGTAAGGCCGCCGTACAGTCCGATGAAACCCTCCTCCTTCCAGACGAGTCGGAAGCACTGCACAAGCCCCGTGTACTTGGGGTGCCCGTTTGTCATCGGGGCCTGTCTAAGACGTGTCCTTGCGACCTACAGTTCCGCAATGTTAGCCTTATCATCCCCGGGTGCGTATGTAGGTGCTATAGCAGGTATATGGGTCCGCCGAACTCACCTCGTGCGGGTATGTCAAGATGGATGCCAGCCCCTTCGCGACGCCCGCACCCATGAAGTTGCCGGTCCAATGAACGGTATGGTCCCACCAAGTCTTAGGGCGACCGCTGCGCGCCACGCGCTCCTCGCGCTGGCGGAGCTGACGCTTGAGCTCCTCATACATCATCCACTGCAGAGTGCTCTCCGTGACGCCGAGGTAGCTAGCGCTGAGGCCCTTGAAGAAACCGCGCGGCCCCTCGTCGCGCATCACCTGGCGGATGCAGTCCCAGCTGTTGCGGTACCGCCGCGCGTTCACGTCGCCCTTGCGCTCGGCGTTGTTCTTGTCTAGTTGCAGCCGGGTCTTGACAAGCCAGATCGGGTTCGTCGCCGTGCCCGTCGCGATGCCTGCGGTCACGGCGCTAGCCAGGTGCACGGCCGGGTTGTCGGCGGCGGTACCGGTCCACTGCGAATACGCCCGCTTGCCGGTGCCGTACACGTAAAAGTTGATGCTTCGTGCCGGGACGACGCCAATCAGGTTCGGTCCCAAGCCCTTGAATAGGGCGCGCCACCCTTCCAGTTGGTGTACATCGCGCAGGATCTGCATCGTCTCCGTCAGATGGTAGGTGACGGACCGTAGAGGGCTGAGCCGCGCCTGACCGGCGGCCTCTCTCGCGGCGCGGAGCTGCGCCTGGTAGAAGTCGGACTGAAGCCGCGTCTTTAGGACGTCCAGAGGCGCAGTGAGGACAGCTGCGGTCATGCCCCCGACGCTGCGGGTTCCCCAGGGTTAGCGTAGGTCCCGGACTCATCGTATCCGCGTGTAGCAAGGCTTTCTACCAATCCTGGGTGGTAGAAGAGGGGGGAGGGGGGAGGGGGGGGGGGGGGGGGGGGAATGCCGCCGGTGTTGGATAACGGCAAACAGACGTACCCTCCAGCAACGAGATGAGGCCATGATTTGGAAAAGGGTGATGGTTTCGTTGCCGTCCTCTCCGGAGTTGCGAGACCGAGTTCGCGCGATTGGGGCAATGGCGACTGGGATAATGGCAACTGGGGCATCGTGGATTCGGCCTCCCGGCGGCCGGGAGTGCGGGGCATAGTATAACTCGCGTGGGATGATGGCTGAGCCATGGTGGCTCAACACGAAGCCGGCCGTCGTCGATTCGTTGGTCAATCGGTCGGCAGAATCGATCAATGAGCGTAGGACGCAGGCAATATTGGCGGGGGAGGAGGGGTGCAGTCGATTACCGGCGCTCTGTGCGCAAGGCCGAGATCGCCGGCGACGAATTGTTGACGCAACACGCGGCGCGCAGCAGGTGTTGGATGGTCAGAATGTCTAGCAATTGTCGCAGACGTAACGGAGAAAAAGAAGCGGTATTGTCGAGGTCGGAGTCTAAGCTAGAGAGGTTTGAAAATTAGCAGACTACTATTAAGACTACATGTATGGTCAGTGGTGGGTGGTGGTATGTAGTGTATGTAGGCAGGCACGACGTCAACAACCTGCTACCGCAATTAAATTTTTTTCTTTCCCTTTTAGACCAAAAATTGGAACTCAACGGCTTGCCCCTCAAACCCCACCCTACTTTACCCTGTCTTCGCCTGTAGGTACCTCGTTAACGAAGCTAGGTACCTCCCTATGTTAAGCAGCCCACCTCTAGGTACACTAGCGAGGTGCGCATATTGCTACCTACCTACTATAGTACTTGCCTACCTAGAGGTATATAAGTGCCCGTCTACCTACCTAAGGTAGGTAGGTACCTAGCTGAAGACATGCTATCGGCGTTATGTCAGTACCAATATCTGTGTGACCCCATCTACGTAGGTACCTTAGGTACCCAGCCTACCGTGCATTAGGAGGTACCTTCTGATGTACCTAGATACCCAAGGCATGTACCTCTTGGGTGAAGTCTTTAGGGGGTAGGTAGGTTGCCATTGTGTCCCCGCATCCAATTCTTGCCCGCTTGTGGGCGGTTTATGGACCAGCCGACCATCCAACGCAGCGCCACACATTAGCCCCGCCCCCCAAGGTACCTCCTTTGACGAGCTCCAATGTAATGGCCAGTTTGTGCCTCTCTCCATTGTGGCTCAGTTTACGCCGGACATCTCCTTCATCCGCGCGCCTATTCTCCGCCACTTGGGGGCAGGACTTTACCTACCTAACCTCCTATCCAGGGCGCCCAGGTGCCTGCCTCCTAACCCCTGAACCTGCTCGGCTTGGGCACGTAACCTCCTAGAGGAACCAATCCCTTAGGAGGTTAGGTACCTAATGCACTTTGCAGCCTTACACTAGGTACTAGGCTGGCTGTGCCGGAAAAGGGCCGCTTGCAAAGCTAACTTCCCACCCCAAGCTTCTTAACCCTCCCTTTATCCAACCCCTCATCCCCTCCTGCTTCCTCCCCCCCCCCCCCCCCCCCCCCCATCCCCCCTCCAAAGCATGCCGTAGTTGAGTATATTAGCCAAGTATATATATATATATACAGCTACCTGGGGAATCTGCATATAGACACGGGCTTTCCCGTCTATATACAACAAACCGTGAACGTGAATTCGCTACCGCCTCCGTCATTCCGGATGCGGCTGGTTCCCGCGTGAAACCGCTGCCGCATCCGCCGCCGCCGACGCGACCGACGCCATATGGCTGAGCATGGATTTCTGCTCTCTATACGCTCCGCTGGGTATCTCGCCTCTCGGGTATTCCTGCCCCTGCCGCCCCTCCCTCGGGTCCACGTCCATGGCCTCGTGCGCCTGTCGGCCGCTCGTCGACGATTCGGGTCCCTTTCTCCACACGTCTTCTGCCAGTCGGCCGATCGCTATCCTCGACTCGGGCCGGCTCGGGCCGCCTTCGTCGCTTCGTTCCGAGTCCCTCCGTGGCTCCCCAAAGTCGCGGTGCGATCCCGACCCGAACCCGCCTCTTCCCACGTCTCTCAGCTCATCCCCCTCCTCCTCTCCATCCCCTCCACCCGCACCCACCTCCCCCTTAAGCCACGCCACCTCCTCCTCCGTGAGCCCTTTCCACACGCATCTAGCGTGCTTCTTTGTGCATCCCTGGCACGCGGTCAAGTGCTTGACGCACTGAGTCCTGAGTCTTCGGCATCGGTCGCAGGGGGGGTTTATAACATCCCCCCGCGCGAGCTTCTCGATCTTTGCCGTGACCAAGGCGCGGTTCTCCTCCTCGACATCCTTCACTGCTGGTTCGGTAGGGTATCCTGGTGAGGGCCTGTTGCTGGCTAGGAGGGCTTGTTGTATAGACGCCCTCGGTGTCGGTGTCGCGGTACCCATGTTATTTGGGGTCGGCGGGACGGAGCCTACCGAAGATATCCGGTGGCCGGAAGATTGAGAAGGGGCGAGGAACTGCTGGAGTAGATCCGCGTGTAAGTCGTAGCTCGGGTTAGTCCCCGAGCTGATCGGTTGGTTGACAGCCTGGAAGCTGGGGCCAGGAGTGGATTGCGACGTTCGACGGGCCTGTATGGATGCCTTTCGCCCGCTTAGGTGGTAGTTGAGCTGGCGGGCCCTACGCGCCACCTCGTCCGCTTTCTTGATCAAGACTTGCAAGCGTTGCTCGACAATTTCGAGGGTGGCTAGCTCGGCCGTCTCGTCTTCCTCCAGGGGCTGCGGCGGCACTAGTCGGAATCTATCGAGGGCGCCAGAAACTATTAGCCTCCAGTCGTCCTCCCCGATCTCGACCTGAGCGCCCTTCAGAGTAAATTGGCAGTAGCGCGTGCCGTTGGGCGCGGGAGTCAGGACAAATTCTGCGGGTTTCGATTTGGCGAATTCGACGACATCGAGCCAGGTGATGGGATCGGGGCCGAACATCGTTTGTGGCGGCGTAGTCGTTATGGTGCCTTCGAAGGCCCCTTCCATCGCCTTAAGCAGTCGGCTCCCCGTTAGTTTTGCGCCCAGATTGGAAGCAAGGCTCTCATGCCTACTTAACACCCCTAAGCACCACGTTAATGCCCACATGTGCTACGGAGAACGGGAGGGGGGATGGGGGAGGTGGCGGGCCGAGTATTGCTCACCCTCGTACTCGTTGACTAGAGTGAGGACGTCCGAGAAGGTTTCACCGTCGCCCTGTATGAGTTTGAGCTTTACCGAGTGGGCTTTGGATAGGTAGTTAATAGGGACTATATTGCCTTGGACATTAGTTAGTACTACCTCATTCGTAGAGGGGCCGGACGCGGTGCGTAACTAGGGGAATCTCGACTAGACGCCTCCAAAGTGAGGGAAACACGGCCTAGTTTGGCTAGTAACATAAGGGAAGGGGGGGGGTTGTAGAGGTAGGTCAAGTTACGCCACGAGTAGGGCATCCCGATAGGTGTCTTTGAAGCAGCGACGACCTACGGAATTATGTGTAGATGCATATAGATGTAAGCCATAAGCGCGTCTAACTCACCTGACTGGGGCGGAGGAGGTTGTGGTATGCGGTCAGCGTGCGGCGCTTGACTGCCATTGTCGTCGGATATGTCCCGCTTCCGCTTATGTTGATCGGAGTCTGGGTTGTGGGCCATCCTGGCACGCCTCACCCTCAGAGGGCGGTTTTCGTCTTCTTTCCCAGCGCCGTCTCAACCACCGTACGAATCAGGATATGTAATTTGCCCAGCAAGCCTAGGACACCTGTTCGCCCAACCCGATTGACTTTGTCGACAGCAAAGAACGGTTAACATATATAGGGTTATTATAACGGAGGAGCGGGCATTCGCTTGGTACCGCGAGCTCCTACCCAAGAGTTCGAGGCGACAGCTGTAAGATAAGGGCGGCAAATAAAGGGGGCGGGGAGGAGGTATTATTACGAGTAAATATCCTAAGCCGTGGACGGGCTAAGATTGAGAAAACTCGGACGCTGCATGTAGGCTTGGGATATTAGGTCTGCCGAGCTGTTGAACTTTTCGAGCTTGGCGGCGGTCATAGAAGCGATATCTCCAGCATCTAAAGGCTCACGTGTGCCCGTTGACTTGGATCAGGGAAAGGGTTGGAACGAGCGAGCGAGCAAGCCGAGCGAGGCATGCCGGGGGAGGGGGGGAGAAGGAGGGGGGGGGGAGGCAGGGTGGGATATAAGGAGGAAGATGTAACGATGAGTAGGTAGGTATATGTATATGAAGGACGGGGGAGGTATGAGCGGATGTATAGGTATCTCTTCGAGAGGTAAGCAGAATGAGTGTGACGATGCTACTCAGCCTCGACACAAATAGAAAATACGGAGTAAACTACCGTGCGTGCAGAGGAGCAGACTGGACAGGGGGAGCTCGGAAACCGGGGTGGATTCGAAAGGCGCGGGGCTTCAGAGATAGTCGTTGAGCCTGTATTGTGCATCGTCCGCCTTGTTCCGGTAGGGTAGATAATAGGGCAGGGAGACGAGGGAGGTAGATACAATGGGGGAGAGAGGGTTGGTGTCATGAGGATCGCAGACGGGGATGGTGCTGTTTTTCCCGCGCTGCCCCGTCGTGTCTCCCTCCCTCTCCCTCTCCCACTCTCCCGCTTGCTCTCTGTGCCTCTCTCTCTCTCCCTCTCTCCCACTCCGTCTATCCCTCTCTCTCTCTCTCTCTCTCGCTCGCTCTCCGCGGATATGTGCGTGTGCGTGTGCGTGTGCGTGTGTGTGTGTGTGTGCGTGTGTGTGTATGTATGTATGTATGTGTATATGTATGTGGATATGTATGTGGATAGATATGTAGGTGGTATGGATGTAGGGGGTATGGATGTACGTAGGTATGGTAGGTATGGTAGGTAGGTATGTAGGTATGTGCGCATGCGTCTGTATGCGTCTGTGCCTGTGTCAAGGTGGTAGCATGTTGGTGGGCGAGAGAGGGATGAATTAAAAAAAAATATTCAAAAATGAACTGCTCACATAGTACTTGCCTACCTCCTACCTGCGCGGCAGCGGCAGAGGTCAAGCAAGGTGGTAGCGTTGCAGGTAGGTAGGTACCATGTATACATCTCTCCATAAGGTACCTCCCAAGGGAGGTGGTAGGAGGGAGAGGTAGCGAGGTAGCTTCCAATGGCAAAGTGGGTAGGTACCTGCGCGGGACGGAGGTAGGGATGCCCTTTCCTCACTTTTCCGTTTCTCGGTTTGGCCCTTAGGTATATCGTTTAGGTAATAGCACCCGAGCGTGCCAATTTGCGACTTCATCTCTCTCCTGTTGGTTCTTGCCGATGTCTTGTTTCTTTTCCCACGCTCTCTCTTCTCTCTCTTCCGGCCTGAGGCTTGTTTACCTAAGGTATACACGTCGTGTAGCTCCCCTTCGTCCCTCCCATGTTCTGTTCTCGGTTCTCTACCTTGGGTACCTTAGGTACCTAGGTGGGTAGGTAGGTACCAACCTGCCTAACGGGCAGGTAAGGTCCTTGGGGTTCCTCCCAGGGGCGCCCTAGTACAGCTGCCACCACCATCAGGTCCCGGCCTCTAGCCTACGGATCGACGGATGGCGGAATGCTGTGCGATTGAGGTACCAGAGCAGGTACCTGCTGAGTACGTGCCCAGGTGCCCAATCTAGCGGTGGTCAGCAGGTAGGTACGGTACCTACAGGTTACTAGGAGGTAGGCAAGGTAGGTACCTCTCTGCCTCAGGTACCCGAGGTCGTGTTCGGGGACAGCACCAAGCCAGCTCTATAATTGGCCTGTGGAAACATGATAGGTCGTCATGCTACGCGGAATGGAGCCAGCAATTAATAGCCATGTACCCTTCCCGTCCGCCCCTACATCATCGAGTCTCATATGGTGTCCATGCATTGCAGGCGGGCTTCGACGGGTTCCATCTTCAATTGAAAGGCTACCTCTTTTGTCTTCTGTGTCTTTGCGTCTTCCCGTTAGGGTTATTTCTGGTCTTCCGCCTTACCCCCGCCACGCGCGGGCTTCGATGGCGAGGGAGGATAGGCAATGTGGCCCATGTGACTATCCCGTGGGATTCTCCAGGCTCTAATAGATCAACGGCAAGGTCTCGATCCATGTATGTACATTAGGTACATACATACATGCCACATATGTAAGGTATGTACGTAGATACATACCTACCTAGGTAGCTTAGGTGCCTACTCGCACATCCTATTTGCCTGCCTGGATGGGTGGATGGGTGTAGATGGGTGGATGGGATGTACGTGTATGTATGTATGTATGTACACCCGCAGCGGAATGGAAACCGATAGCTATCTTTTACCCATCTCCTCCCACCCCCCCGGTGCCGATCGCCTCACAATTCCTCCTTCCGACGCGTCCCTCTCGTCTCCCCTTGGCCAGCGCTGACCACACTGACCACCTTAACCGCACCACGGCCCCCGACCTCCTAACCGCATCCAGGCGAAGATCCACGCCGAAATTTCCGCTTCTCCTGGGGTCTTCCCACTATGTGATCCCATGCCGCGTCGCGGAGCGAGGAAAGGATCGGCAAGCCACACCAGCTTGGCGTTGGAGCCTCGGTACCTACGTACGTACGGCGACGGGCTCGCGTTGCACCGCTGCGTTGGATGGAAAATTTCGGATGGGCACGATCTGGTAACGACTGATGCTGGGGGAAACTCTTAGCTCGGATGCTCCCAGATCAGCATGCGATGAGGGATATGGGGGTCATGGCACCCAAGACTAGCCCGTCCAGACACGCCGCGAGATTGGTATAACGACCTCCCCTTGTCACACGCTGGGTGAGAGGTACCTAAGGGATCGCATCAGTCTACATATCCCGTCCAGAACAACGACAAAAAAACACACGACGGCCAGGATAGCTGTCATGTGAAAAATGATCTTACCTACATTCTACAGGAACACAAATCTGATCCTGGATACATGGCATGCTACGAATCGCCGGCCGGCCTGAAATTAAAATTTGTCACAAACCCCGCATGCGATCCTCGGCCGTCAATGGCATGAGTCCGTGGATATACGGGGGTAAGGATGTATGTAGCCAAGGTCAATGTATTGCCCTTCGGTCAGTCACTCCCAGCGTTGGCGTCGAGATGGAAATGCCCGGTGTAAGTGTGGTGTTCTGGTAAGGTAGCAGCAGAGGCAGGTTATGTATGTAGGTACTTCCGTCATCTGCAGGAGCGGATGAATCCTGGAGGGTTACATGCCACCACCAGGTACATATCGTGTACCTAGCGCCGCTCCTCGAGGCGGTAGCACCTCTGATCCGGCATGCTGCACCGGCACGGCTAGCAGGACATCAGGTACCTAACTGACGGATCCGCACGTGTAGGGTACCTTAGGCTATCTACGTGTTGCATCAGGCCAAGTACACACGTTCGACGGGCACTTACACCTCTCAGCCTCTACGAGGTACCGCCTAGGTACCTGCCTTAGGTACGCTATGCGCTGTTGGAGGAGGCCGTCCAACTGGGCCTGACGTTTGTTCCCCCTGACGCAGCTCTCCAGCCGACAATCCCTACCAGCCCATGCAGGGCACTGACAGCGCTGTCGCATGCTGGTACCTGCCAGGCAGTGTAAGCCCGCATGCATAGCTAGGTATACCAATACCTACCTACCTACCTAGACCTATGTACAGGTATATGAGTACATGACCACCCAGGGCTACCTAACGTAGCAAACTGCTCGGAATGCCCCAAATAGCCATCTTCCTGCCGGCCGCGGGCATCGCATCGGGTACCTCCCTGCCTACGTGGTACCTGCCCGTCTAAGAAGTACCCGCCGCGTCGTACTATGTGTCTAGGTAGTAGGCTAGGTACCTACCTCTTCTTCGGATGCCCCTCGGGCCCCCCCCCTCCCCTCCCCCTGAGCCCCCTCCATGCACGGGCAGCACGGGGGGTTAAGCCTTAGCGGCCCCAGCAGTGGCTTGCGAAGCCACTCAACCCCCCCCGTCAACCGCTGGCAGCCGAGAGCGAGCAACCTTACCTAACCCTACTCCATGGTAATGCTGCTGTTAGCGCGCTGGATAGTGCCTTGGGCGCAGGATAACCTCCGTCCCCCTTCCCTCCCCTTCACACGGTACGGGCCATAACAAGTTGGGTGGAAGGGTTCCAGAACAAAAACCCGCCTGCTCCCGGATTACTTAGCAGGTACCCTGCTACGGAGCAGCGCGCGCTGGGGAGAGGGAGCGGGGGTTATGTAATTGTCGGCAGCGTCCTCCGCTTCGCCTCTCGAAACTCGGCCTGCCCCTCATTTTATTTCACCCTGCCCCAATCGCCGCCCTCCGTCTCCATCCCACCCCATCTCCGACGGGCCTGCCTCTGTCTCCCTACCAGCCTTGGGTTCCTCTGAAAGGAAGAGAAAAAAAACAGCCTTGCCGCGCCAGTCCCACCCGTCCTCATCCTCCGGCCCATTCATAGGCGGCCGACGTCACGAGGAAGAAGGAGGAGAAGAAGAAGAAGAAGCAGAAAAACCAACCCGGTCTCCCCCCCTTCCCTTCCCACGCACCCCCGTGATCGACACACACTGCAGCGACCGGGCAGACAGGAAGAAGCGCGAGACGCACGTCTACGTACATTCGCACCTACGCACGCGCGCACGAGGACGGCCGCACGCGGACGGACAGACAGACAGACAGACAAGCAAGCAGGCAGCTTTATCAGGCCCGACGAACCCTTGCCCTGCTTGGCTCTGGCCCGCCACACCAACACGCTCCCCTTCAGCCGCCCATCCGGCATTCGTCATCTGACGTGCCCAGAAACGCGTCGCCTGGCCCCCGGACCGAATGGTGACAAGGTTGGCAAGACCCGACGACGTCCTTCATCGACCTCATCCAATCTCGGCGCCCCGTCCGTCGCCGCTCACTGCAACCGTGGTCGACTAGCCTGTGACACGAACTCGTCAACGAACGGTCTAGACTTATCGGAACCCCCTATCTCTGCATCCGCACAGCTTCCGAAGCTAGTCCATCCCTTCCCCTTCCCCTCAATCCTCACCGCATTTTTTTTCCCTCCCTCTCTCTCTCTCCATCTCTCTCCGCCGGTCAACGTCGAACCCTGTCCTGCCTTGCCCTACCTCGACCCCCTTCCCCTACACCCACCCCCCCTCAATCCAATCCTTTCCCTCCTCCGTACCCTCTCTTAATTTCTACGCGACCCCGGACCCAAGTCCCGCCCAGCCTAACATCGCCACACGCGCCACCTACACGCTGCTACGCGCGATGGCCGACCGTGCCCACTACCGCGGCGGCCGTGGAGGCGGCGGACATCCCCGCGGACCGCGCGGCGGACGAGGCGGCGGAAGGGAAGGCGGCCACGGAGCTGACTCGGGCCCAGGCGGCGGAGCCCATGGACAGGAGCGGGAGCGCCCCAAGAAGGAGAACATCCTCAACCTAAGCAAATACGTAGACAAGAAGATCACAGTCAAGTTCAACGGTGGCCGGGAGGGTATGTGGTCTTTCTTTTTTTTTTCTTTCTTTCTTCCCCCCCTTTTCTCTCCCTCTGTCGCCTCCGCCTTCTCCTTCACCTATTACTATTCCCCAATTACTATTCCCCATAATCGCGCGCGGGGCGCGGGGTCCGCTGTGTCCCCTCGCCCCGGGGGGCTCGGAACCGTTCCGTCGGGCTAACCCTAGCTTCGTCGCACTAGTCACCGGCACGCTAAAAGGCTACGACGCGTTGATGAACCTGGTCCTCGACGACGTCGAAGAGGTCATGCGAGGTGAGTGCGGCAGCGCTGCTGCGCCTTCGGTCGCACGTCGGTAGGCCGAGGCTAACGCTTTATCCCAACCTCCCCATATAGACGACGAAGGGAAGGAAGCCGCGCGGGCGCTCGGCCTCGTCGTCGTCCGGGGCACGCTCCTGGTGGTGATCAGCCCCGTCAACGGGAGCGAGGAGATCGAGAACCCCTTCGCGCAGCAGAGCGAGGATTGAGCGCGCCCCCCCTCTCCCCGGTGAGTTTCCGCTCGCGCGCCCGACGACGCTGCTCTCGCACGGGGCGGGATCCGTCTGCTGCTGCTGGCAGGTGGGTTACCGGGATCGAACGCCTGGATCCTGCACCTTTGGCGCCTCGAGGAAGGGGGCCGAGAAGGAGAAGGAGGATAAGAGAAGGAAAGTGGAAAATGGGAAAATGAAAATAGTAGGTACTATCGCCGGCAGATGTCGAATCTCTGGAGTCCGGGGACACGTACGGGGGCCGGGTCTGGCGAGAGCGCATCCGCGGCCGCACGCAAACGGGGCGGGACCCAATACACGAGCGCGCTATCAGGTACATCTATACCATATTACTAGGTTTACCCTCTCTCTTCGCAATATGATGATAACATGAACCCCCCCCCCCCCCAATTTGCTTATCCGTCGATCTCTGTTCTCTACCCCTGTGACACCGTGGACACCTAAGGCAACACTCACTTGACGTCAGTTGTTCGCCTACCTTGGGTACTTATTCGTTTACTCGGGCACCATCACCTCCCTCTCCACTCATCTGAGAAGCATTTACGTATTTTATGTTTACCTCGGGGGTAGCGCTAGGCGTCCCCGTCGGTGTCCAAGGGGGGGGGGGGCAGGTTATATAAGGAGCGTGTGGAAATTTCGGGTTTCTACTTTGTATACGCTTCTAAGCTGGCGATCTCCTATTTCGGCGAGCTCTCTCTCCCGGGGACGACATGAGGCGAGAGCTCTACCTCGTCTTCCTCCTCCAGCGTGGAGCTCCCTTCTCCACGTATCTCCTCCCCCCTCCCCCCTGTGTGCGTGCGTCTCTCTCTTTCTCGTGTGCGCGCGCTCGCGACTGCTTTGTCCGAACTGGGATGAGAAATGGGAAGAAAAGATCAAAAAAATAAAGAAAAGGTAGCAAGTGTTTTGTCGGCTTAACTGTCCCCTTGATATTACCAGCCTTCACATGGCCCTTTCCTGTTCTATGGGAGGGTGAGAGGAGGGAGGGAGGGGAGGGGCAGTTCCAACTAGTCCTGATGCAACAGAGAGAGCTTCAGCGTTCTCCTCTGCATTCGAATCAGCGCCATTCGACTGAAATGCCGTTCTGATCTCATCCAATACGCTACGCCACGATTCCTGGCCTCTTCGTCCAAATTCCCTTCACGGAGCTGTGGTAACATCTTCGATCAGGCACATTCGAATTCCCTTCCGAATGGTCGGTACATCGCCGGCGACTAGATATGGGGACTGGGGCTGAGTCGACGTCGTTGCGTGGAAAACGCTCAGCCGTCTTGTTTTTTGCCTGGTTGCATTCTCTCTCTCAAGTCGTAGGTTCTTGTAATTGGGTACTCCTTTCAGTACGTGTTTCGATATCCGATACCTCCAAACAAGCTCCTTGCTGAACATCGTTAAAATCCTGTATCGTTTCCAACTTTGGTCGCGCCTGGGAGACCACTTGCTATATAAGTCTTGCCGGTATGAGATGTGGATTCTGTGTCGAGGGCTGACAGGGACTGATCTGCCGACCCCACGCGTACGGCAGCCGCCTGACCATCCTAGTAGCTTCGATTTGCCTGCTGTTTGTTATTCGCCTTAAGTAGGTCGCCAAAGGCCCCCTGGACTTGCTTCTTCAATTCCTTGTATGAGACTACAAATGTCGACTGGTGATCCCTACTTGTAAGGTAAATCTTCTCGTCGATGCCGGCATCTAGCTTATTGAGGCAACTCATGATGTGCCCTAGATCTACAACTGGGTTTCCTTGGGCGTCAACTTGATGGAAGACGTAGTCCCGAAACAGCTTTAGAGTGTAGCGTTCTGAAGTTTCGGCCCAGCTAGGATCGTTGTCGAATTCGGGCCGTTCGTTAATGGAGCCCAGCTTTGCCATCAATCGCACTAGTCTGCCGTTTTCGAGTTCCTTGCTCAGGTGTGCGATATTCTCATCGTGGGCGTTGAACGACGCCACTAGCATGTCGTCTGCGTGCTGGGCGAGATCATAGACCAAATGTTCCGCTGTCTTCCCGGCTAGAGTTTGTGGCGGGCAGAGGAGCCAAGATATTCTTTCTTTCAGCTCCAGGGAGTATGTCCTACCTAGCTGCTCTAAAGGTAGCCGCATATCGCCGAGATTTCGTGTGGGCGTATTGGTTGCGATGCTTAACACAAGCCGGCCCAAATTAATGAAGTCGTCCTGTTGTAAATCTTCCACTCGACGAGGTACCTCAAAGTGCAGCACGTCTAGGATCGAACACGCACTGAGCCTGACTCGGTTTCTATCTGTTAGCACCACCTTGCTAGGATCGATGCATCGTGCCGCTAGCTTCGCTTTGTGAATCGCCTTGAGCGCGCTGGCAAGCTGGACTAGATATCCCCACAGTACCTTCTCCGATACGGGAGCTGCACGGCCATATCGGTTACTGGGGAAGTGGTGCTCTGCCAAAGTCTTTGCCAATGGGTGATAGTTGTGTACAAATACGAGAGAACTATCGTTAAAGTCCCTCGTAGTGAACGCTTCTATAGTCGTGACTATATTTGGGTGTATGATCTTTTTCCACGAGTTCACTGCCTTGATTGCCTCCTCGTTCGTCAGGCGGAATCCTGCCATTCATCCAGTTAGGACCCGCCCGCGTGTGGGCTAGAGAGCACTCTCACCTTCGATACGTCTCAGGCAAAAAATATTGCCGTTCTTACGAGACGTCGCTTTAAATACCCAGCTGGAAAGCCCGAAGGTACTAGTTGTGCCTCGAATTTTTGTATCTAAAGGAACGAGAGAGTGGTAATGTTGAAGGGTGGGCAGCTGTACCCCGGGCTGACTGGGGAGGACTTGTCTAGCCGCCTCGGACTTTTTCTGAAGGTCTTCCCGGAGTGACTCGGGAATGAACAAGTCATGTACCTGTCGCTGGTAGGGCTGCAAAGTCTCTCGCGCGGAAGCGATCGGATAGTAGAGATGGTATTGAAGCTTTAAGTAGTTAGGTAACGAATCCAAATGGAGGCAACTAGGGGATCGGGCCTTACGGGCTGTGACGGGGTTGTATACGAATTGGGAGCAGAGAAGTACGGCGCACTGGCTCCCGCTAAAGCGTTATGTTCTTCGGCGTACGGGTTATACTGTGTTGATGGAAGCGCCTGGCTGACGCTAGGCATCGAAAATGGATCGTAGCCGAGAGATCCGCTCTCCGTCGAACCGTTGGTCGTGGTCTAGGCCTGTCAATTTTCCGGATTCAGAGAGGAACCATCTGGAACTCACGGCCGTGTTCAGATCATAATTCTGGGGGGCAAAATCTGCAAACGGAGCCGATTTATATAACGCGGCACCTGTGTCTTGCTGCAGGGCAGTAGTCGTGGCTATCGTATAAGTGAGCACGCGTTCAGCGGGAAAAGTCGCATATCCGCCTACTCACTGGCGTTGGCGCCCCTGGGGGTGAAAGGTGTGGCATTAGTCGAAAAATTGGACTTTTTGCCTCCAAGTTGAGAGGGGGTAAACGACGGAGAATCGACATTCAGTGACTTTTTTGCGCTACCACTAGATACGTGGTCAGTAGGATCACTATACGAAGACACGAGCGAATTGCTAAAGCTCCTGGCCGCCCCTAAACCAGCAGCTACCAAATTCGATGTACTAGTCGCAACGCCTCCTAGTCTCTGCCGAGTAGACTGGGACGGGTTCGATAATTGCGACGTGCCTGTGTCTATTTTGCGAGACGGAGACATGGCTGCATGCTCTGTCCCGGCCTCAGGCATACGAGCAAACAGGGAGTCCAGAGTAGTGTCCACGTGGAATGGTCGATCGGGGGACGAGAAATTTGAGCCTTGTTCAGGTCGAGCAACCTGGCAAGCTATTGCATCCGCTGCGTGCTGTGCCTGGTTGACGGGTTGGGGACCAACAAAGGAGGACGCCTGACGTCTCGCTTCCGAATGGCGCGTTCTGCCTGTTGCAGACGTAGTAGCACCAGGAGATTGGGTTGCGAAGGGCAGGCCGTCCAGGGAGAATTGACGTCGCCCACAACCTGGAGAGGAGTGTTCCCCGGAAATAGAGCCGTCCGTTCCACCTCTGATCGTCATTGTCAGGATCGGCTGACGAGCGCTCTACTGGGGTCCCAAAAAGATGGCGGAGTTGGCCTGCCCTTGTTTGGCCACGCACACTACCCCGGGGTTTGAACGACAACTGCCCTGGCTCTTTGCCACTTATCCCCCGCTGGCATCTATTTCCTCTATGTAGGCCAGTCCAGAACTACGGTAGGGGTTCGAACGAGCAAATCCGCAAAAGACGACATCGAGCCAGTGGTGCGGATACAGGAACGGGGAGGAGTAAGGAACCCGAAGAGGAGTGAAGCAAGCATAGAATGACTTACGTGTCCATCAAATTAGAGGTGTCCTTATTGTGGTTGAAGGCGCATCCCTGGTCTTCGTAGCGGCAATGGCCATATATCAAGACGTTCCGACAGAGAGTGTCCTTTGTATCTAAGAAGGAGCGGGTTGTCGCGTCAGAAGGGGTCCCAACAGCATCCATCTATTTCCGAGAGGCACGCGGGTAGGGGGAAAGGCTGGCCATGTATGTCGCGCCTGTCAATTCGGAGAGTGCAAGCACTTACCGCGTGTCTTGGGTCTTGGAGAGGCCATCTGCCTCCCTCTGTCCGCAGTTCCGAAGCGCGTGTTCGCCATTTGTACGGGAGGGCTTGGGAGTTCTCGTCATGGAGCAGTCCTGATGGTCGGGTCGGGAGGAAGGTGGTCGCCGCCCCTGTTCATACAACCCCTACGTGCATTTGGGCAACCTGGTTAACTCAGATGCCCTGGCTGGGGACGGGTGCAGATGGCCGGGTGGGAGGGGCAGAGGAGGGAGACGTGAATGGACCTACAGAAGACCTCAAAGCACTCCCATTTTCCCCGGCAGAAAAAGGGCGAGAACCCGCCCATAGACCAAGCAACAGAGAGCGGGGGGAGAGGGTTGACCACGGGGAGTTGCGAGGATCAATTGGGCCTCGAGAAGGGCGTGGACGAGGGCGGCAATAAGGGATACAAAGGAGAGGATGCGGGCGGGTTGGAATTAACTGCAGTGAACGGATATGTATATCTAATAGTTGAGGTTCTAATCTCGGAGGTGGTAGTGGGATGACGGCTGCTTAGTCACCACAGACGACCCGTTGATTGGTTGGTGGTTGCCAAGAAGCACTATTTGCCCTCTCCCTTCTCCGTCAGCCTTGGCCTGCGTAGATGGATAGGTACCCAAGTATCTGGGGAGGTTTCATGATAGATGCCTTTGGGTGGGTGTGTGCCTGTTAGCCTACGGTACTTAAGGTACTTACCTCGGAATGCACGTTCATTAGGAGCCTTCTTCTACCTGTTTACTCATAAGTCCGATGTAGGTGTGAGGTGGTACCTGTGGTGGTGGTGCGTTGCGTGGCACATGTACTTAGTACCTTGCCTTACCCTTCCGTGATATTAGTAGGTACCTCCTAGCTCAGGTACCTGGCCTTGGGAGGTGGCAGGTACCTGCACTGGGCGTGAATAAAGGTACCTAGGGTAGGCTTAAGTTCCACTCCCTATCATTCAATCTGAAGGCAGTAGCCTGTAGGTACCTTGGGTGGGTGGGTACCTTGGATACAGACTGCCTTCTGGAGGCACATGCCTTTGTATGCAAGGCAGATTTGCAGATATCTGCCAGCTCCAAGTACCTGCTTAGCATAGGTACCTCCTATCTACCTACCTCTGCCAGCCTAAGGTTTGTACTTGTGAAGAGTACGGGCGTCCAACTCACATTATAGTACAGGCCAGCCCCGGTTTGGCGTCGGACTTTTACCTTGGGGACTGAAGGAGGTACTGAGTCGGCGTCGGTCTCTAGCCAGGGACAACTCTCCGTCTTCGCTTGCTCTGCTCTGCTGTCGTCACCTTTGCCTGTACCTGTCAATCTCGTCTTCCTGTGGGCCCGGCAGCAAATGAACACGGCATCCTCACCAGCTCACCATTTAAACCCTGACTCGGCCTATCCTGATCGTCAGAACCACGCCTAGCCGCGATGCTTCACTTGACCTTTGAAACTGCTACGTAAGGGTCATCCAGGGTTTCGATAGCATACGGTGCCTGTAACCTTGTCACGCACCAGCCGACCTGTAGCCTTGGGCTACGTTCGAATATAACCCCGACATCCACACACGATTCCCGTTGGGTCAAAGCCCGGAGGTTAAATTGAGCAAGGGGATCACTTGGTTTTTAGGACCTGCTGCGTATCTACGATCGATCGATCGTTTATATTTAGACAGAAGCCGCGGCTGAACCCGTGTCATTTGCTTCCCTCTCAGCCATCTTCCGGCTTCGTTCGCATGGGGCCCTAGCTACCTACTTACACCGATAAGATGGCGAGCAACAACGCCGATGTTGATATAGGCCGGCTCTCTCAGGAGCAGCAGTCCGTCCTCGAACAATACACCCAGGTCACGGCACAAGACGTTAAGGACGCAGTGCCCCTGCTGGAGAGATCGCAATGGAACGTACAGATAGCGATCGCTAAGTTCTTTGACGGCGAGGGCCCAGACCCCGTAGCCGAGGCCAGGGCAACACAGAACCACATCCCACAGCAAGAAATCCGGCACGAGAATCTGCACGAGTCCTTCGTGACGGCCGGCCAGCCTTTCGGACGGCTACCTCCACGGTTCAGACCCGATCCCGCGCCCCGAATTGTGCCGCAGCCTCCGACAACACACCGCCCGCCGTTCCTCCTCGCTATAATATTCGCTCCCTTTAACTTCGGATACCGAGCCTTCTCGACGCTCTTCCGAACTTTCCTATATATCTTCGCCTTCCTCCCGGCCTCGATTCGACCCCGAGCCCTGACCACGAGCATGACGAGCGGCTGGAAGGGCACGCGAGGCCGGCGCATGTTGATGCCGCGCGACACGGCCGCTCGATTCAAGCGCGAGTTCGAGGAGGAGTACGGGAGCAGTAGCCTGCCCTTCTATGAGGGTGGCTTCGCCCAGGCGCTCGACCTCGCCAAGAAGGATCTCAAGTTCCTGCTGATCGTCTTGATGTCACCTGAACACGACGATACCGAGTCTTTTACGCGGGAGACCCTGCTCTCGCCCGAGGTCGTCAGCTTTATCAGCGACCCGACGAACAACATCGTGCTCTGGGGTGGCAACGTGCTTGACTCGGAGGCTTACCAGGTCGCCGCCGAGTACAACTGCACCAAGTTCCCCTTCTCGTGCCTCGTGTGCCTCACACCTCGGGACGGCGGCGGTGGGGCCAGCACACGCATGAGCATTGTCAAGCGTCTGGTTGGTCCCCTGTCGCCGGCGACATACCTTTCCGAGCTACAGACCGCCGTTGGTAAGTACGCGCCGGATCTGGCTGGAGTCCGGGCCGAGCGCACCGCCCACGAGGTCGCCCGGTCCCTGCGAACGGAGCAAGACTCGGCATACGAGCGCTCGCTCGCTCGCGACCGCGAGCGTGCACGCCTGCGCCGCGAGGCTGAGGAGGCCGCCGCCCTCGCCGAGAAGAAGGCCCGTGAGGAGGCCGCCGCCGCGGAGCGCCGCCGGGTGCTTCGTGAGCAGTGGCGCCGCTGGCGCGCGAGCACCGTCGCTCCCGAGCCGGACGCCGCGGATGCTAGTAGCGGCGTCGTGCGCCTCGCCCTCAAGATGCCCGAGGCCCGCTCCGCCGGCGGTGGCAGGATTGTGCGCCGGTTCGCGCCGGCGACGACGGTCGAGGAGCTGTACGCGTTTGTCGAGTGTTACGATCTGCTGCTCGACGCCGAGAGCGGGAAGCAGGACGGCGTAGAGCCGCGAGAGGACGAGGGCGGTAGCGGCGAGGGTGAGGCGCCGCAGAAGCCAGAGGACTACGAGCACGAGTACCGGTTCCAGATCGCGTCGCTGATGCCGCGCCGGGTGTACGAGCCGGACGCGGCCGCTACGCTGGCCGACGCCATCGGCCGGTCGGGGAACCTGATCGTCGAGGACGTCCTCGACGAGGATTCGGGGGAATCCTCTTCCGAAGCGGAAGACGACGAGGACGAAGAGGACAGCGAGGGCGGAGACGTCGAATGAGACTGCGGGGGCGGGCGGGCAGAGACCAGGCAGTAGAATAGAAGAAAAATGGCACACTACCCAAGGGACACGGGGGCGGGGGACCGCTGCGGTGGCAAGGGTGCGGCAGGGAGGCTGAATATTCGGCAGGCGGGGGGATCCCTCCGAATTGTACGAATCGTGTACAAAAGTTAAACTACACCCGGATGACAACTGAGGCCCCTGATGCACTGTCAATTGTAGTATTTGTATCCTGATATGATCATGACTACCGGAGAGCTACACACACATATATATACATGTATTACAGCAAGAAACGCCCATGCGTCGATATTCCGCCTTCTATGGGTATACGAACGCTGCGTGCGAACACGTACATATGCAGATGGACCAAAAAACACGCTTGGTTGCATCCCCGCCCCGCCGCGGTCTCTCGAGGCGGCAGCAGTCGGCGGCCGGAACGCACGCGCTAGACGCTACCTACAGCTACACGCCGACACAGCGGGGGAGGATCACCTCGCCGCGGAGGATAACGATGGGCACGACAGCACTCGGGACAGTTTTGGGGGGAGGGAGCGGGGCCACTATACAAAGTTCAACCGCGGGTGCAGACAGAGCTATATTAGAGTATGAGCATTTTGTGTAGACGAGCTATGATTTCTAGGGTGTTGTTTACCTGTGTAATGTTCCGACCGAGATGCATCATCGCCTTGCGCAGGACTCCTCCGCACGAGGGATAGCTTCCCGTCGTCGCGGAATGGACCCTGCGGGTAGGAGGGGGGGGAGGGGGGATGTCATCGTGGTTCAAGGCGCTCCGCCCGTCAGCGAGATCCTCCCTCCCCCCATTCCCCCCCTCCGTAGTACTTTGTGTGATTCCGCGCGCCGGCCATTTCCTCCATACAATACATGCTTTTTTTTTTTTGGGACGGGTGAAGATTCCCGGACCGCCTGGTCTCAGTGGCCCTGCTGGCCGTCCTTGGCAAATCGCTGGTGGATCCGCGCGATCTGTTCGTCGACGTTGACGCTCTGCATATGGTTGAGGTGTGCTTGGCTCCTGCCGTCAGGATTGCCGTCGAAGCTGTTCATAGCAGCCCGTTTCCTTCTCGCCATCTCCTCCTCCGTAATGGGCTGCCCCGTGACGCCGTCGAACAGGTCGCCGCGTTGGCTGGCAAATCGCTTCAGGTTGTTGGCCACATCGGCATGCGACAAATTGGTAGTCGCGTAACGCGACTCGGCCTTCGCTTTTTGCTCCTTCCACTGGGGATCCAACAGCTCGATCCTCATGTGAGCCTCTAGCTCGTTCATAGGAATCTGCTGGTTGCAATTGGGACAGAGAGCCATCTGGGTCCCCTGCCGATTGGCGGCTCGGGCAGCGGCGCGGGGCACGTAGTTCTCCTTGATCTTCATCGGGGCGGCACCGCCCTTCGCCTCAGCCTGGGCGTGTTGCATACGCAATCGAGCTTCCTCCCGTTCCCGTATCCGCTGCGCCTCCTCGTCCTCTTGGGTGCCGTTCGGGCGTGGCGGCGGCGGGGCCATATGATACGCACTTTGGGCGGGAGCTGGCGCAGACGGAAGCGGTTGTGCTCCGGGAACGTGCGGTATTGGCTGCACCGGGTGATGTGGGAGGTTATAATTGGGCTGTGGCGGGTAGGCGTTGTAGGCGTTGTCATCGTCCGTAGGCATAGCTTCCTCAATACGCAGATTAGCACTGACGGATACCCTAGCTTTCTGCTCGAGGGAGGCGTATTGTAGGTCAGACAGGGAGGTCGGCGGAGGCAGGTTTGCCTGGTCATCGGCTTCAGTGAAGACGACCGTCTCGACGACGACAAAGTCATGCCAATCGATCTGAGCGTACGACAACCTCTCCTTCTCTTCCTCTTCTCCCTTCTTCTGCTTCTCGTCCTCCTGGTGCTTTAGCCACTCGGCCCTCTGCTTAGCGCGATTCAATATGTGGTACTTGTCATCGACGTTCCGCTGGAGCTCGGCGACCCGCTCTTGCTGAACCCTGCCCCCTTCGCCGTCGAGGCCGCCAGCTCGCAGGAGCATGGAGTATTGGTCGATGAGGTGCTGGAAGAAATTGTGAAGACTATGATTCGGTCTGAGGAAGTCAAACTGGTAGTTGCCAGTCTCCTTTTGGGAGAGCGCGGTCATGAACTGCCTGCCATTCTTTGCAACAAACAGCGCAGTCAGTTTCACAACCTCGAGATCCTGGGCGCTGATGTTGGGCATACGCGCGGAGAATTGGAAGTCCGGAGGCTTGGGAGGGCCTGCGGGCTTCTCCTCGACACTAGCGGCAGCTTCGCCGGCCCGGCCAGCGGCGACGGCGGTGCCGCGACCCTCCTTAATCTCGCTCAGCCTCCACAGATAATAGGGGTTGTAGGGGTCGGCATTGCTGAGGAAACTGAATATGGCATTGTGCTTTTCTTTTTCTCGGATGCGATCTTCAAAGGCGATCCCGTTTCTAGCGACGTACCCGGCGGTCTTCTCGAGGATGTCTATCGGCACAGGGTCAGTGTGAGCTCGGCGCGAGGCGAAGTGGAGGATCCCATTCCGCCACTCACTCCGAAATTCCCTTGGGGGCAAAACAAGGCCCTGGGGGGGTTTTATCTCATCTAAAATCGCCGTCGCATCACCGTTAGTGGTAGCAGCCATATTGATGACAGCGAGGGAGCGTCGGCTGAGATGTGGACGCGAAGGTGTACGTGGAGGCGCAAGAAAAAGGTATTGGCCAAGACGTCGCGACGATGTTGCAGCAGGAGCTTCGACGAAATTGTCGGCCGGATCCAAGTCAAGTTCGCATCCAGCCACCAGCCGATGACATGAGCCCGCCACAGCCGCCGAGCGCGGATTAAGTGAATGGTCCGTAGGCCGAGCCAATGGTACTAGAGGGCTAATAAGGCTTTAGAGGCAACGTTCCTTTGAGTTAGGGGTTCAGGTAGGTACATACAGGTACCGCGTATCGATACCTCAAATAGGCGACGTTAGGATCCCCTTGTTACCGTCTGTGTACTCATATTCAGGCAGGTACCTACGGTACCCCCGGGGTCTGCGCGGGCTTTCAGATGTACCTCCTAACCTGCCTGACCTCTAACTTGCAACTACCTAATTAAACGATAGCCGCCTCAGTCTATGCCGAACACATCGACGAGGAGGTTGCCGGAGGTGGCTTTGCGGTAATGATGAAAGGCACAACTAGGTTGATGACTCCAATCTGCCGCACATTAGACAAATGTCTGAAGCCGCATTCCAGAGTTACGAGGTACGGGTGCGAGGCGACGTCTTCTCTTACGGTACAACGTCGGTACCTCGTAAGCCTCTAGTAGTATGGTAGAGGTACCTACCTCCTAAGATAGCTACTACGTACACCTCGTACGCCCACGTTACTAGGTTATGTTACTCCCTGTCGACGCGAGGACGCGTAGCCAATCGACGGCATGTGAGGCGGGTCATGCTCAGGTAGCCACCTTAGGTAGTTGGAGGTACTCTGTGACCTGCACAGAAGCGCATGTACTTGATGCAGCTGGACTTCGCGAATGCAGCTGGGTGGGAGGTACATGTACTGCTACGGGCCCTGACCCCCCTGGCGCGAATCCGTTCGCCTGGATAAGGCCACTGTAGCATCATGGAAGCCGACTTGGGCTAGGTCCGAAGTCGCGTCGTGTTTGTGCGGTACCCGGCCGCCGTCGCCGTTCCTCGTGGCAGCGGATGTACCTGTCTACCTTGCCCCAGACCGGCCCACGCTAGACAGGTAGCGTCAGGACCAGCAACCGCCAGCCCGTCGCAACCGTCGAGGTCGAAGAAAGGCCAGACTGCCTGCTACCTATCTGCAGAGAGAGGCTGTCAGCGTCCGCCCCCAAGACAAGAAAACCGCTACTAAGGAATTAAAAAAAGAATTGCCAGGCTTCACGATTCTCTTACCCCCTTATTCCCTTCAGCCCTTCTAGAACTTCCTCTTCTTCCTCCTCCCACCGCACTGCCATCCAAAGGGGGGGAGACCACCCGATTTTCACCATTCCCGTTCTCTTTGATGGGACCCCTTCTCCGCTCCATCTTTTTGTAATGACGACTTCTAACTCTTGACTTTCCTTAATCCGCCCGGTTTTTCCATCTCGGCCTGTGCTACCTACCTCCCTGTGCCGCGTCCGCGCAAGCCTGCGGTGTTACGGCGGAGCCACCGCGACGGGGAATCGAGTCTAGAAGAGGACACGAACACCTCTTTGTGTGCTTTTCCCCTTCCCCCACCGTCCCGACCCGTCCTCCTCACAAACCATCGCATCCCGTCCCGCATCAGCCAGCATACAATGGGCAAGCCAGCCTCGGCAAAGCCGCCGCCGCCCCAGGGCGAGCTCTACGCACCTCCGAAGTCCAAGAACCAGGTCGACAAGCCGCACGATGACTACACCTCCCAGGGCGTCGAGGACAACGATGTCTTCCTTCTGCCTGTCTCCGACTACCAGGTCATGCTCGTCTTGACCATCCTCGGAGCCATTGTGCGCCTGTTCCGCATCTACCAGCCTACGAGTGTGGTCTTCGACGAAGTCCAGTAAGTGTCTCCCCGTCGTTAGGTATCGGCCTGGCCGGTGTTGATGTTGGGTCTTCTCTGCAGCTTCGGCGGCTTCGCGACCAAGTATATCAAGGGCAGGTTCTTCATGGATGTCCACCCGCCGTTGGCCAAGCTCCTCATTACCCTGTTCGGCTGGCTCGCCGGCTTCAAGGGCGACTTCGACTTTAAGGAGATCGGCAAGGACTATCTCGAACCCGGTGTTCCCTACGTAGCTATGCGATTGTACCCCGCCCTTTGCGGCATTGCTCTCGTCCCGACCATGTTTCTGACTCTGAAGGCCGTCGGCTGCCGCACGGCTACCGCCGCGCTCGGCGCTGCCTTTATCGTCTTTGGTAGGCATTCCCCACCCCATCTCAGACACCCGATGCCGAATTTGCGCTCATACCCGATGCAGAGAACGGTCTCCTGACCCAGGCGCGCCTAATTCTCCTCGACTCCCCGCTCGTTGCCGCGACTGCATTCACTGCTCTCGCCTTCTCGTCCTTCACCAACCAACATGAGCAAGGGCCTTCGAAGGCATTCGATGCCGGTTGGTGGTTCTGGCTCGTCATGACCGGCCTAGGAATGGGAATCACCGTCAGCATCAAGTGGGTGGGCCTGTTCACGATCGCCTGGGTTGGGACCTTGACCCTTGTACAGCTGTGGGTGTTGCTCGGGGACACGAAGACCGTCACCATGCGCATCTTCGCTAAGCACTTCCTCGCGCGTGCCTTCTGTTTGATTGTGATCCCTATCACTTTCTATATGGCCATGTTCTCTATTCACTTCCTCTGCCTATCTAACCCCGGTGACGGCGACGGATTCATGAGCTCCGAATTCCAGGCGACGTTGAATAACAAGGGCATGCAAGATGTACCGGTCGACGTTGCTTTTGGCAGCCGCGTAACTATCCGACACGTCAACACCCAGGGAGGCTACCTTCATTCTCACCCCTTGATGTACCCCACCGGCAGTCAGCAGCAGCAGATTACGCTTTACCCTCACAAGGACGACAACAATATATTCCTGTTCGAGAACCAGACTCAACCTCTTGATGCCAACGGCGAGGCGATTAATGGAACTAACGCCTGGGATACCGTGAAAAACATCACCGAGAACTACATCAAGGACGGCGATGTGATCCGGCTGTACCACGTGGCCACTCACCGTCGCCTTCATTCACATGATGTTCGGCCTCCCGTCACTGAGGCGGATTGGCAGAACGAAGTATCTGCTTACGGGTACGAGGGGTTTGGCGGCGATGCCAATGATCTCTTCCGAGTCGAAATCGTCAAGAAGCAGTCGCTCGGGTCTGTGGCCAAGGAACGGCTACGCACGATCCAGACCAAGTTCAGGCTCGTTCACATCATGACCGGCTGCGTGCTCTTCTCTCACAAGGTCAAGCTGCCCGACTGGGCATCCGAGCAGCAGGAAGTCACTTGCGCCAAGGGAGGCACCGTCCCCAATAGTCTGTGGTATATCGAATCTAACTCGCACCCTGGGCTTGCCGCCGATGCCGAGAAAGTCAATTATGTCAACCCCGGCTTCCTCGGAAAATTCTGGGAGCTGCAGAAGGTCATGTGGAAGACGAACGCAGGTCTCGTCGAGTCTCACGCTTGGGATTCTCGCCCTGAGTCATGGCCTATTCTCCGTCGCGGTATCAACTTCTGGGGTAAGGATCACCGTCAGATCTACCTGATGGGAAATCCTGTCGTATGGTACACTGCAACTCTTGCCGTGGTCATTTACGTGCTCTTCAAGGGAGTTGCCATTCTTCGATGGCAGCGCAGTTGCAACGACTACTCTAGCTCTACCTTTAAGCGATTCGATTATGAGATCGGGACTTCGGTGCTTGGATGGGCCTTCCATTATTTCCCCTTCTTCTTGATGCAGCGCCAGCTCTTCCTACACCATTACTTCCCCGCTCTCTTCTTCGGCATCATGGCGTTTTGCCAAATCTTCGACTTCGCGACCGCCCGGTTCCCGATTCCGGGGGTCAGGGGGAACCCAAAGGTCAACAAGACTGGTGTGATTACGCTCTTGGCAATTTCCGGAATTGTATTTGCCCTGTATTCACCCCTCGCATACGGAAATCCCTGGACGAAGTCTGAATGCAATCGCGTGAAGCTATTCAACACCTGGGATTGGGATTGCAATACCTTCTTGGAGAACGTGAGTATCCCTCCCCTGGGCATGCCAGTAAGGGGACGGGGTTGAAGTCGGATGAGGCTCCTGTGTGTTCCCGTCCTAGTTGACACCACCGTCTTACGTATTCTACCCAAACGCCGAGAGCGTGCGTACGGGTGCAGGACTGTTGAGACAGACGGTAGACTAATATATACATTTAGTACGACGCATACTCGGGACTTAGTGCCAGTCCGAGCCAGATTTCTCAGACAGCCCATCCCGTCGTAGGCGACAAGAACCAACAGCAAGCAGCCGAGAACAAGCAAGAAACCCCGGACGCAGGAATCTCAGGGGCCCCCAAGTTCGAGCCCCAGGACCAGAAGGTGATCGGACGCCAAGAGAGGATCGAATACCGAGACCAGAACGGAAACATCCTCAACGAAGAGCAGGTAAAGGCGCTTGAAGGCAAAGTCGAATTCAAGACTAGGTACGAAACGAGGACCCGTCTCATCGACGCCGACGGCAACGAAGTAGAGGTGCCAATCGAGGACATAGCCGCCGCCGGCGTGGCGCCGCCACACCCCGACGTCGAGGGGGCCAATCAGGAGACCAAGAAAGGGGCTGTCAGGGATGACCCGATTCCCCAGGAAGCATCATCAAGCAAGGACGGCGAAAGGGAAGCCGAGAGGTCGGTCCCGAAGCCTGCGAGCGAGGGCAACGAGGCGACCGTCTAAAGGCCTCGCCGCATGTCACGCTAGGGCTTGTTTGACTCAAGCCCTCTGATATGGCAACCTCATCGCAGAGCAAATCTCCACTGATATCATTTTTTTTTCTTTAGGTGTTAAGCATCTGCGGGCGGGATCGTGTATGGTCTAAGCTCAGGTATACTTAGTATACCTACCATACTCCTGAAGATCTGGAGGAACCAAGGAGAAAAAAAAACAGCGCATGCATGGTAACAGTGAAGTGTGGACGAAAATAAGAGGACACGGGCATGACTGCCCGCGGAGGACAACTCAGACTAGGTCAGCTAATACGTGCTGATCACAATATATCTTCTTCCGCTTGTATTATCTGCTTCGTTCAATACCGTATCTGCGCGGTCTTCGACCTAGCTATATAAAGTTGTAAGTATGAAATGCCGAAGAGAATAATTAATCACTCTACCATCCAAGGGTATCATTGATTCGCCGCGCTTTTACCGGCATCGACCTTTATTCGACGGACCGAGTCTCCGCTGCCCTGGCACTGAAATCTTAGACCTCACCTAGATATCTCTAACAACCACTTGACCATCCACGTCTAGATGATAGACCATCCACGTCTAGATGATAGACGGAGCCTACTTCCGGTTCCCCCGCTCAGGGGGGAGTACAACCACACGCGCGTCAACACCGAGCTGGAACGTTAGAATTGTCATCAGCCTATCAGGTACACGAGACGGCGAAACTTCGGGTCTTGGTATTTAAAAGGGGGGTTGATAACCGTTTGAAGTCGTCCTCCTAATACTACAGTAAGTAGGTGAGCTAGTCTATCCCCGGAGTTGTATATATAGGAGGGCAAAGGTCAACTAGAGAAATCTAGATGGAGCATCATGGTGTAGAAAACTACCGCATAGCAGCTGATTCCTCTCTCGTATGGTGGGAGCTTAGAATCGGCCGAACCGTTCACTGAAACACCAACCATGTCTCTGCTTAACGGTGCCGAGGTCTCGATCTCGTGCCACTGCGGCGCTGCGAAGCAGACGGTGTCGCTGGCGCTGTCGCCGTCGCCGTCGGGTCTTACGTGCGGCGTCGACCTGTGCCATTGCGACACGTGCCGCCATAGTTCCGGCCTGCTGTGCGTCTCGTACGCGCCGCTCCTGCAGCCGCCGCAGTCGCTGAGCGGCCTCACCGCGTATCCCCCTCGGCCTCCCAGCGCCGAGCCACCCGCTGATGAATCAGAAGGCTTAGGAGGGGGCCGAGGAGGAAGATTGTCGCGGCGCTACTTCTGCGACCGGTGCGGGTGCCATGTGTTCCGCGAGCAGCTACGGCGGCAGCCCGCAGCGCCCGCCGCCCCGAGCGCCGCCACCACCGCTGGCGAGGAGCGGACCGGCGAGGGAGAAGGGCAGGCGTGGGGCGTGGCTACGGGGGTGATCATCGGACGCGCCGCAGCCGCCGACGAGTCGCGCTCGGGCGCGGACGGCGACGCCGGCGAGGAGCGCCCGCTGCTCCGGTGCGTCGGGCACGCGAACGTCGCGGACACCCTCGACGGCGGCCTGGCGCGCTTCGTACGGCTCGCCGGGGCGCCGGCGGACCCGGCCGGCGGCGAGCGCGGGCCGGGCGCCCCCCGCGACGACGCGCTCGAGGCGCGCTGCCGCTGCGGCACGCTGCGCTTCCGCATCACGCGCCCGGACGCGGCCAGCCGGCTGCCGCGCTCCAACTTCCCGGACCTCACGCTCGCGTACTGCGCGGCGCCGAGCGCCGCGGTCGCGAACCCGCGCGACGAGAAGTGGTGGCTGCGCGCGGGCGCGGGCGCGGCGCCGGGCGCGGCGCCGACGAGGTACCTCGCGGGGACGTGCTCGTGCCGCTCGTGCCGCGTCACGGCCGGCTTCGAGATCCAGACGTGGGCGTTCGTGCCGCGCAGCAACATCTTGGTGCACGCGGCGGCGGCGGCGGCGGCGGGGGGGGGCGACGCCCTCGCGCCCCTCGACTTCTCGGCCCCGGCGGCGCGGCTCCCGCTGCGCAGCTACGAGAGCTCGGCCGGCGTGCGCCGCGAGTTCTGCCCCCGCTGCGGCGCCACCGCCTTCTGGCGCGACCGCTGGCGCCCGGACCTCGTCGACGTCGCCGTCGGCCTGCTGGCGGCGCCCGAGGGCGCGCGCGCCGAGGCCTGGCTCGACTGGTGGACCGCGAGGGTCAGCTTCGCCGAGGACGCGGCCGCGGGGAGGCGCGGCGGCGTCGCGGCGTGGGCGAAGAGCTTGGTGGCGGCCTTGGAGCAGGGATTGGCGGCGTGGGCGGAGGAGAAGGAGAAGGAGAGGGAGAGGGAGAGGGGAGGCTGACGGATAGGGGCGGTCGGGGATGCTCTGCATGAGGGACGAGCGCGCGCGAATATGGCTGGGATGCTGCTCGGGAGACTGGGTTATCGAGGCTGCTAGTGTGGAGGAGCGCTACGGTGTTTATTCAGTCCGTCATGTGCCGAGACATCTTATTGGGATGCTGTTGCTACCCGCGGGCCTCAGCTATAAAGAATCAAGGCGAGAGACGCCGGAGCTCTCGAGCCTACTACATACCAACTCCTCGGATATGTGAAGGCACGAAGTGCTACGCATCATGGACGTTCTGACTACCTCTATCCACGATCCACAGAATGTGACAACAGCTGAGACAGCTTGAGCCCTGTAATAATCTTATACGGATACTCCAGATACAGTGAGCCAGATGCTAGCTGCCCCTATTCGTCTTTCATGAACACCACGTTGTATCTTACGCTTCTCTTGCGGCTCGTCGCGATGTGCTGGTTTTCCTGCCCGTAAAGGTCTGCATTCACTGTGTAGGCCGTAAGTCAAATACACGCATAGAAGGCCTCAATTTCATCAAGGTGCCGTACACGTCTTGAGCATAAGCATTCCGTCGAGAGGCTGTAGGCACTAGTTACGACAGCAACCCGGCTAAAGCATACCACGAGAGCTACTTTCGAGCTATCGATATTGCTTCCTCATCTTCTTCACCATCTAGAGAATATTTCGTCTGTACTAGGAATCCTTAGCGGCCAGGGCACCCGACCGCAGTAGATCCTACTTGCCCTCAGGTTGAAACTAGGCTTCAACATACACCAAGGCGATTTAGAGCCTCGATCTCTGGTAACCTCCACTACTTAGATGGATCATGTCACCTAGATAGACGAATTGTCTACGAATACGACCATCGACCCCAACCCATCACCAAGTATGATTCACCCCAGGGAGTAACTCGGAGTTATGACGTGATGTGACGGCGAGCACTTAAAGTAGGCATAATATATAGGTATATCTTAGACATACATACCCTACCACAGAACTCCGGTACGATATTAGTGGCCCCTTCTTGCAGCTACCTCTCTCATCTTAGGAGAGGCTTTCTGCCAAGAGTAACACTGCGGAACCCGTCCGCCTCCAAGCTGTCGTAGCAGGAGGTGGCGTAAAATGAGCATCTTTGATTTACCTGTTGCAGCCATCGTAAATCCACGCAGCGATCCCGTCTTGGCTCAGCACCGAGTCCGTGGAAGTCGAAGAAATAATTGCCGACTGTGCCGTATAGCCGGCGTCCTACGTGCGTGGCGAGATCGCACCGGCACTGTACATCGGATACCGTCTAGGACAAAGAGTGAGGGCGGCGGGAAGAACGGCCCTGACTAGGCCCCGGGTGTGAACTACGCGCGTTCTTCTCGTCCTCCCCCCTTTGTTAGCGTTGAAAGGCCCGTCGAGTGAGCACGAGGGCGGGGGGAACCTTAAGAGTCTACACAATATGCGCGATAGTGTGTGTGGAATCTATACTGCTTCTTTCATTGGGAGTAGATAGATTCTACCCGAGTCCGGTAGACCCAGATAACTACCTCCTCACCTACGCGATCGAGACTGGCCCCCGCCCCCGTCTCGTCGCCTGCTTCTCCCCCTCTTTCCCCCCACGTATCTATAACAGACACATAGATTCGGGGAGAAAAGACGGCAGCTTTGGCAGGGAGGAGTTAGACTAAGCAAAGCCATCACTAGCCGCAGCCCCTGCGATGGCTCTGCATACATGGATGCATACAGCATACCGTAGAGAAAAGCGCCGGGGCTGGTACCGTAGCAGAAGTGGATTGCCGGAAGGGTTAGGTGTCGTCCCGGCTGGCATTGCCTCGAGTGTCCTTGGGTGCGGACGTCCCTAGGAGCGCCGAACCGGTCCAATGCTACGGAACCGTAGCTAAGACGGATCAAGCTTTATCCCATGCCACGATGGAGGGTTACGCAGCGCACGAAGGGATGCTTGCTTGCCCGCTTGCTTACCTCCTTGCTTGCCTGCCTACCACCCACCGGCATAGACACCATGTCACCGGTATAGGACCTGTAGGTATGTGTGTCAAGCCTACGCCGGTACGTGGTGTACGCCGGCATACCAACACGCATATGTCCATACGCCTATGCATACGCAACGGCTGGCTACGTGCACAGTCAGGATGGCAGGTAAGGTAGACCAACCCAGCGTGACATGGCATGGGACAGGTAGATGGAGCAGGCCAGACCAGGCAGGACGTGCTGACATGTGGAAACTCGAAGACGGAAAAGGGGGGGGGGGGGGGGGGGTTGATGTGCCTATCATGACACACCCGCCTTGCTAACACACCAACACGCACTTCGGCGCAAACACGCATGTACATACACTTGCGCAGACACGCAACACCCCCTTGTCCACCACACCCTGGCCAGACTTGGTTATCTTCTGCGGGATATATACAGAGAGAAAGAGAGCGCGAGTAAGTGAGTGAAGAAGTGGGTGGGCGGATGAGAAGGGTAACCCGAGACGATACGATATCGAGCATAGCAGAAATGTTGGTAATAGCTCAGACGGTAAGGCACCCGTATAAGGCAATTCGAGGCGGAGCGAGAGAGGGCACGTATGTATGCATGTGTCTACGGACATGAGAAGCGGGGAGGAGACACTGGCTGGGCGTCCCGTCTCGTCGGGGTAGGTTAGGGAGGAGACGAGTGGGTATAGCTAGTAGTCGGTGTGGTCTAGCGGGGAGGCACGCTATGAAAAGTCTCGCGGATGCACTCAAGACATCTACAACGTAGCGGCAGCGGCGGCGGCAGCGACGACAACAGCAGGTCTACACGGACACTCCCTGACCACACGCAGGAAAGTGGACGACGACGTCTGCTAATGATACTGCCTGGTAAGACTCTTCGGTCGACCCTCTCGCCGGCGTGCCGGCTTGCTTTATTGCTACCGCGGCAGGCTACGCCGCCTGCCGACCGACCTGTCTGCTTTACGCAGTATCACGTCGCCACGGGCGGCCGGTCAGAGACTAGTCAAGTCGCCTAGGGCTGAAGGTCTCACTCGCACGCATCGCACCGCGCGACAGGCGGGAGATGAGTAACGAGAGACAGACAGAGCAGGAGAGTCGTAGCGACGTGGGCGGGCCGGGTCCTGACTCAAAATGCTTGTCTCGCGCGATCCGGCCCCTCTTCTCTCCTCGATGGCGACTCCTTTCTCTCTACACCAGCCTCGGCCTAGTCCTCGATCGGCGGTTTTCGCCACGTCTGGGATCTAACCCTCACGCCGTCGACTAAGACGTCGGTGGCGTGACCCCATGCGGTGATTGTAACGCGCTGCGCGACGACGGAAATAAAGAGGAGGGGGGGAGGGGGCCGACGCAAGTGGCGGCAACCATCGCAGGGCGTACCTTGGTATGATAGCTAGGTACAGCAGCGGCACCTTTTATTGTTACTATTCATTACCTATCATTATTATTATCATTATTTCGATCTTTATCTCCTCCCCCCCGTTCCCCAGTTTCGCTCCCTGCTTTTTGCCTTTTCGAGAAAAAGAATCGCAATTCGGTGCCGGGCTCCGTTCGCTCATCTCGCCAAGGCGCTCGGCATCTCGCCAGCAGCTCGTCTTGCAGGCTGGGCATTCGAGATTTCCGGGACCCGGAAGCCCGGGAGGAGAGAAAGCTCGCAAAGCCAAGAAAGAGAACCCCTACTCGCCAAGACGTTCTGGCACTTTTCCATTCGACCTCCCGACGACGTCGCCTTCTCTGTCGCGCGCGCGTGAAATGTCGTTTCGTTATCGGTATTACCTACCTATGTATTTCCCTATCGGCGAGGCGACGGGGGAGCATCTGCGGAGAGGAGCGCGTAGCTCGCACCTAGAGTATGTCGCTTGTCCGCCATCGGCAGCACTGTACTTGGAGACACGTAGCCGCTGTACCTGGGTTAACTGTTTACATAAGAGCTACTGGATTTCGGGCTCACATGGGTATCTCTAACGCGCGGTGGAGAAAGAGAAAGAAGGAGGGCTGTCTTGCCACTCGGGCAAATACGCGGACATGTAAGTGTTTAGTCCCCACGAACACCGATGAACGTGAGCAGATCCCAACAAAAAAAAAAAAAAGGCGTACGTGGGCGAATGAGTATGGGCCGACGAGACAGGCTAACCCAGACGACGAGTCCTCAGGGTGGCAGGCGGACGAGGAGATGGATAGGTCGAGATGAGGATCGATCCAACCCACACCCACCTCCCACCATCCCTATCCACCATCCCTATCCACCATCCCACATCATGTCCGTCCTGCCAGCTGTCTGCGTGGACCGGCCGGTGGGTAGGTATACGGTACCTATGCAGTGTAGATCTTGGGTTCCAATATGTAGGCATGTTCAGACGGACGGGCAGATAGATAGAATACGTGCGTGCGTGCGTGCGTGCGCGCGCGCGCGCGTGCACGTGGGCACGCTCTGTGACCGTCTGGCAGAGAAAAACGACGCCAGCTCGTCCACTGCAGAAGCAGAGGCGGCAAGCAGAAGCACGGTGCGGTCGCAGAACACCTCGCCGGCCGGCAGGAATCCTTCCCACCCCCCACGCAGATGCAATCAAATTAAGATACGTCCGCGTCAGGTTGCATGTGGCCGTGTAGGCACGCTACATTTCGCCCGTGCGTAGGTACGTGATAAATGCGCAGGTCGTCGGCGGCGGAGGGAGTCCGCAGCGATGTGCGTGTATGTGCGTGTATGTGCGTGTGTGCGTGTGTGTCGATCTGGCTGTACCTACGCATCGGCGACGTCGTCGAGGTTGGAGGTACCTATATACCTAGGTAGTGGGTAGCCATGCCTAATTTGGCGATGCCTATACCTACCTACCTACTTACTGACGGCGGCGTATGATCGCTTGCTGACGTCCGCCTTGTGCTGGCGAGAACTCCGAAGCGGGCAGACGCGAGATCTAGGTACCCAAGTGTATGCACAAGTCAAAAAGTACAAATTCAGCCAGTAAATAAAAACACTGCTGGTTGACTTGACCCAGGCAGGGATGCCTGTGACACGAAACATACGAAACCATCGTATACGACAAGGTTAGCCAGGTCCACGGAGCAGCTGACGGCACTGACGCACTGCCAGTCTTGCGTACCGAGGGGAGGGAAGATGTAAGAGCGAAAGGGCTGGCTATACTGGCCGTATGTGGCCCTCGATGTATCGATACCTCCACGCCTGGACATGCCGATAATAGGTATCCTTTGTTTACTGGTCTTCGTGATAACATACCTACCTACCTACCTACCTACCTACCTACCTGGCCTACACAATCCCTCCCACACTATGCAGACCCTACCCAGGAGAGACGCCAACCCCCCGTTCGGGATGAAACCCTCACGCCTATAGGTACCTTGGCTCTCCTCATGGCGCCCATCCCTCCCATTCGTCCGGGTCCGACGACCAGCGCGCGCGCATGTGGGCGGAATCCCATCGTCACGGCGGGCACGAATCATAACGGGACCGACAGGCCCCCGATCCCCCTGCGGAGGAGATCGCGCAGGAGGGGGCCATAAGAGAGAGAGAGAGAGAGAGAGAGAGAGAGAGAGAGAGAGAGAGAGAGAAAGGGGCTAGCGCGAAGGGCGACCACGGCGATGACGAGGAGAAAGGCGGCATTAACCGCCAGGTCGGACGACGCATGGGCCTCTTCTCGACGCTCGCCTGCCTGGGCTCTCGGAGCTGTCGGGCTTTGCACTCGCCGACCTGTCGTCGCGTCTGTCCTTTGGGGTGTTGATGTAATACCACGTATTAGTTAGAATAGCCCTGCAAGGCCGGGGCACTAGGGCGCCGACGGAAGCAGGAAGACTGTATAGGTTGGCACGTCGGTAGGTACAGGTATGCGTATGCGTAGGCACACCGCTGGCTGGCTGTACGAACATGCCTGGCTCGAGATAGAGAGACAAGAGGTAGGTAGGTATGCATGGGTTCAACTAACTTCTCTTCGTGCAAGTTGTCCCACACTCTGCAACGGGCGGACGATCCGCACAGAGACAGGCAAGGAGGCAGGCAGGCGTCGATACCTGTTCCTAGTCCTAACTGCTTCTATTCCCGTCTCTATTCCCATCCCCATCCCCGTCCCCGTTTGCCTCCTTTGCCCTTCCTCGTAACGCAACGCGCGTAGAATTCACCAACCCACCCACCCATCCGTTCCTTTGTCCGACTCGCTGTCCGCGAGCGAGCCGCGAGCGAGCGAGAGCCGAAAGAAGAAGCAAATCGACGACGAGCGGCAACACCAGGGGGGGGGCTGAACCGGGATCTCTCCCCACACGGGCGCTGGCAGGATTCCTAGCGTCTCTCGCTTCCACCCTCTCATCTCATCCCAGCTGGCGGTCCCCTCCATCGTGCCACCCCATTCGCCGGCGAACATCGAGTCGCCCAGCTCGGATGCTGGCTGGGCTGTTCGCAAGCGGCGTCGGCGACGCTCGCCATTGGCCCACGAGACACTCTTGCCTTATATACAAGGGGGGGGCCGTTTCCCAAGGCGGTCTGGCCAAGCCGGGTCATCATTCAGTTCTGCGCGGATTTGGATTGTGGCACTCGTGCGATAGGTATGTAGCTGGCTGCAGGTGTTCCATGGCTCACTTGCTCCTCTTGCAGGCATCTCCTCGGTGGACAGCACAAGGGGCGGGGAATCCCAACGAACCTCGATAGGTAGGGTAAAGGAGGGTGGTCGACGCATCCGCCATGCGGGATCTCCATTGGCGAAAAGGCTTGTTTTCCGCCCCCCCTCCCCGCCTCCCCTGTCGCCCTCCCCATCCTTCTTGCCCACAGGTAGAGGTAAAATAGACACCGACCAGGCCTGCGCGAGACGATGCGTTCACGAAAGGACGAGGCCGTCAGCCTCTACGCCTAGCGACGAAGTACAAAGGAGCAAGGAACGGGGTGGCGCCTCTGATTACAGGCAGGCCGAGAACGTTCCATGACCGTGTGGGAGGACATTAACCGGTCTCGGGACGGGGGACTGACCCAATGACTGCATCTGCAAGACGAAGGGGCCGGAAGGGGAATTGGCGGCGCCGTGGAACGTGGATTGTTGGCTGCGTACCTATGAGTGCTGATTTCCATTTCCATCGCCGCCTACACGTGCGCATTTTAGGTACCTACCTAGGTATGTCTAGGTAGGTTACGTGCCAGTCTGCACCCTATAGACAGGTAGGTTCTAGAACCAGCAGCAATAACAGCAAGGCTATAGGCAATATGTCGGCCAGCGATATACCCTCCTCTGTCTCCTCGCTGCTGGCCACACCGACGTCCAACTGCGCATACACCTGCCTCCGCATGCTACCTACATGCGCAGGCCGATAGGCGCAGCGACGCGAACGTCTCCAACGTCCCAAACCGGCAAACGGGGTTGACAATCGCTACATCATCCTCATCATCTGCCTCCTTGCCCGACCAACCACCGCCGTCGCCGCCGCAGCAGCCGCAACGCCTCGCCTCGCGCCAGACCCAGGTCCCCTCTCCCCCCCGCCTTACCTCATATCTCATCTCATCTCATCTCGCCAAGGCCACAGCCAACCCCGGTCCGTCCGTCTGTCTGTCTGTCTGTCTACCCTACCTCGATACCTCCGATACAATACAACAACATGCCTGCCTACCCAGCAGCAGCAGCATAAGCAGCCCCCCTCCAGAGAAGGGGGAAAAATCACCCCGCAAAACGCACCAGCGGCCGCAGGTGACACGGCGCGATCGCACGTACCGCCGCCCCCCTCCCCCTCGGCGAGCACTGGCCGGCCGACCCCACGGGCACGAGACCGATCGGCGGCGGGTGGCGTCGCCTGCGCTGCGCTGGGCACCCCACCCTCTGTCTCTTGTTTCTGTGCCCTCCGCACCTGGTGCGCCTATCTGCGGCGCGCGAAAGGGGAAAAGAAGCACCACGCAGTCAGTGTTCCAGTACCACACGTTTCTGCACCGCACCCCCCGCAACAGGCCCCAAAGCCTGGCGAGTACGAGTGTCCGCTCTCGAGAGAGTCGCAGATCGCGCCACCACGCTACGCCCACGCCCCCCGCTCCCCCCCCCCTGGCCCCGGCCGCAGCGATCGCGATTCTCGTCCCTCTGCCTCTGCTTCTCTCTCTGTGTCTCTCTGTGCCGCCAGCCTAGAGCCCAGCCAGGCCAGCCCCCTAAGGGTTTGTCTGTCTGGCCTACCTACCTACCTACCTACCTACGTAAGGCATGTAGGTAGGCACGTATAGGTAGGTACGTGCCGCGTGCACACCGCGTGCGTCCACGCCGCCGCCCGACCTCACCTTACCTCACCTCACCTCACCTCACCTCTACTCGCCCTACAAAGTCCGCCTTTTTTTCTTTAAAAAAAATACCTCTCTTTCCCTCCAAGTTTCACCCAGTTTTGGTCTAGTCTTGCCCCGGTCTCCCCCCCCTCCCCCCTCCGCCCTCCGCACCCTGCGAAACCAGCGACCGGGGACGCGCGGGCAGGCAAGCAGGCAGGCAGGCAGGCAGGCAGGCAGGCAGATGGGCAGGTCTAGGCTTAATGCCACACCGTATGCATGTACATATACCCCTTTACCTGACTAACGCCCTCCAGGCGTAAAAAGCGAGAAGTAAGCTTGTGCGAACGGTTCTAGGCACTACCTACCTACCTAGGTCGGTAGGCCTGTGTAGCAAAAGTAGCAGTCTAAGAGGGCGGCGGCCGCGGAAGCCAACGGTATATAGGTAACTACCTACCTACCTAGGTACCTAACTATTCGATTTCTGCGAGTAGCAGTCGTAGTAGCGTAGCGCTGGCAGCAACGGGCCGTATTGCTACTGATACCGAGAAAGAAAAAAAAAACAAGGGAGAGAAGAATGTAGACGGCACTACGAAGGAACGGGCAATAGCCCCCCTAGTCGTCAAGTCAAGTCAAGTCAAGTCACGTACCCACTACCAAGGAACCCAGAGCGATTACTGTTCTTCATCGAGCGTCGACGCATTCTATTGCCTCTTCGATCTGGCGGCGAGGGGCCGCTGCGCAATTTTCCCTTTTGCACAAGCTTCTTCTATCGTGATCATGCGATGGACAACCAATCTTCCCCCTATGTAACTAGCACTTCCTTCTCCGCCGCCTTCCTACCTCCCCCTAGTGGACCCAGAAGCGAGTCGGGGACGAGGAGAGGAAAAACATTCATGGATGTGATACTTCTCCGCCCTTGTAATTCCAGAAAGCCTTTGCCCAAAAGGAGAAAAAGCTCTCTCTCTCTCTCTCTTGCAACACGAAACCCTCCCCTCCCCTCTCGTGCAATGCTACCCTTCCTCCCCCCCCCTTTCGACCTCGAACTCTGATACTACCCACCAAAATGCTTATGCTAGTACCTTCTTTTGAGTGCCATGTATCCGACTACTCAAGTGATGCATGCGTGACGAAATAAAATACGAAAAAAAAAGAAAAAAAAAGGAGGAATGAATTCGGTATGTATGGTGTCGACACCTCAATACTGTATATGATTCCGTGACCGCGTCAAGAAGCAATGCAACCCTTCACCCTAGTAAAGTAAGGACCCCCTTCACTTTACCCCACCCCCCTCTTCAATTCCAAGGGTAGTACCGTAGAACGCCAGAGTTATCAACAGACTCCGAGAGTTAGAAAGGAAAAAAAAAAAAAAACGACAGTTTATATGGTGACAGGGAAAAGAGAGGAAGATAAGCAAATTTGTCACGAGAAACACCCCTACAAATTCAAGGTGCCAGCCCCCGCCTGTGCCTCAGTAACCGGGCTTGCCAGGCATAGGGGGTAACCCGTGGCCTGTGCTCATAGGCGGTAGGTGGTTGTGACAGAAGATCTTGCCCGTGCTAGACTTCATGCTGCCCATCTTGGCGGCGTCGATGAACTTGACCGGGTCTTCGTAGCTCTCGAGTTGGCAGCATTCCACATTCCTCATCCACCGGTTCGAGATCACCTCGTGCATCGTAATTCGTTTCGTCGGGTCCGGATGCAGCATGTTCAGAAGGAGCCGTCGGAGGGGCGCGGATTTGACGCAGAATTCGAAAGCCGCAATCTTCGGATACGCGTCCTTGCTCAGGTCGTCGGGGTTCGACGCCCGCTTCGCATCGATCTTCTCCCAGCCGGCGACGAGCTCGTTGTAGATCTTCTGGGCCGGCCCCGGCAATCCCGCCTCCGCCTTCTCCCACAGGTTGGCGCTGCAGGTGAGGTAGATCATGACGATGGCCGAGCTCCAGATATCGAGGGCCCGGGGGTCGTACTCGCTCTTCTTGCTGAGAACTTCGGGCGCGATATACGGCAGGCTGCCGCAGATGCCTGGTTTGCAGAGGCGCACGTCCACCATACCGATGCCGCACTGGCCGCCGGCTTCCCTGAGGCCCGGGTGGATACCCGAGAAGACCTCGGAAACGCCGAAATCGGTAATTTTCAGCTTGCTGTCCTTCGTGATCAGGAGGTTCTCCAGCTTGATGTCCCGGTGGGCGATCCCGTTGGAGTGCAGGTAGTTGATTCCCTGGCAGAGCTGCTTGAACAGGCAGAGGCGGTCGGTGGCGCGGCCCTCCTCCCTCAGGTACTTCTTCGACACGAGGGTGAAGAGGTCACCCTCTGAGCAATACTCCATCACGTGGCTCCAGCGACCGTGGTTCGTGCATAGGCGGATCGTCTCGACGATGTTGGGATGGTGCAGGCTCTTGGCGATGCTGTACTCAGACTTGATCTTCTTCTCGTAGTCGGCCAAGGTTTCTGACGAACTCTTGCTGCGGAACTCTTTGACGGCGTACATCTCGGTAGGGCAGCCCTTGCGCACCATCAGCGTCACCTTCGAGGTCGCGCCCTTGCCGAGGTGCTTCCCGTGCCGACCGAGAAGCTTATGCTGATACTCGAACTCCTTCATGAGATCCACGACGTCCACGGTGAAATCGTCAGGCAGGCTGAGGCTGAGCCGCCGGGCCTTCATACCAGTGCCTACATCGGGCGGGATTGCCCACGGCAACCGCGTCAACTCTTCATTGTTCTTCTTGTTCCGCTCCACGCTTCTCGTGCGTCGGTGCGAGAGGCCCTTGGCGGGGCCGAAGCCGACGCGGCCCCGGATGGAGAGCCCGGTGTGTGCCCGGACCTTCTTGGAGCGGTTTTCGAAAAAGTCACGCGTGGTGGGCATGGAAACGCGGTGTGACTTGTCCTTGGCATCGGGCACCTTGGTATCCGGGGCAATCTCCTCGGCCGAGTCGGGGGAGGGCGGCGTGCTGGATCTCGTCGCGATGGACGGCCTGTGGTACGAGAAACGGCGTCGGCTACTATTCGGTGTCATCCGATTGGCAGGGGGCACATTCGTCTCAGACGCCCCCTCGCCGTAATTGGGTTCCTTAAACGCCATCGTCGCACCGTTCCCCACAATGTGGGTGCTGCTGCGCTTAAAGATGGACATGGCCTTGGAAAAAGTAGAGGAGCGCAGCGCAAAGGACCGCGACGACGTCGAGAAGCGTCGCTCTGGCGGGGGTTGGCTGGCGTCAGTCTGCGTCGTGTCAATTTTGGTTAACGGCTCAGTTGGCGACACGGGTCGGAGCGAAGACGACGCTGTCGGCAGGGGCGAGGGAATAGGCGACGGAAGTGATGGGGGGGACGACAGCGGCAGCGAGGGCGGGAGAGCCGAAGCAGCAGGCGACGCGGCGTATAAATGGGTCTCTCCGGGGGCGTCTTTATTACTACTATGATTACTGACGAGACTTAGGGAAAGGTCGGACGGCTCTGGAACCGACGAAGAGGGAATAAGAGGATTAGTAATGGAATCTCGATGCTGGTACGTGTCGTTCTGGTCGCAGTAGCGGAAATCCCGTGATTGTCTCGCGCTCACCGGGGTGATGGGCTCGTTAGCGAATGATTCGCTGCCGGTCTCCTCATCGCCCTCCTCGGGAATGGGGGTGGTGAGGTCTACGGGGAAGCGCCGGAGCGACTCAATGGGCGTGGGGCTGATGCTGCACGAGACCGAAGACGCCGATGACACGGACGACGCATTGAACGACGTGGTGGACGGCGACCGGGAGATATCGGTGTCTGCGGCGGCAATTGGGGTTACAATGGGCGGGTCAATAGGGAGAGGCGGGCGCCAGAGGCTGGATTTACCTGTACCTGTGGTGGAAGACGCAGACGACGCAGGCGCAGACGCAGACGCAGACGCGGGTGCAGACGCCGAGATCTGGGTGGCAGCGGCAGCAGCGGCAGCAGCAGCAGCAGCCGCCTCGTTCGCTGAGACAGCGGTTGAGAAACCCTTGACGACGTGCAGCGCAGACGCTGGCGAGGATGTGCGCAGGACGGTGTGGTGGTTAGAAAAAGAAGAGGAAGAAGGATGAGAGGAAGGGGAGGAAGAGAGACGGGCGGAAGAAGAAGAGGTGGTGGCAGAGGCGGGAGGGACAAGAACGCTAGCGGCAGGAGTGCTAGCAGTGCCAGTAGTGACGGTCTGGGATGCTAGGAGCGGCGAAGGCGCGGCCGCGGCCGTGGGCGAAGGCGAGGGTGATGACATCGCTGCAGTCAGGGTTTGTGGGGCGGGCTGCTATCTTTGTTAGGTAAGGCCGGTAGGTAAGCTGGGCGCCGGGAGACGTGCTGTGTCGCAGCGAAGGGCGATACAGGGAATAAATAAATCGACCCCCTCCGACGGCCACACCACGCCCAGCGCGCTAGGGCGCTGGATGGAGGGCAGCCGGTCGGGCGCGGATATGGGGGTCACAGCCAGACGCGGGAGGAGGAGGGGGGAGTAACAAGAGGGAAGCAAAGTACCTGTACAGACAACCAGACAGCGCCTAGGAGACAAGCGGGGGGCACCCCCAAGTTCGCCTGGAGGAACACCTGAAGCAGTAGCGCTGTAGCGCACCAGGTGCGGGTGCTGGAGCGCAGCGGTGGGTGGGCCGCCGGTAGCCGGTACGCCCGTGCTGCTGCTGGCGACGCCCGCGCGACGAGGTAGCAGTGACAACAGTACCTAGGTACCTACCTAGGGCCGATCAGGGGGGGGGGGGAACCGAGGGGGGGACCGAGGGGGGTGCGAGGTAGAGGAGACGGACGGGCAGGATGGCCTAGGATATAAGTAGAGACGAGCAGAGACGGGGCAGAGCGTTGGCGGTAGGTAGGTGGTAAGTAGCAGCTACCTCCCGCTTATAGCGAGGGTACGGCGAGGAGGGTGACTTCGGCGCTGTTGCTGGCTCGAGCGATATTTCCCGCCCAGTGGGTTTTCCACTTGGCCCAAGCTGGCACCCGGGCACGCTAGGCTGGTCAGCGGCGGGCCCGTACAATCTGCTTGGAGTCCTGTCCCAAAACGTAGTAGACCGATCCGGCGAGACACGCCAGCCCCATGTCCGGGCTAGCTGGGCTAGCTAATAGCTGGTTGTCGCTGTAGGCTCTGGCTCGGTCGACAGGTAGGCGGCCCGACTCTCTCCTGGCTGGACAGGCGATCTTGGTATCGCACGAGATTTAGGTGCGGCGCCGAGAGCTATGCAAGCGCGCCTTCGACCGCCGTCCCAGCCTACCCAAGGCGAGAAGAGGGCAACCCGTCGGCCGAAGGGGCTAGTGGCTTACCGTCGCAAGAGAGAGAGAGAGAGAGGCAAACCGCACAGGGCCAATTGACAGTGGCTATTCTACCATCCGCTTGCTGGCCGTGCCGCTAGGCCACGGGTTGGCTCGCTCTCGGATTCGCTCGGTCGATTCGGCTTTCCGATGACGTTCTTTGTCTGGACTAGCAACTCGTCCTTGTCGTTGTTCGTCCCCGGTGGTCCTGGCGCTATGGGGCGTCGTTCGTCGGCACTGCGGGAATAACGACCGGTCGTCCTCGTTGTCGGATGTTATTGCGACTAACACCAGTCTTCGTGGCCGCCTGCCCTCATGTACACGGTTGGGTCTGCGTCTAAGTCTCGAAGGGCGGCTCCGTGTAAGAGGATCGTTCCCAACAAATCCTTTTTTTTTTCTCCGCAGCACGAAAAGAAAGGCAGCGTTTAAAAAAACGAATTGTCAAAAAAGAAAAAAGACAATGACCAAGACGGGAGCACCAGGGTGAACAACAGCGAGAAATCGGTAGAGTCTGCACACAATCGTCTTGGCTTCTCCCCTTCTCGGGATGTTCGATGCAGGTGCTGACCCGGGCGGTTTGGTGGGCGGTCGTAGTGAGGGCGTGGTGGCACACCAAGGCGCGACGCCGTAGCGGCGAGTACGAGTGATCGAGAGGACCCGGAGATCTACGTTGCCTGAATGCCAAGGCAAGCGAGGTCGGTCGTAGGGGGAGGCAGAGTGGAGAGGAGAGGGAGAAAACGAAAAAGAGAAAAAGGGTCTTCTGGGGGAAGGGGGGACGAAGGTCGACTATGTTATATCAAGGGGGGAAAAAGGCCGCAGAGCGTCTAATTTGGTCTGGCTCGGTACTGCGATGTAGGCATGTACGTAGGGGCACGTTGGATGCGTCAATGTGCGTATGTATGTATGTATGTATGTGTAAGTCGAAGAGCGCTGTGGGTGCTGGCTAGGCCGGTCGTGGATCTTCCTCTCCAAAGTCGCAATCCGCATGCGAGCAACAAACCCACTACCTATGGCGCCCTAGCACTATGTCGAGCCCAGTCCTCGTAGGTCCAAAGCGAGGAACGAGATAGGTGCGGAGCTACGTCTCCTGGTTGGCCAGTGGGCCGGCGGGTGGGATGCGTAGTGGCTAGGGTAGGGCAAGGCAGGAAGGGTATAGGACGGACAGCGTAGTGTTGGCGTAGCAGCGTTACGTGTGGACGTGCGTGGAGGTAATGGAGGTATGGAGGTATGGGGCGTGCCTAGGCTTATAGACGCAATTCACACAGAGATGGGCGGGATCCTGTGCGGCTGCATTAGGAGGACCCTGCGGAGAGTAGCGGGTGCTCGTCAACGCCGGCTGCAGGAGACGTCAAGGGAAAAACCCCGGTCGCGATCAAACTCGGGTTTGATGGAAGTTAGGGTTGCTATCTAGGCCCCGGAGGCGTTTCTCTCTCAGGTCGGTGTAAGTAATAAGTGGGCAGTGCGAGGTAGTACAACACAGGAAGAGAGAGAGGGAAAGACAATTGTGAATAGGTAAGTGGTATAGGGCGGTGGGGGATTATTCGGGAGTCTCGTGTCGGTTCGTTTCAGCACGAATCTCGGCACGAAGAGACTCGCAGAAACGAGAAGGTAAAGAAAGGGAGAGGAGCATATGTCGAGTTAAAAGAGGAGTTGAGTTGAGGTTTGGGGGTTGAGCGTGCGGAACTCTGGAGAAGGGAAGGGGCAGAGGCGGGTCGAGAAAGAGGTTCAAGATGGTAGTTTTATCCAGGGCCGGGGAGATCTAAGATACTGCCAGTACTACACACTATTATCTCGAACTTCGGGGCATCGTGGGCTTGGCATACGTGAATGCATTGCTGGTCTGTGTCGGATCTCGACTGCTGGCTTGTCGAGCGAGCCGTCTTCGGTAGGACCTGTGTACGCAGCAAATTGCGCGGCAAAATCCATATAACGCTTGGCAGAGTCGAAGTTGTCGACATACCTCATACAGTCTGGGACATACAGTATGGGAGATCGCGGTATGTGCCAGCAGGTACATAATTTCGATATACTCATATGGTAATTTCCATCAAATGGACCCGGGCGTTAAAATTACGCACATTAGGTAACTGGGTGGGTACCTAACCTTTGCCAACCTCATAACCGCCCGGGTATAAGGTCGACTTGCGACAAAACCCTGTGGAAGAGGTACCTGGCGCGGTATCTACCTTAGGTACCTTATGGGCAGAGGCGTTTAGATTACAAGTTGATGCTGCTAATATCCTGGATGCCGCTCCGGTGTATGCATATACTAAAGGAATAGGTAGGATGTATAGAACTTGTTGTTCGGCATGCCTGGGTTGATTTGGCAAGTTCGCTAGTAATACTACCTACCCTCTACACCAACCAGCAAACCTGCCTCTACACGTACGCACCCATACTCAGTACAGCGTCAATAAGTAATCAAAGCACGAGATGCCGACGGTACCCTATCCTATACTCTACATGCATGTGGACACGCATTGGAATCCCTACATTGGGTGGATGTATGTGTGTATGCACATACCTATGTGTTGCTTGCCAGGAACGCTGCACCTCCGCGGCGAGAGGGGTGGGAGGGGTGGAGGAGGCACTCCATATGCGCTTGTGTGCCGGCGCTGCGATTCGCTAACCGTTAGGAAGGTCTGCCACTGCGCAGCAAGTCGTAGGTACCATCGATCAAAGGCCGAACCTCTCTGGTTTCCTTCTTGGGCTGCTTGGAGACCCCGGACCCCAGCTTAGACTGGCTGTTGTGTTGTCCAAGTGGGTAAAGCAAGGGGCGCTATTCCCAGATCCATCACCGGGAACTTGAGGCGGTTCATAATTTTATGCTCGGCGGCGGGTAGCGCGAGCGTAACTCAGCATTTGTCGCATCGCCTATGAAGTATGAGGGCGAGGGACACAAGATCCGCCCGGAGCGCGACTTTAAGGGCAGCAGGAGAGACAGAGGGACGAGACCGGACGTCACCTACGTACGTGCATGTACGTCTGTGTGCGTATGGATGGGCGGACGGACGGACGGATGGATGGATGGATTGATAGACGGATAGACTTAAGGGAATTAATTGATGTTGTACATGGTATGGATTCATCGATGCCAATCCCTATGTACGTGTGTATTGTGTACATACCTACCTCCTCCCCGCCTCTTACCTTGTTCATAGATGCCTCCTCTCTTACATGTCCCCATCTCCTCTCTGTCTCTGTCTCTCTCTCTCTCTCTCTCTCTCTCTCTCACACAGCATACACAACATACACATGCCAACGTAATGATAGGTAAGTAGATAATCGAACACACTGCTATACATCCGCACGGTACACCCGACCTTGCCTTCGAGAGGTACCTACCCAAGGCGCCCCCAACGGTATGGGGAACGAAGCATTTCGCACATACATACATGTTCACACACACACACATATATGTACGTGTTATTAAACTTCAGCCACTTTTCGCTCCGGAAAAAGGGGGCACATCGCCGTCTCCGCCAGACGTCGAATTCCACAGGCATGCTACATAAGCCGTGCGGTAAGCCATGCTTGGCGGTAACCTCAACTGATGACAATGGGCTATCGCATGCCCACCCCAACTCAACATCGATGCCCATTGTAATTCCCTAGCGGCACCCCCCAACGTCTATCCATGTATTGGGGCAGGTATAGACGTGTACGTGTACGTATACTATATGTATACATACCGGATGGTGCACGCAGGCAGTACCGTAGAGGTGGCCGCCCCCAAGGCACGGAATCGACCTCCTCTACATACATACATATAGGTTAGGAGGTATCTACTGTTGGTATTGACGGATACGCCTCTGCGAGTACGTATTCGTCTAAGCTTATATGGGGGATCAACCTGTAGGCAATTAGCGCTTAATCGTGTACCTATCGGTGGATTGATTCCCCATATGCACGTATATCATGCCCTGTTATCTTAGGTACCTACCTACCTACCTACCTAGGTAGGTAGGTTTCGAAAAATGCTCCTGGGAATACTCTTTCATCCTCTCCTTGTTAGGGATGGTCCAGCAAAGAGGGCACAGTTCTAGTTCTACCTGCCAAGCCCATCACCGATGATTGCTCAATCCCTTCGGATCGTCTGCCTGCTGGGACCATCGTGGTGCATCTCGTCTGCTACGTAGGAAGGCGGTAGTAGTGTTAGTGGGATGAATCTCCCCCCCTGGCTGCCAACCCCGATGGTGCTTCTTGTCATTCTCGTCGCTACTGTCAACATGCCCTCTCCTGAGTCGCCCAGCTTGCGTGCCTAGCTCGGGCATGGCACCGCAAAGCACCCTACGCCCTTCCTGGGTCTCGGGATGCTTTCCCACACGGCCTACGCTACCATCTGTCGCGAGGGGAAAGATCTCGCGGGTCCAGCGTCATCGACGATAGTTACTCTGGGTTCGGGACGAGGTGTTGTTAGATCTACGATAGCCTCGGTAGCTACGAGCACCCACGTTTACGCATGTATATGCATGTCCGTATGTCTGGATACCCGGTATACTACGTGGGATAGGTGTGTGATGATATCTGCCCGCTGGGTCGAGAGCGTATGGGCGAACCCATTCGCGGGTGACTGCCGTGATTGAACCTCTTGGCGGCGCGATACGGTGCTCAGTTATGTGTCTGTCTTGGTTCATCTGCCTTACCAATCGTTACGCGGAGAAGTGATGCTAGCTAGGTAGTTAGCAACATGGGCAATACCAAGAGGTTGCTCGTCCAAGTAGGTAGGCATGTCCGCCTGTCTGTACGTAGTATGTTATTCACGAAGCCGGGCCAAGGGGCATCGCTTGGTGGAGCGCGTGTCCGCCCTCTGGCCCCAGCCACTACCTATCCCCCGGTCTCTTCTCTTCCTCTCGCTTGCCAAGGGCCGAGGTATTTACCTCGCCCATTGAACGAACGAAGCGTGCGCTGGCCCTGCTCATGGTCCTTGACGCCAGGCGTTAGCTGCAGGGAGGATTGTAAACAACCGTGATTGCCGATCGCTTGCGGTAGCCCGCTCGAGACGATGATGTTATAAGTGTCTCCCAATGCCAATGAGCGGCGGTCTATTTTTTCTCTCTCCCTCTCATCCCGGTCCCATCGAAAGCCCACCAGGACACATCTAGATAGAGTGCGTGGCGCTCTACAGCATCAGGTACGTCACCAGGGAAGTCCCATCACGATGAGGCCGATTTCATTCGCCTTGGCCCAAGATGCGTGTAACGAGGACAATCGTCGTCTCTGGGATGGTGACACGAGCCAGTCGCATTTCTCATAGGCGCCCTGGGCTCTCATGCATCTTATGGATGCACCCAGACCTCACGAGGTTGCTTCTAGAACCGCTGTTTGTTCTTCGCTGCCAGTCGAATTTTCCCAGCTGAACATCTCGTACCCCCCTAGTATCCCTTCACCAGGCCTCTACGACGTACTACGTTGTAGTAGTTGACACCCTAGTATGATAGCCGATGGAGAGATTGTGTGTGTGTGTGTGTGCATGGAATGGGTGCATTCAGTATGAACCCGTCCGCTCTTGGCCTCTGACAGAGGATCCGACGTTTTCACATAAGCCTGCCAAGGCTTCCTGGATCAGCGCTGTTGCACCTCTCTTGATGCGCCGAGCATTGGCGAAGATGTCACTAGATACCGTCTTCCATTAGCTAGAAACACAATCGAGTACAGGGACGAGGAAAAGGACGAAAAGAAAAGAGAAGAATGCGTGAGACGGGAGAGGATAGCATCTCTTCAAGCGCCCCCGACACTGTTTTAACGCTGTCCCGGCCTCCTTTTGCGTATTATAACTGGGGGTATTCATCAGGAGGAGCGTGACTTTATGCCGAGCCGTCCCCGAGGGGCGGCCACGGCATGCGTCGTCCCTATTTGTGTGCGAATCGCCGCATTTCACCCCCGTTTTTGTCCTTTTCCCTTAGTTTTCATTCTGAAAATTTTTAGAGGTGGTACGTCTGCGTATCGTCATAACGGGGGAGATCTATCTTAGATCCCTCCTCCGTCGCCACGTACCGACCAGCCCTGACAATTACTCGTGTGAGCTGTCTCCGCAGTCTCCTCAGATTCTTGACACAACCTCCGACGGTTTCTTAACCTATCATTCGAGCCACGCGTGGCAGGACACGCAGTAGATTCGACAGAACGTGATCGCGGCGAGTATAATTCGCTCGGGTTCGCAGGCGTACCGTGAACTACCGACAGTAGCAGAAACCCTTCGCGTGCTAGAGAAGAGGCAAAGGGCGGGTTAGTAAAATGCTCGCGATGACGACTCGAAGCCAGAATAGATCGTGTGTGCTAGCGAGTTCCTCTTCCAGGCTTTCCCTTCCCTCCAGGCACTTGGCGAGAATGCAGGCCCAGGTTGGGAGCCTGTAGGGACATCGTCGAGTGCGGACGCGAGACAGCCCATATTCCCAATCTAAGCCGGATGTCGAACACTACAGATGCCTTGATTGGCTGCCACCGCACCTGGATGCATTTTAGTTCCTCTCCCACGTAGCAAGAGGGGTGGGCGTGTTCCCTCGTCGACTTCGCGATACCATCCTCTTCAAGGTGCCTCTTAGTAATTCTCGCTGGAAATAGAGACGTGCTCTTGGCAACCCCTCCCTCGCTCTCGTCCACCATCCGGGACGAGCCAAGCTGAAGAGATGGGCGAGGGCCATACGAACTAAGCAGACCGAGCGAGGAAATAGGAAACAGGCGTTGGTCGAGATGGTCGCCTAGCGTCACCTGACCAACACGATGCCGGCTGAATGCCGCATAGGCTCTATAGGAGAATGTCTGCGTCTCATTCGCGTGTATTTACAGCAGCGGGACTAGATTGCCCGCCAACCGAACAGAATCTCGTTCTCAGAGGCGCAGTGTTCGCGGCGTAGTTGATGAATCAAATCCTGCATCCGGCTCTCCCGTGGTGCTTTTCCCCACGAAGTTCGATTCGTCCCTCCCGACCTGCTGGCACCGTAAGGGGGGGGGGGAGGCGCCGGGCCAAACCTGAGTTGCGACAGATGGCACCCACACGCAGCGCGCCTTGATAGAATCTCTACCATGTCTCCATATCCTTACTAAATTTGAATACGTGCGGCCCATACAGGCAGACTTGTTATGCCCTCGTGCTGGTCCCGGCAACCCGTCGAGTTGCGAGTAAGGAGAAAGCATGTAGGTACATTTACACCCACGCCCAGAACGTACCTACGTGCCCCCGGCTTGATCGAAAATGGCAATCCGCCAAGTTCACTACAGGGCCTTATTTCCCAATCTCGAAGCCATGACATGGCTAGACAAGCTCGATACAGCGTCGTATTCTCGCTCCCCCCACGGAACCTGTGTCGGCCATGGCATCGTTTGACCTCGCCTGGTCCTGCAGTCATCCCAAAGCGGCCGGACTCGTGCAGGCTGGCCTGCTACTGACGACGGAGTAGCGGGATCGGGAGGAGTTGTCTACCGATCACAATTCCTTCGCCTCTCGTGACCTAGGAATCGCACCCTCCCCTCGTCCTGCATTCGTTAGTCGCACTCAGGACTTTTCCCCAGGCTCAATTTACGATGCCAGAAACCGCACTCTGGTTGAAATGCGCTGAGCCGTCTTGGCCTTGCCGCCGCAATCACTTGTGTGGCGAACGCATATTGCGAAATAGATGGCCAAGACACGGTCAGGGTCAGCCTGCGCCCCCCGGTCTCTGTGCGTGTGCGTGTGTGTGTCAGGTATTGTTCGCGAGAGGGCGTCGACGTAGTGACGTCGATGATTCTCGCCCTGGGCGAAGTGGTCAGCCTTCTGAGGCTCTTGGCTGAGCAACACAAGCCCTCTGACCCGCGCGTACATATACCAATTCGATGCATCCATGCATCCGTACACACGTACAGATGTGTACATACCTACGTAGGCGTCTCTGCACATATAAATAAGGTCACCTAAACGAATAGTGTCTCATGGCCACGACCCGAATTGCGTCTACCTAATCCCCTTTCCTGACTACCGAAATTCAGTACCACGAAATACGAAGTACCCGCGTAGACGCTTTGCTGCAGCGACCGGATCCCGGCCAGTCGCCCCTGTGTACTCGGAGCCATCCCGGGTCCGAGTGTTCTCAATCTCTGCACATAGGTATTATAAGGGGAGATTCTTAGGAACGTTCACGAGGAACGGGCCCCCTTTTTTTAAAGGAAAAAAAAAACCGATGCGGGATTTACCGTCAACTAGTTGACATGACAACAAACGGCGACCCGTAGGGTTACGTCGAAAGGGGAGGAGAGGGCGATAATAGAGCCGACGGTGAAGATCGCTCGGTAGGCAGGACTTGCCTGTTCACGCCACCGATCCATGAAACCGGCGTCGTAATTGGAAACAAGAGAAAACGGGGGGGCGAGTCGTTGCCGTCTCTGAATGGGCGCCCTGGGGACACGCGGACATGAATATGTATATGTATGTGTGGGAAGCCTCATAAACCGCCCAACATCCGATGGATGATAGCCGTCCAGCCCCATGTTCTATCACTAAAAGTTCCTAGTCTGCTGTTACTGTCAGCTTCACGACACTATCGCAGAAAGTGGCGGTGAACGGGTCGTTTGGGAGCGTTTTCTTTCCAACAAACTATGCACATACAACGCGTCCCGTTCAGTGTGTTGTTCTCCGTGGTATGTCTCTCTACGTAATGTGTGTAAGTGTGTATGTATACGCCGATGGGCAAGTGTGCCAACGACGACTTCAGAATAACACAGAATACATACATATACATTCCTCCGCTTATCCAGCCGTCCTTTGCTCGCAAGGGGTTCCCTTCACAGTGCAGAATCCTGACTACATGACGCAAGAACCGAGTGGTCGCTGGTCAGCGGAGGGAATCCAAGCCAACATCATTGGTGAAGGGGGCTTCCCGTCTCCAGGTTTTCCCCACGCCCAACCGGCCCCTTGCCTGCTCGCCGTCTGCTCGCCGTCTGCTCGCCGTCGTGTGCCATCTTACTGCTTCAGGACTCGAGCAAACACGGTCTCTCCCCGGCCATCGCCATCGCAGAGCTTGTTTCGGTCAAGAAACGTCCGCATACAGCCACTTGCTGTCTAGGGTCCGGGTTTAGATCCCTCCTCGGCCCCCTCTCCCTCCATCACCCACCCCCCCTTTCCGTTCACCATTCACGCATGGCTTGCTTGTATGTAGGAGGTATGTATGCGATGTATGTATGTATGTGTACATACATACCTATACATATACATACCTCCTCTTCCCGCAGACGCCCACGGCCCAGACACGAATATCCCCCAAGTTAGCGAAGCCAAGACGGGTGTTAGTGCACCTCAATTACCGTATCGGTGCTCCATCCCGTCTTGTCCGCGGTATTCTGGAGAAAACAAGCTCTGGAGCGAGATGCACTGCTACGTGTGTACGGCGCCTTGGCTAGAATGACGAGTGGTCTACGTGAAACATACGTCGCCATTTCTGGGCCCGCCGCGTTTCTGTGCCTGTATGTCTCTGTCTCTGTCTCCAACATGTGTGTTGTTTAAAATGCCTCATACCGACACACCGAGATCACACTACGCATTGTATTCTACACAGTATGCACCTATCGTATTGTACGGACGAATACCTAGGTAGATATTTATGTGTGTACATAAGTATGTATCGCATACCTACCTTCTACCTGGACCCGGCTCCGCCGTGTGACAGATAGAGAACGAACGTGTCGCTAACGAACGCCAGGGCCCTAAGGGAACGAACCGTCTGGGGAGACGGAGCCAGCCCTCTGGGAAGGGTATCAAATGTCTCACGCCATTACCGACATGACGCCTCTCTTCCGCCTCACCCCAAGAAATAAGAAGAACGCCCAACCAACTCGCGGCATGGCAACAACGGTGACGGGGCTTGCTGATGAGGAGCTTGCCGTGCCGTCCTTGTTTGGTTGCGCGGCGTCGTCGTATAAGTTCCACTGCCGTCCCCCCTGCCAAGTCGATGGTGCGCAGATCAAATCTCTTGGTATTGGGACAACTGACGCTACGGGGTTCGGATCATCAGCGCTTGGCATCGAGAGAGAGACCTTCGGGAGCGAAGACATCGGGCGGATCGGGTCCTTGGCGTCTGCGGATGAGAAACACGGCCTCTTGCCGCCAACGATGCCTTCCTCGCTCCTCCTCGCCCCCCCTTCCCATCGATCCTCGCCCGTATACGGCCACCGATGGCGCTGGTGGATGGAGGCTTGCGCTGCCCAGAAGAGCAAGGTGTGGTGCTGGATCGATCCGGATGCCTGCCGGAATGCAGCTATATTTATCTGCTTGGCTCCCCTACCTTCCATTACGCGCGCCTCGCAGGCAGGCAGGAGGATCGCGGGGATTTGCTGCGACGAGTATGCACATCAGCTCGAAGGATTCGCTGGGCGTGGGTGCGATGCTCGTGTCTCCTGACGAGGCGGCCTGCCACAACGGGTCCCACCCCAGATACCAAACTGCCGTTCGTCGAGACAGATCTTTCCCACGCCAAGCCTGCGTGCAACACACTCCAAGGCCGAAAGGATACAGACATGTTGCATATTTCGCCGGGTTCTCCTAGTATGCATTCCCAGCGTCCCGCTGGCTCGGCCACAGAGATACTGTGCAAAAAATGCGAAGAATGCACATACGCCAAGCCTCCAAACCTGGCTGCTCCTATGACCAGGTGACGTGTTCTCTGTGTCCACTTCTCTCTCAGATGGGGAGTGAGTGTATTCGGCGTCGCCAGCTCGCAGTTCCCTTGCCATCGCTCACCCATGCCCGGCTACGTGGTAACTCGCGGATACTGATGTCAAATCTAAGATGGCTCTGCTGTAGGGGGGGCCCGATGCGTGCAAGGTCCCTCACCTCAGCCTCTCCCGGTCCGGCCGCTCCCATGCGCCACGTACCCTCCATCTCATGTCCTGTGGTTGCCAGCTCGGTACATAAACCCCTCAGGGATCACGCCCGACGTCGCCGCCATCGGACCCTAGGGCCGTCCTACCTCCATTGGACGCCACTGGCGACAACGGAGAGACGGAATGGCCACGGCGGGCTCACAGTCTCCGGCACCCCGACGGAGTTCTCCGGCGATCCGGGTACATTCATGCGTGCTGTAAAGCAGCCACAGAGGCACCAGAAATGACATACCCTACGCGTCTCGGACCTGTTCTGGGCCTGCTATTCCGAGGCAGGTGAGCTCGCTGCGCCTGCGCCACCTATCCGCCCTAGTCCGCGTAATGGGTCTGAGCCCAGCTGTATGGCACAGGCACGACATCGAATTTGTCACGAAGGGCCCCCTTACCACTCGCCATGGAGCAGTCAGTCACCGGAGCCCTACGACGCGTCAACACAGGTAGATCGATTCGCCCCCTCGTGAGTCTCTGCGGCCGTGAGTGGCCCGCGCGCGGCGCTGATGCGCGGAAGGCCAGCGGCCGAAACAGAGCGGCCCGTTAGAGAAGCGGTGGGCGAGCCAGCGGCGAATCGAAGGCTGCGTTGTTGGTGGAGCTGCGTCGCCGAGAGCTTTGCGCCATCCCTCGCGCAACTCGACTGGCCAGTCTGGAAGAGAATGCGAGCGCCCAAGCATCCACAGCGTTATGTGCGATAATCGCATACCTGCTTCCACGAGACGTTCCCGAGCGACGGGCCCAACCCTAGTCCCCTTCCCCTCTCCTTCTATTGGAGACATAGGATGGTAGAGAAGGGCTTTCCCGTAGAGAAAAGCATTTCCAAGGCCGCGTTTATTTTGATTGGGGTCAAACAAGTGCCTTCTGAGCTGTGGTAGGGAATGAAATTATCCGTCCCGTAGGCCGCAGTGATACTATCGCTCGACTGCGCCTCCCGGCCACGACGCTTCGGGTCGGAGGATGACACATCAACTATGATGTTGATAACTCCCATGTAACCGTTCTGTAGCGTGCCAATATGCTCGCCTAGGAAAACTCGGAGATGGGTTCCACGTGGTCGGGTATCACGAGGTTCGAGGTCGCAGGGCCAGACCTCTTTCCGAGGGTAGCATTGACGGGTAGCCTATGCTGTCCTCCTATCCAGTAGAATAGGGGTTGAGAGACCTTACTCCATATGAGTATAGGTTTGCGACAACTCTTACTACGCCGAGATTCGGTGTAGCATCGCCCTCGTCCTCTCCTCTCCTCGCCGAGACAAACACATCCCGCCCTAGGCTCACAAGTCCTCCCTCATACTCCCTCTGCCCCCTTACGGTTAAATATAAACACGCGCCTGTCCAAATGCTCGGTTTCTGATGGAATACGGTGAGGTTATGTAAGCTCCGGCGAGGATGAGGGTGATATTTCCACCGCGGCGAGCAAGGGCCGCACGATTCGCCGATAAATACGACCCTAGTAGAGAGCCGCTATATATACATGACTAATGTCCCGCGTATTTCAAAGCCTTCCCGTCAGTTATACGTTCGGGTGAGCGGCTGGCGCTGGAGCCTGAAAAGGGAGCACTGAGCCCGTCGCGTCCCGTCGCGTCGCAACTTCTGGTCGGGCCGCTGACGAATATATCATGCCAGCAGGGCCCGGCCGAAGAAACAATCTCCCTGCGAGACACGGGACCCGTCGGCCGGACGCGCCAGCGAGCCACGGTCGCGGGCCTGGCAACGTTTCTCGTGTAAGCTAGGCGGTGTTTGCAAGGAAACATGTGACGTGTAATTCGACAGGCCGACTGGCCGTCGTCGTCATTACCTCGCGGAAAAGTACGGCCTCGCTCTCCTGCGCAGGAGTCCTGATTTAGACCATCCGTGATGCAACTTGCCCCCGGTTGGTCGGTTGGTAGCAAGCCGAGCCCACGACACACAAGCACGGAACCAAAAATAGCCTCCAGATCCCTTGCTTACATCTCTAAGCTGGCTCCCTGCCGGGCCTGTAGAATACACGCAACAGCCCCTTGGGCAGTCAGATACTACTCTCCCCTTTCCGCCTCACGTAGCCCCCAGCCCTTATTCGCGCGCGCACTGCACTTCCGCTGCATCGCCGCGCGTAAGACTACGGTCATACGACAGCCCCGCGGCGGCAGCAGGCGTGGCAATAGTAGCGCCGCGCCCCGAGCCACACCGTCGCGAGGACGCGCGGCTCTCACGGGGTGGTGGGCGCGCGCGCGCGTACGGGCCGGAGCCAGTCGGGTGGGCGGGGAGGGGCCGCGTGGTCTGGGGACAGGCCGTAGGCAACCCCCCTTCCTCCCCTCGCTACCTGCGCGCTGCGCTCCCGCTGCTTGTGTCTCTCGAGTGCTGCTCCGCCCCGCCCCGTCCTGTCGCACCCCGGGACCCGAGCGGGCGGCCGGCAGGCACGTAGCGGTGTCAAGCCCACTCCCCTTGGCTCCCCTGGGCTTTTTCCTCGTCTGGCAGGAGAGCAAGGGCCGGGATGGCGTGTGCGTGTACGCGCTGGTGCCGTAGCGATGGATGGGATAAACGCCCCTGCTCGCTCGTCGCGCCCGTTGATCGCCGATCCCCCGTCTCATCCCCCTTATCTCACCTCAGCTCGCCGGCGGAGCGGGAGGGAGGGAGAGGCTTGGATCGCCCCAATGTGGTGTCGTCTCGTCGTAGATCGTTACCGCCCTCGTGCTGTCCGTGGTCTCCATCAGCCGGCCTGTCTAGGTTGTGATTTCCCCGAGTCAGCTCGCCCTAGGGCTCCCTTGACGAAATGGTCGGTCGGGGTGCGTGAGAAAGACGTTGAATAGGTAGATAGATAAGTAGGCATGTAGATAGGACGGGTGGATGGCAACATTGATAGAGTGAGGTAGGATATCCCTAAGGAAATGAAACAAGAAGTTTAACTTTCTTTGTTGGCAAGCCTTTGTTCTTCTTCCCTTCTTCTCTCCCCTCTCTCCTCGAATCGCCCCCGACACTGTCTCGCTTCTCCTCTTATCATGCTTACCTACCATAGCTTCTAGAATCCTCGCGTGTACTGTTCCTGCTGGCAGCGGTGCTGCCGTTGCTTGGGTTAACAGAATGCCGCCTCGTCCCTTGCTCACGCGACACCCCTGGATCCGAGCCCATCGTGGGTGCAGTTGTCCGACTGGCTCCCCTGCCGCCAAGACCGCGGCTGAGCCGCGAAGACGACGGCGACGGTGCGGTGAAGAGTATGGGGCAGTCTCGACACCGGGGTACGGTGCGGTGCGGGCAGTCCGGCTCGTACGGGTTAGAGCAGAGGCTGCCGCTGCTGCGGTACCGACAGTGGCAGCACACGAAGCCGATGGGTTGGTGGTGGTTCTCCGCGGGCATCATCGGCCTCGTCCCGCCTCCGTCTAATGATAGGTACCGGTGTAGGTGCTTGTTCTGGCTGCTAGAACACTCGAAGCTGTGACGGGTACAGTTAGTTATTTGATAGGATTGTGTCCGCGAGATCGTGTAGGTATCGAGCCAAGTCGTATGTGCCGGCGTGGAGGTTTCGAATGGGGGGGAGTCGTTAAAGGGGTCGAAGTTGCCTCACCAGAATAATAATATACGGAGGTCGGAGTCACTTAGTTGGATTTCTGTCTCGCTTCTCTTCTACGGCTAGCAGACTGGCTGCTTTCCCAGTTTTACTTGATACGCAGACAAATGCCACACAAACTTCCCAGGCAAGGTGAGTTGGCTGTGTGAGTTTTATGATGTACAAACATGCCCCAGAAGACGATATCGTATGTGTCGAAGATTTCTCCAGCCAGCAAGTGATTGTACACGACCCGATATGCGTTATATATGTTTTGATCTGATGCGACCACCTACGACGGACAGCTTCCTCCCATCCCAAAGACCCTTTCTTTCGTGGAAGGAAATGTCTTGCTCGCTCCCAGGTCGACAGCTTCGTTTTGGTAGACACGGTGTAGTATCTCTAGACACATGTCTTGGATATAGAATGTCAGCTCATCAGCTCCGTTAGTAAAGGAAATTCTCGAAAGAGCGGTATATGAGCCCGATACAGACTTATAAGTGCTCGTGGCTGTGTCTCTCTGCATCGAATAGCTTCATGAAGCCGGGCATCTTCTCGATCTTAAGATATACCCAAGAGGACGACATACGCATAGCTGGTGAGCATCCCAGCGAATTGTGGCGTGTTTGATTTGGTTGATTTAAAGAGACATGTTTCTTTCGAGAATAGTTTGCCAGTCCATACTCATTCCACGTTTCTCGCCATCAAATCTCCGTGCACAGCGATGGCTTTCCGAGAGATATCGCATGGAGATATTGAATCTCATCGCGTTAGTGTCGGATAGCGGAAGTATAGACCCGAAGTTTCTTCAGGAACTTGCCTCTTTTCTCGACTCCTCTGGTTCTGCTCCGGGCACATATGCATCTAGGGGTCATCTCGTCGTCGAGCGCTCTTCATCTCTTTGTGTCGGCCTGTGCTCACCATACCCCCCCTTCTGCCTGCTTTCTCGCGCCCTTCCTCTCCGACTTTTCGATCGTACTTCGCCAAAAGAGCATCCGCAGTATTTGGAAAACAGTCTCCTCGCGCCAGGGGCAGCACTATGGCCCAGAACATGGTCGTGGCACATGAAATGCTAGAGGCGTGTAATTGCCCACGTCCCTACGACTCTACGAGGGACTAACCCTAACCTAATTGAAGGAATACTCCTGCTTTACTTTACCATTCTACTTTACCTTGCTTTTGCTTTACTTTACGATTTCTCACAACAAGGGAAATATATAAAACTAGGTTGGCGCGCCTAGTCTGTCATCCGTTTCTTCGACGTCGAACGAGGGAGAAGACAACAGCGAACAAGTCCCTGGGCGGCGTCTGGGTTCCAAGATTGGTTAGGGAGGGCAAAATCGCACTGCTACCACATACATTCAGGGGGAGAGAAGCCTTCTGAGCATCTGACGCCGTGATGCCCTTGAGTGTTAAGCAGGGTTTTTCAACCACCCCACAAGACGGTCCGATGATAGAATCTGGGTCCGACCAAAGGCCTCTTGGCATCACCCCTGCTATCATTCTAGTAGTTGAATGATTGAATCTCCTGATCAAATCTTGCTCTAGTATCGCCTCCGCGAAACGAGTGCGTATTCTTGCACAGAGTGGGCAATGGATCTTACCACGTTGTAGGCTGTATTGACGGCTGCATACTTTGTATCTGGGACATCGCAAGCAAGTAGACCCAGGACGATACATTACTCCGTAGTAGAATAAGGGGTGATGCTGCCGGTGCGCATAATCCCGATACCCGATGGATGGATGATTCCGAGAAATTACCATGGCCTGTCCCCGGACCCGTTTCTGTGTAAGTACCTAGGTATGTCTTCTGGAGGTATGTAAGCAGAATACCGCTCCGAATGTGTAACACGTGCCACGCGGCGATGAGGCGTGGGTTTCTCCGGGGTATCTTGGATAACTGGCACGCTTCGTAACCCCTTTTGACACCTAGAACGGCAATATTGAAAATAATATGGCCGAGACGGTTCAGCTAATTTGGTAGCTAGGTGCCCCTTGGCCTGGCGGGTACTGCGGGTCAGAGCTACCATATACGTTATGTAGGTATGTACATACACAGTTGCGGTGAGGGCCGCAAGAACTGAGCCATCGAAATCACCCGTGTTATGAGAGTAAAGTGTGTACGGGCTTTCGTCGGTGGCTACAATTTTTGTGAGGTACATACATACACGTACCGTATACATACCTACATGAATAACCAGGAGTGGACCAACGCTCACTATCCCGCAAAACATGGCGTGGTGCTCGCGGTCAAGCCTGGGACTGACATCAGGTGCCTGTATGGACCCTCGACTCTCATTTCACGTGAGATTGGATTCTAATACTTAGCGTAAACGAGACGTGAAAGCACTGTGTTGGTATCGTTTAGGACGATGGGTCCGCTAAGTCGCCGGCGTTATGGATACCTAGGCAAGAGCTGCTCGTCAACAATCTGTGTCTTGTCCATTTGTTGCCAATGCCGGCAAGTTCCAGGGCGATTGTCATTAACCTAACCCTCGCTCCACAGCCGTGGACCCTGATAACTCGGCAATCTTGCTGCGTGCGTCCCTAGCCGGAGTGATTTACGTGGCACATCCAGCAGCCCGAGCCTCTCGTTGACCCGAGGTACTGTAGTTCCGGCAGGCGGTGTGTGCTTTGGGTACCTCGGTGCCAACACTACAGCGTCAATGGTTCCCGTCCCCGGGACGCGTAGTATGTGTCTCTGTAGCAACAAAGCCGTCCGTCTGGTTTGGACTGATGTCGTCCTTACGGAGCATAGTGATGCATACGCGTTGGGAAAGTCGTAGCTGCTGGCTGTCTGGATGGCTGTGGTTGACTTGTGATGCCACAACAAGTTATGCGTAGCTTAGTGCTAGATTACCCTGCGAAGGGTCCGGATTTCGGGTTAAGCCTCGGTTGACGTACTTGTCCAGTAGTATCGGTGAGAGGTGGGACGATGGTGGACGACTGTGGTGCTGCTTAACTATTCGCCGGGTCACTAAAGGTGCGGCTTCTCGTCATTTCACCGCGAGAATCGGTAAATAAGCATCCCTTGTGACCTTGGAACGGATTCCATCGAGGCCGGGCTTCTAGCTTATCCTGGACCAGGCGTTCTTAGCCAGGGTCCAGCTCTTGCCAGCCTTATCCATAGCTTCGTAGCCCCAGGAGCTGGGCAGAACATGAATACTGTACACATGCATTGCGGAGAAGATGGAGACGGCCACATTTAATCAACAATCCCCACGAAGCGACACTCACGTGGTCAGTTGGTGAGCGGGGCCATGTCGAGAATCACATATCACATTTATCAGGCGGGAAAGGTGGTCATGAGAAAAACCCACGGTTCAATCATGCAGGTGAAATGAAATGGCTCGTGGGAGAGTGCCCCGAGTTTCGATGGCCCGGCGGATACGGCTTGGAAGTTGGAGTCCATTCGTGGGGAGAGGGGGAGGGGTTGCCTGTCCAAAGTGGGCAGAGAACGTAGGATTGGGCATTCTCGTCAGGATTGTCGAAGGGGACCATCTTGAGTCACTCCTAGGACCCATAGGAGACGACGGTTCAAGAAAAGAATATCGCAACTAATCTGGGTAGGAATCGAATTCGGCCTAGAGAGAGACTAGAGAGAAAAAAGCCCCTCAGATTGAATCCCTATGATTAGTCAGACAAGAGGGATCCCTCGGGAGCACACTACAGCGTTGCCGGGAGTGAGGCCCGGCTAGAACGCGACCTAGGAGTGACGAACCGCAAGAGGAAATGCGCGTGGGTGGAGCTCGAGAGGGGAAGAAAGCCAGAGGCATGTCAACGCTTCTGCGCGTAAGAAATCGGTGATGAGGCCGTTCTGATTGGCGGAGAGGAACGGTTTCGTATGCTGGGGTTCATGTTCGAAGCTCTTTGGCGGCCCGCCCCCCCTTTAGTTAGGCTGCTTTCTTCGCGTCGTCACATTATGAGTAGGGGGTAGCAGTCCGTGGACAGGTACTCGAGAGTCGTTGGTCGACAACGGTATAGAGTCGAAGGCCGTGGGCGGAGGTCGGTTGGGCAATGTGACCCCAACAAATATATAGATCCGATACCCCGTAGACGTGTCTAACGGCTACTACTATATCGTCGTAGTCAGGTCTCTTGCCGCCTCTCTGGGCGCGGCGAGATGCCACTAAGACGGAACGGGACGTTGAAGGGCCACCTAAGCACGATGGCTTACAGAGGGGAGTGTGCCTCGATGCCACCCAACCCTTCGCGAACTCGAGGGAAGGGAAAACGATAATTCCCGCAACGATAATGTCGGGTTGGTTAACATGCATGGAGCATGCAGATTATCTCCTCGTGCTACTCGACAGGTCGGACGTAATAAGGGGAAATAGGGGGCAGCGGAGGCAAATATGGAGCTGGAGGACGTCAGATTGCAAGAGGGTCGGGAGAGGTCGACGAGCTGGCGAGGGGAGGGGAGGATGAGGAAGATGATGGGGCTGATGGAGAGGAGAGGAGAGGAGGGAGGGGGTGTGGGCAAACTCGAGTCGGCCGAGGTACTTCCTGGTAGTATCTCCCCGAGCTAGAGATGGGTGGAGATGGTCTTCAACAGGGACGTGGTTGGCGGAGTGGACAGCGCAGCCCCTCTGACACATGCCTCATACGTATATGCATACCTCATACGTAGGTACCTACCTAGGTATATGAGTACCTACCTATGTGTAAAGGTACCTTAGGTACCTAGCCCACAGGTAGGCAGCCTGCCTTAGGGATACACGAATACTACGTACCTATGCATACGTAGGTACCTAGGCCCATATCCAACCGTCCGTACATTAGGTACCTGCCTGCCTGTCGTAGCCCCGTGTTCGAGGGCGTGGTAGGTACGTACGTAAGCAGCCTCAAGCAATTACTTTACTCATACCATATAGTAAGTAGGTGAGAGGCGCGTCTGCCAGCCCGACCAGGTAAGAGATCGGGTCTCTGCCCGATCCCTCCAGGTTCCTTCCCCATGGTTCCAATACCAGCCAGGTACGACGGTAGGTACCTGCGTAATCTGTAGGCTACGTAGATACCGGTACCTGCCATGCCGTAGAAATCTCGCATGCCCCCGAAGTACCCTTTCCTGTGCGCAGACATGGCAGATATGTCCCCGGGGCAGGCCGGCCAGGTAGGGCAGAGGTACCCAGGACCGTAATTACGCCCAATCCCGGTCCGGTCAGGTGGCTGGCTGGGCGATGGAAAGGGAAATGGAAGCAACAAGACCACGGCAGGTCCTCCGCACAACCCTGGGAGGTCCCGCATTAAATAAATTGCTTGATTCGTTCTGCGAAATCCCATCCGTCATCCGTCTCCATCTCCCATCCCTAAGCGCACCCTACATGGACATCCAAATCCACATCCCCATCCCCTTCTGCCACAGCTCCATCCGCGATACACGGTAATATACATACACCCGATAATACGTACACGCACTTACTTTTGCCTGCCTCCTAGCCTCACCTTACATAGAGGTATGTAGGTGCCTGTCATTACACAGATATCATCCATACGTACGCGCATATACGCGCATACGTGCATACGTGCATACGCGCGTACGTGCATATCTACATACTTACCTTACTATACATTACAGCCCATCGTACATGCCTCCATTCCATCCATCCATCCGTACATATCAGGAGGCCTTCTATTTCGTGCCCAATCCACTCCCGCTTTCTTCTCGACTGCACCCTCACCTTTCACACCCTCTCTCTCTCTCTCTCTCTCTCACCATCCCTCACTCTGTGTGTGTCTCGCAGACCTGCTTCGTTCTATCGCCTGGGTCGTTGGGTAGTCAGTCCGTTCGCTCCGTCAAGTCAGTCTTACACAAACGCACTGTAACAATTACTATCAGAATCAAACAAACTCGTCCGGCAAACGATACATCCCGGCCCGCCGCCCCTCCCGAGTTCCCCACAGAGTCATCTCGTGAAGCTTGCTGTGCATGCAGATCTGAAGCGCCTCGGTATCCGCCAACTACGTACCAACCCCAACCCTCCGTCCCGTCCATCCCTATCGTCTGTCTATCTATTTATTATTCGCTCCCAGTACAGCAAACTGCGCAACGTCCAACCCCCCACCGTAGCCGCTCTCGAGTTGCGAATTCAGCGTTAAGACGAACTCCGGACTTCGAATCGAAGTAAACCCCCGCCCCGCACCCCCTTCAGCTCTACAGTACCAGTGCTTCTCCCTCGAGTTGAGCCATCTGGGCTTGAACTCGCGCTGCACGACCGGGTGATCGCAGTTGCCTGTTACCGGCCCCCCTTGGTTAGACTTCGACTTGTTGCGGTACACATAGTTGGTATTCGGTAGTCTTCTCTCCCGTTACTCGTTGCCCGAATGAAGACGTATCTGCGAATTCAGGCTAGCAAGCACCTCCGTCCCTCAAGGGTTCTGGTAGACGGCGCCGCAGCTAAAGAAACTGCGAGCTTCGGTCGTATCTGAGGAAGAACCCCCGATTACCTCCGGGTCCTGGGTTCGCCATCGCTCGGGATCGGTCTCGAACCTAATTCTATTCGTCTACCCCCCTCTTGTCCGTATTTTGTCACAGTTCTTACTTCAACCATGCTCGCGATGACGAGGCTTCAGTCCGATTCCTTCCTCCCGTCGGGCGCCATTCCCGATATAAACGGGGGCGACCGTGTCATGCCCTCTCTCGCATCTCACCTCAACCGCCATCCGGCATCGATAATATCACCGCTGGCATTACCTCATGCGGTTAATAATTTTTCATACTTTCACGAGTCCAGTCGCGGCATCTTGTCTCGGGACCATAGCCATTCGCCATCCGTCCCTGGGATTTCCGGGGCCACCTACCAGATCAATTATATTCCTGACAAGATTCCGTCCGTCGCCTCCGACGAGCGGTCGACGAGCTCGCTCCCGACGAAGCCCCACGCCGGGTTACGTGTGGCATCACCTTCCGTAGTGCCCTCCAGCAATCACGGCGTGAGATCACCGCTCGGCATGATGTCCACTACTGTGTCGGCGGAAGACCTCCTGCGACGTAAAGAGTCGCAGAACCGACGGCTGCTCGAAAGTTGGCTTGCTGAGCGTGCCCACCTAGAGGCTAACCGAGCTCGAGCTGACGAGGTTTACCAAGAGGAGCGAGCCATAATGGACGACGAGCGGATGCTCTGGATTGAAGAGAAGGCCAGGCTCGAGAAGGACCTGTCCGAATGGAAGAGTAGGGCGGAGGCAGCTGAAAAATCGAGAGATGAGCTGGCAAATTTTCTCAAGAGCTTGCAGGTCAGACATAACGAGGGGGGCGGCCCCCTCGGTACCGCTGGGGTTATGGGGGGTATTAGAGGTGGCGGTTCCGCCAGCCCGGAAAAATCGGCCCAGCCCCAGTCGACAGTCGGGTCTGGGGGTTCGTCAGATCGCGTGCCGCAAACTGTCGTTCCGGCCAGCTCGCTGCTCGGGTCGACGATGCCGGAGTCGAAGCCCTTCATACCCCTCGACCCGCGTATGCAAGGCCCGTCACCACAAGTGGGATCTCCAAAACCGCAGACAGAACAAGCCCCGTCGATTGACATACATGAGGTTATACCGGAGCTGGAGGGGATTCGTGTAAGGCCAGGCGCCGTGCAAAGGCCGACATTCACCGACGAGAAGCCGTCGTCCCCTTCCGCGCCACCAGCTGGACTGAGGAAACCCTCTCCGCCCGCGCGGGACCAGCCTCGACCACGTCCCATCCCAGCTGAATTGACCAAGGAAGCTCTGAGAGCGGCCGAATCCGACAGGTTGACGATGCATGCTGGACACACGCCAAACCACTCCATGTCGCTATCGCGGCTCCACACCGTTCAATCCACCGATGCAACGAACACGACAAATAGTCCTGGCGCGCGGACGCCAAAGGGCCAACCCCCGGAAAGTAGCCAAGGGGATCTGCGAGAGCAGCCCTCGCAGGGGAAGGCGGTAGAAGTAAACAACCTTCTTGGAATTTTTGCAGACTCCGAGGCTCGGGACGAGCCGCTGACAGTAGGAAATATTGACGCAACCGCCGATGTCAACGCCGACGGTGAATCAGACGATCACGACCACGACCCCGAGCTGAAAGGGCCGTTACACCTTCGAAATCTTCCAGCGGTCGATGAGCCCTTCCTCAAGTCTTTAAACAGCAGGCTAGAGAAGGTGTTGTTTAACGACATCGCTCCATCGGTGCTCAAGAATGCGGCCGCTTCCACCTCATCCGAGAACCGGCGTTCTATCGAGCCTGCTAGCAAGGATCTCATCGACAATCTGGACGACGAAGAGGAGGATATCCCCCTCAAGTTGAAGAAATCCAGCAACTTTGGCCAACCTCTCGGCCAGCTTCGGTAGATCGCCTAGATTGTGACTGTGCTCCAAATGTCCTCGGTGCAATTGGCGTCGTCGATGCTTGGGATGCGGTCCTCCCTCTCATACACAGGCCACGTTCATTCGTTATGCGCTGGACTATCGTTTCTTTTTGTTTGCCCCGTCCTTTTAAGATCCACCGATACGGACGGGGAAAGTTGCCTTCCGTGTTTGAAGCATGCTGCTATGGCGGACTGCATCAACGTTGAATACCCCTTTATACCCCATCAATGCATTTCCCCGGTATCTACATAGGAAATCATGGACGACTTAGCATATGGTGTTTGGATTCCGGATCATGGTTAAAAGTTAGCATCGGATGGGCGCATGCTGGACGGGATGAGTCCTGGTGTCCTTTTTTTTTTCTGTGCGTTGCTCTTTTTTCTCTCTCGGGGTGAGGAGAGCCGTCTCTGGAACGAAAAGATTTTGCGGGCAATGTTTTTGTTCGTTTCTCCATTTTCACGTCGGGAGCACCGGAACATAATATGGCTGGCGGTTGGGTGGCATTAGCATGGGGCAAGAGGTAAAAAATAAGAAAACACGACGGAGACGACGTTATACCACCATGACTATATATATGTACACAGATATAAATCTTAGTTCTACACCGGTAGGTGTCTGGTGTCTGGGGAGTGGGACGCGGGGATGGCGAGGTGAGGGTTGTTGGAGCGGGTCATGGCATTTATTGGCGAGGAGGAGGATGTAGGGCTACTTATCCGAAGAACACTGGGTGAGCAGTCCCACCGCGACGAGCCAATACTCTATACAGACCCAGCGCCTCTATCAATAGCAACCCCGGTTTTAACCAGGTGGATGTGCCCCGTTGGGTTGTCTTTTTTCGAAGTGTCGACTGATTCAGTATTGTGTCGGGGTTACGACGGCCTGGTGGTGGCGAGCTGGTCCACTTCCTTATAGCCGGTGCGCCGGGAACATCGGGTGCGAATAGGCTTGCTGGCTTGACTTGGTGCCGTGTGTGATTATAAATATGTAGTAAGACTGGGAGGATGCTCTAGCCTATAATGGTATCCATTGTTGCCACCCTCTTCTGCCTTATCTTTCAAACCAAGTTGGATCCGATCCGTCGACAGCCAGAAAGACACCCGCCGTCCATATGTCCTGCTCGGTAATTCTACTTATAATATCAATCCGCATTCGCTCACTTCTTTCTCTAAAGCCCCAGATAACTTGGGATAGGTTCATTCATAGCATAGCATAACCTCAACTCCGAACATGTCCCCCCTTTTCAAAACCCGGGACCGAACATTTTGGTGTGTTTTTTTTTGCCTCGTGCGTCGGTTTGCGCACCGTAACCCCCCTTCCCCCTTTTCCTTTCTGGCGCCGGCACTTTATCATACGATAAACCTATAGTACATGTGCGCTCCGGCTTGGCCTGGCCTGGCCTGGCCCGGCCCCCCCGGGGGGGGCCTCAGCTTAGCTTCTTGCCCATGAAGTCGGCCAGCTCGTCGAGGAGGTCGACGGTCTCGGCGGGGCTGGCGATCCAGGCGGTGGTGGAGACGCTGCGGGCCTTGAAGTCGTTGCTGCCGGCGCTGAGGAACTGGTCGCCGACGTGGAGGGTGTGCTCGGGGCGGATGCGGCCGCCGTCGGCGCCGCCGGCGCCGGCGCCGAACCACTGCTGGCAGACGGCGACGCCCCAGCTCTTGTCGCCGATGTCGACGAAGACGTCGCGGCCGCCGTTGAAGGCGCAGAAGGGGACGGCGGGGGCGGCGCGGCCGGACCCGGGGCCGGCGCTGCCGACGCTCATCTCGAGGATCTTCTGGACGACCAGGACGGTCTCCTCGAGCGACTCGCGCGGGATGCGGACCGCCGGGTCGCTCGGCACGATGCCGACGGCGCGGTCCTTGCGCGTCAGCACCGCAGGGAGGTTGAGGTTCTTGACGCAGTCGCGCAGCGCGGCCTCGGCGACGTCGAGCAGGGCGGCGATGCCGGCCTCGGGCCAGGCGGCCATCTCGGCGGTGAGCCAGCGGTCGCGGGGCACGGGGGCAAGCAGGTGCGGGGCGGCAGGGGCGAACTCGAAGAGGTAGTTGGCCTCGCCGCCCATGATGACGAGGTTCTGGCGCTGGGGCGGGGCGAGGGAGGGGTCGTTGGCGACGGCGTCGAGGAGGCCGCGGAGGCGGGCGTAGTAGCGGTCGGCGGTGGTGTAGCCGGCGGCGGTGACGATGCCGACGCGGACGCCCTTGCGGAGCAGGTCGAGCATGCGCGGGACGACGGGGCTGTCGGGCTCGAGGCACTGGCCGTCGTCGTAGAGGGTGACGTCGCCGTCGAACGTGGCGAGGCGCAGGGAGCCGTACGTGGTGACGGCCATGAGCTGGGCCGTGTTGAGGATGAGCCGGACGTCGTTGAACGAGGGCGAGACGAAGCGCCGCGACGAGATGTACCGCTTGCGGTCCTGGAACTTGAACGCGGCCTCGAGCGGCAGCCGCGTGAAGAAGTTGCCGATGGTCGGCACCAGGAGCTTGAGCTTCGACAGGACGCGCACGTTGACGTCCAGCTGGTGATTTACTGGAGGAGAGAGAGAGAGAGAGAGAGAGAGAGAGTTAGAGAGCGGGAGGCGTCATGGTCAGATCGGCCAATTTGCGAGGGAGGACGGGTGATGCGCGGCTGGAGGAAGGAGGGGAGGCTGGTTCGGGGGCGGGGGGCGGGCGGATGGAAGGGCTGGCCGTACTGTGATCGTCGATCATGACCTCGATGTCTCGCATGATCTCGGCATACCGCCGGTGAGCTTCCTCCGACATCTGCGTGGTGCTGAACCCGTTCGTCTCAAACACCCCGGTGGGCTGGGAGTATAAGACAAAGGGGACGGCTAGCAGTCCCTTGATCCATTCTGTTGGGCATCTCGTGTTAGCTACGACAGGCTTGCTGTGCTCGGATCTAGGGAATACGAAGCCGTCCTCTGATATCGGGAAGCATCGACATCTCTCATGTGGTTGTAAGAAGGACAAGGTAGGGAGGTAGGCAGGCAGGTAGGTATAGGCAGTTCTAGGCTATACGCCAGTTACGTTGCAGTAGTACCTATCAGTTGGTCTCTCCTGTGCGTCTTCAACGCATCTACGTCGGTTTGCCCGTGTTAGTGACCGAAGCGGCACATAGCTCGAGCACGACGGACTCGTTCAGCAAGAACCTACACTCCACTCTGTATCTGGTCGTCATTTTCGTGCCACGTCGTCGCTGGATACTGCTATAGAGTCTTCCAAAGGGAGTAAATAGAGATAGAACAAACGGCAAATCGTCAGAGAGAAAAGGACATGCAACACAAACCAGGTAGTCAAGGTGAGAGGGGATGGAATGAAGGGAAAGGGAATGCGGTCTGCGATAAGGGGCACTAGATCACGGGGCTCATGGCAGTTGAGCTGTACGGGGTGGGGCAGCCAATAGGCGGGACTGACATAGGAGGTACCTAGGTACCTACCTGTTGGATGAAGAGGCAGGTCCTTACGTCACTTGGGGTTGACCAACTGGAATCCATGCCGTAACACGCCTAAGGCAGGTCCGATGTAGGTACGTAATTAGTACCTAAGGTACCTCGAGTAACCCGCCTTAGGTACCCCCTTAGGTACCTACCTAGGTACCTATCGATAAACGAGCCTAGGCACCTAAGCTTACGGAGGTCCTGCCAGCGCCTTTGCCGGCGCCAGCCATGACCGCCTTGGTTATAGCGTCATCTGGGGAGCTGATTAGCGCATCTCTCGACGGCAGCGCACCGCGTCTGCAGCTTCGTCCACTCCGACAGGTACTTAAGCTCCCGCCTATTCCAATCGAGCACCCTCGCGGCCCGTCCCCGGCAGACTTGGCACCCATCACGACTTTGTTCGACTTGATTCAGAGCTGTGTTTGATTCTATTTTGGTTCAAGATTCCAGACTCGAGATTCGGCGTACCAATCTCCATAAGACGCTCTATAAACAGTCGCTGTAGAAGCAGAGCCATTCCTACCATACCCTTCGTCTCCCCCCGCTCTCGGCCGCCTTACCTACCCTTTTTTTTCCCCCCCTTCTTCTTCAAGACGACATCCCTCCTCCCCCAACCCGAGCATGGCCCGTTCTAGGTGTATGCCCTCAACCTAGGGCATTAGTCGGCTTCGCGCAGATTGCCGTGATGGTGTTGAGCCTGGTTATGCACCCCTCGGGGCAGGCGGTCTGGCACCCGTCCACGTACAGTGCCGTCTTGACTCCGGCGCAGCCGCACGGCACAATCAGGTCTTGCTGGAACGTGCAGCCCGGGATAGGGCACCGGATCGGCTCGCACGCGCTGGGTCGAGTCGTGAGCGTCACGGTCGGGCAAGCAAGCGCCGAACTCGAGGTGGGGTGACCCGGTAGAGTGGTGATGGTGATGATGAACGGCTCCGAGGTCGAGCTCGAGCTCCCCAAGACGCTGGTGCTGGTGCTGAAGCTGGTGCTGGTCCTAAAGCTGGTGCTGGTCTTTGTCGGACGCGGCGGCCGCCTGGGTGGCGGGTCACTCGCGACGGCCGTAGCGTACGCGGGGACTTCGACCGCGAGGGCGTTGACGACACTACACTACTGTTAGCGTGGCGCCAGCGAGGAGGATGGACTGTCTCCCTACCTGGCTAGTGCCGCCATGAAGAAAACTGCGAGGACCTTCATCTTCAAAAACGCTGGCTATCTATCTCTCGAGTCAGCCTAGTTCGGTTGGAGACGGTCGAAGGCACTCCCACCAATGTCGAGACCGACGACGGTTCACTGTTCTTGAGTTGAAGCTGAGTTGAGGTGCTGACTAGCGGAAGCTGGACTGTCGGTGGAGTTGGAAGCATATGGTCAACTTGATCGTGGACGAGAAGGCTTATTATATATACGCCGCTCGCCTGTCGCCATCCTCGATTTTGTCAGTCTTTAAATAGCATAGCCCCTGGGTAATTATGTACGTTACCACTGTCGTCCCTCCGCGCTGCGAGGCTGCGAGTGAGCGACCCTGCCTACCGTTCTCACCCCTTCCGCCACCATCTCGGGGCAGGTTATCCCCCCTCCAATGGCGCTCAAGTGACTCGAGTCAACGTGAGGACGGTCTCCGGGTTGTGGCTCCGGAGTTCAGTTATGGGGGGTGGTAATATTGCAGAGTCAACCTCGCATTCACATTGTGAGAGCCGTGAGTTATTTTTGGAACCTCCCTCCATTTTATATTAGGTCTAGGCCGGCACCTTATCAACCCGTCACTTACCTGGCTACTACTAAGTGTGCCAGCTGACCTCTATAGCGTTGAGAAGTTGCCAACGCTTTCTCTCCTCCTTGATGTCCTGGGACAGAGACATCTGTCGAGTCGTTCGACACCGAATGTGGCGGCACTGAGGCGTTGATGCCGCCTCACTGGCTAACAGACCTATGGCGTATAGGCGGCGCACAAGGTCGGCGGGACGACAGTTCTGGCTACACCATGGGATGGAAGTGGCTGTTAACCACGTCACGATGGTATATCGAATCCGAAGAGAAAGACGGGCGCCAGAAGGCCGAACCCTTCGGTGACGATGTGAGCTTCGCGAGGAAACGACCTTCCTCTTCAAGATCCTTCCGAAGAGCTGATTTGGCGCAAGCATCGTTTAGTCGGGTTGGAATCGGGAACATCTCCGATGCCAACGGCGCCTATCGCCTCCGGCGCTCGCGGGTTCTAGGCTACCAAGTCCTATGCTATGCATATTGTCAAGGGTGAGACACAGAACATCGCCACTTATGGGCCCATGACACCGCGGCGACGCTGTTCTACGGTTTGGAGAGAGTCTTGTCGGGATATACGCGCCGTGATTGGCAATATCCAAGCCGGCCATCATACAGCTCCACAATATCTAACGAGGTTATTCGGCCTCTTTAGCCTGGATGGCGGAACAATATCAGACAGGAGGAAACTTCATATAACTTCATCTCGACTTCCCATAAATGGACTGTTTTCTCAATTAACTCGACATCCTCAATTTATCTTTGATGAGGACAAGGCTCGAAGCGAGAGTCCGCATACGTTGGTTTGCAAGACCGCGAGATAACGATACGAGTAAGGTCGATGTCCAACACGAGGGATTCCTGCCCGCGGGCTTCGTCTGGTTCGGAGCCTGCACAGTCGAGAGATTATTCTAGGGTCGTGCCAGCTGGATGGCTGTTAATCCAAAACCTCGGGCTATGCGTCGCTCAATGCGCGCGAGCAGCAAGCATTGCTTGTTTAACCAAGATTTCGCATCTGGGTTGCCTAAAGGGGCCGGTACCACGGTATCGAATGTCTTCAGGCAATATCAAAATTTGGAGCTTCGAAGAGAGCTCTGCTGCTCTCGTCAGATACGTGCGGCGGGTCTCGCGTAGAGCGAGATACCTAGCTATCTGATGTACGCCTGGGGAATCTGAGTAGGATACCCTATTTAGCGTCCCGCCGACGAACTCTTACCCACTACCCTAAATAACCGGATCCTTTCTTGTTCTCCCTCGATCGCGATGCTCATGGTCTTTTCGGCTCTCGCCTACGTCTTGCTCGGTTCTAAGCTCTCGACTAGTTGTCTTGGGGTGTTAGCCCCTGGTGATCCCATAATTGACTGGTTCTCAGGGTCACCGAATGGAATGATTTCCTTGGGCGTAGCCGTACTCTCTCCCCAATTTGTGGGCAGGGCGTCAGCCATTTTCTTGATTGCCGTCTGAGACTTGCGTATCGAGGGTCGTCTAGTTAGCGCGAGGGGCTTGGGGTGGATTAGGGATTTGTATGTCGTCGTGGTCCGACCTGCGATGAGCCTGATGGCGGTATCGTATCTACCCCTTTCAGTGCGTATCTAGGGTATAATACATCCGTATCTGGCTCTATCTCCATACGGTATGATACCACGACGGGTGACAGCATATCACGTCCCGTTCTCGAGCTGCTCGCCAACTGTTATACATGACTTTCAACATATATATTATGATCTCAATATCAGGTCAGGGGGGCCGTACGAAGACCCGACACCCAAGCCCCGGGGTGCTGTCTTGATATGTCAAACAACTAAGCAGCATGCTGCTCGGAGACTACCTATGCAAGCAACGCGGACGAATACAGTGATCAATATACTAATCGTTCCAGTCTTTGCACATCATCCATCACGGATGCAAAAGAGTTAATGGATGGCCTTTATGCCGCTAGGCAGTATTGGTACACACTCGACAACCCATAACGCCTTGTTGTCTCCCGCTAGCGCCTGATTCATATACCCCGAGGTTTCTTCCCAGTCAGCCCATTCTTCGTGATCAACGTGATATAGTTATATAATACATCGAGCTTATTGTGATCAGGTTTGGTCAGCTTGAGTATCATCCTGACTACCCGGCGACTTGTCCTATGACAACTTACCCAGCTCAAGTGAGATTGCTTATGCATCCATAGCCCCTCCTCAGGCCAACGAGCCCTGCTCAGTGTCGCTGGCTTTGGACACATTAACGTGCTCACGCTTACCGTCACTTACGGGGCCCATCTCTCTACTGTTGGCACCCACAAGTTCCCGATAGGGCCCCGTGGCCTCGCTCGTACCGTGGCTGTTGCGAGTACGGGTTCGGCTCCAAACGGCCGGAATATGTTTGAGCAAGGGCCGTAGGGCCGCGGCCGACGCGGCGAAAGTGGCCATCCCCAGCTCGATGTCGGCCCACAGAAGGAGGTTGTAGTGTAATCCTTTGGCCTCCTTCCCCGTAGCTGTGGACAGTCTGACGATAATAACGAGTTTCACAATGGTGGCCGAGCTTGCACTATCCGGGAATAAGAAGGTAAGTATGATGTTTCTGCTAATATCTCGCCGTGTGATTCCTACCGGCTTCCTTCTTTTATTTATTTATTCGACAGCAGAGGGGAAGGAGGGCATAGAGATCGAAGACGAGAGATGCACGTCACTTACAAAATTCCCAGTCCTAATAAGAACAACACGGATATCTTCAACCGCATGCTCATGTGCACATTTCGGAGTATGGCGATCGGTAGCAAGGCGTAAAAGTAGTCGATGAAAATATTAGTGATGGTGCGGAAGTAGGCGACTTGCGTGCAGGCCCTACTGCCCGCCCAGTTGCTCGAGCCGCCCTGGGCGCAGGGCCACGATGCGAATGTAGTCATTATGATGGTCCAGAGGCTGACAACGATCATGGATGCGATCAGGATCCAGCGCAGCCTCTTGGTCGACGCTAACCGGTAGAGGACCAGCGCCACAGCTATCTTGACGAACCCGGACGAGATGTAGAGGGCCAGCTGGTTGGCGAATAAGAACTGAAGGACTCGCATGCTCGGTCAGCCGCCGGCTAGGAAGCGCTCGCCTGAGCCGAACCCAGGATCATAATACTGACCTGCGTAGCCTTCTTGGGGTTGTAGTACGGCTGCTCGTCCTCAGCCGCGTAACCGTAACTCATAGACGTGAAGCCCATAGAGCAGGAGATGATGAACCCGATCTAACCGCGGCGATAACTTGTATCAGCTCGAGATCCCATGTCCGCACCCCCGCGCGCGGCGCGCGAGGGATCAGAGAGAGATAGGGTGGTGTACATATGTCAGACACAAGACAACGTCATCCAAACCAAAGCCCCGTGTGATCATCTTCGTCCGTACGTAGAGTCTGGCGGCAACGGCTACGGCGTCGAGCACCAGAAAGACGGACATGGCCGCGATGAGGTCTTCTCGGTGGCTCCCCATGGTGTCGTTTCTTCGAGTGAGTGAAAGTCCGCAGATGTATCAGCGCTCTCTCCGTTCCTTAGCCTGGTGAGCTGAGGCTCTAGGTGGTTCGCCGGGACGGGACGGCAGCTACTCCATCAGGACGCATCTAGGTTAGGGGGAAAAGGACAGTGGGGGAGGAGGAGAAGAGGGGCGGCTCTTGAACTTTTATCGAATCTCCTCGTCTGACGGCCGACCATTAGGGAGTGATAGTAAGGGCAGTGATAATACGCAGCTCTATCTTCGCCTGTTGCACGACAGACCAGACTGCCTAGCTGACCGAAAGGCAAGACATGGGCTGCACTGGAGGGGGGGAGCCGGCGAGCGGGCAGTCTTACTGGCCCCCAGGTCTCATCTCACCATCTCGATTTCTAGGTAGGGATTCTCCATGCTACGAGAAGACGATCATAGTAAAAATGATAGGGCAGGCAGCTATTGTACCCCGGGGTATTTCCTCTCTCCAGGGCACTGCCACCAATACATGAAACCCGTGCTATACAGATACAATCCGGCACATGCGCAACCCAGAAAAGAAACATGCGGTTGCATGCACGAACACCACGAACCGGCTCGATTACCATGGTACGCAAACTCCTCTTCTCGTCGTTACAGCGGCCGAGGTGGCGGCAAGGTGGCCTGGAGGACAGAAATACGTGCACAGCATTGCCCAAGACGCGGCCGGCTTACCTATACGTACCTAACGCTGAAATCCTGGTCCTGGTCGGTTTCGACCTGCGCACCCATGGCTTCCTCATGCCGGCGGCGGAACATCTCGAAGATCGGCAGTTGGGGTGGCCGTCAATAGCAGATGCTGGTGTGCTGGCGCTGCAGGCATGAAATCACTTACATGCAGAAGGATCGCGGAGCAGACACGGGAACCAGGGCTAGAGGGGGAGCCACAGGGCTGTGGGAAGCGGGAGCTGAACGCGCAGTGCGACTCTGTCGGCTGTTGGTCATCTCTTCCGTGCGGGAATGCGACCTTGCGCTGCTCTGTTTACGGGCAGAGCGCCCGCGTGCCTCGTTTGCAGGATCATGCTACCATAATAACGACGGCAGCAGTCTAGAATAGGGTCGCTAGGTTGTCAGAGTCGGCCTGGCGCTAGTGCGGAAGCGATGCTACGAGAAATAGGCCCCGGTATATAGGTAGGTATTTCCCTACCGACCGCGCCGGCGGCAACAGGACGGGCACTCCCGCCAGTCCCATACACAGACGGACAGATAGACTAGAGAGAGAGACACACACACACAGAGAGAGAGAGAGACAGAGACAGACGGAGAGATAGAAAGAGAGCGAAGAACATGCCACCCACGGCCAGACTGGGCGCCGGCTAGCTATTCAGAGAGCGAGGCTGAGGCAGGCGAGCGGCGATGTGTCGAGTCCGTCACACCACCTGGGGGCATGTTTGACTGACTTACCTTCCCGTTTGGCGAGGTGTGGAAGCCAAGTTCTGTCTTGATCTTGTCGCTCGTGTCTCTCGATTCTGCACCGCTGAGCTTGCGCCGATCGCACAGCAGTCCGCCACCGTACGTGCGTGGACCGGGGGAGAAAAGGGGGGTGGGCGAAGACAATTCTGCCTATCACGGCGCGCCCACGGCCTTTTTAAGCGAAGTCTTCGCTGTGTCGTTCTTCCGTCTTACTCACCCACCCTCTGGCGATTCGCCAATGGGGGCTGACGTTCGACGGGTCGCATGGAAGTCTTCCACGGAAATACTACGTTCGTCTGAGCAAAGGATCCTTCTGTCTCCCCTCCTCCTCCTCCTCCTCTCCCCTCCTCTCCCCTCCTCTCCCCTCCTCTCCCCTCTCTTCCCGTCTCTCATGGCCGTACCGCAGTCACGGAGCAACGGAAGACTCCGGCCGGCCATTCTCGTGATCGGTGGGAGACCAAGATCAGGGAGAAGAAAATGGGTTCTGCACAACTCGGCTTCCGTCTGATTGTCGTAAGCGCGGGAGATTGCGATAAGCATTGGGCCGAAGGGTGCCAGCGGCTGGCAACAAACTGCAATTGATTGCCTGGACCGTCGTGCACCCAAGACACATAAATCGGCCCTCTGGTGCTTGCCCGACAGCGCAAGCCTTTCCTCTCTCTCTCTCTCTCTCTCCTCTGGCTAGAAGAGATCCTGGGGCTTTTATCAAGGGGTGTTGGGCGCACAGACGCGCCGACATGTCAAAACAACTTGTCGAAAAGACAGCAAGCACATTCGCTGCTCACTTTGACGCTGCGACGGACAATATCGCCCTCCCTTGCGTCGGCTTTGTCGTCGGACCACTCCGCGGGTAGAGCGGACATAGGCCTGGCAAACATGCCTGGAGCATATCGGCGTTGCTTATGCCCAGCAGGCGTATGTAAGTGGACACAGCTCCCAAAGCAGGTCGAGCAAACGAGCCGACTAGTACGATTCAAGCATCGAAGGATGACGGATAACAACGCCTCAACCGCTCCTCAGCACCGTCCCCGCGCGCTCTTCTTAGGTATAATATGCCAAGGTGTTCGTGTAGAGGTTGTGTCTCCCAGCTGAGGTCTTCCCGAGCTGCCCCACGATAGTTGCACGGGATGCCATTACTACATAGGCATGTTAGCACGAGGGCCGCGGAATTGGACCGAAATCTCCCGCCCCGATTGCGGAGTATAGGGGAGCGTAGGATTCTAGGATAACGCCGTGATATGCTTTTGTCGCTGGCGGTATCGTTGGCGGGAACCGGACCCTTGCTTGTCTTTCTCCCTCATTTCTCCCCTCCTCTCCTCTCTTTTCTCTGACCGTTCCCTCTCTCTCTCTCTCTCTCTCGTGTTTCCCCCCGTTGCCTCGTCCAGCTTCAGCAGTTGACAAACTCGGCAAACCCTGCAGACGTTGCTGGGTGGATTCCCCGAGCAACCCTGATCGGGAGCGAGAACCAAGACTAGGCAAGCAGCAGCCCTTTCATTGATGGCGTTTCCCTTGTCGGAAATTTCCCTCGCATTTTCTTTTCACCTGCCACATTCTCTCGCTCTTTAAGAACTCCCGTCCCACTGGCCGCTACACCTCAATGCGCCTAACTTAGGTCCCGTTGTAAAACCGGGTTCGCATCGTCTACGAGGTCTCTGGGCCTTCGCGCATACAAGTTACGACACCCGAAACAAAGCAAGACACGGCACCCCCTCGGCTAGCTAGCTTCCTTTATCTGCTCACGAGGGTCCTCGTAGACAATTAGCCAGAATGCGGGCGAGTGTTTCGCTTCGCCTCGTCGCGGCGACGATCGCTGCCGTGTTATTCGCCGACGCGGCAGTGGGAGCAGCAGTGACCACCGCCGCCGCCACCGCCGACGGAGACGTTGTCGTTGACGCCTGTGTCACCAAGTACTCGGTGTGGATGGCCACGAGCATCGCCTCCCGGCGCCAGGGGATCATGACGGGCAAGGGCGGCTCGTCGGAGCTGCTGCAGGCGGGGGTCACGCAGCGGGCGCTCGCAGCAGTCGCGGCGCAGTACCCGGACGACGCCTGGGCGGGCGAGGCGCGGGCGTACGTGCGGGCCAGCGTCGAGTCGGTGGTGCCGTTCACGCTGAACGCGACGCACAACGCGCTCTCGTACCCGATGGACCGGCTGTCGACGGGCAATGCCATGCTGGCGCTGTACGCGCCGGGCGACGCGGCGACCGAGCCCTTCCGCGCGGCCGCGGCCGCCCTACGGCGCAGCATCGACCTCAACCGCCGCAACCCGGAGGGCGGCCTGTGGTACTTCGTCTACCCGCAGTGGAGCTACCTCGACGGCATGTACTCGCTCGCGCCCTTCTACACGCTCTACGCCACCGCCGCGCCGTCCGCCAACTCCTCCGACGCCTGCGCCGCCGACGCCGCCCTTGACGACATGTATTACCAGATCGACCTCCTGTGGAACCGCACGCGCGACGCCGCCTCGGGCCTGCTCGTGCACGGCTACGACGCGTCGGGCACGGCGGTGTGGGCGCGCGCGGGCACGGGCGCGAGCCCGCACGTCTGGGGCCGCAGCCTGGGGTGGTACGCGATGGCGCTGGTGGACACGCTGGAGGTGCTGCCGCCGGCGGGGGCGGCGCATGGCGGGGGTGCCGCGGCCCGGCACCGGGGCCCGCTGCTGGCCAAGTTCCAGGCGCTGGCGGCGGCCGTCGCCGCCGCGGCCGACCCGCGCACCGGCGCCTGGTGGCAGGTGCTCGACGCGCCGGGCCGCGCCGGCAACTACATCGAGTCGAGCGCCAGCGCCATGTTCGCGTACGCGCTGCTCAAGGGCGCGCGCCTCGGCTACCTCGACGTGCCGCCGCCGCCGCCACCGCCCGCGTACGGCGACTCCGGCCGCCCGCCGCTCGCCCGCGCCGCCGCCACCGCCCTCGCCCTCCGCGCCTACCGCTACATCAACCAGGCCTTCCTCGTCCGCGAGCCCAACGGCACCCTCAGCTACGACCGCACCGTCGCCGTCTGCAGCCTCAACTCCACCGCCTCCTACGAGGTAAGTACACGCGCCCAGCGCACCCGTGTCGGACGGCAATGAGGAAGAATGCTAACTCGTCCCCTTTCTTCCTCTCTCTCTCTTCGTCATAGTACTACGTCAACCAGCCCATCAACTACAACAGCGTGCTGGGGTCCGCGCCGTACGTGCTCGCGTCCCTCGAGGTCGAGCGGCTGCTAGGCGCCTCGTGACGGCGTCGTCGTCGTCGTCGTGCCGTCGCGCGCGAGTTAGCCAGAATTTGGGGGAGAAGTCCGGCCAAGCACGTGAGAGGCGACTCTAACCGCGAACGAGGATGTCTGTCGGGAACCGAGGAAAAAAAAAAATAGAGGCTAAGCATTGCCGGCGCGCAGGACTAGGCCTAAAGCCGCCTAGACGCGTGTGGTTAGACGGATCGTGAGGCTAGAGAGGTTTTTTCTAGCACGATGGCTTGTGGCCTCCCGTATTCCTTTCTTCGACACTAGCACGATTAATAGATACATGCATTGTAATATACCTAGGAGTCCGTCTTCTATCCGCACCTGGTCGTAACCCGCTGCCGCTGCATATACCTACCTACGCCTTCATAAGCCTGCGACCTGTAGAGGTTGCTTAGGCTCGCCGACCCATGCTATCTACCTACGTAAAACCCCGAGAGCTGGCTAGCTAGCTACCTTATTATGGGGATGGCGGGGGTTTAGGTACCGAGATCCCTCGTCTACTGGATCGTTACGAGAAGCGCAGTGGACGCAAGACCCGGCGGGGCCATCCCGGGTGCGCCAGATTACCGTTTCCAACGGGCGCGGGTGGAGAGCCGTGTGGCAACTGATATTTATTTCCCCAAGGATATAAATACGTTGGTGGCTGGCCTTAGAGCTAGATAGGGGATACGCGAGCCGCCAAACCAGGTCTTGGCGTTTGCATCCATGATATTCGTTATTATCCCACAAGTACACGCGCCGGCCTCTTTGCCTACGTCCGTCTAGAGGCCTAACCCCGAACCTCTTACAAGAGTACCACGCACCTCGACAAGCGGACGCCCCTCTCGCTCTCTTGACCTGGCCCGGCCCGACCCTTCTAGGCCTTAGTTGTACAGACCCAGAATCTCGCCGACGATGCTCTTGAAGGTGCCCCACGGGTCGAACTTCTCGCGCACGGCTCTGAACTGCGCTAGGTGGCTGGGGTCGATGTTCTTGGTCGCATTGGCGAACACGGCGCGCGTGTTCTTCGTCCAGTGCGGCCGCGCCGGGAACTCGTCGATGAGCGTCTTGGCTAGCCGGCGGTCTGCCACGTCGCCACCCCCCTGTTAGCCCGGCGAATTCACGGTAGACATATATATATAGACGTCGCTACATCGAAGGCGATGTGAAGCAGTTATACAACGAGAGAGAGGGAGAGGGAGAGGGGGAGTGTCAGGCGCTTACAAAAGTCCTCATTGAAACGCTTCCCGTCGCCGATCGTGGGCTTGAAAGACGGGAAGTCAAACATGATAGCGCCCTTGCTCCAGTCGGCGCCGTCGGACGTGTTGTAGGTGACCTGGCCGAGGAAGTCGTAGTAGGCGCGGCCGAACTTGATGTTGATGCCGCTGCGGTACGTGCTCGTCATGATGATGCCCTCGGCCGCTTCCTCGTCAAACGCCTGGCGCACCCGCTTGAGCATCTTGTTCGCCAACACGACCGGGAACGCGAGCTCGAGCGTTGCCCCGTGCATGCCGTACTCCCACTCCGGCTTCTGGTCCGGGTACGGCCCTCCGATCAGCACGTCGTAGTTCCATCCGTACACCGGCCACTGGTTGATCGCCTTCTGCGTTTTCTTCTCCCGAAAGTTCGGCGACGACCACAACGCGAACGCCGTCGCCTCGAATAACATGTTCGACGTCATTAGGTACTTGCGGTCCTCAAGGATTGCCTTCGCCGTGAAGGCCTGGAAGTCCGTGGTCGAGAATGTGTTCTGGAACCCCTCCTGGTTGCTGAGGTCGAGCGGGACCTTGTCGTAGTATCGCCAGTGGAATTTCCTCAGATATGGCCACCACTGTGAAGTGTTACAAGTAAATGCACCTTGAAGTAGGGAGGGCGAAGACTCGCCGTCTCCGTTGACGATGTCCAACGACAACACGCCAGCCGCGACCATCGAATCTTCGCGGATAGCGGAGCGGTGCCCGCCCATGGCCACCGCGCCCGCCATGGTGATATTCCAGTTGACTAGCGTATAGCCCATCGACGCGTTGTTGGCGTGGAGGTACTCGGCGAATTGGAGGAATGTCACGCCGGCCTCTATCTCGACCGTCCTAGACTTGGCACCCTCTTCGAGCACGAGGTTTGAGATCCTATTGACAAACTCCGTGCGGATGATGACAGTGTCTAGGTTGTCCGAACACATGGTGTCATACCTTCACAGTAGTACATCAACGTCAGCTTTTCGCAGTTGGTGTATATTTAATAGCAAGCCTTAATATTTCACGGTCTGTGAGGCTATTCGCTCTCTCGGCACGAAGGCGTGTAGCCGTGGGATAGAGTAGAGCTATAAGCGTATTCCCGTGAATTTGCACCCGTGACTCACCACATGTGGCCGTTCCCCGATGCCCTGACCGGCGTGCCATTGGCGGCGGCCCGCTTCACGAGGCTGACGATATCGTTGACGCTTGTGGCATTATGGACAGTGGTGACGTTGTTGCAAGCGGGGAATCCTTCGCCATCAAACGTGTTGTACGGTTCGGCGGAGATGCCGATTATTTCCGCCACGGGAAGGACAGGGAATAGGACGCAGCGAAGGGCGGGCATGGTGTCAACGTCCACGTTATTCGTTATCGTACCTGGTGAGAGTCTCCTGGCTATAATTGGAACAGGCTAGGGCTTGGGTGTAGTTGAGCTAGCCCTGGGCCACCTACATATATATCTATGCGGGTTAGGTAGGAGGTAGGTAGCACTTGCAGAAGTCATGAGATTCTTGCTCGTACACAAGGAAGCACTGGGCCCTTTAAATATCAGGCTTTGGTTTCCTTGTGATAGGGGGATACCTCCTCCCTCCTCACTTTCGTCCAACTTTCGTCTCCATTTCCATTTCGTGGACGTCAGAGTTCCCTGACGGCGCACCCTGGGCTAGCGTATCATAGCAGAAGAGGGCGGCACTTGGACTAACAACTGCCTGCGGGAACCAAGTGCTTGCCCATGCCCTCGTCGATGATTTGCCTCGGATGTCACAAGCGTGTCAGTACACACAGAGAAGCTGGTGACAACGATCAACGCAAATTTGAGTTGGGTGGTTACGGGACGACTGTTTTACCGGATCCTTCTTGACAGACGTGTGAGATGTAAGGTAGGACGAGACCTCGCGAAGGCTAGCTAAGCCGGGGGTTCGTGTGGACTACCAGTGGGGAAGAGGTCAGGAGAGGCCAGGAAGTGGGAATCCTCCAAGACGGCCCTTCGACATTCGAATATAACGAACAAGGGCGCATCTCACTGATGTAACAGCCCGCCAGCTACGGGGAAAAGATGACGGGAGAGAACCGCGAGGATAGTCATAGGGGTCGCACTCGACTTCTAAAATACGACTGTGCAGTCGATATTGTTGGCGCAAGAGAGCTGCGTGCCGCACCGAAGTACACGGCGGAGGAACCGAATGCATTAGTAGTGCATGCCCGACTGCCGGCTGCCTCGAATGGGCGTTCTTACGAAAAGGACTATTCCTAAAGGTCCGGTAGTCAAGTAATTGGTGATAGCCAATGAACATAATCATGTTGTATACCCGAAGCACGGGAGACATAAGATATCCATCTAGGATTGCCGACGTAGCTAGCACTCTCTGATGTTATAAGGTTGTAAGTACGCCTATCAATCTGCTGACCAGTGGCTTGTATATGAGCGGGTGGCATTATACACAACAGCATAACACATCGTTCGAGCCCGTAACGGTATAGCAGTGTCACCGGCGCGGGCGGAAATGCCCGCCGGGGACCAGGGTTAATAGTACCGAGTATGGCAAGTCGGTCTCTACGGAAGTGCCGAATGTATCATGCTCGCTCACCGTTATACTGCCAGCCTCGCAGGGAATCGTCGGGAGCCTTGTCAGCTCACGAGAGCTTGCTCTGAGACGAGTGTCTTTTCAAGGTCGTAATCGGAATATTCGGCTCGAAGAGGCTTCGAACTCCACATAGGAATATGGAGAAGACGTCGCGGGGGAATAAGGGCATGTCGGTTCAATTCCCTCTAGAGCTTCATCAATAGAGTCATAAGCATCGTTGGGGACGAAATGGTGCCTCTCCTAGACTTCTATGGGGTTAAATCAACTTCCACCTTGCAAGCCAGCCGATATTCTGACCCGCATTCCTGACAATGCAGAGCCCGGGGGCCGGGTCGTCTTTCTTCTCGTACCGCCTAAACTCCTCCAGCGCTCTGGTGGCCGACAAGCTACCTATGGCCTCGCCACGTCCGTCTCGGAGGTTGAAGCTTCCTGTCGTTACGAATCCGATCAAATCTTCCTCGTCGGGGCACAGCGGGTGGCCGTTGATGTCCGCCGAGTTCGGCGAAGGTGGTGGGAATGGCGCCGGCGGTCCCATGAGCTGCTGTGCGAGCAACTGCTTACGCGCCTCAAGATCCAATTTTTTCGGCCTTGCAGCGGCAAATTTCCTGACCCCCCTACCCCTCGCCGGCTTTTTCGCTACCCACTGACTGTATAAATCGGGAGGTAGTCCGTTCTTACCTTTGGGTAGAGGCGGCATGGTAGCGGGTACTTCTACCTGCGTTGAAGCGATAGCAAGGGGCGCATCTGGTAGTCGATATATTCTAGCACAGGTAGCGGGAACTCCACGGGCGAGCATCTTGATCTCTACCGTGATGAGCGAGGTTAGAGGGAGTTCGGATTTTGACGACTGGCAAGACGTGAATATGGGTTTGGTGACTTGCGTGACGCTCTCTAGAGGCTGAACACGCGCTTGGTTTTCGTTTTCGGGGGCAGCTTTTGATCCCCTATCTTCGGTGTGCCCATCCGCTGGCGTTTGATCGGACGGATTCGCTGTCTCAAGACCAAAAAGTAACTCGTAGTCGCAGCTCCATCCAGTTCCAATCTCGCCTTTGCGTCCTGCTCCTAGATCGAACGATTCCCAGTTCACCCTCTTTCCTTTGGGCATGCGATCCCACGCCTTATACCTGACACACCGTTCGTCCAGCTCCCAGGTTTTGCCCGCATCCGTGCCGGGCATGTCGCCGGGAAACCAGGGGAGGCCGCGTTCAAATGTGAGTTGTCGGATCTCATCAAGACCACCAAACCACGGGTTGCCGCCAGTTGATAAGGGATAATGCATTAGGCTGTGCCATACGGGAAGAACACATTTCCACGGCAACATCACAGTCCATACACTAGGCGATTGTGAACTCGTGCAATGGTGAGAAGCCAGCAGAATTACGGGGATGGGAGGGTCGGCTGCAGTTGGCTTAAGCGCGGTTCCCGGGGCACCTTTTCCACGACGACGATTAAGTGATCGCTGTGATGGAAGTTTAGACGCCTTGAATCGTACGTCTCTATCGAATAATTGGTAAGGCTTGGTGGCTTCTTCTTTTCGAAGGGCCGAAATAGTCCCCAGAACTGTCGCCTGTGCTTTCTGGCCGGGCAAGGATGGGATGGCCACTTGTCGAGGGGGATAACAGAGACGAGGGTCGACTATCGAGAATGCTAAAAGAGTTCCAGCAGGTAAGGCCCCGGGGTCCCTCAAACCGGCCAGCGATTCAAATCGTGAAGCATGGGGTTCTCGAGATTCGGATTTTATGAGATAGGGCTTCAGCACCCCGAGAAGGGCCTCTGTCGAGTCAGGGCCGGTGACGTCGATGCTCCCTACTTCGAATCTCAGGTCTTCCACGAAGGGTCGGGGGTGCTGCATTTTTGTGAGTCGCAGAAGCTCGTTGAAGGTCTCCAGGAATGCAGAAGGGTGGACTCGGACGTAGAGCTGTCTGAACCGCTTCGACTGATCTACGTCGTCCACCTTTCCCACCGGATTCCATATGATAGTCCCGGGACCGATAACATGCGAAACACCTTTGCTTCTTCTACTCAGCATCCCGGTCCAATGCATGTCTCCTGACCTCCAGCGCTTGGCCTTGTCGTTCCACAGAGCTTCCTGCGTCAGTCCCAAGGATTTGAGGACGTTTTGGACGCTATTATGGGCTCCAGATAAACCAATCGTGCTCATATAGCTCATATCCCAAGCCATAGCGCCCTTCTCCCATTGGATACGATGTGTTGGGCGGTACACCTTCTGCGTCGGCGTGAGAGGGATCGCAAACCTCCACAGCGGCTGGGTAGGAGGTGTCATTCTCGCCCTCTTCGCGTGCCACAGGTGAGTGGGGAGCCACGTCTTTGAAATCTGGCGCTTTCTGAATTTTCTGGCCGTGATGATGGGTTGGTTCGTAGCGTTCCGCCGTATCTTTGGCCTAGCCATCCTCACGGAGATGGTCTCCTCGTCGACACCAGAGCTCTTCAACTTGCGCAGCTTCTTCCGCCTCGCGAGGATTTCCAACTTCCGAGCCGTCTGAGCTCGTAATCGGGCCCTAGTAGTCCCCGGCTTCCTCGTCTTGGAGTTGACAGTGGGGGTGTTGTCCTCGGCCATCTCTCGCTTGGCCCTCGCCTGGAGACGCCTCGGGATCCGTTTATGGTTATGGGCTGCAGCCCTGCGCCTCATCCTGAAGGGCACGCGTTGGAAAGCCCGACTAGCCCGGTTCGTCTTTGTCCGTCGCATGCTCTCGTCCATAGCATTAATCTCGAAGGAGAGGGAGTTGACGAACGACTGGACGTTGAGCTCGCCATCTTGCAGGGCGGCGTGGGATGGCTGGGCAGCGATACTCCGGTCGTCGACGAGCTTTGCACGCTTCGCATCTCGGGCACCACCAGGCCGCGAGCCTCTCCCCGGGTTCCCGAATGTCACATCTTCCCGCGGAAGATCCTTTCTCTTGGCGGGCTTGGGTGGTGCTAGATTTCCAGAAGCTCCGGGTGCAGGATTCTGTCGCTTCATGGAGACAGGTTTCCAGGACGGATCTCCGGTGAGCTTCGCCTATACAGCCTTCTTAGGAGGTGTCGACTCTGCATGAACTAGGTGGGGGGTCGACGCATAGATACGCGGCTGTCTGGATCGATACGAGGACCAGGCGCCGCAGTGAGAGCGAGAGCGAGAGCGAGAGAGCGAGGTAGACTCGCAACGAGTGACGCAAAAAGGAATGTCTATCGGTATGTAGGCTGCCAGGAATGGAGCGGCTCGGATATCCACGAGGAACCGAATATGCTTCTCTATCGAGGCAGGCTCCTTACCAGGCATAGGCAGGGAACATATAAATTTAAGTGCATATAGGTAGGCACCCTCGATACTGCAAAAGAACCCGTTACTACGTTAGATAGTATACGTAAGGTTGTTCTTGAAGTTACGCGCATCCGACGGTTGCGAATACGCGTTATCGGGGTAGTTGTAAAATTTGTGGACGAGCGACCTCGGGATCGGATCCATCCGACGCGTGCTGGGATTAACGGGTCCGGTATATATCTGGTACCTGCCCAAGGTACATATATGTAGGTAGGTACACGACATATATAAGGAACGCATCTCCAAAGCCGGGGTTTGCTGGTATGTAGATACCTATAGATGAGCTAAATGACGAAGACTACCAAGTAGCGCTGTTAGGAATCGAACCTATTCTTCGTTAAGTAACTTACTGATCTCCTGTATCGAGGCTGTTTATGAGTAGATGACATGAAGATAAGTACATACCTACTCCATATCACCAGGTAGCAGAGAGGTAGCACGGGAGGCACATGCCATGTTGGCGTGACCCCACGTACATAGGTACCTCCCCGGGCATGTGCTGGGTATATCCTAGGTACCTCTTTAGGTGCCTCCTCCTCCCTTGTCCAGGGTTTGACACCTAATCTGCTGGGGTACCAGCACTAACGCTGGGGGTGTCTGGGTAGGTAGGTACCTAGGTACCTACCTACCTACCTTTAGGTGGGCATAGTGCTATCGAGGGGAGATCGTACCAGGTACCCCTAACATGTTACCGAACACCCCGGGTCGCGTTTGACTGCCTTCGAAAATGACGTCTGTCGCTACGACGCGTAGTATAATAGGGTACTCGGATCTCTGCTGAGGCGCCCGAGGAGGCCGTGGAAAGGCACTATCCTAGTCAGCATGCCTACAACGTAGCACTGGCCCCCTAGAAAGCTAAGGCGTAGGTACCCTTAGGAAGTGGCACGAGGCGGAGTTCCAGGTACGTTGTCTTAAAAATAAAAACGAAGAATAAAAACGGAGGGGAAAGACATTGACAGGTACTTCGGGGGCAGGTATCTGTGCTATGTGTCGTGCCTGGCCCGGGTACCTCCTGTCGTGGGCTGCGTATGTACATTCCCTTTTCGTGCGCCTTAAATCTCTCCTAATCCCCTCCCTCCTCAATCTCAGCCTATCAAGTCTCCGTCCCCTTTCCCCCTTTTCGCCCTCCAAGATCTCAACCCGTCGCCCTTCTAATCCCCGACCACTTTGCTTATGCTGCTGCTTCTGTCATGTCCATTTTCAGCTCGACGGACCGGGGTGTCCCCTCCTAGAATCGATCCGGCATCTAGGAATTGCCTTGTCTTCGCCTCCTTCGTGAAATCCCATCTGTTGGACCTGGCCTGGCTTCGACCTTGCTTCCCACCTGGCTTTCGACCTTCGACCAACGCACCCGCTCGGTTCCGGTGCAGCCGAACGCAACGAGACGCTTCATCCTACCTGCCGACCTGAGTACGTCGTCTCATCACCCTGCCATGACTGCATCCCGCCATCAGCACACTACTGCCGTCGTCCGCATCTGCTAGCGGAGCTAGTACGCGCAGCTATTCTGCCTCCGGGGGTGAGTGCGGCGTTGCTATCATGGCCTCCCTGAGTATGTAAGCCCGCGGCCCCCTTTCCCACACCCTCTCTAGGCGCCATCGCCTCCTGTTCCCGTCCTCGTTCTGCCTTATTCTATCCTGTCCCATCCCACTTCCTCCCTGTCATCTCTCTCTCTCTCCTTCTTTCTCACACACATAACTCACACTCCCCCTCCTTCGACATATCCCCGCCCGGCAACATCCTTTTTGGTGGCTTCTTGAGCCGCATTCCAGTCTCACCATCCGCATTGCGCATTTCAGCCTCGTTTCCGCGCAACGGGCGAGGGTTGTAATCTGTGTAATTTCGCCGTCTGATCATGTATAATTACACCCAGACCGGCCACTTGTACACTATTCCTCTATACCTACCCTTCGTTCACTCGTCTTCTACCGTTTGGCTTTGAGAGGGCAACTATGTCTCTGGCCGCGACGCTCATTGCTATGCGCAAATATCACCACCTGCTTGAGCTAACATGCGTGTTCTTCCCATAGTAAACAAGGCGCGGAAGGTATATATTTCTACGAGGCCCCACTACGTCGCTTTCACGGTCGTTCCGAGATTCCCCCAATGCTGATCCGTCTCTGTATCGCATAGCCAAAATTCGAGCTTCACCTCACCATCTATGATCTCAACAATGTGCCTCTGGTCGCGGGAACCTCGACCGTTAAATGGTATCTCCCGAGCTCGATGCACGGCGAGCACCGGGGCCGCACTGCCAAATGCTCCATCGATAAGATACACCACCGAGTCGTCTATAATTATTCTAAAGTCATCCCACTCCGCATCTCCATAGATCGCAACGACAACCTGACGGAATGCCCCATCGAATTTGAAGTCCTGCAGGAGTTTCCCATGGTCCCCGGGGGTCGCGACGAGAAGATTCCTCTAGGCACCGTTAGGCTGAACTTGAGCGAGTATGTAGAAGAGAGCGAGAACTTTCCGCGCCGAAGCATAGGCGTAAGAGCTAGCATGAACCTAGATTATCCTCGAGAAAAACCAGTTTCACAGAGCATGACACACCGGAGACAAAGCAGCAGCAAATCAGGCGCCGACTCCAGCATCGTAGAGGCCAGTCCGACAAACACCGCTGCCGCCCCGTCGCATCCAGAGGAAAATGACGTCGTGGAAGATGATGCCGAAGAGGGAATCGTGCGGCGGTATCTGATGCAGGAGAGCAAGATCAATAGCACGCTCAAGGTCGGCATCCTAATGGTGCAGATCGACGGGGAGCGTAATTTTGTCGCGCCCCCGCTCAAGACCGCCCCCATGTTCGGCGGAATTGCGGGTATCATGAAGGGCGAGCAGGTGGAGCCCGAAGACGGCGGTGCGGGCAGCAGCCGCAACCTGCCCAATTTCAACAAGTCGCGCGACGCGTCGGAGCTGCAGGACATGTACCGCCGGGCCCTGACCGCGAGCTGGGCTTGCCAGCCGGGAGAGATGCCGGCGGACGCCTGCATCGAGGACATATTCTCGGGCGGCGACGGTTGGAACGACAACACGAGACCTGGAGGGACCGCGGCCGCGGCCGCGGCAGCGGCAGCGCGGGGTAGTCGACGGTCGCACGCGGGGTCCATCAGCAGCCACAGCAACAGCGGCAGCGCCATGAGCGGCGACGAGGCCAACTCGGGCACGCTGCGACCGGGCGATGTGCGGCGGATTCATCGCCACATGCGCACGCGCAGCGGCGGCAGCGACAAGACCTCGATGACCACGGCGGGGGGCGGCAGCAGTAGTACTAGCAGTAGTCTCGGCCGCCACGGCGGTAGCAACAGCAACCGGCACGACCCGTCCCAATCCGGCCACCGAGGCCCGCGGCAACCGCCGCCGCTGCCGCCGTGGTCCCACAAGGAGGACAGCAGCGGGCACGACAGCAACGAGGGCCTGGGGGCCGGGACGCAGCGGAGCCGCGCGGGCAGCATCGCGAGCCTGGCGACGACGCTGGGCAGCGACCGCGGGCGCGAGGGCTTCCGCCGGCCCAGGGAGGTCAGCGAGTACGAGGAGCGCGAGGATCTGGTCGCGTGGACGCTGCCCGAGGCCGTGTGAGGCGGGCGTGCAGCCGTGAGGGTTGCATCCCCGAGCAGGCTTAGTTTTTTTTATTCTGTCTAGAACATCATCTATCTATCTACCCATCAGCAAGTTAGACAGCACGGCTTCCGGAGGGCAATACCGAGGCGCCGAGGGGAAAAGAGGAAAAGGATGGGAGTCGATCTCGAGGGCGAGCGAGCTAGAGAGGCAGAGGGATAGAGACGCGAGGTCGCGTCACCGTATATAGTGCGTGTACTGGTTAATACATAATAAGAAGACGCCCGCATACTCGGCTTCGACCCATTACTTGGCCACACCACCTGCGGGCGTGCTAGGGGGGGGGCAATGAGACTTGCAGGCTGAGAAGACGTAGTAGACTGCATCGATCAGCCGTACGTCCTACCATGTCTCACTTCTCTCGCGTTGCGCCATATCACGTACCTCTATATATTTATCGTACGTTAAATTGATAAATGGGTAGTATTTTTTCCCCTTCCTTGTTCTATCTAAATCGGCTCACTCATCCCCTTATATCTGCGCATATCTCCTCTCTTCTGTTCCCTCTTCGCCCTTTCCTACTTTCGCATATTTCCAGTGTCCCATCCACGCCCGTTTTACCCGCGTAGCTTTTGGGCGGGATACGGGGGGGTAAGTAGTTTATTCACCACGCACGTTGTTCGGCCAAAAAAAAAAGACTATCACACCACAAGAGAAGGAGGAGGGAAGAAGAGACACAAAAAAGGCTGGTCCCACCTGTCCGTCTAGATGTATATCTACCTCTACCCGCCCGTCTATTGACCTGTCTATCCACGCATCGGACGGCCTAAGGCGTGTGCGGAAACCAAAAAGAGATAAGCAGAGAAAAGTTTGTAGATCGAGAAGGTTGGGAGTACATAGCCAAGTAAGCGTGCTGGTCCCGAGAGGTCAAGACGAGGCAGGGCGAGGTGAGAAGAGAGGGAGGGAAAAAAAGGCAAGGGTCGAAATGCAAGTCAACGACCTCTTCTAGTCGTTGTTCTTATTTTTGCTTTCTTTATTATTCTCTCTTCTCCCTCTCGGGCAGTTCTTCTCTCCCTCCCCCAAAAATTCTCAAGGGGCTTTCAGCACTCCCCTGATTCCTCCTTTGCCGCCGACCTCCCTCGTCGTAATCGTGACTGCCAGATCACCGGAAACATTGACCGTGACCTCGACCTTGCTGCCCTTCTTAACACCACGGATGGCCGCCTCGGCTAGGGCGCTCCCAATCTTCCACACCTTCTCCCGGGTCTCCTCCTCCTCCTCCTCATCGTCGTCCTCGTCGTCTTCCTCATCGTCGTCCCCGTCTCCCTCGCCGTCCTCCTTCTTGCCGTTCTCTTTCGCCTTAGGCTCCGGCTTGGTGACCTTGATGTGGGTGTTCCCCTCGACCACCTTGACCAACACGTCACCCCCATTCTCGGGTGCCGCGATATGTATGGTTCGGCGGGTCGGAACGGCGGTCTCTGGAGCAATTATCGGCGTAAATGACTCTTCACCTTCTCCTGAGAGTGAGAGAACCCCAATCGCGTTCGTAATGTGCTTGACAGTTGTAACCCCGGGGTGGGTTGACTGATCGATATCGTCCGATTCGTATTCTTGAATCAGCGAAGCTTGGAGGGCAGCGCCGCGAGCCTGAAGCTCGGAAGGGTTAACGGCGCTAGCGCTCGTTGACGGGGCCTGGATCGTAGTTGTTTCCGGGAATATAGATCGGAAATTGGCAGCGATCCGAGGGGTGTGGGACGTGCCGCCGGACAGAATTACCTCGTCGATATCGAGCACGTCCAGACCAGCCTTCTTTATGACCCCTTCGACTAACCGGTTGAAGCCCTCGAACACCTTGCGTGCAATGGTTTCGTACCGCAGTCTGTTAATCGTAGTCTGGAAATCGATGCCCTCGGCCAAGCTCTCAACGCTGAAACTGGCATTATTACCAATACTGAGAGCCTTCTTCGCTGCCTCGGATTCGGCCTTCAGCTTAGCTAAGCTTCTCGCGTTGGCTCGAGGATCGACGTTGGGGTGCTTCTTCATAAATTCCTTCGCAAAGTGTTCCATGAGAACATTATCCAGGTGAGAGCCGGAGTACTCGTAGTCATGAGCCGTCGCGAGTATAGTATAGAGTCCACCTCTTGAAGCGACCACGGCGACGTCCGAACGTGTACCGCCAAGCTCGGCCACCACGACTATCTTGTCTTCCAACTTTGCTTCTGGCCTCGCATCATAAGCGAGAAGTGAAGCGATCGGTTCGTTGATCAGCTGAAGAACTTCGAGTTCGGCATCATTCGCCGCTTGGATCAGAGCTTCCCTCTGGGCCCCAGTGAAATTGGTAGGCACCGCTATCACAGCAGAAGTGACCTTCTTCCCCAAGTAATCTGAAGCGGATCGTAGGAGGCGGCGCAAGTATCGCGTAGCTACTTCTTTCACGGAAATAGTCGACGGACCCTCTTCTTCGGCCTTGTCCTGGACGGTGAACGAAACCGTTCCGTTCACATCTTGGGGGTGAGAAGCAGCGTGGCAGTGGGTAGGGTCGATGGACTTGAAACTGTGGCTAAAATCAGCGATCTGTAGGCAATGTCGGTTGCTAACTAGGGAACAAACTCTTGTCCGAGGAAGTCCTTGAAGGAGACAATCGTGTTTTTCGGGTTGCGGACCAGCAGAGCCTTGGCTTGGTTTCCTGTATATTCCTCACCCTCGACGTACGACAAAATGGTAGGGATCTGGCGGTCTACGGCAGGGCAAGTTAGTGAACGACGAAGACCTGTGGAGTATTTCTGTGGATTGCCGAATCTCACCTCCGTCTTCATTCGCGATTACCACGGGACTGTCGTCGGTGGTGCTGGCAATGGAGCTATACGAATTGCCAAAGGATATGCCAATAGCGCATCGCTCGCTCGGCGAAACGCCAAGCTGGTTGGCAGCCTTCTCCGTCATAAGTACAAGCTAGTTTCGCAAGAACTTCAAATATGTATGTCGTCGTCCCCGTAGAGTTCTTGCTGGGAGGGGGGGGAGAATCCTGGGGGGGGGGGGGGGAGGTCCAAGTTGCGTCGGTAGTGGGGTGGAGGGGATATTAGAACAGACGAGACGCCAAATTGTAGGAATGTAGAAGAAAAAAATAATTATTCGAAATAGTCAAGTTACTCGATGGTGGGACACGTCGAGTACGTACCGCTTGACCTCACCTTCTGCCACAAGCTTAGTAGCGCCGCCACAAATAAACCCCACCGCAAGGTCTCCAGCCACACCATGCAAAGTACGAGGTTACGAGGTACCTTACCTTATCTACGATAGGTATGCCTCTGCTTAGGTAAGCGATATCATCTTATTACCATTATTTCCGTCACCTCCCCGTACCCTTCCAATTCCACTACATCTACTCCGTCGTCGCCAGTAACCTCGGAGTTTCTCTCGCGTAACATAAGGCACAGAGCTGGAGATGGCGGGCCAGACTGAGAGGATCTTCGTCCTCCCCGGCGACCAGATAGACCCCTCGCGGGTCCCATCGCATCCCAAACGACCGTTACGGCTCGGCCCAGGACTTCGGCATATACCCCCGAGCGAACTCGTGCCTACAGTCGCCGGCCAACTTATCACCGATCATAAGCGGAATTCGATATGGGTGGAGTACAACGGCGGCCGAGTAGGCTTTTCATCCTAGCCCACATCCGCGTAGATATTATGCTGAACAATCCTCTAGTACATACCAACCGTCGGTGACCTCGTCATCGGGACCGTTCATCATTCAGCAGCTGATTACTTCTACGTCACGCTGTCCAGCTACACTTCGAATGCCGTGCTGCCCCAGCTAGCATTTGAGATGGCCACCAAGAAGACGAAGCCTAACCTGAATCCCGGGGCCTTGGTCTACGCGAGGGTCAGCCTTGCCAATCGTCACATGGACCCCGAGCTCGAGTGCGTCTCGCCGGAAACGGGCAAGGCGGGCGTCCTCGGCCCCTTGATCGGGGGTATGTTGTTCGATATCTCGCCAGGAATGGCGAGACGGCTCTCAATGCGAAAGTATGCCGAAGAAGGCAAGGTCGTCATCCTCGACGAGCTCGGTGCGGCCGGTCTCGCTTTCGAGACTGCCGTCGGTAGGAACGGGAAGATGTGGGTCAACAGCGAGAGCATCAAGACGGTGTTAGCGGCGGGACGGGGCGTGAAAGAGACAGATGAGAAGAATCTCGGTGTCGCGCAGCAAAAGAAGTTGGCGCGCAAACTCATCAAGGATCTGAGCTAGGCAGCGAACGTTTAGGCGGTTATTTCTCGATATTTTAATGATACCCGGATGGTCTTGGCCAAACTGTTGTATTCGGTTCCAACCCTCCATCCCTAGGTCGTACCCTGGCCCATCTCTCATCAAGCAACCTTGACTATATTTGAATACGGAAACAGCCGGAAATATAGGGTCACTAGGGGTACGATTCTGCCGCGCTGGGGTGAAACCGTCAGAAATTCGCTGGCATCCACGAGCACTTACATTAGCAGGATTCGACTTGCCTTACATTGACACTTAGAAACGGCGCCGGCACAGCCACTACGTCACCGTACTGCAAATTGAAAATAATCTAATCCAGGCTATTCCTTACCTTGACACGGGGCCTCACTTTTTTTCAATTTGTTTCAAATAACGGTTCGATTCGTTTCTACGGCATCGGTGGATAGAAAGGATCGCTCCACAAGACTTCTTGCTCTCCGAACCGAAAGTAGCCGTTGTCATCGTCAATGTGGCTCCTGAAGAAGTCCTGGGCCTCTAGGGGCACACCGAGGCCACCCAGGACGCTGGTCTCGCCGGTGAGGACGTTGGTCACGTAGTCCTTGAAAGTTTCGGCAGATGCATTCCGGGCGAAGTTTACGACGGCGGCACAGGTCGTCGCCCAGCTCATGAGATGGCTGGCGTCAAGCGTGTTGGCGCACTGTCGGAACTCGAACACACCTCGCCGCTCGTCTACTGGGCGGAACGGCGGGCCGCCAGGCGGTAGCGGCCATCCGACCTCCTTAGCCTTAGCCTGAACTTCCGCCTCCCCCGGAGCGGGCCCCGTCGTCGGCCCCTTGCCGCTACACTTCGTGACCATCTCTACCTTGCGGGTGCGGAGCTCGGGGTTCATAGCCCTACTAATGTCGTCCACATTCGTGTACATCCAGAGGGAAAGGTAGAAGATCTTGTCCGACAGCTTGTCCTCTGTGAGCAGCAAATCCAAGGGCAGGTATCGCTTCATCTGATCGAGGAGGTAGTCCCGTGTCGTCTCTGACGGGTGTGGTACCACCCCGCGAGGGTCAAAGCCGTCGATCCACGGGACCCGGCGTGACAGGGCGCCCAGAGCAGACTGGGTCTTGAGTGGTCCGCAGACCCGGTCGTACTTGCGGCTAGACCGGTAGCTCTGGTGTAGTCGCATGATGTCCTGGTCTCCGAGGATCGCCATGAGCGTGATGACCTTCTTCATCTCGAGGATGTCGAACCCCGCGGTGTGCGACACGGTGATCTGCGTCGTCACCGGGATGGACTCTAGGTCCTTGTGTATGCAGAAATTGTTGCGCAGAACGCGGCAGAGCCGCTGGACGACTTGGTGGTTCTCCTGAGGCTGCATCCGCAGCACGGGCGATGCCAATTTGATCACCTCCCATCGGTACTGGGTCGCCGGGTTTGACTCGGGGAGGTCCGTGTAGTCCCTGCTCTTCACGGCCGATAGATCTACGTTGTTCATTATGTATACGGAGAAAGCCCTGTACCGTGGCTTCATCCCTTCGAGGAAGACGTGGTCGGGGTCCCTGCGCGCCCGGTAGACCTCCGCCCGCAATAGGTTTGTGAGACGACGATAGATGCGGTTCGTCTCCTTCGCCCCGACTATCCCCCAGGCCTCGATGTTAGGGACTCTATTCACGGCCCTCTCGACGTCGTCCTCGGTCGCCAGCGGAAGGAACCGCCCCTCGTGGGGCCGGAAGGAGCTTTTGGCGAAGACGAGCGCATCTTGCGCCGCACGTTCGCTCCCGGCGCTCACGGCCCCGTCAGCCTCGAGGCTCTCGAGGTTCGCGACCTTGCGCTTGTATAGCTCGTCGTCTTCATCGTTGTCCTTGCCGACGAATACCGAGCCTTCCATCTGCGAGTTGAGGACCTGTAGCATCTGCGCAACTGCGGCTTGCCTGAACACCTCCTTGTCTTCCGTTACGATGTCCGCCTGCCACCGGGTCTCTCTCGGGTGAGGCTTATCTGCCAGCAGGCCACCTGCCGGCGCAACTGCGACAGGCAGCTCGAGCTCGAACCCCCACGTGATGAATCCATGGCTCAGCTCGGGCGCGCCTGTCCCCTCCGCCTCCTTCTCCCTAGCCGGTGGCAGCTCCGGTCGGCGGTGCTCGTCGGTGCGGTCACGCGGGTTGTCGACTGTCCCTGGCCTCGGGGCGACTAAGGATATGACTTCGGGGCCGATGGCGGTAACATGGGAGGGCGGAGCTGAGTGGTATAATAGAGAGGGAGAGGGCTCGGCAGTGGCAGCGGCGTGGGTCTGGCGCAAGACCTCCCACCGGCGTATCTGCTCGCGCCGCGCGGGGCTGTACCTCCGGTCGTCGAAAGGTAGGTTGGCCTCGTCGTAGGCGTGGTGCCGCCGGACCACTTCGTCAATCACCTCGTCGGCGAGGCTATACCACGGGACCCGGTCGAGGTCGTACAACCGCCAGTCGTGGTTGGCGAAATCCATCCGTAGCACACGTACATTCCAGTCGTAAGTTTCCGCGCGTTCGCTTTCCCCGGGGTGTTTCTTGCCTTGTTTCCCCCTCCTCTTATTGCTCGGAGCGTGACGCATACTTATGCGCTACTACGGCTGCTCACTTGCGTCGTGGATACTAACGAAACCATCGCCGTTCCGCTTGCCCAGACCAACTAGCCGACCTTGCCCAAGGACCCAGGTGTCTGCCCTCTAGTTCCGCCTAACGGAGAGAGTAACGTGTCCAATTTGTCGGGCAAATTTCGTGGTGATGGCATAGCCGCCATCGCCAGAGCGGTTGGAGACCGAAAAGGCATACCTATACCTAGAAACCGTCTCAGGACAAAGCGCGCCACAATAACTTTGTTGAAGTGCAGTGAAGTAGCTGCACAGCGCCGAGGCGGCTGGTCTCCCCTCTTCTCTGGAAACAAAGACGCGGTTCTTCCTCGTTGCCCTCAGTCACCTGGTGTCCGACCATGGGCACAGCTAGCTTTTTCCCTTCGCTCACTCAACACGGGCGCGTGGTACAACTGAGCCGGATCCACTGGCTTAGGTATTTTTATCTTTTATCATTCGACTCGGGAGGGTCGCCAGATCTCCCCAACCCTCTCCGCGCCAGGGGAGCAGCGTGGCCGAGTAAACCGCCGCTACCTCCAGACTAGGCGGATTACGCAGGCCTTCTTTATACGCCGTGCCTGCACATCCACCTGGTCCTTTGTCCTCGAAAGATACGGCGGCCTAAAGACAAGCCAGCCGTCAGGCTCTTCGCCGGAGACATCGATGGTGCATCCCCGGCCAAGAGAGATCCGTCCATCTTCGGAGACCGCCGTCGATCTTCCTTTAGAAGACGGAGCGAGAGCCCTCCTCCTCCCTGCTCTTGGCCTTCCACAGGCGCCGCGGGCCGGACACAGGACTGTACGTACTTAGCTACATGCCTTGTCTTCTTTCTTTCTCTCTTTCCTTTCTTTCTTTCTTTCGTAGAAATAGACGGCACAATAACAATCGGATGCATCTCGCCTCGCCAGATCCGTCGCGGGGACCACGGGGCGAAGCATGTGCCACGATGCGCTCGCGCGTGTGGTAGCAGTGCCTGCGTCAAGCAGTCGTAAGCAACCCCGTCATCGCCTCCCTCTGCTCCTCTCTCTCAGCCTCGAGCGAGCGAGCCAGCCAACCGGCCAGCCGTCGCAGGTCCCCGTGGAAATACGACCCGCGCAGGCCACCAATCCCCCCCTTTTCCCGGCATGTATGTGTGGTGTGAGCAAGTCCCTCTCCGCCCTCGCCCTGTGGGGTCCGTCCGTCCGACCTCCCCGTCGTCCCTCTGTCTGGCGTCGTCGTCGTCGGCGTCGTCCCATCCGCTTCTCCTCATCCGCCTTCCCAAAAAAAAAAAAACGCTACCGCTAACCGCCCGACGCGCCGCACCCAATCGCACCCGCACGAAGCCGAGTAAGTACCCCAGGTGCCTACTTGCCTGCCGACAGCTTCCTTTTTTTTTTTCCTTTCACTCTCCCTCTTTTTTTTACGAGCTAGCACCCCGGGAGCCCACAGCGTTGCGTACATGCGTGCTCGCGTACATAGTACCTACAGGACAGGCAGGTTACTTAAAAAGGTGCCTATTTAGGTTCTGGCGATCCGTCGGCGTTGCGGCTGGGCGATACCCTGAAGGCAGTAACGTGGTAAGAGTAGGCCGGCTGGGCTGGGCTGGACTGAACTTGAACTGAACTGACGTCCCGCTGCTGCTACCCAACGCCATCCACCTTGTACCAACCCCAGAGCGCGCACCGGATCTCGGCGAATGCGTGCGACGTAGACGGATTCGATTCCTAGGTAGTGATATCTAGAAAGGAAAGGACACAAAAAGAAAAGCAAGAAAAAGAGAAGCGTGTAGCTAGCAGAACAGGCCATAGGTTGGTTTACATATGTAGACTCATATATATATATATCTAGGTGTACATAGGTATATATCAATTGCGTGCATGCGTGTAGAGATCCGTCGTCGCCGTCGTCCGTTCGACAAAAGTTACTACTGCCACTTGAGACTGGACTTGGTGCTCTCGGGTCTTAATCGAATTAGGGGGGTTTTTTTTTCCTTCATCGTCCTCGCCTTTACTTTCCTGAGAAGAGAGAATCTTCCCTCGCAGTAATAAACACGAATTGGCCAAGCTGGCGGGAAGGGGATCCTTTCACGCCCTTTCGCCCGATCGACTAGGTTTGTCTGGTAATCAATCCTCCTAGCGTTGCTGCTCTCGTAAAAAAAATTTTCTTTCCCCTTTGGATGATGAGGTATCATTTGAAAGCCTGTAAAAGCAACGCGATAGACAAGAGATGACAAGTAATCTTGCAAGCAAAAACAGGGCGTCAACCTCGGATATAGCGCATACCTTCTCCCTTTCGCGTGAGTCCTTCTCCTCTTCCTCTCTCTTGTTCCCTACTCTCTACCTAAATCTGGATCGGCAGCGGCCCATAACCTCTCCCTGACAGACCAGTTCGGCACTGAATTCGGAACCATCGAGAGTCAAGTAGATGTCGAAGTATACTCTGTAAAACGTCCCTTGGGGCGTGTCCATGCGCTCGAAATCCTTTTCTAGGTTCTTGCGCGACAGATCTGACGTGAGGGTGACTACTTCTTTTATACCTGCGAAGCCGGTCAGCAAGCAATGCGCGTGCGGATGGGGGGGGGGGGGGGGGGGGTGGTTATCGGAACAACTTACGGGGATCTTTGGTATACTCTGGGCAACCGTCTTCGTCGCAAGCGTACAGGATGTCCTCGTACATGAGCGTAGCGCCGGGGGCCACCTGTCGGAAAAAAGAAACCTTGACAGGTTCGCCGATCTTGACTTTCTGACCCTTCTGCACAAAGATCTGCCGGGTGAACTTGCACCTGTCCTTGCCGTCGAGCGACGGTACGCGGTACGCTTCGGGGTGATATCCCTCTTTGAATGGCTGCAGAGTGGCCATCAGGTAATGGCGACGAGCGACGCGATGCGTGATGACACGCTCGGTGATGCCGGCGGTCACAGCGCCCTTCACGATGGCGGCGACGGAATCCATAGGTCTTACAACCTTGGACTGGAACTGCGGCGGCACGTGCAGCTTAATTTGCTGGAAGAGGTATTCCGACGCGCCGAAACCACCGACAACCAGGATGTTCTGCAGCGTTCGGTTTTGAGCTTGGATGGCGATGATCTGGTTTCGCACGAGCTCGAGAATGCGGTTCACAACGGGCTCAAAACACTGAAGGATTTCCTCGTTGGTGAACGTCATGTATCCCTCCTCGATGCCCGCCTCGGGGAATTCAGCCTCGATGCCGACATCGACGGCCCATTTTTGACCGTTATTCCTGAAGTCCGCCTTGATTCGGTTCTCGAAATCCATAATGCACTTGGCGTATACGCGGCCCGCGGTCTTGGAACCGTCCGGGAGCTTCATCTTCCGGATTTTGGTCCGAAGAATGTTGCTGAAGTTCCTGTTAAGAGCGGTAGACCCGCACGAGTCCCCAGAGCCCGCCGTGCATTCTGCGACGGTGAAGGGGTTCTCGTCTTCGACTTCGTAGGCAATTAAATCGACGGTGCCGCCACCACAGTCGACGATGAGAATAGCATCGTGGACCTTGAGGTTCAGCAAGCCCGTCTTGGCACAGAAGAGGGACGCAGCCTCGGGTTCGCTGACGAGCGTCAGCCTGTTGTCGTTTTCGTCCCGCAGGAAGCCGGCCTGAATGGCGGCCGCCCGAGTGGCAGCCTTTCCTGCATCATTCCAGATGGCCGGCACGGTCAGGTAGTATCGGATGTTGCGCTCTTCTCGGTTGAACACTTCCCCGAGGGTCTTCTGTAGCGCCGCGCGCATGGCCTGTCGCAGCTTGAATAGGTAGTCTGCGGCCACGTCGATCTCCGACTTTCCCGGCGGTAGGGGCGGTAGGTTGATCGGGTCGATGTAGGTATTGCCCGAGAGCATGAGCTGGAGCTTAAACCATTCTACCTTCTGCACACCCGGCTTCGGGTATCCCGTCGGCGCTAGCGCCTCGGCGATATCCGGTCCCCATCCCACAACCTTCTGGTATTGATCATAATACAAGACGGTCGGGATCTGCTCGAGAGGTTAGCCGCTGCTTCGGCTTCGCGGATTCGACCAGCGGAGAACGTCTCACCTTCTGCTTCGTGTACGACCCGGCGCCGGGCCATTCTGTGATGATATCCTCTTTCGCTTCGTTGTTCGTCGCGAAAGCGAAGGCGACGCCGGAGAAGGTTGTGCCCTAGATACCCCGCCACAGTTAGTCAATTGATACCGCGCGGCTGTCAATTTTGGCGGACGGCGCGTGAGGAGGTGCGGGGAACGTACGAAATCAATTCCGACGATGAGCTGGGCCTTACTCCGACTATTGCCCTCGACCTCGGCTGGTCGCCCGTAGGACTGCATCGCGTTGGCGGGCTGGGGAGTAGGAGCGGGCGGCGGGTAGCCGGCGTATCCGGGCGGGCCGCCAGCAACACCGGGAGGAGGTTGTGTGCCTGGCTGAACGTGCATCGGAGGGTAGCCCGGCACGGGAGCGCCAGTGTTGATGGGAGGAGGACCGCCGACCATCTGGGATGGGGGTGTGCGAGCCGGGTTGGAAGTGAGAGGACTGGTTCGACCGACGGGTGGTTGTGGACCTGGCTGGAAGTTCGCAGTATAACTCGGCGGACGAGGTCCAGCGTTGGGATGGTTCATTATCGGGAGGCTCGTCTGGGACGACGTAGATGTGATGGAGGGGGCGGGACCAGGATGGGGTTGGGATATCTGTGGGAACTGCTGCGCTATTTGAGGCGGAGGGGTCGAAGTCGCAGGCGGTGGCGGAGTATTAGGCGAAGGTATGCTGGCGGTGGATTTCCGTTTACCCAATCCTAGGCCCTTAAAGCGAGAATTCAACGAATTCATAAGGACGTAGGATAGAGGGAAAAGGAAGGAAAGAGGAAAAGAGAGCGAGAGAGCGAGAGAGAGAGAGGGAAGAAAAGGAAAAGGCGAAAGAGGTAGACCGGCTGGAGAGGGTGGGAAGGACTTGTGATCTAAGTGGGATCTGGCTGTGGGATCACTATGCTGATTACTGGGTCGTGGTAAGGCGGGCTGGGCTGGCCTGGGCAAGGGGGGTTGCCTTCTGCTGACGGATCGAGGATGGATGGAACCCAAGTGAGGGAAGGATACGGGAAGAGAATCTGAGCGAGACGCAGAGAGGGAGAGAGAAAGGGTACCGCAGTTCAGGAGGGCTGCTAGGCTCGGGTCGGCTCCATAAACGAGAGTGGCGGGACGAGAGTGAGCGCGAGAGAGTCGCTACGGAGAGAGAGACGGGGAAGAAGAGGGTGCTGGCGTTGCTGTTGTTACTGCTATAACTTGCGTTGCTGGGCTGGCGGTGTCGCCTAACAGTGTACGTGCGGCGCGCGTACGTGTATGTATGCTATGTGCGTGTGAATATGTCTGCAACGTGTGGAATGAATCCTTTGTACCCACGTTCGCACCTTGGCCTCAGGCAGCGAAGATAGTAAGTAGCGAGGAGACTAACCGAGCGAGCGCGGATGCTGCAGCGCCTAGGAGTCCTAGGTGGTGTGTTCAGTACCCTGAGTCGTCTCGCAGCGCGGGAGGGTCCTGTAGTGCCTTAAAACCCCTCCTAGGACTTCTGGGACGGGCTTGAAGAGAGGCGGGAATGCGCTTGGCTGGGCTCGGACGGGTTTGAGATAGGTCCGGCGGGTGAGAAAATAGCAGTAGTCTGTGGGACGCTACGGTCAAGAGCCAGGGTCTAGCGTTTGCGGCACCAGGTCGTCTCGCTCTCGCGCTCTCCCTCTCTCGTCGATTCAATGTTACCGTGGCTTGACGGGCCCGGCTGCTGCGCTGGAAGACGGTTCGCGTAGGTGGTCGTAACGGACTGCGAAAGAATGCAGAGTCAGGTCTCCCAGCACATGATCTGGGCACTGTACATACATGCATACACGTACTTCGGAGGGGGGAAAGGTCCAGGATAAATCGTAAGGCTGAAGGCGAGTCCTGTTGACGTGGGCGAGGAGAGTGGTAAAGTCCTAGATTTGTAAGGAGGGGGAGTACAGGGAGGGACGAGGGCCTGTAGGTAGGGTAAGGTGTGGGCAGGGAAGATGAGACGATGCAGCGGCCAGACAATACGACGTTGTGGAGTGCCCAGGCGTGTAGAGGTATGTAGTACCTATATATGCATTAGGGATAAGTTGGGGATTGGGGGTTGTGGTGGTGACAGTGGCGACAGTGCAATAATAACTCGAAACTCGGAAAACTGGCCGCTTTCTTTATCGTCCCAACAACCAGATTCGTCCGTTCATTCATTCATTCACCCGCCTGCCCGTCCCATTCAACTCTGGATGGGTTTGGGCCAACCACCTACCAGCACAACCCGACGAGCCACCCGACACAGCTTACGTACGTAGGCCCGGCCGTCTCCTACACAGATACGGATCAGAGCTGGCTGGCGCGGCCTCGCCGTCCAATAGCTGGTGACTCCCGTCGGAGGTTTTATGCGAGTAAGCGCTCGCGAGAGTAGTCAACCTCGATATGGGAAGGATAACCGCGCAGCAGGGATTTGCGAAGGATGCTTCGATGCTCGCGGCCGGCGCTGTGGCAGCTCGGTATATATCTCCCTAGCGCCACGTGAAGCCCCCGCGAAACGACGAGGCGGGAGGGCTGGCGTGAGTGCGTGTCTGCGGTAGTGAATATGGGTAGCGAGGTAAGCGGCCAATGTTTTACACGATGACGACAACTGTCTCGCCCGTATGATAAAGGGGAGAGGGGGGAGGGGGGGAAGGGATTTGGCGTCTTCAGGTCTCTCTCCCGCTCTGTCCTCCGATTTAGCATCACCGAGAGTCGGGTCCCGTCTCTCCCTAGTCACAAAGCCGTCAGAGGCCTAAATAACGGAGTACCTAAGGGTTACGGCGGCGAGCGGTGGACGTGACGATCGTCCTTCGCACAGGATAGATTACGTAGGATAGGATGCGAGGGTACCTATAAAGCTCCAACGCCTGGTTTGCTAGGCAAGTACCTAACGTATAGCGCAGCAAACGGCCAAAGTCCTACTACAGGTACCTACCTAGATGTAACTACCTATACTACGTGTACTCACCCACGTGGGCCTGGGTTCTTTAACGAGGGACGGAGTCTTCATCGAGCCGGAGGAGACGCCAATACCACCAGCCGTTACTACGTCGTAGAGAGGTAGGGGGCCAGGTCCGGTCAGGTATAACCAGGTATGACCTTAGGCAGTCGATCACTCTGTTCCGGCCGGCTGGTCTGTAGGACTCGTCGAATCTGTAGCGTTGAGAGGTAACGCTGTTTTAAGAGGTTGGACTCGTCAACATGGCAAGTCACCGCCTTGCGGGTACTCGAGCAGCCAATACATTGTTACCGCGCGAGGAGGGAAAGAGCTGGCGATGTTGAAACATGTACCTAGAGGGAGGGCCAAGAACAATAGAACCTTGGGCGGGCAACATCTGGGAGTTGGGCCCATTACACAGCTCCATAACCTGGGTAACTCTCCATAACTCCCCATAACTCCCCATAACTCCCCATAACTCCCCTTACCTACCGACGTATCTCGAACGGCAACCTAGAGAGGTATGTAGGTACATATGCATATGAGGTATAGAAGAGGTCCGGCCGCCGGTGCTGCCGCCCAGCCAGGCTCAAACCATCCCTCCTAGGCATACGCTAAGGAGGTAGGTACTCGCTACCTCATTACCTCACACCTGCCTACGATTCGATACATGCTTGCCTGCGCGAGACAGCCGCACGAAAGACGGTATCTCGGATGCCTTCAGCAACCGCAGCCAGGTATAGGTACTCAGGGACCTCCATCCGGGGACGGACCGTAGATGGATCTCGCTAAGTACCAAAGAATCCGCGACTATTTCCGGCGAACGCGAGCTTCATCTTGCCTAAGTAGTGAATTGTTTTTTTTTTTAATACAATTTAAAATAACACGAAACAAAAATAAAATAAACCCCCCAAGCAGGTACTCGAAACGCACACTAATTTCCCGCATGAACCCTTTGTTGGCGCCCGATATGAAGAACCTACCTCTGGGTGCCTAGAGGTACCAAGTACATATACGTAGGTACATAGGTAGGTACCTACCCAGGTCAAAGGTACCTAAGTACCTAACCCCCTCAGGTCTGCCCATAGGTCGGTGCCTATTGGTGCCCGACCTCGAAGTACCATCCATTGTGACGGCGCAGACCTGGACATGCACGGTCCCATTACCTAACACACCAACCCTATCCTCTACTCTACTATATATATTATATTATATTTTATATGTACCTACACATATATGGCCTTGAGTTAGGTAGGTACTTGCAATGCGAGGTCAGCACCCATCGCCCTGCGAGTTATCTCCGCTTTTTGGAGCCGGAGGGGGGCTTGGTCTCGAAGCTCAGCCTCAATATTCACAAGAGACCCATTTGGCTTCCAGATGGCAGCAATCTTAGCTAAGATGTGAGCTTGGAGAGTTGCAGGTCACATTGGATACTTGGGTACCTAGGTTAGGGCACATACCTGGTGCACAGTTACTACCTACCTTAGGTAGGTAATTGTAGTGCACATGAACATACCCAAACCTTTTTTTTTTTTTTTTTTTTTTAAATAAAATCAGCCTCTAAAAGTCCGCTTCGCTAGAATCTATCATACTCAGTAGATACCATCTTCTTACCGTCTTCTACCGGCCGGTAGCGTAGGCATCCTGAACCTAACCCATCCTACCGCCTGGGGTCTTATCTTCCTCTCGTCTTCCTGTCTCTCGCGCGTTCTCTTTTTCTCTCTGCCTCTCTCCTCGCCAAGTTCCCACCGCGAAGTTGGCCGCCGTCCCGAAACCACCACGGCTCGGCCGTTTCCCTTCTACTGCGATGCCAGTCTTCCATTGCATGGAACGCACGTGCTTACGACGAGGTCGGCATCCTCACAGCTTGAAGGATTGACCAGCTGCATACAGCACTGTTTCATCGTCTGGCAAAATGCTACGCAGTGTCTCTAGAGCCACGCCGCTTGCATCGCCCCCATGTCTAGCTATCCCCTTCGAGTTCTCGCTGCTCACGTCAGTCGACCGAGATACTGTCACCTTCTTACACAGGAACAGCTGCTTTCCCTCTGGTACCTTGCATATTGTTGCACTAGGCCGTAGCCTTGAGTACCCAAGCACTTGGATGAGGGTCCGTTACCCTATGTTTCGGTCAGCTTGCGCACTATGACGGTCCTGCCGAGCCTGGACTCGGCCGTCGCCGACGAGACAGCAGGGCCTGCCTGAAGTCGGGGGGGTGGGGGCTTGGGGTCCATCGGACCACGTTATGCTAAGCAACAGCCCCCGAGCCGCCTCGTGGGAGGAATTGTTGGTGACTTCTTGTAGTTTGCTTGATCTTGGCTGTCCCGTCATCCTCGGGGCCGCTTGCTTGGTAAAGGATCGTTCGGACCCCTTACACAGAGCGGCCAGGCCTCGGCTGTATCCCTTGAATATTAGGTATGATCCCTACGTGGGAGAGCGCACTAACCCCGCCGAGACGTCAACTAGTGGCATGGCCGATAAACAGCAGATATGAGTGTTCATCCCGCGGAATAGCTGATCCGTCCACACTTCCCTATTGACTGCGGATACGACCATTTCCGCCCTGGCGTCTACATACCTCCTTTCGGGTACGCGATCCCACTGAGCAGTTCAATATCCGTTGCACACCGCTGTTCTGGCTGAATTTCAAGCACTCAACGGAGGCCTAATGGGGCAACGGTGGAGGAAGTGCCAGTAGTAAATCCATCGGGCATCAATGCCGGCAGTATCTCCGCCGCCTAGTCGAGAGCACCCGCGATCAATAGGATAATCCGGGGCATGCTAGAGTCTACGCCGGCCACCGTTATTCCGAAATAGCAGGTTGGTCGTCGGGTTATCGTCGCCGAATGTCTTCAGTGTACCTATACGTGTAAACTGCCCGTAGACCCGATAGATATCTAACCCGGCTCACTGCTTGACAGTCGTGGCAGAAGTCTCCTGTATGCAACGGCCGAAATGCACGTGAAAGCGAGTGTCCGTTCGCCACCCCGGGCGGGGTGGCGAGGGGTTAAGCGTCAGCTATCGTGGGACAATAGGGCTGAGGATAACGCCGGGAGCCGTATCAACCGTGATGGATTGGTCTCTAGCTGCTAGGGTTGTTTATCATCGCTCGTTGTGGGCGGGTCTCTGGTTATACCAACTATTTCCCAATCTATCACGACTGTGGTGTTTGAACAGAAGCCACGCGAAGGCAGCGGTGGGAGTTGCTAGCCGGCCGAGGCCACCTCTTAGTTGATTCGTAGCCGCTATAATTGCTATCCGTGAATAAGGTGCTCCCATTTACACCGAAGACCCGCGCCTACGGGAGTTTCGTCGAGGCGCTGTTCGGTAGATTGGCAGGCCGGCCGTTATGATAGCAGGGCCGCACCATCGGTCTAGCACGGTTAGCGCCCCCTTCCTAGACGTCGTCCGGGGTGGGGATGTCCTTTCGTTGTTCATTCCATCGCGTGATCGAGGTATCATACGCGATATCGCCGCGATCACGGGTATGGGCTTCTTCGGCGGCGACTTCGGCGGCGATGATAAGCGGGATGTGCTCTCTTTATCTGCCGCGGCGGCGTGAGTTCGGGCTTGGGAAGACGGTGTCAAGAAACGGGAATGCGTGCAAAAGGGTGGTGGTTGGGACGGGCATAAAGTCACGAACGGACACCTAATTGCGTAACCTGTATATGTAGGTGCCCGCAAAGCTAACACCAAGGATTGCAGTATCTGTATGCTTGTCTTCTCCATCGTTCTCCTGACAGAGAGTAGAGAATCGGCAAGATTTCTACGATGCCGGCTTTTCTCGAGGTGCCTCTATTAGTAGCTGTAGTACGTCATCAGCTCAACCTGCACGTTGGATAAGGAGGTTTGTAGGTACCTACCTCCTCTCTGTAGCCTCCGTGTGGGTATGCGCTTACGTACATATGCACGTGTATGTACATCTCGTACGCGTAATTACAATACATACATATAACAAGGCCTATACATCTATTAATAACAGGCCTCACGCAAAAGATGTCCCGGCACCCTTGTCTCTTGCCTCCCTATTCGCTCTCCCTGCTCTTCGTCGCGCAGATGGGTTAACCTGCTACGGGCATGATCGGGACCTGGTAATCAAACATGTTCCATCTAGCACATACTTACCATAAGCCGGTTCCACGCAATCGCAATCTCGATGCGACCTCCTAACCGTCAAAACGACAGCTCTCACCATCCACGGCCGTGTCGGTTGTCCGACGGATGGTTTTCGCTTCCTCTGGAGGGAGCTGACGCCGGTGACTTCGGAGCGACACGAGAGAGGCCGAGAGAGCGAGCGCGAAAGTATAGAGCCAGGGAGAGAGGGAGACGGCGAGGAAGAGGGAGAGGCGAAGGGGGTCTGCTACCAGGGCGCGAAGGAAATGTGTAGGAAATGCCTCTCGTCGAAAGCACCAGAGCTGCGACACGCTGGATCACCCGCGCAGTCCCCCCGATTCTGGCCGCGGCCGTGAGCTACGCAACTTATGTTGTTGTCGGGCGCGTCTGCTGTATGTTGCGGCCAAACTCGCCCTGAAGCCTCGACCGGACCGGATTGTCGCTAACTATCCTCGGGAAATCTAGCCAGTGACCTCATCAACACGCGAGGCGATGTCGGCCCAGCCATTGCCATCCTCGTCCTATACTTTCTGCTCCTACTCTTGATGATCGCTACCTATCTCCGAACCCTCACCACCGTCCTGCTCGATCCTGGGCTCGCGCCCCTCGGCCCACTAGCGGTAGACCGCAGGAAGAAAGAAACCGAGAAACGAGCGCGAGCGCATAGGCGGGACGACCTCGAAGGCCAGCCCTACTACACCGGTCCCGATCCCAATCCGGACAGCCCGGGCCTAGAACAGTTCTACACCAAGGACGTCTTCGTTTGCGAGAACGATGGCCGCCCCAAATGGTGCTCCGAATGCTGCAATTGGAAAGCGGACCGAGTCCACCATAGTAGCGAGATCAACCGATGCGTCATGCGCATGGATCACTACTGTCCGTGGGTCGGTGGTATGGTCGGGGAGAACTGTGAGCCACAATGCACGCTGCCCTACGGAAATATCGAGGGGTTACTAACGGTCAGCCCGCAGCTTTCAAGTTCTTCGTACAGTTCGTCATGTATACCGCCTGCTACTGCGGTCTCGTTCTCGGAGCCGTGGGCTCTAGCTTCCGCAGGGGGTTGAATGAGGGCATCCCGCTGGATCCCCATTCTGTAGCGGTCCTCGCCCTCGCGGGATTCTTTGGACTCTTCACGTCCCTGATGACCATCACATCAACACGATACATCATCTACAACATGACAAACGTAGACATATTAGGGTATCACTCCAAGGTGTATCAACTGGCGGTTTACGTGCCCCGCGGCACCGAATCGACGGACAGATACTCCACAGTAACCTACCCGCTTCCGCGGCCCGGCGAATCGGCCAACAGCCGTTCCAACAGCGCGGCGGGCCCCCGAAATACCGAAAGCGGTAGCAGCTTCGGCATACGCCCGAGTCACTCTCGCCCCACCGCCCGTGACGATCTAGCAACCCGGACTTTCGCGATACTCAAGACCGAACCGGGAGAGAACCCGTGGGACCTAGGCGCATGGCAGAACTGGCAGGCTGTGATGGGCGTTCGCGTTCTCGATTGGTTCCTGCCCTTCCGAAGGTCGCCATGTGTCAATCACGAGAGTCATGCTAGTTTCTACCCTATGGGTCACGTCTTAGACGATATTCGCGCGCGATATAATCTCCCTGACACTGCGATAAATGACGGCGCGGGCCTCGAAATGAGGGAGCTCCGAGCAAATCGGTTTTCAATAGCACATTAATGATACCCCCCTTGGGAAACTGGAGTTTGACACGGGTTTGGGGGATTCGGGACCTGGCTATACCACACGGCATTTTGGTATCATTCATACCTACAGTATATAGATAGAGAGAGAAGGGCGAGTAGGTATCGCCTACCTATTAATGGCGTAATTGAAGTAATCCTAGCTCGAGAATGGGCATCTGTCAGATCCGTGACTAGGTTGTCAGCGGCTTGTCGTTTCGATCCAGCCTATAAGAAGATTTCCCTCTGCCGCGTTCCAGGATATGACAGCAGTAAAACAGGCGAACTTATGTGTGCTACGTACCTATATACAGCATATGCGGTAGGTTGGGCTCGTATTCCCGGCGTTCATTTTACGGAAATACAATATGTCCTTCACATTAGAACACCTCGGTATGTCAACAGGCATTTCGCGGGACATTTTGTTGGACGAATATACGCCGTCCGTCTACCTATAATGAACTACACTTTCTACTAGCCAACCAACACACCCACAGAAACTACCACTATGTACCGACTAGGTATGGATCGTAATGGGGGCTAGAATAATGGCACAAGCTGTTAGGAAGACGAAAGTTAAGGTGCAGCACATACGCACACGGACCGGGACTTCTTACCTGCCACCTACTCGGCCTTTGCACGTGATGTTAATGCTACATACTATACCTACATTAAGGGGCAAAAGGGGGCGGGGGAGGAAACTCTCCCTTTTCTTCTTATTCCCCCCTTTTACGGAGCCTCGCTACGATTCAGTTCATCTCCAGCAACAGTATCGTAGATCTATTCACTTCGGATTCTAACACTTGTAAAGTTGAAAGTCCGGACTTTATTAAAAGAGCGTATGCTGCCTATACCCGATTCGGTATCATGGCTAATAAACCTAATCGTAGGTGTGTTGGTGCGGGAGCGCCCGATATCTCATCTAACAACAGTAGCTGAACGAGGGCAATAACGACAGAAAAGAAACCGAGCCTCTATATAGGTAGATGAAAGAGACCTCCAAACCCTCCGCAGCCAAAGCCTTATATTAGCTAGGTTGACCTGTTTATATTGAGACCCATTTCTCGGCATCCAAACGTGGTGACTACTGACGAACGCACTCGTCACACCCATGAGAATTATGGCTGCACTCCGGGCATATTATCCTGTCCTCGCCATAGACTATGAAGTCATGTGTCCCCCCACAATCGGAGCACTCGATCGTTTCGGTTTGTTCATCAGCAGGTGGGTTGTCTTGGACGTCGTCGGGGTCTTGTGGATCATTTTCCTCGTCCCTAGAGCTTGTCAGGTGAAAACTTTCAAGTTGTCAACACGGCCTCCTACATTTTGGCGAGCCAAGGACGAAGCACACGTCGTTTCTTCGTTTGTAGAAGAAGATATAGTCTCCAAGATGGAAGCAATTCGATAATGTTGAGATAGATATCGAGACGAATCGTCTTGTCGACTCTGGCTTCTTGATCTAGCTCAACTGACCATGCCAGAGACTCGATGTCCCCTTTATAGAGGAGGGGAAGCATAGGTATGAAACCTCAAGCCTCACGACAGGGTCATCACAAGTGTAGTATTACTGAGCATATTCTCCTATGCGGCCACCAAAAGGCCTCTCTGATAGAGCAGAAAAGCCGCAGAGCCTCTTGATTCTATGTCCGATCTCTTGCTTAGACTCTCTAGTCCTTCTATTATCTTCAAGGTGTTTTCTCCCCACGCCATAACGTTGCGGATGACAGGATCTGTCTTCCATCTGACACATGCGACGACGCCTCCGGTAGGCAATTCGGAGGCTGTGTGTGACCGCCGAGGCCTCACCTTCGGTATGAAAATGTGCTGCGGTTGCTTTTGCTGTAGAGGCCCTACGTCGACGGAGGAGTTATGGGGCTAGAGGAACCTTTTCGAATGGAGCTAGGAGCTCCGAAGCAGGACCTCGACCCAGGAATATTTGAACCCGGGAAGGGTCGTCCGCTTATTTTCGTGAGCTTTTGAGGAGAACGGGTCCGAATGTGGGTGAGGCTAGGAATATTTCGTCGGATGGTCGTTAGGGAGACTTCGACAGTTCAACCGCGGGTACTAGCTATGTGTATTAGGCGCTAAATGGGCAGTCGGCCCCGACTGTCTGGTTCGTGATATCCTAAGCCCACACTCGATGAAAAGTGCAAGAATAGGAGAGCTCCACCGACCTCGTCCAAGGAGATCATCAATCCTACGAGGCAGCATGATGCGATTACCACGTCGCTGCCTTCTCATGAGAGTAAAGGATGTGTAGAGAGGTGGGTAGAGGACACACCGCCCCCTGGGACGATCCGAATCCCATCGAGTCAATGGCCGCGGAAAGCTAGGTAGGCACGCATGCGAGAGAGGCCTCGTGAGTCCAAAGTTGGCAACTCAAGCTAGCGGTACTTTCCATCAAGGTTCACCTCGCCGAAAAGCTTCACCGCGAGAGGACAGAGCGTTGGGATGAGTCGTCTCGGAGCAAACTGGGGGCCTCAGGGCAAGGCCTTGGCCCCTGAGAAGCACGGTTGTGGCTCGGTCCAAGCCATAGTTTCATATATTGGATCTCGTTTACGAATCCAGTGAGACTAGATGATGATTTTGGCGATGTCACCGAATCGGGGCCATTCTTGGCTCAGAAATGTTGGAACCGGCGGGCAGGTAGAGGCGTGCGTCTGCGACTCGCACCAAGTGTACCTTGCGCATTCTCCCCTCTACTGCGGATAGACTGCTTGATAATATCACGTACCGACGCCACGGATGTCCAATAAAGTAACCCGTAGCCATGACCTATACGATATCCACCGGCACCGGACGGTTGGGTTCTCTCGTCACCTGTCCCTGAGATCCGATCCCCACGTACCGACTACGATATATCTACCCAACTTGACCCCCAACGCTACCGACTCTATACTAAGCCTACGAACCGGAAGAGGCAACGATACAGGGACCAGCATCGTTAATATGGGGAACGTAGGAAACACGCGCTCGGTTGACATACGTGGGGCAGACATGCTTATAACATGGGGGCCACGCTACGGGGCCCGATCAATGCCATCATCCCAGCCTTACCGGGAGTAGGGCTCGGATCCCCCGTTGAGAGACGGTTTGTACTAATGCCTAGCTGTAACGGCATAGTGACAGGCTCGTGGGAGATTTCGGTAGATGTGTGATAAAGATCTCAGACAGTCAGATGACGAATCTTACGGCTGCCCGCATCGGTGGTCCGAAAGGGGGATAGCGAGACTAGCCACAAGCGACATGGGTGCTCGGCTCACGAAAGTCCAGCAAAAGGGGCCGCCGACGCGCTCTCAACGGGGGTATAATCCCCCGAGGGACCTAGTGCCTTGCTAGGTATACCTAGGTATGATAGGACGAGACTGCGGTTGAAATATATGCACTCCGTACTAGAGTATTGATCTGTTCTACAAGGAGACATAAATTGGGCTGCTGCGAGGGGTGGTGGACGCCATGGATTGTCATGTGGGTGGCACATGTTAGCCGCAGCAGAGCCTCATTTCCAACCCGGTCAAGCCTCAGATCTGCGCACAAGTCAATGTGAATGCGCCTCTCTCTGCGAACAACCCACTAGCCCGCCCTTTCTGCTGGTGCGTATTGTTACGCTATTCCGGGCCTGTCTCGAGACGCTCATTTATTATCTCGAGTCAATAAATACCAGGCAATTCCGGAGATAATATTTGTAGCGAAAGAGATGCTGTAGGCATAACGTTGTTATGGCCGTTCTACACTGCCGAAATCTCGACCTTGTAAATGAAACCGGGCTTCCCTGTCCGAGCCCGCCTACCTCCCTCTCTCATCAGCGGCTAACGTGCAAAAGGAGGGGGCCGTGCCGCCCAGCTTCATCGCGCGCCATCGCCCTTCCCGGTATGATGTGCTCGATTGCGCCAGGAAAGCCAGGTACTCGGAGGACAAGGCACGTAAAGAGGCGGCTTGGCTGGTCTAGGAAGGCTCACGCGACCCGGGCAAACCGAACATTATTGCGATATCGGCGGTGAAGCTTTCTTTCGTTAGGAGACCGACACCTGTTCAGGTTGTCCAGCCAGGGACGTCTTCCTTTTCTTCCTTGCCTTCCTTAAGGGGGTCGCGGGCCGCCGCGGGTCAGCGATGTATAAGGATCCCAAACTACCTACCTAGTGAGCAGCCTTCTACTGGAACAGAAGGGACAGGCGCAGCTAGCCGGTGTAAGACTATTACGTGAGGAGCGAGGAAAAAGGAGAACTTCTGCAAAAGAACCCTCATGCTTCCTCAGCCCGCTCTATAGGTAACTAACAGTTACGGCCATGACGAGGAGGCACTCCAGCCCACGACGCTTTTCCGAAGAAACAAGCGGTCTACGGCGTGCGTGACGGCTTCTTAATGCATGAGATGATGCGGAGGAAGGAGAGGAAGAAGAGTGGTTAGATAGGGCAATAGCAGGTTACGAGGATGATGCTATGCGAGGAGGGAGGCTGCTCTCCTGCGGGTTCCCGCGCGAAGGACACGATAGGTTCATGGCGTAGGGTGCGGGATAGAAGGCCATTGCGGCCGTGCGCATATAGAGAGTTTCCTAAAAGGGATGCTGACATTGTTCGATCGCCGTTGATAGACCGACGCTGAGGATAGTTAAGAGAGGAGAGATAGCAGAGTGGCGGCCTCCAACCACAACTCCCACGGAGAGTTACATCGTGAATGGCATGACATGTCTGGGAGGGGGGGCACCCGCGCAAATGAAGGCTCGACGTGGGAATGTTAGTCCGCCGACGGGGTCTACTCGATCACATACCTCTCGTAGCTAAGGGGAGCCGGCTCTCGCCTGTCGGTAGACCTATGTTTGGATCTATCTTTGTGTATTTGGTCTGCGTATCCGACGATGGTGACAGCTCTCGCCTCACACCGGACAAGACGTAGGTAGCGAAGAAAGCGAAGGGGCGGTATCGTAGACTATCATCCAATAGTAGTAGCTAGCCGACCCATGGAGGAAAGGGATCGGACGCCCAATCAACTCCGCTTCGGCCCCGTCCCCTAGCCGGACTACGACGAGAGTAGATGAGAATGGCTTCCGGAAACAGCCCTAGGACGATAGATCCCACCCACTACGAAATGGGCGATGGAAAGTTTGGGGGATGTGAAGTAGGGGAAGGGGAAGAAGCGATAGGACAGTAAAGGGAGGGGAGGGAAGACGAACGAGCAGGGAGGAGGGGCCAGAAGGGGGTTGCTAGCAAGACGAAGAAGCTACAAACAGGTAGGTCATGGAAGAGGTAGGTACCCAGGCAGGTATTTAGGCTTGGGTACCTCCACATGGGTAGGTACCTCATGCCTGCCTAGCCCACCCGTTACGTAGGTAGGTAGGTACCTACCTACCCAGTACCCAAGGTCCGTAAGGCTGGGTACATCCCTACCTCTGGTAGAGGTATTATGCGTATGTACATAGGGTACCTGATAGGTACCACCCACGTACCTAAACTATAGGCGCCCACCTAGGTACGTACCGACCTCCCTCTTGATTACATAACACAGATGAGTCACGTCACATGATTGCCGTCCTGCCTTGTTCCCGCTTTTCTCTTTCTCCCATCTTTCCTATGTTTTGTGCCCCTAGTTTTCAGCCCTGCCTGGGGGTACCTAGTACCTACCTCTACCTCCTAACCTCCTAGGTACGGGTTATGTATAGTAGGTACTTAGGTACCTAAGGTAGACTAGGTCTAGGTAGGTATCGGCATCCGCGACGCGTTTAGTCTCTGGCAACAAATCCTCAGTTTTTATTCCTCTTCTTTTCCTTCAATTCCCTACCGCTCTCGCCCTCCATGCTTCTCCCCATCGCCATCCCCGGAGATCGCCATCGTTCGTCACGACTTGTCCGGGCCGACCCGGTGATCGATTTAGCTGCCGCGTCTACCTGCGATCCTTGCGCTCCGACCACGATGAATCTGGAAAGAGCTCCGTCCGTCTCCCTGGTCGTCTCCCTGGTCGTCTTCCCGGTCGTCCCTCTCCGTTGCCCACGGACCTGAGAGCTGCCGTACTAGGCTATCTCCGGCAGCCCTGCCATTCAGTTCGGCATGCCCTCGCCCCCGTTCCAGATGTCGTCGCCGCTTCACGGCACCGAGCGGAGGTCCCAGTTCACGTACCGGCAGCTAAACCTGCTGGCGTCCTATTCCACCTCGTCGCCTCTGCGCGTGGTCGCGCACATCGATCTCGATGCTTTCTACGCCCAGTGCGAGATGGTACGTCTCGGCGTTGCTGAAGACCAACCTCTAGCCGTCCAGCAGTGGTGTGTTTCATTTTGCCCTCCCCTCGCCACCTGTGCGCATCGCCTCCATTGGCTCACAAGAAGTGCAGGCAAGGGCTAATCGCGGTCAACTATCCCGCTCGCGCGTTTGGCATTGGTCGCCACTGCACCGTGACGGACGCGAAGAAGCTCTGCCCCGGGCTGCTGGCGCAGCACGTCGCTACCTGGAAGGAGGGCGATGATCGATGGGCGTATCACGAAGACGCGGCGTCTCAGATCGGAACTCACAAGGTCTCCCTGGATCCCTACAGGCTTCAATCACGCAAAATCATGACGCTGATCAAGGAGAGTCTCCCCCCCGATCTGCAGAAGGTTGAGAAGGCAAGTATAGACGAGGTCTTCCTTGACCTGTCCGCTCAGGTTCATTCCATCCTCCTACAGCGATTTCCCGAGCTTTCCCGCCCTTCCCTCGCCGATGATCCCTCGGAGAGACTGCCTCCGCCCCCGATAACCGCTCTCGACTGGCAGGCTGACGCGCTCGTCGACCTGGAGGATGCAGAAGCCGAGGCTGACGATCCAGACTGGGACGACGTAGCTATTCTCATTGGGTCGGAGATTGTTCGAGACATACGAGCCAATATCCGCCGAACGCTGCGCTATACCTGTTCCGCGGGCATAGCAGGCAATAAAATGCTCAGCAAGTTGGGCTCTGGCTACAGGAAGCCCAACCAGCAGACGGTCATACGGAATCGGGCCGTGAAACGCTTCCTGTCCGACATGAAATTTACTAAAATTCGCAATCTGGGAGGCAAACTCGGAGAACAGATCGTTTCGGCTTTCCACACGGAGGCGATCGAGGATTTGCTGCTGGCGCCGGTAGAACAGATGAAGCGGAACCTAGGAGACCACACGGGAGTCTGGCTCTACAATACGATTCGCGGGACTGATGCGACAGAGGTCAACTCGCGGACGCAGATCAAGTCGATGCTGTCCGCTAAATCCTTCAGGCCTAGCGTCAATAATTACGAGCAAGCGGTCAAGTGGCTACGAATCTTTGCCGCGGACATCTTCTCGCGATTGGTGGAGGAAGGCGTCTTGGAGAATAGGAGGCGGCCGAAGACGATCAGCCTACACCATCGCCATGACGGGCAGACCCGCTCACGACAGAGTAGCATCCCCCAAGGCAAGACGCTCGACGAAGCAACGCTGTTCGAGTTAGCCAAGAGCCTGCTCAGTCAAATTACCCAAGAAGGTAGAGCGTGGCCATGTGCCAACCTGAGCCTTAGTGTCGGGGGGTTCGAAGACGGCATCACTGGGAATAGAGGTATAGGCGACTTCTTATTGAAGGGGCCTGGGGTACACGAATCGGGGGAAGCCCCTCGGGACGCTTCGGTAGAACTATCCGCGCATGAACGGCCGGAGAAGAAACGGCGGGTCGATAATCCCGGTATCCAACGATTCTTTCCTAGGAAGAGGGGTTCGTCGGGTGGGGACGACGAGGGAAATATCGACGTCGGCATGGCTGATACGGGTAAAGCCCAGATTGAGACGAGGGGGACGTCGCCAAAGCGAACGGGAAGTAACCCGAAGCCAATGACGGATTACATGTGTACGCGCTGCGATGCAGGGCTCGTGGATGCCGAGGCCTTGCAAAGTCACCTCGACTGGCATTTCGCCAGAGACCTCCAGGAGGAAGAACGTGGCAGGCAGACATTTGCCAGGAGCCACGCGGGAGCACCACGCGGCCAGAGATTTGTAGCCGCGCCATCTTCGTCTAGAAAGTCGGCGAGAGGCAGTGCCTCGGGCAAGAACAAGCTCGAGCAAGGGCAGAGTAGATTGAAGTTTGGGTGAATCCATTTTTTTGGTCTCCAGGTAGCTTGCCGCTCCCTCGAACGGAGCGCCGCATGCATTTCCCCGTGAACCCAGTCGTGTCATCCTGTCCCTAAGCCCTCTAAACGAGGGCCCCCGTACTTTTTTGTTTCCCTTTCATCTATGTCTACCCGACCGTTAGGAGAGGGAGGGACAGCCTATCGACGAGGATTACATGGAGTCGAGGGGGGGCCTCGAAATAACAGGTCGACCCCTACTGCTTCCCCTCCCCCTTTTCCCCTTAAATGCCCTCCGCCTCTCCACTCTCCCCATCCCGTGGGCGAGAGGCGGCGAAGCTACGTACAGGCTCTCGTCGTGGGCGGCGATGGCTGGTGCTGATGGCGAGCTATTCGAGGTCGGCAAAGCGTGCTCGGGCAGCCGGCGCGGAAGCGAGAATAGTAGCCCAAGAGAAGGAGAAAAAATGTCGGTCAGCAAGACCCACAGCCAACCCAGATACGTATGTGCGTGTGTACGACTGTAGCATATCAGCAGTGCGGAACACATCAACCTAGTCGCGTTAGAAGGCATTCGCTGTCCTGCACGCATGGCTGGATCCAATCTTCGGTCGCATCCGGCTTCCCTAAACCAAACGCAGGAACGCAGGATCCGGAAACGCGTACAATCGTGATTTCGCTGCGCGAGCACAATTTGTGGGCCGCGATCCCTGGGCACGCGCGGGTCTCACGAGCGCTCTCTATCAGCTACTGGTGGCCCTATGTAGAATCACATGCGGCACGCACACGAGGTGACTGGGCACCTACCAAAGACACGAGACAGCAGAGTCGCCGTAGAGGCCCTACGAGCATAAAGGCAGAGAGAGAGGAGTTGTGCGACGGCGCGGGAGGAGGCAGCGGGAGGCGCCTGGCGGGACGGGAAAAGGGGAATTGGGGGGTTTACACGACGACCCGTCTCTCGCAGCTCTGGATAGCGGCCGGATCCATTCGACGCGAATGGTGTCGCATGGCGACACCGCACCTAACACACAGGAATGACGAGAGCCACGAGAGCCAACCTGTGTTGTTCTTTTTTAATCCTCAGCAACTTCAGATTCGGTATTGTCATCATGTCAGAGGGATGGGGCTGAGGCTTGCGGTGATTGGCCGACCGGGGTCTTGGGCACCCACGATGCAGAGGCCGGGTCCTACACACACGCGCACACACGTATATTTTCAGGCTCGGGTGCATTGATACCCAACGGTGAGGGAGGGAGTGAATGAATGAGAGAGAGTGAGAGAGAGAGAGAGAGGAAGAGGAAGAGGGAGAGAATTGAGGATGAGCCAGTGGGCGAGTGGGCGAGCATTTCCAACTTTTTTTTTTTGGCTTCTTTCCTTTCTCTCACCCCTTCTCTCTTTTTGCTCCCTTTGCTCTGTCGCGTGCTTTTTTTATTTATCATCGTCATTATTTTGCTCGTTCATCACCACTCTGATCATCCTATGCCTGATTACGCCCAGGCGTTATGAGGATATCATGAGGCCATCGTTCGTCGGTGGTGGACGGGCCATCCCAATGTGAATCCGTCCATTTGGGGTTGTCGGGACCTCTCCTGGGTTACCCCCGACTACGACGATGCTTGTGATCCAGTCGAAGGGGGTTGCCCCGATTCAACCCAAAGCGGCATCCTCCCCCCTACATGATATGGATTGCGATTTTCTTTCTCATCCGAGGGAGGGCAGACGGAGAGAGACAGATGCGCGCACGGGTGAGTGTAAGTACGTTAAGTGCCCGTGTGTGTGGGTGTGAGTAGATGAGTGTTTTTTTGGTGGTCAATCTGGTAGGGTATCAATCCGGATCGCAAACGGAGGGTAGATGGAACGCGGCTGGCGCCTTTCGCCGATGGTAGGGGGCCAGAAGAATAACGTCGAATCCGAGGAGATGTGGTATAATAGGAAAGTCCAGACGCCGCACTCTGTCGCGGATCACGGAGGGTGGGAGGAGGACGCCCTCAATCTCTGGCGGATTGCCAAAGCTGAACTAGCCGGTGTAAGGGAATCAATCATCTGGTTTTTTTTCTTTCTTTTCTTTTCCCTCGACGCGACCACGAGGGAGCCCAAACCACAACGGGCCACCGACGAAAAGCGATAGGGAGTTTCTCCCCCACTCACGGCTAGCACGGTAGCCCAAACCGAATGCTTCGGGCGCGGTAAGCTGTTAGGGCAGAGGTGATTTCGCCTCCCAACGTACGACCCGTCTCTAATTCACACCCCCGGGCCTTTTTATACTTACCTATCCCAATTCTTTTTGTCGGTCAGCCCTAGGTTAATTACGCCAGGCTGGGGAAATCCAGGCCGTTACGGGAAAGAAGGGAAAGTCGGGTAAAGTAAAGTACACGTAGGTGGTAGCAGGGGAGCGGGGAAAAGACAGAGAGAGAATGAGGAGAGAGAGAGAGAAACAGAACCTCCAAAAAGAGGAAAGACTCGTCCCCTCTCCCATCCAAGTTGGTAAGGTTATATGTGTACGTACGGCTTGGATGATCGCCCCGACAGGACAAGGAGCGTTGCAGCGAAGCGAGGAGACAGGATCGTGTGTTTGCTGCCTCTTGGATGCGAGACATAGAGGCGTCAACCGCCCATCTTGCCTATTCCAGAGGCGGACCGTCACGTTGCCACTAGCCACACCTGTCGGGGCTACCCTGGCCGGTCGGGAAGACGATTGGGATTTGGCATAGCGGTAGCAACGCTTTCCCCTCTTCTGGCTTCCCAGCGTGCCGGACCCGTCGCTGCGCGTCAACTCGACCACGGCTTCGCTTCCACCTCGTCCGGTGCTCAGCGCACCTGCGTCTCGCGCGCGGCACCTCGAGCACCAGCACCCGGATTTGCCTCTCTTCGGCAGCCGCCTAGGCTACGCTCGGCTTGGACTCGCTCGTCGCTGGCCGCGATGGCCTCACTCAATGGCACACGTTGCGGTAGCCACCCTACGCGCGTTGCCTCGGGTTAGTTAGGGTTAGGCGCCTAACCCAGGCATGGACAGTAGGGAGGACACCCGACTTACTCAGTAGACCACCTCACACTTTGCACACTTTGCACAGCGGTGCCACCTACGCACGACACTACGTATAGCACAACACGCACGCTGCACACACAGCGCGCACGCTATCTTCGGGCCTCTTCTCTCAACCCTCTCGCGTCCCAGCATCGTCGACACCCCCCTCCTACCGGCCAACCACACCCTCCCACGCACCCCTTCTCGCACCGCGACACTGCTCCACCGTGTCCCGGCGCCAGACCGATTCATTGGACCGACTGGTCGGGTTGGCTGCCTGCCCGGCAGAGACACCGCCGCCCATCCCAGCTGACAGCCATGCCTCTGCAGCTAATAGCACGCTTATCTGTCCCTCCATCACCTGGCACCCCCAAGTCGCAGCCGGGCTTTTCGGTGCAGCCGTACCGTCCCATCGCCAAGCCTGCGCAGACTGTCTTTTCCTTTCTTTTTCGGTTTCCTCTCCTTTTTCCCCCCTCCCCTTCTCTCTCTCTCTCCTCTTTCTTTTTTTCCCCCTTTCTTTTCCCGTTCTTCGTCCCCTCCCTAACGTCGGCTCAGGTCCAGCTGTTTGTGACCCTGCAAGCCCTGTAAGCCCGTCGCCACCTGTCTGACGATTGGCCCGCGAGCCACGCCACCATCCCTGGCCTCCCCCCCCTTGTCCCGGTCGACTTCTGGTTGTCGCCATTGTGCCTTGTCACTCCCCCTAATCCGGTACCCCCCCGCCCTCCTGCAGTAGGACTTTTTTTGTACCGCAGGCCCATAACCGTGACCCACCCCAGGCAAAAATCCGCTGCCGCCTTTTCTCCTCCCCACCACCCACCACTATTCAGTTATCCTTTCTCTCTCTCTCTCTCTCTCTCTCTCTTCTTCTCACCCTGCCTTCTCGACTACTCCCTCTTCCTACTTCTTTCCCCTTCGTAATTCCCTTCCTCTCTCTCTCTCTTCCTCTCCACATCCCTCCTCGTCCGCCAGAGATCTCCTCCCCGACTTGACACCTGTCAACGAGTATTCGTTTATTCTGCCAATACCCAGACATGGCCGCGAGACGACCCCCAGCCAGCGGGACTATGACCCAAAATCGCCAGAACGAGTACTTCGTCCCGAGGGACGGCATCGATCGTGAAGTTATCACAGCTGATATCTGTCGCTACCTCGGAAACGATGCGCTCGTTCGGCCGGGAACCTACGAGGTGCGAGCCCCTCCCCCCTCTCCTCCCCTCTCGTCGCTCCAGCTCCGCACTGTTCACCCCGATTTCCCCCGTCCGACGCTGACTTGGCCTCGGCGCTTTCCAGAACCCGCAGACCGGTCAAGTCATACAGGGTTACTACATCAATGCCTACCGCAACCTAACAACAGTGAGTGGCTTCGTCGCGAATGATCCGGCCGGGTGGCGGCTGACCCCGACCCCCCTTCCCCTACCACGCAGGCAATGATCGAAGATTTGAAGGCGGATTCCGCGCGATGGGATCAGGAAAGGCGTCAGCAGTCGGCGAGCCGGAATAACGCCGCCGGAGGTACCATTGCCTCGAGAGACTCTAGAGACGTTCATGTCAGGCTCTCTAACTCCCCTATAGTCCAATACCGCAATTCGGACACGCACCAATCCCGCCAGTACTACGGACCTACCGAGAGTGGATTCCAATCGTCAGGAGACCCCAACCGGGATCCGTATGGTGATGTTACGCCGCGATATCCGGGGACCGGTTCTGGTGGATATACGGGAGCCGCTGGCTCTTTCGTCCCGCAGCAGTATCCGCAAGGTGGATACAGCACCCAGCAAGGCTATACCACCCAGTCGCAGTTCCAACCGCCGTCGGCCGGTGTGACGTACCCGTCTATGCCCGGTTCCGGATTTGGCCAGGCCGGCCAGGAGCCCCCTTTCCAGTTGGTCGGGGCCGACTCGAGAGTGGCGTCGGCGCCGCAGCCCATCTATAACGATCCCTACCAGGGCTCGAGGGACCCGAGAGACCACAGGGCCCCCATTACCACCATGCCAGCTAGTAGATCTACTTATGCCGTCGCAGGAGCGCCAGCGCCTCAAGGTTACCCGCCAACATCGTCGAGCGGCAACTACTACCCGCCCAATCCTTCGACCGCGGCTCCTACCTACGCCCCGACGGCAGTCCAGCCCGGAGATCCTCTCTATGGTCGCGGTGCGTATATATACATGAACAGCGCGGGAGCGGTTTTGCTACTGATCTTGTCCCTCCCCGTTTTTTTACCCTCTGGCCGTGTGGTGTTTCTGACGTGTTGCTCCAGCAGGCACAGGCGCGTACAATTCCGCACCAGATCCACAGTATGAGAATGCCCCTGCCCCCCCTCGCCGTTCGACGGCATCCACGGGTAATCAACTACCAAGTAGTGGAACGACGTCTCGTGATAAGGACAGCGTTGACCGTCAATCCGACTCCAGGCACCCCTCCCAGCGTACCCATCGCCCAGGCCGATAAATTGACCAAGCGGAGTGCGCGCGCGGCATACTTGCCTCGTGCTTGTGATTCTTGATGATTCTTTTTTCGTGCCAGAGATTCCCGGGATTTGGATCCACAACACCGCAGCTTGTTCTTCCAGGATATTGCCATCAGGGACAGGACCGGCTCGTGAGATTTTAAGCGGACCATTTTTTTGCGTCACGCGCAGTTGCAAGTTTGCGACTTTGAAATAATGTGTTAAAAAAAGCCGAGAAAGCAGCCTGGAAACCAACCTTCATTATTACCACCACCGGGACGGGTTTCTTGCTACGATTACTCCACGCATGATCTGGGGCCAGAATGGATACGGCGTACTATGAACAGGGACTTTGCGTCACGACTTGCATATGGGTGGACCTCTCGACTGGAACGACGACCATTGTTACTGCTATGCTTATTGTGCGAGTGGGCTCTTTGCCACGCATACACTACCATATACCAGGCTTGAGGCCGGCGGGGAAAAGAAGTTCTCCTTGTTTCTTTTCATCATCATTGGGTTAGTATTTGCGGATCAACTCCTGCCAACTTGCTGTCCGGATCCAGCCGACGGAGGCTACTACGTTTGTTTCGAGAAAGGAAGAAAAAGAGATTCCCTGGCTTACAGATAATTCCCATGACCGGTCGAGGACACATCCACCATGGTGAGACGAGGAAATGATCATCACTACTAATAGATAGGGCTCGCGATCCGGACAGCAAGATGAGCGCTGGACGGATTGTATATATATGCCAACCACTCCTGCGAAGGATTGTCTCCCAGTTCACTCAAAGCTTGCTCTGTTTCCTCCTTCCATCGCCCGGTTCTCATGGATCTCTTCAACTTTGGTTTCCGTGCATGTACTACTGACTACGCAGGTTTACGCTTGTCTTTACGCTTGTCTCTGGGATGATACGCTAACCGCACAGCACCCTCAGCTTCTCTTGGATCTCTCTGAAGGACTACTGGCCTAGGATATACCGACTGGAACATACCGGAGAATGACTTACCTGGGATTCCGTCCCGGGGGGGAGCTACGAGGATTCAACATCACCAACTGGGGACTGCCTTGGGAATTACAGCCGAACTCGCCTTGGACCTTGGATATGACATACCCGCCATGGATCACTATTAGCCCCCGGACCGTGGCTAATGGTACTGAAAGAAGCATAAATGACTAGCGGAGGCATCGTTAGTTATGATCTCGTAGGTAAGACTTTCCTTTCTCGCTTGCCCCGAAGCTACTTCTGCCTGGATAATTCATCCCCCCCCCCTTCCCTTCGCACCCTGATGTTTTTGTGGTTCTTCCGTGTGACTGCGATCCCGTCTCTCCAAAACAGGACCATACCCCGTCAGATGGGTTGATAGCAAGTCAGTACCCAGGCACACGCCTACACCCTAGGGCATCATGCTTCTGCCTTGAGGCGGATGGTGAGTCCAGCACGCGACCCGTCGTTTCCGCTGATCCCCGCAGGTCTCAAGATGGCGAGACTCGGTTTTCTCACCTGTTCCCCAAGGATGGACTTTTCCCGCGGATTTCTCGGGGCCTCCTCGGCTTCGCGCCTCCCGCTTGGCCCATAGTGTTCCCGGATACAGTCAGGTCTACCTTGTTGAGATTGGATCGGTCTAGTGGGCTGGTTGGTTTTACGCTGTCACGTCTGCACATACACCCGCAGCACTTGCTTGCCTCGGGAGTACGCTGTGGCGTGGGTTAGCGCCTAACTGCCAACCCTTCCTCCCTCCCCTTGCCCTCCCCACGTCTGCTGCTCTGTTATATATCCTTCCCCTGTCTCACTTCCTTCCCGTATTGGTACGTCTTGTATACCAATGCGGGATAGGGCGGGGAAGGGGAAGGAGACACAGACGGAGAGAAACATAATCAAATTGAGAACAACACGAGGAGGCAACACACCAACCTGGTGCCTAAGAAACGGACACTCCTCTCACCCGGAGATGAAAGGGGGACTAGTTCTACCGCCCGCAGGACATGGACCTGGAGTGCCCGTAGTAACCCGACGCACCCTACTTCTTACATGCCTGAGGAGCCAACGAACCAGCCAGGATTTAAGCCTCTGCAGGCCCCGGATCCAGTCCAGGCGTGCTGCGACCGCGGATAGAAAGACGGACCCGGCCTGACGTGATGGGGGAACGCCTAGGTGGATGGTGAGAGACGGGAGATGTGAGTGGGGGGAGGAAGGTAGGGAGATGGATACGGTCTTGAGGCAGACCTATCGTACCCGGAAGATCATGGCTGTTTTTTTCACCACTGCCGCTCACCAGGACCCAACCGCGGACTTGTCTCCTTTTCGTCCTGTTTCGCCCGTATAGCGGCGTCTATTTTGGGGGTTTTTTTTTTCTTTGTCTGAGCCTCGTTTCTCTTTTACTTCTCTTCCTGCTCTTACAAGAGCCAACCCGCCCACTTTCTAGTTAATTTATCCGTCTCTCTTGTCTGGCTTGTTTCTTCTCTCTCGTCGCTGCCGACCCTCGGCGGATGTGTGTGTGTGTGTGTTTTCTCCTGGGAACTTCCGGTGTCTCGTCTCATCTTGTAGACGTCTCTTCGTGGTTACGATTCTCTTCTTATCCGCCGGCTAACATGCTTCTTCTGTCTTCATCTTTTTACCTGGGTCCGGGGCTCCCTTTTAACACATTCTCTGCTCACCATCTATCAATCTGTCTATGCTTGATTATACGCTCTATTCAGCATTCTACCCTGTGCTACCAACCTCACCGCCACCTACTGTCGGTTCTTCTCATCTTCTCGGCCCTCTTTTTCCTCCCTCTCCTTCGCCTCTTTTCTGCGCTGTTGTTCTCCCCACTTCATTCTCCGGAGGCTCTGCGTAGTTGGGACTCTACCATGCTAGGGTTAAGGACGGGGTGGGCAGGAAGGATGGGCGGCGGGGTAACGTCGTGGTGGGACTGGATTTGTTGGCGATGATGGATGGGGGCGATGGAGATGCGGGATATGGAGGTCGCCCGTGGACGGAGTTCGACAGAGGTGATGATATTATGTATGTATGTGTGTGCGCCGCGTCGGCAGAAGTGTCTTCTGGTCGCGCTAATGATAACCTCGGTCGCCCCGAAGGCTTCCCCCCCCCCCCCCCAAATCCTCAAGTCCCCCTTCGTGCCTTGTGTTGGCTTACCATACTCTCCTTCTATGTTACGTGCCATCGTAGTTGTGCTCGCGCGTGATTACAGAGCCGTAGCGTCGGGCAGCGAGAGCACGCTCTCGCTCTCACTCTCCCCACACCCTCCTAGCGTGGGCGCGCACGCGCCACCACTAGCGTTCTTGCGCGCGTCCACGTCGTCGGATTACTAGTGGACGAACATACCCCTGACGTCCCCGTGGACTCTCCCGCCCGGCTTGGTACCCTCGGGCTGGACTGCGGCTACTTGACGCGCGTCCACCTCTACTTCCGGGGGGCGGCGGACGGCCCAGAAGCAGGCGGTTTGGAGGACAGCGGCGGCAGCGGCGCCGGGGGGGGGGGGAAACGTACCCCATGCGTGTCCGGTGGCGCCTGGGCCGTGTTATCCAACGGGCTGACGCACATCTGTCTATTACCTACGTGCCTACCTAACATATAGGGCACCTACACACCGCGCGCGCCAGCTTCGAGTCCGCTGCCGGCGCGCTGAGCGGGAGAGTGCGCGGCGTCTCTACCTTGGCCGTTGGCCCCGGCGCCGAGGTCGCACACGCGGGCGCACGGGGCAATGCGATGTGTCGCTTCGCCTGCTCCGACGTATCTTCGGACGCCCCGTCTTCCGTCCGGAGCTGCGTCTCTAGCTGGTTGGAGGGGAAAAAGCCTCCCTCCCGCCCTCCCCCTTCTCCCCCAGGGGGACATTACGGCATCTCGTAGGCGCGAGGTCTACTCCCCCCCGCTCTCTTACTAGTACCCCCGAGAGCGTGGTTATTGGAGACGGGCCAGCGTTGTATCGTACTTACACACGGGTACTACCTACCTACGTCGAGGATCTCGCAATTCCGTCCACGTTGCGCTAGGATCAGCCGGGTGCTCCGGTCGCTTACACGGGAATGTCTTCCTGCTTCTGCCCCAAACATGAGGCTTCTACAAGAGCTCGGCCGCTATTCTGGAGAAGTACTTATATAGGTGCCTCCCTGTCCTATTCTGCGGGCTGTATATCTCGCAGGACGGGTTCTCGGTATTGGCCAAGCACCCCGTTTTACCTACCCTATACTCTTCTTTTCCGGTCTGCGGGCGTTATTCGGCCTTTGCCAGGGCCGAGACGGTGGGAGGGCAGTAGGCTCGCGACGCGATCGAACTGGCCATAATTCTCCTAGAGTGCTGGCCGTTGAATTATGATATCATTTGGGGTAGTTACGCGCCCGCCGATTTAACACCCCGAGAACTTAGTAGGGATAATATAGCTCTCACGATGTGACGGGTGTGAGTGGCTTGCTTTGTACCGTATTAAGCCGATAGACGAGAAAACTATACCTACCGTGCCTGATCCGCGCGGGCTGAAGTCGAGTTGATGCCCAATGCCCGTGGGGGGATTTCCTAGAAGGTGCGAGCACCACGCTGCGAAATAAGTTGAGACTGTTGTGATGCTTGTGGATCGGATCGAACCGGACGGCCGACAATTCGCAATATACTTATATAAAAGGACTGTCGTTAGAAATCTCAGCCCCTAGCCTCGAAGTGCGCTTGTTGGGAATGCATTTCTCACAACCCTCTCCTCTCCAGGTGCATTTGACGGTTGACTCTGGTGAGGACTACCTAAAGTAGGGAAGCATGCGGCCCCGTCTCGTCGGTGACTCACGTCGTAGGAGGTCCGAGACACGCGCATCACCGACGGACGGGCGGTTGTGCTCGCACAGGCGGGTAGGCACCTGAAGGCATGCCAGTCGCAATGAGATATGAAGCTGGGGTGCATACTATAGACCGAACTGATCCTTGTCCTGGACTCAAGGATGCCGTCATCTACGAACGTAGGACGAGGCTGGCTGGGACTAGGGGCAGCTGCACCATAGGGAGGACTGCATGGCTTCCAGTGTTCCGTCAGGACGCCATGTCATACCGCAAGCCCGAGATTTGTCCCCGAGTCAGAGACCGAGGCTATAGAAGCCTTCCCTGCCCGCTCAAGACGCAGTCGGGAAAGCGGCAAAGAACCGGCTTGCGACGGAGTCAACCCGAAAGTTAAAGGGGAGTGTCATTAGACAGCGTAGTATTCGCTGCCACTATAGACTACCGTCTCCAAGGAGTCAAGCAGCGAAACGTGGTTTGCGCCCAAGGACGGGATGTGTCTGAAACTCGGAGGCGGGAACGGCAGCGGCTCGGCATCCCATTGGTGAGTGACAGTGATGGGAGTCGCAGATTCGGATTCGATGAAGAGACATTCGTGATCTCGGTCCGCATGTGCACGCACATACATATATACATACAGGTTTGGCGAGGAGAAGGACAGGATGGGGATGACGTAGGTAGGTATCAAGATCAAGGTCAGAAATTGAGGACTGGTGAGGAGGAGAGGGTGCTATGGCGAGTGAAGAGGTAGGTTGGGTACTCAAATGCCTTGGGTACTCAAACATGAGGATAAAAAGAGTAGAAAATAAAGACGGGATACCCGAGAAGTACGATGGGCGTGGACGGATGTACGTAGAGAGAGCCTCACGTAGACGTGCGCCAAGCCAGGATGGCCAAGTATATGTGTAGGATATAGATTGTATACATGACAGGCGCATGGTAGTAGGTGGACGAGGTCGGACCATGCTTAGGTGATCGAGGGTCCGACTCATAAAGGCGGTGACGCCAGCCTGCGACTGTATTCTGCATATGTGCATAGATACCTAGGTAGGTAGGTATAAGTATGTACATACCTACGCGTAAATGTAGACGTATACGTGCTCATATTGTGCGGGTATCGTTGGATCCGATCCGCGGGCGATGGTTGCTATCGTCAATCTGGCTAGGTCCTCGATTTGATCGAGAAGATAGGTAGGTATAGGCATGTAGGTATCCGGTCTAACGAACATGCCCGATGGTGCTCTCGCTTACTTGATCTTGTGGGCATTGGACCGGACCCGATCCCATGCCGTGGTGCTGAGTGGTTGGGTTCGTAGACTGGACGCGGAATCGATCTTCCCTTCCACCCATCCTTCGTCCCTCTCCTCCCGCAGCTGGACGAGACGGATGTAGGTAGACGTGTACATTATCACAGATGCTAGGTAGGTAAGCACCTAACGTAACCTAGGGTTAGGCACTTGATAGAGAGGGAGGCATACACACCTTGCACGAGAATAGGCCGTGTTCAGTGTGGCTTGGGAGTGACCTACCGACAGCCATTCTAAGCTGAGGCAGATGCCTTACCTCCGATTCTGGTCCGCCTCCCTTACATGCAGGCATATATGCATGGTACCCATGTGTGCGTGCGTGTGCGTGCGCGTAGGTGTAGATGTAGGCGTTGACATATGTCGATATGTAGATATCGATTTTCGTATGCGGCATCGCCAGAGGTTTCCATGCCGTGATCTCATCCACCCACGCCACAGTGGTAAGTCAGGTACAGGCTCAAGTCCGGACACGTATTCGAGGCCACCCCGGAGAGCTCTCCCGCTTCTTCGCCTTAATTCGTGGGCTGTCTTGTGTGCTGGACGTTCCGGTTCCTTCGAGCTGCGGACCCTTGCGGCACGCCTACGGCTCCATGGGTAGTTGGATAGAAGCATCACCGAGCAGGGAGGGAATGCCGATGCGGATCTAAACTCCATGCTAGGTAGGTAAGGCAGGTGTGCAGTGTCCTACAGCTGAGTGAGAGACGGATGGTGAAAACGGGACAGGCCCAGGCGCGGTCACCAGGGAGGCTAACGGAAAAAGAAGAAGGCAGAGAAAATAAGTAGATGGGTAGAAACCAACGGCAACTCGTAGAACGCGAACTGAACAGGCATCTAAGCGGTAGCCGCCTAAAAGGTAACCACAGGGCGTATGCACCTAGTGTACGTGATGTGGTGTGTATCGCTACGGTGCTGCTCTACACGGGGATCAGGTACCTCTAGGTACCTATTTCACTAAAACCCGACCGCAAATGCGATCCCGAGAAGGGAGGGCATTTGCATAACAGCTGCATAGGCACGTCAAGTTGATGAGTGGGTTATGTCATCCTGCCTAGGGGAGGTGTGGTATCGTCAATCATTCTATAGAAAGCATCTCATCTCTCGCCCCTCTCTTTCTACCACTCCCCCCTCCTCTCCCTCTCCCTCTCCCTCTCCCTCTGTCCTAAACACGTTTTCCCTTTAGTATGGGGTTGGAGAGAGGACGTAAGGTTGAGTGGGTAGAGGGAATTCCCTCGTCATGGCAGGTTTAAACGGCACTGCTGGGCATCTTCACCTTAGGTACCTTGCACAAGTGTATAATACGGTATACGGTATGGATGTGCCTGCATACAGAGGGCCATTGTCTGGATTTAATCCGGTTAGGCAACACGCACAATACATTAGGTCGTTACCTGATTAGGTGCCTGCCGAAGGTACACCTAGCCTCCTACCACGGCGCTTGGAGTACCTATGATAGTGCTACTACTCATACTACTTCTGCTGCTGCTTACTACGTTACGTGCCTCTTCCTCAGCATAGAGGTTAGGTAGTTAGGTCCATATTCGCTGCGTATTGGTGCATGTTTGCCCTACAGTGGCCCGAAGCAGACCTACCTGGAGGTATCCACCGATCTAGATACCTGCCTTGGGTACCTGACGTAGGCAGCATAAAGGCAGGTAGGAGGTACCTAAGGCATACCTCCTCCTACCCGTGGGCAAGTACATCAGGCATCTAGCAACCTTAGCCTATTACTAGTGACAGCAGTCATAGCTCTATTCTTTACTACACACCTGCCTGCGTGCCTGCCTACGTCTGCTATAGATAGGTGCATACAGGCATTACTATAGCTAGGTATTTTGCCACAGGCATCGCCATTAAGGACTCCATTTATTGCCTCTACCCAAGGCACTTGAGGTACCTACTCACCTACTATATACCAAACTCTATACCTTAGGTAGGTAGGTAGGTACCTAGGTAGGTACACACCTTCCAATGCAATACCTTAGGTTAGGTAGGTACATGCTATACACACATACGTACCTACCTGAGGTGCCTAAGGTATCTGCCCTCTTCTGCTCGAGGATGAGGTACTTACCCTACGTATGTGCACAATGCCTTCATAGGAGGCAGGACAAGTAGGTATCTGTCTCATACTTTGGGTACAGGTACCCACATTGACGCGAACCTGATAGGTAGTACCTGGGTTTCCTTTCCCACCCTTTCTTCCCACCTCTCCCACCTTTTTCCGTTGCAGTTGTCGACCGGTGCCCCGTACGGACCCCGCCATCATCGACCAGCGGAAGGGGAAAAAGTGAAAATAAAAAAAATAAAAAATAAAAATCCAGCAAGAGGAAGCACCAAACATTCACTTCGACGCTATTGTGTATTCCGTTTTTCCCTATATCTGGATTGGGTGCGGTTCCTGGTAGCTGAGCCATCCATCCCTCCATCCATCATCATCATCATCTGTCATACACATACACACACGCACGCACAACACGCACAACACACACAACACACACACATACCTACACATAAACACAGCATCCACACACAACGCATCCGCTGCGCCTGCGCACACACGTACATATACCCATAGGCGCTATACGCACCCGCACAATAGAAAAAAAAATATCGCCAAAAATCGACTGAACTTCTGGTCGACGGAGTGCCTGTTGTTCCCTTTCCCTGTCCCGCCCCTCCCCTCCAATCCCGTTACCCATCCGTGCTGTCTACCCTCCATCCCATTCCACCCGTCCCTAACACACCTCGATTCGACCCGGTCGAACGGGCACCGTTCCCGATCCCTCGCCGAGCCACAACAACAACAATAACCTTCCATACGGCAAACAGACCATACCGCCGCTTCGCCAGCGTGCAACTACCACCTACGTCCTTATCACCATTTCCTAGTTATACATGCTGCCATCTCCCCCCCTCAGATCCTGGCATCTCTACGAGGAACCATTCGCCATGAATGCCGAAGCCGTTCGGGCTCGCATCGTCGCCACCCTCTCTCCCGATGCGAACGTGCGAAGAGCCGCCGAGATTGACCTCAAGCAGGTATGTCCCGCCCTCCCGTCGCTGTTCTTGACCCGACCTCTTTCTGCCATCCCACCTCGAGATGCCGCCACACCACCTCCCCCGACCCCCGATGCCGCAAACCGTGCCATGCTGTGTCGTGTTAATTTTCTGCAATGCGATGCCATGTGATGCGCCTTCCTCCTTATGCTTCTCGACGCCTCCCTCGTTGGGCGTGACTGCTGACAAACCCTCCGCTTGGTGGTGGTCATTTAGGCCGAGGGGCATCCCGGCTTCACCGATGTTCTGCTCGACGTCCTAAGCGCGGAGCCCGAAGATGCCGTCCGACTTTCGAGTACGAATGCCACCCCCCTCTTGGCCCACCTTGCTGACTAGTTCGTCTACAGCCGTTATCTATCTTAAGAACCGTACAAATCGAGGCTGGTCGAGAAGCGACCATTACCCCGACGATCCCCTGATAGCCGAAGATGAAAAGCAACGCTTCCGCGACCGCATCCTCCCCATCCTCGCCGCTTCTCGCGGCCCCGTCCGACAGCAGTTGTTACAGCTGATCCAGCGCATCCTACACTTCGACTTCCCAGGGAAATGGCCCAGTTTCATGGATGTCACGTTGCAGCTGCTCCATTCGAATGATGCCCCCTCTGTTCTCGCGGGTCTGCAGTGCCTGCTGGTCACCTGCCGTGCCTACCGATTCAAGGGTGCCCAGGACAACAGTCGGGCGGAGTTCGACAAGATTATCGAAGCCAGCTTTCCCAGGCTGCAGCAGATCTGCAACGAATTGGTCAACCAGCAGAGCGACGAGGCCGGCGAGATGCTGCATATCGCCCTGAAAGCCTACAAGCACGCCACCTGGGTATGTCTACTGTGTCGGGTTAAATGTTGAACGCATCTAGCTAACTCGGCTTGCAGCTCGAACTCTCGAGTTTTCTGAGACGGCACGACGTAAATATCGGGTGGTGTACCATTTTCCTGCACACCGTATCTAAATCGATACCCCCGTCGGCCATGGCCGAAGACATAGAGGAGAGAGAACGTCATCACTGGTGGAAGGCCAAGAAGTGGGCCTATTTCAACCTCAACAGACTGTGGATCAGGTACAGCATGCCAACGCCTGCGAGGGCGCCGGACGAGAGGACTGACAGTTGCTAGGCACGGAAACCTCCAGGCCGTCACCACTAAGAATAACGAAACGACTAGATATGCGAAGGAATTCGAGAACACGATCGCGCCCGAGGTCCTGAAGCACTACCTACAAGAGATCGAAAAGTGGGTCTCCAAGACGGCCTGGCTGAGCAAGCCGTGTCTCTCGTACACGCTCGTTTTCCTCGACGAGTGTTGTCGTCCAAAGTCCATGTGGGCTTTGATGTACCCCCACCTGACGAACCTCGTGACCCATCTCGTCTTTCCCGTAATGTGCCTGAGCAGCGAGGACGTCCAAAAGTTCGAGGACGAGCCGGAGGAGTACCTGCACCGAAAACTGAATTTCTACGAGGAGGTTTCTGCCCCCGATGTCGCCGCCACGAATTTCCTCGTCACCTTAACGAAGTCCCGCAGGAAGCAGACGTTCGAGATCTTACAGTTCGTTAATAGGGTGGTTACCGAGTACGAGCAGGCGGCCGACGACAAGAAAAACCACATTGCGAAGGAGGGCGCGCTAAGGATGATAGGAACACTGGCGCCGGTCCTCCTCGGCAAGAAGAGCCCAGTTGCCGACCAGATCGAATATTTCCTAGTTCGTTACGTCTTCCCCGATTTCAAGAGCCCCCTAGGATACCTTCGGGCCCGAGCTTGCGATACCATCGAGAAGTTCGAGCAGCTCAACTTCAATGACCAAAACAACCTTCTCATCGTCTACCGGCATATCCTGGATTGCATGGCCGATACCGACCTACCCGTTCGCGTCACGGCGGCGCTGGCCTTGCAGCCCCTAATTCGGCACGACGCCATCCGCATTAGCATGCAGCAGAGCATACCTACGATCATGCAGCAGCTACTGAAGTTGGCGAACGAATGCGATATCGACGCTCTCGCTAACGTGATGGAGGATTTTGTCGAGGTGTTCGCCACCGAGCTCACCCCCTTCGCCGTGGCTCTGAGCGAGCAGCTCAGGGAGACGTACTTGAGGATCATTCGTGAGCTCCTCGACAAGAACGACGCACGGAACGGTGATGACGATTTCGGCGACTATCTGGACGATAAGAGCATAACTGCTCTCGGCGTCTTGCAGACGATCGGTACCCTTATCCTAACCTTGGAGAACACGCCGGATGTGCTGTTGCACATCGAAGCAGTCCTGATGCCTGTCATCCAAGTCACGCTTGAGAATAAGTTATACGGTAACCGACAGGATCTCTAGACCTCATTGTAGCTCGATAGACTAACATAGGTGGACAGATCTCTATAACGAAGTGTTCGAAATTATCGACAGCTGCACGTTTGCCGCTAAGAGCATCTCGGTTACGATGTGGCAGGCCTTCGAGCTTATCCACGCCACGTTTAAATCTGGCGCCGAGCTTTACCTCGAGGACATGCTCCCCGCGCTTGATAACTTTGTGCAATACGGCGCCGGCCATCTCATCCAGAAGCCCGAGTACGTTCAGGCACTCTACGGAATGGTCGAAGATATGTTCCAGGACTCAAAGGTGAGCGGGGTCGACCGCATCTGCGCGTGCAAGCTGGCCGAGGCTATGATGCTGAGCCTGCGCGGCAATATCGACCAATCGGTTACCGGGTTCATCACCATGGCCATGATAGTGCTGAGCGGCCACGATGCCAAAGTCAAGTCGTATAAAATTCACTTGATGGAAATGGTGATAAACGCCATCTACTACAACCCGGTCCTGACGCTGGCCGTCCTGGAGGGTAAAGGTTGGACAAACAAGTTCTTCAGCCTCTGGTTCGGCAATATGGACCACTTTAGCAGAGTACACGACAAGAAGCTCTGCATCGTAGCCATAGTTTCCCTATTGAATCTTAACGCGGACCAGATTCCTGCCAGCGTTAGCACGGGGTGGCCAAGGCTGCTGCAAGGGATTACGGGTCTCTTCAAGACCCTGCCCAACGCTTTGAAGAACCGCGAACAGGCTCTCAAGGAGGATTTCGCGTACGATTCTAACAATTACGACTACGAGGACGAGGACGAGTGGGCCGATGAGGACACCAACTGGAACGCCGAGGAAGGGGCCGAAGCGGAACAGGTAGACGCTAGGGACGAGAGCACCGCGTATCTCGAGTTCCTGAACGAAGAGGCGGCGAAGTTCACCCAGATTGAAAACCAGTACAAGGAGCAGGGCGAAGAATCGGACGAGGAGCTCGGGGAGGATAGCGTCTTGCTCGAATCGCCTCTAGACAAGATTGAGCCCTATCAGCTCTTCCGGGGAGTGCTCCTAAGTAAGTTTTGCACATATGCTTTCGTGGTGGGCCGCGTATTGTCACATGCTAATGGACTCCCGTTTATAGAAGTGCAACAAGAAAACCCTCAGCTGTACTCTAGCCTTACGGCAAACCTCTCGGCCGACGAGCAATCCGTCATCCAAACCGCCATCCACCAAGCCGAGGCCCACGCTCAGGCTGCTTTGCAGATGGCAGCCCAGGCTGCACACAACCCGCAAGGAGTTCCCAACGGTGGCGCCAGATGATGTCGTCGAAGCGGGACGGAGCTTTACCGGGGCTTGTGAGGCTCCCACTACTACGAAGCGCCCCGGAGTTGTGGTACCGTAGGCGCAACGTGGGTACTCGTCCGCGGCCGCCAGAACTAGGTACGCGCGACCACGTTGACGAATAGACATTTAAAAAGCGGGAACCCGTCAGAAAAAAAAGATCAATACCCAAAACAGAGCGTCAGGAGCCGGTGGTATTGGTGTCTGTTAACAAATGCCCTTCTTGGGTATTACCTTTCTGCGTATAACAAGCGGCAGTGCAGTGTGTCCTGTAATATCGGTAACCTTCACCTCCCTATGGGAAAGAGCCGCACTGTCTGCACGGTATGTAGGTAACGTATGTAGGCTTGAGGGGACAGTGACGACGATTCGACGACGATGCATTGGCAGCGAGTCTGGAGAGCTTAAGCGTGTGCGTGCATCGGTGTGTGTCCATGACGACGCGGGAACGGAGCAGGCAGGGGAGGAGGATATATCCGGAGGTACGCGATGTACGCGCGCGACGAGTACGACGTTGTTTCGGCCAAAGATGGATGCGTGGGTCGGAAGGTCGGATGCGGCGATCGTAGGGGGAATTTCTAAAAGAAAAAGAAAGCCAAAGACAGAACCCCATTAAGATTTCTAGGCCGTGCAAACGTATATGACTCGTCTCGTCTCTACTCCTCTGTCCTAGATAGCCGTGAAATGGCGCCTTTCCTCCTTAACCCCTGTTCCCCATTTTGACCTGCCGTTACGTCTCGGTTTATCGAGTGAAATATATATCAGCTACCGGGCAGCGGCACAGGAGAGGGAGTGGAAGCGCTGGGTCAGTTCGGTTTCCGAGGGTGATTCTCGGCTGCCTATCATCGTGGACGGGTGGGAGAGAGAGAATCTCGTATATAATACCTACCTACGATACCCGGACCTAGGGGTATAACCGGGCGGCTAGGACAGACTCGCGACGTGGAAGCCGGGGGCATAGCCAAGGCAAAGGCGCGCCGTCGCCTATGAGAAGCGCCGAGGACTACACGCACATGTGCACACATAACTATGCATTGCCGGCTTTAGTTTTATACTCGGTAACGTAGACACTTTTTCCCGGACCCTCTCGCGCCTGTACTTTCCCCCTTCCCCCCCTTTCCCCCTTTCCCCACCATTTTGCCCCTCCCCCTTTCCCAGCCTCACCTCGGCACCCAGCTCAGGCTGAAGACCGGAGCGCCGGCCCGCGAGACGCCGACCTCGAGGGCGCCGGCGGTGCCGACGGACGCCGGGACGGTCTCGCTCCGGCGCTCGAGCCGGATGGCCTCCTGCGGCGGCGGCGGCGGCGGAAGCCGGTAGAAGGCGCGGCCGTGGCGGCTGAGGAACCCCTCGAGCCGGGCGCGGACGGCGTCAGCGTCGGCGTCGTCGACGACGCCGCGCGCCGCCGCCTCCTCGACCGCTAGCACCACCAGCTGCGTCGCCACCGGCTGCGTGAAGACGCCCGCGGGCGGCGGCGCGGGCGGCGCCGCGCGCTTGCTGGCGAGCGGGTGCGGCGCGCTGTCGCTGCCGCTAGAGGTGGGGTTAGTACGGTTTGCTGCTTGATTGGGGGGAAAGGGGGACGGGGCGGCTCACAAGAAGAACTTGGGGTCGCCGCTGACGACGGCCCGGAGCAGCGCGTCGCGGTCCGAGGCTCGCTTCGGGATGGGCTTGCAGAAGGCGAGGGGGTCGACCTTGCTGTCGTCGCCGGTCAGGTACAGGTGGTGCGCGGTGATGGTAGCTGGCGGGCGTTAGCCGTGGGGAGGGGTGGTGGTGGTGGTGGTGGTGGTGGTGGTAAGCCAGGCCGTGCGTCGCGCCTTTTCAGCGGGCAAGCAGGCACGTAGACGCGCGGCGAGGGACGGGCGGGGCAGCGGGACATACCGGCGACCTCGGGCCCGCAGGCGCGGACGGCGTCGAGCGCGCCGGCGGTGGAGCAGTGCTCGAGGACGATGCGCAGGCGGGGGAAGCGCGCGTGCAGGTCCGCGAGGGTCGGCAGGAAGGCCTCCTCGAGCGAGCCCGCGGCCGCGGGCACGTCCCCGTGCGCCTCCCCGTGCAGGTTCAGCACCAGCCCGTGCGCCTCCATGGCCGCGAACGTCGCCGCGAAGTCGTCGAACGACGACACGCCGTTCTCTGAGTTTGTCGTCACGCCTGTGCTCTCGGGGGAGGGGGGAAAAGCGTGCGTGTTAGCGTACATGTCTGATCGTGTGGGGAGTAGTTTTTAGGAGACAGAGAGAGAGAGAGAAAGGGGGGGGGGGGGGTGGAAGCATGCGGCGGGTGCGACAAGCGAACACCGAGAAAGGGGGACCCGCGTACCTTGAGGGTAGAGCTTCACACCCACGATGCCGGCGGCCGCGGCCTCGGCGATCACGGAGGGGGTCACGGAGGGGTGGAGCTGAGACCGGACAAGTCAGAGACGGAGCGGGTCGCGAGGAGGGGCGGGGCGGAGCGGGGGAAGCTGGTGCGCCCCCTCTCGGCCCGGGAATGCCCCGCGCGGCGGAGGCGTGGCGGCTACTTACGAAGAGGGACATGAGGTACGTGACCCTCGGCTCGATAGCCTGCAGGAGGGCCTTGTACTCGAGTGCCTGGGCAACGGTGGTGATGGGTGGTTGTAGGTTGGGCTATAGTTGTGCAGACGCAGGAGGATCCACGGGTTAGCGATATCGTTGCTGGGCCTAGTTTGGGAGGGCGTATTTTGTATGTAGATGGTATGATATGAGATGGAATAGGTATGGATTTTATGATATTATGTCCTATATCCTATTATACGCGAGATATATATGGAAAAGGGGAGAGGACCGAGCATGTCGTGACGCACCATGACGAAGACGGTGTCGACGCCGCCGCGGCGGATCTGGGGCACGACGAGCTCCATCATGGCGCCCTGGCGTAGGTGGACGTGCATGTCGGCGGAGGGCGGCAGCTCCAGCCGCTGGACGTCCCGCAGTTTCATGGCGGACGATCTGGGCGAGGCGGACGGGAAGGACGCGGTAGCGTGTAGCGGGACGGGGGGCAAGCCGATGAGGAATACAAGAGCCCTGCTGCGTTGTCAGCGAGGGCGAGGACGAGGAGGAATTGGGAGCTCTCCTCTTATTATACAGGTAGGTATATGTGCACCCTATAATGGATGACCTCAGTCGATTGACGTCGTATCGCACAGATGGAGGGGTGGAGGGGTGGAGGGGTGGAGGGGTAGAGGGAATGAGATTCTCTGGTTCGCCCACTACATTGCGTATATGCATATCGATAGCCTAGAACCTCACTAGAAGCATATTGCATGTCTAGGTATTTCTTGTTGTCTTGCCTCTCCTTGGCGCACTCCTACCGGAGGCTGGCACTAGGAGATGCCCTACTAAGCTGTACGTAACTGGCTGTATGGGGAGCCTTCGCCTGATAGGCGAGAAGAAGAATGTGATATGGTCACTGTCGAAGGGGAAAATCAAATGCGGAAGCAATTCTGGTTCTAGTCGCGAGCTCTCATGTACCTAGGTAATGCCCAGCGGTCGAATATTCCCATGTGCTGCTCCTACTACACGTAGGTACTCCACGAGCCAATCACTACCCTCGAAGTCGAGATTACGTATACTTTCCGATGATGACTCATCAGAGACTGTACTCTGCGCCGAGACACGGTATCCTCACCAAGTGCTTTAAGAGTGCGCGCGCGATGCTTCGTGGCCGTGGATTGTTTCTCTACTGTGCAGCCTATTGACGTAGAGTGTGATCTCTTCCCGCTAAATGGCTTGATAACCACGTGAATCTATCCATCCGCCTTTTAGCTTCTATTCTATCGCCATGGCCCGAACGCGTGCCCAGGTAATTAGCAAAAGGGGATGTAGTCCAAGGGATCAGGGTATTCTTTACGGAGCGAGCGCTGACAGACCGCAACTGACACTGTGCGAACCAAGATCTTCCGACACGCAAACACCAACATCGGGAGTCGTCCAAGGAACCCCCTATCCAGCGCCAAGACCGAAAGCGAGCCAACGAAGATGGACCCGATAGACCTTCTCCGAAGCGACCGCAGATATCAGGACCGTCCGCCACCGAGACGCTCGGTAACGCCGCAGCAGATAACGCCGATCCCGATGGCCTAATCGATTTCCGGAGGAGAGAAGGACGTTGGCCGCGTTAATGCCTTGAACCTAGACTGGAGCTCTTGCTTGCGCGAAAGCTGTCCTTGTCCACCTTCGGCGGACGTGGGCGATCGAACTCTGGCTCGTGTATAATACGGAGCGACCGGAAGCCGCGCGAGATACATCAATTACCAGCACCAAAAATACGGAGCGGACCGCCGTCATTGACGAGCCTGCCACTTGCGGGCAATGGACAAGGCTGTGCTAGCAAGAGTCGCGTCACCTAAGATGTCGAATAGGGGCATGTCTATGCTGAACGACTTGGCTATCCAGTTGCGCAATTCTACGGCGGATAGAGAGTCTACGCCGTGGGAATGCAGCGGCTTTTCTGGGTCTAGCCGGCTCTCTTGCGTGCCGAGCAAAAGCGACAGACGAGCCGCGAGAGCTTCCCCAGCGATGCCCGCGGCGTCGGACAGCGACGCAGCAGACGTCATTTTTTCGCTGATATTATTCTGCTGTCCCTGGCCGACTGATCGCGCATCTTTGCCGCTAAACGACGGGACAGGTATATGATGCATGTGCCCCCACAGGGGCTGTGCCATAGTGAAGAAGACGTCGTCGATGTGCTTCCAATGGGAGGGAGGCCGGATGCCGACAACGGCCTGGCAAGAGATGCCGGCTGTCGATAAGGCGATGGCAGACTGGTAATGAGTATCTAGAAGGGCGTAGATCTCGTCAGTGTATATCAGCTCAACCTGAACCCTGCCCTGAAACAGAGACATGCGATCTGCATGTGTCGCTAGGTAACCCTCGTCGGCAACCGGGCCTAGGTCGAGAACTGTACCCCGTCTGCCCATGGAGACACGATAGTGGGCCAAAGCATCCATATACGTGTTTCCCGCATTATACGCGGCCAGCGAGGTCCTCCCAATAATCCCGGCCATCGACGATATCATAAAAAAGAAGTCGAGCTGCTCGGGAAGCTCTTCGTGGAGGTTCCATGACCCAGCGACCTTAGGGTCAATAGCCGCTTTCCAATCATCGTAACTGAGTTTCTGGAATATGTTCTCCTAAACCATTTGGTGAGCGATTCCTCGAGTGAGCGCAGAATGTCTCGGGCAAGCTTACTTTCATGACCATCGTGGCTTGGATGCAACCTTTGATGGAAGGCATGCTTTGCGAGTAGCCCAGTAACAGCGACCTCAAAGCGACCCTATCAGTTATGTCGCAGCGTGGCGTCTCGACCTTGATTCCTAGTTCCGCACATTCCGCTAGAAGGTTCAAAGCCTCTGGCGTCTTGGGACCGGACCTCGACAGTAAAACCATGTAGCGGGCACCGCGGCTCACAAGCCAACGGGCGAATGACCTCCCTAGACCCCCGAGGCCTCCGGCGATGACGTAGGTCGCGTTCGGGTCTAGTTTGCAACCGCATGGATTCGTAACATGGACCTGTTTTATCCTCGTGATCAGCAAAGTGCTATAACACCCTATGAGCTGGAGTGAGAGAATAGGAGAGGTCTCCAGGGTAGTTTAGTTAGATGGGGATATGGTATAACGTGGTCTTACATCGATGACATCCATATTATTGAACTCCACAACAACGGTCTCCCGGCCCTTAGTCTGCTTTAGGTGGTTGAAGATGCCAGTGACGTTGGAAGCAGTGAAAGAGGCTACACTGTGTCGCACGCCTTTCGCGACCCACGTAGCGACTAGAGTAAGGATATGCTGTAGCAGGTTTAGATCCGGGGCGCTACCGCCCGTGAGGCCCTCTCCGACTCGGACTGTCGAGAAAGACACGTTTGAAGGAACGTAATGCGCGGTTCGCGAATGCTCTGGGAGCGCCCAAGAAGTGAGGAACATGACACATCGGCCCCCAGGTCGGACGCAGTGCATCAGCTGGGTGGCGATTGAGTCTGTGTCCATAGCAAGCACGAGATCAAACTTTCTTTTCCATTCCGAGACGAGCATCGGGTTGTCCTCGAACCACTTCCGCGGTATTATGCATCGATGGGGGATCTTCAAGTGCTGGGCCACCCAGGCGGCCTCACCCTCGTCCGCGGCAGTCGTCCAGAGTTCCCTGGCGCCTTTTTGCCTCAGCAGCTCGATAGCAGCCTGCCCGAGCACGCTTGCTCCGAGGTCTACCAGTATGCGGTCGTGGGCTGGGGCCCACGAGCCCTGCGCTGTTGCTTGGTAGGCGGCGAGCATGGGGGAGAAGGCCCAGCAGGTATCGAGATAGGTAACGTTGGATGGGAGAGGGGAGATTTCGGTAGACTGCAACCGCAGGTGGGAGCGAAACACGCCCCCGCGACTAACGAAAACGCGGTCGCCGCGGCAGAAACGAGAGGATGGCCCGGCCTGCAGGACAAACCCGACGCAGAATGTTCCGTACGCCCCTGGCGCCTCCTCATTCCCCACCGCCAAAGCGCCGTCTCTCGACTGGAGGGAGACCGCTCTGACCATGACCTCAACGTCGCCTTGACCTTGTGCTGAGTATTCTTCAGCCGGAGATTCGATGTAGTGAGGACTGTTATATAGCGCGGCAGAGGATGTTGAGAAGGAAAAGGGGGCATGCTTTCTCAGGGGCGCCGTCTCGATTCGATGAGAGACTAGTTTCGCATCAACAGCCGCTTTCAGCGAGCCGGCCTCGACGAGCCGCCGGGTGTGCAGGGCACCGTCGATTTCGATGTATTCTTCTTCGTAGTTCTCGTTTGCAGCTCTCGCCATCATTTCTTCCACGACTTTGGCGATATGGCGTATCTTGTCGGTCTTCCCGTCTTGTGGGTCAAGATGGAGGGTGACGAGATGAAGCCCGTAATACTCAGAGCGCAGAGTTCGTGCCAGGCCGTCGAACATCCCATGGTTGGGATTCATAAGCCGGCCGCCGCCAGCAGACACCCAAAGGACTTGATGTGAGGTGCCAACTATGGATTTGAAGGTCTCCCATGAGGTTGAGTTCAAGTTCTGGATGAACGGGAACGCGTAGTCATAGTCGAGGAGAGAAATAATTAACCCGCCCTTTCCTTCTCCGTGTCCCGGCTCAAAGTTCTCTAGGGTGACCACGGGAGGGCTTATTCCGAATGATTCCCCAATTGAAGATACGAGGGAAGAGGCGAGATCGATCTGTAGGTGGGAGCCTTGATCTACCAGGATGGTCATCTGAGTATCGGATAACGGCTGGGCTGTCACCCCGTTTGTGCGGCTTTCTTCTACAGCGGTGGAAATGACCCAGCCAAAATCGGACGTTGTAGGCTGCTCAGTATCTTCCAGGGCGAAGTCAACACCCGAAAACCCACTGTGCTTTAGTACCGAATCCCAGGCGTCAATTCCGATATTTGGTGATAGAGCTCGGTTATCTGGGACGCCGGCCCACCACCCGGGGAGAAGTCCGAATACAAAGCCCAGAGTCCATGCCGTGGGTTCGAAGGCCTCCTGGATTAGGAGTTTCCCCCCAGGCCTAAGAGCCTTGCGTAAGTTCTTCATTGTGTTTTCGAGAGCCGACGAAACGTGAAGCACGCTGATTGCTATGATTAGATCATACGCGCCTTCTTGAATGCCCTGGTCTGCAAGGTTTCGTTCCATATCAAATGTGCTGAACTTCATCTGAGAGGAATGGCGCTCGAACTCTTCTCGGACGCCCAGCAACATTGCCTGGGAAATATCAGTAAAGTGGTATTCTTTACACCGCAAGGATGATGCGTTGTTGCTAGGAGTACTGTCGCGTAGGGCGTTGATGAGCAACCGGGTCCCGGCTCCAGTACCGCCACCAATTTCAAGAATGTTCATTCCGGGTCTATCGTGTGCCAACAGTTCCACATAGGTAGCGGCCTGGGCTGAACACCGGGAAAGAAGAAACTCCCTATAAAGCGGCTTCAGTTGGTTCGACTGAATAAGGAGCTCGAGAAGGTTCGTGTCGCCACGTATTATAGAGTCGAGGTTACGCGCCACTAAGGCATATACTTGGCCGATGGATCCCGTATGTTCAATGTAGGTAAGTGATTCCTCGAAAGACCGATATGGTGACAAGTCTTCGAAGTCTGCCTGTTGTTGACAGCGCACCCGCGCTAGGTGATAATGTGCCCAATCTAGGTAGTAGGTTTTCCATAGTTCCTGGTGGTCTGCTTTGTATGCATCATACCGATCGACCAGACGGGACAGAGCAACCGCGACAAGTCTCTCAAAACCCCGGGATAGCTCCGACACTGACTGTTCCGGCCGATGTACATTCTCAAGGAAAAGCCGCGTATCTCGGGGCCCCATCATATGCAGAGAAGGCTTACAGTCGATGCTCATGTAGGACTGTCTGGGGTTAGGGAATTGAGGACTAGAGGAGGGGGTTTCCGTCACGTTAGTGATCTCAAACCCTTCGTACCACAGCCTTTCAACACTCGAATCGTTCGAATCCACGACAACGCCGTTACAGGTAAAGCCCCGTTTTTTTACTGTAGATATTAAAACTGCAGCGGCAACAACGTCGTTTCGGGGCCAGCTTAGCCCGTCCTGAGAGATCCACATGCGGCTGAGATAAGTTGGAACGCTGGTGGCCATCTGCTGAGAACCCCCCCGAGACAGTGCCGTGAAGGAGAGTTGCAAGATAGCATCCAAAGAAGTCGGGTGGATCACATGCGAATGCCACCTGGCAGCAATTTCTGGATCTTCAGCCGACTTGAAAAGAACTACATCGGCTGTTGCGTGATGCTGTCGACTGAAACGCTGGTTCTGCAGCGCTTGGAATCGAGATCCGTAGTGCAAGCCACTATGCTCCAGAAACTCGTACATGTCTGTAGACTCCACGATTTCCTCACAGTGGGCTCCTACTTCCTGATAGCTTCGGGTAATGAGTTCGCGCCGCGAGTTCACTCTCTGGCTTATCCAATTATCTAGGATTTCTTCTTCGAAGTGTACCGAAACTAGGCCCTTGCAATTCAGGACCCAATCATCACCAACGTAGGTTCGGATGGCGAATTCGTATTTAGATAGACGCTTGGCTCCAGAGTCCATTCTTCGAAGCACTATCTGGACTTCAATTCCAGCTATACTGGAATCAAATTCCATTGCAGCGATAAAATGGACGTCATGCAAATTGTAGCCTTTTATAACGTGAGGCCCATCGGCTAGGCTCTTCGCAGCCTCGACCGCCATGACAAGCATTCCAGCGGCGGGATACAGCGTTCTGCCATTTATGACATGCTCGCTAATCCACGGGACCTCGGATGGCTTGAGAAAATGGCGCCAGTGAGCCTCTGCTGGGTTCCAATCGTTGGATCTAACGCCCACCAGGTCTGATGGCGGATGGCTCCTAAACCTGTAATTCCGGCTTAGTCTACCTTCGTGCCAATAGCCACGGGAATGATCAAACGGATATGCGGGAAGATCGACAAGCATTGACCGTGCGGTTTTTCCCGTCGGCTCATTCACTACTCTCAAGTTTAGAGGCAATCCCATAGAGAACAGGTCTCCCACGACGCGAAGCAAGGTGTCTGCGGCTGACTGCCCCCTTCGTAGCACGGAGCTGTAAGTTGGGCCGTCTTTCCGTGAACCCGCGCGCAATATATCGCGAAGCGGTCCCTCCAAGGCGGCGTGGGGTCCGATTTCGAGGATATGATTGACTCTAGGCGTAGAGCGATGACTCCCATCAATCTTCTTGACAACGCTGGCTGGAGGATGCTTGCACATCATTTCTATAGCCTCCACGAATTGTACGGTTGATGCCATGTTGCGTGCCCAATACGATGGTTCATTCAGGGCGTCGACTGTAACCAAGGCCCCAGTGACCGTCGATACCATGGGGATGTTCGATTTGTGCGGCGGCTTTGAAAGTGGTCGTATCATGTTAATATAACGATCAGATGCGGCCTCCATCTGACGAGAATGATACGCCACATTTACACGTAGCTTTCGCGCGAAGATACCGTCTTTGCTAAGCTGTGTTTGCAAGCCTTTGAGCATGCGTTCCTCGCCTGAGAGTGTCACATTGTTGGGGCTGTTGATGCATGCGACAGAAATACCATCCGAGTTTGAAGCGAAGCCTAGAGTTCGGCAATAATCCAAGGCTCGCGTCTCGGATAGCCCAACAGCCATCATTGCTCCTGGATTCGACAAGTCCGAATTTTGAGCGACTTCATTAGCACATAGGCCGCGGAAATATGCCAACTTCCAGGCAGACTCGGATGTGATATAACCACCGGCGTAAGCTGCAGCGATCTCGCCAGAAGAGTGGCCGGCGACAGCAGAGGGCCGGACGCCAAATTCGTGCAGCAGGTTGGCCGTAGCTACTTGCAGGACGGTGCAAAGCGTCTGGCTGAATTCGGGATCGTCGACCTTAGAAGTTTCCGGCGGCTTGGAGAGTTCATCTATTAATATCCAATGGTTAACACCAGGCACCCAACATCGAATCATCGCGTCGAGATCTGTGCCTTACCAATAACGTGCCATTGACAGCCCAGAGTCTGGAGATACTGATCCGCACGACATAGGTCGGCATAGAAGGAAGAATAATGCATCAGTTCTCTTCCCATCGCGTACCACTGCGCACCCTGTCCGGTGAATACGTATCCGATGGAAGGTAATATTTGCGAACGGACTCTGACCGGAGGTGACATTTCGGATCGAAGGGTTTTCATGCCTCCAGTCGAATTGAGGAGCGCAAATGATCTGTAGTGAAGATGGCTACGGTGGCTGTCCAGCGTATAGGCCAGATCTCCGAGAAAGTCTCGTTGACCTACGGATTGAAACGACTTTCGGCAATAACCCTCATACGCCTCCGCCATTCTCTTCGTGCCCTCTCCGTCAGCAGCTGACCAGACGATCAGTCTCGGAACCGGACTAGCTTCGAGGCCACACTGAGCGCTTGAATCTGAGAGAAGAGCTGGAATGGTGACCATTGGGGAGTAAGTGCAATGTCTTCCCGGTAGAGACCGCAGACGAAGGTAGTTGTAGGCGTCGTCAAGAACAATATGGGAATTGGCTCCTCCGTACCCGAATGAATTCACAGAGGCCCTTCGTAAACCTGGTGTCGGCCAGGGCTGGCAGTCCTCCGGGAACTAAGCGCACATAGTTAGCCTCTCGAAACTCTCACCAAAACAGTCGTTCATAATACGCCTCTTTTATAGATAGCAAAAAGCTCGTATTAGAATGCTCGCGATCAGAGTACTGGTAATATAAAAAACCCCACCTACCTTGATACGTAGATAGTCCGTGTCGATTCTGGGGTTCGTCCTTTCGAAGTTGGTGTTTGGAGGTATAATTCCCCTTTCCAAAATAAGAATTGTCTTGATGATCCCCGCCAGACCACTCGCGCCTTCAAGATGGCCAATATTCGATTTCACAGCCCCCCTGCGCCGTTGGTTAGAGCGAGTTGAACTCTAGAAGATGACGCAATGACACAAACACATATAACGGGGTTTCCGAAGACCTGTAGTCCCTGAAGGCTGAGCCGATCGCTTGTGCTTCACAAGTATCCCCTATGGGTGTGCCTGTCCCGTGAGCTTCGAAGTATCGCGTGTGCCGCATACTGAGGCTCGAACGTCGGTAAGTCTCCCGTATTAAACTTTCCTGCGCCGTACGGCTTGGCTGCGTTATTCCGGGCGTCCTACCATCTTCATTCGACGCCGTCGAGCGAATGATGGCCCGAATCGTATTGCCGTCCCGGATGGCGTCCGACAGACGTTTCAGGACCATGACTGCGATACCTTCACCGCGTGAGTACCCGTTGGCCCTGTGGTCAAAAGAATAACATCGACTATCGGGAGAAAGAAAATCGAGATTTGTCATGGCAGCATAGGCTTCCGGCGAGAATGTTAAGCTGCAGCCGGCGACGAGACTCTATATTAGATCGATAGCCGTTAGCGAATCTTGGACGTTAGACGACGAGGAGGGTCAACAACATACCATATTGCAAGATTTATTCTTCAGCGCCTGACAGGCGATGTCGAGAGCTGTTGCTGCACTTGAGCAGGCCGTGTCGAGACCGATACTCGGGCCGCGTAGGTTGAAAAACCAGCTCAGACGATTGGCAAGCATGCTGAGCCCAACTCCGACAGCGGCATACTTGGGCTGCACTTCTGCATCGCGATATAGCTGGATCATGTAATCGTAACCGAAGGATCCAGCATATACGGCGGTAGAGGTGCCCGATACCTCGGCCATGGAGAGTCCGGCTGATGCGTAATAGTCAATATATGCTCGCATACGCTAGCCTATATGAACATATGTGAACCATACCGTTCTCTAGAGCTCTGTACGTTGTCTCTAGGAGCCATCGCTGCATAGGGTCCATTGCTGCAGCTTCTGCAGGTGAGATTGAGAAAAAGTCCGCGTCAAAAAGCGATAGATCCTCATCGATGAAGTGACCCCCCCTGAGCGGGACCTGTCGACAATCAGTTTCAGGCGGCGTCAGACTAAGGTAGAAAACATTTGGGAACGATGGGTTGCGTACAGTGTTGGATCTATTCTCATGGTGGTGAAAACCCGCTAGATTCAAGCGGCTCGCAGGGAAGTCGGACGTGGCAGACTGTCTGTTCAGAAGCATCTCCCAAAATGATTCGGGACATGTTGCCTGCTGAGGGAATTTAATAGAAAAGCCACATATTGCGATAGGGTCGCTGCCATCGCCATCGAGTTCGTCTGCGCGAGTTGCCATGTCGGACGCTGTATGAGCGGTAATATCACCCACGGATGCCAGAGGAGGTAGGTCGTTCTTGAGTGAGAGACGACTGTCACATATATACCTGGGTATATGCCGTTTAAGAAAAAATTTCGTTAGAAGAATAAAATCGTTATTTAACTCAAGATAACATGGCTCTTGACGGGCTACGTATTATTAGGATGGATGTGAGTTAATGGCGCTTTCGCCTCCCCTACAATATACGCCACCGAGTAGCTCCTAGGCACTTATCCAACGGGAATAACACGTTAGCATTATCAGCATTCATAAGTATAACCATAGCATCCAGATAATGGTAGGGTTGACCCGTAGAAACGCAAGGTAATATAATTATTTCCTAGGAAACCTGAGCGCGATAGCCGCAAGTAACCGTACACCCACAAGTAACCTATAACCTCACTTATACTATTGTGATGCCCGCGTATGACCCCTCGTTTTCGTAAAATATCTCTTCCTCGCCGCCATCCATATTGAACCTGTATATGCGACCACCGAGGTCGGTTGCATAAATATACTGCCTGTTGATATCTAGTTTAATACCAATGGCCTCGTGCATGTTTCTTACGAGCAACTCGTAGTCTCTCCCGGGCCAGCTAACGACATTGCTCTCCGTCTTGATAGGCCTCGCGGCGTCTAGTGATAATCTGTTGATGCTGTTTCCCAACGGCAGCTCTCCGCGATCCGTCCAGTAAAGACTGCGCCCTCCTTCGTCAACACAAAGATTGATGGGCTCTGGTAAGTTCTGTAATAGACATTCTATGTCTGTCCGACTCTTTGCGGTTTGGCCGGGGAGAAAATCGAGATTAGCGCGAAAGATCCGGCCTTGGTTTCCCTTGGAGGGCCCCTTTTGAGTCCAATAGAGCTTGCCAGCTGGGCGAGATATAGCAACTCCCACACACCACCTAGTTGGGTCTGTCTTCTCCCGCGAGTTACTTTCGTCGCCCGTGTGCACTAGGACCTCTAGCTGCGAGCCGTCCAAGTTGCAGCGAATGATTTTCATCCCTTCCCGGTCCGCAATATAGATTTTAGAGCCCTCGTCATCAACTACAAGTTGTTTTGGAGTGTGCACCGAGCCCCGGGGAAGAATGGTCTCAACAGCTGTTCCGTCTAGCCCACAACTGAACACCGCTCCGTTGGGCAGATTGGGCATCCCCATACTGCCCCAGAAGATCCTGGCCGTCCGCAAAGAGACATCAATACCATCAGGTAGGTGTTGGTCTTTGATCAGCGTTCGCAGTCGAGAGTGCTCATTTGGGTTGGCGAAAAGAACACGGCCTGCATTAGCAGCATCCATAAAGTTAGGAGTATTGAGCCCGACGTCAATGACGAACAAGTAGAGGCGGTCATCGGACATTGTCGGAGGAGGGAGGCAAAACGGGTCACGAGGAGTAGGCTCTTGGGAATCTGTCCGACCTGTTGATTAACACAGGCACAATTTTAACATATAGTAGATGCAAAGATGCACAGAGTTATTTGTTTTCGGCCACTACCAACCCCAATTATGAAGCTTATTCGTTAGCTGTCAACGTTGTTTTTGGCTCGGGGTTTTGCGATTATGGATATTCTTATAAGAAAGTCCAGCGCCATCCAATCTCGCCTCGTTATCTACCTATGCATTTGGGCCGTGTTCTGCCCGTATCCTGCTGGGTAGGTATATTCTGTTGGATTCGGAAAGTCACACTAGATTCGTCAATAGGGCGTACCATACGGAGTGCAGAATACCTGGCTTGGACACTTGATGTACGTTGGCGGCAACAAAACGCAGCAAGTTGATGTGACAGGGCTTGTGCCGCTGCCCAGTCCCAGCCGGTATCAGCGCTGGCCGTCGTCGGCGCTGGGAAGCAATAGTAGTGGGATCAGCTCCTCTCTCCTACGACGCACCTAAGCCTTTGCTCGTCAACGCTTGGGGTAATTGTAGATACAAGGGTCTTGAAATGTAGGCCTGCAACCATTACCGGCATTTGTTATTCGGTGCCGGTCTGCTAATGCACGCCCGACTACCTATCGGGGGTAGGTTGCCTCCTCGCCTCGGGTTCCCATGAACCAGTACATAGAAAAACGGCAAGAATACATCTACGCATCTACGGAGCAACAAGGGAGTGTGTAACGTGTCCAACAAAGGAGTGAGATAACTACTGCTCTAAACCCCTGTAAGCCGGCGAACCCCTGTCATGCCCCTGCACACACTGATAAACCCTGTAGACTGCGGAACCGAATCCTTCGAACTAGGATCAAATCCTCCTTCCCAGCTCCTCGATGAAGATCTCGGCAGCCCTCTCACCAACAGACAACGCCAGGTTGTTAGTGTGAGCACTGACGTTGTGGGGTGCGATGCTTAGATCTGCCACCTTGAGGCCCGTCACGCCGTAGACGCTGAGACTCGCGTCCACCACCCCCTTTTCTTTCTGTGGGAGCATCTTGCAGGTTCCCATGGAATGCCAAGTAGTAGCCACGGTTCTGCGCAGCCATTCGTCGATAACGGCGTCGTCTTCGGCCGTATACTTGATATCGGCCACGTCGCTGGGCAAGGGCCCGTCAACGTCGACGCAGGCGGCTTGGGACTCCGGGGGAAAGAGGGGGTGGAAGAGGGCCACCTCCCCCCGATAGACGCCCATACGACGTGCAATTTCTCTCTGCTTCTTGTAGGCCCATCGGCATGTCTTTAGATCAATATCCCCGTCATCCGAGAAGAAGCCGATGTCGAAATCGATATCATCATCTAGTTTAGGACCCGTGATATGTACATAGCCGCGGGAGAACGGGTGAGTGAGGAAGGCTGAGGTGGAAAAATATTGGCCCACTGGGACCGAAAAGGGGTCGTTGGAATTGCTAGCGATGTCGAAAGAGTTAGAGCGCCCTCATCTAGGCATACTACTCGAAAAAGAGAGCAACTTACGCGGCAATAAGAGTCAGCATGACCATGGATTTCTTTGGCTCGCTCCTGAATTCGGCATCCCACGCCTTCTGAAAGTCGGGCCCCAGCGCGGCCACATCAGCGTCGTTGGGCCGAACTTTGCAAGTAGCATCCAAACAATTCCACCCTAGAATCTTGTCGTTGCTCGCGATCATCGACGGGATGTCGAATTTGCCATTGGCCAGCCCATCTAGAGTTTCCGGCACTTCTAAGCTGGACTTGTAGGAGACCGTAGAATTGATGTGGTCTTCGTACCCGACGCCGACTCCTGGGACATCGGCGACAGCTTCCACGCCCGCTTGCTTCAGAACTTCCGGATCGCCCACCCCAGATCGCTCCAGAATCAGAGGGGTTCCGATGGCCCCGCTAGAAAGGATTACCATCTTCCTAGCCTGGACTGTGCGAGCCGCCGAGCCTTGATTTGGCTGGTAGACGACGCCGGAGGCCTTATTCTCGGCAAAGAGGACTTTGACAACCTTGGATTCCACGAGAACGTGCAAGTTGGGGTGCGCGCCATCCTGCAGGCGCGGATGAAGATAACAAGTGGCTGCGTCCTGTCTCTTGCCGGCAGGGGAGATGTAGCTCAGTGCTCGCTGCGCCCCGTTGTCGGTGTTGAGGTCTGCCAAATCTTCGACTTCCTTCCAACCAACTCTAGCAATGGCATCTAGAAAATCGGCCTGAAGCCTGAAAGACCGGTGTGTCCCCTCGGAAATATGGATCGGGCCGTCGAATCCGTGCTGCTCTTTCGGACCTCGACCGTGATACGTTTCGAGCTGTGCGACTTAGTACAGGTCTGATGCTCAGGGCGGGGTTGTGCCGCATACCTTTCTCATCGGACCCAAAAGATCCTCAGCCGACCATCCGGGAGTCTTCCAAGCGTCCAAATCAGACCGCTGAGCTCGACTATACATGAGCATGTTGATAGAGGAGCCCCCTCCAAGTACGCTGGCGACAGGGAGAATGGGCTCCCGATCTGCTAGAGGGCTAGACTTATTTCCCTTGACGAATTGCGCTCTAGTGCTGTTGGGCATGACATGATTGATGTACAGGGCCGGATAGCTGATGAGGGGATCTCCTTCATTGTTAGCACCTCTCTCGATCAGCAGCACGGACAAGTCCGGGTCCGAGTCGGAAAGTCTGGATGCCACAATAGAGCCTGCCGTTCCGCCTGTTCGAAGTGATTAGGGATACTCGCGAGGAAATACTGTACGGCAGTCATGAACTAACCTCCGGCGATGATTACATCCACGGTATCAATGCCGTCCGGAAGCTCCTGATAGAGCGGCATGGCGGTGCGGAATTGGAGGACGGTTTAAACGTTAGGAGTAAATTGTTCACGCTTGCGTAGGATATTAGACGACAGGTAGGAACCTCTCGTCTACGAAGATAGCTGCTCAAGAAACAAGAGATACCCTACTTTTCTTGACGGGGCGTATGTGATATTTGACCCCTTTCTGCGGCTAGGAAGATGCTGGGTTGGGAGTGTGGCCGGTCGAGCAAAAGCCGAGGAGCGAGACGAGTGATGGTTCGATTCATGCGATGTTCCTCTGTAAATATCGTGGCGAGCCTCTTTAAGCGAATTAGATACATGGGGGCTACATGAAATATCGGTCTTAGGTACCTTGTCTGCCCTGGTACAAAGCGGCTCTCTGGTGTCGTCGTATTTAACTACCTAACCTACCTGCCAGCTAGCCGACTAAATGACCACCAGGTCGCCCCTGTGTCGCCAGGTCTTCCCTCTCTTCTTCTTTTAAAAAGATTCTAAACTGCTGCCCATATTACGAGTTCTGTCTGGCCGGCCTTGTCAGACTATTTCTCCGCAATGAAAATCCTCTGCATCCACGGCACTGGATCCAATGGCACTGTAAGTTGCCTCGATTACAACTACTAGCGCGCTGTCCAACGATTACCGCTACAAGTTGCAGAGGCTATCTCCATCTACCTAGGCAATAGTCGGGGCTGACCTAATCGCCGTAGATTATGCAGATGCAAATTGGTAGGTACCGTACCTACCAACACCCACCTCCAACCACCGGCTGGAGGCGGCTCGCTTAATTGAATACAGCGGCACTGCGATATGAACTGGAAGATGGGCACGAGTATGACTTTGTCGAGGCTGTAGCGCCGGCGCCGATGTCTGAAGGTGAGGGCGACAATACCCGCCGCACCAACATGCCGAACGTGCCAAGGGCAACAGCTCACCTGCATGGTTGGAGACAGATGTTGCATCCTTAGCCTCGCCCGACCAAGACTTTTATGCCTTCTACCATCCTGTTACTTACGGCGGGTTGCGGCAGGCGATTGATCATCTGGATGCCTTTGTCACGGCCGAGGGCCCGTACGACGCTGTCATGGGGTTCTCGGCAGGGTCGGTCCTTGCGGCTCTGTACCTGTTAGAGACGCAGCAAAAAGGGACAGGGATGCGCGCGATGCCCTTTAGATATGGCCTGTTTTTCTCCAGTGCCAAGAGCAAGGAAGCTATGAGTTCTCTGGGGATCGACCCCAACTCGGAAGCGATTCAGATTCCAACCATTCACATCTGGGGAGACAAGGATGAGATGGAGCCTACGGGCGGGAAGGATCTCAGCCAAATATGTCTTGCGTCTAGAAGGACTATTCTCGTGCACGAGGGAGGACACGAGTTTCCTCGAGACATGTCCCTCACTAAGGCTGTTCACGCCATCAGAAGGACGTTTAGCAACTAGAGGCAGGAAGGGACTAGATCGATGCTGACGGGCGGTTTGGCATATAACGTCGGTATGCCTAGAGGTGAATCTATATACAGTTGAAGGGTTGCCGTTGAGGAAGCCAGAGCTATATTACTTTTGCGCGGCACGCATAGATACCTACCTGACTCCTAGATAATAGGACTCACGTAGAATTCGAGACACACGGAAACATCACTCTACCGGGTGCTTATCTTCCAGCTATGATTCCTGCTCCTAGGTATATTATCACTTATTATCACTTATGCATGGCAGGACTTATTCCATCCAGGGTTAAAGCTCCGTACGCCGGCCAGTTTCCTATAACTTAAAAAAATAACTCCTCTTAAGTAGAGTATAGTAGTGCGCTCACCACCTTCCTTTCTTAAGCGAAGTCACAGAAGTAATAGTGGAAAGACTCCAAGCCTGACTTGCATGTAGTACTCGTCAGGCTGTGCCATATGCCTCTCCCCTCCTGAACCCCCCCCCTCCCTCCTAGGGACAGTCAGGGCAGCGTTGGACGGACACGCCCGCTGCATTTGGGATTGGCCCCCTGTAGTTCAATTTGTGATACGTTCCATCTTATATCCCCGTGATCTCACATAAGTATTACAAGATTACAAGGCAACAGATAATTACCAGCAATATCCAAGTTGGTGCAACCGTTTGGTTTCTTTCAAAAGCCAACAGGATCTTGTGCGACACACCGTCAACCTGACCGCCGCCAACATGCAGAATATCCAGATGGTACGCTGTGGTAGCATAGCGCCGAGAGGAAGCGTTCTTGCTGACAAGGCTGGGGCAGCTCGTCTTGGAGCGACGATCGTATTGTGTATGCCCCCCTCCTCTACGGGGAGCAGTCGTCAATCCTGTCGAAACTGGCTTGCCCGCAGAGCATCCGCATGCCCTTATTGGAGCACCCAATTTCACACGAATATGAGACTTTAGTAAATAAACGGGGATTCCATTTATGCGAGGCGAAGTCGAAGCTGTACATCAAGTTCGCGGCTCAGTTAGCCTGAGTGCCATTAATACTATATGAGTGATTTCCTCGTTGCTCCACCGGGTAAGCAACGAGTTGGCGCGGAACGATTACCTCTCTGCTGCCAGATTTACCCCCTAGTACTAGGCCACCGAATCTAATACTCCAGATTCCCAGCACTGATCATTATTGTCGTCCCTTGCATCATGCCCGCAACAGAGCTTCCGCCGGGCTCGTACGATGACCGCGGCCCTGCGTTCCAGGCGTTTTGTATCGTCGTACTGATCATAAGCATTCTGGCAATCGTCCTCCGCTTTTGGTCCCGTGCGATGAGCCAGCCGCCGCTGAACAAGAGCCGCTTTTGGTGGGACGATTGGGTCGCCCTTGCAGCAACGGTACGGCAAAAGGACCTGGAGGCGCAGGGGAAAAAAGAAAAACACTAACAGAGTCGCAGGCGACGGTGGCAAGCCTACTCAGTCTAACCTTGCTTGCTATCGCACTGGGAGGAGGAAAACATATCTGGATGATACCGCCAGATGACCTACAGCTCCTCATCAGAGTGCTGTTTTCGACCTATCTTGTTTACGACCTCGGCTTGGCGCTAGCCAAAGCATCTGCCTTGCTCTTCTTCAGTCGTGTGTTCCCAGCCTACACAACACCACGCTGGTTCTCCGTCATGATAAAGGTCACCCACCTCCTCAATGTTGCCTGGTTTATAGGCATTGTCCTGGGTACCTTCTTCATGTGCGACCCTCCCGCAAAGAATTGGAATCCGGTATTGCCGGGAACGTGCGGAACAATGAGCAACCTGTATATCGGCAGCGCAGTACCTAGTGTTGCCATCGACCTCTTCATCCTAATCCTGCCCGTACCGTTGGTGTGGACACTTCAAGTAAGCCGGGTGAAGAAATTTAGTATCACAGCGGTGTTCATCCTGGGTTACTGGTAAGCTACTAATATTGGGTATTGATAATATATCCTGATTGACCCGGCTAATATCTTCGTCGTCCCAGTTCCATCGTCGTTTCCATTGGCAGGCTCATCACTGTTCTTCGCGCTGGCGAGTCGGTGAATGACGATGTTACTTGTGAGTTCACACCATGACAGCGATAACCAAAAGCATCGTTGCCAACTCTAACGTGCGCACAGACGAGGGTATACCTGCATTCTTTTGGATCGAAGCTGAGATTCCCGTTATGCTTCTTTCCATAAGCCTTCCCGCTATGATGCCTCTCGCTCGCCACGTTGGGGTTAGGTATTTTGAACCGCTAATCACCGCCGTTTCGAGCGTTTTCTCCTCCAAAGCCACATCTTTCGACGACAATAAGTACAATCGGTTTACTCGGACTCCGCAGCACGGGGACCTTTCAACTACTAGTTATGGCCATACTCGCCTATCATCAGCCCACGACGACCGAGAGGAGCTGACCGGCGCGGAAGGCTCCGAGCTATACAACCTCCAGCCCTCAGGAAAAGTTGACAACAGATGTTAAATCGTTCCTCAGTTGATGCGCCGAGGAACCTGTTGGCCGAAGTTGCGGAGATGGAAATGGAGACATTGTGCCAATACCTGAGCGAGTATGATTTGTACCCTCACAGTTACGCCTTGAGCCATTAGATATTAGGAGCGTTCCTGGAAAGTAGAATAATAAGGAACACAACATTTGAGAATGTGCCAACTTGCAGCTAATGAGGTTTATCTCCCCTCGCCCCTACTCCTCCTCTCTCCGCCTCCCAAAAACGTGTGTGCGAAATATACCTATACATTAGACTAGGTACCTAAGGTACCCTCCAGGTACCTGTTTTAGGCACGTTAGAGAGGGGTCGGGTACCTAGGTATGTACCTAGGTGGGGCTCCGGATGTACCCGTACTATAGAGTGTGGAGGGGTGGGGCGGCTAAATGCTAGGGTACCTGTAGGTACCTTACAACTAGAAACCTAGCGCAGAAAAGAACCGATCCGCATCGCGACCTTCTCCGCGCTCGCTTCCCAACCCAGAAGATGACCCATCAGAAGGGTATCGTGCGGGGCGCCGGCTTCGTAATTCAACTCTATGCAATTCCCCTCCACGCGCTCCATCTCCTTGGCCCAGCGAGTAATGTCCATCTCGAATAATTCAGCGGTGCCGACGTTGACAAATGTCCGCACCGGGGTGGCGAAAGCGTGTCCCAAGGGTGAGATGTAGGGATCACTGACGGAGGCGTTGCCGGCATAAGCGGTGGCTCCCCACCGAAGTAAGGAGAACGGTAAGTAGTCTGATGCGAAATGGGGGTTGCTTCTCACCACCAGCTCGGGGCCTACGATCGCGCTGGGTGCTACCCACGGTGAAATGAGGACTGCGGCTGCTGGTAGAGGAATCCCGAGCTCTTTGCCGTGGGCTGAGAGGTATCGCAGAAGGCCGATCACGAGGTTTCCGCCTGCGCTATCGCCGGAGAGGATTATGTTCTCCGGAGCTATGCCGACTGTGTCCACGAGGTACATGTAGCTCGTCAGGGTATCTTGGAGTGCGGCAGGAAAAGGCTGCGATAGGGGGCGCGATGCCAGTCGGTACTGCGGGGCGAAAACGGCGACCGCACGCGTGTGCTTGAGCAGCAAGGAGCTTAGGAAGCTGATACTCTCTTGGCGACCATCCCCGGTGATGAATGAGCCTCCGTGCATATGGAGAAGTACTGGAGACGACGATCCTAAGCCCGTCTCCTCTGTCGAAGACTCCAAGAACCACGTTGCGCCGATCGGCGCGGGTAGTATGTCTACGCTACGGAAGGGATGGCGGTATAAGGATGAGCTCGCTGGTGTGATCACCACGAATCTTTCTCGTGAGCTGCGAGGCTTGAGCGAGAGGCTACAAGGCGTCTGAGTCCGACCGGTCGTGTTGATGTATTCCCGAGCCAGACGGGCGGATATGACTTGCCGTAAATTCCACGTTGGATGGGGTTGCCAGGACCGCGGCCCTACCAGGTAGCTCACGAACCAAAACGGCAGCAGAAAAGGGATGTATAATATACAGTATATAAGCTTGTAAACGGTGCTGAACGGTTCGTGAGAGATCAACGGCCTGGACTCGGAGGCTGCCATGTTGTAAATAAAACGCTGCAGGCCGAGAGGGACGCAGGCAGAAAAATCCGAAACTTGAATTCTGTGACGAACTCATCACCAACGCGTCGATCTCCTGGGGGGGAAGGTGACTGTTTTTCTCTAATATCGCGTGCAATGCACCAACCTCCTTATATGTCCTTCTCACAAGACGGCTAGGACTCCTAGAATCCGGCACTGGCCGTTATTATTCGGTGATTACCTGCCTATGCCCACCCCTGCCTGATCGACCTTCATAGTATTATTACCTGTTGTTCGAGGTAGCATGAGCACCAACCTGCATAAATAGAAATACCCGTAAACTACATACCCTTAAAACCAGTTAGCCCCCAGCATGGCGATCAGGCCAACTCGTCTGCATTTGACCATTTGTCTGTCTGTCTGTCTGTCTCTCTCTCTGCCTGCCTACCTGTTTGTCTCCCTGCCCATCGTCCCCTGCCGATCCGGTCTGTGCCCGATCGACTCGACATCCGGAACTAGCTAGCTATGGCCGCGAGCACTGTGCCATCGACGCTCGCCGTTTCCGACTCGGACAACACCGTCCAAGAGATAAAGCCAAACGAATGCCAGCCGGGCCAGCCCTCCCTAGGCGTCGTGACTACGACCCAGATCCCCATTCCTTCGAGCCATGACGCCCCGAAAGCCGGTCGGCAACTTCGGGGGTTCGCCTGGTTTATCATGGTTGTTGCCCTCATCCTGTCTACCTTCCTCTACGCGCTTGACAACACCGTGCTAGCCAACGTCCGGCCTAGCATAATCGACACTTTGGGCCGCATAGACCTGTTGCCTTATGTGTCTATCACCTATCCGCTGGGCGAAGTCGGGTCGAGCCCTCTTTGGTATGTTCTTCAATACCTGCACCAGTCACATTGGCTGCCCTGGATTTTGGGCTGACGGGCTGACTGACGCTTCCATTAGGGGCAAGCTCAACAACCTATTCAACAACAAGATCCTCTTCCTCATTGCGCTAGCCGTTTTCGAAATCGGCTCCGCCGTCATCGGGTCCGCCAGATCCATGGAGGCCGTGATTGTGGGTCGCGCCATCGCCGGGTTTGGCGGATCGGGAATCTACATGGGCACGATGAATATCGTGTCGGCCATGACCACACCAACCGAGAGACAGCTATATCTGAATCACATCGGCATCGCCTGGAGCTTGGGGACCATCTTGGGCCCCATTATCGGCGGCGCCTTTGCCGATTCCTCGGCAACCTGGAGGTGGGCATTTTATATCAACATTGTTGTCGCTGCTTTCGGCGGGCCGACCTGTGTCTTCCTGGTCCCACCCGTCCTTCCACCGGCCGCCAACACCAGGACCGTCTGGGAAAGAATAAAACAAGTCGATTACGTCGGCGAGATCCTCTTCCTGGGAGGCGTCCTCGTCCTGGTCATGATCCTCGGGTCCGGCGGCGCCGTGTATTCGTGGACCAGCGGACAAATGATAGGGTTATACGCAGCGGCGCCTGTGATTTGGATATTATTTTACGTCCAACAGCGTTTCGAAATATTCACTGTGGACAGAATCTTCCCGCTGCAACTCGCGGGGGATTGGCAGACGGTGTCGCTATTTTTCTGGGCCGCTCTGGCTATCGCCAACAACGTAGTTACTATTTATTCCTTGCCGCTGCTCTTCCAGTTCGCTTTCAACGACTCGGCTCTACGTGCTGCGGTGTGGACGCTCCCTTTTATCGCCGCTCTTCTTGCCAGCGGAGGCCCACTTGGGCCAATATTTCCCAAATTTCCTGTCTACTGGATCTGGTTTGCTGCCGCCGGCTCGCTTATGCTCATCGGTGGCGGCTTACTTACAACGATTAACTACAGCACCTCTCGTGGTGCTATAGTCGGATATACCGTTATCCAGGGCCTCGGCTGCGGCCCCGTCGTACAACTTCCCTTTACCGTCGGTCAAGCCAAGGTTGCTCGATCTGAAGCCGGTGCAGTCACTGGCTTCCTCACCTGTGCACAAATGGGTGGCCTTGTGCTTTCGCTGGGGATTGCAACTACTGTATTCCTCAATCTAACTACGAACGATATTGCTGCGATCCTCCCGGACCAACCGCTCAGTTTGATCCAGGCTGCTATTAACGGTGACAGCTCGTCATTCTTTGAACAGTTAGACCCTGATATTCGTCAACAGATCGTCGAGATAATCGCTCATAACATCGGGAAAGTGTTCTACTTGAATGTCGCTGGCTCTGGGTTTGGTCTGGTGACCGCACTACTAATGAAACGAGAAAGATTACAACTTCGGGTGGAAGAATAGCGAAGGGTTAACGACCCAAGAACCAATCGCTGATAAACTAGCGCGGTAGAATAGAACCTGTTAGATAAGTTATAATATTGGGCGAGTTTAGGCTATTATGTATGCGAGGTCGAGATTTCGAGTTCCGGGGAAGTCTATCTTCGTGTGGTGTAATATTGTATAGCAGGCGTGCAGCATTAAACACGATAGTAATCTGTGAGAGGGTGTGTCTATTACGAGGCCGTCCGCCAGTCGAGGGGTCATACCAAATGTAAGTCAGCATAAGAGACTATTAGCCTAACCTTGGGCAGACTCGAAACCAACTCTTCTATCTGGAGCCAGCAGCTTTTGAGGCATCATCACATAACCGCATCACTTGAACGCTCGCATATAATTCTTTTTTCTTCTTCCTAAGATGGTGATGCTGTTGTGCCTCAGCCTCTTAGGCGCTATAGATCTATAGAACCGGTCCAATTGTAACGCCACAATCCATCATTATGCTAGTGCCGGTAATTGATACGGCGCCGGGGCTACATAAATATAAACAAGAGGCCGCCACTTCATAGGCTTCCATTGGGCGCTTCCTCGCAGCTAGCCTCTCTACGACCTGCGGTGTCAAAGGGGACCTTCTACAATCTTCTTCATACATCGGCGTTTTCGTCCACGCTGGGCAGACCTGGTTTACTCGAATGTCATAAGGTTTGCAATCCATTGCTGCTAGGTTAGCATTGTGGACGCCAATGGCCAATTAAGGGTTTTACTTACCACAGGCTCGAGTCAGACCGAGCATCGCGTGCTTGGATGCTACGTAGGGTGCTTTCCAAGGGACAGCGCCCACGGCCATGGCCGAGCAAACGTGGACTATAGCACCGCGGCCAACGTCACGGATCCCGTGCCGTCCTAAGTGGACTTGTAGGGGCTCTTGGTCCTTCATGACCTTGACGGCGGCCTTGGACAACAAGTAAGACCCCTTTGCATTGATTTCGAGCACACGATCGTAGTCATCATCGGCTGTCTCCTCAAATGGGACGTATTCGGCAACGTCGACCTGTATGCTTTAGTAAATACTATTTCTGTCGGTAAATTTCGTCCGTGGACTTCAGACTCACGCCAACAGCATTCACAAAATAGTCAATCCTGCCAAATTCTTTGACAGCGAGGTCCATCATGGCCTTCACAGAGCTCGGGTCTGTGACATTGAGCTTCACGGAAAGAGCCTGATAGGTGGGGTTTGATGCTAGGGATTTGCTCTCTCGAGCCGCGTTGGCGACCCCGTCATAGTTGGTGTCCCCAAACAGGATACCCCGAGCGCCAGCTGACGCGAGAGTAAAAGCAACTTCCATCCCTATCCCCCCAGCAGCCTGATTGAAAGGAGTATTAGCGTGGCATTCCCCGACCGGACGGCTAGGGCACGTACGCCAGCAACGACGGCAAATCCGTGGACACGAGACTGTTCCATATTTTCTCTGTATGGGATGGGGGAAGGGCGTCGGACTCTTGACCTAGCAAAAGTAGGAACGCGAAAGGATCCGGATAGGCCACTTACCACCATGCTCTACAGAATACATAACGGAGCGGTGTTGAGCAAGGCTGAAAACGTAAGGTAGCCGACGGTAGATAGGCGCCTACGTAGGATCCCGATTACGGATATCCTTAGGCAACGGACAGGTTGGCGGGCCGCTCCTAGTGGACGTAGGATGAGACGCGTGTGTGCCTATCATTTCTCAGGTCCCCGTCTTACATACATACATACCTAGGGTGGTTACATTCCTCATCACAGGCATATCCCCGGTGTACTAGAAGAAACGTTGCGTAATAATATTCGCGCATTTGCGGTGCGTTACATACATCTGTATGTTGGGTCGCATTGTCGTAGGGCGTCCTTGTACTGGCAAATATTGGTAACTAATAAGACGGCGAGTTGTTTACTTGGGGAAACTGCCTAGGGTTATTATTATAGGCCATGTAAGAATAAGACCAACAGTCTTGCATCATTCGAGGTATTCATTTGTCGCAATCTTCCCTGCGTAACCTGTTAACCGCGCTTCGTCCATTTTGGACGACACCAGTCTAACAAGTCTCGCCGAATTTCCCGAGACCTGAAGAGACATATTCAGATTCCCCGAATTGAAGCCAATTTATGTTATACCCGATGATGAAAGACGTTACTTATGGACAAAACACAGGCTATAATCGTTCTCGAGGAACAAAACGGTGCTGCTATCCGCGACGTGCCGGTTCCCAAGCTACGGGATGATTGTGTCCTTGTCGAAGTGAAGGCCATCGGGCTTAGCCCTACGGACTGGAAGCATATCGATTTTGGCGCCGCGGACGCCGGCTCTAGAATTGGATGCGATTACGCGGGACTTGTTCATGACGTTGGCAAGAAAGTCAGTAGATTCAGGAAGGGTGACCGGATCGCAGGCGCCGTCCATGGCGGGTGAGTGAGCTGCTGGCAGTCATCGGCAGCACATGTACGAAGCTTCGTCCATAACTCCTACATTTACTAACATTGTATTACTTAAGAGACCGCACCAACCACGATAATGGCGCCTTTGCTCACTACATAGTTGCAAAGGCGGATGTGGCGATTCACGTCCCAAACAATATCAGCGATGTAGAGGCGGCCACCTTAGGAGTCTCGCTGATCACTATTGTAGGTTTCCGAAAAAATATATATATAGGTGGTATCAACTAGCTTAACCTGGAATTAGGGGCAATCACTTTATAAAACCCTCAAACTACCTCTGCCTACCATGCCGGCCCTGGAACCGTTCCCTCTCCTCGTCCACGCGGGAAGCACCTCGACCGCGCTACTCGGTATTCAGTTCGCTAAGGCATCCGGTCTAACAGTTGTTGCGACAGCGTCTCCTTATAATTTCGACCACGTTCGGATGGCTGGTGCCGATGCCGTATTCGATTATAAGTCACCGACATGCAGCGAGGACATTAAACGATACACTGAAAATACGCTCTGCTATGCGTGGGACTGTATGGGCACCGGGATTGAGCTTTGCGCTAATGCCCTCAGTGATGCCGAGCCTAGCATTTACACCACACTTAATCCGGTAGAGGGATCGCCTCTGAAGCGGATCAATACTCGGGTCAATGGCCCATATTTTACCCTGGCATATGATGCTTTTGGTGAGGAGTATGTATGGATGGAGGAAACCGTCCCTCGGAAGCCGGACGAAATCGAGTTTGCGGCCAACTTTCTGCTAGTTGCCTCGAGCCTGTTGGCCGAAGGGGTGGTGGTTCCAGTCAAACCGGTTGTCAATAGTACAGGGGAAGGACTTGAAGGAGCGCTCGTGGGCTTAGACGAACTCAGGGCAGGTAATGTCAGTGGAAGTAAATTGGTTTACACGCTTTGAAAATAACAGCCAACATATCATGTATACGAGATACCATAAGTGTTCACCATGAAACATCCTCTTGCTAGGGAAAGGTGAAAGCTAGGCGGATAGCTAGAATACAAATCTAGATATATTATGAGTGGGGTCGACGTGGAAAATCCTAGGCTCTGTCGGCTTGGTGAGAGTCATGCATTGACTATGGCATAGACATGTTGAACTACCAAGACCCTCTTAAGACCCTCTCAAGCTTGTATAATATTAGCAATTACCTACCTGCCTGACTATTTGTTATACCGCCGGTTATCTACCTCCGCAATATCATCGCGACCTTGGTTAGCCCAAACCCCGAACACCGCATAACCCGCAATACCGATATAAGGGTAACGCTGATTTATTTACAAACCGGTGCTATTTCCGCCCCCGATCACGCACGCAAAAGCGATTATCTACGGGCATTTGCTTTTCGCATGCTACCTAGAACGTAAGGTAAGATATAGCAGATGTTCTTCTGTCTCTATCGACGATGAGTCGCTGCAGGCTCGATGGCGCCTCGCTTCGCAAATCCCGCCCTTAAAGCAGCGAGTTGGTGGTGTCAGGCAGAGAGTCGGGTGTGAGCAACTCCGGTCGCTCTCTACAGACGCTGTTATGAGGCACAGTCTATCCACCAAAGGTGATCGATCGGCGCGGCCGAGCTGCTATACGGGTGCTTATGTCTCGTGTAACACACCATTCGGACCGTTGTCGCCGGATCCGACGACACCCGTAACAGAGGGGGCGGCGCAACTCAGGTTACACAGCCGAATCAACTGCCAAGTAATATCACGAACAGAAGACGACGCCGAGAGTAAGCACATACGCCCATCCAATACGAGGGAGACGCCACACACCCAGATGGATAAAGAAACGACTTACTTACGTACCTGGGAAGTACATGTAGGTACACATACACACGAGGCGCGAATATGGGACTTGCAACTCGAAAACGATAAAGATTCCTCTCTCAGGTGATCGGAAGCACCCCGCTAGATTCGGGGTCATACCCGGCGCTTGTCTTCTACTCTAAAGCTTAGCTACATTTTGTTGCCTTTCGGTTTGCGGTCCAGTCTCGCCCAAAGATCTCACTCAATTGTGTATCTGAAACATCTCGAATCCCCCCCCCCCGACGTGTTCCTTAATCTCGTCCGTCAGATGTTCACCTCGCCTTATGATGGCCTCTCGGACCCTGAGATTCTCGATGTTTTAGTCGTCGGCGCGGGAATCTCAGGTATTAATTGCGCCTTTCGCCTGCAGACCGAGCTTCCTGGCATCGAATTTGCCGTTCTGGAGGGCCGCAGCAACATTGGCGGAACGTGGGACCTTTTTAAATACCCTGGCGTACGCGCTGATACCGACCTTCACTCATTCGGGTTCCCATGGTATCCCTGGCCGTTCGATTGTCCGATTGCCGACGGTTCTCTCCTAACATCCTACCTTTCGAGTGCCATTTCGAAGTATGAGCTCGGAAAACACATTCGACTCCGCCATCGTGTCGTTTCCGCGGACTGGTCTTCCGAATCTCAACGATGGGAGATCGTGGTGAATGCAGAAGGTGGCCAACTCCAAACGATCAAAGCTCGCTTCATGGTCGTGGCTGCTGGGTATTACGACTACGGGTTACCTCTCAAGCCCGATATTCCTGGCTTAAACGAATTTCAAGGGGAGGTCATCAACCCGCAAATGTGGCCGGATGATTTCGAATACGAGGGCAAGAAAATCGCCGTGATAGGCAGTGGCGCGACAGCAATTACCCTCTTCCCTGCCCTGGCTAAGAAAGCTGCCGAGATTACGATGGTACAGCGAAGCCCTTCATACATCTTCTCGGGGAAACATTCCACCTACTCTCCGCCGTGGGTTCGCAAGTACCTGCCTCGAGCTATCCGTCTGAAATATGAGCGGATCTACTTCATCGTTATCCCTTTTCTCCTCGTCCTTTTCTGCCAGTACTTCCCTAGGCTTGCGAGAGAGATTATACGAAGAGACGTTTCGGAGTATTTGCCTCCCTCGGTCCCTCAGGACCCACACTTCACACCACGATATAACCCCTGGGAGCAGCGTATGTGCTTCAGCCCCGGGGGGGAGTTCCATCGTACTTTCTACCGACCCAATGCGAAAATCGTGACGGGACGGATCCGAACAATTGGGGAGAACCGGATACACATGGAAGACGGGCAAAGCATAGAGGTTGAGGTCATCGTGACGGCAACAGGCCTGAACATGAAGCTAGGAGGGGACATCGCGATACGAGTTGACGGAGAAAGCACTTCATTGAAACAGAGACTTCTGTGGAACGGGGCTATGTTCGAAGGGATACCCAACATGGCTTACACGATTGGGTACCCGAGGCATGCGTGGACGCTCGGGGCAGACAATACTGCATTTGTCGTCGTAAGACTCCTGAAATACATGAAAACGGAGGGGGTCACGTCCGCAACCCCGCGGCGGCCCCGGGATTCGCATGAGCACAAACCAGAGCCGATGTGGCCTTTCAGCTCAACCTATGTTGTGCGCTCAAGGAATGACATGCCTGTGTATGGGAGGACGGGGCCGTGGAGGCCGAGGGATAAGTCGCCGTTGGATTGGATCCACGCGCGATGGGGAAACATCACCCGCGGGCTGCATTTTTCTGTCTAATGATAATACCTACGACCTATGGAAAGAAGAGACTGAGTAGTTTTCACCGAGTTGAGAGGCTCTCCGATTGTAGTCTTAACACGAAAAGACAAATCTACCTCCCAACCTGGGCTAAGGATACTTACGCGCCGTCTTCTAGTACGGCGGTGGGGATATATAGGCGCCGTCCTGACCAATAGCTGGCCTTGAATCGGCCTGTGATGCGCCCAAAAGGGAAGTTTTTTATACCCAACCTACACGTCGGGATACGGAGATGGTCCAGCGGGTGCACCATCGTGAGGTGGGCTAATAAGCACCTTCAACGTAGCACATTAAGCATCGAGCAAGTCCGGCCCTCGCAGGCAGACGATTAGATGCCTGGGGCGGCTTTTGTGTTCTGCATAGAGAGAGGGAGAGTTGCTTAGGGACTGTTAGTAGTGAGCAAGTGACGAACTAGGCGGGGCCGAGTTATTTCCGTCGGGCAGGTTGTGCTTAGTCAGTGAAATTCGGGGATATGGATTTATGCATATACATTGTGCATGCATCAGGTGCACATCCAAAACTAGTACCGATCGACCGGATCCTAGGCAGGTTAAACTCCGTCGCGCAACAGCGATACCGCCTCTCCCCATCCCATTTTATAACCTCGTCCTACCATTCCGCCAATTGCCGGCAACCTACCTCGAGACGCCGTCATCGCGATGGACACCGTCATGCACGAATCCCCTCCTCCGCTGCCGGTCGACGACGAGCCCAAATACGGCGGGTACAGCCGCTTCGAGATCGAGCTCGAGGTACGTCCCCCGCGCCCCTCCCCAACCGTATAGACCGTATGCGTCATATAGGCGGAACTATGCCGTAGAGATTCATCGGAGCTGACGGCTGTCCCTCCGCGGACGCGCAGTTTGTGCAATCGCTCGCGAACCCCTTCTATTTGAACCACCTCGCGTCGCAGAAGCTGCTCGACGAGCCCGCCTTCGTCGCCTACCTCGCCTACCTGCGGTACTGGGCCCGACCGCCCTACGTCAAGTACCTCAACTACCCGGGCCCGACCCTCAAGCACCTCGAGCTGCTGCAGGAGAGGCGTTTCCGTCAGGACATCATCAGCCCCGAGCTGGCCCAGGCCCTGGCCGCCGAGGGTGCCAAGGCCTCGGTCGATTGGCACAAGGATGACTGACCGGCCGCGCGCGAACTCGCGACGACGACGGTACTGTATGCGCCAGCTCGCAGATGCTACGATTTTCGTCCCGAGCCTGTGTGGTAGGAGATACGACAGGAGCACGCGGGAGGTACAATTAAGAGGAGAGAAACGCTAAGAAAAACAAGGAAATAAAAAAGGATACAGATTCGAGTTGGGGGTATAACGACTACGGCCTAATCTGACAAACTCCTGGCCTCGAGCGACGATAATCCGAAGGCGCCGACTTGATGCTGGCTCCGATGCCTCCCCGACGCCTTTTCCACCAGCTCCGAACTCCAATAAACAGGAATACAAAAAGCCCTCAGCAGTACCGACTCTCCGCCAGAATATCTAGTTCTCTCTCCATCGGTGGCCGCAAGTCATGCACTGTATATCGGAATCAGCATCCCTCCTCCTGCACACCTAGTCGACCTTGCCACTGCCACTTCCGGCGTGGCGCGTGGGGATGGTTGGCGCGGCTCACCTTGTAGAAGCTCGTCATGGGCTCGTCGGCACTGCGGATCTGGATCTGGTAGAAGGCGGCCTCCTTGCCGGGACAGGAGGAGACGTTGCACTGGACGGTGGTCTTGCTGGCGTTGTCCCAGGCGCCGGGCCCGCCGAGGACGTCCTCGCGCTCCTTACGCTTGAAGTACTGTCGCGAAAACAGAGGCTCCTCGATGGCGTGCTGGTAGGGGCAGGTGCGGCATTCGAGCCGGTTGCGCCCGCTGTCCGACGCCGACGAGACCGTGAGGATGTTGCTGCACTGGGGGCAGACTATGCGAGTGTGTATGTTAGGAAATGGAGAAGGGGTTCCGTCAGTGATTCTTGACCAGATTCCTAGCTCGACGCGTAGGCGCGCGCTTAGTTCTGAAGACAACGGCGAACGCGGTACTTACAGAGTAGCATGATGGACGGAATCGGCTGGTTTCACTAGATTTATACTGCGGTTATGAAAATGAATTTAAAAGCTCTGTAACAAGGGGAGAGGGAGAGTTGAAGACGGACGTCGGCTTGCTGGACAGGACGCCGCCACTTGACTGAAAAACTGACGGATGTACCTACACATAGACGCCGACCGCCTTACAGCTTAGGTAAGCGCGTCGAGGTGTAGCGCATAGTTGAATATGCATGTATCGGAAAAGAGGAAGCCTGCCCCACCAAACATCCCGCCGGAATGGGGCATGACAAATAATCCGAGGCACCCCCACCATCCCACGCCACCTTCCACAACGCGGTACCTGGAGTAGGTACCTAGGGCAGGTACCCAATGTTACGTAAGACGTATCCCAGTACCGTTGTGGTTCGGGCGGTGGGAAACGTCAAGGCCTCCTTTTCTGACCGTCTCGCGTATCAGACAACTAGGCGCCTTGAACCTTCCCCTACGTCGCCCATACATCTCCGTAGGCCTCTTCGCTCTGCTCATACCCGGGCCCGTCCACGCAGGCAAACGGGATCTCACTCGCCCTGCAGCACATCTACAGGGCCAAATTTCCTCCATCTAGCTACCTCACAACCTCCTCGCCCGACGAGCCCGCTTCCAGACCCAACGCCGAAGACACCGTGTTTTCCCCTCTGCCCGCGCGGGAGCGACTCCGCCTGCTCTCCTCCTCCTGTCATTCGCACGCGGCGCTCACGGCCCATCCATCCGCGCGAGCCCTCGCTGCTTTTCCCCTCGCGAGGGACCAAGGTGGACGTCGAGACCACAAGCCAAGCCCCTCTCGCCGTCTCCAAGATGGCCGATAATCACGAACACGATGTATGCTATCCGCCCACCTACGCATCTGCGATCCTACACATCTACGCCCCCATAATATGCCCATCTCTGCCCCCCTTCTCCGCCGCACTCTCTCCGGCTAGCCTCTGGGCACATGGCGGGAGGGACTTATACAACAGAATACAAAGACGCAGGCATGCAAGGAGAGAGGGGTGACCTCAGGTCGACATGTACCCCGCGTCACCGCCGTCGTTTCGATTTTAATTATTGCTGCCGGTGCTTCCGTTGCTAACCGCCAACTCCCAGGGCGCCTCGGTGCAGGAGCAGCTGATCGAGGCCTGCCGGCGCAACAACGTCGAGCTGCTGGGCGAGATCATATCGCAGTGCAAGAGCGACGCCGAGATCACAGACCTGCTCAACAACACGACCACCGTCATGGGCAACCACCTGTACCACGAAGCGGCGCTGCGGGGGAACTGTGCGTCCCGTCTTTCCTCCCCCCCATCTCCCCCCCTCCCCTCCCCTCCCCCGCGACACAACCCGACGCTAACCCCTTCCTCTCCCGGAGACGCAGACGAGGTCATCGACCTGCTCCTCGACCAGCCGGACTTCGAGTGCGACCCGCTGACGCGGGCCGAGGGCGACACGCCGCTGCACAGCGCGGTGCGCTGGCTCAACGGGGAGCCGGCGGCGCAGCGGCCCTTCGGCGCCGCGCTCGTCGGCATGATGCTCGAGGCGGGCTCGTCGACGCGCGTGCGCAACAAGGCGCGCCTCACGCCCGCCCAGCTCGTCGACCCGGCCAACCCCGAGCTGCGCGGCATCATCGAGCGGCACGAGTACGCCGAGCTCAACGCCGGCGACTTCGTCGACAGCAGCGGCCCGCCCCCCGCCGCCGCCGCCGCCGCGGCGAAGAAGGCCGCCGACGGCGGCAGCGGCAAGAAGAAGGGGGCCAAGGCCGCGGCCCCCGCCGGCTCCTTCGCGCGCCCCCCGCACCGTGACCACGACGGTGACGACGATGATGACGATGCCGAGTTCTCCGGCAGCGACGAGGAGGAGCGCGCCGAGTGGGAGCGCAGACGCAAGGCCAAGGGGCGGTGAAAGGGGGGGGGGGGCCTAGGCCTAGGCAGACAAGGTGCGCCAGAGGAAAAGTAGAGGGGGGGTTAGAGATAGATACGAGAGAGAGGGGGGGGAGGGGGGAAGAGCAGGCACAAGAAGAGATAAAACGGATACACGTAATACGGCTCGACTAGGAAAGCTGTCATCTGGTTAGACGTGAGGCCGGGGCGTAGTCTTGGCCCCGGCTGCCCGGCCCAACCAGGCGGGACGCGCGGAGACGGGCAGAACTAGCTACGAAGGAGCTCCCTTAGCTGTGCGTTCGTGCTGCAGACGGGACAGGCGCTGCTGCGGTCTCGGGCGGTCTCGCGTTGAGGCTGCCGGGATGTGCTGGACACACACCTACGCATCGAACGAAACTACAACGTCAGAGGAATACTTTTTCTATCCGTCTCTTGATTACGGTGACGGTAGGCGTGTATGGAAGTCCCTGTAGCTCATCGCTACTGCTGTTGCTGCTGTGGCCTGTTGCTTACCAGTGCTACAAGTATGCGGCGAGAGGAACACCTGGGCCAGCGTAAAGACGAATGGAGAGAGAGCATCGTCCCCTTGGGGTTAGTTTACCTCTTGTAACGCCTTTATGGGAGGGATTCATGCGTTCTTGCGCACCACGCACCCATAGCAATGGACAACAAGCTAGAACACAACTTTCTAGGAATGCAAATCATCGATTAAGAGTGGCCTCAAGTAGCTAGACCCAGCAATGCTATAAGCTAATGTAATATGATATGACCAGCTAGTATACCCTTGGCAGTTCCGATGCCCCCATGAACCGCCCAACGCCACCCCTTACGCCTCTCTCACCACTCTCTCGCCACTCTCCCTCTCCCCCTCTCTTTTTTTTTTTTCCTTTTCCCACCAATTTTGTATGTTGCCTCAACTCAAATTCATCCGTTCCCTTGAAGATGCTGCAAAGACGCCTTATAGTAGGTAGCGGGTATCTGCCAGAACGTAGCAGCCAGGGGACAAGCCCCCGTCGGGCCTATCGAAGATAGAAATCTGTAAGCAAAAGAGTGAAAGAGGAATCAAGATGCCATATGTTTTGGCAGTTATCGTGTAGCCAGGAAATCTCCTTGTCCGGAGTAAAGCAAGTGCGCATAAATGGATGTGTTCAGGGTGGAAGTAGCCGATCTCTCAAGCAGTAAACTTGATGGTGATGATGATAACGTGGGTTCTGGCTCCCACTGCAGTCGCACGAAACGCCTTTTGAATCTGCGAATAGGCGCGATGCTGGCCGCACCAACCTGAGGCTGGTCTGTTGATTGTTGAGGGATAGGAAGCAAATAGGCTTAATGGGGTTGAGCAAGGAAGCACGAGCGAAATAAATCTGTGGCGAAATCTTTTGATTCCGCGATTTTGGGAACGGAGAATAGCTTGATCAGATCCGGATGTTTCGCGAGAATCCTTTTCGCATTTTTGATATTGTTCATAAAGGAATCCATGTCCATCTCTGTAATTTGCCCAGGCTGTGGCTGAGTGTAGACGGCACGGTTGCGATCCTCAGTATGGCCGTCCTGGTCTGATGAACTAGGAGGCTCAGACTCGGTAATACTGTCAGCCCTGGTTCCGTTGTTGTCATTTGACCAACTGGGTTCTGATGGTGAATTGGATTCATCCGACGAAATAGATGCTCCAGATGGAATTGGCATGCCTGGCTGGGCAACATCGCTTCCAGGGCGGCGTTTGAATTGATCTGTCTCTCCGTCGTAGTCCTGAACTGCCCACTTGTCAGGGATCTTCCCGTTTACGTCGACCAAGCTACGCTGGGTAGCGTCCTTGATGGTCTCCGGAAGAATGTAGCGACTAGTTAATGCAAATCGATGCATGCCGTATGGATCAACTGCATGCTATTATGGACAAGTTAGAATTATAGTTATTAACTCATGGGTGGATATTGAGGTGCATACGATATAGAGCTTTTGGATCTGTGATCCATGCATGACAAGCGTATCACCATGCTCCAGTAGGAACCCAAGCATCGGCTGCCTGTGTCTTTTGCTTTTGTCCTGAGGATTGCCCAAGTTGGTATTCTTCTTGGGGTGGAATCTCATCTGGGCCGGAGAACCCAAAGAAAGAGTGGCGACATTTGGCCCTACCTCCTTCTCTCCGTCATCATGAGGCTAAAATAGAGTTGAATTAGTTGTTGAAAAGAGTATTAAATGGGAAGAGAGACTGGGGGTTGATCATACGCTGATTTTGGAGTTCTCAAAGTACCCGAGAATGAGTTGCTCATTATACGGCTTTATGTCCTTTGGTATTGCGTTCTCAGGGGTTAGAATGGCGTCTTTTTCGATGAGCTGGTTTGTGATATCGCATGCAGTCTTTCCTGCCCAGGTTAAACGTAGGACAGACTCTATAATCGGGTCGGGTGCATCCATGAACCCGCTGGTAGTCTTCACAACGACCCCGAACTTGTAAGGTGCACCCTGGAATATTGTCAGCTACAGACCAATAGTTGTGATAGAGAAGCTGTAGACTTACAAAATTGACAGAGAAGTGCGAGGTCAGCTCCTCAATTCGAGATCCTGTAATGCCAAATTAGCATCAATGTAAAAAACCTCACGTTTCCTCTTACCTGAGTTTCTTGCAGCGCCTCGCCGGAGTCCGATGTCTTCATTCTGCATTTTGACATACAAGTCATCTAAGCCGCCTCCCCTTATTCGTGCTTCAACAGGCGGCCGAATTCGGGTAACAGAACCGATGAAAGTGCCTGCTTCCTCTCCTGGCATGAACCATGTCGTGAGCTCATTACCACCAATAGACTTTGCGTATGCCTTGACACCGTAACGGCTGTAAGTCAATGCAGATCTCGTCCTTGCTTTACCAGTCTCTTGATTGATATTCGTCAAAGGGATCTCGTTCATAACAACCTTGTGTTTGAAATCACATTGGTTGTTCTCGCAATACCAGCCTTCCCACTTGATCCGTCGACTGCAGAGGGAACATTTCGGGCAAACGATTCCGCGCTTGAATCTTTTCTCTGTGCCGAAAGCATTCCCTTCATTTTCTGGCAACGGTGGGACTAGGGGATATTGGGGCTCGGGCCCCGTGTGGTTCGTCCTCTCATTTAGGAATGCATCGCTGTACTGGAGCTCGTTGCAATCTAGGGAGCCATTCTGGAAGAATTCGGAACAGTCTGTATTCATGCACATCCAGCCCTGCTTGAACATCTCCTTGCTGGATACGCTGCAGACTTGGCATGCTTTTAACTTGCAGTTGTACTCTCCAGACTTGAATTCGCCTGCTTCCTGTGGAGTAGCATTCTTTGGAACCCACCAGGACCTGGTTGACCTGTCCACCTTTTCCAAGCGGATCTTGTAGCAGTTCACAATGTTCCCTTTTCCATAGTCGACCTTTTCACGCCAGATGTCGGTGGCAAAAAAGTAATCCATCACATTAAAGTGATGATGTAGTTGAACAGGGAAGATCTTGTTGTTTGATCCTAGCATAGTTAGATTTAATAATATATTGCTCACACTCTACTGTCTGTAAAATTCTGCACTTACCTACTATTACCACCAGGGGATTCTGTGTTTGAACTGCCTGGGTGAAGGCCTTCACTGCCCTGCCACTCTCTTCCTGGTCCTTTACTCGAACCATCTTTCCAGTTTCCGTGTCGAGAGTTCGGCCACCTCCGCTATACTTAGAATTAGCATCCAGGCTTATCATCAGCTGATATAATATGAGAAAGGACTTACACTGAAGTGATGAGAACTTCGCCAAGAACAATATCACGGATTTCACATTGCCCGTTGATCAAAATTGACTTGGCTACCAAATCCTGGGTATAGAGGCCCCCCTCGTGACATTGATGGTATGGAAGAGCATCAGCTAGCGCCCCCCTGGTATTGGAACAAACAGGCGGTGGCCCATGAGACTCCGGCTTTTCATTGGGAGTCTCAGCAGCAGAAATGGGCTGCATGGTATCGGAATGCTCTATGTTCTCTCGAGCTGTTGAAGATCTTGTTCGAGGATATGGTTGTTCTGATTGGTGCCTCTTGGCAGCTCTGGGAGTGTGGTTGTCATCCGGTTCGTTCTTTCGCTTGTTGGTAGGAGTCGACTGATCCATTATAGCATAGATACGCCGTGCTAGGCTCGTTGTACGTATGGGGTTTTTAATCACGGACAATCAGGATTGGTAGGTTCTTGCTTATGAATAATAGAATGAGGCTGTTAAGGATGTAAGAATATGGGGGTGTGTGCTTTGTAATGATGCTGGATAATGGTAAAACCTAGGATGATCCTCATACAGGTCTACCCTGTCCAGCAGGCTAGAGATTGATATGAGGAGAGATAGGTGAATATGCGGAGGTAGGTTAACGGATGTGTGGTATGAGGAGGAAGAGATAAGATGGGAAATGATAAAACGGCCCGAGTGGATGACAGGCGAGTGGGTAGAAAGGGTATGATGAAGAGGGAACACTCGAGAGGTGGTTTAGGAATGCTGCTGATACCATCAACCAGGACGGCGTGCCTTCGAGATATGTTCCTTATGGATTAGATGGAACCCTTGGTGTAATACTTGACGATGATGGAGAGAATGGGAGTGTGTAAGGGGATCGGCGGCGAGGTCGAGGGTCAAGTGGACGAGGGGAAGGTCGGCGCTGAAGTTAAGGAGTGGGTTGGGAGTAAGAAGGTCGGGAGAAAAACGGCGGAGGGTGGGGGGATGATAACATTTTGGCTGGGGCGGGACGTTGTTCGAACAATTGGAAGCAGCGATAGGATCTAGTGTGGAAGTAGCACCTGCTGCTGGCTGTATTAGAGAAGGGAAGGCGTAGGGATGTGCGGACGTGGGAAGGCGTAGGAAGGCACAAGAGGATGATGCAGCAATATTCAGCACTATCACCTATCAAGTCAGGTGGGCTTTAACAGTGACAACTGGTGAGAACGAAATACCTACTATATTTATGAATACCTACCACATTGATGCCTGGATTCCATCTCTGTATGTGCTCCTATCCGACTGTTTATTGCCTATTTACTGGCAGGTGGACGAATGGCAGACGCCGTTCTATTTCCCTGACCGAACTAACATGCCACGTCTTGGTCATTAACCGCGTACAGGTTCGCTACCCAGGGTACTTAAGTAGGAGGAGAACAACAAAACCGTAGGCATGGTTTGCTAAGGGACGCAGACTTGTAAAAATAGAGTAAAGGTCTGCGGAACCGCCATCAGAGCTCACTACAATGTCCCTCCACAGCTACGCACTGTGAACTAAGGACAGCATGACAAACACAGCGCAGGGCCATTGGAACCCCATACAATCACTGCTGTCCTGCTGTCCGGACGCACGGAATTAGGTAAAAAGATAGGGTTTATTCTTTCCATAGGGCTATGAGAAAGAAATAATACCTTCCAGTGGAAGCAAACTTCGGCGCATGTAATAGAACAGCTACATATCAGGCACAATATCATACCTAAGGCAGTCTTTAAGGTGGTAGTGTCACGGTAGCAATATTAATATTGAAGTATTTTTATGTTAAAGACGGACAGTAAGGGGATACAGGAAGAGTATTCCGTGGTTATTATGAATAGCATACAGCCTCACGATGACGTCCCTGTAAATTATCACTGAGAGATAGCTTGCATTTGCTTACAGCGCAGAGTTTACGTTAACTAATCCCCCCCCCCTGCCCCCCCCCAATCCCAACTCCTTAGGATTGTAGTATTAGCAGGAAATCTTGTGTGCGAATACATCGCGGCTACGACCTAAGAACAGATTCATATGAATTTTTCACCTTATAAGTCTTCAGCCGACTCTAGTCTTCATATGTTACGTTGCCCCCTCGCGCCTGAGCACAGCCTGGGCCTATTGCTTCTCGCCATGCTCGTTACAGCCAAGCCAATGCTATGGGTCCAATATGATCATGTATCATCATCTTCCGTCGTAAAGATACCAGGGTATGCAAGTCGACACACCATGGCATTAAAGGCACAGACGTATCCGTTAAAGTCCTCATCTTCTGACACATGATTTTTTCCAAAGGCAAGCGCGTAATCCATGAGCCTCTCCCGCACGTCCTCACCCTCTGCGATCTGAAACCGCCAGCACACATCCCCTATTTCGTTGTCATCTTAAGCAAATATAAAATCGAGCTCGTAGATCTTCTTGCCGCCCCGAGCGCCGTCTAGGTGCCGATGTAGAACCCAGACGGAAAAGGTCTATTGTGGGTCACTACGCTTGATGGCGGTGATGTGCACAAACGCTGCTGCGGCTTGGATTCTCGGGAGATCCGAAAGAACATTGAGAATTCGCGGTTGGTAGTTAAGTACTGATGTTCTCTGGCTTGCAACTAGGAGTGGCGATGCAAATCTGGACAGTCTGATTCGAAACGTGACGCCGGGCTAGGAGCTAGCGGCCGGTGAGATGGCGAGGACCCTTAGATCTTGAAGTGCGAGGATGCAGCTTGTGTCCGCGGCTCTTGAATGAAGGAATCAATGTGTAAGGTACCTGTATCTGTACAGGGTGTGCGGGGTCGTGGCTGAGGCACCATCAAATGCCGGCTTTTAAGGGGCTGACTTGAATGTCGTCACCCGGGTAATGTGATTTTACTACCTGTTTTTAATGCATTCGTGGGGGGGTTTTTTTTTTTTTTTCAAGGGACCATCTCCAGAAAGGGAGAGGGGGAACCCAACTAATTCAACCAAACGCTCGTTTGCCATAACGAGGCACGCCTATTCCCACCCTCGATTTTTAGATCCTAGTTTGCTTGCTGGGGTCTGTTTATGGACACCGGTTCATTTCAAGAACCCGCCTCGTTGGGGTATTCCTATTTTATAGTGTTTATATCGCATTCGGCCTTTAGTATGGTCTGAAGAGTGAGACTCCTCCTCGACTGTCGCCCGCACTGACGCACTAATGGCGCACCGCAGCACTGAAGGTCTAATCATTGGCTGCGGGGCTTTTTACAAACCTCTTTAAACAGCTGAGGAGACGATTCGAAATTGAGCTTTTTATTCACGATATAGCTAGCCATTGTTAAGCTTGAGCGTCGAGAACACGGCGGGGCGGTTTTAACGCTATCCTTAATCTCTTAATTTCGTATATATTACTTCTATATACATCTCGATCCTGATCTCAGCTTTCGGCTTAGTGGCATTTGTTTAATAACCTTATCATCAATCGCTACGGCGCACTGCCGTGTCTCTGTTGGCCTTGCGGATTTCAGACTTACCAGGCTCGATTCTTGGATGCGCCAGTGGGGTGGTCAAACTATAGTCAGGTAGTCATGGCGGGATGCGGCTAAGAGCACGACAAGTAAGCACTTTTTAAAGCTCCGGTATACCATCGTCATACAGTCCGTTCCACAACATACTGTTTTGGAGCGTCTTTTCACTCGAGCCGGCATGGAGATCTCCCCCCTGAGGGATTCTGACCCCGACCCTGCGATGGATTTCATCAGCCGTTTTCTAGTTAAAGAAGCCTGCCATTTCTTATTAATTAGTCCTATGATCTTGTCATTATCGACTCTGCAGTTGGACTAGGTGGAGGCATTGTGCGTAAAAACTCACGTCGGGTCCATACCGGTGTTTAAGAAGAGAATATCTTCTTCTAGGGGGCGAATACGGGCGTTGGTGAGGACGCCGGGATCTTGAACAATGTGGTGGCGAGCGTAGAGTCCGTCGGAGGGCATGATAGTGTGTAACTGCGGAGGTATCTCCCGTGCCTACTCTTTATAGGATTGTTTTTGGTCTGGCGAGAGTGACGGCCTGGACTTCATTGGTATTAGTGTACGAGTAGTCGATCTCATTATACCGGCCGTCCCTTATCTTGTATAGGTGGCCCGATTTACGACTACGCTGCCGAGGGTAAACATATCCCGTTCCCCCTCGTTAGCCGGGGAATGTGTGGCCGGGCAGTGTGTTAAGTCGAGTGTCTTCTTTTATCGACTCATTATTTTCTATCGCCGATGTAATAGGGCCTAGGATTTCCTGAAGTTCGGAGAGATACCTAGCTTAGAAGCGTCGTCGGAGGTGATGACAAAGAGGACAGCGCTGGTTTTGTTTACTGCCCCCTTTGTACTCTGGCGAATGTAGCCGGGTCCGTCGGAGAAATGGCGGATTGTTGTGGTGGTTAGGTGACGGAGTTGGGATTTCCCTACGGTACTTGGCAAAAAATAGGGGAGGCGGGGAGGCGGGGAGATGACATTTCTAGGGTCCCCGGTGCTGAGGCCCCCTTAGCCGAGCGGGCCGAGGTCCTATGTCGGGGTAGGGAGAGTACTCCTTATTTTACAGAAATAGGGAGGTATTTACGATGAAGCATTGAATGCCACCTAGTAAGTAAGTACCTCCTAGCAGAAGGTGAACGGGCGCAGGTACGTGGTCCCTGTTGTTCAACGCAGGCCCGTTTACACGATATTAATATCCCCGGAACCAGGTGAACGAGTGATGAGCGCCACAAACGGCACTATTCGCCACGTACCACATGTTTTTTTTATTTTTTACAAAAGCATAGGTATCTCGCGGATAATATAGGTGTATTGGTAGATGTATATACAGTTGTACGGCGTAGAGCGTAGGCAGGTCATGGTAGGAGGTATACACGTAGACCTAGAATATCAGAACCCCGACTTTTAAATCTACGCATATAATACAACCTTGCCTCCCCCTGGACCGCCTAGCTTGGCCAAGGCCCTCCACAATCTCCACCACATCTCCGTAGTGTACCCCGCCATTCGGGATGAGGCCAAGGTATCATCGCGGGGAATGGGGGCTATTGCGAAGCAAGAGTTAATCGACAGGGTTGTATACTGGCTAACTCCATCTAGAAAGTGATGGCGTCGGCAACCGGTGGCAGGGTCACGCTGTCCGGGTTCCCCATCATCCTTCGCCATGAACTTCTGCAGGGTATTATTATGTGCGTATACCTGCGTACGGATATGTACTGATGTGCGAATTGTGCCTATTATTGTATCTATTACAGGATACATGTATTATCTGCATGGAGATGTGGACTAGTGCTGCTGGTCGACCCCAATTCCCTTGTTAATCCCAAGATCTGCATCAGCCTCTCGCCCGCTCCTTTATCTCTCCCTGGGTAATATGTGCCCGAATCCCGCGCCCGCGGATCACGAGGACACCACATACCCTTTGTTCTGGTCCCATCAGAACGGACAGGGGGTCCTACATGCCTACTACTTGAAATACAAGAGCGTCATTCTGAAATTTTCTTTCCTCGAAAGCGCTCTTCCCAGTCGTGTTTATACTATTTGGGGGTCGAGGAACGATTACGTGTTTGAAATATAGTCTGTATTTTGATTCTTCTCCTTTCGTGCAGCGCTCCCTACCTCATTTAAAGATGGTGTTTACTCCTCCGTCCTGGGTGCCTGAATTGCCATTTGGTGGGTTGTCCCCCGCTCTTCCAGAACTCTTCCCAAGATGTAAGGGAAGAAGATCACGCACACAAGAAAGGGGAAAGATAGTAAACCCGAAATGTCAGCACTGATGAGAAACCCCAGACCCACCCGATTCGATCCCTCTCCATGAGTTCTGGAGCAGTGACCGATATGGCCGGCAACCGCTTACCAAGTCCCGGAACCCGTACACGTGCGGTGTTACGGGGAAGACGTACACGCCGGCTGAGGTGTCCGAGCGCTTCGAACTGCTCGCCCGGGCGCTCTCCAGGCGTCTGGGCTGGCTGCCGAACGACGAGACGCCCTGGGACAAGGTCGTTGGAATCTATTCCTTCAACTCGGTATGGCGCTTCCCCCCCCCCTCCCTTGCTCTCTTCACCCTACCCCTCCAGGAGAAAACGCAAAAAAAGGGAGGGTAATAGAATGATGGGGTCGCGCAGTCTTCTTAGCTTGATACCTAGGCAAGCATCTACCACCTAGCGCTTCCCGCTCTCACAATTGGTACAGATCGACTACATCATGTCCACCTACGGGGTGCACCGCCTCAACGGCATCGTTACGCCTGCCAACTCTATGTACTCGGCGGCCGAGCTCGAGCACCAGCTCAGGTCGTCTGGTGCTAAAGTCCTCTTCACGTGTGCGGAGCTGCTAGACACGGCGCTCAAGGCGACGCGCGCCTGCGGCATCCCGGACGACCGCGTGTTCCTCCTGCGGCTGCCCGAGGCCTCGGAGAGCGCGCCCTTCAAGACCATCGACGACCTCATCACCGAAGGCCGCGCGCTGCCCGAGATTGAGCCCCTGGCCTGGTCGAAGGGGCAGGGCGGCCGCCAGGTCGCGTATCTGTGCTACTCCAGCGGTACCTCGGGCCTTCCTGTCAGTCCCACCGCTCCTCCCCTTCTACCCCCTTTCTCTACTGCCTTCTGGGCTGTGTAGTGGATGGGGGGAGGTCAACGCACTGGTAGCTAAATTCCTCGAGGGTAGAAAGCGGTGATGATCTCGCACCGCAACGTGATCGCGAACATGATGCAGGTGAAGTGGCACGAGGACCCGGGGCGGCGGGCCAAGGGCGTCGAGACCCAGGTCCAGCTCGGCCTCCTGCCGCTGAGCCACATCTACGGGCTCGTCGTCGTCGCGCACGTCGGCACGTACCGTGGCGATGAGCTCATCGTGATGCCGCGCTTCGAGCTCAAGGCGCTGCTCGAGACCATACAGAAGTTCAAGATCGCCTACCTACATATTGTTCGTACCCCCCCCCCCCCCCCCTTTCTCCCCCTCCGCTCTCCCCATTTATACGCCGACCTATACACCTACATAATGGCGCATATACCACCGAGAGATCGACATGGTTGCACGGGAAAGAGTTCGGGAAAGCTGACTCAACCGCGCGTCACTGTGACCGCCCCGTTCTGGCTTCTAGGTCCCACCGATCGTGATCCAGCTGCTGCGGAACCAGGAGCTGTGCGCGCGGTACGACCTGACTAGCGTGCGGTTCGTGTTCACGGGGGCGGCACCGCTGGGGGCAGAGACGCACGAGGCGCTGGTGGCGGCGTTCCCGTTCCTGGGCGCCGGGCAGGGCTACGGCATGACGGAGACGTGCACGGCGGTGCTCATCACGGGCGAGAACGACGTTGTGGTGGGCACGTCGGGCTCGCTGGCGCCGGCCTGCCGCGCCAAGCTCGTCGACGAGGACGGCACTGAGATCACCGCCTACAACCGCCGCGGCGAGATCTGGATCCAGTCTCCCTCCGTCACCCTCGGCTACCTCAACAACGAGCGCGCCACGGCCGAGGCCTTCGTCTGGGACGCCGACGGCCGCTGGATGCGCACCGGCGACGTCGCCATCGCCCTTAAGGCCCCCTCCGGCCACGAGCACTTCGCCGTTGTCGACCGGCTGAAGGAGCTGATTAAGGTCAAGGTGAGAGAGGTTATCTAGCCCTTATGCGCCCGCTTGTCAGCCGGTTATTCACCACGCTCGCGCTACACGGAGGAGTTCGTGAATGCTTTCTTTTCCCCTACTAACCTAAACCCCGCGTCACGGCGCGGGATATCTAGGGCCACCAAGTAGCGCCGGCGGAGCTCGAGGCACACCTTCTGACGCACCCGGCGGTCGGCGACTGTACGGTAATCCCGGTGCCCGACGAGGGGTCTGGCGAGGTGCCCAAGGCGTTCGTGGTGAAGGCGGCGAGCGCGGCGTCGCGGTCAGACGAGGAGGTGGCGCGCGATATATGCCGACACGTCGAAGAGCACAAGGCACGATACAAGTGGCTCAAGGGCGGGGTTGAGTTCATCAAAGAGATACCCAAAAGCCCCAGCGGTAAGATTCTCCGCAGGCTCCTCAAGGACAAGGAGAGGGAGAAGAGGAGGGCCAAGGGTGCGAGGTTGTGAGGAAGACGGCTGGTGATGAGTGGAAGGTCGGATTCATTGGGTCAGCGGTTTGCCGGTTTGGCGGGCGTAGGAATATTAGAACTTGGCTTGCTCTGCGATTGCATCTCCATAGATCTATTTCCACCAGATTAAAAAAGGGTACCTAATCCCATTTCGTTTTCCCGCCACTATTCGTTATTCGTATGGAGGCCTCTCGCCGTTATATCTGAGCATTGGTTGCCCCCAAAAATGGAAGATACATTGGATTATTTGCCTTTCTTCTTGAGGTATTCTTCTTCCTCAGCCTGCAACTCAGCGTCGACCTTAGCACCCTTCGATGGTTCATTACCGTGCAGCGTGGCCTAGAGTAGGAATTAGTCGAGCGCCTCGAGATGATAAAATAGCGGCGACTTGCTGGTAGAGTCGGGTCCTTCTTTGCGGCACGGGTCTCCGGGTCTTCATACTCTTTACGGCTCAATTTTCGCTGCGAGAGGTTAGACGGACAATCGGCAATGACAGCAACTACTAGATACCTACCTCTTCGTTACCCAAGCGGTTTGCAATCGATCTTTGGTCTTCTGTAGGTTATTCATTAGACTCAGCCCTTCATTCGACGGTTTCTTGGGGCAGTGCCTGGCTTACTGGAGTCGTTAGGAAGGTGGGAGTGTTCGACACCCTCTTCATATCTCGGGCGGCCCGGAACCTCAGACTTCTTGAGGTTCCTCTGGTCGCCATCTTCGTAGACTGCGCTTTGGCCAACACTAGAGTATCCTGACATATTCGAGGGAAGAAGAATGCGGGCACGTAAGTGTGGTATACTGAGGGCTTCGGAATACGGATGTAAATCGTGGCTAAATAAGGAAGACAACAGCAATGAGTTCACAAAGTCGACGAAGCTGAGGGATGGGAACGGTTGACGCTGGTGAAAACTGGGAGCTATCACTCTTTGTTATAGCTGTTTCTACCATACAACAGATACCTAGGTACCTGCTGGGAGGTGGCTGCCGACGTCATTAGGAAACCAAGGGCGGCGGCACCCGCCTCCCTTTGCCGACGTGATGGATTCATTACCTAGGTACCTAGGTACCTAAGTTGGGTGCCTACAGGTATCCTATTGTACCTAGAGGTACCTAGGTACCTACGGCACGTGGTAATGTACCTTGATTATGCAGCTCTTACTCGTCGATTGCTCCGTCTTCTCCTCGAGCGACCCTTGTTTGCCGTCTAGGTAAGACACAGCGGCGTCATTCCTACCTAGATGGCTTCCGTCCGCGGGGCTCTTTTGAGGCTCGGCTGACGTGCTTGGCTTGCTTTGCACCCCTGAAAAAGATGGGTCTGCGGAGCTTGTGGCCCGCTCGGCCCGCGTTACGTAACTTACCATCTTAGCCAGGCCGTCACCAGGTGGCCGCCACCTAGAGAATCAGGACCTGTCTCTTGGCTTGGACAGCCACTCGTCACCTCTTCTCAACCTCGAAGAGAATTCCGCTCCGTCTAGCGCATCGCAACACAAGCTCCAGAGACGAACCGCACCACACCCGTCACGATGTCGATGTTTCGGGCCAAGAAGCTCGATCTTGGCTGCTTCGTCAATATCAAGATTATCCGAGACCACTCCAAGAGGAAAGCCTATGCTCAGTTTGAGCCCGAGAGGTGCGCAGAAGACTGAACCCACCCGTTCTAACAGGCTACGGCGTCGTGCCTAATACGAGTCGCGCAACCCGCAAACAGGCAAGCCCTGCGATATATCATCCGAAATACCACCCTACCCCAGCGCGTTCGAGCCGAGGCCCAGCTCCAGCTCACCCAGATGCACTGCTACACCCGGCCGACGCAGATCCGCGGACGATGTCTGCTGGGCGGCAAGGGGAGGGGTGTACTACGCGATTTCAAGCTCTCCAGAGTAAGGGGCTTGCCTCCCCGTGAAACAACCGTCGGGAACGTGCGCTGACTTGGTTGCGCAGTACAACTTCCGAATGCAAGCCCTCGACGGCAACATACCGGGCGTCCGCAAAGCGAGCTGGTAAAAGAGAGCGGCAAGGGGAGCGGACGAGCGATGGCTGCCACGAGCACGGGATGTAGGGCGCGCCACACACTCTATACCACCATACCGGTCCATGTGCTATACGGCGGCAAGACCGAAATGTAATATCACATAACACTTGGGGGTGCGGCTATGCTCGTATAGATAACGGGGATGCGGAGACACGTGTGTTTCGATGGTCTACTGCCTACATGCCTATATGCCTACCAGGTGGCCTCTTCATGGTTGGTGCGGTTGTCTCTCTGGTAAATCGGCCCGCCATAAACCTGCGGCGCGCATGTTGGCTCGGGCCTACGGGATACGTTTCCTTGGCTAGATTGCCGTATTATAGTCATTCTCCTCTTCGGCAAAGAAGACGTCCACACCATGGAAGTGTCTGTTGTATCTATATAGACTGCCCCCACTGCAAGTAGCTTGACGTATATACATGACATATGTACCTATCGTTCAACGTGGAAGCTACGCGCTGTCTACGGTTTCCTTGGAAGCACCTGGCAAACTGCTACTCGGGTACATCCGCGTTGGGTAAGTGGCTTCCTCTCGTTCTCGCGCCAGCGGCTGGCCATTTGAGACTCCCACGGGAGGCATAGACACCTATCCTAAGCCACTCCCCTTCATATATCGTGAACCAACCCTTTCCGCGCCGTCTTAACTAGATAACTGACGGCTGGCCAGGGCAATGATCCGAGTCCTCCTCCACGTCGCCCTCTCCCATGCACAAGCGTCATAATCGTCGTCGTTTCCCCGCCAATTACCGTAGCTGGATACCCAAGAACCTCCTTCGCCACGTCTACTCCCTCCCCGCTTGCCCACACATACAGTCTACTCTAGTCTCTCCAATTCCCTCAGAGTAATCGAATCCCTCAACCTACCGTGTTCCTCCCCGCTTTGTTCGGCATCTCAAGCATCCTCGTGCTGGGCCTCCCTTGATACGAGGCGACGACATGTTCCGACGAAAGTGGTCAGGCCTGCCACCGGACCCCGATTTCCCTACTGGTCTCAAAGAGCTCGGGTGAGGGACAATTCCTAGTCCCCCATGTCACGGTGGTTTCACTAACTGGCTCTCGTCTTTAGCTACTTCGTGAATGAAGATGACGAGATCCGCTCCATCCAAGACCCTCAGTACTACTTCAAGTACTTTTTGTGTCGAAACTCGCGATGGAACGACCGTCAGCGCTACGCCATGAACCGTAAGTGAACTTGCTGTCCCCGAAGAGGAGTCGGACAGAAAGCTGTCCCGGTTCCGCCTATTAACACGTTTTAGAGTCAATCCAGCAAGTAATTTGGGAACGCCTCGAGGGCCTCGGTCTGAAGAAGCAGCTCCTCCCCCTCGGCGTCACCGACCCGGCTACACCTCATGTTCCTATCTTCGTCAGCGGCGATATCGCTCGCAAGTCGCGCGTTGTGGTTATTTTTGGCGAGACAATGCAGGATCTTGGCGTACTAGCCTTCCGTGTGGCGGGTGGTCACGGAGGCGTGAACAAGGGCTCCGTCGTGTCCATCGTGGCCGAACTCCAGAAGCAACGTTCCTCTGCCTCCGACGCAGAGCCGCCGGGTGTCGTCCTGGCTAACATGGGCGAGCTCATATGGTTGCCCCAGGCGCAGCGTACTCTCAGCATCCTCGCCTTCAACTGCGCACGCATGAAAAGCGCCGTCCACAAAGGCAGGGTCGTGACGCCCGGGAACCTGGTCCCCGGTAATGAAACCCCAAAGGCCCACGTCAATTACATATTCAACGACGTCCTCCCACACCTTGTCAACGATCGCGCCCGTCTCGACATCATCACCGTGGGCGATAGTGCCGAATTCGTCGAGCAGTACCTAGACCTACCTCCTGTATGGCAGACTTGGCACAGGCGTATCAATTGCCTGGCCATCGTTGGTGGGCAGTATGCTATATGGGACCTTAACAACCAAGAGTTTAAGGAGTTCCTGAAAAATGTACGCGCAGCACTCTCTATTTCTCCTCCTGCCACCTCTCGCCCTTTCTCCCTCCTACCAACCTTCCTTACTTCTATGCTAACCTACCCCTCCCTAACGCATCCAGAAAGCCCGTGCCTACACGACGTCGTTCGAGCCGGCCGGGATGGTGCTCTCGGGCCCCGAAGGCAACCCGAAGACGACCGCCTTCACTCAGATAGGTTGCCCCGTATTCAGCAGCGGGGAGCCGCACTACACAGAGTGCACGCTCGTAGCCAGCGGCCGCATCGTTCTCGATTGGCTACACGAGGTAGCCACGACGCCCGACGGCGAGGACTACTCTAACCCCGAGTTCCAAATTATCTACGCCGATCCCCCCGCCGAGGAGGTCGACGGGGTTGACTGGAGCCGGTGGAAGGAGGAGGACGCCGCTGCGGAGGAGAAGAAGGGGGAAGGTGAGGAGAAAAGTGAGAAGAAGGAAGGGCACGAGGGAGACGGGAAGTAGACTCTCGGTAGGAACCTGGGACGTCGTGAAGTGATACGAGAATTTGGAGGAACTGCGACACGCGAGCTTGCTTCCCGTCTATCTCAAAAAGACAAGCACAATAATAAGTGCCCATGGGACTCGCTCTCAAAGTACGAGGGAGAAGGGATTTGCAGGCAGGAGGAATAGTAAGCAGCTCCAGACAGATGGGTAGCAAGTTGACATAGACCTAATAAATGTGCGCTTCATGCATGCTTTTGATGAACTCTCGCCTACTCCCCTCGCCGTAACTTTGCTAGGACTCTAGCACTTAAAGCAGGTCGGTAAAGCAGCGGAACTTCCTGGGCCGAAATTTCTTTCCAGCCTAGGTATATAGATGCTGTGGAAATCAGGGGAGGTTCAGATAGCTTGAATCGAAGCTAAAGCGAAAACCCCTCTTTATACCGAGCTTTATTCTTATTTCTCGTAGGGGTTATAAAAAATTCCATTCAAATGCACTTCTAACCACTATACGAAAGTGCACTCAATTGATTCTTTTTCGCAATCAAGTGTTGCCCCACGAGCGCGTTTCAAAGCAGGTATATATTAGATTGTGTTGGTGTTGATGGTGCAGTGGCAGCTATCTATGATAGCTAATCGCCGGTACACCTCGCCCACGTAGGCAACCCCCTCCTACCCGTCCCCACTACCCGCGCGCGTCTACCCAATTCGTACACGGGCCCGACGCCACAGGCGCGCTTCGGGCCCCCTTCCTCTCGCAACCGACGACCCGCGCCCGCTCACGCCTGGAAGATGGACCAGAACCCGGAGGGCGGCGGCTCGAGCCCCTGGAGCAGGTCGCCGGCGCGGCGCGTGCGCTCGCGCACCACGTTCTCCTCGGCGGCCCACCTGCCGCCGCCGGCCGCTGCCTCCGCCACCTCTGCTTCGGCGGCAGCAGCGGCGCTCTCGCCACCGCCACCCCCCCACAGGCTCGCGGGCCACCAGCTGGCGCCGGGGGCGGCGCCGTCGCTCGCCTGCTGGTGCTGCCGCCGCTGCTGCCGCTCCCTCTCCTCGCGCGCGAGCCGCGCCACCATCGCCCGCCAGTTGTCGAGGCCGGCGGCGAGGCATTCGCGGCACGTCTTCTTGGCGGCCGCCGCGGCCGGCGCGTCGCGGTGCGCCAGCCGGTGCAGCTGCTCCTCGGCGAGGTCGACGGCCTCGCGCGTCCACGCGAGCCCGTCCTCGCGCTCCGACGGCCCCGCGCGGCCGGCAGCAGCAGGAGGAGACGGGGCCGAGGCCGAGGCCGAGGCCGAGTACAGGATCTCCCCAATGTACAGGTGCAGCGCCGCCTCCTCGCACAGCTCGCGCGCGTCGCGGACGGGCGGCGCCGTGCCGTCGGCCGGCGGCGGCGGGTACTCCGGCACGACCACGTAAAGCTTCATGCTGTCGACAATGCGGCGCAGGCTCCACGACGCCGAGCCCGCCGCCGCCACCGCAGCGGGCGACCCGTCAGGCCCCGGCGGCGGGGGCGGCAGGGACCGGCGCGCGCGCAGCACCGAGATAAGGATGGGCAACGCGCCGGCGACGTTGCCCGCCCGCGCGCGGTGGGTCGCGAGGGCAGTCAGCGTCACGAGGAGGTTCGCGGAGGGACGGGGCGCGGAGTCGTTCAGGACGTAGGAATGCGGGTCGTACGGGGGCGGCGACGGCGACGAGTCGGTAGCGAGGGTCAGGGCCCACTCGTAGATGCGCTCGGCGGCGTCGGGCGAGTGCTTGAAGTCGAGCCACGACGCGTACGCGAGCGCGGCGTCGAGCTTCTGCTTCGGCGTGAAGCCGCGCGTTGTCAGGATCTTGACGTAGAAGACTTCAGGAGGCGCGAAGGCCGGCTCGCAGTCCTTCTCGCGCGGCGCGCTCGGCGACCCGACACCGATGGGTTTCGGGCGCGGGTTCGACGGCCCGATCACCTGGTTCGCGGGAAAGACCAGACCGCGCGTCGTGTCGTGGACCTGGTCGTCGAGGTTCTCAGCCACCTGGCCCGCGAGCATCAGGGCCTCGTAGTAGCCCCTCCTCCACTGCTCGCTCTTCGCCGTGACGTCGTACCCAGACTGGGCGATGCCGTCGATCCAGACACCGCCCTCGGCCGGCTTTTGCAGCCCCGCGCCCTCGACCTCCGGATCCTCGAGCCGCTCGATGACGTTCGTGACAAAGCTACCGGTGACGACCCAGTCGGGCTCTGGAGGGTCTTCACGGTGAGGCACCCATTTCGCGGTCCGGAAGCGCAGCCGGGTCGTGAACCTCCACTCGGGAGGCGTCGGGTATGTTCGCTCGAGCCATTCCTGCAGCAGGCTCCAGTAGGCGATGAAAGAGATGCAGACGAAAGCCCAGAGGTAAACGGTATACTTGGCGGCGAGGTAGAATTCGTAGGCCAGCCACCTCTTGCGCTCGGTGGTGAGGTAGCGGAATTGGTGCTTCCTGGATAGCGGGACGGATAGGAACGGGAGCTGTGGTCGGCCTTGGTAGGCGAGGGTGGTGTGGTAGGTGAACGATCGGACGCTGGGAGATCTAGCAGGGCGGAGGCGGAGGCGAAGTTGGAAGAGGCGGCGGATCAGGGTGCGCTGCCGTTGATGCGGCTGCGGCAGCATGATGAGGCGATTGGTGTATGGGGGAGCTGTCGTGGCTGTGGACAGGCGATGCTATCTCGGTCTGGCCCGCGTCAGAGAAAACTCCTACGGCCCGGTATTCCTCGTCACCATCGAACATCGACACGCATGGCGCGGAGGTGACCAATTGGCAAGGCGTGAAGGGGGAATTGGCCGGACAGTGAGGAGTTGTTGCTGCTGCTGAGCGGTATATGGATTCTCGGTTGGATACTTCAGCTTGGAGGGCGTTCTATTTCTTCCCCGCCATTTCCGCCCTGCCTCCCAGTACTAAGGCCATTTGCGACGGGATGTTAATCTAAGGCAGACAATTGGCTAGACTAGTGGGGTGGGGAGCTACAATAGGTATCTATCTTGATACCTGAGGCATCAAGAATAATCAGCTACTTCCGATATGGCGATAATACAGGCAAGGATATCGACAATATCCCATTAAAGGATGCAATGACGGTACCAGAATGGATGCAACTAACAAGATATCCTCGCAAGCCATCGACAACTCCCTCGGCGCCAGCGGATACACAGATGGATTGGTAAGTCGTCAACCACACACAGGTATATACTTAATACGTGTACTATAAAACATACTACACGAGGGATAGCATTCCCCCCATTCGCCCCCTCTAACACACGCCCATTCCCGGCTAAGGAAGAGTCTCAGACGTGCTAGGTATATCCAGCCAGGCGGGGCATACGCCCATGACAACACCAGCGTCGCGAATGACAACACTGGCGTTGCAATCGGCCTGCGGCGGCCCGGCTCGCCGTCTCTAGACAAGGAGCACGGTATCCATCGCGCCGGGGTGGGAAATTCGTAGGCACGCCTATATTTACCTATTCCCACGCCGAGGACCGCGGTGCGGATTCCCCAACGCCTGAGAACGTCTCGCGGTGCTGGAAGTGCTTCTCTCCTCCCTTTCCATTTTTATCACCCCATCTCTCTTTCTATCTCTATCTATCTATATCTACCTATCCTTCCCGGCCCTACGATCTCCTGACCTGTTTCAGCGTCGCTCGCTCGCTCATACAATCGTACAGAGTGGATCTTCGTGGCGGAGCGGCTACCCGTGTGTGCACGATCCCGACGCTGCCGTGCTCCAGCGCCTGTAGAGCGGCGGGTGCCTACCGCGCAAGTGGTAAGAGAAAACCGAGAGGTTGGCTCTCCGCGGCGACCTCGATATTGTCTAGACGGGGTGGGTACCCCACAGGCACGCTACCTAGGCCCTCCTACGGTTGTCACCGTGGTAGAATCCGCCTTTGGAGCGAGCCACAATGTGCACGGTCGAGAGCTCGTGTCTATTCAAAGGTTCCGAGTACCCCGACTCTCTCTTTGCTTTCCTGAATAGCTCACCACTAATTTGAATTCTGCTATCCAGCCGATTTCATCGGTTTTTTCTACGTTACCTATGTTCTTCTCGTTCGCCTCCCCGTGTCACGATGTTGCGCACCTGTTAGATCCGACTTGGGGGGCAAGATATTCTCACTTACCTATTTCATGTGCGCAACAACGGGTATACCTAGGACTCCCATAAACTATCGCGAGTATCGGCAAAACGCCCGGTTCGCGCACGCGAGTCTTCCTACAGACCCCACCGCATGTAGCTACGACCTGATGTACCTATAGTAGGACTGGCAGGATCCAAGGCCTGGCCGCGCGACCCCCTGGCTCCATGGTCTGGGACACCTACAATGACTCAGGCGAGTAACCACGACGAGGGTAGACGCAGGGTTGTACGGAAGGCTGAAAGGTGGCAATGGGTAACTGCGCCGCCGATCTAGCCCTTAAGGGACCTCATGGACCGCAGGCACGTTCCCTTCGAAGCCATACCATGGCCCCGGGTTTGCTGTTATTAGAGCTTACAAGTCAAGTCTCCTTCTGGTCGAAGGCTAAGCAAGAGAGGTTGCCATGCGGTGATGCTAGCGATGGAAGCCTGCATGAAAAGCAGATAACGACGGCCGGTCCAGCTTGGACTCGCAGGGCCGCGATCCTATAAAAGGGGGTCGACTTTCCCGTTCTGCGATCTCATCCTCTCAGACTATCCCCCATCCCCCATACCCTCGGACTATCAGTGCCTCCAGAGCTCCCTCGCCGCAACCATACCAGGCGTGCTGCATATCGTTACCGATCATCTATACACACACCCAATGATGTTCGCCCGACAGATAATAAGCGTGTTGGCGCTAGCGGCATCGGCGCTGTGTGGCCCTATCATGGCACCCAGGGCGTCGAACGTCTGCGTGCTGATCGAGGGCGACAACCCATACATCTTGGACCCCTTCAATCGCCCACAGTGCGCTTGCGACTGTATCAAGGTGGCTTGCCAACAGGTAAGTCCGCTCGCAGCTACCGACCTCGTCGATGCCACTTGCCGCTGACCTGTGTTACCGCGGATAGGCCGACCCAGCTCAGACCGACCTCTGTCTTCGCACGCCATTCCCCAATAGCGTCTTCCCTGACACTCTCGTGCGGTATGCGTCATGTATCGGAGTAAGTGGCTGCATTATGAAGAGCTGGAGAGGGACTTGCCGATGTAACTTAGCTAACCACCTTCCTAGGCCCGACATTGTGTCGCGTAGACGAGACCGGGCCTGGGTCTGACTCGGCGAGCAGGCGAGAACCCGGGAAAGGGGAAAGGGGGAGGCTGCGGTACCGACATAGACGGAGTCGGGTGGACGAGGCTTGGCGAACGGGCAGGATATTAATAACGTCCCGTCGCGAGGGCGTTTCCCTTCCCTTACGTCGTCCTCCAAGTGAAGAAAATGAGGATAGGGCGGAGAGAGCATAATACCAACGACGACGACGGGGATAAAAGAAGTTGGTAACATCGGATAGCTCGTATGTGTACGCAACCACGCCGCGCGGCAGTAATAACAATATGCTAGTATTCGCAAGCAGCGCACCTCTGCCGTGCTGTGATGATGCGCTTGCGAGAAGGCAGCATTCCGTACTCAGCGTTGTGCAATTAAGGCAACTTCTATCTTCCTTAGGCTGTGCGGTATCCAAGTATACCACAACCACAGCTTCCCAACATTCTTCTCCCTCTCCTTCCCTCGTGAACCCCGTCCAAGACCTCTCCGTCTATTCTAGAAGGTGCCAGCCTATTCTCTATCGCCATTTATTTTATTTCTTTCCCTCTCCGCCCTTTTTCTCTCCCCCTTCTCCCCCCCGCCCTTCTACCCTCTCTCATACTCTTCCTTAATATCTCGTTCAGACTCAGCTCCTCACTGCAGATTAGCCCTCCTACCCAGGTCTCGATCTCGGACGGAGAAAAACACCACATCTCAGATTAGAACATGCAGGAAAGACTAGCCGAACACCCGATCCACCCTGCTCCACGGCGTAGGAGATCAGCGGCATATTATACGGTCACCTACCCATTAACTCCCAACACAGGTAGCCACCACCACTCCGACGACATACTATCAGGGGGCCCGGTCTGCCCTGCAATCACACTCTCGCCGATACTAGCAGCTGGGACCGCAACAATCTCGGACACGCCCGGGGGGGAGGGGTCCGACGACATAGGCAGAGGAGGAGAGCCAGACCAGGCCTCCCCAACCACCCGGCGCGAGAAGGGAGCAGAGCAGGCGACAAAGGCTGGCCGCAGAGGAGGCGAGCATACGGGAAACGACACAACCAACTGTGTCTACGTTGAGGATAAAGACGCCCTAGCCGGAAACATGGCTCAGCAGAGACACTTCGCGATCGTAATCGAGGACAGAGGCAACGAAGAAGCTGCTGCGACCATCCATAACCGTCCCCACGCAGATGCGACCAATTTCGTGGCGTCCAACGACCCTCCGCCCAACATCAGAACCATCATCCCGAAGAAGCTCGCTGTTGAGCGGGCCGAATCGGAGATTGTGGGGCATGCTGAGTTGCTAGAAGCTGTCCTCCACGACATCGACTCCTTCTACACCCAGACCGGGCAGATTGCAACCATGCGCGCATCGCTTAAAGTAGCGGTTGCCAGTTGCCATGCCGGTCAGTCATTTAACCAGCACCTGCCCCCCAAGTCGATGCTCCTGGCGGCGAGATACTGCGATTTTGAAAATAGCATCGATCCCATCCTCGCTGGCAATCTCGCCCGCTTGAACCGCTTAGACCTCGCCCAAGCCGGAAACGCCTCTTGCGGCCAGCCCGGTATTGAGTGTATAAACGCTCAGAAACTGTCCAAATCACAAGAAACCATCCAAGTTTTGAAAAAGGAAGTGGAGCGAATGGGGGAAGACACTAAGCATCTCCTCAGTGAGATAGCAATCCTAGAAGACCTGGTCTTCTAAGAACGCAACGTCTCAGAACATCCACTATACCACACACACACGCATGTATAATAGTGTGTAGATAGAAAGGGGGGGTTGTGATAATTATTATGCGGCGAGATGCCGCCTCTCACTCTAAAATGGCATGTCCACCACTCCATACCGGGTACAAGACCAATAGTCAAGCATAGCGTCCTTCCTTCAACAGGCAGTGACCGGTTAGTTATAATTGGGGGAGAAGGAGGAGGCTCACCTGATACTTGGAAGCCGAGGCGGAACATCGATCCGGACTCCATAAGCCGTCTTAAGCACAACCTCAACTTGTCCTAGCTCGTCTCCCTCCAAACCTGTCTTACCATCCCCGCCCACCGTCGAAATCCTTTGGGTAGATCTCACCTAACCTACCTACCTATTTGCTCGCCTCCTCACCTCGCCTACCACCGCCTCCCCGCCATCGCGCGAATGCTCTCCGAACTCCTGGCCCCGTACTACCCCGCGGTGGAGGACCGCGCCCCGCTGCCGGCCCTGTACTTGCCGGGCGCCTTCGCGGCCGTCGGGCTCGGGTACTACCTGCACCACCGGGGCGCGACGTCGCGCACGGCGCGCCGCGACGCCGGCGTCCGCGCCCTCGTTGTGGGCTGCCTGCTCGCGCGCCTGACCCTGCAGCGGCCGCGCTACGCCGTCGGCGCCGGCGCCAGCCCCACCGCCGACTACACCTCCGTCGGCCACACCATCACCCAGCTCGTCGCCTTCCTCGACTTCACCACCGCGCCCGGCGGCCCGCCGCGCTTCGTCGGCAGGCGCCGCCTCGGCGGGGCCGGCGATCGAGAGGGCGCGGCGGAAGGGGGGCGAGGGGACGCCCGGGAGGGAGGCGGCGAGGGGGGCCGTCGAGGAGCGGGAGATAGGGCGGCGCCCGCGGCGAGCCTCGTCTGGGCCCTGCGCCTCCTCGCGAGCCCGCGCGGCGTCGGCTGGGACTGGGAGGTGAAGGGCGTGCCGGCGCACGCGCACGCGGGCCTGTCGCGGCGGCGCTTCGCCGCGCGCCGCGCCGCCGAGGCGCTGCTGCGGCTCGCGCTCAATGCCCTGGCCGTGTGCTGCATCGGGCTCTGCGACGCCGCCGCGGGCGCGCCGCTGCCCGCGCCCCTCCTCGACGCCGCGCGCACCTGGTGCGGCATCGCCTGGAGCTTCCACCTCATCGGCGCGACGCACGCCGCCGCCGCTGCCGCCTCCGTCCTGCTCGGCGCCAGCGAGCCCTGGGAGTGGCCCCCCGTGTTCGGCCCGCTCGGCGAGGCGTGGTGCGTCCGGCGCGCGTGGAGGTACGTTAATCTCCCCCTCTCCCAGTTCGAGGCTGAAGAGGTGCGGAGAATGTACGGCGGGCGGGAATACCCATGTTAAGTCGTTACTTTCGCGCCCGAAAGGGACCCGGGGTTGCTAACGCCGATTCGTCGAGCAGCACCACGTACCATCAGCTTCTCCGAAGAGTACCCCCCCCTCCCCCCTCCCCCCGCAACTCTCCTGCTACTCACATTCACTAACCTCCCTCCCCCTCGCGCCCCAGACCTTCCAGGAGCCCGGCATCCGGCTCGCGCGGGGGCTCGGGCTGCGGAAGGGCACGCTGGGGTCGCGCTACGTGCAGCTGTACGTGGCCTTCCTGCTCAGCCTCGCGGTGCACTGGTGGCAGGCGTTCGCCGTCGCGCGGCGCGGCGGCGACGAGCTCGCCTTCTTCGCGACGCAGCCGCTCGTCATCACCGTCGAGGACGGCGCGCGCTGGGCCTGGGGCCGCGCCGTGCCGCCCGGCAGGCGCGGCCCCCGCCTGCGCCGCCTCGAGCGCGCCGCCGGCTACGCCTGGACCGTCGCCGCCTTCACCCTGACCGCCCGCCCGCTCATGCGCGCCTGGGTCCGCCTCGGCGTCGTCGGCAACGCCGGCCCCGAGGAGCGCCTCGCCCTCCGCTGCGGCCGGGCCGCGGCGGAGGCGCTCCGGCGTCGCGGCGGGCGGTCCGAGGCGCGGTAGCGGGTGTGCGGATGCTGTCGCAGAGAGAGAGGCCAAAATCGAAATCAACTAATACAATATACCTAGGTACTCGTCGGAAATGTTTGGGACCGTCTGTGCCGTGCCGGACCGCGCTCTCGATAGACGAGTCGAAGGTCTACGCTGCCGCCGGCCCCCTGGAATCCTCGTCGCCTTTCCTCTGCTTCACGGTGGCCCGTAGAATCATCCTCAGCAATACCGGCGACACTGCCGGAGAATCGGAAGGGCGTGGATGCCTCGGATAAGTGGAGTTGCTGGATTCTATGTCCAGATGCATGCCTCCTCCCTCCGTCCTGCCGTTCTATAGTCAGAATAGCAACCAGATACCTCCCATGATTTGTATATCACCTTAGTCATCCTAGAATCTTCTTAGAAATTACGGACTATACCACCACTAGAGGCGTGTTCTAATGTACGTGTACATGTACCAAGATAACTATTCAGAAAAGGGGGGGGGGGGGGGGGGGTAGCGAAGGCAGCGCTATAGTGGCCATAAGTGAAGAAAAAAAGGAAATATCTAGTACTCATAACTCCCTATCGGTATATCAATATTTTGTCCCGTAATGCCGCGTAGGAAGACGTGGAGAGAGAGGTGGGAAGCCGACGGGCGCCGGCGAGCAACACAGGAAAGCAGGCGAGAAAAACAAGACGTAGCAGACAGTCGGACGGGTATCCTCTCTTCTTATCTTGCCCATCGACATCGCGAGTTAGGCCTCTGTAGCTTCAGTGCAGCATCCGCCAGTAATGTGCACTGCCTCTAAATATCTCGCCCCTCCCCCTTAGTCGGCACATTTTCAGATGCCTAGTAGTGTAGACGCGGCCCAACACGGTTCACGATTGTAGACGGAGCGCCGAGTGCGAAGGGGAGTCTACCGAGCTTTCGGTCTAGAAAAGTGACTTTGCAGTCGGAGTCAAGACCAGGCCTCGCGACACTAAGCCGCGAAACTATCCACGAGTCTAACGCGGCGTCTTGGAGCTCAAGGTAAGCATAACCCAATGTAAGCGTCCCACGAGCCGCTCCGACCTCGTGTCGGTTGAGAGTTCTTGGCGGGTCAGGTCGCTCGCCGTACGTGGGTTACGCGGGTTACGCGGGTTTGCCGGCACCGCCGACGGGATCACGATTTAGTAACACCGGCTCGGCGATACGCTCCTGCAAATTTCAATTTCAAGGAAAGTGGGACGTAGCGTCGAAATACATGTTACAAACTAACTAGAAAGAAGAAGGGGGATAGAAGGAGGGTACTCCCAATAACCGCTTATCAGAAACACATCCACAGGACCTGGACCTTTTCCCAGTCCCCGTTCCGAAAGCCCTTCATCCGTGTTGACGAAAAACGAATCTTCAGAACGCCGTTCACCAGTCACTCTCCGGCCCTCGCGATTTTAGGTCGGCCGTCACACGTTCATCCATCAGGGGAGTCTGATAGTAGAGTCTAGACTTGTACCCCCCCCCTCTCTCTCGCAGGTAGTTCAGTGCAGGGTGGGGTATCGAATTTAGACTCCGTTCTCGGGCTTCTTGTCATCGACGAGGCCTGACTCGACGTAGGCGGGCGGGGCGTCGACCACCTCCTCGGGAGCGATCAGACCGGACTTCTCGTCAGTCGTGGCAGCCTCATGACGCGACGCCTTATGGTGGTGTCCGTGTCTGTGGTGACGTCGAGAGCCAGTCGGGCGGGCAACTAGTCGCCAGAGGTAGACAATGAAAGTTCCAGCCACCATTCCGACACTATGGGGATCATTAGCGCACCAGCACAAAAGACTAATCTCGCAGCAGGCAACACTTACATGCTAGCGGCAACGCCGGCCAGGATACCGATGGCCACGGGAAGGACAATGTGGGAGGCAATGTTCTTGAACAGCAGTCCCCAATTCTTTCGGTGGCGCTCGTGTTCCTCGTGGTGATCGTGGTGGCTCTGATGGGAGCCGTCTTCCTTGCCGTGAGCGTGGTGGCTCTGGTGGGGGTTGTTTTCCTTGCCATGAGAGGGACCTTGGCTGTGGGAGGGACGACCGCCGCAGCCCTTGTGGAGGCGGAGACTGGCAAGCTTCTGCCTGAAGACAGCTGCCCACCTGCACAGGAGAGTTGCACATTCCTCCTGCTTGTCCATGGGGTTAGATTGCGTGGTCTTCGGCGATACAGCCTCCAGCGAACCGATCATCAGCTGTCCCGTGGAAGTCTTGACGAGCTTGATGTGAACGCTCGGAATACCATTAACAAAGACGTCACCGACTTCAATAATGTCGAGTTCGATCATGATAAGCTCCAGGGAATCCTCGGCATTCTTGGCGATGTGACTCGTTTGCACGCCAAAGCCGAGGGGTTGGACGGTTAGCGGGCGGGGGCGGCCCTTGATGTGTGGTCGCTTGCTCTGTTTGTGGCCGAATTCAGGTCGGACGACGGCGGTAAGACTGTTGCGGAACAGGCCTGCCTTAGGGTAGAGCTCGAAGCCGTTCAGCATCAGACGGTCGGCACCCTCAGAGGGCTCGATACTGAAGTCCAGCTCCAGATGGCTAGGCACATCAGTAGTGACCATGATTTTGCCGTGATGAGGGATCCGCAGCGGACATCCCGGGCACTCGAGCTTCAAAGATCGGGCTTCGGCGACCTTGTGGATACCCACGTCGGCCTCGATGGGGACGGGGAGGGTGGTGACGATGTCATTGTCAGATCCGGCAATCTCGGGAGGGAGGAGTAGAGCGTTGGTAGTGGAGGCCGCCAGGCCCGCGGCGGCAAGAATGGATATCAACTGCATGATAGGCGTATGTTGGGCGCAGTTGAGGATGAGTTCAGTGCTTCATGGAAACGTAGGATACAAAGGGGAGGAAAAGGCTGGCCGGGTGTTTGTTTTGATGAAGAAGGAAAAGGAATGGGTGGCGTGCTGGTAGAGAGGGAAAGGTTGACGTCCAACGGACGTCGCGGAACTTGATGACGACCACCCTTGGCTCGTCTCCCTTGGCTGGGTACCTGGGTACATCCCACCACGACGGGATCATGCACTGTAGTTTGACACGGTGACGGAGAGCTGTGCCAGCTGTCGGGAGGAACGGCTGCGCAGGAGAGCGGGAGCGTGTCAGCCGCCGCCGTCTGTGGTTAGGTGTGTTTCGGGCCGTATGCTCATCCCATAATGCACTGCCCCCTTCCTCATCGGCCATTGGCGGATTCTAGAAACTACGAAGGTACTTCGTGTAGCACGCGCCATCCATCATCCGACCAGGCCGGATGCGATCTGGAGTCATCCTGCCTTACCTAAGGTACCTACACAGCCCTACCCTTAGCTAAGCACCTACGTACCCATGTACTTACGACCAGAACTTGGAACCTTGCCTTCTTGGAGGACAGGGAGCGACACAGCCACCGGCGATGGACTATGTGGTAGCAATACACAATCTCCCCCTAATACAAAAGCCAACGCGAATTACGAGCATGTCTAAGACTTGGCCGATACGGGATGAGATCCCAGGCAATCAAATGACGCCGTCTGTGCGCGTCACCGACCGATTCTGGAATGACGACAGGAGAGGTGTTGATACCAACAGCCAATGAGACGGACAATCGCCGTACTGGGTTGCTCCCATCCTCAACCCCAAGTCGTGCTCTATGCGCGATCAAATATACCTATATAACTTGACCGGCTCCCCTCGAGATCCTTCTTGCTTTATACGGAACTCGTCCGATTATCCACCCTATCTAAGCTAGGACGATACAAGTTACCGAGACATGTCACCAGCCGGTTCAGCTCCGAATACCACGGGCTCGAGTTAAAATACCTACATGCCGGCACCCCTCACGATTCATAATACTATATATATATAGGACTCAGAGAGCCAGAGCGCTGAACGGGATGGACCGCATTGCGCCATTTTGCCACCCTAGAACTTGCACTTAAACAATAGGAAAGTTCCCTACTGTCAAATACGCTGATCTAGCCAAGTCTTCATGGCGCCGAAGGGAATCCATGGTTCTTCTACCCAACAGCTAATCTAGCATGCCATCTAAGGCCCTTCTCTGGGACGTGGTCGTGACGCTGGGCCAGAAGACCCGGCGGTCCATGGCTTCGAAATCTGAGGGGCGCGGTCCATCCACCCCACCCAACGGGCCGCCGCCCTACCAGAATGCGGGAGCCGACGGGGCAGCGTCGTTGCGCCCGCCTTCGTATAGGGCTATCGCCGACGGCGAGCCCAATCCCCCAAAATCCGTGTCTCCGGAGCGGGTAGACGTGCCACAGCCTGGGGCTACACCAGCGAGCAATCAGGAAACCAACCCCGCTGAACTCAATCTAGCAGCCTCTCTTTTTCCTCCCGTACCGTCTGACATCGAGTTATCTCCGCTGCCCAAGCCAGTTCTGATCCCGAGCGTTAACCCGGGCCCTCAGATACCCTTTGCGCGCGCCTGGGCGCCGGAGTTGGCAAACCACGCGGTGACGCCGGCAGACCTGGTCGCCTTCGTCGACCATCTCAATCGCATTATTACGCCGCAGGCGGTCGTCCAAATGGTTGCGCTGATCGCCGTCGCCATCAGCGTAATCCCATACGAAGGCGCCGACGGCATCGCTGGCGGACTGGAAGGCCTCGCGATCCTCGCCGCGGTAGTCATGTCCCACAAGCGCCGCAATCGATATCTCGAGCGGGTGAACGAGAAGTATTTCCACCCTCGGAAGCTGCACGTCAAGATCACCAATTCCAAGAAGATGATCAAGAGGTTCGGTCTCGACAAGGAAGACCCGCTGGTGGCCCCCCTCAGCGAAGACACGCTCGGCTTGAGCGCCCAGGAGAGGTGCCTCCGGTACGTGCGCAAGTGGACTTGCGAGCTCTCGTTCGACGTGCCTCCCCCGAGCCCCCAGACGGGCCTGCTCGCGAGGATAGCCGCGTGGGAGGTCAGGCGTAAGATCTCCAAGGCGGACGACGAAGCTAGAAAGAGCCGGCAGCGGGCCTGGAAGAGGCACCAGAAAGGCAAGAAGCTCAAGGAGAGCTGGGGGGAGAAATCCAGGGCCAGGTCCCTCGACTGGATCCTGATACAGAACCTGGACGAGTGGGAGGCCGCGAGGGCAGAGAAGCAGGCGAGGAAGCAGGAGAAGAAAAAGGAGAAGTCGGCCTAGAAGACTATCCGGAGCTGATATGTAGATGAGGCTGGTGACGTGGTTTCTTTACGTGCGGAGTTTGCCCCGGATACCCATTTGCTCTTTATCGGCGACACAGCTTAATTCGTTAATTGCTCTAGACTGCCGATATATCACACGATTTCGTGCCGGCTATTATGTATTATACTCATAGGGTTTTTCTTAAGCCAATAGTCCTAGTTTGTAGCCCATATATAATATCATAATTTCTACCCGCCGAGTCTCGAGTATTCAAAGCAGAAGCTCGAACGAAGCTCCCTGGTAGGATAGCTGGAACGTCTGTATCTCGCGTAACCACCCCCTTAGCTTAGCCAGTGTTGTGCTCCTAGCAGTCTATCAACTACCCACCTAGAAACGACACCGTAACGGCCCATCAAACCTTTTCGTCTCTTTCTGTGCGCACAAGCCGCCAGCATCCATCGAGAACACCCTCCCCCGTCGGGGTGCACCCAATAGTTGGACGTGTCTCGGGGCCCTCGGGCGCGACCAGCCCCATCAAGGTAGAGCTCTCCCTTAAACCCAGACCAGAACCCGCCCCTTCCTCCTCCCCGCTCTTCCACGTGGCCGTGTCCGCATCGCGAACAACGCGTTCGCGCACACCGCTATCGCCCCGCGGAGCCGCCCAGTTCGCGCCACCGGACTGTCTCGCCCTTGCCCCCTGCCTCCCCTAAGTCGGCGCGCGTAGACTCGTGTCAGCGCCGCGGACGCGCGCCGCGGGAGACACAAGCGTGCGAGACATGCCATCCGCAGCCGACGGCGCGCCGCGCCCCGCTCACTTTTTACCGCAGCGCGGCGGCAGGCACTCGCGCTTACGTCTACGCGACGGGGGGACGCGGAGGCGGGCCTACGTAATGCAAGGTGGGGAGGGGGGGATGCGGCGAGACGAGGCGTCCTCGCGCAGCTCGCGATCGTCCTGGCCCTCCTTTTCCCGCCCCCTCTTCCTCATCGGCTTACCGACCTCGTAGCAGATAGCTATGGGTTCCCGACACTGGTTCTCGCGCCTCGCAGCAAACATAGGGATACGCCGGCTCTGCTGGTTCACCGAGCTAGGTGCCCACCCAGGCATCCAACCCGTAGGTGCTTCGTGGGAGCGAGCCGCGAGCCAACCAGCTTTCCGCGGCTACCTGCCTTCCCGCACTTCGTAGTAAGCCTCAAGATGTGCGTGCTGAGGTTTGCTTGCGGAATGCACTGCCGTTACGGATACCGTATCGCATAGATTAAAGCTTCGGTCGGCGTTGTCGCCATGGTCCGGCGCATGTCTCTCTGCTCGGGCCCTGTTCTTTTTCTTTTTCTTCCCTCCATTCGATCTGTCCCTCCTATTTTGCCTTTTTGCTCGATATTATCCTGGGTTAGGGAGTTTGTATCACATGTATAACCGGACGTCCACCAGAGCGTCTATGCTCATGCGCCAATCTCATCAAACGAACAGGCTAGACAGGCAGGGAACCAATCTGGAGACATCTTCCTAAACAGGCAACTATGAGAAGGGAAGAGACATAAAACAGAAGGGATCGTCGTCCTTAAAGAGGTAGCTGTAATTACGCAGGCTGACAAGGCGGCAGGCGGCAGGTGAGGACGGCGCGGTGCCCAAGTGAAACATCGCAGCTGTCTATACAGTAAGACAGAAAAGAGAGAGACGCTCGAACAGAGGTGTCGCTATCGCGGGATTGCATACACTGACGCTTGAGAGTCAACGCAACCTACCTGAGCCTGGTTGACGCGCAAGCGAGGCAGAGCTCTACTAGTCTGCGCCGATTCAGCCATACCTGTCTCGGCACGCGACGGAGCTGGGAAGAAGTACCTGATGTACAATACATATACACGACTGGCTGCGTGGATGGGCTGCATGGTGAGTACAGGCCCAGCAGGCGGTAACCGGTAAGTCTTGAGCGGGAGGTCGGGAAGTATAGTAGGAGTAAGGCAGGGAGGCGGATGGTGGCGGGATGGATTCTCCTTGCATTTTGCATCTGCGGGTGCCCAAACCGCCCGCAGGGTGCCACGCCCGAATCGATGGACATGAAACCGGCCTCAAGAACTCCCCCTCCTCCCTAGATTTCGACACCGCACGTCCTGGTATTTGAAGTCCGGCGTCTCGGGAACTCGCCTGCCTAAAGGCAGGTCTTGCCTGGAAGACGGGGGGAGGGACGAACGATAGCTCGTGCGATTATAGACACATCGTCTCACGGCAGAATAGAGAGAAACATAGGCACACTACACCCATAGAGAGGAAGAGAAGGGGGGGCACGGCGGTGATCGCGTTGCTCAGATGTGCGACATTCCGCGACCAATTATTCTCCGCCTCGGGATTTTCTGATGAGGTTGTGGCCGTGGTGTTGGAGGAGAAGAAGGGGATCGCCAATTGATGGGGTGGTTTTCGTCATCCCGTCGAGGATCGGCTGGGAAATTTGCGCACGATCCTTCGTCCGGTCCTCTGCTGAAATTGCCGCTTGTCGAATAAATTAATTACGAGAGGGCGCGGCGCGGCGTCCTCTGCCGCTTCCTGCGTACCGGGCTTGGATGTAGGTAGGTATCGTATGGGGGAGAGAAATTCTGGAATGCGAATGCCAAGGGGAATTCGCGCCACGTCCGTGGCATGGCTTCCCCTCCCATCCTACTGGCGATGGCGCGCATGCGAGTTGCGAGAAGGCCAATTTCGTTCGCGGCCAGAGCTGGCTCCCCAGACTTCGACGACACGCCTACCTTACAGTGGTGTGTGTGGCCCTGTTTATATTTTCTGGGGGGGTGTGGTAGTGTGGAATCGACTGGAATAAGAGCCTCGAGTCTATCGTGAGCCCTACGACAGGCGACAACTGGAATCGAGAAAGCCCCGGAGACCTCCAAGTCAGGTAGCGAGTGGGCGGTTTGATGGAAAGGGGGGAGGTAAATTTGCCCGAACGGTCGGGATCGCACCGAATTTCCTGGTGTCGCGGATAACGCAGCGGCCCCCGTCCTTGTATTGGGTACGTACCGAGTGTACGTATCGCCATGTACATGCCAGGTGTGCCTCATGCGTCTGCAGGCCCGGATTGCCGGTCTGTCTTCACATCACCGTTCGTCGCCCTCCTCCAAACCGCATCTCGGGGAAGGGAACTGTTCTATTAGTCTCCCTATCCGTCTATCGTGCACCTGCTTCTCACCAGCAGTGTTTCCGACGCCGAGACAGGAACAGGAGAAAGCCGCTCCCGTCTATCCGATCTCTCTCTCTTTTTTTTTTTTTGGTTGTACGTACCTAGGTATGTCTCGGGGTGTCGCATCTGTACATATGCTGCGTGGATACACAGCTCGGTTAGGTAGGCGGGTTGGGGCGTCTCAAGAGATTGTTCAGCTAGGTAAACCTGCATCGAGTATGCGTGGTAAACTTCTAGAGTCTCGTGCTGCCCACGCTGTCGCCCTCGCGTTTTTACAAATCGCATATGCGTACATGGGCATGTGAGTTCCTCCTTATCGCGGTTGCTATTCTGGTTCGATGTTTGGAGCTATCTAGGTATCGCGCGACCCCCTTCTCAGACGCACACGTACATAACGACATCGTCAGATCTGATGATTCCCTCTCCGTAGTTGCGCGGCATGGCTAGTACGTACCGAGCAGATGGCCAGGGCGAGACAGCATTACTAGGGTGACGAATGTTGAAGCCGTCTGCAAGTGACGACACTAGTGTTTCCAACTGGTGAAGCACATCGCCGGCGACCGCTGATTTGCTGGCCGCGCTGGTCTGTCGCAGGGGTCCCGAGCTGGCGGTGGCAGGGGTCTGGGGCTCCCCTCCCCGGGAGGGGGCAGGGGTTCCCGCCGAGTCGTCTGGCTTTCTCCTCTCGACTTCGATACCGAGCCACGAAATTGGCGACGAATGCAGAACGAACCGCAATGCGCTCCTCCTTCCATTGGGCGGGGGCTTTTTTCTCTGCCGCTCCCTTCGATCGCCTTCTCGATCGGGTGGGCATTCGTAGGGCGGTACGCAGTCCACGCGTCGGGTGTAGAGTGGCAGCTCAGCGGTCGGTAACCAAGAGCGCCGGCCTCGTAACGGGTTAATCTACGCTTGTGCTGTTCCCTGCTATCGTCCCAACGCAGCTCGCACACGCACCCGTCTGTGTTGACATCAACGCTACCGTGCTCGGAGGCAGCGCAAGTACCTACCTCCTGCACAACTTGGCTGGACGCCTATGTAACCGTGCTAGGTAGCAGCATTAGAGGTATACCTCTGCATCTGCTGTTCACATCGTCAGATCTGGCCGTCCGCGCTGGCGCCCCGACAGGGTCCTCCCATGGCCGCCCCCCCGGGCTGCGAGTCTCGCCGACGACTACGGTGAAGGCGCACTGACGTCGCGGTTGTCCTCTTTGAGATTCGTACCGTCTTACTACGTGGTACTAGTTGTGCCGCTACGTGGTTGCTGTCCGAGCCCGAACCCCCCCCTTTTCCCCGTTTGGCTGTGCCTTCCCCACAATTCCCATAGACGATGTGCGCTAATGCCAGGCACGAACTCGACGCATCCAATCAGATTGCCCAGCCGCCGCCGGCTCTTTCCTCTCTCTCTCTCTCCTTCCGTCTTTCCACCTCTCTTCCCGAGTTCCCTCGTACCTGCCCAGGCGGTTTTACTGGTTTTACTGGTTGACGATGGTCGAGTTGTGCATGCGCGCTCGCTCTTGCCCGTCTGTGTGCTGGTCTACTGCGACCTACTTACTGTCCCTTCTCTAAAGGTACCTCCTCTCTCTGCAGGTCTGGTCCGGTCTAGTCTAGCCTTGCCTTTTCCTCTCGTTCCCTTGCGCGCCGCGCGCTGCACCCTTTTGCTCTGCTCTGCTCTCCTTTGCTTGTTCCCGTCGAGACCTCTGTGGTTCATCTCTCAGTTGTCTCTGCCTGCGAAGTCCACTCGACAGCTTCAACCTCTTCCTCCCTCTCCCCCGTCTCCATCGCTTCCGCCAGCTCCGCGACATATCCCGCCTCACAACCGAGAGAGAGATACGTGTTGGTCCCACCCAAGTATCCGCCCCAAACAATCTAGGATATTGTCCGTTGCCCGCTCCCTTCTGCTTCCCACCTATCCCCCCCCGTCTGTTGTTCGTATTGTTATTATTATTATTGCTGTCGTTTCTATTATTGTTGTTATTATCCGGATACGCGCAGTTCTGTCTCGATGACATTCGGCTGTCCTGCCTGGCATTCTTTATCCACGTCGAGCGTCTGTTGGTACAAACGGGGGAAACCGTCTGCCTGATTGCCTCCTGATCGCCTTCTTCTACCACATTATAGGCGTCCCGCCGACTCTGGCCTAACTGGCTCTGCTGTCTTCTCTCTTGTCGTTCCGGCTCTGCTGTCTCGTCCGCGCATCTGAAACGCCAACGGTATCCAAGACTTCGAGGTCGCATCGCCTGGTTACGCCCTACCAGCTCCCCCCACCTTCGTTACGGTAGGAATAACGCTGTGCAACCACTACCACTACCACGAGCTTTGCACGCCGCTGCATAATCGTCAATCTTCCGGCAGATACCACTTGCCCCCCCAGCGCATCCTCTGATCCTCGGGCCTCCTGCAAAGCATTCGGGAACGGTGACGGGAACCCGCTGGCTTGAACTATTCTCCATCTCGGGCTCTTTCGATCTAGAAATCGTCCATGTGCTGTTCATTGTCGAACAACTCTCAGTCGAACTGAGCCGGGAGCACGAAAAGTCCAGTACCTCTTGAAACGTCAAGTGTACGTGATCTCCTATTTCGAACCATGACTCTGCCAAACCCTGTTGAGGTGAACCTTGCCCGGCTATTCTACTCTACGACCGCTAGTGAAATCAACCGTACCGGATCCAAGACCCTTGAACTGCTCTTGGCTCAGAACTCGCTGGATCCTTTCGGCTCCGTGGGAGAAGAGGGGTGGTTGCATCCCAGGCCCAATTAACTTTCTCTTATCCCTCATTGCTCTGCGATGGCTCCCATACTTCTGCCTTGCGACCACTCTCATTCTTAATTTCTCTTCTTCTTGGGCTAACCAATCGGCTTCAGGTTTATCTAAGCCCTCTCACTTGAGGTGATTGGGCTGCTTAGCGTTCTCTTTTAATATTATATCGTCCCGTTGGCCAAGCACCACGGGCCCTTTGTTCTCGTCATTCGCTTTCTCTTTAAGTCGAAGCCAGCAAGCATCGACATCGGGGTTACGTTTAGTCCTCTCAGCTTCCAGGATAGCATCGAGACGGCGATTAAAGCTCAACAGCCCATTGAGTCGGCCTGCGTTACTGTTTGCGACACCATTGATTACTTACGTTGACGTCATTCCTTGTGTCACTGGCGCGAACACGAGGCCGGATAACTCGCGATCTCGTTTTCGTTTGTGGATTTCCTTGGTCCGCCTGCCGGCAGGCCATCGGTTGCCAACCTCGCATCGATTCGGACTAGGACTGTGGGAATTTGCGCATGCTGTTGATATAGCCGGCAAAGGCTGTAGAGGAGAAATTGGTCGAGTGGAATGCCGGCACCTGATCCGGATTCTTTACCTCACCGGGGCTTTTTTAAATGAATCAATATCAAAATGGGAGGAGTACCGGCCAACCGTCCGGTATGGGGGTTACCGTTAGGAGGACGAGGGAACAAGCCGATACCAGTGCAACTAGAGGAATCACGACACCTTCCCCTGAGCCTCCGTCAATAAGCCGGCGGCTTCAGGCGCCACCGGGGCTTCAGTCGAGGGACGGACAGATCGGAATGGCCATATCAAGACCGACACCATTGGCCCAGTGGCCGCTTAGTGGACCTCTCGCGACGCCGACATCAACAGACTCGGAGCCGTACCGGCCCCCTCCGGGAAGATCTCAGCCGCCTCAACGCCCACCGCGACCCAGTAGGGTACCGTCGATCCTCGACGCGTCTCGCATCCAAGAGCACACACCGGTCTTTCAGTATGCATCCCAGGACAGCAGGGCGTCCGAGTTATCGGCACCGGAAACTGTGCAAAGTATGTCTTCGCGGCAATCAACTAACTCTTCAGTCGGCTCGATCCCGGACTTTCCAATGCCGGTCGGTACCTCATTGCCGCAATCTAGGAGAAGCGTCACGCTGGGACCGCCTCCGTCCGCGAGGAGGGGAGCTTCGTCCTTTTATTCAACCGCGTCGTTCGTCTCGCCGATACCCGAAGAGAGTCCAAGAGCCCGGTCGCACACTTCTTACGCATCTAGCGCCGCGATACCCGAAAGTTTCGGAAGCCTGTCGCCGGGGTTCAGTATAGGTGCAGCCGACGGCGACGACGCGATAGCAGAGGAATCCGTCAGCAGCGACGACGCGGACGAGCGAAGCTTAGTTCGGAGCGCTAGTATTGGGAAGAGGGGGAAGCCGTCTCTGGTAACTACGGGGAGTTTCGAGAAGAGGAATTCGACATTAAGACCGGAACCAAAACCTGTCCAAAGCGGCCCTTTTCAAGGGGGTACCGGTTATCTCGATGCTTCTTCGAGTTCATCAGAAAACGCCTCGAGAGAAGTCGTCGGGAACGCGCTGACGGCGGATAGAATGTTGAATGCGTTTCAGGGAGCGAGTGCTACGGACCCCTCGTCGTTACGTGCGCCCGCTGTTTCGCCCTCACCAGTGCCGTCACCTAGACCGGCTAGGTTCTCCGCCATTCGACGACCTCCACGCCTGGATATGGACGCAGTAAGAGCGGCTGAAGCGAGGGGCAGTTTGACAAGTTTACCGGATTTGATAAGGCGGGCAACTCGTCTGGCAGCGATGATGGATAGAGGACGCAGGCCAGCGAGCCATTTCGACGATCTCGACTTCCCAGAATACTACAGCAGGGATCCTGAGAAGGACCCCCCTTGTTCGTTCCGCCCCTCTCACTTATGTTTCTCTTCCGGTGCTGACTTTCTCTCAGATGACCGCAGACATCAGTCCGGGCTGTCCGATATGCTAGCGGCGTTTCCGCCCCCGGCGAGCCGAAGCGGGAACGGGGTACGGCAGAGTACACTCTCCTGGCCGCTTGTGCGCAGGTCCTTCCGTGCGCCTCCGGTGCCGACAAACGGCTCCGTCGACTCGGAGCAGCAACAAGAAAAGAAAGGTCGGCGCTGTTGCGGATTGTCCATATGTACCGTCATCGTATTGCTCATCATCCTGCTATGTATCATAGCTGCCGCCGTCGTGGTCCCCGTGAAATTCCTCGTCATCGATAAACAAGCCGAGAGGAACACACCCCAGCCGGCTATAGCGGACTGCAAGGCCCAACTGGAGTGTGCCAATGGCGGCACAAACGTGGTGCTCCAAGGAATCTGTTCATGCATATGTTCCAACGGATTCACGGGTGTCGAATGTACAATTCCTACTTCGCAAGGTTGTACAACGACGTCGATTAGCACGGCGGATTCTAGCTTCGACAACGTTACCATCGGCCAGGCAATACCCCGTCTCATAAAAGACGCCGAGGCCAACTTCTCAATTCCTCTCGTAGCCACGGTGATACAGGCAAAATTCAATAGGGAAAATCTTTCATGCGTCACAGAGAACGCGCTAGTTACTTTTGGCGGACAGTCCCTCAGAACGCAGGACGCTTTTGCTGAGGTTTTCGAGTCAAGTTCCGACTCGGATCTTGCCCAAGCCGCTATAGCGGCAGCCGCCATTCCGATCACCCTTACGGTCCGTCCGGATCTTGAGGTCACTTTCACAATCGAGCCCCCAAAGGTTACTGGTGGGATTTCGGCGAGTTTTATCATCACCACCCTGACATCTCCGACTACGATTTCTGGCTCTACGATATTTGCCACGACCTTGACATCTGTTCACTCTAAACACACGTCCGCCACCCCCTACCCGACATCTCCCCCAGCACCGCCGACTTCAACAACCACTACCACTACTGCGAGCCGCGCGAGCAGCACCAGCACGGAGACGCCGCAACCAACGGACACCTTCGTGGTGACCGAGGAAGTGGCCGACTTTGCTCGTGTAGCCGTCTTGTATATATTCCAAGAAAAGACACTAATCGATGCCTCGGCGGCCCAGACATCGATCGAGGGCTTCTTCAGCGACGTGAACTCGAGGCGGAATTCAAGTTCCGGAATGGCAATGGAGAGAGCAACGAATCTTACCCTCGGCGGAGGAAATACAATCGATCTTGTAAATCTATTCGTGGACCTGGGCACCGGTCAGAAGGTTGGTGGCGGTCGGCCGGGTTGAATAATTTCGGTCAACCGCCACTCGAGATATTTGCGTTTCAAAAATCGACCTACCCTCAACAAGATGACCAGTCATCAACCAACCCTTTGCGGTACGAGAAAATGAGCAAGCGAGCTTGCACGCACCCAATACGGACCACCGCGGACTTCACGAACACTAGAGGGGTAGCTCCCTGAGCACTTGGGGAATGAAGGACGGAGATTCCATCATATTTGTACAAAATGCCTTGTATTTCTGTCGATTTGCACGCATGAGCACTGCCGAAGAAGACCAGTAGTAGCATGTTATAGGGATGACATTTTAGCGTCGGCGTAGGTAAACGGAGTGGAGTGAGGTGAAGGGGGGGGGGGGGGGGGGGGACTTGGGTAGATAGCTCGAGAAATGTCTCGAGGCCAAATGTTTAATGCGTACGACCTGCGGCTTGCTTGTCGAGGCGAACTTGAGTGCTAACGGCCGCTCCCGCCATGGTGAAGACCGGTTAACGCGTATTCGGCATAGCCTAGTTCGACGTCGAGGTGATCCGTTGACCTCCGGGCAAGCTCGTCCGCCCGCCCGCGCGCCCGTCTCCGCCAGTGAGGGAGGCGAGGCGAGATCCGCACATCGGCATCATCTTCCGTCTTCTGTCCTGTTCACTCCTTCGCGTGCGGGTAAAGTCAGCTTTTAGTACGGACTCGGGAGTGCGTGTATACGAGTACGTAGGTGTTGTGGATTCGCCAGGTCAGCTGATAGGCTGCGGGTTATCTAGGTAAACCTAGGCAATAATGTACGATACGTAAGAGGACACGAAGCGGAGAGGGATTCAGACGTTCCGGATACTATAAGACCTACTCGTAAGGGACATGGGGGATGGGGGGTACCTCTAAGGTAGGGTTAGGGTCGGGCGCGGTGGCTACCTATGTCCACGGATGTACTCTATGTGTGTACACACCTATATGTGCGCGCGCGTTACTTATAGCTATAAGCTATTACACCTCAACCGCCTCCCGGGTATCCCTGTATTAGGCATCTTATACCTACCTACCTTAGGTAGGTAGAGACGTGCTAGGGATATCCTATTCCCTAACTACCTATACCTATATGAGAGGTAGGCAGGTAGGTAGGCATACGTCGGCCCTATCTATAGCGACGATAACTTACCTATTATACCTGGGTGGCGTCGCCGTCCCTCCTATAGGAAGTACCTGGGCAGGCCGCCGGTCCACTGCCGGCTAGGCTAGGCAGGCAAGTACGTGCCTGCCTACCTACCTAAGTCCGTCCGTACAGGTTTTCGCTGCGGGTTCCTCTCGCTCGGGGGGGGGTCCGCCTCTATCCTTCCTCCGCCTGCCCCATGACCACGAACCACGACCGCGGCCACGACACCAGGGCACTGGCGGCGGTATGGCGTCGCGCGGGCTGGACACCGCTCGCGCCGTTGTTCTTCGCAGATGGACCCAGAAAGAGAGAAGGGGGGCGGGGCGGGTGGTCTGGTGACGCGAGAGAAGAGGACGAAGAGGTGAGAGAGCGGAAGAGGAAGAGGAGGAGGAGGAGGAGGGAGGGAGGGAGGAGGAATGTTGGGCTAGGCTGGGTCGGGTTGGGCTGTGGGTGGTGGACCGTAGGCTTTCGAACTGTGGGTTCGCCGGTCGCGTATAGGCTGTCGTTTGTTCCGTCTGGCTGGTGCCAGAGTTTGGCGAAGCGTGGGACGGAGATGAAGGAGACGGAGATTGGGCATGGGCGATGGTCGATGGGCGACGGGCGATGATGATGGTGGTGATGATGATGTCTGCTCTACTGATCAAGTACGTGACGGGACTGAGGGGATTGATGACGCCGGCTTTGCACTTGGTGCCTCCTCAGGCGGGAGGGAGGTGAGGTGGGCGAGTCCGTGCTATTATCTCGTCCTGTCTATCCGTCGATCTATCTACCTGCCTGCCCGCCTGCCCGCTCGTTCTCGCTGCTTACGATCTCTAGTGCGCAGCCCACGCCCACGCCCACGCCCGCCCGGCCGTCTCCTAACGGCTCTCGGCTACCAAGGTAGGAGGCAGATCGGGTCGTTCGAATGTAGGTAGAGCTCACATGTCCAGTATCCCTACCCGTGCCCACATGCCAGCCTTCCTGTACTGTACTTTTCCTCTCTGCCCATTCTCTTACACTGGCGTTATCTAGTATGTACGCGGGCAGATCTCCTGCCCCTGCCGCCTTCACCTCCCTTCCTCTCACCGTCAAGAGGGCAAGGAAAGCGAGTTGGCGCGGGATTTCTTTTTTTTTGAAACAACCTTCTTCCGTGGGTCCTTGGGTCTGTGGTCTCTGGGTCCGAACGTTTCCCTGCTAGGTTCCCTAGATCCCCTAGGGCGCCTACATCGGTCTCTTTTAGGACCCTCGAAATCAAGAGGTCCCCGGAGCGGGGCGAGGCGATCCTGCTAGTTCTAGACTGTCTGAGCTATATCCTGCCCAAACTTTTTTTTTCTCTTTCTTTCCTTATCATTTTGCGCTTGTTTCTGGCCTAGAATAGGCGCCACAAGAAACGCCGCCAGGCTTCGCATGCACATAGGTACTTCGGAGCAAGACAACAATAGCAGTATTAATAACTGTATTATCAATGCATAAATGGATGTACGGTCCTAGACGTATTTCCGAATACATGTATGAGTAGGTGTGTGTAGGTATATGTGGGAGTCTATATTGCGACGCTAGGGCGAGCAGATGGGGCGTGTTAGTCGCGCGTGGGCGGGCGAGCGAGCGGTCGCGCAGCGCGCCCGAAGAGCGGTCGGGGGTTGGGTTGGTGTCTTCTTTGGGGGGGGGTGGAGGGGGGTGGAGGGGGGGAGGGGATGAGAGACGGGGATTGGATGGAAGGGGAAGGGTTGGTTAGTCCGTTAGTAGGGACGCGTGAGGTACGAGACGAGAAGCAATACGAATGGGATAGGAAAGGGAGGAGGAGGAGGGAGGTAAGCGCGGGACATTATTGATTGATTAGGGGGTTTTCTTCTTCTTCTTCTTTTCATTTCCTCTTCGGCGAGTTTGAAGCGCAAAGCCCGAGTTCGAAGACCTCGACTTACACACAGACTAACACAGAGAGAGACGAACGACGGCAGAGACTTATAAAGACTTACACAAACAGACTGTTGCCTAGGTACCTACCTACCTATCCATCCATACGCATGTACGTAAGCCAGCAAAGCAAAGCACCCAAGGTATGAGGCATATACATACCCGTCCGTACGTACCGTGTCTACCTCGGGTTGTACACATGCCTACTCATACACGAGCATATGTAGGTAGGTAGATACATGTAAACACAAGCAGGTCCGCGATGGGTCCCCAGGGAGGAGGTAGGTAGGTAGGTACCTAGGTTATCCAACCTATGCGCATAACATCTTGGATGTCTGCCGAGGTGAATCGAGTGCGGGAGAGGAGGAGGGAGAGAGGGAGAGCGCGTGCGTACCTGTCAGACGAAGAGGCCGTGGGCGTCGCGCTCCGGTGCTGGACAGGATTACTGAGACGGTCTGGTCCCATGCCGGCAACCTACGCACATATGTAGAGACGTATGTATGCTACGTGCGTCCGTCCGCCCGTCCACCCGTCCACCCATGTACGTACGCGTCCGTAGTAGCAGCTTAGCTCCCCAGGTAGAGCATCCTTTCCCTGGGTCGCCCAAGGTCGGCGCGGCGGCGGAACGAATCTGAGAAGCAGAAACACGACGCAGGCGGGCAGTGCACTTGGTTGCTACCGACCTACCTCTACCTACCTACATGCTACAGGTACATACTCATATACGCTACGGGTGGATACAGGCACCTTAGGTACATACCGGTCGTAGACCAAGAGTCGCATAGCTCTAGCTCGCGAACGAGCCTAAGAGGTAAAGTACCGAGGATATGTCCGCGGTAGGCTAGCGACGGCGTCGATGTTGGGTGGGCGGTCCTGTGGGCGGTCCTACGTTAGGTACCTACAGGCTCAAGACAAGTACGTGCTTAGGTACCCGATGTACCTAGAGGGCATATACATTATTACCCACTTGGGGCACTGGACCGCGGGAATAGCCTGGCCAGGTACCGAACAAAACCTGGTTGGCGTATCGACTCGGTTGGTTGGCAGACGGACCGACGCCGTGCACAGAGGCTGGAGACTGGCAGAAACGGGGCGAGCCGGCGGGGAGCGGAAAGGGATGGATATTATATTATATGTAAGGTACCAGGCGTAAGCGCGGACAAGGGTCCTGTATGTAAGGTACCGTACGGCGCATTACATCCGGTACTCGGGTACATGCGATTCTCACCTTACTAACTGCATGCCTCCATACGTACAATAATAGGTACAATGCACAATACGTAGAGTGGGCCTGTGGGAGTGTACCTAACCTATTATCCTCCCTGTAGAGCACACACTCATACATCCCCGGAGTCCGAACCCTCCCATACCTAGGTTGCCTACGTACCTAAGGTACGTATATGCATGCGTGTATATGTGCATATGCGTGTATGAGGTGTAATGTCTCTGGACGCCTCCCTGCCTCTATGAGTAGGTCGGTACCTATGTGAACGGAAGGGCTGTGCGTTTTGGTGGCGGTTCCTTTCGTGGCCTCGCTGCCTTAATCGTAAGGCACGCAAGACGAGTTGAAAGGTAAACCTAGTTGATCAATTGAAGGTGTAAAAACTAAACTGCTAAAAGGGCTTAAATACAGCGTTTTACGAACAGTTAGCTGTTGCGTGTTTTTCTTCAATTCCACCAATCACAGGCCTCCATTCTGGATGCCTGAGGATCCACAGGGCAGCCCTGTGGACGGGCGGACGGGTGGATGGGCGTGTGCGCACATATATGAGTGAGTACCTACCTACCTCTTACCTACCTACCTACCCGCCTACCTACCTACCTACATACATACATACACACACACACATACCTGATGGATATGCATGCATGTTACGTACGGATGGTGCTGCTGCTGCTGCGTATGGAGTCCGGAGGCCGGTGGACTTCGTACAATGCGGACTCGAGTCCAGGACAGGAACTCGTGGATTGTGGACTCGGGTGTGGATTCGGGTGGGCGGCACCATACAGGAATACAGGAATATGAGTACACAACAGATACAGTCTGACTAGGAGGTAGGTAGGTAGTATTAAGCGCCGGACGAAAACGCTCGTGTCTGGGCCATTACAAATGCCACAGCCGCTCTTTTCTTCTTCTTTTTCTTGTCTCTTCTTTGCTTTGCGAGTTACGCTCGTGAAAAGAGGCCTCGGGGACTCTGAAGGCCGAGCGAGGGGGGGGGGGCCGAATCAGAGAAGGGGGACGGACAGAGACAGAAAAGAAGGCTTACCTGCATAGTGCCTACATACAATGCATTGTACGCCTACATATGCATCGATCCATAGCGCAAAACCAAGGGCTTCTTCGTGCCGCTGCTGTGCGCTACTGTCGACACCGTCGACGAAGGCAGGGCTTAGTGGGATAGGCATGATAGGATGGGATTCTGCTCGAAGCGAGGGTTGGGCGGGTTAGCGCGCGTCGCATGTAGGACTCGCTCACCACCGGTTCCTCTCTTTCCCCTCTCGCGTCTTTTCTTTTTTTTTTTTCCCCTTTCGAATCGCCCCGCAGACGTACGGGATGCTACGGCTGGAACTGACGAGCCCGCTTACGGGGCTTATTACCAACCCCAATCGGGTGACGTGTTTCGGTGAGAATACGACGGGACAAACCAAGGAAGGCTGGCTGGATGAGCACACTCGAACGAGAGAGAGGGAGAGAGAGGGAGGTAGAGGGAGGGAGGGAGAATGGAGAAATGCGGTGTGTGTGGATGTAGACGCAGACTGTGTGTGGGCTTAGTGATGGCCCAGAAGTCTGGGAAGTCTGGGAGTCTCTAAAACCGACTCTCTCTCTGTCGAAGCTTTTCCCTTCTTCGCTCTCTTTGCGATTCGTGATTGACGGATCTTGGTTGCAGCAACGCAGGGGCCGGCGTAACAGGTCGCATGGAACTTCGCACTGACGGATATGGAGAGCGAGGGAGAGAAAAGGGAGAAAAAGAGAGCTGGGAGGGCTGAGGGATCGACAAGTGCCGGGATGCCAGGCTGTTGGGTTCTACGACAGACGAATTGTATCAGGTATTGTTGCCGCGGGCACGTTGCCACATACGGTACATGCTCTCTACTTGCAGTTCCGGCGCACGGGCACACAATCCGTGACGGCCAACCACGTACCGGACAAGTACCTCCCTGCCTACCCGTACATGGGCTTGACACACGCATACATGCACACACTTACACACACAACACTTTTGCATATATATACGTGCATATATCCAATACATAATGTACAGCAGCAGCAGGTAGGTCTCTCAGGTAGGTACTTACTTGCCTTAGAGGTATCTAGGTACCTACCTACCTACCTACATATACCCATACATAACTGGAACCCCAACGTTATTCTTATCCACCCTCCCCCCATGTGCGTGCATTAGGTAGGTGACACCCACGCCCGCCACACCCGCACCCACAACCTTAGGAGGTACATACCGACATTAGGTCATGTACCCAACACACATACAAATCTCCATACATCCGCATGTACACCATACACACATCATGTACCTAACGTACAACCAGGTGGATGCGCGCACCCGCCCCTGTAGGTGTATAATCCTCGATACGATACGATAATTGGTACATGCATATCGATGTGCGTACCGTGCGTCGAGGAGGGTATTGACGATGGGGGAGAAGAGCTGAGGAGGAGGAGCCGGAGAACGAGGTTGGAGGATCCGCCGCATCGAATTACCTCACCGTACATTTTTTTTTTTTTTCGTCTGCTTTCCTTTTCCCCCTACCATTACCCTCCCCCCCTGTGCCTTGCATGACGGGCAGCGGGCCAGGTCGGGAGTCGGGTCAAATCAGTCAACTGTCATGGATTTCGTATATAGGCCTGGGAGCATCCCGGAGTTGTGGCACGGCCTTGTGCAGCTGAGGGAGTGCACCGGAGAGAAGAGTGTGAGAGCGAGCGAGTGCGAGCAGCGACAGGGACGAGAAGAGACTCTATTTCATGACAGCGACGACCAGTTGAACCAACCACCCGCCCACCCACACCCCGTATCTACCAGCCCGTCCTTACACCCGTCCGTTCCTTTTCCTGCTGATCACGGCCATGCTTATGACGATTATGATGAATACGGTCACGTCTCTCGCTTGAAATACCTGCCTAACCCCCATCCGGACCCAGTCGCTCCCTTTTTTGGCCTGCTACCACGAACCAGCACACACGCTCACACATACGCATACGCACGAACCTATACACGCAACCACACGGCTGGCCGATATCCTGTCGCTCCTTTTACTGGGTTGAGTCCAGTATATGGCTATCGGCCACATCTATACTCACGCCATTGGGTCGACGCAGCTTGATACGGACTCGGCGCACACCAGACTGAACTCGAATCCGCAAGGTCGGGATATCGAAGGACCGGAGCCGCTAGATCGCAACCGCCAACCAAGATGACGGACAACGCCGAGACCATCGAGTCTCGGGATCCAGACTGTAAGCAAGAGACCTACGGGCTCTCGACCCTCGTGCCGCCCACCTCCGCCGACGCTTCCACCACGAAGGAGATGGACCCTAAAAAAACCGACTCGTATTTCTCCCACCAACCTCACGCCCTCTCCGTCGACTTCCAGTGCCACAAGGGCGACGGCACCGTGCCCGCCGTCTCGCCTCTCTCTACGGGCAGCGTCCTGTCGCTCTCGCCTTCGCTCTTCCCACTCCCGCCCACCACCGGCACACTAACACCGCCATCCTCACCCACAACATCACAGCATACCCGGCCTCGCTCTCGGTCCGCGTCCCGGGCGACGTCGTCGCATTCGAGTGCTGGCTCAGCATGGTTCTGCCCTCCGTCCCCGCCGCCCTCTACCCCACTGCCGCCGCTGCCCAAGCTGTCGCCGGCCAAGCTGGCCACCACCCGTCTCCGGACGATGGATCTAGCGACAGCAGACACGGAAACCAGCCCGGTGATAATACTGCGGCAGTCTGCAAATAGTATCAGCAGCCCCCACGGCAGTTTTCTCCAGGTCGATAACCGGGAAAGCTTCCGGGAATCGGCCGTAGACCCGGATATCCTCCCAATGCCCCCTCGATCGTCACTGCCTCCGCCATACTCACCGGGCTTGCTCACGCCAGAGAGACGGGACAGCATCGACGGAGCGAGCACGCGCGTGGATTCGACCGTGCCGCTGATGGCGTATCAGGCTGTGGCCGGCCACGCCAGTTTCCAATCGCAAAGCTCGGCGACGGCGTACACGCTAGTTAAGCGGCCAGACAACGACGTCGAGGCGCTCCCCGACCCGAAGCGGAAGCGCAGGAGGAAGATCGCGATCATCGCCGGGGTGGTATCTACGGTGGCGGTGGCGGTCATCGTGGGTGTTTCCGTCGGGGTTTACTTCTCCATGTCGACGAATTCCAGAGCCTCGGAATAGGTAAAAGTAACGCAAAGGGTGACGCCGCAGCATGTTATGATAATGAGAAGAAAAAAAAGAAGAAAAAAGCAGGCAAAGGAAAAAGAAACGAAACGAAATGAAACGAAATATGAGGTCATGTAAGTTATACATACATATATACACGCGTGTAAGTATTACACCTATCACGAACCAAAAGCGGTCCCCCCTTCTCAGAAGGGGAGTGGACAGAGACGGGTTACGAGGCGACTGCGGGTGCGATGCCAGGATGAGCACCGCCCAAGTGGCTTGCCAGCAGCATAGCATGACATGAATGAATGGATGCATGCACAGTGGTTACCTTTTGTAGATAGATAGGTAGATATGTAGATAGAAATACACTGTACAATAGCAGCCGAGGGAATCCTGCAGGATGCGTAGAAGATGACGAGAAACGTGGCAGTGGTCCGGCTTACTAGCCACTTACGCGGCGGAGGAGTGCGATGGAGCGAAAAAGGCGTCGTATGTTGTCTAAGAGACAGGGAAGAGTTTATTCATTGACACAACGCCGTCAGTCCCCTCGCGCTATGGTAGGCGGTATGAATGACATCAAACATTCGCCATGCGACAGGGAGCGCATCTATACAACTGAGGGTATCCATGCTCTACCTGCTTGATATATATATATATATATAGGCGTATATGGAAATAGATAAAAACGTTGATCGCACGTGGAGAGGTACGACGGTGAGGCGCGAGTCGGCGCAGTCGGGGAGATGCAACCCCCCGGCAGGATCCACTGCGCATTTATATCGCCGAACCAGTCCGGACTTTTGCCCGCCCCGATCCCCTTCCTTGCAATCTCGCTGACCGCTGGCCTTTCGAGCCTCCGTATCGCCTCTGTCTCTCCCTCTCTCTCCCTCGACAAGCCTCCGCTCGCGTGTTGTCCGATCTCGCCCTCATAAACAGCCCCTACGTATTCGCGCCAATTCGATGCCCACTGGCCTTTAGCCCTGTTTCATCCTCTCTCAACGCGTCCTCTGCCTGCTCGTCCCGGCTCGCATCCGCACCCCCTTGCCCCTCCGATCGGGCTCGCGTCTCGGCCTGCCTCTACCCTCCCGCCAATCCGTCCAGATTAAGAGCCAGGTCGCGATACGGCGATGGAGCAGCCAATCAGACCGCAAGCACGGGCTGCGCCCAAGCCCGGCAAGCTCAACTACGCCTGCGAGGCGTGTCGCATCTCCAAGATCAAGTGCCAATCCGGGCCTCAGCCCGGCATCTGCAAGCGGTATGGCGCCACCACCTCGGGCTCACTCCCGTCTGTGATCTCCCCCCCCCTCCCAATCTGTATATGCGATCCTGCGGGTACCAACCAGTAGCTGAAAGACTAAGATAACATCGTCCACAGCTGCTCCGAGTTCAAGCGGGAGTGCATTTTTCGGACGGGTCCTCGCACCCGTCGGTCTAAAGTTGCCAGACCGTAAGTTCCTGCTATACTATTCACCCCCTATAAGCCGTAGATCACAAGTGTGAAAGTGTACGTGAGAGTAGTCTTCGTCGTTGTCGTCGTCGTCGTCGTCGCCACTACCATCACCATCATCCCCCTTTACTCTTAGTTTTAGTTACGTTGGCTTAGAGAATATGTTCGACTGCAGCGACGCAGAGGTCTCGTCCCCTCTGCCGGGCCCCAGCAAGACATTTAGCATCGAGTTCGCCATGCCGGTCGAGGGAGATCCCCGAGACAACTTCAAGATGCTGAGGGAGAAGCACGAGCATTATCTCGATACCCTCGTGCCGTCCACCCCGGGGCCCGGCGACGACCCGGCGATGTCATCTCCCTCTGCCAGGGGCGCGTTTAGTTTCAACAACCTCTCCATCCCGACCCCTTCGTCGACGACAACTACGAGCTCCGTCCGCTCGCGGCCCATGACCTCCCTCGGCATCAAGCCGCAGTTCAACCTCGACTCGGCCAAGAAGCTGCTCGATTCGTTCCGGCACATGTTGCCGTCCTGTCCGTGCATCGTGCTACCGGCAGAGGCCGACGTGCGGTCCATGGCTCGCAACTCGCCGTTCGTATTATTGGCCATCCTCGCCGTAACCAGTTGCTCTTCGAGCCTCCAGGGTCACAGCCTCTACGACGAAGAGTTCCGCAAGATACTGGGCTTGAAATTTGTTTCCGGCAGTGAAAGGTCTCTCGAGCTGCTGCAGGGGCTGCTAATCTACTGCTGCTGGTGAGTCGAATTCTTCTTATCACCGTCTGCTTGCTTATACGAGGGCGTGAACCAAGAGCACCCGAAACAGACGCCCGCATATAATTAGGATGCAAAATCCATGATATATACACATACTGCAGTGGAAAACGAAGAAGTGGATCAGCCCTAACAGGTGAATTTCGCTCGCTAGGTACCCGTTCCACCTGCGCCCGAAGAGCAGGCAGATGGTGCAATATTTACGCATGGCCGTGGATCTAGTGCATGATCTAGAACTAGACGAAGAGACAAGCTTAGATCTCGTCTCACACTCACCCAAGGAGAGGGAAGCGAAGATTCAGGGAATCCGAGCGTATCTGTGTTGTTTTTATATCACGACAGTGTCAGTCGCCAGCTTTTTTATCCCTCTCCCCACCACACCTCCCCCCTTTTTTCGTTTCGCTCCTCCCCTAACATCGACATAGACACTCGTGGGTGTGGTCAAAGCCGTACGGCCTAAAGTACACGGTGTGGATGTCCGACTGCTGCGATGCTTTGGAGCAGCAGAGCGATCTCGAGCAGGACCATGTCCTCGCCTGGCTCATCCGGATGCAGTACATCCTGAACGAAATCGAGGAGTCGCAGAGGAATAGAAGGCCTGATGCCGATGAGCAATCCATCCATCATCGCCAGCTTATTCGCCTCGGCCTCGAGTCGCGTCTACGGGATTTCCAAACCAGGATTCCCGGCCACCTCTCAAACACACGTAAAGCAATCCTACCTTTTTTTCTTCATCCCCGCCTTTTTCTATCCTGTTTCTTCTCCTCTTTTTATTACCCCCCCCCCCTCCCCCTTTTCCCCTTGATGTAACCCCATCTCCACCGCCACCGCCGGCACCTGAAACAATACACCATACTAGAAGAAAATAATATTAACCAAGTGTAGCGAGCATAGTGATCGTTTCCCTGACGGCGGACGCGTACCTACTCGCGGCACCGCTGATGCGGACGCCGAGTTCGCAAACGCCGGAGGAGATGGCAACGGCGGCTGTCGGCCATGTCGCGGCAGCGCAACTACAGAGGGCAGCTCACACAACGCGGGCGCTGCTCAACTTTATGGCGTCGCTTCCGCCGGCGCAGATAGGCTACTTCTGCGGGGCCGACATGACACGCTTTATCATCGGCATCATCCTCGGCTTCCGGCTGTCGTTCCCGGTACCGGCGTGCCCGACCTACGACCACGCGCACGGGCGCCACGTGCTCGACTTCGGGAAGTACCTTTCCATCTTGACCACCAGCGACGACTACGATTCCGACGGTTACGGCAATGGCACCAGCGGCGAGGACGGTGGCGCCGGGGAGGAGGGCGGCGGCACGGCGGCAGGGAACGATCCCGCGGCCGAGGAGGCGGCCGGAGGGGGAGGGGACGGCAAGGAGACGGGGAGGAAGAAATTCGACGCGGTAACGGCGCTTAAGGTCGTGCTTAAGTCGGTCAGGAGCAAGTTCGAGGAGAAGAGCGCTCGGCTCGCGGCCGCGACCGCGGTCGAGGAGAGCACGCGAAGGGCGCGCATGTGTCCCATGTTCGACGGCAGCATGGACCAGTACATTCCCCTGTGGGCGGGGCAGCAGGGGGTCGACAACGACGGCGGCGCCAGCGGCAGCATGATTGGCACCTCGTCGCTCTCGTCGTCGTACGCGACGTCGCAGCGCAGCGCGGCGAGCGCGGTTCCGAGCGGCGTGGCAGCGGCGGACGTGGCCGCGTCCTCCGGCAGGGGAGGAGCAGCAGCAGGAATGGGAGGGGCAGGGGGCGTGCCCCCTCCCTTGCAATTCCACGATATGTGGACCACGATGACGATGGGTTGGGCGATGGACATGTCTCAGGGCCTCGACGCGGGCGCGGATGTGGCGGATATCGAGAACGTGGAAGGATTTGGGTACTTGGGCCTGGACGGGGTGTGATAAGGATGTATAACGGGCGATATAAGGGGGTATGGCGAATAGGGGATCTATGAGTAGGGGCCTACGGGTGTTACTACGCAGGCAACCAGGGAGGGGATGCAGGGAGGGCTGGGGTGCCGGGGGGCGGCGTGTGTAGAAGATCGCATCCATTATTACTTGCACCGAAGAGATTGGACGGTGCTATATAACACACTGGGTGTAGAGAAATATGTATGTTGGAGTGCAAAAGCATGGAGGATAGCAAAGAGAGTTACGGCGCCAAGTTGGGTGAATCTTGTTTTCTTACAGACCTTTACACACACTTCTCGACGGTCACGCTATTCAGGCAGCATTACATCATGGGGGCAGTTGGAGTCACGTCGAAAGGGGATGGCAGATAGACCAAACGGGAGGAGGGTAACATACCGCCTGCCGGTAGTTAATATCTCGCCATCGACTAATACTACGGAAGAGAGAGGGAGCATGGGGCCCCCAACGGGACTACCGATAGGCTCTATCCAGGGGACCATTTCCTGCTTTGGTAGACTACGACGTGTCGGGCAGTCTCTTTCCCGTCTTATCTACCTTTACCGCCGGCCTATCTCCATCGCTTACCGCTGTCGACGTCCCTATCGGATGCCCTACTCCCCAATCGGCATAGGGCTAAGGCAGGAGAGTCGAAAAACCGGGAACGGAAGGCCGGCCGGCCGGCCGACCGGCATCTCCGCAGGATCGGCGATCTCGCGTAGTAGCGGAGGATCGCGTCGCCCACTGGCGGTATCCCAGAGTCGCATCGTTGACGTGTGTATCTTCTATAGGGGTCTTAGTCGTGCTATTCCGTCGGTATATTCTAGATCTCTCTCTTTCCACGCGAATAGGTCTCCGGCCCCTATATATGAGCGTCTCTATAGACTGCATTGCCACACCGGTATGGAGGGCGGGGGAAGCAGGGAGGGGGTTGTGCGTGGCCTCGAGCCCAGAGCCATGCCTATCGGCTCTCACCCACATCCATGGACCCCATCCGCTTCCCCAGCTATATCGACGGAGCTGTTATATGGCTGTGACCACGACGCACATTGTCGCTGAAGAAACGCACACAAAAGCACCAGACAGCGTTTCCTACCCCCCTGGTTGTCCCTCTCGCACACCCCATCCCGACGCAACGACGCGCGCGCCCAACCCCCCCACTCCCCCCCTTTTCCCCACCCTCGGACGAGATCCTAGATCCCTCCATCGCATCGCATCGCATCGTCGCGCAGGGCATGGGTAGATGCGATCGCGTCAACCATGAACCATGCGCGCGCATGTGCATGTGCATGACGCGCCTCTCGCCTCCGTTTCCCGCCTGCGCACCCCCCTCGCTCTCTTCGCTTCGCTAACCTGCCTACAGAGTTCCCGGTCTATACTACCGGTCTGGCTTCCCACGTTATAGACTGCCGTTATGCCTGGTGCCCATGTACGCGGGTGTGTGGTCCGCCTGTCTCACACGCTTCCACGTCGCCCGCCCGGACATAGCTACCTTAACTAACCTGGGTGCGTGCCGCGTGCACCCAGGAGTTATACATGTGTGTGTGTGTGTGCACATACATATATATCTATCCTTATATATATCCACACAGGCCTGCCTCTTATGAGTGCACACCTCCCTACATTATACATAGATGCATACATACCTAGGTACCCGCCGATATACATATACATGTATATATGCATACGTACATGCCTATATAGCCACATCCACACCCACCCACATCCATATCCACACACACAACCTATTTCTCTCTCTGTCTCTCACGCGCTCGCTCACTCGTCCATCGGCTCACTCCCCTCTGCATCCCCTACATACATACACATACATACCGAACCCACATCGGCGTGGCCAAATCCATCCCCAATCTCCGTGCCGCACCAACGTCCCGGGGTTTGGTAGAGACCCGCAGGACGAAACCGACGAAAAAAATACCGCGACCGGTCGCCTCGACTCGATTGGGAAGACTGGCTCCCTCCCTCCTCCTCCCTTCCTCGCCCCGGGTGACGCAGGATCCGGCCAGCAGACGTCTCTCTGCGAAAAAAGCGTTTCAAATGCCTCTCTTTCTCCCTCTCTCTCTCTCTCTCTACTTCCCCGCCTCTTTCTTTCCTCTCCATTCCTTTCATCTACCCAGTCTAGCGGGGGAGGGGGTAGGGGGGGTATAGTGCTCGAGACAGGCGCATGCAGACAAACGGACAAGTTAGGTCGGCGGGTGGTCGGGCGCTCGCTCGATTGGTCCGGGAGGGAGGAGTCTTCTCCCCCCGCGAGGTCCGGCCGCGTGCCAGGCGGGCGCGAGAAGCCAGCCGGCAAGGGGAAGGGGGAGGGGGGGAGAAGAAGCGAGGAGCGGAAGCCCCGTAGGCAGAGGCAGGCAGGTGGGCGTATCGGAGACATGCATATGTGGGTTCCGATACGCTTATGTGCATATCCATCCATATCCACGTGCACACGCAAACCAGGAGGCGCCGCAGCGCTGGCCAAAATGCCTTACCTATACAGGAGGTAAGTAAGTCGGGCCCACAGGCAGAGCTAGACACCCAGCTGGCCTATATACGTCTACGCCTTACGCGGCCCACTGGCGTACGGTAGGTACGGCGTGTCTGCGAGACAGGCACCGACAATAACAACCACTCGTGCGTCGCCTGGCACGCGCTGCCATGTGCCCCGGTATTGCACTCATGCGCGTAGGTGGGTATGCATGTAAGAGGGTTAATTAGCTCTTCGTATCCGACCCGCCCCTTTCGCCGTCTCCTCTCTCTCCTCTGCGCAGGGGCCTGACCTGCCTACCTTGGCCCTCGCTGCATTGCCTACATCCGGACGGTTTAGGGGACTCTGCTGCAGGTACCGACCGCACCGCCCTGAGACCCCGACGAACCTCTGTGCGGTGGTTCTTCTATTAATCAGTTCTTAGTCACGGGCAAAGAGAGACACACACAGAGAGAGAGAGAGAGAGAGAGAGAGATGATCTATCGCTTCCCCCCCTCTCTTGCGCAACACCGGATTCCAACCCAACCCCCCCCTCCTCCTCCTCCACCAACGGCGGCATGCAACGACGACACCCTCCGTCCCAGACGCCGCGGGAAACTGGGTAGTGAGAAAGAGAAGAAAGAGAAAAAAAAAGCAAAAAGGGAACCAGGAGAGAGAGAGAGGCGGCAGAAGGGAAAAGACACCGGGGGGGGGGGGGGAAATGGGGGAGAAAAGCACGGGCTAACCGAGGCATACGAAGCTCGAGGCCCCCGAGCGCGAAGCAGGGAAATGTCATGCGATTGCGGGCGCGCGTATGCGACCCGGTGGCTGCCCACGAACGCACGGCGCGGGCATCTGTGCGCACGCGGATGTCGGGCGGGCGTTCGCGCATGCGTCTGTCTTGCCTGCGTACTCGTAGGGGAGGTTAAAGGTAGGCAGGTCGTGTATCCGGCTGGGCAGAGAGTAGGTAGGTAGGTATGTGTTCTGTGTATATTATGTGTCTGTCTGTGTATATGCATGTATCTATATGCGTACACAGCAAGGTACTAACTAACTCTTAGTTCTGGTAGGCTTCTTACTTCTCTTGGGTGCGTAGTTATACCGCTTATACCGCTACCGTGTATAACTATTATACCTTATTTATATACCTCTCTCTCTCTGTGTGTGCGTGTGGGTGTGTGTGCATAAGGCGGTGTGTGGGGAGCCGGGGGGAGGGGGGAGGGAGTGGTGAAGGCGGTGATGATGATGGTGGTGGTGGGGTGTGTATTGTATAAGCGTATATATACGCATAACTCGGTATAAGGGATAAGGATACACGCATAAGCAGTTGCGCCAGTGCGCGCAGGAATTCCGGCCGGAAGCCAGCGAGGGAAACGGGGCTGTCCGTCCGCCCGCCCGGCGCGTGTCCTGCAGCGGAGCTTCTGCAAATCCTCCAATAGGTCGGCCGGACCCGCCTGGCGTAGGTTCCCGCGCGGAGCAAACCGCCCCCCTCCCTGTCTCCCTGTCTCTCTCTCTCTCGCTCTCTTTGTCTCTCTCTATTCCCCCACGTACCATCCCTTCCCGACGCCCTGGTCGACCACCCACCCCTCCCCCCTCACCGACCGCCGCCGCCCTCTCGGTCCTGCCGTCCGGCTTCTCCCCGGCCGCGTGGGAAAGAGGAGGGATGGGGGGGGGGGGAGAGACATACGCGCGCGCGCGACAGAAAAAAAAAGGGAGGGGGCGGGTGCCATCGAGAGAACCGGGTTGCGACCACGGCGCAGCCGCATGCGCTGCTCCACACACACGCACCCGCACACCCGCAGCCTCGCGAAGCGATCACGGTGCCCAGGCGAATCCGCGCCCCCCTCCCCTCCCCCCCTCCCTCTCTGCCGCACACCCGGCCGTCGAGACGCGCCGTCTTCTCGAAGAGGCCGCCGGGGTTGGGGTTGCGGAGTCGGTAGGTAGGTAGGCGGGCGGGCGCTGCGGCCCCCAAAGCCGTCCGGAGGAAACATGCAAGTCCACGGCTCGGGCGGTGGCTCCCCTCGCGCCCGGCAGCGGCCTTACGGGCCTCGGGCGAGCCGTGCGGTTTCGGCCCGGGGGCCGTTGCGGGCCCGGAGCGCAAAAGATTCGTTGCGACGGCGCCCGGGGCGCTTCCTCGCCGGCGGCGGAGGAGGAGGAGGAGGAGGAGGAGGTCGTCGCGCGATGCTGTTGACCGCTGCGGACGAGTATAGCTGCCGAGAAAGGGGGGAGGCTGTGGAACCGTCTCCGAGGGCGTAATGCATGCGCTAATAATAATACTTTCTTTTCGTGATTTCGCGTGTTAGACATCGCTAGACGACGGTGGAAATCATAACGGTATCTGTGATATAGATTCTACAAGGGTCGCTGGGTATTTAGTGTTTCGGCTATTGTCCCTAGTCATTCGGTCTCGTCCAGAACCCATAATATATACCAATGTCTCTTGTGAGGAGGCACATGTGCTTTCTTCCCCCGAGTGATATTTAGAAGTGCTTGATGGATGGGTTCTAAATATATCGATTTAATTAGACCAGGTAAATCTACATCTGTTCTATCTGACATTGGTATTGGTAGAAACACAGGTCGAGTTCCTCCGTCCTGAAACCTTCTCGAAGACCCGTCCTCGGGTTCGTCACCATCGTCGCTATCGCCAACAACCACAGCACCGACATCTTTATTATAATCTGCTACGTGAATATATGGACACTCACATCTGGTTATGTAGGCCTATACGTATATGGCTTTTCCCGCATGGCATTCCTGCATGGCATCCTCGTTGTTGTCTCGACGATCCCGCTGTACAGTATTAACCTCACGATCTCTGATAACGACGTCGTTGTCATCCCAGTTGGAGCCCGCCTCGACACCAAGCTCCACAGCTCCTTTGGTCTTCCGTTCTTGATCCGCTTTTTACTAATACCTATCCCCCGTGAGCTTCCCCCTGGTCTTCTAGCCGCCCAAGACGGAATTGTCATAGCATGAAGGCACGGCAAGCAAGAATCTGATAGTGAAGCAATCTGCTGGTTTGAAATAGCCATACGCCTAAGTCTTCTCGATTCAGAACCTCCAATCTACCTATTAAATCTAGAAGACGGGGGAAAGCGTACGGCAGGACAGGCCTGAACGGCCCTGCTCCTGCCCGGCTACTGGTGGCCACATCAGGCGCTACATTCGACAGCTCTTAGAATGCCGTCTCCGTCCCCGTCCAGACGCATCCGAATGCGCCTGGTTCTAATTAAAAACCAACGACGACGCGTTCGCGAGTCTTGGCATGGCTGGGTCCCAGTGCCTACCGAAGGGGACCGTCCCGATTAACGTTCTCGGCTATGACCTCGCCGTTTGGGTGCCCAGGGGCCCCGGGCCGCAGGAGATGGGTCGTGGGCTGGTAAGCGAGACTCGAGTTGTGAAACTGGAAAACGACGAGGGTCGTGCCAGCGCTGAAAGACGCGTAATACCATCGTCCGGGCAGCATTTGTGGCAGGGCGTTCACGTCCACGAGCCGGCGACCAGGCCGATAAACGATTGTAGGCAATTTGCCCCTGGTAATATTGACTCAGAAAGGGCGCGTCAAGCTGGTAAGCGTCCGGAGGCGGTAACACTAAACACGCGAGCTGTAACCTCGCTACGCACCCAAAGAACCCTTTACGATCCGGAGCCCGAGAAGATGCAAATACATATGTCTTCCGGGGGGCCGACCCTCCTATACATCTATCTACGGCGGACCCGAGCGATACTGGTGAGAAAAGGCCCCCCTCTGCAACCTCCAAAGGGGCCGAGGTATCGACAGCAGAAGGGCGTGGCCACCGCTGACGCTAGACGGTGTCATTCATAAAGGAGTCGTCTAGACGCCCGCATTCGTCGCGCCCGATGTCCTCACGTCTGGGTCGTACGGAAGGCCGCTAGGCGGCGAGGCGCGCTTGCCTGGAGTAGCAATATGTTGGCGGATTCGTAGGCGGGCTCGAGCGCAAGTGAATCAGAACGAGCAGGTATGGTGGATATGATGGAAAAGATCAGCGAGGAGACACGCCGGACGAGGGAGGTAAAAGGAAACAAGGGACGTAGCCAGAAATCTGTCGAGTGATAACCCCGGTAGGCGAAGGGAGCGCGAGGACGTCGTATGCCCGGCCGTTCGAGCAGTGAAGAGGGAGGGAGGAAGAATTTATGAAACAATCTATCGGCTAGAGACGAGTGTGCGTGGGAAATCCAACCCTAGTGATCGGACCACTCGCTTAGTTGCTCAACTTGTGCCTGTCCTCTCGGTATTGTTCAACTTCTAGTTGTCGTCTTTATAGGATATCGCATCGTTCGGCTCCACCGGCGCGTATCTCGCAGTTCCCCATGGGGAGCCTTCGTAAGACAGCGCCCCCTGTTGCGATATTATCTAAAATCCTTTGCGAGTAATATATATTAATAACAACGTACACCAAAGTCTCTTCCTCCCAATACCTCTCTTCTGAACCTTGTAGGATCGGCATTTTCTTCAGCGACTAGAGAACACCTTGTCCCCGACAGTCTTCGTCTTGTTGTCGTTGATCCAACCTTGGGCAATTTCAGCATAGAGCACCGCTTGCTTATACGTGGGGGTAATAACAGCGGTGGAACACACACCATTTTGACCAAGGGCAGCGAGATCTTGCGAGCCCTGTGCCGAGTCGCCATAGAAGACTGGGAAACTCGTAGCTAAAGCGCTAAGATGACATTTGCGGCGCCAATTTTGGCCCCGTGTTGTTGCTGCTACCCGGGGGCCACCGCATTAGCCGAGCTCGGCTCTGGGTTGGCTGTCTTAGCTACCTAGGCTGCCCCCATGGTATACGCGTGCACACGGGTGCGTTATAGTTATACAAGTAATGTCCGCAATATAGTACGTGTCATCTAAGACACGCATATCGGTTTCTATATCCTAGTCCCGGCTTTCTTCGACATGAAGCTGTTTCCCCACTTATAGCTTATTATTAGATGTTCTGCATCTAGCTGACTCACTCTCTCGACCTTTCTTCGTTATTCCCTTTCTTGTCTCGCTCTATAGTCTTCAGGGACTGGCTGATACTTCAGGCTAGGCTTAAGTAGACAACATAACTTAGGGACTGGACGTCACGCAAGGATACGACAAAGTGCTTGTGTATGGGACACACCCCGAAGCTCGGGAACTGCCCTCTTACGGTTCCAACTTAGGGGTAATAGCTATAATTGCATGCTACCGTAACCTATTTCTTCTTTAAACCCTGTCTCCTATATCTGCTAACGATATCTTTTCTTCATTAGCAAGTGTAATATCTACACCGCCGGATTCTGCGTTCCTCGCCGCCCCGCCCTTTTTGCGGCATTCCTCCCCCTTTCCCGATATCTGCGTACCTCCGACAGCTGTTAATATGACATCAGGACGTAAGTGCTCGAGTGGGTTCCGTCTTGGCAACGGGAGGGATGGGGGACCGGCCCGTGGCTCTCCCTCTAGCCCAACGAGAAGCGCCTATTATACGCCACGGATGACCGGACGGGGTGATACGTAATATCTCCCTAAGAAAGCCGGTGCCTTTGATCCCCTCCCCCCTCCCCTCGCCCTACCGCCGCTCCTCCTCACGCTGCGCTCGTAGCGTACCAGACCCTCTGGCCTGCGCGCGCGCGCGTGCGAGGAAGTAAGCTTGTCCCGATTACCCAATGACCCTTCTCCTCCCACGCTCTCCTCTCCCCTCGGCGAGCGACGATCATCCCCAAGCGGGATCATCCGGTCGTAAGTGAGGGAGGGGCCCCCTCCACCCCCCAAAAACCGGGGTGGCCCAGATGAGGAAAGGGGGCAGGCCCAGAATGCGGCCGACTGCCTAGCTCTACCCAACCCCGGGACCTGTCATCGGAAAATAAAAGAGATAAAAAAAGGTCTGCCCTTACATATATATACCTGTGTACGCGCATACCTTGGGTGTGTATGGTACATCATGTTACAGGCACGCACACATGAACAGCATTCTCGCTCTACGCACCCGAGAGGAGGAGAAAGGAAGGGGAAAAAAGCGGATCGCGAGAGCATACGCTTAGACCTCGTTTAACGACCTTAGACGAGAATAGACGAGAATAGACGAGAAGCCTACGACAGACGAAGGGGGCAAAAAACAAGAAAATTGGTCCGAACACATGTGGGGAGGTCGGCATTAATCCAGTTTCTTATCATTATCATCATCGTATTTTGGAAAATCCGTATCCATATCGGATGCTCAGCCTCCTCGGAACTACGTACACGAACCCCCTCACCACCCCCCCTCCCACACACATAAATATACGACGGCAAGCCATAGCACGCATGGCTGCTTACCTGCTTTACCTTACTACCCGTCTATTGACTCGCACCCCCGTCCCCTCCCTCCCCACCCCCTCTCGGGAGGAAACAAATCGAAAAATAAGGAAACCCGTCCGGGTCCCCTCCCGCCGCGTGTATAGTAGAGAATCAAACAGCTTCCCTCCCTCTTCCTTCTCGGCGTGGCCGGTCTCCGCCCCTAGGCAGAGGGAGAGGGGGAGGTAACCCCGACCGACGTTGGACTTCAGGAGCTCTCGGCGCCGCGTGACGTCGCTCGCCCGTTCCGGAAAGGGGAAGGGTAGGGAGGGACAGTACCGGTGCGGGGAGGGCTGACGCCGAGTAGGATGACGGGACAGTTGGATATGAGAGAGGCTAGGTAAGGTTGGGTAGGTCAGATTGTGTACCTTCCCTAATCGATCGTAGATGGCATCCGGTCGGGTATTCCGATGCGCTCCAGGAGGCCGAGGACGCCGGCCCGAGAGGGATCTATACCCGTTCGCGCTATCTTTGCGTGGTTATGCCTAAAGCTACGTTATGGATTCACAGCCCCCACTCTTCTCCCTTCTTCCGCCTCTCTTCAAACCGAAGTAAAATAGGCGGTTTTCATCGTACTGCCAGACATGGTTCGTGGCCGGGGAAAGCTTGAACTAGAGATCGGTATTAGTAGCCTACGTGTCCTGTATCCCTACCAAGACGTTTCGAGAAGAAAAAGATCCACTTGCGAGACCGTATCAATGATGGCTTGGGGCCGCGACCAAGCGACGAGCACTTGACAGTCGGTTTACTGGGTGAAGCAGCCTAGTACTTCGGGGCCGCGGAGGGTCGGCTTATGGGTATATCCCCCAGGAAGCAGTACACATGCGACAATAGCATAGCACATATCTATGTATGTACATGGGTAGCCTATTGTTGCCATATTCCTAGGCAGTCTAGGTGTTTAGCTGGGTGTCGCTTGGCATGGGAGACACTGGTAGTAGGCGAGTGAGTGCCACACGTGGCATGTGACCGCAGGAGGACGCGGGTCACCGCCATTCCCATCAAGCATCGAACGGGTCTATATGCAGGCTGGTCGGTGACTTGCGTATTCTACTGCTAGGTCAAGACCACAACCCCCTTACAGCCCAGCCGAAGTATCGAGGTTCGTGTCTCTGGCGGGAATGGACGTTAGCCACGGAGGCATGTATGTACGTGAGTGTTACGTGTATACGACGCCTCGCCCGCCTAGGGCTGCTTCACGGGGGCACGATGGTGCACAGACGATTTGAGAACGGAGTGCCCGTCAACCAACCGGGGAAGGGGGGCGTGCTAAGGACCACCAGGGGCCCGATGTGCATATGGACATGTGTACATGGCAGACGCCAAAAAAAAGTTATTGTTTACGCTGTTCGAGAGCGCTCGTTAACACAAGGGGTTTATCGGCAATGGACAAGGGGCCCAAGTTAAAGGGGGGGGGGGGGGGGTACAACACCTTGATGACTTGCCATATTTGACAGTGCTAATCCCACCGCGGAACCCCCCCTCTTCCCTCTCCCGAGGATATGGTATCATGATCAAAGCGACACACTACTGCTTCAACATCCTGTTTGAGCGAGAGATGTCGTGGCCGCTCCCCAACTGTTACGTAGTCCGGTGACCATGGAAATGGTCTGCAAGCGGAAAATCGCACGGCTCAATCACTGTCCAGTCCCGTCAGTGAGGCTGGCGATGACGGCAAATGACTGGTCGGGGTGTCTCTCTCGTCAGAGATAAGCTCGTCTGAAGTGAGGACAACCTCAAGTGACATACTCAGCGACATAGCACGAGTCGAGTTGGTCGAACCCTAGACATTCCGGGTCTCGGCGAGCACCATCTGGCAGTGAAACGTCGTGGGGGTCGTTGGGCTGTGCTGCGCTAGGCAGTGCATCATCGATAATTGCGTTTCACGGTCACCACAGCCTCGTTTCGTCGACGGGAGGCCAGAGATAAACCGCGTCTCCCAACGGACGGACGGGCTGGCGACAGGCCCATATTCGTTCTTTCTAGTTCGAGATGGGGAGAGATCGGGGGCCACGTCTATTAGAAGTAACACACTCCCTGGTCCTCCGGGGAGGGGAGTTTGGTGTGCCCGCGATTTCCGAATGGCGAAGTACCTTCTCGCCTGCGAACACGCAGTGCCGGATCCAGGAGCTACCGAGCTCGGGCGCTCCGGCTACGTGTGTGCTGGCTGCTGCATTGTCAGGAAAATCGAGGCCTAGTTTCTACATCTCGCAATGCTGCTAGGTACGTATGCAGTCAGCTTGGTTGGGTGGTGAACGGCTCCGGCGAGTTGGTCGCTCATTTGATTGAAAGGACTGTTCAGTGTTATCTGCATCGGTTGCTCGAATGTTCCCACTACCCTCCGAGGCAACCCACCCCAAAAGGGGGGAGGGGTGAAGGAAAATGCGCCAAGAGCCAGAGAGGGTTCCCGACATCGAGAAGTCTTCTTGGAATCGACGCTTAGATCCGGGAAAGGATAAAACCCACTGGCAACGCTCTCCCAAATACCGGTTCGCCATATATGTGCCTATTGCTCAGGCCGCTGGGTCCACGGGAGACCACGGATACTCTTCATCATAGGTAATTGCAAGGCCGGTGGCCATGCGAATTCGCGAGAATCGTCCCATCGGGAAGCCCCTTGTTCGTTTCAAGGCACGCTACGAGACATGTGTGCCCCGACGTCGACTGCAATAGGTAGACGCCCTTCAACGCACCCTGTCGCTCCCGTGTGCGCTATGCATGAGGCTGGGGGGGAGGGGTGGCTATTTGCCATTTTGACGAATGAGATAATCCCCGCAGAATGCACCATCCATTGGGCTAGGCTTGACGAATGCAACCATAGCTTCCCGATAGATTAAGCCCCATCGAGGCCCCGTTCTCCCCCCCTCCCCCTCCCCATGACTCCTCGCCCAAGCAGTCGAGATGCATCTGCGCGTGCACATATATCTGCGCGCGCGAGCGCGTGTGTATGCGTGGGCGTGCGTGGGCGTGCGTATGTGGGTACGCGCGCGCGCGCGCGTGTGTGTGTATGTATATGTGAGTGTGAGACGCACACATATTATGTCGCATCTCTCCTGCATGAAAAGGCTTGCGAGCGTGCCATGCCGAGGACTCCAGACGTCGGCGGGTGCTCAAAATTCGACTCTATATCCGTAGGGTAGCGTAGGAGAAGGCTCTCGAGTCCACGACTTAGTCCAGGTACATGATGGCACCGTCTCCGAAGCGCGAATCGGGATCCGTTCCATCTCTTGTCTCATAGCTCAGCCAACCGCCACTTGGACTGTTTTCTGACGGACCCAGACGCTGAGAGGAATGTCATCCTCTCTCACGCAATGGGCAGCGTATGTCGTGTAACCCAACCTGCAGTGGGCGATAAAGCCGCCTTACCTTGCAAGAGATCAACGCCGAGATACGCCCTAAAAGGTCAGGCAGGCTAACGCTCGAGGTCCGTTTGGACGCGAGGCTGATGTTCCTACCCACCATGACGGATGGCACGGTTGTGCCTCGAGAGCAGCCCTAGCGAAGCCGGCGAAGACTATCATGAGGTCCAACAACATACGACTTTGCCGTCGTGTCCGAGGTTCTTAGTGCTGGCAAAGAGGTGTGACTGATGCTCGCCTGTGGAATCCCGTCCCCCCCCCCCCTCCCCCCTCTCCGAAAAGGCGGTAAATGCCCGGGGCCGAAGAAGTGATCGGTGCGGGGAGAAACCTTCAGGCTACGACCGTACTACGCGGGATCTTGGTGGCAGCCCAGATCTGTCACGAATGACCAGAGTCCCCGAATCCGGCATGGTTGACATCCTCGCAGATGGGTTGGGGGCTGTACGAGGCCATCTACCTGCGTCGTCCGGAAACAAAGCGAGGTTCCAGCGGGGGGATAAAGACTGAACTAGGAGGGCCCTTCCATCCGCTCTCCCCTGGCCCCTCCTCAAAGGGCCTAGTAGGGTTTCGAGGATATCTCCAATCACGTACGAGGGGCTCCCGTACCGGTACGCGGAGAACGTTTCGAGAAGCCCAGGTGAAGGAGGAAGCTCGCGGTACGGAACGGTCACGCGGGTCCGGGCAACGTCTACGTATTTCTGCTCATGCCACCGTTCAGAGTGCGTATTGGCCTGTGCCTGCGGCTGCTGCCCGGCCGGAGTTTTGTCATCTCGAGGGAGGATGGCGGGCGACTTAGCAGTTATGTCTTACTTCTATCGCCCGTTGGTCAATGGCGATGGGAGCAACATGGGACGAGATGAGATGATGGCGGCCAGTGGCTTGCACTGGGTCCTCAGAACGGACTTGAATGGGTGTGGAGGGGCAAAAAGTGGTGGATGTGGGTAGTGTAACTGAGGCATTCAAGGCCGGGATGAGGGAAGAATACCACAGGTAGTAAATCCTATCTGGCCTCGCAAGATCATGTACTTATGTATAGCGTACCTAAGCGTAGGTGGGTGGAGTCGAGGACGCGATTGTACCAGTCAGAAGTAGGGTACGTACACGACCTGCGATTCCCAGATGGTGCTTGGCAGGACCGGGATGTACATATATACAGTATCTACGTACCTACCTTAGAGGGGCGCCTGGTGGATCACGGCAAGGGAGGGCGGTTCTGAGGAAAGCCGCTAAGGCTGAAAAGCGTCTAGGGTGCGGCAGGGGGGGTTGATGAGCAGAAAGCGGGCCCGCGACGGGGACCTCGCGCAGTTCTATATCCATCAGGTACCTAACGTGCGTGTAGGTACCTAAGGTATATATACCAGGTACATCAGGTATGCACCTACCTCCTACCTCAGTCCGCAAGAAGTGGAGAATGGTAGGAGCCAGGCGCCATGTCTTTACCTATAGTGTTCGTTACTTACCTAGGTACCTACCTTGTGGATATAAAGGTAGTAAGAGCACCTTAGAGAGCACCTGGGTACCTAACCGAGGCAGGTGTGCATGTACACAGGCATCTACCGGCCCGCACGTAGATACCTGGGCCGGTCCTCATCTCGGCCAGCCTATCTATCTATAAGCACGAGGCAATAGCCAAAAGGAGTATATATATATATATATATATATATCTATACTCAGGGTAGAGTAGGGTAAAGTGGCAACGATCGAGGAAAGCCAAGCCGGATGGGATGGTGGGAGACAATACGTCCATCCCGCCTAACGTACCTATGAGGACTCCTGCGTAGAGGCGCCCCGATGAGAACGGTAGGTATTTCTTAGCAACCATATATACCTACCTCTACCTACCTACCTAGGTACTCTCTCTACCCTGGGTAGGTAACTAAGGCAGAGTCCGGGTGCCTCAAGTAGCTAGAGCCTTCCCGTATTGGCTAAGCAGCGCAACACCTACTGCGTACCTAATATGAGTATGTAGACCCCGTAAGTACCTCATACAGGTAGGTAGGTAGGTAGGTGGGCAGGTATATATTAGGCGGTATCTGTCGAATGAACCATTTAGGGCAAAGGTGTGTGGGTGGGTTTCAACTGGTTTCGATTTGGTGGGCTCGTATAGGTCACAAAGAGGTGCGCAATAGTAAACGTTTCTTCCCTGTTAGTCCTGTCATTAAATCGGCTCTTGGCTCGACTTTAAACGTTGAATCCGCATCGAACGCGCGTTCTCGCAACCACTGTAGCTGCTACCGGGGCAGGGCGGAGGGGAGGAGTCTGGTTGAGTAAGCCCTTCTTCTCTCCTGCGTACTATTAGCAACAGAACCCTCCCCCATCGATCCTTGGTCCACCACATGCGCTGCCTTGGGTCGAGAGCCTTATCCACAGTCGCCTTCCCTGCCCCCCTCCCCCCCTCCCCCCCTGCTACGGCTATTTCTGCGTTACTCACCTATAAGGCACGTCGGGTTGGAGGGGTAGAGGAGGCGTCTGTGTGTATTGTGGAGGTGTGAATTGACACGAGCGAAACGCAAATCTGCCTAGGTAGGTAGGTAGCTACTTTCATCGCCACTCTCATCGGGGTGCTACCTCTTACCTCAGTCCGTAAGGTTATTCACCTAGATGGCGCCTTTCACTCACCTTTCTCCACAGTCCATACACATCTGGCGTATGTAGGTCGATATGTCAATACAACCTTACCTTACCCTGTCGGGGGATGTATGTATATATGTGTGTGGGTGGGTGGGTAGGTAGGTAGGTATGTTAGGTAGGTAAGCGGACATTGCCTGTGATCAGTGTAGACAATCGATAGGGCAGGGTAGGTGGTAGCTCCTGCGCATTTTGACGTCTATATTGGCTCACGCTCGCCTCACGACTGAAGAGGTGTAAACGTAAATAGATAAAATAAATATTTATATTTATATATTCACATATAATACTGATACGTTGATATATGTATTCCCTACCCCCTTCTCCCTCCCTCTGGATTCTGGATCTCCCTCTTTGCGTGTGAAGCTCTGTCAGGTGGATGTTTCGAGAGAGCCAAGACCTAGTCAGAAGTGAGCCTAAAAAGAAACGCCGGGGTGGAGAAGTAGTTAAGGTGCGCATATGAGTATACCTATATGGTAATGCTCTCTCTCTCCTCTACCTACCTAGGTATGTACATATACGTGCGTAGGTACCTGCCGACATCAATACCTGATCTGCCAATCCTACGTAGGTGGCCCGTCACGGACAGCCCGACAAGGGGAGTTTGTTAGGTCGACTTACCATGGACATGCATTGGTGTGGATGCATCTCCGTATGCATGTACAGGGGAGGTATGCAGCTACCTGCTCTGCTCTGTATTCAAGTATGTACGTGTTATGTACTAACGGATTGGCCCTTCAGCTCTGCATGGCTTGACACTACGCTACGGGCATCCCTCACTGGCTGCAAATCTACCTCTCGCACATCACACACCTTGCCCGTTCGACCACGACGGAGTGGCTGCCTTACTGCCTGACCTTCACCGGTCCCGTCGGTCTGCAGGGGCGCCATATACAACATTCTCATAACGTCCTCCTCCCCTGCCTGCCCCAACCCTTGCCCATCCTTCCCCCTTCTCGTCTCGACAGACATACCATATGTTCACATGTACATACATACGATGTAGGCAGGTAGGTACCTAGGTAGGTAGGTAGGTTGCTCGATTGCTCGATGTGTGGTGCCTAGGTAGGTACGTGAGGCACTATCGGATATGGCTCATTCCTCAGAAATACCCAAGGGTAAAGCCTCGTCTAGCCGGTGTCGGAATTGATACCACCAAGGCGTTCTGGCTAAGGGCGCGAATGCATTTCCTGATGCAAAAAAAAAAAAACTCTCGCCTTCCGACTCCTCCAGGTGCGGAGCTGCAGTCCGGGTCCTCGATGCTGGGTCACTAAGGTTGGTAACACAGCACTCTGGGAGCCAAAACTTGAGAGCATCCTCCTACTCATACAGTCCAAGGTGGACTGGTATGGTACCTACCTATGCAACCCTGATGCTACCGTTGCCATAGGACTCATGTTCCGCTTGCAAGTAGAGGTGTCTTAATATAGGTGGGAATATACATATACTCATACGTCGCTTGCCATGCGAAGCGGTTGTTGTCGACCAACTGGGAGGCCACTGGGAGGCCATCTCCATCCAGGCAGGCGACTCGACACCCTGACGCAGCGAGCCCCCTCCTTCTCCGCTGGCTAGATTTCGCTGGATTTTGTTCTCAATTTGCTCTTGAGCGAGAGGGGCCCGAGTTAGCACCCAAGTTCGCCGATCTGTTCAGAGATGTCCCAGCTTCCCTGCGACTGATCTCGCAGTGACCCTTTAAAAGACAACTTCGGTTCTGTACCAAACATGTACGTACGTAGGCGGTTCCCAAGCAGGCCTCGGTATCGCACCCTGTCTTGATCCCATCACACCGGTCACTTTACGTGGCTGTGTCGTGATTGGTACGATAGCCCCTCCGTGTTGTGGGACGGAAACGCCACGCAGTGAGGGGTGGGAGGGCCCATTGTGGTGTGGGCCGCGAGGTAACGGGACTGAGCTGCCTCGTCGGGGCCCAGACTTATCGCCCGACTCGCTGTGCTTACAAACCAAGCCGGGGCAACGCTTCTTCTGACCATAAACTCCAGTCACACAAATAGATGGCGCATGCAATTCCGTCCCAGATAACTCGGGATCTCTGTGGGACGGCCGCGGGACAGACGTCTCTATCGGTTACTCTGGAGTTCGGGATGCACGGGCGGACATGTATATATTGGCGCAGGTATGTATTGCGAGCAACTCCCGGGCAAGTCTTTGCAGTCGTACGTGCGCATCTTCTTCCTCTTTCTACGTGTACGCAGAAGAAAAGACCCGAGTCCGGACATGGAGCGAAGGTCGTTGGTCGAGATTCTGCTGTCCTTTGTTCGTCCCCATTTTCTCGACCCAACCCCGTCGGCAACCTCCGTGTCGGCCTCGATAACGGATTGCGGCGGTAGGGATGCGTACACACACGTGTAGAGGTGCGTGTGTGTATGCACACCAACTCTATGCACACATATATTCCTACCCTGGATACGTACACGAACGAACATACAGATATATATATCGACCGTGTGCCTACTCCAACGTAACCATAACCACGCGTGGGGAGGAGAACGATGTGTATATAACTATCGGTGTAGGCGGCAAAGCAAAAGATATCATATTTTCATGATGTGTCCCCCTCTTCGTATTGCGGGCAGGCATTTTTTTCCCTGCACATACAGCGGCTGCAAACGGGCGTCCTTGCAGCAGACGGCGGCAAATTCCTGGGACAAAGACGGGTCGAACCCATCGGAGCCGGCAGGGCAGGTCACAGGCTATGCGCGTACGGTACGTACTTGGTAGACGGGAATCGAAGGTTACGAGGCAGGAGGTAGGTATGCAGCCAACATCGCGATCTCGATTGCATCCAGAGTTGCGGAGGCACTGGGAGGCGCCTAAGGTGGTAGTAGTATAGATATAGTATGCCTAGATTGTATAGGTAGGCAGGTTAGCTATGCCTTGTTATATATCCGACGTATACCTATGGGCACCATCTGGGTTAGTTAGAGGTGCCATAGAGGTAGGTACATATAACCCACACAGCTTACTATGGACTTTGCCTATACCCATACGTACCTACATATACATGCCTCTCTATCTCTTATAGTACGTTACCTCTTGCGGATGATGTGTCCAACGTAGGTGCGCCCAGGAGTCGGGACGACTGGGGAAGCTGGTCTGTGCATCCGCGCGCTTCCTCGCCAATATTATGTACCTAAGTATTCGTTTCCTGCCCTGGTCTTGGCCGCCCCCTAGCCCGCAGGCACGAGGCATGTACCTGCGCCCCAGGCTCCAGGTTAGCGAGCGCGAGGGAGACGTTCCAGGTACCTACCTCCTAACCTGCTAAGATTGTCTAGCCTGCTAAGGTAATGGCACGTGTTGTCTTGCGACGAGAAAGAAAATACTTCTTCCCATGTGGAATGGTGGAAGTACCCGCCCGCTTGTTTTGTCTCTTGTCGAACCGGCATCACTAGATAGGGACCTTGTCTTGTCTTGTCTGCCTGTCGACATGTCTATCTGTCTGTCTGTCTCTGCCTGTCCCGTCCGTCCGTCTGTCCTCCTCCATTCTTCGTCTTCGCATGCATCCCGCGCTAGTCAACGTCAAAGATCACACAGAAACCTCGTTCCCCACTACTCATCCCATATTTCGTCCAAGACTAGCGAATGGGAACGGATGGGAGCATGTGGGGAGCAAGCAGAATGGAGGAAACCGTAATTAGGGGCCATACCCAGGAAGGGTGACGGTGCCTGTCATCAATTTATTCTGTAGAGAGAATAAACATCTCCCCCCCCCCCCCCGGCCGTTGCCTGCATCACGTCGATGTATTAATTTGCCGTCTGCCATGTTCGGCCGGTTTTACTTTTATTTCCTCATTATCCTGATTATTGATTTCCTGATTTGCCCGTCAAATTTCAACTCTCTTCTTCTTCTATTATCAATTTTTGTTTTGTTTTTGTTTTGTTTTCATTTTCATCTCCTTAACCGGGTTTATTTTTATTTTCGGACAGGTACTCGTTTCTCGTTCGCAATAACCGCAAAGGGACAGGAGATGCAGCACTGCCACACCCTCACCCACATATCCACACATTGGGATCTCGTCCCCCGGCAATTAGCTGCTTCTAGCGGCATGTCGGCGTGCACGCTGCAAATGCGCTCGGAACTAGCACTAGCGTGGTGCTCTAGCGCGCAACTCTGTCCCGAGCGCCATAGCGGAGGGTCTGGGTGATATACGCACGCCCGAAATCGCCTCGTTCTGGACCCGGTGACAATCGATACGACTTTGTCATGTACGAGTTGCAGTCTGTACATACGGTGCTTTTTTACGACCTCTCCTAAGTTATTTTGCTGCGAACCGCCCGATGGATGAAGGTAGGTATAAACTAGATGGGGAGGGGAAGCTCACAACGCGGAGAGAGAAAGCATATCGAGTCTCCTCCCCTCCCCCCTCCCCCCCCTTTTGTCTCTCCCGTTAGTGTCGGTTGTGAGTTTTGACGGATGCGCCTGGGTGCTATGTAGACAAGCACCTTATTACTCTGACGGCTCCGTCTAACCTAACCGTATAGGCAGGGGTGTGTGCCTTGCGGAGGAGGAGGGCAAGTCGCGGGCAGGTCAAGCGCCTGTCACGGCGAGTTTGGGAACGCCTTATGAGTACCTAGATTGCGCACTTGGACTCCGCAACTGCATGCTTAATTTACCTGGCTCCCATCATTCACCCGGCACAACCTTCCCCTCGGGGGAGGTCTGTAGTAGACATTGTGCCCGCCTAACCCGACGGTCCCCTGTGTGTCTGTAGGTATGGTACCTACCTAGGTAGGCATACTATATGAGTACACGTAAAGCAGAGTCCCTAAAGTAGCAGGAGGAGGCAGCTCAGAAGACAGATGTGCACCGTACGAAGCTACATCGCGTGGCCGCGTTCCAGCCTCTAACTGCAATGGGTACCTGCAAATATGGAAGTACCGGTTGCATAGCGGTCCGGACCAGGTTCGAGGTGCGGAAGCACTTTGTGGAAGGCAGCCAGGTACCTGGCAGGCAAATAGCGGGCAAGCAGAGCTGATTGGGGGACCAGTTGACAAAGCATTGACCACTCAGAGGCTCGAAAGTGATCAGTCAACCCTCTCCGTCGAGGAGCCCACGGGCTAGACTGCCCTCTAAACACTCCTTAGTTTGGTGGTCGACACCCATCCCGTCCTCGCCCACCCCATCCCCTCTGCCTTCACCCATCCATCTGCCCACCCACCCGCATCGACATCCACCACCGGCCAGATCAGGCACAGCTCTCTCTCTCCGTCCGTCGCCCGTTGCCCGTCTGCCCTCTCTTCCTCGCTCGACCCCTGCCGCCGAACCCAGAACCCAGAACCCAGAACCCAGAACCCAGAACCCAGAAGAACCCAGGGAGCCAAGCGAAGCGGTACCTCAGAGAAGAACAGGCCGAGCCCCAGCAGTCGTTTTCTCTCTCTACCTACTCCTCCGCCCTCTCTCTATCTACTCCTCCTGCGTCCCTCTTCGATTTATACCAGGTACGTCGTAGTAGCGCGGCAAGACAGAGAACGCCAAAGAGAGATTGAAAGGGCCCTTTTTCTCTCGCAACACACACCCCCCTCCTCCTCCTCCTCCTCCCCCATTTCCCATCCCACCACCCAGATGTTCTCTCTTTCTCCAACCCCCAACTGGTTATTTTAGCACTATTATTTTCCAAATACCTCTCTGCCCACCATTAGCCACCTATTCTCCCTCGCCCTCTCGCTCTCCATCCCGCCCTCTCCCTCTCTCTCTCTCTCTTTTCTTCAACTGACCTGGCCCCGACCAGACCTTACCACGCAGCCCGCCCGCCTATCAACATATCTAGCTCCCCTACCTACCTACATAATCTACCTTGCCCACCTGCCGGCCCCGACGCCTTTCTTTTCTCTTTCGCCTCCCCCCCCTCCCGTGGTGACCTGCAATCTGCATTGCTCTGCCGCTTGCCTTATCGATCGCGTTGTCCGTCCCTCTCCAAACATCGTCATTCTTCTCCAGTTTTATTCCTCGGTCGCGTCTCGTTGCCGTCAATCCGAGATTGGACAATCAAGTAGCCTGTCATTCGCGTCGACTAGTAACACGCTTCCTTTCGACTCGTTCATCCCACGCGCCGCCGCTGTGGGCGCGCCCACTCTAAGCTGCAGCAACATCAACGCATCCCACGCGCCAACCGCGAGAGAGGAGCGAGAGAAGAAGTGAAGAAGAAAAAGCAAGGTGCGCGAAATTATTAATAATAAGCCAGCCCGTCGGCTGCGAGTCCGCGACGACTTCTCCCGACGACGAACGATCAGCGCGATCGTTACCCTCAAACCTCGACCGCCGTCGTAAAGGTCCCCCCCCCAACGTTTCGGGCACCTCTCGCAGGGAGGCCTGATTGCATGCATCTCCCAAGCATGAACGTGGACCTGCATACCCCAGGTCTAATATCAAATCCGTCCGCCAAATCCGCCTTCTCTCCTCCGCCTCTATCGTCGAGTCGCGCAAGTCCGTTTCCTCCCACCACGTCTGCCGCCGCCGTGAAGTCTACCACGATGGCAGCGCCTAGCTTCCTTCAACAATCGCAACCGTTCAGATCTGCCGCTGTGTCTACCCAATCGACGTACTCGCTATCGATGAGCGCCGCGCACCACTTTGACCGCGATGCGACCGTCAAGCCCGTCGGCACGCCCTTTGCGACGACTCCCTCTCCGGCCTCGTCTGTCTTGATCCGCCGCCTCCCGCCAGATACGACCGAGGAAAAGCTTCGTCTGATGCTCCTCTTCTCTCAGGAGCTGGTGGAAATCGAAATGGTGGCGCCGGACCGGCCAGATGACCCGGGGTTCCAGTCCGCGATTGTGAGATTCAAGACTACCACGGGGGCGCAACAGGCCAAGGATATGCTGCACGGCAAGTCTATCAGTTTGAGCGACGTCGAATTAATCGTAGAAATCGTGTCGAGCAGCCCTACCACATCTAGGAGATATCCAATCGACGGTCCCGTGTCGGCCCCATCCAGTGGCCCCTCTTCTACAGCGTCGTCGGGTACGACGGCCTCACGTCAATCGCGATTTAACGGTGCCTTCCAGTCGTTGGAGAAGATTTCGCCACCCATGAACGCTATGTATGGGAGCAGCGAGCTACCGAACCCGGAATCGAGCGCGCATTATCAGAGCCTCTTCTCTCCGCAGTCGCCTATCGGCAATCACCTTAGCGAACGCACGCGCATCTCAGGCAAGACCCTCATTAGTCACGACGCTGCGGAGGACGATGAGACGCGCGAGCTCCTCAAGGACCCTGTCGCGTACGCGGAAAACGGCGCGACGCAGCAGCGCAGGGCCACCGCCCCGCAGCTCCCCATCGCGGCCATGCGCAACTTGTCGCTGAATACGACGTCCAACGGTCCCGCCGCCTTGCCTCAATACGGCCATCCGGGGATGACGCCCCTATCTGCGCACGGGAACACCATATCTCCGACGGTGATGAACGGTGCGAATCACTCGATGAACTACCAGATGGGTAGTCAGCACTATCAGCGCCACAGTAACTTTCCGCCCGTGAACCCCGCCGACCAGAACCCGCCGTGCAATACCCTGTATGTGGGTAACCTTCCCATCGACACTTCCGAGGAGGAGCTGAAGGCCATGTTCTCGAAGCAGCGAGGGTACAAACGCCTCTGCTTCCGCACCAAGCAGAACGGCCCTATGTGTTTTGTCGAGTTTGAGGATGTATCGTTTGCGACCAAAGCCCTTCACGAACTATACGGGGCCCTTCTTCACAATAGCGTCAAGGGTGGCATCCGCCTGAGCTTTTCTAAAAATCCTCTCGGAGTTCGCTCCGGCCAGACCCCCGGCCAGGCCGGCGCTGGCCCCATCGCCGGCATGAACGGGATGATGGCGGGGACAGGAAACGGCTTCACGAGCGCCAACGGCCCGCCGCCGGGACTCGCCGCCCCTCCCGGCCTCGGTCGCATCGCCTATAATAACGGCTCAGCAGCCGGCGGAGGTGCGAGCACCCCGTATTCCTCGGGCTATCTGGGTGGCAACAGCAGTGTGTGGAGTAGCCCGCTATACACCGGGCCGCTGTCGGCTGGCGTCTCGTCCTCGGCGATGAATGGCCCCCCGGCCGCATTTCCGCCTTACATGATGGGGCGGTAGACGACTATCGAATCGACATATAGAAGCATGCATTGTGTGTTTTTGGGGGTTTGGTCACCGGCGTTCTGGAAAGACGATCAAGATGAGGGCAGTCGAATAAGCGGCACTACCGGTTCCCACGAAACCTCCCGCTTGGTTGGCAGGTTGTGATCCGACGATCGTTCCGTGTGTTTTTGGATCCGCGAGCGTGGGATCGCTCGACTAACGGTTGCATATGTAACTGGCATTTGCAAATGGAGACGGTGGTTGTGCATGGTTCTTTTTCAGCGTCGGCGTCGACATTTTCGTTACAATGATTCCCCTCAGCGGACCACTGTGTGGTTAATAGTTGTCTGAGAGTTTAGAAGCTCATCTCGGTGTTCACCCCAAGACTTGGTCACAAGAGGCATCTTTCGGTGTTTGATTTATTTTCAGCGGGTCATCAGCATTGCGTTCCCGATACTTTCACGGCACGGTCATCACTCGTTGCTTATTGACCCATCCCGGCTTCACGGACCCGCCGCGGACACGATTTGCATCGTTTTCGGGGTGGATCCATCATCGGGTTAGCCGGGCTTCATCCTGGTTGGATCGTGTATGGGAGGCAAGGTCGAAATCTGTTATTGTATTATCCAGTGGTCCTCGTTCTGTTGTCTTACCTGCGCGGTCGAAAAGATGGAAAAAGATAAAATACCTGGCACGCACCACCCCCTCCCGACATCTTAAACAGACAAAAAGAAAGGCGATACCATTATTCTACATGCGACCGTGTCAGAGAAAAAACGGGCGAAAAGGGTTGAGGTCGGTGTCGGACGGAAAGGGGGCATATACACTTGGATCCTTCATTTCTTCGGGAGCTCAGGCCGGCTGGTATTGGTACATTTGGTCGGATACTAGGGCAACCAGTGGTGTCACATGAAGCATCTAGCATCTGAGAGGAGAGAGGCTGGCATTGAAACCTCAGGGGGAAGAGGGGAAATGGCCTCTCGCATATCGGCATCCTGACTTGTTAGCATTGACCAGCGTTCCTCTTCCATTGGCGTATCATATCTGCAGCTTTTTCATTTTTCGTAGTCTAGTTTTCCCTTTTTTTTTTCCATTCTTTTTCTCTCTTGGACTCTTTCCACACGCGCGACGAGACGGAGATGGGCTAGGGAAGAGAAGGAGAAATAAAAGCGAAGGAGTACTACGGACAGGGTTCATCGTATTCGCAACTGGGTAAAGGGCGCTAGGGGTTTAGAAGAAGTCGGCGGCATGGGAAGATGGAGAATACGTGCGGCGAAAGGGGGAGGAAGCAGGCTTTTCATGTTTCGGCTCATCTGACTATTCATATAACCCTCTTTTCAATGTCGATCGTGCCGCTCTCTCCTTCGCCTCCTATTTTCTCGTCACATGCTTCTGCCTAGCTTGCACAATGCAACTCGTACGGCAGCGGTCATGTGCCAGGCACGTCGAGGCAGGACAATCTGGAGGGCAACACCATTCCTTCATTTTTCTTCTCTTTCTCCGCCTCGCTGTCTCCTTGCGTGTAGTCTATCTATGTCGCGATTCATTGCTGGGCGATTCCTAGACGGTCACTCCCGATTCACACCCGCATCTATGCGGTTCATCCACGCGGGGAGGGAGCATTTTATTTACTTCATCTTACTTATCTTATTTACTCGTTCGTCATATAACTACTTACTGGTGCTCCTATTAGACTAATATTCTGGTCACGTCTTCGAGCTGGTGAGAATGAAGAGATCACGGCACGCAGCATTACGTATCAACACGGTGTCTTACCAAGTACCCCCCCCCCCCCCTCCCCTTCCTTTAACAAGAACTCAAGACTGTTGGGGGCGGCTTTTCAGTTTGGGGGTTTCCCGTACCCCCCATTTTCCTACTCACCAGAACAGATATAATAACCATTACTCGCACACGACCTTGGCATCTAAATAGCACCCTAACCCCTCGCTCTGGATCTACACATTATACGTTGTGTACGCTTTGCGTATCCACCGTAGTAGGAGCAAAGGGACTCCGGAGCAGGTGCGGCAGAACGGGGTAGGGCGAAAAGGCGAGAGGGGGGGGAAGATAGAGCAATAGGGGGCAAAGGGGGGGGGGGGGGGGGGGGAACCGGGGGTAGGGGAAACGGAGCCAATTGGTCCGTCGGCATCGTCTGTTAAGAATGGTATTAGTCTTTAGCATCAGAGACGGAAGGGTGGGTGGGAGTGCCGGAACCGGGAATGAAGGAGCATCGGGCCTGGGTGGGTGGGTGGATGGTCGACACGACATGTACGTGTACGCACACGTGCATTATATATAGCGTACCGTATAGCTTAGTACTGTACGGTATGGCCGAGCGGCGACGCAGATGAGTTCGACACACTAAATAGCACACGTCTCGCCAGAGGGAAACGAGTATACTCGGTGTCAATTTTCTCTGGATCTTGGTATTTCTTTCCGTCTCCCGTTCCGTCGTAGTCGTGGCCGTTGCCACGACCGATACCTGGTCGTTCCGAGGCGAAAAGCCAGCGGGCCTCGCGCAAGTATAGTCAGACACTTATACACTTCTTTCTTCTCCTTCACATAACTATGGCGGAGGCCGGGGGCGAGAGACAGGACCCGGCACAGCACAGGAGTTACGGAGGAGGTGAGGCCCGGATAAGTAAGGGCCAGGGACGGGACGGACCGTATCGTCATGGAAGAGAGGAGACTCGTTTGTCTATATTGTACGTAGATATCCTTACCACCTCCCTCTCTCCCCCCCTGATTCCTCGACAGCGGCCAGGAGAACCACGGTAGGGGAGGCCGCCGTATTCTTCTTATCGGCTACTTGAGCTGGAGGACGTTGGCTCCGATAAGGGGCGGAGGGGAGGAAGGGAGGGAGAGAGGAAGGGGGCAGCCAGAAGGCAGAGGGATAGGGGGCTGACTACATAATACGCCCGCATACGGATACCGATTACACCACTCATCGCCCGCCCACGCCCCCCTCCCCGCCTTCTCTCTCTCTCTCCTTCCCTACGCCGTAGAGACCTCGGCCGTGCTAGAGGGCCTGACGTCGTATCTGACGAGAGCGCTACCGCTTGCCTGCGCCGTATAGGCGTATGCTGTGATAGGGTGTCGTCACGGCGGCGGCGGCGGATGGAGTGGTGAGAAGAGGCATGACTGGTTCGTTCTCTCCTGTCTTCTCTCTTTCTCTCTCTCCTATCGGGTTCATATTCCTCCTCCCCCCTCCCCCCTCCCCCCCCCAAAGCAGCGGTTTGAAACATGTCTAGAGGTAGGTGGCGCCTTAGTTTCCTAAGTCTACGATTCTACTACTACCTCCTGCTCCCCCCCCTCCCCCCCCGTCCCCCCCTTCCTATCTTGCTTCGCAAACCCTGAGGCAATTCAACCGTGTTCCAATCCCCTTTCACCCGGCCCCTCCCTCTCGTCGAGATTGGAGATCTGACGCCTGGCCCCTGACCACGCTCGGGCTCCCCGTCCATCGGCGGGGGAGGGAAGGGGGGCCCCGGATGATTGCGTCTGCACGGATGGAGCTGGTAATACCCCGTGCTGACCGAGGGGCGGCAGCTACAGCGACGACTTGCCTACGATCGATGTGCGCAAACTGGCTGCGTGTGACGTGTGGTTGCCTTGCCGTGGCTAGGTACCTATTCGGGCATGTTAATCTCCTCTACGCACCAAGCCTTCCTCCTCCTCCTCATATCCACCCCCAACACACACACACACACACGCATAGGGGTTGCGGCGGGTGATAACCCCAGATAGGAAAACGGTGTAAGTGCGGCCACCCCGTCTCATCTCGCCGCCCGTCTCCATCCGCGAGATCCAATCTTCCTATTTGCCAGAGCGAATCTCGCGGACTCCAGCTCGGGGGCCAATCAATCGGCGTGGCTCCCCGTCTAGCGCCTGGAGACGAGAGACAAAAGTGCGGGGAGGGGGGGGGGCGCAAGCCCCCAGCTCCGACCCCATTTCGTCGTGGGTCGGGTGAAAGGAGATGGAGCACTCGAGCTTGGAGATATAGAAAGGCGTCAGGGAGGGGGGGGGACTGGCTGCCCGTCACATGCGTGGTGACCGATCCGGTAGATTCCCTCGTCCTGTCGCCAACGTAACGTAGAAAGAAAAGTATTAAAATAAGGGGAGAGGAGGGGGGGACGGTGGGAGCGGGAGGGGACGCGTCAGGGAAAGGGGAGCGCTGGGCTTAATCGATACATAGAGAGAGGGTGACCCCTGCCTTGTCTCTCTCTCGCCCATCCTCCCGTCCCTCCTCTGCCGTTCCCCAACGACGCGAGCGCTCGATGGCGCCGGTTCGGCGATTCGCCGACTGCGTCACGCGTGCCCCCCCCCCCCCCCCAGCGCCGTAGCGGGCGCCAGTAGCGCGGCACTGCGCCGCGCAGTCTTCGCATTCCTGCGGCATATTGCTCTGCGGCCCTTTCGTCTTCCCCTTCCCTGGACTGTATATTCCCCGTCGACATCGAACCCCCCCCCCCCCTCTATCCCCTCCCCCAGGCGGAACGCTACCGCGCCTGACGTCAGGCCCTCTCGCCCACGCGTATTTACTCCCCGCTAGCTAGCTCCCCCTCGCGTTCGCCCACGCGGACCCTGGAGCTGGCAGATAGGGCGAACCTCCATCCCTCTCCTAAGTCCCGGCACGCCACACACATACACACACACGTCGATCGGAAGCGGGTTGTGGCCACCGAGGAGCGAGTTCTGAGGTGAGACTGGGAGACGACTGACTGCGCCGCGGCGCGGTCTGACGAGCTTGCCACCGTGTGCCGCTTCCATCCATCCTCGCGGTGGACGAAGTAGAAAAAGAAATCCTTAACCTCGGTCTGCTGACATCTCGTGCCCTTCTCCTCCTTCTCGGTATTAAGTCAGACCAGACCGAGAGTTATCCGAGAGATTCCGGCGCCTTCGAGGCCTAATAGCAGGTTTCCGGTTAACGGGCAGATTATCCGTTTATACCACGCCGTCAAGACGTGATGAATGCCTGCATGCGTACCGAGAGATCCTCGCTGAACAGACGTAGGTAGTGAACGACGTCGCCACGAATACTCCCAGTCTTATGCGCCGTCGCATGTACATACCGGCATATTCGAAGAGACTAGGAACATCAGTGATTGTGTCGTACCTGCGTACGACGCTCGTTGCCTATTGTCAGCCCGTTAGCTTGCTTACCGACGAAGATTGCAGTATAGTCAGCGGCCTCCTCGGTACTCGCATCTATACGCAGAATGACACCCATATCGAGGACCTGGGGATCCCTATCACATGCAAGACCGCAGAGAAAAACAAACCCGGCCTCCTCGATACTTGTCCTCGCTGTTGCGGCCCCTGAGCCAGCGGATGAGTACGTGGTTGTGCCTATTTATAAGCATATCTCTGAGTAAACGAACCAACCACAGGCAAGGTAGGAAGAACCACCATGTCCGAGTAGACCAGTCAGTTAGCTCGGCCAACCCGAGCAACGCCAAAGTAGCTGTGCGATCTAATAGCTTCATACCCTACCACGCAGCCTCGAGTATTAGAGAACAGGCAGGCTGAATTAGAGGCGGCGGTCCCAGCATATCAACCACCAATCATGTATCCATTTGCATCCCCATTCACGCCCATCTATCGTCTAGGTCCGCCTATCTACTTGTATCTCACGAGAAAGAGGAGGTGCATAGACGGGCGCCTTCATCTCTGAACAGTCATCCGGCGCCCGAATCCAATTCCCCTCCCCTCGCCTCTCAGACCTGTTTCCCTTGATATTGAGTGGGATAGGCAAGACAAGTAAGCAAGCCAGCAATACCTAGAGCTAAGAGAAGGGTCGCAGAGGGCCAAACGCTACGGGCCTAAGCTTCGCTGCAGGCGATAGAAATGCGTACGTCGAGCCGTGCTGGGCGGTCCTTGTGAGGGGGGGGGGGGGGGGGGGGGGAAGAAAAAGGACGAGGCTCAGCTGCTACTAGACGAGAGCCTCACTCTTGCCTCTCAGACTTGGCCGAGAAAGAAAAAAAAGGCCCGATGCTCTCAGGGGTGGGGGCCTAACCTCGCTACATATTAGTTATTAGTCCTACAGATGTCGGGTGACGATGATGAACTGTCCGTAAAGGTAAGAAGATGCGAGCTGATTGTACGACGCCACATCGCGTGTTCTCTTCCCCCCCGCTGGTATCCGACCGGGCGAAACTGAATACGAGAATTTAATCATGTCGTTAGGAAGCTGTAGTCCTATCCTGAGCCTCTCGGTATATTGGCTGTCGGCGATGTCCACGGTGACGGCGGTGGTGGTGACGATGCGGCCAATGTAAAGGTAGCGGAGAGAACCGCACCTACATTACGGCCTGTGCCATTGACCTATCAATAATAGTAAAAATCCCCGGCTAGTCCGGGACTGCCCCCAATGCGCTCGCGTTCCGAGGCTATCCTCGAATCAATGCCACCCAGATACCGCGCGAACCGTGGGGCGATCCGCATGTCAATCGACTGCAACAGCACGGCGATCAGTGGCTCCCGCAGCCTAGCCCGGCCCAGCTAGCGCGGGCGCGTCGGTGTTTTCTTCCAACTGATCTGCTCTCCGCTTCCAAGCCGGCATCGGCACGAGAGGGATCCCGCCGAGTCGGTCGAGAGTTGCGGCCCAGAAAGTCGAGAGCAGTCTAGATGGGTCCGAGTTCCGAGATGATGCTACCGCGAGTAGGGGCTCGCATGATACAGGGAGAGGGGCGCCGGGCGCAGAGCGCTACGGTGCTACATAACAGAGGCCGTCCTCGAAGTCTCGCTCAATCGGAACCCAACCCGATCAACGGCTCGGGAACGGGGTTCGCAGCGTAGCGCGGCAAAGCCGAGAGCCATGGCTGACCTGTAGGCCCGCAATGCGCGTATGTGTATTGTACATAAAAAGGCGAGGCTGAGTAATGTATGCTTTTCGATTCCCAGGTCGCCGAATTGAGGACAAGCCACACACCGCAACGACCTGCCGACTCTAAGGTGGGTGAAGTCGGGCCAAGATGAGTCGGGACTAGGGAGGTTCATAAGACAGAAGAGCTAACGAACCGGGGAGCGTCGTGGCCATGGGTTCTCGACTCGTCCTCGAGTTGGACGAGTGGACGGAGTGGGGGGACCATCACACACTTACTATGCACTAGGATTCCGGGGAGCTGGATCTACCACTTCCGTTGCCCACGCCAGACTAGGATGTGCTTGCACCGACGGAGTTTCATGACTGGCGGTGGAATCCGATACCTGGGGCCTGATATGTCATTATTTACGCACGTTTGGCACATGTTCTCTCAGAAAAGGCCCCCGAGAGTCCGAGCAGCACAGGCGAACAGACACACAAGTCGGGACCGGGGCCTGCAAGGGCGCGCATCTGGGACTTGTCAGGTGATGGTAGCCGATACCGTCTTGCCGTGGGCAGTTGTAGCGGTGGCGTGGTAGCGTTGGCATAGCAGTGGTAGCTTGCTTGGTAGCGGTAGCTTATAGCTTAGGAGGAGCAACGGCGGTGATGCCGTCTTCTAGCGATCCCACCTTTGCGACGGGGGGAAAAAGAGGCTGGCTACCCTCCTCCCGAAGCCTTACCTAGGCTTGGGGGGGGCCCCATCCCGGGGTCGGGTGCGGGACGGCCATGCACGGTCAATCGACTGACTTACCAGTTATATCTGGGTCCGTCGGAAATGCTCGGGTGATTAGGCAGCTGGATTTCCAAATGCTTTCACCGATGGATAGACCGTCAGTCGTCATCATGCTCAACCGGCATATGGTGATACGGGCTCGAACCCAACCAGACCGGACCATCAACACCAGGTTTTGCGCCGCTGAAAATCAGCCATTCTCCGGCATGTACGGGATTACAATCCAGATTTGCCATCTTCGCCCGATCATATCTCGGATTTGACAATGGATGATACCAACCGACAACAAGAGCTGCAACAGTACAGACAGCCCGAGGGTGGACGAAGGTCGAGAGGGGGAATAGGCGCGAGGCCGAAAGAAGCGCGAACGGCGTCTCCATTATGCAGGACCGAGCTGTCCACGTCCTCTACTGGTTCCCCTAACCCCGTCTGAGAGGCCTTGGGTAGCAGTTCTGCACGAGATCAGATCACATAAGAGGTAGCGACGGCGAGCAGACGCCTTTATCCCTGGCGCTAGGCAATTGACGACGTAAACCGCGACCATGGGGAAGAGGTTGACTGCCCGAGCCCCGTAACGTACCCTGTATGGCCGGCGTCCTCTGCAGACATCTAGATAGAGCGGAGTAATGGATTCCAATCGAGAGAGACGGCGGGAGAGACATCGCATTGGAGATAACGACCAGCGGGCGGGTTGCAAACCGAGTCCCACGATCTTGACTGGTCCCGAGCTGGCAAGTTTGTGTGCGGCTGGGTTTGGAAAAGGCGGGAGGATGGGAGAGAAGAGAGAAAAAAAAAAAGGTCGGGAGGTGTCTTATTCGCTAGCTGCGAAGTTGCGTTGCTTCCGACCGTCTTTTGGCATTCGTTGGGTCCTTTAACCAGGGGTGGTTTTGTACAACCACCGCAACTATGTACCGATGTACACTTATACTAGGTTAGGTAGGTGCCGTGTGCGTTTTGCACTCTGGACCTCGCGTACTCCAACCGCGGAAGGAAATGGGGGGGAAATAGAGGACGGGAAAAAGAGGGCGAAAAGGTGAAGATAGAGGAGAGAGATAGAGAGAGATAGAGGGATAACCCCCCCCCCCCCCCCCAGCCCTTCCCGTCGACACACACACACACACACACCTCAGTGTTGAGGCGTCTAGGAAGGAAATGTACGTTGTAGGACGGTAATCGACCCCTGCTACCTTGGTCTGCCCACCGCACGGGGTACAGACTTACAGACACGCCTCCGACGGCTCTCACATTTATGCGCACATCGGATGCCTGAGGCATGTACCTTTGGGTGGGTTTTGAGACCAGCTTAGCGCCTACGCTGGTCAGCTACCATGGAAGGTACACATACCTAGGTAGGTATGTGCCACGACTGCTACCCTGTGCGACTTGCACACTTGACCAGGTACATGCAGTGGCGGCCTGAGGAGAGGGGGGAAAGGGAAAGGTGTAGTATTAGGGGAGCCTAAACCTGCACACCTAGGGCCTGCTGCTGTTACCTTAGGTAGGTATGTACCTACGTACCTATGCGCATAGCTTGGGTTAGGTACTTCTAACGCACATAACATGCCTGCAGGCGCTGTAGGTATGTACGTGCTACGTCTGTACATTAGGTACCTACGGCAGACACCTAACCTGACCTGTTGAACCAACGCGCCTACTCATACACGTATATGAGTTCGTCCGCACCACCTTCCTGCGAATGACGTCTCGTACAGTACTTCCCAACGTACCCAGCCCGGGCATCAAGTCTGGTACACACATGCCTCCTAACTGCCTAAGGCACCGACGTAAGAGGACAGGTAGCAGGTAAGCCTGATGAACCCCTCCTCTCCTCCCTCCCCTCCCCTCCCCTTTCCCATATCCGCAAGAGGGATCGAGGCATCGCCGACGCCAACGCATGACCTTCGTCGAATCTTCCGGCCCAGAGCCACGTCTTGCGGAAAGAGAGACGAGAAGGGGGGGGCGAGGCGGGAGCGAGGGGAAGGTGAAGAGCGGAGAGACGACGAGAAGGGGAGGGCATCGAGTTACCTACCTCCCTACCTAGGTAGGTAGGTGTATGCCACCCTTTCCCCTTCTTCTTCTTCTTCTTCTTCTTTCTGACCTACCTCTTTTTCGTCGTGTATCGCCGACGTCCTCGGCCCGTCCTCGCCCAACGCGCCTTGTCCATCCCTATACGATTGCCTACCTGGCCCAACGTCCGTCGACTTGCGTATACTACCGCCGCTATAGGTTGGATGCGTTGGATGGCGCTGCAGCCTCCTCCTCCTTGGTTGACCTTCGCCGTGTATGCGCTGGAACCGATGCGCTTGGTACAGAGGTGGTTGTCGATAATATCCGTGCTTCCGCTACCCGTTTTTCTGTCCCGCCGGCTGCCCCCAGTGGTTTGCACCTGTCTCTGCTGTCTAGGTGTTCCCTGTCCCCTGTCTCTCTCTCGTCTCTCTCGCCTCTCTCTGCCTCCCTGGCCTGGCCTGTGCCTGGCGGGTGTGCGTATGAGCACCTAACACAGATGTAGGCATGTACGTGCCTACAGGTGTGTATACGCCCTCCCTCGCAACGAGGGTGTGCGCGCCCGTACACGTATATATCGTATGCATGCATGTATGCGCATCTGTATCGGTATAGGCGAGGCGGGTGTCTGTAGTGTACGGGTGCGGGAGTGTGTGGGCGTGGGTGTGGTCGTAGGCTGCGCATGGTATGTACATACATGCGTGTGCGCGCGCGCGTAAGTTCTGTCCTGGCTGCATACACCCATCAGGTACCTACATACCGGCCTGCCGGCCTACCTACACGCACATACACACACATACACACGAACAACACATGCCTCTTCTTCCATTCCGTCCGACAACATACATCCCTATGTCATTCTTCGAGGCAGCCGCCGGCGCATGTGTGCCCGTGCCTGTGCCTGTGCCAGCGCCAGCGCGCGTGTGTTGTGTGCTTGGATGTGTGCTGTCGCATTTCGCCCATATCTAGTTCATCCCATTGCCATATAACCCCTCTTTTATGGTCCCCTAAAAAGTGCTGCTCGAAGTTTTGTGCCTAGTCCGTCCCGTCTATCGATTTTTTTTTCCCTCTCCATCTCCCTCGCGGGCGTGCCGAATTATTGCTGTGTCTAATCCTTTCCGGCCTGGCTCGTTCGTTCCCTTTAAGAAGGAAACGAAAACCAGCCGCGCCTTTTCCCCCAACTTCCTCCTCATCCTCCTCCTCCTCTTCTTACTATTACTGTTTATTTTACTTGTTATTTCTCGTTTATTACTAGTCTCTTTTACCCCGTCCGCTACTTACCTTGCCCGTCCCCGCTTCGCTATATATGTATAAACCAGGGCGGCTCTCCTAGCTGGATTATTTATTCACTTACCCATTTGCCTTTTATTTGCACTCGGTTTTTTTTTTATTATCAATTAGTTTTCACTGCTACCTCCTCGTCGGGGACCGCTGCTGTGGACACGCTAGATCCTCCCTGTCCGACGTTGTCTCTCCCTCTCCCTCTCTCTCGTCGGTCCCTCCCTCACAAAGGCAGACGCATAAACATTGCAACCTGCCCAAGTTGATGACGATACTTCAACTATCCTATAACTCATCCCACCCACCCCAGCCGGCGCTGGGTCGTTTGTCGCGACGGTGACAGACAGACACGGGCTGACGGGCTGTCGGATTTCGTCTTGCTGATCCGTCCCCAACCCGGCCGCTGATGCACCTTTCATGACACCTCCGAGCTTGCAGCTTATCAGCCCAAGCCGAAGCCGGAATCATGCCTCCCAGGCAAAGCCGTCACCAGTCCACGTTTGTCTCTCTGTCCCGGCCTACTGTCATTCTTCTCCCGTCTTTTCTCTTTCGCGTTGTGCCATGTCCACTCGGCGGCTGACATCGTTGCTTCTGCGAGTAGCCGTGAATTCCACGTTGTTGTATTGGGCTCCGGTAAGTCTTCTTTTATTTCGTCGCCAACTCCGGTGTCAGAATCCGCCGCCTTGTCCGAGCTCACCCTCTCTCGCGTCGACACTTTTGGGGCGGGGGGCTTCTTTTCTTTTCCGTCGTGCCCTCATCTGATGCGTAACCGCCGCTAACCTTTTTTTTTTTTTCTTCCTTTCGCTAGGCGGTGTCGGGAAGAGCTGTCTTACAGGTAAATGCTCCTCGCTCCAGCTCGTTCCGATTGGACCGAGTCGAGCTGGGTCCCAACACGATCTATCCAAAAATTCTCACCCATCGTCTCCCGATTGTAACGAGTCGACTTGCTAATGAGTCTTGCTGATTTGTGATAGCTCAGTTTGTGCACAACGAGTGGATCGAGAGTTATGACCCGACGATTGAGGACTCGTATCGCACTCAGGTGTCAGTTGATGTAAGTGCTCGACACCCCACTGCATCCGATTGGCTTGGCATTTGATGACTACTAACACCTTGCGGACAGGGTCGCCAGGTAGTTCTGGAGATGTAAGACATCACCATCCTCATGATATGATTCATTGTTTTTCTTTTCCCGTCCTCCTCTCTCTCTCCTCTACCCCGCTGTGCTGCCGTGCTAACGTAGAACAGTCTAGATACCGCGGGGACGGAGCAGTTCGGTTGGTCAACGTACAAGCGTGTTGCTGATACGTCTTACTCTGCTAACTCGGCTCCAGTTGCGATGCGGGATCTATACATGAAGACTGGTCAAGGCTTCCTTCTAGTCTTTAGCATCACCTCGCCCTCGTCGTTGGACGAGTTATCAGGGCTCCGTGATGAGATCATTCGCATAAAGGACGACGAGACTGTCCCGATTGTCATATGTGGGAATAAAGCGGATCTTGAAGACCAGCGGCTAGTGCCACGGACTAAGGGCTTCTCCATCTCGCAGAGATGGGGTGCCCCGTATTATGAAGCCAGCGCTCGGACAAGGAGTGAGTAGATCTCTTCCCCAGCGCGCCGGACGTGCATCGAGTCTTCCCAAACGCGGAATCGAACCCCCAAACATCGCCAGGACGCTTACACTAACGCCTTAAAGCCAATGTCGACGAAGTCTTCATCGATCTATGCCGGCAAATGCTGCGGAAAGATGATGTGGTGGACCATTCCATCGAGCAATCAGACAATAAGGTCGAACCCTACTCCCTCTCTTACTATAAAAAGCGAAGAAGGCGGAGGGACAAAGACCGGGATCACAGCCACCGTCCTAGATGCGTCATTCTATAGTAGTTACGCAAACTTACGATACCCATGGCTGGTCGAGGATAAAAGGCCATATCGAGACCCGCGGGGCCTTGTGATGTGTGATGGTTTACTTCCACCACGAGGCTATCCTCAGTTATACATGCCGACCAAGTCGGAAAAAAAATTTTAGCCTCGCGCCGAGAATTCCGATGCTTGCCAACAATGTCTTCTAGACTATGAGGCACAGCGGCTTGAGGAAGACCGGGAACGTTACTCTCGACCCACCAGCCCATGCGATGCCTCCCACGACAAGTCGCCCATCTCTCCTCGCTCATTCTCGGCTAATTTCCTACCGTCAATTTCCGGACCGAAGTGCTTCTCGCTTCCGTAAACCGAGAATCCGTGGGGCATGGTAGATGGCGGGTTCGTCGTCGTTCTGCCATGATTAATGGCACAGCATAACACACGATGACGGTTTCCACACGACGACAATAGTATCGTTTCTCTTCCTACAAGTTTCCACAGGAAAAAGGCGGGAAAGGTCCCTGGAGCGGCCACTTGTCGATGAAATTATCACGTCGTTTCCTCCTATTAGTCATTTCTCGCAGGTTTTATTACATTCAAGAGAAGCCGGGATCTCAAGATCCCACATTGCCCAGGCAAAACCCTCATCACCTCCCACATCAATCACATCAGCTGCGGAACCGAGCGGATGCACCCGCAGACCCCCCCAACCTCTTGTATGTGAACTATATATATATATATACCTATACATAGGGCGGACACTCACTCAACCCCCTTCATCCCGCCCCCTTTCCGGGAATGGATATACACGCATATATACCCTCTTACAGCGAGTCGATGCGTCACGCATGGCTAGGACGGATACCGTATGCAATGAGTAGGCTATCTAGGTAGTTAAATCAGAAACGTTAACTAATACGAACCGCCGACATCCTGACGTCGGGAGTCAGAAATCGTGCTCCAGACATGTAACTAACCCCCTCAGCGAGCTCGGAGAACCAAGCTACTTAACCCGCCAGGTAGTCGCGGCGTAGGGAGCACTCGGTCGACGGCTCGGAGAGCAACTCTGCCACGGTTCCCCCGCGCCGCTTCCCCGGCCCGAGGACCCTGCTCCTCCGGCACCAGGCTGCGCGGGATCGGCGCCGGGTCCCGGAGCGCCTCCCGCTCGCCGCCGTAGGCGTATGTCCGATGCCGCACATGCATAGCCACGTGCAAGAGCAAACCACGACGCCTCCCCGCACCCCCGCCCTTCCCTTCTCCGCACGAAGGCGTACGCGTGCATACTCCTCCTCCTCCTCGAACTACGGCGAAGAGGCGCAAGTCGAGCCGGGGCGAAAGGGACCAGTTGCGACTCGCGGTGCGCCGAGAACCGGCATTCCCCGGGGTCTGCCTTGCCTCGCTCCACGCGCACGCGTGGGTAGGTAGGTAGGGAGGTGCGGATGCGGCCTCGCTGCCAAGGCGGTCTGTCTGTCCGTCGCGGCCGAGGCGGCCCGGGCGGAACACCACGCACTCACACACAGCTCCTTACCGCGCAGGTACCGGTACCACTCGCCGTGTATACACAGTTAGAGTTCCTCCCAGCGCACCGGTATAATGAACTCATCCCCCGCCCGACCAAAGCCCTAGGACCGTATATCCGACAGACAGATGGGATGGGAAGGGGGGAGAGAGTTTTCCGAGACGCCCGGCCCGCCCGCTGCCGGCCGATGTCCTACGGTTGCTGGTCGGGTTGGCCGCGCGGTTGAGACGTCGTAGAGTATAGGCATCGGCGGCGCATAAGCCCTAGGTAGATGTAGATAACCGTATCGCGGTATGACCGGATAGTATTCGGCAGGTTGGTATTGAGGCTTCGAAACTACCTTCCTGCCCGCTTCATCTACGACGACGGAACTAGGCTTTTTCCCCTTTCTGTATCTGCTACGGGAATAGTAACCCCCAAAGTTAATGTATACGCGCGATTCGGCTGTGCAGACTCGGGCCATATTGCAGTATTGTAGGTGTCTTGTGGCCGGGTGCGCCTGGTTACAGTCAATCTGGGATGTATGTGCCAAGGGCTACCGAACTGTTCCAACTTCGTGGGAAGGCCCGTTCTATCACTGTATCGGTCGGTATCGCAGATACGCCCCTCACCGCTACTCCCCCTCACCCAAACGACACGATATCCCGCAATATTACCTCCAACTTCCTGTGACGCGTATAGAGCTCTCTCTCTAGCCTCCGAGGTAGTGTTCGTCGCGTGCGGTGATAGGTGAGAAGAGAAACTGGGGTATGGTCTGTGGATGGGGAGGGCAGCCGAAGAAGCTAGCCAGTCGATTCGTCGTAGGATTTTCGCGAGCGAGAGGCGGGCTCCGCTGGGGTTGGCCGAGATGAGGGCAGCGCGCTTCATTTCGCCGCTAGGTAGGCGCTCTAGGTTGACGCGGGATTTCCGAAGTCGCGGCTTTTTATTCATGTACGAAGCCCACCCAACCGCCAGCATGTGGTGTATCAACACTAGATGAGAGCAGCAAAACGAGAGAACGGTGAGGCTTGCGATAATAATCTACTTATCAGCACGTATAATTATCGGCGCCCCATTTTTCATCACCGGGACCTTTGAATAAGCTGGATGGAGGCTGTGGAGATTGTTCTTAATCTCCCACTGCGTAGCCTTGCGACTTCGGCCCAGAATAATACTTGAGCGTTGAGGGTTTCACCTAGATTCGTAATTTACGTATCGTGAGATACCAATGATGTGAGAGTGCCGTCTATATTACCAGGGTTTTCCTTTTCGCACTGGCTTTGCTGCAGGAGATGAGAACTCGGTAGGAAATGTCCGCAGGTGTATAATCGTGCCTTCGTCTCGTAGGTAAATTGGCGAGGGGAGGTAAGATCGGCAGTTTTCAGGCGTTGGAGGATCTGGCCTCTAGATAGCGCTGCAGGGTCCTCTTCTGGAGTGCCCGTTGCTCATTTACGACCTCCCATAGCTCCTCGTTCTCTTTCCGCAGTTCCTGGTCTCCGACGGGGTCTTCGGCCGGCGTCTGGAAGGCGATAATGGCCTGTTCCAGCACATCGCTCGGAAAGCCTTTCGAGCTAAGCATCCTGCTAAACCTCGTGTCTTCGCCTGCGAGTTCAGAATCGAGCTGAGACGTAAAGTTGTAGGTTCGGCTCCCGAGAAACGGTTTGATAACCGTGACAGGCCTAGTAGGGCGCGGGGCAGGAAGTGGCGAGATGAAGACGACGTTGGTGATAGAGGCGTTGAGATTGGTTAGCTCGGTGGAGTCTGCACGACTGCTAAGGTCCCATCGGAGGACCTGGCCTTGTGGGTGGCCAGATATCAGTATCGTACCATCGTAATTCACGGCCATGCATGATGCTGGACCTGCCTGGCGGGGCGTGGCACCGAAGGCGGAGGAAACCTGGACGGCCATAGAGCTATCCTCGACGCTCAGAGGGCCCAGCAATGCCTTTTCGGCGAACAGCTCAATTGCGTAGAGCGATCCGTCATCGGACGAGACATAAATAGCGCGCGCGCACGGGTCGAGACACAGGCAGAGAGGGAAGCTAGGGAACAGTAACGTCCGCAAAGCTACACCCAACTGATAATTCCAGACGACGCAGGACTTATCTCTGCTCCCCGACACGCAGATGTTGGTGTCAGGGTTTACGCTGTGGCCTACAGCTAGCGACGTGACAGCAGCTCTATGGTTTGAAAGCGTCTGCATCGGCTCGTGCTCGATCGTCGAGTCGAGTTCCAGCAGGCGGGGGACAGACCAGACATGAAGATTGGAATCCTCGGATCCGGTGACGAGGTGATAGGGTGTGACGGCCATGCAGGTGACTGCCTGGACATGGCACGCGGGCGTGGTGGCCTGCCTACCGGTGCAGATCTATACAGGGTATTAGTAAGCTATAGCAACAGCTAGCGATCTGTTACCCATGTTGGCTGACTGACCTCCCATACGATCACTCTCCCCTCCTGCGATCCTAGGAAAAGCACGTCGCCCAATAGAGCGACGCTACTGATGCGCTCCGGGAAGGTAACCAGAGCTTCCTGGCTGCCCTTGCTCCTCGAGTAGACGTGGACGGTCGACTTCTCATCCTGGGCAGCGAATATGTGGGTGTCGCTGGCGGCTAGGCAGTTGCGCGGGGCGGTGCTTCGCTTGAAGGTGTTCGTGGTGGCGTAGCTCGGATGGAGCGTGAGCTCGTAGATGCCGGCGTCCTTGGGGATGGCGGTGTTGTTGGCCAGCGGAGGCCCGGATACGGACACGAGATAGCTCTCCGCCAACATCCCTCGCTCATCTAGCCCTCGGAGGGCGAAAATCCTGCGAGGTGAGATCCCCTGATGGTGGCCAGTGTCAGATCATTATAGGCTGGCCGTCTGGCAACAGGAAACGCGGGGCTATGGGCCGATATGTCGGGATTGGCGGGTTGGTAGAGCTGGAATGCAAGAGAGACGCAAACCAGTCCTGCAGGATTCTGAGGATGTGGTCGTTGTGGTTGTCGCCTCACTTCTCGCTAGTTATGTAAGATGGGTTTGAGTAAGTGGTGTTCTTGCCTGCTCTGTGGCTTTCCCTTTTTCTTCTTTTTTTTTTTTTTGCTCTTCCTTCCTTATGCTTTTTCGCTTCTCCCCGCAAATTCTTATTGGCAGCTGCCAATCTCGTATGACAGCCCCCACCGAACTCGCCAGTTACGGAGTAGAAGGTACCTGAGGAAGGAAGGTCGATATCTGAATGCTGACATAAATAGGGGTCGTGCGGCGAGGTACCGGGTACATATCTACCGACTGGGCGCCTCCTATCATAACATAACGGCCTGTAGGTACCTAGAACCAAAGGCGGTATGCAAGTCGGGTGGGACCGGCAATGCGGCGTCAAGTACCTTGGTTAAGCCTCACGACTTGGCGTCGGGGCTCAACAGGGGATTGCGGGGTCAGAGCACCTGCTCAAACTTTGGTCACCTTCCTTCTCCAACTACCTAGGTAGGTAAGTCTCGCCTGCGATCGGAGGCATTGCCTTGGGTTAGGAGGTACCTAAGGTAGGTAGGTAATTGTAGTGCTCTGAGATGTACCTTAGGTGGGCATCTGTGTACCTACACCTGAGGTAGGTACCCACACTATGGCACCGTGAGGTACCTACATGTGTGTGCATCGTGTATATATAACCCAGCTCTCTCCGACAGCGGACGCGCACCGGTTGGCAGCACAAGTCCACACGGTTGTGTTCGTATCTGCCAAGGCCTTGTGTAGATGGCTAGCTATTAGCTGTTGGGCACACACCTCACCAATACATGACCTACCTGGGGAGAGGAGGTACGTACGCGTACGTGCCCGTGGTTCACGAAGGAGGCCTCTGGTATGAAATGGACGTGTGCCCAACTGACGGGCGTCCGAGGTGATCGGTAAGAATACCTACCTACCTACCTCCTACCCATAGCTCTGCGTTACGGTTGTACCCAGCTGACGTAGGATGTAGCTACTGCGCATGCACAGTTGGAACGGCAAGGCGGCGCGGGTGGGCAGGGTGACATGACTGATGCCTCCCCATGGCCGCTTGGCGCGAGGCGCTCTCGATACATCCCGTACATTCTGGTCAGACTCGTCACATTTCGTCATTCCCGTCTCCGTTCCCATCCCCGTATCCCCGATCGTCCTCCTCCCATACCACGATGCGAGAAAGCTTCCAATCGCTCCGCAGCTACCTCGATCCATGCTCTCTACCCGACTCCCCTACGACCCTGCTCCGTCGTTTGGCTAGACCTGCCCCACCCGTGGCCAGTCTTCGCGGGTGGCTGCATGTCTCGCACCCTCTGAGGACAATATATATCTGGATGAGCACCGTGGGCTTCCAGTCCTGGGATCTGGAAAAACTCGATGGCCGGTTGCGTGCGTAACGAGCTTCCAATTCATTTCCTGTCCACACCCGACACTTCGTTTTCTTGGGTTGAAGGCCGCGAGCAAGCCGGCCGCCACCTAGAATATATCCTCATTGGCTACCGTCGTATTGCCCTGCTCGAGAACGGTTCTGCTTATCGGAGGCGGTGATGCTGGGGTGGGCCGTGGCAGGCGGCGCTAGATCCTACAACCGACGATAGCGCGGCAGCCTGTCTGGGCTGGCTCGTGGCTGGCCAATCCGCGCCGCCGTGCTCTTGAGCCTCGAGAGCGAGCAGACAGGCAGATCCCACAGGGTCGATAGGGTGCATACCATACATGCTGCCGCGATTTCTACTTGCGCACTGCATTTGAATGGAGCAGCAAACGTGGTCACCCGTCTGTCGTGTCGCTTGCCAACGGCATCAGGCATCGCAGAGGTTTCTGTCTTGACGCAGGGGAGGGGACACAGGGCTTGATTCAACCCAGATTTGGATCTGGGCACGTCGGTGAGTAGGCGACCCCATACACGATCCACCGGCCGAATCGGTGCAGGTGGGCAGGCCTTAGGAGGAGGCGCGAGATCCCCTGCTATCTGGCTGTTGGGGGCTTTCGATCTCTCGCAACCATCACACACTCTTTTCCGTGAAAATCATCCCATAGCTCGTCTTGCGGCATGATCAACCCTCGCCGCCCATGGGCCTAGGTCTTGTCAGCAGTGACACCTCGTCAGAAAAACCCCCGGATTGGGAACACTAAAAATATGGTGCGGTACGCTGTAGTCGATTGGCTAACCGCACCTGAATAATTTCCAGATAGAACGGCACTGTTGCATCGTATACGCTTGGCGGTCGAAGTTTTGGATACCTCAATTAAATTGTCTGATTGGCTGCCAGCGAGGCCTGTCGGTGGTTGATACTACCCTAGAAGCGATCCCTTGGCGAGAAGATCGATGGGCGAGTCACCAGCGTCCTAAGGAGTTGAGTGAGAGGGCGGCACGCACAGCGCACACGCACACGCACGCGCTGGCTGCCGGGTAGGAAGAAGCAAGAGGGGTTGCCTCTTTCGTGGGAATGGAGGTTTAGGTATGTCTTAGGCCGAATGTCTGTCATACCTACCTCCCTGTATCTCGGGAGCAGGATGCTTGGTGCCAGCCGCGGTGGGAATGGGATGAGTTCGGAATGTTTTCTATTTGTCTGTTTCTTGTTGATAACTCTGGGGACCTGGGATGGACTGAGGTCCCACCCTTTTTTCCGTATCCCTTTTGGCCTCTGCAACCCTCTGCGACCTTCGCCCTCGCCAACAAACCCCCTGGCTGTCCGGGGTCCGTGGAATTCATCTCTGTCGAATTACGAAAACCAACCCATCCGTGAGCACAGGTCCATCCTTCGCCGGGACCCCTGCCCATAGCTCGACTTTTCTCTGGGTCTCTGGATTTATCTGGATTCCTGGCCCAGTGGCAGCCTTTTTTCTCCCACGGCTTGCTTTGTCCCAGTTTCTCCGGATTGTCTTCGACAGCCGTCTTAAACATTGCGTGCGCCCCTTGCTTCGCGCGATCCCTTTGAACCCGAGAGGCTGCCGCAGACCTGGACGAATTGAAGGTGGGAAACATCGCCTATCGGCAGTCTTTGGCACCCGGAGAAAGGGATTGGCTTATGGGAGATCTCATTCCCTGGCCTTTATTAGACCCTGCGACGCCACCGAACCGATCGCGTCGGACGCGAAGACGAGCACTATGGAGCACTTTGAGCCTCTGACCTTTGAGCCTCTCATGAGCTTCAATTTGCCAGAGCTCCTAGCCGTGGATTTGGAAGAGTCGGAGGATGTATTCAAGTCAAGACAATTGACCGCTGGGCCCCCAGCACCTTCATTGGCCGACGACGGGACCAAGAGACGATATTCACTGCAGGACAGTTCATTGAGCGCTGGCCCTTCATCCCATCCATTGGCAATGACGTCGAGGGCTAAATCGCTACAAAACGTCAACGAGACACAAGCACATTTTCTGGCGGTACACCACGTACCGAAACCGAGCAACAGTGATTCAGATTCGGCCAGCAGCGAATCGTCCGGTGGCCTGGCGCCCCCCTCAATTCGCACGCGAGACGTATCGGTAGTCACCGAGGCCACCTCGATCACATCCGAGAAGAGGGAATCGCCCAGGCAATTGAAAGTCTCTGTTCGCTTAGAGAACCATGCTGGTGAGAGCTGGATGGACCTCGACGCCGAAGAAGCACCTCCCACGGACCGAAGGCACTACAGCATGATGAACATCTCGTCGCCTAAGAAGCAGATATCCCTACGCCGTGACATGGGCGAGCTACGAACTATGTCGTTAAATTCGGCTACCCCGCGCCCCGAACTTATCAGCCCTTCAACGACATCTTCCGTGATGTCGCCTATACTGTCGCCTACTTCTGCGAAGTCTCCAGATACGCAAGAAGAACCACCAACTCCCGCCAAGAAATCATTAACCTGCCCGACTTCATTTCCCACGCGGCGGTCTTCTTTGAAGCACCGGGATTACCCTCTCCTTCCCCAGATCAGTGTCTCTCCTTTCCTGCCACCCTCGCCCAGCCAGGGATTACCGACGCAGCGTAATGACGGCATGCTATTGCCGGGAATGAAGACCTCACCCATAGCTCCTCCACCCAGGGTACCAAATAACAGGGTAACCGCACAGGGTGACCATGGCGACGACGGTAGGACGAGTTTATATCCAGACGACGACGAAGAAGTGGAAGAAGGGGAGCGGGCGGTGGGGGAGGCGGAAGAAGACGACGACGATGACAACGAAGACGACGGTGGTCACGACCTCGAAGCAAGCGAAGTCGAGCAATTTATCCGCCCGGAAAGCAACCAAACTCTACAGATAGCTCCTCCCGGTGTTGATGTCGAATCATGGCTGGAATCCAGTGTCGACAATTTCCCTTATTACGCACAAACCAGAGCCGACGGCACTCCCGCTCCCTTGCCGCTCCCCCCGGAGGTTCTCGACACGCTTCGGGTTTCCATATCTTGCTTTCCGGAAACCATGCTATTGTGCTCCAGCCTCTCTATCGAGACTATCCGGGGCCATTCCAAGAAACTCAGGTACAAGGCATCTAGTCTATATTCGGAGGTCCCTACGTCGTCGGTGGACCTTACAGACCAAACCAAGCAACCAAAATGGAGGTGGCTGCCAGTGAAGAAGCAGCCTCCACCCCCCAGCCAAACGCCATCCAGCCCGCTTCGAAGTGAGGTTATGGACACGTCCCAAGACCCAAGATACAGCCCATCCTGGCAGAGGAAGTCAGATTGGTCTGCGATTCAGAACTTGTTTCCCTCTGGAACCGATTACCTCTGCGACGCTCTCTACGCCCACTTAGTGGCATATAACTACGTGACCTCGCTGTGCCCCCGGTCCGCACTCATCAACCCGACCGTTTCTTCCTCAAGACCGACTTCGAAGTCCTCGACGACGCCGTCAGAGCTGAGCCTGGGCCTCTCGGTAGACCTTCGCACCTCCTTCGATATACGTGCCTCGATCTCGGACACTGGTGCGATCCCACGCAAGGCTGCAAGTCTCTTGGGTCTACAGGAAGACCCGGCCGCGCCGATACCCGAACCCCCGCCATCGCGGGCTCTCCATCTACGCAACAAACGATCTTTCTTCGCTCTTTCCAAACACCCTACTTACCCGGAGAGCAGCAGACCGGCAACGGCGACGGGCGGCATGGGCGGTCGCCGCCAGACGTCGGCCGACCATAACGAGCAGGCGTTAAAAGATCTACGGTTGGGTCTCGCAAAATGCATTTCAAGGCTTGTCGCCACTCTACGGATGACCAACAGCGGACATATTACGGGTGCGGATGTCAGCAGCCAGCGCAAACGGGAGGATGACCCTGATTTCATGCGCGCGCTATGCGAGATCGTGCGCCTCTCCGAAGAGAGGTACATGTAGGATGCGTAGTCGATATCCGGTGTCGCAATCGCGCCAGACGCCAGTCCAACCTCGTACGCGCCAATCCCGCGTGACGATACCCACAGCCATAACCCAACGAGAGAGGTATAGGCAGACCTACCATCAAGCAATCCGCCCATTCACCTGAAACCCCGGGTGCCTATCGAGGATTCTACGAAGGATCTCTTCGTGCCTCCATTTTTTAACCCCTACGATTCCCTTCTCAACACGAATGCGGGTGCAGCACGATCTACACTCGCTAATTACTGCCGCCAATTTATTTCCTCTACACATTTTACTATAATGCACTTTCGCTTTATCGCCACACCCTTTATTGGAGAGGTGGTTAGCTGCCTAATAAGAGAACGGTCGGAGAGAAGGGAAGTATCTGTACCCCTAAGCGGTGCATTGCGTGCTCAAATATTCCTTGGGGATCACGCGCCCGTTGCAAAAAGAAGAAAAAATCCCGAGGAGGAGAGAGAAGAAAAGGTCGTGCTCGAGAGGCGGGGGCGATAATGGAATCATATGCATGGGACACGGTTAAGGGGGACGCATGCCTCGTTCATAGATTAAGATACCTCTCCATATTGACTGGCGTACTGGGGAGGCGTGGTAACTGGAGTTGGCCAATGTGGGATTGCATACCCCCCTAGATCCCCCTCCTTAACCGGGAGGCGATCAAGGAGAGGAAAGGCTCCAGGGGAGTTGGGAGTTTTCTCTGTATACTTACCATGTGCACGATCTGCAGCACTAGATAGTAAGACAAGCGTGGGTTTCCTCCTCTGCTAGAAGAAACAAAGAAAAAGCGAGCTATCTAGGACGTCTCACATGAGCTCGTCTGAATCCCCGATACCTAGTATTCGTCGAGTTGACTTCCGTTCCTCTTGATACCGTCTCCTACCATAGTATAGATTATTATAACAGCAGGGAACAGGGAACAGCAGGGGGGGCCGCGAACTAAGCTGTTATCGGCGCCGCGACCTGGGTAACAACTGATATTCAACATTTTTATTATGCTCAGCAAAAGTCGTCGCACAAAGTCATTAACGTACGGATATTAATGCAGATCTAGTTCAGGTACTATAGCCCCAATCAGGAGGTGTTCCGGGGAAACCCATCTAATGGGCATCTATGCCTTTCGCAAACAAGAAAGGAGAGTTCCGTGACCACATACCTAGACCTGGACCTAGACCCGGACCTGGGCCTAGTTAAGCTAGAGCCAGGTAGCTGAGATATCAAGCCTCCCCCCGGGAGCGCCAGGAGACAACCTCGGCTGTTATAGGAGGCTAATCTTACCTACGTGGCACCCAAGTTGTTAGCACGGCTTGGTCTGGTCGACTTATCTAGGTAGGTAGGTAGGAGGTTAGACAGTTACCTAAGTATGTGCATACCTACACTTGTATAGCTTTGCCTACCACCTATATAAGGCAGTGGTTCGCAGCAAGATAGGACAACTGATATTCATACACGTATATACAGGGTAGCAGGCCAGGTAGTTAGTAAGCCACCCCCGGATATCTTCGAGGGCCACGTTAGGCGGTGCAACAACTGCCAGGCTGGTGAAACGCGTATTAGCGGGAGCGACCGTGCGTGCGATGCACACACGGCCGACCGCGCTGTGCGCGTTATATCCACCAAGGCAATTCGTTCTAACTTCTCTCTCTCTCCTCTCTCGACCTCGCTCCCCCCTCCCCTCCCCCACCCCTGGCCTCCCCAATACCGACATGCCTCCCCTCGCCCTACCTCCCTGCTCCCTCCAGTAATAGCCGGGCCCTTATTGCATATGTATATGCACTGCAGGCAGGCTCCACGGGATGACAGCTCTGCCTGCGCGCCATCAGGGGCGGGGGGAGGACCCATGAGAGAGCGCCGCACAGCGTACGACACCGCGCATCGTGACGCGCGTGCGGGTGTACGCCGCCGTGGATTGGTATTTGGATAGGTACGTGTGTAGATGAAGAGGTAGAGAGGCAGAGGGGGGAGAGGTGAGGGGACGGAGGACAGCCTGGAGAGGACGGCGTCTCGTCCTCTCTCGCGCCGCACCCTCTCACGCATACTAACCCCCCCCTCCCCCGTGCTAGGTACCTCTCATGGGCATAGCTCGCCGCGTCTATACCCTGGGTCTATGGAGTCTCTCATTTCCCCCGAGCCCGCAAATCAAACTACTACGCCGTGCGCAAACACATGCCTACGACGTATATAGGTGTCTGTATGCCTACGCAGATATGCAGAGCCAGGTCTTTCGGCTCGACGTCCCGAAGATCATCGCTATCCCCTGTGTGACGTAGGTCGATACAATGTTGGTATAGGCAGGGTGTCTGCGCATGTAATATATGCATCGTGCCCACGCATGCTACTTTACCTACTCATAGGCGGATAGTATGCCCCTATCCCAGACCTGGTCCTCCTCCTCTCCGCCATGCCACGCGTCCCGAATACCTAAGTCAAAACCGGCCTACCTACATGCATACCATGCGCGCGACAAGCAAGCAGCCGCACAAGACGACGACGCCTCAACGCCCTTTCCCATGTTCCAGCCCGTTCATCCCATATAGCTCAGACGCTGGCTACACGTGCTCCCGTCCGTTGCGCGCCAGCCCACCTCGTCGTCCGACACGTGCGAGACACGCTTATAGATGCGCCCATTTCCGATAGATAGGCGTTCGAATTCGTCCCCCCCCCTCCCCCGGTCCCCTTCCTCTTTCGCACGCGCGCATATGCACCCCCCCGCCCTCAGTTGAAGTCCCCCTGGTCTTCGAAGGGATACCGGTCGTGCAGCACCGCGCTGCCCATCTGGCCCTTCTCGGCGAAGTCGTCGAGGCCGGTGAGGCCGCTCGACGCGCGCGTCGCGGGCCAGGACGTGCTGTCGCCGCCGCTGCTGTCGGGGTAGGGCAGGACGACGCCGCGCCTGAAGACGCCGCTCCCGTTCGCAACACCACCGCCGTCGCCGCGGCCGTCGCCGCCACGGCGGCGCAGCGGCAAGTGGTCGACCGTGGGCGCGGCGAGGCGCCCGCGCATGCTGAAGGTCTTGGCGTGGGCGTTGCTGAGGCCGAGCATCCCCGCGGTGACGAGCAGCAGCACCATGAATACGACGGAGCCGGCCTGCGTCATGTTGCCGCTGAATGCGGCGACCATGTACACGGTCAGCTTCGCCGCCGCCTCGAGGTATCCCTCGACATGCGTCTTGGCGCGCAGCCACGTAGTCGCCGTGATCGCCTGCAGATCCTCCGCCATCCCGCGCAGACACACCGACCGCCCGTGGCCCAAGTCCACGATGTACTCCGTAAGCAAGTTGCCAGGTTCCGGCTCCTTCGGCGATGGAAACGGTGACGACGGGGTCGGCGACGCCGGCGGTGATGGCTTCGGCTGTGATGCGGGTGGCTCTGGCTGGGAGCGCTGCTTGATCACCCAGATATTGAGGATGCGGGAGAGCATGAGAGCTAAGAGAGAAGCTACACCCCACCCTGTAGTTCGTTCCCAATGGTAAAAGGTGTTAGCTGATCTGGTTCCCCGCATGAAGAGAGAGAGAGAGAGAGAGAGAGCAATCGTAGATGAGGCGAAGCGAGGGTGGAGAAAGGATGGAGGGAGACTAACATTCCTGGAGCAATATCATGAGCACGAAGGCGGCCACTGTCAGCACAGGGCTCGCGAGGTATAGCAGATGCGAGAGCCGGCCCAGGTCAGCGCTCTGATCCTGCCAGATAGTAGCTCGCTGGCCGGCGCCCGGCCGGCGCGTCGCCCGGCGTCGCCAGTGGCGACTGCGGTCGGGAGGCATGCCTACGTCGACGGTGACAGTGCGGCCAGGCAGGCCGACGCGCTCCAGATAGCGGCGCGTGGCGCTGTTGGCGATGTCGTGCGTGGAGGTGCGGCCGCCGTAAAGCTCGACGGCGCTGTAGGTGTCAACCCCGCCATTACGACGACCGCCGTCGTCGCCTCTGCCATCGCTGCCACGGCCCGCGAGCTCGTCAGCCGCCTGTTGGTAGTGTAGGCCGGGTGCGAGAAGCAGTGCGTCGAGCCAGGAGGCCCCACCGGCAATTCGGGTCCGCTGTGCGATGGTGCCGAGGTCTGCGAGCGCGAGGAGTCCCGACGCCGAGATCTGGACCCCCGGGATCGGCGTCTGCGACCAATTCGGGAACACGGCGTCGCGCTTCAGGATGGCCTGGACTGCCTAGAGACGGATGCCGACTTGGTGGTGAGCATAGCACGAGCTACGATGCGTCCCCCACTCTTCGGCTCAAACGGTGAGAAAGAGAAGTGATCTTGGCTTCACCTACCTCCATTTTAACCCCTGCCACCGCTGGCAGAAAAGCCTGCCCCTCGTTGTGCAGGTGAGTTGTGCCGCTGCGTACGAAGTGCCGGGGTCGAGTTCGTGCTAGGCTACGGCGACGTCCGAACGGGTGAGAGTGGGGGATCGGAGCCGGTACTCCGGACACGGCCACTCTGTAGGCTACGGGGTCAAGGAGGTTGACGTGAATGGAGATGGTGAGAGAGAGGGAGAAAGAGAAAGACGAAAAGAAAGACGGAAAGACAGGCAGAGAGAGTCAGATACGGATTGATGGTCGTGCCTATAAGACTGTTTTTATATATACACCTACGTCGGCGTAGCCTCCTTCCCCTTTCTCATCCCATGTGAATCATACACACACCCGCACCTTCACACACATGTTCGCGCACACATGTAGTAGCGCCCACCCGCCGATCCAACCACGGCAGGGTCGCATCCCTGTGGTGCACCCCGAACACGGCCGGCTCGGGCTGACAGTGAGCATCCTGTCGTGTGTAGTGTGCGTAGGACAGACTCATATCTCGCGTATTGACTTATCTCCCCGCTGCTGATCTTGCAGGGGGGGCTCCGCGCCACGATAGGCTGCCGCGACAGGCCAGGCTGGGGAGTTGTCGAAGCAACCCGCCCGCAGGCCAACACCCCCCCAGATTGGCCAATGACACGCCCGGATGGGCGCATCACGGGTTCGGGCCACCGTGGTGTAGGGGGGGGGGACCTCAACACCCTCCCGCGTCAGACTGCGGAACATGGCCTCTATCCCGTGGCAGGGTGTGCGAATGGCCTCGCCCTCAGCACGACATTGCGGCGAGTAGGCATGCGTGTGTTCCTGGAGGCGCGCATTAGCCGGATCGTTCCGAGCTGCCTGGTTCGTCGGGCGCAAATGATGAAGAGCGACCGTACCGAGGAGCATCACGGGTCGACGTGAGGAGGAGGGAGGGATCGCGGAAATCTACGGGGGGATATCGGGGGAGAAGGGGGTAGTTTATGTACCAGGTACGTATCGAACTTCAACACGTCCTGCGGGGTACCTACTTACAGTACCTGCCTATACTAATGTGAGATGTCTCCAGTCCGTAGGTTACGTAGGTACCTTTGGGGAGGTATAGGTTCAGAGGCAGCTGTGTCCGGGACAAGCATTTTGAAGGTACCTGTGATTACCAGTTGAGAGGCGTGTACTTGGGTCAGGCCCCTTGCGCACCTACCTGCATAACCAAATGTGTAGGTAGGTACGTTGTAGGTACATATGCGGCAGGGTAGGTGTCTCCTGACTATGAACGTATGTCAGTACCCAGTGTATACCAGTACATGGACAGAATGGAGGGTAGATTCTACAGGTGCCTCCTAGTGGTCTCACCACCGCTGTCGGTATCACCACGGTGAACCTGGCCTATTGACACGCAAGACAGGGCGTACCCAGATACCTACCCAGTACCCAAGGGCAGGTACCTGCTATGTAGTAAGGTTAGGTTATTATGTGACCCGGGTGGAGGCGGCTAGACTTTAGCTGCATATCCCAATCGCCAGCCGCAACAGCTGACCTATAAACCGGGCCTGCGGAGCCTGTTGGACCAGCGCGCACACTCGGCGCCTGCGCCTCCAGATGTCGCCTCAAGTGCCGGAGCGAAACGGGCCGGCTTCCATACAGAATCCTTGGGTTGGAAAGGACCCCCTACGCCGTCAGGTCAGTTTTATCGATAAGAGCTCTAGACGTCTACATCCCTCCAATTATCGCCATCTCTTTCCCAAAGCACCTCTCTCATCACCTCCGTAGTCCCTCGCATCCACACATCCACGCATCTCTGTCCACGTCCCCGGCCGTCAACCCCATCTTCTCTTCGTATACCCATCATCGGCCTTTGTCGCCTCGGGGCAGCACCAGAAACGCGGGAAGAGCCGTCACTTGTAAGATGACTTGGAGATGGCTTCCTTACAGCCAGAGCCCACCTACACCGTCTTCGTTCGACTCCCGTTTCCCAGGGACGGGTTTGTAGATCCTCCACCGGTACGTGTTATCGCTACTACTACGCTGCCACTACCATCGCTGTCGTCGCCACCGCCACCGCTACCGTGCTAGCCTGGTCTACCCATCTATCCCGTCATCCTACCAAGAGCTATCTGACGGTACCAAAGGCGAATTGGGATTCGGCTAAAGACGAAGCTCTGTGGAGCATCATCTCCCGGCTCTCTAAGACCGAGATAGACTGTAAGTGCTTCATACCTCCCCATACCCTCATCCGCCTCCATCCCAGTGACCGCGATGTTGACGATGCACGCCCGCGTACCATGTGAGCTAACCGACTCTAGGGAATGACATGTAAGCGCTGCTGACTTCCACCCCTCCCAAAGTCGATAACCTGCCAACTCGGGTTCGTCCCATCCGTTCAGTGCGGACAGGTTCGAGGTCACCGTCGACTTCTTGCTTCAACAGGTTGCCTGGCTTACCGAACGTCACGCGTCCCAAGTACGGGCCCAGATGCGCAGGGCCACAACCATCGCTAAAGGCTCGGCGGCACCGTCACCCCAACCAGGCCCCGACGGGCCATTTTCGGCCGAGCCAATACGGCGGACTGCGTCTGGCGACCGATTAGCACGGGTCCCATCTGTATTATCCATCCGAAAGGAGACCCCGGCGCCCCGCAATGATGGCAGCGTGCCTGGGACACCGTCGAGAAGCACCCCACGGCCGGTCGTGACCCGGACGTCCTCCTCAAACACTGCCGTATACACAACCCGCGGCCTTGGGCTTACCAACAAAGCACCAATCAAATCCACCACCGACGCTCAACGGCATCCTCTGGCTTCGCTTCCCATCGCCGCCGCCACCCACGACTCCGACCCTGACGCCGCTTCGCCGAGAGACACCGAACCCCTTTCGGCATCGGAGTCGTCGTCCTCGAGCCCAGCGCAGTCTCGAATCATCCGCCGGCCGCCGCGCTTCCAGGGCCACGACGCCGAGTCCTCTTTCGCCGACGACGAGGACACGGCGCCCGCCTTCCCGCCCTACAAGCCTGACGCCGACGGATCGGGCAGCGGCGGCCCGCACGATCTCAGCGCAACGGTGCGCGTCAATCCGCCGCGGGACTACGCGAAGAGGCAGCTCAAGGGGTCGTCGGCTCGCGAGCGCGAGCGGGCCCACCAGTCCCAGACCTCCGACTCGTCGAGCAGCTCGATGACGCCCGCGATTAAGAGCATCTCCTCGGACAACAGCCGGCCGGGCGGGCCCCTCTCGCCCCGGCGCGCGACGGAACTCACGAGCCGCAGTCCCGCCAGCAAGGGCAAGGCCCACTCTCGCGACAGCGACGGGAGCCACAGCCTGTGCAGCAGCTTTAGCGATCTCGACGGTAATCCACCCCCACCCCCTCTCTCCCATCACCCCATCTCGTGCCCGGGTATATAGAGAGGGCGACACAGCATCGCTAACGAGGCGGGCATCCTAGACGCATCGGTGACGCAGTCCGCCCTGGAGGAGGCGCTGGCGAGCAAGATGCAGGAAGGCACCGTGGGCAGCCTTAGGGGGACTCTCAGCGCTGCCTTCCGGAGCAGATACCTCCCAGGGTCCAAGCACTAATCCGAGCCGCAGAGGGCGACGGACTTGCGCCGTCGTTCCTCTCACCGTCCGCTGCGGTTCCCTAGGGGTCGCGTTGCCGTTCGCGCGCTTTCTCCTATCCCAACTCTTAAGAACTCGTTCCCTCCCCTCCACACAACCACCCCCTCCCCCCTCTCGGAAATGGTTTCTTGGTTACGGGCAGGATGGAAGTGACCATCATCATAATAATCCAACATACGGAATAGGTAGGCTGGTTATAGGTATACGGTTTGGTTGGTTGCATATACGGCGTTTGTTCTCTCGATCCCTCCTTTGTTGTTACCTTCTCCTCTTGCCTCTGCGCCGTTTTTCTTTTTCTTCTTAGGTTTCTTTTTGCTAGATATACTCGCAAGTGTGCGTCGTCTAGGCACTCTAGGGAGAATGGACTTGGCAGGCTGGGACCGGATGGGACTGGGGCCGGCAGGTCCAACGTTTTCACATACCCAAGGTACCTATATAACCCTAACCTACCTAGGATATAGAGAGATCGTATTTAGACGCAGCGGTAGCGTTTCCGCCTTGCTCCGAAGTCCTCTCTCAATTCTTGGCCTATGGGCAAGGCGGCCTCTATGCCTCAGTCGGGCCGTGCTTCTCGCCGAAAGCTTCTGCAAACCGGGCGTAAATAAGGGACTTTTCTTTCTCCACATGGCATACGGTGGGGGGGAAACACGTGCCCTGAGATGACCAAAATATGATACCGAAAAAGAAACATCGTCCGGGGTAAAAATACGAGCAAAATACAGAGTCTATGTCAGGCACTCCAACAAAATCGTAACGGGAAACGTTTGATGATAACTTAGTTTCGTTGTTGCACGAAGAACCCGAACAGGCTTAACAACTGATGCCATCAGACACGATTATTCATTTCGTATTCCTCCACTTTACATACAGAACCGTCAGGTCAGTTCACGAGAGTAAACTAGGTATGTCCGTATATATCCGTCTCCTCTTTTTTTTCCTTTGGTGCGGGGGGGGGTTCAGATCTGGGCGTATGTACCCCCGACGCGCTTGGCCCGTCGAACAGTGACCCAGCTGTTCCACGTGGGGCTGGGGCTGGGCTCGGCGTCGGGCTTGCCGGCGCCGGGCTGCTCGAGGGAAGAGCTGTCGTCGGGCTTGGCGGAGCCGGCGCGGCTGGTCTCGGGGCGTGCGTCGTCCGTCTTGCCTGCCTTGTCGCGCGTGTCGCCGCCGCCGCCGTTGGGCTGGGCGGCAGCCTCCTCGTCGTTGCGGCGGGCAGGCGCGGTCATGGGGAAGGCGGAGGAGGCGTCGTCGTCGTCGTCGTCGTCGCGGACGCTCTCGGCCGGCCGGCGGTGCTTGCGGGCCCGCCAGACGAACATGCCGCCCACCAAAGCAAAGATAACCACGAGCACGGCGACGATGATGCCGACCTCGACGCCCGCGGACGAGGTGTCGTCGCCGGCGAGGGCGGCTGGGGTCGATCCGCCGTCCAGGGGGGGCCCGGCGCTGTAGTAGGCGTCTGCCTCTTGGACGGGCGCCATCGTTGGTAGGTGGGCGTGGTGTATGTCGGCGTTTTCGCGTCAGGTGTCGGAGGGGGGGGGGGCTCTCGCCTGGGATGCGTGAATACCTACTACGGGTTCCGAGCCCAAGTGCTGGCCGTGTGCATGTTATGGCTTAGCTTACCTGCTACTAGTTAGGTGTCGAGGTGGCCTCGACCACCCCTTTCTGCCTCGGTCGAAGGAGCCGGGAGGAGGTGGCGGGTGGATTGGGGGGGGGGGGTTCGAATTATAGAGATCGAGTTCGCGGAAATTTGTGGGATGTGGAGAAGGGAAAGGAGGGACGGAGAACTGCGACAGCAGACCGAATTTGACATTAGAGACAGGTTTGCTAGAGACAGTTGTTGCCCATGGTGAGAGGGGATTACGATGGGGAGGGAAGGCGCTCGCTGCTGTTGCGGTTTCCTTGGCGGCGTGGTTGCTGGAGGAGAGACACCGGGAAGGTGCTATCCAGAACACAGAGCGCCTGCCCGATACCCAGACGCAATACCTGCGATACTTACGGCAGATACCTGCGAAGCGGATATATCCAGGTACCAGGTACACGACGTGGAGAAGACGACAGCCGCCTCACGTCTGAGATCTCGGGCTGTCGTGCTTGCGGACTTTTACTCCATGTGCTTACACCGAGCGTCAAGTCGTTCATTCTCCTGTTGCCTGGATATCTCCACCTGATACATGTCACCGCCGCCGCCGCCGACGACGACGGCCCTAGACTAGAGCGAAACCACAGCCCGGAGGATCACCCCCCTCACGTCCGAGCCCCGCCAAGTCCAGCCGTGGGAGCGACCACAGGGCGCACAAGAACCGGGCAGGTGAGCAGAGCAGAGCAGCGACACAGACATCCGGGCGAACAAACATCTGGGACGCCCTCCGCCCTCCGCCTACAGGCAGCTGCGCACCGTGTCCCAAGTGACGCACCAGCCGCGGGCCCCGACGTCGGCTACGCGCGCAGCCGTCTGGCGGTCGCACGCAACGGTTCGCCGCCTCGCCCTCGCTGCGATCGATAGACAGGTCGCCCGCTCCTCGGCGGTGATCCCGGCCAGATAGGTTGCGCCCAGGTCCGTGCTGTGGTAGGCAGCCTGGCTCCTCTCAGTCCCTCGGCGTCTCGATGGAGCAGGCAGCCGACAGCTGGGGCGGAGGAGGGGGACCCCTTTTCCGTGATCAGAGCTGAGAGCTAGCTGGGTTGGGTGTGGGACAGCCTGTCTCTGCGTCCGATCCAATCTCCGTCTACGTGTTGACTGCGTGGCACCATCCTGGATGTCGTAGCAGCCAGACGGAAAGGCAGACAGACAGACACCTGCCTCGACGTCTGTGAGATGCACGGATATCTGTCTATCCGCTAGTTGGGTATTTATGTCTTTGTTTCTCTCCTTCCTCCCCGACTCTCCTTCTTACATCCCACCCAGGGCGGACACACCCGCACGATGTGGCTGATACCTTTTGTCCCCCCTCGTCAAACGGGGTGCTCTCGGTATTACCAATGTCCCTGGACGCATGCCCGTCTCCCCCTCCCGCCTTAGGTCACGTAGGTATTCGCTACAGCCGTATATGTCTACGTGTGTCTTGGGCAGCTAAATACCTGCTCGTGATAGCAGGAAATGCGTACCTTCTTTCCTAAACACCTCTCTTGCAAGACCCGTTTGCGTACCTGTAGATAAGGCAAGAAAGTGTTGTGTACAATAGGGGGGAGGGGGGGTAACACCAGGAACCCGCCCTTTCGGCAGCCGAGATTTTGGCTACCGGCGAAGCGTGTCCCCGGCCTTCGTATCCCTCCATTCACTACCTAATGTATTTCCTACTGGTTGTCTCGCTCACCCATCCAACCGTCCTCGCCGACCCCAACCCTGACTCCGGCGTCGTCGTCCTATGGCTAGGGGTATCCGGGGGCGAGTCGAAAGCCGGCTGGTTGAGCCTCCGCACTAGGCACAACCAGCCAACCAGAAAGGGCAAGCGTTGGCGCGCACGAGAGGGAAGATATCTCGGCCTTTTATTTCCTTGTTCCTTTTTCTTTTTCTGGCGAGTAAACAGAAGCAACAGAAACCAAGTATTTGTATGGCATATATACCTACGGCGCCTAGCAGATAGATGAGATAGCTCTTCGCCTTTTTCTTTTCTCTCTCCCCTTCCCCATTCCTGTTTTTTTCTGACCTCTTATTCCCAACCCGAACCATATTATAACCCCGTATATGGTCAATTCGTCGTCTAGAGTGGGAATCTCCTTCGCTCTGCCGAGATTTCGTACCTATCCACTTAACGCATCGTTACATACCTGCTTCCAGCCCAACAAGAAGGTTAGATCATCGCTCCCGCTTCTTGAGCACTGAGGCCGCCGGCTAGATCTTATCCACCGAGGGGCCACGGGCCCCGTTAGCAGTCGACATGGTTGCGACTTCGGATTTCAACTGCTGTCGTCGCCGTCGTTGCTGTTGCGGCGATCCGACCTGACGCCTGGGAAAGGGCCTATCTGTCGATGTCGTTATCTTCTCACCCTTCTCCACGTTCAAGCTCCGGTCCGTTGCGGGTCCTTTGCCTTTCCCGTTTGCGATCGCTACCACCGTCGCCGCCTCTTGCGTCCTCTCCCCCCGCGCTTGGAAGCCGCCGAGCGCCTCCTGCGTGGGACGCCTAGAAAACGTAGAACAGAGGCTGTCCCAATTTTCGCCCATCGACTTCGTCTCGTCCGCGACCACGAAGACCGCCCCGGCGAGGCACGACGCTATGATTGCGATGGTGCAGATCACTGCGCCCGCTCGGTCGCCTTTAGCTACCACCCCGTAATACCTTCCGTCCGGATCTAGCCGTCCCTGGTCCGAGCCGCCTGCCGACGGATTGCCGGCGCTGGTCCCACCGCTGTTGTTTGTGGCCGGCGGGTCGGCCTGCTGGATCATGTTGGCCAGTACTACCTCCATAGCAGCCATCTGCTGCCCAACGCCTGTTGTACCATCCCACTGCCCACTGTTATTCGCCCATTTTAGGCCGCACATCCGTTGGTTATCGCCGCCGGTACATTGGTTCGCCGCTGCCACGGCGGAATTCTGCAGAAGCGTTTTGATACGATCCAAGGTCCACGGTGCCCATTTCGTCGTCGCCGCCATCCATCTGCTAAGATATGCTTTGAACGACAGCTGATCCGTATTGCATAGGTTGATCTGCTCGCAGGCAATCTCGATCATGATTCGATCGGCGGTGTCGTTCCCGTAGAAAAATATCAGCTCGGTGCTATTCAGTATCCCATCAACCCGCTCCCTCCACATCTCGACATCCCCTGCTTGTTCCGTATTATTCGCGTATACCACCATAGCCGCGGATCCGAGGAGAACGGCGCCGACGTTGTACGAAAACTCGTAGGGGATGCGGGCGGTGCAGTTGTCAGTAGTGTGCACACCGTCGACGATCCGATAGTTGTTATCAATAAGATACACGCCGGCCATCCAGTCCCAGGTTCTCACGGCCCACTCGGCATAGGTGGCGTTTCCGGTGTAGAGCGCCAACCGCGCGGCGAGGTTGAAGAAGCAGGCCTGTGATATCGAATTCTTGTAATCGAAACCGTTATTCCACGTGAAGATCTGCCATCGTAGGCCGCCGTTGCAGTTCGCCGTATCCCACCTAGCCGCTTGGGTGTTAAAAACGGCCTGAGCCAGCGCCAACCATTGCGGTCGATCCGCCGGCGGATCCGGGAACTTGCACTCAGCCGCGGACATGACGGCCATACCCCAGAAGCCTTGGTCGTCATTGCCTTCGGTTAGGGTCTGATTTGGCGGCATGTAATCGTTATACGGCCCGACCTGGTGGAGTAGCCCCTGTTCGACGAGGCTGTTATAAGCACTGTCGCCGGTGTAATACCAGTAGTCGATCAAGGCACCCATGAAGGCACCCCCCTCCCACCCTTTTGCTAATTAGTATCTATCTAGGCTCTCGACCGGGCGTAGCATGGGACTTACAGTAATACGGCTGCGGTAGGAGGCCAGGTGTCTGTCCTGGCTCATCACCGTGATAGAAGGATACCAGGTCCTGTGCTATCTGCCTGGCTACGTCCTTGATAGAATCTACGGGTTGACTCGTGGTGAGAAGCGGCGCGGATATGCCTGATTTAGGATGGGGCGTGAGATAGGAGTAGCTTCTAAATTGCCTACCTTCTGAGTTCACGTCAAGGTTGTATGCGTGAGCCAACTGGGTGAGCACCAAAACGGAGCCTGCCACGAGCACAGCGGCATTCCTTGGGCATAAGCGCACCTGCATAGCAAGAGTCTCGAGGCCGGAGCGGGGTGGAGAGCGGTAGTGACAGCTGGAAGAATTCTCGCCGAACCTAGACTATCGAAATAGCAAAGAGATTAATTATGTTTCCCCTGTGCGTAACATGGTAATAATGCGGGATCCCGGTGGCTCAGGCACGTATACGGGACTGGATATGACACGGCAGCACGAACGGGTCTGTTCGTACGACGGTGTTCAGAAAGGGGGATATGATTTCGAGACACACATACGCACGCTGCCTGGCCTGGCTCGGGTAGTCTGGTTCGGGTACTGGATATATCTAGCTCCCGCTCCGGGAAATGGCAAGGACGTTAGTGAGTGACGTGGAAGTTGCTGGGGCGTGACGACGGGGAGGGCCCCACGACAGCAGAGGCTGCAGTAAGTACGTGCAAGTATGCCGGTATATCTATGCGAATGCGGACGGGTCGACTAAGAGGTGGTAAATAGGCTCGATGGATATATGGGTAGATGAATGTATAGGATCGAGTTGGGCGTTTCCTATGAGAGGTTTATCGAGCGCCTCGTTGTCAGTGGCACACGCCTCCCCTCCGCTCATCTGACTTCCACGCAACTCACCTCTCCACGCTGACCTCTTCTTCTTCTTCTCTTCTGTCTCTCTTCGCTCGTCGTCGAGGGGTAGGCAGCGCCGCAGCCCAGCTTACACCGATAAGGTAGTCGCTCCGATGCAGGCATGCGGTGCGGTGCGAGGAAGAGAGAGCCTCGCGTACGCTTCTACCTGCGGGCGCGAAGGCAAGGCAGGGCAGGGAAGGGTGGCATCAGGTAGGACACGGCCAGAGTTGCACCAGGTCGATCGTTCGCCCTCTCTTGCCTTGCGCATACAGAATACAACGTAGGCGGGAAGGCAGGCATGCAGCCGGGTACGTAGCCAGGCCGCTTCCGCCCAGCTTGGAGATCCCGAGGGGCAGCGATGCCGAAAAAGAAGAAGAACGGTAGGGAATGATTATGTTTGAAAATCGAAAACGTGTAGAAAACGTGTAGAAAGACAGGGCAGGATCGGAAGAGTAAACACCTACCGACTCACCTATATATCTACGTTATTCCCATACTAGACTTACACATCGATACCATCACCCAGACGTAAAGAAACGGGAGCGCGCCTAGCCTTACTCGCTCATATTCCAGCTCGATTGCTCCGCTACGATGTAAGTATGGGGCAATACAAGAGAGGATTGGGCCGGAACCTGACAGGAAGGATACACATGGGGCGGGGGCGGGGTGGACGGTGGACGAGCCGGGACGAGCCGGCGACCCTCGGAGGTTGTTGTGACGGCAGTAGTAGTGCATAGTGATGATGCGAAGAAGGGCAGAGTCGATGATAACGAGACTAGCCTACCTAACTTACTTGCGTGTACCTACTTATTTAACCTGCCAGTCAACCTACGCATCGTATCCTACCCGCCCTGGGGGCTAGACCACCAGGTAGGCAGAGATGTTGGCAGGGAGGCCTGTTGCAGTGTCTTCCGGTATCTCCAGCGGCGCTTCGCAGCCGAGGGATGTACAATGTTTAGGGAAGATGACGTCCGAGTGACAGGGTCCGTTGTCGATGCTGCGCTGCATCTGGAGGGTCGTGTGATACCTACGCCGGACGGCCATCCTTTAATCGTTTCTTTCTTCGTCTTTTCTTCTTCACATCGAGAGTATGCTTAATCTTTGCTTTCGATAAACCATCCTCCTTCAACCATTAGGCAGCTCACCAGCCCAACGATATTATTCGCAGCATAACTGTGGGCGAAGGTTAACCTAGTATCTTCCGGCCCTTCTTACTTCCGATCTTTCTTGTCCAATACGGGTTAGGTATTTACAAATACCAACTGAACCTCATGTTGTTTTCTAGGTGCCGGCCCCTTGGTTCTATATGTTATAATTTAGGTAGGTATGTAGAATAGTCTAGAGTGAGTGTTCGCCTTTAAGATTAGTTAGCCATCAGCGTATACGAGCTTGGGCGAATCGGTAGGTATCATAATGCTCCCAGCGTTGAGACTGAGTTAGCCAAGTGTATGCCTGTTGGTGCAGTAGTGTTCTGGAAGCAGCCAGGAAAAGGCAAAGGCAAGGGCAGAAGTTGGAACGATTTTCCGCATCCCTGTTCTGCAACGAGAGGGTAATTATTCCGTCCTTGCACGGGTTCCCGGCTATACAGCAACTCGCTGCGTTGATTGTCGAGCGAGTTTCGGCTGTAGATCGCGTCACGTAACCAACATAAGCGCTTAAGCTAGAGGAGGTACCTGTACGGGGCAGGTACGTGTATACAGGTCGTAGTCCTCTCCAAGTAGAGATGGCTCGTGATGGTCGCAGGCAATAAGTAAGCATACTGCCCATCGGATATCCAACTCCACAGCCTCGAGGGCCAAGGTAATTAGCAAGGACGGCTCAAATGTCTCGAGGGCAGGCCGGCATCCAGCATTAGAGATCTCCGAGAAGAGCGCCAGTGCGTTTGGAGACGACCCCCCGGCAGGCTGGTCGAAAGATCATATAGGAACCAACCAGGAGGCGAGGATATCTAGCTAGGTGTGTGAATCGCATGGAGGTCACGGAGCCCATCCGATCCCGTACCTAGGGGGTATTAATATATCCTTTCTCGTGGATGTCGGATGGGTGGATTGGATTCTTCAGCCTTTTCGGGTGGCCAGCTCGTAATTGGCTCGTAATTGGATGCCTGCTTCGTACTCGTGTGGCGGATGGTATGGGAGGGGGCCACAACTACCTAGGAATAGTTCCAGCCATGCCGCCCTCACGGGTGCCTTGGATGCCTTAGGCAGGCGGCTAAGAGGTTAGGTGGTGGCGCCCAGGATGTTCCAATGTGGCTTATCACACACAACTCGTGCACCGAGTGTGTCTGTGTGGTCCGCCATTCCCGGAGCGCATGCGTGTGCCACGATGGCTAACGTACGGTATTACGTATGACGGTCAGTAGACGCCGTAGGAAACTTGTACCAGGCAGGCAGCTGGGTAGGTATATATGTCGACACAGCTGCTACTTACCTATTTGTTATGCGCGTAGTCTCATGGTCGGAGGCGATGGAGCCCGGATGCGACCTGTCTACTGGCTAGTAGATGATCTTCAGGTGGATGGGAATGGGTTTGATACAATACGCATCGCCGTAACTGATGTGGGTGACGGGTGGGGAATATGGAGGAGGAGGCCACACCTTATGGTCAGTGCCTACAACTATACCTATGAGCAGAGTTGAGGTCTTATTACTAAGATTGTCACCTGACTTGTTACGATTAACTCGATGGATTTAGGTACTCTTTTATTGGCCTTGTTTTTGTTCCTCTTTTTTAGCCCGTTTAAACTGGGATGTACTGTACAAGAGATTTATTGTTGGTTGGTTGCGCGCTGGAACCTTGCGCTACGAACCCCCTTTCTTTTGGCGAGAGTTCCGTGCTGGGCTAATTAGGCCGGCTATATACATGTAGTGGTAAAGAAAGTCTACCTACCTCTTGTGCATCGTAATGTCATGTACATATGTGTACATGCAGAGAAGTACCTAAGGTACGCACTCTCTACCTAAGCAGGTACTTCCTCAGTGTGCGCGCAGCCCTTGGCTTTCGACCGTCACCCCCCAAACTCCCGGCGCTCTCCCAAACTACCAAACGTCTCGGATACGACCTGCTCTACGTAGTAAATCTTCGCAACCTTACCCAACACCCGGCCTCCCTCCAACCTCTTTTTCTCGTTCATTCACCCTCGCGAATCTATCTCTTATTTCTCCTACCACACGCATATCCGCAAACCACAAATTCGCTCACTCACCGTCCTCGACGCATCCACACCATCCGTACGACAATCCTCCGTGCTAACCTCGACTGTCCTTTTCCGCCCCTTCGACGCCCTCCAATCCCGCTGTCAACTCAGCACTGCTAGCCACCATGTCGGCCCAGGACGCACCCTACGATCCCTACATCCCCAGCGGCCAGGCCGCAACGCAGCAGGGCGGAGGGAATGCTCGGACGCAAGCACTGCAAGCAGTAAGTGGTTACATTGTCTAGCATGCCGACTTTTTGATGGTTCTCTTCCTCGATCGCGAATCGTCGATGGCCTATGTGATGGCCTACGTAACCTCCGGACTACGACTACGCGACCGTGCATGTGACCAGAACAATACCGACGACGACGACAATTTGTGTGACTCTGGACCGCCCCTATCCCAAACAAACATCGCGACCACTGCGGGAGGGCTAGGGTCGTCCCTAGAAATGGCCAGGCACAAGCTAAAGGGATTCCTATGGTCGCATGGGCGATGGGGACGCTGGGGCTCACGTCGGGAGTCGGAGCTCCTTTTTCTATGGTTGCATTTCCATGCAGCTTCACACCTATCGCTCTCATCCTTAGTATTACAGCCTCGCATGCGATTCTATCGGGGAGCGCAACACCACGCCGGCTACAAATCTCTTACCGTTACGACGCTTTTGGTCCGGGATGCATATAGACCAAAATCAGATTACGTACTAGAATGATAGGACGCTAACAGCCAGTCTCACAGCAAATCGACGACACCGTCGGTGTCATGCGAGAAAACATCAACAAGGTCTCCCAGCGTGGCGAGCGTCTTGATGCCCTGCAAGACAAGACCGACAACTTAGCCGTCTCCGCTCAAGGCTTCCGCCGCGGCGCCAACAGAGTGCGCAAGCAGATGTGGTGGAAGGACATGAAGATGAGGATGTGCCTAATTGCCGGCATCATCATCCTAATCCTCGTTATCGTTGTGCCCTCAGGTAAGTGGCAAAACGTCCCCGTCGACCCATCGCGACGCACCTCGCAGCAGCTTTCTAATGCACATTCGCTCTCTACAGTTCTCGCGAGCCAGGGCAAGTTTTAAGAGTGGACTGGGTTTTGGTACATCAAGTACGAATCGAGCAGGATGAACAACTTGATGTGTGGATGTAATGAAATGAACTGAATTCTCGCCGGCTACGAACACGTCTATCAATTCCGAATGATCCAAAAGAATCTGATTTCGGGGTTGCGATAGCAGCACAGCAGGAGTTTTATCTTTGTGTGATTTTTTTGATCCAACACTCCTCCTCTTATCTGATTCCTCGTTCCTTTTCTCGGTTTCACGTCTTCTCCCTTCAGGGGCGAGGGGGTGCTCTCTACTTCTCCCGCGAATGGACACGACTTTTTTCAGAGGAATGCTCTTAAGAGGGGAATACCACCGACGACACGACGACGAACCCTACCACGACTTGAAGATAAAACAATGACAATATCAAGGGAGGAGGAGGCTAGTAGATATCGGCCGGTGGAGGACCGATTTGTGTATGTATGACGGAAGGGCGTTTTTTTCCGTTTCCTGTTTTTGTTTTCCTCGCGCCTTTTCTCTTTGCTTGCTGTCTTTTCTCCGATCAACTTCCGCAAACCAAGAGGGGCAGGAAGAGGAGTACGAGAAAGGGGGAGAGGCAAAAGGAGAGAGAATATATACTTTAGGAATCCCCGAATACCACCCGATCAATAATATCCTTTTGATGTGTCCCGAATTCAACCAATGCTGGCTTGCCTCTAGCCAGTCAACTTATTCCCCAGTCAATCACCGCCGTTGCTTCATGGTCTATGTCCTAAAGAATACCGAACATCGTGGACAACGTGTGCGTGCTAATCCGTAAGCGTAGGCTGTCCGAGACAGTCATTAAATGTACCTACGCGTCACACGGAACACAAACCTATTTAATGCCTATGCTCCGAGAGTTGTCTAGAGACGCAACAAGCTTCCACAGCCTCAAACGCCAAGGTATGATGAACCATGTATAAACGTCGGGGGTAGTCAATATCAATACGGAGAGGAAGAGGGAAGAACAAGAAAAAGGAAGGCCTCAACTCTTACTTCAAGGCCGTGCCCGCGGGCTCCTCCGCGACGGCCGCGTCTCACACGGGAGGCGAAGGGGTGGTGCGAAGGGAAGGGGCCTGCCGGACCCAGTCTGGGCCATCGGGCCTGTCGGGTCCGTGCCAGCTACTATGGTCTACGCCTGGACCGGCTGGGTTGTCTAACTTATACAAGTCCGTTATCAGAGCAGTATTCGCGGAGCCGAGAAGGCTTTTTTTCCCCGTCCCTCACCCTTGTATTTTCTCAACTTTGATCTACGAGCGCGCGAGGCTTCCGCGACGCGGAACGCAGTCTGCTGTGTCGTCCGTGAGGAATAATATGGTAGGGAATGTGGCTGTACCCGTGGCCTGGTTCTACGCTACATGCATCGGGTCTCGAAAGACGAGATGGATTGGGCCCGAACATTCGAGGAACGTGTCGTCCTTTTTCTTGGAGGATAGACGTCGTCTTCGACTCGCATACTTCTGCCAAGGGAAGAAGGCGCCCCTCTGGGTGCTGGTACACACGCTCGGTGTTCTGACAACGCGTGTACCAGAGTTTCTAGGGCTGGGCCGACCATTGCTTGCCAGCTGGTCTAGAGTCGGGTTACGCATATAGGGGAGTGAGGTCGAGGAGTTGGCCCCCGTCTTGGCGAGGAGCGGTTAGGCAAGCTCGTTAAAATCTCATCCTTGGTTCATGGACTTCCGCAACGGTAAGTTACAGAGGTCGCCCAGTGAGTTGTGAGAGGTTCTAAGTCCAGGATTGGCGGGGCTATGCGTGATAATTTTTGGTTAACGTTCGTGCGTCCGTGTATGCTGCTACGGTGTGGCGAACGATTCTCTTCCAGTTTCCAGAACATTAAAGACTGAAGCGGCAGGTATGGCTTATTTATTTAAGTCCTTGCGCCGAGGGCGGTCTCATTCTGAGGGGCATAATAACATTGTTGACGTCGGTCGTTATCCCGAGGTAACAGAGAGCCGATCTAGGCGCATTATGGGTCTCTCTCCTGGCCACGAAGGCCTATGGGTTCTTCTGACCGCATAACCAAATGGCCGGATTTCTAGAGACCGGGGTCGCGAAGATCAGTGGGGAGGGGGAGAAGCCAGTCCCGAGTTTTGATGGTGTCATCTAATACTCGCGGTAGTTTGCGAGGCACCTCCTAATACTCATCCGAGAATCGGTGGCTCCGGCTAATCGATGACATAGGCGCGAATTCTAGCTATGCCTAAAGCTAAGCGATCTAGGTGTGGTGTGTTCACTTCGGCCTAGGTTGCATGAGCGTGGACAAATCGGCGATCGGCATGGTCGATACAAACGAGAAAGCAGTTATCGGGGATACGGAGTTGCTTGCCCGGGAACCTTAGTATGGATCGTCGAATGTGTTAAGCGCAGTAAGGTCATAACCGGTAACTACGGGTACGATGTACTCAGTGGCCGGGTTTCGAGATGTGATTCGTCCCACGAATGCTTGTACGGCCTGCAGTGTAAGAGGACGCCGCGGCGTAGATGGAATATCCAGTGCGTATTCCAGCTAGTTGGAAGCGTCTAGTCCTGGGACTGGCTCCCCTCAGGCTTGCAGAATGCGACAGTGACTAACATTATGAGGGTTTTTTTGCGCCGGGCTAGGTGGTGACTGCTGGATTGGGCAATTGGCTCTCGGGAGTTAGACCGATCTGTGTCGAATGCCGTGTTCCTGACGTGGTAGGGGGTCCCGAAGACTAATGTCGACCTTGGACGACGGTAGCACCATAGACGACAGCGCGGGCGGCGGGGGGCGAATCGGAGGGCCGTCTAGGGTTGCGGTAAGGCGCTTCGAAAATAGTCAGGCCAGGCGAGACTGACGATGTTGGCCTTGACCATGACGAGTTGGAGCTCGACGACAAGGGAGACACAGGCGGATGCGCCAAGCATGGATCTCGGTGGGTGGATGCGACGATTTGATCCGCTGATAACGGAGGCGCCAAGCCCCAAGCGGTCCAGGGGCGAGACGGTCAAGGACGAGATTCCATTATAGAGGCAGATGCGCGTAGGTCGTATGCTATAATGTGTGGGCAGGGTGTTTGGCATATGCTAATAGGTAATGTGAGGGAAGTGCGTAGTAGGAGGAGGAGGAGGGGTTGTAGAGACAAGTGGAGGATTCAGACAAAACAACCTACTACCTGCCTATTGACCGTAGACGTAGTACCTACTACAAAGCGTGCAGACGTACGTAATCTATATACAAAGTTAAAGGAAAGATGCCTTTTTAAATTAATACAAATATTTTAATATTTCTAGTATTAATTTATTACTTGAATATCTTATATGTACTAATATAAAATTAAATGAAATTTTAAAATATAATATATATTTTTAATTTTTAAAAATATACTCTATATACTATATAAGTAGAACTTTTATTAAATAAGTTTTATATTCAGTTTTTGAAACTAAACCTTTTTTAATGTAACCTAGACCTTGATTGCTAGATTGTTATATTTTTCTCAATATTCTTTAAATAAGCATGATACCCTAGTGCCTATCCCCGTTTAGGCATATCGGCATACCTGCATGCCCTGACAGGGTTAGCATCCCACTTCTATCCTTACCCCGGCTCCAGCCAGCTTCAGCGGTTTTCGGCGGGCCCAAGCGCAATTTTTTATACAATTTTTTTTCCGCTTCATTTTCTGGTCGCCTGTTGTCAGTGAGCGAAACTCAGTGTCATTTTTAGTGTAGTCTTAGCGGTTCATCAGGGCCACGGGGCTCGGGGCATAGCGCACTTCTCCCTGGGCGGTGTCCACTACCCGGCGACGTGGAGTGGGCAGATTCGGGAGAAGTACCTTCCTCTACAATCTCTTCCGCAGAAACACCGTCACGGCCTGCCCCTCCTCCCAAACCTCCTAACAAGATCGACTTTTACAACCTCTGCCTCTCTACCGCTCTACCGCTCTACCTCTCTACCTCTCCACAACACTACCGGTCAGTGTCGCAACGATAAAACTGAGGTAATTTACTCTTCCTCGTTCAATTGGCCCGCCGCGAGGCCCCCCGTGTCTCGTCTCCAAGTTTCTAAGCGCTTTGCCCGCGGTATTCATTTCCGTTGACTCACCGGGAATATATATGGCTTAGCTCCCTCTCTCTCTGTCCCTCCCTCTTTCTTCTCTCCTTGGACACTCGGGACACCTCGGCGGGCGACAGCTTGTTCCTCTCTACGCTACCGCGGCTGTATCAGCCGTGGAGGGTCGATACAATTACCCGTAGACCGCTGCTCTCTCTGTTCGCTCCGCCATAATGTTTTCAGCACGCATAGCGCGGGCAGTCGTCCGCGCTGGCTCTCGCCGAGTCACCCCTCGAACCGCCTGCCTCTCCCCGGCTATCGCATCGAGCGTTCCGTCACAGTCCTCCCGAGCTGCCTTCTCCTCTGCCCGATCGAACGACTCGACCACGCGTGCGGCCGTCATACAAGTCCTCAACAATGTCGGTTCGAAGCGTGAGGTCCAGCAATACCTCTCCCATTTTTCCTCCGTCTCCTCCCAGCAGTTCGCCGTCATCAAGGTCGGGGGTGCCATCTTGACCGACTACCTCGACGAGCTCTGTTCCTCCCTAGCCTTCCTCTACCACGTCGGACTTTTCCCTATCATCGTCCACGGAGCCGGTCCGCAGCTGAATAAGCTTCTCGAGGACGCTGGCGTGGAGCCCGAGTTTGAGGAGGGGATCCGCATCACCGACGGTAAGACGTTGGGCATTGCGCGGCGCCTTTTCCTGGCCGAGAACTTGAAACTCGTACAGCGCCTGGAAGAGATGGGCGTCCGTGCCCGGCCGATCACGTCTAGCGTCTTCACCGCCGACTACCTAAACAAGGATAAGTGGAAGTACGTTGGTAAGATCACTGAGGTCAACAAGGAGCCCATACAGAGCGCCATCGAGAATGGCTACCTGCCCATTCTTACCTCTATGGCCGAGACGAGGGAAGGGCAGGTGTTAAATGTCAATGCCGACGTCGCAGCCGGAGAGCTAGCCCGCAAGCTCGAGCCTCTCAAGGTCGTTTTTCTTAGTGAGAAAGGGGGACTGTTCGATGGCAATGTGCAAAAGATATCTGCCATCAACCTTGATGAGGAGTACGAGCATATCATGTCGCAGCCGTGGTGCAAGTTCGGAACCCGACTGAAGATCCGCGAGATCAAGGAGCTTCTAGACACCCTGCCGCGATCGTCTAGCGTTGCCATCATCCACCCCGCCGACTTGCAGAAGGAGCTGTTCACAGACTCCGGGGCTGGCACTCTCATCCGCCGAGGGGACAAGTTGATGACTGCAGAGAGCGTGGCGGACTTCAGCGACCTTGGCAAGCTGAAGGACGTGCTCGTCCGTGATCGCGAGGTCCGGGATGCTAGGGTCACTGTAGATCGCTACCTAGACTTCCTACGGGGACGAAAGTTCAAGGCTTACTTTGATGAGCCCCTGAAGGCCTTAGCCGTCGTTCTCGACCCTACCCCTGACCAAACCTACTCGACATTGGCCACTTTGACGATTACCAAGTCCGGTTGGCTAACTAACGTCGCCGACAACATATTTTCTGCCATTAAGAAGGAGTACCCCAGTTTAGTATGGACTGTCAAGGCCGACGACGAGAACCTCACCTGGTTCTTTGACAAAGCGGACGGTAGCATCGTCAGGGGCAACGATGTCATGTTCTGGTACGGCATCGAGCCGGGGGAGGAGCTTAATAAACTCATGAGAGAATTCACCATCCAAGGCAGGGCGATGCTCGGCGATTCCAACCTAGAGTCTCGGCTCCACCGAGCAGCACAGATCGCTTCCGAAAACCTACGGGCACATTTTGCTTCTGGATCGGCGGCTAACCAGGCGAGAGGCTATTCAACCCTTTCCCGCAGTCCCGTTTTACTCGCCGCCGCCGCTGCGAGCGCCCTCTCGCACATACCCCGCCGAAGCTTTGCGACCGAGACCAACCCGAACCCCCCATACGGCAAGAAGCACGCGTCAAACACGCATCCTTCTAAGGTTGCCTTAATCGGCGCTCGGGGCTATACCGGGCAGAACCTCATCGCGCTCCTCAATTCACATCCTAACTTCGAGCTCCGACATGTGTCGTCGCGGGAATTAGCCGGGCAGAAGCTAGAAGGCTATACGAAGAAGGAGATAATCTATGAGAATTTGAGCTTCGACGACGTCTACGAGATAGAGAAGAAAGGAAAGATAGACGTATGGGTGATGGCGTTGCCGAACGGCGTCTGCAAGCCGTACGTTGACGCGATCAACAAGGCCAAGGAGCAATCGTCAAGGGAAGACAGCAGCGTGATTGTGGACCTGTCAGCCGACTACCGATTCGACAAGTCATGGACGTACGGGCTCCCGGAATTAATAAAGCGATCGCAGATTGCGCAGGCTACGCACATCGCAAATCCCGGCTGCTACGCCACGGCCGCCCAGCTCGCCATCGCGCCCCTCTTGGCGCACCTCGGCGGCCAGCCCACCGTGTTCGGCGTTTCCGGATATTCGGGGGCGGGCACCAAGCCATCGCCTAAGAACAACGTGGAGCTCCTCAAGGATAATATTATACCCTATAGCTTGACGGACCACCTGCACGAGAAGGAGATCAGTAACCAGCTCGGGGTCGACGTCGGATTCATTCCGCACGTCGCCGTATGGTTCCAGGGCATCCACCACTCGATCAACATCCCACTCAACAAGACGATGACGTCGCGCGACATCCGGCAGATCTACCAAGACAGGTACGCGGGGGAGAAACTTGTGAAGGTGGTGGGAGAGCCCCCGCTAGTCAAGGCCATTAGCGGGAGGCACGAGGTGGAGATTGGCGGGTTCGCAGTCCACAGCTCGGGGAAGCGGGTGGTGATATGCGCGACGATTGACAACCTGCTCAAGGGAGCGGCAACGCAGTGTTTACGTGAGTGATGCCCCCCGGCGGACGAACCCGCGTGCCGGGTTTGGTTCCAGTACTAACGCGGCGCACATAGAGAACATGAACTTGGCTCGCGGCTATGCCGAGTACGAGGGGATACCCCTGGTGGACTAGGAGAGATGATATCGCGATCGCATCAGGTGTTCTCGGGCTTTGCCGGACAGGCGAGTTGGACTTGTATATAGGTATTCGAAGTAACGTGGAGCCTCGGACGAGCACTATAGACACTGTTCATAAGCGAAGCGCGTACCGTACGATCGAATAGGTTCACCACGTCGGACTTGAGCACCAAGAATCCGTAAGCGCTTGTATTCGCACGTAGAAAAAACTAGGTGTAAAGCCGAGTAGCTATTGCACGGAATAGAGACGACAGGAGTATATGCCAACCCGACAGCTTTTTTCTAAGTAATGGTAGTGACTGCAAATGAATGCACCGCGGCGGATATAATAACAAAGCCGGCTCGGGTTCTGTCCAGCACAATTGGGGGCAGCAGACGCCGCGGGATGAAGCCATTCAGACACCGAATGGAATCGCATAGGGCGCGCGGATAGGAGGTACTATAGCGATACCTAGGTACACACCACGTCCATGTACCTCTGTGCGCGTGTAGGTACCTCTGTGTATGGACGGGCCGGAACGGATTGAGTAGGTGCCTAGGAGCTGAGGTGCCCGAGGCGTGGGCTTACTACCTGCTTACCCCTGAAGGCGCAAAGCTGACGGCGGATGGCGGGGTCTGGACCGGCCTCCATACTGCAAGGTACATACGAGGGGAAGCAGGTAACCTGGCTACCTGCCTACCTTAGGTACCTACATAGTAACCACACAGTAAGTCGAAGTTCAGCTGAGCGGGAAGCCGAGTGTATTTAGTGCTAGTAGCTCCCCGGCTGATCGGAGTCCCTGCCTCTAATGCTACCCACTGCCGACCTAACGTACCTATAGAAGCCGCTGAGACCACCTAAGCCAAGCCTGCACAGTCCCCCTCCCTCCAACTGGGCCGGCCAAAATCTTAAGACGTACCCAACCAAGATCTTTTGACTCACAGCGCCCACTTGCGAGACTCGGAGACGACGAGATCCGTTACATCAGGCCCTTACTTACTTCTCTACTTGGTCAACCGCCCATCGACGACAGGAGCTGGAATCGCAAGCGGCCGAACCACTTCGGACGAGCCATGGCCTCTCAATTCCCTGCTAAGAAGTGCGGTAAGAACCCCGTCGTCCCAAGGCAGAAGCAGCCGGAAGAAAAGACGAAGAAGAAGACGAAGGGGGAGAAACACCACATGCTGACCTCAGCGCCCCTTATTCTGCTCGCGCGTCTGCAGGCGTTCTAGGCTGCACCGGATCGGTGGGCCAACGCTTTATCCTGTTACTATCGCGGCACCCGCGCTTCGAGCTGTGCGCCGTCGGCGCCTCGTCGCGGTCCGCCGGCAAGAAGTACAAGGATGCGGTACGGTGGAAGCAGGCCGCACCTATGGGTGCCGTCGGCGAGCTTGTCGTGCGGGAGTGCCGCGCTGCCGAGTTCGCCGACTGCGATATCATCTTCAGCGGCCTCGACTCGGACGTCGCCGGTGAGATCGGTACGTGATTTTCTTCGCCGCCTTCCTTCATTCTCCACCTCTTCACAGAGTACTGCTCTCTCGCCCCTTTACCTGCCCGACGACGAGGAGGAAGAGAAGAAAGAAGGGAGAATATTCTTGCTCGGGAAAATTTGTGACTGACGTCGCTCGGGCACGTGCGCACCACAGAGATGGAATTCCTCAAGGCGGACCTGGCCGTCTTCTCGAACGCGAAGAACTACCGGCGCGACCCCATCGTGCCGCTCGTGGTGCCGACGGTGAACCTGCCGCACCTGGGGCTGATCACGCGGCAGCGGCGGCAGCACGGGCTGGGCAAGGGGTTCCTGGTGTGCAATTCGAACTGCGCCGTGATCGGGCTCGTGATCCCGTTCGCGGCGCTGCAGGCGCGCTTCGGCCCGGTCGACGCCGTCAGCGTCGTCACGATGCAGGCGGTATCGGGCGCGGGGTACCCGGGCGTGAGCAGCATGGACGTGCTCGACAACGTGGTGCCGTTCATCTCGGGCGAGGAGGACAAGCTCGAGTTCGAGGCGCGCAAGATCCTCGGCGGCGTCCGCTCCGCGCCCGGCGGCGGCGGCGGCGACGGCGAGGCCGAGGTCGAGGCCATCCTGCCCCAGGACGAGCTGCGCGTGTCGGCGTCGTGCAACCGCGTGCCCGTGCTCGACGGCCACACGGCCTGCGTCTCGCTGAGCTTCAAGCACCGGCCGCCCCCCACCGCCGCCCAGGTCCGCGACGCCCTGCGGAGCTACGTCAGCGACGCCGAGCGCATCGGCTGCCCGAGCGCCCCCACCCCCTCCATCGCCGTCTTCGGCGACGACGAGCCCGACCGCCCCCAGCCCCGGCTCGACCGCGACCTCGGCGGCGGGTACACCGTCAGCGTCGGCCGCGTCCGCGAGGACGAGGGCGGCATCTTTGATATAAAATTCGTCGCGCTAAGCCATAATAGTGAGCTCTGCCCGTTTACCCCTTTCTCTCTTTTCTTTTCTTTTTTTTTAAGACGCACTCTCTACGGCATCTTATTCCTCCCTCTCGATCCCTATTCGTTCTCCTCGTGTATACATTTGAGTGGGTAATAGTCTCAACCCGCTATCACGGCGCCTTCTCCTGGGAAGAGCAGGCACGGGAAAGAAGAGGGGTGAAGAAATCCAAAAGGAATAGTACACTAACAGCTGATAGCGGTCATCGGAGCTGCCGGCTCGTCTATACTGAACGCGGAGGCGGCAGTACTTAAGGGATATATCTGAAGGATATCCAATTTGTATATGGGTGGATGTAGATACCAGCATGTTTGCATCTATTGGCGTCTGGTCAGCTGGCTGGCGATTTGATGGATAGGGAGACAGATACCTTAAGCTCATGCACCAAGAAGACCACCTCCAAAAAGGAAAATTAAAATAGACCAACACTTGTAGTAACCTATTCGACGGGGATGAAGCGGGATGTATATAAAAGACTCGTTTTAGCCATGTCTTCATCGTTGCATTTTCTTCTTAGAAGGGGGCCAACTCCGTCCCTGATCTGTTACCAAGCTGCCTGCGGGCCTAATACCTACCTCAAGCCTGTGGTGTGAGCAACGCAACTAGACAGCCATCGTGAACTATGGATTCAGCAGGTGGAAGTGCCAGGGAGCTATTCAATTTTAAATTATAAAGCCATCTACAGATTCGTGGTCCCAGGTATATGCTGTTTTGACCCTACAACCGAAAGTTGCTGTGCACAACTTCATGCGCAGCCCCTATCGCGCACCGCGCCAGCCCAACATTCGCAACGAACTCCTCATTCTGTCAACGTGGGCGAAAGGGCAGCTACCTACCTACTAGATAGCAACACCGGACTATACTCGACTTGCACAATTAGATATTTTACGTTGCTCTCAAAGTAGCTGCTCACTTTGTGCCATGAACATGAGTTCTCATCTCGGTAGGTAGGCAAGTAAGTAGGTAAGGTAGGTCGGTCTGAGACAGGGGCGAATAGCCGAAACCAAGTGGTAGCGCAACGGCCTCCCTGGCAATGTCTAGGCGCCGGGGAACCAACTCTCTCTTGGGCTGCAATAAGCGCCCTCCAATCAAGATGAACCTCTGGTCTCGGCTTCGTGGTCTAGCGGTATGATTCTCGCTTAGGGTAACACCCTCAGTATCTATTATGCGAGAGGTCCCGGGTTCGATCCCCGGCGAAGCCCCTCCCTTTTGCCGTTCTCCTTGCTCATTGCTGGGGGTTTTTTTTTTCTTTTTCGTTCGGTGATTACCTATTTCTTTTGTGGACACACACGGGGAAACTCAGTGACGGCGTAATGCTCACGCAGACCATGGCCTCGGGTGCTCCTTGTCTGCATGTCCCCCCGACGAATGCAGCTGCAGTATCGGGCCGGCGCCGGTGGTGGATCGCACAGAACGAATCGACCCAAGCCTGAGACGAACCGGCGATGAGCCGCGTGCGGATTGCCGTTCGGTGGGCTGCCTCGTTCGTCGGCGCGTGCTCGTTTCCGGAGATGCACATGTGCTTCCAGGACATATCATCTGCTTGTGGCACTTACACGCACACCTATACTTGTATATGTTGGCCGGAGGATGCGGTTGTTAAGTTTAAGTAGTTCCAAACTCGTCCTTTTAAAGACCTCTCCGGGTATACTGGTCTTCACATGCTGAGTTTCACGTCATGTTTAAATTCCGCTGGGAGAAGGTGAAGGCTAGTGCTAGCAGAAGAAGGAGAGCATTCGAGGCAGTATGTCTATAGAGGCTGCCTTCCACGGGTTGTTCGTATATATCTACATGCCTGCCTATACTGCCCGTGTATATCGGCTAGTGAGGGGGCGTTTCCGGTCTTCCGTCTTCTGGCATCTATCAACTCTTGTCTGTGTCGCCGACCCGTATCCTATCACGCTCCATCTTCTCAGAGCAGCCCTACCGCCTTATATATTAAGTTGTGGACTGTAGCCAATCCCGCGAAATTACGTCGTGGTGCTCATGTGCCTATGCCATTGCACTCAGATTTGATGGCACGGCCGGGATAGCAACAGGGCGACCACTCTAGGTGATGCCTTGCCTATCCAACTTAGTTTGGCTGGGCTGGGCTAAGTAGATGGCTATCTGTATCTTTCCCTCGGTTTGTTGTATGGTCTATGGTCCCGGCTTGGGACATACGTACTTATGTATAGGTATGTAGTTACAGTTATTTAGGCGCCCATTTTAACCCTCGACAACTAATAGGAAAGGGGTGGGAGCCGACCAGGATCGGCTAGGAATCTTATACGTTCTGGTGTTCTGTATGCCTGCTGACAGCTGGCTCTCGACTAGACAGACGCCATGGTGTAAACAGACGTATCTATATCACTCCCGGACGTCGTTTCTGCATCGTGCCCTCGATATGCCTACGTAATGACGCTGTTATCCTCCTTCTCGACCCCTTTTCATCGGTATTATTTTCCGGTCCAACCAAAGGCACGGTCTATTAATAGCGGGTTACTGGGATGCTGGGGTGCCGTGGCACCCGGGTGTACGTCGACAACCCGCCAGGACCCAGCTCCGCCGCCGTTGTTTCCCAGATTCCCCTCCTCTCAACAGCAGCAGCGGCCAGCAAAGGAAGTCGATTTCTTTGCCTTTCCTGGGAAGCAATCCCCGAGGTGCCCCTACGCGGCGATTCCTCCCTCTACGGACGCGGCCTGGCTCGCGAAGCGCCGGGCCGGGTCAGTTAAGCCATGGGATCGCTGCTACGTCCAGGGATCTGCTTTTGCGCTAATGCTGGCGGAGGCTGCTGTCGGCGTTCGCTTACCGGCTCGGGACCGAATAGCCGCGCAGCGGAAACGACATCCACGCAACAGTGCTGAGGGGCTAACCGTAGGACATCGACGATACCTGCAGTTTCACGAGGCGGCACGATGGAGTTCGCGTCAGGTTCGACGTCGTGAGCAATACCATCGCACCCGTCCCTGCTATAGAGACATCTGAGAAGGGGGTCTAGGACCCGGCCTCCTAACTATAGCTGTTAGGCCTTTTTCCTCCCCCTCGGGAGTCGGCGTAGGATCTTAAGGCGCAGCAGGCGGGCAGCTAGGTAAGAGCCAGCGGATGGGTAGAACGTGCAAAAGTCTATTTAAGCCGGGCGAAAGCCCGCGTCTACCGGCTGGTCTCTTTACCCTGCCCGTCATCGATAGAACAACAGCAAGCACACACATTCAGCACTCGCCTGCTTTACTCTTTTCCAACCGCACCCCGTTTCTAGGACCTACCCTCGCAGTCCGCCTCTTCTCCCAGCTGACTCGAGCACCGACCGCTGCTCCGTCGGGAGGCTGGAGGAGAATAAGTAGTCAGCCGTCCTTTGCTGGGCGGCGCGCAGGTGGCAGAGCGGCTCCCGTTCCCCACCGTCCATTCGTTGCCCGGCTGTTTCCTTTACGCGGGGCATCTATAGAAACGGGGGTTCTGCCTTTCTATCCCTTGTGTTCTTTCTTTTCCTTTTGATTGCACTGTTAGTTTCTTGTGGTTAGACGGCATAGGGGAGTGAATAGAGGGGGGCGGTGGCCGTACATAACACATAACGCCGGCAAGACAGAGAGACAGACAGGCGGACGTAGATGGGACAGACTAGATTGCATTCATTAGCATGTCTATATGCGCGTAGACGTGCGGTGCGTAATTGCAGCGAGGGCGTGGGCGGCACCTCGATAGACGACGACCTGCCGAGAGGGCCTCGGGGATGGTACCTATACCTGGGTAGCTTGCGTAGGTACCTATACCTACAGGTACTCGCGCGTCTAGACGAGTAAGACCCAACCTAGCGAACCCCCCCTCCCCCCCTAAATACGCCACCCTCTCAGCTCACCCGTTAGACTTACCCGAGACCCTTAAGCTGGACTCGGCACCTGTGCATGTGCATGCAGTCTCAGCTGCATCTGCCTCTCCCTCCTCCTCTCCCCGCGTTGCGCGTGGGCTTGGGACGATTACATCATTAGGTCGAGGAGCCGCCGGCCCGCCCCAGCCCGACTTAGCGTTGCCCCGTCTATCTGTAATCGGCGGCCGCAGATCGGCCAATGCAGATGGACGGTCGCACCCGCGCGCCCGCCCCTTTAATCCCCAACATTGGTTCGGTTTACGTAAACTTGTAACCGCTTCGATAACGGCGAAGAGGGCGCGATTATACAGTAGTCCCCGACGAGTCGATGCATGTAATTCTCGCCGCGCTCCCGCTTATATATATATATGTGTATGAGTGTATATATGGTGATCTGATCATGCGCCAAAGAAACAATACTTCTTCTCATTCCTTCACCCCCCCCCCCCCACGAGATCGATTAAGTTCCTGGAGGGCGAGCGCGAAAACAGAAAAAAAAACCCCCAAATTAAACGAGGGAAGCATAATGCCTCGTGACATATATGTACAGTTTCCTATATCAAAGCCGATCGCTCCCTACCTTCTAAAATGGCGGGGCAGAAATAGAAAAGAAAAAGATGCGGCGTAACTCCGTGAACGCGTGACGAGAAACTCCCCTTTCCCTCCTTTCTCCCCTGTAACAGTTTTTGCTGAGGTATGTGTGTATGTATAGATTTCCGCATACGCCTTGAACGTCCCTGCCGCCGCCACCACCGCCGCCGCCACCACCGCTATCGTCACCACCTCTAGGTAGTCGAAGAAATAAGTCTGAGCTAGGAGAGATGGAAAAAAAAAAGGCGTGCTGTCGTCATTTAAAACAAGAGTGTCATCTCTCAGAAACCCTCAAAATACCGGTCGTATTGTCGTGCCATGTCGTCCGTGTATGGGTCCCGCTTGCCGTCGTCTTCCGGGTAGATATCGAAGCACTGCGCGTCGCCGGGGAATCGGATGTTGGGCTGGATCGGCGGTCGGATCTGTCGGTGGTAGAGCGCCTCCCAGTCGACGCCCTTGAAGAACGGGTGGCTCTTGACCTGCTGGGTGCCGCCGCTAATGTTCCCCAGTCGCCGGGAGCGATCCACCGTGCAGAACGACCGTATGATGTGTTGCGCGTTGGGGGAGATGGACGGCTCGGCTGGGAAGAGCACTGGCTTCTCGATGATCCTGCAATCGTCAGCGCACATCCAATCCATTCTTGCGGCATCAGCTCCGAAGGCGCCCTAACTGTTTGTAGATTTCTATCGGGTTTTGGTGCCAGAAAGGCGGGTACCCGGTCAGGAACTCGTATATCAGGATGCCCAGCGCCCACCAGTCGACGGCAATGGTGTGGCCCTTGTTCTGGATCACCTCCGGTGCTAAATACTCCGGGGTGCCGCACAGAGTGTACGTCTCGACAGGTCTGCTATCCTTGCTGCCGAGTCTCTTCGCGAAGCCGAAATCGACCAGTTTCACGTGTCCCTGGGCGTCGAGAAGCAGGTTCTCCGGTTTCAAGTCGCGATACGCGACGCCGCCTTGTTGATCGTGAAGATACTCGAGCACCAAGACGATCTCGGCAGCGTAGAACTGGGCCCACTCTTCCGGGAAGCGTCTGTGCCTTCGTAGGTAGCTAAACAGCTCACCGCCAGGGATGTAGTCCAGCAGCATGTACAGGGAGTCGCGGTCGGAAAAGGTGGTGAAGAGCTCGGTGATGAAAGGGTGGCCGGCGACGTCGCTCAGGATGCGACGCTCGTCCCGCACGTGGTCAATTTGCTTCAGCTTGATAACCTCGGCCTTTCGGAGGATCTTGAGGGCGAACACCTTCTCGCGTTCCTCCTCGGCGCCGGCCGCAGGACGGACCAGGCACACTCTAGCAAAGGTACCTACGCCAAACGGAACAAGGTAGGTTATCTATCAGTATCGGAACCAACTTTTGCGCGTGCTGGTGGGCTATCGCGAAAGCACGATGGGGTGGGTTGTTTTCATTAAATACCTGTTCCTAACGTTCGCACGAGAGCGAAGTCGCTAAACTTCAATTGTTGGTGTTGGGGTGGTACTTTGGGGGCAGCATCCGCATCCGGTTGCGAAACGGCACCGGCATCGGGGTTCGTGACGGGTAGCAGGCTGTGTTCCTGTACCACACTCGGCAGGAAGCCGGGCTTCGCGACGGTGGCGGCCATCTTCTTCAGATTCATCCAGAGCGTACCCTTCCCAGGTAGCAACCGGGATATACGCAGTCCTTTCGCAATTGGCGCTTTATCGGACGAGACCCATCTCCGGGCCGTCGGGTCAGTGTGAGTCTGGTTGGACGTTGTCGGCCGAGAGAGGTGCGAGGGCGAGGTAGGATGTGACGGGATAGGGCGGACGCGCGGACGGAACAGTTCGGACGGTGCGAGTCGGGCACGTTTTACAGGTTGCCCATTCTGAATTGAGGCGGTGGTTGGGTGGGAGTGGACGATGGCAAGAGGCGTGCAAGGCAGGCAAGGCAGGCAAGGCAGGTTTGGTTAACTGTTGCGTGCGGGAGCAGTGCGCGAGGAGTACGCAGGACGATTCCAGGACGCTGAGATCATAGAATTGGACCCCGTACGAAGTAAATAATACATGTATACTCGAGTAGGTGCCTGCCACTTGGGTACCTATGTAGAGTATGGGGCATGCATTTACTGGGTTGCGGGAACAGGGAGGGAGAAGGAAGAAGAGGGAGAGGAGAGAGAGAGAGAGAGAGTTCGATGTGACGGTGAATAGTAGAGAGGTATTAAGTGCATGTGCTGCCAATAGGCGGGAGGCAAGGTTAGTGAGAGAGAGACGGGAGGGAAACCCGGTCAATAATGCTCGAGGCCGTGGAGATGTTGGGATATATTGGGGACGGACCTTTTGGCATTGGGTTGGTTCCTGTCCACGCGGTTCTGGGTGGACGGTGTGGGTTGTGGTGGTGGTGCGCCCGTTCCCCGTTTCCTCTCCTACCCCGTTTCCAGCCTTGTAGCGATGACGTTTGCTGCAGAACGGACCCCGAGCCGGGCGGGGAGAGCCTTCATTGTTGCAGGTGCGCTTCTGGCGCGCGATCTAAGCCGGGATGGGAAAGTATCGAGCTACTCTGCCGCGTGTACTCTTCGCTGCCGCCGCTCGCGGGCGTGTACCGCCGTCCCAGGTACCCCCCGTACGTTGCCCGTCGTACCTCTGCTCGCCCGCAAACGTGAAATGGAAGGGGCATCAGCTGTTGACGATACATAGGTACGGCCTCGCACTGAGACGTTGCAGGAAGCACCCTAGTATGCCCTGGGTTAGGTTGTACCTCCTCTATAAAATACAGGTACCTCCTCAGGTCCCGAGAGGTACCCAGGCAAGGTGTTCAGGTACCCAGGACCTTGTGTGCGTCAACTCGGGAGCGAGGTGGGTTACACACTACTACACCGTCTACACCTCCAGTTCCCAACATAGGGGGGGAGGGGGTTGCACATCCGGATATCGTGGCCGGGACGTAGACCGTTTGTATAATAGATCTATCTACCTAGGGAGGTAGGTAGGTAGGTAGGTACCTAGGTGTAGGTATGCAGCGGGTGCCCGTGTCTCGGGCGCCCCATACTACTCGGTTGGGAATGCCGACGGCCCAACTGGATGCTCTCGTGACAGACACACGCTAACATATATAAGTACCTAGGTATGCATCTTCCCAGTCCAATATCTTAGGTCTGTCAGTGAGTTGCACCCACGAGAGGAATCCATCAGTGCCGTTTGAGTTAAAATACAGCTGGGCATCCTCCAAGCAGTCGGATGGCGAGTACCTACCTGTATTGACGTGTATACCTTAGGTACCTAACGCAACCTTAGATTGGTGCAGGTAGGTCTAGGTATGTGCTTCACGAAGTCCTTCGAGGTTCCAGTCGGGACAGCAGGAGAGTGTCTGTCCCACAACTTCAAGAGCCCACGCGAGGCTTATCTCCTGTCAGTTTCAACTATGTATATGGGCTGGACGGAAAAGCTATTATTAGGACGGCGGGCTGGCCGGGCCAGAGGGACGCCAGGGAGTAAGACGACGGTTTACAATTACTTACGTAGGCTACCTCCTCGTGGTGGTGGCCTCAGGCATGGAGGGGGCATCGGCCACACGCCTATGGCTCCTTAGTAATCACCCGCCAGCTGGAGGCAGAGGAGAGGAAGGGAGCGAAGGGGGGGGAGGGGGGAGGTCGGGGATCGGGGGATCAGCATTGGCGGCTGCAAAATGGAATGTACCTCTGTTACCGCAACGATTTGTAACGACTGATCCCGTCAACGTCAGAGCGCTGCGGCTCCTTAACAGAAATGACCCCACTGACGAGGCGCACCTCCTGAACTGAACACCTGCGTAATAACATCTGACGCTGAACCCGTCCCAATCGATCCTCGCCAGAAATCACTGCTCCGAAAGACGACGACGACCTGTCTGCCCTGCCTCCCTCGTCTACCGACCTGGCCCGTCTTGTCTACCTTATCCACCTGCCCGAACTGTTTCCACTCTCGCGAAAGCTGCCTCCCCCCCTCTCGACTTCGTCGCTGATCCAGACCAGGCCCGGCCTACCCGCGATTAGGCGCCCACAGAAATGAATTGAGCCGGCTCCTCAGCTACAAGTTCATGGTCCCGACCTGGCTGGCAAGCCCGGAGCCATGTTCAACATCAGCAGCATCGTGCAAAAGGCTCAGTCGGCTGCCCAGCAGCTGATTGATCCCATGCAAGGCTTGAATCTGACCAACTCCGACAGGCACCCGTCCAAATCCTTTCTGTTCCAGAACCAGTTCCGACTGCCTACTTCCCAGACGCCCCTCTACGAGATAGCTGCCGAGCTCACCATACCTCCCTCCAACGTAACCCAGGGCGACAAAGACCGCGATCGCGGCTGGCATTACATCGGAAGGCTGCACCTGTCCGAGTCCTACATCTGCTTCTCCACCACCCCTTCGAGCTTCTCGCAAACCGCCAGCACGTCCAGCGCCTCCGCCTTTACCGGCCAGACCCACGGCGCCGGCCCGAGCGGAAACGGCTTCACGTTTCCTCTGTGCGCCATCAGACGAGTTGAGCGGCTCAACAGCCAGAATTTCCAGGTACGGAGGAGGCTGTCTTGCCGCGCTCTCAACTCACCTGTTCATTTGTAACTGACGTCGAGACCTCCAGTTCGCCCTTGCTATCACCACTTGGAACGGCATCACGCAAGAGTTAGCGAAGGACAAGGATGCGCTGAAGGAGAGAAAAGACGTCCGGGAGCAGCGGATCACTATACAGCTCGGCGGCCCGCGGCTGGCCTGCGAGAGATTCTGCGATGGCCTCAAGAAGGGGCTGAGGAACGCGGTCGGCAGCGTTGGAAAGTACAAAAAGGTGGTTGGCGAATGCTTCTCGGAATACTTCCTCCGACCGGAGGACAAGAAGAATGCGAGCCCCCCCGAGGCTGGGCTGGGCATGATTTTCAAGTACCCCGGCGACCCCAAGAAGCTCAGAGACCGAGCCAAGATGAGGCTCTGGGCTGAGTATCTCCGCGATAATGGCCGGAACGCGACCCTGATCCGCCAACCCACCTTTCATAAGCTGATCAGAGTCGGCCTCCCGAACCGGCTTCGGGGTGAGATATGGGAACTTACTTGCGGGTCTCTCTATCTGCGGCTCGAAAACCCGAGCCTGTATGCGGACACGCTCACCAAATTCTCCGGCAAGGAATCCTTGGCCATCGATGAGATCGAGAAGGACCTGAACCGGAGTCTTCCCGAGTACGCCGGGTTCCAGAGCGAAGACGGTATCAACCGTCTACGGCGAGTGCTCACGGCCTACAGCTGGGTGAACCCGGAAGTCGGCTATTGCCAGGCCATGAACATCGTCGTTGCCGCCCTGCTGATCTACATGTCCGAGACCCAAGCGTTCTTCCTCCTGTCCGCGCTGTGCGATAGGCTCGTGCCGGGCTACTATTCGTCCACTATGTATGGCACCCTCCTAGACCAAAAGGTGTTTGAATCTCTAGTAGAAAAGACGATGCCGATCCTGTGGGAGCATCTTGTCAAGAGTGATGTGCAGCTTTCCGTCGTTTCCCTTCCTTGGTTTTTGTCTCTATACATAAATTCGATGCCCCTCGTCTTCGCCTTTAGGGTTCTCGACGTCTTTTTCGTCGAGGGGCCCAAGGTTCTCTTCCAGGTCGGGCTCGCCATTCTGAGAATCAACGGCGAGGAATTGCTGGACTCCGCCGACGACGGTGCCTTTATATCCGTGTTGAAGTCGTACTTTTCCCGGCTCGACGAATCCGCGCACCCCAGATCGGAGAACCCTAAGCTGCGGGCCATTAATCGGTTCCAGGAACTCATGGTGGTCGCTTTCAAGGAGTTCTCGGCCGTCACTCACAGCACCATCCAAGATCTACGATTGAAGAACAAGGATGCGGTCCTCAATAATATTGAGAATTTCGCTAAGCGGACGGCAATCCGGAATCTTGGCCCCGACAGCAAGCTGTTGAGCCCTGACGAATTAGGCGCCCTCTACGACAGGTTCTACGGGGTATTGTACGAACGTCAACAGCGGGACCACATTATCCAGGAGCAAGCGCGTCGAGCCAGGGCCGACAGTAGGGCCAGGGCCACCCAAACGTTCTCCGAACATCACGACCACGGCGTGGAGAAGGGTCGTGTCGGTCTCGGCCCCAGTACGAGCTTGATGGACTACGATGCCTTCCGGGAATTCCTAGCTAGCGTCTCGAGATGGGCCATCTCGGACGCCCCGCCCCTTTCACCCCGGCGTGATGCGTCTTCGGGCGGGGATCGCGGCCTATATTTTCCCGGTTTCCGGAGGCCCGAAGCCAGCCCTCTATCGCCGTGGGGCACAAACCCCGAACCGGCAGACCACGAATTTATGCGGCGATTATTTCGAAGGTGGGATGTCGATTCTAGCTCTACGCTCACGTTACAAAACGTTGTCACCGGCTTTGCGCACATCAAGGGTAAGCGTGATATCATGGGCACGATCACCTACTTCTTCGAGCTTTACGACGATGACGGCGACGGCAAGGTTGATCGAGAGGGTATTCTGAGAATATCCGAAGCGCTCCTGTTTCTCTCGCGCCGTGGTCTCGAAGGGTCGCTAAGCCAGTCCAACTCGGCCAATGCGCTCAACGGGTTGAGCGACTCGAGCAACGGTACGATCTCGCCCATCGGTGGCACCGTCAGCGAGCGTTTCTTGGGGAGTGTGAGCGCTTTTATTAGACGTTGCTTCGAATACGCCGATCCGGATCATCCGAACAACCGAGGTGCAAGCAACGAGGCATCGACCGACGCAGACGAGACGCCAGGCGATAACATCAGTGCGTTTGCCATCGGCGACGAGGAAGATGAAGAGGAGGACCTGCTCGCTTTCGACCCCCCAGCAGAGAGCCCCAAGGCCGCGAAGAAGCAGCCTGATTTGGGGATTTCGATTCCTCCGGCAATTGGGAAACCGGATACTACCGAGAGCGAGACCAGACGGCGCGCGGTATCCAAAGCGCAGTCCGAGAGTGCCAACGCAGCTTTGGATCCGGCAAACCCTCTGCATATAACCCTACCAACGTTCCGCATGGTCGTGCTCGCAGATGAGCTCCTGGAGCAGTTCTTCGAATCATCGTTCCCTGCCTCATTACACCTTATCGACGGCTTGGCGAGTCCCCATTCGGCCTCTTCTCTTACCACCTTCTCGAGTATCGGATTCAGCCGTTCGCCTTCGGCAGCCGCCGCGACTCCCCAGGCCAGCGTCGCCGGCGCGGGCCGTAGCCTGCGGGGCGTTTTGGACAATATCGTCACGGATGCGTCGCGCGTAGCCGCCGAGGTTCGGCGGCGGATGGAAGAAGCACAGCGCGAGTTGGAGAAGAATGCAGTACCGGGACAGAAGGATGAGGAGGATGAAGAGGATGAAGATCTCCCAGGCCCACGTCTGGCCGGTTACGGCGGAGACCCTGAACGCCGGAGCGTCCTGTCGTCTGATAGAGACCTATTGGACGGCGCCGACGCGGAAGCCGGAGCATCAAAGAACCAAGAGGGATCGAGCCAGCCGACTCTTAGCCCCGGCAGTGCGGGGGCAGGGAGGCCGAGAGCCTCCAGTAGCGCCAGCTCTTCGATGCGGAGGATTGTGGAGTTTGAGGGTTGAAACGCACGCGGAGGATCGGCACAAGGGCAAGAGGGAGTTCGGTACCGGCTTGGAATGCGACTGGTGGTAGTCTTGGCGTCTTTCGCAATGCTTCTTTTCATTTTCCTCGCGGGGTATCCAATGCACGCGCTTCCACAGCAAGAACTACTGCGAACGCGCAATTCAAATTCGGTGACGCATTATTATAGCGACGTCGAGCCATTTCCGCTATCAAGAATCAACCAACAGTCTTTTGGCGAATAGCAATTTGGTATTTAGGAATCTCCGAGAGCTTCGTTAATAATACCCGTTAGCAGAAAGGTAGCCCCTTCATTGTTCATGACCAACAAATCCGACATCGAGGGCTATAGGCGGCCCAGCTTTGACCAACCCTAAACGCATATCGCCCACTACGGATGACATGGATGACATGTCGTGTTCGTCTTGTCGTTAGTTGTGTCGCGTTCGAACTTGACCTTTTCTTTTCTCTCTAGAGAACTGCTCGTGAGTCGCCTCCCGTGACCTCACTGTCTCCGTCCTTGAAGCTTAGTGACAGGATAGTTTCTATAGGGTCTGGGTGGCACCCCCTATACGACGGCTCTGGTCACCCGGAACTCGGTGAGCTACTTAGGAACTCTCGCGCAAACCTACAAGTCTCGCTGCATGCCGCCGTCATAGCAACTACGTTCCAGCCTCTCCTACAAGCCTGGAGTTTTGCTCGTAGAGCCAACGACGTCCTGAGAGAGTCCTGGTCCTTTCAGAAGCACATATTCATAGACGCCGTCTGCGAAAAGGGGAGAGGGGGGTGAAATCTTTCTTCTCCCTTCGCTACGTACAGCACATACGGAGTTGTCTACATGCCTGTCTTTAACTCGGAACTCTCCCGGTGAGTCAAAATTTAACGCAACTCTAACCCGGAGTCCTCACCCGCCTCAAAACTAGCTTTTCGCCGCCTCCCTATCCCCCTCCTCCTCATTTAAATAGCCCAGCCCCGCCATCTCGCACTACCGCCTGCTCGCCTACAGCTCTAGCTCTAGTTGACTCGCTCTCATCTACACCCCCTTCCCTAAATCTACTGCCTACGGGAAACCTCGACTTGAAGCTATCTATCGTCTGCGGACCGAAAGTCCCGGCTCTTCGCACCCCCATCCCCCTTTACGCGCGCGACAGAGCCAAGTCGCCGCGCTGCAAACACACAAAACCACCTCATCTCCTCCGGCAATACCCCTGGCGCCCTTCGCCGTCACCATCCCGCCTACCCGCACCTGCACGCCCCTGCACCTCGCGAAGCCGGCACCACCCCGCCCCGCACCGCGATGTTCTTCTCCTTGGCACTGACCGCGGGCATCTGCATCCTCGCCGTCGTCTTCGGAGTTCTGCTGGCTCTCGTCATGTTCGGGACGTCGTTCTGCCTGGGCCCGGGGCCCGACCCCGAGGCCGCGGTCCGCTCCCCGCACGGCGCCGAGCGGACGCTCGTCGCGGACCCCCACAGCAACGACGGCGCCCCCGCCCACGCCGCGCCCCCGCCCCCGCCCAAGCCCGCGTCGCCTCCGCCCAAGCCCGCGCCGCCTCCACCTAGCTGCTCCCGCACCGCCGCCGACGACAGCTCCAAAACCGTCCCCCCCACCCCACCCCCACCCTACAGCATCTCACCCACTTCCTGCGCCCGCACCTGCCCCAAAGCCCTAACCAGCCCTTCCTGTCCCGCCAGCCTCCGCCACATCTCCGCGCTGCCGAAAGAGGCGGCGGCGGCGGCGGCGGCGGCGGAGGCCGCCACCTCGGAGCCGGAGCCGGAGCCGGAGCCGGCGCAGACGCGGGGTCCCCCGACCGACAGCTGCCGTCAACCACCAAACCACCAATCCCCCGAACGTGGGGAGCAGGAGGAGACAAGACGGGTGGGAGGAGAGGAAGGAACGCCGACGGAGGAGGAGGCGTCCGAAAGCTAAGTCTAGTCCGCCTAAAACAGCCAGCCTGTTTCCTTTTTCCTTGGCGAGCCCACGGAGCGGCGAGGCGGGCCAGGGATAAGGGCAGAGATGGGAGGAGTACGGGGGGAGAGGAAAAGGGATAGAAAGGAAGGAGGGAAATAGACATGTGTTAGCGCGAAACCTGTCGTTGTCGGCCGTGTCACATAGGTACCATTTCTGGTTTCGAATCGACGCAATTATGCATTTGTCCATCGGTATACGCTTGCGCTACGCGGGCATCTGTGACCTTTGTTCTAGCTACTCAGCCCTAGCCAGAACCGTAGCCCCCGGATCAGCACACCAGAATAACCCCCCGTGGATCTATCCATCTGCGCTTTCCCTACCTTGACGCGTAGGCGGACGGATGAGAAATCCAGATGTCGCATGCTAACTCCTAATACCGTCTACAACCCATGCTATTGTGAGGGGAAAATCATGCCTGACGCTGGTTTGCTTCTCGAAAGCTTAATGTCTGGTCAATACAACGAGAGAAATACAACGCTACGGATATATAAAGGCGGAGAGGATAGAGAGAGCGCAAGAGCGCGAGTACGAGAAAGGGGAATGGAATGGCCAGGTTTCCCGCCCGTCCTGGCTAAATACTGAACCATGGCAGGGACGGGATAGTCAAGCCCTCGACCTTGAATTCTCTCTTCAACACCTTCGCGGCCATTATCAAAAAATAGAGGTAGTAACGGCCCTCCCAGAGCACCTTCTCCGGATCTAAATCCTCCTCGGGTGAGTTTCCAGTCGATTTTCCGTCGTCGCGGCAAGAGTGCTGCGCCAAATTCCGCGCCGTCCTTTGCCTCTCGACAGCGAAGTTGACGAGGTCAAAGATGAGCGTCATCAACCACCTGAGCTCAGGCTCGAGTACGCAGAAGCCTTGAACTGAACAGCACCAGCGGCGGGCCTCAAGCAAGAGCGGGTCGCAGCCAGCGCGCTCGTCGTTGTCGTCGAGGGCGCCAAAGTACTCCCTGATGCGCGGTATGTTCGCCGTCGGCTGCAGCGCGGGCCAACCGCGGAAGTCGGTATACCGGAACCAGAAGATGCCGCCCAGATTGCGGTGCCACCGCCACGGGACCACAGAAAGCACGGCCGGGTTATCGTACGGGATAAACGACAAGACCATTTTCTTTTCCCGCCGGCGGATGGGTACCTTTATGATCGTCGGGGCTGACTGAGGGGCTGGGGGAGGAGTGTGGATGGTACCCGGCTCTAGCGGCGGCGCATCCGGCATGATAACATCTCCGTCCTCGTCATCCATGACCATGCCACCGTCGATCTCCACCAGACGAATTTTGTGCTTGTCGAATCCAGAGTCCTACTCATCATCACAGCTCATGGGAGCCTCGTATCTGGCTAGATTGGCCCGCGTAGGTTCCTCCCAATCGCTTTTTCTGTTGGTGATGCCGGTGAGGCTGTCACCGCTTATCCCGCAGCACTTCCTGAGCTCTCGGTTCATGGTTTCAAGTATATCTCGTAGTAGGACTAGCAGCGGGACCTCGCGTCAGTTGGATCGCAATCGGGGCGCTGAGCAAATTACCTCCGTTTCTAAAGCCATTCTCGTAGCCAGTCGTATACCCAAATGCTGAAGTTTCTGTCGGGAGAATGGTCTGGCCGGCAGCGATGACAGGGATGTCAGAATCGGGGTACTTTGCCGCTTCTTTCGGGAAGGCAAACAAGAGCCAGGCGCACTCGCCGCAGTCTGGCTGCTGGACGCGGCGGTGGCTTTTGGGCACGATGCAGTGGTAGACGCGATGGATAGAGCAGAAGTAGAAGGCCGTGCCCGGGACGGTATCCTTCTCGTGGTCGAGCTTGGCTCTGGTCCCGTCCGGGCGGACGTGATAGCACAGGGGCATACGGCAGGACATCGCTGCTCTCGTAAGCGTGGGAGGGGGTATGAGTACCGAGTACCTGTCGCTTCGCTGCTGTTTGTTTCCGAAACGGGCACGGATAGCGAATGAATCTTAGCGAATGGAGGAAGCAGGCTGCGATCCTGAGGTAGATAATAGATCCGGGCAACGGGACGAGGAGCCGGTGTTGCTGGGAGCCGGACGCGATGTGTAGAGATGTGTAGAGACGGAGACGTAGAGAAAAGGGAGAGGAGAGGGGAGATAGGGCAGAGGCAGAGGCAGAGGCGGAGGCGGAGGCGGTTGGCGACGGGCATGGGGTGACTCAGATGGACGTGGCGGGAGCGTGTACACCTTCCCCGGCCTCGTCAATAAATGGAGAGAGGGAGGGGTCGATGAGGAATCGATGACGAAACGTCTGTCCACTTCCGAGCGCCTTCCCATCTCCGGGACGAGGCGGCACCTGCCCCCCAGACCGCCTACGGGGAGACGGAGCAGGTGCCTGAAGTGCGCGCGCAGGAGGTACCTACGGCATCCCCGGCAGCTTCCTTCCTTCTGCTCAGAAGCGGCAGGCCCCCTACGCGGGACAGCGTAGGCAGGGAGGCGCGAGGCGGGCGGGCGGGACAGCTGCCTCTGGGTCGTGCCCGCCCGCCGTCTGATATACGGCGAGATGCGAGACCTTGGGTTAGGTACCTGCGCAAGTACCTACCTACCTGTTGGGCACATCTTAGGCACCTGGCGTGGACACCTGAAGCCCCAAGGCATCCAGGCCGCTTAGCTGGGCGGCCAGGTGCTATCTCCCCCTTTTCCCCGTGGGGACGAGCCCATTTCCGTGCCCGCGCTGGGCAGGAGGTTGGTAGCAGGTAAGCAACCCCCTCCCCTGCCCTGCCCTCCCTGCTCTGCAGTCTACTCGATAACCCGTACCCGGCTAGCTCCCTCGTTCTCCGACGGCTTGCATGGCCTGCCAACCTGTCCCTCTCGCCTGCTACCTCTTGGGTGGTATCTCGGGTATGTGTCTCTCCCAAAATTCCCCCAAAAGGGGGAGGGGGGGGGCTGTCCAACCTATGCAGGGAGGGGGGGAAGGAGGAGGGGGCTCTCGGCTTACTCGCGGCTTTATAATAGCTGAGCGCTGGGATCGTTGTCTGGAAACCCGAGAGGGAGAGCCTGCATCGATCGCTCTCGGTGTGTCCATATATCTCCGACGCACGCGAATTTGTTTAGCCTACGTCGCTACTCAGCCATGCCGTAGAACGTCGCCTCCGCCAATTAATCCCGTCCCGCGACGAGCTTGCTCTCCTCGCGCCTGCTAGGTACTGCTTACCTGTCCAGGGCACTTACACCCAGGCGGTCCGTGTTCGCCCCCCCCCCCCCTCCTCCTCCTCTCTCCCCGCGCCCGCGCCCGCGCGCCATGCGCCGCACCACCAACGGCCACGCAAAACCCGGGCGGTAGGCGTGGTATAGGGGGCTCGCCTCCGCATCCCAGCGGCGGGCGACGGGTGCCCAACGAGAGACATTCGAGCGTCTGGCTGGACGCAGGGCGACCACCTGGTAAGCTAGTCATGCAGGGTAACTTGGAATGGGAAGTCGCACGAATTCGCCTGGCTGCCAATCACCGCCGGCGATGCTGGAGGCATGGCAGAAGCGCAGAAGCTCTCCCCAAATTCCGGCCTGTTGGGAAGTCAGGTACCGAGGGAGCGCCCGCGTGCTGCTGTGTAACGTCGGATTTTCCGACCTTAGCAACCCGAGCCAAGATTTGATGCCGGAGCCGCAACATGTACCTACTGCCAGCGCGCCGTCCTCGCCTAGTGTGGTGGTTCGACGGGGGGATATGCCTGGCCCAGGTACCGTAGTCGCCATCTCGGGCCCTGTCGTGCGCACCTCACCTAGGGCCACGGCTCTCGTCCACCACCCCTCCCCCTCCCGTACCACTTCTATGCGCTCTTCGGTTGGGAGGGCCATGTCAAGACGCGTCCTAGTCGATCTACTTGCTAATTTACCTTGGGCACTGTGTTCTACCAGTGTAACCTCCTCTCCACCACCACCACCCCCCCCCCCCCTTGAGCCTCACCTAAGCCTCGCAGGGCTGACGCGCAGGGGGGGCAACCCGAGGCGAATGGTAGTCACGCCCACAGGGCCACTAATGTTTGGGACTGGGAAAATTGCTGGCGAATCATGTCAGAAGGACCAGACTTGGTACGACCTGGGCCTGAACCCTAGTTCGCTGGTAGCGAATGGTGATCGCCGGAGTCGGTGCGCCGTCGAAGGTTTATTAGTCTGTGGACTGCGAGATTGATCGTCGTCATATATTCTTGTCTTCATCTAGACACGTGAAGGCTACACCACTGCCTTGGTTTGGGTATTGCCGCTCTACACCTAGTTGCCTTCCTCTATCCAGCCCACCTCGAATCTATTGGCACCGCTTCCGAATCCCGCGAGAAAAAGAAATAAAAAGGGGAGAGTAGGGGGGTAGGGGGGGTAAAAACGATGGGAGAAGAAAAGGAATATGACGACGAGAGACGATAGGTTGCACGCTCGCCACCGTTCGAGTACGCAGGCACCGAGTCGTCCAAGCCAGTGACCCGGAAATGACGTGTACTTCCAGCTTACGAACCCCCACAGCGGATTTTCTTTCCCAGAAGACGCGAAATCCTAGCCATTTTGATAGACCATGCCGTCGATCTGCGCCGGGCCTGGATCACTGCATGGAGAGCGTCGAATTTCCAAGCACGAATAACCGAGAAATGACGACTCCTTCTGACAGTGGCCGCAAGCATAATCACGCTCGCCTTCGTATCTCAGCTGGGCTTCCAGGATCAGTCCCGAGAGCTATCTCTTCCGTTTCAGAGTGTAAGCAGTGACCAACTTATGGTTTGTTCGACTCAGGCAACGTAGGTCCCACAGTACGGACAGTCTCGCCCAGGCAGGACCCAAACTTCCTGGCCCTTCTCTTGGCAGGTTGGGCAGCGCTTTCCGGGTGCCTTAGCAAGATGGTCAGAAAGAACACTCGACGGCTGGGCCAAAGACGGATACGTACGGTTCCGGACATATCAACCAAGGAAGAGGTGTGGTTAGATGCCGAGTGAGGACCGTGGCCGGCCTGAAACTCCGGGTGGGAGGAAGGGGTCGACGAGGAGGGCATCGTGTGCGTAGGCGGAAGTGTGCGTGTGCGTGTGAGGGAGGGAGAGAAGCGGGCGAGTGAGCGCGGGGTGGGTAGGGTGGTGGTAGGCTCGGAGCACCAAAGGAGAAATAGTATCCAGCGAATGGCGGTAGGTTATTATAGTCAGGAGGTTGCCGAGGAGAGTGTCGAAGCAAATATGAGTAGGTAATGATGGATGGTAGGGTCAACCGCATCCGGAATACTACGGCCGTACTTATACTTTTTCCCCCCAAGGACACGATCCTAGAAAGGGAGAATCATTGGGCAGTAAGAAAAAAAAGGTCGGCGTGGTCTAGTCTGTCGTGTGGGAGAGAAAAAAAAAAAGAAAGAAAATAAGTGAGCCGTCTGGAATAGCTGTGTGTTTCCGACGAGGAATCACGGAAGCGTGGTCAGTATTGGCGGGCGGCGGCAGCCCAGGGCTATTCGCCCAAGAGGCGGGCATGGGCCGATATGATAATAGGTAGGTACTTGTATGTCCTAGTCCCCCCTTCCCAATCTCCCGCAAAAGCACCATTGCGGCGAGCAGATCCCATGTGTCTAGCCATGCGTCGATAGGCGGCGAAGGGGCTGCCCGGCGACCTGAACTTCTTCTGACAGGCCACCGCCCACGGGCGGGGTCTCAGCGTCGAGGGCAGGATAGAGAGAGAGACATAGGCAGCGGAGAGGGAGAGGAGGACGGGACGTGGAACATGACATGGCTGGCCGCGGGCTCTTGGCGTCTTTTTCCTTCCTGCGGGTGTGGCGTCAGAAGATTATTGGGCTACTAAGGTGCTGAGGAGGCAGGAAGATCGTGAGGAGACATACTATGTATGTGTGTGCGTATACTTCGTCTCTACCTTGCGTAGTATACATGTACGTTGGAAAGGGTGTGTGTGGGCCGAGCAAGACGGCATCGTCAGGTAAGATAGGCGGACGGAAAGCAAAAGGATGAGAGAAACAGGGATAGGTCGATACTGCGGTTGTCATCGACCAGGTTGGCGGATACTCGGGCCCGTCGGGGGGTTTCGAGTGAGATCGCGGGTGGAGAGGGGGAGGAAGACAGGACCCGGGATGAGCCTGCGAGCCCTGAGAAACTAGTAGGGGAGACTAGGGAAAGGGACGGCGTGCGTACATGGCGAGGGAGCGAAAAGAAAAAAAAAAAAAAGCTTTAATATGGCCTGGGTCTGGGATGTAGGTATGCGCGTGGGCGTGGGCGTGGGCGTGGGCAGAGGCGGGCGTGGTGGGTAAGCAGACATGCAGATGGGGAAGGGAATTGGGTATGAGAATGCTCGACATTTGGAGGGGCCGGGGGCCAACATGGAATTGATAGATAATAGCCCTGGATTGGAAGTACTACACTACATACATACGTAACAAACCCCCGCCGTAGCTTACCTCCCTCGTTCTAGACGGTTACGTAGTGGTCGACCAGGGACCCGACCCTGGGTGGCTCCCACTACGTACAGGAGCTGCTGAGTGCTCTCGATCGTACCCAAGGTAGAGAGACATGTACGTACATACATCCCTACCTGCCTCCCGAGGTACGCCTAGTAGACGAGGCCGCACCTCTATAGAGCTACTAGGTACCTAGGTATGCACACGTCCACCTATAGGAGGAGGTTCGCGCTGCCTCGTAAATATAGCGAAGACTATATATATCGTAAATATACCTAACGAAGACTATACAGGTTGCCTACCTTGGGTACCTCCTCACAACCCACCTACATACCTAGCTCTACCTACCTACCTAGGTATGTACCTAGGAGCTACCTAAGGTAGGCAAGTAGGCGGGACGTCTCCCGCCCCAGGCGCAGAGAGGTACCCCTCATCAGTTCATTGCACTACGTAGTACACATAAGGTTAGGGGAGCATCTCGGAGGTGGATCCTATATATACCTACGTATGCGCATATGTAGGTAGGTAGGTACGTATGTACATACCTACCTAGCAATGGACCGGGGACGTACAAGGTAGGTACCTAAGGTAGTGTCCGTACGTATGCACGTACCTACATACAGACGGTATGCAGGTAAGTAAGTACCTATGCATGCATGCATGTGTAAGTTGCGTAGGTCGCGATATGCATGTATTGCACAACACCCGCCTGCATATTCTCGTTACCCCCCGAGTCCTTTTAGAGTGATGGGCATCATCCTCCCAGTATCCGGGTTGCCAAGTTTTTTTCCCTCTCTCGATCCAAACACTCGGATCCCCCGCTTCTATAGTTACATGAATATGGGCTGATCTCTTACAAAGCCTCGACTGTCGAATCGCGGCCCCGACCTTATGTAGTTATCCAGCCCAATCCATCTAAAGGGCACCGACCATTTGCGTCCCTGGCCTCCCCCCCCCCCCCCCCCCCGGCATGCCTTACCTTACGACGACGTAGGTAGGTATCCCTAGCTCCTCAGATGCGAGTACCCGAGAAGCTGCATCTGTCTATAGCTTCTGCCTCGACCTGCCCGAAGTACCTCACCGAGGTACCCGGCCAGTAACTCAGGTGGCCAGTAACTGGCGGAAGTCTCCCGGCCTCTATCCTAGCCGGGCGGTCTCTCCTGTATGCCAGCTAGGTATTACTCCCCATACAGGCACTCGATACATCGATTTTCTACCCAATGTGAATATCCAAACCACGTACCGACTACTTCATACGCCATACTACCCCCGTAGCTTCCCGGACAGTCGGTGGGAGGTACCTGAGGTACCGGGGTCGTACGCCCTTTCCCCTTTCCCTTATGTACCTGTCAACCTTAGCGTAGTGTCCGTTGATTTGATGTAATATGTAGGTAGGTATCCAAGTTACTAAGACTTCCCTACATCCTCTCGTCAAGTCGTGAGCATACATCCATGCCATACCATCCATATCTCCTACCTGCTCGCCCGAGATACGCTGCCTGCCTGCCTGCCTTCGTGGAGCAGGCAGAGCGGTAGACATCGCCTATAGGCGCCGTCAAACGTCTCCCCGTCTCGAGCCTCTCCGTCTCGGCCCCCTATCCCAGTCTCCTGTGCCCGACTCGGCTCGGCGTAGCTGGGCTCGACTCGACCTATCCTCTAGGCCCGCCTCGAATGTTCGACGTTTCGGCCGCCTGGTCCCTCTGAGATAAGTGTCTTCCCTGGTCACCGGGTCCACGAGTCATTAGGAGAGGCCACTAGACGGAAGAGGCCAACAACCTTGATTCGGTCCATGCGCGTCACGGCGCACGTTTTCCCTTAGGTCCCTTGTCTCCTCGAATGCACCTCTTGCACAACGTCTCCGATTCGCCCGTCGTACTGCCGCTTCTCTCTGCCCTGGTTCCTTGCGCTGCCGTGCTGCTATGGCCTCTCTCTGCTGATGGATGTCGTCGCTGCTACGCGCCAAGTCGCTAGGTTGATCCAGTCTATAGTCTCGACGTTTACTTTTCGACGTTGTCCCATCGCGAACTTGAGCCCGGGGCCAACCAAAACTGTCCCGCGGGAATTAGACTAAAGTTGCTTTTCGGCCTTCATTTATTCATCTGTTAAAAAGAAAGCTCTTGCTGTTGAGTAATTGGGTCTCGTGTCGGGAGCGCATTCCTTTTGTGGAGATGCAGTCGGGCTGTATAGGGGCAGATCCCATACGTGTTCGGCAAGAGGACGCAGTAATCCAGTTTGATATCTGACGCGATATGACCCGACAGGCACAGGGCCGAGAAGTACATTGCGCTACGTTGTAGCTATGGGTGGTGGGCGAGAACTCCTCCCACTGCCGAATGGAGAAAGCCGATTTCTGCTCGTCAGCGTCCCCCCCAGCGCTCGCTACTGCTACACTGCGCCCGCAGGCCGCGAGGACTCGCCCGCTCAGCGTCACTCTGCTGATTGAACCACCGTCTATGCTGATCGAATGATACCTGTGCTGACCTAGAGGGAAATCCTCATCCGATGAGGGGCCTTATCATATGTCGCCGGGGTGCCCCTTTTTGCGACGGCTTCATCCTCCTGCCCGTCACTTCGCGTTCTCTTCCTCCTCACGAGGTGCGGACGGGATTTAGATGCCCCACAAAGTAACCACATGAGCTGGCATACATACATGAAGCCTTTCCCGGTGGATACTAGCCCAATCAACCGAACGAGTCCAAGGATTGCTTCTGAAGAGGTAGCATCCTTGGGTCGGCACATCACTCTCTACACTACTCGCGCACTGAGCCCCCCTTCCGCAGGTCGCCCGTCCACCAAGTCGCAGGTTTTGTGACTCCTCAGATCACCTGCTCTGTCGCCGCTCCACTCGTGTTCCCTCCGCCCTCTAGGCTGTCTTGGAGGGAGGGAGAGAGGGGGGGGGGGGAGTCGGGCCAGACGAGGCGCCGAGCAGGCCTGTCTAGATTGAATGGGCCAGGCAAGGCCGTCTAGGGGAGACAGACCCGACTAGACGAGACATTTCGCTGGCAGAATATCCGCCGCCCGGAGTCCACCCCGAAGGCTAGTTCGAGACACGCTGCTAGCACTGCGATACCCTCCCTCGCGGCGGCGCCAGCCAGCGAGATCGGAGTGTACCTACCCGAACCGGAAAACGGGGGAGGGAGGACTCGGCCATTGCCTGATCGAGCCGGGGCCTCTGGAATATTTGGTCGATAACCGGTTCAGGAGCAGCGGGAAGAAAAAAAAAAAAGAAACAGGCGTCATGGTCGGTTTCTGATGTTTTTGGCCATGCAGCAATATGAGTATAGTGGCTTCGACGTTCCGCATGGAAGATGCGTTATTCAACATGCCGGAATTTATGCTGGCGGGGGGTCCTTGCAGGTTTCATCATACCAGATGTGTGTCTAGCCCGGTATTGCCCACTGGTCAGGTCACGGCCAAAATGACATGTCACAAAGAATACCTGCTATACCTGGGCGCACCCTAGGCCGAGCAAGCAATCAATCGTACAATTCGGCTATCGTAAATGCTCAAAATGGTATGCAGGCATGTCTTGCGGATCTCCAGTCCCACCCGGCAAGACAAAGGTCATTGGGCTTGGAAGACGCGCATCCATCGACCGCGCCGTCTAAATAAGTAGACTGAAGGCCGAAGTCAGAGGACCTGTCACTTCGTCAGCCCTTACCGCCTAGTAATCCGTCCGAGATCAACAGGAAAATAAAGTTGATGAACGCCTCCTTGACCGATGCGCGCGCGCCTACATATGTGCTCGCTGCTCCGAGCCCTCCCGGTCCGATCTGAGTTGTGCTTTATCACTTCTCGCGCGCAGTCGAGCCACGCGCCACGTCGAGCGCGCACAGCTTTGCGCGTTCCGGCTTATTGTACCGGTTTCCGGACATATTCCTATGGAGAGCGAAAAGAGACGATCACAAAAAAAAAAAAAACCAAAAGGAATATAGACATATTTCTCGGGCGATCGGCCAGGGCCACCAGCTCGACTGGATGATTCAATGGCGCAAATGACACCGGCGTGATACATCCCTGACGACGCCACTTGACCTGCCTGTCGTCCCTGTTTAGGCCTCATCCCTGTTTCCATTACGAAGGTTCGGCGACAACCCGCAGCGCTACAGCGTACGGTACCATTACGCCGGGACGAATGAGGAGAGGAGCGATATCTCTAGTTTAGAGGCGTCGTGCCCCACTAATGAGGTCGACGAGATGCCAAATACTGTGTCCCAGGCTGCGGCCCCTCCTCCTGGTCTCTCCCTCCTTTCCAAGGAGCCCGTCTCGACTCTCGTGGATCATCCCTGATCACCTGAAATCGCGTCCCCCCAGCTGGTGTCATCAATACTGGTCAACCTCCCGAGTATCACTACTTATTTTGCATGGTAAGGCACGAGCTGCATGGAGCCTGATGGTCTCCGAAGCATGTGGCATCAGTCCCAAGGGGGAGCGTCCGTCCGGCCTCTCAGGAGCCTCCTGGGTCCTCAGCTCTCCGGCACTGGATCCAAAATGATATCATTTTATAGACACTGCAGGTTAATGGTGCTGCCACTCACTCGCCCTCGGGCGCCTCGGGCTCGTCGACTGGCCAAACCCTACGGGTAGAAGCCTAATTTACGAAGGGTAGCGAGGCCGTCGAATGCAACTTATACAAAAGTTGTTTCTCTCCGGCTTGCGCCAGAAGCATTGATGCAACAGCTACGAGATAATGCCGCCGATTACAGTATGCGTTCAGGACGATATCGTACATCCGCACATCCGTCTGGTTGTCTGGTTGAGCAGCAACGGCATAACCCTAGTGACACGGCAGAGAGGAGCGCCAAAAAGAGCGACGATGCCAAAATGTGGCACGACTTTTCGGTCAGTCGTTGTTGGCATCAGTATACCACGTCAATGTCGGTCTGGGAGGTGTTGCATAGAGATTTTGTCACCCCATGAATATTGGCAGCGTATTATGAACCAGCGTCCCGCAGTAACTGCCGACGAGCACGGGTTGGGTTAGCATGTACGTACATGGGCATGCTATCTCAACACTCCAGTCTGCGGTGGTCGACCGAGTCGTATCTGCCCCATTTGTTTCCAGCGACCCTCCCCTCCCCGCCCACTTGTCTCTAACGAGCAGCCTAAAAACGACCGTGGCATTTGTGGCAGGTATGCTAGATGGGTATCGTCCACGATGTCTCTCAGCTAATATATGCCAAGACCTTCTATGTTTACCAAAAAAATACTAGGTCGCTGTGGCATGAGACACCGGCCAGTGTGGTAGTGACAAGTTGAAAAGGCTACGTCCCCCCCTCTCCCGACGGCCGATCGTCCCCGCGATAGGAACGAATACTACACCGAAGACGAGCAGCTCCTCACTATTGCCGAAGTAGGCGTCAAAAAAAAAAAAAAAGAGTAGGGTAGCTGTTCGCTATACCACACGTGTGGCAGCGGTGGGAGGGTATGATGGAAGGGTTCCCAGGCGGCAACCAATACAGTGCCGGTTCACCTTAGGGCTGTCATCCCACTTTCATGCTCGGCTCTCTGGGTGCGGTGGCAGCTGATCTTGGGAATCCATCTATGCGATTCCCCTGGCTTCTAGAAAGCGCTGGTCTACCGTACCAGAGGCCTTTATTGGTTACGTCCGCCCAGTCAAAGCTGACTGGCTGGTCCGCGGGTCGACTGACGTCTCTCCTACTGCCTAGGTCCTCTCAGATCTCGAATCGTAACGTTGCTGCGTCGACTAGCGCACAGTTGAAATCGCTGTCTAGCCAGGACATCGATAATCCACGTCCAGCGCGCTTAGGGGGCGGGCTTGGATCCTGCCTGACCAATCGCATGGTCATGCCCACGTAGGAAGAAGACGCATCACTTAAGTATCCAAACCCTTGCAGCCCCTGGAGGACTAAAGGAGAGGGGGTCGCTCCGAGGGAGAAGGGAGGGACCTCGAGGTGATACCCAGAACCCTGCATATCCGCATATGCATGTAGCGAATATAGGGGTCTTCACTTCGTCATCCAGGGTAGCTCCGTATTCCTAGACAGCCGACAAAACACAACAGGGGGAGGCAAGTATCGAACTAACCGTTAGCCAAGCCTGACTACCAGAGACATTGCCAATCTACATGCTGAGCTCCACCAGAGCCAGATTTGGCAGAGAGAAGGGTTGGGGGGGGAGGGTTCACAAGAGGAGCGAGAATACCTGACACAGCCGCTAAAAGAACGACTAAAGATTGAGGGAAAAGGAAAAGGGGTGAGAAAAAGAAAGGAAATTGGGAATAGACGAAATTTGTCGGGATTTAGTGTGCATAGGTTGATGGATGCCGTGGCGGGAAAGCCCACCGCCAAACGCCTCCCATTCCCATCAAAAGGGGCGGGCCGACACGTGGAAGGGACTGTCCCTGTAGTCACACACAAGGATATGAGGACACGCTCACAACCCAGGAAGTTCGTCATCTATCCATCGTTACACGTACCGAGCTGGTTACCGTCGCCTCCGTCTAAACCCTAGGCAAGGAACGAAGAAACGGGCTGCGAGTCACCACGGCCGCGGACTCGCGCGACCTCTCGAGACCGACCAGGATAGTGGACCGTAGGTCAATACTCGACGGTTATGGGCACAACCATCGACGCCATGTCTCACTTCCACTTACTTATCCTCACTAGCTGGGTCTCTCGGCTAGGAAGTCGGCGATGACTCTTGTGTGCCCAACTTCACTTTCTCTCTCCGTCTCTAACTCTCTCTCTCTCTCTCTCTCCTGTGTTTAGGATTCTCGGGTTACCAACACTCGTCGGAGGAGTGGGCGAAGGCAAGGAGAACCTTAAGTGCGCCGGGCGGAAACGAGAAGGGGAGGAGGAGAGGGAAGAGAAGATAATTCATCCTCTGATACAGGCGCACCATGTGCTTGTGTCGGATACACGCAAGTGTGTCCGCCTCCCTCCCCCAATCCTCGCCACCTTCGTCCTTATCCAGTCTCTCACAGTCGGCAGGTCTAACGGGTGTAGACGTTCGCTCCCTGAGACTGGTCACCACCCAAGCTCCTACCAAGGGGTCACTACCTAGCCAGTCAAACTACCCAAGGTGAAAGAGTGCAAACGAACGGTCTCAGAAACCAAGAGCCCAACCCCCACTAGGGCTATGCATGCGGCTCTAACTATCCCACCGCGACGGGTATGAACCCGGATCGCTGGATGACTGGCGTTCGGAACCTAAATCGTGGCTACGAGGCGTATCCAGCCGCCCCTGGCTACCCGGCGAGGCGGTAAGCACCTACGCAACTTGGCCAAAAATGGGGGGGGGAAGAAGAGGGGGGGTTATTGAGACTTGGGTAGGGATGGGACGAGCAGGCCACGGCCCCCTCCTCCCGAAGTTTGGTCCGGATGGAACGGGTTCGGGATTTGCTCGCTTGCCAGGTAAACATACGATATGTAGCCGTGCGCGCCCGTGGATAGATACGGCAGAAGGGTAAGACTAACAACATTGTACGCATGATACCTACACACTCACTCACTCACTCGCTCATTCACACAGATGCATATGCATGTAAGTAGGGCCTGGATACTACGTGCTCATGTGGAATATGGCGCGCATAGTCACTGATATCATCATCATATGGTCAGACCCCAGGCCGCCCGAAGTTTCTTCCCCCCTGGCCAGCAAAGACGGGGGATAGCGAAATACTTGGCTGGCTGGAGGCGACGTAGGTAGGCCGCTTAGGGTCGGGGCGAGAGAGCCGGGAGCTGACCGCCTCCGAGCCAACGCTGAGTGGGAGGCCGGCGGCCTACATACAGCCTACATTCAGGTAGGTGGACGGCCAACTAGAACGTAGACGCACATGCATACAGATGCGCGTGTCACATACGCATCATGGACACACATGGGCATGTACAACTGACATGCATATAATTTAGCAGAGACCTACAGAAAGCAGCTAGACGAGCACGTCGACTTACTTGCGTAGTCTCACCTACATACATACAACACCGCGCCGCCGCCCTCCCCTGGCTAGATACCCGTTTAACGATCTATCACCAGGCAAAAAATCAAGATTCCAAAGCCCGAGCGCTCCTTAATTCCCGCGTCTTCGTCCAGTTTGCTGCGCCACAGTATTTGTCGGATGGAAAAAGCACGGGAAGAAAGAGACCCGGAAGGCATAGGGGTTTTGGGACGAGGCGAGGTCAGGACCGGGGAGGCAGAGAATACTGCGGCGACATATCAAGACAGCGAAAAGGAGAAGGGGCGAGAAAATAACTCGCCTCCTCCTGCAGAAATATCCCAGAAGGCCGCCCAATACCCATATATTGCGGACACAAACTACGTACGCAACTAACTCTCTAGTCCCGACGGAGCTATAGTATATAGAGTCTCACACACGTATACATCCCGCATGCATTTGCGGTGTAGCCTCCTCCTCGCATGATACGTCGTCCCCGGCGCGAGGAGGGACGCGTAGGAGAGGAAGACTGGATCGAAAGCTCGCAAAGCTAGCAAGGGAAAAAGGGGGGCGGTGGACGGGGAAGGGAAGGAGGCGAGCGGAGTACTCGTAGATGAGACGGCATCGCTGAAACCAAGTGCCGCCGTGGATTAGGCCGCGCGACGCACCGCCCTCCATGCCATCGGCCTAGCCCACCCGCCTCCCCCCCCCCCCCCGTCCCGTCCCATCCCGCTCCCGCTCCCGTCTCGTATACCTTCCACATCGCGAACTTGGTAGCGCCCCTGGCCCTCCCTCTCCTCCCCTCACGTAACTCCCCGCGGGCAACCCCTCCCTTCCCTGCCGCCGGGTTTCCCTTCCCTTGTATACGGCACACGCATACACACACCACCCGCAGAGGGGGAGAGAGAGGGGGGAGGGGAGCCAAGCTGGAGATAGAGCTGGAGATAGAGTTGTAGATGCAGCTGCAGCGGCCCCCCCCCTCTCTCTCCCTACCTCCCCTGGGTCAGACCCGCGCGTCTCGCCCAGATCTCCGCGAAGTCGGTGAGGTCCTGGCGGGCGCAACGCCCAACGCGCGGCACCTGGCCTCCCCCCTGCCTCGCTAGCTCCCCAGCCTACCTACCTGTCCACCTACCTACCTACCTACCTACCTGCTCGCCGTGCCGTCCCCAGCCCGCCCTTCTGCCGTCGAACGAAGGTGTGGGCAGGATGCGCCCCCTTCCCCTCGCCCACCACCCCTGGTCTCGACCCGACAATCCGTAAACCAATATACGTGCCCCCCCTGCACGTATCCGAGGTGCGCGCGACCGCGCCGGGTCCTGGGCACGCATGGGTGCCTTACAGAGCGCACACACAGACACGGCGTGGTGGGAGCCAGACGGGAGGGCAGAGAGCGAGAGAGGGAGCGGAAGGAAGGGCGTCTACCCCCCCCCCCCCTTTCTCTCGTGGCGGCGAGAGGATGCGAGCGGCTGGGTTGGCGGCATGCCATACATACATACACACACACATACGTACACACACATACATACATACGCATGTACATATGTGCGGGCGTGCGGGCGTGCGTGCGTGCGTGCGTACATACGCCTGCACGCGGCTCGTCTGCCCGCGCGCGCATATCGACGTAGACATGCAGAGCGCGCAGGTTAGCTAGTCACCTAGGGCAGGCAGTTAAGGCAGCCAGGTCTGTTCTGTGTGTGCCATGTCCCGTATGGTCCGACTGCCTATGTCTCTCTCTTATCTGTCCGTCCATCCGCCTGTGCTCTGTGTGCGTGTGTCTATCTACCAGTGCGTGCCAACCCGCCGAGTCCCGAGTCTGACTCGACCGTGTCATACCGACGCCGGCGCGATCCCTTCCCCCCCCTCTTTCCTCTTCTCCCCTTGCTCTCTCTCTCTCTCTCTCTCTCTCTCTCTCCCCTCCCCGCTTTCCCACCTCCCTAAATTCCCACCCCCTGTCCTGTCATTTCTCACTTCTCTACGTACCTGTTCCGCCTCCCGGGCAAGCTCACACCGCGAGTCTCAGATCGCGCGAGGGAGAGAGACACGCAGAGAAAGGGAAGGAGGAGAGACAAGGGAGAGACCGCCCGGGCACGTACGTGCGTCGCATAGGTGCATTCGCCGATGTCCGCGCGTCCGGTGCTGAGCGAGCGCGCTCGGCCAATGATGACGACAGACTCGACAGCGACGATGGGCGACCAAAATACGACAAGTGATGGCGGCGGCGCCCGCGGTGGTGGACAGCGTAGTGAGCATCGTTCTGGGTATCCCTAGTATGATAATGCAACAATAATCCGCAGTGTAAAAAGTAGAAAAGAGACCAACGCTGCCGGTGATGCGACTTCCCAATAGGAGAGAAAAGAAGAAGAAAAGAAAAGCCCGCCTGACCCTCGTGCTCGTATGTTCCAAAAATCCCGTCTGACAATGGAGATGTCAGATCCGTTTCCAGAGACGTCCAGACCGTAGACGCTGACCTATGCGACCCTGCCTAAAATGTACCATCCACCGTCTTGATTACACCGATATCAAGACGAACAGAAGAAAAGAGAAAGAAAAAAATGACTCGGCCGACAGAAGGGATTTAGGTGATATCCAACACGTGTTTCCCACCGATGTGATATACAGTAGAGGCTGACCGGTTGCCAGCTATTCTGCTCCCATGATTCCACGTACGACAGGGCACGCATTGCGTGGCTAACGCGGCGAAATGACGAGTAGTTTTCGGCGTCCTCGAGAAAGCGTATGCACGAGGAATACGGGCCAGATAAGGATGGAAGGGGGAAAAAGCGCGAAAGTCATATGCCGTGTTCGTATTCGACGCATGTGTATAGTACCACACGGTGTGCGGCCGGGCGTTCCTAAGCCCGCATAACAATGCAGCTGGTACTGAGTACGACAGCTTTTGTCTCTTCTCTCTTTTTTTTTTTTGCTCGTCCCCTCCTGATACATCTAGCGTCGTTCGTTCACATGAAACCGCGTCAGCGAAAACTTTTGGCAACTCGGACGAGGAGGACACCTTGGGTCTTGTTGCCGTTGGCGTCCAGGAGGTGGACGAAGCGGTAACCCGTTGCCAGGCGGTCAAGGCGGATGCATGCCCAACCGGCGAAAGGATCGCCCTTCAGCGGCACGAGCCGCGGTGCGTCGTCCTCGACCTTGAATCTATACGAAAGGCACGTTGGTAAGCTAGGGAATTCGCGGTCGAATCGGGACCGTCGACGAAGCTCGTCACATCACCCGACTGGGGAAAGGGGAGAACAACAAACACGACTCGTTGGTTGCACGGGGCGCCCCGAGTCATAGTCGGCATGGCTAAGCGGCTAGGAAGCGAAGCCGGTGCTAGAAATTTGAGGCCCTAGGTCTCTTCCCCGCTCCCGCTGCGAACCGTGAGCTGTCATATATCGACAGGAATTCCGTCGCTTGACGGATGATTGCGCATGCCAGCTCAACCGCCGGCCCCTTGCCGGCTCGCAACGCGCAGCCCATTGGCCTTTTCTCGTCACCGTCACCCAGCGGCCTGGATCCGTCCATGCAGGCATCCTTCTGGGAAACCAGAGAGAGGGCCGACGGAAGAGGGAGGGTGATCGGGCGCGACCGAAGGCGACGATGATGGAAGCGCTTACCTGACAAAACTGAGCTGCTCCACGACCCTTTGGATGTTCAGGAAGTGGAGCTCGTTGTTCTTGACAACGCTGAAGTCGGGGTGATCCGACTTCCCCGCACCCGTCCTCTGCTTGTACTCGGCCTCGCGTGCTTTGCTAACTCCCTCGATCAAGGAGGCCGCACTTCGCTCTTCTGCCTTCTCGACGTGCAATTCACACTTTACTATAGGCCGCAGAGACTTGGCGTTGCTGCTGTGAGTACCCTCGGGGAGCGGAAGGTTCTGCCCTGCGAGTACCGTGATAATTAGGTCGAGCGAGCGGTGCGGAATGATCTCCGCGTCGGCATCTGCCAGGCCCTCGCTACGATAACCCGGAGGCTTCAGGACCCAGCCGTGCTCGCCGGAGAACATGGCTTCATTAAGCATCATGCCCTCGTCCCAGGATTGCCAGTTCAAAGCTACCATCTGCACGCCTTTACGCCAGAGCCGAGACGGGTCGAAGTTGGACGAGTCGACCCGGAGACCCTTGGGATAGGCTCGCATAAAAAAGTGACGGTTGTGGGAGAACAGCTCGTGATGTTTAGAAGAGGCGAGCTCTAGTATCTTGGATTCGCTTATGGAGAAAATATGCGAAGGGATTCGCGCAGCTGGCGATTCGAAGTTTGTGAAATGTTCGCTATGCGTATAGATGGCGAGAGAGCTCAGATTCTCACAAATAGGCACTTTCGGTTTCTTGGCGCCGTTCGGCTGGCCTGGCCTGTCGTCTTCTGACCCAGACGCATCATCGTCGATGGTTAGGTTCGGAGACAGCGTCGAGATGGTCGTTGAATTGTCCAAGCTCGAAGAGGCCTTCTTGACCTTGACAAGTATCTTATTGAGCAGCTCCTCCAGTCTTGGCATCCGATCATTGGGGCAGGTATCGTGAGGCTTCTCCACCAACAAGCCGGCCCACTCCTGCTTCATAATCTGGACCATGACTTCTTGCTGCTCTCGGTCGGCATGGACCTCCAAGCTGATGATAATCGGCAGACTCGTCGTCTCGAAAGCGACTTCGCGGATGGCTTGGCAGACCTCGCGAAACCCGACGGGAGCCGTTAATGTGTATCCGTGCATCACGATTGGTTCGTCCGGAGGCAACGACGGCCTAGATCGTATGGACGAACGTTCTGGGTCGAGCAGAGAAGCGAAGGCGGGCGAGCTCAGGGGGTCGCCGATCTCTCGTCCAAATGGCGGCGGCGTAAGCGCTGCCCCGGTCCACTTCGAGGCCGGGCTGGAGGCGGGAGTCTTATCGACACGTAGCATCTGCCTAGTCTGCTCAAACTTCTCCTCCACGATCTCTTTAAAGTGAACGGCGGCGGTGTGAAGACTTCCCCCGGAGAGGTGGCGGACGTGTTCCGGCTTCGATCTCGGCTTCCCCGACGATTCTTGCGGATCTTCCGGGGTCGAGCTTCGCGAATTCCCGTCCCACACGTCGATTTCCACGCACCTGCATCCTCTCTTGAGAACACGCCGGTAGGCATCCGCCGTGCTCCTCCCGGACAATTGATTGCCTGATAAGTAGGTGTTGTGGCTACTGCTGATGAAATAGTTGCTGATGGGTTTGGAAAGGTCTTTCTGTTCGACGGGTGCCAGCCGCTGGGCGTCGAGGCCGAAGCGGAGCCACCACACCTCGAGGAATTTCTCGAATTTGTATTCATGTTCGTCCAAGGCACTCTGTATCTGGCCCGGGGCACTCTCGCCTTGGAACGTCTCGAGAAAGGTAGCAAAACACTCTCGGGGGAGCGTGTTTTTGCCTCGGCATAGCGACTCGTATAGTTTCCGTAGATGCCGTTGGATGGCGGCGTTTAGGTAGATCTCCCTTTTACCGCCCGTGGTCTCGTCGCCTGGGAAGTATATCGCGGTGGGGGCGACGAATGAAGCTAGAGCAATTGCCCGCTTCAGCGCTTTCATCGAGTTTGTCCCCAGCTCGGAAGTCAGCGTGCGACGGCGCCGCACGGCTGCCGAACGGATCTGCGCTTCGGCTGGTCGTCTCCGCATCTAGTGTGCAACGGTTAGCGAGTGTGGCCACGGGGTTTCGATGGCAGACGCGCTGCCGAAGGGCGGAGCCCCGCTAGCCATCTTACACTGAGGCACATTGAATTGGCAGTGGCAAATTGGCCAGGTGCTAGAGCGGGACGGCGGCGATCGCGATAGCGAGCTGTTTGCAAGCTTGGAGGAGAGGAACAGGATCCCGAAGGAATCAGTTCTCGGTTCCACTCAGAAAGCTTTGATCATCGTTGCGATCTCGGCTTCTGAGTGGGTGACAGAGGGCGAGTGAGACGGGCAGGAATACAACAGTCGCAATGAGGACCAGCGTGTTTCCGACGTGTGTGGTCGTTGGCATCGGAAAGAAGAGGTTGGTAGGTTTACTGCCAGAGGAGATTTAGGGAGAACACGGGCACCGGGAGACGTATGTACGCGTGGTAAAGAAAACAAGGTCGAGTCCAACAGGGAGCTGTTTTGAGATACGAGATGAAGAGAGAGAATGCAAAGTGCAGGCTCGAGTTCGAGTTCAGCTATGGTCAGCATGCAGCCTCACCCCAGGGCAATAATAGGAGCCGGGGGGGAGAGCAGAGCCCCTGTCGACACCTCTGCCAAGGCAGAAGAAGAGAAACTCGATGGCCCAGAACAGCACGCCGGCCAGGGTTGCTGGCCACTCAGAGCCGGGCAAAGCCACGCAGAGCCCAGAGCACCCAGGGCGAGACCAGAGCCAACCAGGGGTCCCGACCAGAGTAGCAGACCAGAGCCAATCGCGACCGTTTCAGGCGAGCCGATCCCCGGTGCTGCAGAAATATGTTCTTGCTGCTAGACAGCCTCTAGCTACCATTCGTAGGGCTGGTACCGTCCACCCGGGCCCCTGTGTGTCTTGGTTGCCCACCACCTGTCTGGAGCAGAGGTACCGCAAAGGTGGGTAATGCGAGTGGAGGTACAAAGCGGGATGGGGAGAGGAAGAGGAAGAAGAAGAAGAAGAAGAAAAGGCCCGCTCCGCGATGACAGATGCAGCTTACACAGGATATATAGACGGATCCGTCCCTGAGGATCGGAATTGACTGAGCATTTACCTGGGGGTGGGTAAGAGAGAGAGGGGAGAGAGAAACACAAGCACCACACACAAATACATAGGACAGGATAGGGAGAGAATAAAAACACAACCCGGAGGGGCTTAGACAGGTGGACAGGTGCTCTCAGACCGCAAGTCCTACCAGTCAGTTCATGCCAGGCATATGCAGTCATATACCGTAGGTGCCTATGCAGAGGTAGACAGATAGGTGGGCACGTACAGATATCGAGACATAAGTAAGCCGAGGCGTGCCCGTTTGGGGGCGGGACTCGACGCCCGCCCCGTCGATTGGACTCAGGTCCAATTCATGGCCGACAGGCGTCCGGGAGAAGAAGGACAGGCAGGGTCGGATGGACAAGGGCCCAGCTAGAGGCGGCAAGGGGCTAATGGCGAAGGCTGAGTCGACGACCAAGCATGCATGTCAACCTCGGCCATCCCTCTCCACTCCTCATGTCCTTATATTGTCGGTTTGGGTTGATCCACCGCCGCTCGCGATTCTCATGGTGCGACCTTGGGATTTCGGCATCTCCAGAGAGGCAATTGCAGATGGGCCAGGAGGGAAAACACAGCGCGCCGCCGAGAAGGTGGAAGAATGGACCCGCGTGCGGCGTCTCGAGAGGAGAAGGGAGGAAGGGAGCTGAAAACGACTGGTTTAGTTAAGGCTCCCTTGTCAATTGGGAAAAATTGGCTGATATGGGCTCGCATTGGACGCGATGAGATGACGGAATGGGATGACTTGAATGCTGGGAAATGCCACAGGGTTACCCGTCGGCCAGCTGCGCCCTGCTCGCCGACCAATGATCGCCCCAGCGTCCACCGGGAGGAGAGTTAGCTGGTGCTGTAGGTACGCATAGTATTAGCACATCCCACCCCTATTTCTCCAGCACGACCTCCTAATGTAACCCACGTCAAGATACCTATGACTTGCCTTCAAGTTGAAGTCCCAGTCACTGTTAGTTTTCTACCGCCCGCCCAAGGACATGAGGCAGAAATACCTAAGGTTAAGTAGGCCAGATTCCTGGAGACGAGGAATACCGAAGGCCGAGGAGGTACCTAAGGTACCTAACCTCATACAGAGCGTACCCCCCATACAGATGTCATGATACGGGATGGGTCAACATGGACGGGTCAACATGGACGGATGGGTCAACATGGATCGAGATTGCATCTTCCCAGCTTAACCCCAATCGACATCGCCGACTGGAAGCAGAAGACGACAGCGTTTTATCAATCCCAACTCCCCAGCATACCAATGTACGATTATCTCACTACATCCTGCGCCGTGGGTACCTGAGGCATCTACTGAGACTCCCACCATTCCATCCCCACCCTCGTCCACAGACCGCAACCTACTATACTCATACACCAATTCTACACGTATGCACGTACATGCAGTCAGTGCATAGCCACACCCTCGAGCGCCAACTCGTATCCCACCAAGCAGCCTCGTCTTCTCTCCCTTCGCTTCACAAGCTGTGCTGACCGAGTCGCGCGCCTCATCGTCGCTATTGTCCTCTTCGCCTGACACAGGCCGCAAGGCATCCGTCTGGTCTGAGAGGACGCCTGAGGCCGTGAGTATCCGAAGTAGAATTACTCCACCAGCACCACACACATCGAATCGGATTTCAAACGCCTCGCCATCGCAAAAGACCCTGCCGCCGCCATGTCGCGCCAGACCCACGACGACTACGAAGACAGGGTCCGGTCCTGGGGCTTCCCGCACGTCTTTACCTGGACTGATGCACCGTACGTCTGCCCATCCCATGCCATCCCGCCCCGCCTTGTTGTGCTGTCGTCTCTTCTCTCTCCGTCGACTTCTTTTCTCCCCTCGCCGGATGTCCCGATATGAACGTACGTGCATGTCGACTTGAAAGAGGGTAGTGCACGCGGGGCCAGTGGCGAGAGGGGGGAAAGAAAGCAGGACTACACCATTCCCCTCTCCTCCTCTCCTCCTCTCCACTTCCCCGATCCCCCGACGAGGCGCGCCGCCGGCCACGGGGAGACGCCTATCTGTATTAGTCACTCCCTTGTTCGCAGGCGTGTGTATGCATGCATGCATGCATGCATACGCGCTGTCGATACTACCCATCCGAGGCGCTGCAGCACATCGGGCGCTGACGCAGAGTTCCGGGGAGGTCCGCAGCGACGCCCATTACCCGCCACACTCCCACGCCGGCCTGACGACGCACCTCATCGTGCGCGGCCAGCTCACCATTACCTACCCGCGGGACCCACGCCCCGAGCGGACGACGCACGGGGTCGGGGACCGCATCGACGTCGACGCCGGCCGCGTCCACGAGGTCTGGATCGGCCCCGAGGGCTGCACGTACGTCATCGGCGAGTGACGGCATGCGCGGCCCAGTTAGCCCCAATGTGCCCGCCCCGTCTGTTTTGCGTAGGTGTCCTCGACGGAGGTTCGTTCGTAAGTATTTTCGGGTATTGTAGGATGCGGCGCGATGGGAAGGGAGATACGACGGTATGGTGGGGGTAGAGAATGGGCCGATGGAGAGGTGGTGAGGTCAGCACAGGAGGTGGTGAGAGAGGTCGGTAAGTTAGCTATGGTCAATGTAATTTACGCATAGCCAATCCCGGGTGCTATATTTATATCTCGTTCCTGGGCTCCAGTGAAGGCTGACTCCTCGTTAGATAGTTTAGGCGGAGATTCTTGACGAGCACGCTACCTACCTACTCATACACACATGTAGCTATATTCGTCCATCTACAGTCATACGGTGTCCCATTGTGCATGTGTGCCAAGCGAGAGCAGCGGTTCCTCATGGCATGAGATAGACCCTCTTTCTCCTACCATAACCGACCTGTGGCCTCGGACCAAACAGCTAAACGCGACGTCACCCACTAGCCCGACCACCGGGTCCGCGCCCGGCAACGCGCGGCGGAGGCCCTCGGCCCCCCCGCACGGTGCAGCGGCTCGCGTATGCACTAATAGCACACGTGGATGTCTCTGCGGGGGCGGGCAAGCTCCGCCCCAGAGCGAGAGAGAGGGGGGGAGACTCCCCTGATCTGCAAGCGGTCGCTGGTGGCCGCGGAGCTTGGGGAGCCACGGTCGGCGCCGCGCCCACCGGAGTAGGGCGGCGCCCCGTTCCGGAAGAAGGGGGAGGGGGCGGCGAAGGCGGGCGTGCGTATAGGTGGATACCGAGGGAGGAAAGGGAGGAGCTAAGAATATGTGGCAAACAAGTGTCTTAACTGGACAAACATACGGCGTCGGGTTGAAGGGGAGACGCAGGAATGGCGTACGGTACTGCGAACTTCCAGTGATGATCCGGTGTTACGAGGTGTTAGATAGGTTGGAATATCTGTTCCGTAATCACTGTGCTCCAGCCTAACACGCTACGATACCCTACGGGGGGTTCTCCGATAGCTTATACCCGTCCCCACGGTGTTGAGAACAACAACTACTACAACTACTACAACTACTACAACTACTACAACTACTACAACTACTACAACTACTACAACTACTACAACTACTACAACTACTACACCAACTGGAACTACTACTACTACCACCCCTGCTGCTGTTGTTGCTGCTGCTACTACTCGGGGTACCTACCTTCGCCACATCCCTCCCTAACCTCACCACAAGACTCCCGACGGGAAGCCGTCGGCGCGAAGTAGCGTGTACTCGCGGCGAGTCGAGACGGGGAAGCGTCCTGATTCATCTAGCAAACTTACATATAAGGAAGGGGGGGAGGGACGGGGTATAGGACAAGCTAGCTCGCCGGCCCGGTGTAATCACCGCAGCACCGTGGAGTAGCGGCTTCTCCCGGGCGTGCACGGCGGCCGGGGCGCAAGCTTCTAACTCACGATGGCAGATAGGCAGATGCGCGGGCGGGCAGGTCCGTGAGTTGTGGCGTTTACTCGTAATGCTACGACGTGAGGATAGACATCGGCTTGCCGTGCCTGTCTAATCTAGGATTGCAGCCTCGTCTGTTCATCTCTCCGTGTGTGTCCCCCCCCCTTCTGCCCCATCCAAACCCGGCTAGCCTACGGCTCCGGCGCCCGGCGGGAGCGGCGGCAGTCATATCAGGCAACGCCTGGAGTCCGCCAAGTAGTGCCTATCTCGGGCCGGGCCTAGTCTGGGACCGGCGAGCGTGGTGGGTAAGAATAGGCGTTGTATTAGCCTCGGCCGGTTACGTGCTGAGAGGTAGTATAGTAGGTACTAACAGTCCAACTCTAGTCTCCTATCAGGCATCTATCTATCTAGCGCCTCTCCTTTGCGGGCCGGACTTGGTAAGCCGCAGTTTGCGCGGGCGCACACCCTCGTTCCTCCGTACCCTACGGCGCCTCCTTGGGAGCTCTCCCGGGGTTTCACTGGAGTTCGCCGGGGGGGGCCCGTCATCGGAGCAACTAGCCAGCGGGACGGAGAACGTGCCGGCTTAAGTTTCGTGCCACATGTCCATACCATGTGATATGCACCCTCCTCCCTCCCCTTCCAGCACGCTGCTGCAGCGGCCTGGGCCAGTCCGTCCACGCGACAACCCCGCGCCCGCCCGCGCACCAACTACGTACTGCTATACCTACCTAGGGCGACGACACATGCCCGACGCCCGCACACAGATCTTTAGGGATCGTCGTCGACTGGTCATGGGGCCAGGCCTACCTTCGAGATCGGTATCGGATATATTGTCCGCGTACGCGTCCTGCGTCGCCGTCCACGTACCGGACGCCTCCGACGATTGGGGTTGGATGGATGACTGAGATTTCATAATCAAACGGCACAACAAGTAACCCTCCCTCCCCGCCTGAAAACCGGGGCACGAGAGAACGCGGGTTACGGCAACCCCGGAAGCGGTGTGCAAGAAGCTGTAAGAGACTGCGGTGTAAGGTTCGGGATCCGACCAATAGCACCCACCGTTGTTTCGGCACGGCTGTTATCCGGGCTCGTGGGGTCAGATACAAGTAAGCCTTTTAAGGACGACGAGATGGGCGTAGATGGGAGGAAAAGGGACGAGACGAGTTCAGGCAAGATAGAATGGGGGGGTCGTTATAAGGTAGGCATGAACTGTCTCAAGTCGCTGGTTAATCGGGAACTCTGTCTTAAGTCGGACTATTGCCTAAATACGGCCGTGGCGGATAGATTGGCAGCCCGACCTGTATGCATTTGTTTCTTGTTACGATGCCCATGGTTGGCCGAAGACTGGTTACCAAGCCGAGATGCCCCTTCTCCAAATCCCAACCCAGGTTGCGAGAATTCTGGAGCCCTCCTGACATGAACGGGGTATAAATCACCGAATTATTGAACAGAAAGAGGGGGTGGGTGGTGGGAGAGGATGGGGACGAGAACAAGAATCAAGTCGAGGGTATGTATGTTTCGTAGCCTGATGTTCCACCGGTAGTCCGACTTCCTGCCCCAGTAAGGGTTCGAGAAGAGCGTGATATGATTTATAAGCTCTCGGGATAGACTTGAGACATGGACGATAGTACGTCTGGACGAGCGCCATCGGATACTAGAACACGTCCCGACAGCGCGCGACTACTGCAACTATGAATTCACCCCCGCTTAGAGCGCTGAGCCCTCGGGCCCGACGAGAAAAAGTGCGTGGCTGGACGCGCAATGGGTTGATACCCGGCGCGTCATTGCTAGGTAATTTCGGTCGTTGGAACTCGACGTTTGTAGCGAGACGACGACGACCGACGATGCGGGATACCTGGAGGGAGGGGAGCCAGGGGGGGGGGGGGGGGGGGGGCAGCCACACTCCCCATCATGGGCCAACCACTCGATGAAGCTCTCTTTATCTAAAGTGGTGTGGAGAGGATCGCGCCTATTTGCTTGGTGCAAGGAGTCGTGTCACCTCGATCAGCTCGAGGCTTGCGTCGGGACACCAGAAACTGGCGAGTCCTCGGGTAGATTCGCGAGTTTCGCGGTGGCGTAGAGAGGCAGCCTGGATGCATTTTTTCCGTCGTAAATATGGCCGAGGAGGCCACCCCTCCTTCTCGGTCGCTAGGGCGCCAGACCTTGACGCGCTCATTACGTGCTGTCAATACGCGTGGCGAATGCCGGCTTTGCCAATCGTGTGGGGTTTCGTGGCGTCCCGATGGTTCGAAGGTCCCAAAATCAAGGTTGTCGCCTCGCATTAGACGCGTTGCCGTACCGTCAGAACTCGGTCAGACGAAGGGTAAGGCGAGGAGGGGGAGGTTGGACGGCATCTGGCTGCATGGCATGGCAGGCCAGTCCCGGGTCCTCCCACCGCGCTCGTTTACAACCCACAACAGAGGCTATCGACTCAACGAAACCGGACGCGACGAGAGAAAAAGCAGCATCTCGTGCCCGCGTGGACTTTTCCGGTGTTTCCCCACATAGGTCGCCGCGGTTCAGCCGTCTGCTCAACTCAAATTAAGCCACCTCTCCGGTCAGCCGCATAGCTGTCCCGTGGGCTTGCGTAAGTGTTGCATCGTAGCGCGACAACAACAATGAACGATGGCGAGCGACTGGCAGAACGTGGTCTCTTAGTGGCGGGGTCATCAGCGATCTGCGCCCAGGATTCTGGAGTCTAATCGTGCAACTCGGCATAAGTGCCAATAGTATCGAGAAAGGCGTAAAGGCGTCTTCGAAAGCCAGTTTTGCGATTCGGCTTGTCCAGACCTAGACGGGAGGGGCTTCACCTCGGCCTCCGCAGTGGTTCGGCCGCCTTGACCGCCTTCGCGATAAATACCTTAGGTACCGTATGCAGGTAGGTGCTGTATCTATGTATTGGGCACGAGCACCCGCAGACTGAGAAGAGCATGTGCGTTTTCTGAGTCGTGTTCCCGCAGACAATAAAGTGTGTGTGTGTTTACATATACATACATACAACACACATCCCATGTGTGTGCCGATCAAAGAGATGAGAGTGGGCCAGAAGGCGGTGACAGGCGTTTGCCATCAGCCCATAGGCCCTGCGCATGTAGGATTCGGCGGAAGAGGGTGCTTTCGGGAGGACCAACGCTATATCGTGATCTTTCTTGGTATGTCACTTTACCTATCTAGAGGGTGCCAAGCGGGGGTCGAGAGGGGGGGAATACGATCCATTACACTTTACACTACAACGTTGCGGAGAGCTCTCTGTTTGTCTCTCTCTTGTCTCTCTCTGTCTCTGCGTGTGGGTTGCGCGTGGTGTGTCTCCGCGTCTCTTACCACCCTCCCTTTCCTCTTTCTTCTTCCTCATTGGCCGTACGATCTGAAGCTGCTGTGCTCATGACTCGGAGAAAGGGCATTTTTCTTGGGATTGGGGGCGCAAGCTGGGTGTTTGAGATGTATGTATCTCTTCAACTTCAGACGCGCGGAGCCCATCATCTGGGAATATGTTGTTTCTCCTTATGTGGCCAGCGACACACCTAATGTCATCATTGGCCTAGAAGACACCATCGACGTCAAATCGTGTACGGACCCCACGCCGGAGGGAATTGCCCCCGACTGAAGAGACCGATTGGATGAGGCCTTGAAGACTGCGATAGTTAGCTTGACGGGAAGGGGAAAAAGATATGGCTGGAGAAATTGGACTGGAGCGAGCGGCAATCCCTGCCGTGAACCCTGCAAGCCCCTCTCCTCTCCTCATCCTGACATCGCTAGCCGGCTTTCCGAATCTAGCTCCAAATACGAATAAGGTGAAATGTTGCGCATCTATATGATGTATATATGAGTGCATAGGTGTGTGCATGCATTCCTCTTCCTTCACACGCCGCGGCCGTCTTCCCTTCCTGCGCATTACCTATCGGCAGGGATGGGCTTTAGGATCGATCTTGGTATCGATGCGCTGCGTGCGGAGGTTATCGAGGGCATGGATGCAGAAGGCCGCCATCTCCGGTCGTGAGAATTCCGATTCTGTTCGGTTAGGCTGACAGCCTCACGAGAGAGCGCGATGGGGGTTAGCCTCAGCCCGTGGTCTCGACTTGTATAAGTAGTCTCAGCTTGCAGTCTCAGCTTGCCATCTCAGCCTCTCCTCGACCCTTATGCTATCCGCTCAGCTCGGCGACTACTGCGATAGCGCCTGGCTGGTGATGCGCTGGGAGGCAGACTAGGTGTCAACAAGCGCACGGCGTCGTTTAAGTGGACAAGCACCTCATCGAGCTGCGTGCTACCTAGGTAGGTAGGTAGTAGGTAGGTAGGTATGTGCGTCGAGTGGAGGGTGTGTGCCCGTGTTGTCTGGTGGGGAGGGAGAGGAGAGCGAACGGATGGAGATTGCAGGGGTGCGGAGATCAGACTGGCGCAAGAGAAGAACAGCTGATGCGAGGTACCTAGGATGTCGTGGTCTCCGTACGTAGGTATACCTACACTAGGTGCATACGCGCAACGCATTGCCGCATGTGCGCGTATACATGCAACACACATCGCTACATACCGAGGTACCTAGGGAGTACCTGGACGTGCGTGTTATGAGTATACATAGGTAGGTACCTACCAGCCTCGGGTGCCCTCAGGTGCCTATCCGCTCCAGGAAGCCAGGGTCCCCGCTAGCTGTCTGCAACAGCCGGGGCAGATTTGGAGGGCCCGCTGGCACAGCTTGGGCTGCCGAGAGCCACCTCGCCAGGCGGATCGACGGGTGGACGGACGTGTTCTGTTATGCTGGGCGGCGGCCGCAAGTTGGCGGACGGGTGCCTCCTAGTATACCTACCTCTCATGTCCATGGCTGCGAAATGTTGGAGTTTGATGCACCTAATGCGATGAAAGTAGGTGCGGTATGTATGAGTAGGCGGGTAAGGTAGTAGCGCGTAGTCGTACCCAGTAGGTACCTTAGGCAGTCGGGACAAGCCAGGGCCAGATGAGCAGCCATTGACGTTGCCCGCTCCGCGGAGAGGTCGCTTAATCAATCCACTGTCCGTCGTTCCTAAACCTCCATGATAACTCCTGGCACCGCGAGACTGCGCGTCTCAGCTGCCGCGCTGGGAGGTCGCAGAAGTCTCAGGAGTCGCAGAAGGCGAGGAGGTGGACACGGGTAAGTCGATGTCGGGTATGATGTCGTCGGCTGGAGGCAATCGCCAGCCATTGTCGGTATGGGCAGAGGAAATCTCGTTTCGCTTTTCTTTTCCTCTCTCTCTTCGTTTCCCATTCCTCCCACCTCCCTTTTTTTTTTCCTTTTCCCCCCTCTGTCGCCAGAACGGGAGCCCGCCCAGATCTCGATGTCCATCCAGCCTGTCACCTAATGCCGAGTGCCAAACCCAGGATTCCCGTCGATGTCCACACCCCCCCCGGCATCTCCCATGCCTCCTACTTTGTATCTGCATCCCATGCGTCAAGACCTTCTCAGACCCGCATCATACACCTCTTCTTCTCGACTCCACTAACCTACTTGACCTACTTGAGCCGTCCAGAGGTGGAATACATACCTATACCTCCTGCCTACATACCCGTATACGTATATATACCTTGGCCATCCTGTGCCTGTCCGTACCCTGCCCTCATAACTCGTGGCTTGCCTGCTCTCTTTCTCCCCCCCTTCTTCTCGCGCCTTCGTTTCCGCCTCTTTTCTTCCTTTCTCGCTTCTTGTCCAGCTTTGCTCCGTTTGTTCGACCCTACCTATACGACGCTGCGGCCCATCGTCTATCCGTGCGGCTATGGGCGTCGATCTCTCGCAATAGGCAGGCTGGTTTCGTCGAGGTAGCTGGGCATGGTACATATCCGGTCAGTTCCAACTTAACACCCTCGTCATTTCCAAGGCAGATTACCTGCTTCATTACCACTTGCACCACGCAGATACCTGGCCAGCCTGGGGTCTGGCCCTCCGTCCTCATTCGTCCATTCCTCCCGCGCACACCCTTCCAACTTCCGCTTCACGGCAAGGCCCTCTTCCCAAGCCGCCAAGCCCAATATATACATATTGTAGACCAGGACCCCGGACCCAACTCTACGCTTCTTAACTACCAATTTCGCCCACCTATCATCTTTTGTCTTCGAAACCCTTCCCGCCCTGAACTGAGCTCTCTGCTATCTCACCTATGTCAATCCTAGCGTGACTGGCCGGTCGCTAATGCTCCGTCGAAGCACTCGGCATAGAAGTTCCAATGCTCATATAGGAGTAGTTTTGTGCCGTCCCTGCGGCTTTGCCGCCTCCCAGCATCATGGGAAACTCGCCTTCCGCTGAGGCTTCGAGGAGGGGTCGACGGACAACTCAGAAGTTGTCTAAACCTCGGACGGGCAACCCGACGGCAGCTGGCCTGTTGAGCTCTAGTGGCCTCGCTGCTTCGGCGAGGCGCATTTCCGGTCTCCCAGCGCCTTCGCCGGCAACCTCCTCACCAAAGTTTCTCGAAACGGATCCCGCGATAGGGGCGAACCCGTTGGATAGCAAGAAAGAGCCACAGTCCAGGCCACAGTCCAGGGCTCGTTCGCTGAGGCGGATATTCCGGTCTAACACATCTAAAGAGGCTCGCGGCCGCCAACAGAGATGTGATAACACTGTGGTGTCGGAACCTCAGCATGGGCGTTGGTCAAGTAGGGCGAGTTCGTTAAGAGATGGGCCTGAGGTGACTTACAATTACGGCCAAGCCCACACACAAGGGTGAGCTCGGTTGTATAACTATTACCCTGGGGCTTCGTACTGATAATGTAATGTTAGGAGCTCGTCGGCGAATGCATCGCGAACCTCGGTGAATTATGACTTATCATCGTACGAAGCTCGGCGATTGTTGAACTCCGTGGAAGCGCCGTCCCGCAGAAACAGTCTGATGGTTTCCGAGGGCCAGTGGCAAGTCCCTGAAACCACGTACTCCGACTTCAGAAGCCGACACCTGTCGATCGGCGAGGCCGCTCCGCCTATAAGTCGAGCTAATTCCGAGACATCTCTATATACCCCGATGCGGAGGCGGTCCTTGTTGACCCCTGGTATTGCTACTCGCGATACTCGGCCAGATCCTAGCCCTCAAATGCCGGAGATCAGGTATAGCGTTTCTTCAACTCCCGCCCGGCGAGATTCCACGGACGCGGCAAGCAAGGGAATGCCAAGTTTTCTTCCCATGATGCACTCAGACCCAGTACCCCGCGCTCTTACGCCGTGCGAGGCAGAATACAGGCAAACGGGGGCCTTCAAGCACGGTACCCTTCGTATCACGAACGGCAGCCCAACACGAAGCCCCGCACGTGGTTCTGACAACGACGATAGGCGGACGAGGCTCGAGGACTTGACCCCAGGCAAGGCGTCGGACAGTTACTCTGGAGTCAAGCATTTAGCCGCACGAAGTCGTAGCGAAATCAAACCTTCTGGTACCACCGTGGAGAAAGTCGAGGTCCAAAATTCCGGCCACTGTCAAAGTTCCGATGCCTTGCCCCTCCCTAGACAAGGGTATCGGGGCCAGTTTACAGATGTGATTGCTGCTAGCTCTTCTGTCTTGTCTGGGGCACCCTCTCCCCGCTTACCTGAACATCACCCTACCGGTGCTCTTCATAACGACTGGAGACCAGAACCTGCCCAAGTGCAGGTAGCTAGTAAGCGCACAGCTGTGGACGACAACTTGTTTGATATCGAGCAGGATGAATATTCGTCCGTCGAAGTCTTGGACGTTCGAATCGACCACAATGCGAAATCCCAGCCTCCGCGCCGAAAGCCAGTGTCAGAAGGGGGAGGGCCGACAGAAATCACTAGGTCCGACAGTGGCGTCGCAAGTTCAACATCCGAACTCTCACAGGTCCCTTTGTCGAAGGCAGATTCGGGCTATAGCTCTAGTGTGTCACTACGCTCATTCTCTTTACGGCCTCCAGTCCCCGAGAAAGACCATCCGAGCTTTTCGGAAGAGGTGGTCGCAATTGAGGCTATCAAGCAGAACGTTGGTATTCGGGATCTAAATCCCGAGAGCCCCGCTGTAACGGCGCCGAACGCCGCAGTTCCAAGACCGTTCGATCGGACGTCTCCTCCGCCTGTGCCGAAGAAAGACCCTCATCTTACGGCTCTTGCTCCTTCGACGGCCACCCACGAAACTCCCTCCCTTCGACAGGATTATAGAGCGTGCAAACCGGAAGTTTCGAGCTACCATCAGGCACCCGAAAGAACTCTATCGGCAGTCAGCACGCGCGGGCAAGTTAATGGCGATGTTGAGCCCCGCCAAGCATCACCACGTAACCTGCATCCTTCACATAGTCTCTCGGCTGTTGGAAGCGGCTATCGCAAGCCCCGGAGGTTTCAGAGGCTACTGGGCGGCGCCCCGTTATCGATAGTTGTCCCGAAACCGGAATTTACTAAGGACGGAGATGTTACTACGCTCTCCCAAAACATGCAAGTGAAGGTTGTTAAAGGGCATGCGGAGAGGTTGTCAATCTCGTATAGAAGATTGGCTCTGAAGTCTGCTGCGAGTAAGGAAACGCTTGGAACTATTCTAAGTGTTGGGAGCGCAGAAATGCTCCAGGATGAAGATATGCTAGGGGCTCCGAAAGGTGTAGTAGACCAGCTGGTAGTCGCAGATCGAAGCCAGGCGGGTCTGATCCCATCTGTGGAATCCGCAATTGCGCAGGGGGGTTCTGGCTCCTTCATGAAGACGATCACCCGGAAACCTGTACCTGCCCGCAGCAGAGCTCCCAGTGTAGAAGGAGAATCCGCCGAGCAACCAAAACCTCTTGAGCAAAACCCCAGCGAGAGCTTCACCATGAGAGGGCCGTCCCCCCAAAACGCAAGCTACGCTGGCAACGCTCCTAACAACCCCGTTGGTTCAGAAGGGAGAACCAGATATTCAGTGCCTGCTCGGTTGACCGGACCAGCCTATGCGCCTGCGTATACGGAACGTGGCGTCGAATCAACATATCCTTTTACCGGACATACCTCCGAATGGCTCCCAACCAAATCTCAGTCTATGGCGCCGCTCGAACTTCCATCAAGCGCCTTCGATATGAGGCTACCTCGAAGTCCTCCGCCGGTGAGCATGAAGACTCGCAACATCGGCCCTCTGCGAGTTCCTTCTCCTCTAAGGGCACACTCAACTCCACCAGAAACTTTACGGTTGGACTGGCCTTCAGTTTCTCGCAGAGAAAGCCGGGAGGGTGGTCTAGTCGGCGTCGAAGACGGTGACAGACCTTCTATGGCCCATCCTACCATATCTAGAAGGTCTAGCCGGGAAAGTTACCACGACTACGCGCCTGATCGCGCTCATTACGTAGATGCGCCTTCTTATGCGCTTCCACAGAATAAACCTCAGCGTAGGAGCCTCGGGGCGGATTTTAGAGAGAGCCGGGCGCCTAACTGGGATGTCCAAACGGATCACGACACTTCGCTTTGTCGGCGACTGTCATCCAATTATAGTCGTCGAAGTTCGCTGGCCAGCCAAACCAGCCAGCGGAGTTCGGTCACGACTGGGCTAAACTTGCCCCGGCAGCAACGCTCGTATGGCACTCACTCATCCGTGTCACGCCGGGCAAGTTTCGATGGCTACGACCTTCTATCACATGATAGTTACATCCGGGACAACGGCCCTTACCCTTCCATGTCTCGCAACGGGCACGTCTACGTCACGGATCCTTGGAGCGGTCGGCCTATGCCACAGCCGTGGGATCCGTCCCTTCAATATCCCCCACCGTATGTTCCTCGAACTCACCATCGACACCAAAGCCTAGATCAACACGGAAATCACGTACGCTATCGTATTCTGCACAGCTACAACTCGCCAGCATATCGGAACGCCCCGATTTGGGGCTGAACTACATGTTAACATAGCTCGGAACACTCTCTAGGTCCTTCATTCTTTTTTTTTTTGTATGACGAAAAGATTTCATGGAAGTTTCCACTTACATTTGTGATACCCCACATCTGAGGCGTTCTCTCCCCTGGCCGGACTCATGGGAGCATCACTGTGTGGATGAAGATGGTGTTCGTCAACGCAAGACGTTAAAAAAATATTTTGAAAGAGTACCAGAAGGTATCTCAACGTTAAGTGTCTATTTTCTATTCAGGATGACAACGGTGGGCAATGGCAACGACCAAGGTCGCAAGGAGCTGCCCCAGGAGCGATACCACAGATATTAGACATTCTATCTATACCCCCCATACGGAATCAGGTTGCTATTCCCTTTCTCCCCTTCTAGTCAGAACACGGCACAATCGTGATGCATTGGCGAATTGATCAGAACCTTGTACATATATGCTAGCAGCAAGGAAGACACATAAGTACAAAATGGCTCTGAATTGCCCCGTCTTTACGGGGTTGGGAAGTGCTCCGTGGCTAACTTGCAGTTTCGTTCAGCTCTCTCTTTGTACTACCGCTCAGACAAGCGCGCCGCCGAGTAAACGCTATCGCGGCTAGATTCCCAACTACACGCCGTAGCAATAATTTGACTACGTGTGACTAGATGCCTAACAGCTGTAGGAGGGGAGCGTCTAGCAGAGCCTCTTTTCGGACACGCTGCTATGGCCCTGGCGGAACAGAAGACGAGGCCCAAGGGAAGAGAACTATATTGTATTGTAGACGGTAGCAAACCCTGCCTGTACGTATCCGTAGACGCCGCCGGCACCAGCCGTTACTCCCAATCAGGGTCATATATCTGACATTTAGCAGTGCCATACCTACACACAATCAACCAACTTGGCCAATTTACCTTTCAGCCCACTGCCAATGTCTGTCACGGGCCTATTGAACTCGGGTCTTTCCTCTCGCGCCTCAAGAACCCGGGATGAGACGAGGCGGGGAGCAAAAGCACGATAGCGATCGGACAGGCTGTCCAAGTCGTTGAGAAGGGGTGCGTAGATGTGGCACAGGTACGCTCCCCACAAGAGCGAGGAGATGGATTCCATGATGCCTATGATGAGCAGCATTTCCCATGCTGTGCTATGCTTATGGCGATGAGGAGGGAGGATTGGCGGCGACGCAGATGAAGCGTAGGAGGTTGTCGCTGGCGGGTAAAGTCGTCCTTCGTCTCACCTCGTCCGATGTGCGGGGGAGGGGGGTAAATGCGCCGGATCACGGAGCCATGCCGAACCAGCTGCCGCGACATGCATCTGAGATATACATGTGAATACCTGGGACATACCAACAGCTAACAGATAGGTTATTGAGAGGGATGCGCCCAGCCGTCGTTGGTAGCATTGCGGGCCCTCTTACTAGGCGGAGGCGTGCAGCAGCCGAACTCTGAGGAGATCGGCGCAGCCGTGGAGTTACGGGCATTATTGAGGACGGCGGACAAAGGGGGGTGACACCCGAACGTGTATGAAAGAATGGACGTGACGCTGCGGCACCTGCACCCGCGTCAGAAGACTCTGCGACACCAGTCATATGCAATCGTACCTGAATAGCAGCATACGAGGGCCAGCCTCGCTGCCGATCTGGTCAGGCGGGATTGCCGAATGAGCTGTTGCGGACGAAGCTATTCTCTACCTCTGGTTGATAGGAATGCATTGCATCGTATGTAGGTTTCCTCCTCTAATATTATCTAAGTACCTACGTGTAGGTTTGGAGGGGGGGGGTAACGCAGACAATGTATAGGAAGCATATTTTTGGGATTATTCCGCAGGTAAGATACCCGAGGGGGCAGGCAGTTATAACCCTATAAATCTGTGCGCAGGGGGTGGGCGTGTGCAGACCACGACTTGGCTGACAGGTACCGACCGCTTTAAAACTTCAGGGAGGATACCTTCGACGAAACCCATGTGTGTCAATAACGAGACCCGGCACGGTGGATTTGGCTGGCAGAGAAGCCCCCCCTTCGCACTGAACTGACCTGGGGCTAGTGGCACGCTTGAAGGGCGGAGGGTGCCGGCCGGGCTGCTGCCAGGCGGCGAATCACCCAGACGCTAGCTGCTGCAGCAGGTGGTGTGGCTGGGCATATAAGGTGCCGTAGGCAACCTGCCTGGGAGGCAGGCAATGCCTACATATAGTAGAGACACACACGCCTCAAGCCTAAGGGGCTCATATGCAGCAGTACCCCCTCTGTGCTTGTCGACTTGCCTCCTAACCTAAGGTATAGAAGTACCTAATAGTTACTGCAGCATTTCGTAGGTTAGACATGTACCTACGGGATGTGTGTGTATACCTAATGCCCTCCCCCCCCTTAAAGGAACTGTCACTGGAACCCTTGGAACCACAGGTGGGCCATCTAAGGTACCGAATGTATGTACATACGGGTACATGCCTGCCTTAGGTACCTGTACAGGCCGGCAGGTAGTGCCTACATATGTGCACAGGTGTCCATGCAGCAAACCTTAGGTACCTAACCTAGGCGAGCTACCTAAAGTTGGGACGTGGGCCGTACTATAACCATCAAAAATTACGTAGCTCTCGCCTCCATCGCCTCCCCCCTGCTAAGCCACAAAATCTTGTGCTTGTGCTCCCCGTATCGGAATTTCCCACGGCCAGATTCATCGTTGTCAACTGCTCATTGTGCTGTGCCGACCTCTGCACGCTCCTACATAATTAATCCCGGATTCCTGCACCGGGCGGCTTGGGCGGACATCCGCTCCCCTTGGCTCGCTCTCCCAGCTCGATTTATAGGGCCACCTTTTGCGACACAGCTCGAGATCCCTCTCTCGCGAGTCTGGGCAGCCCGAAAGTGCAGCAAGCCCGCTACGCTTCGCATGAATATCGCAGCCCATCCCTCGTTTCACCACCCTCTTCTGTCCTCCCCCCCTCCCAGATCCCGTCTTCCCCAGGTCCCTGCCCATGAGAACTCTACCCCGGATCCGTGTTTAGAACTGGCGCGCGCGAGAGAGGCTGGACTTGATCGATCCCACGCGAGCCGGATATCGACCCAGAGAGGAAAGGAAGGGAGACAGGAAGGACGGCAAGAAGTAATAGAGGTCGCCCCCCTCCTCCAAACATACTCAGCTACACTTGTCCCAATTTCCTCCCCGACTCCAACATGGCAGAACATCGCCGCCCGTCCAATGACCTCGGTTCCCCCCAGCTGCTGGATTACGAGCATCTCCCCGGCATCTCTTTCGGGAACGCCTCGAGCCCCGCGCCCGAGGATGGCGGACCCTCGTCGCCGAACAGTGGCGCCGGAGCGGGCGCGGAACCTGCAGCGACGAGACCCTCGTCCGCCGGGACGGACATGCCCAAGCAGGTGCAGGAAGTGCTCGAGTCAGACGTACGGACCCCATCTATAGCCTGATACCGCCGGAGCGTCATGGTCGTGGCTGACAGGACTGGTGCAGATTGGTGTTTCCACCATGCTGAACAGGCTCAAGCAGAGCATCACAGCCGCCAGGGTTAGTAGTTCCCAGCGTTCGCTCGCCGCCTCCGTACCGAGTCGCTAATCGCTAGGCCTCCTTAGGAATTCTCCCTGTTTCTCAAGAAGCGATCCGCCCTCGAGGACGACCACGCGAAAGGCCTCAAGAAGCTGTGCAAGTCGACGCAGGACAGCATCCGCCACGCCGACCACCGACAGGGAAGCTTCTCGCAGTCGTATGAGGAGATGCTCGTGATACACGACCGGATGGCCGAGAACGGGATACAGTTTGCCATGTCTCTACACCAGATGCACGAAGACCTGCTCGAGGTAGCCGCCCTAGCCGATAAGCACCGCAAGGGATGGAAACAGAACGGCCTGGCGGCCGAACAGCGCCTAGCCGACGTGGAGACGGCGATGCGCAAGTCCAAGGTCAAGTACGATTCGCTGGCCGAAGAGTACGAGCGCGTGAGGACGGGCGAGGCGAAGCAGGGACCTAGGGTCTTTGGTATCAAGGGCCCCAAGTCGGCGGCACAGCATGAGGAGGATCTCCTGCGCAAGGTCCAAGGAGCCGACACCGACTACATGGGAAAGGTCCAGGCGTACCAGTCAGAGAAGGCATCCATAGTTTCGACGACGCGCCCGGAAGCCGTCAAGGCGCTATGGAACCTAATCAACGAGTGCGACTCGGGCACTACCTTACAGATGCAGAAATTCGGTGAGCGATGCCGATTCGGGTGATTCTTTTTTTCGCATGTGACGCTCGCGCTGACCATATATGCCAGCTTCATTCAACGAAAAGCTATTGCTAAGCAACGGTCTGGTAATAAGCCCCCTCAAGGGCACCGTCCCACCGGGCCCGCACTCGCGGAGTCTGAAGGAGGTCGTCCACTCGATCGACAATACGAAGGACCTCGAAAACTACCTCACCAGCTTCCATAGCAAGGTCCCCCCCAAGTCGTCGGAGCCAAAATACGAAAGAAACCCTGTATGTCTTAACTAGCTGACTCTCGGCGACGCAACCGCTAACTTCAGGCCAGATCCTCAACCCTCAACATAACACTTCCTCGAATCAGATGACGCAAATACACCAGCAACAAGGGAGACCGTCCTCGCAGCAGCAAGGGCAACTGAGCTCCTCTCCACAGACACAGATACACCCCCCGGGGTCCGTGGGCCCTCGCACCGGTGCTCCCGACTCCGGATCGTCTCCGCAGTCGGGTCTGCAGGGGCCGAACCAGGATTTCACACCCCCACCCGGAATACAACTGTCATCACGTCCGTCGCCGGGACCGGGACATGAGAGAAGCTTTAGCCACGGCGCGATGCTAAACCAGTCTAACATACAACCTCAGCCGCAATACAATGCGCGGAACTCGATACAGGCTCCCGTCGCGCAATCGCGATTCAATAGTGGCGTAAATAGCAGCGTAGGTTCTGCCAGCGGTCCACCGCAGCTTGGCGCATTGCCGTTCCAGACGCGTGGACAATCCCCCCAGCGGCAACCTGGGCCCCTCAACTTCCAATCCACAGCTCACGAGGACTCTCCGGTGCGCCCAGCGTCCCCCGGCGCGGCTAGTGGCCCGAAGTCGGAACTGGCGAGCTCGAGAGGACCGGTCTTTGGCGTGTCACTCGATCGCCTCTACGAGAATAGCAAAGGCCCCGTACCCATGGTCGTGTACCAGTGCATACAGGCTGTCGACCTGTACGGTCTTACCGTAGAGGGGATTTATCGGCTATCTGGTTCGACGGCGCACGTCAACAAGCTGAAGCATCTGTTCGATACCAGTACGTTTTCTCCCCCCCTCCCCTCCCCTTCCCGTCGCACTCCATACCTTTCCTCCCCCCGCAATATCCACTTTTGGAGGTCGATCAACTTTGCTGACGAAACCTTACGCAGACGAAGATGCGCCGATCCTGGACTTCCGCAACCCGGAGAACTTCTTCCACGACGTGAACAGCGTGGCGGGTCTGCTAAAGCAGTTCCTGCGAGACCTGCCAGATCCGCTGCTAACGTCAGAGCACTATGCAGGGTTCATCGAGGCAGCGAAGCACGACGACGAAGTGGTGCGGCGGGACAGCCTGCACGCAATCATCAACGCGCTGCCGGACCCGAACTACGCGACGCTGCGGGCGCTGACGCTGCACCTGCATCGCGTGATCGAGCATTCGGCGGTCAACCGGATGAACTCGCAGAACCTAGCCATCGTATTCGGGCCCACGTTGATGGGGACGGGCCCGGGAAGTAACATTCAGGACGCCGGGTGGCAGGTGCGCGTCGTCGACACGATACTGCAGAATACGTACCAGATCTTCGACGAGGATTAGCGGGAGCGACGGGGGGACACAGCTCAGGAAGGGAACCGAGAACTGGAGACCAGCGGCTAGGAAATAATCAGGATTTTTCTAGGATCCAGGGAAGACGGCAGGGGAGGAAGCACAGAGAGAAATAGCAGGAGAAATAAAAGCGGGGATTGGGAAGAGAAGGAGACAAGAGGGAGAAGAGAAGGTGGGATGTTCGTATGTCATGTGAGGCGGGGAGGGAGGAAATCTGCTTGCTTGATGTAGAACACAAGCGCCGCCGCCACGGTACGAAGGAAAAGGGAGGGATTCTGATCGGTCGTTTTTGCGAGGGTTTTTTTTTTTTTTTTCATAGGATGTGGCTCCGACTGGGATGGCGTGGTGTGGCATGGACACGGACATGACATGCTACTTCCCGTACGTTAATCGTTATTGTTAAAGATTAATTCCTTCTGTTCACGTGGGGATTCTCAGCTAGTGTCGTGAGATGAGGGACGGGGGGGAAGAGATACGAAAGATACAAGCAAGGCAAAACAGGTATGTAGTAGTCCCACGGTGAAGGTCGCCGTGTCTTCGCCTCCGCGTCCACCGGATGTCTCCCGATTCCCTTCCCCCCTCCCCCCCCCCCCTTCCGTACCTCCTCACCTCCATCCATCCCGACTCCGCCTCCTCGGCCCCGTCTCTCCCGCCCCTCCCTCGGCCCCGTCCCCGCCGTCGTCGTGGCTGCACTCCGCGTCGGACTGGGCCCTCCGGCGTCGGCGTCCGACCGCGGCATCGTCCGCGCCGCTGGTAGCACGGGGTCGGCATCTTTCGGGCCGCGCCGGCCCATAGCGGCAGTGCCCTCGCCATTATTGCCCGATCCCCCCCTCCCCACCTTCTTATCTACCGCCTTGGAGACACCTATGCACACAGGCCCCCACCCGGCCGCCCGTTCGCGTGCCCACCTCCTCTCTGCGGTCTCTCCAGCACAGGCACGTATAGCACCGCGCCAGCTCTTAAAGCGCTTGTTGGAGTACCTCCCCCCCCCCCCGCCCCACGCCGCCTCGGCGCTTTTCCCCCGCTGCGAGGCGCTTTTTATACGGCCGACGATGGCGGGGGTGGAGGGTGGCGGGGAAGGCGGGCCGATTGCCTCCTCCTGTCTGTACTACGCAGCGCGGCTCCTTCTGCTTCTGCTTCTGCTTCCTGCTCGCCGCTCGCTCCCATTCTGAGAGGGGGGGAGGGAGGAGACGACGATACGGCACGGCGGGCGTGATATGCCGACGAATACGGGCGGGCTCGAGAGCGGCTTCGGCGTCGCGGAGAGGGAGCTGTATCGCTCGCGGCTTTGGCTCGCCCTCGCCCTCGGCTCTAGTGCGCCTCCGTCGCCCCTCTCGTCATCTAGGCGATCGAGGCCTCTCTGGCTGTATCCGCATCGGCTGGTCTAAGGAGGCGGCGGCCTTGTATTATACGTATGCTATGAATGAAGTTGCCGCGTTTGCTTCTTTTCCTCCTTTTTGCGCCCCCCTTCTTCTTCTCGTCCACACATGCCCACCCACCCCGACTAAACCTATCCTGGAATTCATAGTCGTAACGTCGTTCGGACCCCCCCTGATGATTACTAGCACACTACGGGTACAGGTATATAGATACAGACGTAACACAAGGAGATGCAGTATCGCCCTCGCCCTCGCCCCGCACTCCCCCTTCTGTTCGTGGTACAGGGATTGGTTAGCCTCGCGGCTTATTATCGTCGTTGTCGTCATCGCCGCAAACTACAACCTGCGGGCGCGCGGCGAACCGGGATTCCGCCGCCTACCTATGCGGCAGCGGGAGCTACGGGAGCTGGAGGCTGGGTGCCGGTGGCACCGCGCGAGTTCGGCGGGGGAGGGAGGAACATGGGGAGGTAGGTTACGGCGAGAGCCATTACTGTTTTTGCCGATTTATTAGTCGGCGGTCGTTCCGCGGCCCCGCTACGCTGAGGACACGTGTATGCTGGACAGAGGGGGCGGAGGCGGGAAGTGGATTGCGCCACAACGGCGCGCACAGGGCGAGGGCCAGGAAGCGAGAGAGGGGAGGAGAGGGGAGGAAAGGGGGGGGGGACGTACGCGACATGCCGACGGTAAAGTAGCCCGGGGTGCCGGTGCTGCTGTTGCGGGCGGCGTCCTCGCCCTCGCCGAGCCAGTTCTGCACGCTGATGACGACGGAGGCCCAGCCGATGTACCGATTGCGCGTGAAGATGGCGGCCATAGGCAGCGTAGAGGAAAGAGTCGACGAGAACTCGGCGCTGTCGCCGCCCTTGGAGCCGGGCTCCTGGTAGGGCACCACTGCAGATGGGGGGAGATTCAACGTTAGTTAGGCTGAGCTAAGCGGACAGAGGCGGGAAGGTAGAGGGGATTTTGGGGGGTATGGGGGGAGTTGGGTTTGGCGGTCCGAGAAGCGGGCTACGCGCGGACGGAAGGGAAGGGGACGAGGAGGGGAGGAGGCGAGGCGAGAGAAAGGAACGAGGGCGAAATGCATTGCGACACGCGCGATGCGAGGCGAGGCGCTACGATGCGATGCAGTGCACGAAAAGGGACGGCGGCAGGTGGTTGAGAGAGAGAGAGAGAAAGAGAAAGGGGAAGTACCCAGGTCTGGCCGGCGCATGTCCTTCTTCGATGCCATCTTGCGATTTGTCTCGGCGGGCGCTTCTTCCAGATAGCTCGGTGTTGTTGGTGGTACCAGCAAGCCGGAATTCGTATATATGGAAGATGGAGAGCTTCTCAACGCGCGCGGCGATCGACGGAGCGACGGATGTCAGGATGGGACGTCGTTGAGATGCAGGCCAGCTGCGCTAGGCTCTTTCGGGCGAGGGAAGGGTTACCTAACATGAGCCACAGCGCCGCTTACGTAAACGGGATTGGGTCGATCCTGGAGGTACCTGTATACCTACACCTAATATATCTCTTCAGGTACCTACGTACCTAAGGTTCCTGCGCCGGATGCTCCAGGTAGGCAGTCCGGATTATAGGTAATAATAGCCTTGGTACCTAAACGAGTTGGTGCTACCCACCTCTCAAGAGGTGCCCCCTAAACTGCCTGCCTACGGGTATCACGAGCTACCTCCTCCTACCTAGACAGATACCTGTGGTAGGCACCTCCTAGGGAACCACCTTAGGCAAGTACAGGTATCTAACGGATGTACTTGTGTTAGGTGTAGGTAGGCAGAAGTTAGGGCAGGTTGGTAGATAGATACAGGTAGGCAGGTACCTAACCTAACCTGCCTCTTGTACCTAGGATAGTGGCAGAGAGGTAAGTACCTCCTAGCGTACAACGCCGTCGGGTCTAAGTGAAGACGGAAAAGTGGAAGGCAGGAAAGCCACCGTTTGGGGTCTATAGAAGATTCTTGAGGTTGTATTCCTTTTAAAGGTACCTACCTAGGTAGGTGGGTTAGACCTAAGGTAGGGGGGGTGCCTCTGCGCATTCAGTAGGTCGCAGTATAGGAAGGCCCATGGATGTGAGTAATTAACAATAGGTCGGCTGCTACACCGTATTGGAGTCTAGCCGGATCGATCTCTATATGGCACCATCGACCTATCAAAGCAACGAAATACTCACAACTCCGCACTTCTTGTTTCTTGGCTCAGTCCGAGTCAGGTCGAGTCGGGTCGAGTTGGAGGCTCCTTGTGAACTATCAACTTCTGCTCCCCGTCTTGGGGTAACGGAGAACAGCAGGAGGAGGAGGAGGAGGAGGGATGCCTTTCCCTTCGTGTCACCCATCCTACCTCGACGGCAAGGGAAATCGTTCTCAGAGACACCATCTAGAACCGATCATACCACCCAGCCTCGATCGTGAGGAAATACCCTAATATGGAGGGAGAAATGACGAGAACAGGAACAGCAATCAAATGTCTCGACAACGGGGGTTGCCAACATCCCTTCGAGCCAGAGTCTCAGCCTGGGTGGTCCATCCCTCTTTTCAATAAAACGGACCGACGAATCTCGGGACCCCTGAACATTATATACATATAAAAACGTCCAGAGGCGCTCACCCCAGGTTGACATAGCATCCTGTTGCAATCACAAATGTAATATTTAGCAAAGGCGACTATCACCGCCACAATGGGACGGACCCTCGTTGCGCTTGCAGGGCTGCGGTCGAGCAAATTTGGCCAGGACAAATCCCGCGAGTAACCTTTCCCCAACAGCTTCTAGATAGGGAAGGAAAGCGCACATCGTTGCCGTCGGGAATCCCGGCTTTAATAATGGCAACGGAAAATCGGCGAGCAGTCTGGCCGCATGACCTCGGCGTTGTCGTCGCTGGGAATCCCGTCTCGCCTGTCGGTAGAGGGATAAAGCGGACCAGAACCAACCCCTTCTCCCCTCTCCACAAGAGGCTGTTCGAAGCGGTCACACAGACGGGTCCCGAATCGGGCCTGCATGAAATGTGAAGCATCGAGCAACATGGCATATATCCACACCACTCACGCGGCAATGGGTCTCCTGGGGGAGGGTGTGATTGTCTGGGTCCATCGGCCAGTCGCCTCGCCTGTCCGGCGATACGCGGAGGGGATCCAGCCCTCGATCTGCCCAGACGATGGGCCACCGACATGTCATGCTAGGCCGACACGGGCTGTCTATTAATGGCCTGTGTCACGTCTGGGGCAGGCCGACTTGCTTCGGGGCGGCGACGGAGTGACAGCCACGGGGAAGAGGATGCCCATCGAATCACAGGTGTCACAAAGCGAGGCCCTTTTCATTAACGGATAAGGTCGACATTGGCTATCACGGGTCCCTGGTAAGCCCGATAGGACGTCCGAGATAGCGCGGTGTGATTTTCTGATGACACGAAGATCCAACACTACCACCTGCCTACCTTCCTCCGCGATTTGACAATGATCATTGCCTGTGCTGCCGCGGCGTGTGTACGCACATACGTCGGCACGTAGCACGGTACTGCGCTGCGTGGTTGATACGTACCGGTGAAATAGTGATTCCATGTATCGAGGGAAGGGGAAAAAAAAGGCAGTCCTTTGCGGCTCGGTCTCTTGGTCCTACTCAGACCCGACTTGGGCACCAGGACGACACGACACGACACGACGTACATGCTGTCGGGGGAGCGTGGGTAGAGAGAACGCGCCATCATCTCACGATACGATATTGGTCAGTGACGAAGATGGCGGTTAACGGATATAGATATGGTTAGGCCGTGGCCACTGCATTCGGTAGCGCATACGGTACCACAGAAGCGAACCGTCGCGTGGCTCGACAACTCCGGGTCGGGTGGACTTCCATGCAGTGCCTAGCAGAGAGAACATTTGCTACATCCGCTGCCTTAGATACCTAACTTCCTATACGCGGGGGGCGTACACACCTCGTAACCTCATATTACTTGAAGGGCGACAGTTTAGGGTCAGCACATAACGGGGACGTACCGCATTCGGAACATACCTCCTCCTATCTCACATATTAACCTGCCTCGCAGCGGACATGTAGGGGAATGCGAGAGGGAACGGAGGGCAGGTACACGTACGGGATGTAATGCAGGCGATTACCAAGAGAAGGGATCACGAAGTCTGACCCGGCCATCCCGGTGGACTAGCAGATTAGGTTTGTGCCCACCGCCCAGGGCTTCGGCTCGAATTTGCTGCCTCCCTGCTCTCCGGAGCGGGACCATTCCCCTTTCTGCCCGTCGATGTAATGCATGCGCACACATACATACACGCCTCCTACCTTAGGTACCTACAGTTCCTCGCCTCCGTGCTTCTCTTTCCGTCTTTGCTCTACGATGTTCTCGCCCCTTGGCGGGCGTCTCTTGACCCCGCGGCTTGTTCGATACCGCGCAATGCCATTACCAAACACGGAGGGGGGGGAGCCTGGCGCCGGCCCTACTAAATAGGGGAAGAGGAGAGCGCGATTAATGATGTATGTGCGCGTATGTATGTGGTGTGTACAGAGCCCATCTATATAGGGATATATAGCACCCGGGTTGGTGTGTAGGTAGGCAGAGGGCGCGCTGTGGTATGAGGTGCCTAGCAGTCGGGACTTCTAGATCCCCCCCTTGGTACGTGCCCGGGTTGGTAATGCGGATATGTAATGAGTTGGCCCGATCTTACCTAGCCATTACGGCCAACCGAGGCCCCGACCGGGTGTGGAGCGGAACTTCGTAGGAGCTAGAGGAAAAGGAAGAGGCAGAAAAGACGACACAGGCCGGTTGTGATGATGATGTGTTACGGAATCTCCGTATCCCTAAAACACACGCCTCACGTATTCGCGATAGCCGCAGCATCAGTCAGCCAGTCAGCCAGTCAGCCCCGGAATCGTCGCTTACGAGGGGGTTACATACCGCCCCCGCCCGTACACGCAACCTGTAATCTATCCAGGGCGGTATGCCTACGCTACCTATCCCGTAGCACGTATCTACTACGTAGTAATAATATAGGCAGATAATTCGCAGTGTGCCTTCGGAAAATCACGTATGTGTGAGCCCGAACGCTGAAGCGCACATCCACACAGGAGGACAATCTTGCCTGGTTCAGGTGGCCCTGCCTACCGACGTACATGCCTACGCGCATGCTGCGTAGGACGTATAAATGCGGCACATCTGGGTAGAGAGTTAGCGAGGCCCATACAGCAACCGGGACGATACCCACACCACATATCAACGCCAACGTATCCGAGGAACCCGTCGAGGCACGTAGGATATGCCCGATTGCATGGCAGCCAACGGGCGCGCCAAGTAGTCAGCAATCAATATCGCGACCCTCTTGTCAGCTCCGGCTACGCTTCCCTTTGGGTTCTCCGAGGCCGCTACGAGGCACGTATATATATATGTACGCAGACAGACAGCTATCGGGTGTGAGGCGGGGTCCCACTGTAAAGGTAGGTAGGCATTTTAGAGGTAGGTAGGTAGGTAGGTATGTAGGTGTATACTTCTTGCCAGAGGAGGCAGCTAACCTTAGGTACCCACGGTAGGAAGGAGGTAGATACCTACCTGGCTAGCGCGGCCTAGGAATTTAGGGGTGTATAGGTACCTAAGGTAGGTACCTACCTAGATACCTGTAGATATGACCTTCAGATGTATCGGCGTCGCCTTAGGCCAACCAAGTAAGCTACGTAAACCTTCCGTCTATACACGAGCAAGTTTTGTTTCAAACTTGAAGTACCCGCAATACGTGTACAGCGTTTCGACGATGGGACGGGCATGTGGGTGCGCTGACATTTACACAGGTACGCGTATTTCCGACGCCTCCTAACCTCACCTTACTAAGGTACCTACCTACCTAGGTACCTATGTCGGGTGGCGGTAGATGGCTGACTAAGCACGTGACCCTGCCTGACCTCGCCGCAGGTACCTGCCCGGCCTATAAAGGTAAAGCGTGCGGAGCAGGGTGATGTACGAGCACAGCGTAGCGGGAGACGCCCACCTGACATGAGACAGGTACATCTGCCTGGTAGGTACCTCAGGTAGGCACCTAGGTATGTACCGGAGAGGTATGGCGATGTGTGGCTCGGTACATTGTAAGAGGTACCCACCTGCTCAGCCAATCGAGCATCCTATAAGAACGTCCATAACCTAGACGCGCCTAACCCTTTACGGAGGCGCGTACCCAGGTCCTCAGCCGAGCAGCACTCGTAGTCAACGACTCATATTCGCCTTGGTGCTGGTTTTCCCGCCTCTCTGATCCCGACCCATGCCGTGCCACGCACATCCCCATTGGCAACACCCCCTTCGGCGACGAGAACCCCGGCTCCCAGTTACTACGCAGCAACCACCAGCATCCCCTAGTCCACTACTCCCAAACCCGCTCCCACAAGAACTCGGTTGGGGGCGAACCCGACTGCGACCGCCCACATGCTCCACGCCAGCCCGGGTGCGAGAAGCTGGTCGCTGGCCCCAGCCGTCCATGGCTGCTCTCCTCCCGCTTTACCGCGCCTGTACCCTACAGAGCCCCCCCGAGTCATAATCTGACTGGCCTGCCCAGAGCCTGTCCTGTTATCGCCAGCGACAGAGACGGCCAGCGATCGAGTGCGTGTAGGGAACGCGGCCAGACCCCAGCCTGCCCGGATTTGTCGCACACTGTATGTCACACACACTCCCTCTCTCGTGTGCGCGCGCCTCTGTGGTACATGCCTCAACACTGCATCGACGCACCCTCCCTCTGAACCTGTCCAGATCGGATCTCTCACTCTGCCTTTAGTCACCGAACCGGCCTGCCTCCGTCTTATTTACCACCAATACGGACATCGACACTCGCCGGAACTTCGCCTGTCCAGAATCCCTCCATCCCTCCTGTTAGTTGCTTTTTTCCCTCCTTCCCTCCCCTTCTCCCCGTTTTCGCATAGCTCGCTTTCGCCTGCCTCTCCTCTGCTGCTCGATAGTCTGTCTTATTCTTGGCATTAGCCCCCTCCCCCCAAGTCTCGCCCTCTATCCACACACGAGCCTCGCCGTACCGCATCATCCCTGGCCTCCAACTCCGACTGACTTACTCCTTCTCGTCCCGTACCACACCACATATCCCCGTATCCAACCCGACCAACACTCACTCTGACTACCTGAAGACATGGCGCATCGACACCTCCTCCGCCCGCGATGACCTCCAGGCCCCCTATGGCCGTGCCTCCGCGACAGCCTCAGAGAACTCTGAGCGGCTCGGGGCTGTCGCAGTCCCCTGCACACCACCGAACATTGTCCCAGCAATACCTGCCCCCGTCCCCCGTACGCAAGTCGGACAGCTTCAGCGACCAGACGAGCGACTCCGGCGATGTTGTCCAGGGCCGATTCAACGCCCTCCCGAGGCGGGGGGGCTCCAAGCTGAAGCTCGAGCTGGCCAACGACGGCATCGAGCATGCCGGCTTCAGCGAGTCCCCGCAGAATCTCGATGCCCTCTCCGCCAACAAGGCCTTCACCCCGTCGCGGGTCATGTCCGTCAATGATGTCTCCGACGCTGGCGATATGACTCCGCGTACGTCGAGGTGCCAGACGGCCGACGACGACTCGACTCCCCTGCCCATGCCTCCTCGCCGAACCCGGTTCGTCGTGCCCGTTAAGCGCCCCGAACCCTCGACGCCGAGCACGCCCTTGAAGAAGGACGCCCGCCCGAAGCCGTTCGTCCTTGACACGCCCTCGGCCGCTCCCCGCTACCCGAATATGGGCAAGGCGGAGCCCATTGGTAAACGCGCCACCAAGGACATCGGCGGCCCCGTGTACGCTAACGACTGCTTAGGATATGCCGATTTCTACCCTTGGAGTGGAGGACATTCCGAGGACCAGTTCTCGGATAACATTATCCGACACGGGTTCTTCGACAAGACGCCGGCGCAATCGACGCAGGAGCTCGCGTCGGCAAAAGGCCCGTTGTTTCCCGCTTTCAAACACAAGACCGGCCTTCATATGCTGTCCACGATATTTACCAGCATCCTAAATCAGAGGAGACACGGCGGCCAGATAACCTCAGCTTCGACCTTTAAGCCCCCGCCTCGGGTCACGCTCACCGATACGAAGAGGGAGATCTGGCTCAAAGACCTCGCGAACCCGGCCATTTCTCTCCGGCGTCTCAGTCGGACCATACCCCACGGTATCCGTGGGAAGGTGTTGCTCGACCAGTGCCTGAACAAGAACGTGCCTACGGATCGGGCCGTCTGGTTAGCGAAATGCGTCGGCGCAAACGAGATTAGGGCCTTCAAGAGGAAAGGGGTGAACGGCACCTTCGTCATGGGCGGGGAAGCGAAATGGATCCGGGACTGGACCGTCTATGTCGAGCAATTCGTCGACACCGTCGTTAGCGCCTTTAACGACGTCGATTGGAAGTCCAAGGTCACATATGCGTAAGTGGTAGTCTGCGCCGCCGAGCCTCCCGACCCTTCTACTGACCATCAGTGGCAGCATCCGCCTTGCAACCCATCTTTACGCCGAACACCTCCTGGACCGGGATCATTACATGGATTGGCTCGTCTCTGGCCTGGAATCCAGCAACCAGGCCAGGCTCCCCATGTGGCTTCTCATCATCCAGATATATTGGAAAGATTTACTCAGACTGAGGAGACACGGGCGACGATTAGCCAGCGCCATCCTCAACCATCACTCCTCCGTATACAGCCCCTCCCTCGCAAGGAATTAACTCCTATGGTGTTCGCTATCTAACGCAATATGTAGATATACCGCCATCCTGATCGCGATATTTTGCTTCCTCTTTCCACGCGACTACAGTCCCTTATCGAATCTCTGCTACTAGCTACTCCGGAGAATCTCGTCAATCCCGCCATATGGTTCAAGTACCGAGAATCTCTCGTCGACCCCTCCCCTTCCTATAACAACGAGCTTAGATCAAGGATATTTAAGTTGGTCGACTCGCGCAACGATTACTTGACGAGCTCGAACGCCAAGTCGCAGCCTGCCCTCCGAAGTATAGTGGTGCAACTACTCGATAGCATTCATCGAACTCCTCTCGACGAGGCGATCCCGAAACAGCTATGGAAGGCAAGCGAAAACAAAGCATTTATAGTGAGGACGATTTTGGAATGGTGCACCTCGCTCTACCGGCCCGGGATCGCGAAAGTGTACGTTGCCACGATGCTCTTGCGCTCATCGGCGGCCTTCGACGCCGATATCACCCGAGCCATCCTGGACTTCCTGGATGCCGACCCGCTCGTAGAATTGGGTCGCAAGCAACTCGTGTACCACCTCGTGTCGGAGCTCGCCCGGTCCGGCGACTTTGTCGTGGCCCATTATACCCAGTGGCTCATCTCCCGGGGCGGCATCGGAAATTCTCTCGAAACGGACCGGGACGGGCCGTGCGCTACGAGGCTCCTCGTCGAAATTCCCCTATGCTCCCTTAGCGAGTCGATGAAGAATTTGCGGGCCACTCTACTCCGGAAGGCGTGTTTCTCAGTCGAGGACGAGGCGAGCGATATCACGACGGCGATAAGCTATGTCAAGAGTACGCTCTCGATCCCGTTGAATCCGGTCGATTCTGTGTTGTGCAAGAAACCCATTGGGCTCAAGAAATTACTACGGCGAATCGAGTTGAGCAGCCGCACTCTCAAGACGACTGTTTCTTCGTGGCTCAGCAACGACTTCATCGGCGGGGTCGCCCAAAACCTGCAATCGGGCAAGGGCGATATTGAGCTCCCGAAACCCAAATTCGAGACGGTCCGGGCACTGCTCGAGGCCACTCAGGATTTCACGATGCTCGAAACCGGTCTGAAGCTTCTCGTGCCATCTTCCAACCCAGAACTACTCGCCTGTTGCGCTGATACCATCAACCTTCATCTACCCGTCTTTGCTGCTACGGGAGCAGCGAAGCCGCTCTTCCAGAGCCTGTACGAGAGGTTGAAGCCCATCGCAGAGGAACAAGGTGTCGGCGCGCGTCCTCTCCTCGCTTCTCTCACCAACCTTGCCCCCCGTCTAACCGGGTTGGAGGAAGTGGCAGCGCAGCTGCAGAAAGACCTGATCCGCACCGATCGTAGCAGTGCCGCGGATGCCTCATCGCCGTTATCCGACAACATGGCCACGCAGCTCCAGGATGCCGAGACGGAACTAAGCGAGCAGATAGAGAAGCTTGCCAGCTATACGAGCGCCGATCGGTCGACTATGGAGCGCTTGTTCCACGCCATCATCGTGAAGCTGCAAAATTACTGGGGCAAGACGGATGAGCGACAACGGCTCTGTTGCATTCTGCTCACGAGGCTGCGCGTGTTCGATATACAGCACTTCAACACGCTCATGAAAGGCTGGGCTCAGCACATCCGGAAGCTGACGAACCGACCGCCTATCGACCGGTTGTTTCCGCCCCTCATCAGTTCAGGCTGCTTATCGCTGGCGATCCTATTCGCGACCGCCCCGAGGAGCCAGCTACAGGCCACTCAATTCCAGCCTAGCGCCGTCGGGTCTGCCTCCGTCTACATGCAAGAAATACTGCAAATGTTGATGATCCCGTTCAGCCCGAGCCCGGCCATGACTTCGGAGGATTGTTACCGCTTTCGCATTATCCAAGACCACGCCAAGCGCGAGTACGCTAAGGAGATCATGCCCCTGATCCGCGGGGCCCTGGCAGAGTATTCGGCCTCTCAGAACCAGCGGGCTTCGGTCCGACAACCTCTCGACGACGACCAAACCAAGGCTCAGCTGCTCGAACTCCTCCGAGGCCTGGTGCTCGTCGATCCAAACGCTGCCAGCCAGACACTGTCGCTCAAAAGCCCCGACCCCAAGCTGGCTGCCCTTATCGAGACGTGGACCACCAAGCTCCTAGTTCCCCACGGCGGAGGTGGGCAGAAGTCCTTCGAGCAAGTTCTCGAACTCGCTAACGAGTTCACGCTACCGTTTTGCCAGGTGAAGCTCTCGCTGAATCTGGCCACTGACGACTCGGCCGGCCCCGAGGGATCGGAGAGGCTCCAGTCGCAGTTTGAACTGCTGTCGAAAGCCATCGACAACGCCATCGACGCGAACAATATCATGTGGACGGGCATGCTTCCTTCGTTGAGCCCCAACATCACACAACACATGAGAAACCGAGCAGAGTCGCGCTTTCTAGAAATCATCCCCTCTCTGAAGAACCCTCCGGCGGACGCTTTTCCAGATGGGGACATCTACATGGCCGAGAATCTGCTGACGGTCATCGACGCCATCTTCCGAGGAGCAACGGGGCCCAAGGCTTCTCCGCTTTCCAACGCTCTAGTCGAGAAACTCGCCGACCTCTGGGACATACTAACCTCGGGCAATAGCGAGCACGCGTCGTTAAAGAGGGCAGTGCTCTCGCACTGGCTGCCTCTCGTTTTCTCTTACCTGACGCTCTTTACTTCGCCGTCGACCGGGGCGATAGACGTGTCACGGCCGCACGGGGGCGAGATTCGCGGGCGCGCCTTGATCATCCTCGCCGGCCTCGTCCAGGAGCTCGACAACTACCCGTTCTCCGGCCTGGGAGAAAAGGCGCTCGACATCGCACTGGCGCTCGTCGACGGTCTGCCCGAAGACGCGCGTCTCCAGTGCGTGCGCGGAGTCAAGGACGTCACATCAGACTCCCGGATTAGATACCTATTTAGTTTTGCGCCCAATCCGGAGGAAGACTTTATGCTAGCCCACCGCGAGAAGCCGCCGGTCGGGTTCCAGGAGAGGAGAGCGATGGGGTTGGGCATAGGGATGGGTATGCTTCCCGAGAAACTGACGCCGTTCGTATTTAGGAGGTGGGAGATTCTCAACGAACCTACACCGAACGTCGGCGAGAACGACACCAGCCTCAGTTTAACGCTGTTCGACGCTAGGAGGATAAAGTGAAAGGGGCTCGTGCGGGTGGGGGAGGGGGAGCTGGCGTGCTCTCTCGTGGTTCATGTTATCCGCCAGGTCGTGTGAAGTAGCTTATTGATGAACCTTCGGACCGAGAGCTTCGACGATGGACTTGATAGTTTTCAGGCTTTCGGGGATTGGAGGACTTCGGCGTCCTTTTTTTTTTTTCCTTTTCTGATTCTAGTACGATGCATTCATTAGGGGCTCGCATTTTTTCTCTAGAGTAGCAGTCGCCAGAAGGGTGTCGGCATTAGTTTCTCCCTTTTGTGCTTTTTTTTTATCATCTCACGATCCATTGGCATTCACGATTACACGTACGCATCCGCCGAGCTGGAAAGTCTTTTTCTATTTTGGGGGGTTTTTTTACACGACATCAATTCGGTGCGATAGTTGCGCTCACGTGCTCATTTCGTTTAGTCTTCCTGTTGATACCTAGGGGAGAGAGTGCGGCGGTGCATCACACAAGGCATTTTACTTATTTGCTTGTTTCTGGGTTACGGCCATTACTTCGAGGCGTTGGTGGCTCACGGCTGGTTGAGTGAGCGGTTGATCGATCGATCGGGTCCTCGTCATCATCGTCATCGTCATCGTTATTATCGTCGCTGGGGCGCGCTCGCGTCAATCGAGAAGTGCGTCGTCGCTTCAGTTTATTGTCGTTCGCTGTTCATTAGACAGGTCGTAGGTAACCTAGCAACTGGGTAACAGGTAAGCTGGGTCAGGTAGGTAGCCAGGCGGGGAAATGCCACGGTACGAGATGCTACAGCACGTATGTACCCACAGAACCGGTAGAGGGTAGAGGGGGACGGTAGAGTAGATGATAGATATACATAAAGCGGGAGGAGACGGAGGGGTTTGGAGGCAACGAGAAAAGAGAGGTATATTTGTTCATCGAGCAAACGTGCGGTGGCAGTCGTGGCAAGACGTATCGCGACCGTGCTTGAGCGGCTGATATCGGTGCAGAGGGAGCGGGCGTGAGTACGCACGCATCCACGTAAACGTGTGTGAGAAAAGCGATGCATAAGAGGACGTGAGAAGGAAAAGAGGCTTACGTACCTAACCTCCCTGTCTTGCCTGTGCGTAACCGACGGACCGCCGGGGCTGAGTCACATAGTACGACAGGGCGTACATCTGGAACAGGGTCACTGCGACATATCTCGTATGTGATAGCTCAGAGGAGAGGGGGGGGTTCCGCCAGCAAGTCAGACGGATCCGTTCTCTCCGGCCCCCCTCCCCCTACCCCCTCATCCCTATTTCGGCCATTCCCCCGGCCGTGCCTTTCCGCACTGCCGTCCTCACCCCGCCAGCACTCCTCGCGTGGCTTCGGCGCGCAGCGCGCGGTCTGGGTACTCCTTCTCCCTTCCTTCGTTGCTTGACTGCCTGCCCGACTAGGGGAGGTGGTGCTAAGCCTACGGAGAGAAGAACGGGGGCGGCGGTCAGTAACGGGAAAGAAGCCGAAGGTCGCCTAGCGTAGTATCCCCCAGGGGGGGTATAGAGGCGTGGGAAATGGACAAAGCGACACGAGCGCTTCGCGGCTTTGCCTACACGCGTCCTCTCTACCCCGGAGATCCCCTCTCCAGAGGCGCTCCGAGGAAGAGGAACTCGGCCGGCGAGCATCGGCCGCTCGCTGGCCGGCCTGGCGTGGAGCGAAGAGGTGCCTTCTCGGGTAGGCATCGCAACATGCTGGTCGGAGCCTCAGGGCATCACTACTACCTACCTATACCGTTGGATGCCTTGCGGGAGAGGCTGCTCTGGAACCTGGATACGCGCCGCGGCGGTCGAGTGTTCCTGCGGGCGGACGGCGGCCTGCTTCTAGGCGAGTGCTGCAAGCGGGTCGCCCGTCCTCGCCCTGCCGTAACGATACTGAAATCGGGAGGGGATGGCAATGCTATTCAGGCCTCTTTCAGTCCAGGGCAGGGGGCTGGTGCTGATAAGTTGCATAGGGCGGTAGGCAATATAGTCGGGCTCTCTCTCTCCTTCGCTCGGGTTAGCTAGTTACTATGGAAAGAAACGCCAATATGCCGCGTCTTACGGCAAACAAACGAAACCAAGGCCACCTAAACCACGGAGCGCGCGGTCACGGCACGCCTCACTCGCAGTCTTCTCTATGGCGCGTGGGCTATTACGCCGTTGCACCTCCAGTGTTCTGTGCAAGTATGTTCGGCCACGGCTTCTGTGCTGAGGGGGTAAGCTCAAGATATTGAGAAAGGTTACGTAGAAACATACTGCCTGTATACCAAAGCCTGCATATCGAAATGAGGGCAAGTATGCGTCTGCACTTTCACGTGGCAGGTGGTAACTCGTCGGGCAGTTCACCGCACGGAGCGTTTGTGGTTGGAGGTCAAGTATATACCTAAGGCAGATGTACACCTATTCACCACGTTCTCAGCACACGCTCGGGAGATAGTAAGGACAGGGGGGGTGGGAGCGAGGCTAGGGCGGGGATTGCTTTCTTCTGCGGCCCTGAAGATGTAGTGTTGTTATATACCGTATAGAACCAAAACAGTAGAAACGGTCCTGCAAGATTCCAAGGGGTAAATACTCATCATCTCGCACATCTCCGCGAACGAGGCCACGGCGTCTCAGCGGTGTAGAGAGGGTTCCGGGTTGGTAAGTAGAGAATCGAGAATAGAAAATAGACCTCGGATAGGACTTGGACAAGCCGAGATGGGAGAGGTGGTGGGTTTGTCGTAGGTAGATATCGTGAAATAGAGCAGGTGAGGGAGATCCCTGGGTATAATCTTGTTCTTCACCTTAACCCCTTTTTAGCGGGAGTAGGGAAGCGGGGCCGAGTAGATGCTAGAACACAAGCGTTTGGATGCTATTGTAGCGTATATGCATATCTACCCAACCCTCAGCAAGTGTCTTTCTTCGAGGAATATCAGTTAACACACTCGAGTACGGACAAAGCCTATTCCAAGGAAGAGTAGGACACCATCCTCCTACAGCAGAATCGTATTAACAGTCAAATCTCAGAAGGATCGACCTCCCCCAAGAACGGCCATACTCTTCGTACACAAGCCCTCCTACAGCGCGAAATCTATGCGTAAAGCACTAGGGTCCAAGGCTGATGCCTACGTCGATTTCTGGTATGTTAAGTTCTCCCGGTCTCCGGTGGCTAGATAGGCTGTACGGTATTCACTTTCGAGCGGGGGCGGCGGGCCATCTAGCGCCGTAGCATCTGCCAACAACACAGCTACTAGCCAGACGAGAGACCCTTGGACTGTAGCTCGGAACCGAGCTCGAGATAAACCTATAGCTACTTAACGTGAGACACTTCTTAAGGGAACGGGCGGCTGCTGGCCGTAAAAACAGCAATAGGAATATGTTCTAGTCGGATGGTCGCTGTGGGCCCTGTTATCCGCGGGCAAGCTGGTGAGAGGTATATTCGCATGATCAATGGCGATGTGGGTTAGTCTTGGGCGGCGAAGGCGTTCCGCGGCCGCAGATATTTCCTCCCTGCATGATCGCCAGGCACCAAGGTCTAGATGATGCTTCCGACCCTGAATGATACGGGCGAACGTAGGCAAGCTTGAGGGATATTAGTACACGTACGTAGGCGAGGGTCCGGGTTGTCGTTCGCCCTCCTTTCCCTTATCTCTACTCGGATCACTCCCCGGCCCTCCCACCCCTATTCTATAAGATCTTCCGTCTCCGAGCCGAGATGAAGGTACAAGAAAGCAGGTGTGACCCTCGAAACGATACGTCACGTAGATAGCCGGGACTCCGCGGGGCGAATGTTTTCCGGAACAGGTCCGGGGAGAACATGGTAACCCCCTCACTAGTATCGTTGGCAATATTATCAGTCCCGGAATGGCCCCGGCCGATAGGTGAAGCTAATATATCGCAAGCGACGGGTAGGGCCGAATATCCCACGTGGGATTGCGGCGACATATGACTACGTGATAGTATTCGTGATCGTCAGCCCTGGCGTTGAGATATATACCTATATGTAGGTACATCCAGTCGTGGTAGGGGGGAAGAATGATCAAGATCACAATAATACCCGCCACCTCGAGACCTCGAGACCTCTCTCATATTCTTTCTGGGCTCCTCTTCGAAACATCGCACCACTCCCCACAGCACCTCCCCTGCTGCTGCACCTACGTAGGTATATGGTGTAGGTATACCGGATGCCCATACACTCTCTATAACGACTCCTTGTCCGTCCCAGTTTCAACTCAGCCAGCCCCACCCAGATTCTGGCAATTCTAGCCGCGGCGACCGTCCAGTTATCGGCTGGTTGGCTACCAGCTAGCCGACGACAAGGTCAGATGAGGCGATTATGACTTGCATACCTACCTATTCCGACCGGCTGGCTATAGGTGGCTCCGGCCAGCGTCTCCTCCTATTCTCTAGGCACTCGATGGACACAGGTAGGCATTGTGTATAGGTATGGGTATGTGTGTGTGTGTGTGGTAGCCTATACGCCTTTCCCTCCACAACCTTTTTCCCTCTCTTCCTCGACTTTCCTAAACAAGACCGAGCCAAGCCAAGCCAAGCCGAGAGCAACAGTTGCAGAAGCGTGCATGGGCGGGAGGCCGTTCCTTGCAGGCGCCCTGCATACGTGCAAATTCATACATAAATACATACCTATAACCTACACATATGACAAGTAGGTGTACATGCAATACGTGCACACCTGATTTACACGTTATATAGTAAAGGCACGCGGATATGCGCGTATGCGGAAATGCAGGCAATATAGACGGCCCGGGCCAAATAGAGTGATACCCGGGGCTAGAGCAGGTACACAAGTACCTACCCTTACCTACCTACGCATGGCGCGCATGATATGCAGCCCCATCCGCGCACGATGCGGAACCCCCCCTTTCCCCAGGCCGGACCCGAGCCCCCCCCCCCCCAGTAAGCAGGGGTCCGAGACGCTGGTGAGAAGGGAAATTCTTCCTTTTCTCCCCCCCCCTCTCGTAGAGAAAGACGGCCGTCTTGAGTAGCCGCTCCGACGGACAGACAGACGAAACCAAACGAGACGCGCACCGAAACTGGCTTGGCCCGTCTGCTAAACCTGCCTATTTACCTGCCTCTTGTAGGCATCACGCACACATGTGCGCGACTGTATTACGGACGTGTGCAGACAGATAGATAGAGAGAAACCGGGTTAGAATAGACGAGGTTGGCGAGCTAGGAGGACCCGCAGGGGAGCCAGCGACGACGCTGGCGCGTGCGAAGTGCCGGGGCCGGGAGGGGGCCCGGGGGGTGGTAGGAGATAGATGGTCACACCTATACCGGCCTCCGCAGCCTCTACGCTGTAGTCGGCTTGTTAGAACCGAGTCCATGCTACGTTCTTCTCGGTCCGTCCCTCTACCGAGGGGGAGGAAGAGTAGTAGTAGTAGTAGTAGTAGTAGTAGTAGTAGTAGTAGTAGTAGTAGTAGTAGTAATAGGTTGCGGTCTGTGTAACCTCGCGATAAATTCGCCTCCCTTCGTCTACGCCGGCTCACGCACGCTAGTTAGATAGACCTCGAGTAGAGCGGAGGGATAGGGGAGCGAGGCACGCCAGACGAGGGGACAATAGCCAGATATAGACGGCACCACTCGGGATTAATAAAAAAATACTAGGAGATACAAGCGACATTGAGGTCACAAGAAAATAGTAATATACATAGATCTCTGCGAGGAGCTCGTAGGATGTGTTTTGCTGGTAATGTTCTTCATCATTAAAATAAAAAGGTATTGTCATTTCGCCCAACCCCCCGGGGCCTCTCTGTGTTTCCCATCCCCCCCCGTCTCTCTCTATAGAAACTTGCCACACGCAGCGTGACAAGTATGGTAGGGGTTTTTTACACGTCCAACATCCAACCGGCATATACCACCGATATACGTGGATACACATATACAAATGTATATGCCGAAGAAAAAACAAGCGGAGAAGAGACAAGGCCGTCTGCCATCTCCCAACCCGGGAAAAAAGAAATATGTAACATGCGGTGGAATGGTAAGTTCACACGCGCCCCCTAGATCCCTCCCCAACCTCGGCAGGCTATCTGCGGGCCGACGCCGTGCAGGCCGTCAGTTGCGCTTGGCAGTCTGCGAGCGTGTGGCCCGCGCCAGAGTTCGCTGCGTTGCTACAGTTGTTGTTTTGTATCTAGAGGGGAAAATGTCAGGAGGAGCCTCTCTCGTGCGGTAGCTAGAAGGAACAAGACTTACATCGCAGGCCCTCTGCTTAGCCGACGCCTCATCAGCAAACGTGTTCCTACAAGCAGAATACAAGTCAGCTATCCGTAAACTAGAGAATTAAAGGCCGGTGGATTGGGCTAATACTGACCCGTTGACCGCAAACGGCCTCCTGGCATCTCCGGTGTTTGTCACACTCGGAGCGGCGCCACCAAGATTAGTCTGTTGTTGACCGTTGTTAGCATTGCCGCCAGCACCATTGTTTTGCGACGAGTCATTACTTTGGCCTTGGCCTTGGTTGCCCCTGCCACCACCTCTGCCACCATTGTTGTTATTGTTGTTGTTGCCCTGGTTGTTATTGTTGTTGCCTTGATTGTTGTTGTTGTTGTTGTTATTGTTGTTGCCGCCGTTGTTGTTGGCAGCGCCGACTGAAGCATAGTTAGTTATCGTGCATACCGACAGCATGTTGCGAAACTAGACATACCAGTGAACTTGTTGCAGTCATCCTGGGCACCGCGCTGAGCGACAGGCATGATAACAGGCTGGTGGTTGGCAGCAGCGAACATGGTGCACACACGGTAGTTTCCAGCAGGCAGACCGCCGGGGACGGTGGCAGACAGAAGACCCTGGTTGTTGCCGGCATCATTGATGCCCTTGAAAAACACGAATCGCTTCGCGTCGAGGGGCTGAGTCGGGTTCAGGTTGTTGCCCAGATCCTGCACAGTGACGTGAGTGTGGCCAATGATGTTACCCTGGCCGTTTAGATCCTGAGGCGCAGTGTAGTAGGTAGTCTGCGCGTTGGTGAAGGTGCCAGGTGCGAAATTCTGAACCTGAACTTGGATGTTGAAGTCCTGGTTCGCAGCGATGTTGTCATTGTGCTTGGGGTTGATCAAGATGCTAGAGACCATTCGGTTGGTCGAAGGAATCTTGCCCATGGCTGAGAGCTGTCAGCTTCATCTCAAAGACCTGACCCGAATTAAGATTTGCTTACGGATGCCGTTGCAAGACCCCCCCTGGACTTGCAAACCGTTGGTTAGAGTCTGGCCGCTGCAGAAGTTGATGAAGTTGGCGTTGTCGCTGGTGCTCGTCAGTATCTGCCGCTCCCCGCAATACGCTTCGCTTGCTTACGTCTTGGACGCCGATTCGCCCGCAGCTTGGTCCGGGTTGCCGTCGGATTGGGAGCCGGTCTGAATAGCGTTTTGGGCCAACGTTAAGGAACCGGCGTTGGCATTGTTACCCCCGTTGTTATTCCCGCCGTTGTTGTTATTATTCCCGCCGTTGTTATTGTTGTTTCCGTTATTGTTGTTGTTGTTGTTGTTGTTGCCGCCACGGTTGCCGCCCTGACCCTGACCGAAGCCGCCACGGTTGCCACCACCGGGGAAAGCACCTGGGAAACCGCCGAACTGTCGCCCATTAACGCCCTTGGCTGCTCTTCGGTTCATGATCTGGTCATATGGGCGATGGATGGCGGTGGCGTCCGCCACGGCGGCGGCGCCTAAAAGGCCGAGTAGGAAGGTCTTGGTGAGCATGGTGAATGCAACGCGAGATTAACCCTGAGAGATCGAGCGAGGTGACGACTTTCTTTTCAATCCGTCTTTCGGGACGGGGCAAGAAGAGGGCAAGATCCAAAAATGGTTCCAGACCGTTTTCGAATTAGCTGTAAGGAGTGGTCACAGACAACACTTGAAGCGAAATAGAATGGGCAAACGACCCAAGCTGCTGTCAAAAAAGAGAACGAATGTAAGAAGACACACTACCAGCGCATTCTAATAGAAAGAGAAAGGAACGATAGAAACTCGATAGAGAATCCAGAATACAAGATTAAAAGCGACGGGGATGGGGAACGGAGGAGATAATATGGTGAGGCCAAGACTATACCTTTGTTATATATACTCCACAGGCAGGGTCGCAGGCTTTTCTCGGACGTGTTGCGCTTGAGTGTGGATGGAAGCCGTGGCACCCGCAACGAACACTACATCATGTTCCCATGCAGGTTCCATCGACAGGAGCGGTACCCACAGTCTCAAAACGCGGACGGGGATGTAGGGAAGAGATGATGTCGAAAGTAATGACAGGACCTGGCAGGGTGTGGTGGCAGGGGTATCGAGATGGCCATGGCGAGGCTCGAGGCCTTGGCCTTGGTGCGCCGGCGGGGGGGGGGGCAGGGGGGGTTTGTGCTCCTGGACCACCGCCATCTCTATCGCTCACTCCCACCCTCCTCATCGTAGTACCAATGAGAGCGCGAACATGGGGGCCGATGAAGCTTAAACGATCCTTGCTGGCTTCAGATGTATGCGCGGGTGTGCACGTATGTGTACATAGAATACAAAGACGGGGCGAGTCCTACAACCACCGGCGTAAAATGTACGTGTAGTAATGGTGGCAGAGGGGGGGCAGCACACATCCCGTAACCCGCCATGGAGATCCTTTATTTCGTCCGCCTCCTTCGCGTGCCTGCTCGGTCGGGTTGAGGCTAAGTAGCCGATGGGGGGATCGCAGGTAAGGGTGTGGTCTTGGCGATTCGAGTTGGTGAGCGACCCAGCACGACCGCATTGGTATGGTGTTATCCGCATGTATATTTTTGTCCGTCGAGGAGCGAGTGTGCATACGTGGGATTGTCATAACGCCGTTCGTGCTCCCGCCACGGACGGGTATCTGGGGATAGAGCCATCCGCCTACCACGGCTATCGACGTCGAGAACCCGCAGTAAGTTTCTACGTAAAGAAGCCGGCCCGGCCTCCCTGGGGGAGGAGGCGACTGGACAGAAGGACACCACAAGCAGCAGCCGAGCGGAAGACGGCAGGCGTCGGGTCGGACCCATGACCTAGGCTGAGTCTAACATTACTGCGTCAAAGGCTGCCTACAAACTAACAACAACAACCCAGAGCTCACCAGAGCTAGCTAGAGCCGTGGTGACGCAGCAGTGCAGCAGTGCAATGGTGGTGTATAGCCATAACAGCGTTGGTGGACGGCAGGTGGACGGCAGGACGACGTGCGAGAGGGTTGGGGGCAGTCCGCGGCAATACGGGGACAGGGAGGTAGGTCTGTACCTGCATTGGCTCTGGATGCAGGCAGCTGAGGGTGCTGGCACCGAAGAAGCGATGCGCGGATTCGGGATGGGTTAGATCCTAGGAGACGGAAGGCTGAAGGTGAGGCAGAGAGGAAGAGCTTGTAGGGATGCGAGGGAGGAGGAGAAGGGAGAGTGAGAGGGAGGGAGGGGGGCGCTAGGCCGTCGGGGTTTGGCTGGGCCGAATCGCTGGACAGGCCCTAAAAGCAGGGTTGCGAAGCCAAGGCCAACACTGGTTGGCCGCATCTCAGCACAATGGCCGAATCTGCGACGCCTGGGGCTTGCAGTAGATCAGGCAGACGACGTTTCGGGTCGGATTCTGAAGCAAAACGTCCCGGCCAAACCCACCTAAGCGCTCGCCTGGGCGCATGGGCGGTCCCTTAGGCGGCTCAGGCCCTCGACCGTCAGCGTGCAGGTACCGCCTTGCAGGGCCTGGACACGCTGTCGTAGGGCCTGGCGAGGTGCTGTACCGCCTGTAGGCACGTCCCCTCCAGCGGCGATAGGGCGCTGTCGCCCACCTCTCTTCCCCCGCCCCTCTCGTACTTGTCGACGCACCTACAGGTACTCGGTCAGGTGAATTCGAAAGCATAGGTAGATATGTAGGTAGGTAGGCAGTAAGATGAGCGCACGGTAGGAAAAGGTAGGAGGATGTAGGTAAGGAGCTGTCTACGGCAACAGTCTACGGATGGATCTGCTGCGGATGCGCTGTCTGATGCTGCCTACTAGGAGGCACGGAGTCCTTCTACACGTCCAGTACCTGCAGCATTGACCCGTGGATTTGGTATGACAGATCAGGCTTGCCCAACGTAGGACGCATCCGACAGACAATTCCGCCCATCCCTCCACAAGGTCCATAACCTCCCCCATGCGCCGAATCCCACAGAAGACGGGTCCGCAGATACTTGCCCACTTACCTACTCATAGAGGCACTGGTCGTGCTTCTGGGTGCGAGGTACGTGGTAAACGTAGTAAGCATGCAAGGTACGGCAATGAGGCTTTCGAGATTGCCGATCGCTAGAACCCCAGAATTCGTAAAACCCGCCTTCGTTTGAATGCTAGATGCGAAACGAGCCCATCTACGGATCGGTATTCCTGCTTGCACGCGGACATGATAATTAGGTGCCTGTAGCTAACTCGTGTAGGTATGCACACCCATCGGCAGGCCTAGGAGGTAGTATATTCCACATGGCTACCCGTCGTCCAGTGATCGGGAGGCTCAGGCCATCGCTGGGGAGGCGGAACCACTATTGCTACTACACCACTACCTATGGCACAACACCTTGCCCCCTCTAATATCTAACCTACGGCGTGGTAATCTCGGCAGCCAACCTACGTAGTTGAGCATCTAGATTTCTCCTCTGCTCACGCGACATACGTGCCTACGAGGCATATAGGCCCACACACATATGCATACATACACATGTTCGGACGGCGAAAACCCAGGCTGGCTAATGACTCGACAAGCTCTCGGGTATGATGACGAATCGATGCCACTGCTGCATATCGCTGTCGTTGTCCAAACGTGAGATCTACCTTTCCAGAGCCATCCGGACCCGCAGTGGCTGCTGTTAAAAATAAGCTTAAAAAAGGACCGCGAGACCTACCTACCTACCTACTTACTTAGGCATGTGTGCTTAACACCCCTCTACCAACACACCTGTGTAATCCTCCCTGTGTTGAGCAGACCCCTTTTGTAGCCTCGGCGCTTGCCAGCCGTATTGGAGTTGGGGATGAGACGTGATGAGGGAAACGTCAATGCAGGAGAGAAATCCGATCTGGGAGGATGCTGATCGTCATAGGACCAACCTATACCTAGTAGATCTATGGTACCTGGGCGGGCGTCCGGTAGGTCTGGTAACAGCGCAGTCACTTTCACCATGATCCCTCCCACTTAACAAATTCCGCGACGTGGCTTGTCCACGCCCGACTCTGTTAAGCGTTGGCATCTGTTCGATCGGCCCAAGGGGGTGGAGGCCAAAGAGAAACGCGGCATTAGAATGAGTGGGCAGGATAACCTAGACAAGATGAAAGGTTTTCTCTCTCTCTCTCTCTCTCTCTCTCTCTCTCTCCTTTTCGATACATTTCATGTTGGCTCATCTTATTGTCCCTGGTATCGAAAACGAAGTCATCCACAGACCATGCGTGGGCCTAACTCCCTAACGGACCCCAGATTTAATAAACTACCTGCCTGCTTTACCAGATGACTACTCATATACCAGCTGGGTGGTACCCAACTTACACAGCTCCTAATTATTAATGACACCTCTTCGTGCTAATTGGCCTTCTTACCGACACCGTTCCTTCACTCTCTTTTTCCTCTCCTAGTCAATACCTACCTAGGTAATTAGTTAGGGCCGCTTCGTCTACTTACCTACTATAGAAGGACCCTCGACCCTCGTGGCGGGCCGCAGCTCATTCCTTGGTATGGTTGTTGCGTAAGCTCTAGTGTTTCTGCTAGCGGACGATATTGAGGTGCCCGCTCTCTTCATTCTCCCTTATCGCCGAAAAGAGAAGAAAAAAGGGTTCGCGGCTCGCTCACGACTTCGTCGGCAATCTTGTTCGTGTCGGCTTTAGTGGTGGCCCCGTTTTCTCCCCTTTCCCCCAACCCAGCCGAGCTAGGTGTTAGCTACCCCTGTATCCGCATGCGAAGAGAATGCTACATTAGACGAGCGGGTTGAATACGTAATTGATGAAATCTCACAAACGCAACCTGGACGGACTAAGCGAGCTTCTGCAAAGGGGAACCCGACGGGGTAGAGTATAACAAGTAAGACAGCCATAAAATGCCACCTAACAGTTAAGCATGGCCCAGGATGCTTGCCAACCCCCTCCTTGCTGCCCGCTAGTACACATATGTGAAGTCCCAAGGTCTCTTGCTCCACCACCGCCTCTCCCAGACGCCGCGCCACGAGGTTCTAGAAGACCCTCAAACTCCCAAGCCCTCCTTGTGTGCGCACAATCATTACAGCTGTCGAAATGAGTGATGTACCCGCCTTCATGACATGCTTCCTGGAGGACGAGCCGAGCTACTAGATACTAGACATCAGGTACATGCATACCCACACACACACATACAGACATAATACCGTACATCCACACGACACAGGCTCCGTGCCCGTGGGGGGAAGGGGCACAGCATACAATCGCAGCAGCTCCTTGCGTCGGGCGAAGATATTTAGAAACAAGGGAGAGAAACAAATAACGACCGGGGGTGAAAGTGCGCGGGCGAGAGAGAGAGAGAGAGACGGGATGAAATGGAGGGTGAAGGGGGGTATGATCTCTCTCTCTCTCTCTTTTTTCTCCTTCGTCGGATTTTCATTGTAACACACCGTGATCAGACATCAGTCCAACGTGCACACTGAGCGGCAGGAACCTTTGAATAGCATCGAAGGGAAACATACGGTACTTGGCGCGCACGCACGCGCACGTACGTACGCAGGTGCGCGTGGGCGGCTGATCCCTTCTCTACTCCCGTCGACATTGATGATCGTCGATGAAGGAGCATCAAACTCTCAAACTTGCCCGCGCGGCATGAGCACGCTCCGGGTGACGATGCTGCGATGCTTGTTTCCGAATAGACGAGGCTGGGCGCTTCCCGTCTTGCATCTTATCTCCCGTTCTGTGTGCGTGACGTGTCCGTGTGCTAATGCTGTCTATGTAGGTAATACCTACCTAAGGTATGCGAGGGTAGGCAGGAAATGTGCACGTCGAATTCAATCGGAGCGTCTCGGTTCGCACGTCTCGGGCGTAGATGTACTACCACCGGTTCAGCGTAAACCGACTCACGCACAGAACCCCCTATCATGCCTCCCCTAACCTCCTCCTACATCTCATAACATACCTACCTCTTAACCTTAGGCTATCTCACAACGTCCTTACACAACACTGGGTAAGATAGGCAAGTAACTAGAGTAGGTACCTAACCCTGCTTCATCGGAGATTCTTCGTATCCGGCTAATGCGTGTAACCCGTGTGCCAATACGCTGCCGGCCTGTCGTTCGGAGCTTATAAGAAGGGGGCCACTAATAAGCAGGAACCCGAGGTTAAGCCAGATCCTGTATTGCAGTGATGAAACTGGCCAGATCCCCCTGATTCACCATCAAGCAAAGACGTCACGTGGGCGGCCTGTGGCCTACCTATATGTCCCCCAAGCCGGATTATCAGTAGGCAATGGGTGAGCGCGGATAGTGGTAGGTAGTGGGAATAGTGGACGAGTGCGAGGGGCCAGCAAGGGCGAACGAGATAGGACATGTAGACCTTCCCGCCGAACGCACTCAGCAGCATGCTAACCCTAACAATGGCCGGCCGCGATAAGGCGTCCCCTCCCCATGCTACGCAGAACGACGCCGTTGTTGAAAATAAATTAATTGATTGCCTACTCGGGCGAGGGTCTCTCGAATTTGCGCGCCTTCGGGCTCGTCGCCAAGGTGGCCTGCCTAGTGCGGTCGTCGTTCTCAGCCCATCTTACTATGCGGTCCTGGGACGAACGGAGAGATTCGGTAGTAGATAATGCGAGCTTGCTGGCTTAGAGCTTCACCTGGAACGCGAACCCCCAACCAAGGCTTGGGCGACTAGAGGGAAAGGGAAGGAGCAAATTCTACCGTGTTTTATTTCTTCGTTCCTAGCCGTCGACCGCGTCCCGTCTGCCACCGTTCACCTGCCGTCCATGAACCCCATCGATCCATCCCTCGTACCCGGGGCACATCCCTCGCGCCCAGAGCAGGCAGGCTAATTACTATGTATATACGCGGTATGTAGGACGTGAGCGTGGCTGATGCTGACCGGCCGAATGCGGCAGCTAGGTATGCTTGGCGAAGCTCCCTCGCGAGCCAGACGGCGGACGAGTTGCAGTTGGATCTCTACGTAGCAATAAGAGTCGCAATTCCTGTGATCGTTCCCCTAATTTGTTTCGTTTCGTTTCTATTTCCGTCGAGCGTCGCCGCCCCGTGACGAGCAGGAGGAGGCCGCGCGACGAAAGCCTTCACCGGGCACCACGATGCTGGGCGATTCATCGCATCCTTCGCGCACCAACGCGAAATACCACCCGCTCGCTTGTACGTCCAACACCCTCTCTCGCACGCCCAACATGCCTGCGCGCGCTCGCAAGGCCACTCGCAGAAATCGACTTGGCCATCTGCACCTCACAGCTCACCGGGCGCCTGCGTCGCTCCCGCCGAGGACGACACCCGGTCCGCGATGAGATCGAGCCACGCCGCTAGGCGGTAGCCCGCCTTCGCGACCTGCAGCTCGATTACGGGCGCCGCCTTCTCGTAGTAGTCGCCCGAGAGCTCCTGACCGGCGATGGCTGTCGGCCCTTCCGGGAAGACTACGATACACGACCCGTTAGCTCCGATCGCTCTCTCGCTTCTAATCCCCTCCCTTCGCCCCTCCATCGTCCGCTTTCCTTTCTCCTAGTATCGTTCTGGAGACTAAGGCGAAAGGGGGCGGAGGAAGGGATGGATTGTCCATAGTAGCGGGGTAAGCGGTTTGGAGGAGAGTCTTACCGTGGGTGCACACGAGCGCGTTCGACTCGTTGGCCCAGCTCATGGCGGCGGCGACGGGGTCGTCGAGGCTGATGCCGTTGGTCCAGAGGCGGCTCGGCGCGGCGTACCTACCTTCGCGGATCTGCTCGGTGAGATCGTCAGCCCAGCGGCGGGCGGCCTCGTAGGGGCGGCGGCCGACACCGCCAAGCAGCTTCTCGGCGATGCTCGAGTCCCAGACGTGGTGCAGGTTGAGCTCGGTCGACTCCCAGCGCACGTGGATGCCGTTGCCGCCCTGCGCTACGTTCTCCACGTGCAGCGGCTGGTGGATGTCGCCGACGAAGTGCACGACGAACTTGGCCGCCTGCGCTCGCCGCCACGCCGGCAGCACGCTCCCGGCCTCGGCCGCCGTCTCCGCGTTGGCGTCTGCGCCCGGCGGCGGCACGAGCAGCAGCTGCGTCGTGTAGTTCTGGATCGCGCTGACGATGCACCCCTCGGCCTTGCAGTCGCGCGCGAAGTCGACGCCGCAGTACGCCGGCGGGTCGTCCTTCGCGTCGATGAAGTGGAAGTCCTTCGAGAAGCGCCCCCACTTAGTGTACCGGATGCTGTCGGCCCAGGTTGCCACCCCGGCGAGGTAGTGCTCCGTGCTGTTGCGCAGCAGGTCTTGGAAGTACGCCGACGTGCGGTCGTTGACGAGATCCGTCGCGATGTACGCCACGGTGATGTGTCCCAAGCCTAGTTCCACCCGGAACAGAGTGGTTTTGGTTAGAATCGATTATCGCCAAAGCAAAGGCAAGTTAGGCACTCGTCAGCCACCCGGGAAGAGCCGTAGGTAGGCTCCCGCATCGAACAAGCGAAAGAGGAGGGCAGAGAGGAGGGCCAGGTGTATACTGCGTTGCCCTTTTACTAAGTATGCATGTACTTACTTCCCCACGCGGCGGCGCCTGGCAGCCAGAGTGTGCCTAGGACGGCGAGGTTCCGATCGAGCCTCATGATTGGAGATTCTTATCGAGGCAATTCGAGCCGCACACGCCGAGTCTCGGACAAAAGTGGTTAAGAGGGACCAAACCACGCGACGAAGGAGATACGAGTCTATTGTTTATTCACAGCCTAAAATGCGCCGTATTACCGATTTCAAGAGTCGACGCGGCACATGCGCTGCATATATATACGCGCGCACATGATGTGTGATGGTAAGGACATGTGTGGTGTTGTGGCGCTTGTGAGTGGTTGTCAAGGAAACCCGCATGACACAGATGATGGCCAGCCATAGCATAATATCCACTCGTTCGCCCACCGGTTCGCCCACCCGGTTCGCGGTGGTCGCCGTTCAGGTGACCTGCCGTAAGCCTGTAATTCCCTGGCTACCTATGCAGAGATGATTGATTGATCGTTGCTTACCGTGGCTACGTAAGTAGGTATGTATGTAGGTATAGCATACCACTACGATTAATCAACAGGCTGAATAACAAGTGGAATAAGAGAGGCAAGACTAGGAATCCGTCAGGTACCTAAGATAAACCCATGCTCTATGTACCGACATATACACCTTGAGGGTCGAGGTGTTATGCGTAACCATCGTATTGGCTGATAGGTGTTAGGTGGTGAGCGGCTGCGACGACGAGTGCGGCGCGCTGCGTTCTCGTTCTACGCCAGGCCGCATTAGATGCTACGCCGTCTACTATACGTGTAGACGACCCGAATACATCTGAATGCATACCTAGGTACTTAGGTAGCATCATACTTATATGTAGGTATGTACATATCGACATATCTACTATATGTATATGTATGTATTACGTAGGTAGTACTCCAAGCACATATGTATAATGTAGTATGAACGCTTTGCCTTATCTATGTGGGTACATCGAAGAAGAGGCAGGTACGTAATGGGCTTTATACCTCATATAGGCGGTCCCTGATGTACCAACGTACTCCGTACCTGTAAAGAGGTCGTATGCGTCGCGCATGCATAAGTTATGCACGTCGGCGGTCCCTTATCTCTAGAGTCGCCACCACCGAAGAAAGATCATCTCACCCGTCGACAGAATTAACGCGGCCGATATCCGGTACGAGCTGGCACCAGGCTGATAAGGGGAAAGCGACAGTCTGGAGATCCCGGGACAGAGTCGGTAGATGGATGGATTTTTATCGATAGCCGACAAGCCCTTTCCAGCTGACTCGCCCGCGACGCCTCCTCCCTCCGCTCTCCTCCTCCTTCTTCCATACCTATCGAGAGGCATCCCACCTGACTCTCATGACCGGATGACTGAACTGGTCTCGCCTAGACCGATCGCTCTTGTCTGGGCTCGACCCCTAAAACATTGTCCGGGCCTAGTTTCGCTTCTCCCCCCCCCCCCTTTTTTTTCATCTTTATGTTCTCGCCCCCGAGATCCCTTCTGAAAACGACGTTGAGTAGCCTTTTCTTCTTGGTCGCAAACGTCGTGACAAACCGAGTCGATATGGCCGCCATGTTGCAGAATCTCTCCATTCATGAGGCCGTCTCTGGGGTCTTCGGCAGCATCAGCTTGACTGCATGGATATGCTTGCTGGTACGTGTCTTCTGCCCCCCTAGTCTGCCCGAGGAACCTGCGTGCGGGCACACACGTGAGGCTCGTCTGCTAACTCCCCTCGAAGCTCCCTCAGCTTATCACGAACTATAGAGCCCAAAGCGCCGAGGGCCTGTCCATGGCATTCTTGGCTGTGTGGCTCTTCGGCGATATTGCAAACCTGTCTGGTATGTCGTCCGCTCTCTGTGGTTTCTCTACATGCCCACCTTAGCCTCGAGAGAGAGTGTTACCCGGGCACAGCTCGAATTCTCTCCTCGGACACGGACACAGACTCCCCGATTCGACCCGGCGCATTGGCCATGCCGTTCCATGCTAACACCCGCTCCCTCTCCGTCTTTTAGGTTCCCTCGTGACCGGGCTTGCGCCGACCGCCGCGGCGCTGGCTGCCTACTTCTGCCTCTCCGACGTCATCCTCATTTCTCAAAGCCTCTACTACAAAGCGATGAACGCGCGGAGGATCCGTCGCCGCGCCCGATCAGCCGTATCCGAGACTTTAGAGGACGAGCCGCTCCTACGACCGCGCAGGCCGTCCTCCGTCGGCCTCCCGGGCTCCCACCGTCGCCACTCTGTGCACCGCACCGAGTCTAGCCTCGACCCGATCAAGCGAATTGTTACCGGCGAGGACGAGACCCCAGATAGTAACCCTTGGTTCCACAACACCGTGAGCGTCGCCGCCGTCTACGTGGTTGGCGCTACTGGCTGGTTTATCTCGTACAAGATGGGGGCGTGGGAGAACTCGGGCGGGGACAATGGTGCAAGCACGCCGGCTGGTGAATCGCCGACAGCTGTTATCGGAGAGGTTCTCGGGTATGCGAGCGCGTTATGCTACCTATGGTACGGTTTTTTTTCTTCCTTCCTTTCTTTTGGAGAAGGATAAATGCCGGGAAAGAAGGGAGAGGCTAAGCTGATTACTGACACTTGAATCCAGTGCCCGAATCCCCCAGATTGTGAAGAACTACCAAGAGAAGTCCTGCGAGGGCCTTGCGCTGCTCTTCTTCCTTCTCTCCCTGACCGGGAACCTCACGTACGGCCTCAGCGTTTTCAGCTACTCCTCGGAGCCGGCATACGTTATCAAGGCTATCCCGTGGCTCCTCGGCTCGTTCGGGACCATCGTCGAGGACCTCATCATATTCTACCAGTTCCGGATCTACGGCGCCCAAAGCCCGGTAGCTAAGCCCGACGGCGCCGAGGAAACGGCGTAAGAAGGGGAGTGAGGAGGCCAAGAGGAGTGTATCGCCGTCGTAAGTCTTCTCATTTTGGGGGTTTGGATTCGCCCATGCGGCATTCAAATAAGGTATATGGTTTATCATCACCGGCTCGAGCGATTGAGTCGATCATGGGTGGTTGCATCCCTCGGGCGTTACGCGTCGGTTTTTTTTTTCACTTCTTTGGGCCGTGCCTCCGCCTGGGGTCAAGTGTACATGCATACGTACGGAGACTGACTCGCCTAACCTGGCCTGGGTGAGAGGACGGGTGGGTGTGTTCAGTAGCGGAGTTTGCATTCTTCTTCGGGATAGGTCTGCTCCCCTTACTAAAGTCCGCAGTATGGGGACGCACGTGGGAATATAAAATATCAGGGTCGGATGACGAACTGCCCCCTCCTATCCTCTCTCTCCCTGTGCCTATCCGTCTGTCTAGCGATCTTGAGGGCTAGGGTAGGCTGATGTTGGTGTTGGGTTATTCTCCGCTTTCGGGTCATGCCATACCACACGTTCGGAGGCTAGGTAGGTAGTTTGCACGACTTATAACAGTATACGGTAAGAATACCGTAGTTGTGTATTCGGTAGCGCTTCCAAGTACCTAAGATGCCCACTCGGAGATAGGTACCTAGCCTTGATTAGATCGCGATGTTTACATCGATGTTTACATATATGCTTAGGCACCTGGAGGTTCTGCTTTCACGAAATCCATGGTTATCTTTACATGCAAGAGTATAATACCGTGTGCTCATAGGTGCTATGTTCTATTCTCGTCAATTGCACACATACCCGGTGTATGCCCATTGGCCCGACGTTCCATACTTCGGAGTCCGCCAATAATATTATTTATTTACTTAGTGTGCCTAAAGCCGTGAAGAACCCCTGCTTGTCGGGACCTTCACCCCAAAATGTTCCCCTTTTTTATTTAATTCCAACGAGAGTCCGTCCTTGGACCCCTGCCCTGTTTCTACCCTGCTGTGACCTTCGAAACAAGCGTGTAATTACGACGGAAGGGGAATAGGATAGGACAAGCGACCCTTCACCGCGCCTCACCTCGCCTCAATCTCCCTCTCGCCCAGTGACCTCCTTGTTTCCTACCCCTTATCTACCACCATCAACAATTCGGTCTCATTAGCATCGACAATAGTAGACATACCGTCGTTCATTTCCCCCTCCTCTTCATTCCTTCTTCCACCGCCGAGAGAGAGATAGTCTTTTTCTTCTCTTTTTTCCCGCCTACCTCTCCGGCATTTCGCTCTTTTTATAGATTTGATTTTTGCGGCTTGTTGGCGAGCGTAGCATCCCGTAGCTCCAAACCACCCGTCCTATCGCGCTAACCGCCTCCCTACCACCTCGACAACGACGACCACCACGAACGAGAAAAGGGACAAACAGGCCTTTACTCTGCGACCGGGGGAAGAAACCTAGCTATATCCTATTCCTAAGGAAACAAGAAATAAAAGCAGCAAGATGCGATTCTCGACGCTCCTCACGGCGGCCGTAGCTACGGGCTCGGCGGCGGCGGCGAGCGGCCGTATGGGGTTCGCGCTGGGCAACAAGCGGTCCGACGCGTCGTGCAAGGAGGCCAGCGACTACGTTGCCGATTTCGCCGCCATCGCCAAGGAGACCACCGCTCGCATCGTCCGCATCTACGCCGCCTCCGACTGCGACGTCGCGAAGCTCATCCTGCCCATCGCCAAGCAGGCCGGCTTCCAGGTCGTCCTGGGCATCTGGTACGGAGAGATTTTTCTATTTTCCTCTTCTCTCTTTCTTTCTGCGCGTATACGCTCTTGTTGTCTGGGTTTCTACAGAAGAGTGGGGAAAGGAGGATACGGAGAAGAGAGAGAAAATTGCGAGAACCGTAGCTAACACGAACGGAATTGCAGGCCCGATACGGACGAGTCGTTCAAGTCGGACAAGGCGGCGGTGGTCGAGTACGCGCCCAAGTTCAAGGACCAGGTGTACGCGATCACGGTGGGGTCGGAGGCGATGTACCGGGGCAACTTCACGGGCGAGCAGCTGGCGGCGAAGATCCGGGACGTGAAGTCGGCGGTGGGCTCGGGGTTCAAGGTGGGGACGGCGGACTCGTGGAACAAGTACGCGGACGGGACGGCGGACGCGATCGTGGGCGCGGCCGACATCCTGCTGTGCAACGCGTTCTCGTACTGGCAGGGGCAGACGCTGGCGAACGCGACGGGCAGCTTCTACGACGACATCTTCCAGGTTTTCGGGCGCATCCAGGAGCGCGCCGGCGGCACCGACCGCGTCGAGCTCTGGGTCGGCGAGACCGGCTGGCCCACCGACGGCGACATCTACCAGCGCGCCCAGCCCGGCGTCACCGAGGCCGACACCTTCTACCACCGCGCCGTCTGCGGCATGGTCGACTGGGGCTTCAACGTCTTCTACTTCGAGGCCTTCGACGAGGAGTGGAAGCCCCACGCCGTCGGCGAGGACGGCTCCATCGCCGACGAGACCTCCTGGGGCGCCATGACCACCGACCGCAAGCCCAAGTACAGCCTCAAGTGCTAGACGTCTCTTGACCGTCTCACTACTGCTTTTATTTTCGTTTTCGGAAGGGAGGCAGAGTTGCGTTTTTTCTTCTGGACCTGCCCACTCCGGTGTCTCTAGGGTGGATGAAGTAGTGAGTGGATGAGAGAGGCTTGAGGAGAAAGGGAGGAGTGTATCTTGAGGGTAATATAGATGGCCATGTTTATATCCACGTCACATACTACTACCATCACCTATACCATCACTACCACCATTTCTCTTGTTTGGTGAATTTCACGTGTGATAACTGTTATAAGATCTGCATGCGACGCACAATTTGTAGACAGCATCTCGAAACCCGGGCATACGATTCCCAGCGTTGCAACAGGGTCGCTACTGACAATAGTCATTTGCAACAAGAAAACTGCCAGAAAGGGGAAGGGACTGGGCCGTGGAAACTAGAACTCGATTTCGAACAACATAATACTACTACTATGTGGATAATAAAGCCTATCTCTCTCACCGCATCGAACCCAAACAGCAACCGATAACCTTCTGCCACCACGCGCGGCTAGTTGTTAACGTTCCCATCTGCGGCTCTTCCTCTCCTCCCGGGCCCTCGTCGACGCCGGTGGCGGGTTCTTCCCAGGCCAGCCGGCTCCGTCCGTTCGCACACAGGGAAGGCTTCTCTGCTTATTGCTCGAGTCCCCCCTCTTGGGGGCGCGGCCATGCCGTCTTTCCCCGGCGTAAGCGCTCAGCAGCAACTGCCTTTCTCCTCGTCACCGCCCCCTCTCAAAAAGACGAAAAAAGGGTCGAGGGGCGAACTTGAAAAAGAAAAATGTAAATGATAACCCATAGCCAACGCCAACGCTTTGATTCTGTCCGGTGTATGTCCCGCCTCGACTCCGCAGCGACGAGGCTCTATGTGTGGACGAGGCGCGAGGGCCCCATGAGATTCCCCTTCCGGCGCGCACACGCGTGCGCGCTTCTCGCGGGCTAGCGCGAAGGGCGAATCACGCCGAGCGAAGGGGACTGCTTGTCTGTTAGCGGACGCTGGCCTCTAGCAGTAAATCGAGATAGGTAGAAATAGAGAGAGAGAGATGCTTACCCGCAGCCGTAGGGCGTGGCCTCGCCGAAGAAGCAGTCGCCGGGGACCTTGGGCACGATCTGGTTCGAGTGGATGGGGACGACGACGATGCCGGCGCTGGCGAGCGCGGCGCAGAGCGCGGTCAGGAAGGCGGAGGTCTTCATCTTGGTGGTTGGGGTAGGGAGAGAGCGTGGGAGAGACTCTGTTTTTTTTTTTTCCTTCTTTCTTCCGGAGAGCGTCGGGGAGGGTTGTTGGCGAGGAAGAAGCAGACCAGCTAGCTTGGCGACGCGATTCGGGCGGACGGGGAAATTAGGAGGCGAGAGAGGGAAGATGCGGGTTTATTATCTGGCGGTGCGTGCGTAGGTATATGGTATGTACGTATGCAATGTTACAATACGACGTTGATTAAAGAATTAAGAAACGAGCTTTTCTTGAGTCTCCACGGGAGAAAAGAAGCAAGCAAGGTGAACAAAGTGAGTGGACACAGCGGACGATGGCCAGATCGCAGCGGTATAAAATTCGGCGTTAACGATTATCAAAATCTAGCGCATGAAGCGACGAAGCGAAAAAGGGGAGCGAGTGGACTAGGGAGAAGAAAAAAAAGAGGGTATGAGCACGCTCGGACGTGAAGTGGGAGGGGAGGAGAAGTAGAAGAAGGGAAATCTGGCGATGAAACTCGCGATACGAGCAGCGTGGAGGCCGCAAGCGGCTCGGCGCCGGTGTGGATCGTAGCATGGATCATATGACCCTGGATTGCTTGGACGTTACGGAGAGACGAGAAGGGTGCGAAAAGGGGGCGTTGGTGGCGCTGGAGAGACCAGGGCGCCGTTCCAGATACAGTGCTGAGCCTGCCGAGGCCACTGTACAGCGTCGCCCTGTAAACGAAATAACCAAGGGGGGGGACGGCCAGGTCAATCTTGGTCTTCAACCTAATCTGGGTTACTTCTGCTGCTACGCAGTCCAGGTCCCGTCCGTGGGCGCAACCTGCTTCGCACACATTACGCAGACATAGCAGTTGGCGGTAGCGATACAGTACTCGGTCAGCAGCAATACTGTGCTGCCGTGACAGGAGATGCGACCAGGGTCCGACAGGATCCCAGGATCTGTTGCAGAGTCGACATCGACATGAACCAGTTTCGGAATCAAGGGGTCCGAGGCGAGACACTGGTCAGGGCAGGCGATATTCTATGTATATACCTACCCATATGACATGCGGTGCTATCTCTATGTGTTTTGTTCATAAATAGAGGATACGACGGGAGACAGAACGGAGATAGAATGACGAGAGGAGGAAGAGGAGAAACAGGAGGATGGTGAGATAATAGAGGAAACAAGATAGGAAACGGGCTAGTTGAGGGCATTCCCACCGAGGGGGGGCCTTTGTTATACTATTACATAGGACGCAGTGGTGCGCTTGCAACTAGGTAACCAACTGGGTAACCATCTACAAGTGATTCTTCAACCAGGCCTGCTGTAACCAGGCCTACTGATGAGGTCTGCATGAAACGCTGTTAGTATCGCGCCCTTTCTCCCAGAACACAGCAGAAAATAGAGTGAGCAAAAACAAGGTAGAAGAGAGGGAGTCTAACGGGCCCCCCAGTCGTAAGACCAACGTACGAGGTGGGCCCGATGATGGCGCGGTGAACCACTCCCTCCTCAGTTCAACCAAGCCGGACGCCCCTTGGCTATAATCACCGTCATCGCGCATGGCACACGTAGTAGATAGATAGGCGAAGGCAGTATACATAGACAGCAGAGCAGTTCGGCGGAGGTTTCGAATATACATCGTGTGCACGAATATAAAATATACTCTATATTCTATATATATACCTACATATATATACCTACGAAGGCTCCGCCTTCGACATCCCTCCTTCGCGCAGTCGCCCTTGTGGGTATCCGGTCGGCCGACTTCGTACGATGACAACCGGCGGAGGGGGACAGCCCGGGAATCTCGAAAGGAAGATGCGATAGGACGATAGGGCCCATCGGCGACTTCACGACGACATGCACGTGGCTGCACGCATCGCGCGCGCACACGCTTACGCCAGCCAACTTGCTCGGCGTGATCATTTGTGGAGAATCCTCGGCCACGATACGTTCTGTAAGCGCCCGCGGTGACGACTTTTTCCTTTCCGTGCTGCGACCCGGGGTCGGCATCGAACCCAGGCTGCCCCCCCTGCGACGGGCCTCGACGCGGATCGAGTTCTCACAGCGCTACCCAGTTTCCCCGTGCCAATGGCTGCTCGTAAGGCGCCGTTCTAGCCTCGGATCCCCCCCTTGTCTGCGGTCTGGATCTGGATGGCCTCGCCCCCTTCTCTGTCGCCGAGAAGCCTGGTGAGGGGGAGTGGGGGGGGGAGCGCCGAGCCCGACGACGAACGCCACCGCCTGGAGGAAACTGGTCAGACGCAATTCGAGGACTGTGGGGGAAATGAGACGAGCGTGACGGGGAAGAGGAGGATTCTTATATGAAGCCGGATCGTCTTGGCCTGCCGGAACCGACGAGCGCGATGCGCGGCGGTCCCTTTAGTCGTATAATGCCGCCGGCGACACGGACGGGATGCGGTCCGCAGCTCCTCGAGTTCCAGCCGGTGCAATCGTTCACTATCGCATCGTCGTTATAGCCAGTACCGCCGTGCGATAACCACTACGACAGTCTAGGTTGCCTGTTCACTCCCTGCGATGGTTTCTTTTGCGTATTCGAGACCCTACGGCCGCCGTGGCATGCATAGTCTAGTCGGACGGAGCCCTACCATCGTCGTCAAACTCGATAATACTTGTGGAAGGTCTCTACTCTAGGTTCCCGGAAGGACTGCCTAGCTGTTGCAAGTTGTCTGTGAGTCCTCAACCCCTTGATCTGATGCCGTGCTGGCTGGTATACCCACGGTCCTTATCGAGTATCTGACGATAGCCCCCTCTTATTTCTTTTCTTTTCCCTGCTAGCCGTGCGTACAAACGGCCCGCTTAACCTGTTTACCCGGCTCCCTTTAATCACTATACCCGCGAGATGCCACAGCCATGTCGTGTAGTGTCGTGACTAAGAGCCGGAGGGGACGGGAGCTTGAGGCGTGAAGCCCGACGGCGGCCAGTTCCCTAGGCCAATCTTGTCATTTAAGGTAATATGCAAAGTATACTAAGCAAGAGGGGAGTCGCTCGCCAGCGGATGTGATAACCACGCCATTCATCGCTCCCTTTTCATCCTCTGCTACCTTTCCTCATAAAAACACATTCATCTATAACGGACGGGGCGAGATCCCTCTTCTAATTCTAGCTAGCTAGCCCCTATCCAAAGATGGATTATCATGGCGATGGACCTCATCCGCGAATCCCTTCCTTTCCCTCCCGATACCAGCAGCACCTCTCCCATCTTCCTATCCGATGAACGGGCATTTTCGCCCGGCGTAGATAGAGTTATAGATACATAGACTACAAATAACCAGAGTAATATGAATAAGAGAAATATTCCGCATCTAAATTGGTGCAGGCCCATGAAGAAATAAATATACATACATATAGATAGATATACGTGTACAGGGGGAAAGTAATGAAGGGTAAACTTGGCTTGTTGGGCCGCCTTCATCCGCATGAAATTCCCATATACCCGGCACGAGTCTGTCAGTATCACCATCTCAAAGGCCACCTCGCCCTCACCTCGCCAGTGGGTATTACAACAATGTCGATGGCCCCCTTGACCCCCGTAGGCACATTGTTAGGCACACACGCAAGCACATAAAAATATCTAGCAGGTTTCCGATCAGACGTCTCGCCGCACGCGCAATCGAGGCATCCAGCTCCCATCCGTCGCCGAGTCACCTTCTCTTTCCTCACCCCCCTGTGTGGTCCATTTCTTATTTTGTGGCAGTATAAGAACGGCCACCTCCCCCCTCTTTCTCTGTTTCTCTCCTCTATCGTCCCGAGAGAGGATAAGGCAGGACCCACGTATCCGCGAGTATAGCCGGCAGCCTCAGAACTCCGGATTGTCGATCGGATCGCCCCCCCAATCCTCTTTCTTCGCCGTGACCCCCCGACCGCTCTGACTATCGCGCGCGTGCTTGCAGAGCCGGCGGACGGACCAGACGTTGTACGGATAGCCGAAGACGTGAAGGACGGCCTGCCTATCCTACCTGCCTCCACCGGCCTGGTAGAGTTTTCCTTTGTCTCGAGCGAACTGCGTCCCGTGTCGCTAATGATATGGGAGGGAGGAACCTTCAATCTTGCAGTTGTAGCGCAAGCACATTTATACTGACCTATATTGTAAGGCAAATTAGGAGGTTGAGTACGACCCGTACCATATGCACACGGACACACACACACACACACACACACGGGATAGAACGAAAGGGGATGCTAAACCAGTCGAATGCTCCATCAACATTGAAACTAATCCCACACTATCACAGCCGTTCGCTAATTCCGAAGCTTAGGGGAGAGGAAGTGCACTCCCTCCCCCCTCTAGATTTCTCCAGGCCTCTCCGGCCCATCCCGCTCCCGCTCCCCTCTCTCCGCCGGCTCGATCAAGAAAAGTTTGATGAGCCGCTCAGCGGCGGTATTGTTACATTAACACCTTGTTAGTGGGCATCCTAAGCAAGTCTGCGCGAAAAGAAACCCATAAACCCTCAACCCCCCTTCTTTTACGGAAGCATCCGTCATCTCTCTCCTCGACAAACTTATGCCGGTAAAAAAAAAAAGTGTTCCCGAAACCCAAGTCAACTCCATACGACGTCGCGTTCGGTCATTTCTTCGGGACAAAATTTCCACGGCCACAACTCGGGTGCTTTTTGGGGGGGTGCGTGACTTGATTCATTTCTGTCTTCAATCCAGGAAAACCGCAAGGGGTCAAAAACGAAAGAAAAGGAGTCATGAAAGTTAAACATTGTAAAAAAAGAAAAGAACCGCTGAAGGGGGTCTACGAATTGGTACGCGAACATCCCGGAAGGGCGTTATTTTAAACCTGGGTAGAAGGACAGAATAGAATAGAATAGACAAGATGGTGCGTTCGTCAAGGTTTAAATGTGTACTGTTGCACAGGATTGCTGCCGCGAAAATACACAAGGAATGTACAAGGATTCTGTCGCTCAGAGTTGCGGACAACTAGGTAGTTAAAATCCGTCTCGTAAGGGAGCGCCGGTTCTGATGTTGGGTGGCTATGAAGCATGGCTGCTTTCCGGAGGGGAGCCGACGATACCGCTTTCCCGCTCCTGTTCGTCGAGTCGTTTTCTCCAATTGGCTAGACTTTCACTGAGCCCAGGTCCAGCACTATCGTCATCTCTCTTGCTGCCGATATCGAAGTCGAACGTACTTGACATTCTATCATACGCCTTGTTCGTTGTCTCCCAGTGTGACCGCAAGAAATCTAGCTCATCAGCCAGGTTATCCAATGCCTTGCTGTTTCTCGGGTTACCAACACCGCCGTAGAGACTTTCGCCCTCCGAGCTCTGCCGGCTGTGGCCCAGACCATTCGTACTGGGGGGAGCGGTGGTTATTTGTTCTGTGCTGATACGGCTGCGCCTCCGGTAGTTGTCCACAGACGTTTCTACCTGGTCAAGTAGTATGCTGACTTTCTGTTCGGCATCCTGGGCACGCTTCCCAAGGAGAGCATTCTCTTGCTGCATTTGCACTAGTTCCTTCTCTCGCATAGAGAGTCGGTCTGCTGAGGCCGCGCTAGACCTGGCTGCGTCATCACGTTCTGCCTTGGTAACTTCCAGCTCATGTCGTAGCTGAGCAATCTCTTGTTCCAGGTGTGCCGAAGTTGCTTTGACTTGATCCTGTAGACTTTCGATCTTCTCTTCGAACAACGACCGTTCGGCCTCCCAATCCGCGGGTGCCGTCGCGTTGCTTAGGGATCCGATACGCTCCTCAAGTTCCATGTTCTCATTCTTCAAGCGGCCGTTATCAGATTTAGCCGACGCGAGATCCTGCTTGATCTTCTTGAGTATCTTCTCGGTGCCCTTGACGTAATGAATGGCCGACTGGTAGTCGTTCTCCAGCTGGGTTATTCTTTCGCGATAGGCGGCTTCAGACTCTTGGGCTTGCGCAGCAAAAGTCTGCTTTGTCTCCTCGTGGGCAGCATTGGCTTGAGCAAGCTGTCGTTCTAGTTCGGCGGTCCGAGAGGGATCAGGAGAGTCGGCGCTGGAACCTATGCCCCGCACCCGGGCGAGGTTTGTCGGGCTTATGCCCCTTTCGGACAAGATGTCTTTTAGGGTATTGTGCTGTACGGTCATGGCATTGGTCTCGAGCTGTTGGTTCGAGAGTTGGTTCTTAAGATCCGTGTTCATAGCTTGCAACGACTGGGTCTCCCTCAGCGCGGATTGCAGCTGGCGGCGGATGGTGACGCCCTCTCTGCTCGACTGCTCCTGGTATGCTTCAAGACCGGCAATGCGCTCTTCGGCGCTGCGTAGTCTGTCCGAAGCAGAGTCGGCTTCCTGCTGGTACTTCCTGACAAGATTATTGGCCGCCTCAATTTGTTCTTGCAAGGCGATGATGCGCTCTTCGTCTGCCCGGTTGGCCTTGCTTGGATCCTTCGTCATCTTCTCGAGACCGGCGAGTAGGGCTTGGCGGTGGGTGTTCGCTTCTGCCGAGAGTCGTTCGGACAGTTCTTCGGCGTCTCGCAGCCGCTGCGTTACAACCACTAGTTCTGCGGTATGGGTCTCATGCTCGGTCTTGAGTTTAGTAAGCTTAGATTCGACAATCTCCCTCTGGGACCGCTCCTCCTCTAATTTCCGTTCGAGGTGGGCACGTATATCTGCGGATGCTACTACCGCTTCGCGAAGAGACTCCAGGGTCTCACTGTGTTCCTTTGAACCATCGACAGCTTCTCGGTACTTATTCTCGAAGTCGTCCTTTTCAAGCCGTAGGAGCTGTAAGGTAGCGGAGGCTTCAGCACTCACGATCGACTGCTCTCGCGCTTCACGTTGGGCCATGTGCAATTCGGCTCTCAGCTGCTCGAGCTCCGAAGAAGCCTGTTGCTTGTACGCCTCCAGATCCGCCATGCGCTTCTGGGCAGCGCTCAAGGTCTCGTCGGCGAGTTGCCGTGCACGCTTCTCCGCTTCCAGGTCGGAAACTGATCGTGAAAGATTATTCTGCAGATCTTTTTGGAGGCCGAGCGCTGACGCAAGCTTCCTGTTCAACTCGGAAGAACGGTCGGTACTGTCCCTATCCCTATCGCTGTCTAGTTGCGGCGTGCTTGCGGCGCTTCCGGTTTGCGCAGCAATCTTCGCTCTGGCATACACTGCCTCACGAATTGCCGCATCGCGCTGTCGTTCCGCCTCGGCGATCTGCTTCGCCGCAAGAACCGCTTGCTTATCGACGGAGCTTTGGACGTTAGCTAGCTCTTGCCTCATCGCCAAGAGAGCTTCTATGAGGGGCTTGTCTTCGTCGTCGAACGTTTCCGCAAACCGACCCTCCAATGTAGGACTAAGGGTCGCATTTGCCGTATATCCGGCTTTACGGGCTAGCTCGAGCTCCGATGCATACCACGCATTCCTATTTCGAGCAGCGTCAAGCTCTTTCAGGAGGACTACAGTCTGCGAGTTTCTATTCGAGCCTCTACGTGACAGAGGATTGCTTGTCTGCCGGGTGGGTGGAGGCGGAGACGAGGGGCGGGTCACCACGCTCTTCAAGGCTGATTCCGCGGTGCTGTCGATAGAGCTCTGCCCGCGAATCTGGCGTGACTGCTTCGTTCTAGGCGTTTCACTTGGCGTATTTTCTGCACGGGAGCCGCTCCTGGAGGTCTGTTGATTCGGTGTTCGCCTTCCATTGGCAGCTGGAACCTCCTCCTTGACTGGCTCTCGCGGTACGGGCGACTGGCTTTGACTGCCCAGACTGGGAGACCCAGCACCCCCGGCTTCTCTCTCGATTCTCTCGATAGACGCATTCCTCGCACGACGGCTGGCCGAATTCGCCTCGACACCGGGTCTAGGAGGCTGACCCTGTGGCGGTGGCCCCGAAGGTGGTGAGGACGCAGCAGCTCTCGGAAGCTTCGATATCCCATTACTGATGGGAGGGGGCCCGTTGATGTCAATACCCGTGCCGCCCTTACCAGTGCTGTTCGTTGGGCTATTGGGGCTAGCTATCCGCTTCGGATCTGGCCCGATAGAGCCTTCACGGGAGGGTGTTTGCCTGCTGGGAGCGAAAGGAACATCGCCGCCCGGCCGCCTTGCCTGTTGCATCTTCTGGGTATTGGACTGGATCTGCGCGTCGTTCGGATATCGAATCTTACCAGTGTCGAGGACATAGACGATTGAGAGGTCGTTGACCGGGTTGTTAGTCGAACTCGGCTCGCCTCCTACTACGACGATTGATTTGCCCACGGCCGTCATGCTATGGCCAGAGCGAGGGGATGGTGAGGGTCCCATGTTCTGGAAGGTGTACCAGCGTCGAGATGAAATCCTGAAGGCGGCCAAATCCCCTAGGTCGGCGCCCTCTTCCGTACGCCCACCGAAAACGTACATGACGTCGTCTACTAATGCGGCAGCATGACCTTCTCTGGGGACGGGAATATAGCCGATGCAATCCAGCTGCGCCCACTGGTTGACCGTGGGATCGTAACACCACACGTCGTTGAACCACTGGAAGCCGTTGGTGCCGCCGAATCTAGGGTTGTGGTGAGTTCTAAGAGCCCATAAGATAAGGAGAGTGACGGTATGTACGAGACTTACAGGTACATCTTGTCGTTGAAGGTAATCATAGAATGGTTCGTTCTGGCCGGGGGTACTTTGCCTTGGAGCGCCGTGTTCGTCTCCGAGTTCTCGCTGAGGATTTCCCATCGATTATTCGGCATCTGTAATTGGTTGAGGTCGAAGGCAGCCAGGTCATTCATGAAATAGCCTTCTACTTGGCCACCGAAGATGTATATTTTAGACCCGACAATGTTCAAGGAGTGTCCGTAGCGACCCGATGGCCGTGGCCCGGTGGGGAGAGCTCTCGACCACTGTCTCGTAGCTGGCGCGTCCCGATTAGTCTACGCTCATCAACACGGAACCGGGGGTGGTATCTTACAGGTATTTAGGAGATACAGAGTCTCATCCAAAACGTCAGTCTCGTCAATCTTGGTGTCGCCGCCGTATACGATGAACGCGTTGCCCACCAAGAGAGAAGAATGCCCGACTCTCGGCCCAGGGCCTTCGGATGTGGTTGTGAGCGGGTAACACGCCATGCTCCCTCCAGCTTCGATCATCCATAGGTCGCCTTTAACCGTCGAGCTGTTTATCAAACCGCCCATGACGTATATATCGCCCTCCTTCGACGAGACCGAATTGACCGCTGCACCATACCTAGGAAAGGGGCTCGGTATGTTGGAAGGGAAGGTTAGGCGGCGTTGCGACCAGGGGTATAGAGAAGCGTTCACATTCTGCGGTGGCCCGTTGCGAAACTGAAGAGAGCGGGACATTGTCAGCATAAGCCGGCTAAGTTGCGGGTGCGACGGGGGCTTAGGTAAGGCGAGGATAGTGTGAGGCAAGACGGGGATGATTTAACTCACGGGCAAGTCGCTCGTCTGCTGCGGTTGGGACTGCTGCGACGGATCCTGGGCACGGCGTGTGGCATACTTCTCCGCATCCGGGCTCGGGCTGCCTTCATCCAGAGAATTCACACTCCCGGTGGGTGTCGATCGGTGATTTTTCTCCTCACGGGCGATGCGCCCGGCTGCGCCTTGGATCTGGGCCGGCGGACCAGGAGGACCGTCGCGAGTCTGAACGTTCCGGTCCTGATTCTTCTTCGACTTGAAGAGGAAGGCCATGGCGGATGGAAGCCAGGCCCCCTTAGCAGGGCCTCGGTAGGAAGCACACGGACAATACTATCGCTGCGCTGGCGGCTGCCGATGCGGGCTCGTGGTAGAGTGGACACAACGGAGTAGTAAAAGGACGAAATCGATATGGAGCTAAACGGCAGGCAAGGACACGGAGGAGATGTAAGGAGTCAATTCAACCTTGAGAGTGGTTGGGATTGGCAGCATGAGGCTGGAAGGTTTCGATGGGTCCCCGATTCGAAATGGTGCTGATTTACTCCTGATCTGTCCCGTGCAGCCTCTTGAATTTTTTATTGTAGTCTCGTCTCGTCTCGTCTCCCAAGTCCCCTCTTCCCTGTCCTATCCTACCTAGAGTCCCGTCTGCAGAGAGAGGAAGCTTCGAAAAGGCTCGAAGGCGGAATAAACAGAAGAACAAAACGACGACGACGACGGTAGTGGCTAAGGATTGTATCGTTGCCCCGGGTAGCCAAAGGGGGAGCACGAGGAAATGAAGGGTTAATGGGTCGGATGTTGCGACGGTTCGTTCGTTCGTTCGTCTACCCGCTGGCTCGTCTACTGGGTAGCACTGATGGGGGGGGACACCCTTTCCGCCTCCAGATCGTCAGGTGGCGCGAACAGCGTGCGAGCGACGGGGATTCGTGGATTAAAAAAAAAAAGAAAAAAAGAAAAGAAAGCGAGGCAGAACGGAAGGGCCAGTAATCGCTGCTGGTGCCGGTGCCGCCGGTGCTGCTGGCTGGCAAGGATGACGCTGCGGGACCGAAGCTATCGCGATTGGCGTCCACGACTGGGGAGGGTTGACGGTGGAATGAGGGAACCAGCAGGAAAAAGAATACGGGTTGGTTAGGTTGATGACAGGAGACAGGAGGCGAGAGGGAGGAGAGGGAAAGATGCCAGTGAGCGAGAGAGAAACAGACGGACCCGGCTGGTGGTGATTGGCGATGAGGACAGAAGCAACCAAATTTCCTCTCCCCCCCAAAAATCTCGAGTGAAGTAACCATCCCTCCCCGAGAAAGCAGGCCAGGGCAAATCCACCCACCTACGAAATGCGCACACACGCACCTGCATCAGCCCTTCAGGGTCGGCTCTTAGAGGGGGCCTGCCGGTGGTCTGCCCTTGCCCCTTGCCGGCCACAACCGGCCTAGCGCACTCCCATGGACCCACGGACGCATCGTACATCAGGTCAGGTACCTACTCCTAGGTATGGACATACATAATATACCTGTGTGCTACCTTAGGTACCTGATGTTATGTACGTAGGTACCTGCCTACCTGGGTGCCTCACCTTACCTTACCTTACCTTACTGCACGCCGCTAGCCTCTTCGGGCCAGTTACGGCGCGGTGGAATTGGGCAAGACTAATTTTGGGGACGTGGCTAGGAGAGGATTGGCGTCCGTCCCATGGGCTATCCAGCCTCTGCGCGCGCATTGCTGCGTAGGTACGTCTGTTGTTATGCACCGAGCGTGCTGATGTAGGTACCTACCTCGTAGTGGAAGGGAAAGGCGGCAGCAGGCGGATGGAAGTGGCTGGATGGAGTTATTATTAGTTGAATGCTGGGGAATCTGCTCCTGAAATCACCCAGGCCTTACTGGCCCGGCTGCTACCTTGCAGGTTCGATTCCCGCCTCCTACCTACCTGCCTGCCTACCTGTACACCGGGGGCAGGATCACCTCTCCGAGTTAGACAGACGGCAAGGATGCAAAGCCTGGGAAACGCGAATCGTGGATACGGGCGCTCAAGATTTGGCAGGGAGGGGGCGGTAGAGAAGCTCGCAAGGCGTATGCGATCGGTGAGCGTGTTTCTTTCTGAAGCCAGATGAAGAATAAAAATTGGGTGTGTACCTACCTTTTGATCACCCCCAGATAGGTACGTAGAAACCGGCATCCATCCGTCACACTCGTCACATCACATCCGTCTCATCCCACCATGTGTATAGTGTGTGTGTCCATACGAAGCAACATATCGACTGTCGCCAGCCTCTTCCGCAAGTAGCGCTTACGATCGGCGGATTCTCCGTGGGCTACGAGGGCATTGTGCTCCCTGCTAATACCGATATGTACGCAACGGCATGCAGCCCTCTACCTTAGGTGCCTAGGTACCGGCATCCCCTACGTTGGTTCGGGTTGGAGGCATCAGCGATGAGCACATACTACCCACGTACCTACCTACCTACCTCTTGCTAAATTGCTCCGTAGGATAGGCGGATACACCATGATCCCGTTCTGGTACGTATGAAATCCCACGACGTCGGCTTCACGGGGCACAGAGCACGTACAGTGGGAAAAAGAAATCGTGTTTCTGTCCACGACGCGACTGGCACACCTAACCCGTGGTGTGCTGCGCACGGCACAACCCAGCCCGCGTAGGGAATCATGTACTTCGTACCACCTACCATTCTCATCAATGCGCGATGGGGACGAGCCCAACCCCCTTTTCTCGAACAATTTCCAGCTGGACTACTGTTCCTTCCATGCGCGTGGAAGACATGGATATTATACATTTAAAGTCCCTCGAGGCTAGGCACCAACTAGGACGATACCCAACCTGTGGTAGGCATATCTTAGACCTCCATAATAGATCGGTTCGCTGTGGAAGTCTAACCTAACAGCCCACCAGATAGATGCATGTGAAAACATCAGACGAACTAGCATTAAGCATATCCGTTAGTTTCGACCTTATAGAGCATTGACAATACGGCATCTCTCCGGTGATTTGGTCCCTAAGACGCCGCCTAGCCCATTGGCAGGTGGGTATGTACCCAAATCCTCTCCGGGCTATATCTGTGGACAGTCCCGGCATGGCAGAGGAGGTCAAGTGGGCACGCGAACATTTGGAAGTCGACGAAGCGTCGATCTTACGCCGAAACGAGCCGCCTGAAACATTGCGAATGATGTGGCTTTGCTTGCTAGTCTTTTCCATTGCCGTGTTGGCAATTTGGAGACGATCGCATTAAAGCCACTACGTCAAGAGGTATCTCAGGCAAGTACCTAAGGTACCTAAGATAGAAGCGCCCACGTTACGAGGTGTAGGTACCTAGTATACGGCTCCGAATTTGGATACTTCGTTCGAAGCCCTATAAGCTACCTAGACCTCTTCGGGTTGCTAACCATTGGTATTGTAGCCATTTAACAGATCGAACAGACGTCGCAGAGTCGTAGGCAGTTCATTGCAGCTTCTACAGAAAACAACATGAGTCGCTGTAAGTCTACGCTCGACCAGACTTAATAGTCCAACAAGGTGAACGCTCCCCTTGATGGTTGCATTCATTAACCAGAAGACGTTGGCCATTAGTATTGTAGTATAGATATATCTCAGGCATAGTATCGCCGAAATGCCCGCGGCTCGCCTGTTGCCGATAGATATGTCTCTCACGTGCGAAAAGGAATCGCCAAACCCGCCTAGGATGTACATACCTGACGGGGGACAAAGGCACATGGGAGATCAGTAGGTTATATAACGGAGGATAGGTTCGATTCCTAACAGCGCTACTTGGTAGTCTTCGTCATTTAGCCCATCTATGGGCTCCGGCGGAGGATAGCGACCTTAGGTACTTTGAGAGGTAGGTAGAGGTATCTACGAGGTGAGTATTAGGTACTTTTATGTGTTATTAATTTAGCCAAGATATTACCTTATAGGAGGTCAAGAGGTGCTGATTTTGTCAACATCAATTCTGCTATCCGTCAAGGTCCGTAAAGTACCTCTCAAGTACTTTATGTATTTCGTCACCGGGTAGGTGGTGTAGGGTGGAGCCCCACCTATCCGCTTACACCTACCTTCCCATCCTGCCTCAGCCAACCAGCAACAATGGAGGTGCAATTACATAAGCTACTGTATTGAATGCTTAGGAGGTACCTATCAGAGCTAGGCGCGTACTGCCTCTTGCGGTAGTATTGCCTAGGTACCTAGGTACCTGCTCATAGTAAGGTTGTAAACGGGACGCGTTCGTGGAGATGGTGTACCGTAATACCTGCCCCATTAACCTCTAGGTTGGGAGTTAGAGGTATTGAGGTACCTACCTATCTATGGTACCTGCTCGAGGTGCTATACTAAGATTAGTAACCGCCATTTGATAAGGCGCTCACAGATAGGTCACCTAGGTAGGTACCTAAGGTTGCCCCCTGCCCTAGCAGTACTACGTACTACCTGCCTACATCCGATCTTGTAAGCTCCGTTCGCAAACATCATCGTCCACCGCATCAAACCCTCCCCGAAGACACCGTACCCATCACATCCACCTCGTTATTCACCTTCGCCAACCCAGGCCGGCAGCTTCCAACCTGCTGTGGTGCGTCTCCGTGTGTGTGCCGGCCGGCAACTGGACATGTAACAAGATGCACCACGCATACTGTGACCACTCTCGCCTCCTCTCATAGCGCGTTTCCCGTTCAGCCTCGAGCCGTCTCGCCGCCTCCTGCCTACTGCACCTCCTAGGTCCAGCGCGGTTCTGTCGCATTCCGGCCAACATCTTTCATCAACCAGTTCTCCCTGTTCGAGTCATCCCTTACGCAGCTGCTCCAACCTCACCACTACTACGCCAATAATTAATGATAATCCCACAACCATGCCTTCCAGGCTGGACTCAGGCGGCCCAACCTATGCGGCACGGCCTTCCGAGTCTACGAACGGCCGTCCACACACAGCAACAGACGAGAGAGAGCCCGTGGATCTCGACCGACGCCCATTGACGGCACCGGGAAATAAGCATAATATTTCCCTCATCATCTCCCAAGATGACTCCGACCCCGACCCACCCAAGAGAGCCTCGAGGCCCCAGCTCCTGAGATCGAAGAGCGAATATACCGTCCGCCGCGAAGACTCAGAACAAGCCGACGAGGAGATCCCCGAATGGGGCGCACGCCACGGGTTCGAAGACCATTACCAGTCGGAAGATATCATTTCCCAGCTTGCTAGTGTGAGTACAGATATCGTCAACAGGATTCTCGGTCGCCTTTTCCCCTCCCGCACGTCCCACCCGGTTGTGTTACTAGCGTTCAATGGATTCTCGGTCTGCCTTTTATAGGTTGCCACCTGCAGAAAGATAAACGCAAGGAGCCTAATCCCACTCTCGCATCCTTTTAGACAGCTACTTATCATGATGCTAAATATTGAAACTAACTGGGGGGGTTGTAGAATTGGTACATGTACTTCACAGAGAAGCGACACGAAACTACGGGGCAGCCAGAATCCCCCAACTATGCGATAGAGGACTGGCGGATGCGAGACCGCTTAAAAACGGTGTCGGCTGCTCTGGCAGTCTGCTTAAACATCGGTGTTGAGCCCCCTGATCAGCTCAAGACGAACCCGGGGGCCAAACTGGAGGCATGGCAAGATCCTTTTGTGCCCCCAGCCGCAAAGGCTCTGGAGGCAATTGGGAAATCCCTACAAGCACAGTACGAGAACATCTCTCTACGGACAAGGTATAAGCAGTATCTGGATCCCTCCGTGGAAGAGACGAAGAGATTCTGCCAGTCATTGCGGAGGAACGCAAAGGATGAGCGTGTCCTGCTTCATTACAATGGCCACGGCGTGCCGAAGCCGACCGCGTCGGGGGAGATATGGGTGTTCAACAAAACTTTCACCCAATACATACCCATTTCCTTATATGATCTCCAGCACTGGCTGCAGGCGCCTACCATCTTCGTTTGGGACTGCTCCGAAGCTGGTAATATCTTGAATAACTACCACCGTTTCGTGGAGAAGCATGAGGAGGAGGAAGAAGCATCAGCTGCTGCTGATCCCAACTATGAAAAGACCAAATATCGTTCATACCTTCATCTTGCAGCCTGCGCGGTCAAGGAGAATCTCCCGACCAACCCCCGCCTCCCGGCTGACTTGTTCACAGCTTGCTTGACGACACCGATAGAGATGGCATTGTGGTTCTTCGTCTTGCAGAATCCTCTTAAGACGAGTATCACGCCAGAAAGAGCCAAGAAACTGCCCGGCAGATTGCAAGAAAGAAGAACGCCACTTGGAGAACTAAATTGGATCTTTACAGCGATCACTGACACCATTGCGTGGACCTCCTTGCCGCGGCAGCTATTCCGAAAATTCTTCCGGCAAGATCTCATGGTCGCTGCCCTGTTCCGGAATTTCATCCTAGCCCAGAGGATTATGATGGTCTACGGTTGCCATCCCCAGTCGTACCCGGAACTACCAGATACTCACCAACACCCACTATGGGAGAGCTGGGATCTGGCTGTCGACTTGGCCTTAGCACAGCTGCCCATGATGGAACGCAAGGAGAGTGAAGGGATTGAATACGAATACCAAAGCTCCACGTTTTTCGCCGAACAGTTGACCGCTTTCGAAGTGTACCTTGCCCGCGGCGACGCCATGCAACAGAAGCCTCCCGAGCAGCTCCCCGTCGTACTCCAGGTGCTGCTTAGCCAGCAGCACAGAGTTCGTGCCCTCATACTATTGGGCAAATTCCTGGACTTGGGCCCTTGGGCAGTCCACCTGGCTCTAAGCATCGGCATCTTCCCATACGTGCTGAAGCTCCTTCAATCCGCCGCAGCGGAGCTGAAGCCCGTGATGGTGTTCATTTGGACTCGAGTCCTTGCCGTAGATGTTTCCTGCCAGCCCGACCTGATTAAAGACAGCGGCTACAACTATTTCGCGTCCATACTCAACCCGTCGGAGGCGCTTGCCGTCGCTAATAGCGACGAGCACAAGGCGATGTGCGCGTTCGTGCTGTCGATGCTGTGCAAAGGGTACAGGCCCGGTCAGTCTGTGTGCAATCAGTCGAACATCATGACCTATTGCCTAGTTCATCTTAAGAACGAGGAAAACGTGCTGCTACGCCAGTGGGCGTGTCTATGTATCAGCCAATTATGGCAGGATCTTCCCGAGGCCAAGTGGAGAGGCATTAGGGAGAGCGTTCCTGCGAAGCTGTTCGATCTAATCAGGGATCAAGCTTGCGAAGTACGAGCCGCAGTCATCCATGCCATGACGACTTTCCTAGGCATCCCGGAACTCACGGACGAGGTTGCTAGGATCGAGGAATCTATAGCCTGGATGCTGATAGACATGGCCAACGATGGAAGTCCCCTCGTCCGCAAAGAGCTGCTCGTCTTCATCTCCCACTTCGTTGTTCGTTATGAGAACAAATTTATCGTTGCGGCCTACGAGCAATTGGCCGAAGAAAGAGAGTATCTTCTCTTCCCTCCGAAAGACGACGGTTTGGAGCATAAGATGGGATTACACTTTACCCGTCCCGAGAACCGGAATTCGGATGGGACGATCAAGGCTTCGGCTCGGGGATTGTCTTCCGACACCGTCTATGCGGCTTGTTGGAAGCACATATTGATACTGAACGTAGACCCCCACCCCGAAGTCCAGCGAGATGCAACCATCATCGTCGACCATGTCCACAATGCACTCCTGTCATCGCCCGTCGGCATCCATGCCCAGACGTTGATGGATGAGATTCAAAGGCGCGCGCGGCGGTCTCGTGGCCACAGGAAACAGCCTTCGACGTCGCGGAGCGGGATAATGGGAACATCGGCTTCTGACATGTCCCCCCCGGAGCCTTCACCTAGCATCCTAAAGCGGACTGCTAGTTTACTGTTCCAGCTGCCGAGCATGTGGAGCGGCGAAACAGCGACTACTACACCGCCACCGTCTTCTGGAGTCGCGAGGACCTCGTCTCAGAGACTGCGGCCTGCCGGCGATTGGAGCGCTCCGCTTGAACAAACCGACCCAACTAGCGCGTCGGCCCACTACCACGTAGCTGATGAGCCCGTCTCAGGGCGGTTCAAAGATCGGAATCTAGAGGAGAGGCCCTCCCTGCCGCTCCCGAGCACGTTTCTTGACTGGTCGATTGAATATTTCCGTGAGCCGCAGATGCATCCTAGCGAGGCCGAAGAACCAGGAAGCACGGAGTACAACGAGCGTCTGTGGCGGAGATCACGAAATGAGAACATACTCCGTGAAACCCAGCCGCAGAAGCACTACGCCGGCAGCCATAAATGGAACAACCAACTCTGCATCATGAAAAATGGTGCTCAGCCGGCCAAAATGAATTTCCATCAATATGAGGATCATCTAGCGGTGGCAGACGACGGCAACACGGTCCACATATGGGACTGGAAGAAGCAAGCCAGGTTGAATCGATTTTCTAATGGCAACCCTGACGGATCGAAGATAAGCGACATGACATTTATCAACGAGGACGACACGGCGTTTTTAATGACGGGTTCATCGGACGGCGTCCTGAGGATCTATCGAAATTACGATCAAGCCAAGAAAACCGAGTTGGCGTCGGCGTGGAGGGCACTCACCCATATGGTTCCGAGCAATGTTAACTCGGGGATGGTCTTCGATTGGCAGCAGGTGACTGGTAATGTGCTTGTTGCCGGAGACGTCCGCGTGATACGAGTTTGGGCTGCCGCATACGAGACATGCGTTATGGACATACCGGCGCGTTCTGGATCTTGCGTTACATCGCTGACGTCGGACCAAATGACCGGAAACATATTCGTGGCCGGATTTGGTGACGGCGCCGTTCGAGTGTTTGACACGCGACTCCGACCTCAGGAATCCATGGTGAAAAAATGGAAGGACGACTCCGATCGTCAGTGGATTAGAAACGTACACATGCAACGGGGCGGCCAGCGCGAGCTACTCTCTGCGAGCCGAAATGGAAAGGTAAAGTTGTGGGATATTCGGATGGACTCGCCGCTCCGTGTTATCCAAGCCACACGCGATACCCTTCGCACGGCGAGCACACACGAACACCTACCGGTATTCTCTGTGTAAGTCCCCGCGCGTTAATCCAGTTCGCATTCCGTTTATATCCTTTCCGCTAATGTTTCATCCAGCGGAACGTCTGCGCATATCGTCAAGGTCTTCAACTTCGAGGGCCACGAGCTCTCCCGGATGGAGCCGTACTCTAGCTTTCTCCAGCAGAATCGAGGCGCGCCTATCTCTACTACGGCTTTCCACCCTCACCGCATGGTCCTCGGCTGCGCGGCGCGCGGAGATCAGCATATCAACCTGTTCACCTGCGCTAGCGAGAAGCCGGAGGCTTTCCTCAACGCTCTGTGATAATAAACCCCCCTTGCCCTCCCTTTGAGAACTACCCTCCTGCCACCTCCCTTTCGCACCCATCCTCCCCCATTTCCTTGCTCGGCCGGCATCATGTGAGGGAATGACTTGAATGACAACAACCAGATGAACGGAGTTCTTTGTAATGACCATTTGCATCCTTACTCTTCTATCCCCCCCCCCCCCCTCCCCCTCCCCTTCTGTTCTTCTCTACTTCTCACTTCATTTCCCTTGGCAACTAGGGATCTTAGGACATCTTCAATTATCCGCTTACTTGTTTACCCGCGATGTGATACAATAGCACGAACGTGGCGGGCAGGTTTTCCGCACAGGGGTACAAGAAGGGGGAGGAGGGTTGGAAGGGGTTTTGCTTACCTTTTTTGTCGCTAGATGATTAGAAGTCAAGACCCAAGCGCCTATTTCGTCTACGGCAACTAAATACTCATCCCTGTCGTAGACGTGCGTATATCGGCACGACGGCGTCAGCGTTGGTTTAAGGATCGGATAGGATATAGGAGTAGGCTTGGTGCTTTCTTTTTTTAAGTGGTTTTAGCCATTAGGTAGCTAGCTGATTACTCGACGGATCAGTATGTCAAGCCTCTCGCGGAGTACCATGTAATACATTCTACTATTATACTGTAACATTAAATTGACACTGCCAACAATATTCTATCACAATCCAAACGCTGATTCCGATACTCCTCGGTATACATTCCCTGTCCGCCCGCCTGCCTCAAATAACTGTTTTCCCCCTAGTCCCTTCGCCCCCTCGGTTGCCGGCACAGGATATTGAAGGCTACACCATGCGAGGATAGGGCAACCCCCTCCCCTCCTCTTCCCCCACCTTCGGTAGCACGACGGAGCACCGCCGGCGGGCCTCGGAGCGATCGTCAGTGCGCCTTGAGCTTCTTGGCCCGGTCGTCGCGGATCGCGGCCTCGATGGGGGCGAAGCCGACGGCGTCGGCGGCGAGCTTGTCGACGAGCCAGGCGGGGAGGTAGGGGAGGAGGAGGTCGAGCCAGGCGGACTCGCCGCGGCGGACGACGCGGGGCGGGGCGGGGCGGAGGAGGTCGGCGGCGACGGCGCGGGCCCAGGCGTCGGCGGGGATGCCGCGGGCGGCGAGGGCGTCCTGGCGCAGCGCGGCGTCGACGAGGGGGCGGGCGGGGGCGAGGGCGGACGCGGCGGGGAGCGGCGGGGCGTCGAGCCGCGCGGCGCGCAGGATGCCGGTGCGCACGCCGCCGGAGCGCAGCTCGACGACGCGGACGCCGAGCGCGCGCAGCTCGAGGCGCAGCGCGCCGGAGAGCGCGGCCAGCGCGGCCTTGGACGCGGCGTAGACGCCCTGGAAGGGCAGCGCGACGACGGCGGCGAGCGAGGTGTGGTTGGCGAGCAGCGGCGCGGGCGCGCGCAGCAGCAGCGGCAGGAAGGCCTGCGCGACCGCGACCGGCGCCCACACGTTGAGCTCGAAGGTGCGCCGCGCGCGCGCCAGGTCCGCGTCGGCCACCGGCATCACGCCCTGCTCGCCCGCGTTGTTGACCAGGATGTCGAGCGCGCCGTCCCCCGCGGCTGCTACCGCCGCCGCGCACGCCGCGATCGACGCCCCCGACAGCACGTCCAGCGTCAGCACCTCGACGCCCGCGGCCGCCAGCCCCGCCGCCCGCGCCGGCTCCCGCGCCGTCGCGTACACGCGCAGCCCCGCCGCGTGGAAGGCTAGCGCCAGCGCGGCGCCCGCGCTGCCGTCCGTGCAGCCCGTGATCAGGACGGACCGCTGCCTCGGGGCCGGCATCGTCCTGAGTTCTTCTTCTTCTTCGTCCTCTCCTAACTTTGTCGCTGTCGTCGCTAGGAGCGGCACGTGGGTCTCCGAGACGGCTCCGGCACCGGGCAAGTCGGACGCCGAGATATATAGGTATAAGGGGGAGGGGGAGGGGGGGGGGAAGGGGCTCGAACTCGGGTTATACTAGGCTAGCAGGGCTCGAGGTCGCGCAGTAGACGGTAAACGAGAACGGAGCGGCTTGGGGATGGGGAGATGTCTGGCTACGGGTCGGGGGTAGGGTCCGCGGTGCTTAACTAACTACCCGACCGTTCGACACGTAGCGACATTGGTAGATAGATATATAGGTAGGTATCCCTAACCCCCGCGCATGGGGAAGACCGGAGCTAGCAATTGTACGGGGACTTTGGCTGCGTGAAGGAGCACGACGAGGACCCATTCCTAGCGGGTGAGTCGTTATCGCGGGATAGCTTCAGGGTATGGTGTTGTCGTCCCCCCCGGGTTACTCTTCAGGTAGCTCCCGCGGGGCGACGTGCCTCGGGCGAACGTGCCCGTCGTCGGAGGCACACGATGTCCGACGGGTGGTAGACCTGGGTAGCCCGACCTACGAATTGAGATGGGCATGGGGTAGTCGGCGCTGTCTATAGTATTTCGCCGTACTTAATTGGGCTTAGGTGGCGGCCTAGAGGCCCGGGCTCGGGATCTCTATTGCTCCATCGCTGACGGGAATCAAATCCCGGATGACAAATTGGGCCGGGCCCAACCGATAGTGAAAAGTAGAGGGAAATCATCGCCATGGTCTAAACAGCGTCATGCTAGCAGCAAGCGGTGTATTACTAATTTTATGTGTGTCCTGATGCCAGATGTGCCGGCGTGGTGCCGTAGATCTGGCGCCTGACTTACCCACGGCTATCCTCACCTCGAACCGCCGCTCTGCCGCTGCCGCGTCTGTGCCTGCGCTTGTGCCTGTTCCCTGACCGACTCCTCGCCTAGGACCTTGCTCGCCGCCATGAACCTGCGTAGTCGTTAGCATAAGAGCGCCTCGCTCTCTATACAGGGCGGAGTGACCCTGATCTATTCGGGGCGGGGAAGGGGAACCGAACTCACAGCCCGCCATGCCAGCTCCCTAGTCCCCGCATCGCCTCAGCCTGCACGCTCGTCATGCGCAACAGGTTCTCCGTGTCTGCTAGGTTGGCCGAGAGCTGCGCCAGCTGCGAGTGCAGGTGTGTCTGCTTCCCCCTCCCCGTTGGCCCCTTTTTGTTAGCTATCTGCTGGTCGGTGCGAAGAGGAGGTAGTCCTAATGGATCGGGATTAGGAGACGAGGGAGGGCGGTACGACCTACCAGCTGTCTGGCCTTTACGGCGCCCCCGGACCCCTGGGGAGCCATCGAGGGCCGCGCGCCGCCGCTTGCGCCCGACATGACCATCGTGCGGTCCGCGTTACCGCCGCTGCCGCTCCGCGCGGCCATGCCGAGAGATTGGCCGGGAAGAGCGGGGAGGGTGCCCTTTTATCTTGGAGAGCCGTCTGTTGGGCTCGGCAGGGCGAGCGCCGTTACTAGGAGGCCAGACGCGGACGCTCGTGCCTGTTCTCCCGTCTCTCGCAGATTCCCAACGTTGGTTGGTATCCGCGGTCCTCCCTGCACCTCTGTCCCCGCAACCACGGAGCGAGGAGGGAGGCAGAGTTTAGGTGGAGCGAGGCAAGACCAGCCAACCAACTAGGAGAAAATCCCGAAGGAGCAAGGTAGAACCGGAGTGGGAGGCGTAAACAACTAGAAGTCGATGCGTCGAGACGGTAGCCCACGTCGTATGTGGGTTAGACAGACAAGGTGTCACATTAGGAGGTAAGTCATAGCCAGGCTCCAGAGGTCGACAGGCCAACACCGTGTACCCATGTACCTCCTGATAAGATAAGCCCTCTTCCTGGTACCTAAGTATCCATTTCCGCCTTGCGTCTTAAAGTAACGTCGCACGCGCGTGCACGTGGCCGAGCAATCCTTACCTAAGCTTTTACTACCTTACGTAGCCTTCCCCTATTCATGTTCGGGAATCATCAAACTTAGGAGGTGTCAATCACGTGGGCCTCAACCCAGATTCGCCCTCGATAATGACCAGTTTTGCTGGTGGTGAATTAAGCACTAGCAGTAGCTCTCCAAAAGAGAAAAAAGGCGTTGCCCTAAGATGTATGTGTAGATTACCCTGACCCCGAGCACCTTTTTTCTCCCTTCTTTTCAGAACCCTCTTCCGCAGGCCGTGATATATCCCGGGGCCCCCCTTCCTTCCTTTCTGGCCCCCGGCCCCTAGAACGACGTCGTATGCCAGTCTTCACAATATTACAATCCAGCTGCAGTGACAAATGAAACAAGAGAGAATCGAGGTCTTCTGTGCGTGTGGTGTGTACATCTTGGTTGTGTTGTACCGACACTTGCAAATTCCGCAGCCCTTCACCGCCCGCAGATCCACTCCGCGTGCTCGGTAAGCTGCCGCTGCTGCTTCTTAGGCCGTGTTGGTCCGCCCCAAGCAGAGCTGGGAAAAGGCATATATACCCAATCATGACAATGACAGCAGTACACATATACTCGCCGGCACTCCTTCCAGGCAGCTAACAGGCATAAATTCTGGCGAGAGAGGGTATACGCGCGCCGGCTTGCGATGAAAGGTCGCCCAATGGACGAAACTGCAGCGAAGGGTCGGTGCCGGGGGGGGCTGAGAATGACGATAGCTTTCTGCATATGCGGCAGCAGGCGTAGTGCTCGTTCTCGTGTACGAAAAGGAGAATGTATGCATCCCAAAAGGCGACAGACTCCGCATCCCAATGCAATATTACCAAATGTAAATAGCCACTGCTTCGACCCAAAAATGCTGATGTACTTGGCTTTCCCCTTCCCGCCCCTCTTGCCGAGACGAAAAAGATGTGTGCGTCGTGAGGCTGTAATCCAACCCGATTCCTTCTATCCCGTATCAAATGCGCCGTTGATCCGAATTAAGACGAACTCGATAATTTCGGCACCACCCACATAGAGGCGCCCCCTCATACTTATAAGAAAATACCAGCCGTGAGAATACGCAAGATCGAGCCACCCCAAGCTGAGGACATAAGGCGTGGCGTGTCGACAAGGAGCCCAAATCCCCACGCCGATGTCGGTGGCGCTTCGTGCCCCCGACACCTATCAACGAACTCCGGTCGGGGGACGGGGCCCGAGACTACTTATGCTGCTATGGGCTGAGGGCCCAGAGCCCGAGTGCATGGAATCACCACTCGCCGCGCTAGCGCTCGCACTGCCGGTCAGACTGTCTGCGGTCTTGGCATTTGGTGGTAGGAGGGAGCTCACCCCGACATGTTGTTCAACTTGATGCGGTGCCACCATGTTCCCTTGCCCGGGCGGATGCCGGGGAACAGGTTGTCGCACGCCGTCTGGAGGCGACGGACGCCCATTGCCACCTCGCATTGACGGACTATACGGGCTGGCCGGTGACTGGCTGGCCCGCCTAGGATAAGGCCCACTCATCCCCCCGGGTCCATTTTGCAGGTCGTGGAGATGTGAGGCTGTCAAAGAATTCGCCCGTGAGCCGGCTTGCATCTGGCCCCGATCAACATTGCCATACCGATTCGAGGTGAAACTCATCAGCGGATCGTCGAGGATGTTATCGTGGAGACCAGCCGTGGCGTTCGAGACCTGACTGGACCGATTTCTGCCGAATGACGGCCGCCATCGGTTACCACGATGCGTTGGTCCACCACCAGGGCCTTCGGGATTCATTCTGATTTCGCTTTGGCTCGGAGGCTTGGTGCGGTTCTTCCTAGAAGTAACGCTCATCATATCAAAATTGTCGGGATCGATCATGGGGAGAACTGGGCCCGAGTTCGGGTCGAAGTAGTCGTCCTCTTCGTCGTCGTCGTCGAACATGGCGCCTCCAATGCGCGGTGGGGGGCCGCGCCTCCTATTAACTGGCGGAGGACCCGGGCGTCGCATGCGCATTTCTTGCTCTTTCAGCGCCAGCTCGCGCTGCCGTAACTGGAGTTCTCTTTCGCGGAGAGCGATATCTGAATTGTCAGCATTGTACACGCCATCTCCAACGTCCGCCGTGTCCTCGTAAAGAACCAGGTGGCTAAACTCTCCCAGATCGGTATCCTCCAAGGAGCCGCGTCTTGACGGTTGCCGTGATGAGGGGTGCCCGTTCGGGGCGCCGTTCATAGGAGGCCGATGTCCATTAGGCGGGCCACCATTCATAGGAGGAGGGCGACGCATGCCCGGAGGAGGCCCACTGAAGTTCGACGAGTTCCTGGGTCGCGCCCGGGGCATGGGCATCCCATTTCCGTTCGGGAATCCATTGACGGGAGGACGGGGCGGCGGACCGGACGCTGACATGCGGGGCATTGGGGATACAGGCGAGCCAGAAGCTGTCGGCAGTCCGTTCATCTCTTTAGGCCGAGATTGGTTCACAACATTTATGTTGTGGAAGATGGCGTAAAGCGTCTCGATCCGGGGCAATTTTATACCTGAACTCTGAGCCAATTTGATCGGCGACCCGAGAAAAGTTTCCACTTCCATTGGCCGCCTTGCCACATAATCCTGCCACATGATACTTGGATCCGAAGGCTCGCACTGCTCCTTCAACGTCCTCTGCTTGAAGTCGGTGCTCAGTGTGCATCCTTGCGCGTTCGCCAGCTGTATGAGCTCATCGATCACATCCGAAATTAGCTGCTTGACCCCGGGCTTCTCTAGAAGAGCAGCGTGAGAGGGTGTATCGAAGATGACGCTGGCAGGATGGAAGGCAATAGGGCTACATCTGTTAGTAGATCGCTAGCAAGACTGCTCGTGCCGAAGTAAACTTACCCGATAACGCGCTCAAACTGCTGCTGTCTGATGTTATTTGAGACCTTACAATCAACGCGGCCGCTGCTCAGGGTCATGGCAAGGGCTTGAGCCATATCCTCTTGTATGGCAAGGGGAATACTGCTACTTTTATTTGCCGGTCCAACCCACACCTCGGTCGAGCCAGTATGCTCAAACTCGCTGGCGCCTATCTGCGTGAGCTCAGCGTTGGAGACGAGCGACAGCACGACGTTCGTTGGAAACCTCTCCTCGATAGCCGCCTCGACTCCCAAAGTATGCGTTGTGTTGACCAGAATGCAGGTGTGCTGCGGGGTGACGACGGCGTCGATTACGGATGCGAGATCATAGACATCCGGTAATGCTTTGATACAGAGGATGATATAGTCGAAGGGACCCTCTTTGATATTCGAGGCCTCATCCGGTGTCCGAACAACTACCCACAAGATGCGTCAGCAAAAGGCTTACTTACTTCGTATGCAGAACAAGAACGGTCACAGATTAGACGTACCACGTCGAGGTTTGAAGCGCTCATTTCCAAACGACCCGGACTTGAAAGAGATACCAAACTGGTTGACAGCTTCGAAACCCGACTTCCAAACGAGGGTTACGTCGCAAGCATTGGTGGCCTGGAGCCTCCAGGACAGGAACGCGGACACAGCATTACCGCCCACTGTGCACACCCGCATTAGTATATCTTCATCCATGATGAGGCGATGGGATGGACTCGAGGCATGAGTCAACCTGCCGGGCCTCTCGAACTGCCCAAAAGAGTCGAGAGTGAGAGTGAGAGAATTCCCGTCTCTCCCAGCAGTCCCGACGCGAACAGAGGCCTCCCGCTCTCGAACTCAGATGGTATGGGAATCGAGGTTGGGATGTAGGTGATGGGACGGGAAATCAACGGACCTGAAAGGATCTTCAGACGCGGCGCTACCGGCGCCATGATAGAGACCAGTCGAGGGCTAGCGGGTTAGACCGCTCCTGGATTCGGTTGCCTCTGTGTATCGTGCAGGCGCACTCGCGACGGCGTCGGGACGAGCTAAGGTAGCCCTGTATCACAGCCACGACGGAACCCAGACACGACGTGGACGCAATGACTCGCGATGGCTCGTATTACGCCCCTAACGCTCGGCTCTTCTTTTTTTTCCTCTTTCCTCGCTTCTCTCCTTAAACCGTCCAATTTCCAAGAACGCCACCTCAGGAGGTACGATCTTTGCCTCTTCCGTAACAAGCTGAGAGATTGGCGCAGACTAGGCTTGTCGGTTGGCAGTCAACTTCAGCGACCCATTCGCGGCGGCCGCTAGAATGGAACAACAATTCGATAGTGTCTAACTCAACCCCAGTCCTCCTGGCAGACGGCTTGCAGGACTATACTCTGTATTTTCCGGAGAACCCGGTCCACTTGCGCCGAAATGCCCCAAAGCTACAACGGATATCGGAATGGTAACGAGCGTGACGGCCTGAGACCAGGTCGTGGGGACAGCGGGAATAAGCGAGGTGCGCTCCGAAAGAGACGGTCAAACGTAGGACTGGCGGCGACGGTTGGAGGGATTATCGTGGCGAGAGATCCTCGACAGGTGTAAGGAGAAAGCGAAGGGTGGGAAGGAAAAAAAAATGAAATGATTAATGAGTGGACGCAACAACTCGGATACGGGCAGTGGGAGTGTTGGGTAGCCGAACGACGGTTGGGCCAAGGGCGGCGGGCGATGCGAGGGAGTGCCCGGCAAGAATACACAGACAGACGGGATAGACGGGACAGTCTGGTATCGCGGAGACAACCTTCTGGAGGAGAGGAGCGAGGCAGAAGAGGTGATGAAGGAAGAAACGGGAAACTACTTGGATCGGAGAAAAGCTGGGCTGCCCAGTATGAGGTACAGTGGCTAAGATGCGCACACGCATACATGCGTACACGCTCACATCCACCCGTCCATACAAGGGACAGGACAGGCCAGGGAGAGGGATGGGAAGCGGTGCGATGCGAGAGGGGCGCAAGACAGGGAGAGGGAGAGAGGGAGGGAGGGAGGGAGGGAGAGGGACAAGAGACCTACCTCGAGTGGGTGACGGAGGCGACGTCAAAACTGGACCAGGTGGAGGTACCTCTACCTCCCAGCGTCACCCCGACCCGCTGGCGGGGCTCCCTTAGGCAGGTAGGTGCTATGGATGTTCTTCTGCCCGTCGCTGTTCCTGCCGTTTGTCATTGACTTGCTGGCGGTATGATGAGGATGTATGCACGTATGACATGTGTAGGTATCTTAGGTACTTAACCCAGGTTCGCAGGCACCTAATATAGGAGGCACCTACCGGGTAGGTACCTAGGTAGGTAGGTGTAGGTACATTGAATATATGGGTACTTTCTAATACCTCCTGTAGGACCTGGCCTTTGGTACCTCCTACATCACCTACCACGACCTACACGCCTCACGCACCCGCCTTAGTCAGGTGCCTGCCCCTCAGAACCTCAAGGCGCCCGAAGTACCTACCGGTAGCCCCACCAGATAGAATACCAGGTACCCACCTATCACGCAAGTGCCCCCCCAAAGCATGTACCTACCTACCTACCTACCTCTACCTACCTGGTAGCGGATTGGCGTTTACGGGGCACGCAGCGTGCTAAACACATACCTACCTAGCCTAGGTATCCATGACTTGGGGACTGGGACAAGCATGCGTAGCGAGCGCGCGTGGCTACCTAGATGTAGCGTTGCAGAGAATTCGTTCGGTACGCGCTACCTACCTTAGGTACCTCTAGGTGTCTAAGGTAAGTAGAAGTACCTAGGTACGCAAGTCTCAAAAGTACGAACTACGGCACTTCCCGTCTAACCAGCCAGAGATGTGGGCTAGACTGCTGACGCTGGGTTTACGCTGGCCTTATTTTTGTTACCCCCTCTGTCTGCTTGGTTCTTCCGAGAGTAACAATACTGCCGGGTTGGTGGGAAACAACTTATCCACGTTGCGACCAAGGTGCGGAAGAAGAGAGCTAGGGATGGGGATATCCACCTGTGTATAGGAGGCAGGCAGGTAGGTGACAAGGTCAGATCTCTCTGGCCAATTTCATAAATAAGCCGGGCCAGCACCCAGAGTGTCAACGAAAATTCAGTCAATACCTTTATTTCCCGAAGACACACCACCGACGGTTGGAGGTGGCCCGCAAAACTTATGTACATAAAGAAAAGAAATGTCACATACATTCGGCACGTTCAAAGAATGAATGTTTCAAACCTCCACTCTCGATTGATCATGTACGAACGACGAGAAACATGCGAACAGCGGCGCGCACTCTACGGTGGAGTGGGCCAGGAGCGAGGGGCTGGTCCTATCACATCTTCAAGGCTAGCCAGGTGCATCCATTGATAATTTGGTGGTGCTCTACTTACATATCTATGTAAAACAATCTATCATATGTGCACCTTAGGCAAGGTTGTTACCTGATGTCCTTATGCGCTAGCAACCCTCATGGACGGGCTCACATTCCGGGAGGAAGATGGGTTAAAGTGCCTAACCTCAATTGAACCGCCTCGAATAGTTACCTACCTACCTCCATACTACACAGGTTCTCCAAGCGTAAGTTAGTGCCTAGGTAAACTCCGGGGCCCTTAGTAGCACCTAGGTATACAGGGACCTAGGTCGGCTTAGGAGGTACCTAACTAAGGCTGTTAAGCACCTAAGGTACCTGCAGTATAACTACCTCTACACCTCACTCAGTCCACAGACAGGCACCGAGGTATATACAGACACAGCTACCTACCTATTCCAGCGCATGTGTAGCACACTATCGTAAGCAGAGGTTGGGTTCAAGTCGGTCCTAAATGTCTAAGGTTGATAGATAGCTAGGTTTGAAAGAGGTCTTCAGATGGGGTGGCGTACATTTTACGGGACGGTAGGGTTTTACGAATGTAGAGAGGTAGGCCTGGTAGTAAGACATACAGATTGACGGGTGCGTATCATCATTCTGCCCATAGGCGGTACCTCTAGGGCAGATCAACAACCTTCTCTTACGTACCACAACTTCTCTACGGGGAGGATTGCGTTTATTGCGTCTTTAGGCCCTTACCGGCCAAGGGGCCAACTGAGTTTTCCAACACCGCGATCCTCCGTAGGTCCTACGGACACGCTCCCGCCCGCAATCTTCACCACGACACCGCAGGGCTATATATATATCTCTCTCTCTCAATCGACAATCTGAAAAAGTCTTGCCCAGGCAGAGGTTTGCATGGTGCCAACGCTGGCAGATGCATATGTACATCCATGTACCCAGACGCAGATGGTATATGTGCATGGAGTTCTGCGTATGGGTGTGTAGACGCACATACCTCGACCCTTTCGAATGAGGTAGAGGGCATTGCAAATCCTTGCGGGTGCCGTCATTCTAGAATGAGGATGCATTCGGCTCTACGTACATGCCTACCTTAGGTACCTACCTACACGTAGGTCCCAAAGGTGCTCGTCCGTATATTGAACGTTGGTGGTATCCGATCCGCAATACATACAGCAAAGATCGACGCTCGCACGGGGCGACGAGGCTGTGCACCTTGATTACATACATTACATGTGTACTGCGTGCTATACAGGTTAGGCTCGAGATATCCATGTAAGCCCATCGGCCCAGAATGCGTGCGCACTGTGTTACAAAACGAAACGCGTGTATGTTGTGAAGATAGATAAAGTCTTCTCGTAGAGTGACGGGAATATCATTGGACAGTGGATCTGACCTACATCCACATGTCGGTCCTCCCTATCTCCGGACTCTCCGTACGAAGCGGCACACATGGACGGTTTAACCGCCAGTGCCCTTTCTCTGTCTCCTATTGACTGCAGATGGATTGTCGGCTTGGTGCTCGTATTCTTCAAATATGGCGGGACTAAATATGCCCCTATATACCTGGCCACTGACCTACCGCAGGCGTCCCCTTACGCACAGCTGCATGGCGCTGAAAGCCAGGCAGGCGAAGTTAAGCCTCAGCGAGGAGGTATGTCAAAAGCGCGGCTTCTTCAAACGTAACACTACACGTAGAGGCATTCAGTCCTCGTAGTCCTAATACTGCCTAACGTGCATCGTCTTCGAAACTGCAGGGAGTTGAGCCTACGTATATACTCAGAGAAAAGCATACCAGACCCGCTTTGATGGTCCACGTATCTATCAGCAGACCCGCATGTAGGGCAGCTGTAAGTTGTTGCTCACTTATGATCCTTACATATCGGGGCCCGTGCATTCTATATATGTATGTACATTCGTAGGTACCTAGGGCATGTACGGAAAATATATGAGATTCTAGAAGGGGCATACTAGGGTAGATCATGTATGTACATATGTATGCATAAGCATGATTCCGTTTGGCTTCCCTGAATAAACAGACAGGGGAAGGTGACGACTCGATGCTTTTAGATGTCGACGTGGAAAGGAACAATAGAATCCCTGCAGGAGGTGAAGATGGTGAGTACTAAAGGGGATGAACACGACTTTTCAGGATCCAGCCACCGCAGGCATTGCCATTACAAAAGGACATACCTGTACGAACACGTATGAATTACCTGCTCAAGAGCTCCTTTTGGCCTGAAGACGGTACTCTCTAATGCGCCCATCTGGGCAGATAGCATCTTGCCATCTCAATCTCGACAAATTGCTTACTTATACTGCCAACTTACACGAGAACAGTGGCTTGTCATTTGGCAGCAACAGGCCAGGGAAACAGGCCATGTCTCGGACACTTGTACATTCAGACGTGTCCAGCACATTTCCCTTGAGCCCAAGCCACCATGTCCAGGAAGTAAGAAGGACTTGGAAATTCCGAGATCCCATACCTTAGGGAGGTAGGTGCCTGCGCCAAACTGGACAGGTCACAATCGAGGTCGAAGAATGTCTGTAGGGGAGAAATACCGTAGAGAGGTACCTACACACGTATACGCGAAGGAGAAGACGACGCTGCCAGTCAGATGATAAATTACCTGCGTACACAATACGCAGGTACCTGTAGGCACCTCTATACAGAGGTCCCGGAAGAGGCGCAGCCCCTGTACCTTTGGGGCAGGGATTGGGCTAACAACGAGATAACCTCTACATATGTACATGTATATACGTTGAACATCCCGAAAGGGGCTCATCGAGACCACGGGATCGTCGGTATCTTTTTTTCCCCCTCGCCTCGACACCCGGCAGCTTCGGTCTCGAGTCCGACCAGACAAGATACAGGCTCTCGGAATGCGTTGTCGCCAGCCTTCTCCCCTCCCTTCGTAATGCCGTCCTAGCGCCTTTCCATATGTCAGGTATGTGATATACCTACGTATACATGTACCTATAGCGATCTATAGCGATCTGTTACCTGCCGCTGGATACCTTGCGTACTGTAGAGAGCAGACATGCCTACCTACCTCTCATAGGTAGTAACCTGATGTAACCCATGCTCAGCTAACCTGATCCGATCGGTAAAAATAGCCGGTGGCCTTCATCTCCGGCAGCTCTTCCTCTGCACGAAAGTAAAGAGGCATATTAAGCTGTCCACATCCGTTCAGCTTATCTGACACCGGTACCATGATGCTGTTCCTTCGTTTGGTGTTAGGTACCTATTCTATGAAGAACTCGGGACGGCTAAAGTTGCCCAGGCGCCAGTACGCGACACGTAGGAAAGATATGGTAGGTATGGTTAGGAGGGTTAGGAGGTAGGTATGTGGGTAGAGGGGGCATGCACACCTATGCAGTATACTCATACTTGTAATCCCCCCTAATGGTAGTATCAAGCTATCGGTGCAGCGATGACGTATGAATCAACGGGACCCATGGCCAGAACTTTCGTCCTCGCAAATTTTAACAAACGGACGCGTCAAAGGATCTATCTTACGCGAACGGAGGTAAACATACAATCCCGTCGGTCTATATATACACATATATTGCACACGATCCGCCCGCAGCACGTATGTACATCAACATACTGACCTGTAATATATACGCGTGCACAATATTAGCTAGGTATCTTATCTTAGAGGGCGATCGTTCCGAGCAAGAAAAAAAGAGGGACAGGCGTCGTATTATTAGGCCTAACCCAACAGTGTGTTCGGCGCTCGGGCAGCGGAGATCCACCATGGTTCCGGGTCGGGCGGGAAGATTCCTAGTATCCTAGTAAGAGTGGATTTGTGTGAGAATTTTGCCAACCTACCTCTAGGTACCTGGGTACCTGTTCTCGATGTGCCAGTTAACTGGTACCTAGGTACCTAGGTAGATATCCCCTGTTTACCTCAGGTAAGGAGGTATCTACTCAGGTACCTCTTCCCAACTTCCGGTAGTTACCTAAGTACCTACATAAGCAGCTACCTCTTTACGGGGTTATGTGTTGGGCTTCTCATTTTTGTCTCGAGTTCTGTAAAAATTACCGAATACATACGGTCAAATCACCCGCATGAATCCAACAAGAGCCCGCGCGGGCAATCTCGTCTATCAACGCATCCACTCCGTAGTCTTAATAGTCGTTTACATATTCTCGGCGTCAGATATTCCCAGTGTCAAATATTGTGCGTACCTACGCCCTGGATCCTGCCTGTCGGCTTCTCTGGCTTTGCCATAACAGCGCGACCAATCCCGAAGCCACCAAGCCACGTCGTTACCACGGCGGATGACTCGGCCTACCACCAACCCGCGATGGAATTTGAGAGAGCTATGCTCTCTAGCCCACCGCACCGCTTCCAGCACGTTAGGACGGGCTAGACCACCTCTGCTATGGCAGACTTGAGACTTCCTTGGCCTTGCTAACGCCTCTCGTGCTCCATCGCGCCTCGGAATGAATTGGCCAATCCCACCTCGCCCTACCTCCGCCAGTTCCAGCCGCTTGCGGTCAGCCTGGCAAACCAACGGATAACTAGAAGAAGCGGCACGGTAACCGCTGTCGATATTCGGCTTCGTCTCACACACCTCCCCGGGCGGGTTGATTAGGCAGCCAATATAACGAATACGCAGGAGAAATACTCCGCGCCAATAAGGTCCGCCAGGGCTCAACGAGGGGCCACCTCACGGAGCCTTATCGGCTTACCAAGGCAGGGGACCGTCCCTGTGTACTTGTACATACATCCTCCGCATCGTGGCACCGCGGCCCGGCCCCAGTCTTCAAGCAATTGGCTGCGTAGAACGGCCGGATACCCAAGGATGGGCGAGAGATGCGGCCTCGATGATCCACCCGGTAGATATCGCATACTTTCGGGATTCTCCTCCGCTGTTGAGTGTGCCAAGACCCCGTGAAGCCACCCCGACTGCCTGGAGCATCAGGCGGGATCGCGAAATCGAGATACCCGAGTCTCTTCCTAGTGGGGAGGGATCATATCATCCCGTCCGCCCTCAGGCCTTCCGTGGGCAATACCCCGACCTCCGCAGGCGAGGTACGTATGCACTTGTTTCTTCGCAGAATCGGAAGATGCCGCTTGTGGCTTTTCAGGCCCAGGCCAGCGTAGGCCTCATCGGAGCCCCTATGCCCACTCAAGCCCACGAAAATATGGATGTGACGGCCAGTAGCCTATCGTCTAGACGACATGTCGCGTACATATGAGTATGTCTAACGGCCAATCCATGTGCTCACTCTCCTACCGATCGTTTCCGGCTTAGGCGTAGCGGATACGTCGCCCTTGGGGAAACCGGCCGTTTCCCACCTGGATTTCGAGAATTTGCAGGGGTTGCCAAACCTGCTTTTTGAGGCCGAGACTTTTTTTTTCCTGTCTTGTCTAGAAATCCGAGCTTGACCGGATCAACAATTTTTAGCACCATACCCGCCGATTACGATTCGTGGGCGAGCATCTCTAATCTACTCATCCGCCACGAGCCTCCCTTGCGAGCGCCCCTCCGCGCCAAGTTTAAGAAGACGTCAACACGTTGGAGTCCAGGAGAGATTTCGTGTTCGGGTTATGGCGCTTACCCTCCGAGAACCGAGGTGGCGAGCCGCTGGACCCCTGCAGCATGCGAGTCGCCCAATTGCTCTACATGCTGGGAGACAACGAGCAGCCGTCCGACTCTGGGTGCTATTCGACTCCCATTCCTATACATTCCTATACGCGACAGAAGACGCTGAGCAGCGGTGAGGGCAGTCACATACATAGAGCTACAATGCATGAAATAGGGACAGGGCTCCCCGAAAAGGACGACGTAGTGCTGACTAGAAGGTATGCTTGGCTGTCTTGTCATCCCATGTATGCCCTCTTGTGGCTCATCGCGCACCTGCAAGCTCCCGCTGGAAGGGAAATGCCAACGGGGCGCTACCCGTGTTGGCTAAGCCGACGATATTAGTTGGCTATGCCTATTTATTTACCTACTCATTGTCTCGGCCGGTATGGGTATCCGGAGCTACGGCATGAAATCGGGACCAAGTAACACGTAAGTAGCTGCCACTCGCCGCCACATGCCACGAAATCCCGCTCTGGGTCCGACCCCTCCCAAGGCATAAATTCGCGGACAAAGGACAACGTGGACCTCGTAGTGGGGGAGGGCCGCGAGTGTGGTTTGTCGGAGAGAGAGAGGAATGCTGCAGACACATACATGTACGTAGCTAGCCCGGTCCCTCCCTCTCCCTTTTTTTTCTTTCCTGCCCGGTGCCATCGCACAGCATGGCGGCGTTGCATACATACGGATATCGAGTGTCTGCCCGCAGCGAGATTCGTGTTGTGCCCTAGCCAAGCGCAGACGAGAGACATCGTCAGTTGGTGGGTGATCATGCGCTGCGCTGCGCGTCCTACAGCATACATGGTGGGCATGTAAGGGGGGGAACGGGGCTCAACTTGGCTTCGGACGCACGCATACGTGCATATAGACAGAGCGGAAACGACGCGGCGCAGCTGCGTGTGTGCGTGTGTGCGTGCGTGTGTGTGTGACGCAGGCGTCGGCACGATGCTGCACGCAGGACGCGTCCACATAGCCTTGGGCTATGGTGCACACACCATCCATCGCCGCCGGATTTCGAGCGTGAAAGAGGGAGGGGAGGGAGAAGGTAGGGAACTGGCGCACTGAAAATCAGTCTGCCTACCGTGGTTATCCGCACACGTCTTCTCGCCCCGTGGCACTGCATTACTTACTGCCCACCTATGTTGTCACGAAACGGGTTGGCCGTAAACTCACCCTTTCCCTTCCCTCGCCCCCCTCTCTCTGGAGGATGGCAGCAGCGGCTTACATATTTACCCAGTGACGGAGTCGCCAGCGCGATTTATGCAAATCTTACGTACACCGGGCGGCGTCGGCTTCTCCGCGGGGAGATATCGAGGCTTCTTCAGCCGGCCAGCGGCCCCCCGCTCCCGGCAACCCCATATCCAGACCCCGGGTTGCGGCGCGTGAGCCGACACGCCCTGTACCCGAAGAAGTCGCGAGGACTTCGGACCGCTGCTGGAGGACGCACAGCTCCACTCCGGATGCAGGGCGCAGGGGGCTACGATCTGGCCGTCTTCCCTTTCCGATGGGTCCCAGAGAGAGGAGGTGCGGAGGCGTTAAGGAGGCAAAGAGTGTTGGCTGCCGTAGGAGCATCCTCTACGATCGAGCAGGGACGCAGCCGTAGGCGGTAAGGTCCTGCGTCCCGGCGTGTGCGTGAAACAGCCACAGCTGCGACCGGCCGACTACTACTAAGAATAGAACTAGGTTAGGTATTCAGCCGTTCGACGCGGCCGAGGCCTATTGGTACGAGAAAGCTCGGCTAACCAGCTCGCTGCTCGTTCCCGTATGTGTGTGGGCGTGCTCTGCCGCGCCCCGGGCCACGTGAGTACCCCTTTCCACCCAACCCCCCTTCTTGTCCCATCCCATCCCGTCACATCCACACCTCCTCTCCGCCCCGCTCCTCCCCATACCACACCAGCCGCCGAACCATAGCCGAAGCTGAGAGCGCCCTCTCCGGCTCGGCCTGCGTCAGCACCTTTACTCCTTCTCCTTGGCGCCCCAGCGCTCGGCGAACGGGTCGTCGTTGGGGTCGGTGCGGCGCGAGTGCTCGGCGGCGTCCGCGATGTCGCGCGCGACATCCTCGCCGAACTGGTTCGCGACGAAGGCGAACGCCATGTCGATCCCCGCCGAGATCCCCGACGACGTCCACGCCCGCCCGTCCACGACCCAGCGCGCACGCGCCACCCAGCGGACGTCGGGGCCCTGGGAGGTAGCCTGTCGGCGCCGGATGGGGGTGTTGGTTAGTTGCTCGCGGTCCGGGGGTTGCGGGGGTGGCCGGGTAAAGAGGGTGGTGGGAGACGAGGGGGGGGAAGGGGGACGGGATCAGAGAGGAAGAAGACGCACCCATTCCCACGACCGCTTGTTAGTAGTAGCGCGGAGACCCTCGAGCACGCCGGCGCGCGCGGCGATGACGCTGCCGGTGCAGACGGTCAAGAGGAAGCGGAGGCGGGGGTAGACAGCGCGGACGAAGTCCTCGACGGGGCGGGCGACGAGGGGCTCGCGGACGCCGGCGCCACCGGGGACGATGAGGACGTCGATGCCGTCGGGGCTGGTGCCGTCGTCGGCGGGGGGCAGCGAGGCGAGCGTCTCGGCGAAGGTGTGGGTCGGCGCGACGGCCTCGCCCGCCGCGTGGCCCGAGAGTGGCGTCCGCGTCGACACCGGCTCCCGCGTCGCGGCCAGCACGCGGATAGAGATCGGGTACCGCCGCGACAGCACGTTCAGCACGTCGAGCGGGCCGAAGGCGTCGAGCGCCTGGAACCCCGGGAACAGCGCCACGGCGAAGCGGAGCGGCGGGCTCGTCGGAGCGGCCATGAAGGTTCGCGCTGCGATGTTAGAGGTGGCGGCGGGGGATGCTAGCCTGCGCTCCTCGGGGCGGAGGGAAGGGGCAAGAGGGTGATGGTTTTCTCGAGGCCGGACAGGAGCGGGAAGTATTCGACGATGCGTAGTAGTAACGGCCGGTTGCGGAGGCGGGATCGCCGATTGGTCTGCCGAGGGTTCCAACGTAGGGCGAAGTGCAGGATTGGATACCTAGAGAGTTCTGTCTATAATTAGCGTGGGAGCACATGTATAGGGAAGAAGTTAGGACCCGGTAGGTGGAATGAAACGTCGCAAACGCACGCCTAGAGCGTAAAGACTATTGGTAATGAGCGAAGGAGCACGTATAATATTAGAGAGAAGAAGAGTCCTGACTTCAGCAGCACGACGTTGGCGGCAAGAAAGACAGTCTATTGTACATCCATCGCGGTTCCGACTGTTAATAAATTGATCCGTCCGTTGCAATATTTTGCAGCCATGACATACATCTCTTTTGTTGCATCAGTTCCACGTCGGATGAACTCGCTATAGGAAGTGAGAAGGCAAATGGATAGAAGCAGAAACTACCTACGTAGGTGACAAATGGAAAGGGGAAGCTTGCGAAACCGCGCTGACGCACAGGTAAATTAATTATGAACAAGCAATCCGCGAAGGCTTTGCCATCGAAAACCCCAAGGGATTAGATAAGGAGTTGAGACGATAGCCATATCATCTAGGGATCACATACCTAGGCGTATCGTGGGAAACACATACCTATATCGCGAGAATGAGTGCTGCAGCCGAGGGGTGTGTAAGTGAGATCTGGAGCGAGCGTCGAGTTGTGGGATAGGCGTGGTTAATAACGCGCTCACGCCGGCGACCTGCCTAGGTGTGAGGGGGAGGGGACACGGGCTTGTCGGCAGCCTAGAGCGCCGCTCCCTAGCCCTTGCTCGTTACCGGATTATCACGCCTTATGGTACTTTTTGAGCATTAAAAAAAGGAAAATCGACATCGGACCTTGCATTGCGTCATCGAACTGCTCGGCGGTTCTGCGAACCCCCTCGCCCCACCCCCGGGCGGCGCTCAGAGAGGTCGAGGCCGCCTCGAGGAAGCCCATCGTGGGGTCCGCCGGCGTCGGAGCCTCGGCCATGCCGACGTCCCGACGCGGACTAGCGCTGGCAGGAACGAGGCAGGAGGTAAGTAATAGGTATTACCTAACGCGCGTCCGCCGCTGGGGACGCTACCGAGTAGTAGACCCAAGACAGCTATGCTCACGGCATATCCCTGTTAGCGGTTGGTGTGATTGCGTGTACAGATGAAGTTGAGATGTGACAACGGGGATATGTTGGAATAGCCACTTATCAGAGGCTCCCTTATTGCTACGAATTCACCCTGATATATTAATCTTCGATTGCGCCATAAGCGGTGCTTCGTAGCGACTGTCAACATATCGTAACGTAGGAAATCCGCCCTTAGAAGCCTATACCTATCTACAAGTTGTCGAGTGTAGGCTCTTACGTTTTACGCAGCAGATATGGTTTAGGAAATTCCGCCCGGCTACGCAAAGGGAGAAGCAGAGGACTTCCCTATAACTCGTATGTAATCATCCCGTAACTACTACTTGATCTATCCAAGTTATGATGCCCTTGGCACAATGTGTTCAGTTGCCATATCTATTCAAGCTAGGTATCTGCCCTGAGAGATCAATATCAGCGCCAGGGTAAATCACGGCTTCGATAATATGCGGCCAGGTCTTCGACACTTGTTGACAGCTACTTAACACCATATCTGTCTCATAGTAAACAGTCAGCTAGTGTAGGATCTTCAAGGAGAAGTAAGCAATAGGTATGGATACGCACCAAGTGCCTAATAAAGCATATGTGTAGGGTGAAAAGGGGGCAGCTAAGAAGAAAAAAAAAAGACTGCTCGCTCCAGGATTCGAACCTGGGTTTCCGGCTGTCCAATGCACGGACATCGGACACCGGCGAGTTATACCACTACTCCAAGCGGGCTAGGAGTTTACACAACGTAGGTTAACAGCAGTGCGGGTTATCCAACCTTAAGTTGGCTGGCCCATTCTCAGGGGGCACCCTCTCCTCTCCACTCTCTCTGTTGGAAACAAGGTAGTATGCGATGTTATATGTGTGTAGTTCTGCCACTCCCGGGGGAGGGCAATGTCGCGGGTAGTCGAAGCAAAAGCAGACTATCTGACTGGGCTCGCATCGCGTCGAGGGATAAAGAAACGCCTATGGCGCGTGGGCGGAGAAGGTATCGACAGCTGGGAACGGGGATAACCTCATCGCGGAGGTGACGCCTTGCGTACGGCCGGCGGGAGACAGGAGCCGCCGGATGTTCATTGCGACAGAGGACCTCGTCGAAAGAGCAGCTCCGATGTACGAGGCAGGCATGGCTCTGAGCCCTCTCGCGCGTTGTATGAATACACACTAGACCCTGGCGTTGATGTCTCTGGGCCTCACCTGTAGTCCGTGGGAAATTTGGGGCAGCAGAACGGAGGATGGAAAAGAAGAAGGCGGGAAACGGACGAAGGGCGGGAGAGGGGGGGTTAGATGTGTAAGAAATATTGGCTGCCTCCCGTTAGCACCTGGATCCTTGATAGCGAGAGGGGGGCAAATGTCTTCCTCTACAAATCATTCGTCACTCCAAAGGGCACACGTATTACATACTCACATAGGTAAGGTTGTTATTCATATCCGACTAATAACGTCCTACTCCGGTACCGACCTTGAGAGGTACCTATCTACAGGAAGTACCTAGAAGCAGGCTTGTATAAGCAGCTGATCTCAGGTACCCAGGCGTACCTATACTGTATGCTCGGTCCCATAACGTAAAGCCGGTGCCTCGTGGCCGTGCGTATATATACGCGCCACTACTTCGGATGTCCGTAGGTACCCGCCTCGTGTAACGTCGGAGAGAGGGAGCGGGCGTGAGTGGCGCGGGTTTGCGGCAGCAAACGAATAAGGACGAGATGCTGAGTTGCTGCTGCTTAGGGAAAGTGGAACCGGTAGGAGGATCAGGTACTCTCTTAGTTGCTCGTCTCATAGCGCTATGTACCAAGGATGGTACGGAGACATCTTTGTGTATCTTAGCTAGGATCGATTCTTGTTGCTTTGTAAGTACTTAGTTAATTAAAGCACGAAACGTAAGAAGCTGAATCTGAACTGCTATTTAATTAAGAGGATAATTAGAGTTTGTAACTATGAAATAACAAGCTTTTATATAGCCTTTCTTTTAAAAAAATATTGGTTTAAATTTTTTTAAGAGCTTATACTAGGTAGTGAATAGGTAAGCGTTATAAGGTGAATTAGGTAATAACTATGAGTTACCAGCGCTGATTAATGGGATGTCTAGGATCCACAACTTCCACCTAATGTACAGAGGTAACACTGGAATATATTCACCTCGAGATCAATTTCTTCCACTTGCCTCGAACCCTTTCTTCCATTCACCTACGCCCTCATGCCATGGCAACCCTCACGGCATGCCCACTGTCACACAACAATTAATACCTACCTAGGAAGAACCAGATATATCTACTCCTTGCATCCTATCTCTAGCCGCCGTTTACTTCTCTGCCAGTCTACACAGGAGCAGCGTCGTCAGCACCGATGCGGTTAGAGAAGATATCAGATCCCGAAGAAGCAAGCTTATGATCTACCTACCTACCGTCTGAAGAAGTATGAGGCACCCCTTGAGACCGTTGGTATAGAGCAGTGTTAAGAAACATTTTGTGCTAAGCGTTGTCGAAATCTCTTTTAGCTCGGAAGACCAAAGGATCAAGGAAACTACCTAGAGTCAACTCACGAAGGTGTTAAAGGGAAGAGACTCGGCGTCCACCAGCAAGTGGGTCGGCACCATGCCCCGTTCACCTAACAGCGACGAGTGTCTTGGCGAATGTACCGCGTGCCGTGAGCCAAAAGAGGTATTGTGGCAAGTCCCGTGCGGGTGCTGGTACTGCAGGGACTGCCTGCGCCGGCTAGTCGAGATTTCAGCGCTCGACCGGTTCCTGTGGCCGCCATCATGCTGCAAGATTGAGCTGGACGAGGCGTCCATCGCCGAGCTCGACGACGACAAGCTTCTCGACCGGTATAGCACTGTACGAGACGAGATGAGCACCATGAGGGGGAGGCCTGACGACACCCGCCACTGCTGGAAGCCGTCCTGCCACGCCGAGCTTGCCGAGGACGCCGGGATCGAGGGCAGCAACGCGATAGTTTGTTACGAATGCGGCGCCCTCACCTGCACCAACTGCGGCAGGGAACACCACCCAAACGAGCTAGCTTGCAGGGCGTCCAGCATAGACGAGGATCTGAGGGAGGCCATAGGCGACAACTGGCAGGCCTGCGAGATGTGTGGGTGGATTCTTACCCGAGAAGAAGGCTGTAATCGTATAAGGTAAGCTCCCCCTCGCCTCCCTTTTTCGCCCCTGCGGCGGCGCGGTGCTAACGGGCAGCCTAGGTGTCTCTGCGGCAATGAGTTCTGCTAGTTATGTGGTCTGCCCTGGAAAACCTGCACATGCCCTCCCGGCGACGAATACGCCCTCGACTAAAAACACCAGGTGGCTCGGTCCGGTGACAATGTCATCCTATGTCAACAACACCCCCCGGGTGCCTCCCGTGTCGACGATAAATTCCCCTCTACCCTATCTGCCATCACTCTGTTTACTGAACATTGAGCTCGGCCGGTGTGTACAATGCACTTGACCAAAATGCTCGGCTCCTTTTCTATCCCCCCCTTGCCGCAGCGATCACGCCTGGTATAGATCCGCTTCTAGTGCTACTATTACTATGGTATAATCGACTATGTTGTTTCTTTAGGGCCCGGTCCTGTCGCCTAGGCGTTCGCTCCGACCTCCTTCCCAGACCTGCCCTGGTTCCCCTTCCATGATTGGATTGCGGATAGGGAAAGGGATGGGAAAGTTACTACGCCCTCGCCCTTGATAGATCTAGTTAACCGGCTAGACCGCTCGGGGTGGACGATAGTACTGCGGCTGAGCGTGGCTACATTTTTTTCTTGTTGCTTTCCCGACAATAGCATTAATATATTTGGATTATGACTCGAGCGTCAGCTCGCGTGCATGGGCTGAAGCCGGAGGAAAGCACATACCCGTGGTAGAAGCTATATAAATGCAGAGGAAGACACGAGAACGGCGTGGGCGGAAGTACGTGCGTCCACCGGGGCTGTAGTCGCCTGATTTTTTTCTTAAAAATACCCTCCCCCTCCCCCCTCCCCTAGTCGACCCAAGGGCGAGACAGCGCGACACAGAGCTGTCTGTGCCGTTACAGAGCACGAACGGGTACTCAATACAACCATGCATAGCTCTCTTCGACACGGGTACGAGCAGGTGCGGAGGCGCGGCCACGTAGAGAGCCAAACTCGCGCGAGCCTGGATAGAGTCTGGAAAGGTAGCGGATGCACCAGACGCCGCGTTTTCTCTCGCTGGCGAATCTGGCCGGTGCTCGGGGCGGTCCCGGCCGCTGGGCACGCCTGCTTCGCGCTCGGTGTATCGAGCTGCGCGCAGGGATGCTGTGCGCCGCGCAGCTCGGTTTCCAGCAAAATGCCAATGTCTCGGAAGAGGGAAGCGAAGAGGCGTTTGTGTCGGTAAAGCCGTCTCAGCTAGCTTCCACGGGGGGTGTCCAGCACCGACGCCGCCGCCTTGGGCGTTGTAGGCGGCGTCGGCGTCGCCGCTCTTGTTCTGCCCCGGCGCTAGGCTGACGTACGTGTATCGCAAAGCCCGCCCGGGAGGAAAGAGGGGGAAGACGGGGGCGGACCCGGATTTGATCTCTTTAAACCAGGCCTGCTCCCGTTTCCAGCTTATTTCCTGCCTTTTGGGGTATACGGCCCCCTATCGGAAGTTGGCATCTCGTATAACAGGCCGGCGTTGAGGAAAGAGCGGTTTCGCGGGCCGTCTTCGAATTGCTGATGGAAAAGGGGCGCGTGGCGGGGCGAGGATATGAGGTGGTGTCGGAATCTCACAGCGATCTAATATACCGTGTCTAGCGTCTGTTTCGCTGGCCGCACCCTACGTAAGCCGAGGCTCGAGTGCAGGGCCAAGTTCGGCGGGTTTCGCGGCGAGGCGATTTTTAGACCCCGGGACCGGTCCAGGGTGAGTTTCTGCACCTAGCCTGCCCCGTATCGTCAGATCTGTCTCCCTCGCAGGCTCACGTGCCAACACGTGGGAATGCGAATTGCATCATAGGGCATCGCGTGCTTACGATCGTGACGGTAGTAGGGGTCGGAGATGCGGCTGCTGTCGGACAAACTTGAAAATCTGGATCGTGTCGTCGTAAGTACGATGGATTCTCGCCTGCCCCTGCGTCACTTCGTTTCGTCGGGATCGCGCCAGTGAGCTCTGGGTGTTTGGCTCGACTAGGGGTATTTTCTCACGTAGGAGTATGTCTAGGTAATGACTGGCATCATCGCGTTGTCGACCTGTTCTAGCATCATCCATTGTAGCCGGTTGAATTCCGGCCCGGCAGCCTACCGTAGTACAGGGCAGCAAAGGGGTTACATATCCTAATAGTCAGTCCACACCCGTTACTTTTGAAAATGTTACCAACAACTTGAAGAACAGGTGGTTTGGGCTCTCTTCGGGACATAGCGCTTATATCATGGACTACATTTTAATACCCTATTATAGGGAATTACCTGGGGTTTCCATCAGCTACATTACTAGCATCGCTTATTTGAGAGTGATTATCTTGCCCATATAGTAGCCGACCTTATGCTTAGCCCGAGGGAAGAGTTCATTATAGTGACTATTCCGGGTAGCGTTACGTAGAGAACCTGTGGGCGACGCATGGTGATAAAGATGGGAAGACAAAACATCGTTCGGCATCAAGAGATTATGGGATCGGTCTTGGGTTTAGGTACATGGGAAGCGTCGGTTGATACGCATGCGTTGTCGTTCTGTCTGTTTCTGTCACTTCGTTTCTATCTGGGTTCTCTGTCGTCCCCAACCCCTCCGTGGGTTGTCGATCTTGACGGAGTGGCCGCCGCTTCTGCCGGGGCGCATGAAGGGGGAAGCGCTTTACCCCGCCGCAGGTGTGGCATTTGATGACGAACACGTCGGCCCAAGGCTTCTTGCCACCCCTGCTGTTGTTCTCGACCACGGAGCTGCTCGTCTTCCCTTCGACGAGAAAGCTGTCGCAGAATTTGCAGACCGTCCGCTTCAGGTCCGGGGACAGGCGGATTTGGCTCTTCAGAGACGTGGCTCGCATGTCGGCAAGCAGTTGCCGCGAAAACGCTCGGCCGCCTCGCGATGCCGCGGCAGCAGGATCCCCGGAGCCTTCAGGGCCGCGGGCGACATCGCGGGACGCTTCCTGTCCCGAACGGGTGGCCATACACGCGGCTGCTTGGTACAGATAGGATATTCGAGAATAAATCGGCCGGTTCGGCACGCTCCCCTGCGATTTGGATTTCGCCATGGTCCTCGGCGGTAAAGGTCAGGGTACGCTGCTGCCGCTGCTGCCGCTGCTGCTGCTGCCGCTGCGAGGTGCCGCGTCTAGTCTAACGGGGAGGATCGGCCTGGCAACGTCCTATGCTCAGGGGGAGGGTCTCGGCAGTTCTTGGTTGGGGCAGTGGGGATCAGTTTGCCTGCCTGGATAGTCCAGATGTTGGGCAGAAGAGGCCTACGCGGGCAGGTGGCGAATTGTCAGCATCTCTGACGACGGCTGGGCCATGTTTTATATACCTATGAGTAGGTGAAAAAGGGCCCTGGCAAATAAAAAAACACAGAGAGAGGCCGTCTCAGAGTCTGGGGTAAGGCTCCGACGTTAAGCTCTGGAGGTGACTCTTAGGTAAGGACAGGAATGCCGAGTGCGATTACATAACCCCAATGGAAACTCGCAAGGCACGTACGTATAGGGTAGGAGGTACCTAAAGTAGCTCAGGCGGATAAGGTAGGTACCTCCTAGCCTCAGGTACCTAGCTCAGACCGGCACCCAATGTACCTCCTAGCTAACCTGGTCCTCAGGGCCTCACCTCTACAGGCACGGCCCGGCACTATACACGTAGGGCGTCGGCCACCAATGTACTGCCTACATGGGTACATCCGATCAGCCAATTGGCACAGTGCACTGCCCCGTCGATGCCTATTTTGTTGCCTCTGCCCATCCGCGCTAGGCCGAACCGGGACTAGCCCCATCAATGGGTCGCGCATTCCACCAGCTTGCTGCACGTTGCTTCCCTATTTTTCTGACCCGTCCGTCTCCAGCCTTTCCTGGCTGACTACCGCTACCTTTTTCCTCCTCTTCCATTCCCATCTCAACCTTGACCGTCTTCCATCACGCGACTCTTTGCCTGCGAACACCATCTCAAACCATCGCCGTCGCGTCTGCTGTTGGCCTCCCGCTATCTCGCCCCTCTTTGCCCTTCTCATTCTTCGTACGGCTTACGTGTTCTCGTCCACCAATCTCTCCGCCACCTGCCAGGCTCTGTGCCCTGCACAAAACCACACACTCTCTCTCTCTGCTTTTTCTCTCTCCGTTAATCAATCATCAATATGTCTGCCGAGGAGGATCTGATCGACTACTCCGATGAGGAGCTGGCCACCAACGAGGCTGCCACCAGCAACGGCAAGAAGGCCGATGCGGCCGCCTCTCGTAACAATGTCGACAAGAAGGGATCCTATGTCGGCATCCATTCCACTGGATTCCGAGACTTTCTACTGAAGCCGGAGCTTCTTCGCGCCATCGCCGATTGCGGTTTCGAACATCCTTCGGAGGGTTAGTCTACATCTTACACGTTCCAGCTTCTCATCAAAACGTATCGTTATATATCCCTCCTTCTTCAAGCGTCCGTCCCATCTCGCAAGCATATCGCAAGAAAATATACATGCAATGGTCGTCAGAGGAGCAGAGGAAAAAAGAAAAACAAGGTCAACGCGCGTGAAACCCGCGTTTTCATCCTCGTGTTCGCTCGGGCTGCGTGCTGGAGCAGTTCGAGAGGAGCAGCCAGTCTTGGCACATCTCACGGGCTTTGGAGACTCGTGCTTCTCACACCTGTCTCGGCAGCCTGGTGTGTAGCCGTTTACGGCATGGAGAGTTGGGCGTATCCGTGGAAGCGATCAATCTCGAAAGTCGGATTGCGACGGCGGCGGACGGAATAGCTTTGGCTACGAGCCAACGAAGACGTCACGAGAACTTGGCGCCGCGGCGAGCGTGCCGTCGCTTCTCCCCATCCGAGTACGGGTCCGTCGGGCATGCTGCGTGGATGGACGGGTGGGATTTATATTCTAGATCAGCGATGCTGCGATGATGGAACGGACCTTGTCGAATTTGCACCCTCGCGTTTTGCCCTCCCTCCTTGGAAAAGCCATCTAACGTTCGATCGATTCCTATAGTCCAACAGACCTGTATTCCCCAGGCCCTGCTTGGAGGTGATATCATTTGCCAGGCCAAGTCGGGTCTCGGCAAGACGGCTGTGTTCGTCCTTACCACCCTTCAGCAGGTCGAGCCCGTGGCCGGTGAATGCTCTGTCTTGGTCATGTGCCATACTCGCGAGTTGGCCTTCCAGATTCGCAACGAGTATAACCGTTTCAGCAAGTACATGCCGGATATCAAGACCGGCGTCTTTTACGGCGGTACTCCGATTCAGAAAGACGCCGAGATTCTAAAGAACAAGGAGACGCATCCGCACATCATCGTCGGCACTCCTGGTCGTCTGAATGCGCTCGTTAGGGACAAGTATCTCCGGCTATCCAGCGTCCGAATCTTCGTGCTCGATGAGTGTGACAAGATGCTTGACGCTATCGGTAAGGCCTCCGCCTCCGGCCCTTCGCTATCGCCTCGATCCTGACTGATGGTGCCAGACATGCGGCGTGACGTGCAGGATATTTTCCGATCCACTCCGCAACAGAAGCAGGTCATGATGTTCTCTGCCACGCTATCCGACGAAGTGAAGCCGATTTGCAAGAAGTTCATGCAGAACCCGACCGAGCACTACGTCGACGAAGACACCAAGTTGACGCTCCACGGATTGCAACAGTACTACATCAAGCTCCAGGAGCGCGAGAAGAATCGCAAGCTCAACGAGCTCCTGGACGACCTCCAATTCAACCAGGTCATCATCTTCGTCAAGAGCACAATTCGTGCGACCGAGCTTGACAAGTTGCTCCGCGAGTGCAACTTCCCGTCTATTGCCGTTCACTCGGGTATCAGCCAGGAAGAACGGTATGTGTCGAGAGGTGTCGTTCACTCGGACCGCCAATTTCTAATTCCTCTATAGCATTAAGCGATACAAGGAGTTCAAGGAGTTCAACAAGAGGATCTGCGTGGCCACCGACGTGTTCGGTCGTGGCATCGACATCGAGCGTATTAATTTAGCCATCAACTACGATCTGCCGGCTGATGCAGACTCGTACTTGCACCGCGTTGGCCGTGCTGGCCGATTCGGCACCAAAGGTCTTGCCATCTCGTTCGTCAGCACCGACGCGGACCAGGAGGTACTCAAGTCTGTCGAGAAGCGATTTGAAGTCGCTCTTCCGTGAGTTTGGCCATTTCCGGTGTGACCGAGACCCATTGCTAATTTGTTGGACAGAGAATTCCCGAAAGAAGGCATCGACGCCAGCACCTACATGGCATCCTAGACCGAATGGTTTCGTCTCTCAACTTGTCTCTGGCCGTCTTGCTCTTTCGGGTCGCCTTGGAGGAAACGTTATGCGTACACCCACAAATCCGGAAAATGGGATTTGCTTCTAAAATACGGGGGAGTGATCTAGCAAAACGAGGCTTTCTGTACATTATACTCTTTCGGGTTGGCATGGGACGACTGGTGCAGCTTTAAGAGCCGGTAAGGCGGCTACGTGCTTCGGATGTTGCAGTTGCAGAGTTAACTGTTAAGTCATGCTCTTGATTCGCGACTTCACATAGGGTCAGGGTTCGTAGTCTCGAGTTCTCCTCTAAGAATAGACTGGTACGAAGGATTCTCGCATATCCCATCGCGACTTGGTTTGGGCTTCCACTTGCTCTCCTCAGCTTCTCTAAGGTTAAGCTTAATTTGTAGTCGAATGTCGGGGGAACTTTTCTAATTCAACTAGCTCTCGAAGATAGTTCCCTCGCTCTCGGAAAGTTTATTCTCTATCGTTTCGTCATCGAAGGCTCGTGCTTCTACCCCGGCTATGATGATCTTACTAAGGCTAGTCGTCGTCACTAGTCGTATCCTGGGCTTCTATATCGTCTGGCCTCGATGTTTTCCCCGAATCTAATCCCGCTACGCCGTCTCGAAGATGGTATAAGCTCGCGGTGCTCGGTACCGTAACTTGGGCGAGAGAGAGAGAGAGAGAGAGAGAGAGAGAGAGAGAGAGAGAGAGAGAGAGAGAGAGAGAGAGAGAACCCTAATTGTCCCATGACTCACTGTTGTCGTCTGAGACGCCTCGGTCCCCGGGGCGTCCGCGCTGCCCGTCGGCTGCCCGGATGTTATGCCCGGATGTTATGCCGAAGTCCGAGGGAGAACCGAATCGATGCCGGAGGGTCCCCCTTTTGGGAGTGTTCGGCGTCTCCGTGCCGTTTTGACGTAAGTATATTGGGAGAGGGCGAACGCTAGTCTGTCTGTCCTTCGGTAGGGTCGTGGAGATAATCAGCAGCTGTCAACTACAAGGTTCTCGTAAGACAGAGGACTAATACCAAATGCTAATCGGGGCGACTCGAAATGCATACGGCGGGCGGAGGATGGAAAGAAACACTTGGGGATGGGTCCCTCCGAGGGTCGGAGCAGAGACACGTGCGGCAAGTTGCCTAGCCTTCAGGTGAACCTAGTAGAAACTCCTTCGACGCAAGGCAGCAGGCGGTGGCCTATTGCGTCGCGGCGGCTCTATAAATGTTTTAGGGGTTGGTATATAGAGTTCTCGGCTCTGCCAGGCAGCTCTCTACACGTAATGGTAACTTGGAATCTTTTCGAAACCTCCTAGGGTGATATAATTTCTCCTATCACACCTCCCTCCTCCCCGTAAACCCTAGGTCGCGGTCTGTTGAAGCCTAAGTAGGAGGCGACGACTATACAACGAGGTATAAAGAGCGAGAGAAGAGAAGATGCCACGTCTTGTCTATCTATAGACGACATGCTTACATAGTTCGTGTAACATGTTGGCAACATATCAGTACTCAACGTTGCATAGCGAAGTGTCTATAGGGCGTATATGCGTATATTTTGCTGTGGTAACTAATAGGGGGAGTAGAAATTTTCATGGTCTACTCCTGAAGTTGACCCAGTACCTAGGCCGCAATGGTTACGGCTCGAAGCACAACAGCAGGGTGACATGACGCGGTATCGTTATCTACCACTGGCTTATTAAAGCTGCTCGTGACTCACAGCCTCGCTCGATTTAGCCCTCGGTTATCTGTCTTCTCTCTGGCGGCACCGCCGGCTCGCTGCCTCCGCAGCAGCGCGCAGTATGTCCGCTTGCCTGCTTCGTCCGCGCGCCGTGCTCGGTGACCGAGCCGTCTGCACATCCTAAGCAACGGCCCAGACCGCGTATACACCTTGCTGTTGGGTCGTGGTGCCGGCCCGGCGCGCAGAAGAGGCAGGCAGACCCAGCCCCAGAGGCTACCTGGCCCCTCTTTCCAGCCCTCGCTGCTCGGCGCGCCTCGGCAGCTTGCCTTGGGGGATCTGACCCCGTGGCGTGTGGGAGTGTACATAGCACGAAGCTAGGCTGGCGATCTCGAGGGCGTCCGTACGCAGCCGCGCCGCCTTGGTCCGCCCACCCCTCTCCCCCTCCCCTCCTCCCGTGCGGCGGCGCTCTCGCCAGGACAACAACGAGCGGCTAAACCAGCTGCCGCGCTTATCTACTTTGCTTACTTTAGCCCCTGCCAAAAAGTTCCCCCGCAAAGGCCGCAGGGCAATAGAACACCGGTGGTAGGCAGGCCCTCGTGGGTAAACCGCCGGGGAGCGATTAGGTTCGCACTCGTATCACCTCACCCTAGCCTCTGGCTCGCCTCGCTTTACGGGCTCCTCTCCCCACCCTCGGCTAGCCGTGCTACGTATGCGCCTGTACGCGCCTGCTTATACACCGAAAGGGAGGGGTGGAGGGGATGAGGGTGTATTTCGGAGCAAAGCTCCGCAGACAGGAGCTAGCTAGCTCTACGAGCATCTGGGTAGGTCACCCCCTGCTGCTCACACATAACGAAACATGCTTGCGGCAGTACAGGAGCAAGCTCTGCAGATATCTGAGCCACCTGCTATCGTGACCTGCTATTATCAGCACGTAACGAAATAACCTTACTGCACTAGAGGAGTAAGCCTTGGGAATACTTAGCTATCTGCTGTCGCTATGGCGTTATCACAGAGAGGGGCAGGCCATACGAATATCTGCCTAGGTAGGTCGCCGGCTGCTGCTGCGCGAGAAGCCTCGTCGATGTTTGGGACGCGAAAGCGGGGGGGGGGAGTGGGGGAAAACCTTGAGTCGGCAGGCTTTTCTCGCGAAACATTTGCGCTCATCTGCGTAGGTTATCTAGATAGGGAGGGATCTTACCTACCTCCGGGCGCGCCCAGATAGCCCGTTGCTATCCATCTCGATGGGAAAACGTGAACGGACGGATGGGTGGGATAGAACACGAGTGTCGCGACCAGTGAGACGGAGCTTCGAGCTGCGGTGGAAAAAAACCGTAACACTGTAGGACCTTTGTTCCCTATTTCGCCCTTCGCTTACCTCGGGTGCGAGTCGTTTCTCTCATGTCCCGCTGCTGGGGGGGGGGGGGGGGGGGTTGGGGGCGATGAAGGGAAGGGAGTGAGACGGACCGAGCGGCTGGCTGGCTAGCTGGCTGGCGTCCTGCCTAGCAACCGTAGTAACAGCGAGAATCCGGCCGACCTACCTATGAGCCACCGACTTACACGTACGTAGTAACCGAGCTGGGCGTGTTGTTCATCGTCGTGGTAGTGGTCGTGGCAGTGGTCTTGGTAGCGGTCGTGGTACCCGGCTCCCGCAGGCCGCGGCCGGCCCGAGAGCAGGCGTGTCAGGCTGGCACGTACCTGTGTGAAGGGTTCGTTGACGGCTGGGAATCGGAATAGGCACGCGTCAGACTGGGCGTCGCGTGACAGGGGCGGAAAAGGGGCAGGCCTTGGCGCCCAGAGGCTGCCTGGGAACGAGGATGCCTCGGCTTCGGGCAGGCCAGCTGGCGGTTGGCTGGCGGACGGGGGTCGGCTGGTTGGACACCATCCCGACGCCCCGAAATCCAGGGCAGCCGGTCGCAGAAGGGCGGGGGTGGCAATGGCGGTTGATTGGCTGCCGGCCGGCGGCTTCTTGATCGACGCTCCTCGGCCGGGGCAGGCTGAGGTAACCTACCACAGTGCTTACCACAGTACCTACCACAGTACCTGCCGCAAGTACCTACCTGTCATCTCTTCCCCGCCATGACTCACACAACCACCCAACACCGCGACCCACGCATGCCCTCACATGGTCAACATGCCTGCCTCACCCTGCCCTCGCCTCACCTCACCTCATCTTAGCACCGACGAGATTCCCGGAAGAGCCTGGTTGAAGGCCTGGTTCCCCAGCCGGCTTTATCGAATCTGACGCCGCGATGCATATGCGTTCGCCGGCCGTCGAGTGACCGAGCAGGGTGCGTCGAGGCCACACCTTTCTTCGGGCTGCCGTAGTCCGGCAACTGAAGGAGGAAAACCCCCTCTTTCCTCTCCGCCCTGTCGAATGGATCGTTCTCTCTTCTGTGCTTCCCCTCGAGAGTTCTCGTCAGCATTTGATGCGCGTAGTACGGTTTCGGGAGATGCTGCTTGTCTCACACGCTTTCGGGAGACCCAGATGCACCGAATTTGCACTCAGCACGAGGAACCACGTTCATCGTTTCTCTTCTCAGCTGGAAAGCTTGTTCAGAATTTCATGCTATCTGCGAGGTTGTCTCCTCTCGAAGCTCACTAAGACTGACTGACTGACTGACTGACTGTACGCGAAGCTTTTTGATCCTCGATTGCGCAACTCCTTTTCAGGCCAGATAGGTAGAAATGATACGATAGGGCCCTTTTTCTTCTTGCGCGAGCTTTCTCGTAGCTACTAGGTCGAAGACTGACGGCAGCCGCGTTTCGACGGTTGCCACATATCGTTCGGCGCGTTCGCGAGGTACGAATTGTCGTTGGTTCTCGAAAACGGAACCAAACCCAGGACGAGAAAAGAAAAAATGACTCCCAAGGTGTTTCTGATGCCGCCGGCTCGAGGCGTGGCACTGATGATAATTCTGTCACGTACCCGTGCTCGCTTGTCTCCTCGCTCTCGAGTCGCTATCTCTGTTGCCGTCACCACTGCCTTAGTCATTATTGCTTGCTCTTCACACACCGCGCGCACGTAACCACACCGTGTGATTATGCCCTCCTTCTCCCTCTCCCTTCCTTCCCGGAACACCATTATAAGTGACAAGAACAAAGTAGCTCCACCTACTTGTCTGTTGATTCGTACACGAACAACCACCCACCTACCAGTCCCGGTATGCGATGATCCTGGAAAATGCATGTTGCAAGGAGGAAAAAGAAGTCTGTTTTCGTCCGGGGACCTTGACCGTTGTCGAGGCTCTATAAACTGTTGCATCTTCCGAGGTGGTATCAGGGACCTTCCGGGCCCACCCTTCCCCGCCTTCCGGTTGTAGGAAACAAATGAAAAAATAAAAACATAAGGTCGAGTATTATCACAAAGGAGGCCTTGCAGTAAGCAGCGCGCGCTGCCCCTCTGACGACCGCGCCTCTAATTCAGGATACCTTCCCACATGCCCGGGCCGCCGAGTCCCCCGACGGCGGGGTGAATAGGGGGAATGACATACGACCGCGTGTCAGAGGAGCAGCAAACCCGCTTCCTGCCTCCGTGAGTGGCCAGGACGGGTGTACGTTGGCTTCCGCTGTCGGGAGAGGTGCAACAGCCAATCACGGCGTCGATCCATTCGCGCTCGGTGAAGCTGCGATATTGATTGTTTAACATCTCGCGCACATTCTCCTGCAGGGGGATATCCATCGACGATGGCCGGCTGCGCTTGGCGCTGAGCCGAGGCGCGCAAGACTGCGTATTCGTTCGCTGATGGTAGCGGTGAAGCTCTTGCAGCGCGCGGGCCGCGCTGGTAACGTCGTCCATCTCGCATCCTCGGCGTGCCAATGGAGTGTCCAATGACATCTGTACAAAATCCTTACCCACCGTGCTGGTGTAGGATTCGGGTGAGGACGTGATGCAGCTCTCTTCGTAATCTTCCGGCACCGACGCGATGGCAGGTCTCAGGTTGTACCTCTCACCGCAAAGCTTCGCGTATCGGCATCGCGCCTGAACATCCAATTTGGTGGACGGCGCGCTAACCAATGACGAGGCTGACGAGATGGAGGATGACCGAGACGTGCGCGACGAGTCGGAGACCATCGATTCCGGTGAGGACACCGTCGAGATAGAATTGGCGAGAGAAGAACGACGTGTGGACACGTAGCTCTGGGGAGACGCGCTGATGCATCCAGGCCACCGGTCTAGGCTCTGAGAAGCCGACAGGGTCGCCGCCTGAGCCATGGCCATCCCCATCGAACCCTTGCCGTTGAGTAGATAGGAAGCGGCACTCGCGGCAGGAGTGCTGAATCCGATCGACTGCGGGGTGAGGCGTGGGGTGGGGAGAAGGCCCATGGCGGGGGCGAGGCGGCCGGGAGTACATACGGCGGCCGGCGCAGGCTCCATAAGAAAGGGGATACCCCCAGCCTTGGGGGTAGACGGGTCACTTGTGTAGCTAGGCCTCTCGGGGAGAGGAAGAGACGGCAATGACGACAGAGGCGACACCGGCGTAGAGTCCCGAGTTCGAGACACCAATGGACTCAGCGGGATAAGGTCCTCGATATTGTCTAGCCCCGGGTCGAGCTGAAGAATCAAATTTCTCCAGTCCTGATTCTGCTGCTCCGAGGCCTGCGAACAAACGGGACCCGAAGACGGTGGTTGTGACGGCGTATACTTCAAAACGATATCAGTCCATCGTTTGAAGACGTCGTCCGTGATATGGAGCTTCCAGTTCACCGCGAGGAGAAAAGCCATCTCGTTCTGGTTGATTTCTTGCGTGGCAAGCCCCGAGATCTTGCTCCAGGCTCGCGCCGAGTAGTTTCGATCCTGCAGGTACTTAGAAGCCAGTATCAACGCCGCGAGGAACATCCGGCGGCCGCATTGGAGAACCCGACTCGTGTGCACGTCATCCGGCTGTTCCATAGTAAAATCATGCTTGGGAACGTGCGGCTTAATCAATATGAGATAATATAGAGCGACTTGTAAGGTGGAATAGCTCGTACGAGACCGGCGCAGCGTTTCTTGGATGAAAGTACGCAGCGGTAGCACGGCCTTGGGACCTAACTCCTGCCGGTGGAAGACGGATGACAAAGGCCAGATGGCTTCCACGATCTGGGTCGACGAATCTAGATAGGGGGTTGAGCTCGCGTATGTGGGAGGGGGCTGCATCGTTTAAGCTTACCGACGAGGCTATCGACAAAGTTGAGTTTGCGATCGCTTTGGCGGACTAGAGGCGGAGGGCAACCCGTTCTGGTGGTCGCACCGCTACTAGTGCGTCTCGGGTTCTGTCGCTGCTCTGGCGGTACTTCGGACTGTTGTTGCAACCGAGACGTTCCCGAACCGGTTGCCTTGCGGCATTGGAAGTTTGATAATAAAGAAAGAGGCGGGCGGGAACACGCGTACGGAACACATGGTTCCAACGAGTCCACGGAGACGGCGGATATGGTAGTGTCGTCGGAGGATTGCGAGGAGGTCTCGGACCAGACCGAGGCCGAAGAAGAGGAGGCCGACGAGGCTATCGAGGGGTTATAGAGTCGATTTTTGGAGGGTTTGATGAAGTCTAGCGAATCATGTTCACAGTACATCATCTTGAAAAAGGGCGGGGGAGGTGCAGTATCTCTTGAGACCAAACCTCCAGTCGCCCGTCGAGCAGAGTTAACCGGTTCGTGTTATACCGTAGGCGGATCGCGAAAACGTCTTATCGAATGGGGAGTGGCTTCACAACGGCATACGGCTATTGCAAAGCTGCTGCAGAACGATCGAAAGAAGTGACTTCTAGACACAAGCGCCTGTAGCCACGGGGATTTCACGTGCGGCCAAAAAACCGGAAAGCAGAGCGGGACGGACGACTGGAGCTGAGCGTATGGATATCATAAACTGCATCGTGTGGTAATGTGTTCCAGCTAGGGAAACAAAAGGAAGGGGGTGTTGTGTGACGGAGAAGTCGCACACCTAGACTTGCATCGAGCCAGACTCCTGCCTTACCATAGATGGCGCGAGAATAGGGAGAGGAGATGAATAAGGAAGTCTAGTGTGCGAGTATGCGAGTGTGCGAGTATGCGAGTGTGCGAGTTTCCTTCCTTTGTTTTTGCGAGGGGGGTTGTTTCGACCGGGCCCAGGGTTGCAATATGCCTCAAGATTGCTGTAGCTCGCGGCGGTCGGTGTAAGCAGACTTATAGGGATAGCCGGCAGCGATCGATACGGATCGGCGTTTGGATAACGGCAGTCTTCTCAACGCGAGCAGTCGGGGTGCATGGAGGAGGCGGGCGGCGTTCGGGTCGGTTGGCTCAGGATCTGGCGTACATGCAGCTAGGCAGGTATCGCGGGTGAGATCTGGACGGTTATGCAAGGTACGCGCTGTAACCACTGCTGATGACAGGAGACGTTGTCGAAGAACGCATACGGTCGATAACGCAGTAGACCATAGGAGACGAAAAGTGTTGCTGAAGGAGCCCGTCTTATAGACTCGGTATGGAATACCTGAGGCAAAACAGTAACGAGGGCCGTGTCGCGTGTCCGATAGAGATCCACGGAGGGCCGGGTGAGTACAAAACCGGCCGAAGTATTCGTAACCCGCGCCTGACTACGGGTAAGGCAAGCTGAATCTATGTGTAGTTTCAAATGTAAGGTACGGGTATGAATAGGCTTCGGGTTCCAAACTTGTAAACGAACTCTCGTAGAGAGGCCCTAGTCCAAGGTTTGTACCTCAATTTGCCTCCAGGTATCGGTCGATGACTCCTCTCTCTTTCGCTTTGGGATTAGGTGGCAAGGAAAGCCTCGACCATTACCGCTGTGGCGTGGGCTGTTGGTACGAGGTCTCTAGGGAACTTCCAGGTGGCCTCTGCTGAGCTGACTGTCCCCGGAGGTGCGCGTTGCCGGGATCGGTTTAGGGACCTAATGAGCCAGAGGGGTGGATGGCTCAGCCGTAGGGGTTGGGCTAACTAAGAAGCAGGTAGGCAAATAACAGACGGCGAAACTGGGGGGTGATGGGGGGACCGAGTGACTCCCCACCTAGAACTAGCACGTCGCAAGGGGTAGAAAGAAAGAGACGGTCACACGCGTGGGAGCCTAGGAATGGGACCTGATCCAAGCAACCGATATGGGATCGTGGAATAGGAGCGTGGCGATGAGCGGGAGAACAAAGGGATGAGCGGAGATCTGGTGGATGGGTACGTAAATAAAAACAGAGTACACAGTTGGCTAATTGAATGGAAGGGAAAAAAAAAACCGTGGCAAGTCGGGGGGAGGCGGGGAAGACGGGACGACAAACAAGTCCTGTACCACGGCTCTTTCGTCTCTTCCGTCTCTTCCTTCTGGCGTTTTTTTGTCTTCGATAAAAACTCGTAGACGTACTTTTCTAGCAGTGGCGTCCAGGAGTGGTTTGCTGTGAGGGGGGTTGGAAAATGGTGATAATGATACTAGGGGTGGCTGGCGATGATGGTAAGTTGTCCAGTTTAAAGAGGGAGAGAACGAATCATAGTAGTAGTGGTAACAACAATAATAGTAAAAGTAGTGGTAATTTGGGAAGGACTGTTAGCTGTCATGGGGACGTAAGAAAAAATCTTCAGGTAAGTCGTCTTGTCAATAAGACATGGCAATATTCGTGGCTTCAGATAAAAATTCCGGCTTTCTGGGTGGTGGCCAGAGTGCGCAAGTCAATGCCACCGGGGACCAACAAGGCGGATCGAGAGAGAGCGAGAGAGAGAGAGGAGGGAGAGGAGCAGCAACAGGAGACGGGAGGAGTGGCTAGAGGTGGAATGGAATAAGGCAACAAGACCCAATGGGAAGGGGGGTCGAGATAAAGGCAATCAAAGGTGCGGGAGCAGAGTGGATGTCAATATAGAAGGTCTGTTAAGAGTATCGTTCTCAAGAACTACACAGCACTCGAGCAGACTTCCGAGAAAGTCGCCTTGTCGTCGTCTAGATCTTGGATTCGAACATTGCGGCGGCCTTGTTCGATAGAGGAGAGGGAAACGAGGGAGCGACCTGGCAGCCGGGGCACCGACTACTTTTGAATCATAATTACTACGAATTCAGCGAGAGCGCCGGCTGCATCAAGGTGCAGGCCGAGCCGTAAGAGGGAACACACCGCATACGTGCATACATCAATCAATCAACGAGTACCTATAGATACATGATACATCAATGAGAGGGGTACATGCATATAGCAGTCGCTAAATGCAGGATAACATGTAGCCTAGTAGGCACCTACAACGTATATTAGGGTCGACGGCCCAGGGGTAGATGATGGGGTTTTGGGGCGGCGGGGGGGTTGAGCAAATATATAATACCCCCTACCCTGGATACATAGGTATGGACATACCGTGGTAGATAAGGCAGTATAGAGGTAGGTAATATCCCACCCGCTGTCAAACAAGCCAGTGTGGGCGAAGTATTCAGGCTGGCATGTATTTAGGTACCTTAGGTATCTAGGGGTGTATCTACTTACCTATGTACACCGGTATGTTTCGGCGCCACCACTTTGCGCCTGCAGATGTAACAAGGCCAATAAGACGAAGATTAAATTATAGAATCGGGACTAGTCATTATTTCAGTCAACCAATGCCCATGTAGATACTTGGGTACTTGGGCACGCTGCCTGCCTGGAGGCGGTTACGGGAGGCAGGGAGGTATCTAGGCCACGCAATATAGCGGAGGTATACAAGATGACGAGAGCGTGGAGAAGGAAGAGTCATCCGTGCCTAAACAAACCCCCCTCTCCCTATCTTAACCCAACCCGTGCGACTCTTCACCCAACCCGTGCGACTCGAATTCCCGGTTGACTTTCCGCTGCCGCTACCCCCGCCGCCCATCGCCTCCGCCGCCCGCCGCCACCTCTTCCTCATCCTCATCCTCATCCTCCTCCTCCTTCTCCTCCCTTTCCACCCGTTTCTAGTTCGTCAGATAATTGCACCATGTAGCTTCACGATGCAGACCATTCCCCTGGTGTTAACGTCTTAACGTCCCTCCTTGCTTCCTCGCATTTCCCTTACCGGTAACGGGAAGGCCGGAGAGGCACAAGGACACCTGCATCTACTGCCGTCGACGTTACCTGTACCCGCCGCGTACCGGCATGTGTCGGGGCATTCGGTGAGAAGTGAGAAACGGCCAGGTCTACCTCGGCGCAGGCTGAGTCATTCGTCGCCGTGACGACGGCAGTCTTCGTGGTAGCGGGTTGCCGTATCACCACGTCGGCCTCACCAAGACTCGTCGGAGCGTTGGCCTCTGGATCAACCCTTCTAGGGTGGTCAGGCCCAGCCAAGTTGAAAACGGGACCCAAGTTGTTCAGGCTCGGGCTAACTCTGCTCGGGCTCAGGCTTCGACCGGGGCGGATTGTCTGGCCACTCCATTCGCCCAGTCCGCTGTCCAACGGTGTTCCGCATGACACTCCCGATAGTTGGTCTCCCCAGCCAGTCCTCGCGTCGAAGAGTATCCCTCCACGATCTAATAGCGCCCCTACACGTAGTTGGACCGGTGACCCGTCGGGTGAGCGGTGGTAAGAGACTCGAGGGTAAAGCTACGGTAGGGTTGACGTTTGTCTCCGCCGCCTCAGCCCTTCCCGGTTCCTCGAATCTCTGCGGCTATTCTCGTCTCAGCCTCGTCATCCAGGTCCGTCCAGTCTACCGTCGACCCAAAAAAAACCTGGCTGGCTAGCGAAGAGGCGACACACGATATAACTCCCGCCAGCTAAGCGAGGCTAGAGTCATTCGTTGTCGCCGTGTATCGGAGGAGCATATGGTGTCATCTCCCCGGGTCCACGTAGGTAGGTACCTGCTACCTCGCTCTAAGATAAGAGGTACCTGGGTACGTGGCCACCGAAGTGGGCCGAGAGCAACCGAAAAATACTCATAAACACGGCATACGTTAATATCCGGCATATGCACTGTTCCGGTAACGCACCCGTTTATAAAATATGGTGCGTGTTATAGGTAGGTACATTCTATGCACGGCTTGAATCCCTTTGGGTGGAACCACTTCCGCTTTCAGATAGGGGTCGCCACACCCGTCTTCTTTGGGCTTCTTGCCGCGGTCACGACAATCCCCGATGCTCCTTGCCTAAAGTCGTGGGTCGCCCAGGGACAAGGTGTTGCACCTAAAGCACATCGCTCCACTGGCCTCTTCATCGGGCGCTTCCCAGGCGAACAACGCTTGGGATGTCTCATGAGTGATACATCTCCATCCGTCATCAGGGAAATCCTATGAGCAAGGTTTCATTCACTGGCTCTTCGCAACATACCCCGGATGCGATACGTGGCCTCGCCAACTAGACGATCGGCTGGCGACGTCTCTGCGAACGCGTAGCTCCCCCTCCCCCTTCCCCTCGTTTCCTTCTAGAATCAAAACGGCCGGACTTCAGAATGGTGATTCATCGACAATAGGCGATCATGCCACGACGAAGGGAGCAAAGCCCTCTCCCCCTGGACTGTCTGGCTGGCTTAGCATCGTGGTTGCGGCATCGACTCCGCCCCCCGCGCACTACGCACCAACCTCTATTTTGAGCCTAGTACCACCTATGAATGAGCAACGAGCGACACAGCACTCTGACCTCACAGCGGCAAGTTACCATTCGAAATTTGGGCAGATTTGCCGCCTGCTTGTGCGCCATGTGAGCGGCGGATGGGAGCAGCTAGTTGCCATGCCCAACGGACTCCCTAGAGGGTGGGAAGACAAGCCCCATAGACCGATCGTCCTGGGGTTGCCACGAATCAAATGCGTCCTTTATGTCAGCAAGTCCTCGCCCCCGTTCCTCACTCATATCAGAATTCAAACAACTCTGTCGCGACCGCGGCTGTCGTCGTCTCCGGTCCCGTGTTCGCTGGCATATGTGGAGGAATACTGAGCTGAAGGAAGCGAGCGGTATGCCAGTGGAGGGCCGTATCGATGACTCCCGTACTGCATACCACTCATATTGGCCCATCGCCCAAGGTGGAGCCAGTGAGGCAGTAGGTACATACTACGTACACGTACAAGAGCAACATTCACAAACTTGGACTCATTTCGCATAGCCGCCCCGCCTTCGGCAACTATTCATAGCATTCGAGGCATATATATATATGACTAACCGGCACCCAACCTAACGGCTTCTAGCATGATGACGATGAGTGACACAGCTGCGGATGCGCGGTGAGGTCTGAGTCCGCCAATCTTAACCTGACCTGCTAGTATCCCTTGGCCAGCAGCCACACGATATCGCCATAATTTGGAGCGGTTGAAATGGCTGCTCCGGTCCTCCTATCAGCAACGATCTGGTGTCGTCTCCTAGAAAGCCTGCTCTCCGAACCTAGCCCAGATGCCATAGGCGTTAACAAGAGACAGTCTGGCGTCTAGGGACACACCGGAAGGCATCGAGTGCCGCCGAGGCAAATCGTATCTCAGCCCCCCCCGGCGTCCTCTCGACGACCTGGAGATGTCTCAAAACTAGGTGGCGCATAATGGGAAAGGGGGGGGGGGAGCCAAGTTAGGAAAGGTGTGACTACATCACCATCTCTACCTACTCATACAACACAACACGCAATAGAATGTATGAGCAAGGGTATGAGCCCCCATCCATGTGAAGTTTTTTTCTTCCTAGTCAAAGACGCTCCTTTGCCGTTGGCCAATCGCGAGACGGCTGCAAACCTGGGACCGAAAAAAAAAAACCACGATGACTCAACTTAAGCTGGCCTGAAGGATAACTCGCAGGTTGCACGATCGGATCCCTATGGATCAGCCTGGCGCAAGCTCGCCATCGGCGCGAGACAATCAAGTTCTGCCTCGTTTTGTGCTGACTGCCGAAAGAGAGAACGGGAAAGAGAAAAGAAAAGCACTTCTTGTGTCAGGATGACTAACTCGGGGATGGTGATGATGTTGATGATGTTGATGACGACAGATCAGGACAGCGTAAACAGCATAATGAGATACGAGAGGGCTCGGAGCTCAGGAATTCCAGGCCTGCCAAGCTATTCTGACGAGATCAACTCTATCGTCCAGGAGTCTCCAAACGGACGACTGCTTACCAAGGAATTGGCCGCTTGAAATCGCACGCGCCTCCCAACGCGTGGTCCAAGTCGTGGTCGTGGTCGTGAGAATTACAATCAGATCAGCGTCTCATGATAATCGGCTTCGGCAAACCAACCTGTGCTAACCCATTAATTACCGCGCGCGAGCCGCTACGCCTGCTGTGCGGTTTTTTCTATTGGAATCGACCCTTCGTGCTCCGCTTTCTTCCGACGATTCCCATTCGATAGTCAGATGAACAATCTCGATAGGAGAAATCCCCTAGATTCGTCCGATCACTTGCCATCGACTTCCAGGGGTGTCCATCAAAAAAGCGCTCGGGATTTCTTAGGCTCCCGAGAACGAGTAAATTCTATACCGTGTACACAGAGGTATAGTCACGCTTACGCCAATTTGCTGAGAGTCGGCGCGAGAGAGCAGAGAGAGGCCCTCGTCTCGTCTCTTCGCTCATCCGTCGTCGGCATCTTATCGTGTCGCTACGGAAGGGTGTCGTGCCTGTGGACTTCGAGCATATTCCTGAGCCGTCGCTGTCGATACGAATGCAATACCTACCCGTCACATGCCAGCGCCCTTTGCAACTCACGTCTAAACTCCCCAACTCTATCCCCATCGTCTCCTCCAGCCACTCACTCTCCCGAGGAGTTTCAGAATGGTGTGTACCGAACGGGAACGAAGGTCACGTTGCGTAGGACATGGTGTTTTTCTGAGAGAGAACGCTGTCTATCTAGCCCCGCTGGGGACACGGCAGAGTCTATCATCCAATGATTCGGCGGCCGCAGGGAATATTTGCATATGCGCAGCCCAATCCTAACCCATGCCTACGGATCCGAACCAAGCTGCCTTCTCGATGGAGGAAGGGGTGGGAGGGTTGGCCTATGATACCCCAACGCTTGCGGTACACGCTTGTCTTTGCACAATCACTGGGCTTCTTCCCACATTCCCTCTCCCCGCCTGGGTTGAGTGTGTAGATGCCACATCCGAGACCACCACCGTTCCCTCTCTCTCCCCCCCTTCCCGCCCTTCGCACCCACGCCCTCCCTCCTCTTCTTTCTTTCCGCTCTTCTCTGGGGGCATATCTGAGTAAATACGCGATTACCATGAACAAGGCGGACTTCTGGCGCGTTGGCGGAGGTGTATAAGGTGCCCACGTTACGCGCACGCAGGTTTCCGAGGGGACAGAGATGCCTGTATGTCCCGTATGTAGTACCTAGGTACATACATACCTAAGTACACACGCCCATCAACAGAGAGCACACCCACACCACACGCACACACCCCGGTCACGGATCTCGCAACTTCTCGGGGGGCCCAGATTCAAAGGTGGGCTTGGACAAGCGCCATTTTCTTAATCTATGGGGAACATCCCCCAGGCTTCGCTGTCGCCGTCGCCGTCCCCACCTGAGAGCCATTGGGTGTCCCGTGACTGCTCGCTGTTGTCTGGGTGTCGAGGGAGCGGAGAGGCAACGACAGCAGGTTGGCATCCTAGGGAACACCGCCATTATCGTAGGCCTGAAATTTTGCGCGCCGATGAGACAGCTTTTGTCTTGGCTTTATGTCCGTCTTTCGAGAAGTGCGTAATCCGATCGTCTCCCTTCTCCTGTCTGTAGCAACATTACGGGGAGGGGGGTGACGGAGCCCAAATTGTCTTAGCCACCGCGTGTACCTCCTCACCTCTCTCTCTCTCTCGCCCCTTGCTCCGCCCTTCTCGCAGCCTTGCACCCTTTGGTCTCTCTCTCCATTGCCTTCGTTACACGTTGAGGCTTGGACTCCACAACTACGGACGACCTTAGAACAACAACTTATGGCTGCTGCTATTGCTGCGATCACCGGGTCTCACCACTGGACTTATTGGTCACTGGCTACTACCAGCTAACACTATGGTATGCTATGTGCCGCTCCCCCCTCCCCTTCTTTTTTCCTGGTAGGGGTTCCGTCCCTCTCGTATTTTCTGCTGACTTATACCTATACCTTACCTTACCTACCCTCCTTCTATGCGTAGATGTACAAACCCGACACGGCCCGATCAGGTAACATCTTGAATCGATCCACCGGCAACGGGGGCCAGCCAGGGAACCCCCACCTACCCAGATAAGAACTCCGAGAGCCACGGAGAACCTCTGGTCGCGATCGTCGCTGGTTGTCCGCGCGGCCGTCGAATCGGCCAGATGAGACGCTGCAGCGTTTGTTTCGCATCTGATGAATAAAGGGCGGTCTTTATTTCCCCCCCTCTCCCCTCCTCCCTCCCTGGATCCGATGCTGACGGGGACGCGCGTGGCCTGCCATGCCATACCGTACCATCTACCCGTATAGACATACCTACTACGCAGTAAACACAAGTGTGGGTGTGTTGGTACTGGTATGTAGGTATGTTGGCATGTATGTACACGCATACATCCAGAGACGGCATGCGGTTCTACATCGAGATTGATAAACATGCGAATGGGGAAATTTGGTTCTTTTACTTTTTTCCATTTTCCTCGCCCCCCCCCCTCCCCTGAACGAGCGTAGGCGGTAAATACCTAGATAGGTAATACGAGGTTGGTAATGTTGGATTTCCAATGTTGGGCGTCTGCGCCGTTACGTTGGCAAAGCCTATGCCACCAACCTGTCCCCTATACCCACCCACCCGTCCATCTGCCAGCCCGTCCCTGTACTGGCCAAGACACGGTGCGTGTCGAGCCAGCCCGTCTTGCACGTCTAAGACCCATGAGACTGAGCAGCGTCCTTCTTCGAAGGCTACGGACTTTGATGCCCAGCCAGCCTGCCCGCCTACCTGTCCGCCCGCATACGGCAGAGGCTCGGCCTTCTGTTGTATATCGGCAAATTGAGCGCATATCCGCCTCGATTCCTCCTCCTCCCTCCTCCTAAGCGCTCGTCTATAGAGTGATGGGGTGTGAGGAGACGAAGGCGAGAGCAGGAAGAGGGAGAGAGAGGGCGAGTGAGGGGGAGGGGGCGCCATACATCCCACCCATCCCCGAAATCGATCCGGTCCAGCTAGCCACTCGACGGGGTTTCCTAATTGCTTCTTCTCACGCCCGTACCCGTCATGGGGAAGAGTCATGCTCCCCGCGGACCTGCGATGTACCCACCCCATTTTGCGCTGCCTTTATCCCTCTGGGCTGGTTACCCGTGCCGCGACAGCACATAGCCGTGGGTAGGGTAGGCCCTCCGCCCATTATATGCGTAGGTATACCTATGTCCTGCGCGCCGTACCTTTTTCCTACCTTGGAGGTACTTACTTGCCTACCTCTTATATGTCTCTGCATGTAGGTATTCTATCTCGGCATGCCTGTATACCTGTATGGGTAGATGTAAGTATTCGTGTATGTAGGTATAGTAAGCCCCATGCCACCCTTATTTAATACCCGCATGCACGTACAGATGTAATGTGGTGTATGTACGTGCATGCACGACAACGGCTTATGGATCCGAGGGTGACCGGGCTGAGCGGCCGGAACTTCCTGCTGCCGTCGTGAGGCAGAGAAAGAGACAGAGGGGAGAGGGAGAGGGACAGAGGGGAGAGGGAGAGGGAGGGAGGGAGGAGAGGGGACAAGGTAGAAGGGCACGCACCGCACGCACTCGAACCGCGCCGCAGAGCCCGTTCTGATCGGAATCCTAACACCTACCTACCTATCACGCCTCACTGACTGCCCTTCGCTGGCACCCTGCCCTAGTCCTAGTAGGCAGCAAAGACACCCGGCATCCAGCAGCGAACGCTTACATACCTACCTACCCTCCGCGTGCGAGCCACGCTGAGCGGACCACGTCCTTCCTGTGCCTTGAACCTGCCCTCCCCTCCCCCCTCCCGGTAGACGGCCGCGCCGGCGAGGTGCATTGCGTTTTTAGAAATACGTAGGTACACGACGCAGCGGACGGGCAGGCGGTTCCAGTTACGCGCTGGGCAGGAAAGTAGGCGAGCAGGCACGCAGAGGACGACGTCGTAGCCGCGAGGGCTAGACCGCGCACGTGAAATTGCACGCACGCGTAGACGTCCATCCGTACACACACATACCTACACACGCAGCCGAGTATACATGTGCGTATGTGTGTGTGGGACGGCCGGCTATCCACGCGGGTATACGGTGTTCCCGCGGCCGTCGAAGAAGACCGGCGTCTCGCTATGCCCGGGCCGCTCTGGCTGCCTCTCTGCCTCCCTGCCTCCCTGCCTCTCTGGCTGCCTGCCCTGCCTGCCTACCTACTCGCGACACACATGCGCACCCGGACTTAGACGCGACGCTCGCCCCGGCTCGCCTGCTGTCAGGTTAGGGGGTAGGTATGCGTACGCACTAATCTGCCTACTTATTAGGTACACCGACGAGGGGGGAGATGGCGAAGTAGCGAGACCGGCGCTTACCCCTTCGGCAGCGCAGCACATCCCTAGGTACCTAACCTAATACCCATCTAATACCGACCTACCTCTCATACACTTCTACATGGGTAGGTAGGTAGATACGAGCCCAGGGTCTTCTCGCCTCACGCCAACAACCTCGGCCCTTCCTCCCCCCATCTCTCTCTCTCTAGGTACATATCGCACCCGTGGCGATGACCGCGGCGATCTAGACGCACACGTAGAAGACAGTCCGCGCCGCGACCGGTAGTATCCATCTGCCGTGAGATGGAGATAGAGAAGGGGGAGGGAGAGGAAGAGGGGGGGGGGGGGGGCGGGAACGCTCCCTCTCTGACTTCTCGTCATCCTTCTTCTTCTCCAACGCCACATTCTCTTTGATAGGGTGAGCTAGATCTCCGTAATACGTACCTACACTAAGCAAACTCCTTCCCCCTCCCCCAAAAGCCCTAAAGCTGAGCAAGTCGCACACAACTTCGCGCCCCCGTGTGTCATTGGCGAGAGTTGGGCGCGATCGCAAGATCGTCGCGTGCTTTGCGAAGTGAGAGAACCCCCGGGTTCTGACTCGCTAGCTCTCTCTCTCTCTCTGTGTCCCCTTTCTGGGCATGTGAGTAATTGACACACACACACACCGGGGATAGAGAGGAGGGGGGTGGGTGGCTGGACCATCCGTGCCAGCGCGTTTGGATCCAGCCTATAGGTAGGTTATAGGCTCTAAATTCTTATTAGGAGGGAGGGGTAAGGTAGGGTAGGATGAAGGGGGGGCGGTGTTGAGACCCCTACCAATGTGCGTAGGTAGGTAGGTACCTATAGATAGGTAGGTTATCCGCCTCTTATTAGGTGGGTGTAGGCTATCCCCGACATCCCCCATCCACGGGTTCTCTTTACGTAGGAGGTAGGTACCTACGACGGAGTGCATCCATCCATCCATACCTACCCACGTACCCTCTATCACTGCTGGCCTACCTACCTACGTAGTGGTCAATAGAGGAGGCTAGAGGGATGTAGGCATACACTGAAGCCGGGTAGGGGGTGGCTTATCCCCGAGCTGGCAAAAGGCGCCTAGATGCGATAGGTATTATTATTAGGTAGGTAGGTTACCTGGGCGGAGGGGCGGGTAAGCAGCGTCGAAGGGGGGGGAAATGCGGTGACAAGCTGCGAGGAAGCGCGCGCGCTGGCGGACGGACCCCTCAGCCAGCCCCGGCCCACAGCCTCGCCACCTCCTTCTGCCTCCGCCTGCCTAAGGTTGCTTGCCCTGAACCCCTGCTCGGCTCCGATCCTTACGATACGGGTAACGTGGCGATAGCGCGGGTAAGATGGGATGAGGCGGGATAGGATAGCCTCGCACCACCCCTACCTACCTACCTTACTCATCGCAGGCCGGGGGGTGCATCCCTGGTCCGGCGGACGTAGAGTACCTACCTAGGTAGAGAGCCTCGGGCACGCGGGCGGGCGGGCGAGGTTGGAAATCCTCAACCGCGTCGTAGCGCGCAGTGGGCGGACGGTCATACGTATGGTCGGTGTGCCTAGCTTATTTGCACCGGTAGGCGGCAGGTAGGTAAATTACTCACTTACCTACCTACCAGCCCGGAGGCGCGCCATGGGGCGGATTCGCGAGCACGCTGATGGTCGTGGACGTCCCTCGCACACTAGGTACCTACCTACACACTAAGTATACACGCACAAACGCGCAAAAAGATAGGCGTACCTAGACAGAGAGAGAAAAAAGGGGAGAGAGGTAGGTATAGAACGAACCACATGACCTCCGCGGCATGCGGGAAAGCAAGCCCTACCTACCTACCTACCTACCTCTTGCGACCCGCCCTGTTGCGGCGCAAGCCCGTCGTAGGCAGCTATACCTACCCACCACTTCCGCCCCCCTCCTCTCTCTCTCGGCGGAACCTCACTTAGTCGACCGACGGACCAGGACGTCATACCGAGCGCCTCTCGCAGAGCGGCACGTGAGCGCCGACAAAGGAGCAGAGAGCACAAGGGTACCTCGCTCGCTCGGTAGCCGGTTGGGCTCGGCCGGGCTAGGCTTAACTCCCAACGGGTATGGCCAGTCCTGTCTACGTCCGAGCTCTCTCTCTCTCGCTTGCCTGCTGACGACAGACGAGCCGATCGGTCCACCGCGGGCTAGTGGGGGGGGGGGGGGGGGGATCTGTCTGATCTGAAGAATTTTTCCCTCGTACTTCCTTTCCCTTCCCTTTCCTTTTCCTTTTCCCCTTCCTCCTCGCTCCTTGTCTTTCCTAGACTGAAGGGGGAGGGGGGAGGGGGCGAGACGCGGTAATCTGCGGGGGGAGGCGGTAGGAGGATGACTGGCTGCGTACGTGGCTCGGGCTAGACGCTCGACGATGGCGGGGATGATGACAATGACCACGATCATCGTGATCAGCGCCCAGGTATATCGTATCCTCGCACCTCACACAAGCGGCGGCGGCGGCGGCGGACTCTCCCTCTCTCTCTCTCTCTCTATCGTGCGCAAGTCCGCCACGGAGGCGATATCGGATCCTAGAGCCTAGGACCTGGGGCATAGGGCAAAGGGGAAGCTGAGGGCCCTCGAGCGTCTCGTCATCGTTTCGCCGCGAGTGGGTGAAGGTGGGTCATCGCATGGCCCCTTCTCTTACTCTGCTGCAGCGCCAGGGGTGGCTTGCGACGACAACGACGACGATGATGACGAGGGGATAGGTTGTTTCCGTAAGCGTGTACGCAGAGGGACGGAGAGGGGCGGGGATGGACGGATTGGCGGATGTACGTATACGTGTGCAGGGCGGTATGGCTCAGCTCTCCTACCCCCCCTTATTGGTAATGCCAAACTATCTGCCTAATGACCGGGCTGATTCCGTGTAGCTTGGGCGTGGGCGTGACCGTTCCCGTGCTCATGCCTACCCACATCATCAGTCATCACCGTCGCCGTCGTCGTCGTTCGTCTTTCGTCGTTCGTTGTTCGTTTAACGGGCGCAAAGGGGCGAGTCCGTTCCGTCTCTCCCTCCTCCCGGCCTGCCTGTGCCCGGGTCTGTTCGACATCCAACCTCTCTCTACCTACCCACCGGCTTGCCACTCCTAGACGAATGCCAGACAGTCCGAGTGAGTAACCGGCGGGCAGGATGGCGTAGGGCGACCCCTGCGGCGGTCCACCAGCGACGGCATGCTTCGCGCGAGGATGAGTGCCTCGCCAGATCCTAATCTCCCGACGACGGACGAGGAGGGGGAGGGGGGAGGGGGCTGGTCGGCCTGTGACTCACAACGGAAAAGAAAGGGGAGGATCACGGCTGGAGAACCTAGAGGTGAGATCGGGTTTGGCGGGACAATATCGCACAGTACGTACAGTTCGCAAAAGAGAAATTCCCTTGCCCGTCTCACAGCGAGGTCCCAGATGCCGACAATACGTAGTTAGTCAGCGACGAACATACCCGCATGCAGCTACCCACACCCGCTCTCACTCTGTTCGAATACGGCGGGACCTGTGAGACTCCTGTGGGAGTGTGTGTGTGCGTGTATGAAGGAGTGAAACGGGAGAGGGGGGGAACACACTTAGTGTCCCCTTTTCTCTCCCCGGCTGACTCACGCCGAATCCACGCCAACCAGCCAGCGAGAACCTGCACGGACCGCTGCTTCGGCGGCAGAGGGAAAAGGAAAGGAATTCTATCGAATTCAATACTTCCTTTATTCTGATTGTGTCGTGATCGTGCCTCTCAAGCCCCGGCGTGACAGGCAAGCAAGCACTGTCACTCTTACTTAATAACAACCGTACGGAACTGACACCATGATAATCCTAGTCCCCGCATGCCTAATAGCCGACGGCGACGACGAGCCATCGTCAACCGACTTCCTCTACCACTCCGCCCTCGGCAACCTCCAACAGGTTGCCTGGTTGGATAGGTGAACCAGGCACTGGGCATCTGTGTAAGTGCATAAGGTAAACTGCCTTCTTATCTACGTACCTAGATAGGTGACTAGACGCGAGAGGGAATCGCGACATATTAAGTGGTCTACAAGTATTAGTCCACATGTACCGTAAGAATTACGCACGTCTATAACTATGGTCATAAAACATATAAACCTAGGTATAGGAACCAAGACAAGGCCCCGTGAGCGCCATAGTTGTCAATAGAAGTCTAACTTTGAAGGTAATTTGGATCGAAGGGACGGGGAATTAGACAATACTGCCATTTAACAGTAAGCAATACCATGTGTCGAATCGGGGGTGAAGCCCAAGTAAATTGCCTTGAAAAAAAAGTCTGGTGAACGGAGTGAATTAATCAGAGATTCCTGACTCTATACACAATGCGCCCCCCTCCCCCCTCTAGCAGCTATCTACATAGAGCTGCCCTTTCATACTAAGCAACTGAGTCGTCTTTAGAAACTGCGGTTTGCTATGAAGCTGCGGGCTTTCTCAACGATGCAGAACTACTGAGAGGGGTTGAGACGACAACAGATCTACCAGAATTTGCAAAATAGTCGGTTGAACCAACCACATTTACCACTGCTCCTCCTTTTCGTCGTCGTTGGCACCCTCACCCCAGGTTCCGGTGCCCCAACCATCGCCTTCAACATCTCCGTCACCCACTCCCTCGCCATCACTAGCCTCGCTATTGTCATCTTCGATCTTGAAGTTGGCTGGATCGACGCCCTCGGGGATGTACTCCCGGAGGAAGTCGGGGACTTCTTGCTTTGTCTCCATCAGAGTCATGACAAGCTGCTGAGCGATGGGCTCGTCGCGGTCGGTGTAAAAAGATGTTGCGAGGCCCGTAAATCCGATCCGGCCCGTTCGACCTATCTTCAACGTTAGGGGCTCAAGCCGTCATACCGCTGCTACAACAGCTAGTGTACTGCTTACCAATACGGTGAATGTATTCCTGGATGCCGCCGTGATCCATGCTCGGGAGGTCATAGTTGATTACGTGCTTCACGTTGCGCACGTCGATACCACGGGCAGTCACACCAGTCGTGATGAGAACAGGCGACTTTCCACTGCGGAAGGCCCTCATCGCATCCTCTCTCTCACGCTGGGTGCGGTCAGAATGCATCGAAGTGCACGGCCAGTTTCTCTGGAAGAGATAGTCGTCGACCTCGTCTGCCGTGCGCTTATTATTGACGAAGATGATTGTTCGGCCGGGCGGGGCCGAAACGATGCGGTCGTGGAGGGCCTGGTTCTTCAGGTGCGGCAACACGAAGATGACATCTTGCTTGATATTGGCATGAGTGCTGCCGATACGACCGACACGGATACGGACGTGCGACTCGGACAGATGTGATTTGGCTAGCTTTCGGACGGGCGCAGGGAATGTGGCCGAGAAGAGCATGTATTTCACATTGCCCTCATCTTGTTCTGCCCTTAACATTAGCGGCGCGTCTTAACGTACCTACAATAGGGGCGTATAAACTTACCTCCACCAGACATGATCTTGTTGAGCTCGACCTGCCAGTCCACATCAAGCATCTCGTCGGCTTCGTCGATCACCATATACTGGATTCGGCGAAAACTCAGCACATCCGACCGCTCCATCATATCCACGAGGCGGCCCGGGGTGCCAATGAGAATGTCGCAACCGTTCTGGAGCTGGACTCGCTGCTCCTGGTGGGGTCCGCCACCATATACAACGCATGGACGAAGCATGGTACGATAACAGAATTTGCGTGCTTCGTTGAAGATCTGAATTGCCAACTCTCGGGCCGGACAGATGATCACGACAAGTGGCTCGGCTCGGACTGGTCGGGCAGTTCCCTCCACGCGCTCCTTGACGCTGGGGCGCGGAGCAGCAAGTTTCTTGGCCTTGCCCATCAAGTGACTTAAGATTGGCACGAGATAAGCGGCGGTCTTTCCGGAGCCTACGATAGAAACGTCTATGTCAGCGGGAGGGGGCCCATATAGTTGCAATGTTTGAGTAGACTCGAGATACTCACCAGTCTGGGCGATCGCGATCAAGTCATGGCCTAGCTTGATAGCGGGAAGTGCGTACTTTTGGATCGGTGTAGGATCCTTGTAACCGGCCATCTCGACATTCTTCAACATGACTGGGTGAAGGCCGGCTTCCTCAAATTTCCAGATGGGACGGATACGCGTGATACCCTCCTGAGTGACGTTAATCTCGGCGATGCTGGTATGGTTAGTCTGGCGTCGTCGCGTTATATTCTCCGTGAGGAACGTACGCAGAGAAGTCAAGGCCGGCGCCTTCTCGCTGCTCAACGGAGCCGAAAAGCTGCTTCTCAAGCTCAGGAATCTCGGGGCCAACCTCGCCCATCTCGCCATCCCACTCATACACCTGGGCGCTGCTTCCCCACTCGCGGTTAACATCCGACTCAGTGTAGTCGTAGGGCACGGGATCGCCCCAGCCACTGGGAGGCCGAGAAAGCTTTGGGACTTCAGAAGCAGAAGGTGCAGCACCCTCAACAGCAGGTGGAGGGGCATCCTGGGTGGTGGATGGAGCAGCAGGTTCCTTAGGCAGGGCTGCCTTCAATTCGGCCACACTCCAGTCATCCATCTCGGTCGAGGTTTGATGAATTGACGAGTTGTTTCGTGAAGTCTGGAAAGAAGTTAGCTGGTTAGCCCGGGCTGAAGACCTATGGGCTACTGCTCTTGAGGGTTGTTGAGAAGCATGAATCCAAAGGATGGTGATGAGAGATCGAGAAGTTGGCTGTGTGAGCTCATGGGGGTAAAGGGCCACTAGGGTTTAGCAAAGGAAAACGCGTTTGTCTGCGTCCCAGATGAGATGACAACAAAGTAAGTACACAAATAGAAGGTGTGTGATAGATTGGCTCACTGGGCGAAAAGGACCAGCAATCGCACAAACCTGGTCGGCCGGGGATCTTGTGCGTGTCCAACACAGGGCTGAAGGATGCAGGTTGGTAAGCTGGTATGGTGTATCAAGGGTAAAAACATAGCACTGGGCTCTGTAGTAGCAAGAGGGGTGAAGTAGGCCACAGTTAGGAATAGACAGAGTAGAGGAGGGGTGGTAACGACGTTGTTGTCGCTGGGATGACTCATGCTGGCTGTGTGATACTTACCTGACACCGGGAAGGGTGCTTGATTTCAAGTGAGTAGGCGGTTGGGATTGTCGGCACACAGATTCTCCCGGGCTGCAGCCTTGGGGTGCTCGGATGAGAAAGCTGTTCTGGCAAGGTGAACAGCGAGAGGAGAGGGGGAGAAGACGGGGGTGATCGCGGGAGGAGAGGAAGCGAGAGGCAGGTGGTTGATAAGAGGACCCTATTACCTAGAATCCTGCCAAGTGCATCAGCTACCAGGAGTAAGCTAGCAGCGTCGGGGTTGCCTAGGTCGATACTGGGCGGTATCGAGGGTAAATAAGGTGAACGCGATACTGGGTGTCGCTATCACGGACATCTGTTTATAGGAGAGAGAAGGGGAGGCTCGGGCGGGAGAAGGGGGGACGGAAAGATGACGTCTGGCACGTCCAATATGCTCTTGCCTCGGGTGGACGCGGAGCACCTTCCATATTAGCTATTGCATATACTACCAAGGTACTTACGTCTAGGAGGCAGGAGAAGGAGGCAGGTAGCTAGATAGGAATTGTACTTGCCTCCTCGAGGGCAACTGCACATTGCTACCTCAGCCGAAGCGTAGACGACAATGTTGAATCCCCCTTATATTCGAGGACCTGCCTACCTAGACCTACCTACCTAGGTACCGGAGGTATCTGCCTCCAAACCTGCCTGGAGGTAGGTACGAAATATTGCATATATAGGTATATATATAGGTGTATATATATGTCCGGATGCCTTTGGTAGGTACCTACCTATCTACCTATGTATGTATCTACCATTGAGTAAGTAGGTATCGAGGGTAAGTGGTGGGTGTGTGTAAATAAGGGGTAGGCATCTACATAGGTAGGTAGACAGGCAGGTATGTAATAATAGTATGTAATAATAGTATGTAGTAATATATAGCTCCCTTTGGGGCCACGCCTGCCTGGCTTACTCGCCTCCCATCTCAGAAGACAGGCGTGATCCAGACACGAAATCAGGGCCGGGATGGGAAAGGACAGCCAGGTACTCGAGAGGCACGCCGCTTCCTCTGCCCCGTACGTGGTAACAATAATATATTACAGCGGATGATGGCAATTAGTAGGTTAGGTACCTACCTCTATTGGCAGTTCGTTGGTGGTACCTAGTTACGGCGGTGCTACAGGCGTCACCCTGTCAGGAGAGAGAACGAGGCACCCTTCATCGTAGGCTTCTTCTTGTTATACGAGACTGCCCTAGAGGCCGTCCCCTATTCGGTTACGCGGGATCATACCGATGGGTCTTCTATAATATCGTCCTGCCTTCCCCGAGGTGTTGTAGCTCCTGGCTGCCAGACTTCCCTCGGCACCTCTATGTTCAAGTCGCCAATCCCCAGCATCTCGTAGGATCCAGCATGGGCGGCCGAATTATCAGTCTGTCTAGCGCTGTCTCGCTGCCGATATCGTCGCACCCAGCTCGAGATGGGACACTTCGCAAGGGGTCGGATACGCACGCAGGAATCCTTGGACAATTCGAGAAACCTGGGGACATATTTAACCCAGAAAGCCCAGAGCATAGGTGCAGAGCCTACCGCCAGGCCCACGGAGTTTTCGACGTCGCTGTTAGAGACACTTAGCCCGTTTCCCTTAGCGATTAAGACGGTCAAACGAGAGTGCTTACAACATAATGTCTGCGGCAACGACATTGGTAGTGCCTGCTTTGTAATATAGAGACACTGTAGAGGCAGCTATACCGCTAGAGACTAGAGTTACCTAGAAGTTCCGAAACGAGAGTTGCGGTTCGGATGGACACCTTGGAAACTTGGCGAGAAATCGAACGTACAGTAAGCCTGAGAAGAAGACGACGTAAAGGCCAATCTTCTTAGGTCGGGGAAGTTGAAGGCGGAAGATTATAGGCAAAGGAAGGGAAAGAATTATTATATCGGTGGTGACAGATACGATGCCGGATACCGCATTAGTCATTACGACCGCTCGAGCGCAGGGGACAAGCGACGCCTCGGCGGCGACGTCGTCGAGGGGGCACCCGACTAGGGTAAAAGCCAGCGAGCCAAAGTATACCAGGGCAGTTATAACAAGCATGGCGTACGAAGAGTGCCGCATCCACCGATGGACGCCGAAGAGCCTTAAATAGAGGAAGAAGATGGATGCTTTTATGGACCACGTGGTGAGCTGTGTGAAGACTTCGATGATCACTCCGGACTGCAAAGACACCGTATTAGCATTAACCGTGGGCTAAAATACTAGGAATTCATCACGATCGGCCCCGTTGCTCACCTGAAAGTGTTGGTCGACGGAATAGCTCGGGTTCGACAGAGCTAATATTCTCATTATACTCAACACTACGCCCATTGAACGTTTCCAGCTGACCCTTTTGGCTGGGGGGGGTTGGTGCCTTACCCCTGAATTCTACACCGTTGAGCGCAGAAGTCGTCGTCAAGAAAAGCGCGCCCAAGATCGAGGTATCTAGAAGGTTTTAGCTTGGCCCAGCATGTTCACAACAATCGCTAATAGGAGAGGCTCAACACACAGTCGTCTATGCCCAGCCTCTGTTGCTGTTTGAAGTCGACAAAGCATCGTATCGAAACGAGAAAAGCGGTGGTCGTCACAAGAGTTATTTCTATTCCTATCAAAACTTCAAATTCGGCGAGAGACACGGAAAAGTCCGACATGCTAGGATCGAGAGAATAAAGGGCAGATACCGTTCTCCAGGGCTCGACGTCGACCGCGGGGTGCTCAGAGAATCAACGTCGCAGTCTCTGTGCTCTAGTCGGTAAGCCGTAGATCTAACCGCTGTGTTGTACGCGAGGTCGCCTCGAAGTGTCTGGCGGGGGTTCGAGCTTGATTGGCAGGGCAACAAATAATAACGGGAGGAGAGGGCCTCAGGACTTAGTATTAGTAGAAAGATGGTCATGAACGCGCACCCCCTATTCTATTTAAGGAACCGAGAAACTGCCTGGAGAGCGAGAGGTGGGGGGAATCTAACACCCACTGGTCATATCTCGGTGTTTCGTACATCAATACGGTGATAATACAAATCTAGCAGCGAGGTCAGACGTGGTTATTATGTAGGCTGGCACATACTATACTACGCCTGTAGATCTTCAACCGTTGTGGCCTGGTATTAGTCGGCTTACCGTCTGCAGACTACCCTCGAACCCTACCTGTACGACACCTAACGTCCAATCTACTGTCATTGCAGGCCTGCGAGAGGCCATGACCTTAGCTTGACGGGCGCATAAATCCTCAGGGTACCATTAGACTTCTTCGTTTTCATTTCGCAACAGGCTCGGACCTTATGGCACCGGAGTGAGACCGAGGCCGGACGGCCAACTGGCTCCAAGAACACTACCTAGGGCCCCGGGACCGAGTTTCGAATGGTCTGCGTTCTCCGAAAATCGCAGGTTAGTGTAATGATATAATGCCAGTAACCCGGTGGAGATCTTGAGATTTCTTTGTGGATATACCTATATTCCAACAAGTAGCTTCGACTCTTCATAACAGAAATTACATACCTAGGTATAACCGCTCTCCTCCGAGCCGCTTCTTGGACCCCAGTAGGAGTTGGTTGGGGTTTGCCCAGGAAGAAGGGGGGATAAGACCGGTCAGCGGCATTCGCCATCCACCCTCTCCCCTCTCGTGGTGGGGGTTTCCTCCGGTCCGAATTCTTGAAGCAGCGCCCGGAGCCTTAACATCACTTACGTATTTCCGTTGCTTGCAGAAACCGATACATTCGAGGCCAGCTCTTGTCCCTTTCTTGTACGGCGTTTTCACACGTGGATATTTCCTCATAATGCACAAGAACCCATGCAACCGTTGCACCTGGGAAAGACTAGAAGTATTAACGTATTGACGCTTAAGTGAAAGGGAGGCTATGAAGTGCAATAAGATTCCGAGTAATATAGTGGGCCGCAACCTGGCTGTCCATTCCGTTTCTTAAGTTGACTTCCTTAGCTGGGCAGTAAGCAATCGGGATGAGTTGGAAATCGTCCCGTTGACACAACATGACTGGTAATACCTAATCTATAATCCAGTTGTAGACCGCTACAAGTCTGTCGACGAGAATAATCAACTATGGGATAAAAGTCTAATCAACTCTTTCATATATCCATATATATTAGCTCATCAAGGCTCCTATTGCGACTGCTCTTCGCCGTAGAGCATCATATGACGCAATTTGGGTACCGCGGGACAAATCTAGGGCCGTCGGCAGGGTCGCGGGCATCTATCTACATGACGTACCCATCCCACAAGCCCTGGTCCTCGTCATCGAGCCGCGCGCCGCGCTCATAGTCAGCCATACCGTCCCTCAGGACCTGGTCGAGAGTCGCCGCCGTGCGGCCGGCCGCGCCGCCCTCACGCTTGGCCGCATCGACGCCCGCGTCCACGGCGGCCCGGAAGCGCCGGTCGAAGACGTCGCGCCGGTCCTCGCGCGTGCGGTACGCCTCGCCGTCCTCGTCGCGCGCCGGCTTGAACAGGCCAAGATATCCGAACGGGTCCGACGCACGCGGCGCGCGCGCGATCCCTTCGAACCAGTCGCCGGGTCTCCACGCAGCCGGCGTCCCTGCCCGGTGCCCCGCCTCCAGGAACTTGGCTAGCACGAGCATCTGTCGCGGGAAGGACTGCCCGTACTTCTTGGCGCCAAATGTCGTCCGCGGCGCCGACGTCCACCCACCCTTTGCGGCCGTCACGGTCGGTGCCGGCGCGCCCGTCGTCCACCACCCCAGCACCGACACAAAGTCCTTGAGCGGCTTGACCCAGCAGCCGGCGCCGGACACTACGTCCTCGGCGGCGACGTCGAGCAGCCACTCCAAGTAGCTGAGGCCGTCATCCTTGACCTCCTGCGAGATGTTGGTCATGGCGCCGCGGATGTACAGCATAATGCGCTCAACGTGGGGCCGAACCTCATCCGCGGGCAGGTGTCGCAGCAGCCGGAGTAGTTGGCCGCGCACGGCGCCCGACGAGTCGGACATGATGGGAAGCAACTTCTGTAGCAGATTCGAAGTGCCGACAGGATTCATCGGCGGGTTCGTCGACAGCTGGCTTGCGAGGTACGACAGAGCATCACGGCGTTGGTTATCGGCACGGGAGGTGGTGAGAGAGAGGTAGTGCTTGAATCTGTCTACGGGATTCGGTGCATCCTCCGCCAGCTGCTGCTGCAAGACGATAGCTAAGACATTGAATCAGGATATTGCGCTTCAAAGGATAAAATACTGGTTGTCTCGATACCTTTGGATCTGAAGCTCGTATCTGTGAAGTTAGAGGCCTTCGGCTTGGCCTTGCCTACTTTTAACTTGGGCTTCTGGAAGTCCTTTCTCTTTTCCTTCTTCTTCTTAGCGCTGGAGCCCATCTTGACTCGACCATTGGGACAAGCGAGACTCAGTACAAGGAAGTCTCCTTTTCCTTGCGCCGGACCAGTGGTGCGATATTAAGATCGGACTTGGAAATAGGTTGGTACTGATAACATTCTGGGATTATCTCTTGCTGATCTAACTTTTAAGCGGTGACTAACGGCAGAATCTTTCCTGCCGTATTGGAGTACCTAGGTAGGTACCCACCTAGGTCGACTGTGTTCATGTGTGGCGCATTTGGTAACGAGCCTCTGTGGCTGAAGCTATCGCTCTATGAGATACCCAGATAAGGCATGCTCAGATAAGGCGCCTGTTCAGATCTCCTCTTAACAACCAGAGTCAACAAACCAAATCGCAATCGTCAACAAGACGAGCATCAGCTCACACCCCTCCATAGCGAAGACGAACCTCCCGTTAAAGCCGCAAGCGTGAGATACTAAAGTAAACCATAAGAGAGGCGATTCCAATCCTAGACCATGTCAGAGAGACCACAGGTGAGCTTTCACCCTCTCCTCCACCTTTTCTCTCGATCCAACTTGCATGGGATGCCGCCCACCAGATATCTACCTACCTCCACGGCCCACGACGACGACCCCTAGAAGTAACTCCCCGCCGTACTAACCCGGCACTGGCAGCAGCCCTCCGCCGCCTCCGCCGCGGCCAACGCGGACAACGTAGACGAGGCGCTGCACCGTATGTCGAAGAAGCCTGGCGTCAAGGGCTGGCTGATGCTGGACCGCGCGGACGGTACACTCATCAAGCACAGCAGCCAGATTGCCACCGTCCGGCCCGCGCGGTTGTCATCCGCCGCCGCCGGGGGCTCCAACGGCCTCGGCGGCGACAGCGCGCCGAATAACGACCTCCCCATGAGCCCGACCGTCGCTAGCGGCTCCTTTTCATCCGACATCGGCTCTGGCACCACACCCGGCGCTGGGGCCGCAAACGACGACGCGCAGGCCGCTAAGGAGCTTGCCGGCCTGGTATGGAGCCTGGTGAGCGTGGCGGGGAAGATGGTTGACGATGTTGATGAGGAGGTAGGTCGATTCGTTGCTCCCCTTGTAAACCAGCGCCCAGGTTGTTGTTGTTGGGGGGGGGGGGGGGGGGGACAAAGGAGGGAGCGAATGCTAATCATATTTTCCCTTGCCAGGACGAGATCAAGCTCCTCCGCCTACGCACCAAGAGGCAGGAATTCGTCGTTGTTGTGGAGCCCAAGTACCTCCTCATCCTCATTCACCACACACCTCCGATCTGATCTGTCGAGTTGAGTTCCCTCCAGGGACGGAGGAGAGATGGCCCTCAGCCGGACTACTAAATGGGCCGGCCATCAAACTTCCCCCTCACGCTCTCCTAAGCAACGGTCTTCGAATCTTCTTCCCTTGTCTTTCCGAGTTGGCATTACGTGTATGGTGTACATACGGGGGCGTTAGGGCGGCGTTTTGGCCTGTAGAAAAAAACTCATGATACCCAAGATCGATTGGTAGGAACACAGGATAGCGAGAAGAAAGGGGGGAGGTTTCACGATAGCGATTTGCTATTAGTTCGGTTTGGTGAATGCGTCATCGCATGCCATGTGCGAGCCGGCAGGGAATCATATGTGTATATCTCCGTCGTTGCATATACATACACACCTAGGGTATACCCGTTGAACAATTCTGTTTATTTGATATACCTATAGCATTAACATAATACTGTTAGATTGAAGCAATGGTGGCGTTTACGTGAGCTAAACGACGGTTCACACAGCGATGAGTCTACGTCCTCTAGAGGAGCTTGAGGGCCCACAAACCCCTTTTCTTCTTGCCACAACCGCCGCCGGATTAAGGAACCGCCCAGTTTGGTGGCGGGTATCCAACATGAAAACCTTCAAATCTCCCTATGATTTCTATCTGCGCGGAGCCGTAGTCGCGTTCTAGCGAACGCCAAGTCGAGTCTCACCACTCGTGTCGTACTGATGTTTCGAAAACAAGGTAAATCCGTGCATGCTTCGGCATGTCTTTCTCTCCTCTTTTGTTTTCTCTCTCGAATCCGTCGACGGATCTCTCGCACACGTAGGCGAGGAGACGGATCGACCATTGACGCGATGGTAGTCCCATGCCTCTCTAGCTACCACAATGGGTTTCTTAGGCGAGAGAGGCAGGGAAGGAATCTGCGAGACAGAGTGTTCTCATCGTTTTGAGTTCGCGAGCGGGGGTGACACCTGTGAAAGCAGCTAGGCGACCCTCCAGCCACTCTCTTCACGGCTTCCATGTTGATATTGCTGGCACATGTGACGGGTCGTGAGCTAGCATCGGGATCATCACCGTCATCATTGTTATGCGAGCTATAACTAGGCCGTCGACGGATTAGGTGCTGAGGAAAGAATCAAAAGTACCTAGCGGTCGTGTTTGGAGCGAGAAGTACACCGCCAGGGACGGAGGCGTGCTGAATCAGTGTGTGAAACCCCTAGCCGCGGACCCATACTCCCGGCGTTGAAGATCGATAGATGGAGGGACAGGCTTAGCTATAGCGCCGCAGCAAGACGATAAGCGCGAGAGGTAGGATCCCGACATTCGGGCGAGTCGGGCGCGTAGAATTGCGCCTCCTTGATAGCCTCAACTAGTGAGATCTGTGGCTCGGAGCCTCGCCGAGATGCTTTGTATCGGAGGCCTCGCCTTGCACGCGGTTGTAGGTAGGTAGGTAGCTATGTGTGCGTGTTCCCTGTGCCCTATGTGCATACATACATTGCATCGGAAGCTCCTCGCGAGCCGGCGCGACTGCGGTGGATGAAACGTGTCTTGGCTCTCAGAATGTGTAGTAGCGAGACCGCAGCGCAGGCCCGAGGTCGAACAGCCGTATCATGCAGTCGCGTGCAGCATGGCGCACATGTTGCTTTCAGCCTCTTTCCCGCCGGCTTCAGCCACGCTTGCGACCCTCCCTGCCTCTCATCACATCACCACGACCATCCGCATCTCCCGAGGCCTGTCGCGTCGGATTGTGCCAGTTCCGGCCCGCTGTCCTGTATAGCCTCAGTCTGAGGAGGGGCAAAGCCACAGGCCGCTGGGTTGATATCAGGGAATGAGTCTGGCGAGAGAGGGTATCTCGGACACGCGCATGCATAGGACAAGCCCGCTTGCATTGCCGTGATTTGAGGACTACTTGTCTTACAGTAGCGGGATTTTGTGTGTGGGACGATGCATCGGGCAAGCCTGCTTGCTGCGTGTGTAGGCTGCCGCCGACGCGTTCCTGCGTATCCAGGCTGACCGACCACTGTTATACAGGGCCTTCCTCAGGATGGCATTTACGGGGCAGATAACTCGGCCGGTCGATAAGCTGACAACTGAGGCCTTTTTGCATATCCGGAGAGCCTCGTCCAGCAGTGAGATTCGGGTCCAACTTGACAGATGTTTCAGAGGAGGCAGGCTGACCTGCCCACAAGACGTACCCATCTCGGAATAAAAATACCTACAATTCTACAATACCTCTTCTTCGGTACCCAATTCTCACACCTGTATAGGATGCTTAGGATGGTATACCCAGACGTACCTAGCAGCAGTATGAAACCCGCCCGAGCTAGGACATCGCTCTGTAAATTAGTGACGAGACGCAACCAAAGAGCGGGATTGATACCACGACCCCATAACAAGTCATTACCGACCGAGAGGGGGGAGATGACTCAATAATTCATTTCACTGCCACGGTAGGAGCGCAAAAACAACAACAGCCGAATTCGCCGACGACGTCCTTTGACGAGAGTGTGTAGGTTGAGGATCTCAGCGTTTCAGCTGATGTTATTCAGCACGTCTTATATAGATTAACGTAGGTATACGTTGGCGTATCTGGCCGTACCAGACTGAAGCTCGAAATAGGCAGGATAATTTATTTTATTCAGCCTCGGGCGGAAGGTATACGTCGCGTAAACACGGCGCAGCACCGCGCTCGATCAATGAGCGTGTTTGTTGTGAAATTCGAGGACCGAGTTGGACAGAATTCGAACAACTGTCGTAGGCTTGACACGTTTCGACGTTTCATATAGAAGTATGTCGCAATAGCGATAACGGGACAGTCACCCAGGTCCAGAGAGCAGCTCGGGGCCGTCGGCTGGATCCTCCAGACACCATGGAAGTAGCATGCTTCGAGAAATGCTGCTAAGTGGAACACAGACGTCAACCGCGTCACGCAGAGCGCCCACGCAGAACTGACGGCTTGAAACCAGCTGCTCGGCCGACGTCCCGACGGAGGTGTAAGAAGACATACCGCATTGGGTTGCGGTCGGTGTGGTTGTCCACACAAATACAGCACACAGCCCGCCCCAGGGCCGAGCAGAGGATACGATGCATTTGGTCTCGGAGCTTGATAAGCTGCCGACAGAAACTGTGATGGCGAGGAGCGGGTTTCCCTTCCTGGGGAACCACGGGAATTTCCCTTGTTGTGTGGCCCACTCGACCTCCGAGATCTGAGAAGAGCGAAGACCACTTGAAACAATCCAGGATGCACGAGATAGCGAGCCTACCGGCTGATTAAGTATCTTAGCTCATCCATGGCTGCATGGGGGTGTCTGCCCCCGTGGTGCAAATCTGACGGGATCCATCATGGGTTACGACGCCCGGCACTTTTCGAGGCTAGCCCGGCGGTTCGTGGCATCATTCATATTGCAGATGGTCCCGAGCGAAGCCTTGTACTGCCCTTCCCCCCCGGGGGGGGGGGTGTGTATCTTGCGCAGATAGATCGAATGTTCGAAACGGGAGGCTAGGATGGACGGATACCTTGGAACACCTCGGGTCTGTCTGCTTCTCTCTCTTTATCTCTGTCACTTTTTGAATAATAATACGACGGGGCCGCCCAGGCTAATCCGGTGTGGTCCCCTCTTACTCGGTTGTATGAGGTGAAATCTGCACGAGGGCCAACGTCCCAAAGACGAATAAATTGCCTGGCCTGCCAGCACCACCCGGCCTCTCATCGTCCCCGTCGACTCAACTTCGACAAGTTGCTGGCTTGGCGACGATTCGTACGGCACAATCATACCAGGACAGCGAGCTGGCTCTGCAACCTCGATGCAAGTAGCGCACAGCGTGCCGCCGGACGTGCCGTTCGAGGCGTCCTCGAACGGACGAAGACCGGAAGTTACAAGGATGCCGTCGCTGGCGGACCTCAAACGATCAGCACACGAGTTCATCACCGAGATCAAGGAATCGAAACATAGCACCGGCCACCTCCGACACAAGCGGAAGCCCAGCACTAACATCATCCGCGAGCTGATACGCGGGCCCCGGGAGGAGGACGGCAGCAACTACACGCAGCCGACGCAAGCTCACAAGAGGATACTACACAAGCCTACCAGGTCGCTCAGCAGGAGACTCGTCGACAGCGGACGACGAGATAGAGAGAAGAATGGGGGCTGGGGCGGAGATCAAACCGGGGATCGGGAGAGGAAGACGAGCAAGAGGACCGGATGGAATGGCTGGAAGAGTAGGGATGCATCAGGTACGGGTGCAGATGCAGGTGCAGGCGTGGGCGGAGGCGTGGGTGCAGGTGTAGGCGCGGGTGCAGTCGCAGGCGCGGGTGTGGGCGTGAGCGTGGCCGTGGGCGTGGGTTTAGGTGCGGGTGTCTTCTGGAACGGGGCGGAGAAAGCCAAGGCCAGCGCATCATCACGAACACGACCGGCGGCGGTCGCCACGACACAGACCAAGGCAGCAGGGTCCTCTTCATCCGCGGGACGATACCCTCTGCTGCCTCTCCCCAGCAATGTACGTGTGCCTCTCTCCTTAGGTAACATCTCTCTCGACCCAAACCACCATCCCGAACCCCCCCGTCTCGACTCCCCCCCCCTCGTCCCTATCCTCCCCTGCCCCGACTACCCTGGCTTCCCATGCTTCAGTCCGGAATACATACCTACATATCCTTTTTTAGATATCTACCTATACCGCACCAGTCCTTCCCCCTGTCTCCCCCCCATACTCCTTCTGGGGTTACGTGTGGGTGTGGACCTCCCTCCCCACCCACACATATCACCAGGCAACCTACCGCGTATGTACCTAGGTACACGTAGGTGCGTATCCCCTATCCCCTTTGGGATTCTGTCACCTGGCAATCACCCGGATCTGTTGCTACTACCCACCACCGGCGGCTAGTGCCAGCTGGTAGCCCGACCTGCCGCGCCTCGGCGATGGGGAGAAGGAAGTACATGCATACATAGCCGTATGAAGGTACCTGCTTTACGTCTCCAAGTCGCCTCGAGTCAGGTCGATTATCCCACCCCCTCGTTCTCGCTCCGTCCATCCTCTTCAATAGAGGTGTTACAGTGCCTCCCTACCTTACTGCTTTACCTGTCCCCCAGACCTACATGGTGTACGCCACATTGCATTTCCCGTCTGCTCCTTTGTGCAGTTCAGTGAGGGGAGCGGGGAGGAGCGTTGAAATAGGACGGGGGCCCCTAACGAATGGCCTCGTCTTATGACCTCAGCTGATCAGTGGTCTCTATGTGGCTCCCTGTCTGCATGAGCTGTTTTCTTTTTTTCCTCCACCCCTTTTCCCCCCAATGATCTCTTTCCCTCTTGTCGGAGTCTACCTAGATAGTTTCTAGTTTCCCGGCCTTCTCGAGGGGTACTACTTGTATGTCGATGTTGGTTGGGACGCCCTAAAAGCCACCGCATCGAGTCTCGTCTTGGCCTCGTCCTCACTGCACGTGCTGTCTTTACTTTCCGAGCCATCGCGAAACCAAACCAAGCCTTTTGCCTCGTCTCAATAGAAAACTGACCTCTCCTGACCTCCCCCCTGGCAGACCTCGAGTTCTAGGGCATCTTCTTCCAACAAGCCGGTCTCGCCACGCTCGCCACGCTCTCTCAACTCCAATAAGCCGTTGCCGTCTCCGCCTCCTCCGGGCACGATCGACAAGGTCGATGGCAGGCCTCGCAGACCCGTGTTGAAGCTCGACCGCATCATGGCAGCCTTGACCGATACGGAGATTGAGAAGCTCTTCTCCGGCGCGCCGCAATTCTTTGCTCGGTCTCAGGGCCATGGCTCCGGCGCCCCGCACCCGTCCGTGGCCTTCCCGTGGAATGAAGAGCTGAGCATCCGTGACTTGACGGACCACACCCAGATCGGCGATGCCGCTTGGGGTTGCCTCACCGCGGTCCCGCATATCATCCAGCGGGACCCCATGGCCGTGTCATCGCCCTCTGCTAAGAGGCGGCCGCACTTCAATGCGAGGTGTCAGGAGCGGCCCAACATGCTCAGCATGCAGGGCCTGGAGAAGGGCTCCATCGGCTACCAAGCTGCCCTGGAGATTTCTGTTGCCGACGCGCTCCAGGAGGAGCAGTACGGCTTTAACAGCCTAGGCTCGAAAGGCCGCGTCATTGTAGAGCAGCGCCAGAGGCTCATCGCCTCGAAAGACGGGCTGCGACATATGGACGACTCCGGCATCATGGAGCAGCTGATCCGAAACGAAGAGAGGTACGAGTCCGGGCGGAGAGACGCCCAGGCGAAGTCGCAAGAGCTCTACAACGAACTGTTCACCAAAGTCCTTTTCCCGCCGGCCAAGGTCATCGATACCAAGGATCCTCACAGCCTATCCGTGCAGATCCACGCGCTCGTCAAAGTTCTCGCGGCCCCGAATGCCTGGATTGACTTTTCCCGGATCGAGTGGAGGATTCGCCTCGGCCAAATTTTGTGGGGTTTTCCCTTGGATGACGAGCTTTATGACGGCTCGGGCATAAATGAGGGGAACGACGCGCAGGATCGAAGCGAGGAGCGCTATTGGTTGCTGCTCCAAATCCTCATAGCCTGCGAGCTTCTCCTTCGCCTAGATGCCATCACCGAGGGCGACGAGTTCGGGCCGGGGGAGAACCTTAAGTTGTCCGAAATACACCGGTTCGAAAAGGAGGCAAATCTCTCCGTCCGATGGTCCCTAGTTCTCGCGCGGGCGTGGCTCGAGAACATCACCGTCACAAAGACCCATGTGACCCCGTCCGAGCCCCCGACGCCCAAAGGCTGGCTCACGTCGCTGACGAATAGGATGAGCCTTAAGCACGAGCATATGCACTTGGCGCACCATGTTGACCACACCCAATATCATCACAATCCCCAATCCGAGTATGTATATGCGATCCAGGGTAGGTTCCGCGAGAGGCAGGTCTACGGGTTGATGCATTTTGCGCGGAAACTGCGCTGGCCCGGCATACAATCCTCCGCTGCGAAGTTATCCGAGAATGCTATATCTCTGGACAAGATAACGCCTATCACCACGCCTCCTCCTACCCATGACACTCGACGTGCTTCGTACTTCGCCGGGGACAAGACGCCCGCGCACGGTAGAAAGCAGCCATCAAGGAGGCGGAAGGTGGAAGCGGCCCTGCACCCATCTGGCTGGTTTTCAAAATCGTACGTTTCGGGTTTGGTCCTACCGGGCGAGGGGTTGTCGCATTTTCTCATGTCGACGCTGCTCGAAGTGGACGAAGATGCGTTGACCAGTCTTGGCCCGATGGTGAACCTGTGTGGCGGGTTCGTCTACAGTGGGAAGAGTTTCTGGAGTACCGCTTGCATTGTTGGCCGCGTCCTAGCTGCCGGGCAGGGTGCCGCCGAATGTATGGGCTGGATTTCAAGCGATGTGACTCCCCAGGGGTTTGACAATGGCTGGATGAACATCGCAGCCGATGCTGTTCCCGGTAAGCTTGGGAAGATCTGACTTAATTTTGTTCCCTACTGCTTACACTGGTAGCCGATATTGCTCGGACGGGTAGGAAAGCTCGAATATGGGGCAAGACGACCATCGAACGGGAATCCGACGTCCTCGGCGACGCGGACCCTTCGAATGTGCTGCCGGCTGACTTCATCATTCCACACGAGAACACGTATGGCCGCCCGCCCCCTTCGAACATCAGGGTAGAGCTTAGGTCGCTCGACCTGGGCGCGTCGTTGGGTGGTGTGGGCGCGGCGCCTAACACAGACGAAGGAGTGTCCCTAATTTCGGATTCCAATGGGGAAAAGGGCCAAGAAATCCAGACCTTTCCTGCTTCTATCACCTTTACCATATCCCACGACACACTAGACCAGGACGAACACCATAGCTTTTCGCTTTCTAACGACGTCTACTTTGTCACCGCGCACCCATGCGTGGCGTCGAACCACGTAAAATATTTCAAGTCCCCGACTAGTCCTACCATTCAGCAGATCGACGTCGGCGGTTTCGATCTTAGTGGGACCTCCTCCAGCCTTGCACACATTACGGGTGAGTCTTCTCCTGTCCAGTCGCGCTTTTACTTACCAACACAAAGGGCAGGCCACCCACTCCATAGGTTCTACACTTACACGGCAATACACCTCACCGACCTCATCAGCAAACCCGCCGCCACCCTAGAGGACCTGTTGAAGCAAGACGTACTAAAGGGCCATTCGCGAAGCAACTCGACGTCTTCTTTCGCCGGGAACAAGCAGCCACGCGTCCTGGTCATCGACTGCGTTACGGGGTTCGCTCCGCCGCAGTCACCCGAGATGCCGTCGCTCTCGCGTATGTCCTCGCTCTCCTCCTCGTTTGGCCTTGAGCCCACAAGCTTGCCTCTCGTGCGGATGCCGACCTCGCCGGATATGGAACGGCGCCCGAGCACGGCGGCGTCGTCTCGAAGCCGGTTCGAGCGCATGGAGCCCCCGAGCCCGAGCCCGCACAGCGCCGAAGCGCGGATGCGGCTCGGCACGCGCAGGCGGCACTTCGGGTCCGATCTCGAGGTGCTAGCCCGTGCTCTCTGTGCCGAGAGAGGCTGGAACGCCGTGATCAGCCGCCGTAGGAGGGGCTGTCTGGCGTGCGCCATACGCGAGGCGGGAGCGCTCGGGTGGAAGGTCGTCGTCAGAGTCGAGTAGCTGGGGAGGCATAAAATGGGTTCCTGGCCACAAAAAGGGGAAAACAAGGAAGGAAAAAAGAAGAGGCAAGAGTGAGCAGTATTGGCGGCGGTAGAGAAAAGGGGAAGTGAGAGCAAAATTGCAACGTGATCCACGGATTATACAGATGGCGGAAAGGCATTTTCAACGGGCCTACCGCATACCAAGGCACATCTGCGTATGTAGAGACACGCGAGAGCGAGTGCTACGGCGAGGTGGTGGTGGCCTGAAGGCATACCCGTATCTAGCATGCGTAGGCAGTTACTATAGGAGTATAAAAGGGGACCGGGGTGGGGGCGGGGAGTCGTTTTGTGGGTAGAGGGGTCGGATAGAAGGGGAGAGGTGAAGTGCCGGTTGTTGTCTCGGCGGCCGCTGGCGCATTTTTTGTAGGTTTACGGATTCTCCGAGAGATACCCAGCTCCCTTTTGTCAACAAGCTACCTGTTAGAGTATTCTATCAGCCAAATACCAAGAAAACCCAAAATGATTGCGAAAGTTCAAGAGGGGAATAGAGAGGTGTGGCCTTGGCATGGCGTCAGCGACATCCCACGAGGCGGGGGGGGGGCATCGGCGGCCCCACGTGTGTTGTGCGTGTTGACAGCTATATATAGGTATCGACGGGGAACTCCCGAGCCCACATGAGAGGCTCCAAAGGACGGTTACGTCTGGTCTAACCAGTCCCAGTTTTAAAAGGAACAACAGGTGGGCACGAACGGGGCCGCTGGTCGCAAATTATGTTTTGTTGCTACTATTTTATCCTAACTGCGTCGCGGAGTCTGCCAACCGCCTATTCTAGGTAGGGGTTATCCGATTCTATCACATTCTCGCTAGTTCCCGCAACGGCCTCGCCGAATACAAATGAAAACGGGCACGACGAGCCGAGCTTTACATAGTGGAGGTGTTCCTGCCGGACACTTCGCACTGAGGGGCCTACGTAGTGTTGAGGGGGAGGGGCCGGCGCGCCAAATGCCAGATCGCCGTGTTGTGGGACGCCCCGAGGGCGTGTGCTGTTTCGAGTGAGGCGACGGTGACTCGAGACGGGGAGCGTCCCGCGAGCTATCTAGTAGGTCTGGGGCTCCGACGGGGGGCGGCGGGTGCTAGTCCCAGGGGCCCGCGGGGGCTGCGGCTCCGGCTGGGACGACAGGACATAGTTAACACACCTGACGGCAACGTTGTCGCCGAACGACGAATACATGGTGTTGACGCGGCTGGCCTCCTCGTCGCGGACGCCGGGCGGCCAGGCCTCGAAGGCGTCGAGGTGCTTGAGCATCCGGACGGCGAGCATGTTGATGCCCACCAGGGGGTTCGTGCCCGGCGTCACGGCGGCCGGGACGGCGTTCTGGAACGCCTGCCGGGTCACCTCCCAGGTCTGGTCGGGGGCGAGCGAGGCGCCGGCAAAGATTAGCCAGAACAGCTTCTCCGCGTCTTGGGGCTTCCAGGGGCCCAGAAGCAGGGCGTCCGGGATGCGGGCCTCCTTGTGCACGAGCCAGGCCGAGCGCGGCTTCGGGAGGGGAAGCTTGAACCGGCAGAAGTCGCCAAATTCGGTCGAGAAAGCGCGGGGGATGCCGCTGAGGTTGCCGGAGCGGCCCCAGTCGCTCGCGTACGGCCGACGCACGTCTCCTCTGTGTTGTCTGACCCAGAAACCCCAGCATTCGTGGATGAAGGCGACGGTGATGGAGGAGTGCTCCAAGAGCGAGGACTGAGGGGGTTGGTTAGTTCGAAATGCGTTTAGGGAGTGAGGAAGAGGGGCGGGGGGGGGGAAGATGATGATGATGAAGATGATGAAGAGGCACTGGCGGAACAACTACACGTACCTGAAACCCTGGATCGCCTTCATACCACACTGAACTAGTGTCGTCCTGGTGACTGGGGAGTTCGGACGTCTCGATGTCGCGGTATCCGTAGCGGAAGTCCCAGGTCGGGCCGAAGGCAGCGATGACGATCCCTCGCCGTGTCGACTCCCCGGAGAGGAAGCGGCCGAGGAGAGGGCTGGCACGGGCCAGGTTGACATTTTCGCTCTCCCAGAAGATGCGCTCCATGATCTCGAGCGGGATCAGACTCTCTAGGAGCGACGCCTTCGGCTTGGGGGCCGGCTGCGGCACCGACTCGGGCTTGGACTCGGACTTGCGTTTCAGTCTCTTCCGAGACTGGGCAGGGACGACGACGGGGTCGTCGGAGCGCGGGCGGCGGCGTTTGGCGGGGCCCTTTATGGGAGTTAATTTCATCGGCAAGGATGCCGAAGCGGTAGCGGATGTAGCAGTAGTCGATGGATGTCAAGTGTCTTGTCTTAGGGATGCGTGCGGGACGAGACTAAAGAGAGGGGAGAGGGGGATGAAGGAGGAAGATAGGCAGTTGGTCGACCGGGCATCTTGATGAATATTTATGTACGTGATAGCAGGGTAAGAGGACGGGAAGAGAAGCGGCCAAAGGCAGCGGGCGGACTACTGGACGAAGAACGTACGCAGACAAGAAAACGGGCATTATCCTCTCTATCTCGCAGACCGAGGCGCCTGGTGGAGAAAAGGTAACAGGTTACGTGGAACCCGTGCTTTGGGTCTGGCAGGTAACGTGGGGTGTTACCTGCTACTGCGTCGTAGTGTGTGTGAGAGAGGGGTGACAGGGGTGGGCACTACTAGGTATGCATGTAGGCACCTTATGAAGAGGTCCGCAGGCACAACGTTTTTCCACCCCCGCTTGCCCCCTGCCTTTCCGTCTACCACCGGCACCTTTTTTTCTTGATTTGCGTCTCAACACTCACTAATTTCGCACGGCTAGTATCCACAATCCTGTCGGCGACCTTTTTTTTTTTTTTTTCCCCTCCCCCTCTCCCTCCTCAGCAGGCCGAAGGCAACTCTTAACCCCGAAGAAGTTGGAAACCACGGATTTTGTACTCCTCTAGGCTCCCTCCAGCAGGAGACAATGGCAACCCTACATCCGACCTGGCTCTGGTAACGTCTTCTCCCCGTTGCCTCCCTCGAGGTCTCGCTATGGCGTCGTTGCACCCCCCCGCGCCCTCTCTTCGGCTTCTCAGATTCCTCCGTCTCCAGTCCGAAAATCTTAGTTATTTCAGCCCCAACAGCGCCAGTGCCCCGGCACAGATCGCCTGCAAGGCGCTTTGCGCTTTGCGCAGACAGCAGAGAGACCCCGCGACGAGGCCTTCCTCCGATGTCGTCCTGAGGGCTGGCCTGCTCGACTTGGACTCGCTCCTGGGAACCCGCCCCGGCCTGCCGAGGTATATCCACCGGAAGCATCTCAATTATTCCTACGCGACCGTCGGCGCGCGCCACGTCGCCTCCAACCAGACGCCGACGCCGTGCAAACCCACCTGGCGGGACAAGCTCCGGGTCCCCAAGACCGGCAAGGGCGCCAAACCGCTCGAGCCGGACGATATCCCAGAAGGAGAGGGGACCGGCGACAACAATTCCATGTTCAGCACCCGCCGTCAGCTTAGCCAGAAGGCGGCGCTCGAGCCGAGACTGCGGTGCACCGAGGTCGACGAGAACGGCGACGTCGTGCTAATGGATGGCGAGTTCAAGAAGAGCGAGCTTATCGCAAAGGTTGGTTCGTTGGGTGACGGCGAAGATCCCGACCGGACAGCTAGCAGATACGGCCGCTAACCCGGCATAGTTCGGTCTCCTGCCTCGCGACCTGCGCAAGATCGATTCTTCCAATCTGCCGCACATCCTTGTCCGTCCGACCGCCATCCTCCTCAACCTGCTGCACCTCAAGGTGCTAATCAAATACAACAGCGTCCTCTTGTTTGACGTATACGGCTCCAAAGCCTCCTACCCCCAGTCCGCCTTCATGTACGACCTACAGGGCAAGCTGCAGCAGAAGAACCAAAACAACGGGGGCTTGCCGTACGAGTTCCGCGCTCTCGAGGCCGTCCTCCAGTCCGTCACGCAGGAGATGGAGGCCGATTTCGAGGCCGTCCGCGACCCAGTCATCCGCATATTAAGCGAGCTCGAGGACGACATAGACCGGCACAAGCTGCGCATCCTCCTCATACTATCCAAGCGAGTGAGCACTTTCGAGCAGAAGGCCAAGCTCGTCCGCGACGCCATCGAGGAACTTCTCGAAGCCGACGACGATCTGGCCGCCATGTATTTAACCGAGAAGACACGCGATATCGTCCGCCCCCTCGATGACCACACCGAAGTGGAGATGCTTCTCGAGTCCTATCATAAGCTTTGCGACGAGATCGTCCAGGAGGCGCAGAATCTAGTGTCGAGCATTCGGAATACCGAAGAAATGTGAGCCTGCGAAAAACTTTCTTTCCCTTGGCCCCCGCAGTCCGGTGCCGCCTGTCCGTGGGTTATATGAATTCAGCTAACGGCGCACGTGCAGCATCCGCGCGATCCTGGACGCGAACCGCAACTCGCTCATGCTGCTGGACCTCAAGTTCAGCGTCGGGACGCTGGGGCTGGCGATGGGCACGTTCATCGCGGGACTGTACGGCATGAACCTCGAGAACTTCATCGAGGAGACGACCTGGGGCTTCAGCGCCATCACGGGCGCTTCGGTGCTCTTCTCGCTGCTCGTGTGCAGGTACGGCCTGCTGAAGCTGCGCAAGGTCCAGCGCGTCAAGATGCAGGGCGAGACCAAAGGGCTCGACAACGAGTACCATTGGTTCCACGACGAGGGCCATGTCGGCCTGCTCGACCCGCGCAACCGTGAGAAGCTGAGGCGCCTCAACATGCTGAAGCAAGACAAGAAGAAGAAGGGCTGGCTCGACTCGTCGCGATAAGGATGAGAAGAGTGTGTATGTGCGCCAACGTGCGATTCTACAAGACGAGGCGAGACGAGACGAGACGAGACGAGACACGCCCTTCGCGAGGACCATGTTATGTGCGTGTCGAAGAGACGGCGGGTTTCTCGGATTTGACCCCCGGGCGTCACGGAGGGGACAGGAAAGGGGAGGGGGTTATTATATGCATTGCTTGGCGTTACGGCAAGGTCGGGCCTCTTCCCGGAAAAGCAAGGAAAAGAGCAAAAGGGGGGGACTGGTAACTAGTATCTCGTCTCTGCGCCTCCGTCTCCGTCTCCGTCTATCTCTCCCTTCTTCCTTTTTTTATTTGTGCGTATGTACGTGTATTAGACAGGGAGGGGGCCCTTCTAGAAGATATTCTCTCATCTCACATATAGACAGACTCTAGGGACAACGAGGCTGTGCCCGTTATCGACCGCTAAGTCGGGTCGGGTTCGCAACTTGCCTAGCTTAGGTTAATCGTTGCTACTCATGTAATGATATTGTTTCCTGTCGCCTGTACAGCAGGCATGTACTACGTTGATGTCGTGGATGCTTGCTCCCCCCTCAGACTTTGGGAGGAGATGGAAGTAAGAAGAAGCCGAGGGGTGACATGGCATATAGATGCTGTATAGTTGTGTATATATAGTAGAGAAAGACTTCTGAATAGAAATATGTCTACATACAAAACACGTCTCGCTCCCCCCGGTTTTCCCTGTTCCCCCCTTTTTTTTCTCTAGTGGGCCGATACGGAGGCCCTAGAGGGGTCGAAGAAGAAGAAAGTATAATCCGATATCTCCCCACCCCATCGCGTCTCCTTCTCTCCCCGTCTGCATCCAATCCCCCACCAGCCACCGCCCTCCACAACCACCTCCGGCCACTTCTTCTTCTTCTTCTTCTTTTCCTTCCTGGCGGCGACCCTTCGCGGGCGCTCGCTTTTCCCGCTCACAGCTCGTCGCCGTCGTCGTAGTCGTCGCTGTCGTACTCGTCGGCGGGGCGGGAGACGGGCGGGAGCACGACATCACCATCGTCCTCTCCCTCGTCGTCCTCGAGAAGGAGGCGGACCTGGCCGGCGCCGAGCTCCTCGACCTTGACGGCGGCGGAGCTGGCGTAGCCCCAGGTGACGCGGACGCGGCCCTTGTCGAGGGGGGCGAGCTGGCGGAAGACGGCGGGGCTGACGTCGATGGAGCCGCTGGCGCAGCCGGGGCACTTGTCGACGACGGTGGCGGTGGCGGTCTTGCCCTGGTAGTGGATGCTGATCTTGCGCCCGCACACCTTGGCCTTGTTCGGGTTCGCGTCCCGCCCGTACTGCGCCGGCGACAGCGCCACGATCCGGTCGCTCTCCTTGTTGTACTTCCCGCACGCGCCCAGCCCCGGCGTGTAGTACGTCATGTCGCCCGCGTACGCGAGCGCGCTGCCGGCGGCGGACAGCGCCGCGAGGAGGAAGGCGGCGGGGCGCATCGTGGGTGAGACGGGAGTTGGGAGGAGGAGTTTGCGGGGGGGGGTTTCTCTGTGGTTGTTGTAGCGACGGTGTAGATGTGAAAGTGTGCTGGGAGTCCGCGATGGCGAGGAGAGGAGAGATGCTTCGACGAGAGGCTGTCGAAGAACTCTTATATATCCACGCAGACCCTCGCCGACGTCTTACGTCGGCACAGGGGTGATATATGCTCGCAAGAAGGCTCCTTTTCCTACTCTCCCGATCACCAGGCACCGTTCTCACTATTTCCGACCCGTAGCTCCCTACTACTGATCTCCTCTAGGCCCATCGTCCCGCACCTGGCGTCAAGCTTACCGGCTTACCAATCTAGAGCGTACGTAGAGCTGTCTAGGTATGAGTATTAGACAGAAAGGGGTGAAGTTGCGAGCGGGTGTGCTACGAGTCTCACGACGATAGATTCGATCCCGCCCTTTCTACCCCCCTTGCCCGTGGACATCGCACCTAGGTATTGTGCTGTCGCCGACATCCTCAGCGAGTTCGCGGCTCGCGCCCCCTCGGCTGACCTACCCGGCGTACAGCTTGACGAAGCTCAATGAGAGCAAGAGGAAGCTGGGTAGCCCGCTTACGTCACCCGAGACGCGGTGAGGAGCGTGGAGTTATGGTAGCGTGATGGAGAATGACGGCCGTCAGCGCGAGGCCAAATCCGGAGTTGACATTCACACAATGGGCGGCGCCCGGTTAGGAGATGTCAGGTTATGAGGCCCGCGCGAGGTCCGCCCCGTACCACCGCGGGCATAGCTACACGCTCGCGGTTGCTAGAGCCCAGCCCAGGCCCCCCTTGCTCCGGCAATGGACCGATATATTATTTGCGGAATAGATATATCGAGGCAGTATTGCTGCGTCAGACTTACAACAACCCAACGAACTAGAGGCAGTTTCGACATTCTAGGTATGATGGGAATATCGCACTCACGTCCTGCTTACACCGGGTGTGAGCTCTAGGACTTTCGAGTCACTACTGTCCCGGGCTGCACCACGGAGAAGAACGAGAGAAGAGTAGCAGCCCATCTCAACATCCTCCTATTCCAAGGCTGTTCTGCTACGTGTACTCCCTTTCCCGAACTCCCCCCCAAGCTAGAATCTGTCGTGAAAGCCTAGGGACGACGTAAACGCGGATGACAGTTGAGCCCGTCTCGCCACTAGAATGCTATCTATTCTCGGCGTTCGACAATTACACGTAGTCATCAATACATCAATATTTACCTAGTCCTTTAGCCCTCGAAGGAGCACCAACGAGTCACGAGCAGGTGAGACTATTATCTTGATGCTGACGCCACCCCTGAATATCCAAGGGGCAGTCTGACGCTTCTGCTTCCGGCTCGATAGTTTGCTTCTCGGGTCTTGGCCCTCGGCTTACTATGGTCTCCCTATAGTTACATTCTATGTTATGGGGTCTCCAGCATATATGCCTTGCCTGCGTCCCATCCGGGTATGTGGGCGCTCGGTAGATCGACGTGCATGTAAATCCGGATACCTCCTGCTTCCACTCCATTTGCTATTCTCTTGATCCCCCCCCCCCTTTTGAAGTACCCGTCTCTCGGCATGCTAATAGTCATCTCGTCATGCCTTGCCTGGGATGGGGCTTCCTTTGTCTGATTCGTCCGGCTACGACGAGGAGTCTATAAGATCAATTTGTGATACCTACCTACCTAGATGTAAGCTGGTCCAGACAGGCCCCTCGCACAGTACCGGGAAGGTCGCTAATGCATACGCTCGATCATACCACTCTAAAGCCTCGGCAAAAAGGTACTGTTTAAAAAAAGAACAGGATATGTTCTGACATTCATGGCAACTTGCTAATATATAGAAATAGATATTCGATAATAAACCACTGTTGCTCTCCTCTCCAACCACCAACTGCGGGACCTACCTAAATCGGGCACGACCCTGGATTTGATATCAGGAATAAACGGGTGGCTCCGTGGACGAGCAGACCTCCCCCTCCCTTAAATATATCGCCAACATCAGACCCTGCCAAACGACCGCCTCCCGAACGTGGTGCCGTCCTTTTCACCTGCCTCTGAGATGAGAGTCAGCTAACATCATCGATATGATATACAGCGAGATACCCCCAACGCTACACTGCGTGTGTTTACACATCTACTATATAGGTAGGTAATTGCCGCTTTATGTACCACTCACTCACTTCTTCGGCCACCGCACCACGATACAAACGTTCTACAGGGCGACAGAGATAGATAGGTACATTGATGGATAGATACCTTCCGCACGTGTATTGCCGCTCGCCCGTCGACTCTACGCCGGCTCCGTAGTTGAGATGATCAAATAGAGACCGCCGCGGCAGAGAATGCGAACACCCGTAGTCTCTAGACGAAAGCACAGCACGAAGAATGGCGATGCGAGATAGATGCATGCGTGCATGTTCCTGCGCTCCGAGGTATTCGAATCTATCCTAACGGACCGATTCTATTCTACATATCCTGCCTCCCCTCCCCCCGTACCGCCTACGCCTCCCCTTGCCCCCGTATACATTCCAGGTCAGGCCAGGCAGGGCCCTAATATCCCACCTCTCCAATGTATATATGCTGATCTCTAGACCTGACCCGGGGATTCTCTAGCTTACACAAGGGTGGGTTGGGTGCACATCCCGGCAGGGGAGGTACATGCTAAAACCGACATCATTCGAAGGTGTTACAATTTCCTATCAGACAGCATCGTCGCTCCCCGGCGCTCTTGACCGGCCGGACGGCCCGCTGCCTCTCTCTTCCCGGCGACGCCACTTCGACGGATTCCACGACCACGAGGATGATGACTGTTGTTGTGCCCGCTGGCTGCTTTCCCCGCCCCTGTTACCTCCGTCAACCCCGCTCTCCGGTGGCAGGAGGCTACTGTTGCTCATCACCGCTACCTCCTCCGCGCCCCTGAAGCCGAGGCCGCCACTCGTGTACGGTCGCCCATTCCCCCGCCGCCACCACTTAAGCTTCCAGACCCCGCCCAGAGCATCCTGTTGGACCCCGCTGCCGCCGCCGCTAGTTGAGCTCTTCCTCCGTGCGTGCTTCCGTGCCGTAAACCCTGGGAACCCTGTGGACTTTCGTCGTCGCCTCTGGAAGAACCTTCGCGGTGACTCGGCCCCACTGCCTCGTTCTATCGTGCTTGGCGACGCTACTGTCATTTCTCCCGACACGGCCCTCTTGGCGCCTAGCAGCGGTACAGCCTCGCTGCTGGAGGGGCCGCCGGGCGCGGTGCTCGACCTAGTCCTATTGAATGACGGCGACTTTGATCCGTCCCGGTCTTCCAATTCGCCCCATATTTCCGCGCGCTCGTGCCAGCGGCTCGGCAGCTTGTGGCCCGGCGTAAGAGGGGTGCTCTCGCCATTTGGCGTAAACGTGTTGTATATAAGAGGCACCGACTCGTCGACGTCGGCGACCGATTCAGTGTCCGTGGGCGACGATTCTTCTCCTTCGGTGTCGTCCACGAGGCCAAGCCCCGGGGTGAGGCTCGACTGTCCAACAGCCGGCTGGTGCTGTTCGTCGCTGAGACGCCACGAAAGCGCCAGGACGCCGGAGAGCAAGATGACGGTGCCTAGCGCAATGAGCCCGCCATGCAGGGGCGTGATAAGGTCCGTCTGGCGAAAGTAGATCAGACCGTCTAGAATAGCAATGATGTTGTAAATGCAAAATACAAGGGGGTATAAAACGGAGGTAGAAATAAGTTTCAGTCCGCGATGAAGGTAATACAGCTGGCTCAAAGCCACCGAGACCAGTCCCAGAACCAGAACCCACGACTCCCAGTGCACGAATTGGTTGTCGCCGTCTGCGATCGTCACCAAGATAAGCTCGACGGCGGATTTTGCGAACAGCAGAGAGTGGGCTGAGAGGATGCCGCTGATGCAGCCGAAGACGAGACCTCGGGCGAGGCGGAACCAAGGGGCCTGGGAGAGGCTGCTAAGGTGGTTTACCAGTTCGATTAGTACTGCGAGTGTGATGACAACGACGGCCTGGAGCGACATCCAGACGATGAAAGCCTTGCCGCCGAGCAACTCTAGCAATTCTGGCAGGGTATGTGCCGGGGAAGGGATCGCGCCGAAGATGGCGATCAAAGACGCGCCGGTAGTGACGAGGGCGGTCCCGTAGAAGGACCACCTCGTGAAAGGTTCGCCCAGTATCAAGGTGGCGCATACCGAGTTGAAGACCAGGCCAGCGGCCTGTAGGGTGGATAGAACTGGTAAAGGCAGTGTGGAGATTTGGATGGAGCTCCCTAACACGTTGGATATGATGAACATGCCCATTCCCAGCTGCCACCTGCGTCTCCTGTATGGGGGTCTCTGTACTTCGTGCGGACCCTTCTCATCTTCGAGCATGTGCGACTTGCGCTGCAGGGTGAGGCCGAGGGACTGTACGCTCGTAGATATCAGGCCGACTATGATACCAATCTGGGGATAGGCGGAGCAAGTTAGCGACAGAGACGGGAGAGGAGAAGGAGGGGAGGGAGACCATGTAGCAAAAACATACCGCAATGGTGCCTCCAGGGGAGAGGTCACCGAATACACCCATCGCGATGGTCTATCGGAGGGCTCATCTGTGATGCTTGGCCGATGGAAGAACGCCCCAGCTGCCCATCTGCGATGTTCCTTTATGCGGGATCCCGACAGCCTACAGCCTCGGAGTCTTATATTGCGTATGCAGGCAGATGGCGGTATGTATGGGTGGATGTGTGCGCGGGTAGTGGCAGGCCGTTGTAGAACTCCGGAAAGGGGAGGTATAACAGGCGAGTGCGATTGCGGTGACGGTGGTGCAGAAGAAATGTAGCGGTGCGTCTCGATCGAAAGATGAAGGGGATGTGAACGTGTGTGCAATGATGCCGTACCGACGCTAGTAAGGGCCCGGGCAGGGGGATCGTGGCCGTCGAAGAGGCGGTATTGATATCGCACCGTAGCTTGAGGGGGGGCTTGGGACGGAGAGTACGGATAGCAGATCGCAGTCGAATGATTTCTCGTCGTGATAGTAGTGTTGATCTGTCGTGGCAGCGGAAGCGACAGAATTGGACAAAGGGGGTGGGGGATGTCGCCTTGGCAGACAGAGACACACAATGTACGGAGGACGGGGAATGAGAAATATATCAAGAGTAAGAGGTCGGCATGCGAATCATTCGGTCGACGAGGGACGTTGACTAGAAGAGGAAAAAAAAGAGGTATAATTAGTAGGATAACTCTAAATACGTAGGGAGGTAAATATCAAGGAGGAGGGAGTGGCTGCTGTAAAGCCAGCAGCGGCTTCAGGGAGGGTGTGCCGAGTGATGAATGATTTGATGATGGCATTTGCACCTAGGAGTCGGGCGAACTTTTACTGACTGCAGGTGGATGGATGGATACAGCAAGAGGTACCTACCGAACCTATGGGGGGACGTACCTTGGGGGTTGTACTCGGACCCTAGAGGTTAGGTACCTTGCCTAAAAGGTACTCTGGAAGGTAATTCTCTCTTACTTCCAATATTACCTACCTGGGTACCTTAATGCATGCATCGCATGCCACAACTACGGCAGCAGCACGTCTGTCTACTTATAGGCTCATTCGCATCCAGCATGGGAGGATACGTGAGGATGGACGGTATCTACCTACCTGTAGGCAGTAGGCCAGAGGACGATACAGACATGATACCTACATATACCTATTACTGGATAACGGCAGAGAGGACCTGCAGCAGATATGGTGGGCCTACGGGTAGGTTATGTACCTCATAGTGGGCGTACGCTAGGAGGTAGGTAGGTAGGTAGGTACATCCGGCCGGGTAGGTACATTTCTTGCAACTGCACATACCACATACCTGCGGTCCTCTTACGGGCAGGCATCTGAGATAGGCACCTAAGGTACCTTCTATCGCAGGTACGCCTTAGGTACCTCCGTACATTGGGCACCTCCAGTAGGATAGCAACAGGTATTAAACCTTGCGTGCTCTGCTTAGGTTGCGCCGAGGGCAGGTTGCGTCGAAGGGCATGGTCATCAGCAAAGGCACTGATGACATGTCTAGATGGTAACTTATGCAACTCTGTACAGGTCACGAATCTGCCACTAACCATTCCTTCGTCTCGTGCCTCGGGTCAAGTAGGTCGATAAGGCGCTGAAGGCTACCAGCAGACATTGGGCACTGACAGCGTTCAGGTCCACGTCCAGAGAGGCCTGCCACAGTGGGGTTACACTGCCTTAGTGCCGCCTTAGTGAGGTTTGTAGTTCAACTGGTTCAGTCGCATGTTTACTGAGTATAGAGGCTCTCACGGGGTCTGGCTGGCTGGCTGGCCTCCCTAGAGCTATCGACCGCCACCGACGAGATAGATCACAGGCACCGGGGACTATATCACAAGCATAGGCTGGAGAGTCACTGCCACTGCTGCTGCAACCTGCGTTATACCTATAGGGACCTAGGTAGTAAAGCACGCATGCATACCTATACATCCTTACCTACATCCTTACGTGGGTTGCTGGTGACCTCGAGGCCTGGTGCTTTGATGTTCAGTTCACCTCTGCCTTGGTCCACGTAGTCAGGTTATCCACTATCAGGCCGGCGCTAAGCGATCCGATTCCCTCATTCAGAGCCGGGGAGCGGAACGCCCTCGGAAGACCGAAAACCACTTCCAGCCACATTATGTAATCTGCTTGGGGCAGGGGTGATCTATTTCTGATCCTGTTTTCTGCAGTATAGTATACCTATAGATTATGTGATGTCGACCCCGAAAGACACGTGAAAAGTCAAAGTACCCAGGTACTTACCCGTACTCATCCTATCCGGAGGATAGTTATAATACGCATAACCCCCTGTTATACTAATTAATTACGGGGTTAAATATCCCTATAAATAGCCCTGTAAATAACCCTATAAATAACCCTATAAATAACCCTATAAAGGGGTATTATTTAGGGGAAACTTTATTTTTACTAGCTAAAAAACGCGCTATGGGTCCCTAAAAATACGTATACCTAATAAAAACGACGGGATAAATAGAGGTTTTCTTATTTAGCGTATCCTTATTACCCCTTAAGATTCCTACGTATATTTATTAACGCGTTTATTTATACGTTTTTATTTTTATTTATATAATTCCTATTCTTTTCCGTATCTTATAATCTATCCTTATAATCTATCTTTAGTTTAATTAAAATAAAATCGCTTTAAGTTAAAGAATGTCGTACTTACGGAAGAATTTAAGCCATCGAATAATTTATTAATCTACGAAATTACGCTATATCTATAAAAAATTATCTCTCTTGCCGCGAAAATATACGCCGTCCTACTTAGGTTAATATTTTATATTAATAGTTTATACTTTATCGTTAATTTTATATAGGATTTCCGATCCGATCTTACGCTTAAAACGCTTTAACCGGTTCCGCGATTAAATGTTACCTATTATCGATTATATTTTACTACCGCGTAGCCTCGGGTATATAGTTTAAGCGCTAAAGAAATAACTTTACGCGTAGGTAACGTATTACGATAATAAATTCGAAGACGGTATAAAATAACCCGACGTAATAACGGTAATCCTTTTCCTATTCCTTTACTTTCTTCGTTAATAATATAATTATAACTAACGGATTTAGCGGTAGCGTTAGAACTAACGCCCCGAGGACGACCTCTTCGAATACCTACGCGAGAATTAACTCGTCGAAACCGACCTTTACGTACGCTTACGTTAAAATAAGCGCGAGAATTAATTCGTCGAGGCCGACCTCTACGTACGCTTACGTTAGAATTAACGCTAGAGCTAGTTCGTCGAGGCTAACCTTTACGCGCGTTTATGTTAGAATTAACGCTAGAGTTAGTTCGTCGAAGCCGACCTTTACGCGCGTTTACGTTAGAATTAATATTAAAATAAGTATAAGTACGTTAAGGCCGACCTTTACGGCCCCTTACGCTAAAATCCCTTACGCTAGAACTAACGCGAGAGTAACCGCGCCTAGGCCGACCTTTTAATTAGACCTTTCCTTTAAATACCGCTCGCTCTTAAGAACTTAGTAGCGTTTTTAATCGTTAAAGCTCGTTTATAATTAAGCCGCTACGGTAGGAGGAAGACCTCGACGTTAGCGTAATTAGCGATACCGATTACGCGATTTTAATACGGTTTTAATTAACGTTAAAATAGGAACGACGTAAATACTATAGTTATTACGGGGAATATTAATTTAATATAGATCTAAATACCGCGGATATCTATAAGCGTTATCGTAATAAAAACTAGAAGAAACGCGTAAATAAGCCCTTCTTTTTTAACGTAAGTAACTATCTTAACTTTAATATCCTTTCTTTTTTTAATTTACTACTAGAATTAATAATAATCGAAGAATTATTTATTACGCGGGTTTACGTAATAATAAATATACTTATAATCCGCGGCTAGTAATATAAATATCGTAGTTACGTCGTATATTTTATACGTAACGTTAATAAAGTATACGATTATTTTCTCCTTCTCCCTTAGTATCTTAATATCGTTTTATTACGCCTACGCGAACTAGCGTAAAATCCCGAGTAAATAACCTAGTTTCGAACTAAGTTTAAAGTACGCCGGCGCGTTATCGAGATATAGCTTAAGTATTTAAAATATAACTATCCGGGTTATAAAGACTTTAAATGAAATCGCGTCGCGCTAGAAGAGCTACCTAACGACGGTAATGTTTTTAAGTAGCTTAATATTTAAGACTTCGTCGATAACGGTTAAGCGCTCTAGGCTAGCTTAATTACGGAAGGCGACCTAAAAGAATTAAAGGCTTAATACGATAAATCTATTATACTAAACGTTACGTTAGAATAAATTAAAATGAAACGTTTAAAGTTAGAATTAAAGGGGGCGTTTATTTTTAAAGGTTATTCCGTTAAGCTTATAAGTACCTACCATTTATCTATGCCTTTTATTTGTTAAATCCTTATTAACGAGTTTATACGTTTAATTACGTTATTTTTACTAGCGTTTCTTACTTTATTTCCGCGTAAAAAAGCTAAATTTATATATCTAAGGTAGCGTAAGATCGATTTCGACGATTAGGTATAGTACGTTATACGTTAACGCAATAATTAATTCGCGTAATACCTTACTTTCCGCTTTATCGCGCTTAATATATTTATACGCTAATAAGCGATAGTAATAAGTAAATATTTCGTAAGGAAAAAAGGCGCCTAGTAATAATAAATTACGCGATAAAATCTCGAGTAAGCGTTAAAAAACCTTAAGAGTACCGAGGTTAATACGTTATTAAGAAGTATTACGCGCGTTATAATTTATTTAAAGGATACGCGGCCTTTTTAGTTTAAACGAAAACGCGAATACGTTACTTTTACTAAGTACCTCGGGGTTCCTAGCGCTTTTCTTATCTTAAGCCTTATTAATCTTTATTAGCGGAGCCTTTTTTAATATATACTACGCTTTTAAGAATAGCTTTCCTTCTTTAAAATCTAACGCATACGCTTATCCCGCGAGTTATTAAAAACTAATCCTTATATTACCGCGTAATATTTTTACGCTCGGAATTAACTCTTTCGTAATATCGTTTTAATTAAGAAGTTCGGCTTACGCGATTATTAATATCGATACGAATTTTAAAGGCGTAAAAGTACGTATTACTACGGGTTATTTTAATTCGAAGGTAATCCGTTACCTAATATAACCTCTTTCGAATAGCGCTAAAACTACGTTCGTATTTAGAGCTACTACGCCTTTGCGGTTAACCTAGAGCCGCGCCGGCGCTTAGATTAAAATAAGGGTAATTCGTTCGTATTACGGCCTTTAGACGCGCGGCCGTCGTTTCGTTAGCTCTCTTAAATTATTAATTATTACTAACGCTATAAATGCTTTCCCGTATATTACCTCTATATTAATAAGCGTAAAGCGCGAGAAGTAGGATAGGGTAATAGCGTTTTATTACCTTTAGAATACCGATTTCTTTTTCCGCGGCCGTACCGCGCTTACGCTGAGATTATTATACGGCCGTATAAAACCTAGTAGTTATTTAAAGCGTAGCGTAACGACGAATAGTTAAATTAATATAATCGAATAATTACCTTTACTTAGTTAGTTAATATCGATATTTCGCCTTATATTAGCGTAGAAGTTATTATAAATTACGTAGCGAAGTATTACTCTAAAGCGGAAATTAAGACCGATAGTTATAACGTCCTTATTAAGTAAATCCTCCTAAAGGTTTTTAGCGTAAATCCTTTTCTCTCTTTTATATCGAAGTTAATAAATAAATTAATCGGGAAGCGAGATTACTTTACGTAGGAGGTTTATTATATATTATATAAGCTACCTTTATAAGTTAATTCGCGTATTATACGTAACGTAAATTACCGGCCTTTAGCGGAGTAAGATTATAGCTTCGAGCTCGGCTTTAGCTGTTACGGTTTTAAGAGCTATTCGCTAGGTAAAAGCCGTATGTTAATAAACTAAAGCTAGACGAGGAGAAAAAGGAAGAAAGTATGCCCTATAGGCTGTACTTGCGACAGCTAGCCTTATCCGCCGTAGGTACTAAGGGCCTGATTACGTATTATGCCCTAGCACTAGCCAGGGCCTTACTATAAGCATAGCCTATTATATAAGGTCCCCTCCCGGAAAAAAAAAAAAAAAAGGTACGCCTTACCGTCCTTTTCTTCGGCGTCTAGCCCTAATAACCTAATCCGTTTTTTTCCGCGCGCCTTAAGATACGTACCGCATCCTTAGGTACTACCTCCGTTCCCCCGGGATACGCTACTCGCTCCCCGGGTTGCTACCTCCGCCGCTTAAGATACTAATATATCCCTAGGCCCTCTTCCGTTCGTACGTTTCCCGGGGTATTAATACCCCCCGGATATGGCCTTATTCTCCTTCTCCTTTCCGGCGGTTATACTATACCCCGGGATTTCTTCCTTTTCCTCCGTTTCCTTCCCGGGGCCTTTCGTTTCCCGGGGTACTACGCCGGGCGCCTTTAGTCCCCTAGCGCTCTTCCCCCGGGTCTTATTTTTTCCCGAGATCTCCTCCTTTTTCTCCTTATCCTCCTTTTCCTAGGGTACTACCGGCGCTCCGGGTACTATTTAATCCCCCGGTATACTATTTCCCTAGGGCCGCCGTTTCCGTTTCCCGGGTTACGTTATCCGCTTCCCGGGTTATTATCTTCGTTCCCCGGGGTATTACTATTCCCCGGGGGCTACTAGTCCCGATTCTCTTATTAAACCGTAGAGCTTTAAAGCCCCGCGTACGAAGTCGCTATTATAAAGCGCCTACTAAGTCTAGCCTAGTTCCCGTAACTACGGAATCGTCGGTCCGTTTACCGCCGTTTAAAAACCCTTGTTTATTTTCCGCTAGCGAAGCGAAGGCTCCGCTTAAGGACGTACTAAGGCGCGCCTTTCTTTCTACTATCGTTAAGAGGCCTACGGCCTCTCCTACCGTTTAAAGGCCAAGGGCCTATCCTTCCGTTTAAAGGCTAGGGGCCTATCTTCCGCTAGCGGGTCCCGTCGGATCCGCTAGAGGACGTACTAAAGTACGCCGTCCGACTCGTTTAAAAACCATCGTCTATCGTATACCGCTAGCGGAGCTAAGGGCTCCGCCTAAAGGCGCGCGGAAGCGCGCCTTCCCGTTTATTACTAGCGCCGCTAGCACCCCTATCGATACTAAGAAACCGGTAGTCTCTCCGTAAACCGCTAGTACCTTTAGTACCCTTATCGAAGTACTATTATCCTAGCCGAAACCTTAATATATTTCCTACTATTCTAACGCCGTTCCTTCTTTATATTACGCCTCGGGCGTTCTTAACTCGTCGATAAGCGCTATACTCTAGCGCTTTACCATCTTTTTCCGGAAAAAAATTTTCCGCCGTTTTTAGCCGTAAATTTCGTCGATTTCGTCGTTCCTTTATTTCGAAATTACCGTTTAAATCTGCGTTTTCTCGGGGCTATCGGTCGTTTTCTTCGGTTATCTTATATCGGTTCTCTTTCGTAGGTACTACCGGCGCGTATATCCAAGTTAATACCGCCTTTCCAACTACTGACTTTACCGTACGGCATCGCCTTTCCTACTGCTAATCCCGCGTACTAAGATATGCTGGTCTGCCGCTATCGTTACCTTTCGTCGGTCTTCTTTCGTAGGTACTACCGGCGCGTATATCTAAAAGCTAATACCGCCTTTCTAACTACTAACTTTGCTAGCTACCGCTTCCTTTATTGCTATATCGCCGTTCCTACTGCTAATTCCGCTCGCTTCGATATTACTACTTCCGTAAAAACGATAAAAGAAGGTTGGTCTAGCTTTTTGTTACGGTTTTAAGAGCTATTCGGTAGGTAAAAGCCGTATGTTAATAAACTAAAGCTAGACGAGGAGAAAAAGAAAGAAAGTATGCCCTATAGGCTATACTTACGACAGCTAGCCTTATCCGCCGTAGGTACTAAGGGCCTAATTACGTACTATGCCCTAGCACTAGCCAGGGCCCTACTATGGGCATAGCCTATTACATTAGCGACGTTTCTAACGGGCGTAATGCTTATAAGAAGTATTTTTAGCGCGATTTAAAGGTATTAAAGGTTATTAAATTAAGTTTCTTTCGCTTCGTATCGATCTAGAATTTTAATAAGTTATACGCTTACGATTAGCGCCTTTTCTAACGTAACGTAGAAAAGCGTATATTTAATTATTACCTTATTTACCGCGTAAATAAAGGCCCTAGCGAGTTAGAGTCGTTTTACCGCGTTAAGTTTATATTAAATTATTTATATATTAGCGAGAACGAGTTACTTTTAATTAACGGTACTTAATTTTTAACGTATATATTAGCGTATACGCGATATTAAGTAATCTATTAATACGAAGATAACTACTACGGCGACTTTTCCGAACCCGACGAAGAGAAGTTCGAGCTTCTAGAGGAAGAAGAGTAGGTTTTAAACGAAAAGGACTAGGTTAAATTAACGCGTTTATTCCCGAATTAAGCGCTTACGTAGGAAATATTTAACGTATTTAGGAATAGAGATATCGACGTAAATTACGATTAAGCTATATACGTAGCCCGATATAAGTATCCTTATTTTTATAATTTTACTTATTAGCGCGAAATAATAAGTACTACGGATACGCCGGAGCAGGAGATCGTTCCTTTAAATACCCGTAATACGTTAAATTTAGAACAAAGGCTAATTTACGATATCGTTTTCGGCTACGTATAAAGTCGTAATTAAGACTAGTTCCTATTTTAAATCGACGGTAGTAGCGGTATTAAAAAATCGTATCTAATTAAGATTTTAACTTCTTACGTTCGCTAGGCTCTTACTTAGGACTCGGTAGCCCTTACTACCTTAACTAACGCTACGAATAATAACATTCGCGGAAGGACGATATATTCTTTCCTTCGTTTACCCGTAAAGCGTAGCTTTAAGCCGCTTTCTAATAACGCTTTCGCTAAAGTATAACGACGCCTTACTAACCTTTACTATTTAATTATCGACGAAAAGAATATATTAAGGCTACGTATACTTAGGTTTATTAACCGTCGTTTACGGTAGATATTTCCGCGTAGCTCGCGGGTTTTTAATAACGTAAATATAATCTTAATCGGCGACTTCTTTTAATTACCCCTAGTATTATTAAAGCCTATTTATACTTTTAATTCGACGTATCTTTCGGTAAACGAACTCGTCGGCTATAATACGTATAAAGCTTTTTTTAAGTCGGTATTTCTATCGGTAGTTTAGCGCTAGGTAAGTAAGGACTAAGCGCCTTTTCGAAAAGCGTTAAACGAATTACGCTTAGCGTAAGTTTCCGCCGAGTCGTTTTAGCTTTTATCTACGAGAATAGCCGCGGTACTAACTAAGTAAGATCGTTTCGGCTTTAAAGAAGCGGTACGTATATACTTTACGCGTAAAGAGGTACTTTAATATAATTTTAACTATTTCGTAACGCTTAATTCGCTAGTTATTTAAACGTACGTTATTTATTACGGCCGAGGAGCGTTAAACGCGTCTAACGACTTAACCGGTAATCTCTTCTCTAAGCTATTACTCTATATAGGCGCTCGAGTAATATTATTACGTAATATCTCTTCCGAAATACGACTTATAAATAGCTCCTAAGGCTTTATTTACGATATAAGTTAAGCGTAAGGCGTTAATCCTAAACGCGAGCCGCTAGTAGTAGTTATAATAACTTTCGACGATTACGACGGACCCGGGTTTAAAGATACTTAAGGAAATAAGCTACGCGATTCTCGAGGGAAAAAGGTAGTACTAATATTACGCGAGCGCTAGGAATTCGATTATAAAGATATCTCCTATATACGAAAATAATTCCCTTTAATTATTTCATACGTAATAACCGTTTATAAAGCGTAGGATATTATTATTCTTTACGTTATCGTTAGAATTATAGAAAAGGAATTCGCGTTAGGGTTAAATTACGTCGCTTACTCTAGGGTTACCTCGTTATAAGGCCTAATATTCGACGAGCCGTTTTATAGGAATACGGTATATAAGGAGCTAATAAATAATAAGTTTCTTTTTACGTTCGCTAATATTTAAGCTAATATATATTTCGTAAGTATAAAAGCTAAGCTAAAAGATAAAGATCTTCGTTTACGTATATAATTATTTACTTAACCTTTATACCTATTACGATATCCTTATAAATAACGTACTCTAGCGCTATAAATAACGAATAGGAGTAGCGTATATACGTTAATTCTATCGAGCGAGTATAGTTTATAATACTTTAATTAATTTTTATATAGCTAAACCGCGTAAAAGTAAAGAATACGGATATAAAAGTAACGTAGATATATTATTTTCTATATAAGAATACGTTTTTCTTGTTTTAATTACGGAGCGTTTCCTAAAGTACGCCGCTTCTTCCTAACGTATAAAAATATCGCGACTTCCTTAGTAACTAGCGCCGTACCTTCCTTTAATCGCGACTTCCTATAACGCTTCCTTATTTACGAAATAAAATAACCTATTTCCTATTATTAATTACTTTTATTATTTCCTTTCCTTTTTCCTTACGCCTCTTATTCCTTTTATAACTACGTAAGTTTAAACCTTCGTATATAGCTAATTAAGCTTAAAACGAACGCTAACGATATTTCGTAGTATTTTATTTAATGAAATAAGATTAAAGTAGTTAAAAAAAGTAAGAAATTTAATACGCGCGTAATAGATTTAGTTAATTAAAGTAGTATCTAGGATTTCGATTACCGAGCTCGCTAACCTAGGCTTCGATTAATTATCGGCTAACGACGCCTACCGCGTAGCTAGTATTAATATTACGATAGGTAATATTAGCAGCCTAGCGGCCGCCGGCGGCGGTAACGACCTTTCCCCTTTTAATATACCTTATAAAGTAAGTTATACTTTACGAACTTTATAGTATAAAAAAAAATACGCGATTAAGTAATAATATACGTAGGCGTTAATTTTATTATATAAAATCTACTTATAAACCGAGTCCGCTCCTTTATTAATAGCGACGACGACGACGACGACGATAACGACGACGGTAGCGACGACGGTAGCGACGACGACGGTAACGAGGAAAGAGCGTTACCTTATAAGGTATACTTTAAACGAATTAATCGATTATAAGCGAACGCCTACGTAAAAAGAACCGGTATATAAAATAGCGTAGAAAACGCGAAAAGTTACGTATACGCGATAATTAATAAGTATAAAAAATAATCGCTATTATTATTACTATAAAGGCTATTACGCTTACGTTAAGGTACCCCGGGAGGCCGAGCTAGAGCTTGTTAAATTTATAGAATTAAAAAAAGCTTTCGATTTTAAAAAAATTAATAAAAAGGTACGTTAATACGTAATAAAGTACGCTAGCGTAGAAATTCTAATTTAAAGTAGGCTTTTAATAAAATCTATAAGAAAACTAAAAAGGTAATCCGGAAGACGGAAGAGCGGGTTATAAAGCAATAAGGATTAGATATTAACGCTCTTTTTAATAACGAATTATTACGAGAAATCCTACGTATATTACGAGAAAAAAATACGGATACGTAGAAAAAAGTAGAAAAGAAACGTAAAAAGAAGTAATAAAGATATAAGTTTAAGGGTTTCGTAGTTTTATTAGGCATAGCGTCCTTTTTTAATATAGAAATTACGTACCTACGTAATTTTAACTTTAAAAAAATTTTTCTATACTAGATTTCTTTTATATTTTATTCTTTTTAAATTCGTTTTACTATATACGTTTTTTATCGTAAATAATATACGCTTTATTTAATATAATATACGTTAACGTAAAAATTTAAATTAATTTCGAATTTATAAAAGATAGTTTCGTATGAACTATAAGTTTTCTATATATAATTTCTTACGTTTTCTAGGTTTTCTATAATAAATAAAGTTCGTAGCTTTAAAAATTAATATTAAATAAACTAAGTATACTTTCTATATCTCTCTATCCTTCGGATAGGTTATTATTTTTAGCGTTTACGTTAAAAATAAGCCCGAATTATTCTGCGAAGCAGAATAATTCGGGCCTTATTTTATTCTTATAGTACGTGTATGATGTACTAAATAGCCCGTCCAGCCGATTATGTAACGCATTCCGCCAGCCCGTCCCTCGTACCTCAATCTCATGTGCCAAAACAACCCATCCTAGCATATCACATTGAGGCTTCATTTGCTGCCGGAAAAAGAGCTGCCCGCCTCCCCAGCCTTCAGCTACACCACCACTGCATCTCTTTAGCCTCCGCTCTGCTTCTACCAACCCCCCCATCCACCATCCATTGACTGCACCACCGACTGAGAGCACCCCGTCCTATCGGCCTCCTTTACCCCCCTCAGTCGCCCTTCGCCCTTATCCCGAGCTCCGAATACCCTCATATTCTCCCAAGATGTCGCAAGTCCACGCCTTGTCCGATGACCAGGTAAATAGCTTCGCCCTGACCGCAAGCCGCTGCACCCTCTCCCCGACCCGAAAAGTGGAAAATAGAAATATCCAAGGGGGTTGAATCCCCTCCCCGGAATCCAAAACAACCCAGGGCAGCCGCGATACGATGCCATGCTAATCCGGCGAAACCGCAACGAGGCAGGTCGAGCAAGAGCTCCGCAAGATGACCGCGTTCATCAAGCAGGAGGCCCTAGAGAAAGCGCACGAGATCGAGATCAAGGCGAACGAGGAATTCAGCATAGAAAAGTCGAGGCTCGTGCGCGAGGAGACCGACTCGATCGACGCCGCCCACGCCAAGAAGCTGAAGCAGGCCAGCATGTCCCAGCAGATCACCCGCTCCACCGTCGCCAACAAGACCCGCCTCAAGGTCCTCGCCGCCCGCCAGCAGCTGCTCGACGACATCTTCGCCGCCGCCGCCGCCCGCCTCTCCGACGGCACCGCCGACCCCGCCCGCTACCGCGTCACCCTCAAGAACCTCCTCCTCGAGGGCCTCTACGCCCTCGAGGAGCCCGAAATCCAGGCCCGCGTCCGCAAGGCCGACTACGACATCCTCCGCCCCGCCATCACCGACGCTGAAAAGGAGTACAAGAGCAACACCGGCTTCGACACCAAGGTCACCATTGACGAGGCGAATCCGCTCCCAGAGGGCAGGTGAGTTTTTTGCTTCCCCCCCTTTGCTGAGCAATTTTACCTATCCTTTCTTTCCTCTCGCGCCGCGACACCCCTCGCTACTCCCCAAGGCACAGCGTGCTAAGTACAATCCGCGTTCGGCCACAGCTCCGGAGGCGTCGTCATCGTCGGCGGCCAGGGCAAGATCGAGATCAACAACACCTTCGACGAGCGGCTGCTGCTGCTGCAGTCGAGCAGCCTGCCCGCCGTGCGGCGGACGCTGTTCGGCGAGAATCCGAACCGCAAATTCTACGACTAAGGGGGGGGGGGGGCCCGAACTCGGCCGGGCTAGGCGGCTGGCTTGTTCGACACGATCCGCGGGCGGACGAATTCCTCACCGTCGCGGCCACACCCCCTCCCGCGCCCAACCTCGCCGGCTGCACGCGCACTCGACGGCCCGTATTCAGCGCGGGGTGGCTGGGCTGCGGAACCCGGATAAGTCGAGCAAACCAGGGTCGGACGTCTGTCTGCGAGAAGGAGGGGAAGGCCTTAGCGAAGAGGGGGGCGGGGGGGGTGACGAACGGGAGAAGCAAGGAGAGAGATATTAGGAGCGTCGCACACATGCGCAGACACATTACACACGTACATACATACACACAGACAGGTACTACCTCACCCCTCCTCCATCTAGATAGGGGAATCCGGGGGCGGGGAGGGTGATAGAAAGGAGACGAAGGGGTTCTTGATCTCGTAGCCGCTGCTCGCACCGGGAGGCAGTAAATCGGGGCCGGGTAGACGCGGCATGCTACGTGCGTACTCGGTCCGCTTAGCCCGCCTGCCTCGCTGTCTACCTCACCCCCCCCCCCCCCCCCCCCGTCTCTATCTTATCTCTATACTGGTGGTATAAATCGTCTTAGAAGCACGGGAATAGAGGGACGCTGCTACGCAATCATCGTCAAGGTAGACAGGAAGAGGAAGGGGGAAGTTCGTTCTATAAGAATCGACGTGTGCGTTAGATATCCACGTATAATAGCACCCTTCCTTAGCTCCGAGCACACTCTACCTATCGCGCCGACAGAGGGAGCACGTAGCTATCTAGACTCCTCGAGGTGGAAGCTAGCGACGTCGTCTGGTGGACGTCGTCTATCCCCCCCGTCCGCTCTGTTCCCCATCTATCCGTCTACTCGATCGATATAGCAACCCATTAATATACTAACTCCCATCTCAGCATCTCCTCCACCACCCTCTCCCTCTTAGCCATCTACCTTAACCACCCCCTTCTTCCTCTCCCCGCCCCGCCACCCCTCAGGCCCTCCCTCCTGCTCCCGCTCCCGCTCCCGCTCGTGCTCGTGCTCGCACTCCCGCTACCGCTGCCGCTGCCGCTCTCCCTCTCCTTCTCGCGCTCGCGCCGCCCCGCGGCCCAGCTCTTCATGAAGGCGCGCTGGCGCGGCAGGTCGGCCGCCTGGCGGGCCTCGCGCTCGCGCTCGCGCTCGCCGTCGTGGTCGAAGATGCTCGTCTTGGGCGGCGGCCGCGACCGCACCGCGTACGCCAGCCGCTTCGCCACCACGTCGATCGACGCCTTGGCCACCTTGCGCTCCAGCAGCGCGCTGTCGTGGATCCGGTCGTGCGCCGCCTTGAGCCGCGCCGCCAGCGCGTCCACCGCCGCGTCCGCCGCGTCGCCGCCGCCGCCGCCGCCAGCCGCGCTCCGGGGGCCGTTCGCCGAAGTGGGCTTTTCGCCGGGGCCGGCCGGGGACGAGGCGGTAGTGGTAGTAATGGAGGACAGGGGCGAGGCCGAGGGCGACGGTCGCAGGAATCCGCCCCCGCCCACGGCCGTGTCGACGAGCGCGAAGAGCGCCCGCAGCTGGTCGTAGTCGGCGTCCGGGCCGACGCGGAAGTCGGGCTGCTCGAGGCGGTGCAGGATGTCGGCGGGCGCGAGGGCGTCGTCGACCGGCCGGGTGGTGATGCTGCTGGTGCCGCTGGCGGGGATGAGGACGAGCGAAGGGAAGAGCACCGCGGCCGCGAGGCGTCGGCGTAGGTCCTGCAGCTTCGACGTGGTGGCCGGTATGCGGCTGATGGGCAGGATCCGGTGCTCGGGGGAGTCGACGATGGATAGGAGGTACGAGGCTAAAGTTCCGCACTGGAGGAAGAGGGGCGATGGCTGTTAGTCTTGGTTTTGTCACACGTGTACAGGAAGTTAGGCTAGCTCGTAGGCGTATGCGGGAGATAATGAGGGTGCGGGATAGGATAAGGGAAAGGGGCGGGTTCGGACGAGAGGGAAAAGGACAGAGAATTAAAGGAGTGGTTAGCCTACAGAATCGTTCCATTGGCGCGTCCCAGACTTGGGCAACGCTCCGACGAGGGCCTCTATCGCGGCGGCGTGTTCGGCACGGACCATAGTACTGATGACGGGGTCGAGGCCCATCCGTAGCAAAAGCTGGACGGCACCTATGGCGTTGGGCGCGCTTAGATTCGGGGCTATGCGTTCCACGAGGCCCAGGAACGCCGCGAGACCCGCCCAGTCCCTACCTGGGTACGGATCCTCGGTCCTGGGTAGGCTTTGGAGCTTGGTGTCCCCGTCCCCCTCTTCGAGGAAGGCGTGCTTGGGGCCGCCGATCTGCGCAAGCATGGTGTACAACCGCGCGTCGTCGACGAGGCGGGCGACGCTGCCAGAGCATAGAGCCACGATGTTGCAGTACTGCGTGCGCAGCTGCGCGTTCCTCTCCACGCAGACCTCGTCCAGAACCCAGAGGAAGAGCTCGTCCGGCAGTGTCCTGCCCTTGACCAGCATCGCGTGGGGTAGGCCGAGGATGATGGCTTGGTTCCGCGTGCGTGGGTCCGCCAGGAAGCGCCAACACCCTCCCGCCTCCCACTCGGGAAAGACCTTCCGCGGAGGTTTGAACAGGGGCTTCTCGACGTTGAAGAAGTAGTGCGCCCTGCGAACGCCGTCGGCTCGGGTGCGGTTCATGGCCCTCAAGAGCTTGTCGCCTTTGGCTTCTTCCTCGTCGCCGTGGAGGAGCGCCTTGGCGGTCTTGTGCAGCAGTGCCGGATTCTTCTGCACGTCTGTGAGGTGCGGCGCCCCGTCGTCGATATTGCCATCTTCGTCGTCGATTTGGTTGATGAGTTCATCAGCCCGTCTGGCGCTCTCGTCGGCGCGGTCGGACTGCCGCGTATGGTTGACCAAGTACTTGAGATCGTATTTGTGCTTCGGCTGTACGGCCAACGGAGACTTCACGGGAGTCGATGTGGAAGCTATCCTCTTGGCCGCGGAGACCGGGGCGAGGGGGCCGCGCTTCCGCTCTATGAAGGCGGTGATGGACTCGAGGGAGTCGTCCGAGTCGCCGTCCTCATCATCGGAGCACCTAACCTCCTCGGTCCGAAGGACGGGTTTTGGTGTGGGTTCCGGGCGCGTGGCAGGAGATGAGGGCGGAGCCCGTTCTCGCTGCGGTGACGCGGCTGACTGGGATTGGGATGCGCGGCCTGGACCGGGGACGGCGGCCTTGGTGAAGAAGCCCCTTATGTCACGGTTCCGGAGCATGGACATATTGCCGTTCGACATGTGTGCCCTGCTGGCTCGTCAGTACCGGCGCGACGCTAGCGGCGGGCGGCAATTTGCTATCTCGTGCTCTCGTTCGACCCCGAGCCCCGAATCAACCAGGCGTGTGGGTGTGTAGGAGGCATGTCGGCGTGTCGGCGTGTCGGGCACGGAGACCGTGGACGTGTGGCGGGCGGTACGTGGGAGAAGTACCAAGTACCGTCAGTTCTCCATCACTGGGAATCCGCCCAACGAACGGTGGAGACGCGTCGCACAGATGTGGGCCCGCCTGGCTCTGCGCCTTCCGCGCTCAGACGAAGCGTGTTGGGTCCAGTTGCGGCTGCCGTGCCACTACGGCGACACTGTCGAACAGAGGTATTGCCTTGGGCTTTGGTACTTCGGGTGAGGGTAAGAGGTACCTGCCAGTACTGCACCCTGTGTAGGTCTAGATATGTACCTTTCTATGTAACTCGTGGAGGTTGACGACCTCGAGCGTTGCGTCGTGCCCAGTACCTTAAGCAGGAGTTAAGTGGGTAGGCACCTCAGACACCTGTCGAATTTAGGTTGTAGGTACCTGGGCGCCTGCCTCCACGTATAGGATGTAGGTAGATAATACATACTAGGTACCTACACCTACAATTCGATTAGTTGAAGATGCAGTGGGAGATATTAAGTAGGTACCTGGGTATCTAGGTACCTACCTCTTATTAGGCACCTTAGGTAGGAGGCAGTTAGGACGTACATGCCTACTACGTTAGGTGGCACTAATAGGCGTGCCTTCCAAATCATCAAACTGCGGAAGGTTTCCCTTGATACGGGAGCTAGCCGGATGGGCAAGTGTCGGTATCCCGGTGACCGCTACCTCGACGGTACCTCTCCTCGCCGCTAGAAAAGAGAGCGACGCACAGTACCTGCAAGGTATACGGGTGCGCAAAAAGGGCGACGGGGCTGGGGCTGGTAGGAGACCGGGGGGTGGGGCAGAGATCGAGCCGGTGATATGTCACTCTTAGGGGTCTCGGGTGGTTTCCCGTTGCAACCTGACCGAGACCGAGACCGAGTCCTGTGTGTATTCTGTATTTCTTCTTTTGGCGAGTCTTGTTTTGGGGGCGAGATAGCGACAATCCCCAATCCTTCAATGCATCTCACAATCTCACATCCCGCCCCGTACACGTTACCTCATCCGGCCGCTTCCCAATGATGGCCAATCGATGGGACTCGCCCGCTATTCTCACGTGTCTATAGATAGCCCGCCAAGGCTGAACTTGCTAGGTACATACGGTGGGTCCCTGGTTGATCGGTATGCGTTGTACGCAGGTACGTAGAAGCCAGATCTGCATGTGTACATACTAGTAGGCGCACGCTCTCCTTTTCTCCTTTTTTTTTTGTAGGATTCCGGCTGCACCTACATACGGTATGTATAAGGGAGGGAGATTACTTGGCATCAGCTAGCGGCGCGAAAAGGGGAAGCGGATGTTGAGGTGTGTGTTGTATGTAGGTATTATATGTATACGTACGTTGTATTGAGAGCGGACGGAATACTGAAACCCGTCGTGATGACACTGCTCAAGAGGCACTGTAACCTAGCCATACTACCTACATATACTACCTACATATACTACCTACATAACATAATAGACCTTTAGCAACTTTTAATCTATCTGCTACGTACCTCGTGCTATGTCAAGACTGATGGTAGTCGAGTGCGACTTTGACGATTCCGGCAACTCCTTAACTCTGGGATCTACCGGATGATCTGCCGCCGGAGTGCTCAGTTGAACGTACTTATGAGCACTCAAGGTTAGTCGTAGTAGGTAGGTCTAGGTAGCTCTTCAGAGTATGTGCGGGGGGCGAGCTTTTAAGCATCCTACATTCTAGGAGAGCTATCGCGATTACCTCTAGCATCGGGCAGCGACCCGGTTTTTCAATTATGCTAGTCTGATATATGAGTCGAGTCATGTGAAATACGAGGACGCATTATGGACACGGGACACTACGGCGTGTAGCTCGCGCCATACACATCCTTATTTCCGTACCCAAGATATGACTGCGGGCGACGGAGCCGAGGCGTTGAGGCGGGGGCGGTGGCAGCGCATTTCCAGTTTGGTGGGCGCCGCGTCATTAGACCATTCTCCTCCAACCAGTTTGCTTCCGAGACGCAAAACACTTATGGAGGGGGGACCCGGCGGAGTTCGCGATAACGCCATGGCGACTCGCCCGAGTGGGGAGTGCCCGGCGGACTTAATGATCTCTTATCAACTACCAACATAACGCATGCATATATGTAGTGTAAATGTGCATGCCATTGGCCTGAATTCGGACAGGCCACTCGGCGCGAGTCAAAGTGAGCAAATAAACATGATGCGGGATGTTGATGGTGATGCTCATGTCGATGAGCATATATTAGGCATTAGCATGGAAGTACACGACGAACACGGAGTTGAACGGCCCTCCCAGCCATCGCTACTATCGCCGTCACCAAAAATGAAAAAGGGGTATGAGCTGGCCGCTATGAATACCGCGAGGACGTCAGATTACCTCCTACCTATGTAATACAGGTATACATTATGAGTATATAGCCTCCCCCCGGTCGGCCCGAACCATTGAAGGAGCCAATGTGTGGCACACCTCGACTTTTAGATGTACCTACCTGCGTATACATACGTAGTACGTGGTAGGATGAGCTCCTGAAGGGATACCCTACTTTATTGTGACGCCGGGGACAGCGTAATGGCGTAGTTGGTGTAGGTTTAACGTAGGGTTAATGTAAGTACGAAGGATAGGAGTTTTATGGTCCTATGTCTGAATATCGACACTCTGCAATTTAGGTGGGCAGCGGTTCGCTATTCACAGACGGAACTGAGACGGGATTTTAGCCCGATATAATATAAAGGTACTGTACGTATGTGCATAGCTCGATTCGATACTCAAGTCTTGACTCGGGCGGTTTCTAGCGCCATAAGAGAAGGGCACTGCGGAATGCTAAGTGTATATATAGAAATACATGCATGCCCGACTTACTACTTGTCTCCTACTAGTAGGCGGTGTACTAGTCGATAAGAAGGCAAGTTGCCAGATTCCCGTGACGGCAGAAGTGACATTGAGCGAAGGCGTCCAGGGGTAGAAGTAGGGGGTAACCATTACTGGCAAGTATGTACACGTATGTATTAGTCGGTTGGTTGGAGTTCCGCCTCCTGAAGGATCTCTTACACCCCGGCTGTGCCCCTCGATCCCCCCTCCCCGCCCCCCCTAAACCCTCCAAGATACTTCCACTATGATGTGCGTTAAACGATCCAGGAGTGCGGGACGGACGGGCAAACGAAGCGGAGGGAGGGAGAGAAACCAATAAATCGATTCGGAACTGCATTTGGCGTTATTGGCGGAGCGCTCGCGGGGAGGCAGGAAATGGAAACGTTCTGCTAGTTCATCCGTCACTCAACAGCCTGGAATTGTTCATGCTAGGTGCCAGCGCAATCCAGGTACGCGATGCCGGCCTAACCTACTTTTGGCCACCTAGACACGAAACATCACTTGGTGTACGGGATGGAGGGTGAGTGCGACAGGTCCTCTCCTTTTTCCTCTGCGTTTCCCTCTTCTTCGCTTTTGTTAGCACATGGGAGCCTGCCGCGCCAATTGTATGATGGGCCGTGCATAGCCTGCTGTCGAAGGGCTGAGTTTTATGATTTGACGTCGTCTCGCCGCTAGAAGAGAAATAGATCTCGTGGAAGCAAAAGACGGCGGCTTCACGGAAACCCGCAGAGTAGCGTGTAACCGGTGCGTAGCGCCGACGGGGGCTGAGCTATATAGTATAGTACAGGAACCCAATGTACCTGTTACCTACCTGTGGTAACACCGGTAGTGACGGTAATGACGATGCTTGGCTCTTGTTTATCTCCGGTTCTTTTTCCTGATTTGAAAGAGGAGCCGTGCGAAATTCTGGAAACCGGGCCCAAGACTGACCGGGCCACCACGAACGGGATAATATCAAGGTGTGATAAATACCCATGAACGCCGCGTCGACATATAGCGAGCCGCGCCGACGTAAAAGCCTATCACGCTGCTATAGTGCAACGCTTCGGCGAGTGCAAGTTTCAGGGGTCGGCAACCGTCCGGGCCGTTGCCGAGAGGTGATTAGCAAATTCAGCCGCAGGGGAAGGGTAGAGGGGTGGAATGCTCTAGAGAGAGGGAGGGGGAGGGAGGCAGGGCTTTATGTGTGTTAAGGAGTGGTAGGCGTTAAACGCGTGTTGGTGTTGGTATACTACGTGCATTGGCAGACAGAAGAATGTTTTGGGTGAATTCCCAGGGCCGCGTCTCTCTATATTTCCGCCGGCGATAATAGGTCTTAGCACTACCCACTTGTTGCTGTAGTAAGCTGGAGAGGGACTTGGGCCGTACGGTGTTCCACCCACCAAACCACCAAGGTATTTTCCAATAGTCTCGATCTCATGGCTAGATCCGTAGCCACATGTGTGTTTTTATGAATCTTTTCCACGTGCAGACTCGACCGACCTTTGGCGGACGGGGTGGTATCGTGAGGATTCTCACCCTGCATAAGAAAATGATCGTAGGCGAGATCGTCGCGTTGGAGGCATTTTCTTTGACGGCATAAGACAAGGGGGGATTTGTTAGCGGCAGCACAGGGAGGGAGGGGGGTCGGTAGGGCGTCGCGCAGTCGAGAAATGAAATTGGCGCTACAGTGCAAACCGGATTTGCCAGGCACGGGGTGAACAGCCACAATAGCTCGCCTATGCAACATACACAAAACCTGGGCACCGACTCCCTCCGACCACAGAACCCGATGCAGATACACACACCCTGAGTGCCCCCACTTCCGTGTGCGGCAGTACTCATAGAGGAAGAAAAGGCTACTTGAAAGCACTACTCGGATATTTTGCTGGGTATGCAGCGCCGAGTGCGAGAGATAACTTCAAGGAAAGTTATCGAGGGGTGCGTAGCAGGGAGGTTCTCGGCGGTTCAGACGCAGAACTGTCAGAAACACCTGTGTACCGTTGCCCGCTCCGTGTGTGGTTGATAACACACATACAGGTACCCAGGCAGAATGTTGATTTCCAATCACGCCCACTTTGTACCTCCCTCTACCGGGTTGCCTCTTCTTAATTAACCCTCAATGCATCGGCAGCATCTAGAACGACTTATACAGCCAACCTCGTATGGCGCGCCGCAATCATAAGCGACAATGCACGACGCCATGGCGCTTTGCCACTTGGATAGCAGCTGGCGACGCGGTCTTCGGTCCCTCCCGCAGCATAGCTGCTCGAAATGCTCTCCATTCCTGACAACGGCGAAAAAGAAGAACGTCCCCGGGGCTCCCTGCGTGGGAGATACCGGTGAGATGCTACCGCATAGGGGCACATACGTAGGTAGGCATGTGTACATGTAAGCAACAGCGACACGGCATCTATTAATATTACTTGGGTGGCACAAATTGTGCCAATGTCTTGGTGATTCAGTCTGAAAGGGATTCGCGCGTTGACAAGGCTTGTGGTGCCTTTGCCTCAGGGAGCCCCTTGTCGCGCCCGAGAATGTTGCTGGGTCCTTGTATCGAGCCTAGCGGGAAGTTGGTGTGGTGGTGCATGTATGTAAGGGTTGGCAACGCTAAACGGTGACCGAGGAGGTACGAGGACCAGGCGGTGGGTTGGTATGCCGAGGGCGCGGAGACCCGTTGTATCCGACAAGTATAGCACTACAGGCTCCGACAGGTAGGTACCTACTGCGACGCTACCTAACCTAACCTACCTAGGTGCCTGCCTTGGGTACCTATGACTATCCTCCGGCGGAAGGCAGATCGACCATGTTGTACCCTGATATGTACCTGGACGAGGCACGGTACCCAATGCCAGGTACCATTGGTACCTCTTCTGGGTCAGATTGGGGCAGTCAGGTACCTTGTCTCGGCGGCGGGAGGTACCTGGGACATATGTACCTATCTACACACGTAGGTACGTGGTAACCTGCCTTTACGTAGGACCGGCATCTCACGCACCTTCTAAGCCTGGGCCACCGTGCTAGCACAGTGGTCGGTGTATCTCTCGTTCCCCGACCCTTCCGACGAAGCGATCAATCAAAAACTTCCATTGTTCCCTTCCCAGTTCTGTCCTTAATGCTATCAACAACACGATCGCCGCCCCCCCGTAACCCAACAAGGGATCCAGAAACCAAGGCGACAAGGCCGCCCTCACTCCTCCCCCTCCCTCTCGATGCAGACGTCTGCAGAGTAGTAGCCCTCACGAAACCTCGATTTCTCTCTGCTCCGGCGGCTCTGTTCCCCTCTACGCTATCTGCTCCAATTGCCCTGCTTCCGCACCGGACACTCGGCTAGCAGCACCACCTCGACGGCTTGGGCGCGGCAGAGCATTGTGGCCTCGGGAGGCCGGTCTGGCGGACACATCGGGTTGAACGGGCTCTGCCCGCAGCTCCAACATGGCGAAAGGCGACGACGCAGGAAACGGCCCTGTCGACTTAGCGACCAACAGATCGAGATGGGCCACTCGCAAGCTCACGGTGAAGAGCAGCAGCCTCAAGCGGATCTCCTTGATGGACAAGCTGCACAAGAGGACGGGGTCGACGGAGAAGAAACGCAACTCGGACGGTAGCCAATCTGTGGCCGACGGCCATGTCCAGAGCGACAGTGCCCCCGCGGCCGAGGAGGCCGATGCGAAGAGCACCACCTCGGGGGCTGAGAGCGGAGGGAGGACGGTGTACTTCAATCTGCCGCTGCCTGACGAGATGAAGGACGACGAGGGCAATCCCATCCGCACGTATTCGCGCAACAAGATCCGGACGGCCAAGTACACGCCGCTCTCTTTCATCCCGAAGAACTTGTGGAACCAGTTCCACAACATTGCCAACATCTTCTTCCTGTTTATGGTGATTCTTGTGGTAAGCCGTCTTCTGGGTCGCATGCGTTTTGACCGAGGATCTCACCAATGCCAAACTGGCTTTCTAGATTTTCCCCATCTTTGGAGGAGTTAACCCGGGCCTCAACGCGGTGCCTCTGATATTCATCATTGCCGTGACAGCCATCAAAGACGCGATCGAAGATTATCGCAGGACGATTCTCGACAACGAATTGAACAACGCCCCCGTGCATCGCCTAATCGGCTGGAATAATGTCAACGTTGCAGAAGACAACGTCTCGCTATGGCGGAGAATCAAGAAAGCTACCTCGAAGTACCTCGGCGCCCTGTGGCGTGCGACCCAAGGTTTATGGAATAAGGATGTCAAGAACAAGAACGCACTGGAACGCTCGTCGGTTCCGCGCCTCTCTGTCGAAACCAAGGCGACCCGCCGGGAGTCGATGATCTCCCCTCGTACCGATAGGACATCGTACGTATCCGCCTACGAAGAAATCCAGATGACGCCCGTCGCGTCGCCCTTGCCCCCCCAGGTCACCCAAAAGGACTTGCTTGACGTGTCTGAGCGCCCGGCTTCTGGGCATTCCTTTAATCCTGACGAGCCGGAAACCCTCGCTAGAGTGAAAGGTGACCTGATTAACTACGATCTTCCGCCTACAGGCCGAGCGAGATTTCACAAGGATCACTGGAAGAATCTCCAGGTTGGCGATTTTGTGCGACTCTATAACGATGACGAGCTTCCGGCGGATGTCATTGTCTTGGCTACGTCGGATTCGGACGGTGCCTGCTATGTGGAGACGAAGAACTTGGACGGGGAAACGAATCTGAAGGTTCGCCAGGCACTTCGGTGCGGACGGACATTGAAGCACGCGAAGGACTGCGAGCGCGCTGAATTTCTTATCGAGAGCGAGCCGCCTCAACCGAACCTGTACAAGTATAACGGCGCCATCAAGTGGGACCAGATGTTACCTAACGGGCCGACCGAGATGTCTGAGCCAATTTCCATCGACAATGTTCTCCTCCGAGGTTGCAACCTGAGGAATACCGACTGGGTCCTCGGCGTCGTCCTGTTCACCGGCCACGACACCAAGATCATGATGAACGCCGGCATTACACCTAGTAAGCGTGCGCGCATCGCTCGGGAGCTGAACTTTAACGTTATCTGCAACTTCGGTATTCTCGGTGCTCTGTGCCTTTTGTCCGCCCTCGTCAACGGCGTATCGTGGTCGAAGAGCGACGCCTCAACTTCGTGGTTTGACTACGGTGCCATCGGCGGAACGGCGGCAATGACTGGTTTCATCACTTTCTGGGCCACTCTCATCGTCTTTCAAAACTTGGTTCCCATCTCGCTATACATCACCTTGGAGATTATACGAACGTTGCAAGCTATCTTCATTTATAGTGATGTCGAGATGTATTATGAGGAGATTGATTATCCATGTGTTCCGAAGTCATGGAATATCTCAGACGACCTTGGTCAGATTGAATATATCTTCTCGGACAAGACGGGTACTCTTACCCAGAACGTTATGGAATTCAAGAAGGCGACTATAAATGGTCAACCTTATGGCGAGGCGTACACGGAGGCGCAGGCCGGCATGCAGAAGCGCTTGGGTATCGATGTGGTCAAGGAAGCTGCTAGAGCTAGAGAACAGATCGCCGCGGGAAAGATTCACGCCTTGGATGGGTTACGAAAAATCCACGACAACCCCTATCTACATGCGGAGGATCTAACTTTCATCGCACCCGATTTCGTCGACGACTTGCGAGGCGAGTCGGGGGAGGAGCAAAAACAGGCGAACGCACATTTTATGCTGGCCTTGGCCCTGTGCCATACCGTTATAGCAGACCGCGTTCCCGGTGACCCCCCGAAGATCGAGTTCAAAGCACAATCGCCCGACGAAGCCGCTCTCGTGTCGACTGCTCGCGACATGGGGTTTACCGTTCTCGGCCAGACGAGCGACGGTATCAGATTGAACGTTATGGGCCAGGAAAGGCAGTACCCGGTCCTGAATACGATCGAGTTCAACTCTAGTCGGAAACGAATGAGTGCCATCGTCAAGATGCCTGATGGTCGGATCATCCTCTTCTGCAAGGGCGCAGATAGCATTATCTACTCTCGCCTCAAGCGTGGCGAGCAGGCCGAGCTTCGCAAGACCACCGCCGAGCACCTCGAAATGTTCGCCCGAGAAGGCTTGCGGACTCTGTGCATAGCCCAGCGCGTGCTTTCTGAGCACGAGTATCTCGAGTGGCGCAAAGAGCACGATAAGGCCGCCACCGCCTTGCAAGACCGAGAGGAGAAGCTAGAGGAAGTTGCCGACAAGATCGAACAGGAACTGACCCTCCTTGGCGGGACGGCCATCGAAGACCGACTGCAAGACGGAGTGCCCGACACAATCGAACTGCTTGGGAGAGCAGGAATCAAGCTGTGGGTGCTCACGGGAGACAAGGTCGAGACCGCCATCAACATCGGGTTTTCGTGCAATCTACTGAATAACGACATGGAGCTCATCACCCTCAAGGTGGACGAAGATGAGTCCGGTAACACCACTGACGAAGTTTTCCTGGGCCGTCTTGAGGCGGAACTCGATAAGCACCTGAAGACCTTCGGTATTACCGGCAGCGACGAGGACCTGGCCCACGCGATGAAGAACCACGAGCCACCAGCACCCACCCACGCCCTCGTCATCGATGGATTCACGCTCCGGTGGGTACTCCATAATAGCCTAAAGCAGAAGTTCCTACTTCTGTGCAAGCAATGCGCCTCCGTCCTGTGCTGCCGTGTCAGCCCGGCCCAGAAAGCCGCAGTTGTGGCCATGGTCAAGCACGGCCTCGACGTGATGACGCTGTCTATCGGAGATGGCGCCAACGACGTTGCTATGATTCAAGAGGCGGATGTCGGTGTGGGCATTGCTGGTGTCGAGGGTCGTCAAGCCGTCATGTCGGCCGACTACGCCATCGGTCAATTCCGGTTCCTGCAACGATTAGTCCTAGTTCACGGTCGCTGGTCCTACCGTAGGATGGCCGAAGCGATTGCCAACTTCTTCTACAAGAACATGATCTGGACGTTGACCATTCTATGGTTCCAGTGCTTCTGCAACTTCGATATCACGTACCTCTTCGAGTACACGTACATCATTCTTTTCAACCTCATCTTCACTTCGGTACCTCCCATTGTCATCGGCGTCCTCGACCAAGATGTCTCGGATGCGGTCTCCCTAGCCGTTCCCCAACTCTATCGTCGTGGTATCGAGCGTCTAGAATGGACTCAACATAAGTTTTGGTAATGCCCCTTCTCCTCGACCCCTCCCGTTATTGTTCCGCCTGCTAACCGCGAACAGGCTGTACATGTTCGACGGTGCCTATCAGAGCGTCATAGGCTTCTTCATCCCGTACTTGGCCTTTTCGCCAACCTCGGCCGTGACCGGAAACGGATTAGACGTCGGAGATAGACTGCGATTCGGCGCTTACATTGCCCATCCGATCGTCATTACGATCAATCTCTACATCCTCATCAACACGTACCGATGGGATTGGCTCACGGTCCTGATTATCATTATAAGTGACGTGCTGGTCTTCTTCTGGACGGGCGTCTATACCACGTCGACGTTCGCCGGCCCATTTTATCACGCGGCTCCCCAGATCTATAGCGAGGCTTCGTTCTGGGCCGTGCTGATCGCGACTCCGATCATCTGTCTAGCTCCTCGCTATGCCATCAAGGCTCTTCGCAAAGTCTATTGGCCCCGTGATGTCGATATCATCCGGGAGCAGGTCACCATGGGCAAGTTTGACCAACTACTCAAGGAAGAACCGAGTGATGCTGCCGTCAAGTCTACCTCGTCCAGCTCGTCCCAGTCCTCCCGAGTCAGGCGACATCAGCAATTTGCGAGTGTGGACGAGGATCTCCGACCTATCTATCCGCCTTCTGTCGCCGAACCTTCTGTCGCCGAACCCTCTGTCACTGGACATAATACTCGGAGCCAAAACGGTAGCGATGGTACTAATTATACCCGCCACGACGAGCCTTCGACGATGGATATGCCTGTGCAGCAGCCAGTGGATCCGCCTCCGGAACCACCAGTACGACCGTCGTTCGATCGTGTCCGCCCTTCTTATGACCGTATGCGGGCCTCGATGGATCGGGTGCGGCAGAGCTACGAAATGTCCAACGAATTCACTTCGGCGGCCAGGTTGAGCAGGCTCGAGTCGACTCATACCAGTGTGTCTCCGCCACCGGAAGGCACCGGAATTGTCAACCGGATAAGAAGACGCACACGGGGCAAGTCCTTCAAGTCGGCATTTGCGTTCCACAAGGATAATCATATTCATGAGAGTGAATGAGAAGCACTCGTCTAACAGCTGTTAGGTGGGCCTTGTAAGATAGCGCATTGGCTCAAATTATTTTTAATCCATTCGACGTGATATCCCGGGCGGTTGGTGCACAAGCTCGATCTCGGAGGGGCGATTTACGACACTACGGTGGTTATCACCAGCTCAGCCAACCGATCCGAACATTCTAGACGGGCCGTTTGAATCTTTTTTTTCCACTTGCAATTTGCGAAGGCGTTGGCGTTTTAAGGATGCATGGAGTCCGCGGGGCACTCCTATGATGGGATGACAATGTCGACTAAAGAGTCAAAACAGCATTTCTTCGCGTTTCCCGCACTGTCGCCTTTTCAGACGTGCGCATGCCATCACTTGTCGTTCTCGGGGCAAACCCCCGTTACGCTACCAACATGTCGGCTATTGTTGCTACACTACCAAGGGGGGAGAGGGTGCGGAGAGATTTCGGCAGAGACTGCTGTTTGCTCCCGTGCCCTTCTTCTCGTCCGTTCATTTTTCCCATCCTTGCTCTTGCCTGGTTTGTATCTTGGCCGACGGGCGGCGGTAGGGAGAACGATGAAGGGATTTCTTTATAAAAAGACTAGGGTTGGATTTTGGGGAGGCCGGGGAAGGGAGAAAGCGAGACGGAGGGACGAGGACGTGACAACATGCCACAAGAAGCAAGCAAGCACGTAACGGCGGTGACGGTGACGGTGACGGTGACGGTGACAGTGACAGTGATGGTGATGTGGGATTATAGGGTATAATGAAGGGCTTTCTCCGTTCCACGGCCTGTGTGTATATAAATTGGGAAGGACGGATAGGGGAGAGGAGTGCAGTCGCGCATAAGTCTCTCGATAAGAGAGGTAGAGAGAGAGCACCGCTGATGTTGGGGATGGGTGTAGTAGATATATACATAGTCAGCCAGAATTGGTATTCCCTTGTTTTTTTTAAACAATTTCCCAGGTACTCGTTATTCTCTAGAAGACAGGTAGAAATATGCAGACGGTTCATTTACTGGCTGGTTCAAGCAGTATTCTGTAGTATCCTCTTTTTCTCTTTTCTTTTACAAGCGGCCTCATGACCCATCTCGTCCCGCAAGTTATCCCTAGTTCTGACCGGCTTACAAGTCCGACAGCGCCTCTCATCACGAAGGCGATGAGAGAGTACGTAAGTGAGTACGTGAGTGTTCGATGGAAAGGAGGGGTCTGCATCTAACCTGCGTACCAGTCCCCTTCTACGTAACCCAAGGGGCGTACAAAGGATTGCGATGGTGGACACAACCGCCATTTGCAGTAAGCCTTACTACCAGCAGAATGTGCCTTGATGTGCGATTCCCTTGCCTAGTACCCATTCGCCGCCCCTTTATTTCCCTCGTCGAATCAACCGAGGCACAATTACACAGGAGTCTGAATCCCCACATCAGCGCCCCCAGTCCCCATCTTCTTATCCTCTTTGTCTTCATCCCTTGGCTTAGGCCTTGATACCAAGCATACCTCGAGGTACCTCGTCTGAGAGAAAATGTTTTGTGCCTCTCCCAACGCCTGCTAATAGCGGATACGTGACAGGAAACAGAAAAAGGGAGACGAAAGGGTTAGGGGTGCGAGTTTCTGAGCCGCATCAGGGACAGAAGTCGGCCTTGCTTGCTTAAAAAAAAAGGGATGTCGTTGAGGTCTAGTCGGCCTAAGCCCAAGTCGGCAAGGCACCTGTCGGCGGCGCGAAAAGCCGGAGGAAAGCTTTGCGGAGCAAGTCTTGAACCGGAATAAGCCAGCTGGGTGTATCGAATCGGGTGCTCGCACAGTCCGATTGCGAAAACTACAACGGCCGCTTGGCCCAATGGTAAGGCGTCTGACTACGACCGAGCTTGATCCAAACAAGCTTGACAAGTTATCAGGAGATTCTGGGTTCGAGCCCCAGGGTGGTCATTTTTTTTTTGTTTGGCTCTTATCCGTCCTTTGTTAACCGGATCTTATTCCTCGCGGTCCGGTGGTCTCATTTCCTTTCTTCTGCATCATGAATAGGTGAGCCACCCCCTTCGCATTATCGCGATGCCTGAGGCGTGGTCACTTTACACTAGAACGCCACTGGGGCATATCCATCGCCCAATCCCGGGCCGTTCTAGGTGCCGTCGACAACTCGTTATCAATGAAGATGGCAGGAATTAAACAGACGTCCTTAGCAGCTCATGCGTCACCTTACTCATCTTGACACCAGCGACGGTCATGGCCTTTGCGCCAGGTTACCTACACACTCATATAAGCCTGTTTGATCCTGAAAGGGAACCCCGGTAATCAGACAATTCAGTCGTAGGTGGGTACCATTGCTGAAGGCCAAATTTCAGGAAAGAGCACGGAGGGGGATTACAAGAGAGTATTGTACAGAGAAAGAGTCGAATGTCGTATATATCAGTCATGATAAGCTAGTTCTTACGGTAGGTAATACCTACGCGGAGGTGGTGGGAGACGGAGACTAACACACCAGTCGCTATGTCGGGGCCGTTCCCGTTGAAGATATAGAAATAGGCGCATTGAATGCGTGAATGCGTGAGGGCATGGCCGTGTTAGTGGGAGTGTGAAGAAGTGAATTCATTGACCGATGTATTCCGACGGGCCTGATGAATCTCGACCGCTCGGAAAAGGAGACAAATTAGAAAGTGAACAATGGATATATCTCTTTACGGGGGCCTTGCGAGCAAGGAATCGCTCCAGAGCCAGGAGTCCACCCGGCTTGTCACCCGGAAGAGCCTCCGAAAGAAGGCGTCCTAGGGGAAAGGCAGAACGTCGAAGTCCGCGGCCGCTTCCAGCTTGCTCATAGCAAACATACAGGTAGGTACTTGGCTAAAAAGCGACGAGGACGTTGGTTGATAAATTGTTAACTATAAGATCGAAAAGAAAGATATTGGTATGCTTGGAGAAGGAGTCGAATATGCCCCCTCCCGAAGCTGGTTAGGTGGAAAATGGCAAAAGTAATAGATATGAACTGACTACAGCATACCACGGAAACCGCACCCCCAATTGTGGTACTCGGGGGGACATCGTGTCTTTGCGTGTCCGGCAACTAGGACTATGAGTTGCGCTTTGCCGCCTGAGTTTCTAGTAAGTCTCACTTATTGCTGGCCAGCTCTACCGCCCATTAGGATTCACAACCCCTTCTTTGCCCCGTATAACAGCGGGCGACCCGGCCGAAGTTGAGCCTGCCGTGTAGCTAGAGGAGTGAGCAGTTCCACCCTCGCGAGTACCGAGGCAAATGGGCCACACTTTAGTTTCTGGGCTTGACGCTTAACATTCTCGGGGCCGCGGGTGTGAGAAGAGGGCGTTGCCGAGTCGAGCGAGCGCCCTCGACATCGGAGAACGCCCGGGAAACCGGCTGGTGTCTGCTTCGGCGTTAACGAGCCGAGGGTGCCATATACTAACTTGCCTGCCTCTGCTATCCGCCGCGCAGGCTTGCCGCGACGCCCGCCCTTCTCGTCCTGCACGCAGCGCGACGTGCTCTGCCGGCCAGCACCCCCCTTCTCTCTCGCGCGCGAGTCCTCCCACCCTCCCACATGCCACATTGCTGACCCATCCTCCCCTCCCGTTAGCGCCCCTCGCAACAACTCCCTAGCGGCGCTGGACCCTTATTAATAGCTGACCGCAGGTGGCCGCCTGTCGCAGCTACGCGTTCCCCGCAGCCCCCTCCCCGCGTTTCCGCCCCGCGTTAGTAAGGGGTTACAAAACCCCCCATCGTGGAGGTGACGGGGCACGACGAGAGGTGAGCGGTGATCGTCGATACGGGCCGGGTCCACCGCGCGCGAGGTGCGGTGGATCCAGGGACTCTGCAGAAATTGGGGGGGGATAGGGGAGGTGGGGGCGGGGAGGGGAAGTGGGAAAGGGGAACGGGGAACGGGTATGGGGCGTTCGAGGGAAGATCTAGGAGGGCTCGAGGTCGCAGGTTATAGTATCGTGTACGTTGGTGAAGCCGGATGGACACAGCATCTAGGCGGGGAGGAGTAAGGAGGTGGGTGTATAGGGAGTTTACGATGAGCAAAGATTTGACTTGCCTATGGGTTTAAAATTTACCTAGTGTTAGCCTCCATTACGGTGGTATGTTCTCTGCATAGGACACGATCTGGATGTGTATGAGTAAGTGATGCTCGGGATTTCTCTCAATTGACCTGTGTAAATGCGTGCCTTTTCTACGAGCCTGACTGTCTACCGGCGGATAGAAGAGGGAGGTTAGGTGGGTAGGTAGGTATTAGTAGTAGTAGTAGTAGTAGTAGTCAACGCCTGTAGGAACCGCCTGTCAAGGCTATTCTGTAACCTCCCGTAAGGTATCAAGGGCGTGTCAAGTTAAGGTTAATTACAGTTTGACAATTCGTAACCTTTACGTTGCGATTACCTACTGGTATCACGTACCTATGTATTATAGGATATAGAAATGCTTTTATAGCCCTATCCGGTTATACAAAGGTTAATTACGAGAACTAAAGTACTTATTAAACTAGTTAAAAAAGAAAGAGAATATTATTTTGTCCTTTTAGTTAATTTTTTAATCCTTAGTGAAAAAGAATATATATTAAAAATTAAAAACTTTACGATAACAAGAAATTTATCATTGCACATGAAATTAATATTAATTTAAATTTATTTGTTATTCCACTTTTCAGAATTAAGTTTTACTCTTTAACATTAGCAGGAACCAAAATAAATCAAATCAATCCTTACTAGAAGTAAGAGTTCAAATTCTCAACAGCACCAACTCCATAGTAAATCGTATTGGAACTGTTCCCCCACACGTATCGAGTCTCTGAGATGAGACCCATGTACGACAGTGTCCTCATACGCAGCCATTGACGCTGCCACTTGACTGCTGATGCCTTTTTTCTTTCCTCCCTCAGTTTCTATCACCCCTCAATCGCTATCACTATCTCCATCCAAATGGAGGCTACTATCGCTACCGTCCAGATACCTGATGCGGAACGTATTGTGCGACGAATCGATCTTCCAGCAATGCAACATGGCCCATTGTATCGCTTGATGTTTCCTCCCTGGGCAGACATGACAGAAGCTCAACAGACTGAGATTGTACAATGGTATGCCGAAGGGTTGAGGGATGCCTTGAGACGGCAGACAGACAAGTTCCTTCAAATATGTGCTACTGATGGCACCCCGCTAGGTTTCTGTGGGTGGGCGATGGAAAATCGGCGACATACCGTGACGAAATCAGGTAATCCTGTTCAACATGCCCAGGGGCGGCGTCTCGTCCCGGAAACTTTGGAACTCTCTGCATGGTTAAGTATCTCGAGGGATTTGAGAAAAGAGCGGGAACGAGTCTTGATAGGATTGGGCGAAGTTTGCCGTACGTCACTCCTACAAGGCTTACTCTCAATAACTGACATAGTCCTTGTCAGGTTTGACATTCATGTCGGTGCATCCCGACCATCAGCGTCAGGGCCTTGGCTCTAAGATGTTGGAGCGAGTCTGTGAGGAAATAGACAGACTGGGGTGGCCTGCTTTCGTCATGGCTTCCCCAGCTGGGGTTCGATTATATGCAAAGTTCGGGTTCGATATTGTCGGCAGAGTGGAAACAAGCGAGGGTGAATTTACAAGTATGCTCCGCCAATCTCGGCCTCGATGTAAGCGGCTCTGATAGACGTCGTAGTCCCCACGAGCCTTTTGCTTCGTTCTGACCTTAGCAACAAAGGACCGAGCGATGTCCCCAGTCTCCGAGAAGAGTTCCAACACTAGGTACGTTGGAAAGGCCTCTACCACGCCAGATGTTGGATTCTGGAAATTTCACGATGTTGTTTGGACGAATTTGGGGGCGCAGAAATGTTGGTGGTTCTATTTCTCATATCGTTCATTTCTGTGTACAAGGATTTGAGTCGACATTTGAGGGCGATATGCTCTTTCAATAAGAGCTTTACCGTCCCTTATCACGTGTTGGTATAGATTCAATTAGGATATAAGACTCAATTTCCCAACTTATAGGTGCCGCGTGAATGGTACAGAGGTATCTTAAGATAGTATTCTGGCCTAACCGCCTTATTGTGACCAGGTTCCGCTATGACTGAAGAGCCATGGTGAGTCTGCTAAGCTCAGCCGGACTTTCATACATGGTTTTGTACATCTTATAGTATCCTTTTACGTCAATAGCCCACTGCTCAAGGAACTCGGAGGGGAAATAGCCAGAATTCTCGAAGTCGATCAAGCCTGTTACCATCAGGGTAAATGGGTCGACCATGATATTATAAGGCCCGAGGTCGCCGTGACAAAAGACAAACTCCGGCACAGCGGACGTCTTCGTGTCCCAGGACTCCCTCCTGTCCACTTCAGTCACCCAAGGCGGCGGATTAACAAATCCGTCGAGACCAGTCGTGTGCGATGTTAGCTTTCTGAGCTGAGGGAGGACCGTCTCTTCGACGAAGGTCTTTGCATTCGCAATCGCTGTTGCCTGGCACGCCGAGCACTTGGTTTTCTCGTGGCCAGGCAGGGTTGGCACCTCACACCTCTCTCCGATGTCAGCGAGCGGGATGCCGTCGATGAGCTCGGTTGTGACGAAGAAACCATCTGGCCCTTCACCAACTGCAATGACGGCCGGAACAGGGATGGTCGTGCTGTCTCTGATGAACTGCAGCGCAGCAGCTTCGTTCAAGATGCGCTGTTGCGGCCACTTTTTAGCCATGTCTACTCCCCGGTAGTCCAGATTCTTGAACGGCTTGATGGCTTTAGTGATGATTCTCTTCTTGTCATCACGGCTAATAACAGTCTGGCGGTCTTGGGCCATGTTGTCGAGATTCTTCAATGTAGGGGGAAGCCCCACACGTGGTTTGCGGGAAGCAGAGTTGACGTCGACGATAAAGGGGAGAAATCGCGAGACGACAGGAGAACGGGTTTGTGAGAACAATCCGGGTGGCCGTGTGGGCCGTTCCTTAGGCCTTGGAACAGACCTCGCACTTGTAGGGAAATCCGAGTTTCGAAACCATCGGGAACAATCTGTGGTGTCTTACGAGATAAATTCAGTGAGAGCTGGGGTATAATACACGTGACCTAAAGATATAATCTTAATACCTACCTACTAGCTACGACGGGGCCGCTGTGGCCGAAGAGTGGTCGGAGATCCGGCGGGCCTCAATTTAAAGGGAACTTGCCACGTGTAGGAAAGGCCTGCGAGCCGCATCGTAGTCGATCGGCCATGGGGACAAGCACTTTTAAGGAGGCGTCATAAACCAGTGGGATACGCGGAGCATATGCTTAACATTGCCATAAGAACTGTTAATACTTAGATACAGCATCTAGGATGTCTTATAATGTGTGCTTCGGAGGATCGTTTCTTAAGATCTGTCTGCTTTTTTGGTATTGTGTTTCTTAAAAAGCTGATTGTGAGTCGTTGTCGAAGATAAGTTAGGTTACCGCTTCACGAGCCACCCCTTCGCGAGCCGGGTATTTTGTATGGGTTTACATACAAACGATTTATCCCTGTAAAAAACCGGGAAAAAAATCGGAAAAATCGGAAATTTACTTACGTAATTAATTAGCTTGATTAAATCAACATATGAATTTTTCGAATTTTTCGCTTAGTAATATAAGAAATTATTTACGATTTAAGGTTTTTTGAAACTGCACTAACAGTTTACCATATAACTTATTAGTAAATCTGTTAACTATGCTCTATATCGGCCTCTTGACCTATTTTTTTCACGGTAATAAAGTGGGTCTATTACCTAATCCTTTATACTATGGATAGAATGATGGTTAAGATTACGTAAACTTTTTTCATTTTATTTTTTTGATTTTTATTAAATTAAATAAGTCTTAAAAACGTTGATTTTTAGTGTTCTTTTTTAGAACCTCTTTGTATGGAAAAATAGGACAGTCGGAAAGGTGGAAGTCTTACTGTGAAAATAGGTACCATCTGTCACAGGACCACGGGCCACCCCCCCGCGGGCCACCCTGCTCCCCACCAAAAAACGGAAAAAGTCGCTATTTTCAAACACGCATAACGTTATGAATATAAGGATTTAAAGGTTATAAGTTATATCAGTCGAATTGTCTTTTTAAGCTCTTTAGATTGATATAAGTTTCTTTAGATATCACGGCTTATAACGAGTAGGATTCTTTACTTAATATAGATATAAGATTTTTATATCTTATAATAATATTTACTTATTAAAAATTAATTATATTTATTGAATAAAGCTTTAAAATTATAACGATAATATTTTCATAAATCTTACCTACTCTTTTAAAAGGTATATAATGAAAAGTATTAAGAATACTTATATATTAAATGTAATAATTAAATGGAAAAGGTATATAATCTTGATAATAATATATATATTTCTTTAATATTATAACGTTATATAATATATAATTTATGAAATATTACTTATTATGTTTTAAATATCTATATTTATATATAATATATATTTAAAGTATATATTTTAAAGTTATAGTAAAGATAACAAGCTATTGAAATATATTAAAATTTTGCTAAATAAAAAGTTATATAATTAATTATTTTTTAACTAGGTTTATATTTTATTTATAAATAAAATATACCTATATATATATTACTTAATTAAAAGTTAAATACTATTTATTTTAAGATTATTTGAAACGATATATGTAAGAATTTATTTATAAATATACATAATATATAATATTAAATTAATAATAAATATATTTATTTAATTTAAAGAAGGTTTTCTTCATTTATATTATTATATAAGTCATAAATATAATATTATAGTATGAATATTACGTAATGTAAATCGAAAAGAATTTTTATTATTTATATAAGTATTAATAAAATATATTGATATTTTCATTGTAAAAAGATTATGAAAAAAAACTTCAAAATTATAATTTTTATAACCTGTTATATATAGATAGTAACAAAGAAAATAAATTATATTATATATATTTTATATCTTAAGTTTCATATGTAGAATGCTAAAGAGAAATAGGTATATTATAATATTATAATATTATATTAAATATTATATTATATATATTAATATAGATATTTTTAGAAGTATATATATATATATATATTATATATATATAACTAATTTTAAAAATTAAATTTATTTTAAAAAATAATTTAATATCGGTTCATTATTTATAAACTTAAAATTATTATATATTTTCAAAACTTTCCTCTTAGTTTTACCGTCTATATTTAGATGATAACCCTGTTCGGTATTATATAACTTATATTTACTTAAAGAGCTTAAAAAGGCAATTCGATTGATATAACTTATAACCTTTAAATCCTTATATTCATAACGTTATACGTATTTGAAAATAGCGACTTTTTCCGTTTTTTGGTGGGGAGCAGGGTGGCCCGCGGGGGGGTGGCCCGTGGTCCTGTGACAGATGGTACGATTTGAGAAAGTTTTAACCTGTTCAAAAACGTAGTTTTTTTAAAATAATATATTAAATAAAAACGAAACCAAAGAATAAAAATTAGATTACTTAATACTAGCCATTTTTCTATTTATAAAATAAAGTATTAGGTAATAGACCCACTTTATTGCCGTAAAAAAATAGGTAAACATGTCGATATGAGCACAGTTAACAGATTTACTAATAAGTTATATGGTAAACTGTTAGTACAGTTTCAAAAAACCTTAAATCGTAAATAATCTCTTATATTACTAAGCGAAAAATTCGAAAAATTCATATGTTGATTTAATCAAGCTAATTAATTACGTAAGTAAATTTCCGATTTTTCCGATTTTTTCCCGGTTTTTTACAGGGATAAATCGTTTGTATGTAAACCCATACAAAATACCCGGCTCGCTATAATGGGCTATGCCCATAGTAGGGCCCTGGCTAGTGCTAGGGCATAGTACGTAATCAGGCCCTCAGTACCTACGGAGGATAAGGCCAGTTATTATAGGTACGGCCTATACGGCGTACCTTTTTTCTTCCTTTTTCTCCTCGTTTAGCTTTAGTTTATTAATATACGGCTTTTACCTAGCGAATAGCTCTTAAAACCGTAATAAAAAGCTAGACTAACCTTCTTTTATCGTTTTACGGAAGTAGCATCTTAGCGAGCGGAATTAGCAGTAGGAACGGCGATATAGCCCTTAGAAAAGCGGTGCTAAGCTAGTAGTCGGAAAGGCGGTATTAGCTTTTAGATATACGCGCCGGTAGCCCTTACGAAGAGGACCGACGATAGCAGTAATATCTTACGCGCGGGATTAGCAGTAGGAAAGGCGATACTAGCGTTTACGCCGGCTAAGTTAGTAGTTAGAAAGGCGGTATTAGTTTTAGACATACGCGCCGGCAGTACCTACGGAAGAGGACCGACGAGATAGTATCTTAGCACGCGGGATTAGTAGTAGGAAAGGCGATACCAGCGTTTACGCCGGCTAAGTTAGTAGTTAGAAAGGCGGTATTAGCTTTTGGATATACGCGCCGGTAGTAACCACGGACGAGGACCGATATAAAATAACTCGAAAAGAAAACGACCGATAACCCCGAGAAAACGCAGATTCAGACGGTAATTTCGAGATAAAAGAACGACGAAATCGACGAAATCTACGGCTGAAAACGGCGGAAAATTTTTTTCCGGAGAAAGATGGTAGAGCGCTAGAGCATAGCGCTCACGGAGTTAAGCCGCGCCCGAGGCGCGAGTTAAGAACGCCCGAGGCGTAACATAAGGAAGGAACGGCGTTAGAATAACAGGAAATACATCAAGGTTTCGGCTAGGATAACAGCACTTCGACAAGGGCACCAGAGGTACTAGCGGTTTTCGGAGAAACCACCGGTCTCTCAGCAGCATCGACAAGGGCGCTAGCGGCGCCAGCAGCAGACGGAAGGGCGCGCCCCCGCGCGCCCTCAGGCGGAGCCCTTCAGACTCCGCCAGCGGACGATAGACGATAGTCTTTAAACGAATCGGACGGCGTATTCTAATACGTCCTCCAGCGGATCCGACGGGATCCGCCAGCGGAAGATAGACGATAGTCTTTAAACGAGCAGGGACGGCGTACCTTAGCACGTCCTCCGGCAGAGCCTCGCGGCTCCGCTAATAGAACGGAAGGATAGGCCCCTGGCCTCTAAACGGCAGGAGAGGCCCAGGCCTCTTAGCAGCAGACGGGAGAGCGCGCCTTAGTACGCTCTCAGGCGGAGCCCTTAGCTCCGCTAGCGGAAGATAAACGAGGGTCTTTAAACGGCGGCAAACGGACCGACGATCCCGTGGCTACGGGAGCTAAGCTAGACCTAGCAGGCGCCCTATAATAGCGACTTCGTACGCGGGGCTTTAGAGCTTTACGGTTTAATAGGAGGATCGGGACTAGCAGCTCCCGAGGAGCAGCAGTACCCCGGGGAACGAAGATAGCAACCCGGGAAGCGGATAACGTAACCCGGGAGACGGAAACGGCGGCCCTAGGGGAATGGTATACCGGGGGGCTAAATAGTACCCGGAACGCCGGTAGTACCCTAGGAAAAGAAGGATAAAGAAAGGGAGGCTCTCGGGAGGAGTAGTTACCGGGAAAGCGTACCCGGTTAGTAAAGAAACCCGGGAAACCTACGGAGGAGGAGATCCCGGGAAAGAGTAGGACCCGGGGGAAGAGCGCCGGAGGGCTAGAGGCGCCCGGTATAGTACCCCGGGAGACGAAAGGCCCCGGGAAGGAAACGGCGGAAGAGGAGACCCCGGGGTATAGTATAACCGCCGGGGAAGAGAGGAAAGAGGCCATACCCGGGGGGCATTAATACCCCGGGAAACGAACGAAACGGAAGAGGAGGAGGCCTAGGGATATACTAGTACCCTAGGCGGCGGAGTTAGCAACCCGGGGAGCGAGTAGCGTACCCCGGGGAACGGAGGCAGCACCTAAGGATGCGGTACGCATCCTAAGGCGCGGAGAAAACGGGTTAGGTTATCAGGGCTAGACGCCGAAGAAAAGGGCGGCAGGGCGCACTTTTTTTTTTTTTCCGGGAGGGGACCTTATGTAATAGGCTATGCCCATAGTAGGGCCCTGACTAGTACCAGGGCATAGCACGTAATCAGGCCCTCAGTACCTACGGAGGATAAGGCCAGCTGTTATAGGTGCGGCCCATACGGCGCACCTTTTTTCTTCCTTTTTCTCCTCGTCTAGCTTTAGTTCATTAACATACGGCTTTTACCCAGCGAACAGCTCTTAAAACCGTGACACTCGCGAAGGGGTGGCTCGCGAAGGGGTAGTCTAGCTTACATATAATAAAATGAAAGCAAAATGAACTTAAATGTCCTACTCCCTTGTGATAGATTTTTTTTGGTGGGATATAATACGAGGAGATATACCCGCGGATATAATACCTGCGTTAAGTAACAGGGATAGAGCTCGGTATAAAGCAGGGGGTTTCATTTAACACGGTTGGAGGTTGGGATGAGACACATGAGATTTGCTAGACCGGTTTGCGACCTTCGGCGCAAGTGCGTAGTCGAAGAGAGGAGAACAGCAATATACAGATACACGAACTAGACCATATAATGAGGTAGGCGTAGGCACGAGCAGGCCTCCCCTAGAAAGGCGAAACAAGAGACAGAACACTGGGCCAGTTAGCACAGCGGCGTGATATTTCCCGTCCTCAACTCCTCTGCCACCTGGGCTGACACCTCGTCCCAGCGCGCGTAGGTGTCGGCCTCGGCGTCGTATGCGTACAGCCAACGGTTGCGCATCTTGATCGAATCCGGGTCGATCTCCACTCCCTCTGCTACGTGCTTGAGCGCGTTATGCCACCGGTCCCGCAGGTCCGCCCCGTTCGTCTGGCTTTGTCGTGTTCGCCCGAACCGGATCTTCTCGTACACTCGCGTCTGCATACACATCCATGCCGGTCAGTCGCGTCATTCGCTCCAAACATGCATGCGCTCGCCTTCCCCACTCTCTTAAACCGATGCCGTCTGCCGAAACAGATCTGTCTGGGAAAAGAACAAAAAAAGAAGAAAAAGAAAAGCTGGACTGGACGACGAGAGGGGGGAAATATGCAAGGATAGAAAAAGAGGAGGAGGAGGAGGAGGAGGAGGAGGAGGAGGAGGAGGGGAATGCTTACTGCTAACGGCACATTGTCTTTTCCGGCCAGCTTCAAGCAGACCGCAAGCACAGCTGCGCTCTCTGTCGCTTGGCTGGCTCCCTGAGCACTCGTCGGTAGGTGGGGATGGCAACTATCGCCTAGCAGCGCGATGCGGTGGCTCCGCGAGACCCACGTGGGCAAGGGATCGCGGTAGCAGATCTTCCAGTCGAGGCAGGACTCCGTCTTATTAACGGCCGCGAGGATGCGAGGATCCAAGCCCTCCAGCGACTTCTTGACCTCGTCCATGTTGCCCTCCTGAAACCACGACTCTTTGATCACCATGTCCGCTTCGTGCGATAACTTCCGCGTGACGATCCAGTTAAATTCGTCTCCGTTCCGCAGCGTGTTCTGCACGAGGTGCGTGTCCGGTCCGATCCTAAGCGTTGCTACTTTTAGCTCTTGATCTCGAGGTCGTGGTTTGCGGGATCTACCCGTGTACGGATATCTACGGGTCCACGTACCAGATGTTGACGCAATCGTGGTCTACGAACTCGCGGCACAGAGGGTCCTCCCGTAGGTGTCTGCCGGGGAAATACGCCCGGTAGCAGGAATACCCGCTGCTCTTGGGTGCGTCCTCGAAGCCCAGGACCTGCTCTCTAGCACGCGACTTGATCCCGTCGGCACCCACTACGATATCCGCCGTGTCCTCGGTACCGTCAGCGAAGGTGACGCTGGGCTTAGACTCGTCGTAGGTCACCACCTCATAGCCCATGCGGATCTCGATACCGGCATCTTTCACGGCCTGGATAAAGGCCTCGTGATAATCCCCGCGGTGCCCGATGTAACCCGCCATATCCATGAGTGGCTGCTGGGCTAGGATCTTACCGTCATGCCACCGTCGGATTTGCATGTTGGGGGCCTGGTTGCCGATGCTGGTCAGGCGCTTGTACAGCGAGCTGCCGCCCCAGCGCTCGAGCAACTTGAGCGCGTTCTCTCCATAGCCTAGAGAGTCACCCAGTCGTCGGAACCCCTTCAGCCTCTCGTAGACGACGACCGAGTGTCCGTGGTGCTTGAGCGCGAGTGCGCAGGCGCAACCACCGAGACCGGCGCCGATAACGATCGCTGGGAAACAGAACTTAGCAAGGTCTGCTCCGAGAACCGAGTTCACTGACGCGATGAAAAGGGAAGGGTCTCTCTCTGCCCCCGTGGTCTAGGTTACGCACCTTTGATGGGCTCCTTTTGCTCAACGTTGACAGTCATCGTGGAGGTAAATCCAGTTTCTGCGACCCGAGCCTCGTCACACTTGGGGGTCTAGAGACATGCAGCGGGCCAATTACGACTATTTAATGCAGATCTAAGACACCGAAATTTGGGAAAATTTATGAATAGCCGGCGTGTGGGATATCACACTGTATGAGAGGATCCAGGGACGCATCTGCCGAAGGTTCCCCCATCCCAACCCCACTTACACCACGATTTGGGGCCACGACTAGTGCCGAGCAGCGCTGAAAGGGGTTCACCTCGGATCTGGTAGCGCAGCAGGGGATGCTGAAATAATACTTAAAGGGCGGGATTCTGTAGGTAGTGGGAAGGTGAATATGGTAGAGAGCTATCCGAGGACGAGGAGGACGTAGACGATTGGAAGACTCAGCAGCATCATGGCAGGACACGAGGCACTGGGACCTGTCCCGACCCTAGACGAGAAGCATAGCGGAACGCCCAAACGGCTAAGCAAGGAGGCGCAAGAGGTTAGAGCTCGTCTCTTCTCCAACCACACGCTCCCGGCCAGCCAGCCGAGGAAGCGTGCGCTCCGCCTCCCGCCGGGTGTCTCGCAGGAGAGCTTCGATACGGCAGTCAGGGAGCTACGCGGCGCAATTGGCAGCGGAAACGTGGAACTCAACGACAAACCTCTAGTAGATGGATGGTACATCGAGCACCCGAATACGCACGATGCTTACCACATCGTCGATCAGGAGGAGCTCGTGTCCAGCGCGACGGTGTATCCTGGATCTACGGAGGAGGTCCAAGCCACGGTGCGTTGGGCTAACAAGTTCGGAATTCCCATATATCCCATCTCCATCGGTAGGAATTTAGGCTATGGCGGCGCGGCCCCTCGGATACCCGGAGCCGTGGTTGTGGATCTCGGCAGACGGATGCACAAGGTCCTGAAGGTCGACGGCGAGAATGCCAGCTGCGTCGTGGAGCCTGGCGTCACATATTTCAAGCTCTACGAAGAAATCCAGAAGCTAAACCTCCCGCTATGGATCGACACCCCGGATTTGGGTGGCGGCAGCGTTCTCGGCAATGCCATCGACCGCGGGGTTGGGTACACGCCCTACGGCGACCATTTCGCGAACCACTGCGGTATGGAAGTGGTCCTACCTAACGGCGAGTTGCTTCGCACCGGCATGGGTGCCATGCCCGGCCCCAACGGGACAGACAACCCGACCTGGCAGTCGTTCCAGCACGCCTTTGGCCCCTCCATCGACGGCATCTTTTCCCAGAGTAACTTCGGCATCGTGACGAAGATGGGATTCCATCTGATGCCGGAGACCGAGCACCAGTCCTACATCTTCACCTTCCCGCGCGACGAGGACTTTGAACAGATCGTAGACATCATCCGGCCGCTGGCGCAGAAGCGGATCCTGGGCAACATCCCGCAGCTGCGGCACGTCATCCAGGAGCTGAACGTCACGGGCAAGACCAAGGCGGATTTCCACTCGGGAACCCAGCCGATGACGCGCGAAGAGATCCGGGCTGCCGCCTCTAAGATGCCCCTAGGAGACTGCTCTTGGGTGTTCTACGGTACCCAGTACGGGACGCGCGAGTCGATCGCCTCCCAGCTCGAAACGATCAAGGCCTCGTTCGGACAGGTCCCCGGCTCAAAATTCTACCTGCCTTCCGATTTGCCAAAGGACCATTATCTCCACGACCGTGCCCGTACGTGCTGCCTATCTAGGTTGCTTATTCCCTCACATGCCCTGTCCTTGCGGATTCCTACGTGCCCTCCCTGGCTCGCCACTTGAAAAGGGAATACTGACTTGAGTGTTACAGTTGTCTGCTCGGGCGTGCCGGTGCTCAAGGAGCTCGATTGGTTGAACTGGGTTCCCAACGCAGGCCATCTGTTCTTTTCCCCCATCGCACCTACTAGGGGCAAGGATGCGCGAACGATCCACGAGCTTATCGTGGCGGCACACAAGCGTCACGGCTTCGATCTGTTCCCGACGCTGTGCGTGGCTGGCCGCGAGATCCACTACATCACCAATATCATCTACAACCGGGCCGACGCCGACATGAAGGCCCGGGCTGTGCGACTCATGCGAGAGGTAATTGCTGAGTGTGCCGGGAAGGGATTTGGCGAGTACCGTACCCATCTGCTCTTCGCGGATCAGGTGGCCGGCACGTATAACTGGAACGACTCAGCCTTCATGCGGTTCAACGAGACGATCAAGGATGTGTTGGACCCCAACGGTATCCTGGCGCCCGGACGGAACGGCATCTGGCCTAAGCGCTTCCGCGGAAAGGGATGGGAGTTGAAGGCCGACGATACGGATATGTCAAAGATTGGGCCGCGCCTCTAAAGAGTCGTGTATAGCCGTGGGTATATAGGGATGCGGCAGGGTATATATCAGCAGCTTGCCTGTACAATGCGATAATGTATCGAGTTCTCAACAGAAAAAAGAAAAAACTGCTTCCGATCATTGGTGTTACGTCGCGCCCACGGCGTCCCCAACATTATTGTCCTCCTTCCCATAACCTCCGTAGGCTCGTGAGTCCGATAAGGAGCGCCTCTTCCGTCCTGATACTCCTGCTGTCTTGGCCCGGTAGGATGTTGACCCAATGATCGAAAAGTTCCTTCGTCTTGCCCCTTACAATACCCATGTCCTGGAGCTGGGCGTCGTTCTCGGCGGCGTACTCGATGCCGCGGGGGCCGCCGAAGACGACGAGCAGGTGGCTGAATTCGGAACCTTTCTTCTTTTTGGGTGTGTCGGGGAAGGCCTCGGACACGGGCTGGCCGCGCTCGGATGTGCCAATGCTGAGGTCGTACCCGCCGTCGAAGGCGCAGCCCTCGAAGATGGCGGACAAAGACGCGCAACGCCGCACCGAGAAGCCCCAGTAGTAGCCGCCGTCCTCGCGTGGGGCTCCCGGGGCGACGAGCTCGCCGCGCAACGGGTCGTCTGGGTTGAGGTGCAGGGTAACACGGGTGTTTGGAGCTATATTGTGGCCGGCGAGGACGACGGGGCTTTTGCCGCCGACGTCGACAAGCGTGTAGTTTTTCTCTGCCTCTTTTGGATGTTTTCGCTTTTTCCTGCCGTCCCCTCCTCCATCGCCACTGGAGGCGCCAGCGGTGGCGGCGTCGCTCCCGGAAGGGGGCAGGGTGCCGGCAGTGGTGATACCCTCGCAGTAGGGGAGGCGGCCGGAGGGGTGGGGGTGGGAGGGGATGTCGAGACCGATGAGGACGCCGGCGCCGCGCAGGTTTGGGTGGACGGGAAAGAGGACACGGCGCATGAAGGGCGGGGCCTCGAGGTACCGGAGGAGGTGTTCGATGTACCCGCAAGGGTCGACGTCGCCGGCGTAGGCCGCGGGGTCGACAGCGCGCGGGCGCGAGCCAGCCGGCGAGTCGTCGTACACGACGATCTCGTCGACGCCGAAGACGGCGGCGGCCCGCGCGACGCGCGACACGACGGCGGCTCGCTGGTCGTCGCGCCCGCAGCTGCTGTGAGGGGTTGTGACGCGTGAGCGGAGTTGATGCTGGGGGAGGGAGGATGGAGGGAGGCTAACGTGGAGAGGATGCTGCCCGGGATGGCGACCGAGATGGTCCAATGCCGGCCCCCGGCTGGCCTGAAGGAGGAAGTGGGCTTCGAGGTGTTGGCGTACTCACCGTCCCTGGCGAGCCGACGCTTCTTGGTTTGAGGTTAGCTTCGACTCCCTCTCCCCATATTGGCTTGTCGGCGGTGGACCAACCGCAGCAACGCGAGCGATTTAGAGATGCTTCGCTTTGGTAATACCTACCTGATGGTAGGCGGGTAGGTAGGTACTATTCGCTTACCTTCTGCCTATCCTGTTCGGAGCTGTCCATCTTGAGCCTGCGAGAGGAGAGCGATGTGAATGTCAAGCGATTGTTAGGTTACGACGCACGACATTCGCGCAACGTACCCTGCCAATTGAGGTTGTTGAGGAGTTGTTATTTTTCACCCTCCTCTTTTTCCCTTTTTTTTCTTCGGCTTGACTTCTGCTAGGTAAATTGACTTTTGCGAAGATTCTGCCAGAAAAAACCCACCGCCTGATATACCGCCTTCTATATTAGGTATGGCACCATTATGGAGCAGTCATTGTGGGTCGCCCCACTTAGGGGTAGCTCTTGAGTACAGGTACCTAGTAGGTACTTAGGTACCATGACAACAAGGGCCCGGAGTGGACAGGTTGACCGTGGGTTCTCGACGAATCTGCCTCCGTTCGTCATCGGCCAAAAGATCCACCTACAACCCATCAACCTGCCTATCAACCACGAAACATCGCGCGACTATACCTCTTCAACGAACCACTATACCTACCTCCCTACCGAAATGAGCCCTACCGTACACGTCGGCTCGCCAAATGAGTGGCAGCGCATCTTGGGGTCCTCGACCGTCGTGGTCGCTGACTGTGAGTGAACCCGGCCATCCGCCCTTTTGCTGCTGTTGGTGACGTGCTGGGATGCTTACCGATGCGCCGAACAACGGAATAGTCTACGCCGACTGGTGCGGTCCCTGCAAGATGATCGCGCCGACGTTCGAATCGCTGTCGACCAAGTACTCGAAGCCGGGCAAGATCACATTCTGCAAGGTCGACGTCGACAGCCAGCAGTCCATCGCCCAGGCCCACGGCGTGCGCGCGATGCCCACCTTCCTCGTCTTCAAGAGCGGCTCCGTCATCGAGACCATCCAGGGCGCCAACCCCCCCGCCCTAACCAACGCCGTCGAGAAGGCCGTCAAGCTGGCCGGCACAAGCGCCCCTGGAGCCTCCTTCAAGACCCCCGGGCGCACCCTGGGGGGCACGTCAGCATCGCCCTCTGGCGCGACACTGGCGAGACGAGGCGGACAGACGTTGAGCGGCCGGACATTTGGCCTGTTCTCCATCTTGAGCGCTATCTTGACCTTCTTTGGGCTATACTTCACGTCGCTGTTTAGCGTATGATACCCTTTCTCACTTCCCCTTCCCTGGCGGAGCTATATATAGTGTTTCTCCGCCCTCCTTCCCCCGTGTGATCTGAGCATGAAGCTGACGGGCGCAGTTCGATCCTTACAAGGCAGCCGAGAATTCGGACTTCAACGTCAACAAGCCGAGGGCGCCGCCTCAGCCGATCCAAGCCAAAGGTCAGAAGCCGGGCGGTGCGGCTCGCTCTAGCGGGTTCAAAACACTGTCCGATCTCGACAACAAGTAGGAGTAGGACATCCCGGTAGGAAGTACGACCCGTTTGATGGATATTTGCGAAGGTGTTCATAGGGATTAATGGTGAGGATAGTGGAACAAAGGGGGGGTTCTAAGAGTTAGGTAGGTAAATAAAACGAAAAAGGGGAAGGGGAAAGACAAGAGACAGATGAAGAGAGGACGGCTGGGATGGGATGCGCGGGCCGGACTTATGTCCATGAATCTATGCTATCCTATCTTCCCTACGACCTCCAACCCGCGCTCTCTGTCGATGTACCGATGTAGCTTACCTTTGTAAGCGATTTGACTGGGTGGAAGCTATCGGTGCACGGACCCAATTAGCCTACCTATCTGCAGATCCAAACCCCCTCCAATAAACCTCCAAAATTTCGTTACCTATTACTGATTACAATTCAACCCCCCCTCCCCTCCCCCTAAATCCCCCTAAACACCACGAGTCGTCGGTACTGTCCTCTATCAATTCGCCTACGGCTTGAACAGGAGATTGGGTCGATAGTACCGACGGCGAACCATGCTATATGCTGCGAGGGCACAGGGGCCGTGTCCTCAGTGCAGGACCCGGCTTCTCTATCTGTTCGAGAACGGCTTTGCTGGTCGACGCAGCGATCCCCTGCGATGCCGACCCCGGCCTACGCCCTCGACCATTCGAAGCCTTCGCACGTTCACCCTAAGCCAGAGGAAACGATACGGCAGCGCGCGCCTTTTCTCCGAGTCGAGGCGTCGGCACCAAGACGTACAACCGGAACCGAAACCGGAACCACAGCCGGAACCTAGTGCACAGGAACTCCAAGAAATCGAGCTTACGGTGCGACAGGCGAAGCAGGCATTCGGCGACACCTTACCAAAGGGTTACCTGACCGAGAGGGAATACGTGCTGTACGAGCGACTCTACGGACCGCCCCTGCGTGAGACGCGACCAGAAGATGTGGGCATTCCCACCGATGATATCGACCCCGTAGAACTCGCAGAGAAGCTGGCGCAGACAATACTGGTGCAAGAGGCGGCCGAAGGCCAGGTAGAAGAATCCGCCTCCACGGCCGGCGACCAGGTAGAAGAGTTCGTCTCCGCGGCCGGTGGCCAGGTAGGAGAATCTGTTTCCGTGGCCCCTGACCAGGTAGAAGAATCTATTTCCGTGGCCAATGACCAAGTAGAAGAATCCGTTTCCGCAGCCGAGACCCCGACCCCTCTCCCTACGAATACGGGACATACCCCAAACGTACAGTTACCGGATTTAGAGGTGCTGCCAGAACTGCCTTCCGACGCTGGGCTCGTTCACATCAATGCCATCGCCAAGAGCCAAAGGGAATTCGATGTCCTCCTGAAACTACAGAAAGATTTTGAAAAGTCCAGAATTCAGGCAATTGAGGAGGAGGAAGGGGTTGAAGAAGAAGAGGAAAAGGAAGAGGAAGAGGACCCCGAAGAGGAGGAAGGAGACAGCCAACCAGATGTGCTATTTGACTCCATGGCCGACCGCGTCCACGAATGGACAAAGTTGGGTCACTGGAGAACGAGCCCCACTACTGTTCATCTTCCCAAGCAAGATTTTGTATATCCAATTTCTGAGCTACTCAATCGGACGGATATCAGCCACGTCAGGGAGGCTGCCGAGAAGGTTTTCGGCGGACTCGGCCTCCCGCATTCCGTCGCCACCCCAATGATGAAGAATATCCCACAGCTGGGGGTCGCTTTGGGGGCGGGCCTCCACAAAATGACGGAGATAAATGCCGACGCCTTTCTCGCGGCAAACCTTCCTGGTATGTATGCTTCGGTGATGGGAATACTGGTCGAGGTCCGTAAGCGTCTAGGTTCCGAGTGGCTCTCTAAGCTTTTGGTCAGAGGCGAGGGCGAGGGTCCTCGCGTCCTCGATGTCGGCGGCGGCGGGGCAGGCCTGGTAGCGTGGGAGCAAGTTCTGACGGCTGAGTGGGAGCTCAAGTTTGGCGGCGGAGAAGGAAATACGACACCCACACCGCCGCTACCGGGCAAGAAGACGGCCGTGGTCGGCTCCGATCACCTACGGCACCGGATCTCGAGGTTTCTTCACAACACCACCTTCCTCCCGCGATTGCCGGACTATCTGCATTCCGGTGGGGGCACCGAGTCCTTGGATACTGGCGACAAGACATTGCCGAGGAAGTCGTTCGACGTCATTATCGCCTCCCACTTGTTCATGCCCCTGAAGCTAGAATATCAACGAAAGGACTTATTAGACAACCTGTGGGAATTGCTGTCGCCCGATGGCGGTGTTCTCATCGTCCTAGAGAAAGGCCATCCACGGGGCTTCGAGGCGGTGGCGGACGTCCGATCTCGATTGCTGACCGAGTTCATTTTCCCGGTCAATTCAGGCCCCCGGCCCGAAGCCATCGAGGTAGGCGGCCGACGAATCCAGGAGCCGGGCATGATAATAGCCCCCTGCACGAACCATAAACAATGTCCGATGTACTTGACGCCCGGTCGCAGTGGCGGGCGAAAGGATTTCTGCCATTTTAGCCAACGGTACATCCGCCCACTGTTCCTCCAGAAGCTCTTAGGCGCTTCACATCGGAACCACGGGGATGTCGACTTCAGTTTCGTCGCGATCCAGCGCGGAACGGTGCCAAAAGCGGAAGAAGCTTCGCCGTTCCTCGCGAGTAAATATGACTTCACCGCACAGGCCTTCCGGGGCTACGAAAAGGCGACAACGGCACCAGATCCGCTGACGCTGCCGCGGAACATCATGCCGCCGTTGAAGCGGCGAGGCCACGTGACGATGGACCTGTGCACGCCGATGGGGACGATTGAACGGTGGACGGTGCCGAAGAGCTTCAGCCTGGTGGCGTACCACGACGCGCGCAAGGCGCAGTGGGGGGACCTGTGGGCGCTGGGGGCGAAGACGCGGGTGGCACGGCCGGTGCGGCTCGGGAAGGGGGGCGTGGCGCCGAACGACGGCGGGGTGCGGTCGCGCCAGGCGGCGCTGGGGCGACAGCAGGTGATCGAGTTCAACGCCGACGAGCGCGGGATCTACAGCACGACGGGGATAGGCGGCCAGTACCGACCGCCGACGCCGAGACGGACGAAGGGCGGACGGAAGCCGAGGATGACGGAGGACCTGCTGAGGGAGCTCGAGTTGGAGGCGGAGGCGGAGGACGAAGCGGAATTGTAGTAAGCGTACGCGCGCACGCGCACATGCAACATATTGTCAGGCGGCCGATTGGGTATGTGTGTGCGGTTGCCGGGTTTGCGGTCTTGCCGACTAGGATTATAGGCATAGGTAGGTAGGTATAGCTAACTAGGCGCAATGGCTAGGTGGCTTTTGTACATGACGGGGGAGGGGGCAGTCCTAACTCCCGCGACGGCTATCAGGATTACGAAGGGTTAGGACGCGGAAAAGAGGAAGAGAAGAGGCTGAACGTATAGGTTGTTCTACTCGCTACGTGTATGAATATTTGGGTCCTTGGGCTGCACAGCACCCTATTCGAATCCAAGTCTGGGCTCTACGGCCACTGTCGCATCTGTGCAGTCGACCGCCCACTTCCAGAGCGATTCTCTCCGGACCTCTCATGCTAGACTTGGAATCACGGGCGATGAGGAAATACGAAGGATGACCTAAGGTAGGCAGCTATTAACTTCGAGATCTCCGGTCAGAGTCCGCGGAAGTCGGTCAAACGGCGGGGGCTGCCGGCACGACGCCCGCCAAGCGAACCAGCTTATCGGAGCAAATACGCCGTCGCTGATTGGCCAGATACGACAGGTATCAGCGGTAAGTGGAATTGCGTCATAGCTGGGCTGCCCCGCCTGCCCCTCCAAAGAAGGCACCTGCGCAGTAGAAATGGCGGCGACGAATCCCGGGAATCGGTCCCTGTCAGCTCCCCGGCCGGGCGCGCCATGGCGACATCGCTGGCAAGCCGTGACTTAGGTAAGGTCTATATGCTAGTTTACGTATTGCATCGCCTCCCCGCGGATTTACTAAGTGGCTAGCTCGCAATACCTGCTTCGCTATATCCTCCCTACCGGAAGCGCCTTTTCGGATTCTTGTCTGTTTTTTTTCCCCTCGTGAGAGATATACAGCTTCGACGCTGGTTGGGAGACTCTCACCCTGGGCTTTAATATATTCACTTACTTCCTTTTATAATCCGTCAGTTGTCAGATAGAAGGTCTTCGGGAACTCTGTTACGAAGACCTGCAGCCATAACCGCATAACCTACTTCCACCTTGTCCATCGTCTCTCCTCGGCCTGCTCACCCCCCTCCGACATCACCAGGGGGTCAGGCGCATATACCGACAATGAGTGCCTGCGCCAGCAATGGCAATCCTCACGTGTCCCTGTTGACGGCGACCGACGCTCGCGCTCACGTCCACCTTGTTATCGGATCGAACCCGCTGGCCGCCGCCCGGTGCACGCAGTCCCTGAGTGCAGGCGCGTCTCCCGTTCTCGTTGCGCCCGGCGAGGCCGAGCTGCACTACGCGCTGCGGAAGCGTGTCGACGATGGTGAGGTGAAGTGGCTGCGGGAGCCGTTCCGAGACGAGCACCTGTTCGCTCTCGGGAGGGAGGAGATCGGCCACGTCGTCGATGCCGTCTTCGTCACCTCGGGACCGCGGGAGCCGCTAAGTACGAAGTTTCCTAGTAGAGTTCTTCGTCGCGCGGGGCTCTAATTGGCTAACCGGCACGGCGCCCTCTTTGCTTAGGCATTCACATATCGACGCTGTGCAAGCGCCATCGAATTCCTGTGAACGTGGTTGATGCGCCGCAGCTGTGTACCTTCGCGCTGCTGTCGACGCACGTCGACGGGCCGCTGCAGATCGGTGTCACGACTAACGGCCGCGGCTGCAAGCTCGCGTCGAGGATCCGCCGCGAGGTCGCCGCCGCGCTGCCCCCGAATCTGGGCGACGCCTGCCGCCGGCTCGGCGACGCGCGCCGTCGCATCCAGGAGGAGGACCACCTGCTGCACGCCGCCCTCGCTGCCGATGGAGACGACGACGACTCGGTCGGCCAGTCCGCCGCCTTCAACAGGCTCGTGACCGAGGCTGACCTCGAAGCCGCCAAGAACAGGCGCATGCGCTGGCTCAGTCAGATCTGCGAGTACTGGCCGCTCAAGCGGCTCGCGACCATCACGGATGACGACGTCACAGATATGCTAAAGTCGTATGAGGGCCTGGGCAATACCGGCGCTCCTTCCGCATCGGCCGAGTCCGCCTCGGCTTCCTCTCCGTCCTCGCTCTCCTCCTCCCTACCGCCTCCCGCACCGCGTATCGGGCGTATCATCCTCGCCGGGTCCGGGCCGGGACACCCAGACCTGCTGACGCGGGCGACGTACCGGGCGCTGCGGGCGGCGGACCTGGTGCTGGCAGACAAGCTGGTGCCAGCGGGAGTGCTAGAGCTGGTGCCGCGGCGGACACCGGTGCACATCGCGCGCAAGTTCCCGGGAAACGCAGAGGCGGCGCAGGAGGAGCTGCTCGCGCTCGCTCTGGAAGCGTTCCAGAGCGGCAAGACGGTGCTGCGGCTCAAGCAGGGCGACCCGTACGTGTACGGGCGCGGCGGCGAGGAAGTCGCGTTCTTCGCGCGCCACGGGGCGCGCGTCGCGGACGGCCGCGTCGTCGTGCTCCCGGGAGTGACGTCGGCGCTCGCGGCGCCCCTGCTCGCGGGAATACCGCCGACGCAGCGCGACGTCGCGGACCAGATCCTAGTGTGCACGGGCACGGGGAAGAAGGGCCGCGCCCCCGACCCTCCCGAGTTCGTCCCCGGCCGCACCGCCGTGTTCCTGATGGCGCTGCACCGCGTCGGGGACCTGGTGCGGGAGCTGACGGCGCACACGGAGGCGGAGGCAGGAGTGGCGGGGGACAAGCCGGCCCGCGCCCTCTGGCCGCGCGACACGTCGTGCGCGGTGGTCGAGCGCGCGAGCTGCCCCGACCAGCGCGTCATCCGCACGACGCTAGACCGCGTGGCCGAGGCCGTCGAGCAGGAGGGCAGCCGCCCGCCCGGCCTGCTCGTGGTCGGGCGCGCGTGCGCGTTCCTCCACCCGCTCGAGAAGGGGCGCGCGTGGACCGTCGAGGACGGGTTCCGCGGGCTCGACGTCGGTGACGAGCTCGCGGACGGGCTGTGGGGTCCGGCGGCTTGAGGGGGTGCGTGTGAGCATACGGACGGCGTTACTATGGCGAGAGGATGGAAAAGGTGATAAGTATTTATTCGGCGCGCTGCATGGCATTTCCGAGCCGGGAGGTACCCGGGAGGGAAGGGTGTCTACGGAAAAGTGTGATTTGGAGGTTCATCATGTAAAGTCCTTAAACTGCGGCCAACTAGGACTAAGGTCCGCCACCAAAAAGAACCGGGAACTGCCCTCACATGGAGGAGGGAGGATGCAGCTTGAACCGCGTGAACCGCGATATGAGAACCGGGTTGCTAAATTGGTAGGGGGGCTAAAATGCTGTAAATATCCTAGCTTAGCACGCCCCTAGTACCCCACGAGGGGTCACAGGATAACCATAGGCAGGCGTTAAATACTAGGTACTACTACTACTACTACTACTACTACTACTACTACTACTACTACTACTACTACTACTACTACTACTACTACTACTACTACTACTACTATGCAGCCACTGGGAGCGAATTATATACCTGTTTCCTCTGATCGGGGTGCCGCGCCTAGTCATGGCTGGGAAAGTGGCAAGGAGAAACAGGAAGCTAGGTATCTAACGCGACACAGTCTCGGCCGCGTAAGCGCGAGGGCGTGCATCCGTAGGTATACCTCGGTAGGTAAGTACTGCCTCTTGGCGGAAGATAGGTAATTTAGAATTGTCTACGCGTAACCGGCCTCCTGCCTTGAGACGGGAGTAATGTCGAGTGCTGGCTCCAGGACGAAGGTGTCGGAATCTGCAGACACGCGAAAAACGCGGTGTTTAGCTCGCGATTTGACAGCGTTTGCATTGCGACACATTTGCGCCACAGGCATCCCGTCTCGAGCCTTGTCTTGCTTGTAGGTGGAAATGGCGGGAAGTTCTGTCTACGAACGGGACGACAGGGGGTGAGGGCAGTGCTAGCTAGCGGCTGTGAGAGTTGTCGCGTGCGTATGAGTGATGCTTGGTCTCGTCGACGACAAGCCCTTGGTGCCGTGGGGCACGCGATAGGAGCCGGGTGGGCTGAACCGAGGCGTGGGATTAGGGCTGTATTATGTTGCGCCGAATGTGTAGGTATAACGTTAGACGGGAGAGCATGCGAGGGGGGAGGGGTTGCATTGGCGATCAAGTTACCGTCGGTATTATAGGTGTCTGCGAGCTGTTATGCTAAGAGCCGGGGGGTTGCAGCGAGAGCGAATTCTGTGGAGAAAAAGGCTTCGACAAGCGCGGATGCGTCCGTCTGCGGCGATGACGTACCTACGTGCCTTGCGACGGCAGGCAGTTCACGTCGTCCGAGGTGCGAGAATGGCGTCTGACGAACGTAGCCGTAGTATTCGGGGTAGCAAGGCAATAGGAATCGGATGGCGGAGCCGAATCAGCGTTTCGACGATCCCCTGCTGCCGAGTTGAGTAGAGGGTAGAGTTGCGACGACGCGGGGATGGTAACTAGGTAATGGAGGGGCTCTGCGGGGTGCTAACTACCTACCTGCATAACTCCCGGGGTGGTTGCATCTTATTCGAGACGGGAGACAATGTGTGAAGGCGATATCCACCTGGAAGTCTGGGGAGGGTTCGTAAGAGGGATTGCAGAGGAAGAGAAGAGGCACGCATTGTGTGTGTGTGTGTGTGTGTGTGATGTAGGTATCAATAGCGCACGTTGGGCTACGGTGCTGTAACATGGGTAATATAGGGTCGCACGTTACCATTCTCCTTCGGATAGGATTATACCAAGTGTAATATGCTATAATACAGCTGCCATTGGGCGCCCTTGCGATCCCCAGCCCGAAACAGAAGACACAAGACATCCAGCACCCGAGAGGGAGAGCGCCAATCGGCCGGCTCGGAATTTGGCTGATGGCGCCAGGATGCGAGATGCCCTGCCGGTTTCTTTAGGGGGGGTGGTGCAAGGCGTGAGGAATATGGCGTGCGAGGACTAGAGGCCGGTACGGGTGAAACACGCGAGATTGCGCAACTTCTCACGCCCTCGAGTCCTCGCGCAGCGGACGGGCGCGGGACACCCTCACGCGCTACGTGCCCTCGCACGCCCTCGCACGCCCTCGCACGCCTCTCTCCTGCTTTTGTCAGCAATCGTCTCCCTGAGATCCCCTCTCGGGCAGGTCGGTACTCACGGCTGCCCCAGGTATTAGGTGTCGTTTGCCTGGATAGATGATAGATCCCTGCCTACAGACCTGCCTACAAGACCTGCCTTCGTGGAAAGCCGCCTGGATTCGCATCGCCAGATGGCGTCGGGCACGCAGACTTATTCGTCCGACATTGCACGCTCCTACGACGATTACTACCTACCTGTAGTCACCGCCGAATACTCCCAGATACACACATACCTTGGCCTGCACACCGCACCTACACCTACGCCTACACCTACCCGTCCACTGCGAGGCGTCTACACGCCCGCTGCATGGAGGTAGTACGGCGGCTTCTCACCAATCCTCCTTTTCGTCTTATCCCCCCACGTCGAAACCCCCATACATATCTTGTCGACTCGCCATTTCGAATCGTTACACTTGCGTCTGTCTCTAGCCTATATCATTACCTATGTATTTACCCCGATGATAGCTTGCTGTTAGATAAGTCAATACGAAAGCCGTCTGACGAGTTGTGCTACACTTATACACGTCCCGCGAAACACTCTAGTACTGGGGCTACGCGCGTCTCTCGTCTCCATTTCCCTCTCGGTCTCTTTGCTGACACGCCGCGTTTTCCGATACGCACCGATGGCCCCTCTGTACCGGGAAGATAGTCCCTTGCTAGGGCCGTCCGCTGCCGAAGCGGCGGGCACGGCAGAGCGAGCATCTTCGACATCGTCCTCCATCCGCAAACCCTCGAGCGAAGCCGACGAGGCCGGCTCGACCACCTCCCAACCCGAATTCGGCAATATTGAAGACGACGTCCTCCCGGAGGAATCTGTCCTGGGCCGCAATATCGACTGGAAGAGCGCCTACATCATCGCCATATCCCGCGTCATCGGCAGCGGCATCTTCGCCGTCCCGGGCGTCATCCTGACCTCCGTCGGCAGCGTCGGCCTCTCCCTCTCGCTCTGGGTCCTGGGCGCCGTTGTCGTCGCCTGCGGCCTGGCCGTGTCGCTGGAGTACGGGTGCATGCTGCCCCGGTCTGGCGGCGACAAGGTCTACCTCGAATTCACTTACCCCCGTCCGCGCTTCTTCGCCTCGACCATGATCGCCGTACAAGCCGTCCTCCTCGGCTTTACCGCGAGCAACTGCATCATCTTCAGCCAGTACGTCCACTTCGTATTCGACGTCGAGACACGCGACTTCTCCAAGAAGGCCCTGGCCGTCGGGCTCATAACCGTCATCACCATCATCCACGGCTGCTGGTACAGGGCCGGCATCCGCATCCAGAATTTCCTCGGCTGGATCAAGGTCGGGCTGGTCCTGTTCATGGTCCTCGCTGCCCTCTACGTCGTACTATTCCGCCCCGAGCAGGAGGGCCTGGGAAATGAGCGGGTGGGCATTCGGGACTGGGATGGGCTGTGGGAGGGGAGCGACTGGAACCTAGGAACCATCGCGACGTCCCTGTTCAAGGTCTTCTACTCCTACGCCGGGCTGTCTAACTTGAACAACGTTATGAACGAGGTGAAGGACCCGGTTAGAACCCTAAAGTCGGTCTCGCTTACGGCCCTCGTGACGGCCTGCTTCCTCTACCTGCTCGCGAATCTCGCCTATTTCGCGGTGGTGCCGGTTGACGAGATCAAGCAGAGCGGCCAACTTGTCGCCGCTCTCTTCTTCGAGCGCACGTTTGGCCCGAACGTCGGCAAGAGATTTTTGCCGCTGGCTGTCGCCCTCTCGGCTGCGGGCAACGTGATGGTCGTCACATTCGCCGTGGTAAGGCCTCAGAGTTCTCCCTTCCCCTCTCCCGCTAGTCAGGGCGGTGCCGGCATTGGAGGCGAGTGATTTCTAATGTGTGTCCAGGCACGTCTTAACCAGGAAATTGCCCGCGCCGGCTTCTTACCCTACGCGAGATATCTCTCCTCATCCAAGCCGTTCAACGCGCCGATGGGCGGTCTCATCGTGCACTACATCCCCTCCGTACTAGTCATCGCACTCCCACCCTCGAGCGAGGTGTACTCGTTTATACTGGAGGTGGAAGGGTATCCGGGGCAGGTATTCGCACTGGCGACATCGATAGGGCTTATCTGGCTGCGGTATAAGCGACCGGAATTGAAGAGGCCGTTCAAAGCCTGGATTCCGGCCGTGATCTTCAGGAGCTTGCTGTGCCTCGCTCTGCTTGCTGCGCCTTTCTTCCCCCCGTCGCATCCGAAACCCGGCGGACTTTTCTACGCGACTTACGCCATCGTTGGCGTCGGCATGTAAGTGGTCCCGTTACCCGTGCAAACCCCCTGACCGGCAGCGTAAATTGAGATCAGACGATTCTCACTCCTATTATGCCGGTTCCTATTTCTAAGCACAGCCGCTTACCAATTTGCAGACTCGTATTTGGTGTCGTGTACTGGTTGGTTTGGACAGTGATATTGCCCCGACTGGGCCGATACAGGCTCGAGGAGAAGCCCGACGTATTAGACGACGGGACGGCCATCACCGTCCTGACGCGGGTGCCTGAAGTTGAGTAATCCGATTGTACGGCGTTCGGATGAACCGAGGATGGTGGATAGTGGAGGTGGAGAAATCTCCAGTAGCAATCGTAGCAACGTGCACCGCGCCTCGCACCAATAAGCTAGGGAGCATAGCGGTTCGGAGTGACGCGATGTCGAAACAGCTCTGTAGAAAACGGAAGGATTACAAATAGACGAGGATTTATAATCTGCATCTACTGACTGGAGGGGTCCAGATTCTGGTAAGCTGGTGTCGACCCGTTGGCTGGATGTAGAGCGACTGGTTTGAAGCTACTGTCGCAACCCACTGGTGAGAATTGCGTGCTTGCGGGGAACCGTTGGAGCTACAACTCCCGTCTGACTGCTAGGCGATAGAGGTCGAGCCGCGATAGGCAGTATATATGAGGTCACATCCCGACGTCCCGACGAACAAAGCGACTTGCTCCCCTGTCTACCCCCCCGGTACCCGTCTGCAGCCGTCTAGATACAGACCGTCCCTATATAAGAGGAAACGCCCGACCCGCCTCCCTTCACACTTCTATAACACGTCTCCACTCATTCTTCCTAAAAGGAGGAACGTACAAGAGCGAGTGCTTCACCCACCTGACCTAGGGACTTACCCAGACACACCCAGCTACGGGTTGAAAGAAAGGCGAAGATAGCGCCCCCAAGCAGCACATAATGGCCTCGCCCGACGTACAGCTCCCCACTGCCGCCCCGTCATTTGCCGCGGCTGGACTCGCCGCTGAACCTGCGCCCCCGTTGCGGCATGACGTCGACACGGAACTGCACTACTACAAGGACCCTGAGGACGGCTCGCCGCCGCACCCGACCTACGTCGACAAGCCCGAGACTTACGAGCGGCCGACGTCGGCACACAAGGTCCACATTACCGACGTCTCGGGCCGGGAGGCCGAGTTCACGCTCGACGGCAACGGCTTCCAGTACTACCGCCACACCGCCCAGGAGAAGGACTTCGCCGACGACGACCATATCAAGGCCGTGTACTACCCGGAGACCGAGCAGCTGCTGAAGGATGTGTATGTGTCGCCTTTCTTTTCCAGTTTCGATGCTTTGCTTCCCATTTTGCCACGCTGCGGACCGGAGAGACCTAGATATGCCCGTATGCGCATACAACCAATATCGGCGTCTTCATATTCCTGGGACACGTTGCTTAGTCACGTGCCACCAACTTCTCACATACGCACCCTTCTACGCACCCTTCTACTACGGCCTGGACTAACTTGAACACCAGCACCGGCGCGTCCAAGATCTTCATCTTTGACCACACGATCCGGCGGAACCCGGCAGACCAGCGGGCGGCCGCGGACCGGAGCCGGGCGCTGCGGGGGCCGGTGAACCGGGTGCACATCGACCAGACGTACAGCGCGGCGCTGTCGCGGGTGCCGCACCACCTGCCGGCGGAGGAGGCGGCGGAGCTGCTGAAGGGGCGGGTGCAGATCATCAACGTGTGGCGGCCGATCCGGCAGGTGCTGCGGGACCCGCTGGCGATCGCGGACGCGTCGTCGGTCGGGGAGGAGGAGCTGGTGGCGATCCCGCTCATCTACCCGAACCGGCGCGGCGAGACGTTCGCGGTGCGGCACACGCCGGCGCACCGGTGGTACTACAAGTACGGGCTCGACACCGACGAGGTGCTGCTCATCAAGTGCTTCGACAGCAAGACCGACGGCCGCGCCCGCCGCGTGCCGCACACCGCCTTCGCCGACCCGAACACGCCCGACGGCACCCCGTCCCGCCAGAGCATCGAGATAAGGGCGCTCGTCTTCCACCCGGACGACAGGGACTAGACGGGAGCGAGCGAACCGAATATAGGGGTTCAGGCCAAGGGCAGTGAGATGATGAGTAGAGGGCGAGATAGACGGACGGGAAACTGTTGGGAGATTGTATACATCCTGTACGGCAATGACGAGACAAATTTTATAAACTGAATAACTAGGGTTAGATTGAATCTGTGCGAGTGCGTGCGTCTGGGACGGGAGAGTCAAGATGCCATCCCTAATTATGCTCCCTACCCCACCGACCCCGCCCTCTTTTCGCTACTTTCGTACAGGCTTATATGATGCCGAAAGCTCTGAGTCCATTCGGATAAGTCCTGTCTCTCTAATTCCGATTGGAAGTTCGAGACCCAGGAATAACCGACTCTGCCTTTCCAGTCCTAGATAGGGTATACGGAAATTTGCTCGCAGATCAACGCAGAGGACTGGCGCTTGCCACCGCTGGGACATTCATAGCCACGGCCTACCTGCTCGTCGAGTGGTAGAAGCAGACTCATTGGCGCCTCCCTGTGCTAATCATAAGGCGATCGGAGGCCTTGGATACGGTAACGGGACGCGGGATAGCGAAGGATCGCCACGCATAAATTGGTACCAGGGGATGGAGGTGTATGTTTCCATCCTTCGCTCGACTGTCGTCATCACCCGCCACGACTTTTGAGTTGAGGTGAGGCCGCGTAGCTGACTCTCGGGAACGTTGTCTTCATCTTTCTCGCCGAATAGCGCAAGAAGGATTTACTTAGTCAATGCGTTGGTAACTGGTTAAAAGTGGACGCAGATTTTCAACACTATGTTTTTTTCCGTACCCAATGCTGATTTTCTCACCCTGCCAACTGAAGATCGCTGATATTAGCACGGATTCAGAATTTGGATAGGATTGAGGCGCGAGTAGAAGAGACTTTCAAGAGCTGGAACTCTCTTACTAGAAGCTATACTTGGGATACGATACGGCGTGATGACCCAAGAATAGTCTGTTGAAGGACCTAGGTTATAGGGAGGCGATATGTGTATAAAAGGGAATCGACGGCACCGGTCCTGTTGAGTCGTCTTTTCTCCATACGTATTTACAACTTCGACGATAACTAAACACTAGTACCTTCGAAACTACTCGTTTACTCTTTCCCCAGAGAAAGCCAAATTCGCCAACATGCCCTTCAAGGCCACCCTCTTCTTTACTGCTGCGCTTCTGTTTTCTAGCCAGGCAATAAGAGCTGCTCTCATCGCCACCGGTCCAGGTTCGTGCACTTTGTGGTATTGTGCATTTTGAGATGATAAAAGGTTAAAAGTTGATATCATCATCTCCGTGACATAGAGCCGGCGTGCAACTGCCCCAACAACTGCAGCCACAAAGAAGGGTCGAGCTGTAAATACTACTCTGGACCCTCTGATTCGTCCTCGCTTGTATCTGGGCATAAGTATTAATCCTCTAATACCGCTGACCGAAAGACGATGGGCTGGCTAACCCTACGCTACGCAGGGAGTGCTTACCGGGGCGGATTGCTTACCTGCGTCCGGAAGTGAAGGTCTCGAGACTCTCGGGGTAGTTTAGGGGATTGGGGGTGCGTGTTCCGTTTTGGTATTACATCTCCTCAAGCGAACCCGAAGAGCAAATATTACCACCACTCGTCCTCAAGAAGACGAAGAAGGAGGGGGAAATAGCTTGCACAACTAGGAAATCGTAACTAGGGAAAAGAAATAGAGAGGGGAGGAGGGGGAGGGGGAGGAGGATATACGCTCATTTGATTCTTCGATCGTAGCTGTTGGGGATTATTCTTCTTTAGCACACCTTTATATCATTGCTGGCGGGTTCCGAGCCGCCGAGAATATGACACAACACTTAGGGTGCGATGCTACTTTAGTAATCTGTGATGTGTAGACTATTCGTATCACGCAGTCGAGTTCGAGAAGACCCTGCCCTCTCTCTAGGCTCTTACCTTGGTATGATATGAATGGACTTGTAAGACAGCACAAATCACCAACAGCACCGATTGATATAGCATAATATTATAGAGCGATATGATACAAGAGTCGGTGGACTAGGTACCTGATATAGTGTAGGGATAGTCCTCTCTCAACCCAAAGTGATAGAGGCAGTCCCATTGCTTGTGATCGACCCGCTGGTATACCCCTCTGTGGCAAGGATCACTACAGAGAAACACCGCGTGTGAGTACGAAACCACGAAGGCTCCCAAAGGATTTTGTCTTATAGCAGAAAACAGGCTAGCGTGTAACAAGAAACGAAAAAACTAAAACCCGGACGAAAAAGAAAAAGAAGAGGAGGGGCAGGAGAAATACTTACTGTAGTCGTGGTAGCCGAGCCGCATGCCGAGCTTGGCCCACTCGTCGAAGTGGCGGCCGGTGGTGATGGTGCCGCCGACGCGCTGCTCGGTGCGGACGGACCAGTACTGCTGGAAGGTGGTGGTGCCGATGATGGAGGGTTTGTTGACGCGGGTGCTGGTGTACACAAGGTAGGTGCCCTCGTCGGAGGTGAAGTTGCCCTTGGCCGTCCAGGGCTCGTTCGGGAGCAGATCGCCGTGCGCGTCCACCACGTAGTACTCGATCAGCGGGTTGCGCGTCCACCCGTACACCGCCAGGTAGCTGGGCCCCTGGGGCGCGTACGTGCCCGAGTACTTGACCGCCCTGGGAAAGAAGGGAGGTTTCCCCTGCCGTCAGCACGCGTACCCATACCATCCGTCTACTCTCTCTCTCTTTCTCTCTCTCTCTCTCTTTCTCTCTCTCTCTCTCTTTCTCTCTCTCTCTCTCTTTCTCTCTCTCTCTCTCTTTCTCTCTCTCTCTCTCTTTCTCTCTCTCTCTCTCTTTCTCTCTCTCTCTCTCTTTCTCTCTCTCTCTCTCTTTCTCTCTCTCTCTCTCTTTCTCTCTCTCTCTCTCTTTCTCTCTCTCTCTCTCTTCTTCTACGCGACGAGACGGGACAGTGGTGGAGAAAAGGGGCGGAGAGGGATCGAGTGGCCTGCCTACCTGTTGCCTCCGGGGCTCCACCCCTTGCCGCACACGAAGCCGCTGGCCCCGCCGCTGCTCTGCCAGGTGACGCTGTAGGCGCTGCCTGCGCCGTTATTGCAGCGGAACGAGCCGCCACCCTCGGACCACGAGGACCAGAAGTAGCCGCCCTGCCGGGCCTGGATCGCGTTCTCGCTGCCGTGCAGCAGGTCACCGAGCCGGGGGGCCGTGACCGGCGGCGCGGCGAAGACCCGCGGGATCAGCGCGACGGCGGCGAGGACGAGAGAGGACAGCATCGTGGTAGTGGTGGTAGTAAGTGACGACTGGCGACCGGGTGGGAGGCGTGATAGGCGGGCTAACCGATGCGTTTTGGCGACTGCGACACTTCCTCGCTTCCCACCCTAAGATCCAACGCCCTGCTATTTATGTAGGCACGTTGCGCGACGTCTGCGCTTCTCCGGGCTCTCCTGGTTCCCCCCTCGGGCGCGGCGTTTAGCCTGAAGGCCTCGTGGGCTCGCCCCCCAAAGGCTGGCTTCGGATAAAACGGGTCGACCGCGCCGGCTGCGACGCCCCCCTCCCCAGTGCGGCCAATTGGGAGTTTTCGCCCTCGACCTGGGTGCTGAGCGCGAGCGTAGCCGGCGCCTGGGCAGCGCGCGCAGCGACGCCCCGCGATCAACCGCCGCATCTAGCCCCGGACGATGGGAAAACGAGGGAGGGTGCGGAGCGCAGCGTTCCAGATCCGCCGCCAGGCATCGTTGGCTACCCCCGGGTCAGCTCTCGTGGTCCCTGATCCGTTGTATATAGGGTGGCACTGGCTTAATTCGGGCCTAGGTTGCGGAGCTCGACGTCCCTGGGTCTACGGATAGGGAGGAGGCAGAAACGGGTGGAGGCTGTGCGTATAAATTAGATGTACGCGCGTATCCGGGTATGGTTGGCGAGGATGCTGTGTTGTAGACATGGTGAAGTGGAGAGGGCTTTATAAAGAGCCTCTGTCGAGTTGAGTTGCTGGAATGGAACTAGTTTGCTAAGGTGTACCGAGATAAATGCTGACAGTTCTTGAAGGAGAAACGTAACCTTCATTTTTTTATGTTGTCGTGTGGTAGTGCAAAGTTGTCCTGAATATAGCATACTTATACACAACACTGCCGCCTATGGTTAGAGGAGTGTATGCGGTTGTAGAACTTATTTGCACTTTCTGTTGCCCTCTTGAGCGGGTGTGTCTTGGCGGTAACTTGGGTAGGTGGTAATAGAATGGAAACTATGATTGGTGGAAACTGAAGCGAAGACTTGTGGTTAGTTACCGGGGGCCTTGTATGATTGTACAATAGCAGTTAGAGAATTATTGCAACAATGTCCAAATGCGTTGGTGCACCACACGAATCACACCAGTTGCAGTCTTCTAGGCCACCCAGTTATAACAAGAACCCCAAATAGCCAGCTGCGTAATAGAAGACGTTGAGGGCTGGTTTCTTCGCTGTTCTACCACCATCGAGCGGGTACTAACTCCCTGTATCTTGGCAGTCCCAACCTTTAGGGTCTTCTTTATCGATAAGCGAATTAGTCATCCCCCGGCGACTTGTGGGGTCTGGCACACTGTAAAAAATATGCCCCTCCATCTCTCCCTCGTCCATCCTCTTTTCGGCCCGCAACTTTCAAGCGTACGAGACTGTGACTCAACCGGTCGTCTACCCATTCCACTCTCCAGCACTTCTTCGATCCGTCGGGGGCCCTTAGTTTGCCCTCTTCTTCTTCTTGTTCAAGATGGCAACCGAAGATGCAAATGACGGGCCCGACAAGTCATTGAAGATCGAGAACGTACGCCGTGCCCCTCTCTCGTGCCCGCTGCCAGGGTCCAGCTGGTCTAACTGCAAATTGCCTACAGACGCAAAAGCGCGACGCCCTCATCGAGATCGAGAAAAAGTACCAGAAATCCTGGGCCGACGGCAAGGTTTTCGAATTGAATGCGCCCAGCATAACCGACGTTCCCTTCCATAGCTTGTCACCCGCGGAGCTGCGCGCTCAGCGGCCCAAGTTCTTCGCTACGGTCCCCTACCCTTACAGCAATGGCAGTTTGCATTTGGGACACGCCTTCACCATATCGAAGGCCGAGTTTGCCACACGATACGCCCGGATGCAAGGCAAGCAGGCCCTCTTTCCGTTCGCCTTCCACTGCACCGGTATGCCGATCAAGGCCTGCGCCGACCGCTTGACGACGGAAGTAGAGCTCTTCGGCAAGAACTTTGAGCGCTACGACGAGCTTGAGGGCGAAGAAGAGGACACAGCCAACAAGGGGGGAAGCAAAGAAAAATCAGAGGACGTTGCCAAGTTCAGTTCGAATAAGAGCAAGGCCTCGGCGAAAACAGCAAAGGCCAAGTACCAGTTCCAGATTATGCTCGCCCAGGGTATCCCCCGCGAGGAGATACACCTGTTTGCCGACCCATTGCACTGGGTGCACGTCTTCCCGGAGATGGCAATCCGTGATGCTACAAACTTCGGCCTCGGTGTGGACTGGCGCCGCTCGTTCGTAACGACGGACGCTAACCCGTTCTACGACTCCTTCGTGCGTTGGCAGATGAATCAGCTCAAACAGCTCGGCAAGGTTAAGTTTGGGAAACGTTATACAGTCTACTCGCCGAAAGACAAGCAGGCGTGCATGGACCACGATCGCAGCGAGGGCGAGGGCGTCACCGTCCAGGAGTATACGGCCATCAAGATGCGGGTTCTGGAGTGGTCTGAGGCGAGCAAGAGCAAGGTTCAAGCCGCAGGCCTGCCATCCGATGCGCAGGTATACTTCGTCGCCGCGACGCTCCGTCCTGAAACCATGTACGGACAAACATGTTGCTTCGTCGGTTCCAAGGTCAAATATGGTGTCTTCGCCACTGCTAAGGAGAAGGAGTACCTATTCGTAACCGAACGGGCGGCCCGCAACATCGCGTTTCAACCCGACACCTTTGCGAAATGGGGCGAGTACGATAAGGTGGTGGAGCTGAACGGCGCAGACGTTATTGGCACCTTGGTAAACGCGCCCCTGTCAGTGCACAACAATGGTGTTCGCGTATTGCCTATGGAGACGGTAAAGGAAACCAAGGGAACCGGCGTGGTAACATGGTATGTATGAAACGCACAACGTGACAAGAGGCCGAGAGCTGACGACTCTGGGTAGCGTGCCATCCGATAGCCCCGACGACTACGCCATGACGGTCGAATTGTCTAACAAGCCTGACTACTACGGTATCAAAAAGGAGTGGGCCGCTTTGGAAATCTTGCCCATCATTGAAACGCCAACGTACGGAAAGCTTACCGCACCCGAATTGGTCACTAGGATGAAGATCGTCTCCCCCAAAGACCCACGACTTCCCGAAGCCAAGGAGGTCGCCTACAAGGAAGGATTTTACCAGGGTGTCATGATCTACGGCGAATTCTCGGGGAAGACGGTGCAGGAAGCCAAAGGACTCGTCCAGAAGCACCTCATCGAAAAGGGGGATGCCTTCCCCTACGCCGAGCCTGACGGCCTCGTTATCAGCCGGTCCAAAGATGAATGCGTCGCCGCGCATCTAGACCAGTGGTACCTGAACTATGGCACGGATGAGAACGGCGGTGACGGTGCATGGTGTGATCAGGTGCTTCAGCACCTAGAGGGCGACCTCAACACGTTTTCCACCGAAGTAAAACGGCAATTCGAATCTACCCTCGGTTGGTTAAGCCAGTGGGCGTGCGCACGGTCCTACGGACTGGGCTCCAAACTCCCTTGGGACCCCGATTTCCTAGTCGAGTCTCTTAGCGATAGCACTATCTATCAAGCGTATTATACCGTAGCTCACTACCTGCATAGCGATCTATATGGCAAAGAGCCCGGAATTGGACGCATTTTGCCGCACCAGATGACGGATGCCGTATGGAATTATCTCATGGCTCGCTCAGAGCAGGTCCCAGAGGATGGCAACGGCATTCCATTGGAGACCCTGCACGCTATGCGCCGTGAATTCGAATACTGGTATCCCTTAGACCTGCGCACGTCTGGGAAAGATCTCATCCAGAACCACCTTACCTTCTTCCTCTACAACCACATCGCCATATGGCCTTCCGAATACTGGCCCCGCGGCATACGAGCCAACGGCCATCTTCTGCTAAACGGCGAGAAGATGAGCAAGAGCACGGGCAACTTCCTCACCCTCCACGAGTCCGTCGAGAAGTATGGTACCGACGCGGCCCGGATCGCGCTCGCGAACGCGGGAGATAGCATTGACGACGCGAACTTCGAAGAGAGTGTCGCTAACAAGACGATTCTGAAGCTTTACGAACTGAGAAAATGGCTGCAAGACGTGCTGCAGGGCAATGAAGGGGAGGCGGCGCTGCGTAGCGAGGACTCAGAGCCATTCTTCTGGGACACGCTCTTTGAGCACCATATGAACCAGCTTGTTGCCGAGACCAAGTCACAATATGACCAGTATCTCTTCAAAAACGTGCTGAGGTCCGGCTTTTACGACCTGACTAGTGCCAGAGATTTCTACCGGGATGCCACAAAAGCAGCGGGAATACCGATGCACCGCAAGCTTATCCGTCGCTACGCCGAGCTTCAAGCTCTCGTCCTAACCCCCATCGCCCCGCACTGGGCCGAATACGTTTGGCTCGAGGTGCTGAATCATAAGAACAGCATATTAACCGAGTGTTGGCCCGAGACAGCACCGGCCGATGCAGCGTGGCTCGCAACCCTGAGCTATATACAGAACACCATGTCCAACGTGACAGCGGCCGAGGCGCACCAGCAGAAAAAGCTCGCCAAGGGCAAGAAGGTCGGTGGGTTCGACCCGAAAAAGCCGTTCAAGGTGGCCATCTTCTTCACGACTGCACTCCCAGACTGGCAAGATAGATGTATCAGTCTGGTGAGCAGCGCCCTCGAAGAGCTAGGGCTCATCGATATGAATAGCATCGGCAAAAAGATAGACAAGAAAGAGACGAAGCGCGCGATGCCCTTCATTAGGGGCCTGAAGGACCGACTCGATTCCGGCGAGACCAAGAGCGTCGTTCTCAACACACGCCTGCCCTTTGACGAGCGGAAGGCACTTACCGAGATGATCCCGGTGCTGACTCACATGTTGCAGCCTCGTTGCGGTGCCGTGAGCGTGTTCGAGGTCAAACCGGACAACGTAAGCAATGTCGTGAGCGGAGAACCATGGAGTGGTGATCTCCCAGGGTCAGCTGCATCGGCCGTACCCGGTGCACCGTCTTTCCACTTTGAGAATTTAGAGGAGTCGACGAAACCGTAACCTGGCCGTAGCGCGGGGGAAGCGCCGTGCTAGGCGTATGATTTTCACATGTAGTTGGGGATCTCGCGGGGCTCAAGATCAGCAGTCCTCTTACTCGTAGACATGACGGCCGACTTGTAGGAAAAATGCAAGTGCCGAATAGTACCTGTCTGCCTAGAAGAGAGGGCGGAGATATCCGTTTACTGTGGACGAGAAGAAATGTACAGCAAGACGGATGCTTGGCCCTAAGTAGACGAAGAGAATAAAGAGAGTTAAGGACAAACTCAGTTTCATCACGTATAAATGGTTATAAACTTGATACGGGAATGGGGCTGAAGTTATTATGGGAACACGCCACGACGATAATACGGAAAGTTGATTAATAATATCTGCCATCTGGATGCCAAGTAGCACCGATCGCCGAACCAGCAAAGCTACACCGAACGCGCCATAGACATTGCAGACCAAAATGGAACAAAGGGTGAATCTGTCGTTGTCAGCCTGCTAATCCTCCTCTTCTACATTATTACATCCCCGAATCCAAAATACTAAATCCCGAAGCCCGTTAGATCCCCACATTTGCGGTTCCCCATTGCTCACAATCTCCACCCCAAAAAGCACGGGACCACGGCCCGGCCCGAAAACCACGTGATTGACACCCAACCCCGGTTTTCTCCTCCACGGACCCCACATCAACTGACGTCCGCCGCGGCTTCGACGCGCGCCAAGACCGACTCGGCGAGGGCCCGCAGTCTCCGGCGGCGGCGGCGCTCGCGCTCGCGGGCACGCTCGGGGTCCGAGTCGCGTTTGTCCGCGGGCCTGGTCCCGGGCCTGGCCCCGGCCCTCTCGACCTCTGCCCTCCGGCTTCCGGGGTCCGCCTTCACCGGGCGCAGCGCCGGCCCTTCCTCATCCTCCTCGTCGTGTTCTGGTTCTCGCCGTGGCGCGGCGTCGCGGGGCGCGGGGCGCGCCACGAAGCTGCAGGCGTGGGCCGCGCCGCGCCGCGCGCACGTCTCGCAGGCGGCGCCGGTGCTGCCGCCGCCGCGCCCGACGCACTTGATGTGCGCGCGCCGGCACCGCTCGCAGCTCGTGATCGCCTTCGTGCGGCCTTTGCGGCGGGGCTTGGGCGGCGGGGACGGCGACGGCGACGGCGACGGCGGCGGCGGGGCAGCAGGCTCTCGCGCGGCGTTGATCGGCGAGAAGGCGCTGCCCGCCCGCGCGGGAGGACTCGTCGCGGGCGGCTTGCGGGCCCCCGGGTGCGAGGGCAGGGGCGTGCGCTGAGGGGTCGCCGGCGGGCTGGTCATTACGTGTCTTTCGCGAAGGGCGGCTGGGGGGTGGATAGGGGGTTGGTGGGAGGGAGAGTCGCCGAGCGCTGCGTCGGTCGCAGGCGATCGAGGAGGTGGGTGGGCTACTCGCTGGCCTTGAGAGAGAGACAGAGAGAGGGGGAGAGAAAGAGATGGAGGGCTGGGTCTGACTCTCGTGGCCCTGCGGCCGGCCCCGAATATGTATCCCCGCTGCCTGTATGCCCTCTGCTTGGCTTCTCGCGGCCGACAATGTCGAATGGGACGGACTACGGGCTTCCTGGCCATTGTAGCGCCTGCCATGCACCAAAAAGACGGATTCCTTCCATGGTCCTTGCGCAGCTCCGCCGGTGAAAAGTTGTCTTTAATATCCCTTTGTCCGGGGCCGTCGGCCTCTCTTGGAGACAACGTCGCGGGAAGGAGGCGCGCACGGTTTCCTTGAACCGCACCTATTGATGAGTGGCGAGCGGACAATACAAAGACGGGAAAATGGTAAGTGAAATTGTCGCAAGAAATACTTAGTGATATGGGATGAGAAGGCCGAGCCGCTCGTGCGAGCTTTGGCTTGATCGTTTTGTTGATGCTGAATGGGGCGGCTTTTTCTAGTGATGTTAATATTTAAGAACGGATTGCAATGGTAGATTAAACTAGGCTCTTTGCCGCGGCACACAGCCATACGACCGACAAGTATCCCAGAGCTAAAGGAGGATAACTAGGGTAAACATGGAGCAAGGGATAGAAGGTTGTCAGCTTTGGAGTGGCCAGTGAGTTTGCCTCTGTCAATTTAGTTGATTAAGTAGAAAGTGGAAAAGAAATAGAACTGAGATAAGTTGCTTAGGTAAGCGGACGTATTCTTCCATGTATGGGCAGTCTTTTTAAGTCACTTGAGGCTCAACTCCTACGCGACAGGAAGTAAATTGACTAACAAAGCACGGAAGATTAGCAATGGAAGGAGAAATTTTCTTACGTAGTTCTATCGCTCTACACCGAGTTTCGGAATACCCTATTTAGGAATGTGCCACGCAGGGAATGCTACCTCAGTTTCAAAACCACTAGAGAAATGTAGACATCTACGTTTTCACGTGATAATAGGCTTACTGTCGTTTTCTACCACGCACAGGCATTTTTGCAGAAATATTTAACTCGGCATAGAGAATATTATTAATAATACAATTGCTTGGATTTGTGGGAGCCGCTGAGTTTCGAAAGAAGGTTAACTCGGACGCTTGGCATCAGCGAATATTTATAACCGAATAATTTCCGTCGGGCGTAGTACCGGGTCAGTTCCTAGAAACAAGATTAAAATCTCCCTATGTAGGCATTGGCCGCATGAAACACTATCGTACCGGCTACACCTTCTTAGTAGAGGAACCCCTTTCGAGTATTGGTGACTGTGGCTGTTGAGGATCAGATGTGTCTTTGGGTGGTTCGACCTTATGAGGCGTCTTCGTGTCATCATCCTCCCTGCGTTTGTTGGACGTTCCGACATTCTGGGCATAAGCCCACGCGCCTATCCCACGAAGGTCGTTGCCGATATTGGAATCCCTAATGAAAAGTCAGGTTTTCTCCAAATCCTTTGTAACGAGGTCTAATACATGTCGACTACTTAACAGAGCTGATGTGTGGTCGGCGTGACGAAATGGAAGCCGTTAGTTTTTTGGTGTCGATATATTCATCGCGAATCGATCTATCCAGGAGCAAGAAGTGATATATAACTGTGTCAGTACTGTCGACAAGGTTGAATGTCTCATATAGGAAACAGGTGCCGGGGCGGGCGGTTAGTGAATGTTGAAATTACGGGATCTACGGTACCGCTCACCGAGGCTGGCATCGTAGCACCCATACAACCCAAGTACCTCTTCAGCTCTCCTCTCGTGCGGCGAACTTGATGTGCATTTCAAAAGTGTAAGACGTTGCATGCAGACGTTGTTATGCCTTAGGTGCATGGTAGGCTTATCGACATCGGAAATACGAAGCCGAGGCATACGAGTACGAGCATCCACTTGAGTTATATATTATGTACTAGGAGGGTACTGGGACTTGCATGTCGCCGTGTAGCCAACCCCAACGTACTGCCAGTGTGACCTTATTAATAACACTCACAGTGAGTCTTTCTGATAGATTTGTCATAGCCTCGTTCTAACCATCCGTCTCGGAACGCTTCCGGCTCATCCCCATCACGGCGTCGCCAGGATTGGTCAGGCGGGCACCCCAGGCGGGCGCCCCAGGTGGGACACGAGTCCCGACTTCCGTTATGTTGACTGGTGAGGCGCTGAATTTCATGCCGGTTAGCTTTTCCGGCAGATATCTAACTGCACGCACTAGGGATTTCTTGTGCCCTTCAGCCCTGGTAACTACGACATGCCGGAGATATAATCTGATCATGATACCGTATGAGGAAGGCATACGAATAGATGGGTGAGACCGGCCAGGAAGTGGTTAACTAGGGGAGTCGTCAACCGTGACTGATGGGTCAGGATGACAGCTGTTATCTGACCGGAGATTAGGTATGCCCTCATAGTGTGCCCCTGCCGATTAGAGAATATACAGATGTGCTATTTTCCCCCAGATCATTTTTCTCATGAGGCTGTACTGTGGCTGGCGGGCGCCGCTGCAGAACTTCTCGTGTTGTTTCGTTCTATGTGGAAAGACTTGCTGCATTAGGCTGGCAGTGTGCGTAGTAGCTCACGAAGCTGATTTGTTGCCTCCCCGAAGTGGCGACAAGGTCGCCGCCGCTATACTTAATCCAGCTGTCTCTCGCTTTCAGCCTGCTCATTACGCGTATGTCTTCTGTATTTCAAGTCCTACCACCAGGCGGTGTGTATTTAAATGGGATTTCCGTGGCTCGCATATACGAGGATGGATGACTAATAACAGTAACATTCCATATCGTATACTAGTTTCCCTCAGAGTACTTTTGGTAAATGAATACGCTATATCAGTACCTTTCCTAGTGCATAATAGCGATGAAATAATACCTCTCACATCATCTTAGATAAATAATGCAGTCTTATCTCCAGTGCCCACGTAAGGTCTTCAACGCAAATAGACTAAGCATAATAATTCGAAGTACGAATAGGGCGTCGAATGCAGCGTTTCACGTAAGAAATGCTGCTTGAATAATATAATTGAAGTTAATTTAGAAGAATGCCGTAAGGCTAGAACCCCCTTTAAACTCTAGCACACGATATTACCTGTAGTAGTTTAATTCTCGAAGCTATTTAGAAGAAGCATTGTACTGTACGGAGTTGTAGGCAGTCACACTTACCTCTACAGATATTATGACCTTAATAATGTAACCGGTCCTTATGAATTGGGGTTCTCGTAGTTAAATGAGTTAATCAAACGACGAACAGGTATTTAGTTACTACTTGACTAGCTAGGAGAAGGGGAGGTATCTACATCTAAGCCACGATAGATAACTGTTGTGCTTAGGTAAGCGGCCATCTGAGGCTCAACTCCAACAAGGTACCCTGTCATTGTTAGTTTCCTGTACGCAACGATGAGATCCTACCATGAGATGACGTTATTTTGATATTTTACTTCTATTCGCCGGTTAACTCGAGTCGCGGTTGATGCCAAGACGCTTATCGGGTCCACGATGCTACGGCACTGATAATAGAGCGCAACCTAGTAGTTGCGTTTCTATATTTGTTGAACTAGAATCCCGAGTCTCCCTTAAGGTCTCTAGGGTATTCTCCGCTATATAACTATAATTAACACAAGGACGCCATCATGTACAAAATACAACAGTATATTGAATTACATATTTCAACTTTGTTCTTCGAGGCATGAGCGTAGTCGTTTACTTCTTTACGCAACACCCAGAACATTAACACAAGTCTTTCCAGGGCCCTGACAAGGCACTATTATTTACTTCTATCTTGCGGTTTCAAGATAGCGTTGGAACAGGCCCGGATATTAAATCAAATCTAACACCAAGGCCCCTTTTTAATATGACAAGTATTCAATACCTATGTAACGACAAACACAACGGTCAATGTTGCTACATGGGTTGTATGCCGCCCCATAATCAAATCAACAAACGAACTCGCACATAAAGCACCCCATGCAAGCTTATCCAACAGAGAGCAAGTTACTCTTTGAGTGTCCAGCACAAGTACAGAAATCTCCCTGGTCTGTAATAGTTCAGGTCATCTGTATGTCCATCATCCATGGGAGATTCCCTCAGATAGACGGACCTAATAACCTTCTTTCCATTATTAGTTGGATAGTAATGCACATGCAGGCAGCGAAAAAATTCCGAGCCGTCGCCCTTGAATATGTCATAGGCGCTAAGGTCCTCTAGGAACGTCACATGCAAAGAGAAGGTATGAGCAGCCTCCTCGCGGTTTGACATATATCTGGCGACGAGATAGACGGGTTTTCCTAGGCACAGACATCCCCATTAGCCCCTCAAGGCTAGGACGATCGCTAGAGCATATTCTACTGTAATTAGATCACCTTTGAAGCCTTTGTTTACGTTTTCACCATCAATCGAATTTGTGTCATCTCCGTAGAGCACATCTACCCTCTTCACATACTTGTCCATGATTCGTTCCTCAGAACCAGAAACGAGGGGTGGAAAGTAGATGAAAGTGAGTGACCAGGTAATCAGTTCCTCCCCGAGGAAAGCTTCCGAACTAGTATGCCACACTCGTTACCCCAGCGTCGACTCAGCTCCCAACGGAATAAGAAAGGCAAGGCACCGTGAACCCTAGAAGAAATACTTGTTAACACCAGCATAACTTCTATTAGATAAGAACAGTGAAGACAGCACAAGTCAAGGATGGCCTACTCGGTTTCCCTTGCTGTTGATGAGATCGGTCGGTTTCAGGATTCTGTTGCCGGCAGCTCCCGTACAGGACAGGGGCGCCAAGACAGCACCAACCGCCTGCGGGGAGCGTCCCTAAACGACGTCATGGACTTCATCTCCCAATTTCCGCCTATTAGGTAGAGTTTTCCGATCCAAAACACACGGGTGGATTGCACTAGACAGCGGTCCATTCTGTGTAATGAGACAGCTGGTAGCGCCCGGAACCAAGATCACGGCGGCGGTCGCAACGTACGAAGAGATATAGGAGCTGGGGAAAAAACTAACCGCGCATGACGAAAACGTGTCTATTATTCTGAGGCGGCGAGGTGGACAGAATAGAGCTGAGAAAGTTAAGGGATAATCATCAGCCTTTCTGTCTCCAAATAAACAAGTACAGATTAGACAGAGACCAACAGACTCTTCAACACTGGGATGACTGGGATGACTGTGCCGTACATATGCCTACTTTTTATAAGACTCCTGTGCTGCTCGCGCCCCTTCTACCATGCAGCTTCGCTAACCAGGATGTCGCCATAAACTGCCGAATACGCTTGCCCCTCAACATAAATACGATAAGCATCATGTTATTCACCAGCAACACTCCGCCGAACGCTCCAGAAATAACGGCAGCGTAGCCGCTCTCCATCACCCAGTCAAGCACGCCGTAGCCGAGCCCGAAGCTCACTGCCTGCTTGCCGATGTTGATTGCGATGAGCATCTCAGATGTGTTGCTGTTGTACGAGTCGACGGCGTATACGAGCGTGAAGCAGTAGTAGAAGTATCCGCCGAAAGACACCAAGCCGGACCCGAAGAAGTACCCTATCCAGTGCAAGTCCAATTCGGCAGTGAGGCCGTACACGAGCAGCCCGACGGGGCCTATAACCATAGCCGGCAGCATCACACCCAGCCTCATCTCGGCCTCGCGGATGCCATCGTTACGTCTCGTCAGGTACCCCGCGAGCCGGTCCGACGACGACGTGAACGGGAGCGCGAGGAGGAACCCGAGGAGCGATCCGAGCGACTGCACACCAGAGCTTGACTGTAGTACGAGAACCAGTTAGTTAGCTAGCAGGTTACGACGATGTGCAACCGCAGTAGCGATCGGGATGCGCGGGGCACACGTACCGACGGCCAGTTATAGGGGGGCGCCGTGATCTTGATGGGAAACACGTAGTTAAAGGCCAGAGCGCCAAGGCCGATGATGGTCCCAAACGACGTGATCACCCAGACCACCTGGGGGACGAGGAAGTACGTGAAGGACCGCCACATCAGCGTGAACGCGTGGACGTCCGGGTCGACGCGGCCCCACGGGCTCAGCGTGGCCAGGAACCGCTTTCGCGGCGGCGTATCCGGCGCCAGCTCGACGGCCGCCTCGCTAGGCTTGTCGGGCGCGTTGCCCGCGGCCTCGCCGTCGGAGCGCTCGGGAGTGCCCTGCGGCCGCGCCGCGTGCGCCGGCCGGTCGTACGACGTCTCCTCGACGAACAGGAACGCGAGGACGAACAGCGCGCAGGCGAAGGCGAGCATGACGTAGAAGAAGAGCCGCCACGAGTACCGCGTCGGCAGCATGTAGGCCGCCGGGATCGTAGCCATCGCTGCAAAGCACAGACCGACTGCAGTTCGATAGTAGCGCATGGTTAGTTAGCGGGACAGCAGGGGCGGGCGAGCGGCGAAGAGAAAGAAGGAATGGGAGTGGTTTTCTCGTACAGGTGTAGTAGCCGATGTGCTTCCCGCGCTCGTGCAGGAAGAATATGTCGTTGACGAGCTGCACGGGTAATGCCTCGCATATGCCCGCGCCGAAGCAGTGCACGATGCGCGCGGCCATGAGCCCGCCGAAATCGTTGGCCTGGGCGCAGCCGGCGAGGCCCGCGATGAACTACAGATATCCAGGCAAGGACTTCAAAGTCAGCAACGGCGGGAATCGGCGCCGCGAAGTTCGCTGCAGCGGCGGACGGGCGTGGGGCCACTGACAGCTAGCAGGGAGCCCAGCATGACGGGCCGCCGCCCGATCTTGAGGTACAGCGGCACCAGGAAGAAGGAGCCGAGGCCGTACGCGAGGTTTGGGTACGATATGAGGGTCGACGCCTCGCTAGTCGAGATACCGAACGTCGACGCCCAGAGCGTCAGGTACGGGCCCGGCCCCAACAACGCCGCATTACCGAGGAAAGAGTAGGCGCAGATGACCAGCAGAATGGTGATCTTCTTCACTTTAGGCCACTAAGAGAATCTTCTTAGCCGGTCTCTTACCGTCCGGAATTACGATCGCTGGTACATTCTGCCCAAGTAGAGGGGGAAGGGGGATGGGTGACATACTTGCAAGGGGTCGTTGGGGTCTTCAGCCGGAACGGGGAACAGTGCTTGGCCGTGGTAGGCGTCGTCGCCCTCTGCGCAGGAGAACCACACCGTCGTCAGCTCGATTTCGAGACCCAGTGGAACCCGCTTCTGAGAGTTACCACGAACCAACAGCGCGGACATTGACGGTCCCGGGCACGTCTTCCTCGTGCGCGTGGCTTCGGACCAGGTGCGACGGACCCTGGTTTCCGAGAATTCCCGCCAGCTTACGTGCCATAACGGGATAATAGTCCAGGGAGAGTATAACGTAACAGGAAGAGAGGGAGGGAGCAGAATTTTTGTCTTCAAGCGCGACGAAAGGAGGAGGAAGGTGGGTATTAACAAGTTAGCCTAGATGTCTGATCCCTATGTTCGACCGGTAATAATGCCTTGTTTCTTGATGATAGCCACACGCCACGGAGGCGCGAGGGCAACTCCAACTCTCTCTCATCCCCCCTTCGTCGGCAGATGTTGAGATAAACAAGGGTATACCATCTCCACGGCTTCGTACCGCAGCGGGCTTTGATCAAGGCCAAGGTTTCCTGAACTTGGGGGATTTGCAGCGCCAAGACGGATCTGCCGTGTCCCTACTCGTCCGTCTCGAGGGCTCGAAGGTTAAGTAGGGTCATTATAGGTAAGCGTTGTGTCGTATTTACCCCGCGGTTCGCCCTTGTTAGAGACTAATCGAAACCCATGACCAAGGCTGGTCGGGGGGCATCAACATGGAGAGATTAGCCGGACCCGGACGGCGCTTCAATATATTCTAAAGACCAATGAGGAAGTTGAAACGTATACAGCGCGGCCAATACAAGCCTGTTATCCCTTCAGTGGCTTCGTCTAGCTCGAAGGTTTCATTGCGTCGCAACCATGGGTTCGAAGTAGGTATCCGATACGTCCTCAAGACGACGGTTATACCTAGGTCTAGATTGATGTGGGAGACATCTGAGCCAAGACATATCCCCGCAGGTCTTGGAATGTTCGGTAAGGCAGGCGTTGCGACTTTCTCCACGAATACTACCACGGTTGCTTTGCTTTATCGGCAACTTAGGCCTGCTACTCGGTCTAGTACCTGTTTCGGTGAGGACGAGGCTCGAAGTCCCCGTTGTTTAGATCTGACACCTCCCTCAAATCACGTCAGTCAGATACAGCGAGGCTGCGAATGTGTGTAAGGACGGAATTACATTAAAGTTGGGTCATTTAGAGGCATTGATATGGATGACAAGGTAATCATACCCTATCCATGCTAAGGAATAAAGGGGCAGAGACTGAACATGAAGAGGTAACAGGGGTCGAGTGACGGGTCATGTGATCTGAGTTACCCAACTCTTGGCCGCCGTTACCCAGGATGCCCCGCATTACCCAGCTCTCCACACCCTAGAGAGGTAATGCCTATCAATTTTACCTTACCCATACAGCTCAGGCCTAAGTCAACCACCTACGACACCACGACTACCATATCCATCACCACTGTCCCTTGTCACAACAACCCCCGTCACCAAGAACCCGCCCCTCGACCGAGCTCTTCCTCCGGGCTCCCGATCTTCCCTTACCTACCAAATCGCGCCGAACCAGCCACAGCTCAGCCTCCTCAACCAGCCGTCCGACCACCAACGCGCTGGGGCGGCGCCCGACTCGCGATGGCGTCCTCGACCAGCACGGCCTCGTACGCGGACTGCGTGGCCGCGCTGCGCACGTCGCTCTCGTACCTGGAGTCGTCGGTGTCGACGCTGGGCGCCGGCGTGGCGGATTTCCCGCGGCTCGGGCACGTGCTCAAGAGCGTGCGCGTGCGTCTGCCCCCTCTCCCCCCTCTCTCCCCTCCCACACACACACAGCGCAAGCTAACCCACCCGCGGCAGCACTACGAGCTGATACCGCAGCCGGCGCTGGCGCGCGCGGAGGCATCGCTGCGCGACGAGATCGGGCCGGCGATCGCGGCGCTGCTGGACCGCGCGGACGCGCACGTGGCGCGGGCGGAGCGGCGCGTCGAGGCGCTGCGCGCGCGCGCCGAGCTGCAGCAGGGCCGGCTCGACGGCGGCGGCGGCGGCGGCGACGCCTCCGGCCAGAAGAAGAAGGCAGCAGCGCGCCAGCAGCAGCCGCGCGGCGCCCCCCACCCCCACCGTCTCGCCGGCGAGGCCGCGTTCCGCGCCCGCGCCGTCCGCCAGCGCCGCGAGGCCCTGCGCTACGGCGTCGAGCGCCTCGAGCTCGAGGTCCTCCAGAAGGAGCGCGAGCTGCGCAAGAGGCTCGAGACGACGACAGCCGCCGCGGCCGGCGGGACGTGAGCGAGACACCGGCGGGTGTTGGGGTCGAGGAGCGCGGGAATGGCGATGGATCGCTTGGTTATCCTTGCCTCCCCTCCTCCTCCCAAGGCCGTGTTTAGTACGGCTAGGGGTGCTAGTTGCGGCGGACTGGAAGCCACTACAACAACAACAACAACAACAAAAAAAGACGCCCTAACTACCTCTGCCCATATGTATAGCTACTTTCGCTCAGCCGTTGCGACGGAGAGGAGGTCATCTACACATCACCACGCCGATCACCTGTTGGTTCTTTTTGCACAGCCTCCTCGAGACATGTGGCAAATTAGATATGTGGACTTCTGAGACATGTGTTAACTGGCGGGAGTGCGCCATAGAACTGCAGGTCGGAGAAGAGGAGGTAGGGCCCAGCTGCCGACGTGTGGATATACCTACAATACCCCAGCATCGCGTGTTCGCATGCGTATTATACCCCAGATGTAACCGGCATCCGGCAGAAAAGGGACGACGAGTTGCGGCCGCTGCCCACCCGACCGATAGGCAAACTTAACTAATATCCCAATTGATCCTGGGATGATACGGACGAAGGGGGACTGTATACGTGATAGGTATAAACGACATCTACGCCAATAGGGTTATAGGCAAAAAAGAGCACACTGACTTGCCTATGTGACTTCCGTCCTCACCTTTGCTAATTGCCCTACACTGTATATCCGCGATGCATACAGATCGAATGGCGTTTCATCGCGGGAATCAAATCGTGTGCTAGCATTAATCCTTTTCCCGCTTCCCTTTCCTTCCTTTTCATAATAATTTCCACCCCACCCACTCGCTTCGAACCAATTTACACTATCGTAGTCCAGTTTTAATCCTTCTCCCAATTGAACCCCCCCCCTCCCCTACTCATCCCCTATTATTTCCTTCTCACATTCACCCTCGTCTCGTCTCTTCTGTTGTCCAGATTTCATTTTCGCATACACTTCCAGAGATTGGAATACTGTGAATACGATACAAGGGTAGGTTGTCATATATATGCGAATACACAGGCACATCGAGGGAATAATAAGGGAGAGTGGCGTCAAAAAATGACCGATTCCCGACCCCCCATTCCTAGACCATCCCTTGAGTCCCTACTCTTGCCCTGGCTACAAATCTGGTATAAACTACACATATAGGTGGGCACACGTATCTGCGTGTGCAGCCTTCTCGGCTCCTGAGCAACTGATCGGTTGGAGACGGTCGTGGTAACTGCATGAGAAGATATATACGCGAACCGAAAGGACAGAAGAAGATTAGTACGCGCGCGTGACGTTCGTTAAAGGTCCCGGTTCCCTTCCAAACCGCCAGGAAAATTGAGAAAAACAAAAGATATAGAAACAACGTTTTGGTTCTGAAATCTTTCCCCGCTCACGACCCTTGGGTGTAGCGATTCCTCCTGGTTAGCATCTTATATAGTGGCGGCGGTAATCCTCATAGTATGGCTCCTTTTCCGATGTTGGCGGCGGTCCACTTTCCCCTATTCATGGCCTAGAGCAGCAAATATTACCCCGCCTCCATTCCCTCCCTACATAAAGCCTATTGCCATGTAGCATCATGTATAGTGAGTGGCGGAAGGGGGAGGGGACCTAGTGAAAGCGGGAGAGAGCGAGAGATTGGGGGTTTGAAAAAAGACAATAAACACAACACCGACCATTGCGGAAGAATAGTAGAAACGTCAAGGCCCTACAAAAATAGCAAAATAGAAGTTAGAAGCAACAGCAACAGACAAAAAAGCTACATCCAGCAGTTATAATACCCCCCCGGTTATACTCCAACGCGTGCCCCGTGGCCCAATATTTTGTCGCGCGCGTCTTCTCTAAAAAGTAAAAAGCCCATACCAAGTTACAACTGGTCACAAAACCCATCTCATGATTTTGGGGGAGTGTTCCAATATTGCATCCCAATAGGTCGAGGGCCATACAAAATTTCCCCGGGAGCTAGTCGGCTCATAATAGTATGAGGTAGTTGCTGGGCGCTATGCCCGTCTCGCCGTTCTCTTTCCTCGCCTGCCACCACCTGCCGCTAACGTCGCTCACTTCTAATATCTCGTGCTTCGTGAATGAAATCTCATTCGCGTCGTCAGGGTTCGCTTCGTAGCTGTATATGGCCTTCGCGCGATATGGGTATTCGGTCGGCGCGGCAATCTCGGCCTCGGTCTGTCCTGGGGGTGTCGATTTGTTTCCGGAGCTGGATAAGCCGGGAACGGCCTGCGAATTTCGAATGGCGTTGCCGTTGAATCCGCCGACGGGGGACGGGTTTTCGAACCCATTGAGCTGTGCCGAGGTATACATCTGCGGCGGTTGCACAGAGGTGGATGTTTCCGGACGGACACCATATCCACCGTTCATAGTCTGTCGGTTGGTTTTCGATTCCTTTGCGAGCGCGAAAGAGTCTAGATATGCGCGGGGTACGGCCGATGGAGCGGATCCGAAGTAAAAGATCCACGCGATCTGCAAAGTATCGCGTTAGCATATTATTGTCCGACGCATGGTCTGGACGCATGCTAATTTTGCTTTTCGGTGTCCAAGACGAAAACCACACCTCCGTACTTACATTCACCATAGAAAGCAGGATAAACCCGGCGGCAGCGGCCTCCCTCGCCCCCTCGGGGGAATATACCAACGCGTTCACGGAGGAGGTAGTAGCAACGAGCCCGCAAGCCAAGTAGCCCACGATAGCGACGTGATAGGTTTGGATGCAATCGGATGCAACTACAACGAAAATGCCGCCTATTAAGGGAAGTGTGAAGACAATAGCGAACCAGGAATATGGCGGGAAGGGGTTTCTGGGTACGGCTTGTACCTGGGCGATGATGGAACTGACGAAGGAAATAACCCATGCAAGCTGACGATTGACTCCGTAGTTAGCGTGACGATCGTCCCGGACGGGGAGACGAATTCAACATACCACTGCTATAGATATCGTGGCTAGGGCAAAGGGGTCACCTAGAACGTTGGACATGTTTATGCCCCTGCGGCCGTAGCTTCCCCTAGATTGTTCCATTTTGCGCAACGATGGAGAATGCAGAGAACCGTACGGGGGCATAAGGAAGAGGAGCTACCCTATGAGCGGGTGGTGTAATTAACAATGGTAACCTGACGAGCTGTGGTTGGGTCTTGGGTCCTCGGACATGGAGCGTAAGGACAGATGCCAAGAGTAGTAGTAGGGGGGGGGGGGGGGGGGCTATAGGCAGGTTTGTTGATCGCCCGTTCAGGAAGTGTGGCTGAGTCGAGAAGGGTTGCAGAGACGAAAGTCGATAAGTAGATTCGCCTGATGACCCGAGAGAGGCGGGACGGCAGGGTGGAATGTAATTTCTTAAAGGGGTGACTAGAATTGAAGTGCCCAAGAGAAGGTTAGGAAAGCCTCACAAAAGACTAAACGGATAGATGGTTGCAAGCGCCGCCGAACGCGGGCGTCTTAGAGCAGGGAAAGCCGCTAAATGAAGCCGCAGGTGATCAAGCCGCGTCCCTCAGTACAGTGGACGGCCGACGATCAAGTATGTGTGGAATATGCGGCCGCCGCTGGAGGGGCGATTCGATTGCACCCACCACCGGGAGAAGGACAATACAGGACTGACTTCCTCCAAAGCGCCTTCGATAACGGAAAGGAAAAAAGGAAATCGAGAAAGGGAATGTAATTTCGCAATATACGTACGGCCTCAAGTCCAATCGGCCAAAAAGCACCAAATATCGGCCGGGGGGAGGTGGAGAAAGCGGATGCGGTTCGAAAGAGGAGCCGAGAGTGATGCTACCGAAATGCCTCTGAGTTGGCCCCGGCGAGCGAGAGCGATAGATAGAGGGTACGGCCTTTCGACTGATGATGGGGACGGGGAGAAGTCAAGACTGGTGAGAATTTAATCGTCTGCCATATGAGGATATCGCGATAGGCGGACAGATAGGCGGGCCAACGAGGCGGACGATGACGCGAGAGGTGACGAGGAGCGTTGAGTGTTCGACCACACTCCTGCTGCCCTTTCGCGGTTCCTCCTCTCCGTCTTTTCCCCTACACTATTTTACTTCCGCCGGGATAGATTGACCTCGTCTCTCTTTTTTTATATCGTCCCTTCTTCCCTTTCGCTCCAACATACGGTTCCCAGCTCTTGTCTTGTCGCAGTTCCCGGCGGCGCAAAAACCCTCTAGCGCTGTAAAACACTGGCCACTGATATATGTACGTCGTGAGAAGCGAAGTTGGGTCGTTCCACGGTTGCAATGCCCGGCTGAGAATCGAAGGGAATGATTTGACAGAATAGGCTCGTCTTCGCGATGACGGGGGTCGGAGGGGAGGGGATGTGGGATAAAAGAGAGTAGAAGGAAAGGAGGGATAGGCACGAGAAGAGAGGTAGTAAGTAGCAAGTAGGGTCGCAGTAGTAACAGTAAGAGAGGTAGGAGGTTCACCAGGCGAGGACGGCAGGCAGGTGGTAGGGTTGGCTCTCGTGGAAGGGATGGGGGATGGGTATGGGGGGGGAAGGAGTTGGTACGTACCTCATACCTACTAGAGGAGGTAGGAGGTACCTAAGGTAGGTACATCAGGGTATGTACATATACGTACATGTATTCCGGTGCCTGGGCCGATGTGCTCGGGTGCCTGAGGGGGAGGAAGGGGGCGTGGAGTTTGAGAGGGCGTGTGGTGAGGGAAAAAAAGAAAAGAAAAAAGGCGAAAGGAATATCGATCAATCCAATCAATTCGATCCATCAGACCAAGCTAGTCGCACGCCGTCCAATCCCGTCCAACCAATCCCGTCGAAATGGGGAAGGGGGAATGAGTGGAGGGCGTTGGGCGAACGGAGAGCGCGTGTACGTATACACATATGGACGTACATAGGTACGTATGTACATCGGGTAGGATGTAAGGAGGCACGCAGGAGGTACCTACCTAGGTAGGTAGGTATGTTAGGTAGGAGGTAGGTACAATACCTGGCTGACGCGCTAAATTAGGTACCTTACCTCAGATGTAGCTGTCTAAGGGCTCGATGTGATGGTCACCCCTGGGCAGGCACATTAGGTACCTACATACCTGCCTTAGGTACCTGACCTATTAGCAGGTACGTACGCGTGTGTGTGTAACACCAGTAGCGCAGGAGAAGGTTGAACAGACGGAATATACAAAATGCAGAGGTAGCGCACCTACGGGTCGAGGTAGCTATCGGTGGCGCCTCGGTTGAGAGGTACCTCGCCTGGCCCGTAGCGCCAGACATATCTACCTGGTGCAATGTAGCGGCCAAGGTCGACGGTGCTGCACGTATGCAGAGGGGAGAGCGTGGAAGCGACGGAAGACGGATGTGTGCGTGCGCGCGACTCCAGTGAGCTAATTGGCGATTGGTCGACGGCCGCGAGAGGTACATGGGGTGTCGCATTTGGCAGCGATACAAGCACATGTAGCGACGTCCCCAGGCTGGCCTCGTGTACTCGGGGAAATTGGATCTTCGTACTGTATTAGCACCACCGGCTACGGCACGCCAGAGAGAGACTCAAGTCAAGTAGGTACGAAATCCAGCCCGCAGCGCGACCTCGCCGGCGAATCACGCCCGTCGCAGGCCACGACCGTTTTCCCCTTTGGGTTAGTAGCCTGCCTAGGTAATCCTCAATCTTTTCCCTCTTTCTTGTCTCTGGTCCCAACCCCAGCTGCTCTCGACCGGGGGAATCTCAACCAGCTGCGTCCTCCATTGGCTTCCAGCAAATCCCCGTCAAACCAGCGACGCAACGACCGTCCTCCTTCCATTGGGCTGGTCTTCTTCGCCTCTCGACATCTGCTCGGCAGCGGTTACGCCAAATACCTACTCGATGTCGAGGGTTGCTTATCGACTCTCCCGCTCGCGCCACCATCCTCTACTCGTACACACCCACTTACGCAACCCTTCCACAACCCATCCACATTGGCGATCGTCCGCCGGCTCTCGCGCGGACTAAGCGCTAAAGCAGGAACACGACTGCTTCCCAGGCTTGGGCTCTGCTCTAGTGACGGCGATGGCGTGGAATGCTGTGATCGAGGTCATCGAGGTGGTGATGGTCGACCGGCTAGCTGTCATCGCAATTTGTACCTGGCGATACTAGTGGTATGCGTATATCCGTCACTCGTGCCCTGTCGCATGCCTGCTGCTAGGCAAGCGAACAAGAAAAAGCGAGGCAAGAAAAGGAAAGGAAGGAAGGAAAAATACGGAGTCATCGCATGGGTGAAGCCGGTGTAAGTCGTTTGAGATCCGCCTGGGATTCGACGGCTTGGCCAACCTTCCAAGAAAAGGGGATTGCGAATGGGCCCCTCGGCACCGAATTTCTTGCCCTGCCATTACCTACCTCTTCCTGTTCTTCCCCTGCTCTCGTTGCCAATACGTACCGGCTGGATGTGTGTATTTTTTGCTTCCATCGTCGAGTGTGTGTGGCTGATGGCCGGGACAGACCAAAATACCTACTTACGTTACATACGCACATTAGACAAGCAATTGGACCTGGCTGCTGGCGTAGCTGGATTGGAATGCCATCCTAAGCTTCCTACGGCATAGTAGGTACCTACGCAATTGTTCCCCTCGCCCTGCGCATTATTTTTGTCCCCGGCCTTCTCCCGCGGAGTGTTCGTTTCGTTTCTCTTCCTCTCGGGACCATGTGTTTTCCTCGTCCTGGATTCTTTGTCGGCTGGTCAATGCTGAGGAATGGCGCCGCTGGTGCTGCCCACGATACCGCGGATCTGACTGCCCTTCGCAGCTAACGTGCCCCCCCTTCGCTCCTCACTCCACTTCGTTGTAACGCAATCACACACACGTCACAGAATACTTTACGTGATAGAACTAACCCCGTCCCCGAAAGCCAGCAGCCTATAGTTCTCCGAGCCGAAGCTCTAACATACCTGGGGAGTACCGGATGTCGGGCGTTTCGACGCCTTCCCGCTAGTGATAGGCTATGCGAGGTGACAGCATCTCGAGATGAGACGGGCAAAGGAGATAGATCGGGCGTGGCGTGGTTCCGTGGCAGCTTGTGAGATTTTTCTGCCCTTGGGTGCGGGTAGACAGGGTCCTCCCGCAGTACCGCAAGTGAGGTTCGCAGCGATGTAAGGGGATAGGAACTCCTCTGACTTCTATGTGGCTAGCTTCTACGCATGCGATTTACTCGATGTGCCCGGTCGTCTTGCCTGAACCACAGGATGCTTCGAGTCGGTGATCTGCTCTCCCTGCGGCATGTTTCATCGAGGCCCGCAGGTCGAGCCAAGATCCCCCCCCCACAGATCAACCGTCAGAGACACACGTCTGTTGAATAATACTAAACCTCATAAAGTGATGACGAGTGGAGGGGTTTAGGGAGTCTTCACTTCCGTCGCCCGTCTTGACAATACGTAGGTAATAGCGTTCGGTCAGGGTAATACAGGGAGGCGATTGAAAGCTGCGATTCTTTCTTCTCGCAGTTATCATATTACTTACGTAGTAGTTACTGGCCATGCGTGCACCTGATACACCAACGATATCGGTACGCTGGCTAGAAAGGTTTGGGTGTTGTCTCGGTCAGATATTTGAGCGAGACCCCGCTCCCTAATAACATCCCTCTATACCTGTGCGGCGACGACGAATTGTCTCGCAACCGTAACAAGTTCGTGAAAGTTCTGGCCCGCACAGACCTCCCTCCCAGCGGCATAGAGGGTGAGGTTGTAGCCGTGTGTGTGCGAGAGCCTCCGATCATCAGATCACAACCAATTCGGTGCGCGTTCTTCCGGAGCACGCTTCACCACCCAGTGCTTTCCGCTACCCGAGTCTGGACGCTTCGATCTTCCCTGCGGTCTCTATGCATGCAATGGGCGGTTTGTTGGCTCGGGAATCTTACCGGGTTGCGCACACCAGAGCAACGCTGGGCGCCTTTCTTAGCGAATAGCCTCCTCCCCCCCTGGTCTCAGCGTCAGCGTCAGCATCATCGGAGGCTCTCCGAGCGTTGGGGCGCGGATCCGGGCTCCGATCATACTCGGACCCACTAGTAGTGAGCAGCGTCTTCCTGCGGCATAGTAGCACCGTACGTATGTACTTAGGCATGAATGTACCCACAGCTAGTCGTCCCGCGACTCGCCCTTGAAGCTCTTCACGCTTTTCATATAGTCGTCAAGAGATGCGTCTATATCCGAAGCAGACACGCGAGAGAGCAAGTCAGAAAGCCAGCAAGCCGTGGCTAGGGGTGCAAAGTCTGCCCATGCTCTCTCCCAAACTACGACTGCCTGCTCTCATGTACATTTTCGCGATCCTACACATATTTTGAGAACAGATCCCATAGGCATGGCGCGACAGGAACAAAGAGGAATGAGTCTCTTAGCGCCAAAGCCGGATTGTATCAAACTGCTGATCCCGCTGCGGCGTAGACGGATTCTGAAGCACGCGGCGTAGGCGGTGTGCGCCAAAGCGTTGTAAATAGCAGCAGTACTACATAGTATGGTGGTGGTAGTTTACACCCAACTCTCATCGGCTCTCCTCGAACCGCGATCTTGGGATCTGACACTGACACACAGTCATAAACACAAACACACACACCTACACCACACGTGGCCCACGTCGCCACCATCGTCGTCCGTGCCGCGAAACGGCAGCCATCGTAGGGATGAACGGCCCTCGAGGCTGCGTGCGTTCGACTGCCACATCTCGTGCGGCCACCAAGCCAGTGAGTTGGTTCTAAGAGGCCTCTGTCATCTGTTCCCGACTTGCCGGCCCAAGTGGGCAAGGTGGCAGATTCACCGTGGAGCTGGCCCCAACCAAGCCGCGGCTTGGCGTTTCGAGACTCCGCTTGTGTTTATGAACATGAATGCATCGTTACATGCAAGGACCACAACCGCGTCCGCACGCATGATCTAAATTTATGGGGGCAATTTGCGTGTTGGCGCCATCGCTAATGAGCGGGCGACGGCATAACCGCTCATCCTCGGCTCAGAAACAACAGCGATCCCCGATAGCACGACAGGACCATTGCAGCGCAGCCTCTCGCTAGTTAAATTGCCCTCTCTATAAGACTCGGGCCAGCCAGTCCGATCGATAACGGCGACGGCTGTAATGGCGGTACCATTGGTGCATCGCGTCTGTATTAGCATCTCCATCTAATTTAGACGTCGCCGCATGATATTCAAATCAATGCCGAAATGGCGGGGCGAGCATGGTCCGGTCCACCCAATCCACCTCAACGTGAGGTGGCGTTCGCCTAGACCTCGATTATAACAGCGGCGGATTCCGCTGGTCTTTATCCCTGGATTGCGGATACCTAGCTTCCTTAATCGACATCGCCGCCACAAATTCCGAGAGAGAGGTGTCGGAGACGTTATATGCCATGATGCGGCCGATGGTGACTTGACATGTCTCGTTCCGCCGGTCCACGCCTCAGACCTCGCTCCTAAGTTTCTCGATCCTCTTGACGTGCCGCTCGGCCCTCTCGACCCGACCCTCGACGCCGGCTACGAAGCTCGAGTAGCCCATGACGTCGCGCTCGTACCAGCGGCGCACGACGGCTTCGCTGCGCGCGCGCAGCTCGGCGACCTGGGCAGCCTGAGCCAGCTGGATCGCCTCTATCGCCTTCATGCGCGGCAACAGCGCGGCCAAAGCGGCCGTCTGCGCCGGGTCCGGCACGGGCGTGTCCGAGATGGCCGTTAATGCAGATGCCGTTGCCGGGTACGAGGAGGCGGCGGCGAGCACAATGGCGCGCACCGCGTCAGCCGACAGCTCGGAGGGCGGCTTGAAGGGCGGTGGAGGCCGGAAGAGGGTCGGGTGGGATTTGTCTGGGCGCGAGGAAGCGATTAGCTAAGTGACATTGAGACGCCGGCGGGTACCTGATGCCGAGCGCTAGAAGTAGGGCAATTTGCATTGTAGCACGCCGACGCGGTCATCTGCGGGAGGAAAGGGGAAGGTCGGCGTACAGAGTCTGAGAAGCTCGGCGTAGACACGCACCCGTTGTAGGAGGGATCCAAACCGGTGCTCGAGCTCATGGACGCTTTCGATAGCCGACGTTTTTGGCTGCTGGACCGTGTGGCCGAGTAGGGCATGTTCGATGCGCAGAAGCCGCGCCTCAAGAAGAGAGACGGTAGACAGCGTTGTGCCATCGAGCGTAGGTTCGGTGGAGTCCATCCTGTTGGTAGATATTGCTATCTATGCGACCTGGTTCATGACCCGTGGTAGTGATGAGGAGTAGCAGGTTCGGGGGCGGTGTCGTAAAGGGGGGGGGGATACAGTTGGCTGCAATCTAAAGGACCTACGTGAAGCCTAAGGCTGCTCGGTTCGTGATCAATTGCGGTTCTCAACGCACTGGACGTAATGCTTGTGACAGATTTTGGTGATGATGCGGGTAAGTGAGGTAGATTCCGGGTAGGCCTAGGCCAAGACCCATCATTATTAGCTAATTAGGTGATGTTGTGCCGCCGCAACCGCGCCCCACGACGTGCACGCTACCCATTATCAAGTATTAGGTACCTACTAATACCAAATACCTAATACTTGGTACTATGCCACTACCCAGTAATATGATATGCTACTACGTTGGGTAGTACTGGGTAGCCCCGCCATCTGCGACGTAGTACCTAAAGAGGCCTGGATAGGCGCTGCGTTCAGTGGAACGCGGTGCCTGACCCAACTAACGAGACCGCTGCTAGTTGTGGGTGCCTGGACCGGCACTGGGTAAGGACTGAGCTGATTGGCCCTCGGTGGGCTCGACTTGCCAGCACGGCGCCCGTCACCCAATGGCCCGACGTGGCCGGATTGCTTGGGTGGCTTGGATTGATTTGACTCCTTTGTCAGCTGCCAGCGGGAAGTTGGCTGGCCTGGCTCCCACACAAATTTCCAGCCTCAACAACGACGAGAAAGACCCTCGTCATACCGCTACTTGCGTTCAAACCGCCGGTCGCCCCTATATACGTGTCAATTTGCCGACAGCGAGTATACCTGCGTGCGATACCCATTGTCGCTGCGTCTGCCGCGTCGCTACATACATAGCCCGTCGTATACGTTCGTTTCGAATCCGAATCGCGGAATCGCCGGCACGAGCACGCAACGCACAGGAGTACCAGCCACCGTTCGGACGAGCAGCCGACCAGCATAAAACGACGCTACGTGACCACCATTGCGGTACTCGAGTCGTTGGCGCAGCTCCTCGCTGCCCGGGAATATAACAATTTGATGCCTACAGAGCCTCTCAGGCTATGCCGAATTACTCGACCATCTCTGAAGAGGGGTCCTCCTCGACTGGCGAGATGACGAGGTGCGTAATCCCGCCACGCCGGCGACGTCATTACTCCTGGCTAACCGGGATCTCGCATCTAGGCAAAAACGGACCCGCGCCCGCCAGAAGGAGGGCGGAGGACAGGCGACGATGGTTAGCAGCGTCATCAATCTCCTCAATACCAGTACGTCATCAGGTCCCGCGCTCTGCTCGCGTCGCTGCGCTGAGTAGTCGCGCTCGGCAAGCTGACTAGAATACTCTCATAGTTGTCGGTGCGGGCACGCTCGCGATGCCTTCGGCCATGTCGCACTTCGGCATGGTCTTCGGGACTATGGTGATCATATGGTCGGGCATGACGTCTGCCTTCGGCTTATACCTTCAATCCCGATGTGCCCGTTATCTCGACCGTGGGTCTTCGTCTTTCTTCGCCCTATCCCAGATGACATACCCGAACGCCGCTGTCATTTTCGACGCCGCCATCGCTATTAAGTGCTTCGGGGTCGCTGTGTCATATATGATCATCATCGGTGATCTGATGCCTGGCGTCGTCGAAGGGTTCGATTCGAGGACCGCCGATATGCCTTACCTCATGGATCGCAATTTCTGGATCACCGTCTTCATGTTGGTCATCATCCCGTTGAGCTTCTTGCGGCGCCTAGACTCCCTCAAATACACTAGCATCGTGGCCCTGATTTCTATCGGCTACCTTATCGTTCTTGTTGTCTATCATTTCGCCTCGGATGTCCTTGCGCCTAAGGATAAGATCCGATTCGTCTCTTGGGGAGGTCCCGTGGAGGCTCTCGCCAGCTTGCCCGTGGTTATCTTCGCGTACACCTGCCACCAAAACATGTTCTCCATCCTCAACGAGATTAATGATAACTCTCCCCGGAAGTAAGGTGTCCCCACACGCATGGTTTTGCGGTACTGGCAGCGCTGACAACGCATCAAGTATAATGGGGGTTATATCTTCTAGCATTGGCTCCGCTGCTGGCATTTATGTGCTGGTCGCCATTACTGGGTACCTCACATTCGGCAACGATGTGAACGGTAATATCGTATCTATGTGTATGTCTACTACGGCTCCTCTTAGCTTACTCCGACTCCTCTATGCAAAACTAACAGATATACGACAGATCCTGCATCAGTTGCCTCGACAATTGCAAAAGCGGCCATTGTCGTCCTAGTCACATTTTCTGTCCCCCTGCAGATACACCCGTGCCGAGCGTCCGTAGACGCCGTCCTCAAATGGCGTCCGAAGGACTCGTCCCGCCCACAAGCATCGACGGGCTCGCCCGGCGGTCGGTTAATTCTTCCCACTGCCCAGGCGCGATCCGACCACGGCTCCGGCGCCCCTATGTCGGACATGCGCTTCGCTACCTTGACGACGATAATCTTAATTCTAGGTTACATCGTGGCACTCACAGTGGTCTCCCTCGAACGGGTATTAGCCTACGTAGGCTCCACAGGTAGTACAAGCATTAGTTTCATCCTCCCGGGACTGTTCTATTACAAGATCTCAGACCCGCATTCAATCCACCATCAACGCCTGACGAAAGAGGACGATGATGCCCTGTCGCAGCCCGGCACCGACTCGGAAGATGAGGGTGCGGGAGACGACGGCCTGTTGGGCGGCAGCGTGGATAGTGTCCCCAGCGCAGCGAGTGGTAGAAACTCGAAATTCCCGCTTAGGTGGCGGCGGAAGTGGAGATGGGACATGGAGCATCTAAACCCCGAGTTTCTGAGGGCAGCGGCACTGGCCTTAGCTGTATACGGTGTTTGCGTCATGACGATATGTTTGGTTATGAATCTCGTCGGCACGGTGACGGGGCATTGAGCATGGAGCACGTCTTTGACCTTCGCGAAATGGAAAGACCTGATCAGCTGCGATAGGTACACTGGTAATAATGAGTGTTGTTGCGGCTTCGGGAGTTGTGCATTTGTTGATGGTTCGCTCCACAATGGGGGAAGGCGTCTCGTTTGCATCGAGCGGAGTCTGGGGTTACGTTGTGATCGTACAATACGTATATAAAGCACTAGCTATTCTGTTGTATATACATCTATCTACATCTCTTTTGGTTTCGTCTGCTATATGTGATGCCTGTCGCCTCTGACAATTCCCTCTGTTTGATGCGGCCGGTGGTGGTCCACTGACTAATGTAAGACGGCGGCATGGTGGCGGGTGCCGGTCGGTGGGATGTTACCCCACCATCAAAAGCGCAATAAAAAAAGTCGGACTGATTATCAAGCACGTCGAAGCTTTTCGTTTTCTCTTCGATATCGCATATACCTTTCCGGTGTTCAAGTTCTCATAGGAGACTCGCTTACCTGCCAAGTTCATTACCGCCTACTCAAATCCGCTTCGCTCAAACTCGAGAGAGAAACTGTAAGAAATATCGGCATCGAACACTCAACCGACTCGCCATGTCTGCCCCGCACCAGGACGACCTGGATGACACGCCGGAATTGCTCGACGCGGACGACGCGCTGGAGGAGATCGTGGACACCGAGGGCGATGTGGCGATGGACTCCGACGATGACGAGCCCGAGGAGATCAACCTGCAGAACGACAGCGTAGCCTACTTCGACGCCCACAAGGACTCGGTGTTCGCCATCGCCCAGCACCCGACCCAGCCGTCCCTGATCGCGACGGGCGGCAGCGAGGGCGAGGGCGACGACACCCCGGGACGCGGCTACGTCTTCGACACGAGCCCCGTAGTGGGGAGGCCGCTGCTTCCCGCGAGCTACAATGCGGATCCGTCGGGGCCCACCGAGGCCCGGAGCATCGAGCTGAAACCACTGTTCACGATCGACGGACACACAGACTCGATAAACACGCTAGCCTTCACGCTTCCGCGAGGCGAGTTCCTGGTGTCGGGAGGCCTCGATGGGCGCCTGCGCGCGTACCGGGTGGCGCTTGATGCGCGCAACACGCCGTCGTTCGCGTTCGCGGGCGAGTCGCAGGAGGTGCCCGAGGTGAACTGGCTCGCGCCGTGCCCGGCGACGACCGCGCACCCGAACGTGGTCGCGCTCGGCGCCTCGGACGGCTCCGTCTGGGTCTACGACATCGTCGGCCCGGAGACGGACCCTGCGAGCCCCCTCCAGATCGTCCAGAGCTACTTCCTGCACACGGGCCCGTGCACGGCCGGCGCCTGGTCTCCCGACGGCGCCCTCCTCGCCACCGTGTCCGAGGACGGGTCCCTCTACGTCTGGGACGTCTGGGGCATCGCCGCCGCCCGCGGCCTCGCCAACGACAACGGCCAGACCGTCGTGTCGCTGACCACCCAGGACCAGCGCTTCGCCGTCGACGGCGGCCTCTACTCGGTGGCGGTCGACCCGCGGTCCGCGTTCGTGGCGGTCGGCGGCGGCGGCGGCGCCATCAAGATCGTCGGGCTGCCGCGCCTCGGCGAGGGCGCCGCGGCGGGCGACCACGCGACGCCGAGCCGGCCGAGCAAGGCGAAGGCGAAGGGATCGGACGCCGGCGGCGCGCAGGGGGGCCAGATCCTTGCGGACCTGCAGACCCAGTCGGATGGGATCGAGACGCTGAGCTTCGCGCCGCCGCCGCGGACGCTGCTGGCGGCCGGGAGCGTCGACGGCAGCGTGGCGGTGTACGACACGGCGCGGCGGTTCGCGGCGCGGCGGCACCTGCGCGCCGCGCACGACGAGTTCAGCGTGGTCAAGGTCGAGTTCGTGCCCGGCGGCACCGCCGACGGCTGGCTGCTGACCAGCTGCGGCATGGACGGCGTCGTCCGCCGGTGGGACCTGCGGGCGGGCGCCGGCGCCGGCGCCGCGGCAGCGGAGGGCGCGAGCGGCGGCAGCCGCCCCGGGGGGGCGAGCGCGCCCGCCGACCCGAGCCTCGTCGGCGAGTGGCGGGGTCACAGGGGCGACGGCGAGGGAGGCGGCGTGCTGGGCTTCGTCCAGGGCGCGACCGGCGAGCGGATCGTGACGGCCGGGGACGACGGCGTCGTGTTGGTGTTCGAGGCCTAACTCGATCGGCCTTGGGTTGCGCCGAGGGAACGAGCGGGTTCTCCCCCCCGGATCGCGACGGAGATGTGTAGCGGTAGTAGATGTTAGGCGCTCCCGGGCCCCGGGAGGAATCGAGCAATTCGCGACGAAAACAGGTTAATAGTAATTCACGGGATAGACGGGGGGAGCCTTCAACTCGCGTGGTGGGAGAGAGTAACGGGATGCCGTAGCTCTAGTCACCCTGTGTTGTATCATATGTTTCGTTTGGCCTTTTGCCTTGACGGCTCTCATGCGTAACTGTACGCTACTTATTAGTCCGAATGCGCGAGGACGCCGAGACGCTCACCCTGTATGATCCCCTATAATGCCACAGAAGCACATGCGCGTAGATATCTATCTAGTGGTGTCTGATCAGCTGGTGACCGAACGTCAACGTAATTCGTCTGTTTATTATATTCTCTGGGCTTGGAAAGTATAAGCAATGGTGCAATGTTGCTAAGACATGATGTATTTTTAATCTGCATTCATTTATATGGGCTTTGCGTTCAGTTTTATTTCTCGTCTGCCCTGAAGGTGTCATCCCAGGCCTGCCTCTTAATCCTGAAATTGCTTCAACATGGGCCACGTTTCTCTGTTTCCTCGCGGTCTCATTCGTTCTTATTCCGGTCATGTTTTAAGAGTGCTCGTACGGCGTCACGAAGATTCAATTACCTAGTGCTTCTTATCGTGACCCGTAACCGGATTAGGAATCAATGTTAGTCGTCTGGCTCGGTTACACCGCTCCTTTCCAAAATACTTCTTCGTCTCGGAACCCTTAGAATAGTGCTTCAGCGTAAAGGATGTGTTTTTTCAACATTTGGTGGTACATAGGGAGACGGTCGGTTGTTGCTCTGCTTTCACCCAGGAACTTGACGATAGTTCGCTGGCCGGCACCGGGCTTTGCATCACTACTTTTGGGAAGAGAAGCGGATCCTTCAGCGATGCTCTTAGAAAGCCCGTCAACAGCTCCTTGCGAGAAAAGACCGAGCTACCATACTGTTCGTATCCCGCTTGATGCCAGGTGGTAGTTGAGCCTCAAGGAGATGTCGGCACTTACAAATAGGGGGAGAAGATGCTTACATAAGCAGCATGTCTAACAATTGCATAGTTAAGCAGTTGTTACCTACTGTAAATCTTCATTACTACAATTCTGCTCAACATTCATCAACTTGTTATTATTGTGAAATTCGTACTATTCTTTCTTGAGATATGTGATGGTGTACCGACTTCATAACCTCTCTTGTCCTCTCCATTTGGGAGGGATTACAAAAGGCGGGGTTGTTGATCATCCCGAGCAGAAGCTATGAATTAACTAAGGATCGTCGGGGTCCTAGTCCCTGGTTACGTTTTCGATCTCTTGGCATCCCCCCCAAGGCATTGTTGCTTTCCCCAGATTTGGCTTCGGTACATGACTTGATAATCCCTTTGTTACTCACGGGCAAGACTCATGTTACCAATAATACCTGTAATATGCCGGGTAGGAAGTGTGGGGATGGGAAGACACTCAAGACTGTAATACTGGGCTCAGTGGATGGACTGAGCATTGTAAAGGCGCCCCACACTGACGGCTCTCAAGAAGGCATGGCACTCTGTGTATTAGACTCGATGACTCGTAAATATGAGTACACAAAGCAACGTGCCCAGGGGTCGTGGTCTAAACACTCCTCACAACAGCCGGGTACGAGACCTGTGAGGTCCACTGATGATCTTCGAAGTCTAAGAGACTGAAAGAGCGGAAGCTGGGCTACGTTTGGCAGGGGACTTAGAGCGGCCGCTGGTGCTCGACTGGGAACAGCTTGCCATCTTCGGTGGCCATAAAAGATGCCATTGGACGCGTTAGCAAATTAGCAAAAATCTTTGTTACTGTCGGACCGGTGCGTCATCATGTGTGTAGGGAAATTTCATATCATTGGAACCGTGGGATAGAGCGAAAATCAGATTAAATCACCTGCATGAGGTCTAGATGCAGATGCACTGCGCATGGCGCTGATGTGGCTCCGCTGGAGGTTCTTGTTGTGCACAGTGTTGTGTTGTTTTGTTTTCCTAGTCGTCGCAGCCTGACAGGCCGGTCCCCCGATCGCGTTTGCAGGCAACGTTGGTCTGTTTCACAGCCGGCTCCCGTCGGGCGCGTACGTGCCTCGTCGTGCGACGAGTCGGAATCGTAAGACGGGAAGCGCGAGGAGACAATATTCGCCTAGCTGCCTTTCTGCCTTTGGCCGCGGTTCCGTGGTTGACTCTTCCAACACCTCTCGGAACCGGGATGGGAGGCGGTTCGAATTGTAGAACGACGGCCAGCACACATTGAGACGGTGCCGTCGCATGGCCTGGTGTTGGCTGCCATGTCGGACTGTCAAACGCGGAGGCGAGGCTGTGTGTAACGAGCTGTCCACTCCTAGGCCCGTCCATGAAGAGGTCGTAAACAAGCCGGCCATGTGGATCCAGGTGTAAATCAGGTTGCGTTGGGTCGAAATAGGGAAAATGCCTGAGTGAGGACCGCTGGTGGGATATCAGGGTTGTATCCCTGCGCGTCTCTACCATAAGGTGTTATATTCGCGACCTACCTCCCCCATGCCGCGTCCCGTTTCGTCGTCCTGCAGCACACAAGTTTTGGAGGCTTGAGTCCACGGTAAGGAGCCAGTAGAAGAGGGGGTAACGATTGGGAATCAAGAGGTCAGATGCGCAAGGGCCGCATGCGGAGGCTGTAGAGGCGCGTGGGGGAGATAAGTCCTACCTTAGGCATATTGAGTATTACCTAGGTATGCAGCGTAGGCCCAAGCCTCGTAACCACCTGCCTGTACCCGACAGAGGGAGGGCGTAGCTTATGATACTACATAGAAGGGAAAACCACGGCGTCGAAAAATGGATGGATTTCGTAATGGATATGATGAGGAAGACCTGATAGCCGAAGATCTAAAATGGTTCGCGATGCGAGGGGCGAGGGGGCGAGGGCTAAAAAAGTTGCAAAAAAATGCTTAGCATCTCTTTGATGTAGCCTTTGATGTAGCGTGTCATCCTTAGTATAGGGGCCATGCTAATCTTCTCTGTATCGTTTCGAACTGACCGAATGCCTGAAGGCGTGAAGGCCGGGTCTATTCGGCCATAAAAGCCCTCTGAGGTTCGAAAACTGGTCGGTGCGTGGAGCTAGGTTGTGTACCCTACCTGTTAGGCAGGTCTCAGATACCACCTAGGTACCTCTACCTACCTACCTGTAGGTACCTACCTTTCTGCCTGTAGGTACCGAAGGATAGGGTACCTTAGGTACCTAGTATACTTATTCTCATCACTCAATTCACGCTGTAAGGATATTGATTAGTACCTGCGCGTAGCGCCTCAGAAGAGGTACCCTATAAGCTATCCGACTTCACCAATACAACACGCACCTGCTTACGTCCCTCCTCTCTACCGTCATATGACCTTCGGGGTTTCTGTTCTTTCGTTCGTTTTTCTGCGCCTTCGAAGTCTTCTTTTCGGTTCTCGTAGAACCGTCTTATGAGGGATGATATCCTTACGCATTTCCGGCCAGTTCTAACCGGGGCGTTGGACACGCACGTTGGCAGGTCGTAATTCTGGTGACTGCGTCTCCAGAAACGGCTGAGTGCATATGCTACACAGTGACAACATGAGATATCTCGAGTCTCAGCCTCCCAACCTGCGTCAGCTTTGTACTCCTCGGTCCTTTCCAGCCTGATCCTGACCTCCTTAGTCGTCGCCGCTCCTCGGTTGCCTCTCGGCGGTGTACCGCTGCCCTAGGCTACAGTTCGGCTCTGCAGGCAACGGAACTGAAGCTCGACAGCCTGTAGTTTCGAGCCTGGCCATGACTCTATCGCCCCATCCATGGCCAACCTGCTCTCTCTGCTCGGCCAACTCGGACTCGAAAAGCGGCAGGCAAGCCTCAGGAATGCAGCTTCCCATCACGTCCCCGTAGGCGCCGCGAGCAGCCCGTGATCAAGACAAATTGATGACTCACCAAGAACCGTCCAGCAAGTCTCGGGACCATCATTGCACTCGTTAACCCCCCCCCCCACACCCTATTTTTACCAATCCCGGCCATTAATTTCCTCTCTCATATAATCATCTAAACCGATATTGTATCCCCCATCCTGAGGCACGACTTAGCAAATCCGTAACGCTATCTGCCGAAGCACTTTCGTATCACTCCTGAATATGACTTTACTCGAGGATGTCTTCAACCATCTTGTCCTCCCCCCTCGGGTCCCCGGGGAGCAAGATTCAGATCTTGAAAATATATCGTACGAAATATTGACGCGATTCCTTACTGCCACCGATGATGCCGCTACTAAACTTATCAAAACGCCTTGGGCAGAGGCATTCCGCGCCCTCCGTACCTCTCTTCTTGCCTGTCTCAATCTGAACTCGGGCGGTCTTGAGAGTTCTATAATGATGGCATATTTTAAGAAGATTCAGCCCAATGACATGTTGATATTGCATGTCGTTCAACAAAATGCTGCCGTGCTTATCCGCCGTGAGGCCTGGTTAGTACAATGCCTACAATCGCCTCCGAGCGAGGACCTTCTTGTTTACTATCAAACAGTGACGACGGGGATTGCGTTGTCTTCGAGGCATTCGAGGCCTCAGCCATCTCTGAGAGGGTTCTCGCCGCATCTCATACGTTAGAATGGGATTTTCCTGGACGTTCTGCCCGACTTCCCCTCGCTGTGTTTAAAGACACAGAATTCCAGCAGAGCCTAGCAGCCTTTCTTGAGCAAGCCAGCATCGAGTCTCTATACAACCTCCAGGCCTCCACCAGGAAGGCCAAGGTATCCGTGATTGAGACTAGAGATACGACCGACCCGGCTCTGATTACGCAGATGCTTATACCACTTCTTGAGGCGATGGGAGATTACTTCGAGCCTCCCTTGCTTCGGAAGCGAGTGAGAGACGAGGTTCATATTCTCAAGGCCGAATTGCCGTGGCGGAGGCTACCATTTTGGCTAGTCCTACGTGTTGCCGCCCAACGCCAACTCAGTTTGCGTCTCGGTAACATACGCGGCCGAATAAGCTACAAGTTCGTCATCTCTCTTCTTCTCGCGGGTCTTTTGAAAGAGTGCGCTGGGAGCCTCAACCCGGAGTTGACCATCATGCTTCGCGCCAAGCTTTGCCGCCGTATGGCAAAACTAGAAACAGAAAAGACTGGGATGACATCACAAGACGCTGTTGCATGCCAGCCCCTTTTTGATCAGCTTGGCCCTATAATACATAGTACAATTCAAGAGGCCACATCACAGGTCGAGAATGCCTGGAAGTCTTTCAAGCGGGCGACGACTCGGCATATTCACACGCTCCCCCATCTTGTACCCGAGTCTGCCTTAAAGCTGTCCCTTACAAACAGCGGGCAGTATCTCGATCACCTACTGTCTCACCGACCATCTCAACAGCCGGGTATTTCATCCTTCGATCTCCCCCGTCCGTTAGACACGGCTGTCCAGCAAGCACAGGCATTTACGGATGGTGCGTTTCGGCTTGCGTCTAACGAGGAGCGCGCGAACCTTGATGAGCAGCCTGGCCAAGGGACCACACGCCTATTTGAGGATCGCTGCACCTTTATTGCTACGCGGATTGATGCCATGCTTACCGAGATCAAGGACACGTACAGCGGCGATCCAGAGCAGATGAGCGTGTTTATCCTGAGTATTTTTACCCTTTGGACGCACCTTGATCAGTGTGCCGTTGCGGTATGCCCTCTCCTCCGAGAGTACAGGCCCGTATTTGGACCAGATCTCCTGGATGTCCTCCAGCTCCCCACCATGTCTCAGATGCGTCGCCTCCAGCGTATACAGATATACTTATCTCGTCGACAGTCAGAATCTCGATATGGTGGTATCTTCGACGATATTGATCGTAATTGTCTGGCTACGCGATATGCCACCCAATCGACTGAGATGCGTTCTCTGGAATCGCGTATTCAGAGCGCATCAAATTATGCTCGCAACAACAAGGAAGAGGAATGGGAGAGGGCCTGTGGCGAGTACGATACACACACAACAGGCATTTCAGAGAACGTCTGCCGCTGCTCTTGGAGAGACGGCCAGCGCAATGTAGCGGGTTGTAAGAGGTGTTGGCATTGGCGGGTACGAAATCGCTTGAAAATCCAGGTGCATGAGGACTTTCTCCCTTCCAGTGCACCAGCTAGGGCGGCGGTGGTATTCGAGCTTGCAATTCCGGCCTACCTTTCCGCATATCGCGATGCAAGTTGGCAAATTCTACGCACACTGGCATATCCGGACCGCCCGATCGGTTGCAAAACCCCGGAAATCGAACTGAGGAATTCCGCAGGGCTCCGGTCGTACATGTCAGCAGAAGTCAAAGGGGTCTCATTTGCGTCGAGAATCAAGACCTTTCACCAGACTCACTACAAGTTTAATAGTGGCAAGGTCCGGCTGTCTTGCCTATTACTGCCCCTCGCTGCAGAATATGAATTATACGACCACACCTCCCAGCTCTGGGTCAAGAATTTGAAGAACCCTTTAACGCTTCAGCGCCTCTGCGGAATTCAAGTCCCCCGTGAGCTTCAAACTACGATCTTGCCGGAGGCTAAGCACCCCCCTCCCATCGTCGACGGGCCGTCATCTTATCAAGCACAGGCCAACCAATGTCTATGTCCGTCCGATATGTCGATTCACGAGTTTTCGGCATACCAGAAATTACTGGCTGGCAAGGTTCGTCGCTGGCCCAACATCCTAGTCGAAATGGGTTCGTCGAACCTCAACTTCAGCAATGAGGAAGCGACTCGTGTCATGTGCCAGCTTGCTGTCCAAGCCGGTCCTCGGCTTCCGGATGAACCTCTGCGGGCGGCTCACGTCATATTTAAGGAGCCTGCCTTCGTACATCGCCTCGTGGAAGTGATCGAGAGGCGCCTCCACACTATCTTGGATAATTGGCGCGAGCACCACTATATGGATTTGCTCATTACTCTGATCATACGCTTGTTCGAGCTGTCTTCTGGAGTCTCGAGAGACCGCGCCAGAACCTTGCTTGGCAAGGCCCGAAAGGCCACGCAAGATTGGACCATCTCCCTACGCCGGGATCTCCGTACGACAACCGATGCTGGTGCGGCCCAGCGTATCGCAACGTACGGCTTCTGCGCAGCTTTGCTATGTAGACGAACCTTTGGCATCTACGCCGAACTCGAGGAGGCGATAAACGCGGAGGATTTCGTCACTTGGGTTGTGGCGTCGGTGGCATTGCAGGAGAACATGCTAGGCAGTATTGCTAAATTGCCACAAAATTTAAAAAGAATGCTTCTCCGCGACGCAAAAATGGCATATCACCTCAAGACACCATTGAAGACTGCCGTAGCCCATCACCCTGCGAGTGTTGGGGCCGGAATCAGCAGATGGTGGGCTGGCTCGGATAATACCACTAGAGCGTTCTCACAGTGGCAATTCCTTGCCGCACCTAACGAGCGATGGATCGTTGCTACCTCCTCGGGGGGGCAGGGTTACTATAGATTCAGTCAAGTGGTACATCACAATGTTGTCGAAGGCCATCTTCTGCTCAACGGCAAGCCGTGTGGGAAGCTGCCGCTAGAGATCTTGGATAGCTCGGCTGTCAAGAAACTATTTGAGAATCAGCACCTTCTAACATACCCTTCACCGCTGTCTGGCATGAGCTATTGCCTTGCTTATTTCGAGGAGCAGGAAGTTCACTTTGGCGTACGTGATAAACAAGTTATTATCCGTGCTTTGGGATGGGACAACGAATTGCTCGAGTTCGTACCGATGGAGAGGTTCCGAGGCCCGGATGACTTCGATCTTCCCTCCGAACTCATTGATAACTGTGCACATTGGCTTAACCTGCGAACCGGGAATTTGGATGTCCGGCGGGCCCCTAACTTCTGGGGTTCGCGGCCACGAAATTGGTCTATCAATGTACGAGAACGCCAGGCAACTCGTGGCGGCGAACCTAGTGTCCGCCTTGTCGACCCGAAGTCGGACGTATTCCTCCAGGTCGCCAAGGTGCTCGAGCATATCGAGCGGCCAGAGAGGATAACTGTATTCCAACCTCCAAAAGGCAAGCTGGCAGTGCATTTACCCCTTTTGGAATTGTCTTTCTACGTAACCTACCATGGCCTCCTCTACTGCCGACAATTACATGCAGAAGTCGATTTGGACCAGGATGCTGGCACTTGGTACGGCCTCCGTAGCAAGCTTGTGCTACGGGATGAGTTTACTCGAAAGAGGAGTATCATCGTGCCTTCCGGGGATACGACGTGGGTGCGGCACGGAATGCATGTTTATGTGCATATAGAGAAGGCTTATGGGTACGAAAGGTATAAGATAGACGATATCTTGGGTCGACTATCCTGCCCCCCTGAGCCGCGCCTAGTATATCTGAAGGCCCTATATCATGCTCTCACGTCGTTTTGCCTTCCTGATCCTTTGACCCGGAGGACGGGTACGGAAGAGTCCTTTTTAATTCTTCGCTCCGGATCCGCTCAGCCATGGACTCCACTAGGGTGTCAGGCATATCGAATTTTGAATATCTTAGAGCGGCTAGCCCCTCGCAGAGAATACTATCCCCCTGAGATCAAGCGTCTCCAAACAGTGTCGTGGGATGATGAATTGTCTACGACTATTCAACACGATGGATATAAAGCCTTGGTCCGAGATATTACTGAGAAATCAAGAAAGATCGGTGTGTTCTCCAACGCCAGCTCAGATAACTATATCGTTAAGGAGCCCACGCATCTCCAACGTCGTGGCGAGGCCCACCAGAATCTTTATAGACGGCCGAGCACAGACACGGCAACGGAATCGATGCCGACTACACCTTACACGCCGCGTGACCGCAGAGCGACGTCAAAGGCCTTAAATGTTTACGAGATCTGCCGATTAATCTTGACGGGCTGCGAGTCCTTAACCATGCAGACAAACTTGCGATCGATTCTCGAGTCTAGTGAGGTTGTGGGTGGGTTCCATGACGAGACACACTCGACAGCTAGCATAGAGCCACTCGTCAACCAAATCGAAGAGCCTATTAGTGAGCAGTGGGGAAGTCTCGTTAACCGCTGTCGCTTTGCAGAGCATACAACTCCCCTGTTGTTCCGTCTGGGGCTTCTAGCCTTTAACCCTGAAGCTGACCTGGATGCTATCCGCCCGCTTGCCGCATTTGCCGTGGTTGATAGACTTAAGAGTTTGCAGCCTCCTCAACACGACTGCTTTGAAAACTTCAAATCTCGTGAAAAGCCGTCTCTGGACCTTTTACAAAAGCTTATCACACCCGTCTATCCCGAATTTAGGTCAGCATCCTATCGAGCGGGGACAATTCGAGACCAAGCCGGAAGAAATGCTCGAGAACACGAGCTTCGGTGTGCGGAAGAGAACATGCAGCTCGCCGCGCATTTTTCATCGCAGTGGCCACATCCTGCCGATTGTTTGTCAGTGGAAGGCCTTCCCCTCGAGGTTCTTGATCCCCTCTCGGCGCTGCAGGAGATTCAGCATGAATGGGAGCGCCGGCGAAAGAATCGCGAATTGGGTATCTATGTCCAGAAAACCCAAAAGATACTCGACTCACTTAGGGGTCTGTGGTATGGTTCCGCCCTGATCGAATGGAGGTTATCTACCCCAGAATTCGGTGCTCAAAAGCATGCGCGCCCTATCCCATCTATTGCCTTGGATTTGGTGACGAAACGAGGGCCAATACTGAACACCCCTGATAGTAGTTGCCCTTTCAGAGATACGAACACTACTACTATGCCGAACGTGAAAAGATCCACCCCCGAAGCTACGGAGCTTGGAATTATTGTAAGCAACTTCGCAAAGACCAGCGATCAGATGCGCCAACAGTACGCTGGCGACCTCTTGGAGAGCCTGGAATCTCTTAAAGATATGAGCCAATCAGCTGATGGGAAGGTTTCGACACCGCATGTCGGGGTGCTGAAACGAGCTCTTGGACAAGCTGGTGAGACGGCTACATCATATTTCGATAAAATCTCTAGTTCCATCGCTAGCTCAGATCCTCGATCCAAATGGCTACAGCTTGGTGCTCTCTGGCCGTGCACGTCACCAGTAGAAGTACTCACGTTGCTGAGGTCCTCGGCTGCCCATCGCTTCGGGCCATCAATGAAAGAGGCTCTGGTGAACTATGGGTTGGCTGTCACCATTCTGCAAAGGCTAGAAAGGATCACCCACATTGCTCAGCGAGAACAGATAACTGCTCACTGGGAACAAAACAACCCTCAACAGGACCAACGACTGTTAGCGGAGGAGTTACGAAACCCGGGGCACGAGAATTGGGCACCCCTCGAGGTTCCTGACTGGTTGTTGATAGAAATCGATGGTAACTTTCTTATCCGCGCTGAGCAGGTAGATGTTGCGCGGGCAATTATCGCGCCGCGGTCGATGCAGAATAGCGTGCTGCAGATGAATATGGGAAAAGGTAAGTGTTATATTCCACGGAATGTATCGTTCTCGGCTTTGTGACCGGTACTGATCCCCCTCTCAGGCAAGACCTCTTGCATCATGCCGATGGTGGTATCTGTCCTGGCCAACGGCAACAACCTCGCCCGCTTGGTCGTCCCTAAAGCGCTACTAATGCAAACCGCCCAGACGGCACAATCTCGCCTGGGAGATCTCGTGGGGCGCGAGGTCCGTCACATCCCTTTCTCCCGGAAACTACCGACGACGCCGGAAATGCTGCAGCTGTACGAAGATCTCCATCGCGAGACACGTGGCTTACGTGGCCTAATTCTCACCAGCCACGAGAATCTTTTATCGTACAAGCTGGGCGGATGGCAGCATCTTGCCGACAAGAAGGTCGAGGCTGCGAGCCAGATGATTGGTTTCCAGCGTTGGTTAGAAGGCCACTGTCGCGACGTCCTAGACGAGTGCGACTTCACGTTGTCGGTCAAGACACAACTGAACTATCCTAGCGGCCGCGAAACCACTGTTGATGGGCACCCGTTCCGATGGCACGTGGCACAGGAATTGCTGTCGTTGGTAGTTGATCACATCGCTGACTTACGGAGAACATTCCGTGGCATCGAGGTGCTGCGGCGGCCAGGGTCCTTCCCCATCGTACATATCCTCAATAGCGAGGTGGAAGATTTCGCGCACAGTCTGATACTGGACGATATATGCGCTGGACGGATGATGTTACTTCGCCCTGCGGATCTGAGCTTCTACGATCAGCAAGAAACAATCCGACGAATTTTATCAGAGAAGAAATTTGACGAGCGCTCGTTCCAGCAGGCAGCGAAGGCGTTCGCCAACCCCCAGGCGGCGTACAAGATATTTCTTGTTATCCGAGGTCTGCTCGTGGACAGGATCCTATTCCTGTGCCTAAGCAAGCGCTGGAATGTGCAATATGGCCTACATCCGGGTCGCCACCCCGTGGCCGTTCCCTTCGAGGCCAAGGGTGTTCCATCCGAGCAGTCCGAGTTTGGCCACCCCGACGTGGCTATCTTGTTTACCTGTTTGTCGTTCTACTATAGCGGTTTAACGCGCGAACAGTTCCGGCAAGGATTGAAGCAGGTATTAGAATCCGACGACCCGAGCGCGCGATACGAGGAGTGGATTTCCGGGTCCATCAACTTGCCAGAGTCACTTCACCACTGGAATGTCATCAACAGGGATGACAGTGGGCAGATCGAGAGGCTGTGGGAACATCTAAAGTTGGACCGGGTCGTGATCAATCATTATCTGAACCATTTCGTCTTCCCCGTACACGCAAAGCAATTCGAGGTCAAGTTACAGGCTTCCGCCTGGGACATACCGCTCCATTCTCATGAGAAGCAGCACACGGCTAAAACCACGGGATTCAGTGGAACGAACGATAACCGATCCATGCTTCCCCTAACCATTAAGCAAGACGACCTCCCAAGTTTGCGGCAGACCAGTGCGGAGGTGCTTTCGTACCTTTTGCAGGAACGAAACCGTGGTTACGAGGTCACTGCAAACTCTGCGGGGAAACGCTTGACGGAGGAAGATCTCCTCTGCGAACTAGGTCGCAGCCGAATCCGCATTCTCATAGATGCCGGAGCCTACATCCTCGAAATGGATAATAGATCGCTCGCCCAAGCATGGCTAAGAAAAGACGGCGACGCCAAGGCCGCTGTCTACTTTGGCAGTGATAACAGAGCTATGGTGCACTACCGCAATGTTGCAGTGAAGGAAGACGTCCCGCTTCTTACAACGCCTTTCGTAGACGATCTCAGCAAATGCGTCGTCTATCTCGATCAAGCCCACACGCGCGGCGTAGATATGAAATTTCCGACAGACGCTCATGCCGCTGTAACCTTGGCGTTGAAGCAAACAAAAGACTACACGATGCAAGGTTAGTATCTCGCGTTTGGCTGTGACCACACTCAGAGCTTGTCTTCCCTCTCCCGCACTCCCACCACCGTCGGGATACCTTTTGTATCGCCATGCTAACCGTCTTTGTAGCTGCTATGAGATTACGTCAACTCGGTACGACGCAGAGAGTCACTTTTTTTGCACCACCCGAGGTCGACCAGGGCATCCGAAAGTTCTGCGGCATATATAATGGACTGCCAAATTCCTCGCACGTTATCTCTTGGCTTCTCGAGCAGACCTGCCTCGTAAACGAAGACCTGCGGGGTTTGTACACCGCGCAGGGCGTAGACTTCTGCCGGCGTATCGACGCGGAGTGCCAGCACCCTGACTTTCTCACCGACGGCAGGGACCGCGACAGGCTGCTCAAGGTCCTGCGGCAGCCAGAATACCAGACGCTAGATCAGCTCTATGGTGGGGAATCAACCGGCTCTTCTGCGAGTCCCTCTGGTCATATGGTTTCCCCGCAGCTGCAGGCGTTCGTAAACGAGTTGGGAGCGCGCAGCGGCCACGACGGAGTTACGATAGGCGCTTTGGAAGAGGTAGAGCAGGAACGCGAAGTGCAACAAATCCAGGTCGAGCAGGTGATCCAGGTGCAGAAACAGCTACGATTTGAGGCCTTGTCGTTCCCCGGCCTCCATCCTACCATCTTGGAGTTTGTAGCCACGGGAACCCTAAAAAGGGCGAAAGCCACCGTGGAAGGCTACGGGTTCGAACACGCGTTCGCGTACGTGGCAAAGACAAACGTCGGAAAGCAGTTTGGCGTCCGCGAAACCAAGTCGACCATGTTCGTCTCGGCCGAATTTGGGAAGACGATTAGACACACGAGAAATACGGAAAATGGAGCGGATAACTTTTTGGTGAGTATTTGTTGATATGTGAAGAGGAGCGAGTGTGCTAACAACGATGACTCAAAACAGCGTCCTGTCGAATGGATCCTCTGGAGTCCGACGACGCAAACCGGACTGGTCATAATCCCCGAAGAAGCGGAGCTCCTCATACCGAAGATCCGGCTGGCCGGTGACAGGAGCCGAGTTCACCTGATCGCGTACGCCGCGCCTGTCACGAAGGGGATGCTGCCGTTCAACCAGCTCCAGTACTACAGCCTACCGCCGCTGCCGTCGGAGCACCGGTTCCCGGATTGGTTCCTCTTTGACGTCGGGATTATCGGCGGGCGCCTGTATGTCGACCTAGGGGACTGGGACGCGCTGGCCCAGTATCTGCGATCGTCGTCGTCGTCGTCGTCGGACGCAGCAGACCAACTGACGGCACGATACGGGCGGATTCGGCTTGTGGACCAAGGCGGCGCCGACGACCCCACGTCGTTCGCGGATGAGCCTACCATGTTCCTCCTCGAGTGGCTCACGCTCCTGCGTAAGACCCAGGACGTCCTACAGACGCCTATAGGCTATATCTGCACCGGCCGAGCACTCGGCGAGCACCACCCGTTCCGACAGTCGCTCTCGTGACGCACTGCTACTCCCCTGGAGATCCGGTGGGTAGTACGGAGGGGGGTGACACGCAGCTGACTCTTCACTAGGTAGGGATAGGATGGTATGGCGACAAATGCATGGCGCCGAGGTTGGTCTTTTCGGCCACCGACGGAAAAGACTGGGGCAAACATACAAACATATATATCGTCACGTGAGAATGTAGACGCCTATATTGGCCTGTTCGGATATGGAGGCTTCTACAGGTTCTTCTACGAGACACATGCTACGGAGTGTGTACGTATAAGTCCAGAGTATGGGTAGCATCTAGAACCCTCCCAGCACAGGGGCATCTGGCGATGCGTGTCTATGTGGATGTGAAGATGAAGGGGAACTGGTTGCGCCGGGTGGGAAGGAGTACTACTTGCGAGGCCAGGAAAAGGAGTAGATACTCTAAAAGACATGCTTGCGAAGGTACTTAGCTCTGAGGGTACATTTACGATCTCTTTGTGTACATATGGGTTACGGAAATAGACGTCGATGAGAAGCGAACTCAGAGGAAGTTCTTGAGATACGGAAAGGGTCCCTATGGCCAAGAAGCCGGCAGAAATTTCGCCCACACCCTAGCGGCCGACGTCGATCGTGTAGTAGACTGCGTCAGCGTCATGAAGGATTTCTACCAGCGATACGAGATGGGCGAGCCCGCAGGCAGTGGCGCCATATGAAGGAGGAAGCGCCAGCAAGTAAAGACTTAGACCCGGAGCCATGAAGTTCATTGGCAAGACTCCTATCCCAAACAGAAATGACACGCTGAGCTTCTTGGTCGTCGCCATCTGCGGCCTCTGGATAATCCACCGCAGCAGGGCTAGGATGCCGATGTCGAGAACGAGGTTGATGAGGGCTGAGGCGAAGTTGTTCGCTTGATCGAACAGCTAATTACCGCCGACGTATACTTGATTCTGGATCTTCTCTGACGGCGAGCACTGGATGATTTCGAGCAACGTGCCGGACATGTACTTGGTACATAACATCGCTCTAGGTCAGGCAGTGGACCGTCTAAGATATGGCATGTGTTGGCCTGGCGGCACGAAGACGCGCAACTAATCGATGGGAATGGCGAGTTTGAGTAATACGATGCTGACGCCATAGAATAGCGACAGGAGATGGAGGCCCTGTAGCCAAGTCAGCTCGCGAGTCTGACCGGCTCGGGTTATCGAGTGCTGCTTACGTATAAGAAAGGCTCAAGGTTCTTCACTGTGGCGTTTCATTAATGGGCGCGAACACGAAAGAAACATCGTCAATATGGGGTTTCTTATAATATATAGCAATGCTAGACGTAGAATGACGGCAAGGGTTTCAATAAGGCCCCCGAAGATAACGACAAAACAACCCAATTCACGGTTCCTGGGGCAGGCGCTGAACCCGAGCTTCTTATTCCTAGTTGGGGTTGTCGCCGGCTCTTCCGCCTATCGCATGTTACGCCTAACACTATCTCGCTTCAACGGTCTCCTGTAAATAATGTAGGATTCGATACCCTCTGCCTAGCCGCCTGCAAAATGGACTGACGTGTGCATCTTTGCCTCAGTAGAGGGTATTCGTCAGGTCTATCAGGGGGTTTACTCACTGAACTACAACAAACTTCTGCGGCCCAACGTTGTAAAACCGATCTTTGTCTTACCCACCATCCGCGACGTCCCCGAAAATCATTCATGCGGAACTGTTCTATCTCGCTTTCTACTTTCATCTTTCTTGAAGTAGAACTGCATGGTCTCTAAGCTAGACCTGTAGCAGCATTTACCCACCATCTCCATGGCTCAGAGCCAGGAGGTTTCACCGCCGGGAATGGCAAAACTCAAGCGGCTCCGCCAACTAGGCAACATGTAAGTCCTTTCGCTATTATAACCGACCTCGTGCCTAACCAGGGCAGTGATATGTACCAACTAGCCATGTATATGCTGGACCAATATCGTGGAACCTCTGTCTCCGGCCGCTATGTAATCCCCGCCTACCTCGCCGGCTCGGACGCCCGCCCTCGGCTCGTCAGCACCGTCGAGGCCGCGATCTGCGACGCGGTCCTGCAGCATCCCACGTTGCAAGTAGGGATCGCCGATGCCGATTCGAGAAAGCCTACCTGGGTCCAGCTGGAAAGCCTCGATCTGGACGAGCACCTCACCTGGCGCTTCCTCGACCGGTCGTCAGAATTCGAAGACGTGTTACGAGAAACCACCATGTCCCAGCTCGACGCTAGATTCCCAGACCTCGAGAAGCGGCCAGGCTGGAAGATCACCCTGCTGCACCAGGAGCAGACGGACTTCGTGGAGATCCTGTTTACCTGGAACCACCCGCACGCGGACGGCATGAGCGGCAAGATCTTCCACGAAACCCTGCTGCGGAGCTTCGACGCGGCGAGGACAAGCACGGCAGGGCGCGACGCAGCGAGCCGCGCCCTCGCGCTGCCCGCGTCGCCGCCGGACCTGCCGCCGCCGATCGAGCGGGCCGTGAAGCTCCCGGTCGACGTGTCGTTTGCGGCGAAGACGCTGTGGCAGGAGCTGCGGCCGGCCGCGTTCTGGCGCAGCGAGACGCTGGCGAGCTGGGCGCCGGTGCGCACGGCGTCGGCGGCGCGGCGCTAGCCCGCGTGCTCGCGGCGTGCCGCCGCCGCCGCACCACGCTGACGGGGCTGCTGCACGTGCTGGCCCTCGCGTCGCTCGCGTCGCGCGTCGCGCGCGCCCGCGCCCCGGGCTTCCAGAGCCTCACCGCCGTCAACTTGCGGCGCTTCATCCCGGCGCCAGCGCCCCACCGCGCTATGAGCAACTGCGTGACGCTGCGGACGCACGAGTTTGGCGCGGCGGCGGTCGCGCGCGGAGGAGGGCGAGGGCGAGGGCAAGGGCGCGCTGGGCGCGGCGGCGCTCAAACGCGTCTGGGAGGTCGCGGCGGCGGTCCGCGCCAACATCGCGCGCAGGCTCGAGGCCGGCGTCCGGAATGACCAGGTCGGGATCACGAAGTTCGTGGGCGACTGGCAGGCGCAGATGCGCGACACGGCGCGGCGGCCGCGGCAGTGCTCCTGGTTCGTGACGAACCTAGGGGCGATCGGGGCGCGGCCGCAACGGGAGGAGGCGGAGGAGGAGGACGGGGGCGAGGCCGAGGGCGACGCGAGGGCGTGGGCGCTGCGCCGCGCGCAGTTCGCGGTCAGCGCCGAGACGACGCAGGCGGCGCCCATGATCGCGACGATGACGGTCGCCGGCGAGGGCCTGCGCGTCGCCTGCAGCTGGCAGGAGTGCATCTTCGACGTCGCCCTCGGCGACCGCGTCGTCGCCGACTTGGAGCGCTGGCTGCAGCAGGTCGCGGCGCTGCCCGAGTAGACACCCCCCCGGGGGTTCCTGATATACCTGTTCTCTGTGTTGCTCTTCCCGGAAACACATCTACTTACCCAAGCGAACCATCAATACTCTTCGTCTATTGTATCTCTGTCCACGCAAGTCTCGAGACACGTACACACGCTTAATACCTATTCCATACCGATGCCACCTGCGATTCAGCCGCCAAACAGGGGCCTACCATATCGAGACGGTGGAAGGGGCCTCGGGATTTTCTCGACGAGCCCAGATGCATGCCCTGGCCCCCCAGCACCCAGCGCGCTCCCTCCCCTTTTCCACCTGCGCCAACCCGCGTACGGTAAAGGGGTCTCTTCGCGAGACGGCGAAAACGGCACAGCATCAACCTTCTGTCTTGCGTAGGTAGTAGTATGCCATGAGCATAACAACCGGGCAGCAGATGGGAAGCAGGTAGCGACAGCGTTCATACATGCAATACACTGATCTGTTAAGATTACATACAGATGGAAGAGTTGTATTACATAGCTCATAAAGCGACCCTGGTTGTTTTATAGCCCAAAGGTAATTACCCTCGGTCTCGTTACCGAAGAATGCAAAAGCAATACAGAAAAACCGTTGGCAAGCATTGACTCCAATCACGTCTAAGAGTGGCATCCCGTACTTGTCTGTCTTATACATATAGTCCAGTATCAGGACGTCAGGGTAGGCATGAAGGTATGGAAGTGAGTCTGGGTGGGCGAATAGAATAGGGTTCACACGGTTTTTAGAATCTAACTGTAGTTGGCTCTAGAAACCTTCGCGGTCTAGTTAGTTGACAAGTGCGTTGACAGAACTTTGTCCTTCATAGATCTCTCGCCTTATACCTGCAATACGATTGTAGATATCCTACTAAGTCGCGATAAAAGTGGTATTCTGACGTAGATAGATTCAAATGTCCTTAAGGGCAGTGTCATCGTTTACAAGACTTGTGAACTAAAATGCGTCCTGTTCAGAGAAAACTCAATGAACCGGGTAAGTAGACGGGTGTCAGCTTAGTTCGTGGTTATGTAAAGAGAACCGTCGATCTAACGAATACGGTAAGGTCCAAGTACTCTTATCAAGAGACTCCTTAACTATGACTGAAGATTGGCAACCAGTCCCCCAGGTTGTCGTTTTCCGCATCCACTACCTCGAGAGGTTTGGGGGTTTAGCACGACGATGACATAAATATATAACCATCTACTTACCAAACTTTTCTCTAGTCAACCGCCCATCTATGAACGCGTGGCTTCTCGGCGCCTCCCACGCGTTAATCGATTTTGTCACGTAGAGAGCCACCTATACACAGCTCTCTACTTCTTCTCTGGTTGCTCGCTTACCTAACCTAGCTCCCAGCTCCTTTATTCATTTCCTTCCTAGTTAGCTACCTAAGTCATTCATTTCATCCTCTTCTTCCTACCTTCCGTTGCTCCCACTGCAGAGCAACCTCAGTTCCAACGTAGCTCTCCTGGTCTAAGTAATAGATTTAAATAGAGCGTCCCGGGATACAAATTCGCCTTCTGGAGGAGGATATCCTCGTGAAATGCGACAATTTGATCTATAGCCGTCTCCATTATCAACTAGTACTAAAAGCCGTACGTATATAAAGATCCTGACGAGCTTTGTATTGTATAGTATCCTGACCGTGACGCCTTTGAAGAAAGATAGGGACGCACTCCGACACGTCGTAGGTACGTGGTATTATTCATGAGTGCTGGAACTTTGAATCGATACAGCGCCCATAAGCGCTAACGTGGCGCTGTATCTCAGGTCCATTTAGTGCTCATAGTGCGATATTTCAGGTCCATTTAGTGCTCATAGTGCTGTATTTCAGGTCTATCCAGTGCTCATAAGCGTGGCCTTGAACCGAAAGAGGAAGTATTACCCATATAACCGCGACGGGTCTCGGAGAATTTCAGAGCGACGGATCCCCGTCGCCCTATCAACCGCCAATTCTCCGACCTCAACAAAGTACCTACATGGGGCCGAACCCGTCCATCTGATCCACGGTAGCCTGCGCCTTGGCCGCATAATGGCAATGCCACCTGATGCGGGCTCCATTGCGGGGGAAGCAGAAAGGGTAACGGCACGCAGGCCGAGGCCAGAACCCGTCCGTCTTATCCACGGTTAGCCTGTGCCTTTGGCCCCATAACGGCAATGCCGCCTGGTGATCCATTGCGGGGAAACAGAAAGGGGAAATAGAAAGGGGAGCAGCACGCAGGCCAAGGCCGGAAAGGCGGGGTCCCCAGCGCATCGTGCATGCTGCGCGTGGAGAGGGGAAACGCGACCCCGAGCAGGGATCGCAGCACGGATGAGGCAGCCATGCAGGAGGCGGTGTAGACGAGATAGGCGTCTACGAGGTCGCTGACGGCGCTCAGCTACCGCAGCACGTTGCCGAAGCTGAACACCGTGGTGCCCAGCAGGCAGATCACCCAGTCGGCGGGCGGCACGCTCGTCCACGCGAACCAGGAGAGCCCGGCTTGGCCCTACCCTGCCTCCCCTCCCCGCCTCGCCAGCTCAGGTGAATGTCACTTTCCGCTTTTGGTGCCTGCAGACCAACCGCGCATTTCCCGGAAGGTGATAGGGTACGCCGCGGAGAGCATGTGCAGGGTCGCGTACACGATGGCCGCGGAGAGCGAGACGAGGAGCACGATGGGGTCTATCACGAGGAGCGCCCACGGATGCGGCAGGAGAGTAGCAGGTTCTGGGGGTTGTAGGGATCATTGGAGAGCCGGTAGACGATGAAGGGGTCGTCTGCCGTGCCCCCGAGCCGGCATACCCGAGATTTTCCACATCTGGTTCCTCGCGCCGCATGACAACGATGTTTACGAGCAATACAAAACAGGTAAGAGTGAGAGAGCGAGAGGTGGACCCGGCCTTATGAAACTAATCTTCGGCTATCTGCACTTGCTCGCATCCATCCTATTTCTCCGAGCGAGCAAAACCCAACTACTGCACCCTCGACTCGTGAGCGTGCTCAGCACGCCCGTCAGCCACTCCCTCTATGGGGTTATACCCCGGGATCGCCCGTCTGTCGGCCCCCTTCTGCTTGAGGACGCTCTCGAGCGGCGACGCATGGTCGACCCAGCCGAGGTTGGGCAGGGCGACGTCGTACCCCAGACGCCGCTGAACCTCCAGTGGGTACGCCCTGACGATGTCATGCGGAAGATAGAGCGCGAAGTTCTCCTCCTGCCGGAGATGCGGCTGCTGCATGAACAGTGCGTACACCAGGCGCTTCTCGTCCTCGGTCGAGTTCTGGCCAGCACCGTGGTACACGCTCGAGAGCATGAAGAAGGCATCGCCCGCGTCCAGCTCGGCATCGATGGCCTGTGACTGGTTCGGCCGCTCGTCGCTCCGCTGCAGGTGGCTGCCGGGAACGACGCGCGTCGCCCCGTTGGCGCGCGTGGTCCGTGAGCCCGCGATGAAAAAGCTGATGGTCGTGTCGCGGCCGAACTTGTACTGGGAGGCCTCGATGGCTGGCCGCGAGGTGTACCAGATCGCGTCGTCGCGATGGAGGTCCTGCATGTGCATGCCGGGGCCGACTTCGAATATGGACGACATGGCCACGATGGGCTTCTCTGTCACGACGAACTGTTTGTCGCCCAGCCAAGACGTGTGCGTGACGGACAGGAAGGTGTCCATCACGGACAGGTAGAGGCTGTCGGTCAGGATCTTCTCTGTCAGGGCCGGCGCATATTCCGGCAGACGGCCCAGGCGCTTGGTCTGGTCGTCGGGCCGTGCGTACCCGGCTGCGTCGAGGTGGGGACGGACGGCAGAGGCGGCAGAGGCCACTTCTTCAGGGGTGAGGAAGCCTTTAATGCGGGCGCCGCCGTTTAGCTTGATGGAGTCGATGATCTCTGAGACGGGGGTGTCTCGGGTGAAGGCTTCGATTCGGGGGGCTACCAGCTTCAGATAGCCGGCAGTGCTCGCGGTAGTGCTAGGAGCAGCATGGAGGGTGAATGTCATAGACATGGTGAACGTTCTACTCGTTCGTTAATAGGGCGCGAGTGTGGATCGCGGTGTAGACTATGTGTGATTACGGTCCTGAAGGCGTCAACAGCCCGCAGCTAGCATTCCGCTATTTTATAACCTATACGTAAGAATTATATAGAACCTTGCTTTACGGTGGCATGGATAGCGGCTACTCGGCTTTGCCTCGTCGCCGTCTCAGAAATCGGTCTCGAGACTCGGCCCTGGGCATCGGTATCAGAGATAGGCAAGAAGGTTGGAATATCCGTCCTACTGCTAGATACCGGTTAGTACGGATAAGTTCAATTGTCCGAGATACCTTGGCATAGCTCGGATAATTACAGTAATCCAGTATATCTATTTATCCCGATATATGCATATCAGCAACACCGTGATACTCAAAGCTGTATAGAGCCACTACTTAGACCAGGTGAAAAAAGTAAAAGAGAAAAGAATAGTAATAGCAATAATACTACTAGTTTTCAGGTGCAAGACAAGATGGCTCTCATCGAGACTGCTCTCCGGAATGCCTGGATCCTGCCATTATGTCTCGTTCTCTGGCTGCTACGAAACCGCTACAGGCTGTCGTCAGTCCCCGGCCCTCTCCTGAACTCCATCTCCGTGCTCCCCCGTCTCTGGTCCGTCTACCGAGGAAGCTCGCATCTGGACGATCTAGCCCTGCATAAGAAATATGGGAAGATAGTCCGGGTCGCACCGGGCCTCGTCTCCGTCTCGGACGTCTCGCAGCTGGATCAGATCTACGGCATCAGCTCGCAGTTCTACAAATCCAGCTTCTACGACCCCGTCCGGCTCTACGATGAGGAGGGCATCTTGCCAGACCCGTTTGTTCTGGCCGACAAAACACTGCACGCACGCATGAAGCGAAACTCGGCCAACGCGTACTCTTTGAAGGCTCTGATACAGCTAGAGCCGCTAGTGGACGGGGTGATAGCCAGACTATTCAACCATCTGGACGCGACGTACGTTGAGACGGGCAAGACTTGCGATATAGGAGAGTACATGCATTTCTTCTCCATGGACGCCATCTTCACCGTCACTTTCGGCGCCGACTTGGACTTCATCTCCCAGGGCGACTCCAAGGGGTTCTGCAAGCACGTGCAGGACGGCATAGCTTACTTTGCGTGTGTAAGTAATAGTGGTGGACCTAGACGAGAACCGACGCCATCGAATCCCCCCCCAAAACTAACTTCAATCACCAGTGCGGCCAGGTTCCATGGGCGCACAAGTTCCTGCTCGGGAATCCGTACCTGTCCAGATTCCTAGCGATCTCGGGCGACTCCATCTTGGACGAGATACTGAGCATAGCGGTCGCGCAGCGCCAGGACGCGGAGAAGCGCATCCTGGAGGCCGAGCACGAGACGGCCCAGGCCACATTCCTCATGACGCTCCTCCGCAACCAGGCCAAGAGCCCGAGCGCGATCAACGACAGGGAAATCAACGCGCACGCGATCGGCAACATCATGGCCGGCGGCGACACGACCTCCACCGCGCTCCGCGCCGCCCTCCGCCACCTCATCGACAACCCGGACGTCCTGGCGCGTCTCCTCGAGGAGCTGCGACAGGCCGGGATCACGCCGGAGACGCCCGTGTCCTACGCGGTCGCCTCCAGGGTGCCGTACCTCACGGCCGTCATCCGGGAGTCCATGCGGCTGCACCCGTCCGTCGGCATGTTGCTCTCTCGCGCGGTCCCGGATGCGGGCGGCCTACTATCAGACGGCAAACGGCAGTACCGCGTCGACGCCGGCATCGACGTAGGCATCAACCCCTGGATCATCCACCGGGACCCAGACATCTTCCCGGACCCGGAAACCTACCGCCCGGACCGCTGGCTGCTGTCGTCACCTGCGCAGCTGGCAGCCATGAACCGCGCCTGGATCCCTTTCGGCGCTGGCCGACACATGTGCTCCGGACAGCACATCTCCCTGCTGGAGATCACGAAGCTGATTCCGGCGATAGTGATGCGGTACCACATGCAATGGGAGGACGCCGATGTCTCCGTCACGAACCACTTCTTCACTATCCAAAGCGGTATGCGGGTTTCCCTGCAGCGAAAGAAGCAGGAGTAGATTATCTGTCTGTCTGTCTGTCTGTTTGTATGTATGATAAATATCTACTCATACTAAGGCTAAATCTATGCCCAAGTCCTCCATGACTTCTTGCCATCTGCATTTCTTGATGCCTCGTCCCGTGACGCGTGCATCCCGACGGCGCCATACTTCCTTCAGAACCCGTAGACCAAGCAGCCCCTGGTTCAGCGCCAGCAGGGTCAAGCTCTGCAGCCGGCGCTTGATGTGCTCCCGTCTGTCCAGGGCATCAATCTCGGACCCCAGCACGACGAGGGCCCAGCCCAGGAAGACGCCCGGCCCGACCGTATCCGGGACGAGAGCCAGGCGTTCGAAAGCCGAGTTGATGACGTCCTGGATCTCCGTCGGACAGTCGGTCGTCGGCTCATGCGCGATCCGGTACACGTAGACCTGCAGCGCGAGCCTGAATATATCGGCTGCCGCCCGGGCTGCCTCGTGCACCGAAGCCTCTTCCAGCCGGTCGGCCGGCGAGAGGGCGGACTGGGAGCGGCTGTAGGCAAGCAAGCTGAATCTCGTCACGAGCGGCGTGTGCGCTGTGCGGATGCGGCTTTGTAGCTCTACCGACTCGTGGTAGGCCCTTTGTAGCAGCTTCTCCTCTCGCGTAACCTTGGCCAGCCGCATCTTCTCGTGCAGATGCGCCGCTTCCATCTGGCCTCTCTGTTAGCTGCATAAAGACAGACAGACAGACACACACACAGGGTGAGAGAGCATACGATCAGCTTGTGAGTGTCCAGTGAGCACCCGATTATAACATCGATAGTGCCCTCCTGGCATTGCATGGCCACGGAGTCTAGAAACCGAAAGCTCTGCTCCCGCGTAGCGCCCGAGCTGTGCAGGAGCACTTGGAGTGCCGATGCAGCAACGGCACTAGTCAGGAATCCGTCCATGCTGCCATCGGCATCCCGGCCACGGATCCAAGCTAGGATGCCGTCGTAGTGTCGCTTCCATTCCCTGCCATCCTCCCAGAGCTTCTGTCGTCAGAGGACTGTATTTGTCAAGGTGGTGGGTGTGGTGATAAGACAGGTTGAAAGGGGGAGGGGGGAGGGGGTTGGGACAGACTTCGAACAGGAGCAATATCCACATGGTCGTTATGGTCAGCTCGGACCGCGACTGCGCTGGCTTCTGCAGGCGCGTCTGCAAGTGCTGCAGGGCCTGTCGCAGGTATAGTCTGGGCGTGTTGTCTGTGCGCTTCTGCGAGCGGTTTAGGTGGGATGCCGAGAGGGCCAGGAGGGCGTTGAGGAGCGCGTCATCCGCCAGGGCTATGGCTGCGAGACGACGGTACCCGTTTCCGTCGTAGTCGACCGCGATGATCACCCGGGCAATGTTATCTAGGCCGTTAGCCTCCTGGGGAGAGAGGCGAGGAGAAGGGAGGAGGAAGTAATAGGAAGTAAAGCAGTGGCTCACTGGTAAAGTGCCGTAGCAGCCGATCTTCCTTCGGTGGCAGGCCCAGCGAAGAGACGGTTGAGGGGGCAGAGGGACGTCGATAGACATGTTTAGGCCTTGCTAACACGCACAGCCGGACGTGATACCCTGCGCAGTGTCTCTTCTCGGCCAGACAGCGGCTGCAGGCGGGAAGCTTCCTGTCGCAGATGGCGAGGCCTTCGTCGATGCAGGTCCAGCAGCTGCCGGACGGATTCGGAATCACCAGCTCAGGAAGTGATCGAGACATGGGAGCGAGTGCGAGATTGTCGTGAGTACGGGCAAGAGGAGGGAAAGATAAGAGAAGGAAGCGGGTTGGATGGCATTAACAACAGGGGTTTCTTTCTATCGCGAGGGCGTGAGGGATTGTTGTTGATTGGTGGCTACCTACCTGCAATAAAACCATGCAAGATGCGGAGTTCGTATTAACGTATAATTACATACCCATCTACCGTGCTATCGCCCTGATCGAGACCGTCTTGCTATCTAGATACGACAACAGGCCTGCACGCCCGCTCTCCCGACCGTAACCGCTCCCTTTCAGCCCACCGAAGGGAACCCGGATATCAGGCACGACGCCCTGGTTGATGCCCACGCTTCCGGCCCGAAGCTCGCCGCTGACGCGAAGTGCACGGCTGATGTCGGCCGTGTACACAGCCGCTGCGAGTCCGTACGTCGTATCGTTCGCCAGATCAACCGCCTCCTCCTCTGTGTGGAACCTGCGCACGCACAAAACGGGCCCGAAGATCTCCTCCCGGTACGCGACGCTATCCAACGGCGGATCAATGAGAATGGTAGGCTGGACAAAGTATCCCTGCTCGCCGTGCCGACCGCCGCCCGTGAGGAGCTGTATGCCCTGCTTCGCAGCCTGCTCCAGGAATCCCATGATGCGATTGAACTGCGCCTCGTCCGCGACGGGGCCGAGGAAAGTCCCTGGGGCGTCTGGATCTCCCGCCCGAGCAAGCACGGCCTCGAACCGGTCCTTCAGCTTCGTCACGAACGAGTCGGCAATCGTGTCCTGGACCAAGAGCCGCGTCGTAGCAGCGCACACCTGGGTAGTGTTGAACAGGAAGCCGTCGGACAAATGGCCGAGCGCGTCGTCAATGTACGCATCGTCAAATACGATCGCAGCCGACTTGCCCCCCAGTTCCAGAGTGCACCGTTTCAGATTGCTGCTGGCAGCCGCAATCTGCACGAGGCGTCCAGTCTCCGTAGACCCCGTGAAGCTGATCTTGGCGATGCCCAGATGAGAAGCCAGCCTCTGTCCGGCCTCGCCCGTCCCATTGACGAAGTTGATAACCCCCGGCGGGAACCCGGCCTCCACCACCAGCTTCCCCAGCGCCAGCACGCCCAGCGGTGACTTCTCGGACGCCTTGAAGATGAAGGTGTTCCCGGCCGCGATGGCAGGTGCAATTTTCCACGCTACGAACAGGAAGGTGGCGTTCCAGGCGGCGATGCCGGCGCAGACGCCCAGAGGCTCGTACGACACCAATCGGTAGACGCCCTCGTCGGCGTCGGGGAACAGCTCCCCGGCTAGCTTGTCCGTCCAGCCAGCGTAGTACCGCAGATATTGCGCCAGCGTGTGGGCTCCGTGCTTGGCTATGACGGCGGGTGCGCCCATGGCCAGGGTCTCGAGGCGGGCGAGAGCAGTAGCCTTCTCGTCGACAAGGTCTGCCAGACGGTTCATCAGACGGGACCGTTCGGCTGGGCTAGTTCTGCGCCATGTTTTAAATGCTGCTGAGGCTGCCGATACCGCGTCGTCGACGTCTGACGCGCCTGCGGAGTGCACTGTCGATACAACGGAGTGGTCGTACGGGTTTTTGATCGTCACCGTTTCCCCCGAGCGGGCAGGGACGAACTGAGATGAGAATGATTAGCACCCAGCATCGCAGTAGAACATCTGGCTACTCACCTTGTTCCCGATAAACAGTTTCGTTTCCATACTGGTGCTTGATATGTATGTGGATGAGAGACCGTTTACTGGGGTCAGGTCAGTCATAGCTGGGCAAAGTCTCAGCTCAGTTATAAGCTATCGTACGACAATTACTCCGAGCTGTTCCCCGAGCGAGAGGTATATCCTTATAGATGTCGTGTCTAGCTCGTCCTGGGTAACACAGCAAGCAACGTCATCGCATACATCCATCTCGTTGTGAAGCCGTGGCGAAAGTAAAGAACGTCGTCTCATTCGGAGCGTGAGTAAGGTATTATAATTAGTGGGCAAAACTGCGGCTTCTAAATCTAACTGGTGTTACTCCAGCGGCGGCTAGCTCGGTTGCCACGTCTTCGACATTCTCCTCGCCGCTTTAGAATTCCCAATCCACCACCGGGTCTGAGTGGGCGGTGACTGCTAGATAAGAATACTCCGACTGAATTACTCCGAGTCTATGCCGGCTCTACGCTTAACCTGTGACCCAACGCCAAGATGGGAGATAGGGATATCACAAGTGTCCATGAGAATTCGCCAGCCGTAAAAGGCCGTCTTCTACCTTCTACTGCCCTCCGCTGTTATTAACAAATCACGGAAAGCAAGGTAACAGGATATACGCCATTTGCCAACATGTTCTTCTTCAACTCCACGCTTGCCATCACGGCCTGCGTCACGGCTGCTATGTTCTCTATGGCCGATTTAGCTTATGACGCCAGCATTATCAACCAGTTGCTCCTCAACGACAACTTCAGGAACTGTTAGGACTTTCCGACACTTCTCACTTTTTTTTTTATTTTCAACTGACATCTCATGCAGACTTCCAACTGAACTCGATGTGGATCGGGCTGAACACAGCCATGGTCAACGTTGGGGGCGTCCTCGTTGGCCCCTTTACCGGTCCGTTACTCGACTGGGTAGGCCGCAAACGGGCCCTAGTGATTGGAAACTGCATAGCCTTGATCGGGGCAGCTATACAGTCTGCTGCTCCAAACGGTAGGCTAAGCCAGCAGACCCCATACCCAAGCCTCTGGCCCCGTCTCTGCTTCTGACCCTGAACCTGACCCTGATATAATAGAGGGCACCCTCCTTGGCGGCCGCTTCATCCTGGGCCTCGCCCTCGTGATAACAGGAGTAGCCGGCCCCGCCCTGGTAGCGGAATCAACACCAGCAAAACTGCACGGTCTGCTCACGAACTGCATAATAATAGGCCTCCCCATCTTCGGCACCATCAGCGCCATAATCGCCATCGTCGTCTTCGACATCGATTCCAACTGGGGCTGGCGCGGCGCCCTGATGGGAGATCTGGCCGCGCCGCTCCTCTCCTTGCTGTGCCTCCTTTTCGCGCCCGAGTCCCCCCGGTGGCTAGCCCATAAGGGCCGTATGGCTGAAGCCCGGCAGGTGCTAGAACGCATGCACACCCTGCAGGATCCAGACCGCGAAGCCGTGGTCGAAGTAGAGTACGGCCAGATAGTGCAGACGATAAAACAGGAGCACCACGCGCACGAAGCCCACGGCTACACCGGCTTCTGGTCGACACTGGCAGCATCAGCGGCCGACCGGCGGCGTTTCGCCATAGCCGTCCTCGTTAATATATTTTGCCAGGTCTCGGGGGCCAACACGTTCCCGTTCTTCCTCACGCTCGTGCTGCAGCAGGCAAACATGGGTGTGCATGAGACGCTCTACATCAACCTGGGCCTCTGCATCTGGGGCGCAGTATCCGTCGCCGTCGGGATCTGGGCGTGCGACTACGCGGGCGCCAAACGTAGTCTGCTATTCGGCACAACCCTCATAACCGTCTGTCTTGCACTCTTGGCCGTGCTATCCCGTCTCGTGCAGTCCGGCCGTTCGTACGGAATAGGCTGCGTTGCTCTCTTGTTCGTCTTCCAGTCTGCTTCGTTTGGGACCTGGATGATACTCTTGTTTGCCTATCCGCCTATGATCTTACGCTACTCCCAGCGGGCAAGCGGGCTCGGGCTGGCGCAGAGTGTCGGGTATGGGTTTTTAGTCATGATGACCTACACCTTGCCGACAGCGTTGGAGAATCTTGAATGGCGCTTCTATGCCATCAATGCGGCGTGGAACATCGGGATTATCGCCATAATCTGGTGGTTGTTCGTCGAGATAAAGGGTTCGCCTACCTGCCCGTCCCCATGTCCTTATGTCCTTTCTTGTTTAAGGGCTAACATCAAAGCAGGCAAAACGTTGGAAGAGATCAGTGCGCTGTTTGACAGCAAGGTTCCTTTCGAGGATCAGGCTGAGAAGGGGGTCATCGAGGGCGTACCGTCGACTGCGGAACAGGCGGATTCGACCAGAGATAAGGCTGAGGTTGACCAGAAAGACAAGAGAAAAGAAGAGAAGTAGAAGAAGCTTATCTGGAAACGTATATATCAAACCTACGCGCCTTCAGTTCCCCAGTAGCATTGAATGCGGAATCATGCCCAGGATATCCAGATCCGGACATACATCTGTATCCATTAGATCGATAGGCATATCTACACCATCCTTGTCGATCGAGAAAACGCCCCTTGGAAAGGAGACGTCTAGTGCCAAATCCACGTGTGAGTCCCCATTATGCCTCGGCTTCTGTCTCCGTGCCATCTCGCTGCCTGCTGTTCCGATCTGTGAGTTTGTTTCCTCTTCCGCCTCTGGATCGTGAGAGAACCGGGGGTCATCCATGGCGTCTATGGCGTCTCCGATGGCTAGGGCGTAATCTTGCAGATCCTGTTCTCGTTCTGTCGCACTCGCCTTCGCCCTGTCTGAGGGCTGGCTTGACGGGATCCGCAGTGTGCTCAAAGTACAGTACGGCGGTTCCTCTACGGGCAGGAACCGGCTGAAGAACCGTCTGAACAGCATGCCCGGGTGCGCCAGGGCAGACCCAGGCACCAGATCCATGGCATGTACACGGAACAGCGTGTCCACCCAGCTGTTGGCAGTCTGGTAGAACAATCGCATAGCCCCGAGGACGGTGAAGACAGTCTTCAAGTAGTCGATGTATTCTTCCAATCTGCCAGCGTCGTCTTCGACACGCAGCTGGTTGAGGAATACTAGCCCAGCAAGGAAGAGAGCGTATCCGAGAAAGGGGGGCTACGAAGTTTAGTTTCAAATTCCGTCGGTAAAGGGCCAGAGTGTTCTCTTACCAGGAGAAATATCCCGTGATCCAAGACACATCGACACAGCACAGTTACGCTCCGGGCGCTCTTAACACAGCTTGCAGTTCTCCCACGTGAGAAAATCATAGGCCCCGGGAACCAGACGATTTCGCGCGAATTCTGTCCACCTCGTCCTGGGGCGCTTTCGCTCCCAGCCGTTGCGACAGGAAGAAAGATCCGGTCGAGAAGCATCCGCATGGCGTACAGCATGCCCAGCTTCAAAACGTACTCTCCGGCTCCTCCGTTCCGCAGAAGCCCCTCGAAGACGTCGTCCTCGAATGACAAGTCACCCGCGTGCATAGCCTGCAGACTGTCTACCTCCCTCCTTAATCCCATGAAGACGGACTCTTCTGCCCACGGTGCCGGGTCTGATTCTGTGAGATCCTTCCGCGACAACGAAGCACAGCGCATAAGGAGGTCCGTAAGACGCGTCAGGAGATCGGTTGGATCTCGGGACTTCACCGTTGACACATGCAGCTCCTGCCCCAGTGAGTTGAGTGCGCTGGACGTAGCAAGATAGCCATGCAGCATCTGTAGCTCCCTGTCCGTCTGGGCCCCCGGAGCATGCTTCAGCACAGCTACCAAATTCAACGCGGTTGCTGTTCATGTTAGCAAATCAGCTAGAACAGCCAACTAGAATATTCCATTCCCTGGGTGGGTGGCTCACTGATATCCTGCCAGGCTTGTAGGCCGTTCCCCTCCTGGATCTCGTACATGGATAGCAAAGCAAGGGTCAGTGCTTTGTCGAAGTCGGGTGTCTCCAAGCCAGCTAGACCCTGTCGTGCCTCGGATGCAACGGCACACGCCAAAGCCGCAGTGCCTTCCTGGTGTCTCGTGAAGCGAAAGGCAGGCGCACACATAGCATGGCACAGATGCCTCGACACCTCGCCGTCATCTAACCGCTGTAGAAAGTCGGCAGTGGATACGATCTGGTTTTGCTGGCTGTTGACAGTCGTGCAGAAGATAAAGATGAGATGCAGTGCCAGGTCGACGGAAATCTCGCACTGGCTATCGATGCAGTACCTCTCGCCTCCGTACAGTTCGGTCAGCCGCTCTCTCCACGTGCCCATACGGTCAAGGCTCATTGGGATAACTCGCTCTACGACGAGTCCCTGGCTCGATGTAGATGTGGAGTCCGGAGGCAGAGACAGCGATGAACAGGAAACCGAACCGACAGGACTGACGACGGGAACGGCCGCATTCGCATCCGCATCCGCACCACGCATGGCATCCAGGTCCGGCACGGATCCCCGTTTGGGACGCGGTCCTCGGCGTCGCCTGTGGTGGTTGAAATAGCATTCCTTCATCTGACGCTGGCAGTTGGTGCACGGAGCCGATCCGGAGCAGCGGACCTGTAGACGGAGATTTAGAACCAGTCGGCCTTCGACACGGAGTGGCGCCTTACCTTGCGCTTCCGGCAGAGTTCGCACGCGAGCATCATCTGTCAGACGCGAATACCGACTCTGTTGTCTGGCTCGTTCTCGACCCCTCAATGCGAGACATCGGGGCATGAATTTCGCATTGGGCGATAAGAGTTGGTTGTAGGGGATAGGCTATCCAGATAGCCAGGCTAGTTTGTCCGAGGGGCAGTGGTTATACCTCGAAAGCGGCGAAATTGGAGAAGCAGAACCGTCACCGGAACAGGGAAATAGTAGAGAAGAAACGAGGTTATTTACTGTTTGACGTCAAGTGGGGCAAGGCCATAGGCAAGTCACGTGCTACGAACAACCTGGATAATGCAACGCTTCTCTACAGACTGAGTTACGTGTTGGGCTGTGATACCAAACATACTCAGCCTAATAATAAGAGGGCTTCTTTTAAACCCTGTGTTGCTTATCAGTTTTCATGTATGCTCGCGGAGTAACTGATGGCTCAGAGTCTCCGGAGAAAAAAGTCGGCGTAATTAGGTAGGTACTCGGAGTAATTATATGCATCAAGGCCAATCTCAGATTCAGAAATGCAGCCAAGAAACGCTTTCATGAGGCAGGTGACCATCTTGTGAAGAGATGAAGATAGTTAAGAGTACCATCGTCAGCAAGCCACCCCAACCCTCTCCATCAACCCGGCAAAGACAAGCAAGCAAGCAAGCAAGCAAGCAAGCATTCCCTCCACCATGACCGAACCCTATGTCCGCAGTGTTGCGCCAGATGGCGCCAACCCAGGCGCGCCCGGGCTACGCGTTGTCATCGTCGGCCTGGGCTTCTGCGGACTCACCTGCGCCATCGAGTGCCGTCTCCGCGGCATGGACGTGGTCGTAGTCGAGCCCTATCCCACCTCCCGCACCCAAGGCGACGTCATCGACTTCTTCGCCAACGGCGGCATGATCATCGAGTCCTGGGACGACGGCCGCATAGCCGACCAGCTTCTCCCCATTTGCATCAACCGCAACGACACCTTCAAATTCTACAACGCCAAAGGGGAGCTCCTCTTCGAGGACATCTGGCTGAAATATCCTCATCACGCCCGCCGCCAGTTCGCAGGCCACCGCGGCGAGCTCCACACCGTCATAAGCGACTACGCCGCGCGCCTCGGCGTCGTCCTCCACCTCGGCGAGACCGTGGTTGACTACCTGGACGCCGGCACCGAGGGCGTCGACCGCACCGTTGGCGTCGTCTGCCAGAGCGGCCTGCGCGTCACGGGCGACGTCGTCCTCTGCTGCGACGGCCCCAAATCGCTAGCCCGGACAAAAGTGCTGCACCTCCCGGACAACAAGGTGAACTCGGGCTACGCCATTTACCGCGCCTTCTACACCCTGACGGATGAGATGCGCAAGGACATCTACATGAGCCGCTTCTGCGACCCGGACCACGACTTCACCGGCATGTGGGTAGGCAAAGACCTGCATGCCCTCGTCTACAGCTGGAACCGCGGTCGCGATCTCGGCTGGGTCCTCACGCACAAGGACGAGCACGACATCGGCGAGTCGTGGTCGTTCCCAGGGAAGAAGTCCGACGTCCTAGCATACCTTGACGACGGCGGCTTCTGCGAGCTGCTCAAGGAAGTTGTCCGGCGCACCCCCGACGAACGCCTGGTGGACTACAAGCTCGTCTGGCGTGGCCCGCTCGAATCCTGGATCCCCTCTGAGCCGAACCCGCGCGTGATCGTGCTCGGAGACGCGGCACACTGCCACCTGCCCACCTCCGGACAAGGCGCCTCACAGTCCGTAGAGGACGGGGCGGCGATCGCGGTCTGTCTGGACAAGGCTAAGGGGGATGTCCCGCTTGCGCTGCGCGTATTTGAGCGCATCCGGTTCAACCGCCAGCACGTCGTCCACATGTCGTCCATATCGATCCGAAACGAGTACCACCACATCAACTGGACGCGTGACTTCGTGCGAGAGCACCCCGACGCTCTGGTTCTGCGGCGACCAGACTGGGTTCTCGAGCACGACTCTCGGGCTAACGCTGAGCAGCATTTCGACCATTTGGCTGAGGACGTGCGCGCTGGGAAGAAGGGTAACCTGTCCGAGCTGTCCGTCCCGGCCGGCGGGGAGATTCTCGAGATTCGTCCAGAGGAGGAGGAGGAGGCCCGGCCTGTCGATACGGCCTTTAGCCCAATCGAGCCGGCCTCCCAGACGGTGGTAGTAGCTTAACTGTCGTCATTATATCAGTATTATTATTACCAGCCTTACCCGTGCTGTACTATAGAATCTTACTCCTGCTGGACTGAGAAATCTCAATATACATCTATCTATTCCTGTCGGAGGCAACCCTTGCTTACAGCCGTTTTCCCACCTTCGTCCCCACGAATCCTCCGTAGAAGAAAGAAAGAAAGAAAGAAAGAAAGGAAAGGAGGGAGAGTAAATTTCACTGGCGAAATTCTTGTCTGAGAACTTACCTCATGATCTTTTGCCTCAAACTTGATTCCTTTTTCCATCAATAGGTATTTGTCGAACCCCCCCGAAAGGGGAGTTGCGGGCATCCGATGGCGTATACAGTTATCTAGGTAATCAATGTTCGCAATTCCGGAATCGCGACAAGACGCTTCCCAAATCAGGATCTGAATCTCGCCCGGCTCACACCCAACTGGGTAAAGGGTAAAATAAAGGGAGACAACCAAAATTTACGAAACGCGAGGGCTTCCAATATGAAGGATTCTGCATGTTCTGCTCTCCTCGGCCTCGCAGGCTACGCAATTAGTGCCCAGTCACAGCGTCCGCTTGGACTACCCAGCGCCCAATCTGTTGCTACCTCCCAGGACACGAAAAACCCAGCGCCATCATACTGAGAGGACCTTCTACGCCTGCACAAGTCCCTGGTGGAGATCGAGTCCATCAGCAGAAACGAGCATGACGTCGCGGTTTTCCTAGCCAAGTACCTCCAGCAGCAGGGGCTCAAAACCACCCTACAGCCTATTCCCGGATACCCCAAGCGTCTCAACGTCATAGGCTGGCCCGGTTTGAAGCCGTACCCGACAGCCGCCGGGGTGCTGGTGACATCGGACATCGATACCGTGCCGCCTTTCCTCCCGTACCGGATCGGCGCACAGGGCACAGACGTCAACGCCTCGACGGCGATACGTGGCCGCGGCGGGGTGGGTGCCAAGGCGAGCGTGGCGGCCCGGGTGGTCGCTGTCCGAGAGGTCCTGCGGAGTGGCGCCATCCACAACGGGGACGCGGCCCTCCTCTATGTCGTAGGCGAGGAGCACGACGCCGCAGTAATGCGGGCCTTCTCGGGTGCGGTCCAGGGTGGGGGGGGCACCACGCTCTGGGCTTCCGAGCTGCCGTCTTCGGGGAGCCGACGGAGAACAAGCTTGCGTGCGGCCATAGGGGGCATGCGGCGTGTACGGTGCGCGCTCATGGGGTTGCCGGACACTCGGGGTATCCGCTGTTGGGGGAGAGCGCGATAGAGGTCCTGGTCAGGGGCCTCGGGGCTATTATGGATGCGGGCTTCGGGAGGAGTGAGGAGTTCGGGAACGCGACTATCAATATCGGCTTGATCAGTGGTGGCGTGGCGGTGAGTGTGATCCCAGAGGCGGCGGAGGCGGCGGTGAATGTCCGCGTTGCGACGGGACCCGAGGAGGGTGGAGACCAGGTGGCTATTAAGGTTATCAAGCGGGCGCTGAAATAAGTTGACGAGGAGGCCCTGGTTGTCGAGTGCAAGAGGGGACGTGGTGCTGTGTATGCTGACTGTGATGCTGACGGCAAGCTTTATTATTGTCTCATCTTGGAGGAGAAGGGTAGTAGTCCTCGTTGCTAACGAGTATTTCCAGGCTTTGAAAAAAGTTATTGTTAACTACGGTACGGATATCCCGCACCTGACTGAAGGGTGACTATAAACGGCATCTGTATGGGCCTGAGACCATCTTGGTGGCGCATTTAGATCACGAAGCGCTGACTGTTGGTGAGCTGGAGGAGGGCGTCGAGGGGTTCAAGAAGCGGCGGTACGATGAAGAGCACCAGGGCGGCGGAGAATATGACCTGTCCAACCTTAGCGAGAGCGGGGTGGATGAAGATGAGTAGGATGGAAACCTAGGTGGCTACCCAGTAACGAATGAGGGTCTTAAGATCATGTCTGCTGAAGTGGTCGAGCGAGGATGGTCACGTCTATTCCTTCGAACGTCCCCGCGACTTCTGACTGTCAGTCATTGAGACTATCATCTAGACTCTGGGCTTCTCAGGGTACATAGAGCACTTTTGCCAATTTTGGAGACAGGTCTTGAACGAAGGATAACAAGAGAGACATTTCCGGTGGATGATATCGTGTTCTCGAATGTAATCAACAAAGGGAAGAGAGAAGGTCGGTACGAAATATAGTAGTTACATCTCTCTTCCTCTCTTACTCTCTACTCTCTGTACTGACGTACGAGGTAAGATCGATGATGTATGAGTAAGTGATATTATTGAATCAGCTCTAGCCCGGTGGCTAATATGCGGTATCTCCAGCGGCTTGGTTCGTTACTAACAGGTCTCAGAAGCTAACTAGGGAGGGAAACAGGAAAGGTACTCAATTCAGGTTTAATAACTTATGATTATACGCCACTTTATAATGTTTTATGTAGACGAGACAGGCGCTTTCATCGCTTTCATCTTCTCCCTCCTAGCGATGGCCTGAGCCTGGCGCTCGGGTAGAATTTCCCTAAAGTTGAAGAGGTTATCCTCATTCTCAATCACGGCCCCCTTTCGGTAACGATAGCATCGATAGTCCCGTTCTCGCGTATAACCGGCCCCGGAATCTACATTAGCTCCTCCTTTTTCCGCCACTCGATCCTAATGCCCTACCTGGTCTCGGTATCGAGATCGATGCTCGTCGTAGGGGCGACGACGAACTTAATGCCGTGGAAGCGCGCGAGTACTGCGAACGAGTACGTACCGATCTTGTTGGCTGTGTCACCGTTACGTATGACGCGGTCGGTGCCTATAATAACAGCGCCAATATTACAGTGCGTGAGCACGGAGATCTTGTTATCCGGCCTTGCGTTGTGCTGGGCCTGGAGCCAGGCTGCGCCGAAATGGTCGATCGAAAGGTTGCTTTACAGGTCCTTTTCTAACATTTTTTCTGCGGCCTGGATGATGGCGGTCTTGGTGGCAGTCGGCTTACCGTTCGAGATTTGGGCTTGTCGTACTGTCGTCTTGAGGAGATTGATGGCATTGGAAAGGTCGACGGCAGTTGGGCGGCTTTCCTTGAGGAGATCTAGGCAACTGTCGATGTGTTTGACCGTCTCCTCGGGTTTGGTAGCAGCTATTTATTCTGAGTATCCTCTCATCAGCTTCATGCTGCGTCTGTCGAGGTAAGAAGGGGTGGGGAGGGGGGAAACTGACCACAGCTGCCACTGTGAAGCTCGACAGCATGCGCAAAGCTGGCTACGATCTCAATAGTGGGTGCACCACGAACACGCATCGACTTAATGCAGTCGGATGCCTCCTCGCTTGTCGAAATTACATCGTAGTAGTGTTTATGTAGGAGTCGCAGCTGGTCGAGGACCTCTAGCTTCCCGGGGCTGTATTCCGGACATTGGTGGACCGGCCGGTTGTTTTCCGGTTGTTTTCCGGTTGTCTGTTGGAAAGGGTCACGGAAGTAAGAGTGAAAATGACAACAAACTAAAGGTTACCATCGAGAGGAAGATGCGCCAGCCAGAAACAGGGAATAACCAGCTCCTCCCCTCCGTTGCTTCGGCCCGTTCCACACTTACGCGCGAAGATGTCGCCATCAGGCGAAGGGACCAAAAAATTATTCTGCCAACCTCGCCATATGGTTCGACCTAGATTCACGAGAATTTCACACCGCCTTCCCTCTTGTGCAGGGTACAGTCACGTGCACCAATACGAAGCCGAAGCCGGCTTACTCAGCGTCACTAGGTAACTACAAGGCAGGTACTTCGCTCAAATGACAGATTGTCCCCGGCGATGGAACAGTCCTTCTCAACACCCAAAGTCGCAGGTATGGATCAATCTCTGCCTGAGCATAGCCCCTCTCCTTACCGGAGATGGCTTCCACGGCGAACTCGATTGACGAAGGCACCGAACAGTCGAGTACTACGATCCATATGATCTGCACAAATTCCTGGCACCAGGCTTAGTCCCTCGCCTTCCCCTCCGACATCTGCATTGGCAGAGTCACTCTGGCCCTTTACGGCCGGTCGGCACCCTCCACATCGAGTTCCTCTCTTCCTCCCCCCCGGTGCTGTGTCTCCTGGCGTGAAGGAGGCCTTGACGATGGCTTCTAGACTGCCGCTGTGGCTGGCCGCGGCACCACCGATACGCTCGAGGTCGGGGCAGCAGCCACAGTGAGACCGATGAGTGGTAAGGAACGGCGGCATCAGATACCGGGCCTCCGGCGGACACCCTACCTCAAGGTCCTGCTCGTGCGCTGCGATGATAACGATGTGTACAAGGGACGGGTCCGGGGCGAGGTCCAGGACTGGATCAAGAAGAACGAGACGCAGCCCTCGAGCACGGAGAAGTCGGGCACGGAGAAGTCGAGCACGGAGAAGTCGAGCACGACCGGACGTCGATCTGGGTGACAACAACGACGGTGAGAGCAAGACACAACACAGCAAGAAGACGACGGATCCAAAGCATCACCATCACCGGAGAAGGACCTTTCCTTCGCATCGCTTCACACCGTCTCGGGGTTTACTAACCCGCTTGTACGGACCGCGCTGGATAGCACGGAAGACTTTTATCGCCTGTACGAAATTCTTACGGATAAGGTGCAGCGGCGTTACGCCGTGGCTAGCCACACGCATTCTGTCCAAGGGAGCATGGCCGATCTGGCCGCGCTCAACTCCCACCTTCGAAATTACGCCGCGGCCGCCTACTACTTCGTCGAGACCTCAGGCTCCCGCGACGAACTCTTCTCCCCTGCCAACGGCCTATTTCTTCATCATGACATTTGTCATGTAGCAGTTTAACCAGCCCTTATATGCCTACATACCGCACAGCGTAAATGTAGGCGTCTACGTTTTACGCAACAGTCAACAAGAACATGCTGCTTGGGTTTATTCAGGAACTTGGACCTGATGCTGGTAGTATCGCGGAATCAATTATGGAGCATGCTATCGAGGAGGATGAGCGGCCCGCCGACCCGGAACCAGATCCGTCAGGTCTGGCCATCGTGGCGGACAGAGTGGTCTGCCGGGCACAGGAGAATGACGGGTTTGATTAAGCTAAGCTACCCCTCTACGGAGTACCCCTTTACAGACTACCGCGTTAAGACCTACGATCGCGCCTTTTTACGCGATACCCTTATTTAAATAGCCTATTGTCACGTAGCAGTTGAACCAGCCATATAAGCCTACATACGCAAGGCGTACAATGTAGGCGTCTACGTTTTACGCGACAGTTATGAGCCCGGTCCGGTTGGGTGCTTTGGCTTAGTGGTTCGGTTCCTTCAATTATATGAATTCGACAGCTACCCCGGCGCGGTTGAAGCGCTAGAGCTAGACTAGAACTAATAGTAAGGCGCCGCGCCAACAAGAGGGGTTATACCACCAGGGTTTAATTCCAAGAGTAAGTGGTCATTACCTATCGAGGTTGAGACCAGGGCTTGGGAAGCCAACTTCCGCGAGATACTCAGCGCCGTAAAGGGGCCGGAAGATTTGGGATTTGGGTCTGATGCCGCCGGAATTGTAAGGCAGGTGTCTCAGGTCACTCGGTGCGGCCAGGCGACTATGTCTACATATGTGTCCCCAAATCCACGTGGACGTATCCTCGCAGTATTAATAAATGAGCCGTCGTCAAACTCCTTGACTCTGACTCGTTCGAGAAAGCCTGCACCGTAATCAATCTAGGGATTACCACGTGGCACTCGTTAATCGAAATTGTCCGGTTGCAGAGAGAGGAGAAGATCTCGATCCTCTCAGCGTCCGGTGCTACGGACCAGCTCGCGATCCAGCTCGCTCAGAGCGTCGGCACCAGGATGTATGCGACGGTGGGCTATGACTATAAGAAACAGGTGCTCGTGGACCAATACAACATCCAGCCCGATCGAATTTTCTACAACGGAAACAATACCTTCACCTAAGGCATCATGCGAGTAACGGGTGGGTATTATGGCATGGACGTAGCGATGAACTCGCTGTCGGCGAAGGCTCGCATCTTGAGAGTGCATAGCTCTTTTCCGCCGATTTACCGAGGTCGGAAAGGAAGGCATGATTGTGAACGCGTCACTTCCGATAGCACAGTTCGCCAACAACATGATGTTTACATGTGTTGATCTTCGACACCTGCTTTTTCACAGGAATAGCTTATTAGCTAGGACGGTGATCACCACGGTTGTGGGGTTGTTAGGCAACGGCGTTCTCGGCCATCCCAAACCTTAAGATGCGTTCCGGTGTTTACAGAGCGGGAAGAATATCGCAATGATTCTAATTCAAGTTGACATTTCGACTACCTATAGTTCAAGTATTACCTATACACTAGATTTCAGCTGAAAGGATACGACGAGGAAACGACTCCTCCATCGTAGAACCTGGGCCTTCGACGAGAATGCCTCATATCTCATCGCGGGAGGGCTTAGGGGGGTCGGAGGGTCCGTAGTCGAATGGATGCCCACCACGGGTGCAAAAAGCCTAATAATCTCATCAAGATCCGGTGTAGCCTCTGAGGAGGCCTCCGAGGTTACCAAGAGACTGTGTAAGCAGAACGGTATCATTCAGGCGCCCAAGTGCCATGTTTCTTCTCTAGATTCGATTCGGTGGGTCCTTAAAGAGTTCGCAGCAACGATGTCCGATTAGGGGCTGTGGCAACGCGGCGATGGTTTTCAACGTATGTCGAACCTGGCCCGCTAACTGGAATACTGGACTCGATCCTAGAGAAAATGACGCGTGCGCAATGGGATGCCACAGTCCTCTCGAAGGTCGCAGCCTCCCGGAACCTTCGTGTTCTCCTCCAAAAATTCGACTTCTTCATTATCCTGTTTCCCATCTCGGGGGTCATCGGGAACCCTGGCCAATCTAACTATGCATCTGGTTGCACATTTCAGGACTCATTGGCCTGATACCGCTCAAATAGCGGTCAGGAAGAGATATTTATCGATCTCGGCGTAATGCGGGCAGTTGGTATCGTTTCGGAAACGGCAGCGCTTAAGAGAAGCGTCGATGCCTTGTGAGGCTTCGCTCAGATCGAGAAGGAGGTGTTTCTATCTCTTCTCGGTATCTGCTGTGACACTAGGCGCACCACCACTCCCATCAACGACAGCCAGATAATAATAGTAGGACTAGAAACCCCTGCCGACATACTCATCGTATCCTTCGAGCCTCTGGGAGGAATGCAGCGGCTGTTCTTTAGCCACTTCAGCGAGGCTCGAGGCTTCCACACTTCTCTAGGAGCGACGCATAGCCTTAGCTACGTGGCGCTGTTCTGTCAGGCTGAATCCGCCGAGGAGAGGGTAGGGGTGATTGTGGAGTCGCCGATGTGAAAGTCGCCACGATCGTTAGGCATCCAGCCCGAAGATAACGACGCGGGCCAGCCGCTGCACGCCCCCGGGGCCTATTTGCTCGTTCCCATGGAATTAGCGAACTAGATCGGGAAGGAATTCGCGGCGGATGTCCTAATCGTCGGGGTCGGGGAACTGGTAGCGAGAACAAGTCAGGTCGCCTCGGCAGGCTGAGCAGAGACGAGGTTGGGTCTGTGTCGAAGAAAATAGCAAATATGAACAAAAGTAGGAGGACGAATGGAATCGAGGCCCATTCTGGAATGGTCTCAAGGTGTGCCAGCCTGCTTTGAAAATCTGGAGGGCAGTCTGTGTCCCAAAGTAACTAACCAGTTGGAGCTTTAATGGTTGCGTTGGGCACCACTGCATACGTCCTTGGCATCCATCCAGTTGTTGTTTAATATCATAGGACGCAAAAGGACTGTTGTAGTATTATGGATGGCTTCGAAGGACCAGTTGCGGGTAACAATCAGACGATCACGTACGCCGAAATATTGTCTGTAGCATTGGCCCAGATTTAAAGATCTGTCGAAGCAGGCTTATCTACACGCCCAAGAACAGCTCTCCCGGTCTGAGGCGACGCCTTGACTACTACGTTATAGGATTCGCTGGTATTTCTACGGCAGTGCCGTTTCCTGCTAGCAGAAAGAGGAGGCGTAGAGAGCCTCGTCAAAAGCCATCTTGACCAAGGGAAAGAACAGGGCTTCTTGACTACGAGCTGTAACTATTAAACGGTTTAGAAAAGGGTACTGTAACGTGGGCGTACCGTAGCTATCTTGGAGCTATTGAATACACGCGCCAACATATCAGCGGTATATTTTAAAAAAAAAAAAACCGACATCCCTACGCTCGATCCCACGTGTTAAGATCTTACTCTGCGGAAAAAATGTCTCTCACATCAACACCCGACTCACTCGTTAAATAATTGCCATAGGCTATCAAGTAAGGCTCAGTCACGACATTATGGAAACTAGAGACCGAACCACCTTTGCCAGTCAATTCGCCACTTGGCAAAGTTTACCCATTAATAGCCTCTCAAAGGCTATGCAACAAGGCTGTAGCCTGCTTGGGCCCCAATGGTGAATCTTCATAGTTGAAGAGGCCTTACACGTCGCCCAGCAGACATGCATATTACACTTCCCAGGCGTTGAAGGAAGCCAATTACGGTACACCCCAGCGCACATAAAGATATCAATTTCATACAGGAAGAAATGTAATGTTTCCTGCACCCACCTGTGACATAAACTCTCCAATAATTTCTCGGTAACAATTAATACAGATACCTAGTTTCTTCGCCCTGTTAATTTGTTTTGCTGCCTTTGCTTCCGTGTTCCCTAAGAACTTACCGCAGCATGTATCCCCCTTCAGTCTGTTGAGCTCGTCTGTTATTACATATCGTCCTGGGCGGAGCTCTTCTCAATCATAACTCATATACGCCGGCAGTTACAGTGACCTGACTCGGCTCAGCCCTTGCTCATTAGCTTTAGTTGCGTAGGTTTCCAAGCTTAATATTCTACAGAAAGGATTTCTCTTCGATAAAATCATCTAACTCTGCGTCACTGACCGGTACCTACACCACGGACGGGTATTCAGGCATTCCTGCCGACACACTTCGTATCATCTACAATTCGATCCGACTACCGTTAAGATGGATAGTCTCTTTCAGGATCAAGTGGACATGAATACAACACTTCAAGGATCGAGTCTGGAAGAGCTGCAGAGTCTTGCTCAGGTTTACGAAGACGAGCCTTTCCAGGATGGACAACAAAACTGGTTCCTCAGCTCCATATACTTTTTCCTTTTCCTCCGCACAAGCAACAAGAGCCATCTTGATCAGGCCATACGCAAAGCCAACAGTGCCATAGCCGCCACACCTAGTGACCATCCTGAACGAGCCGCTCAATTGAGTAAGCTGGGGTTTACGCTGATCCATAGCCCGGCTTCACTTCCGCACGCCGCCCTTCTCGACTTCGTTGAAGTGGTGCAGATGTTGTTGGAGCAGGGGGCAGAAATTGATGGAAAAGATGAAGATGGAGGGACAGCACTGTACTATGCGGCTCAGTACGGACACGAGGCAGTGGCACATCTGCTAGTATTCGAGTACGGCGCTAGCATAGACATGAAAGTAAATGGAGTCACACCATTGATTGCTGCAGCTGGCCATGGACACGAAGCGGTAGTACGATTGTTGCTTTCGGACCCCAGGATTAATGTGGCCATCCTCGAGGCTGAAGACAAGGATGGAGACACAGCCTTAGTCTCTGCAGCGTGCAACGGGCACAAGGCGGTAGTGCAACTGCTGTTAGAGAAAGGGGCCTTCGTCGGGGCAAACGGTACAAATGGGACGGCTCTACAATGGGCACTTAGGAATGGGCATACAGAGGTCGTGGAGCTGCTATTGAAGAAAAAAGGTGTTATGATGGATATGAAAGATGACACCCTAGAAGTTTTGCAAAACATCGCCGAGGGTCAACTACTAGAAAAGATTGAGGAAGCCCAGAAGCTCATGTTTCCCACCTCTTCGATTGAATCGTGGGCACAGAATCTGCGCTTTGTTGTCGCCGCTGAAAACCCGGATTACGATTTCGAGCTTATCGAAAACAATAGGGATCAGACCACAAGCGAACCGTATGTTGCCATATCCTATCGCTGGCGATATGATGCCAACCCAGTCAGACGACGCATACGAGTCCCTTGCAGAAACCAGCCAGGAAATTACGAAACAATAGGAACCACAGCACCATTGGATATTCTGTCCCGGGGTCTGGAGTTTGCAGCGGCCAAGGGCATAAGAAAGATCTGGATCGACCAGGAGTGCATTTACCAGAATGACCCAGAAGATAAACAGAAGGGTATTCAGAGTATGCACCTCGTGTATCGAAATGCCGCTGTTACGTTGGTGGTTATGGATTGTCACGTTCAGACACTCCAGGACGTGCATGCCATCCCAGGGATCCGCCAATTCGGGGTTCACGAGGAACTGAGGGAACGGATTGTAGGGGACAGATGGTTCACTCGTGCATGGACTATACAAGAGCTTTCTAGCTCGCCACCTGACAATTTGGCATATCTGATCGGCTGGGAGGATGGTGTGGATGTGTCTGGAGAGGCCTGGGAATTCGAAGCCACCGCTTACAACATCAAGGGCGAGCATCGCACACAGAGCGTCCGGAGGGCGTGGGAGCTGGACCACAGCCAAATTGTCGAGCTTATTCACATGAAAATCAATAGTGCCATGACCGCTAATCTTGCAGGCAACCCCCTCTTTGGTACCCTGGACCCTAGCGAAATAGTCTTCATCCTGACCGACGACAACATTGAGTCCATGCATTGGTGGGTGAGAATGGGAAGGTAAGGCATAATATCAATTATCTGATCAGGTAATTGCTCACAGTTTCTTAGAGCTAACGCTGCGTAGTTTAAATAGAGAGTCAAGACGTACACCTTCTACAGTCCGTAAATTCAACATGTCAATTCCAGCTGCTTTCACTCTCCTCATCCGTAAAGGATGTACGCTGTCTTCCGACAAACTCGCTATTATTGGAAACCTCGTCGACTGTCCTTACCGAATCGATATCGAGAGTGCCACCAAAGCCAATCTCACATTTTCTACTTGCATCATTGCCCTGGCGCTATACAATGGAGACCTGAGTCCTCTATTGGGTGAAAGGACCATGGCCGAATGGGCACAAAGGGCTTCCTCGAAGACGGACACAGAATTTCCTTCAGGGCACCTAGCTTCATGGCTACCATTCGATGAGATCCCCCTAAATATGTTATTACAGGGTCAATCTCCACATACTCGATTCCGGAGTCAACTCAGGAATGGAAGTAAATGCATAGTCCTCAACCGCAAAATTGTTGTCAAAGGTCTACTCTGGGACATTGAACCCTTTCACGAACTTGACTGCCTAAGGGATGATATTCTCAAGCAGGAGCAGTCGGGTGAAGCAAGGAACAGAGAAGAGCATGCGAGCAGATTCTTCCTCTTCCTCTTCCAGCTCCTGGTTCGCCGGCTTTTGACGTTAGGCCGTCGGGACATTTTGGAGCTCATCGTATCGGCAGTCATGGGACGTCAATTCAGATCCCCAAACGAGATATTCTACTTCATGAGCGAGTTGGAAGAATGGTTCCACGGGGAAGGCTGGTGGCCAGCACATATAGCCAAGGACACTTTTCTCACAAAAAAGCCAACTCCTCGAATGCGCGTTGCTATTAATGCAACAGGAGAAGAGCGCGGCTTGGCATACGCCTTAACGTACACAGACGCCAAAGGCGTCGATATTGCGCTGCTTAGAATGTCGGAGCCACCGACCGAAATGTCGAACACAAGCGAGAATAATCGTGAATTGGCAGAAGACCGTCCAATTATAGCTTGGATCTACAACGCTATCCGGAACGGCTTGCCTTTGGCATTGGGGAAATGCAATATTGGTGAAGAGACACTTGTTAGCATCTTCACTTTCGATCCGGCAAAGCACCGCACAGTATTCACACCACTGAGTGAGTTGGAGTACGAATTTGGAAAGAATCCCTGGATTCATTTACAACCCAAGGACTCCTTTTGGTGCGTACGTGTTTGCAAGGACAAGGTGTCGGAGATAGACATGCAGAAAGCAAGGGAAAAGCTTGGGGACACAGAGGATGGCGTTGGTACGGGTGAGATATACGTGTCAGACCAGATTCTTGAGGTCGATGGCCGCGCCACTAAGAACGAACGCGTCTACGGCGTCTGGTCTCCGAGGCTGTCCAGGTTCGGGATGCTGACGCGTGAGCAAGAAACAAAGTCGTGGAAGCAAGTGCCACTCGACCAAGGTACGGAAATCTAAGCTCCGAACATTTGTGCAAGCTAACTTTACATGCAGCGGCTCTGTACTACTGGCTTCGCTGAGCTAGGTGTGACTCCTGGGTTGGGTTCCCGGCCAATATCCCGGTCTTTGGCTTGCGTAAGCAGGATTGGGAACTCTGAGTATTAATGGATTACTGCTTTTCCTCTGCCGAGGTCAAGAGCATAACTTGAGTAACAAAGTGGTCACTCAAGCTAGCAGCAACCTGTTTCTTCTCGGAAATGATCCTTGGGTGGCTGTTGGTGGAGCTAAGGATTCACTCATTCAACATTTCGTCTGTTTAGAACGACAAATTATCAATACTATAGCCACTGCTCACTCGCTTAACGTATGACTAATTCACCAGTTATTCTGAAGCTTCGATATAGCCATTTATACGATTCCCCAGATCGCTTGAATCAAGGCAAAGCTAAGGTTAAACTAAGTCATGTTTTTTATGAGCGCGTTAGGACTGAGCGGTGGTTTGAAATAATTTCTGCATGTACTTAGTGTTAACCAGCTGGCTCCCATAATCAGGTCATTAAGAAATCCTGACTCGTGGGCCAACCAGTTAATGCCCTTACGTGCTCCCACTGATCCTTATACTCCCCTCATAACCTTAGTTGCGATGTTGACGGTATACTACTAGTCATAGCATTATGCTATAAAACAAGCGTCATTGTGATGTTCTAAGATCCAAGTACATAGAGCGGTAAACAACACCTATATATGGTCAATTCGTATGACATGCTGTCCAAGACAGGACAACAGCGATGGAAATGGCAAGTGATCTGCCAGCGCCTCGTATCATTTTGGATAGTTTCCAAGCTCGCTAGCGCCGCAGCGGTCGAGCGTGCCGCCGCTGGTCGTGATCGCCGGCAGGCGCTCGTCGAAGTCGCGCAGGATCACTGATTCTCCCCCTGACTGCTTCCACGCCACCCTCACGTTTCCGGGGGCCGCCGCCGCCGCCATAAGCATTGGCGTGAGCAGCTTCGTGAGTGCGAACGGTCCCACGCAGTTCACCCCCAACTGCAGCTCGTAGCCCTGTGCCGTCTTAGAACCCTTCTCCGGGCACTCGACGCACTGAAGAGCACGCCGAGTCTCTGCTCCCTTTGGAGGAGTGTTTCCGCCGATACCTTCATGGTGGTGAGGCCGGCCAAGCCCAAGTATATAAAGATCAACTCCCCGCTACACTTAAGCATCGTGACTCTAATGGTATTTATGGCCGTTCGGGTCCTCGCCTTAGAACGCGCCATCATGTAGACCTTGGCATTCCGAGAATAGATGATCCAGGCGATCTTCTTCCATAGATCTGCGTTCACCCCCGTGATGAAGATGGCCTGATATTACTTTCAGCATAGGCGTTTCCGCGGATTGCATTTCATAGCTATGTGGAAGACACACCTTGCCTCGGAGATCCAGCAGGTCTTTCTCGGTGGATCTTGGCTCACCAAGACACAGGAACTGGTGTAACCCGCTAACCAGCCCCAGCAGACTGGAGGAATAATCGGCCTCTCGATTTCGTCCTCTGGGGAGACAATTGCGTTCGTAAATACGCTGCCTGGCAACGATGCGGGTGATTGTCGTGGCTCCAAAAGGTGAAACTGTTAGAGGGAGGCGAAGACGCCTGGCAGACACGCACAATACTTTTAAGCAAGAGGATTGAACGACTCAGGAAATGTGTCATTCCATACACGTAGTCTTTATAAGTTTCTATCACTACCCAGAGGATAATGCCCGCGGGTTTCGCCTTGAACCTCTCAAGATTCCTTGCTGTGCTCATCGACACCATGACGCGCGTGTAATATCATATTCTCAGCACCTAGCTGCTTCGAGATTCAGCTAATCGGGCTTCGAAGCTTCCAGACTCTCTCCTATACCTACCCACCATCTTTTAACAACTCGTCTATCCTTGGCTGCGGTGCTATACCACGTCCTGACATGGCGCTCGTCTGGGACCTAGATGACGCGAAGAAGCGCGCTAGTGTCTTAAATATCCTGGATTGCTTGTGCGGGGCCATCGACCTATTACGCTATGATCGTCAGATGCTATTATACCAGATAATCGCAACTCATCGATATTTTTTCCGATGTAAGTTGCAGTTCATATACTATTAAGTATATTCAGCGAAGCGGAATAGCCACAGGTTTGAACCTTGTGTACAGTATACCTCGTCTTACATGTTCCTTACTAGTGTCTTTCCTATACTTGGTATGTTATGTTGTTCCCTAGCCACCTCGGGATCATCCCAAACGTCTTGATCGTCGCCCACTCAACCGCCTTATTTGTATGCGCACCGAGTCTAGTGATCGTGGAAGGAACAAGCCATATTTTGCGCGCAGTTTATAAACATCAGAATCTGTTCAAGCTTGTATCCTCCCGCTTCACCACACAACATCATCACGTCCATCTTGCCACTCTCCACAGGAGCCTCCACACGTCAACCTTGGCATCACCGACATTCCATCGGTTGAGCACTACCACTCGCACGACATAAAGAACCACCTAGGACTCGGGCATAGCATAACAATCAGGTGAGCTACCTCAATCGGTCTCCGTCATCGAGTCAGAACAAGGTGCGTTTTGGAGTCGGATGGCTGCCATAGTTGCCCTGTCTCCTTTTCATCGACAGGCTTATCGTTGCTGATAAATCCATCCTCTTAGATGCCTCGTAAATCTCGCAAAGACTCCGGTTGCGTCGGAGGCGATGGCGCGTCTCAAATTACTGCCGTCGAGTTGAAGATTCTCAACGTGATCTTCAAAAATTGCGATGCGACAAGCAAGCCTCGGCTAACCGACTGGGATGGTATCGCCAAACCCCTTGATATGAAAGACGGCAAGTCGGCCAAGGAGAGGTTTAGACAGATATGCAAAAAAATGGGTTGGTTCGAGAACAAGGAGGGAGCGGATCAACAAGCTACACCATCTAGAAAGAAGCGGGCCCTCGAGGACGCCGATGACAACAGGATGGCCTCGAGCAAGAAAATAAAGGTCGAAGGCGAGGACAGTGGCCATGCCTAGTTCATTGGAGAGATTTACCTGCGATTCTGTGGGTTTGAATGCTTGGCTGGGTTGATTCGTATTGTGATGGATTCCATACATCAGTCCATAGGAAAACGAAGAACCAACATGGAGGGACTAAAAGAGTAACAAGAAATTAACCAGTATATGACTGTAAACAGTATGGCCGAGAGTATCGCGTATTGGCCCAAGGCGGTAAAATATCGCAAGAACTGCGTCTTCCTAGCTTCAACGAAATCTCCCACCAGCCGTCACATGCAAACAGCCACATTCTAATCTTTGAGGCGGCGAAAATTTTTATTTTGGCTGACCCCAAAGCTATCAACCTGTCCTCCAACCCTCTAATCAATGCTTCCGCCCTTCGGTGATAGGTGCGATGGTGAGTCTGACGCCCCGACATCGCGTATCGTGATAGACTGACATCGGCGTAGGCGGAGGCGTCTAACCTTGTGGCTACAGTCGAAGCTACACTAGAGCAATCTCTAGGCCTCCTCGAACGGCTCATAAGCGCGCTCAGCAGCGACAAGGATCTGTGCCAGCTCCTCAGGCAACACGGACGTGAAGTCTCCCGCATCAATCGGTTGGTGGGGCTGATCAGCGCCGAACAGGCGCTGAAGATAGAAGACGTTCAGAGGGCGATCGAGGATGTGGGCAGACACGGGAAGAAATTGAAGGGTTATCTACAGTCGACTATACAGCCACTGGAACGAGGGACTCCCGAGCGCGCCGCCAGCTCGCTGTTCTCAGACCCCGGAGACAAGGCAAATCTCCAGAACATCATGCAGGATCTTGGGCATTCCAAGGTTCGTCTGATATCTTACACCCTTCTATACAACGTCGGCCTGGTCCGCAACTCGGAAGGTTTGATAAAGGTCAATAAGGAGGCTTTGGAGAATCTGAATGCTTCCATGAGGGCAGTCGTAGGAACAAGCAACATTCCACGTATACAGGGCGTCATTCAGGGCCGCGAAGTCATGGGTACGATCCCCTACCTCCAAGACGCATTGCCTGCCCACCAGACATACTAACGGATGTACCTTTCAAGACGATGGGACCATCACCCTAACTTCCGAAGACACTGCTACTCTCTCTCTCGACAGCACCGGCGATGTGGCCACCGATTCGGCGCTGAAAAAGGTAGAGCCTAAGGAGAGAATCATCCAGCGGAACAAGTCGCTTCAGAGGTCACTTATGCTCAATTCGCCGGTCTCCGAAGTGGATACGTGGAGGGACATTGACAAACTGACGATCCAGGATAACACCAGCGATGGTGAATCCATGATGTTCAACCACCCCATCCCAGAGTCTCTCTTAGCGAGTATCGTCAAGGCCCGTTCCGGGTCACCCTAGCGAACCCTCGGGCGCCACCACGAGGTGCTATCAGACGTGCGAATGGGCGCGGGGTGGCGGACAGACGAGCCGCTCCAACGACATATGCTGGTTTATGGCGCGACTACTTGATAATAGGGGATAGATGAATCAACACAACCAGGATATCGGAGTTTATCTCTTGACGCCGAAGTGTGGGATATGGATGCATCAGATGATGTGTTTCGAAGCAGACTTGATAGAGCACACCGCTAGACACTTAGCTATAAGCGTCCTTTCGTTTATTGAACCTGCTGGCCCTTTCCTACCCTCTCATATATTACTGTCCACGACCAACCGTACAGCTAGCAATGGTCGGCTTCGGCAGGGACCGAGATTACGTTCGGTGAGTCGAATCGATAAGATGAGGGACGCCTGATGAACCCAACTCGCCTCCAGTGAGACGACTGAGTGTAGGACAAGTTCGACGAATCCACCGACGAAAACCGAGTTGGCGCGTAGGTAGTTAATCGTTAAAAATTTCCTCAGCGACTACGGACCGGCAGGGATAAATGTCGAACACTAAGAAGAGCACGTCGGTATGCGTCGGAAGAATATGTGATAGTGTCTGTCTGCGCAGAGGGACAAAGTGATGGGAGCGCCTTGGGTCAACCCGCATTTGCGGGGGCGCAAGACTATTAGATTACACCCGAGCTATAGGATGCATGTGTGCTGCCAAGCACCAGGGATTATCCCTATTTTCTCCCCCGCGTGGCTTTCTGTGCCGTCAACCTGGAAAGGAACTTAGCCAGAGGATCCGCTAGCCCAGCAGCTCTGGAGAAGAGCTGGCTCAACCGGCGGGAGCGTCAGGGCATCGCATGTGCTTAACTTGATATGGTGCTTCAAGTGGGCAGTCTGCATTACGTGGTAAGAGCGGGCCCATTACTACTAGAATAAGACAGAGAGGATGTTCTGATCCATGTATCTAGGTAGGTATATCGACGCGCAATTATAACTCGCAGCAAGCTGAATGAGAAGAGGACGCGGCTATAAAGAGTGCCACTCTGCCTGGTCACCGATGCATGAAGTCGACAGCGGACACACCAACAAGCCAAACGGAAAGCAATCGTCATATTACACGACCTACCTACAAAATTAAGACACAAGCCGCGCAGAATCGCAATGTCGCCCACGCGAGAGCAGATCCTGGAGACTGCAAAGCTCTTCCTACAGTCTTTCAACGAATTCAGCGAAGTGGAAATCGTGCGCTACTGTAGTCCCAACTGCAGGATCCGCCTCCTCCCCGCGAGCCTGAAGCAGCCGGTACAGGGTCCGCCCTACCTATCAGCGATGGTGAAGATGATACAGGCCCAAGCCTCGGCATTCCGGCTCTCCATCATCGAGGGAGAGGAACCGGCCGTCGACGTCGTCACGCGCAAGGTGACGATGCACCTCGAGTCGTACTCGGAGATGAAAGCCGGCGTGTACCAGAACGAGTACATCTGGATCGTGACGGTCAGCGAAGACGGCAAGACGGTCGATGATCTGATCGAGTTCGCCGACAGCGCGTACACTGCCGAATGGCTGCCTAAGATTCTGGCCGCTGCCCAACCGGCACCGCAGGCTTAGGACGAGGAAGATTGGTTTGGAAGCGCGGGATCAGGACGGGTTAGGTGCTTAAGGATGCGTGGAAAGGGAGCCTGATATTATCTGGGGATTTTTCTTTTTGGCACACAGCAAGGCGGCACTCTCTACCTAGACTAGACACGCGAAGACATCACAGCTCCAACAACCCCCCGAGCGAACTCTACAGGGAATCAGCAGAACCGTCACATTAATTTCAGTGCGCCACAAGGAGCTTGTGTCCGTGGTTTCCAATCTGAAGAGTGTAGAACGGTTCCTTGCAGTGTTTTGATGTTTACTTATCATGATTCTGGCGGTCAACCTCGTCGTGGTTAAGGAGCAAGGCGTCTCCTACAATACAAATCTCCACTCACTTGATGATATGTCGACTATTAGTTCGTAGCGGACCGAAACCCGTACCAGCCGGGGGTGTTGATTCGCCGCCGAAGTCTGCAGGGGTCTCTCTAACCCTAGGAACCGACCTCTAGAGTGCCCAGGGGAACCGTCGAAAAGCGGCTTGCGTTCCTTAGTTCGGGTCGCTGCAGCCTCGGTCGGGGCTAGTCTGAGAAACAGCTAAATCGTCGAGGCCATATGCATGCCAGGCTGGCCATCTAGCGATGCGACATGACAGATACCTACACTGCTTGTCGAGGCGGTAAGGCAGGTAAGATGGTCAAGACATCGCAGTGAATTTCCGGCTCAGGCTCTATTACCAAGAGCATATGCGCCTTAGCCACGAACCTGCGAGAGAAACGAGGACACGTCTCAACGCATATTTGAGGACCTCAACTTTTTACATCGTCAACTTCCACCCAAGACAGACCCAGGATTGCCCCGCGTTGCACATGGGCCTGCCCCTCTCTTATCCCTTCTGCCAAGAGAAGGTACTCGAGTACGTGACGAGAATCGGATGCGTAGGTAGGCACTAGAGCCTGTCAAGGTGGACGAAGTGGAGGGCACATTAGAAGGCCGGTTAGTGTGTCCAGCGTCGCTATAACCGCGAGAAATCGGTTGGTCGTGGCACGTAGCAAGGAACAAGGATAGTCGGAGGGTTTTTTTGAGAGGGGCATATGGATGCGATATATCACTGGACGAGACTCTGCAATATATCTACCGAACCTGCCTCCCTACCAACATTAGTCCCTGTCATCTCTGCAGTTGGAACCAGAGTTACCGCGAAAGATAGGCGCTGTGCTGGTTCGAGACGAGATAGCGACGTGCCGTCGCGTGGTTATCCCCGCAGGCCTGGTAACGCTGGAGCTGCCAACAAGCTCGAAGTACACACACACCTTGCTCGTTGCCTGTTACCCCTTCCTCTCAACGTACGACGAGTCGCATCGCGAAAAACACACCACCCGCACGGACGCGTACCTGATATCGACACTCAGTTGAGCCTCACCGACATGTCGATACACCCAATACCTATTGTATTGAAGCCGCTGCCCAGGTGGCCCAGAAAACCACAACCACACCGACGGCTGAGATACCGGCCCGTACCTACATACGAACACGAAGCCCTAACCAGCATTGCGGCATCGATATGTTTTGCTGCTGGCCAGTTTGGAGTGGGTTGCTGAGAAGACCAACCAGATCTCGGTATCCATCGGATCCGATCGGTCGAGGAGGGCCTAGGAGATCGGTCCCGGGCCATTACGCGTATACGCATATGTTCATTCTGGCGAAAGCCACCGTACTCGACTTGTGTGAGACCCACTGGTTACCGCGACAGCGGAACCTCAGGAGATAGTAGCACCAAAGTGTCACCAGCTTGAACTCTTCAATTGGCAGTTTGGGGGAGGGTTTGCGGACCGCGTCTGACAAGAAACCCCAGCGCCTGGAGGGATCACTCCCGTTTAATACCAACCGTAAGTAGGTATGTATAATACCGTCGTCACCCGTACCTGTGCGTGCCCTCTAGGAGCGTGTCCATTAATCAAGCCGATCCAAATTTCGTAGCGCGACCATACCGCCGTTCTCCATGTCGTTCCCCCCCCCCCTCTCCTGTTCGGATCTTTGTGTCCACGGAGCACCGGGCACATAAAGTCATATCGAACGAGTTCACCAGATATGAACCACGAAGGCGGCAAACCGTCGATGCAATCCGCAATTCTCTAGACATATCCTGTCAATGATTCCTACAAATTGTTTTTCGTTCCATCAACCTTGATTGGTATTAGTATACCCAACGCGTAGAAGATGCGCCCCTCCAACCTCACTTTTAGGCAGCAGCTGTCTTCCCGGATCCCCGTCGCCTGCTTTCGGGGGTCGTGGCACGACTACTCCTGCGGAGCCTTCGAAGGCAGCCAACGTTGTCTCAGCTAGGAGTGAATAATACGGTATTACCTCCTACCCCCCACTGTTTCGGCGCTTGGACATGTCTTGGTCTGACCCAGCCACGATGCAAGTCGGGTTGGAATGCCTGGCTCTACATAGAACTGGGCACCACATGAGTCCCCGTCCCGGTTCGTCTCGGCAACGCATACTACTATACGTATAGTAGTAGGTAGAAGAATCGGTCTCATAAATAAGTCGATCGTCCCTAGGACCAGGCTCCGCCTCAATCCTAATTACCGCGATTAAGTACCTACCTGGCGGTGGCCAGGTTCGCGATATTGATGCCCCCGAAACAAGGAGGCACGGCTACGAATGGCCAAACGACCAGAATACATGGAACCGACAATGAGCATAAGGAATATCAAAAACGGAATGCTACGAAAGGCCTACTACCATGGACACCGCACTAGGTACCTCCTGGAGGGAGGTTTATCTATGAGTATGTACCTGCACCGAATGTAGGGCCAAGAATCGGGTGGTTCGAGCCACAGCGTGGCATATGCAGCCAAGATGAGAAGATGAGATCAATACAAGGTTAGTAACAAAGTATGTACAAGACACAGCAAAAATAACACCCTTTTTTTTTTTCTTCCCCTCCCCCTTCGGTCAACAACCCAACCTAGGGTTCATTCTCTCGAAGCATGCGGAGAAACCCCCCGGGTACCCAGACCCGCCCACCTCAGTTGACGACCTTGATGTTCTCAGAGAAGTTGGTCTCGAGGATGTTCATCTCCTTCAGCGAGGTGGCGCGCTTGCCGTCGGCGCCCATGCGGATGTTGGTGAGGGTGACGCCGCTGACCATGGCGGAGGCGTTGTAGCCCTGGAGGAAGGCGGGGCGGGAGCCGCGGGCGCGGGCGCGGACGTTCTTGACCCAGACGTCGCGGACGGGGCCGACGCCGCGGCCGGTGTTCTGGACGTAGACGGTCATCCAGGCGGCCTGGCCGTGGGCGTTGCCGTGGAGGCGCTCGACGTCCATGTTCTTGAAGGCGATGCGGCGCGCCGTCGCCGAGCCGAACTTGTGGTCGATGCCGAAGCCGACCGCGGCGTCGTACACCACCCCGTTCTGGAACGTGATCGCCTCCTGGTCCTCGTGCACGCCCTGCCCCAGCTTGTACCCGTACGTGTCCGACCACGCGACGCAGTCGTCGAAGAAGACGTCGCGCTGCGCCCGCGGCGCGTACGGGTACGGCACCGTCGTGCCCGTGTCCGCCGGCCACGTCTTGGTCGAGAAGCTGTCGTCCTTGCCGATCGCGATCGCCCGCCGCACCCGCACCTTGGTCGACTCGATCACGTCGATCCCGTCGTCCTGCGTCACGTCGAACCGGTTGAGGATCTTGATGTTCGTGATCGTCGCCTCCGTCACCTGGATCGGCGTCACCGCCCAGAACGAGCTGTCCCGCACCAGCACCCCGTCGCACCGGAAGTTGGTCGTCCCCGCCGGCACCAGCAGGTCCGCCATGTACTTGTTCTCGCGCGTCGCCCGCCCGTTGCCGTCGATCGTCCCGCGCCCGTACACCTTGATGTCGAACGAGTCGAACTCCGTCTGGATCCACCACGTGCCCGGGTGCAGGTCCGACTTCTTGAACAGGGTCTTGTAGTCCGCCGGATTTCCCGTGAAGCGCAGCACCGACCCGCCCGCGAGATACAGCGACGTGCGGTTGCGCAGGAGGAGGTTCCCCATGCTGTAGAGGCCCGGCGGGACGTAGACGACGCTGCCCGGCGTCTTCGCCGCCGCGTCCATGGCCGCCTGGATACCCTTGGTGACCGTGGCCCCGGTGGCGTCGGCGCCGAAGTTGAGCACGTTGAAGACGTTCTTCCCCGACGGGCTAGGCACGTCTTTCTCCAGGGGGTCGGCCAATATGACGAATTCCTTCTTGTCGTTGATCTTGACGATGAGGTAATGCGCCTTCTTGACCGAGAACACGAGCTCGTTGCCCTGGGCTTTCGCGCTGATGGGCAGCTTCTGCGGGGTGATTCTGAAGGAGGTAATGGGCTTCTTGTCGAGCGTGCGGATCCGGAATTCCGTGGGCTTGCCCTCCTCCATCGAGAGTTGGACGTAGTCGTAGCGCGCGTAGCTGACCGTGTACATGTCGGTGCCGTCTACCTTCAAACCGAAGTGCGCCGACTTCTGGTAAATGGACGGACGTGGATACCTCACAACCTTGCCGCACACCGTGGCTATCATAAGTGATGCCACGGCGGCAACGGTCTTGAGAAGCATGTTTGATGTTAGTGGCTGATACTCAAAAACGAAAAGTCGTTTCTCAGTAGTTCCAAAGTGTTCTAGTCCCCGAGTCGAAGCCATTCCGTCCATGTCGATCGTTTTATATCTCTCTCGTGGCGCATCTTGATGCCTTGTTTTAGCTGACCTTGGCGAGATCGCCGTCCCCACTCGCAGCAGCGGCACGGTCGGCTCGAGGAGAGGATTTAAGGATCTCATCCCTAGAGTCTTGGGCTAGGCTACAGGATCTCGTAGGGATTCGGACTGAGATGAGCCCCCCGCGCTGGACGCTACTGAATAAGAATCTGCGTTGCTAAAATAAGCCACAGAATGAATGAACTAGAACAAAATAGTTGAAAGAACAAGGCAGCCACTGAAACACGCTGTCGTTTAACTGCGGAGACATTTCAGGTAGATAAGGCGTCTGATATTTTCGACGATTCTGTTGATATTCGAGTGGTCGCAGTCGTTCGCAACGTGACCTTCATACGATGCATCGACCCTTCGGCTCTAGGCATATCCAGACGTTGGGATCCTGGTGCCTCTGTGAACTGCGGTCGTAGCCATCTGTTTGTGCTCGCCGCTCTTTAGAGGGAACGAGCGTTTGACGGACGGGTCACTACTGGAGATCTATCTAGCGAAGCTAGTTTTCCTAAACATGGCGGATTTACAAGTCTCGTGTCTATCAATGAGACTAGACTTCTAGAGATAGAGCCGACGAGAAAGCGGCGGCACAAGATCCCCCACAGATATGAAAATCCCTTCATAATATGATAACGAAAAAAGCTTTACGACATCTAGAATCATACCCTGAGATCACGCACCAACGTGCCATCAACTTGAGGCCCATCAATTTTTCGCTGCGAAGAGCGAGCAGCTGGTTTATGCTGTCCGCGTGCAGCATGGCGACCCGGAAAACCCTCCAAGCAGCGTATGCGCCGGACACGGGCTTGAGTAACGGAGCTGGACGGGTAGATAGATGCTGCGTAATAGCACACCTTACCCACCCTCTGGAGTTCGGCAGAAGCCAGCGCGCCGACGGCATCAAATAATAAAATCAGAGATATACCATCGCGGCATCTAGTGTAATATTTCATCAGATTCTGCCGTCTGGAGAGTATCATTCGATCAGAAACGCGTACTTGGATTTATACTACGACGCGATGACAGGCATTCGCGTGAAGCTGTTCTGGGAAAGGATTTGATGAACAAGGGGTTATTACCTAGGGTGCATTGCTATGCTAGGCTTAAGGCCATTGATGGCGAGGCTTAGCTTGCCCCTCCTGACTAGCCTTTTGGGCTATCATGTCCGCTAAGGGCGCTATAACACTCACTAATACCGCCCACTAATTCACTAATCTTCTAAGGAATAACTGCTTTTGCGGCATTGCCCAGGCGTTCGACACCACCACCCACCACCAGTACCACTCCCGAGTGTATATATATACACGGCTACCGGTTGTCTTTTGACAGAAACGGCCACCTAAGTTATGGTTGGAATATCTAAAGCAAGTGTCGCTTTTATCGCGATATATCTTCTATTTATCTCGCAGCTTGATTGAACAGTGCGTACCACCGTATTACTCCACTACGGAGGCTAGTATTCCCACATGCTGGGTTATCCGATAATAGGTACTAGCACATCCCGATATGGAACTCCCTACGAAACAAGTCTTGAATTCGTTGGATGCTTGTGATTGAGTTGGGCCGTATCGATGGCGGGATGATCGTTGCCTTGGACTGAAACAGCGGTGAAGTCGGTCGTGCGCTGCGTCACCAAGTTGTCGTCATGGGAATGTGACTGCGATCCCGGGTTCGAAGGAGAATCGTAGTCGACACTCCTCGCAGATTCCAACGTGTGCAAACGGTAAGATCCCAATGGTTCGATATCCTGGTTGTAATATCGAAAGTATGGATTGTCGTAACCCGCACCCGTTCTCTTGCCGGCCTGTACTCTATCCTGTCTCGAGGAGCCCCGGTGATTGCTCCAGAGACCTATTATACGAAGACGGAGGAGACCGAACATTTTCGGCACGGAGAGTGCGCAGAGAATGATGATCCCGCAGACCATCTCGGCAACAACCAATATCCCCAAGGAACTAAAGGTATATAGAAGATCCGTCGAGGTGTACAACTGGACAGATAGAACCAGCCTGGCGACAACTGAAGCGATAGCCCTAATGTCGTGCTTGCTATCAGCGTATGCACCAGAAAGCGAGTAGGGGCTGGGGTAGATAGCTCACAATACGCCTACCATAAACATGCTAGCCACACCTAGCTTCTTTCTCGTGGGCATTTGTAGCCCCCATATGGCTCTTTGAGGGAGAAGAAGAATGCATACGTCGATGACGAGGAAGACCACGGTAGAGATAACATAGATCGATCGGTTGTCGAAGCAGGACCCGGGTATAAATGGGTTCCAGTTCTTCTCGTAAGGCTGGCAGGACACATTGTACACGACAAGAGCCGTAATGTGAAAGACAAGATGCAACGATAGAACACCCAGGGTTATCCAGTAGAATTTATTGCGAGCACCGGTCGGGTTGAAAATGCGTAGCCATTCGAGGATAATAGCAAGCTTGATGGTCAGCGTCGAGAGAGCAAATAGGTCTGATCCAATGATGAAGTTCTGCCCAGGACGGTCAGTTTCGATCCTCTACACGTGTAGTATATAGTAATAAGGCCTACCCGAGATAGGTACATCATGTCCCTCGCGCTGACATCCCACTGATGGAGTAGATAGCCAACCTTGTTGGTGGAATCGAGGACGAAGTAGCTATATGCCACATAGCTAGCCTGGACGGATTATCAGTACGGTTTATTACATACCGCAGCCGGCGACGGCATTCTTTTCGCGGGTTGATTTACGAATGAAATCATGAGCAAAACTAGCGACATGCAAATCATCAGCTTCTTATCGCATCGCGATGGCCGCCACGGCTTCGTGTCTAGAGAATGACCCACAATCATTCAATCCAAATTTCCTCGAGTTTGTCCAGAGGTCAGCCAGGCGAAACAGGACCAGGACCAAACATATGGCGAGAGCTACGCCGACTACCACACGGGTGAGGGTGTCGCCATTCGGAGGGTTGTCGAGGTTGGATTCGACACCGGGAGGCGGGGGGATGCTAGGCTGGTCAAGGATATTAGCCTGCTCTGCCGGAGAGAGGAATGAGAGGTCGGCTTGCGACATGTTAGGAGCCAGCGGTTGCTAATACACCATGCGGAGCTAGACTCATAAAACACGGCCGGAGACGGGAAAGAAGCATTGCGCTGTCAAATAGATATTATGCGCGCGAGTAGAGCGAGTAGGGCACGGCGGTTCCTCCGGCGACGCAGCAGATAGCGCAACCTACACGAGAACGATTGCTGACCACCCAATAGCGCGAGATAGACGGCACACACACTCCGTGTAGGCGTGTTGGCCCTTATTCTCGCACTGAGTCCGCTCGAGTTGTGGCGGGGAGTAGTAGTCAGTTGGGCGGGTAGGACTCCTCGGCCTTTTATATCGGCCCCATTGGACCTAGATAGCCCGTAAAGTGACGAGCGGCCCAGCCCTTGTACTAGTATAGCTGGGAGGGTATGAGAGCCGAGCCGAACAGGCCCGAATGACAGTCTTGGGTGGCGAGAGTCTTGCTGACGTAGCGGCTTACCGATGCCAACTGAGAACGGCCCTCTGGTGTAGGTTGTAAGTACGCCCGACGAACGACAGCTACGGGTAAGCACCATGGCCTGAGGCATATCCATCCATAAGTCGGCGATTCCCGTTTGTGTGGTGGCTGTGTAGCCACATATTGAGACACTGGCTCACCACATCTCCCAATAAGACGTCGGTCGCGGTCGGAGCGAGACAGTCATGCTCCCGTTTAACTGTAAAGTACCTTTCTAACGCGTTAGGCAGATACTGCATCTTCCAGTATATGTCTTGGTGCATATGGCCTTCTCTATACGTGCACTCATAGATAACATCACCGCCGCAGGATCTCGTCCTATTAACCCGTACAACATCGGGGACAGATAGGACAGCGCGTTGCGGGTCAGGCGGGTAACGCCAACCCCCAACCGCGAGACGAAGGCGTGCGGACTGTTATTGGACAGTATAACTGTAAATCCGGTGGCCAAGTCATTTGGCCTCCAAGTCCGCTGTCCACCTGCCCATCGCCTCAGGATGTGAGGCTGGTATGATAACCCCCAACAGCTTCTTTACGAATCTCGATGTTGCTAGACTCGTCGCGCCGTAGCTCCTGCGTGAAGTATGAGGTCACCAAAAGTCCGCCTGACCACCTCTCTCAGTGGCGTGCGTGCTTCCTCTCCACGTTGTGCCAACACCGTTCCACTGTCTTTGCCTGTGTCCCCTATCATCTGTTTTGACACTCCACTCGACCACCCCCGTAGTTGGCGGTAGCGCACCGGGAAAGGTGACGCCGCCCCTATAAATGCTAGCAAGTTCCCTGTCGTGTAGAAAAATAGATATGTAGCTATTAATAAATGGAGAAGCATGACAATTTATGTTTTCCTACGGCCCTGTCTTATATCGTAAGGGGAGCGCGCTAGTGAGCCTCTTAGCCCTCGATGCCATTCTCCCATTATTATTTCGGCCCGAGAGGGAGACTCTAAATTGCACTGGAGAAATGTCCTTTCTAATTGTGTTTATTTAGGTAGTAGCTATGATACAATAAAAACAGGTCTATGATAATCAAAACAGAGGCTGCTTATTGCTAAGAGCCTGAATCATTCGCCGAGTAATACAAATCAGTAGTAGTGATACTACCACAGAAACGAACAGTTGTACAATCGATTCCGGCAGTCTAAACACTCCACCCCTACTTCCACTCCCTTCGTCGCCTTTCCATGACCGGATGCCTTTGCTAATTCCAACCGCTCATCTTAAGCGGGATGGCGTGGTAGGCGTTGAAAAAGCCGTGGGGGTCATAGCGCTGCTTGAGCCCAGTCAACCGCTCGTGGCGCCACTTGTCGTATCCGTAACGGGCGGAGAGCGACTCGTCGCCGTTCGCATAGTTCATGTAGATGTAAAGCCTATCGCTGCCGGACACCTCAGGCTTAGCGAGGGTGTCTCGAGCCGCGGTGGCCCAGGCATTGATGGCCTCGGTCTCGTCGTCACCGTCCCAGGTCATGGACATGACGCTGGAGAGGATATAGCGGCCACGGAGAGGGAAGGCGGTAGCCGCGTCGGGGACGGCGTCGACGGTCTGGGGGTTGGCGGCCTCGAATAGCAGCACGGAGCCGTTGGCAGCCGGGTGCTCCCGGACGAAGGACCCGAACGACGCGTACAGGTCCACCATCGCGCCGATGTCGAAAAACTCGCGCGCCGTCACCGGGTGGATGTCCTGGTTGTGCCCGCGCTGGCAGATGATGTCGCTAGACCCCCGCGTGGGCACCTCCGCGAAGGTTATGTACGACTCGTCCAGCGACACGCGCGTGATGGGGTGCGTGGCGTTTCCTGTGGTCGACGCGAAGTTGGCAGACAGGGCGCGGCCGTTCTGCTCGTTGTGCGCGTAGACGACGTTCATGTTGATGAGGGGCTGCGCCGCGGAAGAAGCGGTTAGTCCTGTGCTTTGAGAAACAAACGCCGCCCGGAGGTTGGAATGACGCTTCTCGTGAGGCCGAGGGTGGATTCTACTTACACTCATAGATTGGGCGTCGTATAGGTAAGACAGCGCAAGGGACGCGGCCGCGTCTAAGCCTTCCTCGATGAGGCCCTTGTAAACGTTGAGCACGCCCTCGAGCGAGTCGCTGGTGAATACCATGTCGGCATAGTAGTGGCGATTGTCTTGTCCAGGATACGTCCTATACGTAGACTCGGTGACGACACCGAAGTTATGGCCGGCCCCGCGCAGCCCCCAGAATAAGTCCGAGTTGACTTTTTCTGAGGCCTCAATGATGGTGCCGTTCCACAGAGCAATTCTGGCATGCTCCAGGGAGTCGATCATCAGTCCGTGCAGGCCTTGGAGTCGGCCTAACCCACCACCTAACATGGCACCGGTAGCACCAACACAGGGGTAGGATCCAACAGCTGGGAAGCCTATGGTTAGTATTATATATGAAAGAGAGAAACGAATGCGCTTTGACTTACTAACTTCTCTGCCCGCATTATACAAGGCAGTTACAACGTCGAGCATCCTGGCACCACCTCCAACAGTGACGGTATTGTCGGGATGGACAGTGACGTTTCGAAAGTTCTCCATGTTAACCTGGACAACATCCTGGTCCACTCCGAGCGTAGTGCTGTAACCATGGCCGCCTCCTTTTGCCAGATACGTCATCTTTCTTCTCGCTAGGTACGCTATCTGATCGGATAAACAAGTCTCGTAAGTATTGTATCCACAAGAGTAACCCGGAGAAGATAGGGGTGGGTACGAACGCCTTGAGACAGCTCTTCTTCAGAGTTGGGCAAGAATGCGAGAGAGAAAGTGGGCGCTTCGTAGGCCGACCATCGAGTCACATACTGATCCCAGTCCGGCCATGAAGGAGTGTAGAAGGATAGATTCCCTGGGATGGGACCCGCCCCTGAAGGGGCCGAGGAAACGGTTGCAGCAAGAGCCGCCAGCACCGGGGCAGTCCTCAGAAAATGCATCATGTGGGATAAGCTGTAATCGATCTGGTGAGTTGGTACGGTCCAAATATTTCGTTGACGTGCCTTCTGAACCCGATGTCGTTCAAGAGGGATACTCTGTGCGAAGGCGCGTCTACTCTGTTATATGATATTCTTCGGTGCCCCTTTTAAACGAGTGGTTCGACTTTATTATGTAGTTTATATGAAACATTCTACCAACGTGCTACTTTGTCTCACTAGGGGGCCCCCTCCTGCCTCTTCTATGTGACCGTACGAACCAGACCTTGTGATGCTGCGGTCAAGTGACTCGCCTGCCTAGTAAGTCGGCGGGGCGCTTGCAACGGCGCTTCCGTGGCATAGAACGGCTACGTAGGACCCCTGGGATACCAGGCTTACTGCGAAGTTGAAGGTCAGACTATATTCAGGGTTCGTTGCCACTGCTGTGCCTCAGCCACGAATAATACGATATTATATTCCATCGTATGCGATGGCAAGTCTGCATGTGATCAATATTCTCAAACAGATAGTCGATCCATCGGCCTCCAGGCTGATCTACATTAAATACAGACCTTATCCAAAGCCACAATACCCACAGGTGGTTTTATTCATACTGTTTTATCAGACCGTATCGCGACATAACAGTAGTGAGCAACTTCACGGCCACAGCCATTTTTTTCAAGTATATCCCCATACTCTGTAATAAGAGCTAGGGTTTTAATAAAAGAACGATAGATCTAAGTTGAATATTAATGACTCACATCAGCGCTAGCAATCGCAACTTCAAGGGGCGCATGGGGTCGCGCGACGCAGAGGCATACCTCGCGAGTCCCGAGGTTGTGGCTGCCAGCGCTCTCAGCGGCGTTATCACCGGCCCGGGCATCTACAAGGCGCCTGAAGATTGGTCCGGCGTGGACGCAGGGTACGGCACCGGCCTAGCACGTACCACTGAGAACGAGCTTTCTGGACTCGTACAGCAGCTCGACTCGCTGATCGATAGAATAGAGTCTGCCGCGGGAGGACTCGAGGCTTGGGTCAAGGCCGAGCTTGCTAAGACGACATGATCGCTGGAAACCTGGCGTGAGAGAACAGTGTTCAGAACACCTACTCGCGCTAAATCTACGGAGTTTATTTTACAAGAACTGACGATTGAGACTTCGGTTCCAGGAGGAGAGTAGAGCTGTCGGCTTCCCTGCCTACCTAGGCTCCATAACATGAACAATGGAGGCAGTGCGAGGATATCTAGCTGAATCAAATCAGTACCAGGTCGTAGGCAAGGCCATCTTTGGACTTTCTGGTCCCCGTACATAATAGCTGGCAGATTGGAATGGAGATGCGACGGCAATGGCCAGCCACCACATGGCGACGCAGTTCGTGTCATTGTCTTCACCACCACGGAATTCGTCTGAAAAACGTATACACCATACTGAAATGAACAAGGCAAGCCTGCAAGGAGATCACGGTTGTCTGTTGTCCTGACGTGTAGTTCCTGTTCCTTCTCGATTATCTATCCCATCCTACATTTGATAATGCTACGTATGCTAGCTCACCACTAGGTAATGGAGGTGTACTGTCATTCTTTAACTATCAGCTGTCATCGACAAGAAATATCTACGCTTACGAACACCGCCACAAAGGTTGTTATTCGCGTACCGTAATGGAATTTACACTTAGCCACAGCCAGATGACTGTCACGGTGTGAGACGTCGTGGGCCGCTTCAGGCGTCCCAACAACGAAGTCACCAACATTACGCACATAGCCAAGATAGGGAAGAGAGGCATAGGATCCCTGAATTCGAGGACAAAAGAGGCTCGAAATCATTTCCGGCCTGTCCGCGAGCCTACAGGCGGCGGAATACTGGCGGGTAGGGTATAGCAAGCCCCTTTTAGGCTCATGCCATCGCTATCCTCCACGGACGGCGGCGGCCTCAGCAGGCGGTGCCTAGGGGATAGGTCGCACAGGTAGCATGGGCCAGGAGGCTACGCGCTCAAGCTGGGTTCCTGGCAGACGGCGATGCCTCAGCGCGTCCAGCCGACTAAAAATACCCGTCAGCAACACGGGCTAGGAAGGATTACGTAGGTGGTTCGATGCCAACAGCTGACGGAGAGAAAACGCCCGCCTATGGCTCCCAGGGCATGTAACCCGCCCACGTGGTCGATCATGGATTAACGATTCACACACTCAGGGGATGCCGTGGTGCAGCCAGCCAGATGCTCTCTGCCCCTGCTGTGCCTCACCATAGCTGTTCTAATGCTTCAGCCTGCTAGCTTCAGCCTGCTACGCCTCTAGCAAGGAGGCAGCTGATCGAGGACAGGGCGTGCCTAATCGGCGCGAGCTGGCATTAATCCTGTCGGAGCTGCGCACCTCTCCCCCGCCTCTCCCTCCTTATCGGGGACTCAGGACTTTCTTACGCGGCCCCCCTCCAGTACGGCTAGCGCTCGGCCACGTCGTAAGATGGGACGGCGGCCCGCTATCGCGAGGCCGCCGAGCAACTCCGAATTCCGTCCTAAGCCAACGTTCAGGTTCTCAGCCACGCTATTTTGGAGCCTAGAGGTATTCCACCCTTGTCTTAGGGCTTAGAATACGTGTTAGCCCCCGCGCTTAGTATATCCCACCGTTACACAGAGATTCGTATCCCTTACTCTTGTATCCCACCTGCGAATGACTCTCCAAGAGCTACTTTGTGCTCGGTCTTCCCTACTACCCGCTGATTTTCTCACTCGCCTGTGCCTTGGCGTCTAATCGCGGACCTCCTCGGCCGATGTTCAGCGGAGCGGGTAACCGGCACTTAGGACATCGGACCCGGCCAAAGACCGAAACTGAACGAGTAAGAGTTCGGATAAGCTGGTCCAGTCCACTCAACCCACTGCCGTGTTGCGTGGAATCCTCAGGCGATATAATGCGTGGCAGTGCATGGGGGAAGGGAGAGAGAAGAAGTGCTGTCCAGTTGTCAGTTGGACGCGTGCGGAAGGAGATAAAAGCAGAAGTACACAGTAAGAAACGAAGAGTAGCGATGATCAGAACCGCGCCAAGATATGGATATACTACACACACGGAGGGGGTGGATTCAGAGGCTTATGGTGCTGATCCACAAATAGGGCTGTGGCGGATCTGTTACGGGGTGTGTGCCAAGAGCGACAAGGTCAGGGGGTTGAGGGTCCTACACCCACTTCTTCACGGTCGTTTCTCCATCATTACCGATAGATCACATAGGAGCTGAATTGGACGGTTGTGTCTTGGTTACTTATTTCGTCCTGCTTCCTGCTTGTTTCCCTTCACAATTCTTTCCAGGGTTCCACCTAATAGCTGGCCACAACCAGTTACAGCTGTTGCAACTACTAAATACGCTGTTATCACGTAGGAATCCTACCTTATATTAAGCCTGCATAGCCTATTCGGGAGATGTAGCCGTCTACATTTTCACCTGACAGCCGTGTAGTTTCTGCCTATCTAGGTGAAGACTTCTTCGCGCGGGCGGCTAAACACTAAGTTGTGAAGACAGCTGATGCTGCGTCCCCCGCCAGCGGGATTCGGAAGAAGGTGCCCGGCGATGTTTCTATTGCGCAGGTCCTCTACCGAGCCTCCCGCCACTTAGTAGTAGTAAGAGTTATGATTCTTTGATTTCAACGCTGTACAATATCTTAGAACCTCTAGTGGGCTATACGTGACCTGTTAGGCTAGGGTACAGTAACGGAACAGACGTTCCAACCCATCTACCAACTCGTAATGCCGGATCTCGACTAGAAGTTTATAATGACGTACACTATTACCACCACCACATGGTCATCTTGGGCCTCTGGTTTGGCTATGTGGCGTCGGGCGGCGGCCTAATATTTCTCGAACGTTTATGGGATGACCTTCGTGCGCTCTACTACTTCAAGCCGATATTTCTCGTAGCTCTCATTCAAGACTAGGCGGCTAGACGAAGCATCAAATATTCGCAAACGAACACCTTAAAAACGACCTTGGAATACGTTGTTGGTCTACCTATATAGAAAATTCGGTCTACCCCAAGCTCAGCCTCTTGGGCCGATGCTAGGGAGAAGGATCTAGTAAAATAATCTATTGCCGGATGATGAAGCCGTGCTTCTTTGTCGACGGTGTTCCTACTGCTATACCCAGGCATACATGGCAGGGACATAGATAGGGATGACGACGGTGGTGGCAGTGGTGGTGGCGAGGGGCCTAGCGGTCCAACTGGATCAGCTCTGGTGGGGTCAGCCGCTGCCCAGAGCGCCTTGAACCGGTCACATCCCTCACATGAATCTAGATCGCCATTACCGGAACGCAGAAGCATGAGAAAAGGGCACAATATCCGCTCTACGGGACCCTGGGATGATATAATTCATAGTAAGGGACGAAGGGCAAATGTAGTGCTGATCATTTCATTCTTCATCAATGCACAGCACATACGGCCATAATATGTGACGCGTCAGTACTATTTATCTAAAATAAAACTCATATTTTTACAAAGACCATTTCCTTCTTTCCACCACTCTATAGGGTTCCTGGGATGGTTGGTACGGTCTATGATAAATTTGAAAACGGCTTTTGCGATGGCAGTCCCGATCTGTTCATCTTGGCGAACACGCTAAGGCTGGGGGAACATTCAAGTATGCAGGCTGCTAACCCCTGGTGATGGGGTTGTAGTGATTGAATCGGCCGTGCGGATCGTACTTGGCCTTAAGCGAGCGAAGCTTCTCCAGCCGCCAAGGCTCGTAACCGTAGACGGATTCGATGGGTTCATCGCCCCAGGCATAGTTGACGTATGTCGTGGGGAGGCGCCCGGGCTGGCCTTGGTTCCACAGGTCCCGGTGCTGAACCCTCCATTCGAGGGCGAACTCGTCCAACGAAGCATCGGGCGGGTAGGCGATCGTGATGAAGCTAGAGTAACACCCGGTATTAGTAGACATTTTACAAGTGGATGGGGGACCATGAAACCCACCCCAAATGGTTGTAAGCATCGCGCCAAGGGAATCCTGAGGTTCTAGCGTCAACTGCCCTAACACCCTCCGTGGAGTAGCCTTCCATAGTGACAGAGGATCTATTCATCGCCGGCTGCTCTTGGATCTTTTGGTTGAAAAGATCGTAGACCTGTCGCTGGGTCGTGACATTCCAAGTGAAAGTGCCAACCTGGGCAACCATGTGGTCGTAACCAGGGCTGCAGACGAAATCGTCGAGGCCACTTCCCGTGCGCCCGGGGATTTCCGGGTACGGAACGTTACCGTCCTCGACGCTGACAGCCTCGATGTTGTCAAAAGGCGTCAGGTATTTCTGAGCATCTTCCTGAGAGCCGGAGTATGCAAAGGACCACCAAATAACGGCCTACGTAATTCACAGTCGTTAGCAAGCGGCATATACATAATTGCAGAAATTGCGAGTGCTCATTGAAGAGTCATCTCCACGTACCTCAGTGCTGCTGACGCTGTAATTCATCGTGTACACACCAACTTCGTAGGCCATGTCGACAGGCTCGGTACCGTTGTTGTGGAATCTGTTAATTTCCTCGAATACCGTCTCGAGCTTATCCTGTGTCCAGACGTAGTTTCTATAGTACCATGTATCCACAAGCCTGGGATATATGTTGAGTTCAAAGCTCGTCACGATACCGAAGTTGTGCCCGGCACCTTTCATAGCCCATAGTAGATCGGGGTGGGACTTCTCGGAGACCGTGATGGCAGTCCCGTCCGCCAAGACGACATGCAGAGTCACCAGGTTATCGCTAATCAAGCCGTAGCGGCCTTGGTAGCGGCCATGACCGCCGCCAAGCCCAGGGCCCATCATGCCCACACAGGAGCAGCTTCCAGTGGCTAAGTTATGAATGTTAACAGCTGCCGCGTAAACAGAAAGCGGGTATTTTCAAGGGGCATCCTTACTGGCAACATAGCCCTGTTCAAAAAGCTCGTCTATGACCTGCTGGTCATAGGTTCCGCCCTGAAACCACGCTGTCTTCCCGCCTTTGTTGATGGTGATATCCCTGAGGAGATCCATGCTGATCTGAATTCCCGAGAAGTTCCCATTGAAGCCAGAGAGGGAATGTCCACGGTTGACAGTGAGAAAATCCAAGCTGTTTTTGTTGGCGTATTTGACCTGGTAGCCATTAGTATTTTGAATATCATAACCGAGGAGCCTGCATAGACTCAAGGGTTTCCTCCGACTCACGATTTTGGGAATGTCGTCTTCGCGCGCGGGCTCCACAACCATAGAGATATGAGGTCGGTTATACTCCTGGTATCTCGTCGTAGCTTCAACCCAGCGAGCATCGTCGGGCCCAAAGATGCTGGAATTCCTCGAGAGCTGCGGACCAAGTTCACGCGCTACAATCTCCGGAGTCAAGTTGGCACGCGTATAGGAGCAGTGGCCATTCAAGCAAGGAAATGGCGACGCAGTCACTAGCGACTGGAGAAGAGTAAGGCTGAGAGCCGCGAGGCTAAAGAGTCGAACCATCTTGTGAATACACTTGTGAGATTCAAGGCAGCAATCCTTAATGAGTTGCTAGCTATGGTGATATCAAATAGCGAAAGAGGTTATATATAATAATCGCAGACGTATTATCCCTCCTACGAACACTGCCGGGCTTGGCCGACGCTTTTCGTATACGGCTATTCGCGTATGGCGGCTGATGGTGAGATTACTCGAGCTATGGATGAGCCTTGCCGCCCACTTCTTCTTCGCCGAAAACCCGTACGAGGAATTACTAGAGGGCTTAAAGAGACACCGAGCTTTCGTGTTGGCTACTGAGATTGGCTCGGAATGACTCTACTTACGCAGAGGCGTTTGTGGTAACCAACATACGATGCTTGACTTACGAACGGCATCAACACTACCGTAATGCCTGCATGAACCCTCGTCCACGAGTTCGAATATGGTGTAAAACGAGACCCTGCTGGGCTTAAGTGGCGTCGTGGCTCAGAGCTATGAATATACTAGTCCTGAATCAGATCCTATGCCTGTCTCCCACCTTCCTCTTCCGAGAGGCTTGATATTTGCCTACGAGCCCCTGTCATATCTACCTGTAGGATTGCCGGAGGGGTGGGCGCTCTAGCACCCTGCCGCCGACGTAAGACGAGCAGGCTCCTGAGCAGCCAGGTAGCGGACCACGTGCGCCAAGTAAGCGGCCCAGTGATTTGGGGTCTGGCAGGATGTGGGAGCGATGGAAAGGGACCCGTTCGTTGAAATCCGCTGGGGTTATTGCCTCCTCGGCTGCTCCGGGATAGGGCTATATCTCAGATTCTAGTTACGCGGCCATGTAGCGACATATGACCCTTCACCCGCATGAGGGTGGCTGATATATGTCATCGATGTCAGATATCATTGTCATCGCCCCATTGGTCCGTCTGTACCGGTTGCGCGGAACTGGGGTCAACTTGGCACATGAGCATTATGCAAGGGCTTTGGATGTTCCTGCAGAAGCCACCCGAAATGTACTCCATGGCCGTGTCCTGGATACTCCCTTATGTCCTTTGTCTTGGCAGATATTCACACCCCTCATGCATAAGCTGGTCTGGAACGAGACAACGCTACATAGTACCTACATGTAGCTGGACGACAGGGCGTAAGGCGCTCCTGTGGGCCACAAGGTGATAATCCTTGTTGAGGAGACGAATAATAGCCACTGACAGCTAGGTTCAGCCCTTCAGCTCCCAGGGGTTTTAGACCCAGTACTTACCTCACCACGCAGCCTCGCATAGATCATTGTCTAAAGACGAACAGGATAGCCCGACAGATAAGCAGTATACATACCCGTCAAAAACTCCCGACGGCCCCTGTAAAATGTAGTTTGTAAATGGAGGCCTGCCAAACTGGCTCGTCTTGTTGTTGCAGTAATTGGATGCCGCGTTCGTCATAAAAGCAGCTGGAAGCGCCACGTGTGGGGTAGGACCGGACGTCTGAGACTAATATTCGCTCTTCATCCTGGCATCAATTTGTCGAAGAGGATGTAGTTAGTCTACGCCACGTACCAACTGAGGCCTCTTCTCGGTATGACAGACAGGGTATGTACAAGCTAAGTTAGTTTCCGAGCTGCTAGGTGCGGTCTCAAGGCATGGAGACACGACACCATCGGCTGTATTGAAGACGCCTCGGATTTCTTCACTGCTGGCGTAGAGTCGCCCTCATTGAAAATTTCATTGTGCGGCGCAGGACTGGTTAGAATCCGACAGCAGTTGGTGGGCCTTTCGAAGGCCACCGCCGCTGTGAAATTCGTGACTGTTCGGTCAAATGACTCTGATGGACATGGCGTGTTATCGCCGTTCGTCACTTGACTCCTTTCCCCGGGGCGTTTAGGCCCAGGGACTACGACTTTGTGGTGGCTGACTTCATACGGATGCAGTTACACAGAGACGACTGTTCACAGACCGGGCAGTACCATCAGATGGAATCCGCAGAGGCGAGGATACGATAGCATAGAATAGTATCTTATGTCAGAAAATCCTATGACCGGGACGGTGCTGCGCCAAGCAACGACATTCGAGAAATAGCCCGAGCGCCAACATGCGGCGTAGCCAAAATTCCTTCGAAAGCCATTGGTAATATTAGCCTGCTGAGATTGGTTGATATGATAACATACCTAATACCATCTCCAGGGCAGCCATGTGCGCATCAAGCTACCGGCAGCTTCGGACAATATCGTTCATCGCCATCCAATGCCATATCCTTGTCGGATAATACTGCTCTTGAGTGCTTTCCCGGGGATAGCAGATCGCCAGAATAGCTTCGCATAGGAATCCTGCATGAGTCTTTGCCGTAGATATGTGAAGAGGTTAGTTATGGGAGACCTGAATCCGCCAACGAAGTAAGCCCCATGCCACATTCGTAACGACGAATTTAGACACCTTCGGATATAGATTCTCAGCGACCGCCGAGTCGACAATGGGAGGACTCTTTCCTCCCTGCGCCCACTACACCTTGGCTTCACATTGCGCAATTCGCCCGCTGGTTGCTGATGCGCTGCCATCAAGAGGCCTCGCGTCAGCCCCAAAGGCCGAGTAGAGGCCCGAGGACCGATGACTTCGAAGTGAGATACCCATTCATCATGACAAGGAGAGAGTGAACATTCGATCACTGCTAGAATTACCTACTCCGTCTAGGAAGTGAGGCTTATGCACTATCAGGCGATGCTAGGGTCACCACTTACTGCCAACTTACCCACTTACAAAGGCGACGAAGGTGAGCTTCCAACGTCCTTTCTCGCCTATATAAGTATACCATCCCCACTCTCCTTGGCGATTTCACTTCCCACCACGCCAGCTCACCCTTCACATCATCAAGGAAAGTCTCTTCAAGATGCGCTTCCTTAACAGTGTTGCTTTCGCTAGCATCGGGCTCGCCAGTGGCGGCTTTGCCGCCGCTGTCCGTTTGCGTACCGATATACAATCCGTTTTCAACGACAGCAGCATCGACTGGTCTTCTGGAACCACGTTGTCTTTCCCAGGGGACGCCAGTTTTGAAAATGTAACCGAGAGATGGGCTGTCTTCAGACCACCAACGTACGCCGCTGCGGTGAGCCCGGAAACCGAGGCCGACGTGGTCGAAGCAGTAAGTTTGCCAAAGACAAAATGGGCGGACGTGTCCTAAATGATTCCTAGGTCAAATTAGCGACGGCATACAAAATCCCACTCCTTGCTACTGGGGGTCGCCACGGCTATGGAACGACCTTAGGAAACCTTCACAGTGGTCTCGCCATCGATCTCTCTCGACTCGACGGTGTTTCCGTTGACAAGTCTTCCGACCTTCTGACCGTCGGCGGAGGTGTCCGCTTTAGGGACATCGTTGACATTGTATACAATGCTGGCTATCAAATACGTAAGAACCTGCTAAAACACATCTTGCTTCGTCTTACTGACCGCTTATCAGAAACTGGGACTTGCTCTTGTCCTGGTATGGTTGGCGTCACCATCGGCGGCGGTATCGGGCGACTTGGCGGTGTCTATGGTCTGATCATTGATGCCTTGGTCTCCGTGCGTCTGGTTACCGCCGATGGGAAGGTCTTGGATGTGTCTGAGCGCTCCAACCCGGACCTGTTTTGGGGAATTCGGGGTGCCGGAGCCAACTTTGGCATCATCACGTCGGCTACGTTCAGGCTCCATCGCCGAATCGAGAGCTTCACTACTGTCGACGTCATGTTCCCGGCCGAGAAGAACGTTTCCTATTTCAATGCCGTCGAGTCGTTGATCAACCGGAAGAATTCTCCTTCTTCCTTGACAGCTAAACTTGCTGCGACATCAGGGATACTCTACAATAGTACTACTAACCAGGTGCGTTTTCCGAGGGGAGTACCGTGTCGTGAGACGTATGAATATTAACAGCGAGTGTAGCCCCAAATCTCTGCTAGCTGGGTGTACGCCGGGCCCCGACAGGAAGCACTGCGCGCAATGGCCCCGGTGTTAGCGCTCAAGCCGTCGGTGCTGACTATCAATAACATTCCCTGGAACCGTGTCACTACAGAAGCGGGCTTCGGAGGCGATGCTGAGACATGCATCCCCGACAGGGTAGTCAGCATCTATTCCGCCAACCTCCGCAGATTCTCGGCCTCTGCCGCCATCCAAGCATTTGGAAAGATGGGCAGCTTCTATGCTCAATATCCCGACGCGCGGGGTTCCTCCGTCCTCCTCGAGAGCTTCCCCAACGAAGCCGCCGTCGCCGTTCCCGATGACGCTACGGCGTACCCCTGGAGAGACACAGCCACTTACCTGTACGTGTCACACGAGGGCCCCCCATTACCCCAACGAATATTCTCCCCGCCGATTTGTGATTCATATGTTGGGACATAAAACGTGATAGCTGACCCATCTGTGCGACATGTAGGCTCATCCAGATCCTCTTGGACGAAGCGGGGAGCAGCTCCGACGAGCCGGGCAACGCGCTCGGCCGCGAGCTTCGCCAGGACTTCGCGGCCGTCTCCGGGTACTCGGGCCTGTCTGTGTACGTTAACTACGCGCACGGAGACGAGACGCTGGAGCAGATCTATGGGGCCAACAAGCTGCCTCGCCTGGCGAAGCTTAAGGCCCAGTACGACCCCAAGAACGTCTTCGCCTTCAACAACCCCCTCCCGACGAGGTACCCGTAGAGGGTATCGTGCTAGCCTGGTTCGGGCGCAGAGTTGGGGGCTCGAGAATAGAGCCGATGATTTCTCTGCACAGTGGTTGCTCGAAAAGGCAGAAGGCGGTGTATGATTAGAGGAGTCGGGAATTTGTATTGACTCCGTGTAGAATTCAGTTGGCTTTGTAGACTTAGACGTCCAGACTAGATATATTCTGCTTTTGTTACCAATATGACTTCAACACCATGCCCCATTGATTGGTTGTCTCAGAAAAATAGTCTCAGATTTAATATTAAAGAATCTGTGTGAAAAGGGGGAAGGATAAAAAAGGGGGAGGGGTCAAAAAGGAGGAGGGGTACCTGCCTTTTCCGGAATAGATCCAGGTATAGGTGATAAGATAAGATCTGATATTCTGCTGACATAAGCACCTGTACGTAGATATCTTGGCCTGATTAGTAACACGCCCCTCTCAGTAATTTCCCCCTTTGCAACTCGGTCTTTTTGCATCCTAACTGACAGACAACAACTGTGTCCCTTTGCAAGTCGAGCCATCAATTCCTATGAGGCCAAACCCATCACTCGTTCGATGCGCAGGTCTCGCAGATTGAAACCTTTACGTGTTCGTTATATGTATACGAACATGAATGAATGCCCTCGGAAGATTCCGTCACCAACGCGAACCGAAGAAGAGAGAATGACGAAGGGATCTAATATTTGCACTCGACTCGAATTTGGCCGGAGTGCGCCTTGCCCTCTCTATTCTAGACATTTCGGAATTACATCTGAACTGTCTGAGGGCACGCCAATGCTCGGTGTCTAATCTACGACTCGCCGATTTTCGCTCCGACAGTCTCAGCTATGTTCGTTAGCGATTTTTGGTTGCTGAGGAGGTCGAGGAAAGGGATGTCGACTTTGAATGTGCCCCAGATCCAAGTTCGGAATTCCGCCCCGATCATGCTGTCCATGCCGAATTGTGCCAGCGGCCTGCTGTTGTCGATTTGCTCGAGGGGCGTGAGAATGAAGCTCGAGAACCGTTTTCGTATGATGTTTAGGACGGCATCAAACAGCGATGCAGCTGTGGCATCGGAAGCGAACGAGGCTACAATGCCTGCCGGCACTGCCTTCAACCACGCCGGCGCATCCGCTAATCCTATCTGAGCACTGCCCGACTGATCATCTCCTAGCTCTGCTAGCAACGCCGCAGATAAGATCGAGGTACGCGAGTCTTGCATGTTTCCGCTAGTCACATCCCAACCCTGGGCCATCAGCTTTCGAAGTCCAAGCGGCTCCAACCCGGTCAGCACATGTGCGAGGTCGGGGTTCGGCTCACGCGCCGCGTATTCGCCTCCCGGTCCGCTCAGGGAAAGGTCTACCACCTGCAAGAATTCCTCCTCGTCCAGAGGCTGGAGCCCCTTTCGAAGGAGCAAGGCTGCTATTTCTGGGTTCTCGTGGAGATAGCCGACTTCTGAGATCATTCCGAGCCCTATCGAAACAGCCTTTTTGCCCTGGCTGCGTCGCCAGCGAGCGAAGGCATCAAGGAAACCGTTCGCAGAACAGTAGTTGCTCTCTGTTGCGGTTGCTACGCTGCCCGAGACGGAAGAAGTTAGCAAAAAGAAATCCAGCGCGTCGTCGTGGCCCTCGAGGGCGTTGTGGAGATTCCATGTGCCCTTCCATTTTGGTTGTATGCCGGTGTGCCACGCCTCGTTTGTCATACGGCTAAAAAGGGCTTCGTGAAGACCCATCGCCGCTTGTACTACGCCCCCTATAGGCTTTCCAGTCGCTTCGCAGGCCTCCACGGAAGCTTTGACGTGGTCGGCATTCGAGATATCACCCCGGACCACAGTAACATGGGCTCCAGAGTTCTCTAGGCGGGTAACCAGCTCTCTCGCGCTAGGCTTGTCGCTGCCAGTCCTTCCGAGAAATACGAAATTCCGAGCACCGCGCGACATCATCCAACGACTGAGGCTGCGACCAAGGCCGCCCAAGCAACCTATCAAGAGATAGACCTTTTCAGGGTCGAATACCGTCGAGTACTTTGCGGGTGCGGCCTGATTTATCCATGTTAATGTCTAACAGCGGACAGAAGGAGACGAATGCTTAAAACTTACCGGAACTTGACTCTTTGGACTTTCGAGCGACACGACTACTTTCCCAATCCGATCCTTCTTAGAGAAGTGATGGAACGCCTGTGAGATGTCCGCGACATCAAACTTGGCAATTGGTCCTGGTTTGATCTGGCCGGAACGGTACATTTCCAACACTTCCTTGGTTGCACTTAAATTTTAGAACCCAACGGCGTCAGCCTTGTTACCTCTTTTCCTTTGAAATTCGGAACGTCTAACGTACCTGATCCACACGTCGCGGTAGAACTGGTCCTCGTGGTAGAAGATGTCCATGGTATCGAACGCTGTGAAGGTGGTGTTCTTCAAGAACATGTGCACTATAACGCTAGGAGTCAGCCCATTATACGACCATTTCTGGGGAAGGCAGAGGCGAACTCTCGAGAATCCGGGTTTGGCGATATTTTGGGGGTAACTTACTCTCTAGCTTTCCGGCGTCCACCAGCTCGCGTTTGCCAATTTCAACAAATCGTCCGAAGCTAGCCAAGCAGTCCCAGCTGGCGTGCATGAGATCACCGACAAGGGAGTTGACTACTACGTCCACTCCTCGGCCATGTGTGGCGTGCTTAAGATCCGCTGCGAAGGACTTGTCCCGAGAACTGAAGATATGAGAGGCGTCCACACCTAGTTCGTTCACGAGGAATTCTCGTTTGGCCTGAGAGCCGACCGTTGTGTACACCGTAGCACCAATGCGTGTAGCGAGGCTAATAGCAGCCATGCCGAAGGCCCCAGCGCCGGAATGGATCAGGACCGACTCGCCAGCACGCAAATGCGCTCGATCGCGCAGCGCGTAGAGGGCCGATGTATACACTACAGGAAGCGTGCACAAGACACCGAAGTCTTCTTCCGGAAGCATCTTGTGTGCTGCCCAGGCCGGGACACGCTCAATCGTGGCGAAGCGGTGGGGGGCCATGACCACGACTCGGTCTCCAGGCAGTAGTCCCCCGACTTCTGGGCCGACGGCAGTAACGACGCCAGCGAATTCCAGTGCGGCTGTTCCCTCTCGTGTCTCTACTTGGCCGCTCATCGCGTAGATGTCTTTGGCATTAAGGCTGACGGCCTGTGTGGCGACTTCTATAAACCCGCTCGGCGGGGCTGTCGGCACCTCGCGGACCTGCTGGAGGTGCAGCGTGTCGGTAACCCCCGGTCTCCCGATGGCGAGCCGAGCCAATCCCACAGTGGATAGGGGAATCTTCTCGATCGGCTCTTGTTCCTTGACACGCCTCCTGAAGAGCGCGTTAATGCCAAGGTCCGGCCCAAACCGACTTGTGTATAAAAGACCATCCACTAGGATGAACTCCTTGTCGTCGATGTGGTCATAAGTCGTGAGAGTCCTTGACAAGTTCTCGGAAATTGCTTGGACAAGGGTAGGTAGCTTATTTGCATCTCCAACATCCAGTAGCGACCAGCGAAGCGATGGCTGCTCAAGCATTATTGCTCGAGAGAGTCCGTTTGAGAGCGTGAGGTTAGGTTCAGGGTTTCCAGACAGCATATTCGCACCGGTTAGCCAGAGAAGGTTCGTCACAACGTCTGTTATTTTCCTTAGGCTGTCCATGTCTTCCTGGCTCATGGTGGCAAGAAACTCTCTCTCTATCTCGAGCGTGGAGATGCATATAGTCTTGGATGAGATCTCGACTCCGGAGATATCGGCAAGGGAAATATTCTGAACTGTAGAGGCGCTAGCAACCTCTCTCAAAAAGGTTGACAGAGTGTCCGTAAAGCTCGACAGAACGGGTGAAGGGTTCCTCGACTAATTCGGAGTTAGCAAAAGTAGGTCTAAGTAACTCGAACGCCTATCCTGGTGTTAAAGCGGCAGACTTACCACAATGAGAACATCCTTGCCCTTCAATGGTCTCGCGCCCGATTGTCGAACGGCCAGGATTATTTCTCCCTTCACCTCTATAACGGTGAAATTGGCCGAGGTGAGCGCAGATATAGCCGCTTTCGTTTTGCGGGTTATGATGGTGCCGTTATCGCCAACTAGAGAGATCGCCTGTTGTGGAGCCTGCTCCCAGACTTGCTCTAATACGGAATGCTATATCACAGCTAGGTTAGCCGGGTATGCCGCCGCGCACAGAAAACGGGGGATGCCTACCTTGGAAATTAGGAGACCGTCGAATGGCCCTGAGACGTCGCCTTCTATTGCGACCTCATTATCTCCGGTGATATCGCCGGAACTCCAAGATCGGCAGCGTGGAAGTGCTGTCCCCATATCTAGGATATCTTGCCAGAGCTTCCTCTTGCACTGACATTCCGGCCCAAGCTCTAGGATACGCATGCTCGGGTTGTTGTGGCCTAGGAGATCTAGGAGCGCTCCCACTACGATGGCCCTCTCAACCAGATCCGGCTGTTGATGTTGCAAGATGAAGTTGTCGATGTAGCGGTCTAGCTGCGTCTGTACGTCTGGAGACAGGCTTATGATATCGGGTTTCCAGTTGACGCGCAGGGTCGGGTGACGCTGGAGTTGCGGGTTGGTGTTGATTTCTGGAGCTACCTTTCCGGTGTACATCGACAACCGCAAGTTCTTTATGTCTACTACGGGCGTACCCCGAGCATCCCGGAGGGTGGAGTTGATTCTGATCGTCGAAACACCGGTCCTGGTAAATTGGGAATGGATAAATGCCTCCTCCTCGATTGACTCTCCAACACATCGGATTCGGCACTCGGGCATGAAGATCGGAAGATGCACGCGGAGTGCTCTCACATTCCCTCCGGTGCCTCCCATAACACCCGACTGCATAACTCCATCGATAGTAACTGGGTGCACTGGATACGTCGTATCGGTCTCTTTGCCGACCTTGACCCGCAGGTTGGTAGTTGCGATGGCATCGGTCCGGACGTGGCTAACGTCGGTGCTCAGGCTGGTCAGCGCTTGGAAGTTGGGTCCAAAACTGATGCCCTCTTCAATAAGCTTGCTATACCATGGCTTCATCCCCAGCTTTTCGAACCCGTTCGTATTGCTAACCGTGGTTACCTCCTCAAGCTTGACGGGGTTGCTAACTCGGATTGAGCCTGAACAGTGCAACACAGACCGGCCGTCCTCCCACGATGATATGGCGAAGTCGCACCAGTCCTCCGATTGGGTGGTGGTAGAGAGCTTCCTCCACGACAACAACGTGTGTACCTCCGTCCCTTTGCCAGCAACACCTGCATCATCCTGCACCACCAGGGCGGTCCCAAAGCTGACGTTGCGGAACTCAAACGTCGTGTTTGGCTTGAGATATACGCCCGTGTACGGGTCCTTGAGCCCGTGTGCCTGGGATGCGGCCTCCATGGCCATCGCTAGGTAGGCGACCGCCGGGAAGACAACTTGGGCCTCGACCTTGTGTTCAGAGAGCCAGGGGACTTCGCCGAGTTGGAGAACATTGCGCCATGCCCAGTCGATCCCATTTCCAGCCGGCTGTAGCGATCCGAGAAGCTCATGGCGGGCAAATCGGCGGTTGCGGAGATCAATGCTGGGCCGCATCTCGACCCACAGCAAACCTGAGGAGTAATCCCAAGGGTAAGGGGGGATGTTATGTTGCATTATTTGATTCTGCCGGCTCAACTCGTTGACATTATTCCAGTCAAGAGAATAGCCATGTTGGAAGAGCCTCCCTGCGAATTTCTTCAGGCACACGTCGGCATCCTGGCCCCTGACCAACGTTGAACTATAGGGAAGGAGGTTTTGCTTCCCTTTCGTCTTCGTTTGGATCTGCTGTATTGGGCTCTTAAGGGCAGAGTGAGGCCCTAACTCGACTAGATGGTACTTGTTGTCACCTATCAGCTTTTCGAGCGCCGAACTGAACTGGACCGATTTCTCTAGGTTGTCCCGCCAGTAGCGAGCCGTGGTAGCCCTATCGCCGAGCAGAATATCTCGGGGTCCGTCGTATCCGACCGACGAAACCATTTCGACATCAGACACTCTGTTGCTCCTCTCCAGATACGGGGTCAGGAGATTTTCGTATAGCTGGCCGATCTCTTTAACTAGATGCGAGTGGTAGGCTCTTCCGTTCGTCTCCAGCTTGCGGGCGAAGGTTTGGTTCTTCTGAAGCTCGGATATGATGATGTCCGCTCCCTCCTCGGAGCCGCTTAGCGTAACGCTCTGCGGCGAGTTTACGCAGGCCACGCAGACTTGTCCCTGTAGTCCCTTCTCCTTGATGAGATCCTCAGCAGGTTCCGGACCGAGCCCAGCAGCAACCATAGTGCCTCGCGATTGCAGCTTGCCGACGGCAAAGCCTCTGAAGTATGCCGCGAGGATGGCCTCTTTGCTTGTCAGCAGCCCTGCAGCGTAGGCTGCGGCAATTTCACCGGAAGAATGCCCGACCGTTGCAGAAGGAGTAATTGCCCAGCCCTGGAGGAGATTTACGAGCCCGATCTGCACAGCGGTGCAAATAGGCTGGCTGCGGGTGACGTGATTGATCTGGCTGACCTCGGGCGAGTCCAGAATCGTCTGCTCCAATGTCCATTTGGGGGCCGTTTTTGGCGGTAAGCTTTGCAAGACATCGTCGAGCTCGCGGATGGTCTGCAGGAAACTCTCGTTGTTCTCGAGCAGTTCCCGAGCCATGCCAGCATACTGTGCCCCTTGGCCAGTAAACACGAACGCAAAAGGCAGGTTTGCGAAGCTTGGGTCGACCGGCTCTGTTATTTCCGACTGGACAAATTCCGCGCTGCCGTCTGTCCTGGCCTTAGCGGTAAGAAACCCCTTGATGCGGTGTCGGGGCATGCGCTGGGCCAGAGTGAAGGCCAGGCTTTTGACGCCGTGGTTATGGCTGTGCTGGATGGCATCTGTGGTCTGCTTAATCCGGACCTCCAAGGATTTCGTCGACGCAGCAGACACCGGGAGAATTATTAGTTTATCCTGGGTTGCTTCTTCTGGCTGTAGGCCTTGCTCTGGTGGACTCGTTTTAAGGTAACTTTCAACAGATTCGAGGATAGTGTGGGCATTCGCGCCTCCATATCCGAAGGAATTAATGCTCGCTCTTCGTAGGGTTCTGGGCCAGTCGGTGACCTCCGTCGCAACAGTCATATTTGCCTCCCAAAGGCGCACTGGAAATAAGCAGGGTTAGGAAATACGAGGTTCTCTTGTCCCTGTTTCTCGGAGACACAGCGGAAACTCACGCTTAGGGTTTAATTTGGTGACACCATATGAGGGCGGGATTTTAGCATTATGGAAGGCCAGCGCAACTTTGATGAGGGACGTCAGGCCACTCGCAGCCTCACTATGTCCGAGATTTGTCTTGACCTGGATTTAAGAAAGATGCGTTAGATCACAATCGATCATTACAGGGAAGTGCCAAACGAAAAGAGGGCGTGACAGAGCTTGGGAACAGGACTTACCGAGCCGATCTTTAAGGGCAGGTCTCTGGGGCCAAAGCAGTTCGTCAAACCGCCTACTTCGATAGGATCCCCCACCGCTGTGCCAGTTCCATGGCATTCTATGTAATCTGTGTCGTCGAAACTGAGGCCAGCTCTAGCATATGCCTTCCGTATAACTTCCTCTTGTAATTTAGAGCTTGGCTGTGTGATACCAGGTGTTTTTCCGTTGCTATGCCATGGTGATTAGTAAAGCCGTCATAACAACCCACAGAGATAAGGGGGGCCTTACGCGTTGATGGCGGTACTGCGGATAACTGACCACACCTTGTCCCCATCGCGCAGGGCGGCAGACAGAGGCTTCAAATATACAGCGCTTACTGCCTCTCCCCGACCGTAGCCATCTGCTGAGGCATCAAAGGTGTGGCAGGTCGAGGTCGGCGAAAGAACGCCGCTTTTCGCCGTGCCTAGGTGCTGTTCGGGGGACGTGATCAAGTTGGCACCGGCCACAATGGCCCCGCTGCATTCGCCGGATCTGATGGCGCTGACGGCATTGTGGAGACAGTAGATCGACGAAGAACACGCCGTGTCGAGGACGAAACTGGCGGGACGTTATTGTCAGCGACGGCCACAGATAATAGCACCATCAAGGCCTAGGGTGGGCTGCTCACCTAGGTCCGTGAAGGTCGAATACGTGGCTGATCCTATTCGCCACTGCAAGTCATCAGGTCAGCGGTTAACTCCCGTGGGAGCCAAATCCGGCTGGAGATTGCTTCGGCGAGGGGGGGGACACGTACTGATCGCGGTCCCGGACCCAGTAGCACCGAGGCGATGCATGTAGTCTATATCCCGCGCCTGCATCATCTGGTAATCGACGGTGAAGTTGCCGACGTACACGCCGATATCGGCGCCGGCGACAGCCTCCATGGAGAGCCCGGCGTTCTCGAAGCACTCGAAGACGACCTCCAGCAGCTTCCGCTGCTGCGGGTCCATGTAGGTAGCCTCCAGGTTGTTGATACCGAAGAAGCTGTTCTCGAACTGGCGCACGTCCTCCTGCAGGAAATACCCGCCGTCCGCGTCCATGACCCCCGACCGGCTGCCGTCCGGGTGGTAGAACGCCTTGATGTTGAATCGCTCGCGCGGCACCGGCCCCTGGGCCGACCTCTTGCGCACCAGAAAGTCCCAGAGGTCTGACGGCGAGCGAATCCCCCCGGGAAGGCGACATGCTAGCGGCGGGATGACTCAGTAGGTTTTCTTCTTTTTCATTTGAGCAATGCGGACTTTGCTTACCCATTCCCACAATACAGATCGGGTCCTCCCCGTTGATATCCTGCCCCAAGGCGTGGGCTCCATTAGTATGGCCATTGGTGTGTCCGTTAGTAGCCTTATGGCCGTTCAGGCCATTAGTGAATCCGTTAGTAGTCTTCAGAGTGCCGTTTCCATTTATCTGTCTGAGCGTTGGTTCCGCAGGGCTTCCGGCGAAGCTTGGCATCTCAACAGTATGCATAGTAGCGCAGAGGCTGAGATGTGGTGTGAGTGTGAAGATTATAACAACACTTTGTCTTAGTTGTTTTCAGGAGGCCACGGCTAAAGAACGGAGTACATTTAATATACGAACTGCGCTTGTGTCTCTGTGTTGATGCTTGGAGCTATATAGCCGTATCATACAGCATATACGAAGACCAATAGGTATGTCTATCCCCACGGCCATACCACTTGAGATAAAGAGAGAATTATGGTTGGTTTCCTAGTCCGCGTCCTCTAGCAACCTTCCCCTGGGTTTCGACGGGCTTGTGGCTGCGTCTCGGAGACGTATAGGCCGTACTCGATCAGAGTTGCACATGTATGTCAGATGTGGGATAATTCTGCATCTCTGGGTCGGGGTAAGCACGCATCATGCGGTAGATAAGTCCGGCGTGTAATATTATACTCAGGCGAGTGACACCCTCTATCATGGCCCTTCAACACGACACCACATCACATCTTAATTGCTATCAGTCAGATTACGCAGCTCGGGATAATCTAGAATGGACAACCGCCGGAAGCCCGAGTTCATCACACCGCCATTCATCATCGGCGTAACACAGGTGGATTCAAGCAGAGACCCGTGGTGAAATATTGCTCGATATGCACGTCATCAACCCCATACGCGGAGCCTGAGCTGGTTGCCTGAAGGGGGGAAGGAGATTCCGCGATATCTTCTATCAGGAGCTCTGCGATGTGGGGGTGGAACTAACACGATATCTCCTATCAAGACCTGAGCTGTGTGGGGGTGAAAGCCATGCAAATTGCTTCGAGTACTCGGCATCCTCGCCCCGTCTCTCTTTCTGCTCCCACCGAGATATTCGCTTTATCGACGTCCTAGCTATGCCGTCTAGGTCGAAATTCGCTCTTGTCACAGGGTAGGGTGTCACTCCAGGAACGCATATCCTACAGTACTAACACGAATCTCTTCCTGGTAGATGTGGCCAAGGAGGCATTGGAGAGGCACTCGTCCGCGAGTATTCTCAGCGGGGCCTCCACGCTATTGCCACAGTTCTTCCTTCGGAGTCCAGCGAGCATCTTTCTGAAGCGGGAATCACCTGGTTCCCGCTGGATGTGACGAAGGAGGCATCCATCCTGGAGTTGAAGAAGAACATTCTCGCTCTGACCGACGGGTACCTCGATATTCTTGTTAATAACGCGTAAGTGCGCCTAGCTTCACAGCCATACCTGGAGAATAATCCCAGGGTTGTTCTCACTTGCTCACCTCCTCCCAGTGGAATATGTACGGGCCTACTCAGTCCTCCCCTCCCCTCGCCCAGAGAGGGTCTCGACGCTAAAGCAATGTTTCTAAGGCTACACCATGACAGCAATCGACACTGAGGTCAGGTCAGTGCAGACGATGTTTGACGTCAACGTTTTTGGGCCCATGAGGATGGTGCGGCACTTCCACGACATGTTGATCGAGTCGTCTGGCACCATCGTCAACATCGGTTCCATCGGGGGGGTCGTGCCATACGTCTACGGAGGTAAGCCAAACACGGAGCATGATGCTATTCACTCTCGGTATTATCTGACAAGGTGCTCTAGCGTCGTACAATGCCACGAAGGCGGCTCTGCAGCATTGGTCCAACACCCTACGCGTCGAGCTGGCCCCGCTAGAGTAAGCTGCCGTGAATGAGAGCTATTTTCTAGAGGCTCGCGTCCACTAACATCTCCCGAATCTACTTAGCGTCAAAGTCCTCACGGTACGGATGTCCTTCCCGCTGTGGTGAGACGGAAAACTAAGATGCTGACGTGGTAATAGATAATATCTGGGGAGGTGGGCACCAACATTCTCAAGAGAGACACAGACCGGGAAATCCCAGAGGGTAAGCTGCATCCGTCGAGTTGGTTAGGGCACGCTGACTCGCGGGACAGACTCGTACTTTGCTCCCCTCGCTGCCGAGTTCCGGCAACACGTACGCAGAACTCCCGGTAAGACGAATCTCAAGAGGTGCAGACAAGACAACATGCTCTGACACGTGCGAGGAGCGGATAGACACGACCGACCGCTTCGTGTACGCGCACAACGTCGTCGCGCAGAGCCTGAAGCCGTCACCGCCTGCGTGGTTCTGGTACGGAAAGGCGACGTTCATCATCCGCATGCTGGACGCGCTCGCGTTCCGGACCATATGGGTAAGCAGCCGGTCCCCCCCCCCCCCCCCACCTCCGAGCAGGGCGTCGCGACTTCGAGACTGACCTCCGCGCACAGGACGGGATGTTCTGGTCCATGTTCAACTTCGACAAGCTGAAGAAAGCCCACGCGCTGCGGAGGGGGAATACCACTCGCCGGCGCCCAACCCCGTAGCGCCGTGGCGCACCGACCCGGCCGAGCGCGGCAGCTATCCGAAACACGGCGATAAAGGGACGCGTCTGACGTTTGACGATCTAGGGGGACACATTGGTAGAAATGCGCTCGTTACATATTCTGCTAGGTATCTTAAGTAGTTAAGCCAGGAGATATATTTATCGTGACGACAATCTGTCCATTTCCTCCGCCCTGCTGGACACGTGCATCTTGTACTTAAGTACCCGCGATGAGCGTCGCTTCCTTCTTCGCCCTCCCCCCGCACCTTCCCCCGGTGTGAGACGGGAGATCGTACTTTCTCACGGTTCCATGATTACGTCACTGGATCCACTAAACGAGCCTATATATAGCACATGCGGACCCACTTTGTTTAATTTCTCTTTTCTATCGTGCCGGTTTATCTGATTGGCTGGAAGCTATTGCTTACATCTTTATCTCGCGTGGGATGACCCGTGGGAGACTCGCAAGGATGAGCCATCCATCTAGATAGTTAGAGTATCTACGCTCGATACTGTCAAGCCCGCAAGAATACCCTAGGTGCCTAGGAATCATAGAAATGTGATACTGGTTGCGGGTATTACCACTTCCGGTATACCTACCTGCGTACGTATGGCCGTTGGTTTGGAGCGTTGCACGGTGGAGAGAAATCACCGAGTCACGAATGGGCTTGGATATGCGGCAGAAGTAATGCCATTATTCAACGTCCCGCCCGTGCTCTTCCCTCAATGGCAGCTATGGAATCTGTCTACTGGCGCGGCGAAGCTAAGCGTTGCAGAGTTAGGGCTCGCGGCCTTCGTAGTACTGGGTGAGCTCCCCGAGGTAGCCCTCCATCTTCTTGCCCTTGACGTAGACGTCCTTGCAGTCCAGCAGAATCCACATCATGCGCCCCGGCTGGGTGCCGTTGCCCGAGATGTTGTGCCATTTATGCGCGGTCGCCCGCTGGATGCTCACGTCTCCCTGGTGCATGATCCTCTCCTCGCCCGAGTCGAGGATCAGCTTGAAGGTGCCCTCCACCACGATGCCGTAGTCGAGAGACACGGCACGGTGCATTGGCGACTCCACGTCGGGCGCGAAGTCGATCATGCGCACCACCGTACCGTTGTGGTAGTGCAGCGGCGGCTACCGATGTTGGCTCTTCGTTAGAATGTTGCCCGCATCGTCGAGGACGTTGGGAATTCGTCCTGGAAGGGAGATATCACAGAGTATTAGACGCAGCACGCACCTCTTGGCTCTTGGCCTTTTCGATATCTACGTTGTCGTTTAGATCGACAGGCGTCTCCCGAGTCGAGTAGAGGATGTTGGCAACGGCCTGCTTCTCTCCCATGATTCGGTAGTGGTCACCATTGTCGGAGCTCAGGAAGACCGACTTGCCCTCGTCGTTGTGGCCAGTGATGTGCCTGGCGAGCTGCTTCAGCCCGGGAGCGGGGAACAGATTGGTGATGTAACCGATGCTAGGACTAGGCGCAGGGGCGGCCGCGGGCGTGGATGCTGGCTCAGACATTATGGAGCAGAAGAGCGGTATCTCAGTCTACGTGAACGGCGTAACACTAGAGCAGGCGAGGGGAGAAAGGGGGGGAGAGGTGGTCACGGGAGAGAGTGAAAAACAACTGAGCGAAGTGATATACGACGAACCCAGATGCGACCCGACGCCGTTATACAAGTTGCAAACCCCGCATCTGGGAGTTCCTCGGAAGCGAGGCACTCTCTAGAGTATGGGGTAGATACCTAGCCCAAGCCCGGGGCGTTGCCGACGAACTTGCTCCAGCACCTACGTGGGGGATGGTGATGTCCGCGACTAGGATGCTGATTACGGCGTGACACAGCAGAGGAGAAGCTTGGTATGCGCCGAAAGGGCGGTGATGATCTACGGAGAGTCGGCCGGGCCGCCTAGAGCTCCTAAGTCCTAACCTATTATCACTATAGAGATATCACTCGCTTTCTGACACGCATGCGAAATAAGCGTATCGTCCCGTTCGTGATCCGCTAGATGCCCCCCAGCTTACTATCGGAGGTACGGGAAGCACGGGAAGCCCTATAGGGGCGATCAGCATAACCGCATATGCAAGTTTCAGATAGCTGATGAGTGATCTCATGTACGCGATCTCAGCGCCTCTACGCATGGCTGGTCAGGGTTGTGCCTCCGTCCAATATCAAATTGCAGCCCGTCGCGTAACTGGATCTTGGGCTGCACATGAAGATGACCGCATCGGCCACTTCTTCCGCGAGCGCTATGCGCCCCAATGGGACCGAGGTTTCGATCATGTCCCGCAAGTTGGGCACGTCCACCATCGCCTGGCGAACCATCGGGGTGTCGACCCAAGACGGACACACGCTGTTCACTCGGATCCCGTAAGCCGCATTATCGAGTGCTAATGCCAAGAGTCAGTATTGATTACGGGGCGCCATTCTGAACCTCCCTCTCTGCGTCTCTCCCCCCCAAACCCCCCAGCGTTGGAGGGTACCATCGCAGAAAACAGGCAACCCCCGATCGGCATTTCGCGCACCCACGAGCGGGGGCTTACAGGCGGGCACTAACCGGCATTCTTTGTCAAACCGGCCACTGCATGCTTAGCTGTCGTGTACTGGATCATCCTGGGCGTCGCGGCGAATGACGAGGCCGAGCCCAGGTTGACGATGGCGCCGCGGGTGACCCCGCGACTCTGCGAGGACGGGTCAACGGGGTTTGGGCTCTGAGACTTCATAACGGCCGACATGGCGCGCGTAACCAAAAACGGCCCAGCCACGTTGACCCGAAGCATGGCGTCGAATTCGTCGACGTTAGCCTCGGCCACCTCGCAAGCCGTCCGAACGGCGACCTAGATCGCGACCACGTCGCTCGTCGTTAGTCACAAGTAGGACTCGTGCGGGAATGATGGCATCGCGTAATGGAAAACGAGTACGAGGTTCGGCTGTGGGTATGCCTGCATGTAGGTAGGTATGTAATGCTTACACCGGCGCTGTTTACACAGTAGTCGATGCGCCCGAGCACCTCTTGCGCGCGTGCTATCGCCGCCTTTACCGACTCTTCAGCAGTAACGTCGATCGCGATAGCTTCTGCGTGGAAGGTTGCATCCAGCGCCACGTCCCTGCACGCGGCCACAGCGGCTTCGGCGGCCTCGAGGTTGATATCCGCGACGACGATTCTGCGCGAGCCGTATTTCGCGAAGGCCAAAGCGCACGCCTTGCCTATCCCGCTGCCTAGTTCTGGTTACTAGCTGTCGAGAGAGAGAGACGCACAAGCGACTGGGAGGTAATACGAACCTCCGATGACGAAAGCGTGTCCGGTAACATCCATCGTGGGACTGTATTGCGTACGGGGTAGAGACTGCCGGCAATACGTTTGCGTACGGCGAGAATATTCTTCTCAGGATCGGTGCCGCTCCCAGGACCGGAAATTCGACGTAGCCAGACGGCATTTTATGCGGCTCTTGCAGACAGGTGGATCTAAAATCTCACGGGAGCCATCCAGAACACACTGCATATAGCAGCACACCACTCTGTTTCGAAACCGGCCGCCCGCTACGATATTATCGCATAGAGCGCATGCCAGATGAAACTATGCAGCCTATACAGCCACGTACGTAGGCAGAGCTCTTGCCCGGGAGCGTTACGACGCCTCTATGCTCTGCGACTCTTCCCCGTAACGCTGTCCCACACACCTCCGCCTAGTCTGTATAGGGATGATTACCTACATATGTATGAACACGGGCGGTTGCTGTGGTTATTAGGGGGGGGGCCTCCGTGTTATGCATTATTACATGCAGCCACCCGCACAAATCGCGCGACGAAATCAGTGTGGAGGTGTAACTCATCCGGATGTTTGAGAGGGTTCTCACACCGTACATCGGATGGTTGGAGCGCCTGGACCGCCTCGAACCAACTTTACGAGCAGTATCACCGCAGGGGGGAAGTGTGTATGGCGACAAGAAACCGGGATGAATGTGCATTGTTTCGGGAAGCGCTTCCCATCTAGGACGCGAAGTGTAAAAAGCTGCGACGAGGCGACAGGAAAATCCCAACTCCAACTCCCCCTGCCCGCGGTTAAACCGGCATCGGCCATACTATTACCACATTACCACCTTGCATTATCGAGCCCAATCTCCATCGATGGCTTATTTGCTCAATCCTTCAATGATATCGTCGACTTTGGCAAACGCAAGCTCATCCATCGTCTCCTTCCAGAGCAACTTCGCAATCTGCTTCCCTTCGTCCGTGTACACGAGCGGTGACATCCTAGAAGGAGAGAGGCACAGAAGAGTAAGAACGTGGTCGGATAGGTAATATAACGGACGTTTCATTTAGGTCATCACTTACGGTTGCAATTTCCCCTCCTCGATATACTTGCAGTGGGATTCTTCGCCGTGCTTGACGGCTGCGTTGGTCAGCGACCAGGCGCCCGCGGCGCAAGACCGGCCCACGACCCGCTTGAAGGCGCCGAATATCAAGCCGGCGCCGGTACCGTTCGAGTCCCTGTTGAGCCCTGACCCGTAGCACAGGCCAGGGTTGGCGCAGTTTACGACGACGCCGCCCGACGACGGGACGTGCCTCTCCAGCTCGGACAGGAAGATCTGTCCGAGGAGTTTCGAAGTGTAATAGCGGTCTTGCCCGTCGAAGAATTGGTTCGTGTCGAAGGCTGGCAGCAGCGGGTTCGAGGTCTTCTCCTTGAACTGGGCCCAGGAGGCGACGTCGGACGAGACAATGACCAAGCGGCCGGGTTTCTGCCGCGAGTTCTTTTCTTTGAGCACGGGTAGTAGGAGGATGGTCAGGAGCGCGGTAGACAAGTAGTTGACTTGGATGACCTCGTCGTGCCCAGTGCTCCGGTTGATCTCCTGCTCCACCTTGACTACGCCGGCATTGTGGACGACGATATCTAGGCGGTCTAAGGTCTGAGTCTTCACGACGAAGTCGCTCACGGACTTGTAGCTAGAGAGGTCGAGCTTCCACACCTCGACGGTCTGCGTCGTGCCGGCCTTTTTCCCCACCAGTACCTTCTTGGCGGCCTCGCCCTTGGCTTCGCTGCGCACAGCAAGGATAAGCTTGCTTACGCCGAGGCCGAGGAGCTGGCGGCTGCACTCCAGACCGATGCCGGTATTGGAGCCGGTGACGATGGCGGTCTTCCCGGCAAGGTCGACCTCGCGCCGCGACGTGTGCGGCGGTTTGGAGAAGAGCTGGCGCCTGAAGAAGGCACCTTGCGACGCCCGCTGCTCGGGTGTCACATTGAATTCTGCCATGCTGAACCGACCCGGCTTGGCAGATGTACACAGTATCGATGGCACAGTGGGGATAACGAGAAGCAAGCAAGCGCGCGAGATGCAAGACGTGAGAAGGGATGGGAAATGCGAGATGCGAGATGCAGAGCAAAGGCAGAGGGGCAGAGGGAGGTCTGCGGGGGGAGCACCAACGGTCTGTACAAATAATAAAGCACCAGCAAGGCAAAAAATTAACTGCCACGGGTTGTACCTACACATGGGTTGAATTGGTAATCACCTAGGGCGCCTTTGTTTCCCTTGCGTCGACGGCTTGCCATCGTGGAAATTTGTCAGCCGGACAAGACGGAGATACTGGCAGGACTTAAGGCCCATCGATCCATCTACCCCGAGAGAAAGCGGGAGAGGGAGACAGAGAGAGAGTGAGAGAGTGAGAGTGAGAGGGGAGGGGGGAGAAGAGAGAGAGAGAGGGAGAGAAGGACTGTATCCGAGGTATTGTTACGAGACATGCTACCAGCCTAGTCCTTGTAGGCCTGGCTCACCCATTGGCGGTGCGGCGACGGCATCCTCGATTCCTGCAGATGATGTGCACGCCCAGGCGCGGCGGTGCGTGAGAAATGCTTGTCTTCAGGCAACTTTAGGCTTGGACACGACACCCTCCCCCTGCAGGATGACGGGTGTTCCGTACAGTCGGATACGGGTTGGAGGGATGTGGGAATTTCAGGTAGGCGGTAGATGATGGAGGGGAGGTTCATGAACAGGAATCCTTTTACTAGGTATACAGGTACCGCCTACCTGGGGTTAGGTGCCTAAGGTACTGCGCGGTCCTGCGGGAGTGGGCCCTGTGGCGGAGGCGTATCTGGGGCCAATGGAAATACATGCAGGGGGCGGAAGTTGCTGCCAAGCTTACCCCTCGCCCCCACCTGCCCCATCTTTTCCGACATGTTCCCCCAATCCTACGAAACGACGGGCTCGTGTAACACCAATGTAAAGATGTACCCTCGCAAGGCGTTACTCTCACACACTTATGCATTTTTTACCCACCTCCTCCTCACCTCCCAGCTACCTAACCTCACATCGTACCCCCGACCCGACTGTCCCATCCCAGGCGGCTGACTATGTATGCCCGAGACGCCTCTCACGATGGCTTCGCGCCCGAAATTGGTCCCCGCCAATAGGTGACACGTCACACAGCCCTCTCTTGAACCCCCCCTGCGTTAATGCCTCGGCCTAATGGCGGAGACGGGGGGGGTTCTGCTAGTAAGAAGACGCTCCCGGCAACCGTCCCGGCCGTGAATACCGCGTTATCCGCAGCCGTTAAGTGCACCCCCTGTAACCTGTGGACTGCCGCGCCGCAGCGCCGCAGGGACATCGGACGGAGGCATGCACGCCACACCCTGACCCCTATACAGTCCGCGAGCTAGCACCCGGATTGCCCGGCTTGACTTGTGTGTGAATGCGCCGACGTGGCGTATGATTCTCCTTGCATGTCGCACCAAGCAGCCGCAGGCAGCCAACCGCGTCGGCGGTCCTGCGGTCAGCGGCGTGAAATGCAGTTGTGGCACATCCTTCTCGCCCGTAGGTGGTGGGTGCGGCGGTGGGACTTGATGCCCGCGCATTGATCGTCGATAGATAAAGTCAATGTTCAATATATATCCCACGCAAGCGGTATTAATCATGCGCGTCCTCTTCCGCCGGCGCTGCCGCTGCTATCAGGCCGACACGTGGGGTGGCCCCGAGACCACCCACGCCAGGCCAGCCAGTGCGAGAGAGTATCGCAGTGGAACCGGAGGCACATGCGCGGCCGGCTTTCCGGGGCAGGACAACGAGGCAGCCCAGCAACCCGGCCATGGGTTCGCCGGTGCGGCCAGCTCGCAGCGGTGTCGGGATTCTCTTCACAGCCACGCGTGACGTGGCCCGCCACGGTAAAAGGGCGGCCAACAGTGTCGCACGCATGTCAGCGTACAAGAGGCTGTCAGCATCTCGACAACCCGCGCAAGCCCTAGGGCGAATCGGGAGGGCGGGCCGGCCACCACAAAGGACGTCCTTCCCAGCGATATCGAAACCTCTTGTCCCGATCCAGAAACTGGCCCATTCAGTCCTGCGCTGGGGCCTCTTCGAAGGGGCGGGACGGAGGTGGTAATCTTATTTGATTAGATCAGATTGGCGTGACACCGCTGTTGAACCCGGACCTCTCTCCCGAAACCACTTGCATCCTACACACTTACATAGTCACTTTGCCAGCTACCGCACATTATGCTAGTGGCCTAGCTGCTAGAAAGCGTACCTATGTCTTCATAGCACCGTCCCGTATTTTACAGCTACGAACACCTGTCCCTATGCCCGTCGGAGACGCGGTCACCTTATCATGGGTCGACCGCAAATTCCTAGTTGTGACGGGTGGGCGGGTATACGGTCGGGGACGCTGGCCCAGGCTTGATCCGAAGGCCATGATAAATACTTTGAAAACCACAAGTATAGGGCGCCATCGAGCGATTAATACCGTAGCTTTACATAGATCTCACACCCATCGTGCCTCCTTCCTTCGCTATGGCCTCCAACGAGTTCCGCGTCATCATTGTTGGCGCAGGCCCCGTAGGATTGTACGTGGCGCACAGCTTATCAGCGGCGAACATTCCATTTGTTGTTCTCGAACAGCAGCCATCCGTGGTTAACTACTTCGGGGCCATGGTCTTCACATGGCCGCACACCGTTCGGCTACTAGACCAGATTGGCCTGTATGAGGCGGCCAAGGGGGTGTCCGTCCCCATCCACGCGAAGAAGCGCGTCTTTGGTGGCGACGGCAGCGTCTTGACGACGAGCAACTTCTGGGAACACATGCATCAAAAGTGAGCATCACGATTCCTGTGCTACCCCCCTCCCCCCTCCCTCTTTTCCAGCCCATTTCCCTCTTCCCTGATCTCGATCGCAATAAAATGGATTTGGAGAGCTAATTGGACCTCATCTTTTTGGGGAAACCCCATCAGCCACGGGTATCCGTTTCTGCCTATCTTAAGGAGTGACGTTGTCAAGATCCTGTACGAAAGCTTACCCAATAAAGACGCCTGCGTCAAGACAAACGCCGAGGTCGTCGATATCGGACTTTACGCGGACGAAGTCCACGTCCATCTCAAGGATGGCAGCGTGCACAAGGGCTCGATCGTTATTGGCGCGGACGGTGTGCACAGCAAGACGAGGACAATAATGCAGAGGCTAGCTCGGGACTCGGAGGCGGCCGCGGCCGGGGAGAGCCCGATGGTTTCGACGTTCTACGGCATCGTCGCGCGGGCGCCTAACGACTTCGGCCTCGAGGAGGGCGTCTTCTTCGAGTCGCGGGGCGGCGACGCGGCGATTCAGTGCACGGTGACGGGCGGCATGCTGAACTACGCGACGCTCAAGCGGCTGCCTGAGACGGTGCGGGGCCGACGGAAGTACGCGGCGGCGGAGATGGAGGAGTACGCCAAGTCTCTGTCCGACGTCTGGGTAGGTCCCGGGGTCAAGTTCTCCGACGTGTGGGCCAGGACCGACAAGGCGCTGGCGAGGATGCTCAACCAGGAGGAGGGCTTCGTAGACCGGTGGAGCTACGACCGCATCGTGCTCCTCGGCGACGCCGTCCACAAGATGACCAGCATCAACGGGCTCGGCCTCACCTGCGGCCTGCACTCGGCCGCCGCGCTCGCCAACGAGCTGCAGGGCCTGGTCGCCGCGCACGGCGCGAACCCCAGCGTCGGCCGGCTCGCCGAAGCGTTCGCCCGGTACCGGGAGTCGCGCCGAGGCGAGGCCCGGCAGATATTTACCCGGGGCTTCACCATGATCCGCGAGGTCACGCGGAAGTCGTGGGCGAACTGGTTCTGGGACAGCTACGTGCTGCCCTGGATCGACACTGAGGCTATCGGCAGGGGCCTCTTCGTCTCCCTCATGGTCATAAGATCGGGCCAGGTGTTAGCGTACGTGCCCTTTGAAGGGAAGCACGGCGCAGTCCCCTGGCTCAGACGGGCGGGAGGCGAGCCGTGACGACCTCGGGAGTGTTACCACGTTCTCTTGCCAAAGGTCTATTCCACAGCACCTATGTAAAGGATGACGTAGCGGATCACGAGCTGAAGGAATTCGATAATATCAGAAATTCCATGTCTAAAAATGAAACCAGTCACATTGCAGACATGCATTAGTGATGATTAATATCACTTTAGGGTCCTCTAAGAGAGTTTATTGTTCCTGTAGCGGCCCGAGGTCACTCGTGGATAGACTGACCACCTCGGGTGCTACCTACACTCTCTACCCACCTAAGGCGGACAACCGCCTTAGGTGGCGTATTTCCATTCCTGACAGCCCTCCACGAACGCCCGGTCACATGAAGCCGGAAAGAGTATGGCGTTCCGACCTGATGACCTGGCCCTGTCATTGGAGCCGTACCGGCCCTTGTCGACGACGGGTCTTCTATTAGGCCGACTCAGAGATCGTCCCCGGAGGCACAGCAGATGCTGAATCGGGCTCTTGAAACAAGCAATGCGCCGTCGTGGGCGGTTATGCAACAGCAGCCCAGTGCATTCCAGCCACATTGGCGCCCAGGTACCACACGAACGTGGAAACTTCCATGCAGTTATCGCGTGTTCTAATTACAGGCCCAGCTGTGCGGTGTAGGTAGATGGGTATGTGATTTGTGAAGATACGCAGGCAGCAGAGGCTGGACGTAGATAGGTGGGTAGGGAATGGGAATCCCAACCTGCACCATTCTACAGCGCGCGCGATTCCATAATTACCTACGCTGCGGGCTGCACCCGGGATCGGCTCCCTCACCTACGTGTAGGTACTTGCCCCTTGCCCCTTACGTAAGCGGGGATGCGCCGTCGTCGAATTAAGGTTACACATGATCCTCTCAGTTCCGCCCTTGTCCTGGCCACATCCTGCGTCTGCCGCCGTATCTCCTTTGGCGGGTTATTCCCGAACCGGGGTCGATTACTGGGCTCACCCCATGGGCGCGTCCGTACAGATCCGGCGCAGCAAAGACCAGCCAGGGCGACTGAACACATCTTACCTACCGGGTAGCCCTGACGTCGTCGGTGTGGACTCCTCGTAAATACGAAGCTGTATTGTTCAAGGGCTGCAATGTGCGCAATTTGTAAGCGGGCTGTAGCGAGCTGACCGCACCATCTGCCTTGCTATGGAAAAATCGACCTCCTTAAGAGGCGGCAGACCAGTAGCCGCCCTCGACCTTTTCTGCTCACCACACATCTCTTTACTCCCGCTTTTCCACACACGAAAAAATCGACCAGTAGAACACATCCGACGTCCCGGTTGCTGATCTGCGAGCGCATATCTGCCACCTTTCTACTCGCCCTACTAGCCCCCATCACTCTTGCATCTGCAAACCTCGGAGCCTTTCTGCAGACTTCGCAATCTCGATACCTACCCGTAGCCTAGCGAGGATCTCCTTCTCGACACGCACGATACCCCCCATCTAGTATTGCATCATGGCCGGACCTACTGTCGTCCTCATCAGCGGTGTCAGCCAAGGTAGCACCGGCCCTGCACCCCCCCCGTGAACCTGACGCGCCGAGGCGCGAAGGTGGCATTACTAGTAGGTTACTCTGCTGACATGGTAGCGTCACAGGCATTGGCAAGGCCCTGGCCCAAACCTACCTGCTACGCCCCAACTACACCGTCATCGGCAGCGTCCGCAACACCGCTAGCGCCGGCGTCGCGGAGCTGAAAGCGTCGCCGAAGGGGCAGGGATCCAAGCTCATCTTCATCCACATCGAGAACACGTCGCCCGAGGACCCCAAGAAGGCCGCCGAGGAGGTCAAGGCCCAGGGCATCGACCACGTCGACATCATCATCGCCAACGCCGGCGGCAGCCCGCCGGTCGTGCCCCTCGACGAGGTCGGCCAGGACGACATGATCACCGCCTTCCGCACCAACGTCTGCGGCCCCCTGGCCCTGTTCCAGGCCTTCAAGCCGCTGCTGCAGAAGTCCGAGAAGCCTAAATGGGTCTCCATCTCCTCCGTCGGCTCCTCCCTGGCCATCATGCCGCAGATGAGGACCGATCTCACCCCGGCCTACGGCACCTCTAAGGCCGCGTTGAACTGGATCACCCTGTAAGCTAGCTGCCAAACCCTATCCCCCCCAACCCACCCACCCAACTTCCTCCGCGGCTTTGGGAAGCGGACGGCTAACTTCCGGGATACCTAGTGCCTTCTACTGCGCGAACGAGTGGCTAACCACCCTACACATACACCCTGGGTAAGTGCTACGAAACCAGCCTGCGAAGTGCGCCCGATCGACGACGTTCGGCAAACCGCTAACCTCGTGGGTAACAGTCTTGTTCAGACGGGCCCCGGCAACTGGGTTGCCCAGCAGATCGGGCTGGAGAAGGCTCCCTACACGATCGAGCACAGCGTCGAGCGCATCACGTCGCTGGTGAGTACTTGGACGCGGCGAGGGCCACGCAATCCGGATGTACCCCTGGCTTACCTCCGCGCTCTCTAGGTTGACGAGGCTACTCGCGAGAAGTCCTCGGGCAAGCTTATCAACGCGCCCGAAGGCACCGACATGCCCTGGTAAGACGATAGGCCGATGCGACGGTTCAGGGCGGATGGAGATAGGCGCACGGGTTGGGCAATATACGCACTCGCTGCATGTTAGGTCATGGTCGTTTATACTACCTCCCTCTTGAAACAGAATATATGCAAAATTTATCCCACAGACGAACCAATGAGATGTGTAAATTTGTGGGTGTTTTTCCGCATCGCTGCTGACGACTCATATTCATGCTGCCACGTGAATCATATTGATGTCCTACGTCTATTGCGCGTCCTGTGTGAGTCCAGTGGTAACGTGCGTGGGATTGTTGCTCTCGATAGGGAAAGCCCCGGTAGTCCCAACCATCGCAGACTGAAGCAGACCTGCCGACGTCGGGCCCTCGACTGCCGTCTAGCCGTACCAGGAGGAGGGTTAAGTACGCCGAATCTGCTGCGTGGTTGGTTCCCGCTCTACGCGAGGCTACACAGGCGTAAGATAGAAACGGGGAAAACCGTTCCAATGAGTTCCCCACGAGGCCAGCCGGGTTTCCCGGCGCGAGGAGACAAAGAAGGGGGGTTGGCCGCACTCCGTTGGCAGTGGGGGTCACACGGGCGATATCGTGGACACCGAGCAAGATCGGAGTTTTGATAATGATGTTACAGCTACCGCTCCCATGCTTCGTTCGGCGTGCCAAAGCGCCCGGAACAAAATCATTGGCACGCCCACGTCCTACGAGGATATCGTAGTGGGTTGCTGGTGTAGACCGAGGGTCGCAGCTCCGGAACGAGGGCCGTTAATGGGGGACCTAGCACTAACAAGCGAACAAGAAACGCCTATGTCACAAGGGGCCGTGAGAAGGTGTGATAATCGTGCAGAACTAACTATGCAGTTGAGACTGCACGGTACAGGGGAGTCTGATGTGAGGGAAAATATACTGTCAGTGCGCCAGAGATCACTCGCGGGTCGTTGTCCTATACCCCGCAGCCGGAGTCTCACGTCAGACAAGGATATCAGTATCGTCAAGGCACCGGTCTAAACCACGACCCAAGCTCTCTATTTCAAGCAGCGAACTGACGAGTAGGGTCGTACGGAGTAAGATAGGTACTTTACCCGAAGGTGATGAAGCCTGTAGTAATCACCAGGCTGTGTATCTAGCGATTAGCAGTACTTGATGCCCGATTGGCTGGCCCCGGGATCCCCAGGGGTGGCTATCGAGATCGCGTCCTGATCCTAATGTGCCTGTCGCCATACCTACCTCCGGTGCCACGGCCGAACTGTTTCCGGAGGCAATGGGGGTATAAGCCTGTGTAACACAGCCCTAACGGCATATACAGACCAGAACCAAATCTCAGGGTAAGGTGTGCTCATTTGGCCGGCTAAACCACCCATATCCAACTGCGAAGATGGCCGCCGACGCCCTTACCCCTAACGACAGCAGGGTCGAGCACAAGTTCCTTCCCATCGGTCAATTCGTCTACCATTACATGCTCGCAAAGCCAAAGGGTGACCCCATCGCCACCGTCGTCCTCATCCATGGCTGGTAAGGCCGCCCGAGTCTCTCTGCATCTCACAGTTCGCCGCTAACACTTTCGCACACAGGCCTGACCTAGGAATGGGATGGCGCTACCAGGTTCCTTTTCTCGTCGCCTTGGGCCTGAGAGTCATCGTCCCGGACATGCTGGGTTACGGACAGACGTCGGCGCCGGAGTCGGCCGAGGAGTACACGATGAAGAAGATGACGGCGCACATAGCCGCCGTCATCAAGGCCAACACGGACGCGCCCGTCATCCTGGGCGGCCACGACTGGGGCGGCGCCTTCGTCTGGCGCATGGCCATGTACTACCCGGAGCTCGTCGCGGCGGTGTTCTCGTTCTGCGTGCCGTACACGCCTCCGTCGGCGGTGCTCGTCGCGGCGGAGGAGCTCGTCCGGCGCGTGCCCACGTTCCGCTACCAGCTGATCCTGGCCAGCGGCGCGGTCGAGGCCGCGGTCGGCACGGCGCCCGCCAAGGTGGCCGCCTTCCTGCACGGGAACTTCGGCGGCACCACGCCCGAGGGCGAGATGGTCTTCACGCCCGAGCACGGCGTCCACGCCGACCGGCTCGACCGGGTGCGCGCGTCGCCGCTGGTCGGCGCCGACATGGTCCGCCACTACGCCGCCGAGTACTGCCGCAGCGGCCTGCGCGGGCCCTGCAACTGGTACCGCACGCGCGAGCTCAACGGCCGCGACGAGCTGCCCATCGCCGCCGACTACGCCCGCTTCCGCTTCGGCGTCCCCGCCATGATCGTCATGGCCGAGAAAGACATCGTGCTCGTGCCCTCGCTCGCGGACGGCCAGGAGAAGTACTTCTCGGCGGGCCTCAAGAAGGAAGTCGTCCCGGACGCGTCGCATTGGGTCTTGGTCGAGAAGCCGGACGAGGCGAACAGGCACCTGGGGGATTTCATCGCGAGCGTGCTTGCCGGCGGTGTCAAGCCGTCGTAGGCCCGGAGTCTTACCTACATGTCCGCTCGGCCCCGTGAGTTGTAACCTTCAAGAGTAGCTAGAAATAAAAGTCAGCACTATTTCTGCTGGCTGCGTCTTGTTATCGCATCCTGGTCGTTTTTGTTACCCCCCTCCCCGCCCTCGACTCCGTTACAACGATAGCGATCAGGTGACCTGCTACTTGCGTAAATCCGTATCTTTCCGTCCAGGTACTTGCCAATGTCGTCATAGAGCGTTAGGCCATGTAGATACTAAATGTACCCACTTGCCGATTCGGCCGGAACCAAGGGAGTAACTTCTGGTGCGCACACTGAAAGGAGACATCAGTCAACTCGGTTTACTAATAACTCGTCAATTGATTAACCAATAGTATTATACCACTTTCATTAGTACTAAATGGCATTTCCTGCTTTGTAATCACAACATCCTTAGCACCGCCAGGAGATCAGATCTGTCCATTGTTGTCTAAGACTGCCCGTGTCGGTGATATGATCCGTGATAGGGATCGTAGAGCCTGAAGAAGCGTGAGACGGGCTCTCGTATTAATAGTCATGCCAATTGATGACAGTGCTAGTGACTGCGACACCGACCATAGTATCACAGCACGCAGGAAAGGCAGACGGGGAAAACGAACAATGATGAATCTCAACTTGAGGCCAACCGGGGCTGACAACTGGCCAAACTGCAACATAACGACACATCCAAGATCTCTAGACCTCTCCGTTCGCGCTCTCAACTCTAAAGCTAGAAGGTGCCATTCAGGAATCTCTTCTCTGTCTCCAACATTCTCAGTTGCCTCCTTCCAAGGCATCACCCCACGTACGCCTACGGTTCCGATAGCTAGGTCGTTAGACAAGAGATACCCCCCTGAGGCGAGAGCAACCCGACTCACCGATGCTGGATTGAGGATATATATATATATATAGCTTAGCTAGGCCCACACTCTCATCTCTCTCTTTCCTCCCTCTGGGTTAGTAGCCTGTCAGTTAGCCTATCTGGTCCCCATCCACTGCTTGCTCTCCGCACAGCCGGTCAGTCCGCATGCTGCTTAGAACTAGCTACGTGGCACACGGGAAGGCGACAAGCGAAAATGAAGGGAAACCGGATCCGAAAGAGCCGAGCGAATTCTCCATTGGAACGAGATGAAATATCAATTCCGTCATCTGGACTACAAACCTATCCTAAACCACCCCAATCTTTCTTAAATTTCAGACGTATACTGTCCAAGTATCCGCGTTCGTTCGCGTATCCGCAACCTTTGCACAAGTGAGGTGTCAACCCAAACGGTCAGCGCCAATGGTTTTGTCACGTAGGAAGCCCTACCTGGGTAAGCCCGTATCTAAAAGTCGTAGAATGTAGGCGCTTATGTTTTACGCAACACCTATGAGCCCGGCCCGCTTCGAAGGTGCCTCCGGCTTGATAGTACGATTTTGGGACCACCCCTGGCAGAACAGCCCTGGTGCTAGACGAGGCCTAGTAGTAAGGCACCACGGGAGGGAAAGGGTTCAACACCGCTCCAAGGCACGCAAGAGAGTAACTAGGCTACAACTGAAGGCCGGGCTAACGTATCTGAAGAGAATCAGTGTCAGGGCCGTTGTAGCCAGTTATTAGCTGTCCGATAGAGATATCCACGAATATTAACTAGAGAGCGTGTCCCGTCTAGAATCGTACATTATAAGCCTGCATAGCGTGGGAGGGGGGTGATGTAGGCGTCTACATTTCCACGCAATAATTTTTAACTACATCACATCTCATCTAGCCAGAAAACGCCGAGGCTGCTATCCACGCCATGCTCCCTTCCGGAGATCTCTCCCGCTATCGTCATGACTTCCAGAGGTCAGGCCGTCCGAAAATGAATGGCCTCCCACTTCTACAGCTCCTTCCCCCTCTTGAAAGAGGCGGAATTCTCGTTTATTTCTCGACGGCGATAAAGAGGTCCCTGGCATCTCATTAAATCTCGCCGTTAGCCACGGTTAGCCACGTACGGTTATCACGAGGAGAGATTCCCTTGGCTGCCTCCCTCTTTTTCTTGTTTTCGATAACGTCTTGAATTACTCTAATACGCTTAGCGTGTGGTTAGTCAAGTCCGGCAGGGCCTGCTTAGCTGTAAGTACCGGGAGCTTCAACACATGTGGATTCATCCCGTCCCGAAAAGGACATTGCAATATCCCTCACGACCTTCGCCGATTCCACGACTACTTCATCGCCTCTCTCCCCGCTGTGACTGGTGGTAGGTAGTACCGTGCTTGATTACGACAAAATGGAAAAGATTCGGCGTTGCCTGCCCAGGGGAGTTTGTTGGCAGTCACTATTCTGAGCTACGGCGCATGATACCAAACTGGCATACTAATTTAGAAAATATTTAATAATTAGTTAACTAAACGAAAGCTTTAATAATGACAAAGTTGAACAATAATATAAACTTTATGTAAATAATGTTTAAAAATAATTACTTACAATATTGAATAACCCTTTAAACTTACTATTGCTTTAAAGATTATACAAGGCTCGCAGCCTTCAAAAGGGGGGCCTGGCATGCTAGTTTAATAGATAGTTCGATCTCTCCCGTTCTGCACCTTTCTCTCTCGTCGTATACGTGCTTCCAAACGTAGCCCTTCCCGAAAAGCCACGTGCCACCACCAGCAATAGCGACGCCGGCAACCTAAGATCAAGCTTGTTACGCGATACGATCGCAGTTTGTTCTGTGCTGGCCCCCCCCCGAAAAAGCTGGTATTTCTAACACTGGACTTCGATCTATCTCCTTCTTTTCCGTCTTCTTCTTTCCCTGCCGTCAGGGCGGAAGCTTCGATTGTGTTTGGCGAACCCGCGACATCCTCTCACCGAAAAGACTCCTCACCAAGCGTTGAACCTCTCGGGTTTTGACTTCTTTTCTTTAAGTAACTCATCCCTAATTGATTACTCGACCTGGGGAATTGGACGTGGCATCTAGGCGTGAAGAAAACTGGACTTTCAAGCGGAAGCCCGCCGTTGCAGTGCGAGGGCTAGTCGCAAAGCCCGGCAGAGCGGACAACAAGCCCTGGGAACCCAAACCCTGAGGAGTGAGCCTCTCGTACCTAGACCTCGGTAATGGCGATGCTAATTGAATTCCTCGACCAGTACCCAATAGACAAACCCCCCACCCCTACGATAACGAACATGGCAAGTTCCAAAGGTGTCGACGGCGGTTTACTCGGACAGCTCTCCGAGTTTCTAGGCGGGAATGTTAGTAAGGAAGACGAAAAAGTCCTTAAACTTAGCCTCGAGTTTGTTAAAAGGAAAACGATGTTTCCAGCCTGTGATCGGCGTACTTTAATACGATTCTTAGAAACCGATCCGCCCCTTGGAGGGGTGGATGGCATTTTTCCTTTCCACGAGCTCAAGGAACGGCTGGAGCTTATCGAAAGTATTGAAGACCAGCTCGTCGGATGCGAGCTTGGGAGTCATGGCTTTGCCATGCTACTTGCTGCTCCGTTAAGATTTCTACGGTCGGCTGTAGCAAAAGAGACGGAACAAACATCGTTAGCACTTATTCGAAGCGATCCCGGTTCGGTTAAGAACCTTGTCCACCTATGTATGTTGGCCGACCCTGTATGGTCTTTCTCGGAGTTTTTCTAACCTGAATAGTTCTCCTAAGGCCTAAGGAAAGGTACACGGGAGAGGAGGCCATCTTCGACTTGGAATTGGTCACGAAGTCGAAATCGGCCACCTCAGCATCCAAAGAAAGAAGGACACTGCTGGGTCCCGCGCTGCTGGGTCCAGTGCTGCTTCGCGGAAGAAAGTCAAGTCAAGCGACGGCGACGATGCTAACTACACCGATGCGAAGTTTGACGAGAATGGCAAATTAATTCGGAACATGTCGCGTAAAACGTAGACGCCTACATTACTCTTTGCGGTATGTAGGCATATAAGGGCTGGTTCAATTGCTACGTGACAGAACAAAAAGGAGTTCAAGGCTCGGCAGGATCTCGACGAAGGAAAATGCGTGGTCCTCGGTACCCCCAACGCCCAAGTATGCCATACCACTCCCTTCTCGACTTGCAATAGCGAAGAACGACGGAGAGAATTTTAGAATTCCCTCCATATTAGTCTTCCTTTCCTTTCCGTGGACGGCAGCCTGGGCTTGCAGCGATGGAATGACTTCACTCGGCTCGTCGGGTCTGATAAGGCATTGAACATGATATGTCTTAACCCACAACTACATGTCTGGTGGGGAAAGGCGTATTTCGGGTTCGAATGTCTCGGAGTTGTTTATGGACCTTCTGGTGGGGACTCGATAATTCAACTTCGACTCCATTGGCTGCCAAAGGCCGTTCAACAGTGGAAGCGCAACGAACGCGATGAAGATGCCCTTCGGAAATATCTCCTGTTACGTAGATCGGGAGAGCTACGTAGGCACTGAGGTTGCTTCTTGGGAGCAACGGAAAGTGGGAAGAAGAGAGTGAATTGACTCCCCATCTAAGAAGGAAGGAAATGAACAAAGGAGATGCGAGCTGCCTATATATAGACGATAGGGAGCTGCGAGCTATGTTACATAAGCGAGCTAGGAGCTAGGTTAGGTCAGCGAGCAACCAGAGAAGGAGTAGGGAGCCATGTATAGGTGGCTCTCTACGTGACAGATTTTCAGTGGGCATTGATCCGGATCGCTGCCATATCTGGAGCGGCAGATGTTGATGATGAGACCGGCAACGACGACGACGATTTGGGCCCGCCGGGGGAGTATACTCTATACGAGGATAGGGCAGGCATGGAAGGGTGGCTGGAAAACCTCGAATTTGGCCTGCCTGACGAACCAGGCGACGACGACAAACCAGGCGATGAGGACAAACCAGGCGATAACGACGAACCCCAGGCCACCACCATACAGACACAAAGCCCTGTTATCGTTGAGAAAGTCTCGTCTTCTCCAACAAAGGGCTCAGTGACGTCTGTCATAACTCCGGGAACGCTTACGGGGCCAAGCTCGAGAATGAAGGAGAGCCAACGGCCTTGATGACTCGGGGCATGTACCTAAGTTTTGGTCACTGCATTTTTTGCAATGGATTCCAGTACCATCCATCACGTAGCCACGGGTCGCACACTCAGCTGGGGTGTTATAGGGGTGGACACTATTAGGAACCAACGCCTCCCGGTGTACCAGACAACGGAAAGAGGTGATATTGAGAAGGAACTGTGCAGACGCGCTATTAGGAAAGCCGGATAGTGAACACGAAAATGTGCTCTATCGGCAACGATAATACGTACGACAATCCGTCATAAATAAAAAGATATAATCTTATTCATCGAAAAACGAGAAATTGGGTATAGTAATTCTATTTTTTCAATCTAGCTTACGGTATAATGGTGCGGTGGGACTAGGCTACGTAGGCCTTTTGATGAGTATTTATATGAGTCTCGCACTCATCTTTTCATCGTACACACCAACTGTCGGAGCAACTTGATTGCGGTTGACTGATCCGTAGAGCCGTCCACGGCGAATGACGTCACGTTGATCTTGACGAGCCCCCCTATGAAAAATGTCGGTCCGGTGGTATACTGGCAGTGCTCTGAACGACATCTGGTGAGGATCTGCGTCTCTTCCTGGGGCGGACGTTTTCGGTCGCAGGCAGAGGTGAGGAACTCGGAACGAGAAATAAGACAGGCGATATCAGCGGCGATCAGGGATGCCGGTTAGGTGAGGTGGTTACGTCTCTCTTTTCCTTTTTCTTTCCCCCCTCTCCTTTTTCGTCTGTCGATCTCCGAGTACACCTTCCATCGGCATCCATCTACTACGTCAGGTACCTTAGGTTAGGTGGGTAGGTACCTGTAGCTATACCTAGGCAGGTACCTAACCTGTAGGTACCTACCTCTACTGCCTGACCCTTGCTTTGAGAGAAAGGCAATGGAAAAGCGACGGTGACATATAATACCTGGTAGGTAGTCCCTACCGAGCCTCCCGCTTCCTAAAGTACTAGGTACATACAATAGGGACACACGGGGCCTTGTCACTCCGCGTACCTAGAGGAGGTACCTGAGGTAGAAGAGGTACCTAAGGTAGGTACCTACCTACTGTACATGTACATACAACGCCAAATCGAGACGTCAGGTACCCCACCCAAGATCCCCGAGCCGATAATTGTGCCAGCCCAGCATCGATAAAACAGCCCCCCCTCACCTCGTTGCGGCGAGCCCGGCCGGCTCCCTGCGCGCAACTCCGCGTTAACGGGTCCCTATATAGGTACCTATGAGCAAGGCAGGCAGCGCCCGCCGGCAAGTTCCTCGACGCCGCCTTCGTCAGAGCTTGGTCGTGGACCGAGAAGGTGTGCGTCGACACCAACCTATGACCCAGGTGGGCGTGTGCCTGATCTATAGGGCAGCCCATCCACCCAATCTTTCCCCTTACGTAGGCGACGCGCATGTCGAGAGACGGTCGCAGGCAGACAGACCACGATATGTCCACGCCGCCCATGGTTCTCGACTCGCATCACGCCTTCTGGCCTCCATACAAGCCCTGTCGTCCGCGCCGCGACGGTTTTGGCATGCGCCCGCACCTCTTGGTCTGCGGGGTTGCCCATGTCCGCCGACAACCTGCTCGCCTCCATTGGCCCTGCTCCGGACCTAGGCCTGGCTCGAGCTGGCTCGAGGCTCGCCCATTGTACTACCGACACGTCGAGGACTGGGATGGCTTACGATGGCCAATATCTCCGTAGACGGCATCGATCCCCGCCGTGAAACCGTCGGTGCGACGATATTTTGCAAATCATTGACTATTATATAGCCTGGAAGCTTCTCCTCACGCGCATGCAGCAGCTCTCTGGTCACCGCACCACTATTTGCCTGGCTATGCACCACCCCCAGCCCGCACGCCCGCGCCTACTTATAGAGCTGGTGATAATGGCATAGAGCCATCGCAAGCTGCGACAAACCACCCGAGGAATCCCCCACCCTGCATTGCCTACATTGCCCCCGCATACACTCATGAGCTGCGCGCCCCTCGCCTCATCATCTTGCCTCGCGAGGACCCAATCTCAGACCCAAGCAAACTCGCCAGCCGTTTCGACGCTTTCTAGCCGACGATGATGACCAGCCACGAACGACCCGCTTCCGGCCCCGCCTACCAGGGGGGCCATCCCGGCAACGCCGGTCTGCGAAGCTTCCACAGCAGCGACCCACGCAACACGAGCCGCCCGTACGCCGATGACGGAGAGCCCGACACCGGCAGCAGCGGTGATTCCAGTTTAGACGACGAGCTCATTTTCCCCATCGACGACATCGATAGCGGGACCGGCAGAGCCGGCAGTTCGGGGTCTAAGTGATGACCTGCTTACCCGCCAACACAAGGGTGCCAGCTGCTGCGCACGGGCTGTATTAGGGCTACAGGGGAGGGGGGGGGGCATGTACGTACGGAGCACGGAGCAGGAGACACCAAGATCAGAGGGAGCGGTAAGGGATGGATCTTCTCTCTCTCTCTCTCTCTACATTCCGGGCTGAATTGGGCTTTGAAGCGAATACACAGGTGGACGTATGGGAAACGGAACGAGCGCCTCTCGACGCTGCAGATGTTCCCGTAACACAGCGTCACGGCGGCGGCGAATGCGGTCAATGGGGTGAGGAGTTATCGACGGATTGGGCAAAAGAAGTCTTGCAGGCCGCTACCGCCACACCGGCCTTCTCCCAAAAGTTGTACCTGTTTTTTTTTCTCTTTTTTTGCACAGGAGTCTCGATGTTACGACTAAAATAATATCTTAGCACATGACAACACTCACTGTTGATCGGTCGATCATGTCCGCAGCCTGCCCTTAATTTGGAGAACTGACTACCTATGTACCTACATACATGCTACTGTGCCTATGCCGTCTTCACCAACTGCCCTCTATCCACCATAGTTGCTCAAGTGGGCGCGTAAAACCTCGGGCCGGCAAAAAACCTATGGGTGTGTGAGGAGATGGAGGGACGGGGCGCCACTTGATGCGCCCAGTCAGCTCACCTTCCCCTTTCCCCCCCGGTCGACTTGGGCGCCCGCCTCCGCGCCCAGCTTGGCCAAAAACGCGACGGCGTTCCGCGTCCGCTCGTGGTCGTGGCCCGCGTAGTGTGTGAGCTCGGCCACCGCCCGCTCGCCGTAGCGCCTGGCAAGAGGCAGGTCCCCCATGGCAGCGTAGACGTCGGCCACGATCGCGTAGACGTCGCCGACCTGGGCCGCCAACCCCTCGCGGTCGCAGAGCGCTAGGATCTCGTCGACCCGCGCACCGACCCCGGCGCGCGTCCGCACCCGCGGCTGGTCCAGCTCCTCCAGCAGCACCTGGAGCCTCGCCCGCCGGCGGTCCGACGCCGCTGTCTCTCGCGCCGACGCGCACAGCGCGCACGTGCAATTGAAGCCCCACTCGCGCAGTAGCGACTGTCGCGGCTCCGATGGGAGGTTGAGCGGTGTGTCTGCTCGCGCTGCCTGTCAGCTGGGGCGGGAAGAAAAGGGGGTTGGGGGAACTCGCAGCTAAACGTCAGCTCCTCGCCCGCCGCGATGTCGCGGTACGCGACGACCTCCATGGCCAGCGTCGCGGACGAGAACCGGCTGAACATGCTGCACGGCCTTGTCAGTACACGGGCCCCACACTCGCTCGGTCCACACTGTCGCCCGTGGGAGACTCACTTTGGCTTACATGCGTGGTTGAGCCGCTGCACAAGATATTGTTGATTGTCAGCTTGGCCCACGAGGGGGGTGGGGGGGGACGTTTTCCCACCTACCGACACGTCGAGATACAAGGCGGAATGGTCCTGGCCGCCAAGGAGGACGCCGAAAGCATTGGTGTTAATGATGTCATCGACGACGTAGCCGCCTTTGGACCTAGCGAGGTCCATCACCGGCCGGATCTCAGCAGCGGGGAGCTGCAGAGCCGCGCGGTGCAGCAGCGCCATCGTGTCGCGGTACTCCCACCGCCGGTGGTCCATGATCCGCACCAGCACCGGGTGCTGGACCAGGACAACCTCGCCGCGGCGGAGCGCGCGCCGCGCGACCGCCCCTCGGCCCTTGCGCCCCAGCTCCCGGACCTCGTACGGCGGCGGGCCCGGCGCGGCCGCCAGCGAGCCGCCGCGGGCCCAGTCCGCCCACAGCGGGTCGCGGTCCCGCAGGACGTCGACCCCGGCGGCCGCGACCTCGGGCGTCGTCACGATGCTGATGCCCGACTCGCCGCGCAGGCCGAGGTACGTGAACACGCACAGCTTGGGCTGCGCCGCCTCCTCGGGCCCCACGCACGCGGGCGGGTACGTCCAGGGGCTCCACTCGCGCCTCTCGAACGCGGTCTCGTCGTCGACAAGCCGCGCGCACGCGAGGTCTCCGGGGTCCGGGCGCAGGGGGCCGGCCGGCCGCGACGGGCACTGCTTGGGCGCGTCCCAGTCGTGGTCGTGCAGCCACGACAGGTCTGGCCGCGGCGCCCCGGCCGCCCCGGCCGCCCCGGCTGCGACGCAGCGTAGCCAGAGCACGAGAACTAATGCGGAAGGCCTCATGGCGACGTCGGGAGATAATGGCTGCTGAGGACTGGGTGGGAAGAGGGGCGAAATCGAGGGAAAGATGATGGTGTTTCGGCGGACGCGCAGTCGGTCAGTCAACCAACCCCAATACATCGTGTTCCTATTCCTGACATCTTGCCACGTCGAGCACTTCGCATCACAGCGTATCGTCTCTGGGCGCTGCAGAGATGCAGAGCTGGCCAAGCCGCGAGGTGAATTAGCCGGGTGGCAAAGTGCAGATTTCCAAGCGCGGTGATGCTGGCGACTGTGGCATGATCAGGCAGGTATCTCGCGTCAGACCTAGGGGAATCAATTATACCTAACTTGAACCTTTACAATTGGAATGAAAACGCCCGCTATAACGAGATACTCTAGGGGTGTCTGCCGCTATCGTCCTAGGTATTGTTATTCACCCAACGGGGAGTCGGTCGATTCATGGGCTCCATCCGCATCGGGCATCCCGGGTCCGGAGCATTTAGTTGACGTAGAATTGACACCTGTTTTCTTGGAGACAGACATCACTGGGATACACACTCATAACAGCCCGCCGTTCACGAAAATAGAAACTTCAGTACTCGCACGGCAAAGAGGGTAGAAAATCACGGTATAATACAAATTAGCTATTCTCCTGTGCCCGCCAAGATTATTGCTGGCATCAGCCAACGTGGGCTCTTATACGATAGGCAATACGCGTAAAGACAAGTTGTTTATATGCTGCTTCTAGTAATAGCAGCCCTGTGTTCGGCTCTTACAATTGCCCCTTACCGGGCAACAGTAACGTGGTCTATATTTTTTACCTTTGCTGCACTCATTTCAACAAGTGTGGAGGTACATACCTATACGTGCCGCCGTTGCGCCCGAGCACGGCGTATGCAGCTTTGCTCTAGTGACGTCGACTGAGACGGCGACCTCGCCTTCTTCCCGCCTATCTACGGCGAGAATAGGTTCCCTCGTGGCGAGTGGCGCTACATCATCAGCACGTACCTACTTCACGTCCAGACTATTCCCGACGTTGCGACGTACCCCTCAGCGGGACGACGAGGACCCGGCATCGATCGGCGTACCAAGAGATAATGCCTTTGTGGTTGTGTAGGGTTTCGGCGTCGGGGTGGTGTGGGGGTGCTCTCTGGTCGTTAGAGGAATAGACCCTCGCGACGCTGGCGGCTAGGAATGAGCGGGTTAATATATAGCTACTTCAAAGAACGAAAAGTCTCTTGTTAACCCAAGTAGAAAAGACCGTAGGTATAGCTGTTTAGGTATAACGATCTTCATTAATCTTAGCGATGTTTTGTCGCTGAGATGACGGCGACGTCTTCCATAGGTTCGGCGTGTCACTTGACCACTTCCCCCTCGATGTGTCGTCGATAGTTATGATCTCACAGCTGCTCTGTAGCATCACGGCCAGCTTTTCACCCCACTCCTTTGCCGTCTCGCATAGTGCTATGCTTTGCCTACATGTAGGTAGTCTTCATCACCACGGCTGCCTCTACTTCAGCCAACGATCACCTTCTCCAAATCCCCTTTCTATAGATTGGGAAAACAACACACCGTCTGCGGTACCATGTAGATTGGTCTCTCGAGACGTGTATGTGCCCCTTGCGGCTAGCCCGAACATGTAGCAGTTTACAACGGATACCTATGATCGCCGATAGGTGGCTATCGATCCTCGAGCCCACGCTGCCCCCAGAAGCACTCTGTGTCGGGAAAGAAAAAAATCCCACGGCGAATCACCGAAGCCGGATGGACGCCTCCAGCGAACTCATCATCCTCGTCCTCTCTTCGCCCTCCCCGCCCCACTCCTCGTCGTCCTCTTCGATCACGTCGTTCACGGCCGCGACGCTGGCCGTGCGCAGGCGGACGACGCAGTCGTCCTGCTTCTGGAAGAACAGGGCCGCCTCGGCGACGCGCTGGATCGCGCGTCCGGTGCCCACGACGACCACCTCGCCGGCGTCCTCGAGCCCTATGCCGATCCCGCTGCCGGTGCCGGTCGCGCTGTCGTCGTCGTCGTCCGATCGCTGGCGCTGGCGCTGCTTCTGGTGCCGCTGGATCGCCTGGACCCGCTCGTCGAGGGACGCGTGCTTCCGGCCCGCCAGCCGGCTCGTGAAGGCCGAGCCGCTGGAGGCCGAGGCCGTGCGCAGGTTCTTGTCGAGCTGCTTGCGCACGCGCGCCGTCACCGAGCGGAAGGGCGTGTTGGCCGTCACGTAGATGCGCCGCGTCGAGCGCGTAGACGGCGTCTTGACCGGCGTCGGGCGTCGTCGCACAGTTGCGCCTGACAGGTGGTAAGTGGGCGTGACGATGGGATGATGGGCGGGAAACCTGCGATGCATGCTGGCTGCTGACCTTTCGGGATGGGGGGGAGCTTCGTTAGCTTAGCAGCAGCTTGGGACTCTCGCGCGGCGGGAGCGTCCGGGGCGCTGTCGATATCCATGGTCGTCACTATGCTGGAGTCTGGACGGAACACGGTGGCCACATTTAGAGATGTCGTGTTGTCAATCGAAGGCAACCAGATCAAGCCCTCGCTCAGAGTTGTCTGATGAATAACAGAAGAAATTATGCAAGTAAACAATTCCGTGTCAACAGCGCGAGGATGACGTAGGCACGTGTACCTATGTACATATGTACCGTTTACTCATAGAAGCTCCGTCTTGACAGGTGCAGGGTGGGCATGCATACGGCAACAGGACCAATAGCCGGTCTCCCCATCTTTCCTATGGGGACCCGTCAGGTGTCAAGCCCGTCCGGCCTGTCAGCCAGGGCTGCCGAGCCAGAAAGCTTCGATACCATCGCAACAATTCCACATTCCACATTCCACCCTTCGTCTTCCCTCCCCGCCACCATCTGCGGCTGACCGACGAAATCGACGCGGCATCGAACCGACCTCGAACTAGCGACCAGGCTGCAGCTTTCCGCCGTCTGCATACACATCGTCGTCCCTAGGTTGACAGCATTTTCCACCAGATGGCCCGGTGAAATGCGGCTGCCTGTGTAGGCCCTGAACCCAGAACCCGCCATCGTTGACTTGCCATGTCTGTCGAGATCTGGCCTCCCATCCCGCCCGACGAGCTTAAAGTCCAGGAAGATGCCACGCAGGTATGATATCCATCGCGATCCATCCTTCTCCTGCCCGTCGTCCTACCATCACACATCACATATACCCGCACCTACTAGGTGTACGCCCACGCCATAGCCACGGCACAGGAAACACCATGCTCGTCGTCGAAGATGACTTCGTTCTCGTCTCCCGTGCATTCCCGCCGCCCTCTCTCCAGTCCACCCCACGCCACGGCACCGGCAGTAGCTGCGGTAGAGCCGCTCTTGCTGACCCGCGCCGCGACCAGGACCGCGAGCTCTCCTGGCTTCTCGCCTCGCTGCGCGCCACGCTCGCGCAGCTGAGGCTCGGCCTGCAGGACTGCTGCGCGCTGCTCGCGCCCACCGAGCCCGGCAGCACGCTCGCCCTCACCACCCCGCGCCACGAGACCGTCAAGGGCCACGCCACCCGCGTCGGCACCTGCCTCGTCCGCGGGCTCATCCACCTGCGCCTGCGCACCCTGCCCCCGCAGACCTTCGCCCTCGACCCCGCCCGCCCCGTCCGCATCGCCGCTCTCGCCCGCCTCGACGCCCTGCTCGCTCGCGCCGTCGCCCTCTGCCTCGCTATCGAAGGGGGCGGCGGCCGCGAGCAGGAGCCCTCGGCCCCGCATCTCGCCTCGCAGCTTTCCCTGCTGGCCGACCTCATCGCCGAAGCCTCCGCCGCCGTCAAGGGCTCCCCCAGCCCCCGTCCCGACAGCGGCAGCAGCAGCAGCAGTAGCAGTCACAGCACCCGGCTAGGCACCGCCTCGTCCTCGCTCCCCAGCGAACGCCAACACCACCACCGCCAGCTACAAGACCATCAACAACATAACCCCCCCCAGAAGACCGACGCGGCTGCGCCCCCTTGGACGACCTCCTCCGTCGCGCCGTGCCACTTCTCCCCGCCGCTCGGGCGCAACCTCTCGCTCTTCGCGACGATCCACGACGCGTCGCTGGTGCTGTACCTGCGGGCGCTCGAGCCGGCCGATGCGCCGGTCAACCTGGGGACCAAGCTCGCGCTCGCCATCGGCACGGCGCGGCGCCTCGACCACGACGAGGCCGACCGCGTCTTCGCCTACCGGTGCGGCGACGACGACGACGACGACGCCGCCGCCTCCTCCTCCTCCTTCTCCTCTCTTCCTTCTTCCCGCGACCCCGATCCCGACGTCTCCGGCACGAGGCGAGCACCACCCCCGGGCCGCGCGAGCAGGGAGAGCATCGTCGCCGCCACATCCGCTACGAGCACCGCCCCCGCCCCCGCGGCCGGCGCCGCAGCCGCGCGCCCCCAGGGCCACGACGTCTACGTGCGCGAGAAGGTCTGCGTCGAGAGCGCCGACCCCAGCCTGCTGTCGCTCTCGGCGAAGCTCGGCGCGCTCGCCGGCACCCTGGCCTTGGCGCGGCGCAACCTCGCCGCCGTCATGGGCGACGCGGCGAGCGCGCGCGACTGAGCCGCGGCCGACGCACGCCTCAAAGGCGCGGGGGGCATCGAGCGAGCCTGGCGGACGACCCGTCTGGACCCGGCCTCGACCGGGCCTGGAAGCGGCGTGGGTGGCGTTGTCATGTGTCCTCGCATTGCGTAAGATGCTGGGGGCTGGAGTTGTGGTATTTTGGGGTAGGCATAGATGAGGGGCTGGAAGGCTAAGCACTCTACGTATTGGATCTAACTAAAAGTTATCAGACGCATGTTACACCATGGCCTATTTTATTCACTCTGCCTTCTTAAGAGGCGGTCGGTTCGGTATGGGTTTAGATAAATACATCTGACATAAGTCTCCTCGCTGCGGACCTCACCCGGGTTTTTCTTTAAGCAGGTAACAAACCTGTGGCAAAGGTTATAGTTTAAGCTCGAAACGGAACTCGTTGCATTGCCGTCCTCATACCTCCCTCTCCTCTTCAACTTCCACCCCTTCGACCCCCTACCCTTAGCTTAATAAGTATCGAGTTACTCTCACTATCCTAGCTCGCAGCTCGACCGCGAAAAGGGAAAATCCACCTTCCAAACTCCAATTCTCCGTAGCAAATGCTTTCCATCGCGGTTCAAGATCCACTGGCTGCTAGTTTACCTATTTATACCTCGCACTTCCTAGACAGAAAATAAACAAGACGGTGTTATGCCACAGCTGACCACGGCATCGGGATCAGAATCCTCGACTTCATCGTCTGAATCAGGGGCACCGTCTTGTGCACCGTCTCGGCCCAGCCCTCCTGCTTCCAGCTCTCCTCTCTCCGAACCTTGCGTTCTTCCAAGTTGGCAAACTGCCACAGGTGGTGCACGGTATTGAGGTCGCCGATTTGGACAAACCAAGCTCCGACGCCTTCCATGACCTCCCTACGCGCCTTGAGACCTCGTCGCCAGTGCGTTTCCCATTCGAGAAGATTTCCAGGTTGGAGAGTGTAGGAACGCAGCTCGAAGAGACCGCCCAGTCGGCGGGGGGAGGTGGTCGGCCAGAAAGAGAATTCTTGCATGATCGATGTATTCTTCGACCTGATGAGCGTCTTCAATTTCTTATCGAACTCGGGGAAGTCGGGATGCCTAGAAATCGAGTGCAGAGACTGGTGATAGCCTTGGTAGCGCTGGTACTCCCAAATATGAACTCGGATTCGGTCAGCACCATCTTTGCGGACGGCCACGAAACAATGGCGTTCTCGATGCACCTACCGAATGTGTCACAGTCGCCCACCTCGGTTCTCCAGCTTCCGACGAGGTGAACTTTATTCTCCTCCAAGGACGCCATACGAGGGTACCAGTGGCCCACCAGCTTTATGTATTCCTCGACCTTGTCGGGCTTCACCTCATGAAACACGATAGAGTGGACGTACTTCCCTCGGGCCAAGACGGCTGAGAAACTAGCTTCGAGCTGGGCATCCATCTCGCGCCCCTCCTTGGTACCGTAGATGACACGAGAGAGGAGGCCATCTGGTCGATCGGGTTCCTTGTTGGATAGCTCGGCTCGCTGTCCTGTCGAAGTGCTCAATGAGCCCAGTCCCTGGGTGACTCTGTAGGCAGGGGTAAAAGACGCGTCATCAGAAGAACTGATACTGAACCTACTTGCTTCTCTCTCCTGCTGCCTTTTCACCAACTGCTCACGGAACTCCTTCTGCTTCGCATTGAACGAATCTACACCTTCGTGGGTAATGTCGGCTAGGGTCGGCGCACGCTGGGGAGCGGCAGTGGAGCTCAAAGCTCGCAAGGAGCGCGGAGCTACCACCGCTGTTCGTGTGATGCGTCGGGCTAACATAATGGATGTTGGTTGTGATGGCGCTGGTGTTTTGTACGGGAGCGTGATGGATGGCGTACGAAGGAGGACAAAGGATGGCGAAGAGTCGGGTTGAGCAAGGGGGAGGGAGGATATGACAGGGTAGGTCGGCGACTGCGTTGATTTCGAAACAGGTTACTGTTAGGGGAGGGGGGGAAGGGGGGCAGAGAGGTGAGGGAGTGGTGTGGTCGGTGCTGAAGAATTCTGTAGTTGGGATTGGACGGCAGAGATGGGGTGGTGGTGGTGGTATGTGAAGGTCGAGGGCGGCAGTAGTGGTGGTCGCTTTCACCAGCACGCAGCACTGCCACTGGTGCTCAGTGGTGGTAAGAGTGGTACAGCTCACGATGCCTGTATCGGGCAGGTTGTGCGATGTGATGTTACGTATCGTGCCGGAGCGAGCTGGGTATGATTGATTGCTATGTAGGGGTGGATGGGCAAGATGTGTATGGATCGATGGATGGATGTGGACGTGATTCGCGGGGTAAGGTCCTGATGCTCAGGCAACAGATACGCGTGCGGGCAGATATCAGGCGGCATGGATGTTCCGCGAAGCAGTCGAGGGTTCAGAACAACAGCCCAATCGAACAGGACAGGCCGTGCAGGACCGGGGAAGAGGAGATGGAGAGAGAGAGAAAGAGGCGGAGAGGAGAGGGAGAGGGAGAGAGAAGCGGTTCAACAGAGGTGGTGATGGAGGTTAGGAATATCGACAACGATAGGTAGGTACGACAGAACAGGACACACCGGATTGCAACTGCCCCCTTTCCCCCGCATTCACCTTTCACGGGAGCGAAGAAGGGCAGGGAGGAGGAGCGATGAACTTAGGTGGGTACCTAATGTGCCTATAATAGACCCCGAAGGTACCTAAGTCTACCTTCTGTACCTCCCTGTTCGTGGAGGTTGTCGGCACCCTAGGCCTGTAGCGATGTACTCGGCTCTCCAGCTTTACCTCGATTTGCCCGCGAGAGTGGCTCTGCTGCGCAGTACACTTGGACTCCGGGTTACTTCCTGGCTACCTCCAAGCTCTAGCGCAGATCAATTAACTAGGGCAAAATGGTAGGTACGGCACACGAACGTGGTAGGGGAAGGTGCGCCTCTCGCAAACATGATGTCATTCCGGCAGCACCTCCAAAGTTGGGCAAAGCCCGGCCTTGGACTTCCTCGCCATGTCGGCACAGCTGTTTGACCGTGGCCCGAAGTGGATCCGTGCAATACTGAACCTAGGTACGTAGAAAATTGAAGCCTCAGGCAACAAGTCAATCACATAATCCGTGTCAAGCTTACCTAAGGTACAGAGGTACGTATGGCCGAATCTGCTCGGGGCGCCCCCGTCGCTCGGTTAGCTAAGCAATCTGTGCCGGTTCCTAGCGACGACGAGAGCTCAGCAGTTCCGAAAAAAATAACCACTCATTTCGATATTCCCAGACTCCTAACCAACACGCAATTCAGCTGCCCCTTCTACTTCACGCAACAGCCTCCGAATACACCGCCCAAGATGTCTTGGCTTGGAATCCCCCCTTTCAAGAAATTCCACACACCCATCTGTATGTGAATTGGACTGGTCCCCTCCGCCGCCTGCGGAATCGCTAACCCGCCACCATCTAGTCCGGCCCCTCTGGCCTTTCTTCGCCGCCGGTACGACGAGCCTCTCTCTCCCCTACCGCCCATGCGCGCTGCCTACTGCTACTGCTGCTGCTGCTGCTGTACCGATTACGCACAAAGCCGTCGCTAACAGTTGGGATCTATAGGCCTCATAGTCCTCTACGGCGTCAATTCTGCGCAGACGGCTCTGATGAACTGTGCGTGCTCTTTTCTCATTCCTTCTCTCCCTCGTCTTCGTATCCGCCACCCTGCCTCTTCTAGCAGAGCGAGGAACGCGCTGACGCAGTTTCGACAGCCGACGAGTGGAAGGACGATCCGCGCCACCCGAATGCGAGAGCGCGCGCGCAACACTAGTCAGATGGATCTCCGCGATGGCGGCGATCGAGAGGGGGGGACCAACTTGGGCGACGGCCGGCGAGGAGCCTCATAAGCTGGCGCATCGCTCGTGACACGAGCCAGGCGGGATTTGTATCATAGATTTACGAGCTCGCGTCGTCTCTATGTACATCTAATATCCGCTCATGCCGCGATCGTTTGTCTGCCAACCCAGGAGACTCGTGCCACCACCTTTCGTTTTTCTCCGGTCTGCCCAGCAGAATGCCGCTTCCTAGTTGTGAACGTACCTTACCCTCGCATCAGGCTGCCCCATGGATATTGTTGCTCTGTGCGCTAGCGTCTCAACATCGAGGCAGTAGAGTCGCGAGCGGCGAGAGGGCACCATATTACCGTTCCTCCTGCACCACCACAGTCTGAGACCATTGGAATTGCTGATGGGGAGTCTACTCCATCCCCGCCACGTATTCACATTGGTTCGGCTCACGGTGTCGTTAAGATGACTGGAGGCATCGTGCGCTTTTACGGCGGAGTCTCCGCGGTGGCGTGATTGTCATCTCTAGCGCATCGATGCATGCGTTGGGATAAGCCACGAGTTAGAGCATCAAGGAACATATCGGAAGAGTATTTCCCACTGGGCATCGTGGGAATCCAACAGCAGAGCGCTCAAATTTCTCTCTCTCGGGGTGCAGAGGTTCGGTGTCGCGGAGAAAGTTGTTGGCCGTAGTAATTAGGTACGCGTACGCACCGGATCGCCTACAGTGCTACGTGAGGACAAAAAAAAATTCCCAACATGAACACTCGCGAACTATATCCTGTCCTCCATCGTGCTCCGTTGTGTGCGCTGACTCGCGTCGTTTTAAGGACGGGGGACCCGCCGCGAGGAAGCGGACATAGTAGGAGCAGAGACCAGTCAGAGTCAGACCCCAGTCCCGCGAGATTCTCTCTCCTCCGCACCAGCCGTCAATCACCCCGCCATCGCCACCCCTCCGCCACCGCAATCACCGCGCGCTACGCCCACCACAGCCCCCAACAGTACCGTCGCCCTCTACCATCCCGGCCTACCGCCGAGGACCAGATCCCGCACGCAATGCCCGACACCCTGCCAACGTCGGGCGCCGCCGCCCGACCCTCCCCCGCCCCCGCTGCGCGCGATGCCCGCGCAAAGCCGCACGGCGTCGCCCAGGGCAAGACGGAGCTGCGCATCCTGATGCTGCATGGCTTCACGCAGTCGGGGCCGCTGTTCTCGTCCAAGACGAAGGGGCTCGCCAAGGTGCTGAACAAGGTGCTCGGCGCCGCGCCGGTCTCGCGGCAGCCGACGCTGCTGTTCCCGACGGGGCCGTGCCGTCTGCGGCCCTCCGACATACCGGGCTACGTGCCGTCCGCGAACGCGAGCGACGACGACGACGAGATCGACAGCTGGTGCTGGTTCCGCAATAGCGAGGTCACCGGCACGTACCGCGGCCTCGACGTCGGCATGAACGCCATCGCCGCCGCCATCCGCGACGCCGACGGCCCCGTCGACGGCGTCATCGGCTTCAGCCAGGGCGGCGCCGTCGCCGCCCTCGTCGCCGCCGTCCTCGAGCACCCCCACCGCGAGGTCCCCGCCGCCGCCGCCGCCGGCGACGGCGGGGACTGGTCCTGGGTCTCCGCCCTCCGCGCCGCCAACCGCGGCCTGCCCCTCCGCTTCTGCGTCGTGTACTCCGGGTTCTACGCTCCGCCGCCGTCGCTGCGCTGGCTCTACGACCCGCCCATCGTCACGCCGACCCTCCACTTCCTCGGCGGCCTCGACACCGTCGTCGACGAGGCCCGCTCCCGAGCCCTCGTCGCCTGCTGCCGCCGCCCCGTCGTCCTCGTCCACCCCGGTGGCCACTACGTCCCTGTCGCCCGCGATTGGGCTGTCGCCCTTGCCGGCTGGCTCCGCCAGCGCTACGACGGCACCGCTGACGCCGAAGACGAAGAGGACTCTCAGGACACCGATTGAGGCCGACGGCAAACGGGTCGGATGAAGGGAAGCGAGCGAGTGCAGGAAGGAGGCTGAGGCTGAATGGCGGAGCAGCGGAGACGGGAGATAAATGAACATATCACGAAAGATATCATTGGTCGTGCTCGGGCAGCAGAGGGAAGGCGAGATTTTGATATGCTCATTAACGTATGCACGAATATCATAGACAGGTAGGTAGGTCATCATCATAGCAAATAGAGGAGACATCAACACGTAGAAAGGGCATTCCTAGGACGATATGGCGTCATGCCGCCTCCTAATCTACCTTATTGTACAATCAGCATGCCTTTTTATTTCGGAATGCTAACCTGTCTGTTGGCCCCTTTTTCCCCTACCGAGGAAACCCAAAGCCGTCTAAGCTCCGAAAGCACTACCTTAGTCCCCCCCCCCCCCTGGTTATATCGACTTATTCGTAGAAACGTCATCACGCCTTCTTTTTGCCCTTCTTCTCCTTCGCCGCTCCGGGCTGGATCCGCGCCATCATCTCCTCCTTCGTGATGAGATGATCGACGCGCTCCAAGAGGCCGAGAAGGCTCTTCATGTTGTGGCTCCACTCGTTCAAGACATCATCGACGTCTCGAGGCTTGGCGAAGCTAACGACACGGGCGGGGCGGTCGATACGAGCATAGACCGTCTTGGAGCATACCAGGTCGCTGATATACTTCTCCGTCTCGTCTTCCGTCAGGTCCAACAGTTGGGTTAAGCGCTTCATGCCGATGCGCGTGTAGTATTTGGCGACGACCCTAACGTTGTGTTCGATGACGCGCCCACGCAGGTCTTGCCAGCGTTTATGCGCCTTGTCGTCCGCGGATTGGTTCGGTTGTTCGTCAAAGATGTCCGTCCCGCAAAGATGTGGCCCGTATTGTTTAGCAACTTCGGGCCATCGCATAAGCTCGTGCACCGTGAAGAGTTTCAGTAGCGAAGCATCAACGGGGATTTGGGTGTTTCGGGTGTCTCTAAAGATGCGCTGGAGAAGATCGTGCTGCTCGTTGTCGTGAGGCGCGAGAATAACGAAGTATATGATGCGTTGCAGGACCTGGATACTATCAGCGAAAGCACCTGGGAGGGAAAGGAGGGAAGCTAAGCCGTCAAACATACCGGTTGTAATTTGGCAGGGTCTTCCTCGACAGCGGCGGTGTCGAGCACTTGTCTGTAGTGCTTGCAAGCGTCGAGATACTTGTCGTCGTGCTTCGCCAGCGTGATCTGCTGCTCGTAGTACGCCAGCTTCAGGTCGGTGGTGTCATCCTCCTGTTCCGGGGGAACCTCCTCGCCGCGCTTGAGCTTCTCTTCGCGGGCCTTCTTCTCCTTCTCCACCTGCTCTGGTGTCTTGATAGGCTTGCGGGCCAGGTATCTCGTGCTAATCTTGCGACTGAGGATGCCGGCCTGGGTCCAGTCGCCGTTTTCGATGCACAAGGCGACTTGTGCCAGTATGAATTCGGTCTTCTCGCGCCTCTCCATCGAGCCGAAGGTCTCGACCTGCAGTTCGCACAGGATATCCATGGCAGATTTGAGGTCGCCCTGCTGCTTCTTGATGTCGGATAGGATCCTGGTCACGCGAGCACGCTCGACCTCGACGAAGATCTTGCCCTCGGTGACGGTGCGTAGGGCTTCGATGACGGAAAGCTTGGTTTCCAGGTTTGGGGTGGCGTCGAGGAAGGACATGACGGTCTGGACCATCTTCGTGATGGCTTGCTTGAGCTGGCTATGCTTCTTGGAGAGGACGAGGACCTGGTCGTTGAGCAGGTTCCAGTTCCCGGCGTCCTTGCAGATGGTACATATGGCGACCAAGGTCCGGGAGGTGGAAGGAAGGTCGGAGGCCTGTAGAGGCAGTCATCAGCTTTATCCCCATCGCAGTGGGCTGCGACCCATGGCAGACAGGACCGACCTGGCGGGCTTGCTTCTCGAAGACGGTGAGCTTCTCGATGGCAGCTTGGATATCACTCTAGCATGTCGCATTAGCTACGGCGGGCGTTCGCGAGCAGTCTGCGGAGGCCATCACACCTTAGCGAGCTTCTCAGCTTCGGGGATTTGCACATCGGCCTCCTTGCTGAGGTCCCTCTCGGGCTTCAGAGCAGCGTCCGCCATGGTGCGCGGGGTGGTTTTGTCGACGGTGGATCTGACGAGGAATATGCAGGCAATGCCCGGCTGCGGATTCTCGACAGGGCTAGCTGAGTGTATTTGGCGTGTTTGGAATGTTTGGCGTATTTGGTAGCGGGATCGGAGGGCTTGGAAGGTCGGAAGGCCGGAGGGGGATGGATGAGATGCCTCGACTCCGCGCACCTTTGCTCTCCAGGTTGAAGCGAGGCGACGAAGCTCCCGCTGCCTCCCCCTGCCAATTCATTGGCCCAAGCGTCGAGCTGGCTGGGTCAGCGCGATAAAACGGGTCACATGGTGATAAGGTCCAACTGAAGAGTAGGGGTCATGTAGGTACCTGTATCGGAGGAGATACCTCCAATTTAGGTACCTACACCTACTTAGAATAAGTACCTAGGTACTTGTGCGTACCCAGTACCATCGTTCTCATCCCCCTAATTCCCTCTCACTCGCGTTGCGTAGTCTTTCGTATCTGTTGTTGACCCTACGCTCTTCGAAATACCTGCCCATTCAGGCTCTTCTATCATGTTTTAACTTGTCTCTCTTCTTATAGGCTACAACTTCGCATAGTCTTTATTCTGCAACTGTAAGGGTTACGATTCTAAAGGTACGTCTCCATCCCTACCTAAGGACATCGGAATCCAAGACGAGCTTGTGTTTCGGTCTTTGGAGGAACAACTCGAAAACTGTGAGACAGGCATGCTTTCGAAAGGACATTGCCTCTGTACCTCGGACCGTAATGCTGTTCAGTACAGTAGATTAATTTTATACATTGAGCTTACAATCTAGATGGCTAATACGACTTCTACGAAGCAGAGACTAGAGAGGATATGAAGATCAGTTTTGTTACGTTAAGTCTAACATGTATCAGTTCCGAAATTATCATTGAGAACCTGGTCAATCAACAAAGTCCTTGGGGTGTCATAATTGATTTAGATACAGCCCGTTTCATTCGCAGCGTACAAGGATATCAACCGAACTCTCCCTCCGTTGCATGTCAAGTCTATCTTGAAGTGACGAACTCCTTGAAAGGGGGGCATGGATTTTCAACCTGAAAGTATTTTCTGTCTCTTTAGGGGAGAACCCTTTCATGAAGAGTCTAAGTCTATCAAAATCCAATGCGGTATTTCCATTATCTCATTATCGAAAATCAGCAAAATGAATGCACACGAAATTGCGCCGACGCTCCAGTAAGTGGGAGTATCTCAAGATACAATCTTCCCCACGTACTACTCGCCAAAAACAGATTTGGGACTTCTGAGGGCATTTTTAGACTTGCATGGATACTATGACTTCCTACCCCGTGACGAAAACTGTGTTCCTCTAGTCAACGTATTAAAGCAAAATCTGTTCAAATTCTTACCCAAGAACAAGTGATTTTCATTTCAGACTTAAGGTTTTGTTTCCTGCAATGTGCCTACCTACGCCACAACCTCATCGGCTTAAATCACTAAGCACTTTCGGGCTATGAGCAGACGCGCTTGGTCTGTGATGGATTTGGTGAGTTATGTAAACAGATCCCGGAGCAAATGGAATGGCAGTCAGATGGAGGTATGAAATCCAGGCAAAGGTCCATTTTCTGCTGGCTGCAACACAAAGATGGCGCAGACGCCAGTTTTAGTAAGAAAGCCTTCTCTTGAAGAAGCGCCTCGTAAAGCTGAGAACTAACAAACAAACTAGAGACAACAAAACGGAGACGCAACTCGGTCCGGGATAAGGGGTTACCACTTAAGCAAGTATCACAGTCTTGATCCAAGTTGGACATCCACTAATACAGAGCCAGTTAGACAGGGTTTCCATCCATCCGCGAGTCGGCGACTTGATGAGATCTTTACTGAGGCTAGTGCTAATAAGAGTTGAATTACTTTTAGCGTCCTAATATATCATAGACAAGGCAGGGACCTCATACTATACTCGAAGTAATATCGAAGCAATAAGGATCAATGATATCTTCCTAATAAGTCATTCTACTTCCCATCTATACCTACCCCTTATATACTTGGATAGACTCAGAAATCGCGATTAATTCGCCTTCTAATATCTCTGCCCTTATTAAGATACTAATTTATAAGACATCCACTTCTCTTAAGTATATTATGATAACCTATTTGCCTGGACCGTATCGTATTAGGAAAACTTGGAAGTATATCCTATTAAAAGATATTTGATTTACTCTACTAGACTCAGGTCCATTATTGCAACTTATTCTTTCTATCAGAAAACAAATAACACGGCCATAGTCTAGGCGCCTATTACCTACTACTTGCTTAGATCGCGACAAGAGTACTCTACTGCTAATAATAACGAAGGCGGAGAGATAAATAATCTGCTTCAATGCCGAAAGAAACTAGAGACTAATAAAAGCACTCCTTAACCTACTATAAAAGGCCAAGATACACAGAGCTAAGCTTTACTGAACCACTTGCTGGTTGTTATGGTCTGTTAGCTAAGCGTACTAAGGCTCGGAGTAGCCGTATGAATAGCCACCCTACAAGATCTCGCAGTCTACCTTAAAGAATCAACCACACATCTTATCCCGATAAGACAAAATAGTTTAATTATAAGGCTCTCTTTGGCCATTTACTTGGTAATCGTGTTAATAGCTGATTGGTTGTGGGGAGCGGCGCCCATCAGCTACCTGTACGTACTGCCGCCGGCCCAAGCAGCCAGGCAGTCCGCCAGGACCACCGCCAGGATACTATATAAAGGGAGGTATCACTGTCTAGCTATACAGACAGGAAGTTCTGGAGGACTACAGCCCGGATACCGTAGGATCTATAACAATACGATAGCTGAGCTCAGGGTATATGAGAGGAACTGTGGAAATAGAAGGCAAACTAGCTATGTTAAGATTTATAAAGCTATTAGAGGATTATGGTATATTGGAATCTTACAGAGGATGGAGGAGAATGAGTGGTTGAAAGCTCTCTAGCAGACGACGGCTCGAGGGTCCTCTCTCCTTTTCTCTTTATTAAGCCCTCTCAATCATTAGGCAAATACCACCAGAATATTGAATCTAACTACTAGGTATATTTTGCACTTGACTCTTAAAATCTCAAAATTGAGCCGCCTCAGCCTGAGCTCAGTCTGACTCAGCTAATATTTAGGGCAACTGAAGATGTGTCACGTAGCTAACTCCAGTAATGTATCGTAGTGTGGGTTGCGCGCAGAGAGAGAAAGGGAACATAGGCGAGGAAAGGTATATTAACAGAATAGCTAACGAGGAAATATACACAAGAGTGCGAAGCTAGCACACATATATAGATGTGCTCAACCAGCCGAGGTAAGCTAGGTTGCTCTCCACTAGAGGCATATGCCTACGTGACAAGACGGAGACAGAACCTAGTAATACTTGAGTTTTGTCTCTGAGAATTATAGAATTATATGTCTCGTCCGAGAATCACTCTTGCATCAGAGAGCCTAGAACGCCGCCACCATAGTATTTGTTTGCTCATTTGAGCTTTCTAGTACGAGGAGGTGTCCTTAGAGAAATATTTTCGAACGCCGTCAGTTCAACATTCTAATTCAAGAAAGATCCTAACCTAAGAAATAATAATCAATTTCTCAACTGAGCTTCATAATTTTATAATACTTGGATGAGCAACTTAATCATACGCATAGGCCTACTTACGAAAATAAAACCCCTTAATAACGAGATTCATATTTTATTTTAAGTTGTTATAAAATGGCTACATAATAGTATCCCAAGGCCTCACTCAAGAGTATATACCTACCAATATGCCCTCATCAAGAAAGATCGACACCTGAAATGTGAGCCTCACATAAACGCTGTCCTCTTTTGTTGAAAAGCCATCGCCTATAACAACAGCACAGTTTTGTCACCTTGTCCCTGTCGAATTTATGTGACGAAATCCAGGTCACAAGCGAGTCCAGGACTCCTAGAACAACAGAGTTCACGTTCTTCACCTCAAACCCAACAAGTCTTCGTGAATCAGTTGCCCTGGCTGATTGTCATCCCTTCCATCCTTCTGACATCGCTGCCAGTAACCAAGATCACAAACATCAAGTTCCTCACAAGCACCCAGAGCAGCCATTTGAATTTCCTCCCACAAGTCCACGTTTGCCTTTATATTCCTGCACTCTTTATTCACTCACCTCCAAACCTCTCCACGTCGTTTCGTTTCGTTTCGTTTCATCTTCGCAAGGCTGGGGCAAGTCTCCTCTTCATTCTCATCTTGCCAGTTCAGCCTTGCTCCAGTAGAGCCAAGTCTGTTGTCACAATCACGCGGATAAGGAACCGGGGAAAGACTCGTAACGACGATCCCGCCACCGGCAACCATGTGTCGCGTGGAATACTGGCGTTGTGCCAATTGTCGTGTGGCCCACGTGGTCTTCCGACTGTCTTGCCCAACACCCTGCCAAGACACCCAGGACAGTGAGCGTTACGTGGATTTGGCTGCCTGTAACCTCTGCATGTCGAACGAAGGATACCACATGTTCAGCTATCAAGGTGAGCCTTGGGATTCCAGTGGAGCGGCATCGGTCTCATCATCCTCCCTCCCTCCCTCCCCCGGCCTGCGTGTGGATAGATAACCAATTTCTTCCGAATATAGGGATGCGGACAGTATCACAGTGTCCCAGACCATACCTCGAAAATCTTACGATTCTTGAGAGGATGATAAGGGCGTACTGCAGTATGAACGAGAGCACACAGCCAGTGTCGGTCGAAAACCACAATTTATTGCCCCCGCAAGCTCCGTCAAGTGGAATCCGGACTGTGATTGAGCCGAGCCCTGTCAGGATTGTACAAACCTCACCGCCTCCAGTACCAGATGAATGGTACTCTCCGGAAGGGGTCCTATTGGCGCCGATGGCGCCATTGCCCGTCGTATATTGTCCATACCCAGTCCCCGGGAGACAGGTGACATACCACCAAAGTGTCTCTCATGAGGACGAGCAGGGTATTAGCTCGCTGGGAGGGAAGACGAAGGCGAAGCGGGGAAAGGGAAAGACTAAGACGACCCGACAGAAGAAGAGAGCCCCGAACGATCTGCAATCTCCCTCCCCGAGTGGCGCCCCTGAGCTAGCCTCAACATTTCCGATTGCCGAAGTCCCTGAGTCGACTTCCGAGGGCGAGGGCGAGGGTATCAAGGAAATGAACGAGGAAGCTAAACCAAGAGAAGAGCTGAGAGGTCGTGATCCTAAGCCGCCTTCCAATTCCTCGATCCTAGACTCTTCGAAACAATCTTGGAGCGATATGGTTGAGGAAGAGGTCGCCAGAAGCGGAGAAGCTGCCAAAGGCAGTCTGCCGTCTTTGATTCCCGGACCTCTCTCTACCACGCCGGCAGCGGACTCACAGATGACACAAAGCACCGCCCTTAGTGCCCGCCACCTGCGTCCCTCGACCACTTCTACCGTGTCTGAGAGCGCAGACAAGATGAACCCCCATGATGCCACAACGAAGATTTCCGATAATGCTAAGGGCCATGGTCCCAACTCCGCGAAGAATGGGCAGGAAACACTGGAACGCACATATGCCACCGTCTCACGCGTTGCAATAGAGCCTGTTCAGCGACCGAGCCAGAAGGAAGGGAATCTCGTGTTCAGGAAGAAACCTGATATCGAGCCGGCGACAGCTCTTCGTGAACCAGGCATGCCTGCAGCTAAGCTCCTGGACGAGGGACAAAATACTCAAGACGGCATCCCCACCACGTCTTCGTCTACACATTCCCGAGCCGTTCCTCGTGGCGCACCTCCCGCCCCTGGAGGCCCGCCTACTACGGCGCGTGTAGTTCCAGCTACCGCTCGCACCACCGCGCCGACGTGGGCCCGGTCCGCCCTCCCTCCCCAACCATACGTGAAATCATACGTGATCGGGCACGACAATCAGATCAAAGAGACCGCCGTCAAACCTGATGCAAACGCGAGTCACAGCACCAATCCGGGCGCAAAAGGTCACCCTTCCGCAACCGCCGCTGGACGTGCTGGAGCTCCTCCTCATGCCCCCGGGGCCACTGCATCCTTCCCGAGTAAAGGCGGAGGTCGACGCGACGCAACCCGAGATAATAAGCGCCAGGCGCAGGCCGCAAACCCCAACGCCGGCAGCAAGGCCATAGGTTCCATGGCACCTGGCCCGCGAGCAAAACCGACTTACGCAGCACCTCGTATCCCTGCCCCAGTTAGTGGCTACTCTCTCGTCTACGGGAGTGCGAGCGGAGGCGAAGACCAGCGGACGCGTAAGGAAGAGCCACCTGCCGCCGGTAGCAGGGCCATTGCTGTACCACAGAAGAAGCCAAGTGAAAGGCTCAACAGAACCAGCCCTCCCGTGCCGCAGCCACAGTCGCAGCTACAACCGCAGGTTGACGACGGTTGGACGACGGTGGCCCGCCGCGCTCGCCGCCCTCCGCGTAACTAGAGTTAGGCAGGCCGAACTCGGAAAGTTGTCCCTTTTGCGACATCGGATGTAGTCGCTCGCTATTTGGGCCAATGTCTGTTAGAGTGTTATTACACTCAACAACGTAGAGTTGAGGAGCAGACTTGGCGCGTTACAGCCATCAAAAGCATCACAAGTCTTTCTCCCCTTCTCCCTTCCCCCCCCTCCCCACCCCCCCTACCCATACCGTTGGGTATTATTGACGAGCTTCCCTCTAATCCTCGAACTAGAATCAGCTAAGTGGCCCAAATAATCCGCACCACTGAAGCTGTTACTTGGTCATCTTTCATTGGTTTGTGAGACTGATTGGTCGATCGAGGAACCAACGTCACACAGCATACCGAAATTATATTTTCGATCTTTCGCGTTCCGTTTCACGCACTCGCAGGTTTATTTCGTGCGAAAAGGATTAAAGAGTGTGGTTATCTAGGAAAACGACAAAGGAGGTTGGTAGACAAGGCTGTTGTCGCCTACCCCGTACCCCCTCCCTCCAAAGACCGGAAAGTTGCCAGGAGAGGTTTCGGTTCTAGAAGTCCGGACTGGTGGTTTTTAGAAGTAGTAGCCATGCGCAATTAGAAGATATCTCTGGTCTCTCTATCTTCTGGGAACTTCCTTTTTTTAGAGGAAGTTCGCCGTGTATTGATGTGTACTATCAATGGAAAGGATTTGTTTTGAGAAGACAGGCGAGAGATAAATGAAAGCAGAAAGTAAAGATACTTCGACCTGTGTGTGCATGTTGCTTGTCGGCCACCTCGGATAAAGTCAGCCAAGGTCTGGTCGCTTGCCGGTACTCTGGCGGAAATGCCAATCAGTAGTACCGACAAGTAGGCGAGCAGACAGATGACCGGACGGCCTGGTGGAAGCGAACCCAAGTCCGAGCTTACTAGTTGTTAGTTTCCTCGCTTCTTCCCGTCTACTCCTTCGCTGCACCCACCACTGCTGCGCTCCTCGCCTTCTCCACTTCGCCACGGGACTGGCGCATTCATAAGGTCCACTTGGATTCGGTGGCCATATTTGTTAGATCGGTGATGTGAGATTCCTCGGAGAGCTAAAGGAGCCTCTTTTTGCATTCCTCCCTATTTTCTTCGCCCCCGTGAGCCGATCTAAACCGCTAGCTCAAGCTTACCCCATTTACTCCGTAAGAAGAGATGGTGGCGGGATGGAACTTAGCACTCTCACATACACAGACGCGCGCGTGTAGGATATCAGACGGTCGAATACGTGACTCGCCCGGGGACCGAACCCGATAAAAGAAACGAGTAGGGAACGTGAATGCGCATTCCACTTTCGTCCCTTGCCATCCGACGGTGGTAAGCAAGGAGATATCATTGCCCTTCTCGCGCCCGCCTCGCGTTGCTGCCTAATGAGGGCTCCGGTCCATGACGTCTAGTACACCAAGATCTTCTTTTCTCCCCCCCCCCCTCCTTTACCCGCGCCACGACGGCGAGCCCGTATAACGTGTCCAGATAGTGGCGTTGAGATATCCCAAGCGCGGGGCGGGGGGCGACCGTCAGCATCAGCACCATCTGTGAGAGGCGATAAATACGCTCAGCCTCGAGATCAACCTCCGATGGTAGGAAACAGGGAACTGGCGGACTGGGAGGCAAATGCTATCGCATATAACCGCTCGTAACCAGGCAGTTACAGCTTATCAAGAACAAGGAACCTTCGATTCCCAGGCCTGTCTGCGATCCAGGTACGATAGCAGAACAGCCGATGCACGTCCGGTAAACTCAGCGCCGGGTCAGGGTGGCCTGACAGTCAGACACGTAGCGACCTGAGACGACGGAGGCGCCGGCTTTCCGACGAGGCCTCCCATCCTTAGTAGATGCCTACAGGTATATGCGATGGGCAGAAAGAGAAATGAGAGCCATCCTGATATGATTATCAGCTCCGGAATTCGCCTCGGCCACGACGGCGTGGTACCTAACTTACCTGCATTCTAGTCCCTACGTCAGGTGGTATGACCAGCTGATACGTCGATATTCGTATCCGTAGGCACCGCTAGGGATAATGCTAGGGGTGACAATTAACCGTAGATGCGTAGGGACTGTCCAGAACTTTCGAGGTTCGCGGATCCAACCAAGTGAGTGGGAGATGTGAAGTTGCTGAGTGGCAAAAAGAGGCGTGTCTCGGGACACAAATGAAGTTGGATTTAGGGGGGATCAGGTGACGAAGAGGGGCTTCAGCCACAACATGTGCCTATGTAAGTCGATGGCGTATGTGGCTTAGCACCGCATAACATGTGGCACGGAGGAGTGGCTAGCCGAGAACCAATCAGCCAACAGGCTAATCAACATATCCCCCCTGACTAGCCTAGCTAGGCAAGTGTGACCATCTTGATGCAAGTGTCCAAGAGAGAGACTCGGTATACGACAGTACCTACGTAACAGTACCTATGTAACAATCGAGTCGCGGTGTCTAAAGGGGGGAACACTGGTGAATGTTCCCGAAGACACCACCCTGTGCTCATCCATGCTAGTCGGCCGCGCGGTGGCACGCGGCGGCGGTGGTGGCGGATGAGTGCTACTAGACAGCCTCCGCGCGGAAACCCAGCGGGACTGATACGGTGGCGAGGCTCCTATGGTGGCCTGCCGCCACCAGCCGGGACCTACCTCTTTACCTATCACCTATGCTTACCTACCTTAGGTACCTACATTACTATGTATGTAACCCTTACAATCTGCTGTGTCTTGTCAGGCGGGCTTTCACCCCATGAGTGGCCGTGATCGCTGCTGCGTTGCTGTCTCCCTCGCAGGGTCCCTGGCATGGACGGCTCGCGCTGCCCGTTACGGAGAACTCCCACCGTCTTGGTGACGAGCATGCCCGCCTGCCGTCTGCACATAAGCATTATCCGGGTTTCGTAAGCCAAGAAAAGACCCCTGCGTGGCAACTACGCCGAGAGATGGGTGTATGTATGTAGGGACATGATAGATCTCAAACGGCCACAAGAAATTCTTGCCGGCCCTCGTCCTACCCAGACTGGGACCCCTGGTCTTAGTCTCAAGGTTAGGCTCCGGTTGGTGCCTGACAGACCCCATCTCAATCCTCGTTATGCTACGGGACTGTCAAGATTCGGGGGATTTTAGCTGAACAGTATGAGGTCTGCGCTCACCGGTTGGAAAATATCGCACGATGCTATTCAGAGTGTCTTCGACTGCTGATAGTTAATAACGAGGGGCCGTCAAGCCGGCTAACCTGCGAGCGAAGCGTAAGCGAAGGGCAGAGTTTCCGCATGGTGCAGGTTTAGGCTAGACAAGTCCCGTAGCTAAAACTAGCCGGGCTGGCTAGAAAGGGTTTACGGCGATAACAAGAAATCTGGTAGCCGACGGCCTGGCAAACATTCGAGAACCCCGAAGCCTCGGCGCGTGTAATGGGTGACGACGTTGATGCAAATCGTAGGCACGAGTATGCGAGGTCAATATACGGATTATTCTCGTTGGGAGACTGTTTTATTCATAGAGAGCGCAATGTTTGTGCCGTACCCTTGGTCTTTCTACCCCGAGAGGGTTGTATTTCGGGGGGCAGCTATTGTTGTCGCGGTCCACAATCGCAAATCAAACCTGTTATTGCCTACGCGGGCGAGAGATAGATCGATCTCCTCCTACCTTGATATTGAGCTGTGGAACCCTCATGAAATAGCCTCGGCCAGGCGGTAGGTATAGCGAGTACCTATGCTTTGTGTACCTACATCCATATGCACACGCACATCCAACTGCGGTGGTCACTTGCGGTAGCGTATGGAGCACTTGGGAGATCTACCCGGGCCGGGCTAGTCACCCCCTGGGCCAAGATTCTAGCTAGTATGGTCAGAGAAGAGGTAGCGGCCATCCTGTGGGTAATAATAATCACGCACAATCCGTATGGCAGCACACTGACGATGCACGTCTCCAATACGGATCGTGGGGGAGTCGAGACAGTGTGGACACGTCCCGAAGCGACTAGCGATGGGATGGATCGATGAGGGATGGGTGAAGTCTTGTAGACACGAAGTGGGTAGAGTGGGGGATTGACCCCAATCGACTCGTCTCGCGGGATTCTTAGTCTCTGCCTGGCCTTCCCCTTTTTTCTCCTCGTCGAGCCCTTATTTTCTCCCTTGCTCTACGCGATACGCAACACAAGAGCAACCTCCCAAGCGTGCACCAGCTGATTACCAATAGGTTATGCGGCGAATCGTAGCTGCATTATTAGGCGCCACCACGTCGGTACTGGTGATCCCAAAGGACATGCCATACTAGATGCGAGATATTCGCCTTCCAGCCCCCGTGATGTGTATATGCTGAAGGGGGGTAGAGAGGCGTGGACTCAGACTCGGCGTCTGTCTGGGCTCGACGATCCCCCCCCTAATCGGTGACGATATGGGTCTGTAAGGCTGTCACCCGTCCTCTCACCGCACCGCCCAGCACGCAGCTATGTAGTAAGGTTGATCGTTGCTAGAGGTTCCTAACAACGCGCGGGCGGAATTGAGACTGCTCGACATGACAGGCTGTGCTCCCTCCATCCGGTACCAGTACCGAGCCCACCCGAATTGGCCGCTCTCGTCCCACTGTAGTCGACAATAGGGGCGTTTTTTTCCTGGGGGGGGGGGGCCAGAATGGAAATTCCAAGAGCGAAGGTCATCGCGGTTCTAGCTCGTTCCGGATATTCTATGGAAGAACGGGGTAAATGATTCTAGAATCACGGCTGTCACCTGACTAGCTGTCGAAGGCGGAAGAGATCGAGGGAAAAGCGAGAACTAGACGCTGCTCGCTGGTACTACTAACGTGGTAAGCGCCGCAGACCCCATATCGGCCTATCAGGCGCTATAAGGAGCTTTTGCTCCGGGCTCACCACGGCTTGAGAGTAAACATGTCTCTTAATTGGGCATGTGTGCTGGCTCGCAAAACAGCACATGAAAAAAAACAATAAACGGGAAATTGTGAAGGAATGAATAAAACAAAAAGAAACGCCAGCAAGGCAGCGGGACGGTGGGTGGACTACGGTAGCGGAAAGAAAAGGAACTGCTCCTCTTTCCCGTATTCATCCTTAGGGGGTGGTCAGTTACGTTATGTCCCCGTGTCCTACACTCGCCACGAGGGGTTTCATCAGCAGCCCGTTAGTTGATCGTAAGGCCGTTTTTAGTCCCGCGGTGGCAATTCCAACAGCCGTGTAGCGCTGCCCCCCCGAGAGAGGATCCCGGTCTACTACTACTTTATAAACCGTGAAGCCACACCAGTAACTACACGAGCCACGATTTATACGGATGGTATGCCAATCCTCGATAGTCGTCGCCGATACATCCGTCCTTCCAGGGACCATCCTATATTTCGGTGTTCTTTGCTATTCGACGCAAAGAGCCAGGCCTGCATCTTTAATGTGCACTGAGCATACTTCCGAGTGCCCTGTCTGCGGGAAACAATATCTCGTCTATGTTGAGTTCTGCAGCAGCTATCATCCCCCGTTGCTGTGGTGCCCCAGGGGGGTTATCGAGGAGAGCGAGGACATGCAAGAAGGGCGATGTCCCAGTCCTGTTTGTCCATACAGCCGCACCGGCGGGTGCAGTGTCAGTTGATTCAGGGAGCATCATTTCGACAAGTAGTACCATCCCCGGGCTCTCGACCCCGAAGCCATTCCGTGGACCGAATCCTATCGATCAGAGCCTTTCACCGCCGACACCGACTTCTACAATTTGGTCGATCCCCTGATATTCCGGGACATCGAAATCATACTTCTTGGCGATCGCCGGGGAAACGAAGCTGCTTGTACGTCAGTCACCGCCGAGGAGGCTCTCCTTAACACCTTCGGCGCCAAAGTACTTACCGCCCACCCACAAAATGACGGCCTTTGAAGTATTGGACCAACGGCTTGGGAGCTGTCAGACTGATGAGAAACTCAGGGTTAAACTTGCTCCCCACGCCAGATTTGGGTGGCCCGGTCTCGATATTCCAAGACGAGGGGGCGTCGACGGATGTCACAGGCAGCTCGGTCTCTTCTAAGGCCCGGATCACGGCGGGAAAAGGCTCGCGAACCTCTCCTGAGAAGCTGAAACCTTGACTCCAGAATCAGCCCGATGCCCGCCCCCCGAAGCGTGACGACGGCACGTACCGAATATTGCATCCACGATATGATCCGCCGATTTAACAGCTGCCGGAAAGTCATCCACGAACGGCACTTCCAAGTCTTCTAGCTGCTTTGTCAGTCGCTGTAGAAGCGGTTATTGTCAGTGTCGAGCATTCAAAAGGTTCCATCCGAAAGAAGGGAAGTGTATATACACGCTGCGCGATTCATTATTTCAACAAGTGGAAGAGAGGCGGGGGGGGGAGGGGTTACGGTGACGTAGGACGGGTTGAGTCGATCAGCACTGCTGCGCAGGGCGAATTCCGGCCTGAAAGGGGTTCAAGACCGAGTGACGAGACGTAAGTGGATAAATTACGAGGCAGTACGGCGTATCCTCGTGTTAGAGGTTCGGGACAAGGCATAGCGGCGGGCGGCATATACCTGATAGAGTTGATTCTGGCTCCGTTTGGGATAGTAAATCGCCGGTCGGTACCCGTAATGGCGAAGGTGACGAGCCGCAACAAGCCCATCACCGCCTTCACCCTATTAGGACACCTGCACATCTGCGTTTAAGCCGTAGGCTTAGCTGTCGAAGAACCTACCATTGTTCCCGGGGCCGCAAGCTACAAGCACACGACTCCCCTTGGTCAGGGGGTGAACCCGATAAACTGGATGGTGGCAGCTGTTAGGCAGACGCGGACGCCAGATCATATAGGGCGTGGCATCGCACCAACTTGAGAGACGGACAATCCGGCAAGCTCCATGAGTTGGTCGATGGAGAAAGCTCCGGGACCCATGAGTTCTTTGTCCAGAGCTGCAGCCGCTTTGGCCGACAAGGTCTATCCCACTGTGAGTTAAGCTGCATACTTCTCTAGGCAACGTCTTCGCGGGCTCAATACTGATCACTGACCTTGATCGCCATGGTTCTCGTATTCGTCCGATGATGTCGAGGATGTTCTGGGGATGAATTGGTAGATAGGTAACCTAGGTATGATCGGGTCTGTGGGGGTGTAAGTGGGTTGGGTCAATCGACTGACATCACATGGGAAGCTTCCCCTGCAACGTGGGTACGTAGTACTTACCTACATCAACAGGGTCCATTTGATGACTCAGCGGACCTGGTCGGGGCGGAGAAAGCTATATCCTCGACCTCCCCTCCATTATGTAATAGGCAGGTATCGAGGGTATTGGCCCCAGTACCTTGCCTGCTTAACCACTGTCTTCAGAATTTCATCCTGAACCCTTCCAAATTGTATCGAGAACGACGCTGAGGTAACGAGGCAGCATCGCGGCCGACATGGTGATCAAAATCCGGCTGGCGCGGTTCGGGCGCAGAAATGCGCCCTTTTATAACATAGTCGTCACCCATGCCAGGTTCGTGATGGTTTCTAGAGAATTTATGCCGCCGACCAACCGACTGGCCGACCAACCATTCGACGGTCCGGGATCTCGAAGATGCTAACCATGACCCGCTCCAGAACGGCGAGGAATAGCAGGCCGCTCGAGGTTATTGGCACCTACGACCCCATCCCGAAGCCCGACCCTTACGACGACTCGGGGAAGCTGCACAAGGATATCAATATAGACACGATACGAGCGCAGTACTGGATCGGCGTTGGCGCACAGCCGACGGACACCGTTTGGAGGCTCCTAGCAATGGTACGAGGGCACTTCAACCCAATTCCCTTCAGATCGCAGGCACAGGCCTATTTTTCTCGCGCTTCGCTAAGCATCCTACACAGCTGGGCATCCTACAACCGAAACCACGAAACAACCAACCGCGGGTGCCACCACCTTTGCCAGAAGGGTTCATAGTTCTACCGAGCGGCAATCCACAATAGGCTACAACGTGTAAACCAATTGTCGTCTCATCTGTATATTTGCATGTACAGCACACATAACGACAGTCAGATTCTCCAAGCTGAGCGTCGCGGCGTTGGGGAGCTGGACATGGACCGTTTCACCAGGCGTCAGGTTCAATGGCGAGGTTTTAAAAAGTATAAGGAGCGGCCACGATTCATCGTCCTAGAGAGAGGTATGTGGTAAGCATGGTAGATGGGAGGCGCCTACAAGAGTTGCGTTCCTAGCTACTTCGTATATGCGGTGGGATGGAATCGTCTCCGCGCGTCCTACCAGGGATGCGAGGCTCATTACCATCTCTAGGTGCTGAGTTTTCTCGATGAAGACAAACTCTATATGCATCAGCAGGCCATGAATAGACAGTTGACGATCTCCGACTTTTATACACTATACATAAATAAATACCTTGCTCATCTCATAAGATATGTATCTGGATACTCCCAACTACTCCACGGCTCAATCATGTGGTTCCTCAAATTTCTATATGACCGTATTTCGCCTTCGTATCACGATATTTCGCACGGATCTCTTCCCTTCTACGGGCACTTTAATCTGCCTTTATCTAGCAGTAGCAGCACCCTCCTCCTCCTCAAACACTACCAATATTGTCCCGGCCTTGCATTTATCCTTTAGTTCGCGTTAGCTTTTTGTAATTCGCGCCTCAACTGTGCCGAACGGGGTTCAACTTACCCCTTCCTTGTGCGCAAGTTTCTTAATAACACCATCCTGTGGAGATCGGATCACCGTCTCCATCTTCATCGATTCGATACTAGGGGCTTGGTGTTAGTATGGTGCGCCCGTCGCCGGCAAGCCGCAACTTATGAGTACTTACACAACAAGGGGTGCCCCTTTCGTGACCCTATCGCCCTCCTTGACCTCATTCTTGAGGATCTTGCAGGGCATGGGAGCTGCAACTGACGCCCTCAGCTCCTTCAACCCGAGTGCCCTTTCGTACCAAGCAGGGGATATCAGGGAAAGTTCCGTCTTTGCGCCGGTTTGGAATACGGTAAGTTTGTTGTCGTTATTAGGATCCTCGATGACTGTTGTCTCTATTCGTGTGTGGGGAAAGAAAGTGGTCAAGCCCGTCTTGCCAGCGGCGAAGGCGGACGAAGAGACGAGATTCTCGAAAACTTGAGCCTTCTCATCTTTACGAAGAATTCGGGCATCGAATAGGTTATTACCCTTCTGTGTGATGCTGACTTCCACCTCTTCTCCCCCCTTTGGGTCTAATACGTCGAGAGACTTGAAAAGGAATCTGCGTTCGCTGCTATTCGTGCCGAAACCGAGGCTCTCGCCATGGGGCTCAGCATCTTTCGTTATATGCGAAGTAAACACACCTAGAGCCGCCTGCACGAAAACCTCAGGGTTTACCACCACGGGATCAAAGAGCTCTTCCTTCCACTTTTCGATAAACCCGGTCTCGACGTCGCCCGCTATAAATGCCGGCGACCGGCATAGGCGTTTCAGGAACTCGATATTAGTGCTCAAACCCACGACTTCGTAGTCGCGTAACGCAAGCTCCATTCTCCTGATAGCGGTCTCACGATCCTGGCCCCTGACGATAAGTTTAGCAATCATCCCGTCGTAGGCTTCAGTGACCGTGTCGCCCTCGACGAAACCGGCGTCGATTCGGATATCTTCGCTGACCCTAGGGGTTCTGAGGTGAACCAGCTTTCCGGAGTCGGGCAAGAAACCCCTCTCGGGATTTTCGGCGTAGATCCTCGCTTCGATGGCTGCTCCTCTCTCCTGTATCCGCTCAATGATCTCTTTCTGCGTCAGGGGCAGCCTCTCACCAGCAGCGACCCGGAATTGCCATTCGACCAAGTCGGTCCCCGTAACCATCTCGCTGACCGGATGTTCGACTTGGAGCCGTGTATTCATTTCCATGAAGTAGAAATCACCGGTGTCCTTGTCGAATATGAATTCCACCGTCCCCGCGCCGACGTAACCTACCGCCAACGCCGCCGTCCTAGCCTTTTCCCACAATTCCAATCTTGTCACGTTGTCTAGGTCGGGCGCTGGCGACTCTTCTAGTATCTTTTGGTGCCTCCTCTGCACGCTACAATCTCGCTCTCCCAACGCTACGCAGTTACCGTGCTTATCTGCGAATACCTGTACTTCGACATGCCTAGGACGCACGATGTACTTCTCAACCAGCATAACCTCGCCGCCCTCTCCGAATGACGCCCTCGCCTCTGCTCGCGCACTTTTCAATTGTTGGAGAAACTCGCCTTCCTCCATCACAATCCGCATACCTTTACCCCCACCTCCTCGTACACTCTTTAGTAAGACCGGAAATTGGATCAGCTTCGCATGCTCTAGCAGCTCCGCCTCGCCCTGTTCGCCTCCGTGGTACCCGGGTACGCATGGTACGCCGGCTTCCGTCATGATCTCTTTACTTCGCGCCTTGTCTCCCATATCCGCCATCGCCTGTGCTGGCGGCCCGATGAACACGACCCCTTCCTGCTCACACCGTTTCGCGAAGGCAGAGTTCTCTGACAAAAAGCCATAACCAGGATGCAATGCCTGGATGCCGTGCTGTTTCGCCAGTTTCACTATCCTCTCGCCATCGAGGTATCCGTCGGCAGCACCGAGACCGACAGAATGCGGCGAGCAGGAGGCATGTTGTGAGGAGGCATCCGGATCGGTGTAGAGAGTAGTCGTCTTGATTCCTAGCCGCTCAGCAGTCTTGTGAATCCTCAACGCAATCTCGCCACGATTCGCAATAAGCAGAGACGTTATAGGGACAATGTGTGGCTGGGCGGAGGTGGTGGTCGAGAGATAGCGGGGAAAGGCGCGTCGACGGAGATGCGTCGGTTTGATCGAACGCATCTTAGGGGGCGAGCTTGTTAAACCGAGCAACTGCTTAAGAGATCTGGCGAACGAAATTAGTGCATCTCTTCCTACGCGGCGAAGGACTACATGTAAATCTAAAGGGGGAAAGAAAAGCAGGATCGTCAGCTCTCCTGTTACGCCATGGACGTAAAAGAGAGGGCCGTCAGTAAGCGGTGCTACCCCGTGAATACCCGCGGCTTTGTGACCAAGCTCCCACCATGGGGCTCATTTGGCGGGGCTCACCGCCATGTGCTACGTAGTATATCGATATTTTATTTACATGCATACACCACACAGATAAGCGATAAGACCAAGGACAGATAGGAAAATTGACGAACAGCATTTCGCAGATTACTACACATGCCGCATATGTACATACCTGCCTACACATCTTCAACAACCCATCGGTAGCCCTGAACGGCCTCTCGTGGCGCGGAGCGTAGACATTAACGCAATGGATCAAGCAACCCTCAACTACGAGGCCTCGGCCGGCGACACGCATAAGCAAATAGTCTCCTCCCTCCCACCAGACGTAGTCCAATGTCTCGAAAACGCCCGCTTCGTCTGTTCAACCCTTCCTATCTACCCATACGTCGCATTTGACTGCCAGGCGCTGACCGAGCCCAAAAATAGCTTCACCTCGCGACCTGCGTAGATAATCAGCCACATGTCTCATTGATGAACTATACCTATATACCCTCTTCGCAGTACTCTTCTGCGCCAGTCATCGTCATGACGACGAACCCCTCCTCCAAGAAGACCAACAACCTGGTCGTCAACCCCAACGTATCGTTATTGGTTCACGATTGTGAGAGGCGCCCCCGCGCTTCCATCCAAATGTCAGAGCCGAGCAGGCCAGCCGTGTGCTAACTTCCCATTCCAAGGGGTCTCGCATAGGCCACCGACCCAGGGCCGTCGTCTCTCTGGCGGCTCCCCCGGCCCGGAGAACAGATCCAGCCTCGCCTCTCTACTGCTGAACCTCAACACCAGCGCCATTTCCAGCATCAGCGCTACCATAAACGGGACCGCCGAGCTAGTAGCCCGCGGTTCCGACGAGGAGGCCTTCTACCGTGACCAGCACCTCGAGAATAATACCTTCGACTCCGAGGGCGGCGTCATGTTCAACGGGCATGCAGGGTCTGGTCAAGAGGATGGCGGCCGGGAGTGCTTCGTGGCAGGCGAGGAGGTGAGGGTCATCCTTGTCCACATCAAAGACATACGGACCAGCGACTGGAAGGGTGGCGTGAAGGATTGGGTTTTGGTGCCCGACAGCAACTCCGCCACACCGGTTAATGGCATCAGGTGAAATAAAGGGTACATATAAAAACTCATACCCCTTTCGTACTGCTTACCCTCAGGCTCTGTTCTCCGGAAGGGTCTCCCAATCCCCCGCACGGCCCCGAGAAGACACTACTGACTTCTATCCCAGGGTTTTTACGTCAACGACAAAGCGATATAGTCTTCACTAGGCAGGGTTTTGGTGTTTAAGGGAAGAATTTTATCTCGTGCGCACGCAGTCTACGGCAAGGAAGGGCAGGGTTTAGATGCCAACATACCTTAAGGGAGGTAAGCGGCCTGTCGCACACGCGGTGTATAAAGCCTGGCTTAGCAAAGGAATCAATAACCATACAAAGAGAACTTCGCAATATGGAGCATGGGGCAGCGCTGAGAGGGATGGGAGGAACACGACAGGCCATTCGACGAGTACAATGTCCCTATCTCGGCCCCTAGTCAGGTTGTCGTCCCCTGAGATCGACATAATAGCTCAGAGAGCATAATATCGAAAAGAAAGACGGATAAGGAGACTTACCTAGGCGAAGAAAGGCGGGTTATGGCGTCAAATTCCAAGTTAACAATCCAGATACACACCCGAATATGTGATGGTCGACTGGAACCTCACTAGACCGACCAACCATAACGTCTGGAGATGGGCGCCCGAAAACGTCCTAAGATAAGTACGGCATCGCTAGGTAATGAGATGAGGCGAGCATCAACAGGCGGCAATATACCTACGAGAACAACACATCCTCGATATCTAAGACGGGGATACCCAAGGCCGTAACCCATCAGCGACGAGGTCGGTAAAGACTCAAGAGAATACCTACGTTGTCTAACCTAGGACCGCAAGCTACCACGCTGATACCTCTAGACGGAGAACATAGAGGTGAGGTCTCGTCGAATGGCACGAAGCTCAAACATCCAGCATATCCGATAGATAGCCCACGATCCCGATACCCGGAGATCGACCTGGTCGAAAAAAGTCAACCCACCAGTCGTAGACCCTACTATTAGGATACCGAGCGTGAGAGCTACATGACAAATAGAAAAAAAGACGAGAAGTTCCAATCTCCTAAACGGCGTCTCCTATGTTCTCCTATGTCTCTCACCTCGACTCCTCACCACCATCCGCCGTCTTTCACCCCGGCTTCCTCCCTCCTCGCGCCCCCCCGTCCCTTCCCCCCTCCTACTCTAGGGCAGCGCCAGCAGCACTGACTGGATCAGAAACACCGTCCAGCCCCCACCCTGTGCCTCTCCTTTCCCTTCCCCCGTCACATCTCATTCTCGGCCCCACCCCACGAAAAACCTCACCCCGTTTTCTCTCCCGCTCGGTCTACTCTTCCAGGCAGGCCCTGCATGTTATGTAGGCGCCCACGCGGGCAGACCGGGGGACTGGCGGGGCCGCGCAGGCACCAATGTGCTGCCGCAATCTAGCCCAGCCTGGCTGGCCCCGACGCGCCTACGTACGCACGCGATGCCCTGCGCGGACGTATAACTCCCCCGGGAGGGGGGGGGGGGGAGAGACCATGCGCCCCGCCGCCCGCCGCCCGCCGCCGCGGCGATGACAGCTCGAGGAGGACTCAGCTCCGGGGCCGCCGGGAGGCGCGGGCGGCCGCGTTGCCTCTCACCCGTTTGTTTGTTTGTTTTTTTCTTCCTTTCAATCCAGCCCAGACGGACCCCAGCCGCCTTCTCCGCCACCGTCTCCAACGGCAGCCGGCAGGCGGGCGGGAGGCTGCATGCGCGGCTCGTCCAATCTCTCGGCCCCCCTCCCGTTTCGCACCCCTGGCCCTCTGGCTGTGTGTCTGGCAGGCAAGTAAGGCAAGGCAACAGGTGCGCACAGCACCCGTCGGGCTTGTTTGTCTGTCTGTCGGTCGGTCGGTCGGTCCTCGCCGGGAGGAGGAGGAGGGGGGGCTATGTCTGGTGCGCTGCAAACGTCTCGACCACGTCGTCCCACCCCGCACGCGCGCTGTCCCCTTCCCAACGCGCATTCCCCTCAACCAAGAGAGAGAAGTTCTAGACACAGTCGAGAGCCGAAGGGCAGGCCGAGTGGGAGCGTCTCACGCCGTAGACAGGCCCCGATGGGTCGATTGACAGACCAGACCTGCGTTTCCCTCTGGCGGCGGGAGCTCAGAGATACCTGTTTAAGGCATGCTTCGCGTGTGCCCAGAGTCTTTCTCCTCAGGCAGAGAGAAACGGTGTCAGCAGCACCTCTCTCTCTGTATCCAGACCCCCCCCCCCCTCCAAAAAAAAAGGTCTCTGGACCCGGAGAATACGCGAGCGGCCCCCGTACGTCCCCCCAATCCAGCCACAGGCGTCTCGACCTCGGTAGCGAGCCATCGTCCCATTGCACAAGCAGGGATAGGGGGGCGTGATAGGTCGTATGTTAGATCCTGCACTGGGCTGCGCTGTCCTGCCTGCCTGCTCTCCTGTGTGCCATGTCGTGTGCAGGTCCGGCGCGGATGGGTGAGTCAGTTTATGCGAGTCGGCCGCGGGTTCGGGTGTATCGCATTCTACCACGCCATGTTATATTGCGTACATACAGAAACATACGCCGTAGTCCGCGGCCACACCTGCGGCTGACGGCCCAAGGCATCTTCTCGTCCCCCCCCCCCCCCCCCTCCCCCTTCTCAGCTGCCCTCCTTTCTCCTCGCACCATGACTAGGCGACCACCTGCCGGCTACTCGCTCGACCATCCCTCCGAACCTCCTCCGCCCCCCTTCCCTTCCCGAAAATCAAGTAGTCCTGCATGGTGCGCCGCCGACTTGTCTGCTTCATGAGGACGTGCCGACTTACGTAATTGCCCGTCAGGTATGAGGTCGTTGACATGCGTGCCCGAGACGACCTGCATCATTGGGGCGCGCGACGTCAATATATTGCGTACCGAATCCCTCCGGAACGGCTTCTACGAATCGGAAGCAAGGCCGAGCCCTCATAGCATGCAGAAAACCCATCTACCGGCCACACTCTATCTCCCTGCGCTTCCCCTACTTGCCTATCTGCTTGTCTATCCACTCCCCCTTTCCTCTCCCCATCCACAACCCCCTCCCCTCTCTCGCACGCGGCAAGGCATAGGAAATGCGCGGTAGAACCGGTTTACCTATGTATATCTATACGTATTTAAGCAGGCAGCCTATCGGTCCATCTACCTCGTTTTAGCGAAATGAGCAGCGCGGCGCGGAAAGTGAGGAGCAGCGAAAGGGCACCGCCAGGGCAGGAAGCGAGAGGTAGGCGAGAGCCATAGGCATGCATGCAGAGAGGTACCCTGGATGCCTTGGGTATGGGGACGAGTCTATCGAGGTAGCAACCGCAACAGGCTTTCATACATATGTATGTATATATATATATATATATATGTACATTTGTCTGTGTAGTGTATAGTGCATGAATGGGTGGGTGGTGATGAGTGTGCCTCTGCCTGTCGTCCCCATATTATCCGTGGCGTCCTTGCGGGCAAAGGAGTGAGGGTAAAAAGGGTAGGTCCATACATGATGGCGCGAATGAGCAATATAGATTAAAGAAAATCATGTCACCGTAGGAAGGGCCCGAGCGACGACTAGGTGGCCGCCTCTGTCTCGCTCTAACTTGCTGGTTGGCCAGCCGGCGCGCGAGGAGAATGTGGTTAGCTGCACGCGATGCGTGTCTTGGATGGCTTACGACCTAGGTATCTTGCTAATGGCTTCCTGATCGACAAGAGGTGATCGTGGGGAGATGATTGGACCTTTACAAGCTTTTCCGCATATCCCTCAGGCTGAACGGAGAGGGAGGTGTCTCAGTACCATGTTTGGGAAAGGATAAGCTTCGGGGTTTCGTCTAGAACCGTTGCCCTCATCCCCGTTCGCCGACCCAGAAGACCAGCGAGGGCAAGTTATCGAGGCGGTTGCGGTGGGTGGGACGGCCCGGAAGCGAGCGCAACGTCCCTCGCACCAATGACTGAAAAGACGACAAGTCGTCCTTCGGGAATCACTTGCGCTAAGCCGAGATAGCTTCCGTGGCCATTGTCTGGCGCCGGGATTGTATGCCTTTGATGCGTGAAAAAAAAAGCCGCCTACCGACAACACAATACTTGCGGTCGCCGCGATGGGATAGAGTGCAAGGACAGGAATTCAGCTTAGCGTTGATACCTCAGAGGGCTGGTCCGGCGCGGTGACCCAAAGGGCTGCCAGACGAGCTCCTCGGCTGCGGGATCGCTGCAGAGCAACCTAGTTTGACAAATAAGGCATGCCGAGAGGGAGGCGGCATAGGAGTCGTATGTGAAGGACTTCGTCGGGAGATCCATCTCCTCACTCCATCTCGACCTACGTGACAGCTCGCGACAGGCACCGCTCAGCCTGCGTCGCAGCGTTGGTGACACTGACGGATGGTTTGGTCTGGGTGCGACCCGCTCCCATCGTCTCCGCCTGCGGGAGGTTAGAAGACCGATGAATAGTCCTATCTGCAGCTTTTGGCGACCCTCAGTTTGTTTCGCGGGTGACTCGCACTATTTCACCGGCTTGGCGTAACACAAATCCCTCTTGTCCGCGCCCTGCCACTGGCTGAACCTGCCTTGCGCGGTCGGTGTATATAGAGCGGAGAGGGAGTGAAGAAAGGAAAAGTTGCTGTTATGTATCGAGCTGCTCGGTAGGGGCTGTAGACTGTTCAATTCTGGATACGAAGAACGACGGAGCGCAGCACGCCTCGTTGCAATTTACGTTCCTATTCGACCCCCCTTATCGCATTTGGGTACTCGTAGCCTCGGGTATGATTTACACCCAAATCTAGACGGAGAGGGCGGTAGGCATGTGGGGACGCCATGTAGGGACCGCCGTAGTCATGGGCACCGACACCCTAACATTGAGAATAAAGCCACCTCAGGGCAGGTGAGATTTGCAGGAGATATCTGTCCAGGGTTATACGGCTTCATCGTGTCTATCTCGCCGTCGGATGGCGTAAGCGCGCTTTGTGGCACTCGGCAAGTATGCGCTCTCGCGCACAACAGGAGGGACTGACAGACGGCGTCCGAGTTGTACAATATCAACCACATGCCTATGCAGGCAGACAGAGGGCTATAGTCTCCTATCGCATAGCTGTGAGAAGGGGACAGGACAGGTAGCTCCAGCAGGAAGCGCGTTTCAGATGTCCGGAAGCGGGGAGGCGATAGGCAATGGAGCAATCGAACGGCTCGATAATCTTGTCCGTAGCCAATGAGCATCATCGGCTTTTCCAGTGCTATGGCCAAGACCGGCTGTCGATCTTTTCGATCGTGTGCAGATCCCATGGCAAGTCCGGGGACATCCACGAACCCCCCAGAATTCGCTCAGGATGTGGTCAATGCATAGTTGTCGCGAGAGGGGCCGGCATCGATGCTGTATAGATGATCGTCACCACGGCCACGGGCGATACAGGGTGGGCGGGGGCACTCCGTGTCTTAGGTATTCCTTAATTTTGAGTTCCCAATACTCATTCGCGCCTTTGGCGATGCTATACCTACCTCTAACCCGAGAGACCCGACGGCTATACGTAGAATGGCGACGACTACCGCTTAGTCCCCGATGGCCCAGATTAAGGCCGAAGCGGAGCAGCCGTGATGTCCGAATGGGCCTATGACTAGCCAGGCGCTCGAGCGGGTACCCGTATACTCACGGCATGATCGTCGGAAACAGGGGGCGTTTGGGGGGGGGGGGGGGGCAACTCGAACAGGGTGCGATCGATAATCCCATGAGGAATACCTCGACGCTATGGGTAATGTAGTTAACGAAGATCATCTTCCTCCTTATTCCTACCATAATTTTGGCGGGTTTAATTTGAGATCTCGGGAGATACCGAATTTCGGCTCTGGTGTAGGCATGTTCCGAAGTTGTCTTACCGGCCCGAATCTGCCAAGAGGGTATGAGTGAGGCGTAGACGTATCTGCCCTTTCGAGGCAGAAACCTCTCCGAGACAAGTCCCCCCAGCTTTCCGGTAACAAGTCTGGTGACGGACGCATGCGTACAAGACATACACCTTGCGGGGGGTCTTCTCCAGCTCGGTTAGTATGACCGGAACGGCGACCCCGAATATCATCAGAGCTAAACAGCCGTATCGGTGGTGCTTCAGGCGCCGACAGTAACGGCTCGCACCCCAAATCTCCCAGGCTTTGCGAGTTCTTGGCGTACATATCGGTGTTCGTCCATCCTATGTAAGTCTTAGACTGACCCAGTACCGTGTCGTGGCGGCAGAGGAAAGGCGGGGTCATGCCAAAATACAACAGCGATGACGGCCTTTGGCATGGGTCATTGGGGCTGATCCATGACCCGTCGCTGAACGGATATCAGATCGGATACGATCATTGTCATGACCATGATCCGTAAAGCTTTCAAGAAGCTCTCGAGCGCATATGCCTGTGCCTGTTATCAATACCGACCTACTGAATATAGCTAGGTATATGTAGAATTGTTTTCTCACGTACCTCTACTTAACGTCGAGGACCGGCCTAACCTCAAATATGGCCTACGTAACAAACACACATAATAGAGACGGTCTCATCTTGTGTTGTCGCCTTTTTTTTTTCCAGGAGGGAAGAAAGAAAAAGGAAAAAGCTCTTGGATGTATTTGTCGAACCCCTCGGGTGACAACACGACGTAAATTGGGCCCGCCGTTCGGGCCTTGTTTCCGACGTCTCTAGAAGTAGGAAACGGTAGCGGTCGAGCGTGTGTGCGTCAGTCTACTATTCCCGGGTCCACGACATCGCTTACGAGCCTCGTCGATCAGCAGAAATCAGTCGTCAGTCATGCTCCTGCCATACGATTATGACGAGGATTATAGTACCGGTTATTATGATGAGGCTGACCTGGGCGCGGATGCTGTCGCTCGTTTAAAGGCTTAACGCAAAATGCCACTTGGGTGGGATCAGCCTGGGTCGGCGCCATTCAAGACAACACCAATGGCTGGGGTGTTCGCTTGTGATGCTGTGCTACGGTGGCTATACTGCTTGTCGGTCCTGTGCCACCAGCACATCTATGTTACCCCGACCCATGCGTCTTAAGATAGGTACGCTAGTGAGAGCCATCAAGCAGAGAGCAGCACGTTACTCGTTGCAAATCCACCACGTATGGTTGCCACCAGGTGACGTGCCCGTCGCCACGGCCCGTCTACCATGCTTGATTTTCTGCGTCTCCCTTGCTGAATTCTACAACGCCTCTCCGCCGCCGGAGACTCGGAATTGCTGCATCAGTTGACCAGCACGAATCGGCTTACTCCGTGCTGGCCACGCCGTCGTGCCGAGTTTGTGAGGTCGATCCCGCCTTAGCTAGTTCAACTTGATCGAATGATCAACCGCGCCGTAAGCTGGGATGGAACTGGCGACTATTACCGTAAAGGGAGCTCGCAAGATCCGGGAGGCCGTTTGAGGATCATGACATCGTGGAAGCCATCCCAGCTATCCAGGAGCGTGACATGCCAGGTGTGTAGTGCCCTTGGCCGTTGGATATACCTTACCCATCGCAGTCTGGTGCCGCCTCCACCGTAAGCACCAGTCTGGGGTAAGGAAAGATCTAGGAGAACCCTCGAGTTTTACAGCGTACAGGATCCTGGAGAGGCAACATGGCCGTAAGGTAAGCCGCAGGACAGCCGCATGTCAGACAACGGTGGTTTGAGAACCAAGCTGCGCCGGAGTGCGTGCCCGGCGACGAGATAGGCCCCTTTAGCCACCGGAACCCGAGGTCGGGATGCATTGAGCCGGCTACAACGAGTGGAACGTCATGCCAGTTGCTGCTGTTCATATGACGTGCTGACCGGGAGCCATTGGTGGCAGTATCGGATATATCTGAACGGACAAGAAGAGCCAGCAGCGCTCACGGCATGGTACCTCGTAGATACATAGTCAGCACCGAGAACAAGTGCCCAGCAAGATCGATAGCCTCTCGGCCAGCTTTTCCGCTTCGGGGCCGCTGTATGTACATGACGTAGGTCGTTGCACCCCGATGCGAGTACCGTCACCATATCCAGGTTTTTTTCTGCCCCGCCAAGCTCAGGTACTATCTGTCGGCCGTGGGGTGTCGGGGAGACGAACGCGGGACTGGGCGACCGAGGTTGAAGCCATCCAAGGCGGAGGGCCAAGACGGCTGCCCACAGAGCAGAAGACAAGTATAGGCAGGTAGCGTAGAAGCGGCATAGAGGGTGTGTAGGGATGCGTAGAGGGGAGGGAGAGAAGGGGGCGGGGGGAGGTGGTCGAGAGTTGGCTGGCTGACAGACGCGTTGGAGATGGTGATGTGGTTCAAGCCGAGCCGTGACGGCTTCGCACGGGACTAACTTGATTCTCGGGTTGCGCTGGCATTAGTGTGCCTGTACATATTAGTCCTCATATCGGTATGGACGTAGGGCAAGGTTGGTATTGGTAAGTTGAGGCCTGGGTAATGTTATCTCGACATGCGTGTCTGCAGGATGCAGCAGGAGATGGGGGATGTATGGAGCTGGCTCCATGCCTTGTGCAAATGACAGACAGACAGTCCAACATGTGGTGCGATCCGGTACCAGTGCCAGCGCTGCCAGCGTCCATCGTCGCTGCAATCCATCTCCGAGTCCATGTGGGTCGATACATCCAGTATCTTAGGTGCATAACTCTCTGGGAGAGCACGAGCCAACATGCTCTGCCTCTCTCTGCCTCCTCTCTTTTTGTGCTCATAATATGCTACCGGTACCTGTATACCTCCCGTGGATACCTGCCGTACCTCTTGCGTGCACATCTCGATACCTCTCTTGTGGACGCGGCACAGAGCCAAGCGGCAAGTACATGGCGGGCCCCGGTACCTCTTCTCCAAGTACCCGGGTACATCTACGCCCTCGCTCTCTGGTTGTCGTTCCCACTTTGGGTCCATCCGTGGATTCATGTCCGGAGGTTGCCCCTTCAAGGTTGACCCTACGCCGTCACCTTCCGCCAGTTATAACGGGCTTATAACGGGCCTACCTCCGAGGCATACCATGGGCTGGTTATAGCTCGTCGTCGAAGAAACCTCCGGGGGGCAGGGCTTCTGGTGGGCAGTAAGCTGCATACCTACAATTAAGAGGCGATGCCAGTATCCTGGAGACGTTCGCACCCAATTACATAACACTTATTATACGAAGGACGCATTCACGGGCGCGCAGTCCGGTCCATTGGGTTAGGGGACCTGGCAAGGGTAACGTAGGTACCTGCCTATGTGCCATCAGTATATTCCGTGGGTACCCAGGTACCTACTGCACCGAAACACACGCCTACGAGAGCGGACATTGCCTACCGACTCCCAACATACTATAGAGCGATGCTGCATCCTCGCGGGGAGCAGGGTATTGCCTTGACCTTGGGTTAGGTGCCTCCGGCCAGCTCTAGGCGCCTACTTAGGCACCTGGGGTAGAGGGCACTAGCCTCCAGCGATGCGCAGATATAGGTACCTACCTGCCTACCTGAGGTGTTGCACTTCGTCCCTGGGCAGCGCCAGACAAGTCGCTGGAGAGAGGTCCTGCAACCTGCACACGTCTCCTAGCTCTCCCCTTCTACATAGGTATATGGACCCCTCAAGATTCCAGCAGCGAAGGGTGCATGCAAATCTACCTAGCCCCGAATTTGCACAACATATCTCCCAGCCTACGTTTTTGCTCTCTTACTCTCCCTTATAATAGCAACGGGTTTTCTCATCTTATCCGGGCATGCTCTTCGCCAATCAGCACGACGGCGCCATGTGCATTTGGGTAACCCCGTGCCCATCACCGCCAAGACAGATATGTCAGCATCCAGGGAGGAAGGCAGGCAACCTCCATTGGTGCTACACACACCCTACCTCGTCATCTCGTCACCTCCAGAAAGCTGCATACAGGGCCGTGGAAGCTACCTACCTAGGTACCTATATGCTCGACAGGGCCGCGAGGCTATAGGCAGGTAGGTAGGTATATACAGGTACGTACGCGGCAGGGCCAGAGAGGAATCGGTCGCAGCATCTGGGCACGAGCACGCTCGGCGGGCAGGTCGTCGAGGTGGCGGGCAGCGCGCAAGGCATACGGGGAAAGCTATGGCCACGGCTCCGCGCCTAGGCGTACACCTGTCGTCGCTGTAGGTGGGCGTGTCACGGTGTATGGGCGCAGGAAGCAGGTAGGATGGGTGCATGTACCTAACGTACCTAAGGCAATGTACATAATGTACCGCCAAAGTAGCACTGGCCATGTCCACTGCTATGGCTACGTCCGCTACCTACGTGATGTGGGTGATGTAGCCACAAGGGAATACCACTCTACGCACATATTAGCAGGTGCAGGGGTGCTGGTACTACTGCCGCTGCTTGGTGTGCAACCCCGGCTTCCTGATCGACCAACTAATCGATTCCTCGGTTCTCATCTTTCTTTTAGACAACAGCCCGCCCGTAGCCAGACCTCTAGATCTCTTCCAGTTATCCCTCTCTCTCTTCCCTTTCCTCTCCCTCTTCTCTTCCTCTCTCTCGCTCTTACTTTGCCCACCTCTCCCCCTCTCTCCGTCCTCTCTTCCGATTCTTCCCTTCTCTGCTCTTCCTCTCTCGCACCCTCTCGCACCCTCCCCCCCTTACCCGTCCTCTTGTCTCTATCCTCGCCCTCTCTTTCTCTCCTCCGCTCCCGTCCGTCCTCGTTTCTCTCCACCGCGTTGCTGCTGGTTACAGCTCGAGGAGAGACGTTGATCATTGGTAGCGGCCGTGGGAGCATAGATATCAGTCTTCGGATAAGCTCTCCGTATCTGCCTGCTTGCTACGCCGGGAAAGGCTTCCTTAACTCCCCCCGCCCCCCCTTCGCGAGCGCGTGATTCCATCGTAGAGCTTTTATGACCCGACGCTTCTAAGCTCGGGGTCAAGCTCTGGCTCAGCAAGCCCAGGCACAGGCATGTTCCAGCCTCAACCAACTCCGTTCGCCTACTCTTCCTATGGAATCACCATAGCCAACGCAGAAATCCCCGAGTACGCCTTCCAGCCCACGCCGCTGGGGCACATCGGAACGGGGCACGTTGGAGGGGCGGGCGTGGTTGCAGGTGGACCAACCGCCGACCTCTTCACCTCCCCCGTCTTCCACCACCGCCACCACCACCACCACAGCTCCATACTACCCGCCAGCAATCCCAGAAATCCCAGCCATCATCTTTCCTACAACTCCGCGATACCCCACAATAATCACCAACAACACCATAACCACCACAATCATAACCAAACTCATCGCACCGTCAAGATGGAACCACAGCATCCAAACGACATCGCCCAGCAGGAGGCCGCTGCCCGCGATTACAAGCCCCAGCTAGAGGTTAGTAGTAGCGTTACCCACTTGCGTCGTTCTGTTGTTCTCTCGCTGCCCTCCACTCTGTCCTCTCTCTCTCATCCGCATATGTTGATCGTTCTCTCCCCCCCCCCCTCCCCGGTAAAATGGCAGCATGCTCACACGTTAAAACTACCCTTAGGGCCCATTGGTCGGCGAGAAGAGGCCGAGCACGGCGATCACGGAAGAGTACGCCAAAGCAGATCCCATCTACGTCACCAAGACGATGGTCAGTTAATCGATCTAAGCTTCCCACTCCCAACCCGAACCCCGCCAATTGACTCCTACATTCTATCACAGGCGTTGCCGCAGACGTATTCGCACTATCGCCCTATTCAGGGTGACGGCAATTGCGGTTGGCGAGGTGAGTCGGACGCTTCTATCGCCTCACCCATCCAGATGATCCTTCTGCACCACGTACGCATACCCCGCAGTTCATGCGTAGAGCTATACCTACCAGGGTCTACTTTGTTTATGTACGATGCTCCTCGATCGGATGGACGAGTCGATCGGCGATCGACCATCGTGAAGACCGATCCGACTCCGGGGCGCCGATATTGGATCTTCGGCTCTCTCGTCTCCCTCTTGTCGGCTTTCAAGGACTGAATTGACTTGTAATCGTTTTCTTAGCAATCGTGTTCGGCTACTTCGAGACCCTCGTTCGATGTGGTGACCTAGCCCATGTTCAAGGCGAGCTGGCTCGACTGACCAGCCTCAACACCCTCATCGAGAACGTCGGCGGGCATAATGCTTGGCTGTTCGAGGATATGGTGTCGGAGACGTTCGACCTGTTTAGCGCCATCATCGCCGCCATGATGAACGACGGCGATGCCATGCCGCTGGTGACGGATAGGTTCAACAATCTCGAGTCCTCGCAGAACATCGTCTACCACCAACGCCTACTGGCGTCTTCGTGGTTGAAAGGCAACTACGCTCAATATGAACCCTGGATAGAGGGCGGCGTCGAGAACTATGTGCAAAATATCATCATGCCGATCGACAGGGAGATCGATCACATAGGTGTCGTATTACTCCACGGCGTCCTGCTCAAGCCGGCGAATGTCGTCCTGGAGATCGCCTACCTAGATAGGAGTGACGGGTCTAAGGTCAACACGCACAGGATGCCCGAGGAGGCCAACGACCAAGATCCAACCACGTTGGGGCCCATAATTTACCTACTCTACCGTCCCGGACACTACGACATTTTGTACCGCGATTCGTTAATACAACCGGCGCCCATCCCTCCTCCACCAACCTCGTTACAAATCCACCGGGCGACGTCCTTGACGCATCCCCCCGAGATTGAGCACACTATCCCGTCACTGCAAGACTTCTCGACAGTAGATATGAGCGCGCTGGCTATGATACCGGGTTACGCGCCGCCAGATATGTCGCCTCTAGCATCACCGCCGGCCGCGCCGTCCCCTATGACGGATATCTATGTTCCTTCTCCTCAATCGCCGTGGATGCCGCAGCCTTTCTCGGATACCTTAACGGGTCCTGCTCCCGCTCCACAACCGAGCCCTCCGCAACAGCAACCGCCGACGCCGATGACTGTACACCCCCTCCGTTTCAGCAAATACAACTTCCCCGATTTAGTTGAGTCGAGCACCTTTCCCGAGCCTTCCTTCACGACGAACACCTTCAAGAACAGCCATTTCAACGTCGCCCATTACAACAACATGAATTTCCAGCCCGAGATGTATCGGCCCGAGGCGGAAGAGGAGGTACCTCACGCGAAGAATAGCAGCGGTGGTCGGAAACGAAGTAGTGGTGAGCAGCATTGCGCGGTCATCAAAAAAGAGAACAGGGGTTAGAGGCGTTCCGCCTTTTTTTTTATAACTCTTCTTTCCCCGTGGTCCCATGAGCATTGTTCCATTCGGGGTCGGCAGCACTTGTTCGTCTACTACTTCGTCTTATTATGACAAACGGCGTTACTTGGTAATGAAAGACTGCGCGCGGCACTGGGTCACGGCCGATCCGGTAACGATATACCATCAGAGATGAGATAATGAGATGCAGGCCCTGAGGTGATCCGTCGATGTCGAGGACAGACGGGGACAGCTAGGGAATTTTTGTTGGTACCTAATTGCAGGACACTGAACGTGAGACAGCAGGAGATAGTGCTGCGCAGATCGCTCTTCTCTCTCACACCCACACACCCACACACCTACACACACACACACACACACACACACACATGCGCACACGCACACACGCACACACGCACAGCATCATGGTCGGCCAAGACTGAGAGCATAGAGAGATAGGTTGATACAGTTTGGAGCCGATAACTATTAATTCGAATGTCTTCATCCTACGTACGTGGTGCAAGGGTGCGGTGCATACCACCATGCTCTCCCGGCGGCATTGTAGGGCGTTGCTGAACCGCGCGATGGGGAGGGGAGGGGAGGGGGAGAGAGGGGGAAGAGGGGGAGAGGGGGGGGTGGGGGAAGCTATGCTCTATCCATCTGCTACCAGATTTATAATGAAGCCACGCCGAACCAACGGATGCCGTGGCAGCAGGATGCCGGATGGTCCACGGGCATTCCTCACCTACATCTCGTATAGGTTCGGCCGGTCGAGTTGGCATCGGAGGAGTTAACTAAGGCAAAGCTACATCTACTGCATGGCTTTTACCGTCGTGGTTATGTGTCGACCTACCTCGGGTACGGTGGATTGGGTGCGTAGGGAACGTAGATGCTATACCCGCTCCACCCCTCGACTTGCCGTCTCTGATCTGTGCTTACTAAGATTGGCAACCACCACGTTGCGGCGCGGGTACATGGCCGGCAGGGAGGTACCTGACAGGACCTACCCACGTAGGCAGGCTAGGGTAGATGCATAGCGACGCGCCGGCGGCCGCGCGCACCACTTGATCCGCCTTCCTTCGGCGGATGGGCGACAGCGCGAGGCGGGGAGTCGGCGGCCACGAACGTTTCAGATAGGCAGTCGAGGGAAGGGAATTGGACGGGACGAACGGACGGGGCGGATCGGATACGTGTGCTCTCGCGCGCGTGTATGCATGCAGGGGGTTCGTTCTCTAATATTATTGTATACACGCGCATTTATTACATGTATGTGTGTGTGTCTACATATATATATATATATGAGGGACGGGCAGCTCGTGCGAAAAAAAAAAAAAAAAAAAAAAGCAATTGCCTCGTTGGCAGGCAGGCGGGCGTTACGGCGGCTGGCGTGGCGAGGAGCAGGCGAGGCGGGATGGATCGGCCGAAGGACGGATTCGACTGATCTGATTGCTCTGCTGGCCGGTCTGGGTATCCTATCTATCCGACCTGACCGGCTTCGCTCCTGGTACTCATGCGCTTGCGTGCGTTGCTCCCGCTTACACTGACCTTCTTCCTCACCCCCCCCCCCCCCTCTCTACGTCCCGCAAAACCGGCTTCGATCCCAGCAACGGTGCGTTAGCGGTTTCGGGGCGTGCGTGTGTGGGTGTGTAACGGCGGCGGCTTCGTGGTATTCTCAACGTATAATTTTTTTTTTTTGCGGCCTTTATTCCTACCTACCTACCTACCTACCTCCCTACTGTGCCTACCCGGGCTACCTCCTCCTTGCGGCAGGTAGGTAGGTTAGGTGCCTATCTCTGCGTCTGCATATACATTACGCATGTAGGCACGCAATAAGCGTCTCGGTCTCTGGTGGTGCGTGTGCGTGTGTGCGTGCGTGCGCGCGCAGCTGCAAGCCCGCCGTGCGTTCTAGACGCCGCCGATCAGGCAATATCCAACAGGTCCCCGCGGTCTAGGCAATCGCCGGGCCGGCATGCGCTCTATTTACCTAGTCCCTCTCACTCACACTCGCTCTCTCTCACTCGCTCTCTCTGTCTTTCTCATCTCTATGCTCTGGTAAGAGTCTCGGCGGTAGGACTTCCTCGCCTTGCCTGCGGGACGCACGTAGCATCACGTGCACGCAGGCTCGCTCTGCCACCGGGTCCCCGCCCGCCTTGCCGGCCCCGTCACCGGCCAGAGGGCAGCTGCGAGCGCCGCTCGGTCTCCTCCCAGCCGAACGTGTCGTCCCCGTCTTCGTCGAAATTCTCCTCCTGCTTCCACCGCTCCCAGTCCACCCGCTCCACCGTGGTGCGAACGGTGATCCGGGGATCGGCGGTCGCTCTCCTGCCGCCCGTTGCGTCGTTGTACAGCCGGTCGGCGAACTCGGCCGCCCACGCGGACGCGAACCCCTCCGACTCCAAGGGCGACGGCGATGACGGCGACGGCGGCGGCGGCGGCAGGCCGACGTCTCGCAGCTGCGCGGCGACGCTCGTGACGCGCCGGCCGGTGATGCCGCACGGCACGAAGCGCGCCCAGGGATTTATGTCCTCGGGGCCGGTGACGGGCACCGAGAGGTTGACCGCGGTGCCGAAGCAGGTGATATGGCGGCGAAGGTGTACGCCGACAGCCGCAATCTTGCGTGGCTCCTCCCCGCGCTTGTACGCTTCTTTACTATATAATTCGCTCTCACGTAATATCGCTACTTCATCTTTATTACTCCTGCTCTCGCTCCTCACCCCGTCGCCGCCTTGGTCCGCTCCGGTGGGTACGCCAGGCGAGGAGGTGGAGGGTGGCGGAGGCGGAATGTCCGTGTTCAACCCGTTGACCCACACACCTCGGTGTTCTGGGTCGGTGAAGGCGTTCAGACCAAAGACCTTACGCAGGACGGCGGCAGTGGTGGCCTCCAGCAGGCTGATGTAACCGCCGACGAGGAAGTGGGGGTGAGAAGGGGACCACAAGTCGACCACGGGCCAGAGGACGACCTGGCCCGGCCCGTGGTACGTCGTCAGGCCGCCGCGCGGCGTGCGCGCGATGATAGGACGGAAAACATTCCCACTGCTGCCGCCGGTGCTGTCGCCGAGGTAGGAGGGGGCCGAAGGGGGGGTTACGTGGAGAGGCGCGCGCAAGCGTGTGGACTGGACCGTGTTGGGAGCCTTAACCTGGCGGCGGCCCTGGGTATACGTGGGTTCGGGGGTGAAGGAGATAACGGTCGGGAGCGGTGGCGTCGGGGTGTACGGCGGCTCAGCTCCAGCGGCCAGGGTGGCGGCGACCTTCCAGTCCAGCAGGTCCCGCTGTATCTTCGCCTGGACGCGGGAAGCAAGGACGAATGTGGGGAACTTCGGCGGAGTGTGGTGCGGCCACGAGGGGATCACGATGTGGCGGAGCGACATGGGATCGGCAACGGTCCGGCTGTGTGGTGCATATAGGTGTGTAGGTGTGTATGCGTGTGTAGCAGCGCACTACATGTCTACTTAGGCGCTGTCGCGTGCCATTGACCCCATTGGCAAAGCGGCAGTAGTTGAGCGGTGGACGAGACAGGTATCGCGGGTGTCCTCGAGGTATGGGGTGCACCTCAGGGAGAGGTAGGAGGAGGGGGGAAGGAGAGAGAGGAGTAGTAGTGCTTAGCGGAAAGCTCACGGCATAAGCTACGAAGCTAGCGGAATCCCAGATAGATCAAACGGGCCTAATATCGAGGCGCAGTCAAGTGACGGGATTGAAGCCCACCAACGAGGACGGCGACGACGGCGGCGGCGGCGATACACTGGGGGAGTGCGGGACGCGAAAAACCGACGGCGATAAAAAATGACACGGAAAAAAGGCCTCGGATGTGGGCTTACTTGCTTATGCTTAATCATACACCCTTACCGTCTCGAGTACGTACCTAGGTAGGTAGGCAGGTCACCGACCCGCATCGACGGGCTGCCAGGTACCTATAGTTTCCATGTTAGCAGGCCCGGGCCGGGGCAGTCGCCTACCACCTCCCAGGTACCCAGATAGGTACCTACCTACCTAGGCAAGTAGGGACGTAGGTTAGCTTAGGTAGGTACCGGAAGTAGCCTACTGGTACCTCCCCATGTACTACGAGGTACCTCCGAATACACCTGTGAGGCTGGGCTACGGCTAGCACCGACCACATTACCTAGGTAGCTAGCTTAGCCAGCTTCAATGGATTAATGCACACCCATCTGCTAGCTGCTAGCGACATAGAATCGTACTATTAATAGTACGTCAAGCCCTGTAAACCCCCCTCTGTGCATCCTCCACGTAGACACTCGGGACAGAGCAGAACTTGAGCGTATGTGAAGCGAGTGAAAGAAAAAAAAAGATGCGACGACAGGAAGAAGAACAGAAAAGGCGAAAGCAGGTGGGAAAAAGCAAGGAGCTGGCTGGGACCAGAGGGTCGGGAACTCGGAGGCTTTTGAAGATCCCATCCCCCGTTTCTCACACACCCCCCCTCCCCTTCTCCCAGGAGCTGCCAAGCTCCCCAACAATACCAGACCCTCCCATGGCACGGGACGATCCAGCACAGGGCACGGGAGAGGGAGGGCTCGGATGGACCAACCCCTGCCTCTGTCATAACTCATATGCTGTTCATTTTGTGATCTGTCACTTCTGACGATTTGCTTCCCCGTGGATGGGTCACGACGGGCCCTCCCATGGAAAATACTGGAGATTCCATGTACGCGCATACATACGCAACATCGGGCCTATGTAACGGTCCCTCTTGGGTATCTTGCCGTATCCCACCCGGCGTGTATACCTACTTAGGCCTACCTACCTACCTATCCGTTCGTGCATGTATATGCTGTCGCACGCACTTCGCTCAGTGGTTGTCGCGTCGGGACTATTGGAGAACATCCCCAGGTCCCCTCGGTATCTGCCTCCCGATGGCTTAGTGGGTGCCATCCTGTACGTAGGTATGTCGGGTACCTTAGGCACCTATATACCGGTGCATGCCTCGTTTGCCTATCCGTAACGTCAATTCCTATGCGCTGCGTCGATCCGGCCGTCCATGTTCGTCAAAGTTATCGTCACGAGAGAGCTGAGCTGCGCGGCGGATCGTGTATGCATATATACGTACGTGTGTGTATACATATGGATAATCATATGTAAATACCTAGTATGGATATGCCCTGCACGGAGCTATCGGGTTCGCTCAATGCAATGTTCCGACTTTCCCGATCCCCATAGCTACTTGCATATTATCGCTCACCCGCGTCGAGTACCTATCTGTTAGCTACCTATGTAGTTATGCAGGATACGAATCGCATTTAGATGGTCACCCTTGGTAACCTGCCCAGGTACCTACCTCCCATCCAGACACCTCGATGTGGTTGCATATATGCATGTATGTACGTAGTGGGTAAGCGCCCGTATTACCAGTTGTCGATGGGGCGCGAACAGACATCGCGGAATAGATTCATTCCCCAGATGAAGACCTGCCTCCTGCGCACCTACTCATGTCCTTTTGACATCTCGACACAGACCACCGTTAGCTTGTGGATATACCTGGCCGGGGCGCAAATCTATCCGTGAACACCAGTGGAGTTGCTGGGCGTCTTTCCCGGTTATCAATGTCTGCAAGAGAGTCGCCTTGCTATTGACAACCTCAACGCTGACGCCGCACTCCGTACACAACATACCACCGCGCCGATACCAGAAATGGCGCGCTCTCTCTCTCTCTCTCTCCTTGCCTCTTCCCTCTCTCTCTCCACGTAGGCGATCCGCGACACATACACCGCACATCACACCTATCCACGAACACACACCTACATTCGACGTAAGCACTTGCGCGTTGTAACCTCTCTTGCTTCGCTCACCGCATGATGGATCGCGCACATGATCATCCATGGTCACCTCCTTTTTTGGTGTTTTTTTATTGCCCTTTCTTCCTTCGCCCTTCTTCCACCCTTCCATCCCCACTCCGCCTTCACCTCCTCTCCGGCTTTTCGTCGATTAATACGGGTTTATTTTCTGACATCAGCCGTAGCGATACACGACGCCGTGGTACTACCGACCCGTGCCATCTCCGGTCAGGACTGACGGGAATGACAGCCGTCATCGCACCAGAGAATGAACATATCGTCCACACCTACCTACCTACCTAGTGTACATATGTTCATATGGGTACATATCACAGCTATACGGGCATACACGCACACGCAACTATCAGGTTATGTAGGCGTGTGGCTCCGTAGATAAGTCATGCTGGGGCATGCTCCGTAAAGAGAGGTTATGTACACACACACACACACACACACACACACACACACACACACACACACATACACACACCCGAGGCTTCTATGTAGGTAAGTATGCGATCCCAGAGGTGCGGTGGACCTGTTAGAGACCGCAACGTTTCGATCCTCACTTGATCGCCAACGCGAGAGATTACGGTGGCCCATTTGGCGCATGATTGACGTCTCTCTCATTTGTCCACTTCGGGTATACATACTCGCATACGCCTATGCGTGTGTGATGTCTATGTGTACGTGTAAGTGTGGGTGAGAGAGAAAGGGTGTGTATATATGCATACGTCTACACTCTACACGTATGTAGGCATGTTACTCGGCCGAGGCGGAGAGGGGAGTGGCCAGCCTACGTAGATACGTGCGTATCTGTGTATGCATGTGGGAACGTCTCTGTCAGTCTCTGCGTGTGCGTGTGTAAGTCTGTCTGTAGGTATATCATCTCTCTACTCATATGTCGATTATCGCACGCATCCTACGATGCGACGACGTGCCGATTTAATCTTGTGCGGCTCCGTTCCGACCGCCTTCGGCGGAACCATGGGCGGAACACGAACGGGAGCGAGGAGGGGACCACTATAACGTGTAACGATGTACAGCTGTCTACGGCCTGTCTAATCAAAAAAAAAAAAAGCGAAACAGGCCCTGTCACAGACGGAAAGAATATGCGCCTCTAGCTAGCAGATTTCAGCTGTTGATTATTGCTTCGCTTACACATCGACAAATCATCTGACCGGGGATTCGTGTACGTAGGGTCCCTCTCTCTCCGTGCCTCCAACTCAAGGCGCAAGCCGGGTGGAAACATCGATTACCACGACAGTCCCTCTCCCGCCTATCCCCATCCCCTACCCCTGGCTAATGAGAGGTAACTAAGCGCCAGAGAGGGGGAGGAGGCGAGGCTGCCCGTGAGACACGTTCACACCAACTGGACCCTGCTCTATTAACGCAGCTCTTCCACGATCCAGTACTGCTACTCACTTTCGAAGACGACGCGCCTGTTTCGCTCCACTGACGTTGTCTTTTTTCCCAAGCCGAAGCGGGACCTAGACTTTCTTCCACCTGGTCCTCATCGAGAGGTCGTCCAGCGCCCCTGCCCACCATATTATACATACAGGCTGGTGCTTATAAGTGTCAGATCCGGTAGCAACTTGTGGCGACCTATTAGGGTGTGTCTCCTTGGTAAAAGATGGCTGTGGTCAGCTCTCACTCGGTTGGTCGAGCTAGGCACAGGCACACCTTCACCTAAGGACGCATATACGAAGGATGAGCAATGCAAGTATGTACAGATTCAGCGCCAATATATTCCCTCCACGGGCGTCGGTGATTCCCATCCATAACCACACTCGGCGTCTACCCAAGCCTCCCACAGCCTTTTCGGAGTGACACGACCTAATGGACAGCTCAGCTAATAATTCTTGCCGTAAATAGCCTGCCCATAAACGACCGTCCTCTCAACTCCCCATACTCTTGACACCGTGTGCGTTTTCACCCTTGCGCTGGTTTCTGAGCAGAGGGCCGGTAGTGAAAAAGTACGGGGCCCTAGGTTGGATAAGTCCCAGTCGCCTCCTCTGCCCAGCCGTCTTTGTACTGCTACTTCCGATCTTCCCTGTTCTTAACAATATCCATCCATCGAGTCTCCCTTGCTAGACTACCCAAAGCCTGGTAGAGTAGCAACAAGGCAACTAGGTAGGGGGTGTCGATCATTAACTAGGACCTCTGCGGGGCTCCGATGAACATATTCATGGTGGCCTTTTCCCCAGCGAAAGGACAATCTTCATTACTCCATACCGGCTTGAAGGATACCATTCCTACGTAGGCAGGCTACCTAGTCAGCAACAAAACCTACTAGTGTTTCCCAATCCCGATACCCTCAACTAGTAGCACGCCTCAATCTCACCCACGATGGAGCTTTGCGGATATTATTGGGGCTCTAGCTGGCAACTTGGGAAACACGAATCGACCCCCCATATCCATATGCCGACAAGGAGGATAACTCTGACACCGTCTTCACCCAACAAACTCCGGAAACGATAATCCACATCCTCTCCCAGGATACTCCGACTCGCCTGAAAACGACACGCCCCAGACGATAATGCTTACAGGACTCCTCGCCTCACGATATACCTCCATCCACAAGCATCTCCTGTCCTTACTCGTCCAAATAGAATGCGGATCGAAGCGCACATCTGGCTATAATGGGAATCCTTGAAACCAAATTTTACGTAAAACGGGCTTGTTATTATACATCTACGCCTTGTGTTATACTCTTATTTGCGTCGAGTTATCTCTCTGAGACGGACCCGGTACCACCCAGAACGTCATCCCGTCGGGTTCTCCAATGGAAAGAAGAGTATCAGGCGAGTTATTAGCTACTTGCAAATACCCAAATATCGGAATAGGATAAAGGCGTCGTCTGGCGCTTATCGACTGAGGTTCATCTATTACCTACCCATCTAGGGGTCCAGCGATTTGTGTGCTACTGCGGTGGACGAGCCAAAAATGAAGTAGTACTCCCCCAGGGGCCTACCGAACTTTTGGCGCGATCCTAAACATTGCAAAGAGTTGAAAATGATTCAGGTAATAGTAGGCTGTGATTTCAGACAGATCCAGCTAATTTCGTGTTATTTGTGATCCTGTCTACGCCGTGTACCAAAATGTGCAATTGCCTCTAATATCTAGAGTAGCTAAGATCCTCTCTTCACAAACAAGTCTGGACTCTGGCAATTTCATTTCGCGTGGACAAATAAGTACTACTATTCGTAGCTTTGCCCTACCTAGCAGGCGCGTATCCTGGCACCGGGTGTGCTTACTGCAACATAGTTGAGGACCCCCTAGCCATACCCTCGCACGTCTGGGTAGTGGCACAGTAGGTCAGAATTCCAAGAAATCCGACGCCGGAGAGAGCTAAGACGGAGTTTCTAAGAAGACACCAAGTGCATCAAACGCCATGAGACCAAAGGATAAAGGGTGGGGTTGGGATCCGAGGCTTCTTTCTTCATATCGGCGGTCTCGAGTACACTCTAACTGCAACCCCTCAAGCGGGCACTCGAGCGTTGGCAGATAATGAACTTATGCACCCGAAGGCTCCGATCCTCTGGTATCTCTGGATCTTTTAAGTCGAGCAGCCCTTTCGAAGTCCCCCGAACCCCTCACGACAGTCGTTTTCAGGCCGACACGCAAAGAGGAAGATATTTCCCCCCGTTCCAACGTTTGCCGCTGAGCCCCTTGATGCTGGCAGAACATTCAACAGGTCGCATCCGAACAATCTGAACGGCCACGTCGAGCTACACTACCATCCGTATTTAGGATGGGACATCCAAGCAAGAGAAACGAGAGGCAGGGTAGGCTATGACGATCCGTTGCCGATCCACAACGCGTACCTAGACTTTTGCTAGAGGTGAAGCGATTCTGAGCGTCTACTTTGCATCCGCTCTCACGAATATGACTACACGGTCTCCCCCCATCCGAAAGCGAGCTCCGGAATAGTTCTAAAGGCGGTACGAACGCCATTACGCCCCAAAGTCTAGTCTGGATGGCTCGTTCGGTGTGTAGTCATGACCCCCCGGCCGCGAAACTCCGCGTCGACCAAGTTATCATTCTCGAACCGGTGTCCAATTTGCTAACCATCATATATTTAGAACGGCATCGACCCTCCTCTATCTTCGCAGTTACCGTTACTCTCGACACGCCCTGCCTATCTAAAACCTTACCCACCACTCCCTCCATAATTACTCAGGCTCGTCTTCCTCGAGCGCGCCCGAAGAAGGAAGGGGCTGAGACATGTGTATAGCACTGGGTGGGGACCAAAAAGATTTGGCTTGGCTGCTTCATGGCTTGGATGTTAGATCGCGAGGATCAAAAGAGAAAAAAGAGGGTGAGGGAGGAGCGGCTGCTGCCTATCCGATCTGATAATATCTAATATATAGGGTCCCCTCCATTCCCGTAAACGTTCCTAAGCGTTGAAGCTATATTATAATCTTCTGTTTCTATCACACTCTCCCCTTTAAGAACGAAGATAAACACAACGCCGATACATGGCAGCAGCCACCGGGTTAGAAATGTCTTGACGAACCTTACGTTTCATCATGTCCCCTTGTAGAAGATGAAACGAGATAGAAACCTTTCATAGAATTTAATACATATCATCGGACATACAAACAGTTCAATTTAGCCCAACCCCTACGTGCTTCGGTGAAGCTTGCATGTCCGAACGCCCAACCGCACTTCGCTTAGAATAGCGTCCCAAAAGTATAAGACCATCTTGCTGATAACTGCCGCACAGGCGATTCAGTCGTAGCCATGTGTAGAGTAGAGCCATTCGGATAGTGTTGCGTAAACCATCGAAGCCTACAATCTACGACTCGGAGATATGAGCTTATAAAAGCTAGTTTCCTGCATGACAGGATATGAAGTGGCGGCATTAGGCACACTTGCCTATACAGACACGTCAATCTATCCCATCATACCCTTAGGTTGACCGCCCAAGAAAGTCACGAGGAAATACCTAGTTGAATCGATAGGCGAAGCTCCGTTACACAAAGTTAAAACGTTATGGTGAGTGGGCAGCCGAGTCCCCCATAGCCACGAATTCATTCACAACAGCGTTGTACATATAGCTAATACAGATAATCCGATGTCGGACGGGGTTGCCGGTGTTTTCACTATTACAGATGTAGCCTCTATTATTGCAAATGGCTTGGCCCAACGATGCCCAACATACCCAAAGGGCACCCATACCCAGCGCCCACACATCCCTATTCAGTTATGTGGGCTTATATGACTTTTCGATAACATAGCAGACCATCCTGCTCTCTCTCCCACAGACAACAGTTTACAATCGCAAGAATATTGCTAGGGTTAGCAACTACAGATAGTTAGGCGGTCACAGCCCACAAGACGCCTCACAACACACACCAAGGCTACGCCCATTTTATCGTTTAAGATCCCCGTATTACCTACGGAACAGGGCACTGCCACTGGATATTAGGCCTCTGCTCTTTACGCCACCCCTATACCGCTTTAGTGTAAGTTACTTGGGTCAATAAAGGGGTACCGTATCCAGATTCTCCGTCATACACCTCCTAGGTTCTCGGGGATGGCTTTGAAGTATTATTACGGCGAGACGTAGGGTCTCACTGAGGTGCCTGAGCGAATAGGGGTTACTGTCAGGTTTTCCAAACATGCCAACTCGCTCTCTCTGCCAGTGACAATTAGTGTAACCCACTACCGAGAAACAGTGTATTTCAAGGCAGGCCCTGGACGGATCCCAGGGAAGTTCTAGGGTTTAGCCCCTTTCTGTACCGGCATACGAGTGTTTAGTAAACGTTGGGATTTTCTCATAGCCGTATCCCTGATTACGCTGTCCCCTCTCAACGTAACGAGAGAAGGGTCAGCGCAGCACGAAAGACGAGAAAGCGGGTTGTACAATATTGGGTGCCCGGTACCCAGGTTCTAGGAATCCAGGTGGCCTACTACTAATAGACTTTACTCAGAGAACATAAGTAGGTAGCTATGTATATTTATATGGTCGCGTGAAGAGCACCACCTACTTAACCCTACGGAGCCTGACAGGGAAGTGTGGGCGGCTATATTGCCATGTGACAGAGACAAGTAGAGAACTCTCCGCGATCGGTGGCCGTGTATCCGGTTCTAGAGAGGGCTGCACAGGCGTGCCGATGGTAGACGATTGGTGGTGGGCCGCCTAGAGAGAGTCGCAATCCGTCTCGAAGCCATTCTTCTCCTCGCTACATCGTCGGCGACGGTTATCACGGCTACGAGCGCTTGCCCAGTTAAGTCTAGGCATTCCAGCCTTAGAGACTAGGGATTGTTAGGAGCGGTACTCTGCCTCTACAGACTCTTGCATATAAACCCGTAGGCTTTCTATGATCCGGCTTCTGTTCTTGATCCGAAAAAGAAAAAACAGCCAACCGTAGGTACAGGTTCAAGCACCCCAGCATAGTAATATCTATAGGTAGGTATGTAGGCACCGCTTCGCTAGGCTACGTATAATACCAGCTCAAGAAGCGCAGTTGGAGCTGCGATATCCACGAAGCACCAACCATGGCTTACGCCCACTTCCGTTGCCTCGAGCCTTGTCCTATGGTCATGAACACCGATTCACGACTCGTGATGAGAGTCTATGAGGGGGTGGACGTCGGTTGCGGTAGCACCAGGCAAGCAGGACACGATTCATTCACTCGGGCTACGTTCGAACGGCACCAGCACCGGCGCCAGCATGTATTATATGCGCGGAATTCCTAACAGATACCCAGTAGATATACCTACTCGCTGTGCCGGCACTTACCCATTACACAACCCTGGCCGGGCCAGATATTAGGTGCCTACGGCTTCGGCGTTCGATCGAGGAATCATTGTCGCGAGTCGTCATCGCCTGCTGAGAGGCTGAGTACCCGACGTAGTAGCAATACCTCCCTACCAACAGAACGCCGCCGTCACGTTTTTTCCCTCTCCGCGGCATCCCGTTTACGCGCGGTAGAAGCTGGCCTATGTAGGTAGGTGTCAGTCCATATACCTAGGAGGTAGGTACCTGTACTCGATGCGTGCGTTGAAGGCAGGTCAGGTCAGGTGCCTTGACATGCTACGCGAGTCGACATCATCAACCGCACTGCCGTCGATGGCGCGCCGGGAGGTGATGTCATTCCCGGATACGTAACGAAGGCACGCTAGGTAACCATCGCGATCGCCATCTCATCCCATCCACCCAACCCGACTGGGGGGCGCGTACCGCCGCGTACCTGACTACCTGATACAACCATACACGGTACGTAGAGGTACCTGACGCGTCTAGGTAGCACAGAGCAGATGGGTCCAAGCGTGCTAGTCCTGTTCTAGCAATCAGCTCCCTCCAATAGCCGCCCCTAGGGCCCAGCTGGTGTCGTCATGTTGCCCCACCTTCGGACGACCTGCGCCTGCACCTGCAGACCAGATCAGTAGATGCCGACTGCCTCACCAACAACCCTCGAAGGGGAAAAAAAAAAAGATACAAGACAACCACAATAAGGCGGCTGTTCTCTTGTTCCCGCTCGCCATTCCATTGGCGTCTGTCTTTTTTTTTTTTTTTTGCTTCCTTTTGTTTCCTTTTTTTTTGTTTCTAGTTGGTCTTGTTCCCCTCTTCTTCTTCCCTCTCATCTCATCATCTCCTCTCTCCTCTCGTCCCCCTCTTCCTGTCTTAGACCCTCCGAATTACTACACCTTCTCGCTCCCTTACCTAATCCAACATATTCAATACTTGTTATTTCCTGCGACGCCTCTCATCCTCTCACCAAGCGTCTACCTCCAACACCTCTCTCTCTCTCTCTCTCTCTCTCTCTAATCCTACCCAGTACAAATCTGCCGCAACTCCCCAAGATAGGAATCCCCCCCCCCTGCTCGCACGCACTTGGAGCCGCAATCCGAACAACAGGCCAGCCAAGGAAGGTATAAAAGAGCCCCCAACCGTTCAATTGCCCCCTCTCCGATCGATCGCCTTTGACCTCGCAAACTCCGGATCCGTACCCAAGACATCGCCATTTCACTTCACCCTTCCAGTCCATGCGCCCGGGTAAGACGAGACATCCGCCATAAAAGTAGGGTCTTAGGTCCTAACTAGCGCCTACCCCATACCCCTTGCTTATTTACCTATAATACACGTCTATCTCGCTCGACTGTTTGGTCCGCCGTCTACCCTCCTCCCTAATTCCCAGGCAGTTGATGGCCTGCGACCGATTCGTATTCGGAGAGCTCTCCTAACGGTTCATTTACGCAGAAGACCGCGCGCTATCGGCGAACTTCCCTCGAAATGGTGCGGACCAGTAAGCCTCGCCCAGTCGCAAGCAGTCCTGAGGCTCGACGCCGCTGACCAATTCTCTCTAGACACGTACCTCGCACCGGTCGCCCTTGTCCTCCTCGCCGGCTCCATCGTCATGCTCTTCTTCGTCATACTCTCAGCCGTCAACACCACGTCGCCCCTGGGAAATACCTACTTCCTCTCTGCCGACACCTCCGACATCACCGGCGCCCGCCGCGTCACCCAGTGGGCCTACTTCTACATATGCGGCGAGGGGAATTCCGACTGCAGCCGTGCGTGGCCCGCACCCCCGCTGGGCTGGGCCTGGTCTAGAACCCCCTTCAACGCCCCCGCAGTTCTGGTGGGCTCCTACGGCGGCGCCACCACCAGCTTCTACTACTACTACATGTGGAGGTTCGGCTGGGTCTTCTACCTGATCGCCCTCGTCTTCTCCGTGATCGCGTTCTTCGCCGGCTTCGTGGCGTGCTGCGGGCGCCTCGGATCGGCCATTGCGGGGCTCGCGTCCTTCGTCGCCCTCTTCTTCCTCACCATCGCCGTCTCGCTCATGACTGCCGTCTTCGTCCGGATGCGCGACGCCTTCCTCGCCAGCGGTCGGAACGCCGAGATCGGCCGCTACGCCTTTGGCTTCAGCTGGGGCAGCTGGACCGCCCTGTTCCTCGCCACGATACTTTTCTGCGTCGGCATCCGTCGCGACGGCAGCAGTAGAGGCAACAGCCGCCGGTGGGGCCGCCAGCGGAGTGTGCGGAGCCACCGTAGCTACGATCTGGGCGGCACCCGGCGGGTCAAGGACGACTACGCCTAGAAATAAAATCTCCACGGCTCAGGAGAGATGCGCCAATCGGAAGCCGGGCGCGATTTACCTTCTTTTTTAATGGCACGACAGCTACGACGGATCGACGAGATATCAGGAGAGCATACCGCTCGGCTCGCGGACACGGATACGGCGACGCCGAGGCATTAACTAGATATAATTGTTTCTAATCATACCCCAACCAACTACGAGAGGAGGAGAGCAATCGCGCGAGGAATAGTGGACAGGTAGATAGGTTGCGGGGATAGTTCGATTCAAGATCACACCATGCGTGTCGCAGGCCTTGGGAGGCATGTCGACCTGCGCGTCGCATCACACGGGAGACACTAGGCCTATTTCTAGCACTCTTTGTCTACTTTGCCCACGCGGCCCCATACGCTGTCGTTAATCCGGTAGTTGACGGTATATAGGTATAATGAAGAAGACACCTGGTCAAAAGTTACACACTTTAAGCGGACGTGGACTGCCGCGATCTGTGCCCGTCGTTCCTGCGATGCCCGCGGACGGCCCAACGGGGAATTATCTACCTAGGTAGGTACACCTGATTGATGCAGATGCGAATGTGCTAGCATCTCGCCGCCGCCGTATCACCCTCCTACGAGGGCCAAATCCCCCCCCCCCCCCCCAATCGCAGACTTCTCTCCATAGTTACATGCAAGTGAATCAAACTGGAAATGCGACATAGTTACTATATCGGCGCAGTGGTCCAGACGCGCCGATGCTACGAGAGCGCGCGGCCAGCACTGCCACACGTTCACGGGGAAAAGCTGCTGTTCTATCTATCTTGCGGTGACGAATTAGGTACTTTCTTCGGCACTCGCAGCAGCTAGCTACCTATAATCTCACAAGGCGCCGACTCCGTCCCTCCCCTTTTCCGTCTGGCCGTCGCGCCCGCTCCGCGTGCCCGCCTTCGCGTCCATCTCTCAAATACGTTCGTGTACAGGAGCGTCCCCCTCGACTCCCCCCCCCCCCCCCCCCCACCTTCATTCTCTCCAAGCTTCTCCCCCTTTTCGCTCTCGCCCAGAAGATGCCCGTTTGTTTTGCAAAGCCGTGGGGAGAAACACCCTCCCCCGCCCCCCACCAGAAAAAAAAAATAGGAATTCGTCATATTCTCTTGTACCATGAAAACCCCCATAAGAAGAAATTGCCAATGTTCGAAGCAGTGATGTGTGTATGTTGCGTGTGTGTGTGGGTGTAGGTTCGCGTGTGTACACCAGATAAAATGCTACCGTTCGTCGAAATAACCCGTCGGAGAAGATCGCGGAGAACCTGCTCCGAAATGTGCCGGAAGTGATCCCGTTGCTTCTTCCGTCCTTGTCTAACTCAGAAATGCCCCTCCGCCCCTTCCCCCCCCCGTCGTGAGAGCTCAATACCTATCCATCTCTCTAGTTCCCAAGCCTCGGGCTAGCCAGGGGGCTCACGGCGTCCAAGGGAGCGGCGTGGAGCGCCGGCTGCCCCGGCGTCTCTCCGTATTGCCCGCTCCGCTTCTTCTCCAGCACCGACCCGACCCACGCGGCAACCTCAGCGTCCTCCGTGCTCGACTGGCTCAAGTCGAAGTGCAGAGCCGCCCCGGCTACCGCCTCGGCGCTAGCGTCGTTCTCCCTCGCCTCTTCCTCTTCTTCCGCAATCGTTTCCGGCTTATCCAGGCCCTTAAACCACTCCGAGGCTAGGAGCGCCTGGTATGTCGGTCTTAACTTGGGCACCTTGTTTAGGCAACCGTGGACAAATGTGCGCGCCGCCTCGGAATATCGGTCCGGCAAATCGGGCGGGTCTCCCTCGACGATAGCCTTGTAATTCGTGTGTTAGATCTCTCGTCTGCGAATTCAGAAAAAAAAAAGACTACTTACGCTGAGCTGGCTAAAAATCGTCGACGACACTTCCGGCGGATATGGGTATTTCCCCATGCCGCATTCGATGATAGTGAGGCCTAAGCTCCATATATCGCTCTGCACGCTATACGTCCCATCACTTGCCCCCGTCTGCATGAAGGCCCCGCCGGAAATCCGCTCGGGCGCCATGTAGCTTTGGCATCCGATGTTGGTCTTGGCAATACTCGCCACAAGGTTCCCGCTCACGCCGAAATCGCAGATTTTAACTTGCCCCCGCGTGTTGATGAGGATGTTGGTAGGTTTCACGTCACGGTGGATGATGTTGTGTTTATCCTTCAGCTCTTTGAGGCCCATGACGGTACTGTGGCTGATCTTGCGAAGCACGCCCTCCGGGATCCCCCCCGAGTAGAGCTTGTCGATAGAGCCGCCGTCCATATACTCGAGACACATGTATACCGCACTCTCCTGAAAGAAGGCGCCGTAAAACTCGATGATGAACGGAGACGCACATTCGTGCAGGATAACCAGCTCCTTTAGTATGGTCGCCAACTTAGCTTCGTCCAGCTCCAGGCGTATTTCTTTCATAGCCATCACCATCCCGGTCGTGAAGCCCGCTTTAGAAGTTTCGACAGGGGCGTCCGCCGTGTCTTGCGTGGCAGCCGGTAGGCCTAGTAAAGAAGCGGTCTTGATCCCGGAGAGACCGGGGCCGAAACGAGGCATCCGCGGCTTCGCGTGCCTCACCTTGTAGACGGTGCCGTAGTTGCCTTTCCCTAACTCGTCGAGCTTTTCGACCTCGTCGAGTGATATTCTAAAGACGGACCCATCCGAGAAATTGACCCCCTTGTTAGTGATGATCGCTTTGCCCTTAAATGTCAGATACCCTTTTTCAGAATCGATGTACTCTTCGAATTGCTTCATCTGCGACATGTGGCTACTTCCATTCTGCGTCGGTGTGGGCAGCGAACCCGTGCTAGAAGCGGGGTTAGGTGAAGGTGATGGAGGACCGCCGGCCATGTCCCCGAGCGTCAATCCGAACCGCCGCTTTCCGGCAAAGCCTCCACCGCCCTTTTGCGGCACCGAAGGCACGTTAGGCGCCGACTTGGCAAAGACTGGAGCGCCGGGTCTCTGAGGGCCGCCGGGCATCTGCAAGTGTCTCGGCAAGCCGCCCACGACTGGGCCGCCCGAAGAAGGTCCTGCAGGTGGAGTGGCTTGCTGGGCGGTCAGAGGGGAGCTACCCTGACGCGATAAGTGAAACGCCCTCATTTTAGCGTTGATGTCTTCGGGGAGCCGGCCGCTGGACATGTGCGCAGCAGCAGCAGCGGGATGTCTTGCATTGGATAGGATGCCCAGGTGGGTGGACGAGACGGACATGTAATGGCCTGGATTTTGAGGATCGGAAACCGATCTTAACGAAGGCATTCTCTTGGGTGTTTCGAGCGGCGTCGTGTCCGGGGAATCGACGGAGCCGTGGGATACTGGGCTGCCCACGGCTTCCCTATCGACTGGCTCGAGCTCGTCGGGCGTCGCGGGCATCGAATTTGGATCGTCTTGTACGCCGGCCATGGTAGCGGGTTTCGGCGCGGAAAGAAGTAGAAGGGCCAAGAAAGGCGCCTACACTATCATCACCAGCCGAGTGGTGAGTGACTCGGTGGAGCCTAAAAGGATAACAGCGGGCAAGTAGACTGGTGGGATAGGACGGCGGGGTATAATGCAGCAAGCGAAATCGTATAGTTGTAGGTACGACTGGATTAAGCTTGGCGACTGGAGTCGGGATTTCGGACGGCCTCTGGACGGTCGAAAACTTCTGTCTACATGAGAAATGGCGAGAGCACAAGGCCGTGTCGGCGACACGAGGTTCTTAAGTTGTCTGGAGACATCAGCATTTTTCTTTTTATAAATTAGCTGGTTGCTATGGTCTTAATTTTTTTTCAACGGGGGCGGAGCCCGAGCTAGACAGGGTCGGACAGGACCGGTCAGGGTCGGGCAGTGTCGTGGGGTTGCTTTTCTTTCTCTGGTTATTGGGTTCTGCTGGCGACAACCCACGGAGAGGAATCGCCCATGCGATCCCATTCCAACCCAGCCCAAACCCAGCCCGACCCAACCGCCCGTCTGTCTGATGACGGGCTGCGCAGATGACCGGAACACCGCCTAAGGCCATAGATTACAGTACTCGTAGGGCTGCACGAACCTAGTCAATTCCGAGACACTAGCTTGTGCTTCCCAATCGCTGCTCACTCGCTGCCCCGTTGGCGCGGTACGTGATGGTTGCGTTCGGGATGGAGACCGTATGGATACTCGTGGGGATAGTTGGGATGTGCCGGTAACGAACGTCGGGTGCGCGTGCTGGCCGCCGTGGGCTGCTGTTGGTTGGCTGTAGGTTCCGTATCTCGTGTGCCGCGGACTGTCTCCTATCTGCGCCCGGCCGGAGTGGGAGGTGGTTGATGGGACTGCTATGTAAGCACAGGTCGACAAAGCCGCTCCGCTGAGCTGTGAAATCACTCAGAGACGCGTCTTGTCTTGCTTGGTGTTCGCGGACTGCCGACGCGGAGTCTCACTCGGAACACGAGCTCCGGGAGATGGTAGAGGCGCGGAGAGGGAGGAAGTGAGGACGTAGTGTGGACAAGCGTGGACGTGGGACGCGGGGGGGCGAGAGGGAGAGCGAGGGAGAGCGAGGGAGAGAGTGCGGATGTGAGTGAGGGCGATCGACATACGTAAGTAAAACTTGCTTGTAAGACTTGCGTGCCCCAGCTGGCTAGAGAGAGATCTTCAGGATGATGAAAGACGTCAATCAATGGTAGGGGGCAGAGCCATGAGCGCAATGAGCACCCGGCGCTGGTCTATGAGTGGATGATGATATACACGACTGAGCTGGACAGGCTTGGTCGATCAAGGTAGGCAATACATAGGTTAGGTGACGTGACCTTGCAACGGAGGGATGGGGTTTGGTTGGCTGACCGGGATGGGCTCTGCTGTGCATACCGGGTATGGATAAGGATGGATGTTGATGAACGGGAGTGGGAGTGGGAGTGGGAGTGGGAGTGGGAGTGGGAGTGAGGCAACCAGGTCGTGAAGGTGGAGGGAGCGCGAAGAAGTGGGAGCGGGGCGGAAAAAAGGATTGCCCCGCGTTTTTTTTTTTGTGGGAGACAGGACCCGGGACCTAAGCTCCAAACCTGTCCATCAATACTCATGTTAGGTGCTACACCCCGTACCATAGGACCTGAAGAGCCTACCTTAGGTGCCTGCTGCGCTGCCGGTACTTAGGAGGCAGCTCCGTAAAGGAAGTATGTGGTGTACCTAACCCATAGCTACCTAAGGTAGATATAGGCTAGGTAGGTAGGTACCTAACCTAGGTGTCTAGGTGCTAAATGGAGGTACCTAGAAAGAACCTCATATACCTACTACCTTAGGTACTCTATGCCTGGGTAGGTACCTCTTACCGCGGTCCAAACCAGCCGCCGCTCCCTGCTGGTGCCGGCTGGGGGGAGGCAGGATACCCAAGATAGCGCCCACGCCGCCGAGAATCCCGGCGAGTTTCATGTGGTCCGGGCCTTGGAGCTTGTTTCTATCTTTCCGCCTGGCTCGCATCAGAGGCCGCCAATGATCGGCCAAGGTACCCAGGTACCTGAGGCGCTTTGATATCCCTATCTAAGGTAACTAATCTGTGCGAAACCACCAACAACTCCTGGCCCGATTAATTTCCTGTCCACCAGGTGAGCAGAGAACCTACCCCAGGCGAGGCAACCGATTCCCAATCAATGATGATGACGACAATGGTGATGACTTGTCCTAGCTGTAGATCCGCGCCCGTACATTATGTAGGCAAGCTGGGTGCATGGGTTATATGCACTTAGGTATACGTGCAGCACGGATCGTCCCTAAGGTCTGTCTTGTCGAGTCCTTGGCGTCCTTGCGTCACTTACCTACATGGGACCCGGCCAAGCATCAGGCTAGGTGGCGGTTGAGAAAGTCGAAACGTTTGTTTATAAAAAAAGGAAACCTGACGTAGGTGCCTATAGAAACGCGAATACCAAGCCAAGTACGAGGTCAACTCGTCAACTCAGCAGCATCGCGATCATCACGCGCCGATTCGGGTACATCACACTGCAGGGGAAACTGATGTCGAGCTTCTTAAGCCGGCAGGCAAGGCTATGTAGTCGGTGATCTTTTCCCTTTCGCAGCCGCCAACCCACGCTAATGACGATGTCGGGGGAGCAGATGGGACGTAAGTTGCATGGGATTTCAAGGCAATAACAGCCAGCATCGCAGGCAAGTAGGCGAAGTTGCGCCAGAGGTCGACTGCGGCTTGCTGTCGCCTCCGCCGGATTCACGACAGACGGTCACCAGTGAAATCCAAAAATACCGGGACTGCATACCTACGTAGTGAACTGCCCGCGGAGATATCAGCATGCAATCATCTCCCCGAAGCTCAATGCGGTACCCCAACAAACCATCTGATTTGAGGGTTGAGTTGAGGCTCGGGGGCAACGGGCAAGTACCTACGTACCCACTCATATACCTACTAGGTACCTATACTAGGTAATTCTTAGATGCTAGAGTTGTCCTTTAGGCGCCTAATCAGCCACACAAATTACGTAGGGGCATACGAATGGGGTCTGGTAGACCTGCCCAGCTAGCCTAGCCCATAACCCGACAAGCTCAGAGACCAACATAACGTCATTGCCACCATCGTCACCTTTCCGCGATCCCGGCCCAATCCGTTTCGGGACTTAGGGCTGCACTTACGCACCCGTATCCAGGTATCGATTGACGCGTATACGTAAACACTCTAATGGACACTCTAGCGCAGCGTCTCTTTCAAGCCAAAGAGCAGCAGGGCTAGCTGTCGTCGTCGTCGTCGTCGGGGGGGAGGGAGCGACATTGGACATCCTAGACAGCTTCAGGCATCCGTGTCGCCTCTCACGTACCGGCAACACAACCGGAGGAGACGCGCAGCCATCGTTGACAGGTATACTATACCTGCCTTTAGATAGGCAGGTCATATATAATGGGGCCTGAGTAAACACGCCATCGGCGGTCATGGCATGATGCCATGCTTCGGTCATCTGAGTCTCGCTGTGGGCGACTCGAATAGGCAGAGCGGGGAAGATAGCAAGTCGTCGCGATGCGTTAGCGAGCAAGGTAGCAGGTAGCTGGTCCTCCCCAGCCAACCGAATCCATCGCCTCCGTCGCTGCGCTGTTTTTTTTTCGCTAACACGCTTTCCTCGCCAGCGCCGGCCCAAAGCAAGATATCTTCGCGCTATGCAATACCACCGCAGCCCTGCCGCGCCCACTCAGACTCCGACAGAGCGCATGTCCGCCGATCGGCCAATCGTCGAGGGCAAAGGAGGAGCTGAGCGCCGGTGGAACCACGCAACCTGGGGCTAACATCTCTAGATCCCCCTCATTTCCCCTCTCTTCTCTTTCTGCCCTTCTTCCCTTTTGTCTTCTTTTTTTTTTACGGTCCGGACGGGGACGGAAAGATCTGATAAGGCACGGCGCACATGGGAGCCTATCGGAGACCCAGCTTTTATGAGATGGGAGCCTCGCTTCATGTGAGGCCCTCGTGATGTCGGCACGAGACTCGGTCCGCATTGCGCTTAAGATTACCAGGCCCTTTTATTTATTTATTCTCCGTGATAAGAAGCCACACCTGTATTTTTTTATTGGCGTCTTGGCACGCATTTGCCCAAGAAGCAGCAAGATGTTACCTAGTACTCATCTATGCGCACACACATATATTGTCCCCGGTTACCCGCTCGCTCGCTCTCTCTTTTCAACCTAAGCAGAATAGGACAGACAGAGGCTGCGAAAATCGACCACGTCCTGCTTGAACAATCTAAGCAGGTGACAACGTCTTGGCGCGACGCACTGAGTAAGCGGAAGTATTCTCTGATGCCGTTGCGCCCAGTGCACAGGTAACATATCGTTGCAACCCTCATTGAATTGAGTTGCAGTTGATATCACGCAAGAGGGCTCCCAGTATGTACCTGGGATGCATGCTGTATGAAGGCGCGAATGGTCACCTGTCGCCTCGGAAGGCTACCTGCCTGCATCCAGGTAGCTTTCTCAGGCGGGGTTCGTGTTATCCTAATTGTAGACTTCGATATCGACTCGAGAAGTAGGTAGGTGCATCGTCGCATTCCTACTACCAACATACTACCCCCCCGGGGCGACCAGGCGAGCCGATGTCTCACTCTCGCTCGGATCCGGTGCCAGAAGCACCTGGTCTCTGCGATCGTCGGTTGTACGCACAGATGTACAGTAATAATGTGTGCGCACGTAGTACACAATAGCTTGGAAACGTTCCAGCTCGCGCTCTTCGCCGGCATCTAGATCTCGAAGCTAGATAAGAGGTGGCAAAACCCTCACCGTCTCACTACAAGTTCCACGGTGCCAAGCTGGGTCCCACGCAGTAAGGGATTCTAGCAGGTTGGGAGTAGAACGAATGAGTGAAGCCCTCGATGGAGCCGGTTTATCTCGGCGATACCGTGTGTATATAATTGTACATGAATGCAGGCAAATGCTGTGGGCAATACCCCGGCCGGGTACTACCAGGAAACGGGGTCAGGGTACGGGCAGCCAGATAGCGACCAGAGTATTTCCCGGGACAGAGAGGCGGACGAGGTACAGAGCACCCTAACTGTAATATGTATTTTTGGGTCTCTCCCCCCGCACACGCCACCACGAGCTGTTTTGACACTGACTGCCAGCCAATAAGTAGTGGCCGGCGGCGGGGTGACATTCCTCCTAAATGGTCTCTAGGCGGGACCTGCAGCTATTGTTGCAACCTGTTAGGCCGTGCTCCAGCCACCAGCCCATCTTACGCCATCTCGGGGGAACTCCGCGTGCAAGGCCAGGAGGTAGCTTATCGGGTTCAGGTACACAGCATCCAGATGTTGGCCTCCGGCGCTACCTGGGCACGCAGGCTTTCCGTTGTACCTGCACACCTCCGCCGCGGGTTTAGGGGTACTCGAATATATGTACCTATCTGCGAGGGCCAAGTACTGGTTACGCGACTGTACCTGGTCGCCACCACACACTGCTTTGTCGAATAAGGCAATTCACCCTAGACAGCTGCCCTTGTTGCGTTGCAACTCGGTGGTGAGGAGCAGGAAGAAACGGAACTTAGGCAGTCAGAGCTCAACGCCCCTGGACATCCCAAACCTCGCTACCTTTTATATCTTTTCCCTTTCTGCGCCGGTTCCCTCTGCGCTTTTTTCCTTTCCACCACCTTTTTTATTCTGCGCGTCCTGCCAGAACATTAATCCCCTTCATCAACCAGAGAAGCAGCCTCGTATTCCGGTGGCGCTCTCTATCTTCCCTCTCTTCACTCACCTTTTCTTCGTTCCCCTTTTTTCCCCTGTTCCTTTTTTATTGCACCTCGCCGCATTTCTTTGTTTTTTTTTTTTCCTGTTGGTCTTTTTGTGTTTGATCCGGCATTCCGCCATCTTGACGTTGTCCTCGACTGCTTTGCAGCTGGCCTGGATTACGCTGGGATTTCTCGACGAAATCAACTCATCATCACAGCTCTCGGCGCTAGCATTGTGAACCAATCAACAAGCTGGGACGCGACACCTGCCGCCTCTCCCTACTGTCCCACCCGTCCCCGGCCCAGCGCCGCATCCAGCAAGTCAACTCTTTGAGGCTGGTTGCCACCGATAACCGCCGTGAACCTCCTCAGCTAAAGGGATAGAAGAGAAAAAAATAACCTTAACAACAACATCACCAACCCCTGTCATTCCTCCGGTTCGGTCAAGATGGAGTGGTTCAATGCCAAACCTGCCTCTTATCGCATTAACAACCAGCTCTTGGAATGGACGCTGCAAACACCAGCGATGGCAATGTTGAAGCAAAAACCTCACGACAGCCATCCCTCTCTTGATAACCTACTACTGCTGGTCTTCGAGGCGGTGCTGGAGGTCGTTTGCGTCAGCTTACCTGGATATGTCATCGCCAGATTGGGTCATTTCGACGCCGAGAAGCAGAAGTTCTTAGCGAACCTCAATGTTATGTTGTTTACGCCATGCCTAAGTACGCCGACGCACTGTATCGGATATTAATCTAGCTATCTCGCTAACGTGCGATTTTTAGTTTTTACCAAACTGGCCTCGCAACTCAATGCCGATAAATTGATCGACCTTGCAGTTATTCCAGTCATCTTTATCATACAGACGTTTATCTCATATGTGGTATCCGTTGGTGTGGGAAAAGCATTCCGTCTCAAGAAGCGGCCGGCCAATTTCGTAACAGCCATGGGCGTGTTCGGCAATTCCAACTCGCTGCCTATATCCCTAGTCATCTCCTTATCCCAAACGTTGAAGGGACTCCACTGGGATAGGATCAAGGGTGACACAGACGACGAGGTGGCTGCCCGCGGCATCTTGTACCTCCTAATATTCCAACAGCTAGGGCAGCTGGTTCGTTGGAGCTGGGGTTACCATGTCTTGCTGGCACCCAAGAGTCGATATGAAGAGTACCGTGATGAGACCATTGAAGAGGGAAGGTATACCGACGAACCTCCCAACGGAGCCTTGATACCTGAATTGGCCGAGAGTTCGACGGAAGACAACCACTCCGAGAACTCATATGAGTCAGACGTCTACGAACCCGCTGGCAGGACTCCGGTCGCCGGCACCTCGACGGCATCGCCTACCGATTCCGAAGATGAGACGGGCTCGACGAGGAAACGTCTGAAGAAGTATAACAAGGGCACTGGCGGTGTCGATGGTGATACTGTAAAGCCTGCCGGCGAGCCTGACGAGATTTTGTCGTTCCCTCGCATGCGCGACTTGGATGATGAAAACATTATCGGTGAAGTCGCAAGTTACCATGGTCGCACGATGCTCGGCATCCGGAGAGCAGTCTCGTCGACCAAGCGACGCAGCGTCCGGCTGGTTAAGCGTGCGTATAAATGCCTGCCACGACCTATGCGCGTTGTGATGAACGGATTCGGGAGAGTGTTGCTTCGAGTGTACAGCTTCGTCTGGGAGTTCATGAACCCACCACTATGGGCGATGCTGTTCGCCATCGTCGTGGCCTCGGTGCCGGATCTGCAGCGGCTCTTCTTCAAGGAGGGCACGTTCATCAACAACAGCGTGACGAGAGCCGTGTCTCAGACCGGCGGTGTCGCTGTTCCGCTGATCCTGGTAGTGTTGGGAGCCAACCTAGCGCGAAACACGCAAAACCACGAGAGTAAAGATCCCGAAGAGGAGCAGATTGGAACCCGACTTCTTATAGCGTCGCTCATCAGCCGCATGCTCCTCCCTACCCTCATCATGGCACCTATCATCGCGCTCTTTGCCAAGTATTTCCCCGTCAGCATCGTCGACGACCCAATCTTCGTCGTTGTGTGCTTCCTCCTCACGGGCGCGCCCAGTGCGCTACAGCTGGCGCAGATCTGCCAGATCAACGAGGTATACGAAGGAGTCATGTCTAAGATATTGTTCCAAAGCTACGTCATCTGGTAAGTTGCCAACCATCTAATGACTGGGAGGGAGTCACGGCCGTCTAACCGCAAACAGGATTCTGCCTTCGACGTTGGTCCTCGTCATGCTGGCTCTCGAAACGGTCGAATGGGCTTTGCAATAAGCAGCCCGACCATCCTGTAGTAGATCAGCCAGCCTCGGGGGCATATGTATGATAGGATGCGAGAAAAGAAGAACGGAACAAAAAAAAGTGAAAAGATAAAAAATATAAACAGGGACGCGAGATAAGCTGAAGGCAGGGGGGACCCGAGCATCGGGTCGTTTAATCGCCTAAACACGAAGGTTCACGGCAAAATACCTGAGAGGGGCGAGTTGTATGTGAGTTCTTACGCTCGTTGTCACGACGATGGAGGACACGAACAAAAGCTATCTAGGCAGTCTCTCCGGCAGCAAATCCGCCTTAGACTGATTAAGAAGGGGCTACTAGGATAGGCTCCAACGGAATAGGATGCGTCTCCCCAATAGTAATAGAGGAATATTTGTCAGTAGTCGTGAGGGATACCCGGCCAAGCCGGCAGTGAGGTGGACAGCGAAAGACAAAGACGTCTGGGTCGATCAAGACCGTACCACACGTCAGTAGGGTTTTAAGTCAGCCACCGATCGGCATGGTTTGCAATAATGGTTGTCCCGATGCGCTGGCGCGAACGTTCACATGCCTGATTCACCGTATCGACTTGCGCACATCGTACATGGCGCGGTTGTAGCCCTCCTCCGGGGCGGCAGCACGGGCGGGACGACACGGCCTTGAGGCTAGAAGTACCTACACGTGATGTAACGGCTTGATTACGCACGGATCTCCCTGCTCGCCTGCCTCTGCCTGGCAAAGCCACCTACGCCGGTGCTATATACCTACCTATCCATCACAATACCGCCCCGTGTATATGCGCATATACAACAACACAACATGCATGTATACGTACGTGGGTTATGTAACCTCGGGCAGGGCAGCTACTAGCTACCTAAGGCACCTAGGCAGGTAGCTACCCGACCCGAATAGCTTTCATGCTAGGTACCTCCTACCTATGTTACTGACACGGCTAGGGTACGTGGCTCTACACGTAGGTTAGGTACCTAAGGTTGTAGGTATTTACTCGGAACGTTACCGGTCAGTAACATGGAAACTTGAAGGGGGGGGGGAGGAGGAGCGTGGCTAAGTATAAATATCTCCACAGCAGCTTGCAAGGCAGTTAGTTAGCTACGCCACTGCTACTTCGAGGACCCGAATTCGACTGCGGACGCATCCTTCCATGAAATTTTATTTTAACCCAGAAAAAGAAGATTTAAAAAAAAGGGCACTCGCTACGGCCCGAAAACCTACCTACCTACCTAAACAATCCTCCCTCTCATCTCGTCCATCCCACCTACAGGTTCCTCCCACCAACCCCTCTTATCCTTCGATAACTCAACTACTACTCCCCCTACCAACCACACGCAGAGCTCCGCCGCTCCGTCACTAGCAGTAGCAGCAGCCGTCCCACGAACCCAGACCAGGATTGCCGGACTGGCACGAGGCAAAGATACGAGCCATTCTCCGTCGCTTCGGAGCTCCAGGCACCATAGGTCGCCGGAAGAGGCCGCGCCATCAGAGAGGGCCGAAGCCGCGTCCGTGGCTACCGCTCGGGATGGGTCAAGAGACGTCGCAGCTCGTGGACCCGGATACCCCGCCCGACACCCTGTCGGAGCGCAGCTTGGCCGCCGTTGCCCAGCTCATCAAGGACGGCCGCGCCAAACGCATCGTCGTCATGACCGGCGCCGGCATCTCCACCGCGGCCGGAAGTGAGTATATCTGCGATCCCGACTTTCACTTTCACACCTAGCCCGCCCGTACACATAGAGTACATTCGCAATTTTCCTATCGCCGCTCGCCCGTACCTTCTCAGCAGACGACCCCCGCGTGCTACTACTCCCCCTCTTTACTCCCTTCGTTTCGAAACCAGACAGGAGCAGAAAAGGGAGAGGGCGGGCGAGCAGGAGAGAAAGAGTTGCATACTAACCGGCCTGGGTAGTCCCCGACTTCCGCTCCCCCAAGACGGGGCTGTACCACAATCTCGCGCGCCTCAACCTGCCCAATCCCGAGGCCGTCTTCGAGATCGACTTCTTTCGCCGTAACCCGGCGCCGTTCTACCTCCTCGCCAAGGAGCTGTATCCGGGCAACTTTAGCCCGACCGTGTCTCACCTATTCATCGCCCTGCTGGCTAAGAAGGGCCTCCTGCGCATGCTCTTCACCCAGAACATCGACTGCCTCGAGCGCGCCGCCGGCGTGCCCGCCCATCTCATCGTCGAGGCCCACGGCAGCTTCGCTACCCAGCGCTGCATCGACTGTCGGACCGCCTACCCAGATGACCTGATGGCGGACCACGTACGCCGCGGCGAGCCGGCGCGCTGCCCCGAGCCGGGCTGCAACGGCCTTGTCAAGCCCGATATCGTCTTCTTCGGCGAGCAGCTACCCCAGCTCTTCTACGAGAACCGCTCGGTGCCGGCGGCGGCCGACCTGCTGCTCGTCATGGGCACGAGCCTGCTCGTGCAACCCTTCGCCAGCCTACCGCGCGGCGCCGGCCCGGGCGTACCTCGCCTACTCTTCAACCTCGAGCGTGTCGGCGACCTCGGCTCCCGCGCCGACGACGTCCTGTGCCTCGGCGACTGCGACTCGGGCGTCCGCAAGCTGGCCGACGCGCTGGGCTGGCGCGACGAGCTCGAGGCGGCGTGGCGCGCCACCGTCGGCGACGCCGAGGCGGACCGCCAGATCGCCGGCGCCAGCGCCGAGGAGGAGAAGAAGGAGAGGGAGAAGGGGGCGGCCGTCACCCGGGACGAGCTCAACCACCTCGTCGAGGACATGGGACTAAAGTTGGGGCTCTCCTACGAAGAGGGCCGCGCCGCCGCAGCCGTCTCCAACCGGTTCGGATTCGACGCTAACCTCCTGAAGCAGATGCAAGAAAGACATAGGAGAGGGGGGGCCAGCCGCGGCAGCGACGGCGGTGGTGCTGCGAAAGGGTCCGCTCAGGAGGCTACTACGCGCGCTGATGCGCCGCAGCGCGCAGGCGACGGCAAGGCAGGCCCGTCGGGATCTCCTCGCCCTGTTCCTGCGGCAGAGGGCGAGAGAAGCCCGTCATCGCCATCGTCGCCGCCGCCACGAGGGGAGGAGCGAGGAGAAAGCAAGGACGCCCAAGCAGAGGCGAAGGACGGTGAGAAAGCATCCTTGAGCTACGAGCCCACAAAACAACCGGCCGTGCCGAAAGAGGACGGCCCGGAAGGAAAGGACAGCCTGGAAGGGAAGAACAGCCTAGAAGGGAAGGACAGCCTGGAAGGAAAGGACAGCCCGGGAGCCGCTGCCGAGACCGGTGGTGCCGACAGCGGCGACAAGCTCGCCTCGACGCTGTGAGAGAGGGTTGATACAGCCACTTCGCAGCGGCCCACGATGCTGGTTTCGCTGCACGAGAGTGGTTTCGTCGAATCGCCTAGGCAGTTGACTTAACTATTGGTTTCGTTCTCGCAAGTCCGACGGATATGTGGGATGCGATCCGGGTATCCCATGGCGGGACAATGACAACTACAGCAGGACGACGAGGCATAGGGTATCGATTGTATGTACGGTAACTAGTGTGGTGGTGACGTGTTGTAGAAGAACAAGAAGAAGAAGAGGGCGAGGGCTAGCACGACTTGTCGCGGAAGCCCAGGCATGTCGTGTGTGCGCTCGCCCTCCTTGCTCGCGCAGGCGGACTTCGGCCGAGGCAAGAGACGGAGCCAGGCAGATCGGCAGAATGGCCAGTCGGAGACGGTTAAGCAGATGTAAATATAACCATGACGTTGCTTTTCTCGCCTCCACGCCCGGCTCTCTCGGGCCATTTCCCGTCTAGCTTCCCCGGGGCAGGAGATGTGCGCGCCTTGCCCGTAGATGTATAGGTGGGTATAGGCATGTGTGCGTGCGGGTATCGCGGTCGCGAGGACCGCGGCCACGCCTGGCCGTCTACGGCGCACCGACCTACACGCCTAACCTCCCCGCCTCACCTACCTTCTTCCTATCTACCCTCCTTACCTATGTTCGCCATAGGGCGCTGCGAGGATGTATTTATCCTTACTAGCAACCGTACCCTGGCCAGGCTGGAGCAGCGCCAACGCGCTATCGCCGACGGTGCCGAGTTAGCGGTTCCGAGTCGCTGGCATCGGGCCGGAGGACTGGATCAGGAGCAGGAGTAGTAGCGTAGGCGCGTAAAGCTCCGGATCGTCGCAAACAACGGCGTTGGCGGGATGCGGATAGAGTGAGGGAGAGAGGGGAGGGATGCACGTGTAGGAGGGCAGAGCACGCATACGTGCATACTTAATTTCCTGATGGCGACGAGGTTAGGTACCTTGAGGTAGGGAGTAGAGCTAGGCATGTGATATGTACTCATATGCACGTATATGTGTATGTATGTATGCATCCATGTATGTATGCAAATTAGCATGGATAGCAATATATGCACGTACAACGTGCCAGGGACCAGCGTTTGGGGGGGGAGGCTCCCTTTTAAAATGAGACGAGGACGGCCGGATCAATCCGAGCTGGATCGGATTCGCAGGGGCCCTTGCTGCTGCGCGGCGACGGCGTGGTTGCGGGTGCCTATCGAGCAAGCTGCTCCAAGGCTACCTACCTATCTATCTCTTCGCCTAGGTCCAGATTTATTTACCTACCTATTGATATTTGCTTGTTTCTCTCTCCCTTCTCTCCCCAGGAGCGTGGCGGCGGGCTCGGCAGGATGCTAGGTGAGATTTACTGGGCGATGGTGGTGGCGTGTGTCACGAGCACGTTTTCTTGCCTTCTTTTTGGGGTGCATCTGACGGTTTTCTGTTTTCTCTCGTCTCTCGCCCTCGCCCTCGCCCTCTCTCGACGTACAAGCACCCATCCCATACCATACGCACAGGAGCGGTGCGTCAGGCGCGCGGCGCGGTAGCGGAGGTAGCGCTCTGGGCCAGGTCGACAATATACGCAGGTGAGATTGCGAGGTGCCCATCGCAGATGGATGATGGGGCCAGCCCTCCTGCGCACGTATGTATGGTATGCGCGCGCACTCACCACATCCGTAACCCAGATAGCACACACACACACACACATGCAATGCGCGCTCTGCCCGCCGGGTATTGCTTGCTCGCTCGCACATGGCGCAAGCTGCGCAGGTAGCATTCCCGGCGCGCGCTCGCATGAACCGACCCAAGCCCAGCTCATCTCGTCCAACCCAACCGAGCCGAGCCGAACCAAACCGCGCCGACGATAGTTCTAGCTATCGATGTGGCAATCTTGCGTAGCATCTACACATATATCTATTCCCCTTGTCCCGCTTCGACAACTCTCCCCTGCCACCCTCCCCCCCCCCGTCTCGGAGCTTAGCTGTTGCGACGTAGCAGCATAGCAACTTGTACATACGTACGCGTGCGTATGTACGTGTACATAGAGGCAGTCATGTTCGTCAGGAGACAGGACGAACCCGGCCCCGCGACATGCACACGGCAGGCATTCTCGCGTAGTTAGGGCCTATCTTTACGCTCAGCATCCCGCGCCCACGCGCAACGGACGGTGCAGAAACGAGGCAGCAGCAGAGGAGAGAGAGAGAGAGAAAGAGAGAGAGGCAGATCGCCGGACGAGCCCCGTTCACCCCCCGGGACGGGAGGAGAGAAGAAGGGGGGGAGAAAGGACTTTTGCGGATAGGGACGATGACATAACAGAAGCCCAAGAAAAGGGTGGTGCCCCTGCCAAGACCCGGACCCGGACCCGGACCAGGGTGCCAGGGGGGAGCCCCCCTGTCCTGCCAGCGGTCGACCGCCCCCTGAATGGGTTGGTTGCTTTCCTTTCCTTCTCCGTTTCCCCTCTCGTTTTCCGTCTTTATTCTCCTCTCCTCCCTCTTGTGTACGCACGTATATGTATATCCACTCGGGTATAATGCCTATACGTGGAACATACATATATATGTATACATACCTATGCAGGTATATCCCGGGGAGCTATACCAGGGGCAGGTATTAAGCCGCAGCAGTGGAAGAAGGGCGAGCAACAGCGCAGTCCGACCTGAGCGCTCTCCTCGCTCCTCGTCTGCCTTGCGTAGGTACGCGAAAATACGGCCCAACGCTCGTTCTGGGCTCAGCGCTTCTCTTCGTCTGTATGTACACGTACGTATGGAGGTAGGGAGATGGGTAGGTATGTATGCACATTATATCCTACACAGCACTGCACACGTCGTATAGTAGTAGCCGGTGCTCCTCCTGCCTACCCGTCTCATCTCCGTGCAATCCCACACATCACCGACAAGCTAGTCGAAGCCTCTCCTTTCTCCACGTACCTATATCTCTCCCATACACCAAGCCCCGACACTCACCGGTGTCGCGGCTCCCATCCCTCCCCCCCCTTTCTCCCCTGCGAGTTTGCCGGAGCCAGAAGAGAGAGAGAAGGTCCCTCGCCAATCATCATCACCCACCCACCAGGTCGCACAGACTGGCGAGTTGCCCGTGGGCGCGCTACCCTACCGCACCATCTCCGTCTGCACGTGTGTGTATGGGATGTAGGTAGTTACTTTCCTCGATACCTAAAGTCCCTCGACGGCCCTACCATATACCTACACAGACGAGCTGTACCCAGTCTCTCTCAGGCGTCTGCTCTCCTCCTTCGGGAGCCACCTGTCGCATGCATAACCTTCGCTAAAGACGGTCCCGTCCTGTCCGCCCGCCGGGAAGCAGAGGAGGGACAAAAGCAAGGCATCAGTGCGTTGTGCCGATGTCTGTGGATGTGTGTATGTGTGTATATGTATGTACGTACGTATGCACATAACAAATGTAATAGACCGTGGTCTCCTCTCCCTCTCCCTCTTCTCGCCCCGACTCTGCTCCATCGACGGTCATGCCCGTCGTCTCCCCCCCCCCCCGGTATTTAACATTACATTATGTACATGTCATGTAGGAGAGAGGTGGTCGCATCGCACGCACCGATGCCACGCATATAGCGTGCAGGTACTATTATTATTATTGCTGTCATTCTTATTGGCGTCATTAAAGCCAGCTCCTCTCTGGCCTCGACCACGACGACATATTCTCCCCCCCTCCTACCCTCTCTCTCTCTCTCTCTCTACCTGTGTGTGCGAGTGCGCGCGGAAGCTCGCTGCTGTCGTTGGGCCTGGAAAGTCGACGTGCCTGATTAGGGGGGAGGAGACGAATACGTGACCCCTATACCTGCCCTATTACCTACTCCCCTACCTACCTACCTACTGCTGCTGCTACCCTTACTTCGTATCGTGAATATTTTCTTCTCTAAACCCTCCCCGGGCAAGTTTGTTATACGCCTAAGGTCGCTTTCCGCAAATACACAGCTAGAAACCTCCGAGATCTTTTTTTCACTTTCGACCTTTTTTTATTATTTTAATTTACATTCGGGGAGGGCTTGTCAGCGCATGTCACTCTATCCTGTCATCCCAACTCGAATACGCCTACGGCCCCCTCCCCTCTCCGTAACGTGGTGTCTCCGGCTGCTATTACGATCGACAGGTACTGTTAAGCACCCTCGTTTCAACCCCGCTGTTTAACACGTCCTAAGTCGCGATCCTGGTCCCGATTCTGCGGTCCGAGCTATTCTTCCCTGGAGTCTAACCGATAACTAAATTCTGTTCTTTTTTTTTCGCCCGGCCTTCTATCGTTCCATCCTGTTGCTCTGCCTTTACCGAGGAGCGTCTAGGACGGTTTGCTTCCTGCTGGATGTGGGAGAGCGGTGTATGTGCATGCCTGCGTGCTCGTGTGGTATTTCCTTGGAATATATGATTTTCGTCGGGTGGGAATTTGCACCATGGTTTCAATATTTGGATTCAAGATCGGTGGTGAAAAGAAGAAGTGAGTATAGCAAGGGGGTGAAAGCAACGAGCGAGAGAAACTAGACGTTACATCGGACCGGGCGTGAGACTCGAATTCGAGCTAACAGCTTGCGCAGGAAGCCGGCGAACGAAGTAGATTCTTCTACCCAGCCACGTAGGAACGAGGAGCAAGATGACCAGCCGACGGGGGAACAGTTCCTTAGCAAGGCAAACGGGCGGAGCGCGACGTACGGCGGGAACGTTGAGTCGGCCTCCCGCCCCGGCACATCGCATTCTTTCAGGCTCAATCACTCGCGGACGATAGCCATCAACTATAGCTCCGAGGCTCCCAGCATGACTCCCGCCAGCATTTCCGATCTCTCGCGGCCGACACACCCGGGGCTGAAGCAACACGCGTCGAGCCCGAACCTAGGAACGCCTAGCTCGTGCAATTCTTCGACCTCGGAGCTCCCGCCGCTGCCGCCGCCAGTCCCTATGCGCAATCCTTCTCGGCCGGGCACGCCTGTGAAGCAGCAGAATTGGATGAGCCCCTTCGATATGCACTCCGACGGCCTGCCGTCGTCCCTGGCGCCCGCGCCTGCACCGAGGTTTCCTTTGATGGAGGACGAGCCGTACGAGGACTTCGCCGGCCCGATGCCGAGCAGCGACGACGACGAGATTCCGACGCCGCTGCGGATCGCGATGCCTAGTCCTCCGGCATACCCGGTCGGTTCGCGGAGCAGGCGCCAGTCACTCACGAAACCCCCCTCTCCTCCGCAGTCGATCCGCGGCGCAGAGAGCCCAGTCCTAGAGCGCCCTCCGTACTCTAGAGATGAATATTTCCGCCCGCCGAGTAGAGGCGGTCACCACAGGAGCGGAGCCACAGGAAATGGCACAACCACGCTCAAGGAGGTGCAGAATATACGAGATATGCCCGACTCCCACGACCCGGCCGCGATCCCGTCGCCTATACCGACGCCCCGTGGAAGCAGCGAGGCGAAACGCCCAGGCCCAGGTCCAAGCTTGAGCAGAACTAGCAGTAATAACCGCAGCAACAACAGCAGCTCCGCTAGATTGGGAGACCTCTGGGCCGAGCCGACGATCCGGACGGTCGAGGCCCGGCGCGACGCTTTAACCGCAAGCGCGCCTCGGAGGCGGAGCCTGGAGATGACGGTCGAGGAACTTGCGAAGCCGGACTACATGGCGATGCTGATGGCAGCCTCGCCGGTCGCGCGGCCGAAGACCTCGGGCGGCCCCCAGGCGTCGACGATCATGACGCAGCAGCAGCGGCGGCTGGAGCGTGGTCCGCTGCCGCCGCCCTCTGTCGATTTTGAATTTCGCCCCCGCACGCCGGATCGCAGTGCGTCGCCGGCCACCCCGTTCACCTCGAGCTCACGACCGCAGACTCCTACCGGAGCAGGATCGCGCAGGCCTCCTGGTCCGCCCGTTTCCGCAGTAGGCGCCTACGGCCGGGCCGCCAGAAGACCGGACACGCGACGGGTACGCCGCCCTACGGCGGACGAGTACGAGATCGAGATTCACCGACGGCCGCAGCAGTCACAACCACAGTCGCAGTCGCAGCCGCAGCCGCAGCCCCAACCGCGGCCACAACCGCGGCCGGCCCAGCAGCCACCCCGGCAGCAACGAGAACTCGAGCGCAACATGACCAATAACTACTACTCGACCGACGACGACGACGACGACCACCCGCCCTCTCCCGACAGTCCCTTGATACCGCGTACCGGTCCGCTGGCTAGCCCGCGGTTCCCTCCGCTAGAGGCGCAGCTCGCGCCGCCGCCGCCAGCCCGGGGCGCCACGAAGCTGCGGCTCCTAACCGCTGCGAGCGACTACCCGGCGGCGTCGTTGGGGGGCGACATGGTAAACACGCCGGAGGAGCTGCCGGGGCCGCGCCTCGGCCACCGCAACGTCCCCACGCCGGACTCGTCGGACTGGCCGCTGCCGTCGCCGACGGGTTCTTCGTTCGACGCCGGGTCGGCGGCGGCGGTGGCGGGGGCCGGGGGCGCGGTCTTCTTGCGCTCGGACTCGCCGCTCTTCTCCGCTTCGCGGGCCGAGTCGCCGTTCCTGCCGCACGCCGACTCGCCGTTCGGGCGCGGCGGCGAGTCTCCCGTGTTCTCCCCGCCCCGGCTGCCGGGCGGCGCGCGCGCCGAGTCGCCGTTCGGGTTCCGGTCGTTCAGCCGCCCGTGGACGCCGTCGCAGAGCCACAACAGCAGCAACCACTACTACCACCACGGCGGGAACGAGCCCTCGCCCCGCGCGCGCCGCCCGAACCAGCCGTACCCGAGGCGCGCCGACACGGCGCCCGTGTCGCTGCCGGGATCCCCCGCGAGGCCGCCGCCGTCGCGCGCCGCCACGGTGAACGCCCCCGGCCGCGGGCTGCGGAGCCCGGCGATCGTCGGGGACGACTTCGGCCGCGGCCAGGCCTGAGAGCCTGGCTGTCGATCGCGTCGCGGCCAAGACGCCAAGCCGGGATAGTCGGCTGCAAAGCATGGCAGCATGGCAGCAGCATCGGTGCCGCGTAGCACGCACCGCAGATATATATACGTTCGAACGGGGGGCAGGGAACCACCAACCTAACTAGGTCTTTTCTATCCGCTTCTGACAGTCCCTACCGATACTACCATTGTTGCTCCGCTATATTTCTCCGATTTCTTTATTTCTTTTTTCCCTTTGTCGAATCGAGAATCGATAGCAGCATATTGTGCAGCAACCGAGATACCCCCAACTCCCATGTCCCCCCCCCCACCCCCTTTTTTTTTTTCCCCTTTCGTCGACATGTAGTACGCTCAGTTCCAGTACACATAGAATTGGCTGGCTTTTCCGGCTCGGTCCAGGGGCGTTCGGGGATGGTACAGAGCATTGCATGGCCGCTGTCGTCGTTATTATCGTCTTAGCATATTAGCATAGCTCGCAGCATAGTAAGCGTTACCTGTCGTGTGTTCAGTTGACACGTGGTTTTCTCTCTCCTTTTTTTTTTCTCCCTCTCGCCCACCACTCCCCGCGACTTGGCGACTCGTCGCGGCCAACGAAGTAGGGTAGCCCCCCGAGAATATATAGTGTTAATGATAACTCCAGCCTTGCACGACATCGGCGTGGGCGACGCGGAGCATTGTGTCGCGCAAACCGTAGGCCCACGGGGAGGTTAACCAAGTACCACCACCTCAAGTCCCTTCAGCGTATTCTTTCCGATCCGATCCGAGGCGCCTAGTAACCCGAGGCCGGAAGCGATGCGTACCGTAGAAAGTTGCTTGGGATGTGACAAGGCCGACACACTGCGCTCAATAGGAGCTAGACGATAGAGATAGAGTCATAGGCGGTGCCCGCATACCGCGGCTGGGAGGATTGCGAATGGCGAACGGCGTAGGTGTGTAGGCGCCAAGCGTGAAACGAAGAGAGGAAAGGGGAGCGTCGGGCCGGCTGGCGCACGAGAGCTCCAAAGGTCGTTCTACACCGACAGGAGCTTACTTGAGAAAAGCGAACGCCAGAAACTTAGTACTAGGGTTCACTAGCAAGAGGGAGGAGTCATAACGAGGTGCTTTTTGCCCGCCTCGAGTACGTCTAGGTAGGCAGTATAGCAAGGCAAGTCGGTTGGAGGTGTGTTGGAGAGGTGAAGGAAACTGGCATAATACACGTCAGTAGATGCGACGAGTAAGAGGGGCTTCTTATTTACATCCTAGGCACCTACAGAGAGCGTACCTACCTGCGCCCAAGTCTACTACCATACATCCTCACAGGTTGTACAATACAGGCCATTATGGCATCACAAGGCACACGCTGTCAGCGAAATCTTCGATACAAAAACTCATGAATACATCTCCTCTTGTTAACCTTACGCTGCTTCGCTGCCCCAACCCCTTAAGTCGTCAATACGTGGATATCGTGAAACCCCACTCCGCCGCAAACCTGTCCCGACCTCACAACTACGACAGAACGCCGTCGGCGCCGCCCTGGTAGGGGTCGAAAGGGAGGAGGGTGTTGTTAAACAGCGCTGTTTGTTTGGGCCAGGCCCTGTTTGCGCGCCATGTTCAGCGCCTTCAGCTTCGCGGTGCCGAAGCCGGCGACCCCGTCCTCCTGGTTGTCGCCCAGCCAGGGCTTCTTGGAGTCGCCGAGGATGCTGCCGGCGACGAAGTAGACGGTGAGCCCGAGGATGATGAGCACGAAGGCGACGGGGTACATGAAGTGGATGGCGTAGCCGAACACGTGGATGCCGATGATGGTCCCCCAGAAGTTCGCCGTCAGCAGCGAGATGTTGTAGAAGGCGGCCGAGGCGATGCGCAGGACGAAGGGCACGACCGAGTAGAAAAAGGCCAGCACCAGCGTGTAGCCGACGAGGTAGCTGGCCACCGAGTTGTTCCACGTGGCTTGCCGGAAGCTCTCGCGGTCGAAGATGGCAGCCTGCACGCCGTTGATGATCATGCCGAAGAGGCCCATGAACGACAGCACTTCGTACATGGGGCGCTTGCTGACGTACCACTCCTCGAAGGCGTTGGTGAGGCCGTAGCAGGTGGCGCCCAGCAGGGCGAACAGGTCGCCCTTGAGCATGTTTTCGCCGCTGCCGCCATTGATGCCCTGGATGTGGTCGCTGGCCAGCAAGATGCCCATGCCGCCGCAGCAGATCAGGATGCCGGCGATCTGAAAGATCTTGTACCGCACGCGCAGCAGGAGGAAGGAGACGATGACAACGCACACGATGGCCCAGAAGTTGATCAGCTGGGCGGAGAGGATGTTGGTGTAGCGATAGGCCAGGACGGTGAAATAGTTGCCCTGGACGTCGAGGAAGCTGAGGATGAAGTACTTCCAGCCGTCCCGTAGCAGGATCTGGGCGTACCTCTTCGGGCCGTAGTGGTAGAGGGTATAGGTCAGATAGATGAGGGACAGCAGGATATAGGTGAAGACGGTCTGGAAGGCCGGGATGGAAGTGCCGTAGTTGACGAGGAAGGTAGAGAAGGTGTTGGTGGCGGTGATGCAGAGGGCGAGCACCTGGCCGAGGAGGAGGACGACCCAGAAGTCAGTGGTGGCCAGGTACGAGTACCAGTGCACCTTTCCGGCCTCGATCTGCTGCAGTCCCTGGCCGACGGCTTCGTGGGTAGCGGCATCGTCGGAGACACTGCCGCTGCCGCTGGCGGGGCCGAACCGGACCTCATTGCCGGTGCCGCCAGTGACGGCCGTGGTGGTGCTGAGGCCTTCGAACTGGCGGATCGACTTGTCGTAGTCGGCCATTGCGAGCTGAGGGATGGGGCGGTATCGCTCCGCGCGACGATCTTGGCCGAAAGCGTGCCGAAGCGTCGGGAGAGAAGAGGAGATTATGCCGGCGAGCAATCTCATGCAGCGACAATGGATGACAGCTGAATCGCGACGTCGACCCCGTCACACCAGCCAATCAACCACCGTCAGCGAGAGAGGCTTGTTCAATAAACAGACCAATAAGTACGAATGGGTATCCAAAATAGAACGCAATGAGAAACACGGCCGTGCAGATAAGTCTTTCTTCCGTCCCCCTACTGCAAGCGCAAAGACTTCAAGTCGCTTGCAAGTGTTGTTACCGCGACAGAGGCGCGCACATAGGCGTAACCCGTTGTGCGCGGGTGGCGGACGATGGAGGCGCGAGAACGGGTTGGCGACGGGCAGCCCAGCAGGAAGGAGTGTGGCAAGAGGGTATTTCTCTCCTAATTCCCAGGTATGTAACCGGATATCTTCGGCGATTATACACCGCAGAGACGTAGGCGACGAGGTAGACGAAGACGACCGAGCTGACTGGCTGGGTGCTGTAGCTGTAGCTGGTTCGCGAGGCGAGGATTGGGGGATGGACGAGGAGGGAGGAGAAAAAGAGAAAAGGCGGCGGAAGACCCCCAGGCCTGGATCGGCCAATAATGGGCCGCGTAGAACCGACATATAGCCCACCCAGCACGCAGCGCACCCTGGGAGGTACCTAGCATGCCTATATTGGCCAGATTGGAGCGTGTTGACTCTACTACCCTCGTCCCTCCCTCTGCCTACTTCACATTGCCCATCTCTGCGACGTAGTAGCCGGGCCCTTACCGCAGGGGTCAGTCTATCTTCAGCTCCCTCCCTCGACGAGGCTAGGCCCATCCCCTCTCCAGAGCACATGTCTCCAGACCTCGTCAGCGGGAGCTCCCATTGGCCTCCTGCGCAGCCCCCTCCCCTTCTCGACGTCTAGAAAGAGAGAATCCGGCAAGGTATATACACCGACGTCTGAGTGCGTCATCATACAACAGCCCTGCCGCACGTAGACGCCCATCTCGACTCCCCTCCACTCCCTCCCCGGCGCTATCTCCTCCAGGACAGGCTGAGCGACCGTCCCGTGAACCAGAAGGCACATTTATCCATCTGGCATTTCTCCCACGCTTGTGCTCAGCTAGCAGAGCCTAGCCGCGCCGTGGTCTTGGACCCACCCGCTTCGGCTGGCCGTGGCGGTCGTGGGGGTATGAGAGGATAGGCGGGAATGGCGACGAGGATGAGGCTGTCGCTTATAGTCGCTGAACGAGCGGGGGCAGCTATATAGGTGTGCGTACGGGTCACTCCTCATGATACCAATGGTCTGTTTCCAGCCGGAACCCTGATATCTATGACTAACAGTCGGGCTTATTCCTAGGTAAGTAACTACGGAATTTCAAGCCACACAAGCTCTACCCCAGAAATCCCTCGAATCCGGCGTGACTCGCCTCGCCGCGCATGACACTTCGCCCCCCCCCAGACCCCACACACGCATAGGCATGCTCAGAGGGCTCTGGGGTCATCCGCAGAGAAACCTATATCTCGAACTAACAGGTAGGAGTATCTAGGCCCTCGAGAGACCCGCGAACCCCGAGATGGAATATCTAAGTCGGGTTTCACGGTTGTGTAACACGCATAACCCGCGCTGCGCCTTCACGCTACAAATTTACCCGTCCAAGCGTTACTACGTTGTTCTCGGTAAGTAGGTAGACGGGCCATCCTCTATCTCTTACCCACCGGACGAGGGGGTACGCCCCCGACCCAGCTGTTTCTCGGTCATATCACGCGTGGGGAAACGAGTGCGCGATGGGGTACAGCGCGGCGTATCCCTCTCCGGTAGTCAAGCTGTCATTACCCCCGACCAGCCGTCGATCTAGGTGAGCGAGCTAGACACAGGTAGGCAGAGGGGAACGTGCCCACGCAGAGAGGCTGCGAGCGGTCGTTCCAAGTAGGCAGGCGAAGCTACGCACCGTTGCGTAGGTAATATACGCATATGCGTAGGTTCTCGGTATTATCATCGTTACGCCCCAGCCGGTGTACTTGCCGCCAGCTTAGCTGGAATTCGACAGCCCGATCATCACTGTATCCACGTAAAGAGGCCGCCCCGGCTTTGGGACTGGCGAAATAGGGGCACATGCCGATCCTTTATAATGCCTATGGTATATACGCCGTATGATATATATACTATATACCTTATCGCACCTACGTACTCGGTCAACTCTTCAATGGTCTCGGTAGTCGAATCAACCCAGAGGTAGTTACTCATGCCTCGTTCGGGCATTCCACCCCCGAGCACTCGCATGGCGCATTAGTCCTCCCATTCCAGCTGTCACTACGAAAGAGCCGTATAGAAGAGCCCTTCTCAGCTTGACCTGTATAGACTTCCCCAGCGAGAACTTCGCCGTAAATCCGTCCCCACATCTTCCCCCACTCGGTTCTGGTTTATTCGTACCTACATGTCTACCCGCTACATTCTTGGATCTTTCAGAGGAGGGGCCGCCAGCCGGGTCCATAGGCCTCGGCATGCCGGGAGGGGAAGTAACATGGTAGACAGGGTATGCGGATCCCGCGTGGACGGCCTAGAAGCGATCGCCGTAGCCAACGCGGGACAGGTACTGGTGGATGCCGCAGGGAATGCCATTCGTAGACAACGACCAGTCACGACCGTCAGGTCCTCCTCGGAAGGGCCAGTAGAGAAGGCAGAAGGGGCCCCGCGGTCACAACTTCGTTGGTTGGTCGTTTTGCAGAATCTATCCTCCTGGATAGGGGGAGCAGAGCAGATAACAAGTGACTCGAGAGTTGTATACACATACAATACGTATGTCACGTAGCGGCCAACCCTTATATGTCAACACACTACAAGCCGAAAAATGTAGGCGTTTATGTTTCAAGCGACAGTTATGAGCCCGGACGCTTCCAAGGTGCTAAATGTAGGTATCGTGTAAAACGTGGACGCCCACATCCTAGGGCTTGTAGTAGGTATGCTGGCATATAAGGGCTGATCCTGTACGTGACATCCCTTCCCCCTTCTTAAACACCTGAGGCGGGTAATAACTTGTCCACGGAGTATTGAACCCTCTACCTCTTGGCGCGGCGCCGTTCTGCCAGTTCTAGTCTAAGTAAGAGGTAGCTGCACGTACAATTGAACCGTGGTCGAACCACTAAACCAATTTTACACCTTGGAAGCGTCCTGGCTCATAACTGTCGCGCAAAACGTAGACACCTACATTCTACGGCTTGTAGTATGTTGGCATATAAGGGCTGATCGCTATGTGACAACATGTAATACCCCAGGCTTGCCTTTCGGCAAGCAGTGCGATGCGGGATATAGGGTAGAATTAACTGTAATACGACCAAAAGACAGTTTTCATCTCGGTGGAAGTAACGTAATTTTCGGAGGAGATCAGCGGTAGCGCACCCACATGTATATAGGTAGACGTGGCATTTTATGCTCTGACGGATGGACAAGAGGGAATCACCTGGCCCACTCAAAGCCCGGTATATTTGGGTATGGGCGATGGCGGCATCCTCAAATTTATTTGTTTGTATTCGTGGATGGATATAGCTGAGGGATGCTCTCTCAGGGCGAGGTGACCTTCATTGTAACAACAATATTCTACATACCTAGTTAATTAGGTAACGTTCCTTGGAGAAGCCAGCTCAGTGGAACGCCAACGCTCCCGTTTATCTAAAACCGGCGGCGGCGAATTGGACCGGCGAGCTCGGGGCATATTGTATTTGAACGCTGGGTAGAGCTGGGTAGTAAAGAACCCTCCTCCTCCTCGCTGTCGGGTGGTGGCGCCCCGGTCATGATAGTCGTGACACACTTACGTCGCCTCACAATATTAACCCAGAGTAAGTGGCATGTACACACACACATATATATACTACTCACATCACATCATGCTCTAATAACAGACTTTGACCCTATGCTATGCCGCCACCGTCGCCCGCGCGGCGTCGAAGTGATAAATATGTGTCGGAGAGCGTGCAAAGTCATACCGTATACGCCCCAACACAGCAACCGACACAGCAAATCACTGTAGACCTCCTTAACGAGACGAGTCCATCGAGGAACAGATCCCCCTCCAAAGCCCGAAGGAGGGGGGAAGGGGGGATAATGCGTCTGATTTAGGTACCAGAGGGATTTGTCAGCGAAATCGCGCAGCCGGGGCTCTCGAAACTTCGGGGTCGTTGGGAGATAGAGGCCTTTCGGATCAGCTGGGAGAGCCTGAAGAAGCAAAGCGAGTCGTACAGGGGGAACGGCTAGTAGTAACCAATCTGCGTCGCCGTGTAATGATGTAGGGCATCGACCGCTGCGGAAGATGGTCAACAGAATCTTGGCGACCTCGTCGTGCGCACGCCGTTGGGTGCGATTCGGGGCATGTGCCTGGCGGTCCTGCCAATGGCATCGAGCGACCGATGTCTTTACCTTGTCGTAGTTGCTATGCTGGTGGTGTGATTCTTCCACCTAGTTCCGCCTGCAATGATGGGGAGAGGGGAGGGGAGGGGAGGGGAAGGGGGGGTAAGGAGTGGGTGGTTCTCTCGTTAAATCTTGGGTAGCGAGCGCCCAGATGGAACAGCCTGACTTATATAGAAACAAGTTGGCTGTTAGCCCTTACCTGTGGGATACGGTAACGTAGGGCCGTAAGGTAAGCAAGCCCTTTATAGCCTCCTTTTCAATACGAGCCTGGCTTTTCTCGGGTGAAGGTGATATTATATCACCGCCAACCCAGCAGTATGTGATTCGTAATCCCTACCGGAGTAAGCTGCGGCGCGGGGCGCCCTATTCGCTGAACACGCGACAAGAGAAAAGAAAAGGAAAATAGCCCCAGGATCCGGCGGCGGTGGCCTATCATTTGAGACGACCGAAGCCCCCAGTATCTCTTAACTAGGGATGCGGTGCCAAGCGAAAACTAAGAATGGCTGGGCTACACGTCGTCACTGGACGCTTCCTACATGAACGCGCAGTAATAGGCCTATATCTATGCAGGGATACGCAATCGTCTAATGGATGGTCCTTGCGCGATGGTTCTGAGAGGTGGCATCCGGTAGCTGGCTGATGTCCATTTGTTCCTGGTCGTGGTAATGATTGTCAGTTCGATCTGGCCGCGATGCCGTCATTTCACCCGAGCCTTGGGGATTCCTGAGGACACACCGGCCGTCTTCGCACGTCACCAGAACTGAATACGCCCCCCCCCCCAAAAAAAACGTCGTAGGCCGCATAGATTCAGGGCTGTTGTACGGGTAGCCGCCAGGCCGTTGCAGGGAATATTACGACCTAGGATATGTGACGAACATGATACGGCCTGCCGGTAGGTACGCAAAGAGGTGAGGAGTGGGGGTACAGCTTGACGGGCGTAAAGGTACTAGGAAGTAAGCAGGGCGAAGTATAGGAACGTTGACGGTCGATCCGGCTGTCTCGATTGGAGTAGGTTAGCCGGGGGACTGGGCAGATTTGCTGCGAACCCTTTAAGCTAGAAGGCCGACAGCGATTGGAGGTGATTCTCGTCCTGTCCTCGACGTCCTTAACCAAATCCGAATCTGCATGGAAGCAGAGAAGAATCCGAAGCGTTAATAAGCTAGGTACCATAGCACCGGGCCGAGGGCAAAGCAAGAGGGTTATACCTATACCTTTTTGCCGCGGCGATCGCCTAAAAGGAGGCATTCTGCTACGGGCTCAGTGGCGACGCAGGGCTTCCGGGTGGATGGTAAGGGCTGAGAGTGATGACCTACGCAGTTGGTCGAAAGCGAGAGGGGGCATTGTGAATATGCTCCTCCCAGTATGCGACAACTGACGTCGTCATGGTGGTATTTTGGGTCACGACATCGCGAATCTTGACACCCTAGGGACTCCGGGGTAAGTAGAAGTAGCATGTAGCTCTGGTTCGTCGCTCGAGGAACCGCGAGTGCGCCATCGAAGCGAAAAAGAGGAGGTTGCCAAGTCAGAAGAGTTTCGACGACTAGGCCTCTTCGATCGCCTTGCCGACAGGTACATTGTGCCTATCTATCCCTCCACTGATCGCCAGCTCGTCTCTTATCCTGTACCGTGTAAGAACCTTGTAGTTCGATCAGGCCATTTCATCAATTGAGAACAAGAAAGTTGTTCAACTGGCCGAATCAGCGGTCCATGCTACAAGTTGGTTGCCTCGGATATTTAGAACCACGGGCTGAACCAGGTTAGCTTCTCACCATGCCCCGAATTTAATCGTCGCTAATGGCGCTTGGTGGGAAATAAACATGATCGGGGGGGGGGGAAGGCAACAGACCACGGCCGATATTGTCAAAGCGGTAGTTATTTGGCCGTGAGGACTGTCGGGCTGCTCTAATCCGAAAACATCCGAACTCCTTGGATTACCTATATAGTGTCGACAGCAACAAATACGGATATGCAAACAACATAGACGGCAACGGGGGGGTATGGGCGACCCAGAAACAAGACATGGCTTGCGGGCCAGCTGATCGATCCCGGGCTACCCAGACCCTCGGGATTCGGCCGCATCTCTTGGAAAAAAAAAAAAGAGAAAGAAAGAGGACATGTATGATACCGTCTGACTCCCGTAGAGAGCGGGCGCATCGCGTTCTGCCGTATACTACTCGTCGCGCGGATGAGGAACCGCACCGCCGGGCTGAGTCTTCGAATTTGGTGGCCACGTGAGCTACAGCACAGAGGGTGACAATAGGGGGACTGGTTGAGGAAATCGACCTGCCAATTGTCAATTATGCGTCGGGATCCTTGCAAAGCGCCAAGCCTACTCGGGGGTTGGGCTGGTTGGCTACTGTTTGTGATCGGCACCCTCGATACCTATTGTAGCAGAAGACGTTTTGTGGTGCCGTGTCTTGGGGTGACGCGAGATGTCAGGTTAGCACACTGGTATTCCTTAGTTCACCGGGGCCTCAGCAATTATCGGTTGGGATGTTGTCCTGACTTGTAGACGGCAGTTCCCTCGAGGTTCGGCCCTGACCGGGGGGGGGGGGCATCTGGTTTCGCCCGTCGCCGCCACGGTGGACGGTAGCATACGCACCGTCGCGACTGATAAAGGGCATATGTAGCCCAACCAAGCGGCGCTTACTGTTATCAGCCGGGATCTTGATCGCACCCGCGAGTGAGGCTACGAGCAAGGGGGTGGTTCTATGCATGTGCAAGATTTGGCGCATCGAAAGGTCAGATTCAAAGCAACCCGGGAAATTCGGCGACTAGTCTCGGGACAGCACAGCCGAGCAGGAGTCGAAGTCTAGCCGGGGGCGCGTCGTGATACGAGCTGGTCGTCCTGGGTAAGATATATAGATATGTATACCTGGATAGACATATGCCTTCGGTTTGGGGTTGTGGGACGGGAAACACGACGGACGCGCTTGGATACTCGGGGACGATGTTCGCGGCCACCGCCTGTTGCCCGTGCGTGTGAAGGAGTAGCGGTCTTCAACAGCTGCACAGCTTACACACGTACGTATTTACACGTCGGCATGAGCTGGCGGTATCCGCGCCGTGAGTATGGTATTTTTGGAAAAATGTCGCACCGTACGAGACAGTGCAGCATGTCGGCCTCTCCCACGTGTAACAGGACAGGGTCGCGCCAGGGGCAACGGGAAATTTCCCTCTAGCATCTACAAGGAAATCGACGCCATAGCTGAGTCAGGCGCCACACGTAGTTATATGTTCGGCATGTATCTGTGGGTGGGCAGGTAAGGTATAGACGTTTGCATCTGTGTATGTGTATATAGGTGTGCAGTTGCATGCGACGGCTTCGAGAATGGGGTACACCTAACGGCGACTAAGGACGACGTCTAAGTTCGGCGTCGACTTGAAATTTCGCAGAATCGATCCAATGCCACGCCCCAACGTCAGCCGAGCCTCGAGAGGGCCCCCTCCCTAGGATTTCGCTTGGCTTCTTTGCATCACAACCGGCCCGCCTATCGCAGCGACGGGATCGTTGAAGCGAATGCTACACCACTCTCTCTGCTAGCCCGTTCGACTCGGGCATGGTCCCATCAAAGGGCTGGCAAGGACGTAGACAGGTGCGAAGCGGTTTGAGTCGAGAGGTCAGAGAGCGGCTTACGTACGTAGATATATAAGATAAGACGTATGATATATAGGCATACTACGCAGTAAACCTAATTGAAGCTTGAAACGAGCCTGGAGGCTCAGGCCCATGTTTCAATAGGTGGCAGGGTGTGAGATGGGACCCGGGACACATGGGGAGGATGGATGATGCAAGAGAAAGAAATGACAAGATTCCGTCAAATCGACAGCGGAAGTGTGGAGAGCAACGAGCGACCGAGCGACCGAGCGACCGGAGGACATCGGCCCTGCGCTAGCTACCTTAGTAGGTTAAGCAGCGTAGCGTATGCACTATGCACTAACCTGCCCAAGTTAGACATCCAATACTACCTGCCCGCAGTACTACACATCCATTATGTAGGTACACACCCACCTCTCCCTAACATGTCTAGGTACCTGAGGCGTACCTATACTGATAAACTCCGGTGGTGGGCTCCGTCCGACCTACCACGTTAGATTAGGCACATATTATATTTAAACACCCGGCCCAGGTAAGGCATTCCCGACATCAGAGCAGATGGTTGGACGAACCGGTAGCTCAGCCATTCGGTCTATGCTGCTCTGCGTTCTACCTATGTCCGCGATATTTTCTTTTGTTTCTTTCGTGTTGCTCCCTGTCGGTAAGGCGCGTGGAAATGCCGGCTTTATAGCATGACACGTAGAGTTACCAGGCAGCGGGAGGGAGAAAAGCAAAGAAATAAATAGGTATTTATGCCATCACGTTGTATGTACACGTATATACATACCGCCTTGGGTATTATTGATAACACGCACGTGGGGCATGGTGGAAATTCGATCGAAATCATGCCTATTTACGTTTAGCTCCTATGGTAAACGTGCTGGCTAATACCCATATAGTAAGGGCTGCTATGCCTAGTAACCTTTATATATATGTACCTAAGAGGTATGTATAGCCGCCCACCTCCTCGACAGCGCCCCCACTAATGTCGAGCACAGGTCCGATTCTGGTCATGGAGGCGGCCCTGGTTCCCGCTTATTACTAGCAGGTGGGAACACCCTGGCAAGCCTACTTTTCAAAACTCCTACTCATAGATAGCTGTTATCATCAGCTTTCGCCAACCTTGGGTAGAGGCAATTCTGTGAGCGTAGTATGTATGAGTACGTACAGTCCCTCGCCTATTCCTGGAGTGCTGCAGCAACATGGTATGTATGTATGGAGGCATGGGAGCATGGATATGACAACATGGGTGTAATAAGTAAACAAGCCCTCTACACGTAGAACATCCACACCTACGATGAGTAGCTTAATATTATCTTGCCTTGAGTAACAAATGAGATTCAAATGATAAAAAGGCCAAGTAGACGTGTTAAACCGTTGAGGTGAGGCTAACCTCTACCTTCGCCGAGGCTCACCCACTGTTTCCCACCTTCAATGTTCCCTTCCTTGAAAATCGGTCCTCTATCGGTATGAAAATACCTTAGAAAATGTTAGTAGATGTAGCTAACGACTAGAGTCGCATGCTAGGGATGCACCTTGACATCCGGTCTCTAAATGTCGAGGCTGTCTCTTGTAGTAACAATTGGGGAGAGCCTATATGTGGACTTCAGTTGCCACTGCCTACTGTTGTAGAGGGCAAGTGAAAGTCCGTTCTACAACCTGCATTTCATCGTGAGACGATGACTATTCCTACGTTGAGAGACCTGGGCCTAAATTCATAACGGAGACCCCTCCACCTGCTCAGCCAACGTAATATGCCAACCACGTGTGTCTCGATCGACACATGTCTAGACGGTATACCTAGTAAACGTTCTGTCTTTAAGATATCTCATCTGCCTGAGGTTGAATACCTTCGGCTGCCTACCAGATAGTTGATGTTCTTCTCCCGCTCACCACTCTAGATTTACATATACCTATGCAGTACGGTGTCATATATGAAAGGTGGGTGTATGACAGTAAGCAACACATGGAAGTGCATACTCCAGGTATGTACATGTGTCCATCATGGATCCATGCATCCACCCATTGAAGTGTTCCATATCTCGAATTGCTGGGCAGACTGTGGTTCCTTTCTTTTTTTTTCCTTCTTCCCTTTCCCCACAAGCAGGTTATCGGGGGACACCCAGGTAACTGGACCTTGCCTATTTGGTGCTGGAACCCGTTCGAGGGGTTCCAAGAAGAAATAATAGAACGAAGAATGAGTTCCCCTATCCTGGCAGCCTACATGCAGCAACCGTCTTACTCACCCCATCCGTCGTCCCCCTTTCCTGTATGTATGCACGCGCTCTAGGAGGTACCTACTATAATGCAGATACTACAGGTACGTACGGTGTGTACGCAGATATCCCGTGAGCATGGGGAGTCTCTGCCAGCCGACCATGACCGTTCGGGGAGAAATACTACCTAATCTGCGTCCCCATCAAAAAAAAATCATCGTCGTTGTCAGTCCACATCCCCACCTTCATCTCCATCTCTATCAAGGACTACATAAGTGCAGGGAGCCCGGGGACCACACCGACGGGACTAACGAGGGTTTGCGGAGGTACGAATGTACAAATACGTTCTACCACCTATACATACAGATGTGTGCACCGAACGTCGAAGCAAATGAACTAGAGACCTGATGTGAGGCTCTCTCTCTCTCTCTCTCTCTATATATATATATATATATGCGTACACACACATATAACCACTCTCTACGAGAGGTACCTCCTATATTAGCTAGGTACCTCTAGGTAGGTACTCGCCTATATTAGACACAGGTACCGCGGCCGGCCTAACGCGGAGTCTTCTCGGAGGTAGGCACCTATGTAGGTAGGTACATATACATACCTAGGAGGTAGGTACCTAAGGTATACAGATATATGGGAGACCGGTTGTAGGTTGCAGGTTACATAACAACACCGGACGGCAATCTTTTCAGTCGCACGATCACTTTCCACCGAGACGTACTTAAGGTGTTAGTACCTGTAATGTGGTATGGAGCGGCGCGCTTGTCCGCCAAAAGAACAGCCGAGTCGAGTGTACAAGGCCATGTAGCGGTACCTGAATTAGGTGGCGTCTCTTACTTGGCAAGTACCCTTTATGACAACAGCGCATTTCTACCACACACACCTACCGCCTTCGAGGTACCTCGCCCGCATCGGGCTGGTGGGGAGGTACATGCCTCTAACAACCTGACTTAGGTACAACCTACCTGTATGCACTTCCCTGAGGTCCATCCATCCTTACATGAAGGTACACCAACTTCGCAGTAGCAGCCTGTACATGGCCAGCCATGTACACCACCGTAGCTCTGCTGGGTAACCTGCTACCTGCTACGGTTACCTGCTACCGGCTGGGTAACGTGCTGACCGCACACAAAGCAAGTACCTTTGCCCTTCGCTCAGATACAGATGTACATGTGCCCATACCTCTGGTTACGTACCTCCTCAACCCTTCCCTCCTCTAGTCTCTCACAACACACACCACACTCTCTCGTCCATCATCATCCTCCGAGGTTCCTCCTCCTACTCCTTCAACCACCCCTCCCCCCATCTCCCCCCATCCTGACCCGGTCTCCCGTTGATCAACTACACACTTGTCCCCTCCGATAATTTCTCTTATTACTCCTATTAATTGCTGGAAGGCCAGCTATTTCCCGCTGCCGTTGCCGCCTCCCTTTTATTTTATTTTTTCTCTCCCACCCACACACGCCCGGTCTCTCTCTCCCCCCCCCCCGTCGCGCGTGTGAGAGCTGCCCAGTTAGTTGTGTGTCGTGCAGTCTTTTCTTTTTTTTTCTTCGCCCCTACGGTTTTCCTTACTTTTTCCATCTCCCTCTGAGGCATAACCGGGCGAAGACCCCGTCGCTAAACCCAACTGGAGCCGCTCAAATTAATCGAGGCTGAAGATTCTTGGTAAGTCGCAAAGCGAGATAGTCTGTACTTTGGACTTGTTTTATTGTATTTCTATTTCGGCTTCTTTTATACTTCTCACCATTTCCCCTTCTGTCTTACTCCTCCCGTCCCTTCTAGCGTGGTAAATTGGGGTGATGCCACTACGTCGACGCGCGCTTGGAGCGAGATGTGGACAGAGCGACAGTACCAACTAGGGCGGCATCTCTTTTTTTTCTTCTCAGCTGCTCCTGGTTTCCTTCTATCTGCGCCTCGTGGCCCCCCGCTGCCTCGAGCTTTCATCGTCGCCTCCTCGTCTCGATAGACAAGCCATCAAGCATTTTCGGCGCCGCCATTGTTTTCTCACTCCTCCACTACCCTCTGCTTTGTGTACTACTCGCACTCCCCTCACCGCTGAAGAACGACGATAGACTAATATTGCACATATAGAGGAAACTTCGGCGACGTGTGGTCGTTCCTTCGAATAAACCGAGACAGTAGGGAGTGCTAGTGCTGAGATCAGAAAGGATTGGCAACCGTTCAAGAATATGTCACAGTACTACGGAGAACCGCAGTGGTCCGGCGCCGGACCGGCCCAGTCGACATGGGATCATCAAACACCTCCGCCTCCCCCCGCGCGATCCGGTTAGTCTATTGCTGTCGACGCTCCGGGCTCCTTGGAGAGTATGTCAGCTAATACGCTACTGTTTTAGGTGCCAGCTCCGCCATCCCCCGAGAGGATTCGATTGCCTTTGCCTACCAATTCGAGGGTACGTAAATCCGTGACTGGGGAGAGTGGGATTCGTATGTTTTACGATAGGTCGCACGAACGAGACCGTCTTATCTATCTGGAGGTTTATATCATCGGCATATCGGTGGAACGGAGACGGCGCCTGACGACGCGATCTATGTGCGATGGTCGTATATCACCCTATGTTCTGGCACTAACATGACGGGCATCCAGAGGTTGATAGGGCGGTTGATAACCTGGTGAAGAGTGGAAAGATGTTCGGCCCAACAGGAGGGCGGCGTGAGTTTAACCCAGCCACAGCTCTGAAATGACGCTGGGCACGTCTGAACGTGTCTCGGGGATTGGAGGAGCTTCCCGCTCAGGAGATGATATTAATCGGTATACAGATGGCCGTGTCCCCTCTGTTCACTCAGGACCGCGTCCCCATTCCGTGGAGTTTGGCGACCCGCGCGCCGGTCACCCCGGCCCTAACCTGCAGAACTTCTATGCCGCGCAACGACACCAATCTTCGCGCGGTTCCAACGAGGCGGAGCAGATGATGCAGGCCAAGCGGAGGATGGCGGCTCAGCGGGAGCGAGAACTGCGCAACTATCATCAAGAGCAGCAATACAACCGAAGTAGGCCGCCCTCTTCTGTGTAGCACAAGACATGCATCGCAAATCAAGAAAAGAAAATTCATTCGGCGGAGTCGGCATGTCTCTATGCCCCTCCCCAAGCTTCACATGCGATGTTCTTACCATGCCTCTTTTTGATCCTTGTAAACATCATCACGACATATCGTCCTTCGTCAAAGTTTCGCGAATATTTGCTAACTAGGCGCCTCAGATGTCCTGGCTGATATATCCTACAGCGGCAAACCCGAGCGCGCTCTCAGCCCCGGTAACATGTCCGAAGATGACCGCCGAGAGTTGATCGCCCGCCAGCGTAGCGCCTTGTACGGCGATGCCAGCTTCTCTGACGAGTCTGCTGGTCGACCAGGGGCACCGGGTTTGCCAACTACGACGTCGGGTCATCGTGGCCCTTCGCCTCTGGCTTACGACTATGGACGGGCAGCCACAGGTAACGCCTCGGAGACTCCCACGCAGTCCGGCGAGGCTCAGGTCCTCTCCCGCGCCAACAGCAACGCCAGCCCTCAGTCAAACCCGCCTACCAACATGGGCATTTTTGACGCTACGGTCGGTCAGCAGGCTAGCCGCACGAGCAGCTCCTCCCCGACTGGCGTGTCCCCTCCTCGAGCTGGCGGGTCGACTAAGGGGGCCCAGACCGGTACCACGGTAGCCCCCATCGGCACCCGGCCGTCGGCTGCCTCGCAGGCGTCCAATCCCGCGCTGAACAAGCGTTCTACCACGCCGCTGCCTTCGCCACTCAGTCACGGCTTCTCTGCCTCGAGCGCCAACGATGATAGCGGCCAGGGCATCTCAGGCTCAGGCGCCCCCTCCAACCCACCCAGCGCTGCTGCGGACGGCTACAACGGCTGGGGCAACCGCTCCGCTGTTTGGGGTAACAAGTCCAGTTTAGGAGTTCAAGCGAGCGTTTGGGGTTAAGACAGCAGCGCCACAACAATCCCAGCGGGTTAGGAACGCTCTCCTAAACCTCGGCACGGCTGCAGCCGCAGCAACCACAATTAGAATCTTCAGCAAAAATTCGGTGTTCAGGTCGGTTGGTTTCTTAGGGTGAGGGAAACGTATATCCAAGCATCAGCATGGGTGTTCAGGCCATTGACGACACGGTAACAAAGAATAGGGAAAACAGGGTGGAAAACATGTTCTGTTCGGAGTTGTCTGCTTTTCTCCTGCTTTTTTCGGGCCCGATGCCTCTCGATTTGTCGAAGACATGACGAACCTCGCGCACAAGAACGATATATAAGACGTTTCGTTTCCCCTGTTGATACCTGCGAAGGTATTCCTCGGTACAGCACATCTGGAGAGAAAAAAAAAGGAGCGGATCGGAAATTCTACGGAACGAGGACGGGAAAGGATCAAGGCTTTCAGGGCATAAATTTGTGAATCCGCGGTTGTGTTCATTCGGTCTCGGCGGCTCAGGGTACCCACGAAACGGAGTTGTGTCCGATTTAATTCTCGCGGAGACGATAAATACTACAGCGAAGGGGTGTTGGTGGCTGGTTGATGTTGTTGTACCGTCGTCGGATTATTATTTTTTCTTTTTTTCTATCCGGTTCCGCGTACGGGGGTGTCTTTGGTAATGGTTCGAGCAAGGGTGTATGTCCGTATTTATTTGTGTAGACCGCGGTGGTGTTTTTTTTTTCCGTTCCCTTTGCGGAATATTCACGCTATGTAAGGCATCCTGGGGACATAGGGATAACGGGCGGGAAAGGGAAGGAAGGATTTATTTGCCCAGGTTGGTACGAAGGCGGGCAGGCTGGCTGGAAGAAAGGATGGCAGGGGGGTCGGAGGGACGGATGGAATCTGGAGAGAGTCACTTGTGTAGGGGTGTCTGTCCGGTTACTGTCCGCATCAGGGAGTTTGGTACAGTCCTTTTTCCTTTACCCTCTGGCATCAACTGGTAAAAAATGGATAAGATCGCCTGGACACGATACCTTCTAACCTTTTAAAAAAAATTCTTTTCTCTGGAAGACCCCTTAGGTGATACTCGGTTTAGTCCCCCTTCCGTGTAGACGGTAGTGGTGGTACTGTGATGATGGTAGTAATGTTTCCGGTGATGGTGGGAGCAGCAAACATGACTACATCCAGCGATCCAGAGGGTCACTCCAGTTACTTGGAAACATACTCAAGACTTTGCTAACAGTAGCAAGGCTCTGTTTCTCTTTGGAATACTCGCCCGCATAAGCCGAACCGAATTAAACCGGACTAAATCGATACTACGCTATTTCGCTGGGGCCTCCCTAGGAGGTGCGACGCTACAAATGTATCTACAATACCCTTGCACCCTACTACTAAAAGCGTTGTGAAGGTGGACTGGGTGGGACAAGCGGGATACGAGAGGAATTGCGCCAGGAAGAGAAGGGAAGAGAAGGGAAGGCATGTTAGAGACGGGCGGAACCACGACAAACCAGCAGGACGAGAGCTGCACCGCGGCGAGGATACGAAGAAAAGGGGACAAGACCAAAACCAGGCTGCGATGCCCTTCCCACTCTGCCCGTCTTCCTCGCCCTCTCCCCTAGAGCCCCCCCCCCCTTTCCCTTTCCCTTACCGCCATTCGCCGGCTTGACCTACCTCGACTCCGGGGGCCGGCCGACACGCCCGCCACGCTCATTGATCACGAGGCGACGGCGAGCCGGATTCGTGGGGAAGGTGAGCTAGGGGGCCGAAGAAGACCTGCGACGGCGGCAGCCCGGTACTCGAGCTTCGCTCACGCCATCACGTCGGCCGCCAGCGACTATGCCTATCGGGCCTGGCTCCGAGTATCTAGGTTTGCTCCGGCCTGGCTCGCGCTACGACGGAGGGACTTGAAGAAAGGATGCCCGTCTTGTGGTCGAGTCCTGGAGGCGCATATCTGAGTACTAATAAGGCACGACGATACCATCCTCGCTTGTATGAGAACGAAACTCGGCCAACTCGTCCTCAGACGGAACGAGCTATGCCATAAACTGCCACAGCCGCTGGCGCTTAGCCTCACAGCTTCCCTCGGCCATTCCACCCAGTATTCCATGACGATTTGAGCTATCGTCTTCGCCAGCCGGGGCCTCCGGCGATGGGAGAATACGCACCCGCGTATGCATATATACGGTTAATCGGAAAAGCGTCTGTTTTTTCATTATACCCAACGCTATGCTATGTTGCGTTCCATATATACACTATTCTAAACCCGTCGAGAACACCCGTTCATCGCGTTTAGAACCCGAGTGCCGCCGCTGCTGCGTCGAGGTCCATGACGTCGTCAGCGCGCAGCGCCTTGGCGGCCCAGATGACGGTGCCGCGGCCATCGACGGCGAACAGCCCGGCTTGCTGCCACTTGTTCCCGAGGACGGTCAATGGGGCGTTCTCCGTCGCGTCTCCTCCTCCTTCTGCCGCCGCCGCTCCTCCCGCACCCGCCTTTCCCTTCGCCGTCGTCGGCGGGGGCGGCTTCTTGAGCGCCCCCGTGCGCTGCAGCGAGTCGGCGACGCGCACGCCGAGCCAGCCCTTCTCCCTCCACGCCTGGATCTGCGTCGTTGGGTTGAGCACGTGCCAGAGGCTGCCGAGCCCGAGCCCCCAGGCCGCGTACACGGCGCGGTCCTCGTCGATGACTATCTCTACCGCCCACGCGCCCCCTAGCAGGTCGACCCACCGCTGCGTCGCCTCGCGCGACGAGTGCGACACCGCGATGCAGCGCAGGCGGCCCTGGTTCTTGGTAGCGAGCGCCCGAAGCGCGAGGAAGGACTTTTGCGCGACTATTGCGTCCCCCTCGAGTTAGCTTTCTGTTTTGCTTGGTGGTTATGGCATGTGTGGATGCGTGGGGGAAAGGCATAGATGGCGGAGCGGGACTGGGCTTACAAGCACATCCGACGCATCGCAGAAAAAGCACGATGACGGGCACGCCGCCGCCGAAGGAGAGCTGGCGGTCTCGGTCGAGCGGCGCCAAATCGCCAGGCTTAGGACACTCGGCGGCGACGGCGACGGCGGCTGGGGCGGGCGACAGCCAGGCCTGCGCCGTCAGCGGCAGATTCTTCTTGTACGTCCACGCGGGCCAGCCACCAGACGACGAATTGGAACCCTGGAGCTCGTCGAGGCCCGGTAAGGAGCCATTCGTGCTGGATTTGCTGCTAGACTTGGAGGTCGAGGCGAAGTCGAGGGCGTCGCTTGGTAGCCCCGCCTTCTTCAGCGCCAGCTTCGTCGTAAAGTTGGAGAACATGTCGGGGCACGCTTTCTCCTAGGTCTTCTCTAGGAATTGCCTCTCTCTCGCTTTGTCTACTCCCGGAACGAATAGCCAGGGACCTATAACACTAGAATAATAACGGCACCAGCAATAATAGTCACGGAGAAGTAAATACCGACGAGTCAACGCCGATGCTCGGAATGGGAATATGGGGCGGCAAACAAATCACGGTCTCGGAATTAGTAGGGTATCTAGGAAGAGGAGCAGAGGGGGGAGAAAGGGAAAAAAAGAAAGGTCAAGAAAGACAAGACCCTGGATGAAAGTCGCCGAGATGATATATCCACCGCGATAGCGACCTTGACGGAACAAGAGGGCCGAGGTGAAACATCGGTCTCCTTCGCCCCCCTCTGCTTCCAACATGCCCCCTCCCCCCCTCTCTCTCGCTCGCTCCAAGACCCAAGAGCTCGAAAGAAAATACCCCTTTCCCTAGCGGCGCCGCACGCGGGCAAGGCTGAAGGAGCTCCCTCCTTGACACAGGGGTCGTCTCAACACGAACTTGGCCCCCTCGGCGCGCCTCCTCGTTCACCCTCCCCTGACACGCGCATCGGACTAACCCTCCTTTCCCCCCCCCTACCCGGCCGCCCGCCCGTGATGGGGCGGGTTTCGTAGCGACGCAGATCCGTCCGCCTTGCAGCGAGGTGCGGGTAGAGAGGAAAAAGATAGGTCCGAAAGCAGACCGGGGGAGAAAAAAAAGATCCCCCCCAAGAAGCGTCGCGAGGCTGATCCGTCGATCGCTGAGCACACGCATGCGCGCACGGTAAGGCGGACGTAGCCCCCAAGATCAAACAGGTAGCAGTTTAGCATGGGCCGGGCTGGTTGGTGATGGTGGATGGGATGGGAGGATCCTTCGTCGGGCCGGGGCTGGGTACGTACAGACTTACTATTACGGACGTGTGTACATAGGTACCTCCTACGTAAGATACCGCCTACATGGGTATGCACGTAGGTATGCACTTACCCGCCACGCACCCCGTCTCCTGGCCTGCTTTAGGAGGTAGGTAAGTACACGTACATTTCTGTCGGCCACTCCTCTACTCGCCTCGGTACATCAAGTATCCAGATACATCCGTCGAGGGGAGCCTACGTGTAGGTGATGGTACCTGCTGGGCGGTGGGCAACAGACGTATGATAGGTAACAAATGGGTGTGCGTTCATTACCTTAGGTAGGTACCTAACCTTAGCTAATACCTACATCAGGTACCACCTAACCTAACCCAAACCCGAGGACCTGTCAGGTACCTACTACCTACTACCCACGCCTACAGCGACTTACGTGTAGGTTGTGTACAATTACATGGCGTGGGGCGTAGCATCTGGCGCCGTACCGTACGGCGGTCTCCGCCAAGCGCCGCCGGGGGGGGGGGGGACATGGGGGCGAACTGGACCCCTTTTCGTCTCGCTCCTTGGCCCTGCTTTCTCCTCTTCGTCCGTACAATATTCCTGACTTCCTCTCCGATATTGGCATCTACCTGCATATGCCCGCCCATGCACACATACATGTACGTGCGTGTGTGCGGTACACGCCGCGTTGGCCCGTCGAATATTCGAATCTTCTTCGTCGTCGTCGTCGTCCGTAGATGTTGGTAAGTCTACCTCCTACTTACCCAGGTACCTACCTCAGAACGAGGAAGTGATCCCTACCGATAGCTGGGTTAATTACCTCTTAATATATATGATAGGATGCATATATGTAGTACGAGTCCAATTAAGAAAGCATTACAAATTCCACCGCCATCCCTCCCCCCCCCCCCCCCCCCCCGGCCAGTTTTCCTCCTCCTTCTGCCACTACAAGACCTTCTAATACTACCACTTCTTCCTCTTCCTTTCCTATTCGAAGGGGAAAAAGGGGGGGAGAGGGGGCCGAGGTGACAAGGGAAATGGACAAGACGGACGGATACACGCATATGTACATAGACAAGGTCTTGGAACCGAAGCCGGCCGGCCGTTCACTCGAACCCCACATTTCGGTAAACCCTCCCTTTCGGTGATCCGCTAGCTACCTCCTACCTTAGGTGCCTACCTGGCTAGCTGGCGGTGCTACGACCGCCTTGGAGAAATTGAGAGGCCTAGTCCAGGACTACCTAGAGGCCGTCGAACTGAGCCGGCGTGGCGAAGAAAAGAGGTAGGTTAGGTGCCAACTAATCTCCCACTCTATAGGCACGCCCTACGAACCACCGGATTCCCTCTACTACTTTTTTCTTTTCTATTCCGGTCAGCCGTTCTGTCTTTTCCTTTCCTCCTCCTCCCGCCCGCTTCCTTTTTTTTCCCTTTCTTTCTCTTTCCTACTTCTGGTAGTCCACGTGGCTGTGGGTCAGCGCCGAACGCGAGAAGGCTAGCCCGGTCTGCCTCGTCTGCCTGCCCCCCGCCAGGTAGACGTCTACATGATGTCGTGTCGGCATACGCGGGCGCAACCTGCGTTGGCGCAGAGCGGCACCGTCCGTCCTACCTCTCTCGCCGTATGTGCGTGTGCGTGCGTGCGTGCACAGAGACATACATGCGCCTCTCCCTGTGCTACGTGCCGGTGCGGCGGTATGGCCGATACCCCCCTACCCCCCCTTCCCCCCGGCAGCGCCTTGTCTCGCTCGCTCGCTCGCTCGCTCTCGTATATCGCGTCTGCTCCTCCTCCGCCGCGCCGCCGCGCCAGTTAGGCTACCAAGACGCCCCCGCGCGCGTTGTGAGTTGAGACCCGAATGGGTACGTGCGAGGTGGACATACCTAGCACATGACGTGAGAGGCCACGATCCCTACTCTATTGGGTAGGTGGGTAGGTAGGTAGGTCTCTGTCGGCAAGGCCTGTGTGGACAACAACCGACCTACCTGCGTAGGTAACATTTGCGTAGGTCGCTGGATCGAGGTTCCCGGCTGGTCGCCGGTCTTAGGCGCTCTGATCAACCCACGCGCGACCGAACCGCAAACCTGAGCGCAATGTGGCGTACGTCGGAAAGGGGGTGGTTTTCTCTTGTCGCTTCTTGTCCTCTTCCGTCTCCGCGGCCATGACTTGCACCGAAAGGAATCAGCAATCTCCAGTGCCAAACTCGTTCAAGCGTTTCTTCTTCTTCCTACGTATTTGTTGGCGAAGCACGGAGACGTTCCTCGTTCATCTATAGGTATGTATACATACATACATAATATACGTACTAGGTACTAAGACATGTGCCATCGAATATGTGCACGAATGTTCGAGGCCACCTTAGGCAATGTACAAGGTAAGAGGCAAGATGTAAGCATCCATTATGCGTGGCTACGTACATCCTCTAGGTATACCCACCTATGTATATACGCAGGTATATGTATACCTGCGTGGAGGGGAAGGGGTTAGGGCTGAATCTTGCTGATGAGATTGTCGCCGCGCGCGGGATAGGCTTGGTGGACGGAAGAGGCAGTACGGTACCGTCCCACGTCTAGGTCGTCGACGGAGCCTCCCCGTCCGAAGGTGCAGCTAATATACAGAGTACCTATGCATGTGCGTGTTCCAGAGTCGAGACGAAAGAGATGCTATTTTTCAACCTGGAGAAGACTCGCACTTTGCTGTCTCGGCTCCTGAGTCGGATCGCCTCCGGCCCCCCCCCCCTTCTCCCCGAGGGCTCTGAAAGGATAATAACTTCGTATAGGTAGATGCAACAACACACGAGCAGAGAGTAGCGTTCTCGGGGACAAGCTGCTGGCTCGTTGCATCACCCGAACAGTGCCGACGGGGACTAGTTCTCTCTCCAAGTCTAGACCGCTTAGCCAGCCATTCCCGGATCCGCATGTAGAGTGGTGGTCTGTAGGGCAGGGCAGGGTATGCCCACTATGTACTTAAGTCCCCATACGCGCACACATATACATACATACACGTATAGGCGGGTTACCTATGTGGGTAGGCATGTGTGCGGCTGGCTATTATTATACCTACATAGGAAAGCCAGGTACGGACAGACATACGGATGTATGTAAGTAATATATGTAGGTTGCCCCATCACCTAGCCTGGGTGCAACCAGGGGTTCGCGATCTAGGTAGGATCTTAAGCTGGAGCTTTCGTGAGTAGTGCCCAGACCGACTGACCGGCCGATGCAGCTGCCCCGATGGGATGCCCTTCAGATACCTACCTAGTTGAATGCCCAGGTAGATGACATACCTACGCCACGCTAGTGAACTGATGTCAGTTGGAACGACTTATGTCAGATTGGCTGGCTGACGAACAGAGTCACGATGGGCAGGTCGGTAGGCACCTAGCCAGCTGGATAGGCCCAACCCGTCAATCGTACTAGATATCCCGTTGTTGGCTGGAACTTCTATTGGTCTAACCTCCAATGCCATCGGAGGGGACACCTAATAGCGGCGACGGAGCGCAGCTATCATGGTTGTTCCCATATTGCCGCCACAACCTGATCTATATGCTGAAGAGACTGAAGAGTGAAATACGATCAGCTCCCGTGCGGAGCCGGTGACCGAGTCGTAATATTCATCTGTCCAAACCGGCCATCTAGCCCTTGCGACTTCGGTGTGGTAGACGAGGGTGACACTATCACGTAACGGGGCTCGCTCTCATTTTCAATACTACACACATTGGCCATTTTGAAAGTTGAAAAAAAAAAAAAAGGCCTCCGATGCGTGCACCAACGACGGCAGCACAGTAACATCGTCTAAGTGGCAGGAACTTGCTAGCGAAGGGAGAAGCCGGCGGGGCTGTCGTGAATTGATTGATAGAACGAAGGTAGGTAGGATGTGGCTAATGCCCCCAAATCTCTACCAGCCCACGAAGCGTACCCGTACAGGATCTCCGTTGCGAAGGCTTGCTGAAGAACGGAGCCCGTCCAGCGCCGGTGTTACAGACAGACACCTCGTAGATTCCGGCGAGCCGGGTTAGCTTCGTTGGAGGGGGCCAAGAGGGGGATCTCCCGAACTATTGGTAGGCACTGACACATGACGTCAAAGGGCTAAGTATAGAATGTCGTGCTCCCCGAAACTCGACGGGTTTTTGTACGTGGGAGGGCAGAGCCCGATATCGACGATGGATCGGACGGGTGACGGAGTTGCCTGGAGGCTTCTGGAGGGGACCGAAAGACGGGCAAGGACAGGGGTGCATAAATCCGCAGGTGATGGGAGTCCAGACGCCATTGCTCGACAGAGGAGCCGCTGACAGGCGGGCGGGCTGACTGGATCCGGTTGCGTCCCTCGTACTTGTCACACCGGTCCTGTCGCTGCTGGTAGAGAGTCCTGGGAAGAGACCCCAACGACCTTCACGACAGAGCGTGCGCCTCCATTGCGTCGACGACAACATCCCAGCATCTCGGGCGCGGCCGCATACGGGGAAACTTCACCACGGATTCGGGAAGCCGAGTAAGTCGACTCTGTCGATAGATGTTGACGCCTCAGCCGATCGACAGGAACGCCTCGGCTGTGGGAATCTCCACGTCAGCATGTCGACAAGACGAGACGGCCGCGAGGGTGGTGATCTCGCCGAGCCCGAGCCGTCCCCCCCAACCAATGAGGCGCATTGGCAACAGGGTGATTTCATGAGGAACAAGGATTACGCACGACGGGATCACGACGGTGAGTACTCAGTAAAGGCGCTTAGAATATGTGCAAAGAGGGAAACGAAGAAGGAGGTAACAATGCTGTAGGTGCCGGTGTACCTTTTTGGAATGTCGTAGGATGTAGATGGATGATGTTGCAATCTTAGGTACGATGTTGGCACGCATCCTCGATCAGGAGGAGGGCGATGCTATCTGGGGAAGTCCCAGAGAAATCGCCGCCCCAAAACCGCTCGATGCCGACACGGGAGGAGCCAAAGCGACGTTGGGAAATTGGATATTACCTGCAGGTCGGGGGTTGTCTGGTACCTGCTTTCTATATGAGGGAGGTACCCCTGAAGAACCAGGTACCTTGCCTTGAAAGTGGAAAAGAGGGATGGAAGGAGACCATGACTCCGACATTGGACACGGCACCACGCGAAGTGTAGGTACCCAGGTACATGCCTACACTGGGTACATCTGGTACACAAGTGTACGCACACTACACGAACCAGAGGTAAGAAGTACCTCCTACTTTAGGTACCTACAGGAGGTGGGTAGCCTCTAGGACTCAAGGCAATCCTATGTCACGTGTATTTACCTGGCATCTTGCCCAGCGTGTTCTCTACGGCATCGTGGTTCACCTTCATATACACGTAATACAGGTAGAGATACTCGCAGATTATTGAACCTGGTCATTGTGCGGACAATGTATGGATGCTGGCCTTTGCAGAGTGCGTGGCCTCAGGTCCCCCCCACCTACCTAGGGTTCTTTTGAATTTGTCTTAGACGGGTACCGGATGGACTCCGTACCCGGGGTAGACGATATCCGGATAGTCTTGAGTTGCGGTGGGCGAACCTGAGTTGAATCATCGACGTAGGTATTGGTGACGCGATGATTCTACCTCATCCCAATGAGAAGCAGCGGAGTGGGCTTATTCTTATACGCAGTTCGTAGTTGGGTGCGTCCCAGCCCACACAGGATGCTCCCGATCTCGACGCTCTCGAAGTAAGCCATCACAGACAATGCCTGCCTCCTACCTTTTCTCCAGGTACATGCACACAGGTATACACGCCTAAGTACTTAAGGCACATGTAGATATCTCCTCATCTTCCAACAGGTAGCGGGTCGTCTATCGCAGGTAGCGCTTATTGCTATTGCATCTGTATTACACACAGGCCTAGGGTGTCCGAAAGGGTCTTCAAAGAGGCACTCATAAGTTTGATAACTTTAGGTAAGAGGTAGGTACCTAACCAAAGGGACCCTTCGTATAGCTGAGGTCCTTAGGTGTAAATTTACAAGGTACACCTGTAGGCAGGCCTCGTATAAATGAACACTACTTTGAAGCGTTTAAGGAGGTACCCTGGAGATCTATATGAACCAGGCAGGCATGGAATGTAACGAAGAGAGGCACCTACAGGTACCTGAGGTACTGAGAGGGCTGTTAAACTGACGAAATACAGACATACCTCCTCTGAACCGGAGACAGGACGGACAGGTTCATGTTGCAGATGACAGGAGAAGATATATAAATCGGCACTGGTTGAGGGTGACTTAAGTACAGGATACATATGTACAGATTGCCTAACCTAACGCGCAGATGTACATGTAGGTTCGTTTCGTTCGGGCCTTGCCTCTGATGGGCTCCCGCCCTTGCCCTAACTGGCTTCATATTATGTAGGTACATAGGTACACATGTGAAATACACCAGGGAATACCTGAAAGGTAGGTACCTAGGTAGGTACCTAAGTAGACAGGTATTTGCAAAAGCGTATAGGTGCACATCTGGATGAGGGGGTACCTACTTAGCCTACCCGATGTATGTACTTAGGTACATAGGTATGTAGTGTGCCTACCTTACACTTCTGCTCATGTACCTGTGTATGTCACCTGTACCTTACGCACATGGCACATGGCCGGCCTGCTGAACCGTCTGGTCGCATTGGATGATTGAACGAACTAGTACCTGTACTTAGATCGGTCGCAACCTCAATCACCCTCAGCCAACCTACCTGATTATGAGTACTTCCCCTACCTGCCGCTGCTCCTCACCTACCTAACCTAGGTGGTGGCTGGCCTGCCTCTTTGCCGTAGGTACCTTCATTGCCTTACCACCGCCCAACCCACCACAACCGAAGGCACCTGTACTTCTAACTTACCTATCCTCCTCCTGAAGTCCTCACCCACCTTCTTTACCCTCCTTCTGCTCCTCCTCTTCCGCCTCCTACCTTAGCCTACATACCCCCATACCTTGTTGGAATTGTTACCTCCCAACCTAACCTCCCTACCCCTTCTTCTGTCTCTGCCGCTCTCCCTCTCTCTTCACTGTTCTGCCTTTCTGATTTACGACGCCCTTTTTTTTTTCACGACTTCCATTCCTCTCCACCGTCCACTCCGCCTTTAGAAGTCGAAAGCGGAGCCTAACAGAAGCAGGAGAAACGGTACCAGAAGCAGCAGCAGCAGCAGCAACAGCACTGTCAGCGGCAGCAACAACGACAGCTATTGTGTGCTGCCTGCGTCTCCAGACGTACCTTGTGTCTAGCGGTTCTGAGTTCTTTTATTCCTCTCTTGCGATACCCCCCTTTATACCCGCACGTCGATTCGTGTGTGTTGCTTATTTCGATCGTTCCCTCAATTGACTCTTGTCCCTTCTTTCTCTGGGTGTGCCCGACCTACCGACCGACCGTAAATGATTCCTGGTTCGTTCGAATGCATTCGAAAATCGACCCGTTGATGTTTCTCGACCTCTGCTAAGAATTGCCTCCTCATCCCTCCTCCGCATTACCGCCACTCCCCTCTCTCCCGATCTCTCTGCCTCTGGGCACCAAAGACATTCCATACAATTCTATATCCGTAGCAGACTCTGGCCTTCCGGCCTCCTTCCGCTCGAGAGAGACAGAGAGTGCGCATCAGCCAGCCGACTATCGAACCATCAAGTCAACCCGACTCGATCAGTCAGCACTTGCTCCATCTGCCTCGGCCTCGTCGATCCTCGTTATATTCGACCTTCCGAATAGCCCATCCGTCTCTGCCCCCTTCTGCCACTCCTATCGCGGACCCGACAGCCCCCCCCCCCTTCTTGCGACACCTTGTTTTCGTCTGTTGTTACTCGCTACCAGCAATTCGCTGTTGTGGGAGGGCCCGGACGAGATCGGACAGAAGCACAATCCCGTTTATTTTGGCGTCGCGTCACGAACCACTCGTTTTAACCAGTCTCTGTTAAGTTCCTCCGGTTATTGTGCGGGGCCCATCTTTAATGGACGGCCGGCCTATAACGGCAGACTCCAAACATAATTATCCATCTCAACCTCTTTGGACCCGGTCGACCTCGAGCCCGTCAGTCCCTAGACTCAGCAACCCGTTGTCACAAACCCAGCCAGAGCCGCATCTCGTCTCTCAGTATCTGGCTGCCCCTCAAGTTGACTGGATCCCAATCTTATTCCCGCAGCAGTCCTCGCTCTATCAGGCACAACTTCTGCAGTACAACAAGCTCATCGCGCCGGGTCGAGGCGGCGGTCTCCAGACTCCTCCGTTGCCGCCGTTGCTGTCGGCCCAGAACGTCCACGTCGGGCCTAGGTCTCGTTCCTCATCCAAAGTGTCGACCAAGGATCCTCGCGCTAGGCAAAGCTCCCAGAATTGCCATGCTACTAGAGGAAACCAACATACCAATAAAGCCGATCGCGCGCTTATAACCGGCAAGGACACCCCATCTAAAATGCCGCCCAAGAAGCCGGATCTGTCCCATCCTCTCCCCCAGAGGCCGAAGCCGTCGACATCGCCTTCGAACTTGCCTCCGCATTCAAGTTCCGTGCCTTCAACCCCTCAACAGCATGCCCGAAAATTCTCCTTCGAGTCGAGGGATCACTCGCCCAACGCGAACCAATCCCACTCACCCCGATCCGCGTATTCCGAAACTAACGGCGCCGTGCCCTCGCTTCGCTCCCTCCCTCCGCGGCACGGCGGCTGCAAGTATGAGACGGGCCTCGAGCATTCTCGCCGAAGAGTGCCGTATAGTATAGGAAGTGACCGGCTTGAGAAGACGGATTTGCAGACTATTAAGAGCAAGCTTTCTGAGGACGATGAGCGAAAGCTCACCGCCGACATGCGCGAGCTCTACGGCCGGTTACAACCGACGGAGCAGGTGGAGGAGAAGCGGCAGAAGCTCGTTCAGAAGCTGGAGAAACTTCTGAACGATGCTTGGCCGGGCCACGACATTCGCGTGCATCTTTTTGGCTCCTCGGGAAACCTGCTGTGCTCGGACGACTCGGACGGTTCGTGATGCCTCACTAGGAGATGCGTATTCGCTGGGCTAACCTTTCTCTAGTCGATATCTGCATCGTGACCCCGTGGAAAGAGCTTGAAGGCGTCTGCAAGCTTGCGAAGCTGCTGGTCGAACGTGAGGAAGAATACCCCGGCTTTTACGTTCCCTTGCTTACAAATCTACTAGACGGAATGGAAAAGGTTGTCTGCGTATCCTCGGCGAAGGTACCGATCGTCAAGATATGGGACCCCGAGCTCGAGCTTGCCTGCGACATGAATGTGAACAATACGTTGGCTTTGGAGAACACCCGCATGATCAAGACATATGTCCAGATCGATGAGCGTGTGCGACCTCTGGCTATGATTATAAAGTATTGGACCCGGCGGAGAATCGTCAACGACGCTGGTATGTAAAGACCCCTCGCGACTTGCGCGCATCAGCATTGCTGACGATAATAGCATTCGGCGGGACGCTGAGCTCGTACACGTGGATATGTATGATTATCGCATTTCTGCAACTGCGTCATCCTCCTATCTTACCGGCGCTCCATCAGCGACCTCACCAGAAACTTCCCAGGAAAGATGGCGAGATAGCGTCTTTTTCGGATGACGTGGAGAAGCTGCAAGGGTTTGGCAATAAAAACAAGTCCACGCTGGGCGAGTTATTGTTCCAATTCTTCCGATTCTACGCGCACGAGTTCGACTACGACGCGAATGTGCTGTCGGTGCGCCTGGGAAAGATCGTTAGTAAGAAGGAGAAGAAGTGGCATTTTGCCTTGAACAACCAGCTTTGTGTGGAGGAGCCATTTAACACTTCCCGCAACCTAGGCAATACAGCTGACGATACCGCATTTCGGGGCCTTCACATCGAGCTGCGACGTGCTTTTAGGCTTATCGCGGAAGGCAAACTTGACGAGTGCTGTGAGCAATATATTTATCCGAAGGAGGAAGAGAGGATATTTCAGAAGCCCAAAACACCGCGTCCCATACTTTTACGGAGTGCCTCTCAACAAGCCAACCGAGGGGGCCGAAATGGGGCCTTTCGGGGAGGAAACAGACAGCAGGGCCAGCACCGAAATAACGGTAACAATAACAGTCGCAGGGCATCGTCAAGTGTGCCTTACGAGAACAACGCCGGAAGCCCGATGTTCATTCAGGCCGCATACCCCATAGCCATGGCGCCTCAAGATGCCGCTGCGCTGTATATGCAGACATCGCCGGAAGTGTTGGCGCAGACACTTTCTGCTTTGCAGTTGCAGGAGAATAACCTCCGATTCATACAGTACACCCAATCACACGCGTTCGCTATACAACAAGCGCAGAGGATCCAGAGCAATGCGGCGCAGACGCAGTCATCGTCGACCGAGCGTTCCAGGACCAATTCGTTCGACACCCCTCCTTTAAGTGCCCCCTTACGTCCCGAAATGCGGCCGGAGATATTTTATTACCCAATACCTCTCCCCACGCAGGCGTTCTACGCACAACACGGTTTTACCGCGTATCCGTCCTCGCCGTCGAGCAATCACGGCGCCGAATTTCGGCGAAGTCCTCACCGATCCGCAGCGGCGGGTGATGCCAACCACCCCTTATCCGGAAGCTCTCTGAGATCGCAGTCTCAGCCGGCATCGCGAACCGCTGCCGGCATCCCCGGCACTCAGGGCTTGGCTAACGGGAACCCGATGTCAAATGGGGCCGCCAACATCCCTGCACGGCATGTCAACGGAATTCCTATTCCCAGCTTCATCCCAGATGAAGGGCACGAGAATGACCCGGATGGGTCAGCAACGAATACTCCACCGGAGGAAGAGAAGGGTTATAGCTACTACGCGGATCCGTCGAGCCCCCCGCGACGAGCGAACGGTCCAAACAGCAGCATGCCCGCGTTTGGCGACATTGGGCCCCAGGCATCGTCCAATCAGAGCAGTAGAGGTCGCCTATCGTCAGATCAGATCCCCCAGTCGATACTCGACAGAATCAAGCATAGTTCCCGCTCTCCATCGCCGTTGGGGAATAAAGTCTACTCTACAGGGAGAAATACGCATTCTACAAGCTCGCAGGTACGCGAAACAGCGCCATTGGTCGTTAACGGTTCCATGTCTAAGCCGGTCGTCGGAAACTCACCTCGACAACCGTCGCAAAGCGAGTTCCCGTCCCAGTACGCTAACTACGATAACCCACTTCACATCAGTCAACGTTCAGAATCCGGCAGTTCGACGGCAGAAACGCCGTCCAGCCAGAACCCCACCCCCTGGAAGGGGAATTCCCCTACATCGGACCGACCAGTCGTCGTGAATGGCTCGTCCAACCCCTCATCGCTGATAAGTAATCAATTGCCGGCGTCACAATTCCCTCATGATGCCATGACCGTGAGTTCGGCCATCAATCAGTTCACAATCGCGAATATGCCTCCAGGGCCGACTGGACTCGACAGCAACGGTGTTACTGCAGGAATTTCGTCCGGCTCCCTTCAACGATTCCCGCATCGGACACCACCGAACGCTCTAATTGCACAGCTGGATCTTGCGACGGAGAATCGCATGCAGGCAAACGAATATTCGCACCTCTCGCCAGTCTACGAGGCCCATAGCCCTTCTCCGAATTTTACGATGAGGTTAGATTTACCTTTCAGCCAGGTACCGACCCCTTCGACCACCGAGGGGCATTGCCCGCCCGATTTTCATGTAGAACCAAGCAAGAACAAGCAAAAATTGCCGATTGACGGCTCCCCGTCTAGGTTCGATGCCCCGATACTCTCCAATCCGAGGGTGAATGGGTTGTTGAAAGAAAACGGACACACGAGAGGCGTCAAAAGTGAGAGTGATAATCCTGGTGCTGGGTGGCAAAAGATGACTCGAGGCAGGAAGAAAGGCAGCGAAGTAAAGCCCCGGAGTGAGGTCTATCCGCAGAGCGAGCAGTTGCCCAAGAATGATTCGGAGAGGAAAGGAGGTTGAGCTGGAGCCCTCTGCTCGCTTCCGATCTAGCGGCGGTTATCCGCTTCTTGGATATAACATAGCCGCGCGAGCTGGGGACATTTGTGCCCACCGATCCGAACCTCTTCTTTGAGATCTCTGGCGGCACGTTGGACATGGCCGGGCCTGGTTACATCCTGATGTGGATAATACCTCCGAGATTCGAAGATTTCCACCAAGAGAGAACAAGCCGTTTTCTTGCCTACCTGTGGGACTTTACCCGGTCGCGCGTTTCACAAGCTCAAGAAACTTCTGTTGGGAAGTGTCTAGTGACGTTATCAGTAGCCCGGAAATTCCTATCTTACGGATGCCAATCCTCTGCAAGGATGGTCGGCCCGGCTCATCGACGGGCCACTCGAACGATGCAATACCGACTTTTTAAATCGCATATCTGCGCTAAGAGAATCCATCTCAGGGGCTGGGGGGCTCGGGCAGGCTGCGTATGGGCGAGGTTCGGGAGTAGGGATGATCCTAACATTGTACAGCGCTGGGCGTGTGGCATTTGGCTATCCCATCATCCTATCAAGCATGGTATATTTCCTAACGATACCGTGGGCGGGACGAGTGGGGGTCATCTGGCTGGGGTTTAGTCCTGGATTCACTTTCCTTGCGTTTGTCCGATGGAGAGAGAGAGAGAGAGCGGCGAGCACCATTGGGGAAACAAAAGAGTCTCGTGGCATATATACTAGCATCTATTACGTGGACGGGAGCCTTGATATCCAGAAAAGACACGGGCCGAGGGGAGGGTAAAGGTTACTTCCATGGATAAAACGCCCACCAAATCGACGGTTACGGGCAGGTCGGCAGACGGTGAGGTTTTTTTCCTTTATGTCCTTAGGGTGCTCAAGACATATTGAATATAGCATACCCTCAGATAGACGGTAACGGAAATAGGCACGCGAAAAGAAAAAAAAATAAATAAATAAATAAACCAAAAACTTTTTTATACGAATTCGCCCACACAGTCGAGAGGTCGTGACAAATTTAGATTTCATCCCGATGCGCATGGTGCTCGTACTAACAAAAAGGGGTTGCGAGGAGAGATAAGTTATAAGTAGAGTCTAGCTAGAGGAGAGACTTGCGCCATTGACAGAAGAGGCCGCGGGCTCGTTCGAGGTTTCTTGGGATGCAGCACAACCCGACTCTACTCTGGGCCGGATAGGGAGGGGAGCTACCCCCTCCTCCGGCGAACAACTTGTTACGATGCCTTCCCGGGACCTCCGGATACGGCCCACGCCCCTCCAGTGAGTACGAGCTGCCCTCGTTGCCAGCCGCTGTACGTGGCATGGTATCGACCATCGGCGGCCTCTCCTACCCTTGTTCTTACGCGTGCCCGAGAGCCTAATTCCGCCCGACGGCCCCAACTCGACATCTCGAACCATCGACGCCGCACGCAGGGGCGAGCGGGCAGGCGGGTCGGCTGCATCCCGAGAAGGTAGGGCCGGGGCCTCGCGCCGCCCGAGTAGCTGCGGCCCCGGGTGCCTATCCACGGGGTTCGGACTCTCGAGACGGCGCTCACCTTTCCCCCCTTTTGCTTCTTCTTTTTCTCATCTGCCCATACACCATCTGTTACGGGACTACGGGCTACACCTACCTCGGGCCACCTTTACCACACCAAAAAACAATAAAACTTAACCACTTTTAGTCACGGATAACTATACAAATATTGAACAGGAGCAGCGTGGGCACGCTGTGATGGAGACCCGTACAAGGACTACCCAACTGCCAACAGCTGGCCAAGTACCGATCGAACTAGATCACAGCTTCAAACAGCTGTAATCAGTTGATCGGCCAGCTGAAACGGCGGCTGAGAAAGACTAGAATGGAGATGGCGATAAAGGCTAAGAAAGGCATGGCAAGAAACGAGTGAATGGCTATAGATTCTGATAACTACAGGTTTTAATCTAATCGATGAAAATATGAGTACGAGACCCATATAAATACACATCCAAAAGGCTACGTGGCCTAGTCCCACCGCATCACTACAATATGAACCTATATTTATTATAAGCTATTATATTTAAGAAAAGCTCTATCTATTTAAGGAGCTTAAAAAGACGATTCAGACGATATAACCTTCAAGGTTTAAGAGTATATATTCGTACGGTTATTCGTGATTAAAAGTAGTAAGTTTTGCTGTTTTTTTAGTGTAGTTAACGTAGCCCGAGGTAGGTGTGGCCCGTGGTCCCGTGACAGATGGCACACTTTTCCGCCGCATAATAGACCACTTACTCGCCGATTCCCTCCCCCCCCCCCAAAAAAAAACGAATTAGACCCTAGGTGCCGACGACAAATCCGCTCGAGCAAATGCATAGGTCCATAAAGAGGTCGGGGTAGTCGTGTGTATTCCACAGCCCAACGCGGGTAGTCGGGGGCTCCTGCTCCAGGAGTGCGATCCTGTCGCGCCACTCGCGGATCTGGGGCTTCCAGCTGTCCACTTCCGCCTCCATCTCTCTGCCTACACTCGTCCATGTTGGTGCGAAGGGTCTATGCTGTTCATGTACCTCTAACCCCTGGCCTTCGTTTTGGTTGTCGTTGATCTCGTCATCATTATCTTCACCTTCATCATCGTCGTCGTCGTTGTCTTCTTCTTCTTCGTTATCGCCGTCATCGCCGTTCCCCTCGTCCTCCTCGCCCTCGTACTCGGCCTCGGCTGCGTCCTTGCCGAGAAACGCCATGCCGAGGCCATCGAGGCCCTGGCACTGCATCACCATTTCGAGCAGATTCTGGCGCCAGTCACCGGTCCCAAGACGCAATCTCAGTGGCGTCGTCGGTGAGACGAAGTCAGGCGCGGCGCCGGCGACCTCGCGTGCACGTCTCCACACGGGCCTCCACCGCTTGCTCTTTAACAGCCATGCCAGTGCCAAGTTGTTGTTTTTGTCTGGGGGCTGATCCTGCGGGTACGGCCCGTCTGGGTAATTGATCACAGCGCGCCGCGGGTCCAGCGTACCATCGGGGAGGGTGATATTAGACGCGGAGTCGTAGCACTGGGTGGCAAAGTCAGGAACACAGTATTTTACGAATTCCAGGCGCGTGTCCACCCTGAGCTTCTTAGCCGGAGGGCTCCGCGGCTCGGTAAGGGAGACGGAGGAGGGGAGGAGCAGGTCGAACTCGGGTCCGAACAGCTCCCCATAGATGGCCAGCTGGAAGAAGGTGTCAGACGCATCCGCCAAGATGGCGTAGGCGTCGTCGATGCCGCTGTCCCAGAAGTCCGGGTTGCTACCCCACTGGTAGCCAACGCAGCGATCGACGAGGTCAACGACGGGGCTGATCAGGGTGTAACGCAGGCGGTGCAGCCGGCGGATGCGAGCGAGCGTGAGACCGCAGTGCCGCAGGGCGAGGCCCAGCAGGTGATGGATACCGCGGCGGTACAAGCCGCTCGCGAGCTCGGCCTCGTTGGCGTCCGAGGCGCGGGCCCAGCTGCCGAGCTCACGCGCGGTGGCGCAGACGAGAAGGTAGGGCCACGGCTGGAAAAGGGCCCGGCTCCGGACGGCGAGGCGCAAGAGGGTGTTGGGCAAGATGCGCTCCACGCACGCGTGCAGAGCGCGGCAGGTCGAGGAGAGGTTGACGAGGTCCTCGATGTCGCCGAGGTAGGAGGGGAGGCTCAGCAGGATATCGTGCGGGAGGACGAGGAGTGAGGGGGGGCCAATGGGAGTGGTGGCGGTTAGAGGTTCCGTGGTGTTGTTCATAGCGAGGTCAAGTAGGCTTAGTTAGCCCGCCTCGGCTAAACTAATGGAAGAGGCGGATGGCGAGATGAGGGTTGAAGAATGTCTACTACCTATGTAGGTACCTACTCATAGGTCCTGCCTCGTAGATTCGACGTCGTATGAATGGGTATAAATGGGCACAAGTGCACAAGAGGTAGGTATAAAAGGCGACCGCGCTTTTCTAGGTACCTACCTATTTACACAAACCCCTAAGCAGGTGACCTGCCTGTATCTAACCTCCGTAGCACTCCGTAGATGTACCTACCACGTACGTAGAGGTACCTATGGAGGCATTCCCGCCTCTAGGTAGGTAGTTGCCTGAGGCATCACCGACAAGGCATACCATAACCCGCTCACCGCTGCCCGCATACGCATCACCGCACTCGAGACGGTAGGTAGGTTTCTCCTCGGTGCAAATATTCCCCCATCCGCCCACTCGCAACCCAGATCTATGCCAGCGCGGGTTGCAGGGTGAGTCTTGTATTGAAATGCAAGCCTCACCCCCATCCCAACCCTCCACCTCCACCTTAGAGGCCACCGCCGCGGCCTGCCTGCAGGTGTTCGCGACCGTTGACCCGGCCAGTGTTATGCCGCTTTAGAGCGCCGACTACCGTCACACCATGGCGCCGTCGCCGCTCGGCCTCTCTAGCCCGATGGACGGACCCGCCTTTGCCGCCCACCTCGCTAGCCTGCCCGGCACCTTGCACGGGTTCCCCTTGGCCGAACCCGTCGCTGCGCTAGGTCGCTATCTAAGCAGACTCGGTATCCCAGTTCCACGACCACGTAAAGGACGGCGATGGCGATCCCGAGCAGTAAAACTTCAGCAGCGAGCACATATTCGCCCTCACCACGGACCCGGGCGGCCGGAAGGTCGACCGCGTGGTCGAGCTCCTCGACAGCAAGTCCACCGAGGTTATGAAGGGCCTCGTCGCGAGGGCCTTAAGAAGGAAGGCTGAGGGAGAGGGAAAGGTCCCCGCGGATGTGCTGGTTGGCGGTACAAGGCACGATCCGCGTCAGGTCCTTTTTCGTTTCGGCTCTAACAAGCGAGAAAACGACTCTTCAGCAATCCGTCAGACTTGTCTTCACGTTATGAAAAGACACACGTTGAGAGCTTACCGTGGAAGAGCGGGTTTCAAGCTCTCCTTGCGCATAGTGGTGACACATTGAACAAACTCGCTTGGTTGTGTACCTCTCCAGGCAATCGCCCTCGGTAGTGCCTATATACAATTCATCCAGGCGTAAGTGAAATGGTTTCCCACCACTAATGCCAGTACTTGTTATTACCACTCAATGTGAGAATCACGCTAGAAACCACCAAAGGTATATTCACATCGACATTAGTCTCTTCACATAGAGCCCGGAACTGGTTTGATATCTAGCAACACCAGACACGCTGAATCGCGGTCTTCTGGCATAGGTCTGTCCGAAATAACATGAGATGAAATAGACGAGGAGTCACAGATATCAATGGTTTCCATCCTAGTGATACTCCGGACACCGAGTCACGCTTGACTTGACGAAACCTGTCGAGATTCATTGAGTGAACAGGGAAAAGAAGAATGGTTAAAAAGCTGGCGCTGGTGTGACTTCTAAGTCGCATTAATAAAACGAAGCCATCATCTGCGTTTCCCTCCCTCGTTCTTGGCCCCCCGTTTCCTCATCCTGTGCAGGGAGAATAACTTCGAGAGCAACACCCAAGCCGATACGCCATCGACAACCCACTTTAAGGAACCACGAGAAGATGATGCAATTGATCCCGCTCCTATTTCTTCCCTTTTCCGCCTTCGCGGCCGACGCCGGCAACCCAGGCGATCCTGGCCTTGCCCCCAACACGATGCCTGCGGTCTCGCCGGAATTCGACTTCGACAACGTCGTCGAGAAGGGGCTCCGGGAGCATCTCCCCCTCACCTCATCTACCTTCAAGGTCTGGGATAACGGGATGATCCCCCAAGACTGCAAGCATCACGTCGAGAGCTACGGCTACAGGGCTACTGATTTCGAGGTCGTTGAGGTCACATATGCCGATTGCGAGAAACCGTGGATTATGTGCCGCCTGAAAGGCTCCAAAACCGACAACACTCGCATGGCCGAGGTGGGTTCGATGTCCTGTATCCCCCTCCCTAAATCTGCGAGAGATATAAGGGGTGCTCGCTCAGTAAGACTGGACAAAAGAAATGACCACGTACACAGACGTTTGGCCGGATGCCCATCGGCATGCGTGAGCTCGTCAAGCACGTTATGATCATGGAGTTCGACAAGATGAAGCCCGCCGCAGCTTACTCGGTGGCCGACATAATCGCAATCTCTGATGAATTCTATATGCATCATATATTCACTCACGAGTAGGTAGCTGCCATCTTCCTCCATATCCTCGGACAGCCATCCTGCTTACTCCGGCTCATGAACGTGACGCTGTCTACTAAAAAGCATCATTGACGCTTATATTTCTTTCTCTCCCTTCACTCCGTAGGTTGTCCCACTCGCTCGATTCGCACATCGAGGTGCCGGGCGTCACTCCTCCCAACAGTGGCGGCTTCAGCTCCACTAAAGCCTGGAAGGATATGTTCGATGAAGATACGGCGGCTATATCCGAGTACGGGCGTAGCGGATGGCCAGAGAACCTTGCTGATTCTGGTGTCGTTGCGCTCTTCGACATTGTGGTACCCGGCGGTGCCGGCACCATCAACCCTAACTGGACCAGCGTGAGTGACACTGGTCCCTTTGGACCCCCCTCTATTTTTGCCTCGTCCCAGCCTTCCCAGGCCGGGGACGTAGATATGACTTAGACATGATACTTAACTATCTCACTCGTAGTGCTTCCACCAGTACGCCAACTACAAAACGGCTTACGGTCACGTCGTAACACCGGGAGTCAAGCTGAACTGCACGAAACGTGTCGATGACTCGCCTATCGTCCAGGCAGGCGACGGGAAAAGCAACGGCAACACCACTGACGAAGGCGGGGACTCCAGTGACAGTGATGGCAACAAGGGTGGCTGCCATAACGGCACCCATGCACGCGTCGGGATTCCGACGCGGCGGATCTCCCGTCCGCGGCCTCTTGCGGGCATTAAGGCGGTCCACTCAGGAATCTTCCACAACGTCACCTTCGTTCACCGGGTACAGTGACGCATTCGATTTGAGTTCGAGCGGGCAGCGGATCTGCAGGAGTGCACGCTATGGAGATGAGCGGCCATGGTCCAGGGCAGAAGGCGGACACATAATTCCCGCCCTAGCCTGACAACTCAGGGGCATAGGACAGGACACCGCTCTTTCGACGTAGGATCCCTTTATGCACTCTGTAATGAGAGAAAGCGCTTAGAAGGCTGTAAGACGGTTCTCAAATGGTCTACGCGTTGCCTGCATAACGAATAATATTCACGAACACAACTAACAACTGGGGCGTTCTGTTGATGAGAAGGGAGGTTTTATATATGCGTGTCGCCACTAATGCCAGGGGCGGATTAAATGAGTGTAGCTGGTCATAATTGACCCATGGGAGGGGAAAGGAGTCTTTGCCAATAGATTAGAACCGTCGCAATCTCGTCCCTAATCCAGCCACGATGGACCGTAGGATATGACCGAATGCCTGTAGACATCTAAAGCCCGACTTGCGGGCCCGCAGCGAAATTACTTGACAGGACCTCATCGCCATGCGAGACACGGCCCTCTGTATTGCCTCATAACTCTCGGGATGATCTCGTTTATCTCCATTGTCAGATTGAATTCGCCGTCCCACATCAGCCATCGACGATCATATCGCCGAGCTTACCGCCGCGATTCTGCTCCAGTTTAGGCACACGTGTAGTATGAAGACCTAGCCAATAAGACATCGACCTCTTAATTTCCACCCCTTACACTACTACCTCTTGCCTGGTGCCTCTCAAGAAGTGACAGGTATTCCTATGGATATTTCCCATTACCTAAAACCGAGTGGGGTTCAGTACCTGCAGAGCTCAATATTAGCTATCTCCTGGACCCTGCGTACGGACGCGGCGAAAAGGGGGTCGTATAAACCCTCCTTTCCCCTCCCCTCCCCCAAAAGCAGATAGATGGGGCCCTTGTGAATAAGGTCGATCTCATGCAGGGATTTCTTTCCACGCGGACCCGAGTGCTTGGAAAGGGATAGCCAAGATCAAGAGAGGGAGCTCCCATAAGTTCTCTACGTGTCGAGCGATACACTCTCCCTGTTGGAAGAAAAAGAAGAAAGCTGGCAGTGAAGTTACACGTGTCAACGGTAAAGGCATCTAATTCGAGAGCTAGTCGGGGTTGTTCGTCAGAATAATACTTATTATATCATACATGGGCATGAAACTTCACACGTATTAGACTTATATTACTGATATGCCCTGTCGGTCATAGCACCAAAGCCAGGCCTGGCATAGCCGATGCATTATTTACTTATACGGGCGCATAATACTTGTGACCAAGGGCAACGCACGTATATGTGCATGGGCCAGTGGCGGTCAAGATAAAGGGGTATCGTAGGAGAGTCAAGGCGCCTTTTATGGAAATCAACCAAAGTATCGATCCTTGGCAGGGGTCGTCCTCCAAGCTTTGCCAAGGGCGGAGTGGAGGGATCGTGGGGTCTGGGGCCACGAGGTTCAGATGCCGGCACTTCTCCCCGGGCTGACTGAACCGGGCGGATGAGCCCTCGTAAAGGGACGAGCCGCTTCTTCTAGAAGCTGGTAGTGAATCAGAATCGGCCCCCAATACGCTACCTCGGAACTACCTCCCCACTCAGGTCCAAAATGGAGAGGGAGGGTATTCCGCTGGGAGTGTTGGTGGTCGTTGGCTGAATTCTAGGGATGCTGCTAATGTTCTTTCTCGATATGTGACACGCAAAAGAGAGAGTGAGGAGTCTGGTGTTGATCGTAGAGTAGATACATACGTACTTTGCTATCAAAGGGCAAGCTCATGCGGTCCTCCCGGCTCTGGACGGGGATGCAGTGTCAGAGACGCGCCTGTCACGGGCGATACTAAGAACCAACGAAATTTCATAACTCGTGCAAATTCGTCATCGATGGCATCCCACAGCGAGGCCAGCTTCAACGTGCCCCTTAGCTTCTACCTCCCATCAACCGGGCCAGGCGTTAAGCCGGATCGTCGTCGATCTGCATTTGTGTAGAGGGGTTAGTGGCCAGGGTGGACCAGAGGTTTCTCTATCCACTTGGTTGATTTCCGGCATTCGATCGACAAACGGACCAAATTGGTCAGAATAGAAGCAATATTGTACCATGGGAAAACCACGGCTCGCCACAATAGAGGTGGCGGTGGAGGACCTAGAAGCTCCCAGCCGCCTCATTAGACGATATTGCCGTGCCGGCTATGAGCCGCCCGTCGAAGATGCGCCTCATAGCCTGGTGCCGAATTGGGAAAGGGGGTTGATGACGGCTTCGAAAGTGCCTGCGTCGTACCCCATCTCAGGATACTAGATAAGTAGGACGTCGAGCTCCCCCGTCTGGTTTCCTGTCTCTCCTCCTCCTCATCACCACTACAAGTCAGCCAGACAATCTAGCAGCCCGGTCGCGACAGTTGAGATTTTGAGGTCTTTGTGCCAATATTCACTCGTTTTAATCCACCCTTGGTTCATACAGTACTACATCGCAAACGCATTTCCTAACCGACATTATGTACTTCCTCACTGCTCTCACTCTCGCTTCCGTGGCCCTCGCGGCGCCGGCCCATCAGAAGAGGAGCTACGTCAGCTACCCCGAGGCTCCGGCTGAGAACCACCCCGTCTCCCCTCAAGTGGTCTCTCCCCCGGCGCCCGTATCCCCCCCTGCTGCGCCTGTGGTCTCTTCTCCTGTCCCGGAGGTCCGCCCGCCAACTGGCAACTCTCCTCAAGGTGGTGACAACAGCAACCCCGCCTACCCTACCGGACACGGCCAGGGTCCTTCGATTCCCGGTGTTCCTCACGCCTCCCCGAGCACGGTCCCGGTGCCCCACACGACCTTTACAGTCACGGCCAGCCCCAGCACCTTCACCAGCGTGGTGTCGTTCCCTACTGGCGGCCCGGAGACTCTTCCGACGTTGACCTTCACCCAGCCGAAGCCCGCCACTGTCTTCACCTCTCCCGTTGGATACCCCACCGGCTCCCCCTCCGAAGACCTCCCCTCCGAGGACTCTCCCTTCGAGCTCCCGGTGGTCTCTGAGGACAACTCCTTCCCGACTTCGCCTCTCCCTGCCCCTGCCCACACCGCGGGCAACTCCCCCGTGATCAGCGAGACCCCGAAGACGCCTGTCAAGAACCCTGAAGTCCCCGAGGTCCCTGCTGCCTACAACCACGATGACAGCAACAGCAACAACAACAAGCCCGCGACTAGCAAGACTTGCACCAGCAAGACTCACGTTCCCGCTCCGACCCCGTTTCCCGTCCAGACCCCGGCTCCTATCAAGGAGGAGCCAGTTAAGGAGGTGCCGGTTAAGGAGACTCCCGCCCAGGAGCAGCCGGGTAACAACGGCAAGATCTCCTACCCGGTCGCTTACTAAGGTATTGGCGAGTTGTCTCTTGGGAGGAAACGAGAAACGCAGTTTAGCACGCACGCGGAAGCGCTCACGCACGGGGGCGGATGTGCCAGGGTTCCGGAGCTCTAGGAATCAAGAGGTCACGATGTTGCAATCTGCGTAAGCACGGCGGAGGTCGGCTGGGGTTGGAAGGGGGACGACGTCGGAGTTGGAAGAGCGATAGGAGATGGTGCCGAAGAAAAGGAGAGGGGCGGAGGCGGAAGCGTTGAGATGGCCGTGCTTACTATTCAGTACATACCAGTTGAGCCCTATCTATACCTAATATACCACACGCACTTGCGAAAAAGTCCTTGTCCTGTTTCCCATTGTGACTAGATCCTGACTGCTTATATATCTCTAGGGGCTCTTCATCGTAGCTAGCTGATATGGCTTCCCAAGTACAGTATCACTGTGGTTAAGGGCTCGGTTTTCGTTATGTGGTTCTTGCCGCGCTCATTAACGTTAATATAGGTATTGAACAGGTTGCCGTAAGGAGTCATCGTGGCAAGCCGACGTGACATGGTAGACAGCTAACAACCTCCCAACATCTCCCCTCCTAGCCCCAACACGACTCTGCACCCTCACCGGACACACCGCAGCCTGCGTCCCAGGCTCCTGCCACTCTTCCACCACGCCCGCTGCTCCAGGCCAGCGTCGTCGTCTTCCTCCCCCAGCGAGCAAAAGGCGAACGTGCGGTTCCCAGCGCTAGCGCGGATGACGTCGAAGTGCGTCACGATGGGGCCGTCGCGCCGCGCGCCATGTGCGCGATCGGGCTGTCGAGGAGGCGGCGGGTGCAGTTCGGCTTGAGGTTCGGCGCGATTACCTCGCGGTAGTGGGCCTGGAAGGTGGCGAACTGGTGGGAGAACTGAGGGCTTGTCGGCCCGCGACGAGGCGCGCTCGGCTTCGCGCCATACGGGGAGAGGGAGAGAGGGAGGGTTAGGGGAAGAGCTTACGCTGACTAGGGTGTCGACCGAGGTGTTGGCGCCGCTGTGGCGGCACATCACCACCCACGACTGGGCGCAGTCCTTGTAGCCGACCTGCAGCACGTGGAAGTCGGAAGGGTCGAGGCTGCTCTCCTCGACCATGCGCTTCCACTCCAGGGAGATGTCCTCGCCGGTCCAGTACCTGGTTCAGCGACGCGCGCGGCGTCGCGTTGAGGCTCGCCTGGAGTGCCTCCTCGACGACGCCGCGGAAGTCGAGAGGGGGAGAGACGCTGCCTTTCGAGTTGGGGAGGTCGGCGAAGGAGAGGAGGGGCAGGACGAGGAACGGGATGAACGCGATGAGCAGCATTTTTCAGGGGTATTATCGGATTGATCAACGGGCTCGTACCTATATGGTGCGGTCTTGGAGTGGGCTGGTTAGGTGGGGATAATGGACAATTTGAACTGATGGGAGGCGATGATATTTTATAGTCCAGCGCGAAGAGGGAGGGAGTCTGTCGATGGTGCGTCCCTTCTTATGTACTGCCAGCATTCAGCGGAGGCCACGACGAACGATGGTTTTCTGGATGCCATAGGAACATACGACTGTAACTCCTGACTCAATTACAATATCAAGACATATATATCCGTCTTCCACAGATGTATGCTTTGAATGACTTCCAGTGATTCATCCATCAGGCTGAACGAAGTGCCAACGGCGTGGGGCCTGGGTATCTAGTGGCTAAGATACAGGAATCACCGCAAAATAGAGACCTGATATAGGGGGGTGTGTCTGGCCCTCGAGGATATCGTGCTTCTTTCTGTGTCTTTGGTACACGTAGGTATTTATCGACACTGACTTCCGATGGCTAGGTCTACTGTCAGCAACTTGCTTCTTACTATAGATGACAGTGAATCTCTTCTCGCACCCATTCGTTAATTATAGTGATATATTGCTCTTTTTTTACTAGCCCTTACTTCCGCGAGGTCCGGGAACTATGACAAGACATTTACTTGTTCCACGTCCCACACGGCACCGCTACTTGCAATCTCTTAAATTCGATTTATCTCTACACCCCACATGGATCCGCACCTGCTGGTCATGTTATCCCTCGATTGTAGAAACGAGTGAGGTGACGATTCCTGCCAAGGTGGTCCTTCCCATCTACATATCGAGCGGACTCGGTCTCAGACGGCGGAGTTGAGAGGCATCACGCAGACGAAAGTAAAAAGTAACTCGAGATCCGTTGGATATAGAGTCAACTCGGTCATAATACCTAGACTCTACACGACGGACGCCATATCCATGCGAGGCGCGTCTTCTACTGTCTGGCGATTTCTAACATTATGGGTCGCAATCGGTAACCTGGCATTCGCGAGCCCACACCGCGCATATCCACGACGAAACATCTTATCACCAAGGATTGTATGTGGGATCCTATATAACCGGCCTTCTAACGCATTCCCGAGTCCTTGTTAAGGTAATGTGGGCGTCTGGCCCCCTGGTGGTGATGCTCGCAGCGTCCTCCTTCGCTGGCCTTGTTAGCGCCTCGGGAATACGAATACGACGAATCAACTCAATTCGTTACCGTGCGCCTCAGCGGGCTGCACGCTGCGCCGAGGGTCCAGCCAAGCCAATGTAGTGCCCGATTGGCGATGCCCAGCGCTGGGACAGCACCCCTCGAGAGCGCTGGAGAGAGTGGGAGGACGGGGAAGAGAATAGAAGGGGAGGAGAGAGTGAGGGGAGGAAATGTCCTTGTAGGTCAGCTCGATGGATCCCGAATACGGGGGAATACGAGGACGGCCAAGGTAGTAAGGCGTTAAAAAAATCCTCTATAAGCCGGGCCCGCATGCAAAACATCGTGAGGGGTTCGTGTAATTCTTACTCGGTTTCCTTATAAAAGCACGGGGAGCTGATGTGTTGTTGATCGGTGATAGCTGCGTGCAAAACAGTGTTAGCATCCCCTTGTTCACAAACCGCTCCCCAGCTAATAGGACCTAGGATCACCTGAGAGAATTCGAGTAGACAGAAAACAAGACAGCAAGAGGCGTAGAGATCAGTATGGCGAACACGCTGCAAGGTACCACCGTCCTCGTCACTGGCGCCGCCGGTGGCCTGGGAAAGGTGATCGCGACGGCGTACCTGGAGGCGGGGGCGAACGTGGCGATCTGCGATATCAATGCGGAGCGACTCGCAGCAGCGGAGGAGGAGCTGACGGCTGTCGGGACGGCGGAGCGGTACCTGGGCGCGCGGACGGATATCACAGACGAGGCGGCGGTGACGGCGCTGGTCGACGCGGTCACGGCGCGGTTCGGCCGCCTCGACATCCTCGTCAACAACGCCGGCATGACCGACAAGTTCGACCCCGTCGGCGACCTCGAGAAGGCCCACTGGGACCGCGTCCTCAACCTCAACCTCACCGGCTCCTTCCTCTGCACCAAGGCCGCCGTCAACGCCATGAAGAAGCAGAGCCCCGCCGGCGGCACCATCATCCAGATCGGCTCGACCGCGAGCTGGCACGGCATGTCTGCTGGCGTCGCTTACACGGTAAGTCCAGCAGACGCATCTCCGCATTCTCTCCGCTCCCCCCTTTCCGAATTGTATCTTCGCCGACTGTGACCTGAGGGCGGCGGCTTCGCCTGCGTGAGCGCCGCATCGAGCGTATCGTCTTGGTGAGAACACGCGCGTAGACCTACAACGCCTTGGTTAGCTGGTTCGTCGGTCGAGGCTCATCACGTCCGCGACGCCCCCTACACCCTTCCCCCCCCCGCCCCCCCTCCTCGCTGCCCCGACTAACCGGCCGCAGGTGAGCAAGCACGGGGTGGCGGCGCTGGTGAAGAGCACGGCGGGCTTCTACGGGGCGCAGGGGATCTACGCGGTGGCGCTGATGCTGGGCGGCATGGTGGACACCAACATCGCGGACAGCTTCCGCGCGCTCGGCGGCTTCAACCAGGAGGCGTACGCGCAGAGCATCTCGGCCGGCTTCGACGCCCAGAAAGCCATCCGCACCCGCGACGTCGCCAAGTACTGCGTCTTCCTCGCCGACCGCGACGTCGCCTCCTCCGCCAACGGCTCCTCCATCGCCTTCAACCGGAACTGGCCCAACGCGTAGCGGGAGCGGCGCCCTCGCGCGCACACGACCGATGGGGGGACGGAGGGACGGGAAGGGACGGGACGGGATGGGAAGGGATGGGAAGCGGGGAGGGGAGGGTATGTGCTGTGTAGTGCAGACCTCAGGTATGCATACACTTTGCTCGTGTGCCTCGCTCTGGCTAAGGGGGTCGGGCGGGGGGGCGCAGGGAAGGGGAGGGATGGGAAAGGGGTAGAGACGAGTCTTCGTGAGCAATAGACGAGAACGGCCAATACAAAGCTTTCGTCGCTGCTGCGTCTGCTGCTACTACGAGTATCTGGCTTTTCGCATTGACCGATCTGGTCTGTGGCGTCCATGTATGCCAATGCGCTCGTCTGGGGTAGATCGGTGAGCCTGTGCAGTATGAGTAAACCGCCACCCCGAGTCCGTTGTCAGTCGCGTCGTAGTAGTTCCTCCAGTGTCACATCTTTGGCCACGTTGGCATGCTGTGCTCGTGGCTAGGGGATCTGATTTGGAAAAGATCGCGGCGACCGCGGTTCCTAGACCCAGACTGTTTCACCGCCCGGGAAAGAGACTACCCATCTTGGCTGTGGCTTTTGTATCACGAAGTTCAGTCTCTCTCTCTCTCTCTCTTTTTTTTTTCAAGCCCCTCCACCCGATCTATATTTAGCCCTTCCCATGAAGTCGTCCCTACGTTTCCCGTTTGGCTAGAACAAGCTTTCTCAGGTTGTGTAAGATTTTCTTCATACTTGGGTGGGAGAATCGGAGCTTATCTTCCTAGTGATTTTCCTTAATGAGGAGGGCTCGCGAGAAAGCTGATCGGATCGCCCATGCTCTCGGGTAGTTCCAGAAGCGAGGTTTCAGGGACAAGGGACGAGGTTTTGTTTGTTTCCAAGTCTACGAACACCACTTGGCGTCGGCGGCGATGGATATCACGATGCTGTCTGTGTTGGTGGCAGTGCTCCTTGTTCCCGTGTGTTATTGTGTGCGTCAACGAATCTTCGGATACGGAATGATCGCGGTATTACTGGTCGCTAGTGCAACTTGTATCAGAGTGTCTCGATATCGAGCGGGTTTCCTACAAATGTGTCCTTTTTGTTTTCTCTGAACTTTGCTGGCCGTCCATATGCACGTATCTACTTCCTAGCCCGGACTAGTTTCCGGATAAAGCGAGTGCTCGTAGTCTGCGGACTCCCCGATGAGTAGTGGCTTTCTTTGTTGAGACGCACATTCTCCATATCAACTAGTTCACCACCACTCAGAGGATTGTCAATTAGCTTGCAGGCGGAGTATACCTATCATGTATTGATTAATTCCTGCGCTAAGGACGGATGGCCTGCAAATAAGAATATCGCGATACCAACTTGCGCTTGAACTATTGTTGCCTATCATCCTACCGATGGCGTAGTTTCTATCTATGTCTAGTCAGAGGAAGAGGGATGGCGTAAGACTGCCGTCGTAGGCTAAGCCAATACCCTCTGGTGTTAGACGAAGACGCAATCCTGGGTCTGAGTGGGAAGATGAAGGTTACCGCCGCTGTAAGTTAGGGAATGCGTTGGATTCTCCATGTCTGCCTCTATCTCTCTCCTGCATCGTGGGATAGGGGCGGCGGGATACGACGCAAACCCATATTAGTCGACGAAACGAAGGGGTCAAGAAGCCAATTTGTGACTTCCGTCGCCGGCGACCAACTCCGAAGTCGACTAGCGCAGAGCGGATCGCTGTTTTGGTTTCCCCGAACTTCACGATACCTACGTGTGTATGTACGCATGTATAGGCATCTTTGTATAGGCATCTGTGTATACGTATAGTAGGGCCGGGCTCTCCCCTGACGCCAAGGCAAGTAAGACGCCTTGGCTGAAGAGGGCAGCGTCAAAGGAGCGAGATCAGAGCTTAGACGCCTGTCTCTAATTCGCGCAACGGGGCGAGTGGAGAACTAGCGATCCCGTGTTCATGTGGTTCGCATTTCCTAGGTTCGCCTTTGCGCCAACCGCGCAGAGAGAGGGAATGAGACAGACAGTATGCGGAACAATGGCTACGCCTACACGAATCTGCATGCGCAAGTATATATATCTGGCTTATATGTGTGTATATACTATTCAATATTTGACAGTCTGTCGTTTTAAGTAGTGTAAACGCAATCTTCTAGCTATCTCCGCTCACATAAATACGGACATACATGTGTGTGTGTGGAAGCGGAGTGTGGTGTAAGTAGTAGTGTTGTGTTGATTTGTTCCACGCACGCGCATGGCAGCGGTTTCAAGTGGGATCTCGTGGGTGAGCTTCTTATCTGATAGCCGCTTTCTGAGTCGTAATACGAATTGGTAAGAGAAAAAAGAAAAAGAAAAGAAAGAAAGAAAACCAGGATGTCGACGATCGGAGATTTAAAGGGGAATAGGTCGCGTTGCTAAGCCCGTGTGTGCTTGATGCTGGTGAAGATCTCGCCAATAAGTCTTGGGGTCTTGGAAAATTGCTTGTTGGGCTGCTTCGATCAGGGTTCTCTCTTCTTAGCGCATCGCTGTGAAAGCACGGGCAATCCGTCTCGTTGCTCTCTTCTCTTAAAAATAGATAGAACGAACTGGTGCAGATGCTTAGCAGTAGGTTGCTATGCAAAATGACAATGCTGACGCCGATCTTGGAGATCCTGGGCGAGCGACAGGAGTGATTGGGCTGATAGCGATAGCGATCCGTTTGATTGCCGGGACTTCAAACGCGTTACCGTGACGGGAGAAAGAAAAATAAGGAAGAAATAACGATAGGGAGAGAGGTGTATGCGTACGGATGGTATGGATGGATGCGGTTACTTGCTACCGTGGGCGAGGTAGGTTCATACCTGGCACCCAACGGAACCTGGTGAGAAACGAATAATAGGTGCTAATAATATTACACGTGTGCGTCCGCCGTGATCGAGGTTGGCCTAGAATCCGACGGGTCCGCCTCAACTTCCTCTTAGTGTGTCCGGGGAAAAGGGGCTACGTACGCCTACATTGCCTCCCTACTCATACATTCATCTTCATCCTTCACGGCTGCCGACTTACTACTGTTACATACGTGCATATCCACCCACATGTACGCAGTAGTTCTACGTGGGTATTCATAATGCTATGTAGTACATGCCACGCAGCACATCAACTATCTACGACGACAAGGCCCGGGGTGTTGAGCATCTTGGCGCGAGTCGCGTGCACACACTTTTCTTCTCTTCTTCCTCTCGCCCCCCGTCCCTCCCCAGCGCTTCGGCCCTGCTGACGGCTGCAGGGGACCTTGGGGGAAACACGACAGTGCGGCGATTCGGCGCGACAGTAAGTACATGTCGTCCAGACGGGCCTGCGGTACATGGCTATACGCCTACTGTGTCATGACTGTCTGGGGCTCTCGGTAGCTCATCTCGCGGGTGGTATTTGATAGCTCCACCATCCTGTCCAGCCGACCAACCAACAACCCCTGCCCGATATGCCAAGGCCATCAAGCCTTTCAAAAGGGGTAGGCTGGTCGGGTAGGCCCGCTCGAAAGGGGATTGAATGGCCCAGCAACCTGAGCGACAGCGTCGGTCTGTGTCTGTGTTTGGCTATCTCCCGGCTGCTCTACGTAGTAGCGCGTAGTGCACACCTGCACCGTACGTAGTAGGATATGTGTGGGTGGTAACCTGCGCGACGGTGGTATTCTTCGCATGCTATCATGATCATCATGATGATCCAAGGCCTCGCCCCCAGCAAGAATGGCAAATAATTCATGATCTCGCTCGTAATGTTTCCCAGCCTCGTCTTGACGGGAGAAAAGGAAAAAGCAACGAAAATGCGTACCTAGGATTTCACGACAGCTCGCCCCAAGCACCATGAACACGCGGGTAAGATAAATACATGGGTATACCTACCCCTTTTCAGCGCCACCGAGACAGCGCTGTGCGCCGTGGTCGCACTACGTACATAGTAGGCCTCTTCCTCTTTCTCTTCCCCCTTCGGGCATCCTCGTCGTCGGCGTGAGGCAGTTTCTATCGAGATTGTGTGCCAACCCAGGGATCCTTAGCGTGTGCGTTTTATAACAAGTAAGTTTTGCCGCGTGGGATTCTTTCGTTTGCATCTCTTCCGGATGCGTCAGCGACGAGACCGAGGTTCACCATCAGGATTGACGCCCACAGATCCTACCGCACAGCGGTACAGCGACCGGTGGGGGCCAGCGTCTTGAGAGGAATCCGGTACCTCTTGTGCGCGCGTACGCCGGGGCGCATTGATATTCTGGACCGAAACATCAGCCAAGACAAGTTGGGAACCAATCATCATTTCCTCTTCTCCGTCGTGGGTCTCTACTCGACCCTGTCTCTCCGTGTCTTGCGTGAGATGTGTCGGTAGTAAAACCGCCCCAACGCTCCGTTGGCGTCTTGGCTGGTTTGGCCTCTCGATGGGGCATCGCTCAGCGCGCAGCGATCCCTTCTCAGGTCGGGATTACACGCAGGACCTAATCTCGACTTGTAAGGGGGGGGAGGGGCCGGATATCGACGATATTCTCACTTCCTGGCCACGAGAGCCAAAGCTTTTCCCCCCTTGCCCGCCCTAGCCTCCACGGGGTAGGTATCTTGAGAGCGCCCGGACCTGGGAAATGAGATATTTCTGGCAACGAAGCCTGGGTGCCCAAACCGGCTGCCATCTTTGCCCTCTGTCGCTTGCTGAAGTTGCAGTGCCAACATCGCCCACCCCTTTGAGGCTGAAGTTTCGGCCAAGAGAAGCTACGTAACCCTAGTCAGAGGAACTGTGTAGCCAATTAATATATAATATCGGTAGTCTCGTCATCGTCCATGCGGTACAGGCGGGAACCAGTCTTTCGGAGCTTTCGGTCTAATTTTTCTTCTTTCTCATCTCACAGCATACACTCGCCGCGCTCCTGGGAGCCCGAGTCTTTTAAAGCATTTGCTGCCTTTGAGCTTTTTTTTTTTATCCCCACAATCCTTTCCTTTCCTTGGCTCGAGATACCTATCTGTTTTTTTCCCCTTCGTTCTAGCGGTTGCTGTATTTTGTCAACATGTCTTCTTTCTTCTCTCGCATCTTCCTGCTCGCCGCGTCTGTGACGCCGGCACTAGCCTTCTGCGGCGCCCACACCCACCTCGACCGAAGAGCGGAGGGTGAAGCGGTACCGGTTTCCACTTTTGGCTACACGGGCACGACGGGGCCGGTCCTATGGAGTCAATTAGACACTGCGAATGCCCTGTGCTCGACGGGTACCGCACAGTCGCCTATCAACATGGTCGAAGGGCAGTTCACGCTCATCCCGGCGTCCGACACGCAGCTGACCCTCCCCGACGTCCCGGAGGGCGCCACCTTTGAGAATCTCGGATCGACGGTTGAGGTTGTCATGAAGGGGAAGGGTGGTACATTCGTCCTCGAGGGCAAGACGTTCGAACTGGAGCAGTTCCACTTCCACCATCCCAGCGAGCACCTCAACGAGGGCGTGAGCCTGCCGAGTGAGTCCAGGCCCTGATCCCCCGCAGCGGTCTTCAACTAACAAATATATAATAGTGGAAATGCACATGGTATTCAGTGGAGAAGGAGGCGAGATCGGTGTCATCGGCGTTTATGTCGACCTCATCGACGTTCCCGTCACGCTTCAGCTACAAATCCTATCCCGAAGGGCGCCGTCGACCCTACTCGAGACCATCTTCTCCTCCATCGGCGAGATCGCAACGCCTGGCACGGAGACGACGACTAAGCCCTTGATCATGTCGGAACTAACCGACCTTCTGAATGCGGGAAGCTTCCAGAGGTACACCGGTTCCCTCACCACCCCGCCGTGCTCCGAAGGGGTCGCCTGGTCGGTGTCGACCCAGAAGATCGCGTTGTCTAGGACCACCTACCAGGCCGTGCGCGATGTCGTCGGATTCAACGCCCGCTACCCTCAAAACGCACTCGGCCAGCAGAACCTTCTGTCGCTCAGCACGGGCACAGCCGCCGAAGTCAGGTTACCCACCAATGCCACGTCGGTTCACGGACGACGACGGTTTTAAAGAGGAGTTCGATATGCTTCGATAAGAGATGGGCCAGAATGAGAAATTCCGGGTCGAGCGTGGCTTATTCCGGCCGGAAGAACCCGATCTATTCGGGGGACAGTCCAGAAAGAATACGCATACGTACGCTGGGATCACTCCGGATATACCCCTTTCCCGCGCCCGGCTCTCGTTGACAAAAAGTCCCCCCTTCCTGTTCAGCGCCGCTGATTCTGAGGCAATACACGTGCAGATAATAATGAGAAGGATATAACGAGACGAGAAATGAAGCATGCCAGTCATCTTCAGCTGTATTCGAGGAAGGGAGTGAAGTGCGACAACTTGGGTATGGATATTCGAGGATTCTTATTAGAGAATAATTACGTGCCCCCTCCTTTTCGTAGACCGCTCGCAAAGTAATAAAACTCCCTCTTGGAGGAGAGGCTCTCGGCACGCGAATGAAGATGACCGTGAAGAGGAGGGGAGAGGGGTGGGGCGAGGGTGAGAAGGGGAGAGAGGACGAGAGGGCCAGCGTGAGATAATGGGTGCGCGATGTCGAGTTAAGCTCAACCCAAGACTCACAAGACTCTGGTGGCTGTCGGCGCATCTTGGGCTGCGGGCTTCTAGTGCTTGGGTGCGGGAGCATCGCGGACCTTGGCGAGGTCTTGGACCTGTCAAGTTGTGCATGGTGGCGGCAGCCTATATAGTGTCCAATCATGTAAAATACTGTACAATACTGTATGCCTGATGGTAGTGATATAACCACTTAGCTGAGTCAGCGGTGAAGTTTCCCAATTGCATATCCAGTGTCAACACACCGTCCTTAGCAACGGCTGCCACTTTATCAGTGTTTCTGCTGTTATCGGGCGTTTTCACGCCGAGGCCGTCTCGGTGAGCATCCAACCATTTCTTCACCTGCATTTTCACTTTGGCGCTCCGAGAAATTTCGTCACTTCGGTCAGGTCGAATAAGGAGGGAGAAAAAGAAAATAAAAATAAAACGAACCCCCATACACACAACACATTGGCATATACCTATTGAGTAGAGAAAATATTCCCCTTCTACCTACAGGCGGGAAACGACCGAACCCCTGCCCGAACCCCGCCGACTGATTCGTCGCGGCCCGTCCTATCGTATATATTCTCTTTCTGGAAATGTAGCGATGCGCTAGCATCGACGAGACGCCAGATCCTCTCTATTTGTCACCTACGATATACCTACCTAAATTATTCACCTACGCAAGATGGCTGCGTCGGCATCGTTCCTCGAACGAGCCGTGTCCAACTCCCAGGTCCAGCTCGCCGCCACCGCCATTGCCTCCGGCGCCGTCGTCGCCGGCCTCATTCTGGGGTCCCAGCGCCTGCAGAGAGAAGAGCGCCTCCACCGACTTAAGGATTCGATACCGTCGCTGCTCGACGAGAGCGATGAAGCCTTGCGAAGGGTGGGTGACCCCGCCATAGCTAACTAGCTGATCTACATCTACACCTGTACCCGTGATGCGTAGAATGCGCCCCCCTCCTTACCCCTCTACTACTACCCCCACCACCTCTAGGTATCCGGTAGCAGCTCGCCCCTTATCTTTCCGCTGACCAGCGCAAGGTAGCTCAGCAGCTTCGACGCCAGCGCTAGCGCAGCGGCCGAGGCCGACCGGGAGGATGCGCGGAACGAGCTGCTGGCGCGGCGGGCGCGGGCCGGCGACTACGACGAGGAGCTGATCCTCGAGCAGCTCGCGCGGAACCGCGTCTTCCTCACGCCGGCGGGGCTTGACCGGCTGCGCGCCGCCTTCGTGGTCGTCGTCGGCTGCGGCGGCGTCGGCTCGCACTGCGCCGCCGCCCTCGCCCGGTCCGGCGTGTCCCGCCTCCGCCTCGTCGACTTCGACCAGGTCAGCCTGAGCTCGCTCAACCGCCACGCCGTCGCCACCCTCGCCGACGTCGGCACCCCCAAGGTCCGCTGCCTCGAGCGCCGCCTCGCCGCCGTCGCCCCCTGGGTCCGCTTCGACCTCCGCCAAGAGAAGTTCTGGGACGAGGCCGCCGGCCAGCTGCTCGCGCCCTGGGAGGGCGAGCAGCGCCCCCCCGACTTCGTCGTCGACGCCATCGACAATATCGACACCAAGGTCGCCCTGCTAAAATACTGCCACGATCACCACCTGCCCGTCATCTCGTCCATGGGCGCCGGGTGCAAGAGCGATCCGACCCGTATCATTGTCGGCGACATCGGGACGAGCACCGACGACGGCCTGTCGAGATCCACTCGGCGACGCCTGAAGCTGCTGGGCATCACTAAGGGGATCCCGACCGTGTACTCGACGGAGAAAACCGGCGAGGGCAAGGCTGAGCTGCTGCCGCTCCCGGAAGACGAGTTTCAGAAAGGTCAGGTCGGCGACCTTGGCGTCCTGCCCGACTTCCGCGTGCGCATATTGCCAGTTCTGGGCACTATGCCGGCAGTGTTCGGGTACACGGCGGCGAACCACATCATACTATCCATCACAGGTAGGCGCCCAGTTCGGCTGGGAACGCCCCGTACCCTCCCCCCTTGGGACCACATCTTTCGATGCCGTAGCTAACCCTGCTTTCTCTGTTCCCCCTTCCCTCCATCTAGGATATCCGCACGACTACGTGCCGGCCAAGGGCCGCGAGAAGATGTACGAGGGACTGCTGGCTGCGGTGCAGGGCAGCGAGGAGCGGCTGGTGCGGCATGCGACGGGCGGGGACCCGGCAGTGACGCTGGGGCTCAAGATCCCGCTCACGGCGGCGGACACGGCCTTCCTAGTGGAGGAGGTCTTCAAGGGCCGCAGCGCCGTCACGGCGCTCCCGACGCGCCTGACGCTCCTGCGGTGGCGCCGGCCGGCGAGCTCCATTCTCGTGCGCGTCGGCGAGGGCGCCCACGAGCAGAAGTCGACGAGCCTCCGCCTCGCCGACCTCGTCTGCCTGACCAAGGAGGAAGCCGTCCGCCACGACCAGGAGGTGCTGCGCGGCGACAAGACGCCCGAGGACCTGTACGACGAGGCGACGGTGAAGAAGGTTGAAGCGCTGCTGAGGGACTCGGCGAGGTACGAGAAGTATAGGTGACGATGGCGGTGGATGGGTTATCCCTGCCATCTCCGTATTTACACTTCCAGCCTAAAGCGGCTTCGGCTTTCCCATTTTCTTCCTCTGAGATACTTTCTCTTTTTCTCTTTTTCGCTCCCAGGGAGAAGCCCCGAGAGCGCAAACGCATACATACGTACCTACATACCTAGCACGCAACGGCAAACCGTAGATGAAGAATTCCGATCCGGCGTAGTCCACCTTTTCAGCTCCACTAACGCTCGCCCGTCCATCCCTCATCGCCATTGAAATGCTAAAGTAACTAGGTCGACGGGTGGCATCCGAATCTTTCTTTTCGATTTCGCCAGCCGCCAACCTTACTCCCTCACATCCTCACCTGCCTGACTAACCTGCCTGCCCACTTCCGCGACCCGCGGCCCTCACACCCTCCCCTCGCGGCGCAGCCCCTCCCACAGCGCCAGCGCGGCGAGGCACTTGGCGTCGCGGGCGCCCTCGCGCCAGAGGTCCCGCAGGGGCACGAGCCGCAGCGTGATGCGTTCGCCCTCGTCGCGGCGGCCGGTCAGGCGGCCGGCCCACTCGCGCAGCTGGGCGCGGGGGACGCGGCGCTCGTGGGCGTAGATGGCGACGTACTCGTCGCAGGCGCCGGGGGAGGGGTAGACGGCGGGGGGGAGGCGCTCGTGCTCGTGCTCGTGCTCGGGCGCGGACCCGTCGTCGTCGTCGTCGTCGTCGGCGGCGGTGGCGGCGGCGAGCGCCATGTCGGTCAGGCAGCGCAGGTCGGCGGCGGGGATGGCGAGGCCGAGCTCCTCGCGCATCTCGCGGGCGGCGGCGCCGGCGAGCTCGCCGCTGCCGCTGCCGCCGCCGTCCAGCATGCCGGCGGGCAGCTCGGCGAAGGCGAGGCAGCCGGCGGCGACGCGCGGCTGCACCGTGAGCACGGCGTAGCGCTCGTCGCCGCCGTCGTCGGGCGCCAGCACCACGAGCACCGCGACGCTCGGCCCGCGCAGCAGCACGCCGCCCGCCAGCGCCTCGCCCGCGCCGTTCGCCACGTCCGCCGCCAGCTTGACGAAGCCGAGCCGCCGCGCCCCGCCCCGCCCGCCGAACCAGTCGTAGCTCTGCACCGCGATCCCGCGCAGCGCGTACGGGTCCGCCGCGAAGGGGTGCCCGGCCGCCGCGCGCTGCCGCGACAGCGAGCGCGTCAGCGTCCGGAGCCAGTCCTAAGCCCCCGCGCGCCAGATTAGCGGGGCGCGTCGGCGGGTTGGTTGCGGGGAGCTGGGGGCGAGGAGCCCCCCCCCGTAAGGGAAAGCGGAGGGAGGGTGGGAGTAGGGGATGAGAGCTGGGAGGGGAGGGGAGGGGAGGGGATAAGGGCGGCTGCACTCACATTGAAGGGTGCGAAGGCCAGCAGCTCCGCTTCCGAGAGGCCGTCGGGCAGCGTGACGGGGACGGCTGGCGACTTGAGGGTGAAGGTGGTGATGGGCGCGGCGTGGCCACATAGACTGCCCCGGACGGACCTCGATGTGGGATAGCGACGGTGGTGTGGGGGGAGTAGGTGTTCTGCGAGGTGGAATGCGCGCCTCATTTCACCGCCTCCGATCTGATTAACATCCCTATTTGATAAGACTAGTAGCTAACGTGATCTGAGGCCATTTGCGGACGGGATCTAAGGGACTCGAGAGAGGGCACAGGTGCAGGATTGAGGATGTAGGTAGGTAGGTGCGCGGATGCGAACGAGTCGACAATCGGTGCTGAAGACAGGCCTACATGGCGAATGCACACCACTGCACAGGCCCCTAAGGGTTCTGTAAGCTAGGTACCGGACAGGTACCTATTCGTCTGTCTTAGCGAGTGGAGTGACTGCCATAAAGCCAGCGCCTTCAATGAGGCGGATCAGAAGAGAAGTCAGGTACGTGAGAAGCTGCCTATTCCTCATCCAGATGCTCCTACCTCCGCAACAAAACCCCAATATCTATACCAGTCTAGAGTATGTCCCTGGTTCTATCCTGTGTCCACAACTACATTTGCAGACCATGCCTCTGACCTCATGAGTTGATCCTGTCCGACAGGATATGAGATGATGACGTGCACACGGTCCCGCCGCAATATTGCCGGGTTTTTACCGAGATGGGCTCGCACACAGCTGCTATATACATGGATCAAAATACCTCAACTGTGCTATAATCATAACTCGCAATCCGGTATAGTGTAACGGCTAACATACCTCGTTTTCACCGAGGAGCTCGGGGTTCGATTCCCCGTACCGGAGTTGGATTCTTCTTTTGTGCTTTTGCTCTAACCACAAAACGTCGTAGCCTTTTTATTCAGGCGATTGCTGTACCTAGCTACTTATTCCACCTTGCTGCAAATTTCCCAGTCTTCCGGTTCCATCAGGTATGAGTGTTATTATTTTTATTTGAGGGCTAAAGGTATGTTCTTATACATCTTTTTTGGGGGGGTGGGGGAAGGGGGCTGTCTGTGTGTAATACGGAAAGGCAGATTGCACCTATGCCGCTACAAATCATAGCCGACTTAATAGCTGGCACCGAGACTCCATGGATCTACCTACCTAGCGCAACGTTATCATAGAATGCACCCTAGTAGACATCCATTACCGCCCTAGTAACAGACGTTCATTCTTATGCCCAGGTTGACGAGGTGACACGTTATCAGACTCAGGGTCGTTTCCGCGCTTTGTGCCTCAGCTATAAGAGGGATGGGTGATCAGATGCTGCTGTCTCGAGAAACCTGCGGGTATCTGAGGCACAGGAAAAGCGAGTCGCAAAAAGAACCAAAAAAAAAAAAACCGACGGCGGCCGCTGCAAGCGACTGTGCTCTTAGCACTCGCAATGGTAAATTCTTCCTCAATAACCGAGCTGAATCTGGGCCAGCTCGACCCTCTGCTGCTTCGTAGGCGAGATACGTTTCAGCGTATCCAGGGATGCTTGGCCGGGTTCTCGTTGAAGTACGAATTGTTCGTAGAGGCCGCCGTTAGTATTCGTACGCACTCGGAGCGCGACAACTCGGTATAGCCCGTCATACCGCAGGCCGCAGTCCGGCAGCCACGGGTTTTTCTTGGATGACTGCGGGCCGCCGGACCGCAGAACGCGCACCGGGTTTCCTGTGGCTAGCGACGCTTTCAGAGCCTTGGTTCCCGAACTGGAAGGCGCCGGCCGTGTTGGGTCTGTATTGCTGTGGCTGTTCGACCCTGAGTAGTAGAGCGTGTCGCCCCTGTCGTCGTCGAGATCGTCGTAGTTGTCGGAGACTACGATCGAATGGGCGCCCGTATTCATGCTACCCGAGATGCCGCCCATCCGCGCGCCGTGGGCGCCTCGGTGAAGCGCGACTAGCTGATTGGCAAACCAGGTGCCGGGGGCTATGCCGTTGTGGCCGAAGACCTTGGCGGGTCTCTTGGGGATTTCGGGGTTGAGCCGATACGTCTTTCTCCCGCTGGCACCTCGAACAATCATGATTCCGTTCATGATCCCTCGCCTTCCGTAGATGGGGTGGCCCTGCGGCGGCAGTTGGGCCTCCGTTATGGAGGCATCTTCAGTAGCCGCCGCGGTAGCTGAGACTGGGCTCAGAAGCTCCTGATCTTCGGCGACGACGTCTTCGTCGATAACAACAGCGTCTTCGCCCCAATTCTCGCTCTCCCACCTCTCGCGCAACGCCAGGGCGCGTTTTTTCATATCCTCGGGGTAATGAAAGGCGGGATCGTCAAGCATGTGTTTGAGCATGGTGTCCGGCTTGGTCTTGGCTTTGATCTCCGGGGTCATCTCAACCGTATCTAGCCATTGCAGGTGCAGCCTTCCTTCCTTAAGGAGAGCGGCGATATGGGGGCCATCCTCTGGTTGGGGGACCCGGCCTAGCCTCTTGCTCTTCACTCCCAGGAGGACGATATTCCTCGCCTGCGTGGTCATGTGCTGAAGCTGTTGCTGCTTACTGCCGCCGACAGCAAACACCTCGATTGTTGCCGCCATATTCGCGCGGGCGTCTTCTTACCGATGCCGGCCGGCGCTGAGTAGATTGTCTGTATTGAGGCGGGAGATAGGGACCGGACCGTGTATCTGTGCCAGGGAGGAGGGAGAAAGTCGGGTTGGAAGTTGGAAGCAAGAAAGGTAAACGGTCACAATTAGGAAAGGATGCACAACTAGGAAGGCATTGATAGATGAAATGCGGTGGGGTGTGCCTACTCCCCTTGGTTGTTTGATGGAGGTAATAAAGATAGATGTTACTGGTGGCGATTGTGAAGCAACAGCTAGTAGGTGGACCAGACACGTTACGACGCGACTCAAACGATCGCGTTTATGGGCCTGCCTAGACGCGGGGACCAGGCGGGTAGAATTTAATGGCTTATACCGTGTATGTACGTAGTAGTAGTAATCCTACCTCCATATAAGAGGAAGAAGAAGAAAAAAAAGCAAATGGGACGCGCTGGGAATGACAGAGAAGGTAGGCTTATATTTATCTTAGAAAGTTCTTGATACTGCCTCCGACATTCTTCAGGTCGAGCAAGAAGGTGTCGTGACCAAAAAGACTTTGTTCCTCGCTCAGCTCAACATGCGTCACGTTTCTGTTACCGGTCAGCCGTATTGCGCTGGCAACTTCTCGCTGCTGCCAAGCAGGAAATAATATATCGCTCGCCACACCCATCACCAGTGTTGGCGTATCTCGTAGCGGTGACAGCCCTTCGATGAGGTCCTGAGGCGGCCGGGAATCAGCCGGTGCAGAAGGGTTAGGTTTGTGCGGGTTAGCGCCGTCCGCGTCTTCCTCCGGTTGTTCAGAATACGGCAGGTCCGGCAACGTGAGGCTACAATACGGATCGCTGATGGTCGCTGACGCGGATCCGGATCGAATGACTTTCTCCCGCTCGGCTCGCCGCTGCCCGACGACCAACTGATTGGCCCGGCCCAGGTCAAATAGGTCCATCGCTTTGCTGACGTACAGGAGGCTGTTGGGGTCGTAAGTCAGACAAAACTTCTCGCCCGCATGGTCCAAGTATGTTTCGATCAGGAAGTCCGGGCATAGTGCGGGCGGTTTCGTCGGATCTGCTCGTCTGCGACCGAAGCGCTGCTCCCACTCCGGTCCGGATCGGTATGTTACAGTGGCAATCTCCCTCGCCAGTTTCATCCCAGCGTGTGGTGGGACCCGACCATAGTAGAAGCCCCGATTCCAGTTGGGGTCCATCATGAGAACTTGTCGCTGGGTATGGCGCATTGCGATGCTGTAGGGGTGACTCCGTGCGCAGCCGCTGATGGATACTATCCTGCCCGCCCTCGCAGGGAAGAGCACTCCGGCCGCTAGGGACTGCATGCCTCCCATGCTGGACCCGACACTTGCGTGCAGCGCGTCGATGCCTAGATGATCCAGGAGCCGGAACTGGGCCCTTACCATGTCCTCCATCGTAAGAATCGGGAAGCGCGTGGCATACCTTTGGCCGTCGGCCGGGTCAATGCTGCTTGGCCCGGTCGACCCAAAGCAGCCCCCGATGACATTCGTGCAGATTATGAAGTATTTATCGGTGTCTAGACAACCCCCCGGGCCAATAAACTTCTCCCACCACCCGGGTTGTGGGTTGCTCTCGGTCGAGTGGGCATGCGAGGAGGCAGAGAGGCCGGTATATAGCAGAATCGCGTTGGACTTGTCGGGGTTGATCTCACCCCACGTTTCGTATGCGACATGGAATTCGGGTAGTACGCCGCCCCAATCGAGCAGCAGAGGGTCGCGGCAGTGGAAGACTTGGGTGGCGCCGGTGGTATATGTCGGTTCAGGGCCGGTCGATAGCGACTTGGCCTTCAGACTTGCCGAACGGGTTTCTATCGCATCGAGGCAAGGGAATGCCATGGCAGGGTTGGAGGCTTCGCCCTGGCCGATACTGGCGGGGCGGGAAGGTTGCGAATGTAGGAGCCGTGCGCCATGTTGCGACAGGGCGATAGCTTCACGAGCTGGTAATGGTATTGGAGGGCGAGTTCGGGGTGAAGGAGCCTGAAACGCGATACTGCAGGCGGTACGAGGGGGTACAGAGAGGCGTCGGAAGGCCGTAGTGTCGCGAATCAGGGTCTTCATAATGAGTGAATATTTGGTCGGTTGAAAAGCCTGAATTCACGATGGACAACCAGGGCGATTTCAATGCTCCGTAATTGCCTTATTTCACCACAGTGGGCATATTTACTTCAGGGTAGGTACTGTCTCCACTATAACCACAGCGGCTGAGCAGAGTAACTACCTGATTACCTAAGGTAATCTATCTGCAGATTTAGACTCTTGGTCTGGTCAGGTACGTCTGCATCGAGCAGAAACGCACATATACGATATATCATACGTACATAGAAGCGTTTTAGTATTGATGGTTGCCACCGCTATGCACTTAATGATATTATAGGCTTGTGGATCGTTTTGGCACCTAGGGCATGGCATAGGTATGCAGACTGACATCTTGAATACCTGAGGATGCCGTTTGAGTGTTTTGTAGGTGGAAAAAGAACCGCTTTCTGCGCTTTGCTTACCTACGTAGGTACCTACCTACATTGGTAGGACATGCCAGGTGACTGGGCCCGAATTCGTTAGCTAAGGTCGTCGTCATCCAGCTTGCGTATTAGTCAGGTACCTAAGGTAGTATGCGTCATTGGGAATGAGACGATGACGTATAGAGGTACTTCAGTACCTTCAGTACCACCTCTCTCTACCTTGGCAACAGTACCTGTACGTTCCACTATAGAGGTACGTCTATAGAGACCTCCTAATGCACTGTACGTACCTGTGACCCCGCCACTCCTCCTATATTTAAGCCTGATATCCTGATAGTGGAAGCTGGTACTTGTCGTCAATTGACTACCGGCCACCTTCAACAACGACTCCTACCCAACTATCTCAGTCCTCGCTCATCATCAACAACCGCCCACGTCTAGAAATTGCAAAGTCCACCCCCTTCCGCCCCCCCGCCATGATCAACCCCAACAGATTGAGGAACCCTTTTCGAGGGATTCCCCCCGTTCCACCCGCCGATTCTCCCGCCGAACCAGACTCGCCGCCAATCCCCAACGGCTACGATGCCACCCCAAGAGACGTCCTTGAGGTGAAGAAGATTATGTGCCAGGAGAAACACTTGCCGCCCGAGATCGTAGACATCATTCTCGACCACGCCGAGTATTGGGCCAGTTCAGTCAACGTCGTTGATTACACCGACAACTTGAGAGTGGTCCGTGGTGGGAGACCTGAGTCTGAGAATCAATTATTGGTTCGTCTCGGCTATTCGTATCCTCTAGGTGTTTCTCTTCTTGCTGTTTCTCGTCCGCTGACCACCACCCTCTAGCTTCGCACTGCACCACTGGGGCTCAACAAGTGGCCGCCCCCTACCCAGGAACTACGGGCGGGAGCTGCTCTTAATCAACCGGAGGATGAGTTATCGCAATCTCGGCTCCTAGAATTTGTAGACGGTCCCGTGTCTACGCTAGAGCATCCGTTCCGAAAAGTCGTTTTTCGTATCATCAGCCATGACCAAGGTTTCGGTGGCGATCAATCGTGTCATGGCACCTATCGGCAGTCTTACACCTGGTTTGACGCTGGGTTGGAGCGCCTTGGTGAGTACCGCGACCTTTGTCAGTGTCGAGGCGGCGTGATAGTTACGTACTGACAGCTTGGCAGTCCCATCGAGTCCCGAGACTGAAGGTCGGAATGACGCCAACTCCACGTCGGAATGGGCTATACGTTCTGCCTGGCCTCCTGTAGTTCAGGGTGGAGGGCCGGAATCCGAGGCGCGGTACGAGCATGAGCTTCTTCCTACCCCAGACCATCTGATTCAACGAAATTTGCTAGCCGAGTCTCGCTGGCAACATCACGACGTCGAGTGGTCTTGGAGGGACCAGATTAACCCGGATTCATCGGAAGCAGCGGACGTATTGGAAGGCAACGGACGAGGAACAGCCACAGGCAATGGCGAGTTCGTTAGGAACTTGAGATACGGAGACATGATCACGATATGGGCGCGGGCGAGGTTCCTAGCTTGGGCAAATAGCGTTAAACGGATCGAGGTTCGGGTCTACTGGGCCTTTTGAACTCGGCGGGCATTGAAAGCCGCCAAGTCGCCAGCGCATAGGGAATCCGAGTGTCGATATGAGCCTAAGACGTAGAGAGGGTATCTCCGAGTGCTTTGGCGCTGACACACAAATGGGATGGCGGGGTCAAAGAGTAAGGAAGGCAGGTCGGAAAAGGTGCCGCCGCGAGAGATTTAACTAGCTCCAGAATAATTACGCATCATCATGAACATACCAGGATGCCTAGCGTGCGATGTGTGACTTGTTGTTTTCTTTTCTTCTCGTCTGCAGTTCTGTTTGGTCGCATTGCAAGCGTGGCTCGCCCCTTAGTGATTTGCTGTGTTCAAGGGCGTGCGTCTCCGCGGATTCCGCTGCTATCTACCTGAAATTAATATCGGCATCCAGAGAATCTACAATGCTGGTTTCATCTTCACACTCGCCCACCTACTCGGAAGCGAGTTCTACGAGCGCTGGTCAACGAGCGATAGGGAGAGGCCGGATGTGTGTAGATAGCCCTGCACGAAAGGGCTGGTCATAAGTTAGGTGTCTATTGTATTCAAGACTGAATAGCTTTGAGATGTATGTATAAAATGGACCTCTATTAACTATGGCCCTCTTTACCATGACCTATCCCATTAACCTCCCCGACGCGCAACACCGCGGTGTCAGAAATCAATATTCGGGCTAATCACCCCATTCGAACAAACTAAGCGAGCGGCAGCAGAGTAGGCAAGGCATCCGGCGAATAGCTCTGGAAGCAGGGAGGTGTGCATCGTGATACCGCCCAATGCTCAATGACAGCAGGGCACGGACGGACGGGCTAAACGGGTTAGCGAAAGAGGCCTCCTTCTTGGCCGTACGTGATATCAAAACCTGACGGGAACTATGCAGTCGTGGAACATTCCCCCTTCGCTTGGGGCTAAATGTTTTTTCCCCTCAGAAATAAGAGGCTAACATCTTCCCCGTAACAAGCGAGATCTCGACATTTCCCTTTTTGGCCCAAAGCGGGAGAGTCACCCCTCCGTGTGAGGGCCGACGCTGCCCCGGGCCAACGATCGTTCAGTTCAGGATGCCCGCGGCGCTTGGCGACGGATCCGATATGGATTTTACATGCAGCACTATGTCGCGTATCCGCGTCTGCGCGTGGTGCTGGAAGGCAGGGTGCGTCGCGAGGGCGAGGGCGAGCAAGAGCGAGAGGACGACGATGACGAGGTGCTCGGGCAGCAGGCCGGCGCGGGCGACGCCCCAGCCGGCGGCGGTAGTGGCGTTCTTAGGGGCGAGCGGGCCGACCATCTTCTTCATAGGCTCGATAGCGAAGGTGCGGGCGGCGGCGAGGCCGCGGGGGACGCCGGGCAGGCCGTCCATGCTGTAGGCGTTCTTGTGGGCCCAGTAGCGGTCCATGCTCTCCTTCTCGTTGCCGGCGCGGAACTTCTCGTCCTTGCGGCGGAAGAAGTCGTCGAGCGTCGTCCGCAGCGCGCGGAAGTCGTACAGCGGCACCGAGTACCCGCACGACGTGCCGACCTGGTGGATGTCGACGACGATGACGGACCGCGTCCCCGGCGGCGGCGTGATCGCCTCCCGCGCCACGATAGCGTCGAACTCGGCCGACCCGGCTTCGAGCACGCGCCCGTGGCCCCAGAGCCGCAGTATGCGCGGCGGCCCCTCGAACGCGTTGAACAGGACCGTGATGCGGCCGTTTTCCGGCTCGAGGAGGTGCGAGATAGTCTCGTTGCCTGAGCCCGTCATGTCGAGGTACCAGAACGTCTTCCGGTCGGGGATGCCGAATGGATGGCCCCCCTTCGGCGACACATTGACGTGGCCCTTGGCGGAGAGCGGCGCGGTCGACACCCAGAACACCTTCTGGGCCAGCACCCACTGGATAAGGGATTCGGGGATCGTCTCGAAATATGCACCCATGGCGAAGTGGTCTTGGCTTCGTGATGACTGTATGTATAGTTGAAGTCCTCGTGGGGAGATTCCGTGGTAAGAAGGGGATTTCGAGCACGTTCTTTCTTATCGATGGTGCCCGTTAATACTATCGAGGCCCGTTCCGCCTGGGAAAGTCGAAACCGGAGACTCGCGTGATAAACTAAGGGATGGTCAATCAAGCTATCTGCTCGACTTGACTCGATACAGATAGCAGACGGAGCCCTGTCGTCTCCAAATGCCCATAACAGGAAAGACTAAGCCGGCGGGTGCGGGCACGGAGGTGATTTGATTCCTCCATTACCCTCCCTTGGCGGCACACATCGCTCACTGGGCTTCCCCCTCCTGGTCCCAATCGCCTTTGGCCGATAGATCCTTTCACTTCTCCCATACCGATATCGGAATAACTCGCCTCGTCCCGTGGTGATTCGCCACTCTGCATTGCATGCCTTGTGCCTCCGATGCCCAAGAACAGAAAGGCCGGGTGGTTTTCTTCAAGATAGGTAGGTACAACATCTCTGGTGTTGCTGCAGTTAGGCCTCAATCAAGACTGGGTTGAAGACGCGTGAGCTTCATAACCTGCAAGGTTGCCTCTCCATTTTTAATCACCCTGTAACCCAAGCCCACAGCTGGCTACTGCTGTGCTTTAACTCATACCAGCTCGAAATCCTCGAATGCACTTAGAAACTCGTCGTCCTGCAGTGCGCGCTTCCAGATAGAAGCCATCTTCTCGGGACGCAGCAGTCGGCTTTCCAAAATGTCGGATGTATCCGCATCGAGGGCGCTGCCACTAGACCAGGCCATTTCGCTTCTCCTGAAAGGATCGAAGTGCATCGACGTGTGCTCAAATAAGAGGGGGAATATCCCCCTCCCTATCAATACATGTTGTTCCTGCCCGAGGCGCCTCAGAACGAATGGGCAGGGTGATCCCCGGAATAGGACGATAATGTCATCGTCCACGAACCCTCGAGGTGCTAGGGAGATACCTCGCGGGGCCAGGCCCAGAGTGAGGTTGCCCCGAACAGGTTCCGGGGACTCGATCACCCGGCCTCGGACGGCGAACTTCATCATTTCGAGCATCGCACTCTGAAGAAGGGTCATGAGCCTCTCGCCGGCATTCGTCACGTTCACTCGTGCAACTTTTCCGTCGTGAAGAGGCAAATTGCCGTGCTTGAACTCCTCGTCAAACGTCTCCATGTAATTTCCCCTGACACCTGGGAAGAGGTCGGGGCAATCGAAGTCTCGGCCCCCGAATCTCTCATTAAAGCCCGTTTTGAAACTGTCAGATATCCACGGCATCCAAGCCGTGTCCTCATCCACGCGGGTTTTCAGGATACCGAGAACCACTCCCCGGGCAAACAGGACTCCGCATGCATCTGGAGGCGGAGGAAGCGGTTTCCACTCTATGCCAATCCTCTTCACGTCGACGAAGCCATACCTCCACGAGTTCGTCCTGTTTAAGACGCGATGTTGCGAAATCGCAGGGTCATAGGCCCTCCAATCCGGCACCCATGAGGGGAGATCGGACGAAGGTCGAGACTGGCTTGCAAAGTCGAGTATGCCTAACGATCCCGTGCGGTTAATCTCGTATATGACGACGTCCTGGAATACTTCGGAGACAGAGCGGCCATAGTCGACTGTGAGCGCCGGGCGGTGGATATCCGTGACTCCCTGGGACGTGGGAACTGTCGTAAACCCCAGAATCCCGTAGACGAGATCCCGAGGGTCAGTTACGCCAAAGGAGGATGAAAATACGAGGGCATCTAAAAGCGAGACGGGAGCATTTATCGCACCTTGATTCCGGCTACTGTGAGTGTTGGCATCATATTTGTAATCTGGTTGCACCAACGTCTTGATCGCGTTAGAAGGGGACTTTAGGTAGAGAGCATCTGTGAAGTCAGGAGACGCAGATTCGCTGCGAACCCTAGTAAGGTCCCCGATCCGGGCGACGAAGCTCTTAAGGCGCTCATAATCGACCCAGGATAGTCGTAGGTCACCGAGCTGCATTACCAAATTTCTAGCGGCGAAGACTTCTTGCCTGACCCAGGTCCGCTTGAACAACGGGGGCTCACAGGCGTTAACGAGCAGCTGGGAAAGGGTCCCAAGGCGCTGTATACAGACCTCGCTGTGCTTTTTAATATCATCTGAAGCATTCGCAAGGACTGTAGAGAGAACGGCACTTTTCTGCTGGTTCCAACCAGAATTCCAAGCTATAACGCTCTGGGCCTTTTTGTAGATCGAGAACATCCGAGACACCTGCACAGACTTTTCTCTCACGTCGAACTGATTGATGCAGAGTGCGTCGACCCACAGGTATCGCTCCGTGTTAGTCAGGCGCAGGTGTCGTAGGGCGCAGCCGAGGTTCTCGGTAACGAAGAATTGGATGCCGTTTATTTGAACCGGGTGCGAGAATACCGGGGCGCCCCATATGTACGATAACGCGTCATAGGGAGCTTCTCTAGCAGTGTCCTCTTCGACGATCCCTAGGCCCTCGTGGACGATGACATCGGCTATCAGGAGGGCGCATAAGACCGGGCTATCCAGTCGAAGCGCTGGGTCGATACGAAGAATGCGTGTCTGCCAGGGCTTGATGGTCTGGTACAGCTTCGCGGCGGCTGCCCTTTGGACCTTGTCGTCGACAGACGGTATACTGTCCTGGCGGCTCGAGAAAGCAGTGGTATCGGCCACATCTGGCAGCAGGAGGTTTCTCACCCAACAAGACTCGGAGCATCCTTTCGCTTTCCACGCTTGTTCCCGAGCCATCGAATCACTTGCCTACTTTGCTCATTGAAGATTAGTTAGCTTCAGAGCCCCGGGCACGAGCTCGCCCTGCAGTGAGTGAAGCCTGGGGAGCTACGGGCGCATTACCCCGCTGCTTAACACGTGCCTTTCAGAGGATGGGCTCTAACTAGCCTGCCCAAACTACCTAGGTATATATCAGCACCGCCTTAGCTCCACGCGTTCAGCCTTCAGCACCTTTTCATCTTGCATATAACACTGTTACCGATTATTCTAGCGTGTCGCAATCAACCGAGCCGACCGCAATTGTCACTTGATATTTCATTTTCTTTTTTATTCTTTTTACTCTATGGAAAGACGATAAACAATTAAGGCACATTTACCATCATGCCAACATTACTAGACTTGGGAATCCTGGTGGAGGCCGAGGCATTCGATGACTTCGGCGGCTGGGTTCTCGACTCGCAATTTGAGCTACAGATGGGATCCCCTTACCTCCTAGCCCACGGGAATGGGCGGCCGGTCGCAGACGCCACAACCACCATCTCCATTCCGGACGGGGGCGAGTATAATGTCTGGGTTCGCACCAAGGACTGGGTCCCCTCGTACCATCCGGGGAGGTTTAACCTCTTGGTGAACGGAATTGCTCTTGACACAGAGTTCGGAGCCAACGACCGAGACTGGAACTGGCAGCCTGGAGGCAGCGTAACCCTAGCCACAGGCGCGACGAAGCTAGCGCTGCACGATCTTACTGGGTTCTGTGGACGCTGTGATGCCATCTTCTTGAGCCGTGACGACAAAGCGCCCCCCGAGAAAGTGGACTCGGTAGAACGCGCATGGCGGCGGCGCCTTCGTGGAATACCGAGCGAACCGGAAAACGCAGGCATATTCGATGTCGTCGTAGTAGGCGGCGGCGTGCCTGGGATCGCTGCTGCCCTGACCGCAGCGAGACTTGGGGACCGCGTGGCTCTTGTCCAGGACCGCCCTTATCTAGGCGGCAACGCCAGTGTAGAGATCGGATTGAGACCCCGCGGTGTGACCGGTCCGTTGGTTGATGAGATTTCAAAGCGTACCACCGACGGCGACCTCTACGCGAAGCAGCTGCTAGACCGGGAACCAAATGCGACAGTCTTTCTGGAGCATACCGTCTATAGTACAGTCACCGCCGGTTCTTCCATTGTGTCGGTAAATGCCCGCCATGCCCGCAGTGGACGAGAGATCTCTCTCTCGGCACCAATATTCATCGACTGCTCGGGCAAGGCCATCCTTGGGCTCTACTCCGGCGCCGAGACGCTTTTCGGCCAGGAGTCGAAGGCCGAGTACAGAGAAAGCCTCGCCCCTGCGCAAGGGGATAATTCACATCACGGAAACACGGTCTTTTTCCGCACTCGCATGGCGGACTCGCCTGTTGCCTTCCCGTCCGTTCCATGGGCTACCAAGGTAGCAAAGGATTTCTCCAATCTAGGGGGTCAACTGGAGAAGCCCGGCGTGGAAAACGCACCTGGCCCTCTCGTCGTCTCTCCCAGGCAGACCCCCGATTCGGCAGTCCAGCCGCGAATGAAAATGCCACTCACTCACTTTTGGGAGTATGGCCAGTCGCTTGATCCCTATACCCAGGCCGAGCAGATTCGCGATTACCTACTCCGTGCCATTTACGGTACATTCTCCAATGTTAAGACAATGGAACCGCAGACCTATGCAAATCTCGAGTTCGACTGGGTAGCATATGTCGCGGCACAGGGCGAGTTCCGTCGATATAAGGGCGACTATATTCTCACTGAAACGGATATTCGCGACCACAAAGCATTTCCTGATGCCGTGGTACAGAATGGAGGAGCATTCTGCCTACACTATCCAGGCAATGAAACTTATGATTTTCGACTCAAGTACTGGGAGTGGGACGAACGGGACGGGAAACCTTATGACATCCCGTTCCGCTGTCTCTATTCTACCAACATCTCGAATCTGATGATGGCGGGGAAACATATAAGCGTCACACACATCGCAGGCTCCAATACCAAGTTTATGGGCAACGGAGCACAGCACGCAATTGCCACTGCCGCAGCGGCTCACCTGTGTAAAAAGTACAAGACGACACCCCAGGACGTCTGTGCGAAGCACATGGCAGAGCTTCGGACCATCTCGACAGCTGTATCTGAGGCGAAGATTGGTCGTTCACATCTCAAGGCAAACTTGTAATAACTAGAGCTACGGAATTTCCTCTCGTCGCATGGGTCCCGGGATAGGGCAGTCTGGCTGGTGCATATTAACTTCTAATCCACCGGAATGAAATCCACCCTCTTTCAAATTGTTATTTTCTTGTTCACGACCTTGGTCGATCGAAGCTGAAATATACTCTATACTGAGTCTAAACTGATGCGTGAACCTGCGAATCCTGGATATAGTCCTGGCTGTTCACTTTCTCGATTTCCGCCCCTTCTCTGTTAACACCCTAGGGACCGGCAAGAATGCTCCTCCGTAGACAAGATGCACTAAAGCCCTGCGCAGCCCTCCCATTGCTCAGCGCTGAGCTGCTACGTAGACTTGTATCATAGCACCAAGTATGAAATGAGCCGTTCAATTGCCACTTTCACAATTCGCTGCATTTCAACATTCGAGCTACAGAGGCTATATTGATCTGACTATGGAACCAACACTCAGCCAGCTGGGGTCGCCTCCATACCGACGAAGAGCAATCCCGGCTTGAAAATGTGTAGGGGAAGGGTCATGTTGGGGTCTCTCCGGATCGATATTAGCATCCAAATGCTAGACTGGTCGTCGCAGACTAGGATCGAAGTCGGAAGAGAGAAGTTACAGCTCCGTTATATAATCCACAACCCACAACTGCCATGACTGCAAGAAGAGACCAAACTAAACTAGATGTTGAAAGAGTGGATTCCTCAACAACTCGACCGATGTCCAGCCTGCCTTTGGGTAGGATCTGTCGCCGATCGGGACTGGAGAGAATATAATCGTCCCAGTTAACGACTGATGTCAGCTTCTGATACTCCACGACAGTCCCGTACCAATTCGTGGTAATGACACCCTCGGCATTCTTGTACCAACTGTTGCACTTGGGGTCCGCGAAGGTCGTCTTCGAAAGATTTTCCTGGACCTTAGCGTTGTACAATGCTAGACTTTGCGGACTCGGCTGTATTGCTAAGCGAGCACCTTTCGCCCATGCCAACAGGACAGGGCGGATTAGTGTGCTGATGTATCGCGACTGTGCTTCAATCATGAGGATGATGGAGCTGTGGCTCAAGTTCGTGTTAGGCCCGTAAAGCATGGCAAAGTTGGGTAAGGTCTCGACGGCTATTCCTAGATATGCCCGAGCGGCGCCCTGTTTATCCCAGAGCTCGTCCACGGCCTGCCCATCTGCGCCATAGATTTTCATCGGGAACATGAACTGGGTAGTTCGGAAGCCGGTGGCAAGTACCACCAAGTCGAACTCGTATTCGCTTTCCGTAGTCTTGATGCCCTTGGCAGTGAAAGTCTCAATCGGGGCCGTCTCAAGCGCGACATGAGGTTTATTCAATGCGACATAGTAATCATCGGAGAGTAGGACTCTTTTGCAACCCGGTGTATAGTCTGGAGTCAGAGCGTCTCTCAGTTTTTGGTTGTTTGGGATCTGCCGTTCCATCATCTCTAGACACAGCTGTCGAGCCTCGGTGTTGAAAGCGGAGTCTGCAATGGCAATGCCGTGAAACGTCTCCCTAAAATCCATAAGCATCTTGCGATATTGTTTTCGAACCAGTGGAACATAGCGGTATATGTTCTGCATCGTGGTACTGATAGATTTGTCCTGGCGTGGGATGATCCAATTCGGCGTGCGTTGGAAAACAACGACTGATGCGGCGGTTTTGGCAACTTCGGGAACGACTTGTACGGCCGAAGCGCCGTTCCCAATGACTGCGATTCGTTTGCCGCTGAGATCGTAGCTGGAATCCCATCGGGCCGTATGCATCATCTTGCCTTCAAAAGACTTCATACCCTCTATGTCGGGGTACAGCGGGTAGTTGAGCTGGCCGACCCCCGAGATCAAGAAGTCCGACGAGACGGTGTAGGATTGAGTATATTCCGCATCTTTCCCGCCGAGAACTTGCACTTTTGTGGTCCACTTATAGGCTTGATTATCCCATCGGGCTTCTTCTACCAGACTGTTGAAGCGGATATGACGGAATAAGCTCCATTTCTCTGCAACCCCAACCAAGTAGGCGTGTATTTCCTTATGCTCGGGATACATTGTGCTCCAATTCGGGTTGGGCTCGAAGGAGTATGAGTACAAGTGGCTCCAGACTGTAGCAAGGGGAAACGGTTAGTTCACCATGTTGATCCAAGTATGAAGACTAACACATCGAAAGGCGGGGGGGTTCAAAAGGTTTTTGTGTATTCATTCACTGATAAAATATACGTGAAACTCGCTCGGCGGAGAACTCACCGTCACAGCAACACCCAGGATACTGGTTATCACCCCAAGTCCCGCCAACCCGAGAGCCCTTCTCGAGAATAATAAAGTTGCGGCTGCGGTTTCGTCGGATCATATCGATGGCAATACACATCCCTATAAGACAGCGCATGTTAAGCAAAGAAATCCCGCAGGGGTGGAAAGCAATTAATTACCTGATATGCCAGCACCGATAATCACAACTGCAGCTTCATTCGCCTTCGGATTTGTGTCCATCTTGTCGACAGAATTATCGGTCGCAGGATACGTTCTGTTTACTTCCGGTGTTTCGGTTTTGAGGAATCGAAGAAGGATTGCAGACAGGAATACCAGCCAGAGAGCAGCGAGAGGTGTGACGACTGTAAACAAAATCAACGTTGGTCACCTGACAGCGAAGGAAATCTAGGGCGAACTCTTCGCAGCATAATTATATATTTGGGGACTCCATCGGTAATTCCCACTAGGCGCCCGGAAAATCCAAAGCCTTGTAGCATCGCGACTCACGCTACATCCGAGCTGGCGGAAACAACACTCGACGACAAAGGGGTGATAGGGGGGGGGGGGGGGGGGGCGTCGAGGGCTTGCAACTAAGGGTGGCGAACTTGTGCCTGTCGCATTGCCAGAGTTGGAGAGTGTGCGACTCGCACATTCGCACTAGCGTGCACCAACTACCGCGCTGCCAACTATGTTCCCCAGCCTCGCTAGCCTCGATTCTGGCTAGGGGCCTTGGCTGAGCGGGATACTGTAGAGGGTCCGGATCGCGGAGTACGGAGGAGGAGCACGGCCGGGGTGATATTCTCAGGCAGAGAGCTACATAAGTGAACGTTGAACACGCCTCAAGAATTTTGGAGAGCCGCCCACTAGTTGATACAGGTACCCCAGACAAGAATGGAAACTCTCGCCCCAACTCCAACTCTTCTCCCTCCACCGCCCAGCGGACAGCAGTTCACCACAGAGCAATGGACAACACTACTCTCCATCGTGGATACGGTCATCCCATCCATTCGGCGGGTCTCTTCGACAATGCCGAGGGACGGCCAGTCTCAGTATTCGACCTCGGAAGCCGGATTGACCGCTGTGGAGAACCATGTGCTGCAGAGAGTGACCCTAACTTCTGCAGGTTCTGGGCTACGGGCGTAGAAATAGAAGATATACTAGCAAATTGCACCCACCCGGGTCTGCACCAATTCCGGGACGGCACCGAAAGGGTGCGGGATTCTCTCTCAACACAGGTGAAATGGACTATAATATTAGGACCTCATGTAGGTACATGCCTAAATCATGTACTTACAGAGCTCTTGGCTATCATTTCAAAATCGCATTCGAAGCATAATCAGATGGTTACTTCTCACCAACCTCCAGTACAAGGGCGGGGAAGCCTCCTCCTGACCGGCTCCATCACTCCCTTCCACCTGGAGCTACCCCGGAGGTCATCGAAACCGATGTCCTTATCATTGGAAGTGGGTGTGGGGCCGCTGTTTGTGCTAAAAACCTCGCCGAGTCGGGACGATTAACTGGAGTGTGAGCCTCTAGACCTAGGACTACGTGAGAAATAGGGACCCGCGATTACTCGGCTGCCCGACGCCGCAAAAGCCGGTGCAACCTTCATGGAAGGCCTGCGGGCCGAGAGGGGTTCGTTCGACAATACCTAGGGCCGGAGGAAGGCAATCGACGCCAAGGGCATACGGACCAGCAACACGCGGGGCAGGTCGGCCGGGGTGGCCCGGGGGGTTGTCATACATGCGCGAAAGGACATCCTATCCTGCGGGTCGCTTATCCAACAGCTACATCTCCCTCACGTGGAATCGAGACTTGGGGCAAGTGTACGAAGACTTTCGTGAGACAGGCATATCCCCTGGGTTAAGTGTTGCGCAAATGGAGAAGGCGTGCCAGCAGCAGGTTATAAAGTATTGGCGATGATATCGCATAAGACTGATGATAATGAGGAGGCGAGGAGTGGGCTAATGGCGCATGGCAATTGGTGAACATATATATACATACACATCTAAAAAAGGCATGAGCTTTCATAAGATGAGGTATCAAAAGAAGTCAGTCCACAACAGACTTGCCCCGGAATCTCCTGGGGCACCATCGTGCCAATATCAAAGTCTGGAACATGATCACCAAAGCCAACGGCTCCAGCGCCTTCACTACACTCCACCTCTCGAAATGACCTTTGCATTGCACAAGGCCTTACACTAAATTCTGAGCAATGTGGCTCAGCAACCTTAATATCGTCGCCAAATTCCGGAAACGAGAGAAAGAATTGCCTCTCCATTTGCCATGTAGTAAGCTCCAGAAGCTGCTTTTCGAACAGAGCCGAGAAATAGAAGCGGCCTGTAGAAAAGTCTAGAGCGTAAATATCCTCGAAAGGGTAGGGCCAGAGGAAACGAAAGTTTCTTGAGAAGCACTCCCAGAAATCATTCGTGAGCTGGTTTGCTTTCGAGAGGACGAGCCGCTCGCGCATGCCAGGCCTGTATAGTCAGGGATATCAGTCACTCCGACAAAGATTGAGGAAGCGGGTGTCTGAGGTTAAGGACCGAGCTGATCACCGGGAAGCGCTTCCGAGGGACGTACCAGACGAAAAAGTCTATGATTCCATCATGAGCGAACATCGTTTGCGTTGGCCTGCCGTAATCTGATAAGCAACCACTACATCGATGCGGCCCGCAATCAAGGAGTTTGCATACCTGGGCCTGTACCAAGGGGGAAGTTGGTCCAGTCTTCTGCGGCACACCTTGAACTTGAGAGAGAGTCAACAATAATTTCCAAAGGGTTTGCAGCGGGCAGGAAAATGCGCACAAGGAGCATGTGATGAATCATACGTAGCATGACCAACCGAGTTACTTGACTAGACCTCTGGAAAATTAGCCTGTCACTGAGGCGCAAGATTTTCCAAAGCGGACAGAGCTTGCCACGAGATTCCGCAGCATCCCACCCTTCAGTGACTGCACATATCAAAACGTCTTGATTCAACCGATCATCAGTGCATACTGCCGCTTTGTGGAATTGTTGCACGTGTTCTAACGTCCGGGCGGTGGACCGCAGCGCGCTTGTAGTGAAAAGGGCTCGAATGATATCCGATCCCAGGGCAGGACCTCTTGAAAGTACAAGGTTGGAAGCTTGAGCAACGGTGCCTAAGTTAACACCAGGGAGATCTGGTGGATGGCTCGGATGCATCGTCAACTCGTCTTGAGGGTCATGGTGACCGTTCTGGGTGGGGATACGGTATTCGCTACCCCATTTCATCGCCAGTTGAGACGTATTCGTGGAATCCTCGGGTAGTGAAAGAAATCCCCATCCAGCCGCATCCTCATCTAGCCGACGTTTGGGATCGCGGTTAAATGAGCGCGGAGCCGCAGTGTCTACACTCATTGTACCCATGTCAGAATCAACCGCTGACAGAGAACCTAAATAGGAGAAAAAAGTCAGGGGGGGATCAGACCGTTTCCCTGAACTTGGGCATCATTAGTAATTTGATTCTGCGTCCCGTTTGGAATCTCATCCCGATTGTTGGGCGAATCTTTTGGCTCTCGGCGGCCATCTGGTTCAGCTGCGAGGACGCGTTGAAGCTTAGTCTCCAGTTCGGCGATGCGGGCCAGCGTCGACTGCCTGCACCGCCGACTTCTGATCCTATCGACCTCCCGTTTCCTCGCACGCTGCGACTCGGTGAGACCGCGTCCGGACGACCATCTCGGACCAGCCGGGTCGCCCCGGCCTCCCTTCGGCTGGTTCTTTTGTGCGGATAAGCCCATCAGATATGGTCGGAAGACCGATTCACTCTCATCAGAGCAAGAGAAGTTGCGTTCAGCGGCACAGAAGGCGGAATGGGATGCGATGTGTGGACTAATCGATGGGAGGGCCGTTGCGGATGAGTGGAACAAGAGCAGAGTGTGGGGGAAATGCGGGGGAGGGGGGCTAACTCCGATAGAGCGTTAGTCCCTCTTAGGGTGCGTTAGCAGGAAAGTTGGCTGCAAATGAAAAATGGCGGCGGGGCCGAGAGTAGTAGTAGTACATATAGTATTGATTGACGCCCGTGGGGACCGCCAATGACTACCTATCCCGGACCTCCCATGGAGACCGCTAACGGCTATCCCGGACCTCCCGTGGAGTACTAGGGGCGTGCTAAGCTGGGATTTTTAAGGCATTCAGCTCCCTATTTAGGATCCAGCTTATCGTCGCTATCAACGTCTCATATTATCCCGCCCAAAACGACTCACGACCGATGAATACTTGGAAGCGCCGCGAATGCAGAGGGTATGGTATGCTTAATAATTAGGTATTTAAAGTGATCCCCGGAAGCTTGCAAATCTACCCACAGGCCGCACGCTACCAGCGGCTTTGGAAATGCAACCTGTAATAATACCTACCTCTTGCACAGATACTCGACGCCAAAACTCATGAGCATGAAACATTTGCCACACTAAAGTCTCGACTCTTGTGGCCTTCCAGAAGGCGAGGCTGTTTATACCGCAACCGCGATACCGTAGATCCATCCTCCGGCCGCCCACGCCATTTACCCCAGCCTTGGTATGGCCGGTACATGGAAAAGTCTAGCCTCGAGGTGCTTCCTCCGGGAGCTACGCATCAACAACAGCGATGGTGGCGTGCCCTATGGAGGACATAGATACTCGGGTACATTGAAATATCCATGCATATATAATATATATTTATATATATATTTATATATATATTGACCGCCCGTATCACAGTGCCCATAACATGCCAGTCGAAGGAAGTAGCAGGAGAGAAACCGGAGACAAGGATTGCTCCGCACTTCCAAGAGTGTGCGAGTCGCACACATCCCTGATCTCAACGCTACGATGTTATTATTACAAATTATTCGGGGTATTTACTCATATGAATGCGATATGCTTGTTTCGGTCCCTCTCACCCGCCCCCTCGGAAAAATCCCGTTTCCCCGAGGAGAGCCTGTTGACCTCGACCCTCCCCCCTCCTCCCCCCCCCTTTTTTAATAGAATGGTTCAGCTGCCCAGGTAGCTAGGCCTATCAAGGGGCCCCCCCCACATAACTAGGCCTTACACTATATGCACTCGTCTGACAATTTCTGCAGGGAGCGGCACAGTAGAGGGGAAAACACCACGATTTGCTCAGACAACGCCCTTTCAGTGGATTTCGCTCGTAATTGACTATGCCTTGTGGCCGTGCTGGATATAAAGGCTACGTTGGGTGGTATTTAGTGCTGCAACACATCTAAATCGTGACAGGCACTACAGCTGGGATTGCAAAGTAATCAGTGCCGCATTTGCCATTGCAACTGTCCTCAAGCGCTGTAATCTGATGCAAGGGCTAGTGTCAAAAGTTGTTGCGATTCGCAACTTGGGCAATATTGATTACCTATCTTTTAGCTCTTTGTCGCAAGCATCTATATTGTGAAACTTGTCACAGGAAAAATGCAGACGAGAATAAGAATCGTTGTAAACACGTGATTATTTACACGGCAGAGCAGGGGGGGGAAGTAACAGTTGCGATTACTCGAGGCATCTTTTCTTATCTTCACACTCTTCTAGCTATCCAATTCCCCATGCGTTTCGCTTGCTCCCCAGAAACCCCAAGCCCAAACTGAAGATCCAGACTTGGCATGTCATGAGCCTCTCCCTCTGTGATTAAAACGGTCACTCTCTCCGGGCCCAGCGCCGAGTCCATTTTCTGGGATAGCTGCACAATGCTGTCCAACAGTACCTCATCCTCTCCACCTAAAATCAACACTTCCTCGGCCATCAAGTCCTTCCAGTGCCCCGCTGGGGCAGTGACTGGTTGATTGTAGCAATCCACCGAGTCCGTGTGCGGTGACGGCGTCCCCATGAAAGCCTCGGCCCACCGCTTCAACGTCGCAATCGACAGGAGGTCTTTGCGCGCGTTCCTGATACAAGAGGGCTCGTTCAATCGGAAGGACACCCAAGGCGACACAAGGACCAAACCACGCAACTTGCTCGCAAGTCTCAAAGGTGGGATAGCAGGGTGGGGGGATGAGATATGCGAGAGCAGTGCTAGTGCGAGGTTCCCGCCCGCAGAGTCTCCGGTCAGGATGATGTCTTCGGGGGCTTTGTGCAAGACCTCAACTACGTGCCGAAGGAGGGCGACGGCCTGTGTGAGTTGCCGTGGATAGCGTGCTGCGGGACTCAGGTCATAGGAGAGGAAGAGTATTGCGACTGGCTTGGCAGATGAACTGACGAGGGCCTGGAGCCTGAACATATAATCCATCATGAATTCGCTTGCAGGGAGCACATAACCCCCGCCTGAAACAATCAGCCTGAACCTCCCGTGAGTTGGAGTCAAGACGGAAGAGAAGAGAAAAGGAGGGGGCTCTTGCCATGAAAGTTGATGATAACTTTGCGCGCAGAGCTAGGCCCAATCCAGTGCGCATGGGTGCCATCTTCAAGGATCACACTCTCAGGGGACACGAGGTAGCGCTTGCAGAGCTGGAGGTAGACGTCGTCCGTAGGAGGACTAATGGCTCTGTAGAGCAGGCCGCATCAGAACCCAGACTCTTAGAAGGTGGGGGCTTAGACTGACTGTATCTGCCGGATGGACAGAGAATCTGTAATCGCTCGGACTTTGGTGTATTGGACGTGACGGTAGAGAGTTGAAGCCAGTGTTTCCCTCGGCCGAACGATGTCCGAAAGCAGGTTTGCAAAATATCGCACCACTGATATATTCTCAGCATTCTATTTTGTTGTTGTGGGTAGAGTAAACGAACGCAGTTTTCCAATGCTGACAACAAATGCTAATTTCTCGAAAATAGACATTGGGACCACAGACAGCTTCGTTGGGCGCGAAGATGAAGACGGTCCGTTGCCTGTCGTGCAAAAACCCGAGACTGTTCTTACTACAACTAGATGATCTGGACTTGCCTAAAAGGTTGGTATGTCCTGGAGGTGGGCGAAGTTAGCGGCGGTAAAGCAGCAAAGTGTGAAAAAGGAAGATGGTTTTTATCACTGCTTCCCCTATCTACCTGCGTTATATAAGGGTCTCGTGTATTATTCTTTATAATTGTAGCGTTAAGGGTCACATGAGCAACTCTTTATTCCGGCAGTTGTGCTGATCCGACATGCGAATATAGCGCATGTGCAGCTACTGGTGTGCGAGTCGCACATTAGCCGAACCTACCCTTTGTGCCATGGACCTACAAGCTGGCTCCGTAAAGGGGCCAGGCGGGGTGCTGTCTACGAGAGGTCCGCGCACTTCGTTAACCTTGACCATCATAGCTACCTTACCTACGGTATCTTCTTACCCATGTGAAGCTTGGTACCCAACTAGCAGATAGACTAAACAATAGAGACTACCAAGTAGCGCTGTCAGGAATCGAACCTGTCCTCTATTATATAACCCACTTAGCTCGACCCATACAACAGGCACGCGCCCCCGCGCGCTATTACAACACTGCCTGCTCCAGTATACGTCGGAATACAGGATCTTACAAGGATAAGATACGCTCCACTACTATCGTATAGCCTGCACTGGTACACACGTACCACCTAAAAGGACCTTATTACAAAGGCGGCACTCTGGCTCGAACCAGTAGCTTCTGGGGTTTAAAGTACGCAGTACCTGCTGCCTGGACGAAGTCACCAGATAGGCTAAACAATAGAGACTACCAAGTAGCGCTGTCAGGAATCGAACCTGTCCTCTATTATATAACCCACTTAGCTCTAGCCATCTGACGGAGACCTTCACAAGAAAGGGCATAACATCGTTCATTAGCAGTTGCACTTCTACCTTCAACTATATCGCCCCACTCTCCGTTATTGTCTACACTAGCCTCGGCATCACAGCTCTGTACCAGGCATCGAGTCATAGGCGCCCCTGAGAAGAGAGGCACAACTACCGAGCAGCAGAACGAATCTTGCCCTTCTTTCGACGCAGGCTTTAATGTGAGGGAATCCAAGCTCATCAAGCAACGGAGCGCCAACCATGCTTGCCTATCTTGCCGAGAGCGCAGGGTTCGGTGCAATATTATTTGTGAATTACCCTGCATCAATTATCGATTAGATGGGCTCGATGTATGTACATACCCACCCTCGTCCCGACGGAACACAGCTGACCGCTTTCCTTTCCTTAACGTATGGTGACAACGCACTCCATGAGCCCTTAGTGCAAGCCAAACAGAATGGCGAAAATTACGGTGATGTTAGTTTCTATGACTACACCTCAATACCAGATACGCAAGCTTCTCGTAAGTTATTCGAAGGCTCTCGATGCTCACACCTGATATTGATTTCCTAATGAGGTTTAACTAGTTAATCAAGTCCGGCTTGATTTACAGACATGTCGGCTTTCTTCTTGGTCGAGAATTGCTGGCCCACAAGTCCGATCGATGACCTACTAGACCTTCAGCCTAACTTGCCGGCATCGTTTGACCAATATTCGATCATAGCGCTTCTGCCTCCTTTCATCAAACCTCTGCCGGTGCCGATTCTCTTGGAAGATGTTAATTATCTCAACACCAAGGGCGCTCTCTTTGTACTGGACGGCGAAATCCGCGCCGCTCTAATACACGCCTTTGTTGAGTACGTATATCCGTACATGCCGATCATAACCCTCCGTAGTTTTTTGAGCTCGATGGACCAAGCTGAACAACGCCGGGGCGGGACGATGCATCCGGACACTATGGCCAGGTCAGCCTCCTGCTCATGCAGGGCGTTATATTCTCTGCAGCAGCATACGTCGACATGAAGTATCTCCATACGTTGGGGTTCGTTTCAAGAAAAGAGGCCCGGCGGCTGTACCCCCAACGGACGAAGCTGCTATACGATTTCGGATGTGAGTCGGATCGCATCACTGTGATCCAGACCTTACTATTCATGACGTACTGGCATGAGACACTCGACGATGAGAAGGATGCGTCACATTGGATCGGCATAGCCATCCCCCTTGCTGAAACTATCGGCATGAACCGTCTATCGGGCCATGCTAAAACACCGGAGAAGAAGCTCTGGAAGCGCATTTGGTCGGCCTGCTATATCCGAGATTGTTTAGTGAGCTTAGGCCTTAGGCGGCCGGCTAAGATCAGACCGGACAAATTGAACATGTCTATGCTGGAAGAGAGCGACTTCGGCATACAGGTCCTCCCGGTGACTGTAGTCGTCAATCCTGCCGAGTGTGCGTTTACCCGGAACATCGAAATGCAGTCCGAGCTCGCCGCGATGTTTGTGGCTCTGGCACAGCTGAGCCTGTGCATCAGTCGTCTGCTAGGGACACAATACTCTCTCGGCTTTCGAGCAGGGAATTCCAAGTACGGCACAACGAAGAGTACCATGATGCTCTTTCCCAAGGCCTCCAACGTCAAATCTATCGAAAGTCTCGATGAGGAGTTGGAAGTCTGGGAGCAGTCGCTTCCAAGTTGTTGCCAGAACCGGACCTTTTCCCAAGCAGATCGAGAGCACGGAAGGTCAACAATTGTGCTACACAACACTCTCCTACATATGCTTTACCATGCAGCCGTAATAGCGCTACACTGGCCATCATGTCGGCCTTTCGTCAGGACCAACGTTGATCGCCAAGCTCTTTCGCGCTTGAAAGTCTCTGAAGCAGCTATACAAATTAGTCAATCGGCTACAATGCTGCACTCTGTGGGCCTAGATTGCCCTTTGCCGACCCCTGGCGTAACCGTAATCATGCTCGCAATGGTTTCACATATCTCTGTAATGGATGAAACTTCAGGCACGCACGCTCACGAGTTGGTTAAGAGCGAGCTCGAGCAGTGTATCCGTGTTTGAACACTCTTCGCGGGATCTACTCCGTTGCCGACGCCGCCGCAAGTATAGTACATACCGCGTTAAGAGCTCATTAGGTAACTGCAGTACAGCCACGCTTGTAGCATAGGTACACCAACCGTCTACTTCCACCGCTATATAGTGGCCGCAATTATGTTTTACTACGTAGAACAATTTAGTGTCCTTCCACCTTGTACGTGCACAATACAGTAGCACTACCATCACTAGTACTGCCTCGTTTATAAAGTCATTTATTTCAAACTATACTGTTGTAAAAGAATACCTGTAATCATCTCTAGTATAGGAATTATATGCTAATCTAGGCAAGTCGGTTGCTTAAATTGATACCATCTTTTATGGGAAGCGCTATGAAGAATGTCGAGAGAAGAGGTAGGGTGTATACACCCATTCCCTGCGGCTGAGGTTCCTAGCGGAGGGAACCGACCTTTCAGTCCCCTAGGGGACCGAAAGATATGCTTGGCCCAATCATGAGAGGGCATCGTGCTGTGACAAGTGGAACCAGGCGTTTCGGTCTCTTTAATATTTCGGGGTAGTAATAACAATAGTATATCATATAGCGAGCCCCAGCAACGAATCATAAGGCAGGTTACGCATAAAGGGAGAAAGCGTGTCAAGGTTTCAAGAACTGTTCGCTGAGTAAAAGGGTGTACATTGAAGAATTAAAGCTGTATGAGGGGGAAAAGGTGGAAGAGTAGAGCGAGGAGGCAGCATCGCTACATAAGCCTTCGTACTCAAGCAGGCATAAAGCTTGAAAATGCCCTGTATTCTTATAGAGGAGCAAGATACGGAAGAATTTTGAGAACGACGTTTCGTAGCTATCTTAGCTGGTGACTCCGTCCGAGCAGTACGAAGAACAATAAAGCGGAAACGCGTTTAGTGTCTCGTTTATTATTTTACTTCCACTCGAGGCTCCTAATATTATAAACTCGAGTTCAACCTAGGTATACCCTACATAGGATTTAGCCCTGTTTTCCGATCGTCGACAACCGACAAAATTTTTTTCATTCGTATCAACTTTAATAAAAGGACTAGACAGTTGTCCTCGTTCAGCTCAACACCATTTCTCGTGCTTACCTACATCTTAACATCTAAGTTGTTGATTCGAAGCGCGTGGAGGCGGCTGAGCGCCACAAGCGACGGCAGCATCAGAGTCCATCAATATACCTAGACGTCAGAAGCACAAACATATAGGAGTACAACAGGAGTAGGGGCTTTGGAATTTAAACCGAACCCGAGTTAGGTATAATACTGTCAAATTCCGTCGAGACTGACCTAAAAGTTGCCGTCAGACTATTGGTTACCAAAGACGCGGACTCTGAGGACAAAGATGGCTACGGCTTGTGGGAGTGGTCAGAACCCGGCGTTGGTTGCGGCTGGTTAAGACCTTGGTCATGCAAAATGCCGCATTCATAGAAGAGATAGCCACAATGATACGATTAGGCAGTGATAAACTACGGGTTGGTATAGGTAAGAACACTGGTCAGGCTTGCGTGTCACGCCACCATCAACAACCTACTTCGTCCACAACAGGCTCACTGCTTTGGCGACATACAGGGATCGACCTTCTTGCATGTAAAAACAGCATGCCAACTCGTCCATTTCGCCCTACTAACCAGTTAGTACTCGAGTCCTAGCCGATAAGCTACTTGGCTGCAGCTACCTGTAACATGCGTATGAGGAGGTGGGTGAAAGTGATACCCAGCCCTAATTCTTATCTTGACCTTATGGTTTGCGGCCACAAGACTGACCGCACGGGAGAGAAGCTAACACTTACGGGCTACATGTAGATATACATCCCCGTAGACAACTCCGTATCTTAGACCGGAGAGTCTGAAGAGTGTGGAATTTAGCCCAGTTTTCTGTTGATAAAAGTAGATTTCATCTCACAGTACAGGCTTACGTTAGATAATAAAAGAAGTTGCAATTAGGATACGATCAATTTATGCATCCGCTCTAATGGGCGTGACCTCTTAGCCAAACCGCGTGATGCAGCCTTCGTACAGCTCCCTAAGTCAACTCGCGGTCCCTTCAGCCCCACGAGAATCATCGTCGGACGTTCCGCCTTCGTCGCTCTCCCCATCAGAAAGGACGCGCAAAGATATCAGACGGTCCATGGTGCAATTCTTGCACCGCTTGTGCTCGCACCCAAGACACTCCCTGCTGTCCAGGCGGTTCGGTTCGTCGCACGCGCAGCAATACCACCCACTTTTCGCCGTGCGGGGGTCGACGAGCACTCCCGTGGCTTCTCCCATGTTGAGGATAGCGATAGTAGAGTCGCGATGTGGAATCTATGTAGGTTTGGTGTTTTGGCCCTCAAATAGTTTCTTTGTAGAATACGTTTCTGATGGTCGTGTTACATGTTATTGCGTTGGTGTTCTTGACTTGGTAATAGATAATATCACGAAACCTAATGCCGCTTGATATACTTGACCGTCTTTAGTAATTCTATCGATACACAGTATGCATTGCTATGACGCATAGCCGTGGTTTTCAATACTATACTATGACTCATAACAATTCATCAGGGTGTCAGTCTTAGTGAGAAAACAATAGCTTTGTATGAGAACCATAATATACAAGTTCTTTAGGAACAGCTTGCTGCTGGGTTCCCATTCCCTCAGTTGACGCTGTAATAGTGTCTATTACGATTATATAGGATGCTATCAAGTAGTCTAATATAGTCGAATAACACCACACTACACTTGTTGCAACGAGAGAGTGGAAGGTCTCTATACGAGTATTATCTGAATACCACCCTCTATAGCATAACTTACGAGTTGCTCTAGTCTGAATAACATATCTAAGACAAACTCTAGTTTCCGAGTTAGCAAACCTCTAATATTAGTCCGCGGAACATCGCCCGAGGAATCGAGAAGTTAGTGGATATAAGTTCATGCGCAGTAATATTGATGGTATCGCTGGGAAAGCATTCAGGCACAGCAGCCACAGGCGCCCTCTACGCTATTAGCACTTCTCGCAATATGCCATGAATAGAACAGTCATGTCTTTATAAACTCGAACTAGCAACCTCGTAATTACTTGTCATGTCCCGGCTGACCCGGGATTTCGTCTTCAGCTTACGCGGCGGCGTCGTTCATCGATCTCCTCGCTGACCCGCCATTGCGACTGGGACGCGCGCTTAAAGCCCCTCAGAAACAGACGTTAGTTACCCCCGGTCATACATTAACACGTGCTCGACACACCACACCAATCTACGCCCTTTCCACCTTCGGCTTCCCTAGATATACACACACCACCCACACCCCCCCGCTGGTCTCCTTCCTGCTCCTCCGAGACCCAAACTCCCGTGGGAGCCGCCGCCGCCGCTCAGTTCTTGCACCACGTGCGCTCGCGCGGGACGCGGGAGCCGGGCTCCCAGAGCAGGGTGTCCTCGAGCCGGGCGGCGAAGGTGTCGTTGGGGAGGCGGAAGTCGAGCGCGTTGTGGGGGCCGGGGGGCGCGGCGGGGGCGGGCTCGGCCCAGGTGGCGTAGGCGGAGGCGTTGAGGGCGACGCGGCCGCCGCGGGGGTAGCGGGGGGCGAAGACGTCGCCGGCGCCGCAGACGGCGTAGTAGACCGCGACGGCGTCCCAGACGGGGTGGGCGGCGGCGGGGCCGATGCTGCGGCGCAGGGCGTAGGCCAGCGGGTGGCGCGCCGGGTCGGGCTCGGCGGTCAGCCGCCGGCCGAGCACCGTCGCGCCGGCCACCGCGTCGCCCGCGAACGTCGCCCGCCCCGGCCACCAGTTCAGCACCGCCGCCGCCTCCGCTCCCTCCCGCCACCCCGTGTTGAACGACCGCCCCCGCTCGTCCGCCTGCACCACCAGCTCCCCCACCTTCGCCGCCAGCAGCTCCGCCCCCGTCCGCGGCGAGATCGCGTCCCCCCCCGACTGCAGCACCCCGTACAGGTTGCCGAAGAACCCGATCGCCGCGATCGTCACCGACGAGTCCGCCGACGTCGACAGCAGGTACCGGTACGAGGAGACTATGCGCGGGCGTGAGCAGGGAGGGCAGAAAACAAAAAGAAAGGTGGGAGAGGGGGAGGGAGAAAGGGAGAGATAGAGACCTACCGGGATCCGGGGTATAGACCCCGTCCTGGATGTCCTGGGTGAAGTTATAAGTCAGGCCCGTGAGATAGTCGCCGTACTGGGGATACTGCGGCCACTGTGTCTGCAAGTTATGATAAGCCGGTTAACCTCGAAATCGTTCTCATCCACGTGTTACCAAGCCGGAAAGACTCATGATACGTACCAGGTTGTTGACCGGCTTCCGCAACGCTATCGGGATGTCCGGGTGCCCGTAGAAGGTGTTGATGGCGTCGATGGCCGGGGGGGCAAATCGGCTATTGATGCCTGTGCCACAAAGTGTTAGATACCTATTACAACTACCACTTGCAGTATCTGTGGATATATGCTAGGACACTTCAGGAACAGCGGCTGTCGGAGGGGATATACATACTTGACATGACGCCGATAAATTCCACTTGACCCCATGCCTGGAAAATGTTCGCCAGGCCGATAGCCAGGGGGTCGTCGTCGAAGTTGAGCATGTCGGTGTCGATGATGAGGCGTTTCTTGCCTGGTCGAGAAGCGGCCGAGGAAGATAGCGCGGCCAGGCCGGCCAGCAATATGGAGGCCCTCATCGTTGGTTATAATGACACCGGTTTGAGGCCTTCGATCGGGGGGAATATGTTCAGAGCTGTGTCAACAACCGAGCCTGCCCGACTTTTCTCGGATATCCCGTAGTTTAAAGTAGATGTCGGGCAACGGCGGAAGGCAACTCTTGGGCATATGTCACAACTCCTCGCCCGCCTTGGCAGATCTGAGAGTCGGACGGCTGGATTCCCCTAATAAAGCCTCGGAGTTCCAGGTCAAAGGAGACTGCAGACGTGTCGATGGTAAATCTTGGAGTTGACGGCGGTCAGCGAATATATACCTATCCGCGAAGAGTGGGTGAGATGCCCACCCGCCAGCCACCTTGTGCGAATGGGTTGGGCGAGTTAACGCCTAACTCCTTTAAGGGTCCCAATGATAAATCAATTGTTGATTGTCGATCGGACACGGTCCGGGTATCTGGATGCATAATCGATATCCAATGCGCCCAAGACGGCGAAGAAGGGCGCAATGTTGCTCTATTTTTATGCAAATGTTGGGTACCCATACCTACATCCATGTGCGGGTTCCGCTTACACACCTGGGTTGAGATAAAAGACGTGTCAGCCAACCCAGGTAGAGCTCTATGGCAGCGTAACTAACTACTGGTGTAAACAAGGCCTAGGTAGTTTATCCTGTGTTGCAGGAGCCGGCAACTATCCGCCTCATTGGGTAGTTTCTAGAACAAGACATATCGACCCCGAGGCACATGAGATCCGGATCCCAGTCCTCGGGTAATAGGTAGCTAGCGTGCGATACGCCGGACCCCGCGATGTCTCACGATTTACCTACAACTAAATTTCCTCAAAATGTGAGAGTACGTGCCTAAAGTCAACATGTAAACATTGCCAGCGACCCCGGCTCGGAGGCAATTGATAGATGAACCGAATTATGCCCTTCCTCGCTATAATTACATACGTGAATGTTACACATCACAACCGACGGAGGAGAAGGATAAGACAAAAAAGAAGATATACGATGATAATAATAAACAAAATAAAAACTGTGTTGACCGTTGTCCATGCGCAATATGCAAACAACGTTCGCTTCCTCTAGTAAGGACGACACACTACTTTACATACCTCATTTTGAACGGAGCTGATCGGGCCGTGTTCATCAGAGACGAGAAGGGGGCTTAGTCTGGGGACGCACAGATCGCATTTGCTAGCCGCTATGTCTCTTCTAGGGCAGCTCAATCCATCCCCCCCGTATCCTGTCGCAACCTTTACTGAACCCCCGTAGAGAGACAGGGAGAGAAAGAGAGAGAGAGAGAGGCCAAGGGAAATACACCTGACCGTTGACTGATGTTGATGTTCTGTAGTGCCGAACTGAATAAAAGCCCCGTGGCCCGTCTGGCCGGTAAATGTAAACCGCTTGCAGTTCCCTCACCCCCCGAAACGCCGGTTTCAAAGCAATGCCGTGCCACAAGGGACCAGTATCTCAAGATACAGTAGCCGAACAAGCTTGCTATGGAATAGTTACAAAGAAAACGGATGGTGTCATGGCGGTATGTGAGAGTTGATATCTCGACATCTGGTGAGTCTGGAAGTTACAAGAGAAGCATGGCTCTCGAAAGAATTTGAAGATGGGGCGAGCGGAATTGGGCTTATTGGTCGAGTCTCGGCCGAGGTTGCCAGCCGTTTATATAGGCCATCAGCCCTACACCGAGGAGGACTACCCCTATCATCGATGCGTAAGGTATGCTGTTGGCCAGGGCTTGCTCATGTGATCGTAGCCCGGATTTGGCCGAGTGAGGTGTTATGGTATTCGCTCTCGATAGCGTTGGGAAGTCATGGGGGTCGCCAGGGCTTGATTGGGCCCGGCTGGAACGGGGTGACGGCGTCCTGGCCACGGGGGGAAACTCTTCAGAGGTCGAGTCTCGACGTTTGGGAGCCTCCCTGGCGCGGGGACCCGCTAAGGATTTCTCCCGCGCTGCCGCTTCTCGCGCCTCGGCATCCTTGCGTATCTGCAGTGCCATTTCCGCAAGGCTCTTGCGGTCCGCATCTCTCTCCGCCTCGGCCGTCTCTGCTCGCTGCTTGAAGGCCTCTAACTGCTGCCGCAGGTCCTTCATCTCCAGCACCATGGACTCTATCTGAGAATGTAGCTGAGAGGCCGAAGCTTCGAGGATATCGGGTTGCGGTGGGAAGAGTTTACCATCGCCATTGACTGTGGGCGAGGATGCTTCATCGGCAGGCGGCTCGAAGGCTGCTTCCAGGGCGGTTTCCTGAGTTTCCGGCTTCGTGGGAGCACCGTTCATCTTCACCGTCACCGCTTCCTCGAGTCTTCGAGCCAACTCCTCGGCGAGCTCTCGGGCTTGGCGTTCTTTCTGGAGGGTCTCCTCGAGGTCCCGCATACGGGACGTCTGAGATTCTATCTCCCGCTTCGCATCATTCAGCGCTTCGGTCAGTTGCAAAATCTGGCTCGTATTGCCGTCGTGGCGAATCGGCGACGCGTTCTGGGTATGTGGGGCCCTGGCCCGCTCAGAAAGCCCTCGTTTCAGGGATGGCACATCTGGCTTTTCGGGCAGAGGCTGCTGCGGCGGTGGTGCAGGTGGGTCGGAAAACCTGGGTTTGTTGTCGGCCCTGAACGATATGCCATTTCCGTTGACCATCAACGGCTTCGACTGCTCATTAACCTCGGGTTTCTCGCTATTCTTGATATCGTCTTTAGTCAATAGTCCTTGGATAAACTTCTGTGTTAGATCTAAATCATGCGACTGCAGACGCTGATTCCTCATTTCCAGCTAGAACATGTACACGTTAGATATGCCCTACCCGATACGGTCGGATCGGCTCACCTGAAGTCGCTTTACGATATGTTCGGTGCTGATGGGCGAAAAGAAGAGGCTTCGCTGGTGGCTCAACAAATTGGTCTGCGATCCCATCATGCCGCCACCAGAGATTCGTCCGTTACTTGCCATGGAAGCCTGACTACCGGCGCGAGGTCGTACAGGGACAGCGCCTTGTGGTCCCATCATCATCGAGCTATTAGGGTCGAGCTCGCCAAAATTCATGTCGAGGAGGTTGTTCGCGGGATTTACGAAACCCGCGTGTTCGACCTTCGCCGCCACTTTATGATGAACGACCGTCTTCTGGTCCTCGCTCACTATATCGATACCGAGTTCCAAGTGGTCGCCGGCCTGCAACTCGTGCGGTTCGGACTCGCGATTCTCCGGAGAGAGTCGCGTACCGTTGACGAAAGTTCCGTTGGAGGACTTGACATCGCGAATCCAAATCTTGCCTTGGCGGTCGGCCCAGATCTCGGCGTGCTGGCGCGAAAGCACCTTGGAATCGAAGAATCCATTGATCGGCGTGGGGACCGTCTTGGCATTCGTCTGACGACCTATCTTAAGGGCGTCGGGGGAGAATGGGACGGAGATCGTCTTCCGCTCGAAGGTACCGTTCAGGGACAGGAGGTACAGTACGGGCTGGCTCCCGCTCGGCAGCGCCTCGGACATGGGACGAGACACCGGCTGTTGTGCGCCAATCATGCCCTGGGAAGGCAGCATAGGCGAGGGTGAATGCATCGGCGCGGAACCGTTGAGGCCAGCAACCATCTGCGGGCGTCCGGTAGACATCCTCACAAAATCCGACGGCACGTCTGCTTTCGGGGCCGGCCACGGGCCTTTGACCTGGGGCCGTTTTCGCGCTGCAGCACCATTGCTCCACGCGCTCATGTCACTGGTGGGCGGCATGGGACCGCCATTCGGCTGAGAGCCGGTAGTGGCGATGGTCGAAGTGGAAGACACGGAAGACGTCGAGGAGATGGAGGAGGACGAGTTGTTTCGCTGCAGGCTCTTACGGGGCATGAACATTCGGTTGAGCTCGTCAGGATTCATGGGATTGATCTGACCGGCGTGCCCACCGTTAATACCCCATACCGGCCGATTGTGCTGCGTGAAGGTCGGCGGGCTCGCGACAGCTGTCATGAGGAAGATGGGCGCAAGGGTCTGCTGGATGGAAAGAGGGACGTGTTGGGATGCGGACCACGAGGACGCCGGAGTGTGGTCGGGAGGTGTCGGACGGGCCTCTTCGGTCGACCATGCACGCGACCGGGGAAAGGCTAACCTCGGAAACTTCGGCGACGGTCGGAGAGGGAGCGTCAAGCAGATACAGGGTGGTTCGGCGCCTGGATGGTTGGTGATGTTGTTGTCTGTAGGCGAGATAAAAATTGGTCAGTCGAAAGGGGGGGGGCTGCGGACGGTTGAGGGAGACGGGGATAGCCGATTGACGCAGCTGGGTTGTTTACGGGGCGTCCTGAGGCAACCAAACCATCTCGGACGCCGTTGGGAAAGCGGCACGGGAAGGGAGCGCAGCGAGACGTACCATGCAATACGATAGGGAGGGGGGTATCTCAGACGTCGACGTGTGGTTGAAAATATAAGGTGGAATAAGGTGGACGGGTGCTGGACAGATGTGAGAGGAGAGGATAGATGTGGTCGTTCAAAGATTTTGGAGGCACCCAGATCCATCAACGGGTCGTAAGTCGAAAAGTCGGGTGCTGACTGGTCGGTGCACATCGAGGAAAGGCGGTTTCTGCGCGGAACTGACCAGGGAGCGAGGTACTCTGGTACTCTGGTACCATCCAGAAGTACCCGGTACCTTTTCCGCCCTCGCGTTGGTCTCTTCACCTGGGCACCGTTTCCAGGTCGGTACCCAGGAGATCAGTAGGTTACTTAACGAAGGATAGGCTCAATTCCTAGCAGCGCTACCAGATGAGGTACCAGTGCAGGCTATACGACAGTAGTGGAGCGCCCCTCTCGTATGTGAGGTCCTTCGTCTACCTACGATGGAGACAGACGGTATCGTGTGGCGCGCGGGGGCGCGCACCTTGTAGCAGCGGTCGAGATCAGTAGGTAGGTAGGTTATATAACGGAGGATAGGTTCGATTCCTGACAGTGCTACTTGGTAGTCTTCGTCATTTAGCTCATCTCCAGGTACCTACCTACACATACTCGACCTTACCGCCTTCCTTCCTCCCATCTGCTACACCTCGAAACCTCCGCGGGTACGTTCGAGAGTGGTACCTGATGCATCCAGCAGCGGTATCCCAGGTACTTAGGCACGCAGTAGACCCGACGGACCCCAGGCCGCTCCTGCCTGACCAGCCAACAGCCCGCTGGGCAGGCGCGCACACGGCGTGGACGGACGTACCTTACTGCGTGTCCTTTAGGTACGGTATCGAGAAAGTACTGAGGTACAAGCCTATCACTGGATGATCTCACGTCTTAAGCGCTCTCGCCCAAGTAGCGTGGCAACAGTATGGAGGGATCCAGCCCGGCCAATCGGAGGGCGAGACGGAACTGTGACTTTCGATTCGGTCAGAATTCCTCTTCTCTTTTTTTTTTTTTTCTTTCTCTCCCTCCCCCCTTTTCCACAGCGCTACGCTACCTCTAACCTCTACGGCTGCTACTTCACTTCTGACGAGCCTAGGAAGGATTACGGGTATCTGTTGCATCGGCGTATCATACATCATACGTGTATCCCATGTTGACAATACTCCAGAGGATCATTTCTATAGTATTCGACCCTCTCTTGATCATCCGTCTATCCCATTATTTGTGGGCATGGCTAGGTGTCCAAATCCCCCCCCCTACGGCACCCACCCCGATCTCAGGAATATTTCTACTACCCGGCACGATTCACGATCCACCATTTTCTAGTCCCGAAATTCCCAAACGGCCCATGTGGTCTGGTTTGTTTTGCTGCGGCGCGAGGTGGGCGGTACCGGGCGCACCTATGTACATGCTACGTAGTAGTACCTGGATTATACGCGTCGGATTTATTAAAATTTTTTTTACTTTAATTTTGGCTTGAGACAGAACATGAGCACATGCAACCTTCTTGCATATGGGAAATTGGAATACCCCATATCACGTGCCTGTCCGATCTCAGGATGCGTGCACGGGTCTCAAATTTCTATATGCCATCATCTGTTGACGTTATGTGGCTTGGATCCCGTACGGACAGGCACGTTATGTACCTCCGCAGTACTCGACGGGCACTTATGTACCTCGGTCGGGTACAGCGACCGGAAATACCCTGCCTCCGGTACCTTAATGCACAGGTAGGTACGAACGTTCGTGGGAGGCGGGTACCTGGATGTACAGACCTGCCTATCGAGCTCGTTCCGCCTATCTGGAGATTACCAACACTACCAACATGCCCACCTACTATACATACGTGTAGGTACGTGCGTGCCATGCCTCCATACCGACCTGTTTCCTACTTGTCTGCCTGTCTACCTCCTACATGGCCATCCAATTCCAGTACTACGCTCTCTTCCCGCCGTACCTGGTCCTGTCCCTGGGCTGCCTGGGTCGGGTCTTATCAGAGGTAGTTATCGATCTAGCCTTTTTCTTTGCGTCGTAGTCTTCAGCCGCGCCAAGAATCTGGAGAGTCCCGCCCGGTCGGCTTTACAACGGCTGATCTATTTCCATCCCCTCCAAGGCCTGGAACGAACGAGAAGAGGGTGGCCCCACCAACAATCCAGGTCCAGCTAAATACTTGCGCTGCCTGCTTCTCCAATCCTCGGTTTGCGAAGCTTCCAACGCTGAGAGAGCGACAGTAATAAACTAAAAAAACGACCGCCCGAGCCCGATTCGCGCAACATCGATAGTGCTTTCTACTCTAGCCTCGATATGCCGCCGATGCCAGCGAACCGCGGTCCCCAGGGACCCTCTACTGTGGACAAACGTTCGTTCCCGTCACCCAGAGCTCGCGATAGGACTGGATGGGGTTTGCTAACGCTGGCACGCCTGACAGTCAAGATGGGAGCCATGATGGGTGGCAGTACGTGACCAAGGAACCAACCCTCCGCGAAGGTCGCAGTATAGCGGGTGCTCATGTTCGTAACAGCTGTTGGCGTGATCATCGGCTTCATTTTCGGTGCAGTCCAGCTCCGCCCGACCGCTGTCCGGCCTTTGCGACTAATGAGCGGCGGTTAGGGACTGTCAACATCTTCAGATACGGTGCCGGTACCAACGGCGTAATGCGAACCCTAGGCCAATACATGCTCGGGTCCGGCGCTACGTTCGGGTGAGTGAGCCCGGGAGTACTGTGACTGCGTCTGGCGCAAGGCCTTCCTACTGATGTCTCGCCTACTGAGCAGCTTCTTCATGTCAATCGGAAGCGCTATCAGGACCGACGCATCCCCCATCGCCGTCGAAGCGTTTGCGCGAGCCCAGCGACGACCCATGATCATGCCCGCGCCGCGAGGAGGGTTTCAACCACGAAACTAGTAACCCTTCATCCTCCCCGCTAGCGATCGCCCGAGGCACTTCGAGGCATGGCATTCGAACGCTGGTTCGCCCAGCTTCCTATGCAGTGCCGAAGGGCTGTTAAAGTATGAAGTGGTTACCTTTAAACAATGCTCGGTGGGTTGGCGCATCTTCATCGTCCATACCCGCGGATTCATAGGGAATTTTATGAGCGTTGTTGTATCGAGTAGTTAAAAGCCACTCCTAACTTATACTGACTCCGACCAGAGAGCATTGTACTGTATTGATCATATGTATATATCAACTTAGTACCGCAACCAGACGGGCATGCGGCGGTCTCAGATTCGGAATTGCGCCATGATTTCGATACCTACTGGGACCATGAATGGCTCTCCATCTCCTGAGCACACGAAGCATTTCCGGATGGACACCGTCGGCCGTCGGCCGAGGATCGGGGCGGATTTACCAGGCGGCTAGATAACGCACAAGATATCAGAAGAATTTATTCTCTACTCCCGCTCAGCTTAGCTCCTGCGGCGTAGGGCTTTAGAAACAGGTGCTCTTGCGATAGGAAACGAGTGAAATCCCCCCCACCACGAGACCGGGTGTGGCCGAGGTTGCCCCTACTAAGGCGGGTTCGCACGGATGAAATTCTCTACAGGAAACAGAACCGAGGACTGGAGTAGTACGTGGTAGTAGAGACGGTGAGCGGGAGCTGCTGACGGAGGCTTGTGAGGATGATTGCGTTCTACCAAACACAACCTTCGCGCTCCGACATACCAGCATGACCCCAGACCATTCACCGATATTGGGGAAGGGTGACTCGTTACTACTGGTGACATGTAGTCCCGCTCACGCGCGGTGGCCTAGAGCACTTTAACCTCGCGGTCACCAGCAAACGAAGTGCCCTGAGAAGACGCCAGACGGTCGAGGCATTCACAGCTACAGCCGTCGATTCAGTACATCTAGGCGGGGAGCGGCTGGGGATAGCTGCCTAGAGGTGTCTACCTGGCAGCGCTGGAGAAGCGTCTTGCGCTCACCCGGCCTGTCCCCCCAAACCAACGGCCCGCTTCTTCCTTACTTGCCGTCTGCCCCTGCTCCCTACCGCACCGGAGCACAGCCCGGCGACCGCACTGGAGGGACCGCCCGGGAGGCAGGCAAGCACCCCTCGTTCCCCCGGTCCGCACGGGGGGACAGCGAGAGCGCGCGCTACCAATAGAGCGGGCAAAGATATCAGAAGCCTGCAAAAAAAAAAAAAAAAAGGAGGGACACAAGGGGTCCGGGGAAAGGGCTCAGCGGCGCTAGCCCGGCCGCAGACCGAGTCGGGCTGGCCCCGCACCCTGACTCGGGCGCGTATCCCAAGCGCGCACGCCGCCTCGCTGCCAACTCGCCTGGACAGAGGGGCGGAACGCGGGGAACCCCTGGGCCCTGGGGGTGGCGAGCGAAGTTGTGAACCTAGCCAGAGGGCCGAGGGGGGAGGCTAGGCTAGCTGGGCAGCTCGCTCGCCTGGCCGGGCGAGCGCAGCGTGCGCTCGGGCGGGAACGGAGAGGGGCGCGAAGCGTGAGGGCTGACTGGGGCCGTCGGGTCTAGACCGACAGCTGCCGCGCCTGCCTACTCATATCTCTCTCGTTGCATCCTCACGCGTCCTCCTTGGCCTGGCAGTAGATGCTAGATGCAGGTAAGCAAAGGAACGAATGGTGAAGGAGAAATATATCAGAATCGGAAACATGGTGTAACTGTTCTCGGCTTGAAAATGGGAACCGATTTCTTCATGCTATCTACTTAGCTATCCCGAGCTGTGAGTCAGCCCCTCCTCGTCTTCGCTCAAGAACAACCGTAATGATGAGGAGCCGAAAGGGGGGGAAGGTATAGATATAAGCTCGCGCAAGCTGGTAACAAAGCAAACCGGATGAGTCGATTTGGCGTTCTTCGTCTTGAATACATCTCCGGACTGGCTTCCGTAGCTGTCCGCGTCCACCCGCATCCCTCGCGTCCGCTGCCCACTTTATACGACGGTATACGTAAATAGCAAGACCATGGGAGGGTTGGGCGGCGTGGTGAAAGGCAACGCGATTGCGGACGTCAGCAGTATAGAACCAATCTCGTAACCTCCTCACTCATCTAGCCGTACCGATCCATCCTTTTGTCGGAAACAAAAAAAGAATCTCCTGCTCTCCCTCTTCCCACTCTTCTCCAGCTCTAATCGCACCAACGGTTTTTGCCCCCCCCCCTGTGATTATAAAAAAAAGAACAAAAAACCAAGTCCAAAAGATGCCGGTGTATATGCGTAGAAGGGAAACAAATAGGTATATGTACAAGGAAGGGATGAAAGGGTGGATGGGGTCGAGAAACAGCATAAGGTCAGATTTTCACCTAGCACGATCAGACTGCGCTCTCCGAATTATAGCGATGGCTGATATATTGCCACCATTCCTGAAGCTTCAAAAAAAGGGGGGGGGGGAGGGAAGGGGAGAATGCTGTCGTGATCCCAAACTCCTACGCTTGTCCGCGGCCGGTAGAAGAAATTTCATCACGAGCTGGAGGCTCCGATGCATAGTGATCTCACATGACAACACACTTAGAGTCCTTCTCGCCATTCGACTTGACGCTGAGGGCCACCCGGGCAGCCTCGGTAAAGGCCTCGTTTACGCCTCGATTCCTCATGGCGGAGCATTCGAGATATCGCATGGCCTTGATGCGCCGCGCGACATCTAGGCCCTGGTTGTAGTCGATCATGGGCTTCTTTTCTCGTGGAGTACCTTCCGGTCTGGCGGCACCCGCTTCTTCTTCTTCGTCGCCGTCGCCCTCGCCGTTCTCCCGTAGATCGCACTTCAAGGCAACCAAGACTAGCTTGACACCCGGGCAGTTCTCCTGGATCTCACCCACCCATTTGCTCTCCACGTTCTCCAAGGAATCTTTGCTATCCACGCTAAAGCATAGCACGACCACGTCCGTATTGTCGTAGGAAAGGCTTCGTAGACGGTCGAACTCCTCCTGGCCGGCAGTATCCCACAATGACAGCTCTATGTGCACACTATCCACAAATATGTCTGGGAAACAGTTAGCGGCACGCTCATGCGAAAAGATTCAAATAACTCTGAATTCTGCCGTCGGGTTACGCTGTCGTATACTGAATCGTCATCCCCTTTATTAAAAAAAAAACCCCCCCCCCGGCACGTACCGTGAACGTAGTTCTCGAAGACCGTAGGCTCGTAGACTGTCGGGAAGTATCCTCTCGTGAAGACGTTCAGTAGTGATGTCTTGCCGCAAGCACCATCTCCCCTAAAAAGACCCCAATGTTAGCACACGCAACGCCGCCCGGACACTCTATCGTGGCGATGGGCCTTACAGAAGCACCAGCTTGCGCTGGACTGTTTTCGATCCTCCGATACTGCAGAGCGACGGCATTCTGATGTTGCTCCTGGGCCTTCTGATGTTGTTCCTGGGCCTTCGAGAAGGAGGGCTATGGGCATCCAAGATGCGTGTGAATGTCAAAGGAATAGTAAAGGGGTTGTAGAGGGCTCGAGCAGATGCGAGGGATTGATGGGCCCGACGTGTCGACGATGCGACTGGAACGTTGCAGTGCAGGCTGGCTCGAGAACGGCGTCCCAGGCCGATAAGGGGCCGGCGCTGTGCAAATGAAGGTACGTGAGGGGGTGGGAGACAAAGAAGGAAACGATGACGATGGCGAGGCCGACGAGGCTTTTAGAGTCGAAGGATGGAACGGACTGGAGACGGACCGACAGAGGGCAGATGTGTCGAGTTCCTAGGGGCGTAGGGGTAAGTTGGCGATGGAATGCAGAGGAGAGGAAGGTATGGGATGACTGAGTCGAGTTGGGATTGGGATCGAAGGCGATCTAGCAGAAACGGGGCCGACGTCTAGTCTCAGTGCTGCTACGGTACGGTAGCACCCAGGCAGGATAAACCTAGCTGGTCGGTGCCTCTCAATGGTCTGGGTGGAAAATTGAAATGAGGTCAGAAAAGGGAATCGTCAATCACAAGCGCCTCATCGAGTCGCATCGGGGAGAGGAGGAAGGGGGGCAGGTTCAGGTTCGGGCAAGGGTGGCCATCGGCTGGCGGCGCAGGTCTACCCTGTTTATAGGTGCCGACGCGGAGAGTACCGGGTACTTTGGGGTGTTGCTCTTGGGCTGAGTCACATCGCGGTGGTGGGAGGTAGACGGTACATGTGGATATGTTACTGGATGGCGGTGGGCGGACCCCTTGCTGAGTTTAAGCCCACACAACACACACATTATAGGTGCATAGGTGCATAGGTGGGTGCACACAGAGGAGGTAGGCAGGTACCATACATGCCTACCTAGGCACCTAGGTATCTTACGAGTACATGCTTAGGCCTGCTTACTACTACTGCTGTGCGGTATGACATCAAGTTATCCGCAGGGCTCGAGGACGTTTATGAGTACGTATGCAAGTAGGGAGCATACATACCTTAGGTACCTCCCATCCTCCTTGCTACTCTCACCGGGTCCCTACCTTAGGTACCTATCTCTAGGTACCTGATCTGCTTATGTTTCTTGGTCGAGCGGGCATAGGTAATAGGTAGGCAGGTATGTGCATTAGAGTCGGGCTTCTCGTCTTCTTCTCTCGCGCAGGGCTTGTTCCACACCCTCTGAAGAATGCATGGCCGTACATAAGACACGATGCAACAGGACGTGCATCACCGGCAATTATGTAACGTTTACAAAATGCCCCGAGCCACTTGTTGTGCCACAGAGGTTGCACAACATTTGGCCATACGCTTCATGTCATCTCGTTAGAGGCAGGTACTTTGCCCAGGCGGGTATTCCCCACCAGCCTCTTCGTACCCACCTCTAGGTACCCAAGGTACCTGGGTAGGTAGGTAGGTACGCCTAATGAGGTAGGTACGTTAGGTACCTATATACCTAGAGGTACATAGCGACCAAGCCCCTCAATAACCTCACCTTCCTCACGCACACTCACTGCATTAGGTGCCTGCCTGCATCTGATCCATAGGGCACGTCTTATACCTAATCTCTACTACACACAGGTAAGATGACCCTCTCCATCTCATCCCCTACCAATTTGTCCCGCTGGCACCCAAAGCAACGCTGCCCTGCACACGTACCCAGCTAGCAATGGCTTCTCCCCCAACTCCTTTTTCATCCTTTATTTCCGTCTGGTCCCAACGCTGCGGGCCGCCGAACAGCACCAGCAGGCCGCGCTGGTGCGGTGAGAGGCTACGAGGATCCTCATAAGCCTGTACTTGTCCATTGGCCATCTTTCCCGCCTGCAATGCGACGGAGGCTCGTGACTGACCGGGTCCGCGGTGGAGCTGCGAACTGTTCAATGAGGTCCGTCGGCTTGCTGCCTTCGCAGAAGATGCCGCGCCAGAAGAAGAAAAGAGAAGAATAAAAATAGCAGTCCGGTCGATGCCCGAGCCTCGACGAAGCCGTCATCGGTGGCGATTCGGGAGCTTACCCAGACGCCTTAGCGACCCACTGGTAAAGAATCAGCGGGCATTTTTGTACGTGTGTTCAATGCATCCTCGCTCGGAGATCGCCCCCCCAAATACGATACCACCAATGCTCTTCTTTAGCCCTGTGCCATGCACACGTACGTACATATAGACTGCTGTTCTTACGTCTCGGCAGCGAAACAGGCTGTCTATCGGTATGGAGATGGGTGGATAGCACTGTCGGGGACACGTGTGAGCCGGGCAATGCTGTTAACCGGCTCCGATCATCTACCTACCACCTGCTTATCTCTCAGCCGCACAATGGGCGCAGTCGAAGTAGCAAGATCGCTTTAGATGCGACCTGGCATAATTGCATGTCCTACACCCCCCCGCCACTACGGTGAGCGGACAGACACAAAGGAGAAGAGGCAAGCCGCGTAATGCTTGTCGCGCCTCAACTAGTGCCGTGGTCTCGGACATATGGTATGTCCACGGCCTCGGGTCGGATCCTCCCCACCCCACGGCACACGCCCTGCGACGTCTACCGTGGCGTGATTGCGCGATAAGGATTAGGTGAAATGCTCTTGTGGGATGGACAGTGTCATGTCCTCTCTACTCTACGAGGACTTCGTCTCGGAGTATAGTGTTTACTGCTCAAGCCCCGCGGTTATTGTAAACCACGTAAGATTTCTAGGGCGAGAGGAGGACTGCGGAGAGATACCCTCAGAAGACCGCCCACCCCTCGAACGACCTAACCTGGGTGCCGTGTAGGTGAGGCAATTTCGAGCCGCCAGCGTCCAAGAATACTTTCCAGCGACTCTCCGACCGGCTAGACACACCAGTAATCTAGCGCGCACGCCCGCGCAACACCCGGGGCCGCCAGAGGCGTCGAAAACCGGCCGGGAGCAGATACATACCTAGCATCTTCATCGCCGACATGGGAGTAGCAGGAACACCTAGCCCGGGGGGCGGGGCCCCGCGTGCCTCGTCGCCGCCGGCTTCCTCCCGCTGCCCCCCGCTCCCGCTCGAGATATGGACACAGATCATGCGCGCGGTCGTGCATTGCGAGGACCTGCCGGAGCTGTGGCCATGCCTACGGCTGGCGTCGCACGTGCTCAAGGCGGCCGTCGAAACTGCCTTCGCCGACGAGCACCTCGCGCGCGTGTTCGGGTGTCTCTACGTCGGCGACCCGCGCGGGCCAGGCGATCTGCCGCGGCCCACCGCCCTCCCCGGCGTGCGGCGCATCGTGCCGCTGCCACTGGCCCTCGCCCGCCTCTCGCCCGACCGCCGTCGCGCCCGCTTCGTCAGCGCCATGCACCGCGACGACCCCGCCCTCGCCTTCTCCCCCGCCTTCGCCGACTGCACCGACGACACCGCCGTCGCCGAGTGGCTGCGCTACGCCCGCGGTCCCCCGCCCTCCGGCTCCGCCTCCTTCTCCTTCCCTCCTCCCGCCTCGACTCGCCACTGCGAGGCCCACTTGCGCCTCAACATCGGCCCCGACTGCGCCTGGTCCCACTGGAAGCACCACGTCATCGGCCCCGACGGCTTCGTCGTCGAGTCGCGCCGCGTCGCCTTTGAAGACGAAGCTGGCGGTGCCGGCTGTGCAGACGGACAGCAAAAGGGAGGAGCTGAGGGCGGGCAGGAGGCGGAGAAGAGAACCCCACCACCTGTACCGGCACGCGCTATCGGCCTCGTCGTCGACCGCACAAGGTGCGAGGTCGAGCTTGACTGGGTTACGCTAGTCAGCTGCGTGTTCGCGAGGCCACCACGGCAGGACCTTTGAGCGCGCTTAGTCGCAGCTGAGTGGTTGGGTAGGTCGAGGCACGCTGTAATCGGGCTTCCTTGACTCTGACTTCGAACTCTAGGGCGGGCTAGTCTCCGGGGGGCGCGGTTTGGGACTATTTAAACGGAATATGAAGACGTGATGGCGGCTTGCACGTCAGGGCTATTCTGACACTCTGGCGATGGGGGAGGCTGTAAGTGTGTGTGTGGGGGGGGGGGCTCAACGCAATATCATATCATAACCTAGATATGAGGCTCACTTAGCGGCGTTCTCAATAGTAGGTTATTATGCCACGAAGCGAAAACCGCGACGACGACGCCGCTATTCAACCTGGCTGGAACTGTGTCGTATTACATTTAACCCTACTGGTGGCTTGCTCATCTTTTGGGGCCTTCTTAGATGCGAAATTATCAAGTACCAAGAGAAACGTTCCTCATAAAATCCATGTGCGTGTTTAGACACCTTCCCCCTGTCCAGTCAGGGGGGTATATAATTAACTACCTAAACCAGCCATTGCTTTGCCTTTCTAGACCGAACATACGCGTAGATAACCGGGGCGATGCCAGAACGAAGGCAAGACGGGTTATCCCTGCGAGTCTGGGCCGACTGCCGATTATCATACTCTGTCTGCTCGTGGTCGTCGTTAAAACACACTCTTGCCAACATGCCCGGTGTATGCCATCGCTTAGTAGTAGATTCCCAAAGGCCTTTTAGGAGAAAATCCGTAACAGAAATGTAGACCCCGCGATCCAAAAAGCCCCCCCAGGGTGACCTCTCAAGACCCTCTACAATATAACCGCGGAGGTTCAATCCTTTATGTGGATGAACGCATGTCCCCGCAAGCGTTGCTTAACCCCTTCGCCACCAACGTTCTCACGTAATTAGTTGTCTTCGTAAGCCGTTGACGAACTCCCTGTCGCCGTGTTTCCCCGACCGCTCCCGTGCCTTGTTGTCCGCCTCGCGGTCTAGGCGCTCCTTCTCGGCCAGCGCGGCCAGTCGCCTTTCGCGGTCCTGGTCGAGGCTGGTCGCCGCCTCCTGCATGGCCGCGAGCTTGCGCGCGCGCTCGTCCGCGTCGTCGCCGGCGCCCCTGGTTTCGCCGGGGCGGCCGCCGCTCCTGGGCCCGTCTCGGTGAGGCCGCCGGTCGCGGTGGTCGCGGTGGTCTTCTCGGTCGCCGGCGTGGGGACGCTGTCGCGGCCGCGGGGACTCGTCCGAGTAGTCGCGGCGTCGTCGGTACCCGTCCTCTTTGCTGTCGCTAGGGCGCGGGCTGCGCGATCGCTCCCTCCGCGATCGCCCATTGGCCCTGGGGTCGTCCCGAGATACCGAGCGCCTTCGTTCGGAGCGCTCAGAATGCCGCTCTTTCCTCGAGCTGTGTCGGTCTCTGCTTCGGGACCTGTCTCCCGAGTCGGATCTGTGGCGTCTGTGCCGACGGTCCTTTGAATCGTCTCGGTCTCTGGAAATGGATCGAGGATGCCTTCGATGGCGGCGGTCTCTCGAGTGCGATCTGTGTCTGTGCCGTCTAGAATGCTTCTCTTCCTTCCTTCGGGACGATTGTTTCTCTTCTGTCTGTCCCATAGACGCCAAGAGCTGTCTCCTCTTAATGGGGTCGTTCATCATGGCTTCGTAGGCGGCTTGCTCTTGCTTCTTGATGGCTAGGAGGGGGTCTTCCCGGATCTTCGCCGCCGTATCCTTCTCGGTGTTCGCATTCTGTAGGGCCATGAAACTGTCGGCGCCGGCCGTCTTCTTGAGGTTTTCATGGTCGGATCCTCGAGTCAGGATATTGTCGATGCGTCGCTTGCCCAGTAGGTATCCTTCGAGCTCTTCGGTAGTTCCGCCTTGGCCGTCGCTGGGGCCCTGGTACATCCACTCGACGCGGTCGACCACCTTGCGACCACCGGAGATGGCGAGCTGTCTTTGAAGTTCTTCTTTCGCGCGTTCCTCTTTTATCTCTTGGATGCGAGCTTCCTGCAAGGTTGTTAATATGCGAACTGGGGTTCAAAGGAAGCTTAATGGTTACGAACTGTTTTCTTGCGCTCCTCTAGGGCGGCCTTCTCCTCCTCGTACACCCTACGCTGGTTCTTGAGCAGCGCAGGGTGATACGACTTCTTCAGTTGTAAGTCTCCCATCTTGGCGACTATGCGAAGGAGAGAGTCGCGCAAAATGTATGCTTTGGAAGGGGAGGACTGAGGGGCGACAGGTTTGTAATAAAGTGAAGAAATAGTGAGGTCGATGAGAGATTGGCAGTGATGAATTGCCACTTACTGTGACTCGCTATGATTGAGAAATGCCCAGCCACATCTTATTAAGGCTGGGTTCAAAACGTACCCACGTACCTCTGTGGATCCTCAGGCATCCAGAATGGAGGCCTGTGATTGGTGGAATTGAAGAAAAACACGCAACAGCTAACAGTTTTTACACCTTCAATTGATCAACTAGGTTTACCTTTCAACTCGTCTTGCGTGCCTTACGATTAAGGCAGCGAGGCCACGAAAGGAACCGCCACCAAAACGCACACCTCCTAGGAAGCTTTAGGTATGTTTAAATGCATAAGTATCTAGGCAGGTGCATAAAACAATATAGCATTCTAAGAGTAGGTACTCAGGCGTCTACTAGAAGCTACCTCCTAGTCCTTTTAGCCCCGCACTGCCAATGATCGTACTACGTAACTTATCATCTGAGCTACAATGAGATAAGACACTATCTACCACGACAACAGCCGCGTCCCGCCAAAGAGCAGCCTTGCTCCCAAGACCATTGGAAAACAAACATCCTCTGAACAACCCCCCCCTGCCCTATCAACGCAAGGACTTATCTGGGAAAATCTCGCTTACAGCTACATACTTCCCAGCCTCTCCTCCTTCGCATTGGCATTGTAGCCCATCTCGAGCCGACACCGAGCCGTATTCCACCTAGTCAACTGCATTCCCCACGCCATTCCGTTTCGTTAGACACTGTCAAGATGTCGGACGACGACTTCATGCAAGAGTCGGATGAGGAGCAGTACGAACCCCCGCCGTAAGGAACCGCTACCCGTAACCAACCTAACTTGTTCGTAGGTACGACTTTGAGTACGAGGACGACGACGGCGAGGACTCTGGGGACGTCGACATCGAGAACAAGTACTACAACGCGAAGCAGATGAAATCCAACGACCCCGAGGATGCCATCGAGGAGTTTCTGGGGATCCCACCGCTCGAGTCCGAGAAGGGCGATTGGGGCTTCAAGGGATTGAAGCAAGCTATAAAGCTAGAATTCCGGCTGGGACGATACGATAAGGTCAGGTCAGGCCTGAGCGGACTGGGCGGACTTGGGAGCCGACTGCCAGACACGCTTAGCAATACTTCTGGCTAACAATCATCACAGGCAGTGGAACATTACACCGAGCTCCTCACCTACGTCAAATCCGCCGTGACCCGTAACTACTCAGAGAAATCCATCAATAACATGCTGGACCACATCGAGAAGGAATCGGATGACGATGCCTCCCGGAAGTGCATGGAGCAGTTTTATTCCCTGACCCTGAGCTGCTTCCAGAGCACCAATAATGAACGTCTATGGCTCAAGACAAATATAAAACTAGCCAAGCTCCTTCTCGATCGCAAGGAATACCTAACCGTCACCAAGAAGCTGCGTGAGCTGCAAAAGGCATGCCAACGTGAAGACGGCACGGATGATCCCAACAAGGGCACATACTCTCTCGAGATCTACGCCTTGGAGATCCAGATGTACGCCGAGACCCGCAATAACAAGCAGCTCAAGGTCCTGTACCAGAAAGCGCTGAAGGTCCGGTCAGCCGTACCCCATCCAAAGATCATGGGTATCATTCGTGAATGCGGAGGCAAGATGCACATGAGCGAGGAGAACTGGAAAGATGCCCAATCCGACTTCTCAGAGTCATTCCGCAACTATGACGAGGCCGGGTCGTTGCAGCGAATCCAGGTGCTCAAATACCTGCTTCTTACTACGATGCTCATGAAATCAAACATCAACCCCTTTGACTCCCAGGAGACGAAACCATATCGCAACGACCCGCGCATCGCTGCGATGACAGAGTTGGTGGACGCATATCAACGAGACGACATGCACAGATACGTCAGCGTTTTGCAGAAGAACCAAGACATTCTCGCTGACCCGTTCATCGCGGAGAACATTGATGAGGTCACGCGCAATATGCGTACCAAAGCAGTTGTGAAGCTGATTGCACCGTACACCCGCGTTAGGCTCGAGTGGATCGCGCGACAACTAAAGATCTCCGAGATAGAGGTACAAGACATCCTAGGATTCTTGATCATCGACGGCAAGATTCAAGGAAAGATCGATCAGCAAGCTGGAATCCTCGAGATGAGGCCTGACAGCGACGTCGAGCGGACCCAGGCTCTGCAATCTTGGAGCGAGGCTCTCGGTGCCCTGTACACCGCGATCTTCAAAGAAAGTGATGGGTTTCGGGTATTCGACCACCACGGGCAGACTGACGACCAGACGTTAGCGTCAATACTCGACACCGACACAAGTCGACAGAGGGCGGCTGCTGCCAAAGCGAGAAGGAGTGGTAAAGGTCTCTTCCCTTAGAATCTTACCAGTCTCCAAAACCCACCAGGACAAGATATCCATAGACGAGGACGTCAGAAGCGTGTGTGTGCGTGTGTCGTCTAGCACACCGCTCGGACACGGCGCACCACGCTTCTGTTTCGGTCTTGAGAGATGGTCTGAACGAATCCAACCACTTTTGGTCGCTTGGGACGCCGTCACGTACCACTCGCTGTTGACTACCGCAGTTGATAAAAAAAAAGAGGCGGGATATCCGTCCTGATAATAACACCCTACACCTGACGACGGCTTTGCTAGAACCTGATAGCAGACGTTGCCAGATGTAGGCAGTGATAAATCCAAAGCAAGTCTATGCATAGAACTAGCTACCTTTAATCCAGCGAACTCCCAAACGAAGCATCTCTATGATCGTTGCCAACTAATGGTTATCGCGCATCCCCGGCTTGTGCTCTCCTACGGGCTCTCCTACGGGCCGCTAGTGAGAGGGTGCGGAAGTTTTTCGTCGTATTGTAGGCTGGTTAAAACACCACGGGAGCTCAACAAAACCCCCCAGTACGACGGGATTTTATGTAGGAGGAAATTACAGTTATGTGATATCCAACTCGTACTTAGACGCGTAGCCAAGACCCGTATAAGACAAGGCAGTTCTTAGTGTCGCCTACTGACTCTTATCAACTACCACCACTACAACCCTACCCGCGCCAGTAATTGGTCAGAGTTTTGAGTTACACTGGGCAATAATTAAATATGGCTGGGATACTTCATGGACAATCCCAAGCCTAACTTGAGCAAATCCAACGGTACAATCCTCCGTATGGCGGGGGTTTAACCCCAAACCCCGTAGAAGTAATGTCGTCTAGCTACGTAAGAAGTAGTTCGGTTCTTGTAAGTCTATAGAATTCAAATGACTATTGATATCCAGCATCTGCGATAGAACCAAACAAAGAAACCCATGATCGCTAGTCCACCCAATTCTTCATAGCCCATTCTAACCTTGGAGTATATCCTACCCGACATGACCACAGCAGACACCATACGTGAAGCACACATCAAACATAATACGAATGAAAACTACCACTGCCGCATCCCCTTGAGCCTTCGGAGCTGAAACCCTAACAAAATCACCTAGGCGGTTTTGTCCGACCCGAAAGAGGGGACGGTGCCCGGGGAGGCCGGAGGGGTTTACAGGGGGAATCTTTTGACGAATTCGATGCCCTCGGCGAACGCCCCCACACGGGCGTCGACCGCGTAACCCGCTGCATCGAGCCTCTTGCACTCGTCGTGCAGGGTTGCCAGCGGGACGCGGAAGGCCTCGATGAACTCGTCCTCTTCCAGCTTCGGCCGGAGATTCTGGTTCTCGGGCAAGGTCATGTCCACGGTCACGCGGACCATCCGGAGGTTGGTGTTGCAGAAGCCCGGGTCTGGCAGGTCGCGCGGTCCGTAAGTAATTCGCGGTAGAGGCACTACGACTCCGAGCTCGGCGGCCGAGCTCGCACCCGCTTGGCAACTGCCGCTGCGAAAAATATAAGGGTAGGGATGAGGGGGAGGGGGGGGGGGACGACTGGAAAGCCGAGGCGGACGCACCATTGAACATGATGGGCGGGGTCTCGACGACCTTGGCGACGTAGCCGGTCTCCTCCCTCAGTTCGCGGGCGGCGGCCTCTTCCGGCGTCTCGCCCTCGTCGATGAGGCCGGCCGGGGCTTCGATGGCGACCTTGTCGATGGGTGCGCGGTACTGCGGCGCGTTGCGAAGTTAGAGATGGGTTGGCCGCAACGGCGCCGCTAACATTCCGGGGGGGACGGCGTAGGAACGGAAACCGAGCAGAGGACTGACTGACTTGTCTCTGGAGGACGATCTCCGGGCTGGCGGGCAGCTCCAGGATGGCGACGACTCCCACGTGCGCGTCTGCCGCTTCGGCGGGAGACGGGCGGGGGAGCGGAGGAGGGGTGAATGCACGAGCGGCTCCGACGACAGAGCCTTGGCGTTGGAGAAAGAAGACATCGCTGGTCGATACTTGCTGGTAAGTTTCGGAGGGTAGTTGTTGGGTGTTTTCCGACGGTGCAAGTTTGGGAGGAATACTGATCAAGAATTTATATAAGAAGCAGAATGGGGGGTTTTCCCCTTTACTGCACCTACTATATACCTACCACGGCCATCATTTCGATCAGGTTGAATGAATATTACCCGGGTCAGCCTGAGCTTCCCGGGTTGGGACAGGGGGCAGACCTGTCAGCGACTAAAAAGGGGGAGGGAAGGGAGGACAAGCCAACGTACATATTATATGTCGCGTAAAACGTAGACGTCTACATTCACGCTTTGCGGTATGTAGGCTTATATAGGCTGGTTCAACTGCTCGGTGACATTATACAATACACCTAACCCTTTGGGGGCTTTTTTTTCCCCCTTGGAGTGAATAGAGGCGAATTGATCTCGAGGATTAACTCGAGTTTTAGAGTGTGTGTAAAGTTCGAAATATACTATGGGTAATAGCTACCTACCTCATGGATGTGATTGTTGGGACCGTCAACTATGAAGGTTGGGAAACATTTAGTTCCGCCATTTCACCGGATTCACTAATTACGGTTGGTGGAAGAGGGACGAGTTCTATCTTACAAGTCAAAAGTGTACCCAAGCTAAGGTTCAGTATCCTCTCATCCGGACTGTTCAGCTTGATAAACCTTGCGATTCCGCGACAACGGCGAGTCTTGCAAAAACTACATCCAATCTAGGCACAACTGCAACCAACTAGGGAGATTGCCAAAGACACAAGATATTCTGCATCAGACATCAATTTACTGATTCACTCGATCGTCTCGTTGTACTCGTTAGGACCCTGGAGCTTGAGTCTCTTCAGTTCAGGCACTCCAATGTCCTCGGCTGAGCTTTCGAGTGTCTCCTGGTTCGGGTTGACACCAGTGCCACCGTCACCTTCTGATCCCTCTGTGCCGAAGTCTTTTTGCGTGTCAAGATACGCGTCGTATGTGATAAGGGGATATGCTTGGAATAGGTTCAATTCAACTAATAATTCTATAGGGGGTCTCTTAGGTCCTTAGGTCCTTCCCTCGTTTCCCTAGTCCCTATCTCGTCCTAATATAATTCCCGAAGTACCTTCGTACTCCGGTACCTAGGTACCCTAATACCGAGTTACCCGCGGCTTATCTAGGACTTTCCTTTAGTAGGTCGCCGAAGCGGCGACCTTAATGCCCGGTATTATTCTCCTAACCTTTATAACCTAATTATTAATATAGGGTTTTATTCCCGTATAATATTATCTCCCCTCCTCGGGGAAGCTCGTTTTTAAGCGTAGATCTCGGGTCTTAGATTCGATAGTTAACCGGTTTATTAGGGTTTTATTAATGGAATAACTTAACGGCTCCTCTCGCTCCTTCGGTAGTAAAGTACTTCTACGGTTCCTAAGTTTAATAGCGCTTAGCCGGCTAGCCTTACTACTTTATTAAATACCTAACGACTTCTCCGGCTTTAGCGGAATCTAATACCTTATTTACTTCGTAATCTTCTGCCTTAATCGGGGCTACCTTCCGTAGGACTTAGTTAAGGTTAGGTAATTCCTAATTATTAACGCGATAAGATTCGATAAAGGATACGTAAAAGGTATTATAAATACGCTAGCCTTTCGGGAGTATTAAAGTTACGGCGGTAAGGAAAACGACCTTTTAAATCTTAAAGGAACCGAGTATTTTCTTATCTATCTTTTTTATAGGGCGCTTGGTTTTAATATTACGGGCGTTTAATATAATAAGTTATCCGACTTTTAGAGGGGGTTCTTCTTTCCGGTATTTATCTGCCTATCTTTTTATTCGCTACCGTACTTTTTCTAAATACTACTTAGCTTCGTTATATACCTTAATTATCTAGTAAATATAAAGATTACTTCCTAGATTCTTAGGGGTACCTAAAGGAGGGTTATATACTACTAGGTACTACCTATAGTTAGCGTAAAAGGGTAATATACCGGTAGCTATTAAAGCGGTATTATTATAAGTAAATTCGGTAGTAGGTAATAAGCTTTCCTAGTCGCTTATTTCGTAGTTTACGAAGGCGCGTAGGTATGTTTTTAAGATTTAATTAAGTCTTTTCGTTTATTTATCCGTTTAAGGGTAAAAGGCGGTACTTATTTTAGGCTTAACGCCGAGGAGCTTTAAGACGTCCTTCCATATATAGGAGGTAAATCGTAAGTTTCGGTCGGAGATAATATTTAAAAGAATCCCATATAACCGCTAATAGTTACGGATAAAGATAGGTATTAGGTCTTCGGCTTTTTTACCGTCCTTTCTTAGCGGAATAAAGTATGCTATCTTAGTAAAGGGATTTATAATAACCTAGATAGAATCGTAGTTATTAGATATTAATAGGTCCGTAATAAAGTCTATCGTAATCGTTTATTATAGTCGGTAATATAGTTCTATAGGCTATAATAATCCGAATAAGGTATATCGAGGTACCTTATTTTATTAGTATTTACGATATCCTTTAACGAATTCCCTAACGATTATCTTTAGGTTAGGTTATTAAAAGTTTCGAATAATAAGTTCCATGGTTTTATTTATACTTATATATTCCGTTACTTTAGTATCGTATTCCGATTTAATTACTTCTTATTATAGGTCCTTAGGTATCTAGAGACGGTTTCGCCGGTAGAGAAGGCCCTTTTAGAGCTTTATCTTCCTGCTAAGCGGTTTAGTTAGTTAGGCTTAGTATTCCGGGTCCTATGTAGCTACCGTTTTAACCTATTTAACGAACTTTAGGGTTTAAATAAGTACTAGGATATTACTTAACCGTATATTAGAGAGTATTACCGTAGGTAAGCCTAAATTTTTTAAAAAATGCTTTTCCTATAGGACCGTCGCTATCGGCTAGTCCTTAGCTCCTCCTTTTTTAGGGCGATATTATAATAATCTAAATAAAATATCGGCCTTTTTATTTTACTTCCTTAGGCGGTAATATATTATAAAGTAATACGAAAAGAATTATTAAGCCTAGCGGGCTTGGCGTCGATTTAGTACTTTTACCGTAGTAAAGTACGTTAGGTTCTAATAGTCTAAGTATACTTCTATTTAATGCTAAGCCCTTTCGAAATAATATCGCTATTTCTCGAAGGCGTCGACGATTATTAGTAGTTTTTTATTATATATCTTATAATTTATTTCCGTTAAGGTAAGTCGTTTTAAGAAAAAGGCTACTAGTTTTAGTTTCCCTTTATTATCCTTTTATAAGAGTATTACGGAAATAGCGAAGTCCTAGGCGTCGGCTTTAACGATCGGGACTCGATTAGGATCGAAATACGTAAGTACCGGGGCTTTTATAAAGGTCTCCTTTAATTCTTAGAAGGCCTTCTTTATTTCGATTTCCTATTTCTATAGCTTACGGTTTCCTTTATTAGCGCTAATAATTAGCCTAGTTATACCCGAGAAGTTACGTATAAATTTACGGTAGAAGTTAGCGAATCCGATAAAGCTTTAGGAGTCTTTAAGTATAGCTAGGATACGTTAGTTAAGGATAGCTTTTACTTTATCCCTAGATATAGTAATGCCCTTAGGGCTTATATTATATCCTAAGAATTTAACTTCTTACGTTCGCTAGGTATATTTCTTTAGTATTACCGCTAGATGGTTTTTTATAAGCCGTTTTAGGACTTTCTTAATTAGTTTATTATATTCTTTTAACGTATCGGCGTAAACTAAGACGTTATCGAGATAAGCGATAACTCCTACGTCTAAGAAGTCGCGGAAGATATAGTTTATTATGGCCTGGAAGGTAGCGGGGGCGTTAATTAATTCCATAGGTATAACCGTATATTCGTATAGCCTATAACGCGTTTTAAAGGCGGTTTTTCATTCGTCGCCTTCCTTAATTCGTATTATATGGAAGCTAGATTTTAAGTTAATCTTAATAAATTATCGCGCCGTTTAGAATAGGTTCTATAGTTCGTTAATTAACGGAATCGGGTACCGGACGGGTATTATAATTTTATTTAACCCCCGGTAGTTAGCTACCGGTTTTAAGGCGCCCGGGTCCTTCTTATTTATAAATATTATAGATACGCCGTAGGGGGCCTTAGATTTTCGGATTCTTCCTATTATTATTATTTCGTCGAGCTAGGGTTTTAAGGCGTCTAGCTACCGTTCGCTTATGGCGTATAAGGGTTCCCATAAGGGATTAGTTCCTAGACGAAGTTTAATAACGTAATCCTATGGTTACCGATTAAGGAACCGTTATCCCGCTTCCTTAGTTATAATAGAAACGAAGTCGCGAAATTATTCGGGTACTTATAATAGAGTATCCTTTTTTCGTATAGTTCCTATACGGGTCGGCCGGGGGCGGTAGTTCCGGCATTAGGGTAAGTCGAAATATAATCGTTCCTCCGTAAATAATCCCTAGGGGGGGTATTCTTTCATTTATTATTACGGTAGGATAGTATCGATCTCTTCGTTTAATTTACTAACTTCCTAAGCGATACGGTAAATATACTTATAGCTACGGAGTTTTATTTCGTTTATATACTAAAGTCCTCCTAACGAGATTTCCGAGCCGTCGAATCCTATAAGGGTTCTAGGCTTAATACGTTAATTAATAAGAAGGCGTAATTACTCGACTTTAGCGGCGTTAATTAAGGGTACCTCGCTACCGGTATTTAGGAGAACTCGTAAGAGATATTCTTTCTTTTAATATTTTATTTATATCGTATAAATAGGCCGTTTACCTAACCTTAGTTCGTTTAAATTACGCTAGGGGATTCGTAGTTTCTTCGTTATTAATACTACTTCCGTTACTTCTAGCGTTCCGGGCCGTTTAATAGCCGTAATCCTTACGTTATTTTTTTCGCCCCTTTATTCCGTTAACGCTTACGGGGGGATATTTAAAAATCCCGTTCTTTATTTAAATCGGATAGTTCCATAATACGGGAAAGAGTTTCCTTTTAACGTATAGTAATATCGATCCTAGCTCTTTTATTAGGTAATAATTCGGGCTCCTTCCTTTCTCTTTTTTCCGATGAGACCTTCTTAGGTAGCGTAAGTAAGTCCTATCCTTCTAAGTCCTTTTTCGCGAAGTAGGTTAAGGTTTAGTAATTATCCCGTCTATATCTCTAGTAGGCTTTCTTATCCTTTTTTCGCTAGTCGATAGCGGCTTAGTTAATTCTAACTAAAGCTTCTTTATTACTTATCTATCGTAAGTCCTTAGTTAGTACGAATTTCTTATTATCCTTATTTTTACGTTCGTTTACCGATTAGCCTAAGCGGGAGCGAGTTTCTTTTACGGGTTACCGCTATTACTAGTCCGTTTTCGTATGCTCCTTCTACGAAGCGGACCCTCCTTTTCCCGAAATCCCTAAATTAGCTATTATATTTTTATAGATTTAACCGGCTTTCTTAATTATTCCAAGGAAGGCTTCGTCGCTTTTAGGGATACTACCTAGTTATAAATAAACTAACTTTATTATTTTATCGGATAAAGTACGGGCGATATAGTTCTAAAAGGTAGTTCCGGATTATTAAACGACGTCGTTAAGATCTATAAGCTCGGTAAGGTACTAGGAAACGTTTCTTTAATACTTAAGTTCCTATATTTTTTTAGAGTTACGATATCGTTCGGCGGAGTCCTTAAACCGTTTTTAGAGTACTTAGGAATATCCTACCTAAGTATCGACGATTATTAACCTCTTTACCTAGGTTAATCGTTATTAATGCTAAAGCTAGGCCTTTTCGGTAAGTATCGATCTTATTTAATTAATCTTTTAAACGTCCCGGGAAAAACTTTCTTCGTAAGTTTTAAAGTAAGACTTAACCTTAATTTATTATAGTCGGAACTTAGCTAAGTCCTTATCGTTATAAGCCGTAGGCTTAATAAGGTATACCGGGTTAGTTATTACTATAGTACTTCGTCGATTATTTATAGCTTTAGTTTAGGCCCGAACCATACGTTTTTCGGCCGGATCGAGAGGTTCCTAAGGTTTTTTAGAGGCGCCGGGTAAGCGTCGTAGCTTTTACGGGTTCCCGGATTTTAAGCTATCCGAGTCGTCGGAATCCCTTAGGTCCCCTGGGGTATTCCGCGGGATTTATAGGGGTTACGGTAGTCCTTACTTAGCTTTTCTTAATATAAAGGCGCTTACCGCGGCGTCTTAGAAACGGGCTTTAGTACGCGCGGCGGTACGCTTAGCCGCGGCGTCTTAGAGTACGCCGTCGGAAATAATTTCCCTTATTTTAGCTTCGTTATTAGTATATCTCCCGGTAAACGTTATTATAATACGGGTATCCGGCGCGGGAATAGGTATCTTTATCCTTTAGTTAATTCCGGCGATAATAGATTTAATATCCGTCGGTTTATTATTTAATCGTCGTTACTAGTATTCCTTAATTAAATTAGCCGCGTAAGCCTTAAGGTTATCTTTAATTAGCTAGGTTTTTTCCTTTATAGTCCCGGGAATAAGGTATTCCTTACTAAGGATCTCGTTAATTTATTTATCCTTTTACGTAACTTAGGAGCTAACGTTCGTTATTAACTTATTATATTCTTCGCGGAGCTAGGTTAAGGCTCGTTAGTTTTAGAATACGGCGTTTCGAAGTTAGTTTATAGCGGCCGTTCGTACTTTATTTTATCGGGTAAACTTAGCTACGGTTTCCTATACGTTTTAGGCGAAGTAAATGCTTTACTTTACGACTTACTTTTAGAACTTATGGATTTATATCTTCGTAGTTCGGATACCGGTAGCTTATATAGCCGTAACGGTTTAATAAAGTTATCGTAGTTATTCGTACTACTCCTTTAAAATCGTATTCTACCGATGTTTTATATCGACTTAGTTAACTAGTATTACTAAGCTTTAATAAGCCTATCCCATTTACTTATATAAATTTACGATTTATTACGAAAGGTTTCGTATAACTACTCCTAAGTTTACGATTTCCGGAGCATTAGTTATAACTACCTCGTATTCTTAAGGTTAATATACTACGAGGGATTTATCGGTCGGTTCGGGAGTTAGTTCCTACTAAGGCGCCGGGGTAGCTCGCTCGGCGTTTTTTACCTTTAATTCCGTTATTATAGCCTTTAGTTTATTAATCGTAGCTACTATTTAGGCTACCTTTATTATGGAAATCGACGCTAGCCCCGAGGTAGCCGGTCGCGGGAATAGGAATGCCTATGGCTTTAGTTCCTTAGTAAAAGGTCGAGGTTAATCTAGTAGTAATAATACCGGGGTAGCGGCTTCGGCGTACGATACCGGCTTAGGCGTAGGTTTTCCTTATTATTAGTTTATAATGGAATTATAAGGATAAGAGTAATATAGAATTATTTATAACAAGGAAATATACTTAGAATAGGTTTAATTTAATTAATAATTCTATAGGGGGTCTCTTAGGTCCTTAGGTCCTTCCCTCGTTTCCCTAGTCCCTATCTCGTCTTAATATAGTTCCCGAAGTACCTTCGTACTCCGGTACCTAGGTACCTTAATGCCGAGTTACCCGCGGCTTATCTAGGACTTTCCCTTAGTAGGTCGCCGAGGCGGCGACTTTAATACCCGGTATTATCCTCCTAACCTTTATGACCTGATTATTGGTGCAGGGTTTCATCCCCGTGTGACATCGTACTTCCACGTTTTCCTCTTTCCATCCGACAGCGTGTTATTGTCTCTGGCGGTCTTTTGGATATGTGAGACCTTGAGCGCGTCGTGACGTTTGGGCTTGCACTCTGTGTCGTAGAAGAGAAGTTCTGAATCGGGTGCCTTGGAGAAGTCGTTTCTAGCTAGGTCCAAGTTGGCGAGGTCATCTGCTAAGGCCTCGAGTCCGTCTTTCACCTTTCCTTTGCTTTTTAGAGTGAATGGGTATTACACTTTGTCGGTTCCATCGCCTTCACCATCCTTGTCTGTAAGTTAAAAAGGGAAGTATTTGGCGTGAATACTCTTGTTCAGTGATAATTGTTCTTCTACTTGCTCGATTTTCTCTTGGCACATGTTATCGTATTGTTCCGCGATGATAGCTGCATCTATCGGGTAGCGCTGGAAGAAGGCATCTCGGAAGTCATCGAGAGCCTTGGCCATCGGGCTTATACCAATCAGCTTCTCGTCTTGATCTGGACTGAGATTTATAGAGAGTTCCCGAGCATGAAATGCCTTATGCCACGTCCCTGAACCCACTAAATTATTTACACGAGTTCTTCTCTCGGGCGAAGGAGTCTCGAGGCTCAAACTTTTGACAGAGGTCAACATTCTCAGTCGCGAAGTCGTCTATGTCTCCTAATGCCAAGCTGATTATGATACGCCTCTCTGCCTTGAGACCCCTGGTGATGACCTTCGCCAAATGGAAGGAGCCTGGATAGCTGAGAAGAAAGCGGTGCCATTTCTTCGCTGATTTCCCAGTTGTCTTGCTGATTTCTTCCTTGCCCCTGTGTCTCCCATAGAAGCCCCCCGTAATAGCTCTAGAACATCAGTTTAGAGAGCGGAGGGACATACTTAGGCGTCATTCTGTTAAATTCCGGGGATACAATTGAGAATGACGTAGATTAGAGGTCGGACGATGATGAGGCCAAACCTAATTGCAAGATAATTGGACGGCTATGTGGCCGAGAATGGGTTGTGTGTTTATGGAACCACGGGGAGAGGGGGATGGGATAACAGGTTAAGGAGAGAAAGGGGAAGAGATTGCGTTGCCTACGCGGCTATTACTTTTTTTCGTCAGCCAAGATAAATTAATAGTACTCTTGATACGGCCCTGGATTGTGCGGCATTTCTTCTTGATACGTACCTATTAATGGCACGGCAACTATCAGTAACAGTCCTCGACAACATTGAATACACACACTGTGTCCACTTCACGCACCAAGTAACTCCTACACGGCGGCCTAAGATATACAAGGCAGGATATTACAGTGAAGCAGTAATAAGAGGTGTTGGCCCGGTGGTCAGAGCCAACAATCCAGTTACTGGCCCACCAGTTCCGTGGATAGGGGGGTTCGACTCTGAGGCAAGGCTAAGCTTCCAGCTGCGTTAAGCTCGATCCACCCCCTACACGACTCGGGGCCCTTACACAACTAGGGGTCATGCATCAACCGAAAACATATAAGCCTGTCTCTCGCTTAAGATCAGTTGGCTTTCTGGGTTCGAGCTTGAACGGAGTTGCTTCGCTTAGTCTACCAACGAGTTGGACCCTTCGCTGGGTGGGATGACCACAAAATTTTTCCTCCCTCTGATTCTTTTTTCTTCATCTCTCCATATGGCGCTCGACTTTAGGCATCCGTCCCATTTCTAGGTGCGGGTGTCATTCAATCCGGGACTACGAGTAACTAACTCAACACATTGATAAATTTCTCTCGCGGCGTCCATGATGCTATATTTGTTGTAGGATTTCACGGCTTATGGTTGGTCCTGGATCTAACATAATGTTCCGCATGAACTGGGTTGATATGCAATCTCTATCGGTATTTCTAACCTCCGCAGCACCCGTGTTTCTAGCGAAGGTATTTATTTCACAGCTATATACCGACTATGATAAAAACCCGTGTCTATCGGAACGGCCCAGTCTGGATACACCAACACGAGAAGTCACTATTGAGTCGGGGCCCGCATAGTAAGAATTTCGGCCGCAACTATAGATATGTCCAATGTAGGTGGCCCCAATACCCACTCTACGATAACTATCTGGGAAGCCATCTAGAAAGCTGGTATGCTACCTAGTAAATAGACATAAGGTAAAACGACTTGGCATCCTGCAGACACAGGTGACGAGCCACTTATCTAGGTAATTCGTTCTTCATAACTTGGTTACTTTCGCGGTCAAGCGGCGGCTGGAGAAGCGAAGCAGGCACCGATGGACTAAGTCCCTACCCAACTTACGGAATATCCAAGGTCTGAGAAATGGGAGTGCCTATAGTAACGAGACGGATATGAGCCGCGTGCGTGCGAATTTTGGAGTTTACCAGGTTGGGCTGCTTTCCTCTTGGCGAGCCTAAGGACGGGAACAATATACTTAACTATCTGGTAAGAGTTAATAGGCCAGGTGCTGCTTTCTATTATATGGTCTGTGCTCGCTGATATCCCGCGGGCCGAGCCGTGCTGGGCATTACAACCTCTCTTTCTACGCTACGACGTAGTAGTGAACGCGAGAGACGGTTTGAAACATGCGCCAACATCTCGTCTTCCCTCTTTCGGACGGCTGTCCTTTTCCGCGGACCCATTCGGGAATTTTCAATTCGGGGGCCAAAAGTGGTCCAGAGAATCATAGGCTCGGGCTCTACCATACTGCGCGGTGCCCCAGAGTACATCTCTTGGCGTTGCCCAACTTTGGGTCGGGAGCGGGACCCGCCGAACACCCCCGTCTACCCCAAAATAGCATGGGAGGCTATTCTGGGAGACCAGTACGACAAGTCGAAGAAAAGCGGCCAGCCGAGACCGTCGAAAGGTCTTAGCTGGGGCGGGGGGCACCTCGCTGACGGGGTCTTCTAGAACGAATAGCCCAATGCAAGGCGTTCATTCCTGCGATGCTACCCATAAAGGGATTGACTTATTTTCACGCTGCAGGTATACGAATCAAGCCAAGCTGGGGTTGTTTCCGTGGACGTTATATTGGGATGTTACATGCATGAGCATGCTCGGCGATGGGGCAGGCCTCCGCTACGGCGCTGGGGGCCGGTAGGCGGGATCGCGGGGCGGCGAATCGGAAGATGGCGGGCTTCCGGATTGTCTAGCACCTTGCCATCGAAAAAGAGCAGGGAGGGAGAGCAAGGCCACAGGCATGCAGACGGACAAGAAGAGAAAAACAGGAAACGAGCAGAGCCGGATGGGAGAGAGCGCCGAGTTGCCGGCTAGACTAGTCTATTCAGTAGGTACCTGGGTAAGCAAGATCTTATAGCCCTCTCTATCGAATACGACGCGTGTTTTATCTTCCCTATAGGTACAGAATGTTGGGCATGTCGCGTCGGCAGAAGCATCGACTGCTTCTGGCATGAGTGGCGAGTCCTATGGATTATTAGGGTGACTAGTATGCTCGAGATATTTCGAAATCCGCGGGAATCGGTAGTCCTGAGCTTACCGAAAGTTGTCGAAGAGCACGGCGGGGGAAAAAGAAAAGAAAAACAAAAACCGCGGTCAGAGTGTAATGTAAAGTGAGCATGGCGTCAGTTGAAAACGTGGATGCGACGTTTCCTCGCTTGGACGGGCAGGTTTCTGTAGGTGACGGTTTTCCTGCGCGGCGCATGCTTTGACTGTCCTCCCTTATGACATCGTGCTCGGCTCGTGATAGTATCTAGGAGGTCGTCCTACCCGTTGCGTCTCCGTGAAGCCTCTATGGTTTGCGTCGTCCCGGGCCTGACGGGAAGCTCCAAATTCCGAGCGGAAGTGCTGCGACGCCAGGGTGAGTACCAATTCGACGGCGGTCGCAGCGAAGTCGAGTTCCCCTCCAGACCAGCAGGAAGCGAGATGGCCGGGGCGACAAAAATTCATTTCCGATAGGAGGAACTGCTTGTAACCCAGCAAACGAGCCGACCTAGGACGTCTTGTCGTCAGTCCCCAAATGTGGCTCGGCCGTCATGGACGCTATCACGAAGAAGGCTACAAGCTTCGAGGACGCCGGTTCACCAGAAAAGTGAATGGAGGAAGGGCAAAATCGATAATGGAGGGGGGGATGTGACGTGAGCTGCCCCGGATACCTCGGGCAGGCAGGCAGGTAGGCACCTCCTTTGGCGCGTAGAGGCAAGTACCTGCGCGGGGGGGGCACCTCCTCGCAAAGCGCACACTCGGTCATCATGTAGGAAGGTACCTACAGACGGACATGGGGCAGGTGGGGGTGGTGGGAGTGTGGGGGCTAGACAACCCGGTCGATTGCATGCCGGTACGTAGGTAGGTGGGTGGGTACCCACCCGGGTCACCCACCCGGGTACCTACCTCTAGTGAATATAGCTAAGGTTAGGTACCTAACCTACCTAGGTACCTCTCTCTAGGTAGGGGTAGGTACTCAAGGTACGTACCCTTTAGTCGTCAAAGTGACCAGAAGTTTGCGTGGGAAGGTAGCTGTGGTGACACCAGACGCGTCGCGGATTACCTAGGTACCTACCTAGATTTTGAGGCTGAGAGGACGCCTGTCGGATTTCCCAAAATCCCAACCCCAGCCTTACCTAACCTCACTCCCTCCTGCCTCAATTTACCTGTTTTTTCTGCCCTTCCGTTGGGAAGCGCAGTCATGGCCTATTACCTAACCGTTTCCCCCCTCCCTTTCGACTTTTTTTCCCTTTCTCTCGATTTTCCCCTCAACCCGTCGTTCCACAACTTCCACCCATCCACGTTCATCCACATCTACTCATAGCCCGTCCCGTCCAGCCTCAGCGGCTTTTTCCTCCTCCCCACCGGCGAAACTGGACTTCGAATCATATTGTCAACCTGGCCCAGCCCGATCGGACCCAAACCTTGCCTGACCTTGCCCTCCTGACTCACACTCCCACCTCCCCTGTCCCTGCCACCACCCGGTGCTAACAGCCTACCTTACCTAGGGATAGATGCCGATCTGGCTGCTTTATTCCCTGTCCCTCTCCTCCATCTGACGAGGCTGTCTCTTTTCTTCTCACACAGCCTCAAGGTTGACCTCGCCTTGGTCCTCCTTTCTCCTACTCCCCGTAAAATAAAAAAAACTCCCCCAACCGGAAAACAAAAACGTGGCGTCTTCGGCAATCGACGGTGCCATCCCTCTCCTGAGGATATCATAGATCTTCGCTGGACGCCCTGGTGTCCTGCTGTCCTAGCATAAGCACCGACTCCCTATACATTCAGCGGGCCACATGCCGCGGGCTGCGTGGAAATATTATCCGCGCGCCCCCGTTTTTTGCCCGTAAGCCTCTCGTGGCCTATCACGCAGATACAGCCGACTCTGTCATATCAACACGTCACATCCAATAAGTAGCCGCTCCTTCCTCTCTCTCGCCCGTTTCGCCTACCGGCCAGGCTTACAGCCTACTTACCGCCATGGCACCATCTTCGCCTCCTGATAGCACCGAGGCTGCTCTCTTAGCCGACATCGAGCTGCAGAAAATCCTCTGCGAGTCCCTGAAGGGCACCGTAAACGATACCCCCGAACAGAGAGCGGAATTGAGAGCCACCAGCGAAGACCTTACGCGCAAGCTAAAGAATCACCAGTCAACTCTACAAAAAGGTGAGGCTCACACGCCACTCCTGTTCTTTCTTCTCTCCTTTCATTCCCACCCGAGCCGTATGAGTCACTGCCCCTACGTTTGGGCGCGCTCGATTTTAATACCGTGCCCACCCAAAGCCTCTCTGCTTCCCCTGCTTCGCCCTGTCAGAGATGTCGTCTCCCAGCTCGTGCCACGTTTCCAAATAGATCCCCGCGATCGCAAATATGTACTCCTCCTCTACGACGCCGGCTTATTTGCATAAAGAGCTTCCCACTCACGCTGCTAACCTTTACACGCTTCCATAGATTCTCAAATTCGCTCCATGAGTGGTACCCCTTGGAAAATGTCAAACTACGCTGGCAACCTCCCTATGGGCTCTCACCAGGACTCTCATGCACCAGCTAGGAAGCGAACCTATAGCGCCTATATCGGCCCCGCCTCAGCGCCTCAACCTGATGCGAACAAGGCGCTCCGTACTCTTCCGGACCCTTCCTTGAACGCGTTCGACGGGATACGCCCGCTGAGTGTCACTCAGAACGAGTGGATACAACGTCAGGGGGATGAGTTCGAGCGGTTTCGCGGCATGAAACGACGTGATGCAGAAGATGCCGCCGTAGCGCGGCGACTGGATAAGGAGCTTAACCCGCCCCTTACGCCGTCTTCGCTATCGTCCTCGGATTTATCGAGAGCCCGCAACCCAATTAAGTCCGAATCACCCACTACGCAAGGGTCCGACGACTGGATGGCTGAGCTTTACCAACCATCAACCCGCCTAGCCAATGAGGTCGACAAATCCCACAGAGACGTGCCCGGTTCTGTCGCAGACCCCCTGCAAGCACTATTCGGCGCCAATCTTTCTTGCCTGACCTCCTTCTCAGCTCTCGCCGGCGATAATTCTGGCCACTCCGGAGCTCAGAATGCCCGTAAGGAAGCGCTTTGCCAACACGAGCAACCAGAGAAGCCCGCTAGTCTTGAATTTACCGATTACGCCGGTGGCTTTTACGGCTTCTCGTCAGGTTCCGTGCTACCCGAAACTCCGGAATTTGAAACCTGGAATTCTCAGTCGGGATGGATTCCGACTATGGAGCCCAGTTATGGACCTCACCCGACAACGGCTTGGGGGCCACGTGGGAACTCGGGTAGCCTAACGGATATCATTAAGCGCACTAATGGATATGACTATACGAACAGTGTTGACGGAGAAGGAAATCCGCTTCCGCGGTGGTTGGCGGCTTATGAGAACTGCGATACCGGTGCATTCGGTAATGGGAAGGGTCCCGCTGAAGATAAAGACCAGATCAGAAATTTGTTATCGAATATCAAGCAAGACACGAGTACCTTTGAGCAAGGCCCAGATAACACACCGGAATCCTTCCGATATCCCCTTTACAAGCACCAGCAAGTGGCGCTCAGGTGGATGGAGAATATGGAACTCGATGAGAACAAGAGAGGTGGGATCCTGGCTGACGATATGGGGCTGGGCAAGACTCTTTCGACTTTAGCTCTGATGGTTAGCCGACCGGTCGAGCGTTCTTCGCCGCCCGACGAACCCCACACCAAGGTAAGTTCCCCGATTCATTTGCGTTCGGCCACTGCTAAATCTTCTAGACCAATCTCATCGTGGCTCCCCTCTCCTTGCTTCGGCAGTGGAATCGCGAGATCGAGCAGAAGCTCAAGCCGGGACGGGGCCTATCGGTTTTCATATTACACGGGAAAAAGACCGAGTTCGACCAACTTCGATGTTATGACGTAGTTTTGACAACGTACGGGACCCTCTCGTCGCAGTTCGGCAAGATGGAGGCTTACATCAGAAACGCCGAGAAGAACGACAACCCTGTCGATAATGGCCACCTATCTGCCCTCTTCCCGTTGGTTGGTCCCCGGAGCTTCTTCTATCGCATCATTTTTGATGAAGCACAGTTCATCAAGAATTACAATACGAAGACGGCGAAAGCAGCTAGCCATCTACAGGGAAAATATCGCTGGTGCCTATCCGGCACACCGATGATGAACGGCCCCAAGGAGTTGGCTTCCTTGGTCCATTTCCTCAGGATCAAGCCATACTGTGATCTTGACATCTTCCATAGAGTGAGCACCCTCTGGTAGAGCGAGCAGACTATTGGCTGATCTTATGGCTAGACTTTTAGACACCTCGACCCGGAAAGATCCCAGAAAGGCTGGAATGGATCTAGCAGAAATCTTGCGATGCAGAAGCTGCAAGCTCTTCTGACCGCCATCATGCTCCGACGAACCAAAACGTCAAAAATTGATGGCAAGCCTATCATAGAGCTAAAAGAGAAGCTGGAAGTTGTTGATCACGTCGTTTTCGACGAAGACGAACGACAATATTATCAATCCCTGGAGAAGAATTCTCGTGTCGAATTCAGTAAGTACCTCGCAGCCGGAACCATTGGGAGGCATTATGCCCAGGTGCTTGTCCTTCTGCTTCGGCTACGGCAGGCTTGCTGTCATCCATACCTCCATATTACCGACCTCGAGCTCGTCAATCCAGGGGCTTCGGAGGGCGCGTTGGTCGAGCTGGCAAAGGCCCTGGAACCAGACGTGATTCGGCGCCTCAAGGAAGTCGAGGCCTTCGATTGCCCTATCTGTCTCGACGGGGTTGAAAGCCCATCGATAATGTTTCCCTGCGGTCATTACATCTGTTCAGCATGCCTCGCAGGACTCGTTGAGAACCTAGACCAGCAGAACATCCGAGCAGGTCAAGACCATGGAAGCATGCAATGCCCTACATGCCGCGGGAATGTAGACACAGCCAAGGTCATAAACTACGACATCTTCAAGAAGGTCCACATGCCTGAAACGGTAGAGGTGGAAGAAGAAGACGAGGACGAGTTCGCGAGCGATTCCGACGATAGCACCGGGTACTCCAGTTCCGTAGATGACGGAGATGACGTTGACGAGCGTGGAAACCTGGCAGGCTTCGTCGTTGATGATAGTGACGATGATGTCGCCCCAGCGAGACGGAAGCCGGAGTGCGGAAATAGAAAGAAGGGGGCTGTTTCTAAGCCCGAGTCCAAGTCTCGTCCTAAGCGTAAGAAGGACGAAGAGGTCCAGCCACATATGCTTAAGCAGTTGCGCAAGAACGCGTACAAGAACCACCGGGCACATAAGCGATATATGCGCTACTTGCGCCAGATTTGGCTCCCGTCGGCTAAGGTTACCAAGTGTTGCGATCTCATCTCTGCCGTTCAGAAGACTTCAGGCGAGAAGATCATAGTTTTTTCTCAATGGACGATTCTCCTCGACCTTCTCGAGATAGCTATCAAAGATCAGCTTAAACTCGGTCTTTGCCGATACGACGGGAGCATGTCAGCTACTCAGCGTGACGATGCTGCTCGCAAGTTTACGGAGGATAGGGGAACTAAGGTCATCCTAGTATCGCTCAAAGCCGGTAACGCGGGCCTCAATCTCACCGCTGCGTCCCAGGTCATCATTATGGATCCTTTCTGGAACCCCTACATCGAGATGCAAGCCATCGACCGCACATATCGAATCGGTCAACAACGAAACGTCACAGTTCACCGGATTCTCACACAGGAGACGGTGGAGGATCGCATTGTGGAAATTCAGGAAAGGAAGCGCACGCTGGTAGATTCGGCCTTGGACGAAAAGGCAGCAAAGGATATTGGCCGCCTGAGCGGAAACGACCTCGCGTATCTCTTCGGCGCCCATCCCGACAACCATTAAGATCATAAGTCGCCCCCCTCCTGGTTTCCTGGCTTTCATACATAGACAATAAACACCTATCACAGTTTTAGGACATAGACACGGCAGATTCGGATGTTCTACGTTACTTGACAAGACCCTAGTTGAAAGAAAAGTAAAACATCGGGACAACAGCCGGGAGAAAAGCGCGGTCGATTCGATCCGCTCGGGGTGGAAAATGAAGATGCCCACCCCATTGTCATACATAGATGGATAACCGGTATGCTCCACAGCACGGAACGGGGGACAAAGGGGAGTTAACTGGAACTAAAACAAGAGCTGCCCGTACTGGAGGTATATAGCTAAATAAACAACCCGTTTGCTATTTACGACTGTCTACTTTGTAATAAGACGGTATTGGTACTGACTGGGAGCGAACGGCAAAGAGTCGGCGATGAATACTAAATCCATCCACCCAGGTTAGTAGATCATCATACGACAGGTGGGAGATTGGACGAGAGCGCGAACATGCGAACGCATGGTTTAGCTTGGTAACTCGAATAGCAACCGGGCGGGCACTCATTAGGCTAGGTTACGAGCACCGTAGGCAGACACCAGACCGCGCGCGTCTCGGTACGCGAAGGGTCGGCAGCCGAGAGTCGTCCTCGGGACGACTAACCTACCCACCCAGCGGATACCTCGACTGGTTGTATACAGGATCCTTCCGTCCCTCCTCGCCCTCCTTCGCCGACGTGACTTCCCTCCCCCCTCCCGCCGCCCGCTGCCGTCCGGCCTCGACCTACAACCCGGCGGCGGCGGCGGCTCCGAAGGCGGAGAGCGGCGCGGAGGGGCGGGGGCCCTGCAGGACGCGGACGAGGGCCTCGACGGCGCCGTCGCCGGAGTCGTCGCCGCGGTCGGCGCGCCAGGTCCAGCGGGTCTTAGCCGCGGGCGCGGGCGCGGGGAGGAACGGCTCCGGCGGGAGCGAGAGCGGCTGCGGGTGGCCGGGCGCCGCGGCGGCGTCCAGGACGAGGGTGAGGCGGCCGTCGGCGGGGCCGGCGACGAGGTCGACGCGGGCCTCGCGCTCGTCGTCGCGCGCGGCCACGCCGGGGCCCCGCACCGTCTCGGCGCGCTCCACGTCGCCGCGGCCCAGCCGCGGCCCCGCCGTCTCCGCCAGGTGCTGCGCCACCGCCCGGATCGCCGCCTGCCGCACGTAGTACACGGCCTCGCCCACGCTCGGGTACGGGTACGGGTCCTGCACCAGGTCGAAGGGCGGGTACGCGGCCGCGAGCGGGTTCTTCCGGCGCTCCTCCTCCCGCGCCTTGGCTGCCGCCGCCGCGTCGTTGGCCGGCGCGGGGTTGTTGTTGTTGCTGTTGCTGCTGCTGCTGCTGCTGTTTCTCTTTGCGCCGTCGGCGACGGGGGCGGCGGGGGGGGGAAGGGAGGTGGACGAGGACGAGGGGGAAGCGGAGGCGGTGGGTGGCGGGAAGGGCGTCAGCGAGATGCCGAAGGCCATCCCCGTGTACACGTTAAGCACGATGCGGGCGCGGATGAAGATGCGGGCGGCCGGGGTGATGGTCAGCTCGAAGGAGGACTCGAGCCGGCCGGCGAGGTAGTTGATGAGGTTGAGCTCCATCTTGGCGTTGCGGGTGGGCAGGCCGCGCAGCATGGGGCCGAGCGGCTGGGTCGCGAGCGTGCACGAGGCGGTGGAGACGCCGGCGCGCCGCAGCGTCGCCACCAGGTCGTCGAGGAAGTCGTACATGACCTTGTAGTCGCGGAAGTACTCGGCGTTGGCGATGAGAGCGCGGAGGATGGCGTAGGGCGGGGTCGCGCGGCTGCTCGGCACGTGCGGTATCGTGCTGCGCTTGTAGTAGTTCTGCTGGTGGCCCTGGAACAGGAGGAACTGCATGTAGGTGTAGAAGGCGGTGCACGAGCAGTCGACGTCGGAGAGCCGCTCGTGCGCGCGGTCCGGCTCGGCGAGATCCTCCAGGGTGAAGATCATCTCCGTCTCGGGGCCCTGCTTCCAAGAGATGCAGGACGCGTCCGAGTAGACGTTGGAGGACAGCAGGGTGCGGGCCTCGCGGTTGAGCTGGTACCACAGCTCCTGGTGGAAGATGGTGTTCCTGGCCTCGAGCACGCGGTGCTTCAGGGGGGCGTCCTCGGGCAACCGCGCCGGCAGGGGGGACTGGTCCACGATCACGCCGTTCTTCTTCACCGTGACGCGTATCCTCTGCGAGCCTCCGCCGATGCGGCCGAGGTCCAGTCGAGCAGTGCCGTCGCCGTTGCGCCTCAGGGGGGCGATGCTGCTATTCCTGAACTCGGACGCGGATTCGGCGAAGCCGAAGCGGACGCCGAGGGTATGCCGCTCCTGAGGAAGAGCGCAGACGGCCCAGTTGCTCTCGCTGACGCTCAGCACATCGGCCCAGTACTTCGTCTCCAGCTCCATCTCCTTCTCCAACTTCTCGGCCGAGGCCACGATGGAATCCACCATGTTGTCAATGCCCATAACCCTCCACCCCTTGGCGACGGCGAGGTCGTCCTGCCTTCGGGCATCGGTCACGTTCGACTCCTTCAGCTTCGACGCCCCCAGCGTGCCGATGCCGACGAGGTCTCGCAGCGCTGACGAGAGGGTCGTTCCGGCTTGGACCGGGGTTTCCTTGGAGAGCAGGAGGGAGACGAAATCGAGGCTCAGCATGGCAGTTTGGTGGGCGAACCTAGGAGACAACGACCATCAGCACCGCTCCCACCAGCAGTTATGTCTGCGTCCCCCGTCTTGTGGCAGAAGCCTACTCTATATGTCTCAAGAACTCGTCCCTCGCGGCAACGGCATTCGTAGACTTGTCGGCGCCGGAATCTTCGTCGTCGTCTTCGTCGTCGTCGCCGTCGTCGTCGTCAGCCGAGTCCTCGGCGCTGCGGGCCTCGGCATGGCCATTCTCTTGCGCCGCGATCTCGTCGCGTAGCTTGGCCTCGGTCACGTTACGGAAGCCGCCGCGCTCGGTGTTGATGCGCGCGATGAACTCGCCGAGGTTCTTGGGCTTCTTGTCGCCTATGGGCCAGGGGCGCAGCGAGAACGGCGACGCCATGCTAATGCCAGGTAGCGGAGGCGGCGACGAAGATTCCTGTTGTCGAGCACGTTCGGGTTCGGGAGACGGGCGCCCGCGTTGGGTGCAGAGGCAGGCATTGGACGTGTGTTGGGAACTTGCATCGGTGATGGGCCCCGAGAGGACCTTGAGAGTGGATAGGTACCTAGGTACCTAGCTATCACTACCGGACAAGGCCGATAAGTGTGGCTGATGCCTACCTGTATCTCAAGGCAGGTACATTAAGTACCGAGGTACCTGAAGAAGGCACCCTAACTTTTTACGCCCTATCCGTTCCGTAAGGTACCTGTGGGCACCTAAGCTAAGGGCATACACCTCCTCGTCTCCTATGTTACTAGGAGGCAGTATTCCGTCTCTTCTCTTCCTCGCTACGTAACAAGTTTAAGAGGCATTCCATACTTTGCTGTCTCTGCAGGCGCCTTAGGTAGGCAGCCTTTCAATGCCAGCTCTAGCGGGCCAAGGTTTGCATTTAAGTATGACATCCAACCTCAGGTGCCTCCCGGCATGCTTGACAACCTGAGGAAATCCCCGAGTTCATAACTCGCGCAACCTTTTCCGGAGGAGCCGGAGGCAACCCTGAGCACTTGTAAAGCTAGGGCTAAAAAAAAGGTAACATAATGGGAGCAAGCATTATGATGTCGGGTAAATAACCTTGATTTAAGGGGTACTTCCTCTATACGACTACCCACCTACCTGTAAGCCTCACCGTTCAGCTCCGTACGTGGGGGACTGAGTCCTAGGATCGTGCCACCCACCAGACAGACACCGATTACGAATCGAAGTGCATTAACACGCCGATCAGGTATTTAACCAACTCTGCCCGCTTACCTCTACCTAGAGTAAAGGCACGCAACCGTGAAGTACCTAAGGTAGTTACCTAGGTAGGTATCTCTAAGGCAAGCACCTGATGTAGGGACCTAAGGTAGGTACATAGGTAGTGAACCTACGTACGAGGTACATACCTATAGGTACCTTTAGTGGGCTACGTAGGCGGGGTCGGAAGGCTACCTATATCCGAGCTCCCCCGCACCGATAACTGGGTAGGCACGATAAGAGCTTTCTCTGTTGGCCTCTGCGACCTCAGCTCCCGGCAACTGTATGAGGTAGGTAGATCTCTATGTCCGGGTGAGGTCAGCGCGGTGCCACGAGCTCAACAGAGGTAAGCTTCGCGTCCTTCTCCCCTACCATAGGTGCCTAGGCAGGTAGATAGGTACTTGGGATTAGGTAGGCGTCAACCCGTCTCACCCCCCACTCGCCAGAGTACCTCCTACCCACCTACGTAAGGGTACTTACCTACCTACGTAACCTCATCTTCATCTTCCCATCTCGAGGCAATCGCGCATCTGCAAATCTGGGAACCCGCAACCGGCAACCCGCCTGTTGTCGCAGCTTCCCCGGGCTACACAGTGGCGGTGTCCCGTTACCCATCGCCTCACTTACCTGTGAGAGGCGCGGCCATATATACTTACTCCCCCCCGACAAGCTCTTTCCGCGCAATTAGCGTGGGCTGATTCGAGCCGGAAAAAAAAAGAACGCATCGAGCTTTCCCAAGGCCCCTTCGTTCCTACTCTTTGCAACTAACCAACCGCTCTTTCCTCTTTTCCTCTCCTTCTAGCTCTTCCTCCCGGCTCCCGCTTCTCTCTCCAATTAACGCGGAGAAATCCGCCGTGCCAAGTCTCTCCCTCCTCTCGCTCCCCTCAACTGTCCGGACAGGCTTCGTTCATACTTCGTCCGTTTCTGCTCCCCTCATCCATCTTATCCCCTCCGTCCCGGGTCTCTTGCTTCGCCTTGGCTCTCACCCCCGACCACCTTGCCAACTGTCCCACCCACCTACCGCCGCCGGCCAGCCGACATGGCCGCTCCGAAGAAGAAGATCGCCATCATGACCTCTGGCGGCGACTCGCCAGGCATGAATGCCGTCGTACGTGCCGTCGTGCGCATGGCGATCCACCTAGGTTGCGATCCGTACTGCGTCTATGAGGGCTACGAGGGCCTGGTCCAGGGGAATGCCTTCATAAGAAAGATGGAGTGGGACGACGTCCGCGGCTATCTCTCCGAGGGTGGCACTCTCATCGGAACCGCCAGGTGTATGGCATTTTTTGAGCGTCCCGGACGTCTTCTCGCTGCCAAGAACCTGATCCTCCACGGAATCGATGCCCTTATCATCTGCGGCGGCGACGGCTCTCTGACGGGCGCCGACAGGTTTCGATCCGAGTGGCCCTCCCTCATCCAGGAACTCGAGTCGACCGGCCAGCTGCGGGCGGAACAGGTATATCCCTATCGCCACCTCAACATTGTCGGGCTTGTTGGCTCCATCGACAACGATCTCTCCGGAACCGATGCCACTATTGGCGCGTACTCTGCCCTAGCTCGTGTGTGTGAGATGGTCGATTATATTGAGGCTACCGCGTCTTCTCACTCGCGCGCTTTCGTCATCGAGGTCATGGGCCGGCACTGCGGCTGGCTCGCCCTGATGGCGGGCGTAGCCACCGGTGCCGACTTCATCTTCATTCCAGAAAAGCCTAGGGAGGATAACTGGAGGGAAGAGATGCGCCAGGTCATCCGCAAGGTATGTGTGCCGATATCGAACCGCAGGTCAGAAATCGGCTTTTCTTACTATTCCTGAAAGCACCGAGACTGGGGCAAGCGTAAGACCATCGTCATCATCGCTGAAGGCGCCCTCGACAGACACGGGGTCAAAATCACGCCAGAGATGGTCAAAGACCTCCTCGCTGATAAGAAAGGTTTGGCCCTCGACACCCGCATTACCACCCTTGGCCACGTCCAGAGAGGAGGCACTGCGGTGGCATACGACCGGATGCTCGCTACATTGCAAGGAGTCGAAGCCGTCAAAGCTGTGCTCGAGGCGACACCTGAGACTGAAACTTGCGTCATCGTTATTAATGAGAACAAGATTGTCCGAAAACCTCTCATGGCTGCCGTCCAGGAGACGAAGGAAGTGGCCAAAGCCATCGAGGCCCAGGACTTTGACAAGGCCATGTCTCTCCGTGATGCTGAATTTTCAGACCAGTATAAGTCGTACACGATGACAACTACCGTAGGCCTTAACGAGGCCATCCATCTAGATGACTCGAAGGTAGGCTTTCGAAGACCCGGAATTCATTTCTCGTTGGCGCTGACGCCTTTTGTTCATAGCGAATGAGGATTGGGTTTATCAACGTCGGAGCGCCCGCAGGTGGTATGAACGCCGCGATTCGTGCAGGCGTAGCTTATTGCCGATCTCGTAAGGGAAACCGCTTTCCTTTAGTTGGCTGGAGAAATGCAAAAAAACAACCACCCCTACCTAGGCTAACCCGTATCGATTTTCTGCGATGTCACCTCTGCCTCTTCCCCAGTACGCAAACGGGCGATGCTAAACTCCAATATTTTAGGTGGACATGAGCCCGTGGCAATTCATAATGGCTTTGCCGGCTTTGCCCGTCATCATGGTGATAAACCGCTCGGCGCCGTACGACCGTTTGACTGGCTGGAGGTTGATGGATGGGCAAGCAAGGGCGGTTCCGAGATCGGGACCAACCGTGAGCTTCCCGCAGAATCCGGCATGGAACTAATTGCTAGCCTGATCGAGAAGCACAAATTCGATGCCTTGTTCTTAATTGGAGGTTTCGAGGCTTTCCACTCCATCTCGCAACTACGCAAGGCTAGAGCTAAGTTCCCCTCGCTCTGTATTCCGATGACTCTATTGCCGGCTACCATCTCGAACAACGTTCCCGGTACGGAATACTCACTAGGCTCCGATACGTGCCTGAACGAACTTGTCGCGTACTGCGATAAGATCAAACAGTCTGCGTCGGCCACGCGACGACGGGTCTTCGTAATCGAAACGCAAGGTGGCCGGTCCGGATATGTAGCGGTTCTGGCTGGGTTAGGCGTTGGTGCAAGCGCTGTCTATATCCCCGAAGAGGGAATTAGTCTTGAGATGCTCAATGCAGATGTTAGGCATCTGAAGGAAGTCTTTAGAAAAGATCGAGGTCAGTCACGAGCAGGCAGGCTAATTCTCGTCAACGAGAAGGCAAGCAAGGTTTTTACAGCCAAACTCATTGCCGATATTATCCGAGAAGAGGCACATGACCGGTTTGAGTCGAGAGATAGCATCCCGGGGCATGTTCAGCAAGGCGGTGTCCCCTCGGCCATGGACAGGTGCCGCGCCGTCAGGCTGGCCATAAAATGCATCCAGCACCTGGAGACATACGGGCCCCAGCCGCAGAAAAACCCTGACAAAATTATCAACGACTCTCTGAGTGCCTCGGTCATCGGTATCCGAGGTGCGGACGTAGCGTTCTCGCCCATGGACGAGCTTGAGGAGACGGAAACCGACTGGAAGAACCGAAGGCCGACACAGGCCCACTGGCTCAGCAATAAGGACGTCGTCGACATCCTTGGTGGCCGTCCTCAATACCCACTGCCGGAGAAGAGCCTAGTCGGCCTTATGGCCAAGGATGCGAAGCGGGGGCTCATTCAAGAATGAGAATGCTCTCTATACTGGATACCGATTCATACGATTGCGTCATATCATGACGTTCTGGACATATCGGAACTTTTACAATCCTGATGGAATGGCGTTTTCTTCCTCTCGCCAGAGGAAAATAAAGGAATATGCTCCGTGCCTCGGCGGCACTATTGGCCAGTTCCCCTCGCTCTGGATGGCATATGCTTTTGTTGATATTCAATTCTCTCATACCTAGCTTCCCATAGCCCTCGCTCAGAAACTGCTAACTTTCGCAAATATATAACGAATAAAAAGAAAAAAACGAAAAACTTGAGAATTTTTAGGCCAACGGGAAGTGATGCAGATGCAAGCGATAATATTATTCCCCTACCTGCCCAGATTCGCATAAACAGCTACATAGATATATCTACTAGCTGAAATAGGTCAATAGAGGGTGACGTTCAGGGGTAGGGAGAATACATGTTCCCCAATCCACCAACAACCCCTCCTCCCTCTTGTCGATGGGATAAAGCAGGCAAGTAAGTATTATGTATGCTTTATTAATACGACCCAAGGTATATATATATATGTGGGTGGGTGAGTGTGAACGTGTCGTATACCTATATAGCAGTGATAATCCCCTCGTTCCCACCAACAACCCGTCCGGTTTTCCTGCCGGCACCTCCACTTCTACATTCTAATTCTTCCACATCTTTCCTTCTCCATTACGAGTATGTATATGTATGTATATGTGTGTGTTATCTACCAAATTATATATTTAGGCAGGCATCGCATATAGGCTGGGCACGGTTTGTCGTTATCGCGACATACCGGCGGTGTCTGTCCCGTGCCGACGGCTCCACTCTCCCTCTCTCACGGGACTTCCTTGTAGTGACCCTCGCCCATCATCTCCGCGGGCCGCTGCGGCATGGGCATCTCCTGCGGCTGCGGGTGTTGCTGGGTGGGCTGGTAGTATTCTTGTGGCTGGTGATATTCGTACTGTGGGCTTCCGGCGTACGGCTGGCCGTGGTTCGGGAATTGCGTCGGTGCCGGCGCCGGCGAGTTGTACACCCAACCTCCATCCTGCTGCGAGAATGTCATCCCGCCCGCGCTTACGCTCCCTGGTGACGGCTGCGATTGGTGCCCTTTTTCCGATCCAGGGCGCGCGCCACCGACGGCGGCCGCGAAGACAGCCTGCGCCGGCGACGGAATAGGCGCATACCCGCCTCGCATACTGTTATTACCACTGCCTGGCGTCGGCACGACGTACCCGCTCATCGGGCTCATGTACGGCTGCGGTTGCTGGTACTCAGCTCCTCCTGCCTCGCCACCGGCGCCTCCTTTGGTGGCGGCAGCAGCGGCAGCAGCGGCAGCCTCCGCGTCCCGCTTCCGCTGACGGCGTCGTAGGAACCACAATACGGCGATCATGCCACCGAGGGCGATCACGCCGAGCGTCACGCCGACGCTGATGCCAGCCTTGGCGCCCTCGCTAAGACCACCACCACCACCGTTGGGGGCGTCGCCGCTTGTCGGCACGGCAGTCGACGATGGGGTCTCGGTTGCGATGCTGCTCTCGTTGACGGCGGGCACAGCGGCAGCGGCGCGCCACACGCCGCCGTCGCCGATGGCCTCGATGACACGGCCCCCACTCACGTAGTAGAGGCGGAGCGCGCTCGAAGCGAAGTCACTCGCGACGGCGAGCTGGGATGCGGGTTGGTCGGCGGCAGGCCAGGCGGCGGAGTCGGCGGGTGGGTCAAAGGAGCGCCACGTGAAGTTCTGGTTGCCGACGCGGTGCGGCCGCCGGTCCGCCCCGATATAGAAGATGCTCCGCGTGTACTGTGCATCGACGGCGATGGCGAGCGAGCCCGCGCCCGCGCTTGCCAAGGTCGCATTCCACGACGGTAGGATGAAGGGCGCGGCCGAGGATGTGTTAAGCCGCAGGTTCGAGGCCGTTGTCGCGTTGGTCGTCAGCTGCTGGCCCGGTTGAACTAGGGGCTGCGGGAAGGTCGCTAGGGGGTGGTAATGTGGTGAGCTTATATAAAGACTTCCCCCCGTTCCTTTCCCTAGAAAACTGGGCGGGGGGTGAGGGAGTAGAGGAGGAAGGGACAAGGCCAACTTACCTATATTCCATTGACCCTCCCTAGATAAGCGCGAGACGCCCATGTTCTTTTCGTCCCGGGGACGGACAACGGTAATGTTGTTCTTCGGGGAGAAGGTTGCGGCGATAGCGGGGCCGTCAGCGCGGTCGTGAGAGACGGCGCCGTAATAGCGCCAGGTAGCGGCCTTTGGTGTGTAGCCGATGTGGTGCAGCGTGCCGGCGAGGTCGTTGTAGAAGACGCGGTACCCGTCCTCGGCGCCGAGTAGGACGGTGGACAGACCGGTGTCAGGCGCCACCTTGGGCGACCCCTCCGAGATGATCCACTGGCCGGCGCTCTGCCAGCGCCCCGTGCCCCAGTCGCACTCGAGCAGCGAATTGACGATCTCGTCATCTTCAGTTAGGAAGAAGATTGACGCCTAGAAATGTGGCTAGCGTCAGCCAACCTAGACGTGGTGATCATCGCCCCCTTCCCTCTTCCTCCCGTCACGCAGAACCCTGGTTTGATTTGACACACTCCGCCCTCATCGCCCACCTTACGCGGAATGAGATCCCGGGGACAGCGTTTCCGCTTTGACATTACATCCATCCATTCTTTGGTATTTTTTTTTTCTCATTCGACTTGGCTCGGCTCAGTTAGGTTTTACTTACCCAGGCGGTGTCATCATTCACCCATCCCGCCGCGGACAGGCTCGTCTTGTTCTTGGGCGGGTAGTTCTTGAAGAGTGCCGTGAGCGTCCTGTCGTCCGGGAAGATAGGTGTGTAGTTCCCATTGCAGAGGCTATAGCGTAGCCCACCGGTCTCGTCGTCCTGCATTATGAAGCTGGGTCCTCGGCCGTTCCACCACGCGGCGATCGAGCCGCACGAAACCTGCCCGACGAGCAGCCATATCGGCAGACGAAACAGCGACGCGAGCCTCGAGCCCGTCATTGTTTGATAGAAAGAGAGCGGTCGCGCGGAGTGATCCTTTGGGTGCAGATCCTCGCTCTCTCGCTCGCTCGCTTACACAATACCTCGGGACAAGACTTTGCGTATATATACAAGCAGACCGAGCCGGGTAGTACTAGGCAGGTTAAATAGGTCGAAGCTAACACAGCATAGCTCTAGGCATGATGGCGCTGTGTCGAATTCGGACGGGGGCGGAAGAGAGGAACGTCAAGAGGGAATATGAGAGAAAAGGGTAGTAAAGAAAAATAGGAAGAAGAAGAAAGAACGGAGATAGGTAGGAACGGAGTGGAAAATAATCAAACGAGAAGGAGTGGAAGAATTCCTCGTGAGAGGCTCGTGAGAGGAGAGGGTGAGATGCAAGAAATGCATATTTGATTCGACGGGGATCTCTCGTAAGCCAATAGAATGACTCGCCCAGCAGGGGTAAGGATGAGCGTTCGCTTGACGGATTGAGGATACCTAACCTTGAATAGGCAACTGGGGCTCCCTGTAGAATCCGCGGAGTAGTAAGGTATATAAGACGAGCAGGTCTCCCCCCTCTCGTCTCTCTGGACGGGCTCTGCGTCCGGGCTACACGCAAAGAGGAATCACGAACAGGAGGTGTGCGCGAGCGTCGAGATAGGCCACCCATCGCGAGCTTGGCCGAGATGACACGGCTGCAGTGGCGGTATAGATTTGGTGCAGCGCACTCACTATACGGAGGTCTGCGGCGGACCAGCGCGTTACGGGCTGGGGGACGGCCCCGAGCCATCAATGAGGCTAGGCTGACATGCACGGGGGGGTAGCATCAGGCCTAGGCAATTGACACACCCCGTCAGAGCAGAGGAGGTGTCGACAACAATGCGATTCACATGGCAAGGTGGCGTCGGTGGTTGGCCGCGGTGTGTCGGAGGTGGTGATGGTGTATAGAAGTGGTGGTAAGAGTGTCGGTGGCTATTCTTCTAGAATTAGTCGGCTTGGTCATCACGACGCCCTTCAACCCCGGACACCTTACGTAAAGGCCAGGGATGATCTGCGATGCGGTCTGCGCGGGTGGTCAGTCGATAAGCCGGCTGTCATTCATGCCCTTCCCCCCCCCTGCCTCCGCCCTCCCTTCCCCAGTACTGGGCCCTAACCGTAGTGTACTTGGGTACCTACCCACCTGTACCTATGAGTATAGGCATGTACTTTGTCCGTAGGGACGTGCCTACATGTACGGATTGATATTACGATTCGATGCGAAGGGGGAAGGAGGCGGGCACGCCAGGTCCAGTGTTGTTTCCTGTCTATTTCCTGTCTGTTTCCAGGAATAGAAAGTGTGGGACACTTCGGTAACGTGCCTTCCTCCGGGTCGCACCCGGACTTGTCCGTCGGGATGCTTAAAACATTTCAACCACGGTAGACTGACATCGCTTAAGTGCTTACTCGGAGGTGCCAATTGTGGCTACTGTGGCGGTCATCGAAACGCGAAGGAGGTCTTGGGTATCTACACGTCGTAGTACTACGACGTCAGATACGATACCTTAGGTACTCATAAGGTCTGCGCTGTAGATTTCCCTCCTTAAAACTTGTGGCGGCAATTGTGTTGCTACGTAGGTACCTAGTTAAGTAGGAGGTAGGTACCTACCTGTTATGTCCTCCACTTCCTCCAGCCCCGCTCCCGACTGCCCGCCTACCAGACCTCTTCTACCATTCGCGCCTGTCAGACAAGGGAATTGCCTGATTCCCCCCCTGCCTTCACTCACAAACACGCTAGAAGCCCACACAATACCCCTCTACTAGGTGCCTGGGGATTTTATACTCTTCGATTCCTATTCGGAAGAACGGCGGCACCATCGGCGACGCGGAAAATACACCCTCTGAACCAGGTGGGAATTAAATAAATAAACATCAAATGAAAAAACGACATCGGAGTTTGGTGTGAATCGAGCCGGGAGGCGAGAGAGAAACTGGCAGCCTCAAGACCCGAGAAACCCCCCTGGACGAGAGAGGGCAGTCCAAGGAATTCTCAACCCAGTCGGGTTTACCATCCTTTCCCATAATCCCATCCCTTCACGAGCAAACGCGGGGTCTGGCCGGCGACGAGCCAGGTTCGAGATCCTGCGGTCCGATCTATGCGCGCCTAGCCCTCCTCTAACCTCACCTTCCGTCCAGGCGGATGAGCTCGTCGCCATCGGCTGCCAACGGATCCAGACAAGAGTAGCGGTGGCGGCGCCGGCGGCTATAGGAGGCGGGGTCTTACCGTCGACCTTCTGCTCGCGTCGACTATAATACCCACCCGTGCGCTGCTCGCATCCAGGGCCTTTCCCCATCCTGTGTAGTAAAAGAGAGATATGCTTGGTGTATATATATATATATATTTATAGCCGTCCCGCAACAGCCTCCGCGTTGATTTCTTTCGCCTAGACCCAGGCACTGTGACCGTCTACGCGCCCTAATCCTTCTACCTAGCATGTTCGCCAAGCATAACCAGCAAACGGTACACTTAGTGAAGGCTTGTCTCTATTTTTGCTAGATCGCTAGCGTCGAGGAGTACCAGCTGAAATCAAAAGCACCGCTCTTGTGTCGTGCCATCGTGTAATGGCCTTATCGCCAAGACATCCGCCCTGGCTTCTCTCCGGGGGGACGTGGCCAATTATCACCTCGTAGCCAGATATATTCGTGAATATACCTGTAACTGAGAGTTGGTCGTAAACCTGCCGGGAACTTGTTTAAAGTGAAAAACTCGATTCCGTATATTATTGTCGATGTCACCCGTCTAGCTGCTCGAAATCCGGTTTAATTCGTGGGGAGGGAGTAGATGAGGGGTGCGTGCTATAGTCGCCTCGCTTACCTAGGTCTGCCTCTTACCTCCGTCATATCTACGTTACCAATACACATCCCTCTCCGTCTCCGGGATAGACACCTTACCTATAGTCAGTCTACCTATACCGTGATATTTACAGCGAACAGCGTGGCCCCCGCTTTGCCCATAGCGCTTCAGGATGTCGTCTTGGACCACACATAGGCGTCTGCCCAAATTCACCTAGATAGGCAGCCCAACAGAGCACGGGTATTACAACGGGACACGACGGACCTGGCAGACCTGGCCTCCTCGATCAACTCGGATGCTCCGGCCCAGGCGCACGTTACAAGCTACGCGCACGTACCCAAACCGTGTATACACCAGCAACGAGGCACGAAGCAACAGTACACGACATGGTGTCATCAGTCATCAATTTCCCTATCGCGCACTTGCTCGCAGTCTAAAATAACGTAGATGGTAGATCGGGTAGATCGGTGGATAGACAGGCACCAACTAAGGGGGCAAGCAAGTAGCATAACCAAGACGCAGCGAAAATTCGAATCAAACAAAAAAGGGGGGAGGGGGGGAAAAGATATCATCGCACCACCGATCGTTCAACCGTCCCCGCCTGCATCTACCAACGTGAAAGCCCAAGAGGAAAGAAACCCCCTACAGCACAATTACGTCCGTTCTTCTTGATCATTCTTGCCCATGATCCTGATGTCGTAATTCCGTGACGTCATTCGTCTGTGGAGAGTAATAGGTGACACGAAAAATACGTGTATGCTCAAATGAGAAGAGAAAACAGAATCGCTTCGCTTTAGAGGGTGCCCAGCTCCACCTGAAGCCGAACTTCCTTTTTGCTTATCCATCGTCGCAAAGTTCCATGAATAGGGTAACATAGAAGGACACAGGTACAGTAGCTAATCCGACGAGTAGTAAGTCTCAAGTCGGACTCCGTCAACGGCAACTTCAGGCCTTCACACCAGGTATCCAATATGGTCTCCCGGTCCTCGGCTTAGCGAATGAGGCCCTGACGCTCGGCAGACGGGAGGAGTGGCTAGCACCTCTTAACGGCAATGGTAAACAGCCTAGCGAGCGTAACCGCGGAGCGGGCGGTCGTAGACGACTTCACGTTCCACAATCCGCTCATCGTCAATTTTGTCCCAGTTCACGGACCATCGGGTGCGGTGCCGTCGGTCTCGCCCATCGCGGTGTTCGCGCTCCCACTCGATCTCGTGGGCCCTGCGCCTGCGGTTGCGGCGGATTTCATCCGACATATTGACGAGCTCTAGGACGTCCTCCTGTTTCCCCGTCTGGTTAGCAATCTGGTATGCCGTATAGCACGTACGTAGGCATGTTTCCGCCTCAGATTAGGATTAAAGGAAGAAGTGGTGAAGGACTTACGTAGCGCAAGTATTGCATGACGTAGAAAAACCAATCAGTCTCCTCATACTCGTATCCCAACTTCTCAATCGCCTCGCGAACGACGAGGTCCTTGGTGATTTCAGTCCACATGTCGTTGCGTTTCCTAGGTGGAACTCTGTCATCATTGCGGATGGTAATCCTCCTGTCCGTGATTTCTTCAATGTCTACGTCGCGATCGCGGGACCTTTCACGTTTATCATAGATCTGCACGCTGAGCCGTTCTTGCTCCCGCGATTGGTCGCGTTCCCGAATCGGCTCGCTCACGGCGCTGAGGGGGGTTCCTTCACGGTCGGGAATGAATCTAGAGCGTCGCACGCCGTTGTATCGCTGCCAGGTCACCTCAGCGGCGCCGCCGCCGACGCCATCCATTTGCACGCGTTCCGTGCCGGGAGGCACATCGATAATAGTCCAGTCTCTGGTGACGCCATTCCGAGCTTCTCCCATGCGACCGCGGGCGTCGATCTTGTCGGTGATATACTCGGCTTCTTCCGTGTAATCTGGCCGGGGAGCGGCAGAGTGTGCACGTCGGTGAGTCTCAATTACGCGAAGCGAATCGCGGTCCTTCTCATACACCAAGTCGTCCTCGTCATAATATGTTGGCTGCCGACGCGGAGGCAGAGGACGCTCACGCGGACGAGATCGGGATCGTGTACGGTGACGGATATCAACATCAGTCTCATTGCGACGGATATCGATATCAATATCAAGGTCACGCTCCTTAACCCGAGGGGGCGCTGTTCGGGGTGGTGGCGGCGGCGTCGGAGGCTTCACTCGTTCGACGCCTGCTGACATGTTAGATCGTCACAGCTCGAATCCGGCGTCGGAGGCGTTTGTGGACTCACCGTGATCAATGTCCCGATAGTGCGTAATAACTTCGCGCTCAATAGTCGGTCCGCGAATGACCTGAGGCTGCGGCGGCGGAGGTGATGGGCTCGGCGAGGGAGCTCTCTGCTCTTTCTCGCGCTCGATGCGGAGGCGGATATAGTCGTGCTCCCTATCCGGGGTCGGCGACCTTTCCCGTCGCCTCTCAATCGTACGAGACTCTACCCGCACAGCCGCTGGGGGAGGGGAGGGCGAGTGTTCGACATATCTTTGTCGAGACATCGGGGGCAACGAAGGCTCCCGCTCACGACCCCTCTCCACATAGCGCTGGTACCGAACAGGGCTAGGGCTACGAGCACGTCGGCGGTCAACCGACTCGACCTCCCGCTGGCGTAAAACAAGCGCACCAGCCTCAGTCCTCCTGACATCCTCCCTTAAAAATGCGGGGGTACGGTCTGCTCGGTCTCGGTCGCGGGGTTGGACATCTATATCCTCATATTCCCTCACGGTCACGCCTGCCCTGCGCGGCGGGCTGCGACGTCGCTCATAGGGCTCATAGTCGTCGTCGACGTCTCTCCGGCTAGATCTGTACGCCATATCCCGAGTCTGAATCTTGGTGGTTGTTCTTGGTTGCGTTCGAAGAGATTGATTGAGGGACAAGCGAAGAAGAGGGGTTTGCCAATTAAGTGGGTGAAGTATTCACCGCTCAAGTGCGTCACTCTTTGCAGCGGGGTAGAGAGGAAGAAGTCCTATTCTTAGTTGCGCAAGCTGACAGGGAAAAGATCAACACTAGCAGGAATCCTTATTTAGGTCGCGTACTGCGGGTTCGCCGACCCGAGATATCTCTCGTGTTTTTTTTTTTTTAAGGCTGAAGCCCAGCAGGAAGATTCTGATGGGTAAACAATGTTTGAGAGAGAGAGAACGAGAGAAAAGAGAATGGTCAGACAGATTAATATGTGGGAGCTGAGATTGTCAGAAGGGGCATCAGTTGATGGGGGGGTCACACGATTCGACCTTTTGCGGATAGGCTAGCAGGGTCCTTCGTCGGATTCTCGGATTGGGTGCCAAGGTAGTCATACAAAATACAAACTTGACAAGCCGACTAACGGTGCAGACCAGCAGATAAGAATGCTAGATCTCGTCGGGAGTTGAACTGCAGCCTCAGGCTTTGAAGAAGGGAGGAAAAACAAACGTCGTCATCACACAGCAGCAGCAGTTTTAGCCAGGAGACCCAAAGCTAAAGTATTGAGGGCTTCGAGAAATAAGCAGGGGGGTTGGTGCGAAGAGGGGTGCGAATCAAGGCAGGCCAAGGCTGGCGGGCTGGGATCTGGCGGCGATGCGGCGATGCTACCTACTACGTGGGTAAGCGTGCGTGTGTACATGGAGTGCTATATGATGAGACCTTGACGGGGGGACCCGCGCGGGTGCTGTAACGAGATAGATGTCAAGGAGCCAGGCGGGTCAGGCTAAGGGAGAGGGCATGAACGAAGATTAGACACTGTATGAGTATAGGCATTGAGAAAGGTGGGTAATATGCCGCCCAGAGTGTGGCTTTGCCCATCTCGTCGGACTTGGTGCTGGGGCCCTCCCACGGTACGGCGGGTAAGTAATAAAGATGACGACAAGGTCTGCGGGCGAGAGAAAGAATGGAGAGAGTGTGTGTTGAGGTTCCGCGTACTGTCGTTCCCTCTCCCGCCCAACCCAACTCAGCAGGCCGCCGCGGCCGCTGCAGGCTGAGCGTAATGGGTGTCCCCGTGAGAGAGCGGGACCATCCCTTAGCGAGACACACGCGCGCACATACGCACACGCACAGCCGACCGGGGTTGGGCAGCTATACGGAGCAGGCTGCGCATGTGGGAACCGATATTGCAGTGCGGCGGCATAGGACAGTAAACAGCAGCATAATATCTCGAGCTCGACGGCGTCACGCCATAGGCCGAAGCTACCACGCGCCACGTCTGCTCACGACACCGCGGCATTCGGAAGCACGTATGGGCAATCTCAGAGACGTCAGATTCCTCCCTTTACCCTTCACCGCAATGCGGAAATGAAGCAAGCAGTCCTTTCTAGTCCTTTCTTTTCCTCGAGGTCCGATGAGGGATCGAATGCATCATACATGGCGGGTGCTGCATACGGCTGGGTCTGATAGGGTGGTCCTGGTTACTTCGCTGAGACGGGCAGTGCTACGGGGGTGGATCGGGCGGATTGGGCAGACGGAGTAGGCCGGGCAAGGGACGGGGGATATTGACGTATAGGCGTAGAGAGGGAGGGAAGAAGCCAGAAGAGGAGGGAGAGGAGAGGGGAGAGAGGAGAGGAGGGGAGAGGGGAGGGGCGGCGGATGCTGGTGGGCTCGAAACCCAGCCGGAAAAGGCGCTGACGCAATCATGCAGCCCCGAGCCCAGCCAGTCTCGCCTTTTGCCGCTGCCCAGTTTCTCTCTTCTTCTTTCGTTCGCATCGTGACTTCTGCAGTCTGTTTAGTAGCACTACCGACGACGTAGGTACCTAAGTATCTAAGATACCTCCCTACAGCGAGGCGCGTGGGCAGGTGTGTAAGTACAGGTACCTACCGAAGATGGATGAGTGAGCGCTACCTGCCTATGTCCAGCGTTGCTGGCCCACTCCAGCGGATCCAGCTTGAGTTATCTGAGGAAGGTTAGATGCTATTATCCCGTCCCTGCCCCGGTCTGACGGAAGGTTGGTTAGGCATGTCATTAGCACCGCTCAGACAATACCCGTCAAGCATATACCTACTATGATCCCTAATTTCACATGATGTCGCCAACCACCCCTCCTCCCCTCGCCCCCAAAAGCAAACGAACATCACAGAATCGTAACTCGACTATCCACACCCCGCCTATCCGGCACTGCTACCTCCTCACCACCACAGAGGACCCGTGGCACATTGCTCCTGGGATTCGTGCTATTGCCGTTCGACGATACCTACATAGCGCTCATGCCATTCCCGTACAATTACGAGCTTCCCCACGGGCTCCGCAGTCGTTGGTGCCGCTGCGGACGTTCCCTAGCCAGTAAGCGTTGGTCTAACAGCCAAGTGTCCATATGTATAACCGCCGTCAGCTACTGACTGGGATGAGCTGTTTTTCACGAACTCGTGGAGGGCGAGAGCGAAGAGGAGAAAGAGGAGATTCTGCTGGACACCCGGTGGCCAACCTCACTCCGGGATCGGCTCTGTCCTGCCCGTCCCCTAAATCGAGCTTAGCCGACGGGCCGTACCGGCGGTCGGCTCAGAAGCCTCTCGGGACATACTGCTGGCTCGTAACCTTTCTTTTGGACACTTCGCCTTTGGTGGGACTCTCTCTCTCTACGAGACATGGAAGAACACAAGCATCCTACCGTAACTGCAATACGATCATTTTTATCGAAGAAATTTCTAGGTTACTTTCTGGTCATGGTTGATACCAAACAAATCGACACCTATCGCGTAGGTATATCACATACCTATATCGCATATAAGACTGAAAGCCCACATCGCTGTTGAGAGGCTATCAGATGTATCGCCGTGGTGTCATCACTGGTCTGTGATTAGGTCCGTTAGGCAGGTAGGCAAGCTAATCGAGATCTGTTTCCGCCTTTCACACCACATACGGGCAGCAACAGTAATGTCGCAGTGGCCATTGTATCCTCTCGGGTTCCCGGTGAACCTTGTCGCGGGTATAATATATATGGATGCTCCCTACCCCGAAATGACAGCTGGGGCTTGAAATGAATCGAAACCCCGTGAAATTTGCAATCCGCGCCAGCCATAAGCCTAACGGACTGAGGACATCGAACCTCCAATCGACCTAGCATGCGTGTCGCTTATACGAGCGCAACCCGCACCTTCTCCAGCCGAATCGGGTCGTGTGCCAATAAATTCAGACTGAGTTCCTCCTCGCCACTGTCGCCGTCACCCCTATCCGCCTTCACCTTCGGGAACCCCAACACCCGCAAGTCGTCCGGCTGCGGCGCGGTTGGGGGTTCCGGGGGTCCCAGCAGACAGCCATCAACAAACCCAACCCTGCGGTACTTCTCGCCGCCTCCGCGCCGCTGCTCCTCGTCCTCGCGCTCGACGAGCAACCCGAAGCAGTGCTCGAAGAACTCGAAATCGACGACGAACGGGAGCCGCATGAGGAGCACGATATAGAGCTGGCGACTCGCGGCGTCCGCCTCACCCTCGACGTCGAACGCGCCGTCGATCCAGAGCTCGCGTTCGCTGTGCCGGAAGCAGAAGGTCCGGTCCGTGACGGGCGACCTCTCGGGGACTTGTCCAAACACACCCTCTGCCGGCATGGGAGGTTTCCGTGCCCGCAGCGCTGCGTCGGCGACGCGGATCATAGGTGCGTCGAGCCGCAGCTCGCCGTCGATCAGCCGGCTGCCGAGCGTCGGCACGTCGCGAGCCTCGATCGTGTGCCCGACCCATGTGGCGAGCGGCTCAAAGTTGGCGCAGCTCTGCTTCCAGCCGGCGCGCTGCGCGTGCCACCCATACGTTGGGAAGTGCACGCGCCCCCGCACCGCGATCCAGGACCACGACGGCGCCGGATAGTCTACCGGGCGGGTGAGCGGTCCGGCCTCCTCCTCTGCTGGGGGCGACGATGATGACGGCGACGAAGATGGTGCTGCCGCGCACCACGCCAGGCCCTCGAGTAGCCCGCCGAACCAGATCCCGACGATGTGGCGGTCGCCAGTCACCGCGCCGAGTGCGTGCGCCAGCCCCAGCAAGGCCGGCAGCCGGTCGGAGTCCCGCGTGATGCCGCGGCCCGTGTACTCCTCGATCATGGCGTACCAGTCTGCGTAATTGGCGATTACATCGTCTCCCTCATCTCCGTCGCCATCCCCACCGTTCTCATCCACATCATCATTCTTGTCGTTATTGCCGTCACCATCGCCAGCCGTAGCTGCCCCACGTGGTGAGAACAAGTTAAACACCGTTGTCGGCACGCCCGCCGACCGCGCCACACGCGAGAGCTGATCGCCGGGTAGCGAACAGGCGTCGCCGTCCTCGGCGACGCGCGTCCGTGCGCACTCCCAGAAGGTCTGCCGCGCACCGTAGTGTATAGCGCGGCGCGCGAGGTACCGCTCTTGTAGGCACCACGCGCGGAGGCTCAGGGGCTCGCCGTCGGTGGGATGCGCGTGGTCATCCGGCGGCGAAGAGGGCAGCAGATGGAGAACGAGACGCCGTCCTCCTGTACCGCTACTGTCCCGCGTCGCGGTGACGAAATCGACGCGGCCGCCGCCGAGCGGTCGCGGGCCGAGGAACCCCTCGTCATCCGAGGCCCCGCGCGCCGCAGCCAGGACGAGGTGCGCATTGCGGTACACGTCAGCCATGCGCTCGGCCTCGCGGCGCCAGTCCTCGACGTCATCCTGTACGATGCACAGGCTATCGATCCAGACGTAGCGTAGGCCGAGGGCGCGGACGACGCGCGCCGCGTCCCGGAAGGTACACGGAAGCCGATCTCCAGAGATGCCCTCGCGCCGGTGGCTCTCGAGCGAAACCTTTGTCGTACGCAGCTGCTGCGCGATACCCCAGCAGTGGCTCAGGGCCACGTAACGGTTGTCGACTGCAGCGCTGCCGTCCAGGAGGAAGATCCGGTCGTCGTGTGCTCCATCGCCAACGTCAAGAAGCCGCGTGGGCACAGCAGGAACTGGAAGTTCGGGCCAGCACGACTCATGCTGCTCGAGACAGGTCTGCAGCCAGGCTTTTGCAGTGCAAATAGCCGCGGCGGACATGGGGTCTTCCCCAACCGCAACCCCGATGTCGAGATCGCCACCCTTTCCGCAGTCCCCTCCCCCAGCGGGATGAGTGATCCTACACTCGGCCTCCAGTCCATCGTGTACCTCCCAAGAGCCTGAAGACGTGGGGTTACACGACACGGTTAAAATAAAGCTCAACTTCTCGCCTTCGCTACTAAAGCGGCGTCTCTTCGTAATTTGGACATCTACTTGCCCGTCGCAGTACGCGTCGATGTCCCCTATATCGTCGTGAAGGTCTTCGGGAGGAGTTTCGGGGTCGAACGTCGCCTCGCTAAAATTCTGTTCAATGACCTTTAAGCGAGAGCTCCTCCAACCTCTGGAGATGAGTCCGCATAGCTGGCAATCCGCGGCCGAATTGAAAACGTCACGGCCGTGAGAGTGCCATCCCTTTATTTCCACTTCGTCGCCGCTGTCTTCTTCCTCGGTCCTCGCCGAGGCGACCAATGCTCGCCGTAGGACCCCAGCTAGGTCGAGACTCGAGCACGTTAAGCAGAGTGACATTTTCAGGGCACAGTTAAGTGCGACCAGATGTAGTCTTCGTTGTCTGCGGTTCGATTCCGATTAATAGCTACTTCAACTGCATTGCTGGAGCTATATACCACATAGGTATATAAAGGCACCTTACGAATGCAGACATCGACTCTCCCCCGCACGTCTAATATTAGTTGTATGTGTCATACAGCTGACAAGCCTCTCCAGACTTACGCGCCAAGGAAGAATGGTTGACTAGGAGAATGCAGTATGATGATTATCGCGTCCATCGTTAGCTAGAGACGGAACTAAACCGTCGTCGCCGCCCTCCTTACATCCGACAATACGGCATCCCCCGAGAGCGGCGCACCTCGACGCCTGTGGAAATATAACCTGAACTAATTATAGCGTCTGGTCTATACGATAATGCACCCATGCATTGTCTTATTTCTAAATGCCTGCGATGTTCGTTAGCCGCGAAAGCAAAACTAAGATCATTCTTTTAGATCGTCGATAGAGTCTCTTGAACTGACCTCAACAATACTACACAGGATTAATCGACATACCAATGCGCCGGGCACGAGAGGTTGCAGAACTCAAGACGATGGAATTCGCAATAATCAGATTGCAGATTGAAAACTCTTCTCATTGAGACCCCACGGGGAAACTCAGGCCACCCGTCAATCGACGCCTGTACCGCAAGCATTTCGTAAACCCGAGCTTGACCTAACGCCAACAAATGCATCGTCTTCTACAGTCAATTTCCCATAGGGTGGTGCATCAGCCGATTCGTCACCAAAACAAAGAACAAGTCGACCCCGTAGAACTCCGGAAGGGAAGGCGATAAGTCCCGTGATAGAACCGGCGGGGGCAGCTCCTCAGGCTTTCCGATGGGTGAATGATTAGGCGTGCCTCACGCGAGCAGCTTCGAATTGCTGCTTCTGGAGCTCTGCCAGCTCTTCCATTGTCATCCCGCTGTCTTCAAGCTTGTTTCCTCTCTTCTCGCGGACCTAATATAATAATTAATACATCGCTTCAACATCGGCCCAAGCATTTGCCGTACCTTCTGGGTCTCTTTGTGCTGTGCTGCGGCCTCGAGAACCGCGGGAACATACTCGCCGAATCCCAGGGTTTCTAGGGCCTTAGTAATGTGGTCGCATGCGATGGTCTTCTTAGCCTCCTTCTCTGAGATCTCATTTGCTTCTGAGGAGACTAAGGTTATGAACTCCACGCAGCACTCTATGAGCAGATCACGGGCCTCCTTTGAGAAAGAGAAACCGGTTGACGGTGGCAGAATCTCGCTCACGATCTTCTGCACGGTCGCTACCATTTGTTAGCTCACTATTGAGGAGCAGTTTGGCGGATGCAGAAGCTACCAAGCCGCAACTCGGAGTGCGTCGCTGGCTTGCACGGCCCAACTACCAAACTCAGGTGGGAGGTTAACGAATTAACGTACCCTTGGGGAGAGACAGGTCATCGCTTCCTATATATCAGCCAGTTAGTAAACTAGGTCCCCTATGCCAGAGGGAGGACAAGGCCGATAAGAGACGAAGACAGTCAGTTCCGGCCTAGGAAAATACCAAAGCGAGCAGGCAAGGTCTCAGAAGACACAGACTTAGATCGGCCCATGATGAAAATCTGGTAGAGGGTGGATGGTAGTAGGTCAAGCTAGGATGCAGTAGCGGATCTTATCCCAAATTTTGATTACTGGCCTCAGAAGAGGGAGAAGTAATATTTGCCGGCAGGTAAATGAGGATCCGAGTCTGCTGGAGTGGGCGTGGAAGTGGTTGATCCCCGGTGAATGGACGAGGTGAATGAATAATAGGTTTACATGATGTGACACGCCTCTTGCAACTACAACACAAGAACAAGCTGTCGATGACGATGGCTCGAGTGGATTCTCATGATGATTGCTAGGCTATAGTGAATGAAATCTACTCATCCGCCTCCATCCGGAAATCGATGCTTGAAGGGAGGTATGTGCTTCCATAGGCTCGCCTCGCCTTTCCAGGGCCGGATCCGCATTGTTGTCGAGTGGAAGCAAATTCAACTCACCTCCATACTCATGGTCTGACATGGTGAGCGAGGCTGAGAGCGCGCGGGGCACGAGTCAAAGGAGTACAGAATCCTCTTATATTGGAGGCGGGCTAGGCACCTGAGGTTCTTGGTCGCTTTCTCTCGCGTCTAGCTTCGGAAAATGTAAATGAACCCAAGTCTCGAGAAGGAAAACAGAGCCTAAATTGGGGCCCGAGGCGGCCGAGAAGAAGAGAAGTTGGAAAATGAATAGATAACTTTTGCCTCCTTTGATGGGTGATCAAACGGTGTTTTATGTAGGTATCTCTCAGCCACAGCCGGTGAGTGAGGGCCGGGCTGAGCCACAACTAGGTACCTAGCGTACCTGGGTACTTTCTTTACTCGGAGGCTGGCGTCTTTTAACTTAGGTACTTCCCTGTACATAGGTACCTACGGGATGTAATTCCCCCAGAACACTAGAGCCTGATTGGTGAGATAGAAGGCTAGTACAGTGCGTATTCCGACCATCCTCACTACCTAGCCACTGCAAGAGAGCTATGACCACTTGCTTGCATTCCCCAGCCTAACAAATGTAACTACTTTTTTTTTCTCATAATCCAACTTGCTCGTAACCTTACAAACCTTCGGGTATTTCTCCCTCTGTTCTGCTTCAGCTTCCAGCGCCCATGATGATGGCCCCAGCCAGCATTGCTGTTGCAGTGTCTACGGGGGTTCCGTCTTCCTGCCCTTTAAGCCTCGGTAGGTTCTGCTTCTAGCACATGCACCCCGTGTCTTATTTTCCCTGATGAGCATTTGTCGCCCCAGTCTTACCACAGCCTGACGGCAACATGGTGATTGACAGGTCAAGCCAAACGACATATCTGAGTCCATAAGCCAAGGACAGCTCGCTTTACCATTTTCTGCATGTCGCGCCCTTCGTACTTTGCTGACAACGGATCCCGCAGGCCGCGCTGCCGCGTTTACGTCCCGCGAAGAAGCGGGAAAATAGCATCCAAGGTAACCCGATGCCGAACTATTTCCCAATACTCGAATCCACGATCATGATGTCCAAATTGTAAAGATGTTATCAAATTCCGATCCAACATGATGGATCCTATTATTCGCTGATCGATCCCACTCCCCTCGTTGACGCGACAAAAGCAACCATATATGCGGGGGCTATGAGGCTGACGTGTTGGTAGTAAGGGCATCGGTCATAACAGCGGAGATTCTGATGGCAATCTGGCTCGATAGCTATAGCCCATGTGCAAGGTATGAGGGTTATTTCTAAATCCTGTAGCAGCTGCTTGTGATGATCTATCTCTACGAATTACCGAACCCCCATGTTGAAATCTGTCAAATATTTTCATCTTTCGTCTGAAGCGCTGCCTCTCCCCGTCAGCAACACAAAAAAGGGGTTGGGTCGCAGCTAATTGTGGCATAGTATCCGCTCAGATATCCGCTTCGGCTCAGACATCCTGAAAGTTGGCCAGCTCAGGTGCGTTCCACCTGCGTGCGCGTCAGCAACATCTACGAGAGGCCCCAAGCGCCGCCTAAACGTACCTGAAGTGTTTCCCATTCACATCCTTAGTGGCGCCCTCGACAAGCCTGGCTATGACATTCCCTGGCTTTTTGGGATCGAGGAGTCGGCCGCTCTTATGCTCATCGACAAAGTGGGCATGCAAGTCCGGCGTCATGGCTTCCTTCCCCCCCTCTCTTATCTGTTTCTGCATGTCTGTATCGACTTTACCCGGAGAGATGGCGACGCTCGTAATAGCGGGCTCCTCAAGGGCCAAATGAGCAGAAAGGTGAGTGAGCGATGCCTTGGAAGTGCCGTAAGATCCCCAGCCAGAGTATGCGCCGAATGCGGCGCCAGTAGAAATGAATACCACCCGGCCGTTTGACTTTCGAAGCTCGGGGATGGCTTCCTTGACCTGCGGCTAAGAGTTAGGCCGGCCGCTGGAATGCCGGGGGGTCGCCCGGGACGACGAGATGGGACAGACTCACAAGTGCCAAAGCGCTGAGGACGTTGATATCATAGGCTTTTCGCCACTCCTCGACATTCGATTCGGATATCCTAGTGATGGGGGCGAGAACGCCATGGTTCACGACCACGCCATCTACCCTGCCAAAAGCCTGCAGGGCCGACTCGATGATCCGGGGTGCAACCTGCAGATGTCGTGAGCATTCCATGCCGCGCAGTCTTGGCGTTATCGCATTAGGCTTGCCTTCCAGTCCGCGAGATCAACAGCCAGGTACTCGACGGAGGAGCCATGCTGGGCCTTGAAAGCTTGCAGGTCCTTCTCCGTCCTGGCAACAAGGAAAACTCGGTGTGAGGCCTGGGCCAAGTACTGGGCGACAGCCAGTCCGAGGCCTCGGCTGGCACCAGTGATGATGAACACTTTTGACGACATAACCAGCGCGTGAGCGAGGACTAGGTAATCTCCGGCCAAGTGAATCGCCAGCAGTGCGTAGTGGGTGGCAATACCGGGGCCGACGGGAGAGGGAGAGGAAGTAATTTTTATGTATGTGTGAAGGCCACGAGCTAACTAGCAATATTACGGAGTCCTTACGTATATGTTTATACCTAGTGTGCCATCGGGATTGGAGTGTCTCGACATCTTCAGTTCCATGTCAGTGGGGTGACGGAGGAGGGGGAGCACGCGAACCACTGCAAATTTGTCGTCCTGCCTTGCCAGCTAAGGAGATATAGGTGATACCAGCAGGTACCCTTTAGACGTATATAGCCCGATACGTACATACGTGGTAAAAGGTACACATCTAACAGGTCTGTTATCTGCCGTCCATCAGATCGAAAGCCACAGCTTCATAGTCCCGAACTGCACGAGACAGAATAATTAAGCGAATCGTCCCTGGCGACTTGCCAATGTAACTTACATTTTGCCTGTGATTGCCTGTCGGGTTTCTCAGCTTCTCTAGTTACCCGTTTTCGAGAAGCACTTCAGCAGGTTCTCTGCATGCATGTCTTGTTTCGAGTAGGTAAGAGTTGGACGTGAGGCTGCAAAATGTAACCATTGGAATTCCCCCCATTCAACACGTATGTACGTAGGTAGTCACCAAATAACCAAATGCGCCCCTTTCCAAGGTAGCATAGTTCTACGTAGGTGGTTTACCAAACGTGTCTACCCTATGGCGTCCGACTCGACGACATGTAGGGATACCCCGAGTTATCCACGGCTATCCTCTCTACGGTCCGCTGGTTCCGCCTATTCCGGCCGATCCGGCTCCCCGTCGGCTCTCCCCCAACTGTAGGCTGCCATCTATCCGAAAACCAAGCCTCGGCACTTATACCTAGGTCGTGGATCCATAGGTAGACAAGGGAGACCTGGGTTAGGAAACTTGCGGGCATCATATGGTAGATAAGGGTGGGTGGCGGTAGGCAAATGTTATCGGTGAGGGCACAACGGGATGAATAGAGCTGAGTCTGGAAAATACCAAGGTATGTATAAGGGAGCAGAGCAACGGAGCTTTGCCTTATCTCCCGGTAGATAGGACTGCCAGCACCGGACAGGCTCTCCCTACGAGGGACTGCAGTGCACGCAGTCTGATTATGTCTGGTATCGCCCTCTTAATAGGCTTGCGGGAGGGGGGGGGGGGGGGGGGGGGCGCTGGTGGATATGCCGTTGAAGGTCCGCAAAGGCAGTCTTTTTCTCCTCTCCGTCTCTGTTTCTGTCCGGCAACCTACTAGCAACGTTCTCTACCTTGGAGCCATTTAGGTATCATACGTCATAAAGAAAAATGACGGACGCTTATACCTCCTGTTGGAGAAATTATGCAGATTCCTACCCGACACCAAAAATAGACGATTGCGCCAGCAATTAACTCTCGTCTGGTAGGACACAGATATGTAGATACCTGCCTACCTACTTACCTCAGCCGATCCCGTCGCCGACTCGACGCCCCGCCAGCCCCTAGAACCTGCTCGCCCCCTGACACGGCGCCGTCGAGTCTCACGCGGCAAGCACTGCCGGCGCGGGGAACGCGCCGCCCGTATGCAGTGCTAGCAACGGGGAGGCAGCTCGCACGCATCCGTGCTACCTCTACTTCGCGTGCTTGTGCGCCCTGCTTACGTCGGTGTGTCGAAAGCGGACAGCTCCTCCGCCACCCGCAGTCACGCCGAGAGCACGGCCAGAAGGCGACACGAGGCGCTCGAGGGGAAAGAAAGCTTGCGTGCGCCCTCGCCCCTCGATGCCTACTGCGGCCTCGACCCGGAAATTAGGGGGGGGGGGGGGGGGGAATTGGGGTAGGGAAGACCTAAGACATGGGATCCTATCGAACGGACGTAGGTATGGACTCGGGCCCAAGTCTCGAGGGGCCTGGAAGCCGAGAGGGGGAGAGACGGCCTAACCGGTGAGCTGGATACATGGGCGGACAGAGGCAGCCAGGCAGAAGAAGGGGCCCGGGCGTGCGGCCGCACAGGTGAAGAAGGCGGTGGCGGTGGCGTTCCAGTCTCGAGGATTCGCTACGCGCCGCCGCACCTGGTTAGTCCCTGCGAGTGCGCAGCTGGCTGGGACTACTGCGCTGTCGCGCCTTTCTCCTTTGGGTTATATATTGGCTCCGATACGCGGGCTGCGGGAGATGAGCAACTCGCATTTCCCCCCGGGGAACCGGTGGCACGCGAGGAGCGGTGATCCTTTTTCTTTGTTGTCTCGCGCGCAAGCGTGTGCGTTGGTGCGTGGGATGGTAGGTAGCAGCAGCAGCAGCAGCAGCAGCAGCAGTAAGCCCGAGCGGGCGCCGCCTTCTCGTGTGCGACTCGTGGGCCGCGCAGGGGAGGACGAGCAAAGATATTGTCTGAGATGGAGGTCGGTAACCCAAGGCCGTCTGCGTCTATGGTAAGTGCATGCATATAGCGTTGCGCCGCCAGGATCAGTGCTATCTGCGCGTGCGCGAGTCCCAGGAACGTGGACGCAAGGGGGAACAAATCTCTTCTTACCCAGGAAGCAAGGGAGGGTAGCTGAGTGGCTCTCACCACGCACGAACTTGCTGCTACCAGAAGCCATGGCACGGCACATCCTTCCTCGCACGTTAGATCGAGAAGCGCTAGGCCCCCATATGAGACATTCGAACCTAGTTACGTCCGAGTTGGTCTCTCCCCTGTCTCAGTTGGGCGCTTTCATCTAGGCCGGCGTCGTGAGACACACACGTAGACGTATATCTGCACATGCGTATGTGCGTTCCTACTTACCACACGAGGTGGGATGTAGGGGGAACTGCAAGCCACAAGCCACCATACTCTTGCGAGCGGATGTCCAGCACCTGTTTACGTTTGGGCATGCTCTCTAGGAGGAAAGGTCGGTCGTCAACATTGAGTCATTGAGGGAGGACTTCGAGCAAGCTTAGATGCTTAGAGAAGAACGTAAGATGCCGTCAGCATTGGAGCGCAGAATAGGTAGCGAATATGCCGAATATACCTATATAAATATGTAGGTACATACTCACTTGAAGAAGGGAGTCAAGGACTGGATCTCGGTAGTTAAGCTAGGCTTTTACATTAGGTGGGTATCATGATCGAATACTAGCCATGAGTCGACGGAATGTGAAATAGTGAATTAATAACTAGCAAGTGGTATCTTTTATATCCCTAAACCCGGTTTGCACCCAAAATATGTGTAGTCCTAGTAGATTATGAGCGTACAAGGTACAGCACCATACGTGGTGGTAACCTAATCCCCTCAGTCCCGTCCGTTATGCTGTTCATGAATCGCCTTTTCACATTTGACTCCTGTTGGTTTTGTGATGGCGATAGTTCTACTACCCCATCCATAAAAAGTCAGAACCAAGCACAGTTCCCTCAAGCCCGGCTGCGAAAGGCCCTAGTAATAACACAGATCTCGAACAAAAGCATCGCTCTCCTGTCGGTGGCGTTTGAATGATGTAAAACAAACAAAAAAACAAGGCGAACTTGTTATTAGGGGAGCTCAAAGTTGTGCTCCTGCTCCTCTTCCTCCTCCGAGTCGAGGTGGAAGACTATGCCTCGGCGCTTCCAATCCCCGCGCTTAAGGTAAACGTCCCGGTCGTTCATCCATTCTGTGGGCCGTCTCCTGGGGTGGGTCAGACGGCTGGGCGACTCGGGAGGCGAGGAGGAGAGGGAAACGGGGGACTCTAGTTCCGCCAGGCCCGGCGGTACGGTCTGCCAGTCTTTGAGGGGCCAGTTCGCGCTCTCGTCGTAAACGTACGGCCGGCCACCCCCGGGCCGCGCGAGATAGCAGCTGTGTCCCGTGACGGGGGAGCACTCGGTTGAGTCTTGTAGGTTGTCCCCGGCATGGCTGGTCTGGTCGTCCTCGCGGTATGTGATCTCGTCATACTCGGGGATGATTTGCGGCGACATGTTGAGGCGCAGAGGTGGGTGCAGAGAGAGCGGGCTATAGCTGGCGGCTCGGTCCTGGCTGCTCGTCGACGAGCATTGCGAGGCGGTGCTCGAGATACTCCATTTTCGGGTGTGTATAGACGGCTCCTCCGGACTGTCCTTCCTGCCTAGCAGGCTGTTCTTCGACTTCTTGAGAGATAGCGTTGGTAGACTTAAACCGCGCATGTTGATGATGGTTGGTGATGGTGATGGTTGACACCGGCAATGTTGGCGACAATGGTGATATCGCATGCAAGTGCGTGACCCGTCAGCGAGTGGGTGGGGGGAGAGGAGAGACGGAAGGAGTGTGACGATGTAGGTATAAGCCGAAAAGAGAGAGCAGCTGAGCTACGAATGTAGGTAAGCGGGTGGGTGGGTAGGTGTGTATGGTAGTCGACAGATGCGGATTTGATCAGACCCGGGGTTGAGAGGCAGGAGGGTTGTGTTTTAATACCGCTCAACCGCAGTGTTCGGACTGCTCGGTGGTGACTGGAGATCGGCAAAAAGAGGAGACGGGCCACTTGGTGCCTTGCAGGTCGCTTCTGACACTTGCAGCCTGGACGGCGATCACGAAGCGTGGCCGGCAGGATGGAGACAAGACGGCGGTACGGACGAGAGCGAGACGATAGTGAAAAGCTTATTATTATTCTGCCAAGACGATTCAGCACCAGCACGACATACGATCCAGGGCTAATACGATGTCCCTCTCCCGCTAGGCCCGTGATGGTGTGTGAACTGAATGCGTCATGGACCGCTAGCGGCATTAAACCCACACATCGGTTACCAATCCGTAGGATTGCTGATCGCACGCCGCCAATTGCTGGCTGGTGTCTCAGAGGCCCGGTCGGACTTTGACGAGATGGTGTGGAGGGAGAGACGGATGGGCGGACGAGTGAATGCGTGGGCAATTCCCAACGGCGGGAGCGCATCGACGCTGCGGCTGCTCTTAGGAATGCTACCTGGGTTAGTCGACGCACTTACACGAGTCGCCGTATCTAGCCTTTCGTCTCGCTTTCGCTTCCCTCCCCTCCTCAGCTTCCTCGCCGCTTGCCAAGGGTAGGCATCGCGCGTCATGTACCTGCGGGGCGAGACCGAGCTCGACGGATTGGTCAGGAACGTAGACGGCCGGACCCATGATGAGGTTTCGCATCTCGACGAGAGCAATTCGCAAATCCAGAAAGAAAAGAAAAATAAAATCGGCAGAGAACAAAAAGCCACAAGATTGCTAGAATACGGCGACGGGGCTGCTGCGGTAAGGCTACCCTGGCTGCCTGCCCCATGTCCTATAGTCGCATCAGTTTGGATGATCCGCCGATCATAGATAACAATTCTCACGATGCTAGGGCCATGTGGGCTGGTGGCTAAAGATCAGCTAAACCCAGAATTGCAACCGTACGAGGGACGAAACCGTCCCCCAAGTCTGCGTCGTCAAATCTAGAGCTCTGCCTCGAGTACCTCGTCCGATCTGCTCTGATCGGGCATGAAACGGGCTCGAGCTACCTAGGTTTCGTCGAGCGAATCAAACTACATCACGAACCCCCTCACTCTCCAGGTGCTAAGGCAGCCGGAAGGCGAGGGGCTAGAGACGTGAAGCGATATGTAAGCAGCGATACTGTGATTATACGCCTACAGAAACGCACCTGACCTGCCCTCAGATTACGTGGCTGCCAGGGAGATGTTGAGCAATGGCTGTCGCATCTTCTCCTCTTACGCGGCCGGAGGCGCGAGGCGTGGGCCGATGCTGACGTCGTCGCTAATCAGTCGCACCTCTAACCTTCTGTAGACCGACACCGGTTTTGTTTGTTATCCGAACCCGACGACGCCGTCGGCGACGCGAAGCACCAGATGATAGATTCCGGGGCTACGATTGGCTCCCCTGGGTGCTATTCGCGATTGTCATCTCGCCCTGCTCTCGCCCCGTCTCTCGCCCAAGCTTTGAACAAGAACCCTAAAGGGCCTAGGATGGCGAAGCTAGAGGTTACCGACGGAGATTCGGAATTTCGGAATAAGTCATGCTTGGTCTTGGAGACGATCTGTTGGCGAAATCCCAATAGGGCTGTTGCGAGGCGGGCCTTGCCGGCGTCCCTTTATTCATGGGGTCTCCGATTTCATGTCGCGGGACAGGGGCCTGTGGCCGTTTGACTGGTTGCTAGATTTGTGACCAACAGGCCGGGGGCAGTCCGTTGTAGATCTCGAGACGCGAGTCAGGCCAAGCGACCAGGCCAAGCTCATCTAGGCTTGGTGTCGTTTGAGAGGAGCTTCCCCAGAACTGAAGCTTTTTCTGGGAATCGAGTGTATATAGGGAACCGATGGCCTGGTTCGGTGAGTTGGTAGTGATATTGACGGATCCCGCCGATCTCGCCTGATCAAGCTGCGCAGTACTTTCGCTACCCCTCGACTAGATCTAGCGTAGTCATGACTTAGGCCTGAGCGCATACCGCCGAAAAATAACCTGGGCTACGACGTTGTCGCCAGTCTGCGGCAACAAAACCCCGGACGCCGCCGCTCTACGAAATATGAATAATCAATATGGTATCCCTTGGCCTTCTGCGCATAGTGTCTCTGTGTTCAAGATCTGTTCCACATGGCAAGTGCATCGTGGTCTTTATTGGCGTTCTGCTGCGTTTCCTGGTTTAGTAGGTCAAGCAAGGCACCTTGCTATGATGATAGTAGAAGATATCCCAGTAGATCGGGCTGAATAGGCAACCCAGAGATTTGGTAGGTAGATCTTGAACGCAGGCCCTCATCTGGGTAGGTAATCGTAGATAGTCAAGGTCGTGCGTTGCGCCACGGCACCGCCCTACAGCAAGACGGGCTTATCTCATGATTTGTCAGAACCCAGAGAGGCGACTCTGGATTTCTAGATATTGGGGGGGCTAAGCAGAAACATCTTCTGACAAGGGCGTAGTTGTGCCTTTGATTCTATCCCCTGGCAGCCAATGAAGCCTGTGGGTGCTCACTGGTGTGGGCGTTGAGCCCGGTGCCCCTCCGCTTTCCCGAGATGAGGGGGCCGCGAGCCGTGGGTATGGGAGACTTGTGGCACCCTGATGCTAATGATGGGTGGTGTTATTCCTCACAATTGATGAAATCCGATTATAGGGCCCCATCAGGTTCGCCGGGAAGCCTCTTGACACGCTTCTGCTCCCAGTTTTCGAGATCTTTCGCTGCCAACCTCTTTACACGCATCCGAGGTTAGAATACATCCTTTCATGCGTGGTAGGCAGAGGTAGCTGCTAGATTGCTTGGGGAACTGACATAGTATTCGTCCTTGATATTGATTTTGCGGCCCGACTTGCCAACTCCCAATTCCTCCTCGCGAGTCATTTGTCTGACTCGCCGGTCGTGCTTCTCGTAGCGTACCGCCGTGGCTGGGGTCAGGACAAAAGAACCGGCTACGATGATAGACATGAATGGCAGGCCAAATAACAAGAACGGATGCTTGGCTAGCAACACGCGATATCTCGCAGCGAGAGTGCCAGCATTGGCAGCACTGGGGTAATTTTTCGATTGGAAAACCGCCATTGCGATGTGCGGTCAGTTCCCGGTCGACAGCCCGGTCCCGACTTGACTGTATGAGCTCGACGAGTTATCGTGAGCTATATCGTGAGCCCACGGTTTCAGAAGGGCGTATGTGAGACGTCGACCAGGGACGGCGGACGAGGCCCTGCTGGTTTTAAGTCGACTGTGTGGTGGTGTTGCTGGTGTGGTTAAAGGGTGGAATGATATTTTGGGATGGGTTTCCTCGTGGCGTGATATCAAACGGGATCAATCCACAGATACCGAAGGGTGACGTAATTATATATATGCAGTTATAGGGGTACCGGGGTGGAAAATATACCTCTTAGGTACCTAGGTACATATATCAAGGTATTTCGGCACTGGGGAAGGCCTAGGTAGGCACTTAACTTCCAGTAATAACGGATCGCTTGTTGTAATCTCTGTTTTCTTACATACCCGTTAGGTGGGTATCGACCTAATCTGAATATAGCAAGGTACCCGACAACCCCTCCCGCAGACAAGTTACGTAGCCCTACCCCCTGGGTACCTTGAGTTCCAACTTAAAATATGAGGTAGGTAAAGTACTACGTTACCTTAGGTACTTGTTCGGCAAACGGATATGGAAATGAGGTCCAACCTCACTAAATGCATAACCTTGTTACTGTCGCTACCTATGTTCCCAATGAGTCTCCTCTGAGATTGGATTTGATAAATCACGTGCTACCGCGATAATCAAATTCGCGTTGGACGCGTCGGTGACTTCGGATGCATCCACGCTGGTCATAGGCATACCTACCTTCACCCTTCCGTCCGGAGCTGGCTGGTTTCTATCCATGATAGCTGTGACGTGATGGCTCCTACATCCCATGGAAGAGGGGGCCATAATGGTCGCGAAAGCCTTGCATCAGGCCCGTTGACCAATACCAATGACCCGCCGCCATCGACTCTAGCCGCCCAGCTGGTGGGGAATATCTCGACTTCGACCCGGTCCTCCCGGCCAGATGAAACAGCTGAACTGAAAAGATTCTTCGGTATCATCGAAGATGTCAAGAACCAGCCGGATCTGCTGAAAACGTCGAAGGAACGAATTGATCATAACCACATGCTCATTTATGTCTACACGCGAGTCGTGCTGGAAGGCCTCCGGTGGGATGATCCCTTTGCTGACAAGGCCCAGCTACGCGCAGATGCGCTGAGAGCCGTGAACTTTTTGAGGATCACCATCCAAGAGACCCCCGAGGTTCTCCTTGCTACCGCTGACGAATCTGCCTTCCTCTTCAGAGGCGCCGAGCCTCTCTGGCTGTGGATGTTACCAAAGGTTCTCAGAATGCTTGGCTACAGCCAGTGCTCAGACCTAAAGGATCAGATTGAGTTGTTCATCCGTGACGTTTTCTTGGTCGCATCTCAGGTGGGCGTACTATGGCCTTTACTGCCCCAATTCATAGCATACATGAAGCTCAACTTCAACGGTGCGCTTGCAATTCTCCCAGTCCACGCAGCGATTATACCATCTGACAGATCGTGAAGCTATAATTAATCACCTCCATGAGAAAGCTACCTACGCCAGAAGCCGAGATATTGCTCTCCGCTTACAATTGCCCTCGGACTCTTTTCTTATGTCAATACCCGGCGGTGATCTTAGGCTGCTTCAACAGCAGTGCACATATACTATACAGTTGGCCTCTCAGGCACTGCAGCACGCATATTGTCTCGTGTCGGTTTTGTCGATACCCTGGACGCATCAATGTCCAGGGTTTGATATTATCTCTGCTTTCCAGGAGTCAACGCCGTGGCTTTTCGACGCTTATCTTCATCTCCACGAAGCTTCAGCCCAATGGCAGCACCTAGCACTAAATTTTCTCCCTCTTTTCCTGAAGAATACTATGCAGCTTCTTGGAGCGCTAGAGAATGCGAGTAGCCCTGACGTCTGCATTCAGCAGAAGGCGTCTACTCTACTTATCATCCTCTGTATAGAGATGTCCAACCAATCATCGGGAAAGCCCCTAACTGACGACCCTGAAACCCCGGACTATAAATTGCTCTGTATGGCCCTTGTTAAAGTGGCCAAGACCTCTATCCGTTCAGGGCCGGTGTCACGGCTCATCGTGTCGCAACTGATTCCGGCTCTGGAGAAATTGACTATCGGTAATGAAGCCGCCGCTTCCGGCGCCGACCTGTGGGCAAGTACCTGCGGAGCGTAAGTTTGATAATAGGTTGCTAATTTGATTTAGGGGTGCCTGGAATTGCTTCGAAAGCTGGCCATTCATCCGGTGCCCAGCTCGGTTGATGACTCGATAGATGTATCAATTCAACCGGACAAATTTTCGGACAACGATCTTTGTCGCCAGATCCAAGAGCTAGTAGTACGACCTATTGATGCTGTAGATTCGGAACCAGTATCAAAGCGCAGGAAGATCTCGGCCGAGCCACCGTCGCTATCTCGAGTCGTCACTCAGTTATGTGTTCTCTTAAGAGTAGAGACGGCAGTGAACCTGGTGGATTTGAAAGCTATCCTAGAGTATGTCGGTTTGCTGCCTGTTTCGTTTCTAGCTATTTTCCAGCTACTGATAAGAACAGAGATCGATTTAAAGACCTAACCGAGGTCGAGTCGTGCCGCATCATCGGCCTTCTAGCCTACATTTGTTGCGCTGCCGACGGCACGCTTTTAATGCATCGCAGGAAGGCCGGCGAGTTCCCACGACTTGACTGTCACTATTGCCAGTCGCCCCAAACTTCACGCGGGGTGCCGTTTTGCCTGGACGTTTCGGCAAAACAGACAATTCAAAATATTTTTTCTTCGTTAGTCCAGCTCCCCAGCTTCCTGGAATCGCGCAGATTGCGCGTCACTGCAATGTCCGCCTTGAGGCGCATCGCGAGGCATTCCGAAAACTCCGACTTTCTGGATTTAGAGGTCTCTGTGACTGCGCAATGGTGCTTGAAGTCTCTCCAGAGCTCCGTTAGAGAGCTTCGAATTGCCGCTGGGTGAGTAAGAACCTAACCGATAAGTACCTATATCTTGTAATCTAAAGGATATTTAGGCGAACTCTTGCGGTGTTTTTATCCCAGTCGAACCATCCGGAATTCGCTTCTCAAGTGATTCGAAGAAATCGTGGGAACGCTCTCAATATTCTGAGATCACTCTCAGAGCAAGACACCCCTCACCTCACTGAGACTTGTATTTTAGCCTGGTCTCAAGTCGGAAGGTAAGCAAGAGGCAGTCCATTGATCCATACGGGAAAGATGCTGAAATGTTTCCCCAAGTGTCGTATCTGATGATGAGCTGAACCTTGTTCTCGTTAAATTGGTTGAATACCTGGGCCACGAGAGCATGATCACATCCGTGGCTGCGTTTACCGAGGTATGAGAAGTTGATGTTGCCCCTTATATTAGTTCATGTCTTATTCTCGGCAGATAGTAAAGCTTGCTCGTTCTCGGGGTATGACTACGCGGCAACTATTTGAGCCGTTCTGGAGATACCTTGCGTTCTCTGCGACCAAAGACCTTATTTCTCGGCCCAAATTGAGTCAGACGTTGGCAGAGCTGCTAGATATGGGTGTTTCGGATTTGCTTCTCTATATCCAAGAGTATGCTCTGCCTTGGTTAGTACTCACTAAGAAACGGGATGTCATCCAGAAGATCGCCGATGTCCGAAAGGAGCAGGAAATTTGGAGATGCTGCCTCGATACTGCTAATTTGGGGCCGATACTGGCCCTCTTGTTAACCCAGGAAACCCCGGACATCCAACAACATTCCATGGATCTACTAGGACACATATCCCCTCACCTTAACAAGTCAGGAGGCCTCCTTGAACTACTTCAAATAGAGCCCATCTCAACTGCTTTCGAGTTGTTGAAGGCAGCAGGCGATGCCGATGAAGAGCGAAAGGCCCACGTAGGAATTCAATGTTTCTTCTGTTTACCGTTCTCAGCCCTAACTAGTCTCTAGATTCGCAACGCTCTGAACCAGATGGCTATCATGATGTTGGCAGGGAGTGGAGATAAGAAGCATAAAAAGTCGCACGCATCGGGTCCCTTCTTGCAGACATATGTGCTCGGTCTCATGGCCCGGCTTACCCAGGTCATAAATGACGTGTCGAACCGGACTCCTGTTCAGGAAAGGAGACTCTGCATCAAAGCAATGGAAGAAATGATTCGGATAGGGAAGCATTATATCCGCATTGCCCGTCCACAGGTATAAACAACTCCTCGATAACGTGGCCGGCCGCTGCTAATATCAAGCTAGATTTCCGCATGTCTTCTGGCAGCGATGTCACATGATGAAGTTCGGTCCGTAGCATTTTCCTGCTGGGCAGCGATGCTCCTCCACCTAGAAGAGGATGTCGAAGTTCTCGTTGAGACGACCTTTTTCCTTATCAGCCATTATTGGTCTTCCTTTGACGAAGCTACGCAGCGACAATCTCGGAACTTGATCGAATCTTTGCTCGAAAGAGAGTTACCAATTCTTGAGGCGGCTATAGGCAAGCTACCGTCGTTCAGTCATATCAATCAACTGTCCGATATCGAAGCCAGACTTAGCCAGCTTCGCCGGCCTGTGGACAGCAGGACCGCATTTCTGCTGCTTGCCGAAAGAATACGACATGAGAATGCTGGTGTTGTTCTCCTCGCGCTGAGAGAACTTTCGTCATACTTGCAGAGGCAGCAAGGTTACTTGCAGGCGTCTGCCATAAGTGAACAGCCTGATCCGGTGGTGTCTACTTTGGCTCGCTCACTCCTCGATTGCTCTTCGAAGTACAATAGTGCCCATGGCGAAATCAGCGATCTCTGCACCCAATGCATAGGTCTAATAGGGTGTCTGGACCCCAATCGTGTGGAGACTGTCCGCCCCGAGAGGCAGATCGTTATCAAGAGTAATTTCGAAGATGCTGGAGAGACGACCGACTTCGTTATCTACCTGCTCGAGGAGGTACTGGTCAAATCGTTTCTCTCGGCTACCGACACCAATCTGCAGGGCTTCCTCTCATACGCGATCCAAGAACTCCTGGACAGAAGCGATATCAGAACCGCCGTCGAAATGCAAGGCTCGAGGGATGCTGCCCCCCTTTATCGTAAATATTTATCCATGTCAGAAACTACACGAGAGGTCTTGATACCCTTTATGACTTCCAGATACGTCCTCCCACCGCTAGGTCCGCAGCAGACAGAGTATCCTGTTTTCCGACCGGGGAAGGTGTACGCAAATTGGATACGGAGCTTTATTCTTGACCTCATGCATAGACCGCAGGCTCCATTTGCTCAGCTCATATTCGAGCCTCTATATCGAGTCATTCGCGTCAAAGATCTCTCGACCGCGGAATTCCTGTTTCCATATGTAGTCCTCCACATTATTGTGGGCGAGGACACGGCGCCGGAGGAGCGTTCGAACGTACTCCGCGAACTCCTCAACGTTCTTCAGCACGAGCTCCCAGATGACGCAAGCTATGCGGAGAAGGAGGATAAGAAATTATACTGCGAGGTGGGACATCAGATCGTACATGCTGGTGAAATTCGCGCTGACTTCAAATAGGCCGTGTTTCGATTTGTTGACTACGCTATGCGGTGGCTGCAGTTAAAGAGGACCCAGTCAAACCTCAACCCTAGAGATACGGTTGCGATGGACAAGGTGCAAGAGATACTCGATGCTATCCCTGCTGAATTAATATCGCAGCGGGCGGTAGATTGCAAAGTCTACGCCCGGGCCTTATTTCACCTCGAACAGCACATCCGTCAGGTGGATGAGGAAAAAAAGGGCACAGAGGAGAGGGAGCGCCTCCTTCAGAGGCTCCAGGACATATACACGCAGATCGACGAGCCCGATGGCCTCGAAGGCATATCCGCACATCTGCATGTACTCGACATCAATCAGCAGATCCTGAGCCATCGAAAGGCCGGACGATGGGCGGCAGCGCAGACCTGGTACGAAATCAAGTTGGCCGAAAATCCCGACAACGTCGATGTGCAGATTGATCTCCTGACTTGTCTCAAAGAGTCGGGGCAGTATGGTGAGTTTCTTCTCCCATGCGTGCTCCACCCGCAATAGCTAATTATCGATACAGATGTTCTCCTTAACTATGTCGAAGGTATCGAGAAGCACACTGCTCTGACGACAATAAATCGGATCGCGCCGTTCGCCGTGGAGGCGTCTTGGGCAACGGGAAGATGGCAGACGATGGAGAAATTTATCAAGAAATACCAAGGCGATCACACGGAGAACTTCAACGTATCTGTCGCCCAGGCGCTTCTCTACCTACAAAAAAGATGGACAAAGGAATTTGCCAGCGAGATGAGAACACTCAGGGATAGGGTCAACTCGTCGATGAACTTCTCGGTCACCTCGTCGCTACGGGCCTGCCACGAATCGATGCTAAAATGCCACGTCCTAACCGATCTAGAACTGATCGCCGGAATTAACAATGACGGGAGTCAACATCCCCAGGAAATCCTCAAGACTCTTGACCGACGCCTCGAGGTTATCGGTTCCTACGTCAACGACAAACAATATGTATTGAGCATTCGGCGGGCGGCTATGATGCTGATGAAGTAAGGTTTCCATATATTTGTCTCCCAGCTCTGGTTTCTTATTTATTTATTGATATTCAAACTACCTCGCCATTAGCTAACCCGAGCAGACCAAAGTTCAGTGATCTCGATATCTCGACCCTTTGGTTATCAAGCGCTCGACTCGCGAGGAAGGCCAATTCTATGCACCAATCATTCAATGCAGTACTCCAGGCCTCACAGCTCGGTGACGACTCCGCAACCATCGAAAACGCCCGGCTATTGTGGAAAGAAGGTCATAATAGAAAGGCAATACAGACGCTGCAAGGCGCCATTGCCAACAAGAACTTCACCAACCGGAGCTTCGTCGACAACGAATCTTCGGAAAAGAGCCTCGAGTCGCAACATAATATGCTGACCGCCCGTGCTCAGCTACTTCTCGCCAAGTGGCTTGACAGCGCAGGTCAGACGCACGCTACCGCTTTGCGAGAGCATTATCAGAATGTCCCGAAGAACTTCGGGACATGGGAGAAAGGCCATTACTACCTTGGCCGGCATTATAAGAAGGTACTGGAATCCGAGAAGGCGCTCAAGCCGGACGATCAGAGTGACGAATACTTGACGGGGGAGACAGCGAAGCTAGTCATTGAGAACTATATCAGGTCTTTGAATTATGGAACCAAATACCTATACCAGACTCTGCCCAGGGTCCTGACCCTCTGGCTCGAGTTGGGCGCACAGGTCAACAAGGCCCCGGAGGGCAAGCTCTCAGTTTCTGACGAACTCCGTCATCACCGCCGGACGCAGCTTGGGTCGCTTCACAACTACCTTCTCAAATCCATCAACCGGCTACCTGCCTATATCTTCTATACGACCTTGCCTCAGCTCGTAGCTCGCATTGCCCATCCCAACGGGGAGGTCTTTGCGTTGCTCCAGGAAATCATATGTCGAGTTATCGAGACCTACCCGAGGCAGGCGATGTGGAGTCTCTTCGCCATCACAACTTCGCGACAGGCCACCTCGGAGCGGAAGGCTCGGGGCCAGCAAATCCTCCAGAACCTGAGAAATAGGAGCAAGAAGGCGGAGAAAGGGTCATACGACATGAAGTCGCTATTGCGCATGGGTGAGAAGTTAGCGGATCAACTACTCATGGCCTGCAACACGGGGAATTTCCAGAGTAACAGGACCACGGTGGCAAGCATCACTCGCGATCTGAACTTCAATCACAAATGCACCCCTTGCCCCCTCGTCGTTCCAGTGGAGGCATGTCTAACCGCGACATTGCCCACTATGACGGACAACGTCAGGAAGCACAAAGCTTTCTCGCGAGATGCCGTCCTCATCCAGTCATTCCTCGACGAGGTGTTGGTGCTGGGCTCCCTAGCCAAGCCCCGGAAACTCACGGCCCGCGGATCGAACGGGGTGAACTACGGGCTCCTGATCAAGCCGAAGGACGACCTCCGGACCGACCAACGCCTCATGGAATTCAACAGCATGATAAATCGGTCCCTGAAACGAGATGCCGAATCCAGCAGGAGACAGCTATACATCAAAACGTACGCGGTGACGCCGCTCAACGAGGAGTGCGGTATCATTGAGTGGGTTGACGGGCTCAAGACTCTCCGAGACATCCTGCTTGCCGTCTACCGATCTCGCGGGATCGTACCCAGCTATCAACATCTCGCGCAGATGATGAAGGATGCGGCATTGGGAGGAGATAACACTAAGATCTTCACGGAGGGGGTGTTGGGAATTTTCCCGCCGGTGCTCCCCAATTGGTTCATTGCGCAATTCCCGAGCCCGTCGGCATGGTTCGCGGCCCGACTTCGATACACGCGGTCCTGCGCCGTCATGTCGATGGTGGGCACGATCCTGGGACTCGGCGACCGGCACGGGGAGAACGTGCTGCTGGAGGAGGGCAACGGCGGTGTGTTCCACGTGGACTTCAACTGCCTCTTCGACAAGGGCCTCACCTTCGCACAGCCGGAGCGGGTGCCGTTCCGACTCACGCACAACATGGTGGCAGCGATGGGAATATACGGGTACGAGGGGCCGTTTAGGCAGTGCTCGGAGCTGACGCTGGGGATCCTACGGCAGCAGGAAGAGACGCTGATGACGATCCTCGAGGCCTTCATCTACGACCCGACGCTGGATCTCCAGCGAGACAAGCGCAGGAAGAACGAGGTGGTTAGGCTCAACCCGGAGAGCGTGGTAGAGAGCATCAAGAGAAAGGTCCGGGGTCTGCTACGGAACGAGAGCATCCCGCTCGGCGTCGAGGGGCAAGTGGAGGAATTAATCAAGCAAGCGGTCGACCCAAAGAACTTGACCGCTATGTACATCGGCTGGTGCCCCTTCCTATAGAATTGGGCCCGGCCGAAGTAGGTAGAGGAAGTAGGAGGCCGGTAGGAGCCTGCCTGTCCCCTTTCCCCCTCCCTCTCCCTCGCTCTCTTTCTCGACCGTTCCGTGCCCTCCCGACCTCTCCGAGGGTGTTGTGCATCTGTATAGTCGCATCACGCAGGGGACGGTTGGTTCGAGCCGGCAGGTATTGCGAGGGAGGCTAGTGTCGGGCTCGTGGCCACAGAAAACACGGGCATGATGGCGTCTACATATGAGATGGAGTACCGTGGGTAGATTTCTCAAGTCGGATATCCTGTAGCTTAAGGTACCAGAGAGCAATTGACATGTGACGAAAACTACCAAAGAAAACAAAAGAGAGGCAAAGGTTGGGAAATGTCGGAGTGGAAGGAAGAAGAAAGCTGCGACGGGATCTACGAGGAGGGGGGGTAAGCTCAGGTAGCTAAAGGCGCCTATACCTATAACATGTGAGTGGTGGCAGCCTGGAGCGACGTGGATTGCTAGGCAGTTCGGGGGGGGAGGGGAGGGCTCGCTAAGCCCCCTAAGGGCCTGGATATTTAGGCACCCATACCCCCTAACCCAGCAGCCTGGTAGCAAGGTCGGCAGGCCGGCAGCAGGCTGGCCTTGCTGCCTGAGGTACCTATCTGATCTGGGCCATCTATCTACCTCCTCACCTCTCTGGGGTTTGATTCCACCCCCCCCCAGCGCTGACACTGACCAACAACGCGCTTTGGCAACGCGTTGTGCCGTGAAAACGACCGGGCGCCAGAAATAAAATAATAAAGAAGCTACCGTTGTGATTTCGATGTCGACTGTGTTTCTAATTTCCGCCCATTCCACCTTCAACCACTCTACAACCTCTTCTTTCCCTGCGACCTTACCCTTACTCTTTTTTTTTCAATCAACCCGTCTCTCACCCTGTGTGTGCGTGCTGTGCTGCCCCTCCCCTCTATTAGAAAAGTACACCAGTCCCATTCTCCTTTTCTCCCCTCTCTTCTCATCTTTTCTTTCTCCTCGCCCACACACACACACACCGCACACACACACACACACACACCTCTCTGTCTCTCTGTGTCTCCCTCCATCTCACCCTCCCCCCCCCCTCTACCTTTTCTGCCTACTCAGCCTTTTCTATTTGATTCCGATAGATTAGCGCTTCGCACCTCACAGTACCCCTCCCATCGCACTGATTCCGATACCTGCCCCATCCTCTGTCGTCGCGGCTGGGCGCACCCATCTTCAGGGCGTCTCTCTGTCTGATCTTGGGCGCAATACCTTTCGTTCGTCCTTGATCCCTCATCCATCTGGACCATCCTGCGAGCAGAAGCATTTCCTCTGCCTATCAATTACCCGCCAGATAAATCCAAGGCAGCAATGTCTTATCGCATTGGTGAGCCCGAGGTTTTCATTTCTTTCATCTCCCCCAACCCCCCTTACTCTATCCCGCTACACAACCCTCCCCCTCCCCCCGAGCTAGCCGCCTATTATCCAAAATGACTACGATGACTGACTCCGACCCCAGAGCTCTCCGCCAACAACCGTGCCGGTTGCCAGGATGGCGAATGCAAGAAGAGAGCCGAGAAGATTACCAAGGGCTCTCTCCGTCTCGGTACCTGGGTAACTATGCCGGGTGGCGACCACGGATCGTGGCGATGGAGACATTGGTATGACTTGGCAAAATAGGCCTCCGCAATTTGTTCTTCACTGACTAACCGGACTCTAGGGGATGTGTCTCCGGCAAGACAATTTCCAATATCCAAGACTCTATCAAAAACAACGATGAGTTTAGTTGGGATATGCTTGATGGCTATGATGAATTGGAGTAAGTTGGAGTGAGACATCTCGTATTGCTTGCTTCTACCTAGCTAACCTATTGTCTACAGCGAGCACGTTGATATCCAGGAGAAGATTCGACGTGTCGTGACCCAAGGTCACATTGACCCCGAGGATTTCAACGGGGTAAGTCACCACTTACCACACTGCGTCCGCTCCATACTCAGGCGATCGCTAACGCCCGATAGGACCCCGAGTTCAACAAACCCGGCCAGACGGCCATCCGCGGCCGTGCCAAGAAAACTAAGGCAAAGGACGACGAGGTGAGTGCGAGCTTCATACCTTGCGTGTAAAATACACCATGATACTAACATGTCTACAGCCAGAGGAAGAAGAGGATATCCCCAAGAAAAAGTTGACCAAGAAGGAGTCTGCTAAGAACGCCGGCAAGAAGGCCCGAGAGGAGGACGAAGAGGAGAAGCCTCAGCCTGTGAAGAAAACCGCCAAACGAAAGCAGCCTGCTAAGCGTGGCCGCAAGGCAGTAGAGGAGGAGGAGGAGGACGACGACGACGACGACGACGACGAGAAAGAGGAAGAGGTTCAGCCGGCCAAAAAGAAGTCCAGGGGTGTTCGCAAGACCAAGAAGGTCGTCAGCGAAAACGATGAGGAGCCCGAGGAAGAGCCCGAGGAGATTGTTCCCGCGAAGAAAGCTCGTGGCAAGAAGGCTGCAAAGGCCTCGATTCCGCCCCCTGAGGAAGACGAGGAGGAGGAAGAGGAGGACGAGAAGCCTGCTCCGAAGGCCAAGGCCAAGGCCGCGGCTAAGAGTGGTCGCAAGGCCAAGGCTGCCGGATCCGACGAGGAGGCTCCCGCTCCTAAGGGAAACCGAGGTCGAGGTCGTCCTAGAGGGTAAGGCTTGGAGTCGCCCTCCCCGTCCTTCAACCTACGGAGAGCTCTGGCTAATCAAATGAACGGACCCATGCTAATCCAATGAACAGGAAGGACGATAAGTAAACGTCGTGACTATTTCCCGCCCTACCACCCGCAGTCATTTACAGGGTTTCCGTCCGTTGTTGTCTCCGATCTCTCGCTCGTGACTACCGTCATTTGGAGGGAACGCGACTGTGCTAGTAGGAATCAATTCCGCCATCTGTGTTTACTATGCGGCAAATTCCCGCTTTGCCTCGACGATCACAAAACCTGACCCAGACGGGCGCTCTCTGTGCCGGACGACCGCGATTGCAGGGTGAAGCTGCGTGTGAGAGTTGTTACTCTAGGAGATACCAGTTGAGAACCCAGGTTTTGATTTGACGGTCGTGGCTCTGCTATAAGGTGTGAGGTGTACTTATTCTTAGTTTAATGATGAAAGAGAGGATCGGAACAGAAAGTATAACGGCCTCTCGCGTGTCTACCGTGTCTCGAGTACCCCCTGAGTCGCCCGAATGAGCATAGAGCGAGGCTATATACAGACCAGGGAAGGATGAAGATAACCGCTTGTATCCCCGTAAGCGCATAAAATGCGCACACAAGTATGGACGGGTACCTAAATGTGAGTGCTGATAGTGCTGATGGGCGGGTATATGCATATATATATAAGTATGCGGTGCATATCTAGCTCAGCGGTCCCACTCGGATACGCAATGTCTTGGGCATATGCATAAGGACATAGGTACCCAAAGTACTACGTTGGTAGAGGTAAGCATTCTATCATAGTGGCCTCACCACTTGTCGTCCTATCAACAACAAAATATCCCCTTCCTTCTGTACACCTCACACTGTTCACGAATCTAACCCGCCTTGGGTCGCTGGATAAGCTGCGCAATAGGACAGTGTGGTTTCGAAACATCCGTGTCGCCTCTATCGCACACCCATGCCTGCCTCCCTAGTTAGCACGACGCCCCCCAGCTTCAATTAGCATCGCCGCTGCGTAGGTCACGATGCACCTACCGTCGCGGGCGTTGTCGCTTGCGGTGTTGCTCGCGTTGCCCGCCGCCGTTCGCGCCGTCTTCAAAGACGAGGTCGGCCACATCGACTACCACCACGAGCTCCTCGGTGTGCCCCAGCGCGAAACTACATTCTTCCACCGCCCCCGGCCCCAGGACAAGGCGAGCCTCCTCTACACCCTCAGCGACCTCGGCGTCCTCGGCGCCGTCAATCCCGGCAATGGCGCCATCGTGTGGCGCCGGCTGCTGGACGGGAACATAACTGATGGAGGAGGGCACTTGCGTGCCGGCGACGACGAGACCTGGCTGGCCAGCGCCCTGGGTGGCTCCGTGCATACGTGGGACGCCATCAGCGGCCGCAACGTCTGGTCCCTCGAGTTCGACGGTGTCGTCAAGGACCTCGAGATCATGGAGATGACCGAGAGCAACCGCAAGGATGTCCTGGCGCTGCACGAGGAGGATGGCGCGACGGTGGCACGGAGGATACACGGCAAGGAAGGACACGTGGTGTGGGAGTTTCGCGAGCTCAATAACGACCTACCCCTACAGGTGAGCACCAACGTGGAGAAGGTGTTCGTCGTTACCCTACACGGCTCGCTGTCGTCCTACAACCTCAAGGTTCTGGTCCTCGACACCCTCACCGGCAAGAAACTCGACGAGATCATCGTCGGGACGAAAAGCGAAGTGCAGAAGCCGGCAGACGTCATGTTCGTCGGCGCCAACTCGGCTGCCCCTGTCGTCGCTTGGACCGACAACGCCCTGACTAAGCTAAAAGTTTCCGTCCTCGGCTCGAAGACGAGGCAGGAGTTCTCTCTCGTGGCTGGTGCGGCCAGCGTGGAGATCCACGCACCACACACCATCCAGTCGGTGCCGCATTTCCTCGTGCACACCCGAACCAAGTCGGGAAGCAAGGCGGATGTGTTCCACGTCGACATGAAGAATGGCGCCATTAGTAAGGCCTACGAGCTACCATTGCTTGAGGGAGCGAATGCATTCTCGACGAGTTCATCTGCTGCCAACGTCTACTTCACCCGGGTCACGGCCGACGAGGTCATAGTCACCTCATCAAGCTCCCACGGCATCCTCGGCCGTTGGCCTGTTAAAGGAGGGGCCAATAAACGGAACGCGATACACGGTGTCTCCGACGTCATTAAGAAATCCGACGATACTTACGCCGTCAGATCAGCTATTGTCACGGACGACGACGACTGGGTTCAGATTGTCAACGGAGATGTGGCTTGGGCTCGAACCGAAGGCTTGAGCGGCGCCGTCGCTACTGCTTGGGCGGAAATTCCCGAGTCGGAGGATCTAGCAAGGACATTAGAGGCTGAGGCACACAGCAATCCCCTTTCTGCCTTCATTCACCGGTTTAAACGTCACATTGACGAGCTTCAATACCTACCGGCGTACCTAGAGACAGTTTCCAAACGCCTCGTCGCCAGCCTGCTCGGGACAGATATCTCAGGAGCGAGCGATGTGCTTTCTCGAGATAGTTTCGGCTTTAATAAGCTCGTCGTTCTGGCGACGAAGCGTGGTAAGCTTTACGGCCTTGACGTCGGCAACCACGGTAGGATTGTCTGGTCCAAGTCAGCGAGCGAAATCCCGTCCAGCAAGCACTGGGACGTAGTAGCCATCTATGCCGATGATGCGAAGGGACAGGTGACCGTCCTAGGAGCCAATGGCGAGGTTATAACCGTTAGTCCAGACACCGGCGAAGTTGTCGAAGCGGTACCGTCCGGTTCACTTCCGCGGGTAGAGAGCGCGGTTGTGGTGGACAGCGATGCCGGTCCCTGGCTGCTACCCGTCGGTGAGTCCGGCAGGATTGGCCAAATACCAAGTTCGCACGCCCCCAAGCAGACTATCGTCACGCGAACTAGTGACGGCCGAGTTAGGGGTGTAAAATTTGTGGTCGACGGCGAGAAAACCACGCAATTGGAGACATGGTCCTTCTCTCCGCCTACGGGGCAGAAGATTGTCGAGGTAGCGAGTCGACCCCAGCACGACCCAATTGCCTCGATAGGTCGAGTCCTCGGTGACCGCACCGTCAAGTACAAATACCTAAATCCCAACACCTTAGTTGTCGCGGCGGTTGACGAACAAGAGAACTCTCTCTCCGTCTATCTCCTGGATACGGTATCCGGGCAGGTCCTGACCTCGTCAATCTACGAAGGAGTCGACTCAACCAAGGACATCTCCTGTGCCATAGCCGAGAATTGGTTCCTATGCTCATTCTTCGGCCAGTACCAGCTACGAGAAGCGGAGTCACAGAGCCTCAGGGGCTACCAGGTCGTCGTCTCGGACTTGTACGAGTCAGACGTAGCGAACGACCGCGGGGCGCTTAGCGACGCGGCCAACTTTTCGTCTCTCGACCCGGTCGACGTGCCCACGAGGCCGTACCTGCCGTCGGTGACCTCGAAGGTATTCGTGATATCGGAGCCGGCGCGGTCGCTAGCTGTGACGAAGACGCGGCAGGGGATCGCAGCGCGGCAGGTGCTCGCCTACCTACCTGAAACGCAGTCGATCGTGGGAATCGCGCGCACGGCGCTCGAGCCGCGGCGGCCCGTCGGCCGTGACCCGACGCCGGCAGAGGTCGAGGAAGGGCTCACCCGGTACGCGGCGGCGCTCGAGCTCGACCCCCGGGCGCGCCCGTCGCACTACCGCGAGGTCCTCGGTGTCCGAGGCATCGCGACGACGCCGGCCACGCTCGAGAGCACCTGCCTCGTGCTCGCGTACGGCATCGACGTGTTCGGGACCCGCGTCGCGCCCAGCCTCACGTTCGACGCGCTCGGCCAGGGCTTCAACAAACCGGCGCTCGTGGGCACGGTGCTCGCGCTCGTCGCTGGAGTAGGAGTGCTGAGTCCTATGGTAAGCTCCTCTCCCCCCTCCTCTCCTCCCTTCTCTTGTTTCCCGTCATCGTCAGCGTCGTTGTCACGTGCACACTTGACTAACTCGATATCCCCACCCGCGCGCAGGTCAGGAAGAAGCAGATTAACCTGCGCTGGCAGGCGTAAGTAGACCAGACGCGTAAGCAGAACAGCCTGGGTTATGAGGGACGAGCAAAATACGGGGCAAACAGCGGAGAGGCAAGGGAACGGGAAAATAGGTTTAGTCACGCCAAAGGGAGAGGGGCCGGTAGCAGCTGAGAAAGGGGCACGCGGTAATGATGACGAGAGCGGTGTGTACAGTAACATGCATGCGTATACGGGCACATCTACAAGACGCCCACCTACCTACCTACTTACTAGTGCTTCGCGGGTACGGCACGGCAGCATCTAGACGGACGGGCGGGACTAGTGAGGGTTCGAGGAGAATACATGATCTTGCTACTTGCAGCCCAGTTCCCAGCGCGTGAAATGGGGAGGGAGAGAGGGAGGGAGAGAGAGCCTAGAGCCTTGGATCCGAGTTCCAGGTGCGGCCGCAGCAAGGGGCCTTTGCCGCCTACGCTTGTTTACGCGTCCCCTCGCCTTATTGTACAGAACGGGGCGCGCGTCGATAGAGGCGATCGGTGAGTAGCGGCGGGTTTGTTTGGGCGTGTGCGCGGGGGGGATCTAGGGGAGGGGGAAGACGCGTGCGCGTCCACCCAGGAATAGGTATATGTATATCTCCTCTGTCAACTGCACCACGGCAGTCAATCCGCACGGACAACGGTAAACGCGAGGGCGGCGTGGTGTACGTGTACGGATTGGATGTTCTACCATTAATAGAGATTAATTTTACGCAAGATACGCGACGTCGCCGGCGCACGGCGGGTGGTGGATATATACATGGCCACCTCCTACCCCTTGCCCCCTGCCCTACTCCTACTGCCTATTTTATCGCTCTATCATTTCCATGTTCTCCTAATCCACGCCCCAGGCGATGACTGTCGGCTATATGCTCTCTTCTTCTCTTTCTTCCTTCCCTACCAATCTCGTGTGTTGGACTAGACCCTCCCCCCTCCCTACAGGCAGCACGCAACTCATACATTTAATTCTCGGCTCCTATAGCGCGTATTTTGCTTGTATTCTTTTTTATTTTTGGGTTTATCTTCTCCTTCCTTGGCCCTCGTCCTCGGTATCACGTTAATCCTCGTCACTATGTGCCTACTACTTCTCTAATCTCAGAGACCTCCTTCCCCCCGGCTATCTCGTTAAAGTCGTCGCGGTTCCTCTCCTATTCTCTTCCACGCCCCCTCTTCTACACCCTTCTCTGCCCTATCCTACTTTGTCCTCCTCCCTGTCTCTCTCTCGATTATGGCCTCTTAGAGTCCTCACAGTTCTCATTAAGGCGTCAGCCTCTTCGGGGTGCGTGGGTAGTAGCTAGCGAGGTGCACGCTTGGCAGGTTGAGGTACCAGGCGACAACACGGTCGAGGCCGATGCCGCCGCCGCCGTGGGGCGGGACGCCGGCAGAGCGGAACACGTCGACATAGTCACGAATGCCGGGACTCGTCGGGTCGATGCCCTTCTTGCGCAGGCGCGCCTCGAGGAGCTCGGGCACGTGGATACGCTGTCCTCCGGACAGGATCTCCTGGCCGCGCATGAAGAAATCGTACGCGTTCGTCACCTTAGGGTTCGCCGGGTCCTCAAGTGTGTAGAAAGGCCGTGCGCTCTCGGGGAACTTGTCGAGCACGTAGAAATCGGTGCCGAACTTCTTGCGCACCAGCGCACCCAGTGCCTTCTCCTGCGGCGTGCTCATGTCTTCGTCGTCTGACACGTTGCGGTACTCCTCGGGCCCTTCCTCGCGCAGCAGCTTCTGGCCCTCTGCGAACGTGAGCCGCACCTCCTTACCCGGCTCGGGTACCAGGAACTCCTCGGCCGGGTAGATGGCGCGGACGAGCTCGATCTCCTCGTGGCACCGCTCCTTTAGGCCCCGAAATATGTGCAGCATGACGCACTCGATCATCTCGAGGACTTCGTGGTAGTGATCTTCGATTTCCATTTCGAGATCAAGACCGGTAAACTATGGTGGGTCGTCAGTTACACGTCGGAGTCTTCATGGTGAAGCGTGGGGAAGGGAATTCTGTCGAGATCCGTACCTCAGTCATGTGTCGCGGGGTATTAGAGTTCTCGGCTCTAAAAACAGGTCCAATGCAGTAGACGCGTTTTCGGCCACCAGCAATCTCGAACTGCTTGTAGAACTGGGGCGACTGAGCAAGGTAAGCCTGCTTCTCGAAGTATGGCAGCGAGAACACGTTGGAACCACCCTCGGAAGCGGCGCCAATGAGGCAAGGGGCCTCGAACTGGACGAAGCCTCTCCAATCGAGATATTCGCTGAAGAGCTTGCGGACCGTCATGCGTATATCGGCAATGGCTTGCTGAACAGGGGCTCGCTTATGCATAGCCGGATTGTTTAAGTGCGTAGACAAGCTCGCCGACGGGGCAACACCAGATTCGGTGATGCTGAGGCTCTCGACGGCCTCAGTCGGTGCCGCAGGCTGGGACGGGTCTTCATCCTCAAAGCTCGCGATCGCGCGGTTCGCAGCGTTGAGACCGAGAGGAAGAACCTCGGGTCCGGAGGAGATCAGGTAGCATTTCGTCAGGTGTAGCTCGTAATCGCTCACGCGGCAGCTCTTAACGGGCTCGAGGGGCTTCCGAACGGTGGCCTCCACGAGAACGTAGCTCTCCAGCCTCAGAGCACCGACCCATTTGACCATCTGCTTGCTCACGGGAGTGCCTTCGGCGCTCGCCGCGATAACGCCCTGGATAGACCAATTGCGCACTTCTCGCAGCTCGACGAAGGCCATCTTGGCGCCCTGCATGCGGGCATTCTGGATCCAGGCGCGCAACTTCACGGTCTTGCCGACATGCTCGTCACTGAATTTCTTGAGCTGAACCTTGTCGGCAGCGATTCTGGTGGTGGAGGTGATGTCTCCGTAGTTATCCTTGGCGAGATCCTCGTTCCCGCCGTCAGCACTTTTCGCAGCAGCAGCAGCTTCGCGCTCGGCAGCCTTGCGAGCCTTCTCAGCCTCTTTCTTGGCCTTAGCTTCGGCCTTCTTCGCGCCCTTCTTGGACTGGGCAGCGGCTTCACCCTCAACCGGCGTGGCAGTACCCGAAGAGGCTTGGGTAGCCGGGTCAATGGGGAGCTCGGACATGGTGTCGTGTAAAGTGTAGGCGAGTGGGTTATGGGGTCTTGCTCGGACGGGAAGGAGAATGCACAGAACGCAATGGACGGAGGAGGCCCTTTTAATGGGATCCGGCGGGACGGGCAACGTACGATCGACGGTTGATGCTGTTGATGGTGGTGACTCTTGCGGCCGGGTCAAATGCTGTCGAACGTGTGACGCGGGGCAAATTTCAGTCCACCCGCCGGCGGCATCGAGCGGGATGGAGGGGCACCCGCACCGTATTATTGCATATAATCCCAAGATTTGGTTTACAGGCGTAGCGCCTCGATCGGTGCATATCGGATTAGGCCGGCTGAGGTAATCACTCGCTAACCGAAGTCATCTTCAATTCAACCTCGTTCACCTTTTCCCTGCTGTCTCTTCGCCTTCACTTATACGCACACATCCTAATCCGCCTTTAGTCCAAACTACATCCCAGTGTAGGCACATAGCCCACGTCTTACATATTAACACATACCACCATTCCGCACACACATACACACTCACTGGACTCGCCGTGGAATTTATCAGCTTAATCTCTCTTCCCAATTTGCCTCGAGCGCTAGAACGAGAAATAACCCAAAGCTTCGCCATGTCGGAAGGCCGGGTGGTAAAGCGGAGATCCACCACCTCCAAGGCCAAGTCTAAGAAGCGATATCGTGGAGATGACGACGACGGCTCTCGAAAACGGAGGAAGCCCGCCCATGATGAAGACGAAGGTTACCTCGATCTCGAGGCCGGTGTCAATAAAAAGATTGCCCTTGTCGATAGCCTCCTTCTAGCCGATCACTTAGCCAAGAAGATCAGGAGGTTTGGTACTGATCTTACTCCCGTCGAACTCAGCTGTTTAGACATATCACGTATGGTTCCCCTCATAGACCACAAATATCGGTCCAGTTGTCTCGTTTCTGTTTTAGTTCTTTTCGTGGCGAGAGAATGCGCCAGGCTAAAATACGTACTCCAGCCAGCTCCATCACGGACACTTCGTCGTTCCAGCAGACGCGGAGTCTAGAAAACCTCCCAGACTTCCTCGAGCAGTTCGCGGACCCAAAAAGGTTATGTGAAGCACCAAAGCAGAATGGCTCACCGCACACCATCGTCGTTACTAGCGCCGGCCTACGGGCCGCAGACATCGTCAGGTGCGGCCCCTCCCTTAACAATTGTTTAACGGGCCCATTTTCTTACCTAACATAGATCTGTCCGCAAATACCAAACCAAAACTAACACGATCGCCAAGTTGGTATGTATAAGACGCGTATCTCCGCGCAGGGATGAATCCGGGGAAGCTGACTGGACGCCTCTCTTCAGTTCGCCAAACATATAAAGCTAGAAGAAAGTGTACAATTCCTAGAGAAGCATCGCACCGGCATTGCGGTGGGCACGCCCGTTAGGCTCTCCGACTTGGTCGAGAATTGTGAGGCGCCCGCTCCCGTTTTTGCTCCTTGTCCTAACTATAACAACGTAGCGGCGCTCAAACTGGACAACCTAGAGCGTCTCGTAATTGACGCCTCACACATCGACCAGAAAAAGCGCGGCATCATGGATATGAAGGAGACTATGGTGCCACTTGCCCGCTGGCTTGCGAGGCATGAGTTCAAGGAGCGCTACGTCGACCCCGACAAGGGCCTGCAGCTGCTCTTCTTCTAGGCCAGCAATGCCGTCCCGGGGCTATGTATGAAGCCGATATACGTATAGAAATGATACCCAAAATCCGATCATTCGTTCACACCGCGCTAGACGCAAGCAGACTTGGGATATAAATACGCCAATCTTATTTATTTAACCGTATAGACAGTCGGCCATTAGTGTGGAATAATTCGCAAGCCACCAGCAAACAAAGCCGGGCACAGCGATGCTCGCCTATTCTCGTTGTCCATGCGTCCGATAATCGAGTACAAGAGCCAACAAGATAGCCAGCATAAGCGCAAAGAGCGATCCCTTCGAACGTGGACCCTGCGAGACCGGAATCACAGGGGGCTCATGACCTCTGGTGGCATTGGTGGCGTCGGTCATGGAGTCAGGAATGCTCTCTTGCGGGAGTTCGTCACCAACTACCTTTGGAGTTACCCTATAAAGTTCAGCACCGAGACGGTTATCGATGGAGGCCGAGTGGTTTATTGTTGTACTGCGGTTGTCTCTGTCGTGATGCGGGTGGAGACAATTGAGGACCAACTGCGTGGTAGAAGGGTTAGCCACCGGCAATCATTTTCAAGCGACAAGAGTTTCTTACTGCTTGAGAATCCTGCTCGGTGTAGCGACTTTTGGTATTGATGTATAGTGTTACAGATATGGAATTCATCCTACGTTTCGACGCGTGGTCTCAGGGTTGCTATTTAGCTTTGGTGTGACTAGGTTGGTGAGAGAGCAGGGGGCAAATACATTCACCGGAAAGTCGACCCCGTAGTATAGTAATCCTATTGCTGGGAAGATGGCGGGCTCCGACAGCTAGGGTCAGGAAATCTGCCGGGAAGAGCCATTGGAAGAGCACGTAGGTGAACCTCATTGTCTCCTCTGTTTCAAGAGCAAATCAAGTCGTAGCGAGCAAAGAACTTCGATTATGAGGGTAGAAATGACAGGGCTCCGCCCCCATCGGACAGACCGTACGAGTATCGAGTATCCGATATTGCGTGAGAATAGGAGACCCGGGTTAGGTAGAGTGCGGTCACAGGCACAGGCTGAGACAGCATAGAAATTATTTCTTATTACACCTGCACATGTGGCTATGGTGAAGGACGCGCTGAGCATGAGGGATTTGTATACGTCATAACACTGGACTGTATATTGTTGTCCAGGCAAGCAGGGTACATGGACGCCTGTAAGTCCATCCCATCTCGTTGTCGTCCCCCCTTTTCCAGTCACTACTCATTGACCGGTAATCAAGCGTATGTGGTTACAAATTTGGACGCCTTTACAGCCTCGGCTTAACAATAGCATGATATTGCCGTACTTAGCTTGGATGTTTTCTTTGAAGAAATGTATATGCCCATCATCTATAGAGGGTTCTACACAAGTTGTTGTAGGAACCCCTGAGACGAGAGCGTCGTTCAGGGGGTAGCAGCCATGCTGGATAGCCATAACCAACCTATTTAACGCATGTTATGAGACTATGCAATATGCAATATTATGGGTTTAACAGGAATATCCGTGCTTCTCGTACCTTAACTCCAAAGCTTCGCTAAGCCCCACTAAAAGATTCTGCGATCCGACGAGATAAATCTTTTCTGGAGAGGACCTCGTCACCTCGTGCTCGTGACAATCCGCCAATTCCATCCCATCCACCCTTCGCTTCACCACCACCTAACACCACCGCTGCCGCGGCCGCCGCACCGCGATCCGCCGCTCTCGCGCAGTTCAGTCAACAGTTCGTCTCACCCCCCGTCATACGAGCGAGTAACGCGCCGATCGATATCCTGCGACCGGGAAATCCTGCTTTTCCCACTCCGCCGCCCGACCAACAACCCCTTCTCAACTCCCCCCCCCCCCCTGGTTTTCGAAAGCGAGCGAGCACGCAGAAAACCACCCCCCCCCCGGACGATGGCGCCTCTCGCGGAGAAGCGCAAGTCGGAGGCCGGCGCCACTGGCGCTCACGCGAAGAAGCGCCGGCGGCTGAGCGACGCCGGGGACACGGGCGCGGCGTCTCGGGCGGCGAAGAGGAAACGGACGACGCAGAAGAGCGGCGACGCGGAGAGTAGTCCCGCAGCCGGCGGCGACACGGCCGCGCAGCCGGCCCCGGCCGAGCCGGCGGAGACGTCGCAGGAGAAGGAGAGGAAGAAGGAGAAGGAGAAGAGCCAGAAGGCGGAAGAGAGCAGCGAGAAGGGCCAGGAGAAGGAGGAGGAGAGCAAGAAGAGCCAGGAGACGAAGGAGGCGGGCCGCGAGACGGAGCAGGAGCAGGAGCAGCAGGCAGCGCGCGAGGCCGGCGCGCCGGCGAAGAAGAAGGCGCCGCGCTTCATCGTGTTCGTGGGGAACCTGCCGTACTCGGCGACGCGGGAGCAGGTGGCGGCGCACTTCGCCTCGGTGCACCCGACGTCGGTGCGGCTGCTGGACGCGAAGCAGCAGCAGAAGAAGACGTCCTCCTCCTCCGCCTCCCCCCGTTCCTCGCGCGGCGTCGCCTTCGTCGAGTTCGCCCGCTACGACCACATGGAGACCTGCCTGCGCACCCTGCACCACAGCCTCTTCCCCTCCCCCACCGCCGCCGCCTCCGCCCCCCGGCCCGGCGCGAAGCGCCCCCGCAAGCCCGAGCCCCCCCGCCGCATCAACGTCGAGCTCACCGCCGGCGGCGGCGGCAACACCGCGCGCCGCCGCGACAAGATCCGCGCCAAGAACGCTAAGCTCGACGAGGAGAGGGCCCGCCGCCGCGACGAGGAGGACAAGAAGAAGAAGGCTGGCGGCGCGGCCGCGGCGGTGGCGGCGGGGGATGGTGGTGGTGGTGGTAAGGACGACGGCGAGGACGGCGCCGTCCACCCAAGTCGCCGGGGGAGAGTTGGGGAGGGGCGGCGGGCCATTAAGTAGGCAAAGTTAGTTTCTATTCAGGCGTCTTGATACCCCCCCTGCTGCCCATCTCGTTAACGCCTCGTAGAAATGAGATATAATAAAAATTTACCGCATTATTTAGTTTCCTTGCGTACCAGGAGCACCAACAAAAATAAAGCACGGCCCTTGTTTGTTCTGGTATCATCACATGTCCAAGTTTCCTGGTTAGCCTAGCGACGAGTGCCTGTGCAGTTGAAACGATTTAGATTCCTTGCAAATGCACTATCTACAGAATTGCAAAAAATGTGAGTTCCGTATCAATTCCTGGCTGCGGTGGGCAGTTAGCAGGCCCGCAAAGTCCAGGGGTAATCCTCTATACAACACGCGAGAGCTGGACCTGGCAAACCCCATACATCAGGCAACCGTCCATGAGACTCGGCGAGGTCGTAGGGGAGCAGACAATACGTCGGCAGTGCCAGAGCCCACAGAACGAGGGAACCGTCAACCGTCCGGGTTTGGGCGTACGCGTACGCCTAACAACTTTGCAATTTGCTTCCTCTCCCCTCTCCTGCACGGCCAAATCCATGTCTTCCGGTAGCAGTGACAAAATGGCCAAAAAAAAAACATCTCTGGGTATGTAGGGTTTGTAAAATGAGGGGACGTGAATTATGGGAATCGGCCAATCTGGGGAAGGCCTGAAATACGTCGAATCCTCATGCAGGACCGCCTTCTTTCCTATATGTCCACCGAAAACGCCTCCGTAGATTATCGGAAACCATTACGGCGTGCTCGACCAAAAAATCACGGCATCGACCTATTGCGTCCGTGCAATTTATAGGATTGTGCACTTCGACTTCTTTTGCTTCGTGGCGACAGGTCGGGGGTTCAAAACAGCCCTAAATGGCGCATCAATATGGCGGTACCAGGGACAGAGAGAGGGGAGGGGGAGCGAGAAATCATCTAGGCGGGTCGGCATACCTAATGGCCTCGTCAAAGACGCTCTTAAGGTTTCGCTGCGTGAGAGCCGAGCACTCGAGATACTTGTGGGCACGAATCTCTTTGGCGCAAACCAATGCCTGGTCGTACGAGACAGGCTCCATACGCTTCGCTCGAAGGCTCTCTAGGGTGGCTTGGTCTTCCCGGAGATCCAACTTGGTGCCGACCAGGATGATGGGAATATTAGGCGCGTGGTGGTCAATCTCGGGATACCACTAGGCCAAGTAAGCGACTCCTCACTCCTCCGATGAGGCGGGCAGATTCTCACGCACCTTAGCCTTGACGTTGTCGAACGACGGCGGGCTGACGATGGAGAAGCAGATCAGGAAGACGTCGGTCTGAGGGTATGAAAGCGGACGCAGCCGGTCGTAATCTTCCTGCCCAGCCGTATCCCACAGTCCCAAGCTGATGGGCTTGCCATCGACCATGACGCTTGCCGAGTAATTATCAAATCTATACCGCACCAAGTTCTACGTTAGCGTCGCGTGTCTAGACTGGCTGGCGGGCCGACGGCGGGAAGACGTTAGATTGACTAACACTGTGGGGATGTATTCGCCGGGGAAGGCATTCGTCGTGTAGGAGATGAGAAGACATGTCTGACGCGAATGTTAGACTTGGACCACGACTCGAATCAGTCAGTCGGAAGGGGGGAGAGGATTAAGGGTGCCATCAACGGACCTTCCCGACGGCACCGTCACCAGTAACGACGCACTGCAGTAGACCTCGCATTAGTATGATCGGCCGAGTTATGGGGACTAGGGACTACTGTTGCCGGATGCGACATCAGGGAAGCGTACCTTGAGCGATTGGACACCAGGAGCTGCCATGGTCGGCGACTTTGGTCACGGCTCGGACGGGTGCACAGGAGGATGGACTTTAGACTGAGAAGAAGCTGCTGACGGCAGATTGTTTAGTAGACGGCGAGGTATGTTTTGATATGAAGACGATGCGTGACGGCGAGAGTGATGGTGAGAACGATGGTGAGAGCGATAAAGGTGGTGGTGATGGTGATAGCGGTGATAGCGGTGATGGTGATTATGAAAGCGCATATAGATGGGGTGATGGTACTTTCTTGGGTAGAGAAGGACGTGGTCCAGCGGCACGGCCAAGGGACAGAAGAGGTCGTCAAGGGAGCTGCGCTGCATAAAAGGGTTAGAAATGTGTTGACACAGGATGGGAGGCGTGTGGTGCCGCAGATCGCAGGGGGGTGGGCAAAACTGGCAGAAGGGAGCAGCTGGGTCGCGGGCTGGGGATACACCAGGTACAATAGCTGGTTGAATAGGGTCGACAGGGGACCCCGATAGGGAACGCTGAGCTCCTATTGCACCATGGGGTGTGGGACCTCTCGCGGCCAGCACGGCGGCTGATTCGAAGGCTCGGGGGATCTGGGTGGGCTGGTGGTGCGAGCGTCCTGCAGAGACGGGACCTGGGTGTGCGGAATGGGTGTGGCGGCAGAGCGGGAGGAGGAAGAGAGAGAGAGAGGCGACGGGACAGGAGGAGACGTCGATAGTGGTTGGCAACGGTTACCCGCCTATCGCGGGAGGAGGAGGAGGAGGAGGAGAGGCGGAGAAAGCAGAAAAAAGACGGGCCAGCTTTGCGACGCGTGTACGTGTGTATGTGTGCGCTCATGTGCCATCGTCCCTCTCGGTGTACGGATGTACGCATAGGTGTAAGGAGGGCGGGAGTGGCATTAGACAGATGGCAGATGAAGCAGGATGGAGGCATGCAAGCGGTGCCGCGACAGCTAGAGCGGTAGTGGGAGAAGAAGCAGCACGGGTGAAAAGGGACAAAGGGGGGGCCGGATAACAACTTACAACTCGCTCGCTGTTCGACAGCAGAGGCGGAGACGGGAAGCGTAGAGAAGGGAGGGAGATGGGCGGACCTGTTGTTGTTTTCTGTCCTGGTGCTGGTGTTGTTGCTGCTTGCCGCTGAAGATATGGCAACGGAGAGAGGGTTGGGTGCCGGATGGGAGCGAAGAAAGGGGAAGAAGAAAGGAGTCGAGCGTGAGGAATTCAGATGTCATTCGACGGAGGAAGGGTGTAGGGGGATTGGCTGGAGTGATTGACGAGGAGGGAGAGAGAGAGAGAAGGGTAGCAGACCAGAGGCAGAGGCAGAGGCAGAGGCAGAGGCAGAGGGAAGCGAGAGACAAGACAGACGGAGAGGCGCCGTCGCATTGGTTGGGACTTCCTAACGTGCACCTAACCTACCCCTATAATGGCGACCGTATTATTTTTGGGTTTCCTTTTTTTGAAAAAAAAAAAACCCCCCCCCGTCATGGCCGTCCAATAAGCCAACCTTTCCCTATCGTAGTACCCGACCCCGGTCGAAGACTGCATCACCCGCGTGCGACACAATGTACCAGTCCGACCCTAGGTAAGTACATATACCTCCGTACCTCGTAGCTGGGTACCTGCTATGCCTAACCTGAAACATACGGTTGGGAGCGGTACCTTGGATTGCTGTCGCTGGTACGTCTCTACTTAGCCTGCGTGCATTCAGTCAGGTACCCTCTAAGCCGCGCACAAGCTGATCTTCGTGTCCCTCCCCATGGGCCTTGATAGGCATGCCATGTGGCCTATACATATAAGCAGACACTGCGAACCTAAGACGATAGCCAGCCCAGCATCTAAATAAGGACTCCCAGAGGCCTGGGGAAAGGCAAAGGTGATGGCGGACGAAAAGTGGTGGTAGCCAGGCCAAACCCTAAGTACATATAGGTACCTACCTACCTACCTACCTAGGTACCTAGGTAGGATCTCGTAGCATCGATACCTTTGGTGCATCCCGCGTATCGGTGCATGCCTCCGGCCCCTCTGGGAAGAGGTGCCATGCGGCGGCATGGATGAGGATCGTACCTCTAACACCTCGGGTGGTTGCTGCTGGCATTATTGTGCCGACCTAACCCCCCCCCCCCCTTACTTACCTACCTAGGTACTTACCTGCCTACCTATACCTCAGGAGGTACCTGTACCTACTGAGGTTTACACCCGACATCAGATACCCCGAATCTCTACCATCGCTTTGAGTGCCCCGGCTTTTCGGGTTTGGCATCTAACCCGTGTAGGGCTAAGGCAAGGGGCAGCTGTCCTGGTTCCAGCGCTTTCGTTGGGTACCTGTATAGTGGAATGTGTGTCGTTCTAAAGGGGGTTTTTATCGGGTTAGGCACCCCCAACTTACCTACCTAGGTAGTATGACGCCAGCGCCTCTCCGCGAGAGGCTGCGCCATGACCTGTTATCCTCCACGCCTTTCAACCACGACGGCCTCTCGGAACCTAACCGTTGAGTTCACGTTGTGTGCGTAAATAAATATATAAAAATACATACGCAACCATGTACTGGGCACATAACTACACGATAGAAAACACGCATACCTGCCGGGTAAAATCAGCCATCAGATGGGCCCCCGGATACTCTAGACAGCGCGGCAGCGGAGGGGGAGGGGAGAAACAAGGGTCCAGCCATGAAAGGGCCAGATTCTACGTGTAGGCAGGTAGGTACCCGTAGGTAGGCTATAATACAGACTTTCCTGGCAGCATCAATACCGACGCGGACACGTGCAGTCCATTATATCTTAGGTACCTACCTACCTACCTATCCACCTAAAGCATGTAGAAACACGCACCACAACTCGCGCGCGCACGCTCGGTTCGTAACCAGGCGCGAAAGGTGCCCTCGGCCACGGTTAGGTCTGTGCTGCCGCATTTCCTCCGCCGCGCATGCACATATATATGTACGTATGTCTATGTGCGTCTAGGTAATAATGCCTACATGTACGGTGATGTAGGTATGGCCAGTTGGGCGGCCTAGCGGGCAGCCAGGAGGCTGCGTAGGCGGTACATAAGGTAGGGTTACTCCCACCTTAGGTACCTACCTTAGAGGTGTAGGTAGGAGGTAGGTACCTATGCAGCCATTATACCGCTGCAATGAGAGAAGGCATAGATTTATATACACGGCACCGCGCAGCAACGTAGATTATCTGTCTACCTCCTAGTAACAGGCATGTCCGTATGTAGTTGAGGTAGTAGTGAGCGCCCGGGCGTCACTTGAAGCGTCTCTTGTCACAACTCAGCTCCTCTGGAACCACTGAAGTAGATTGTCAACGCCCGTCCAGGTAGCCGCATCCAGACCTGAGCTCCGCTGCTTTAAACTTGACCTTGATAGGGGTTTGCCCGCGCTCAGCCTGAGCTCAACCCGAGCTATGTGTAAACGCAAAAGTTATGCATGCATAAATTCTACGTAATAAACCGACCGCACAGTGAAATGTCTCGAGACGGAGAACCTCCGTTATTACTATACGAATGCTGCCAAACCCCGCGAGCTGATATCGGACAGCACCGCCTCGTAAGGCCAATTCTGGACATCAATGATACCTCGGCACGCTTGCCGCGATTCAATGAGGAGCAGGCTGGATTAGTTTCGTACAACGCGGCATCGTGCGATTACGCACCCAGCACAGCTACGCAGAAATTCTGGCTGTTGAGGTGTTGTCCGGTCAGGAACAGGAAATCTGCCGGTTACCCATGCTGTTCGCAGCTATGTGGCAGAATAGTATGGCTCGTCATGCTAACAACCGTCTACAGCAACACACCACAAACAAGACAGACAAGAGATCATCTAATATACTAATAATATGTCACGTAGTAATTGAACCAGCCCTTATATGCCTACATACCGCAGAGCGTAAATGTAGGCGTCTACGTTTTACGCAACAAAATAATAATAAGATAATAATAAATTAAGATAATGATATCGTCAATAGCCTAATTATCCTTGAAATAAACGAGAACCCCTACAGTCCCCCGAAGGGGAACCCTGGCATGCTTGCCAATTCCATCACTCTATCGGTTAGGGCTCTACGAATACTGCGACTCCGTAAATAGCTATCGAAATCCGAGTCTACATATATGCCTCTCTCACGCAGGCAAAGGATCAACACTCGCATTCCAAACCAGTTACGGGCGTGGTCTAAGAAATACCGCCCGCGGATCCTCCGACAGTACCTTAAAGCCTCTGACCAGTACTCCGCAGAGAACGAGGGTTTTTGATGTATAGCAGTAGGTTTCGGTCTGGCGAGATCAAGCCCCTGAGGCACTCCCTCGCGTCGCATCTCGTGTGCTGCTAGAATCTGCTGCAGTGAGATGGGACGAAGGACCTTGAACAGTTCCAGATAGTTGATCGCATCAGCGTGAGAATTGACGCTGATCGTCTCATCCAGGAATTCCTGGACCAGGAGGTGACTGTGGTTGGCGTGTGCTACAGCTTCCCAAGCTTTGATGACATGAGGCTGCAAGGCAAATTTCCAGGTGGCTTTCCAGCTTAGAACTGTACGACCGATGCCCTCGAGTTGATATCTGAGAAGTGCTGCCAATCCCACTCGTCCATTCCAAATTTCCAACGTCTTAAGCTTCGGCATTTTCAAAGCCGTCGATGCTGCCGCTTCCAGCATATTATTAATCCTGTCTGGATTTTCTTGAGGATTTAACAGTTGTGAGGTAAGCGTTAGCGAACTGAGGTGAGACCAATTCCATTCCGACTTCACAGCGTCAAGAAAATGGCCGGCGTCGATAATAAACGATGCAGAAAGATGCTCAAGCTCCAGACTGGCCTTCGCGACTGCTTGACCGACCCAGAAGTTGGGCGCTCGCATATCGTCGCAGTGCGCAAAACACGACGAATACTGCTCATCGAAGTTCTCGAACAGTACAAGCTTCTTTAGCGTTCTAGACGTGAGCGAATCGATAAGCGAACAGTAAGCTAGATCTGTCACGTTCTGACCGCCTTTGGACCAAGCCCTCCAAGGTTCGTAGTGGAATTCCTCGAGTCTAGGAAGACGGGAAAGCATATATGTAAGCGTCGATGGCCTCCATCGCCGGCGGTTCTGCAGACGTAGGAGCATACTCGTTACGGCCGGAACTTCCGGCAAAGTCTGCCACCATTCGCACTCCAGCTCTTTGTTGAAGAATATAGCACCCGGCCTGCCCAAAACTTCTGCAAAAACGTTGCGTAAAGCTAACTCGGTCGGAGCTGAAGATAGTATGCCGGCGTTCCACCCGTGCTCAGGATCAACTCGTTGGCTGGGCGTTACTTGACTGTGCGGAAGGGTATCGGGTCCGAAGGTTAAATACTTGAACCAATGCTGCGAGTCGCTGGGTGAGTGAATACTGATATCCAGTTTCAAGTCGCCCTGGGGCTCCCATGCGCTAAGGGTCAAGAATAGGTCGCGCATTGCCGTAACAATAATGCACTCGTCCGCTCCGCAGCGGTTGGGCAAGAGGTTTCCGTTACGGTTCATGTTTCGGGCTCCGCACGTGAAACAATCATACTCGCTAAGCTCTAGAGAGAGCCAGATGTATTTGACGAGAGCTCGGTTACGGCGAGTCATATGACCAAAGTCGGGGATGCGCCATAGTGTGAGGTTGATCCGCTCGAAATTGCGGCGCTCAATGATAGTCTGCCATTGACGTGATACTGTGGCGAACTGAGCCAAGCTACAGCCATCGCTTGACAAGAGCTCCAAGATCAGGAGCTGTATTTCTGGGGGGAGAGCTGCCCGGGACGCACTCTTGACTGTTGTTGAAGACATTGGTTAGTGTCTGTTTGTGAGCCACAAGGGCCAATAGAATAGACGACGGTGTCGCGTTGCTGCCGGTAGGTAGTAAAAGTTGTGAGGCTAAAGGATGGAGTGGCCGACGAATCAGTTTTCAAGTATGGACTGATGAGCTTTTGGCGTGGAGAGGAGCAGTCGCAGATGGAAAATAGCAAAGAGGAATTGTGGAAAACAATGCGCGTCGTTCGGAAGAGGACATGGACTCTTCATAGTCGAGGCATCCATTATCTCCGATGAGTCAATCCTGTGGCGAAGAAAAGGGTTTGCGAGGAAAACCATAGAAAGTAAAAGACAAGATACCTTAAGACTTTTTCGGAGGCTGTGTAAAGGTTAAGAGCTCGCCTGCCCAGCACGATTTAGGCCTTGAAACCATTTAAAGCTGGGCGAATATGTGGTTGATTTGTAGTGAACTCTTAAGAGCTCCGAGAAAAGCGTGATATATACCTAGAGGAGAGGCCCAAAGAGTTATCTGCCAGCTATCACGGTACGGAGCGAACGGTATAGACTTTTATCTATCTACGAGTGTCAAGTGCTAGTTTCATCGTCACCTGTAGTATTATCCTTTCCGATCGATAAGTTTTAGTTGTACCTAAGTAGCTTGCCAGCTTAATTGCCCTTGCCCATCCTTGTCAGTTACAGTCGGCACCTAGGGAGGTTTCTCCTTACCCACCGAAAAGGTGTCACGATGCCCTCATATACGATAACCGACACCCACGGACCTGATCGGGGACGTACCGATTAGATCAACGACCTACAGACGAGATACCGATACGAGAGATTAAACAGATATCAAACAAGAGAGCCTAGACATATAGAAACAGGAATAGGAATCGTACATTATTTTTCTTGGATGGTCTTATCATCGCCTTGCCGGTAACCCCGAGGGACATAAGGATCAAGGTGCTACAGGGACTGTCACAGGCCCTGCCATAGGTGTCGTTACACAGCCATACAGTTATAGTCACAGGTAGAGAGTCACAGTCACAGTCAAAGAGTCACAGTTATAGTTACACGGAATCGGGTATCAACAGGATATATCAGGATAGTTACAGGATCAGGTTAATTAGATGGAAAGGGTCGGCAGTTGCGCGGACGAGAAGGACGGGAACCACGTTGCACCGTATGGGATTGTTTCCTTTTCTTTTGGGAGCTACGCTTGTTTTACCATGCCCGTTGTAGTTCCTATTTCCTGACTGCTGTTCTCCTATCTCTTCCTGGTGGCCTTTGGAGTGAACTAGCTCAGCTCCTAGTTGGCTAGGGTACCGATCAGGATCAGGTTGATCAGGCTCAGGGCACGGTTGCAGCCTGTCACCCACTTGTTGCAGTTGCAATTGTTCCCAGTTGGTCCTGCTTCCCGACTTATCCTGTTGTCCTTTGATTGAACTGGCACGCTATTAGTTGATCAGGGTTATTCAGGATCACGTTCAGGATCAACAGGAAACGAGAGCCACCGCACTTGTTGGTAGGAGTTCAATTGTCCCACATCAATTGAACTGGGGAGGCTGTAGTAGTGCGGTGGGACTAGGCTACGTAGCCTTTCTGATAAATATTTATATGGGTCTTGCACCCAGTTTCTCATCGTAGGTACAACCTTAATCCTGTAGGCTTCACACAGTCAGCAATTCACTCGTTTTCGCACTGCCTTTTCAGCTGACCCATCAACTCATTACAGCTGTTTCCAGCTGGGATTTCGTCTGATCGGCACTGGGCCAGCTGTTGACAGCTGTGGCGTTGTCCTTTCCGGGTCACCTACAGCGTGCCCACGCTGTTCCTCTTCATTACTCACGCAGGGCACCCCTGGAAGGTTCTTGGCGTAGCCCTGCATCAGCCAGACTTCTGACCGACGCCTCCACTGGTTCTACCACCTGATAGGCCAGCTTCGTCGACTGTGCTGTGTGCTGTGTGCTTTGTATAGAAATTTGTACTCACCGACCCCCCTCCTCCCTCCCTCCCCCCTCAAACGACCGACGCCACGAAGGCGTCCACGAGGGTGTCGACCGCTCCTCGGACGGCCACTTCGGCCACCGACACGTCCTAAGTAGCGAGTCTGACATCGAGAAAGGCCTCGGCGATCGCCTCGGCTCCGCCTGGGTAATTACGGAGCCGTCGGCGGGCGGCTTTCTACGCCGCCTGGGCAAACGCTAGGAAGGCGTCGACCAGGGCGGCCAAGGCCCCCCTGAACTCCACGTCCGCTACCGACTCGTCCTACTTTGCGAGCCGGTAGTTCAGGGAGGCCACGTGACTGGCCGGGTCTTGTCGAAGCCGCTCTAAGGCGGCTGCCAACGCCTGCCTGGCCCCCTCCAGGCGGGCGCGGGCGCCATCGAGGGCCTTTTGGGCCTCCTTGTAGGAAAGTCTCTCGGACTCTCTGTCGCGTTGAATCCTCTTGATTAGCTGGGAGCTAGGATCTTGGCGTGGGCTGGAGTAATAGCGAAGACGTTGGGAAGATGGATTGCATACCTTTCAATGGGTTCGTGGGCCATTATAGTAGTTGTATCACTAATTGTAATAGCTGTGGTGATGGTTGTGGTGACGGTTGTGGTGATGGTGGATGGTGGTGGTGATGAGAGAGAGAGAGAGAGAGAGAGAGAGAGAGAGAGAGAGAGAGAGAGGGAGGGAGGGAGGCGGGGGGAGAGAAACAGATAACAGAGGTGAGCTTCTGAATAGGTATTTTCACGGGATGGACGGACGTAACTTCTCGGCGGCCAGAGACACAAGACCGACACCGGCATGGCCCCATGGCGTATAATAGTTGGCAAGAAGCCTCGTGGTGTAATCACCTAGGTAATAGGCGGGTAGGCACTCGCCAGCCGTTCCGGTCATGACGAGACAAAACTGCGTCCAATTGATAGTCGTCTATCCCAACAGGCACTTGCCATGATGATTTATGAGAGCCTAGCATGGCTCCGCGGGCAGGAATGTCTGGGTATAGGACCGGTTACTCTTCTGGCTACCCCTAAGGCAAGCATCAGCCATTACGTACCTAGGTAGGTGGGTAGGTAATGCAAAAAGCGGACGGCGGCTACGTGCCTCAAGCACCTAGGTACCTAAATTAATATGAAAGCAGCATCCCAATTGCTCGCGGCGCAGCATCCTCATGAAAACCCTCTGTGCCATCTTTACCTCCAGGACGGCACAGGGTGTGGTGGCACGAAGGTGTGACAGTATAGGGGTGTGACGGCAACGGAAAACTATAACGTATAATGCGGGCTGGTTCAGTATAGTAAGGCTTATGGTGGTTAAATTCGATTGGCACCTGAAATAGACATCACTGCTTCTCCCCACAGTCCGTTTTCTTTGCATAATTATTCATAGGATCCCTATGAATCCAGCTGCTCACTGAGAATGGGAGTGAGTTAAAAGCGGCGTTGGCGCTAGGCTCAACCTAGCCCCCAGAAAGGTGCCGTGGACATTCTGGGGCCCTCAAACGTGGGTTACACGCAGATGTCAGGGGTAGGCGTCGCTCACCTTTTAGGCCCGTAGCCAATTGTCAAGAGTCGGATCCAGCTATCGGCACCCCAAGCTGATTCGTTCTATCGTTCTATCGTCGTATCCCGAGGGAACGAGAGCAAGAGAGGAGACAGGGAGGCCTTTTCAAACCAGCCGCTGTCTTCTTGCTGGCGCTTTGGCTCTTCGCTGGATGGGCCGATAGGCTTGGACTACCAAAGCCCTAGGCACGGCGTTCCATCAGAGCAAAGGCAGCATTTGTCACGTCGCCCGATAAGACGATCCCTAGTCAAGGTTAAGTGGCACCATCTTCCATGCTTCGAGGCCGGCTGTGTCGTATTTTATGTCGAAACATGCAATGCCTGTAAGGTACCGATAGGCCGACAAAGTAGCATATTGCAGACTCCATAGGTAGGTAGGTATTATGTGCGTGTTACACTATATCTCGCCACTTCGCATATGCCACTTGTTTCGTAAGTATTCAAGTGTCCCCCAGAGTACGCTCTTAAAAGTGTAACTGCTTTGAGGCTCCTTATACCTACCGGGTCGCGATCCCAAATGAGCATTCGTTTGCCTTTGGTTATTCCGACATCAATTATAGCGATCGTAAAAGCGTGCTAACCCCTAGTCTCCCATCGGTTTCCAACCAGTCCTCCACTGGGCACGATGAAGAGTTCGATCCAAGCCTGTCCATTTCCCTTCTTTGTCAACATCCTTGATGAAGTTATTTAAGTATCTCTAGAATCGGAGTCTGGCGTATTGGGGGTTTCCCCCCCCCCTTCTTCAATTCACGCGGTTCTGGCCGTTGTGAGAGGAAATCGCTCGAGGGTGAACGTATGGTGCCTGTTGACCTGTGTCGTCACTGGGGGAACAGGGGGGGAAGGGGAAGGGGAAGGGGGCAAGCGTTTCAAAGAATTACGGCTCCAGCCACGTTGGGCGTCACTTCCCATGTGATGTTGCGGAGTTGAGTTGCTCCAGGGAACCGTCTGCAGGGCTGTATAGCAGAACAAGCAGAGACGGACCCATCCTGAAGCGAGGACCCATTCTGCAGTTTGGGGGTGGCAGCAAAGTACCTAGGTACATGGGTACCTCTGAGGTACCTATCTCTACTCCTTCACTACACCGGACAATGGAATAATTCTAGTGGGCCGCCTACAGGAAGCCGCCAGCCTCGACGCGTCGCCGTCGCCGAATAAGCGCGTTGGTGTAATTTGGTAGAGTCGGCAACCACACGTCATTGTGCACCAGCACCACATGACTGCAAACCCGACCTCCCTCTCTTTACTTACCTCCTTTTCCTACTGTCTGCCCCGTGTCCTCGGCACGGACCAAACATCCAGCGACGTCTTCAATTAGCCGCGGGAATACAATAGGAGGGGCACGAGCTTGCCATCATGATACCAGCCCGCGGATAACGCTTCACGTTTGCTTAGTCCTACGAGGTATCCCGCCGGCCGATTGACGGGAGGGAAGAAAATTCTGCCTCCTGTGTTCGCGGAAACCCGCCATGGCTGACCCGACAAGAAACGGATACCTGGGTCCTCTGACCACGCCTCGAGGCGTCGCCACCCCGAACCGACGCGCTATCAGCGCCGAGCCCGCCTCGAGCCGTCTATCCGCGTCGGCACGACGGAACAACATCACTACGCCGCACGCGCGCGCCGCCATCCGGGCCATAGAACAGCGCCGCACTGCCTTATTCACCCCCGGCCGCGCCCGCCGACGCAGCCTTCGCGAGCAGCGCGAGACCCCGCGGGACCTGCTACGGAACCTTAGTCGTGTTCTGGCCCCGACATCGACCGCGCTGTCTTCGTCCTCGTCGCCGACGGACGGTTCCGGTGTCAATGACTCGACGCTTCGGATCCTGGCGGAAGAGGACGGAGATGACGACGACTTTCCTATCGAGAGGCCGCGCTTCTCCCTGCCTCTAGGCCCCGAGGAAGACGACGACGACGACAGTGAACTGAAACCGCCCCGGTCTAGTATACTGGACGACGAGAACTTCACGGTCCAGTCTATCGAGATGCCCCGTCGGGCTTGGAGCGAGACTCCCTTCAGTCGCTTAGATAGGGGAAGTTTTGGCAGTGCGAGGATGAGCGACTACGCGGGACCCGGGCTTGGCGATGACGATGCCGACGATAATGGCGTGGGCATCGATTCCGGCTTTTTTCCTCCACCCGCACTAGATGACACTGCCGAGATGGCCCTAGACGAAGGGGTCATATTCGAAAGGTATCACCGACCTTCCCCCTCAGTAACTCTCTCATTTACCTAACAGCACATAGGATGGACGAAGAGACCGCCCACCAAAATATGGGACGTCAGAGCGATTTTGGGCCGATCCAGATACCTGACATTGGGAACGAGAGCACTTTCGTCATGGCTCCGGTGGAGTCACCTACCCGAGATCAAACGGTGACCGAAGCTATCGAAATGGAGGAGCCACCTCAAGTAGAGGACGTTGACGAGGACGAGGACGAGGACGACGATATAGGACAACCGATTGGGTTATTTGATCCCGACGATGATGAGGGAGGATTGAATGAGACGACTATCATCTCGCGTACGACCGCGGCCTTGGCAACAAGGGTCAAGGGTAGGAAAGGCGGTAAAAAGATTTCCAGGCACGGCATCGAGTATCCTTCACTACCCCAGGGCGTGGTCAAGCGAATAGCCACGACGCTTGCTAAGACGGCTGGTGTGAGCAACGCCAAGATCACTTCAGATACGCTGGAAGCGCTCATGCAAGCGACGGACTGGTTCTTCGAGCAGCTCGGGGACGACTTGTCTGCCTACGCCGGACACGCGGGGCGGAAGACGATCGACGAGAGCGACATGATGATGCTTATGCGAAGGTACGTTTCTTACTACATAGCCAACCCGGGGTATATGATCCTCCCAGTGCATTTCTCTGATCGTATATACATGATGCAGGCAACGACAGACAGGCATGTCCGCCACGCCATTCTCTCTTGCGCAGCGATACCTACCGAGGGAGCTCCTCCAGGAGCTACGCATGCCGGTTCCGGCATCGAAGAAAGCTCCGCGAAAGAAACAATCACGGCACGTCAATGGGGACGAGGAGCAGGAAGTGACCTGAGAGCCGCCTGCTTGGGCTCGTCAAATACCGTACAATGCTCGAGCCAGCGGGGCCTAAGACCATTCCTTGTTCATCCGTACTCGGCGCGCGATATCCGTTGGAGGCTTCTTTACTACCATATAGAACATTATCGACGTCGCGACGGCGAGTCCGTACCTGAGTTCGGGTGTGTACGATGAGTTATGATCACGGCAGGATAGACCCGGGTTTGGGGTCCGAAGGGGGGATGACGCTTACCAAGTGAAAATATACTGGGCATGGTTATTTCTGAGATTGACCTCTGCCGGTCTGCCGATCGGGATAGCCTTGGATTGGAACTCGATGGCCTCGAGCAAGTCAGGCTCTACCGTATGATGAAAGCGTAGCATTAGTTCGAGGAAGCACAAGAGGCGTCGACGACGAAGAGCATCGTGAAACCCGCACCCCCCAATGCTATTAGACCCCTCAAGGATGTACGTACCCATAGTCTGCTCGATCCAAACGGGCTGGCTTCCTGTCAGGGCAGCCATCTGCGCGACGTCGGGGAAGTAGAACTCGCCCTTGTCCGGGCGGTTGTCGGGTGTGAACATGTTCTTCTTCCAGGGCTCGCGGATGAGGCCCTCGACCTCGACCTCGCCGGTGGGGAGGCTCTCGGGGGGGCGGTCGCGCTGGCGGCGGAACTTCTTGGCGATCCAGCCGCGGTTGACGAGGACGGTGCCGGCGCCGGGGTGCTCGGGGCCGGCGTCGCGCTCGAGGGGGGTGACGACCATGAAGCCCTGCTCGCCGTCGTGCATGCGGGGGCCGACGAGCATCTCGCGGTCGTGGCGCCAGCGGCCGCGCGCGCGGACGCGGCGGAAGTCGAAGTCGCGGGCGGCCGCCGCGGCGTCGACCCGCGGCGGCAGCGGCAGCGGCTCGCGCACGATGCGGTCCTCCAGGCGCGCCAGCAGCTCCGTCTTCCACGCCAGCCGCCGCACCTGCCACGTGCCCAGCACGAACGCCGTCGCCGGGATCAGCGCCAGCACCAGCAGCCCCGGCCCGTGCCGCCGCCCCGCCCCCGCCCGCACCAGCTCCGGCGGGTTGTCCACGATCGACCTGAACCCCGGGTCCTCCGCCGGCGGCCGCGGCTCCGCACGACGCGCGGGCGCGTGGGTGAATGGCCGCCGCGGGGCCGAGGCCTGAGGTCGCGGGCCGGCGCGTGCGCGCGGGAGCGCCCCCTGGTGGTGGACGTGGGACGCTCGGATTTGGGCCTCGAGGGACCGCTCGACCCGGCGGGCGAGCGAGTGCGGGGTTAGCCACACAGGTGACTTCATCGCGTGGCTAGTAGGTGGTATGTCTTTTTCAGCGGCTGGGGGATACTGCTAAGGGGGCATTTGCTCTCTCCCATCGTCAACGACACGACGGGTGGCGATGACGTCCTTGGTCCTCGTTCTCAGTGGTTCGAGGGTCGGAGGTTAGCATAGGAGCTCCCCAATGGCTCTCCGTGGGTATCGATACATCCGATAACGATAAGACACCTAATGTGCAGGTACCAAGGTACCTGTACACCTGAAGGTAGGTAGATACCTAGGTAGGTACCTAAGGAGGCCTGTCCGATACATGGGGGTAGAGACGGAGTGTATAAGGCGCCTAGACAAGGTACATGCAGCATGGAGTCAGGGGCACGGTACATACGGGGCACACCTCCGGTTCCCGGGTACCTACCTGCTAGGTACCTCCCCTTGTCGTCGATAAGTACCTACCTCCTCTAAGCACGTACTATAATGCGTTTGATAGGTACAGGACAGCCTAACCTGCCTTGGACACCTGTCCAGCCGACCTAATCTCTTACCTAACACACATCTTACACAGCTTGCTTGCTGTTGTCATCATACAACCCATCTCTCCTTCAACAAGCTTCCTTGCAAAGAGAAGCGCTGACATCACGGACTACCTCAAATCCCTTCCGGCTATCCTACCTCATCTACGCAGTAGCCGTTCTATCTCACGGCTTGCCATGTTCTTCCAGGGCAGTCTGCAAGACGGCATCGCCCTGGCTGTCCAGCAATCCAAGCTAGTGGCCTGTTTCGTGACCGGTAGGCTAAACGTACCAGAAACTGGGAAGGGTCTTTAGCTTACACTAATGTGCGGCCTAGACGATGGGGAAGAGAGCAAGCAATGGGAGAATGAATTTCTCACTGATGATTCGGTCGGTACCCTTCACATGTACACCGAGGGCCTGGTTAGAAGTTGACTCTTAGGGCCCAGCTGAAATTGTTACTCGAAAGCCAGGCCGTAGTGCTACGGCTCGCCGCCGGTTCCGAGGAGGCGGGTTTCTTAGAGGCGCTATTCCCTGTACCACAGAAGCCGACTGTGGTCGTCATCCAGTACGCGCTACGTCGCCCCGAGGGACAGCCTAGTTGGGAGCCTTAACGCTTACTCTTCTTACAGGAATGGCCAGCTGAAAGAGTATCTCCATGCAGGGACTACGAAAGAAGACTTTGTTCGCAGGATTGGGGTGGTTTTAAGGCAAGCAACGGGCCAAGGTCAACCGGCGGCACCAGCACCGGTCGCTCCGGCAGAACAAGCCATTGATCAGACTCTATCGCAACTCCCTTCCCGAAATCCGACTTCCACTTCGAGTAACGATCTTGATGACTTGTACGACGATGTACCGGCTATTTCTGGCCAGGCGCAGCGCGAGTTGGCTGACAGAAGAGCTGAGGAGGCAAAGGCCAAGGAGGAAAAGGAGGCAAAGGTTAAGGCAGAGAAGGAAGCAAAGGCTAAGGGAGAGAGAGAGGCAAAGGCCAAAGCGGAACGGGAGGCTCGCGCCCGGAAACTCCAGGAGGCCAACGAGAGCAACAAAAGCGGGTCATCTAGCAACCACGCTGCGGAGCGTTCCTACGCCGAAGAAATCAGACAGAAGAAGCTGCAGGCCGCCGAGGAGAGGAAGCGGATTCTGAAGCGCATCGAGGACGACAAGCTCGAGCGGAGACGGCGTGAAGTTGAGGAGAAGCAGGCCAGACTCCTGCTCAGCGGAATCACCCAGAGCGAGGACTCCCCAAGCCCGACATCTCCCACCTCCCTCCCTCGAAGACAAGGACCAGCTAGCACGTCGTCGAACGCAGATCACTGCAATATTCAGGTGCGGCTATTCGACGGGTCGACGATCCGCTCTCGCTTTAAGAGCGACAGCACGCTGGCCGGCGACGTCCGGGAGTGGGTCGACGCGGAACGCACCGACATCGACGAGGGGGGCAATGCGCCGCCATACACATTTCGGGTTGTCCTGACACCGCTCCCGAACCGGGCCATCCGGCCTAGCGAGGAATCCGAGACCCTCACCTCGCTCGACCTGGTGCCATCCGCTACGCTCGTCCTGGTGCCCTCGCGATATGCAGCCGCCTACGCCGGCGTCGCGGGGCCGCTCTTCGTCTGGAGAGGTCTCAGCTACCTGCTGGGCCTGTTCGGTACGGGCTACGGGCTTCTCATCGGTGCGCTCGGCGGGATCACAAGCATGCTGTTCGGCCGGGGAGGACGGCCACCCCGGACCCAGCGACGACGGGAGACGGGAGGCGAGGATATTTCCCTGCGAGATCTGCCCTCTGACAGTGCTTCCGCCTCGCGCATCAGGGGCTTTAGGAACCCCGACGACGAGAGACGGAACGCGCAACTGTACAATGGAAACTCGGTAAGTACAAGCCCCCGAAGCTCTATTATTACTCGCATGGCCACCTGCTGATAGGGGTGGTCCCTATGCATAGCTGAACTTTGAACCGCGAAGAGATGAAGATGAAGGTAATGATGGGAATGGTGGACGTGATTAGCCGCCCGGCATACTGTATCAGAAGCGAGAAGGAAGTCTCGGAACCCTGTGACTGTGACAGAGGTAGCATGGCCGTTCCCGATGTTGTCCCTGTTCACTATAGCACTCCCTAATGAGCGAACTCAATAGCATCGTGCGCCTACACCGCGTAGTAGAGGGTTGTATAAATATAATATACCTTGGACTGCATTTCCAGTCTATTCACCTGTATAAATAAATTTATGGCTAGCAATGAATGACGCGGCCTGGGCCTCGAACAATCTGCTCTCTTCATCTGATCCCACGGTGGGTAGAGATCGGCCCGGGATGTTTCCCCCTTTATCTGCTTTGCGGTACTTAAACCTATATGGAGATACCTATGACTTAGGTAGCCTCTACCGACTCTAAATGAGACGGGCTATCCGATATTGCACCGACTTAGGTGAATATGAATATACCTACCGGCTTACCGAGGTAATACACAACTCTATATCGAGGATGCAAGCAGCCCCAATATGACAATATTCGTAGATTTTGCATATCCCGGGCTCCCACCATGCATTACCTATCATCCGAGGCGGGGCTCTACTACAGGTACCTTGGGTACTTACATACCACTAACCCGGCTGTCGCGCAACCCCACCAACACTGATCATATACATCCACCACTACATGCACCGTCACTGGTGAACCAACCCTACCTACAACATACACACCCGCCTCATACCACACACGCATCACGTACACATTACATACACGGGAAACAAACGCAACGTCGGGAACCAATATGGCTGATGCAGAACTAGAGCAGGTGCGTTTACTACCACCTCTGGTTGATACTAGCTATCCGCGCTATCGCGAAACTAACGCCCTCTCAACCACTCGTACAGCTTCGCAAGGCGCGTCTGGAGCAGCTAAAGGCGCAGCAAGGCGCCGGCGCCGGCGGTGGCCAGCAAGGGCAGATGAGCCAGGCCGACCGGCAAAAACAGTAAGCCACCAACCACGCAGACTATCAGGCTCGAGAGCACACACGAGCTAAGCGTATGCTAACGAATTCCGGCGGCAGACAAGAAGGTACGTGAATCACCGCAAACCCACCCGAGTCTTTCCGGCACGCCCCTACCTCCCTCCCTAAGCCCGCCAGCGGCCCAAGCGGCCGGCGCGAGAAGAACGAGGACGCGACCACGCTAACGATGCTCGGGCGTCGCAGAGATGCGGCAGGCGATGATGGATCGGATCCTGGCGCCGGAGGCGATGGACCGGCTGAACCGGATCCGGCTGGTGAACGGGGAGCGCGCGACCGAGGTGGAGAACCGGCTGCTGGCACTATCGCAGATGGGCCGCCTCAGCGCCAAGGTGACTGAGGCCCAGCTCAAGGACATGCTCGCCACCCTCTCCGAGATGAAGGGCTCCGAGAAGATCGTCGTCAGCCGCCGCAAGGGGTGGGACGACGACGACGACCTGGATAACTTGTGACGTGGCGCGAGGGGGGAAAAGAAGGCTAATCGCCAAGGTCGTGGAGGGCCACGGCGGATAGGGGGTAAGGGTGGGCTACATATACAAGCTTACATAAGGGCGAAAAGGAGGAGGGAGGAGGGAGGAACCAGGAGTCCGCCAAAAATGGTGAGAAGAAAGGGAGATCAGAGGTAATGCCGGTGCCACATGGCTATCTCCCAACAAGTAGTACGCCGTAGCATCGCATGGCCCCCTATAAGACCACACGAAATGGCGTTTTCAAGGGCGGGGTTTCCAGTGGCATCAATGCTCTGTTCGCGGCCGCAACATTGGTCCGGCGATAACATACAAATTGCCGACGACACGCCCACCCCGTGCCCCCTTAAACATATATCCATTTCCTTTCCGTGCCTATCTCGCCGCTTAGCTCGGCATGTTCTGCTCGGCAGCCGTAGAAATCGCAGTAGGACCAACAGCGGCAGCGGGCGCAGCCCCCTCCGCGCGCCTCTTCCTCTCGGCGCGCTCACGCTTCCGGATCTCGCGCAGGTCGGGCGGGGTCTCGATGCCGAGGCGGCGGCGGAGCTCGCCGACGTCGGTCTCCATCTCCTCCTCCCAGTAGACGTTGATGACCTCGGCGGCGCGGAGCCCGTTGCGGAGGGCCCAGGGGCCGTAGACGGACCAGAAGCGGCGGCGCTCGGCGGGCTTGAGGGTGGCGACGGCGAGGAGGGAGAGGCCGGGCATGGGGAGGAGGGTGTTGGCGAACTCGAAGGCCTTGAGGGCGACCTCGCCCTCGCGCACGGTGGGCAGGCCGGTGAGCGCGTGGTAGAAGTCGTGGGACTCGCGGTAGCGCTGGACGACGTAGGCGCACTCCTCGTCGTCGACGTAGCGCACGGCGGCGCGCGTGTCCGGCGACACGCCCTCGCGGTCGAGCCAGGCCACGTACGTCGCGCCGACGGTGCGCGCCGGCAGCGCCCGCAGCCGCGGCAGGTCCAGCGACGCCGACGTCAGCCGCGGCCGCTCCCGCAGGATCCGCCGCCCCGTCGCCGACCCCAGCATCGCCCGCCGCAGCCGGTCCGCGAAGTACGGCGACGCCGTCGCCTCGCCCACCGCCGCGATCAGGTCGTCCCGGTACGGGTTCGCCAGCGACAGCACCCCCGCCCCCACCGCCAGCGCCACCCGCTCGAGGCCCGTCAGCGGCACGTGCCCCGGGTAGTTGGGCGGCGGCCGGTTGAGGACCGAGAACGGCCGCGCGCCGGAGCGGCGGGAAGGGCTGGGGGGTGCTACCCCGGATGCAGCCACCGCAGCCGTGACCGCAGCTGCGGGGGGCGGTAAGTAGCGGGTTGGTTGGAGCAGGCCATGTTTGGTCGAGAGTGATCGGACACGGGGCGTGAGAGCTTTCATAGTGCCGGCAGTTTGAGAGGCCCGCTGCCCTGCAGGCTATCCCCTGTTCTCGTCTTAATTCCCTCGTTCCTTTTCGTCCTTCCCTTTCTTACCCTCTCTCTTCTTATTTACACCATTGGCGATGTTTCTCTATTGGTGTGGGTTGGGGGGAGAAAGTAAGTACCTATGCTAGAAAGGTGTCCTTAGATTAGAAGTGCTACGCCGTGCCGGCACGCAACACATCGTATGTTGAGGGAGACGAGATAGAATGTGGCAGCTACTGGGAGCTTCAATTGTGGATGCAGTCATTCTGGGGTATCGCGGTACATGCATACATATCGGGCTTAGGGCATATGTAGTTATCGGATATCAGCAATGGTAGAGACTGGGGCTTTCCAGGCGGGTCTAGTATTAATCGATGACTCTTCATTGGCCACCGCCGCGCAGCTTTCCCGCAATCCCCGTTGGCAGTCGCGGGCGCACATGCAATTTCCTTCGGCCGCCATTGGATTGAGAGCAGAGGCGGCAGGTACACGACCCTGCTACGTACCTGCCCTGGTGGTGCCCAGGTGGCATACTGCATAAATAGACCCGCTCTTACGTGCATTTGTACCGGCATCATGCATATTCACTAAATCCGATTTTCCGGGGAGTCGGTCTTATGGAGACGCCCGCCTCGATAGTGTATTAGGTCCCCTCCCGTCCTCATCTATTAACCAACTTTTCTCCCGAGGAACAGAAAAGAATCTCTTTTTTTCTTCCTCCCAACTCCTCCATCCACGACGCGCAAGCACACCTGCCTGTACACCTACAGACAACCACCCCATCCGACACTTACCTACCGTCAATCAATCCATCCGTCAACTGCGCAAGCAACAATCACCAAGCCAATATGCCTCGCAACCGCTCCGCCGCCCGACCCGCTCCCTCTCGTCCTACCGTCCCTGCGCGGTCGCCTGCTCCCCAGCAGACACGCCCGGCCGCCACCTATGCGCCGGCTCACGGCGCTGCTCAGCACCCCCCCGCGGCCGCCGCTCCCCAGGCCTCGCAAGGTCCCGGCCTCTTCGGCCAGATGGCCAGCACTGCTGCGTACGACGCTCCCCTCCCCAACCCCAACTTCTAACCCCTCTCCACGCCCCTTCCCCTCACCCCCATTTCGAGCGTTTTTCTCTTCCTCTCTGCCCTCTCATTCCCCTTCTCCCTCCTCCCGAAGACTCCGTCATCAGTATCCGCAGCGATAGAATGTGTAAAAGAGACCCAGCGCTGACGCTACCTCTCCCAAATCAATAGCGGCGTCGCGGTAGGCTCCACCATCGGCCACGCCCTCGGCGGGCTCTTCACCGGCGGCGGCTCCGCGCCGGCCGACGCCGCCCCCCAGCAGTCGGAGGCCGCGACGGCGAACTACAGCCAGCAGCAGAGCAACAATTGCCAGGGTGCCGCCCTGAACTTCACGAAGTGCATGGATGACAACCAGGGCAACATGCAGATCTGCAACTGGTACCTCGAGCAGCTCAAGGCCTGCCAAGCCGCCGCCAGCCCGTACTAAGCAGCGCCCACCCCTCCCCCACCCGGGGGACGTTGGAAATCGACTCGGACTGGCGAATGGGACTACCATTCCACGTGTGCCTGCCTACTTCCCTGGTCGCCAAGCACCGGCTTGCCCTCAATGATCTAGAGAGGGCGCGCAGAAGGGAAGGGAAGGAGGAAGGAAGCGGAGGAGAGGAGGAAGACGAGGAGGATAGATGTACCTACTGGGTTTTGATGGGAGTGGCGTAGTATGGTAGAGATCGCAGACCAGTTGCTTGCTTGAGGATGTCTAACATCCCGTGACCAAGATAAAAAAATAAAAAGAGAAGAGTAAAAAACATGATCCAAGACCACCAATGTTCTCGAGTTCCCTCGTCTCCCTGACTTTAAAAAAAATTTTTTTTTTGATCCTAGGCTCGTGAACTTGACGGTCGGCTTTCGCAGACTGCGGGGTACGAGGTACCTGCTCTATAATATCTATCTGCACTCTCGATAGAGCTAGAAAACTCAGCTCAGAACCTCCTGTCGCCTACGCTGTTCTTATTTCCGCCCGTAGCCGGCGTAGCCGAGAGTCGCGCGTGGCGTACGGAGATATGCCTCAGAAGCACGGTGTTAGCGACGTGGGCTTGGCTGCGCGTTGAAAGCGGTCTACATGCATACGATGCCATACACCAAAGGGTTGAAGATATCTCAATCTCACTGGTATCTATTCCTACTAGCACAGAGAAGAAGAAGAAGGGGAGGTGCGGGGGGGACGGAGGGACAAGTTTGAACGTGTATCTCCATTCGTTTTACAGGCCCGTGGCGCGCCACGGTAGATGGGTAGGTTACCTTCTACGTAGATGCATATACATACATACATACATACATACATACATACACAACGACAAACAAAAAAAGGGAACGAGGCGCCGAGGCTCACGCATCCAAGTCGCCGTCGAGTTTGGGATCGAACACGTCCTGGCCGCCGCCGATCTTGTCGTCGTCCATCGTGTAGGGCTGGAGGCCGAGGGGGATGCCGAGGTTGAGCTCGCGGCGGCGGGAGTTGAGGCGGGCCTTGACCATGAAGACGGACATGGTGTTGTAGTGGCAGCTCAAGCCGAGCTCGCGGGCGCGGCGGACGAAGTAGCCGTTGAGGAAGTCGACGGGCGGCTCGAAGCCGCGGCGGACGAGCGAGATCCACTCGCTGTACCCGCTCACGTAGCGCCTCGACGTCAGCTTCCCCTTGAGGTAGCCGGCGAACCGCGGGCGGTTGAACCACTCGACGATCTCCGGGAAGTCGTGGAACTCGGGTAGCGCCGACACGATGGCCAGCGTCTCCCGGAGCATGTTCTCCCACAGGTGCATCGCGTGCTCGTCGTGCCGGATGTGGTCGAACCGGCAGCCCAGGATGACGGATATCGTGTCCAGGAGGGAGGAGAAGATCATCATCGGTAGCTTCTGCTGCAGGAAGAGGTGCCGAGGCAGGTTTACGGCGCCGAGCTCCTCGGCCGCGGCGAGAAGGGCGATCAAATGCTGGGTATGCCCGTAGCTGAGTGAGGTGGCGACACGTAAGGGTATGTCGGCGCCGCCGCCGTCATCTCTGGGCATGCCGTACAAGAACATACGACCCGGTGCGTGCTTTAGGGAGTAATAATCACTCGAGTGCTGGCCGAGTTTGTGGATGCTGTGGCAAAGCACGTAATTCGGCCGTAGGGCAGGGTTGGTGAAGACCTCTTCGTTCAATGCCTCCATGACCCCGAGCCCCGGGTGGACCAAGCAGACGGTTGTATGGCGGTCGATGTAGTACCGCAGGGAATAGAGGGTTGGGATTACGGCCCTCGTCGCCGTACTAACAACAATGTTGGTCATTGGAGATAAGTTGGAGAGAAACCTGGACCGAACGCGACGATGACCGATATATTCCGGGCAACGGATCTTTCTCGAGGACAGGAACTTTCCATTAAAGTCACGGATATCGATCGACCTACCCTCCTCCCCCCACTTGGTCATAGCCAGCATGTCGTGAGCCAGGATTTGGGTGGGGGGCAGGCCAGGTACGGCTGCGAGACTGTGGGCGAGGAGTTTAGCGTGTCGATCGATGCCTAGGATGAAGATCTTATTCGATTTTCTCGGCTTCTGGTCCCTTGTGTCCTTCCCGGTCTGGACTTTCCTTTTGGCCCGGGGCGGCACTTTTTTCATGACCTCTGCGCTGTAGAAAAGCGGCTCCGGGACCTGCTTGATGGAGGGGATGGACGGCACGATCCTGAAGTGCGGTGTTGTGAGGGATGAATGGCTTGAAATTCTCTCTTGGAACACGGCTACGGGATCCGGAGCCGGGGGGTAGTACAGAGGTAGATCCGGCCGGAAGTCATCGACCCGCGGCGCGCGGTTGGGCAGTTCGGCAGACGCTGCCGACAGACGTTTGCTGGCCCCCCGGCCGGCAGGGAGGTTATCGCGACTCCATGTGGCGGGCTTGTGGGGTATTCGCGCAGAGGCCCGCGCAAGCGGTTGATGGAGGTTACGGGAATACAGGATGGAGGATTTCCGCGTGATCTATCTACGTGTCATCGAGCGGGTTGGGGTCGACACGGCGAGGTCGCGAGCAGGATGCCAATCACTCTTGCGGCGGCCGATCCCTAGACATCTGCACCTAAGCCGAGTAGATATCGTATACGCAGATTAGGATGCAGCGATAGTGAGTTGGACTGGTGGATGGTGATGCAACAACGGCCAAAGCCGGGGGGGGAGGGAGGTGGGAGGAATGGCTGGAAGAAGGGGTGGGTGAAATCGTCTTTTTTTTTTTCATTCTTATTAGGGTCGTTCATGACGGTATTCCTATTCTCGGAGTGTGGGGTTGAGCTACCGCCGGTTACAGAATCCTTGAGCGTCAATTGGCCCAACGAGGAAAATATCCACATTAATCGAGGTCCATTGAGGCGCCTTTATCTAATCTAGCCTCTGAGGGTCTGCGGCACCGACACACGCATACACCTCCCAATATGCGATAACATTCTGCCCTCCCTTACCGCCGTAATTCTGCAACTGCAGGTTATTTTTGCCCCTTGCATTTCTCGCTACTCGGTACGTACTTCTCTCTCTTGTCTGAAGGTCTCTATCTACCTACTCATACAGCACCTCTTTTCCACTCGGGACATCGTTCAACAGACCGGAAGCCCGATCCCCTCCTTTCCCGCCTTCCCCCTCTCAATATGGAACCCGCAGACATTACGCCGCGGCTAGAAGAGCTAGACGATGAGCTCGACAACCTCGAGGAAGCTCTGCAGCCCATCCTCCACAACGTCTCGGATGTCGCCTCGAAGCTGCCCTTGCTCGACAAGGCCAAGCTGTATGTGCTCGTGACTTACTCCATCGAGTCTATACTGTTCTGTAAGCGCGTCGCGTCCAGCATCCACGTCCACAGCTAACCGCGCGCACAGCCTCCCTCCGGCTTAATGGCGTCAACCCGAAAGAGCATCCCGTCTTCCGGGAGCTGACCCGCGTCCGGCAGTACTTCGAGAAGATCAAGGACGTCGAGAATCCCCCGCCGAAGCCCGAGAAGCCCGAGAAGACGCTGAACAAGGAGGCTGCCATCCGCTTCATCAGGTCCGACCTCGCCGATAACAAGGACATCAGCACCAAGCTGAATGAGATGATCGCTCAGGAGCGCGCCAGGGCCGCTCTCCAGACTGCCGCCCAGGCCGGCGACAAGCGCAAGGCCGCGGGCTCCCGTGCGCCGCGCGGTGGCGATGATAACGACGAGTCGAGTGCGGAATCTGCCGCCGACGGCAAAGACGCCGAGGCGGGGGAGCCGCGCGGAAAGCGCAGGAGGGAATTGCGGCGGAATGGAAGGGAGCACGAGAGCAAGAAGAGCAAGAAGCTTTCCACCTGAGGCCCCCGAAGACCCTAGCCTCTTTTGATTTATTTCCATCGGCCATTCTGGGACGCGGGTGGGACGACGCTACATCGCGTCTCTATCCGCTTCCAGAGCGGTGGTTCGTGGAGTATAGGAGGAAGTTCAGGCGGGCGCCGCACGGCCCTGGTCCGAATATCAGAGTGGGGCGAGGCAAGTTCTCAGAGGTCCTGGCGCGGGATATCGAAGGCAGACGGCAACATAAAATCCGCCACGTCGAATTTGCGCGGCGAGCAACGTTATGCGAGTGGTAATTACTACCCGTGCATGCTATAGTCGGCTGGGGGACCAATCGATCACTGGACGGGCCCCCCTTTGTCCCGCTCAATGGTTCCGCCGACGAACTCTGCGGTGTTTGCCACCAATTATGTATTGATAAGGCCCTGGGGCCATCATGGCCTACGCAATATCGGCGGAAAAGAGGTGCTACCTCGCGGGACTGCTCCCCTGCGGGTCCGGGATAGCCTAGGAGGCTGACGGGCCAGGACGACCCGACTACCCTAGCTCGTCCTGCCACACCCAACTGGAGAGAATAAACTTATTGTTGAGTGATTGGCGACGTTTCTATGTTCAACCTCCACTCCCATGTACCAAAACCCTATCGCAACCTCCTGGGGCTTATACATGGTCCAGGTTAGATAGTTCCCCCCCTCGTAATACGCTGGGGCTTTTCGCCACTGCCTGTCATTACGTGGTACATAGCATTTGTTTGTGTTGTTGTGTGGTTGGTGATGCTCTGGGAACGCGGGGGCGACGGACAGGGTAGTCCGCATGGAGGAGAGAGCTAGAACACAAGCGTCGAGGAAAGGAGATAGGGGGCGGATGAGAACGCGTCCGGAGGCTACAGGGCGACGCCATCTTTCGCCCTCAATTCTATACGGCTTCGAGATAGCCCCTGCTCCCACGTTTAAGCTCCGACGTGGCCAAGGGCTCGCTACCACATATTTCAAGACTACGTTTACTGTGTACTCTCGAGCTAGATAGCGTGGGCGCAAGTGTCGCGAGGATCTAGCATCGCTGGCGGGATAAGGGGCGGAGGAGCCCGGGCGTATCTGTCGAGGTTTGAGGATGGTTTGGTGGGAGAGCGGGAGGTTCACGACAAGGAGATAAAAAGTTGAGGCGTGACTAGTCGCTCAGATGCGTACCCGGAGATTTTGCCCTCCCAATTGTCTAACGGCTATTGCCTCTATTGCGCAGATACATTCCACCCTCTCAATGCAGAGTCCAAATTGATATCTCGAATCTTTGACGGGCTGTTCCGTAGCCCCCACGGTTTACTACGAACCGCCAATACACTTGAGTCAATCACAGACTAGATAGACTCAATCTATTAGACCCTATTAGTAAAGAGAGCACCACCTAACATCTCTAGGGCCTGTATGCAGGATCAAATAAGAGTAAACCAATGTCGCGTAGGAAGCCATGTCTGCAGATCGCTACGTTGCCCAGTGACAATAGACGCTACCCCCTTGATAAAGAATAATCAGACTTTGCAGCTCACTCAGTGAGTCTAGGGCGCTTTTGAGTGCGTAGAAGGAAATGAGTAGAACACCTACGAACATCATGTCTAGCCGAGAGGCGTACCTAGGTAAGTATTAAATTCCGACTCGTAGCGTCGCCCGCGTTGGCTTGCACTCGGTAGGGGCAGCCGCTTTAACTACGAGCTATATGCACACTTGCCTTACCCCCCGAGGGCGTGATCTAACATAGTAAGAAGCAAGGAGAATAGCACATAAGCGCCGGGGGCGGGTCGATAGCAACGCGAATGGGTGGAATGCCTTTTGGAGGAGGCAGAGGCAAAGCCAAGACATGCAGATATGGGTTGTGGCACGAAACGCGCGCCAACGTGGACAGGATGTAGTAATACGGTGTAGGGAGACGTAGATCGACATAATACACCATTGTCCCAGCCTATCGTAGAATGGCGGGAGGTTTGACATGGTGTCTCACAGGTAAGAGCCCGAGGTACCGGTACTGTTAAACCGTTGCAAGGAGTTGACTTTCGTCCACCCGCTGTCTGCGGCGAACCGCGAACTCATAGCTCCCGTGATAAGAAACATTGGTCTCTGCCTTTTGGATAGACCCGTCGCGGGAATGGAATAGTACGCGCGACACCGTAAGCTTCTAATGGCAGCGATAAATGTGTGAGATGGACGAAGGCGAGAAAGGGGTCGCCAACCACAGGCCAGGAACGTCTTGGAGCAAGGACCGAACTCAGCAGATAAATTGGTCTCGTTCACCCACCGTGCGTGGGGAGAGTACGGTCTTAGCTTCGACGAGATAATACGGCCCTATGGAGGTGGAACGATAGTATCGGCTTCGAGAAGAGTATGCATGTACTTTCTAGACCGCCAGAGAAGCCAATCCCTAGGAGGATCGACCTGTGGAGATTAACGTGCTTAATTGGATGTATGTATTATAGGATCTACCCGTCCCGGCCTTGTTGCATCTTCGGCTCCCCGAGTGGCGTATAGGGCGGTCTTGAAGTGACGTGGCAACAGCAGCTTAGAGTTCGTGTAGGCTCTTGGGCGTGTATAAGGCAAGGTTCCGATTCGAGGACGAGCGTAGGACTCGAGCCACAAAATCTGCGAGGCCATTGACGAACCAAAGTCGATCCCGTACGCAAGACATAGATCTGGGCTTCTTAAGAGTGCGTAATCGAAGATCGTACATATGTCGGTAAAGCTATTTTCTCACGCAGAGATCGGTGCGAATTATCCACTTTTCCCCTGCTGTCACTTGCCGACCCTCGTGCTGAGAATGGTAAACGAATGTCCTTCCACTTCGTATTTACCAGCAGGAACGCGATCCTTGGGGGGGGGGGGTGTTACTTACCAATAAGCAGTCCTCTCCGTGCTTGTGGAGAAGAAGCATTCCGGTTTCGGGGGCAACAGCAATCTCTTCTTTTGCAGACTTTCGATCTAGAGGATAGAAGACCGTTTCTCCGCCAATACAGCCTTCAGCAGCTGAGGTCAAGTACAGCAACAGGGTCCATGTAGTTTTAGTCTGTACGGGACTAGAAGGTTCGCTGGGGGTGGGCAGCGCAACAAGGTTGGAGTCATCGTCTGTCATCACCCATTGGCCGGTTAGTACAGGAATAAATCGTGACATGTTGCGGGACGACGTCATGCTTGTCCCAATAACGATATCCATCCAGGGACATGGGCTGATGACAGGGTTGCGTCGTATCTTTAGCAGCATGGAGGCCCGACGCAGCCGCAAATTCATAGGCCTAAGCCATGAGACAAAAAACGATGCGGGCAACGACAAGCTAGACAGGGGGATGCCTGGCGTCTCGGGAATGCTGGAGGTTGCGAGAGCGGGATACCGTTATGGGATGACTTGTGATGCCTGGTTGAACATAGGAGCCATGGTTTGCGAGGGCCACTATCGCTTAACCCGATATGGACGAGAGACAGAGGCAGAGAAGAAGGGGAGGCCTACAGTGGCAGTCGAAGTATTGGTTCTTCGAGTAACGATATACTCGGATGTTGGGGTTCAAGCCCACCACTTCCCCGCCCCTGTCGTCTGCATCAGTGCTGTCGGCCCATCTATCAGATATATGGAGTGACGAGACTGGTTGAGGGGGTGGTGGTGTGGCGCGGTGAGATGAGACTGTCGCTAACCACACATGTTTGAACGATGCCTCCAGTAGGGCGTCCCGGAGGCCTGTCTCCGCCCAGAGTCGTTGCGAGAAGGCCGGGTCGTCGACTTGAAATCTATCATTGACCCTCACTGCCTCCCCGCGCTTGGGCCGGCCAGGGGTGGTGGTCAGAGGCAGCGTCCTGAGGAATGTGACATAGTCTCGACACAAGCTTCTCGGCCAGAAATTCCGCACGAGGACGATCTTTTCCTCGAGGCCTGGGACGGGTGCCTCTGGGGCGAGAGGCACTACTGGCAAGGTTAGCCTGAACGGCGGCCAGCTCGGGCGAACTACAGCGGCCGCCGGAGGCCGCGCTGAAGACTGATTCTTCTTGGCTGATCTATCCTTGGCCATAATAGCAGTACTGTGTACCTCCCGTACTTCTACCGCAGGTTGGTGAGCCCCAGCGTCCAGTGCTGTACAAGCGTCGTTCTAGCCAAGGGAGGTTGTACGGAGTTTGGTTGGAGTTGGTGGGAACAATGCGAGTGGGATAGACGCCAGAGATGCGTTGATGTGGACATGTATGCATGTAGGTATGCGGTACATACCTAGGTCTGTTAGGTGGTAGATATCCTTATTCCGGAGTTTCCATCTGGCTAAGATGGACCGATCTCGTACTGCTTAGTTACCTAACGAAAAGGCCTCCCTACCACGTAGTACGTACATACATATGCATCTTGGGACGGGACAGCTGCCGTAGACCAATCCATCCCCCATGTAACCCGGATGAATATCTGCCTAACTATGTATGCATAGAGGTCCCTCCCGGAGGTATACGGTCGAGGCAACTGCCAATGAGAGCACCCGCTGTATAGGTACCTAAGCCCGCATGTCGCGTAACTACATATCCACCGTAGCATCATGCCCATATCCATACCAATGCAAGAAAGGTATTTCTCGCAGGCGCCTGCCGTCCTATACCTATCGTTGCCTTTCTATCACGATTCACCAACACCGGCACCGACGTAAACGCCAACCCAACCGCCACCGTCGCCCACAAAATATAGAGATGTCCGCCTACTATATGTGCTTGCAGCTAAACCGCCCCTCCCCCCCTACACATGTGCGCACGGCAAGTCTGCATGCCACCTCTTCCCCGCGGGCAGCCACGCCGACGTCGCTGGTACCCAATGTCCCGCAACCCCTTGAGCAGCTGCCAGCAAGTTGGCTGTAACACATCTGGTTGTGAACTCCTATCCGGATGTTCCGGCCAATGCTATTACCTACCCAACATACCAGCTTCGGAATTGGCCCGAACAAGCAAGCAAGCAACTAGGTAAAACCGGCTGAGGGAGGAGGGCTGGTCGGATTCTTTCACCGCCCCATCCGCCCCGTAAGCCTAGGATATGAGAGACACAAATCAGTCGAGCCGCAGGCACTAGCGAAAGGAGGTCACTATCAGCGACTAGTTATGAATAATTACTCATTAATTCCGGATCACGCTACCCTCAGCTCCGGACTCCAATCAACAGGCCACGACAGCGTATCTATGAGCCCATTTTCTGGGGTCCTGGCCTGATTCCCTCCATTCCCGGTGCCTAACACTCTCCAGAGCGAGCCGGAAGTGAAACCTGGAACCAACCGGGGTACCGGCCGCGATGTTGCTGAAGATTCGACCGGTTCGGAAAACTCCGCCCCCGCACCTTTGCGCCGTCGAGGACGTAGCGCTAAAAATTGCTTTGATCGTCGCCTATCCTTACGAAATAAGACGAAGAACAATGTCTATACATACCTACATACGCTGAGCTCTTTTAGCTATGTGAGTGATGATGCCGGGGACATCGTCCCGCATAGTTTCATCAACCCTCATTACAACCTCGTCCCGTGCTCGCGGAGGATTTAAGCATGAGCAGATTCACGGAATATTGCGAGTGGATTGTTACGGCCCGGAAATGCCTGGATGGGGAACCGCCTCCCGGTCACCTGGCGAAGTTCCGGCTAGGCAGACTAGTCCAGTTTCCACTGCGCGGGATCGAGCCGTCCCGCCGCGTGGCCCAATTCTACCAGGAGCTCCTAGGCGAGATCGAGCAGTCCAGGTTGGATGACACGCGAAAAAGACTGTATAGGAAGTTCACCAGAAGGGTCGTCGCGGCCCACGTTGCTGTCGAAGAAGTCAAAGTACCCATCGGGACGGTCTCGAATCTTCGGAAAGCTCTAGCTCGCCTCTCCGCCGCACTCAACCTGATCATCACCCTCAAAGACTACGACGACGAGCACCCCGTCCACTGGTCAGAAGTCTTCCCGACCGAGAGCATGCCGCTCAAATCCTCTCCCGATAGACTTTGGCATGACTTTAAGCTGGAGAGCATCCGGCCGTGTCTGGTGTGCCTGGTGCGGATTCTGCGGCTCGTGCTTCCCGACTTCACAGATATGTGGGACGAATGCGAAGCGAGTTTGACGGGAAAGCAGTGGATCTTGCTGTTCGTTCTCGACTCCCCAAAGTCCCAGAAGAGATCGACCTCGCCGCGCCTACTGAAAGGGAGCGATCTACTAGCGGTCCGGGCCGACATGCCAACTTAGGCCCTTATGCCGCAGCCCGAAAAGACCGAGGCTTGGCGAGTTAGCCAGCTCGCGTCAACAGATGCAGTGCAGCAAGTTGCGAGAATCGGATCCAGACTGCGATAGTTGCTGATCGAGGTTGGAGCGGGTAGACGAATCGAATGAGCGATGACGGATATGGCGAGTTAGGAGGCTCGTACACCATCTGCGGCCTACCCCATATCTAACCCCCCCGTCTGGCCATCGTCGTGCTGCGGGCGAGTGGGGTCGGGCTTAATTCGACCCCATACGTTCGCGCCGAATACAGCGCTGGAGTGCTCGGTGCCGAACATGGGAATCGATCTGGGGCCATGAGGTGCTGGATGGAGGCATACTTGCTTGTATACACGCCCATACATGCTTAGAAGGACGTAAGCTAGATGAGTCAGGCCTCTGCTGCCCGTGGAGGGTATTAGGTAATTTTTCAACACGACCTGCCCTTGGTAACTGAAACCTCAGGTACCTGAGGCTTGAATGGGTACATGGATAAAAGGTGCCAGAGGTATCGGGTAGATACCTCGTGTGTGATTATGACGTGTACTGTGTACATGATGCAGGTAGCCAGGTACGCCAGGAGGAGGTACCTACCTTCTATAATTTTGAGGTCAAATGTACATGCATTAGAGGTACTACGCAGTACCATCAGCTTATATAGTACAGACACGGGACGCCCCCACGAAACGATTTTGAGGAGAGAGCCGACGGCACCTCCGTAGACGCCAAGGAGGTGAAAAAAAAGCCACACTTCCCGCCCCCCACTAAAAGCCAACATCAATTACCTACAACTTCACTTGAATACAACTTCACACACACATGCAACATACCTACCTAAGGCAATAATCCAAGCTACATGGGGCTCATGCTCATGCGCTCTTCGCGCGAGTCAGACGAGCCACGGCCGTTTCGTGGCATCTTCTCTCTCGCCCACACGTCCCACCCCAGCACCCAGGCCTAGCTCTGGGCCCTGGTCTCTCGTGCTCCCCTAGGCATTTCCGGCGCAGAGCAAAGTTGACTGTAGACGGCCGATGTGGTCCTTTGGCACTACTATGACCATGGCAAACGACCGTGAACCTTCCCCGGCTGCCTCTCTGCCTTCACGGTCTTCCCCGCCTCCGCAGTCTGTCCAGCACCCAATGTCACCGTCTCGACCCCGCCCGTCGCTGCTGTCCCAGCGCTCGCTGAAACAATTGGGCCTGTTATTTGCCGGCGCAGGCTTCCTCGCTCTCTCGACCCTGATCACGAGGCGTGCCGTGGCGCGGAAGCGCAAAATTACCACGCCGCCCTTCTACCAGCAGAGCAACCGGCCGGTTAGTACGATGGCGTCTGACGGCTCTGTTATAGCCATCGAGGCGATGAGTCTGGCGACGCTTAATGTCATGAGCTTCGCCATAATGCTTACTGGTGGCTTTTCGTGGGCATTCGACGTCTCAAACCTCGACGATTTAAGGAGGCTGGCGCGGAGGCATGTTGGCCCTCCGGGTGGTCAAACCGACGAGGAGTCAGAACGGGAGGTCGAGGAGTGGGTGGCTAGGGTCCTATTAAGGAAGGAGCAGAAGGCAAAGGAAGCCAGATCATCGAAGCAGGATGACGAGTAGCCGGCCCGAGTGGTTCGGGCTGGCGAGGAGGGGGGGGGGGGGGGGGGGACGGGGGGGGCTCAGCACCTGGAGCAAGTATGCTGCTACCCGACATGGGTAGTGGCCAACGCCACGCATGCCCGCCGGCTTCTACGGTGAACCTCGCTCGATATGCTGGCCATCTGGCGATTTCGAGCTGCGTGTTCGGGAGACGTCACTCCGTTAAGCGAGATTCTGTCACAGGCACGCCACCGCGCCCGAGTCGAGACTTGGAATATGCGCACTGTGACGCGCGAGCGAGGTATGTACATACATACCTACGCGTTTAGCTGCCTACGGTCGTTTATGACCCTATCATCATGCACGATATCAAAGTGACGAGATCCCCAGCCGGCCATTCATCCTTCCCCCGTTGCCTGCCGTTTCTATGTTGTACATATTCACCATCTCGATACCACCCGGCTACATCTTGCCCGAACTCGGTGACTGGGGTTGAACCCTCCCACCACGCTGGTGGCGGCTGTTGAGCATTCTCGACCTGGTTTACACCGCCTTATCTCCTCAGGGTTCTTCTGTCCTAGGCTGTTGGGCTAATTAGGTCTCGGGTCAACCCATGCCGCGAGCGCGTAATAGAAACTGTGGTGAGACTACGACGTCAACCCCGCGCTTGGACAAGACCTGGCTGCTTCGCCTTCTTGCTCATCTCCACAGGTCTCGGACGGGACCACCGACATCGTTATGTGATTTAACGCACGGGCTCTACCCGAGCTATAGCCTAGGCCGTACGTGCGTTAACATCGGCATCCTCATCGGAGGAAGATACGTGCACTATTTACGAATATCGTCAACAAGCGTCTCCGTCTAGCCTTAGCCCTTGCGTAGCCTGGAAAGCAGGTCGACACGATAACTATGGGCTTGTTAGTCCCTAGGAATGGGCCGGTCGATATGGCCGAGTATCATATACCCGTCCGGAAATACCATTGGACCCATCAAAACACCGTCGTCGAGTCCCCAGTCCTCTGTCTAGACCCTCCCCCATCGGCGCTCATCGTTCGCCCGTTAGAAGGACTCAATGAGAAGGAACCCCGGATACTAAGCGACGCCTCTGGCTTGAGAGACGACATTCGCGGCGGAGAATACGCGACGGAGGCACATGGTGTCTTGGTCTCGACGGATACGCAAACTAAACGCTTCCCCGTCTGGGTGCCCGTACACAGCTACAGATGCAAAGAGGATGAGGTCTACGTTGTGAACCTGACGACGTTCGAGGTTTCCACTACCCCAGTAGCTCAGGTATGCTGGGTTGCTGGGTTCGAGGCCCCGGATCGCAGCTTATACACCGTGATCGGTGCTCCGAGAGACACGTTGCGGGCAACGCGGGTTCTGGTGCTCGTTCAGCAGCTTGGGCTTCCGGGGAAAGCTAGGCTCGCCCTTGTGGATCCTTCAGAGCTTGCAACGTTCGACGAAATCGGCCCGGTTCAGAAGAAGGCCTTATTCGAGTTGCAGCTGAGAGCCATCCTAGCTAGAACCAATTCACCCTTACTTATGCTTTCGGACGTCTTGCGTGTCTTCTCGTCGCCGTACAAGTTCGAACGTGGCAGGCGTGCCTTGGATGAAATTCTCGACGAAGATCTCGGGGTTTCCCGCGGTCTCCCTTCCAACTATAGCTCCGGGGATAGCTTTGACGGTCTGAGTGACGACGACTTAAGCGACGACGATTCGTCGTATGACAAGCTGACATACGCCGGGCTGGTAGAGTCTCCGAGCGTAGGTTCTTTCCGAATGCCACCCCTCGCTGTTGGATACTGAAGGCGTTGGCAGAGCTCCTATAGTTGCGACTGTAAATACGCGCTTCTGTGCCCGACATATTACGACCCGCGACCGAGCCACCGCCACGGAACGGATGACGAATGCGCCCTTGGGCGCGCCCATGCGAAACACTGCATCTTTGCAGACCACTCGCCGGGGGAGTGCGTCATTTCCGGTGAGGCGCATGAGCACTGCGTCCACCCGTCGTCCGAGTTCGGGCTGGAGTCCGAATTCGAGAAGCTATTCGGCGTGTCGTGCCTCGCCGACGCCGACGCCCTCCTCGAATGGATGGGCAGCACGGATAGCAGCGCGTATGGTCAGTCGGACGCCGAACCGGCGCCCGCCGACTCGCCGCCGTCTATAGATTCACATCAGGATCCGGATGCGGAGTCAATGATCGTCGGCTACCGGCCCGGGGCCATGGGTTCGCTCGATGCGCTCTTCCAGGGACCGGTATGGGGCGCTCGTATGGACTTCGGCGCGTGCTCGTCGCCAGAGCCACCAGATCTACTATTCTAACTTACTCGATGGGACAACATCGGTGGCGGGACGAGTGATGGGACGCCTATACTACGGATTTATTTACGCGAGGAGATCGACCTTTTCCTCTTTCGTCGTCGGGTCTACCTACCTACTTTAGCGACTGCGACATATTCCCCGCCACCACCCTTTCTTTCACTTGCTCTCGAGCATTGACATGTTCGAGTGCCTAGTTCTTCGTCGAGAGACGAGACCGGAAATACCTAGGAATAGAGCTATGTATACAAACGCGCTCCGGACCGGACACATACAGGCTACAGAAGGAGGGCTAATGGGCGGCATTTTTAAGTGCGTTTTTTTTTTCTTGCTCGAACGTACGGGGCGGTAATTGAAAAAAAAAAAAAAAAAAAACAAATGTGATAGGAGAGAGAGAGGAGGAAAAGGAGGGGGGGGGGGGGGGGGGGGGAGGGGGATTTGTCCAAGATCAAGTTCTCAATTAATAACGATGAAATCGGATACATCATAATAATCAAGCCTCGCGGCCCCCTTCTACCGATGGGAGGAGAAATGATCTATCGTATATGCCTGCTACCTCATCACGTTGTACATATGCCGACGCGACGTAGGACAGCAACCAGCACGGCAATGGCTCCCGAGAGGCGGAGGAGAGGGGAGAGGGGGGGAAGATGTTACGGGCTTGGGTGCTACGCCAAAGTCGCACTTCGAATCCAAGTCCCGGGGCCGAGAGGCGTTTTATTAATTTAGGCACCTCGTAGATGAAGCTATCCGTACATGCTCCCCCGCCGGTTGTTTGCCGGGGGGAACAGGGGGGAAGGCCGTAGTACCTAGATCTGAGAGCAAGCAAGCGGAAAATACCAGCTCCGCGACACACACACACACACACGCAGCTGTCGGACATCCGTGAGCAGGGTGAGATTCCCCCCCCCTTCCCTCCCCTTCCAAAAAAACCGCAGACACCGCCCAGCCGCGCCGCGCCAGCCTGGGCACTCTGTATTGGGATTCCTTCGACGCTTTCCCCCCGTTTCTAATTCTCCGACTCCGACCGCGCGCTGACTGGCGCCGGCGGCAATGCCATGCTATTTTAATACCTCCCCCCTTCCCCCCTCTCTCTCTCTCTCTCGCTTTCTCCCTCTCAACTTTGAGGCGACGGCGCGTGGGCGCCGGGACTCGCGACACGGCGTAGCGCCACGGGCCTGCGTCTCTCCGCAAGCTAGCTGCACGACGCCGAGAGAGCGCGCGGCGTTGCGCTGGGGGCCCGTACTCGGCTCGTGAGAGCCTCCGCTCGCGAGATTCGCTCCGTCGTCTTCCGTCTCTGCTCTCGTTTTCGGTCGGGCATTGCGATTTCGGTCGGCGCCGTTCGTTCCTCAGCTAGCCCCCCCTTCTCCCCCCCCGTAGTTCGTCATCGTCCCTCTCTTCCTCCTCTCCCCTCGTTCCCCGCCCTCCCGCGCGCTTTACCGCGAATTGGCAGCGCCCGCGTCCGCGTTCCCGTTCCCGTCGCTAACCCCCTGCCCCTGCCCCTGCCCCCGCCCCGGACCCGTAGCGGTGCCCTGCTCAAAGCTGCCGCGGCGGCCCCAGTTGCGGGGCTGGTGCTTGAGGAAGGCGCCGACGGCGCCGAGGTATCCCTCGTGGCGCAGGAAGTAGGCCTGCTTCTCGCCCTTGCTCCAGAACTTGATGGCGTAGCTCAGCGTGTTCATGGTCTGGGGGTGGCCCCGGATGAAGGACCCGCCGAAGTAGATGCGCGACAGACCGTGCACCTGCGACTGCAGGTACGCGATCTGGCCGATGTTGTTGCTGATCGCGTATAGCAGCGAGCGCGAGATGTCGGCGCTCGAGAAGCGTGAGCGCGCGAACTCGCTCGCTCGCGACGACGTGGGGCGGCTGGGTTGTGTTTGGGAAGATGACGTCGTCGTCGTCGCCGCCGCCGTCGGGGAGGAGGAGTTCTGCTGTCGTCGACGATTCTGCTCGTCGCCGTTCGAGAGCCCGCCCATCTCCTCGGCTTCGCGCTCCGCCTCCCGCTTCATGCGGAAGACCTTGCCGAAGGAGCTGGCGATCGTCGTGCTCTTAAGCCCGATCCTGCCGTAGTCGGTGCCGTAGATGTCGCCGACGAGCATGTCCACCTTGGCGTTATCACCGTGCGCGGCCATATCCAGCATCTCATCGAACGACTCGGCGGGCGTTAGGAGTGATAGGATGCCCCAGAGGGTCCCACCTCCGAGGGACGTGCCGCCTACGCGCTCGTACGTCCGCGGCCCGGAAACTTTGAGCATGCTAACACCAGACCCTATGTTGACGAGCATATATGGGTAAATGTCGGCACGGGGAGTGGCGAAGTGCATGGGGTCGGTCTCGGAATACGTGAAGACTTCACGAGGTATTTCGGTGATGAAGAAGTCGAGGCCTGCCGATACATTAGCACGGAACTTGTGGGAACTATCGCGGTCTGCGCAAATTTGGTCCTACCTATGATCAGGCACTCCATCTCGTCTTCCCGTAGGACGTCGACGCCGAGTCGCTCCCGTATCCGGTCGTAGAATTTGTACGAGCCGCCCCCCGTCGCCATCACGCACAGCTCGCCCGGCGTAGACCCATTGAGTGCGAGCTGGTTGTCTTTGAGGTGTCGCATGAACTCGATGCAGTCGTCGACGCGGTCTGTCTCGAAAGATAGAAAGTTCAGCCTCCCACCCGGCTCGGTCGAGTGCGGTTCGCGGGAGAAGTAGACAAGCTTGGCCAGCGAGCCGCCAATCTGGCAATGGGGGGTGAGAATGACGGCCAGCATAGGTTGTAGGCTATCTGGGTGGGGAAACCTACGTCGACGGCGATGTGGCTGATAACAGCCGTGTGATTGGGGAGCCGGATATCCTTCGTCTCGTAGTAAGCGGCGCCGCCGGACGGGGACACGTTGGCGGGGGTGCCAGGCTGCTCGGGGGTATCGACGATGAACGCGCCCTTGACGTTGATGCGGACAGAGCCGGGGTGTATGATAGTGCTATCTATCTCGGCAGTGCTAGTCATAGTCCGCGGCCGTCTGGCGTCCCGCTTCCCGGCGGCGCCCGAATCGTCGTCGTTGTGACGGTCGTCGATCGCCCCCTCGGCCGGATGGACACCTCCAGGCATCTTCTCGCTTTGTCCGTGTCGCGTCGGAGCGGGCAGTGTGTTCTAGGGTCTGAGCAGGTGGGCGAGGCAAGAGGAGCGCAGCGGTATGCAGAGGGAATTGGTATACCAGGCTTCGGCCGGCATTAGAAGCCTACGAGCGCAGAGAGACCAGGGCGGCATGAATCCGAGAGACGAATCTAAGCTCGAAGCTGAGGTGAGGTGTATGCGGCGGCGACGGAGAGGGCGCGAGCAATTGGTGCATCTGGAATTGACAGGAAAGTGTAGGGAGAGGCAGACGGGCTGAGAGGGAATGTCTACGAAGCTAATGGCGAGTTAGGTTCTGCGCAAGACCATGGCTACGGGAGAAGGGAGATTTCCTCAAAATAGGAGCGCGATTTGGAGCTGGCGGGCTGGGGACGGATGGATGTGTCCTGGTGACGATCCGATTTTTCTTATGTCCCCGGAGGGTTTTTTCGTCGACTCACGCAGGTACCGTCGATTCCACAAAACTAAAATCTGTCTGATCGAGTACGGAGTCACGTCTGTACAGATACCCGCTAGATACGTCCATCGTCCGCAAACAGGACCTACTTGGGGATGTACTGTGTGGTATATGGGAAGTGACTAGCCTACCTTATGAGGTATTGGACCCCCTCACGCATACAGGGAAGTACCTACCTAGATGAGTACCTACGATAGGCAGGTACTACCAGGTAGCGGGCGGGAATGCCACTAATAATAGCGGGTAACGAGGTAACAGGCGAGGGCGGGGTGACGCCGCCTATGAGTAGGTCTTGAATTAGAGTGATGTCAGCGCCCCGTCAGTGTGTCAGCCCCGGGCAGGCAGCTCCATGCATGCTCAGTAACCGCGGCACCTGCAGCCGCCAAACCCCGGAGCGGAGCCGAAACCGTGCCGAGCCGAATCTGCCAATGCTGATTGCAGGTACCTACCTCTCTCAAGGTACCTACTTCAAGGTACCTACCTAGGTACCTCTCAGGGCACTGTCTTGGCAATTCCGCTCCCCATCCATCCATCCCGGAGAGAGGACCGAGATCGGTCCTTACGACACAGGCCCTATTCCGTCCCTACGCCGACACGTCTACACGCCTGCTTCTATTCTCGTCTCTGCCAAATTCTCTTCCGCCCCCCACCTACTTTAGCCTGCCTCGCCCCCATATACCAGGTACCTAAGGTAGGTACCAGATCACCAGTGCTTCTCGGAGATGGGCACCGTGTTCACATCCACGCCGTCCTTGAACCACCTCTCCTCCTCGCTGATCTTGACGTCGTTCCCACTCACTGGACACGAGGGGGTTAGTTAAGCCAAGCAGCCTCTCGATGGTGCTTCAGGTAAGAGAGGGAAAGCCGCGTCTTCTTGGCAAGTGCACCTACTCTGCCTCTTCCGCATCAGCCCGTCGGGCGCGAACGTCCAGTCCTCGAGGCCGTAGGTGCGCCACCACTGGCCCGTGCCCTCGCCGTCGCCGTCGCCGCCGGGCTGCCACCACTCGTACCAGAACTGGACAGCGATGCGGTCGTCCGAGAAGGCGAACAGCTCCTTGCGCAGCCGGTAGCGCTGCTCGCGCGCCCACTTGGCCGTGAGGAAGGCCTCGATCTCGTCGCGCCCCTGCAGGAACACGTCGCGGTTGCGCCAGACGGAGTCGGGCGTGTAGGCGAGCTTGACCTTGGCGGGGTCCCTAATTGTGTTTCCATCAGTGCCATGTTTTCTTTTGCTATCTCTTCCCCCACCAGCTTCTGTTGTAGTTTCTTTTAACGAAATCCCCGGGAGGGCATACGTGTACGCACCGGGTGTTCCAGGCGTCCTGGGCCGCTTTCACCTTGACCTTCGCCGTCTCCTCGGTGAAAGGCGGGTACGGGGGCTTTCCTTGGGTTCTGGTCGCCATCATGTTTGCCAAAATTTCTATATTTCTTCTTCTTTTCGCCCGGTCTGCCTGTCGTAAAGGTTCAAAATGCAGTATGGGGTTGAAGAATGATGCTGGATAGCCTGGAGCTGAAACCGCTTATGTATTGATCGAACGGTTGTAATAGTCTTGATCCCAGGTTGGGTGAAAAGAGACCAAACTACCCAGCGCTAGCATGTACGGGAAGAGGCAGGGCAACTCAACCGGTAATTTGCAGTGAAGAAGCCCCCCCGGGAAGTGGATGTTGGTCTAGCTCTGAGGCGTGGCACACGTGTTCGGGATTTACGTTCGGCAGTGTTGATTCGTGGCCTTTCGGAAATCTGGGAGGCCGCGCAACCAATTCCCAGTAACGTCGAAAGGAGATGCCGACTGGCGGCAGGCTACGGGGTCTGCGAAGGTAAGTTGGTAGGTAAGAGAGTACGGAGTCGACCGACGTCGATATTGCGGTGGCGATATTTCGTAGACCGAGTCGCTTTAAGGGCGCGCACGATGTAATGCACCCACCCGGTCGGACCGCTTTGTTGGTTGAGATGTTTTGGCTCCGGCCTGGCGCTTCGGACTATCTGCGTCGCGGGTAGAGGAGGAGAGCATGGGTCTGAGACTTAGTGGACGAATGGCTAGATGGAGGGACCGCGACCGGACAACTCCATGCTGTTTTTCTTCTCCCTGCCTCCTCTTCTCTTCTCACCACGCGTTCTCGCTCTTTGTCGCTCCGTCTCTAGCCTACGCAGTCTTGTGTACCTCGAGTATCTGACGAGGGAGTGATCATCCTCGAAGTCAGTCGGCTCGGACAGGCTTAGGGCAAGATCCTGTATAGGATGGCAAGGGCCATTCGATGTTCGGATGTGATTAGGAAATCATTATGCCATCGGCCGTGGTTTGACTCATAAAGGGGTCACGTCTGCTTATTTTCTGGGCGTTGTGTGATGGCAATAGCGTCGGCCGGATGGTTGCTGTCGTGTCTTATACCCCCCGGCCCGACTCGGCGAGGTGTCGAGAGCGGACGTAGACCCAGACCGGTGGTCGTTTACGTGTTCATCTACTCACTCGTCCGTTGATCCCGTGTCTTTTTTTTTCTTTCCGAAACAAAACGAATGGAAGGCAAAGTATCAGATTCGGTAAGGATAGGTATAGGCAAGTAAGTATTGCAAATGGCAACGAGAAGGCAATACCGTCTCTAGCTTGCGTGCTTAGGTGTATTTGGAATTGCCTCTAGTTTCGTGAGGTGAGAAGCGGAAGACCGCCAAGGGAGAGAATGCCCGGTTGCGTGTTGGTAGGTCCGAGGTCGCATCGATGTCGATTGTCGCAGTATTCCAAATACCTCAGCTGAAGCGCCTAATGCAAGGCAAATAACACAAATAAGTGTTTAGCTATCTAGCTCCCTGGCCTCTTCGTCACCCCGGCGGTTACGCCAACCCGTTACGAGTTAAGCCGGGCTAGAGGATATTCCAAATACTCACATGTCGGCGAGGGAGCCGGCCTCAGGCATAGAGCCCCCTTTTACGTGATGTGAGAGATAGATGTTTCCACCACCTCTGCTGGAGGTAGGTAGGTAGATATATCGGATCTGCGCATGTGATAACCCGCGCTGCCTGCATACCTTACTTAGGTACCTAACCTAGGTGCGTCCCCCCCCACCTGTAGCCGCTTCTATCAGTTTCGCGAGAGGCGAGGTTCCCGGGTTATGCTCTTTCGATATCGGCCACGTCCCCTGTTTGGGTCTGGGGGGTGTTCATTTTATGCCGATGGTTTATTACTAGGATGGTAAGGGGGAGATGGATACCCACAGACAACAGCTGCTGGCTCAAATATCCGGGGATAGGGCAAGCTCCAATTGACGTGACGACTGCGGAAGATGCGGGACGGTCTGACAGCGATGACGGAAGGGGCCAACAATGGATAGGTACCTCCTAAGGTGGGTGACCTAGGTACCTAACCTCAACCTGTGGCATGGACCTTAGAGAGTGCGCAAGTAACATAACCCAGGCCGTTTTTTTATCATTGCATGCCTACGCAGACGCGCCAAGGCTGCAATCCAATCCATTGCATGCGATATTTCAGATAGATAGATCGGTGCCTCTCCCACAGTGAAGGGGATGGGTGGTGAGAGGGGTGTAGGTAGGTAGGTGGGTACCTGGCCATCAAGGTTCCCGTACCCCGCTAAGCGGCTTAGAAGCGAAAAGAAGAAACCGCAGAAAGCCCCAAACGGGAAGTTGACGACATCGAGCTGGCTGGTGGGATGATGGCGGGGGTTCGGGGCAACACCATGCAGATGCGCGCCTCTCTACCTGTACGAAAAGGTGCGCGAAGGGCTGTGTAGCATCTTACTGTACCGGCGTGCCGCGCAGCAGGGGGAGGCATCAACAGCCGGAGACGGGCGCATCCATTCCCGTAAGGGTGCGCTGAGGTATGTACCTTAGGTAAGGTAGGTAGGTAGGTAGGTGGGTGGGTAGGTGGGCAGGAGCTAGGTAGGTACCTAGATAATAGCCTACCTACCTAGACCTGTCAAGTTACCTACATCGGGTACCTCTAGCTAGTCTGTTCCCTCCCACTGCCTCCTACTTAAGAACCCCCCCCCTCCTCCCGTTTCCGACCTGACTTTGCCTTTCTTTATCCTTCATCCCCCACGCCAGTTAGACACAGTTAAACACGAGAATCACCACCAAAGCCCCATACCACCCGAACTCTGCCCGCAATGCCTGGTCTCAAAGCTGGAGATGACTTCCCCGAGGGCGTGTCCTTCGCCTACATCCCCTACACCCCCGAGACTGCCGACGTGACCGCCTGCGGCATCCCCATCAAGTACGAGGCCAGCAAAGGTAATTGTCTTCCTCCTACCCCACTGCTGAGAGACCCCAATCTAACTCGCCGCCGCGCTACAACTACAGAATTCAAGGACAAGAAGGTCGTCATCGTCTCCGTCCCCGGTGCCTTCACCCCCACCTGCCAGAACACCCACGTCCCGGGCTACATCTCGAAGCTCTCCGAGCTCAAGGCCGCCGGCGTCGACCAGGTCTTTGTCATCTCCTACAACGACGCCTTTGTCCAGTCCGCCTGGGCCAAGGCCAACGGCGTCAAGGACGAGATCGTGAGTTACCCCTTCTCTCCCCTTGCGAGCCCAGCATTTATATTCCCCCCCCAACTCGAGATCACTACGTGTGTGAGGACACCAAGTGTTGACTTCTAATAGATCTTCGCCTCGGATGACGGCGCCGCCTTCAGCAGCTCCATCGACTGGACCCTGGGCCCCCGCACCGCCCGCTACGCCATTATCGTCGACCACGGCAAGGTCGTCTACGCCGAGAAGGAGCCCGGCAAGGATGTGACCGTCTCCGGCGTCGACGCCGTCCTCGCCAAGCTGTAAACATAGATTCCCCTCACCCGTACCATCACGGACGCGGTTCTTCCCGCCCCGCCGCTAGCACCGTGGACGCGGACATTCGCCATCGCGGGCGCACACGCATTTGCCCGGAATGCCTAGATAGAGAGACATTCTAGACTGGCGGCGAGATGGGCCGACTGGGGCGACGGAAGGGTAATATGAAGAGAAGGAGTTTCAGGACACCTTTCCCCTTGTAATCTAGATGGAGGGAGACGAGCCCCGATAATGGGCTGGTGCCAGGAGGTGCCCCCGTGGTTGGACGGCCTCGCTAGATACACCCTAGTCACTATAGAACAAGAGAGTTCCCCTCAAATTCCCTCCCTTGGCTTTTGTGACAAGTGAAAACAAGGTTTCTGGATAAACCGCGAGCTTCGTGAACTGATTTGCCACCCGCACCCCTCCCTAAATCGGCCCGCCTCTCCCTGTCAAACGAATGCTTGGGCATGGGCCCAGTTACGTACGACGACGCACCCAAGTAAAACGGAGCAGACCACCAAAGATGTCCAGGGATTGTGCCGCCAGACCGTAGAAAGTAGGGACTTGGAAGACACCTCAGTCCGGAGCGAAGACGGACTTGGCGAGCTAGCTAGCCGCCAAGATGAGAGAGAAAAGGCAAGGCAGACCGGCATTTCGTGGGGGCAGGTCGCAGGGACGAGGGTTCTTTTTTTCACGGCGACAAGCAGGCAGACCGGATGCTAGCGGAAAGAAGAAGAGCGAGAGCGGGAAAGGGGGAAAAGAAGCGGGTCGGCGCAACCTCGAGGAGAGACGCACGAAGTCGGGTTGGGTGGTTGCTATACGAAGCCTACCTGCCCGGAGGCATTTTCTCCCCCTTCTACCTCTTTCGCTCCCTGGTCCCGGCCGAAGACCGGGCGCGTGCTGTATGTATGCGCACATACACACGAGACAACTGGGAGATATCCTCGCCCGCCCTTTTTTTTTTTCCTTCTTCCCTTCTTCTTGTTCCAGTGTAAAAAAAAGTCTCTTCTTATTTCGCGGCACTGACTTAAAAAAGAACAAGCGAGCAAAACAACAGATATGTTGTTGATGAATTGTGCCGAGGAAAAGTTAGTTGTTTCCCACCGAGAGACGCCGTTAGATAGACACATGATCGGATGCAGGTAAATGTATGTGGCGACTACGACGAGACGGAGACGAGGACGGACAGGAGTATCTTGTTTCCCCAGCCGCTTTCTGCGTCTACGATCGTCATCGTCATCGCCACCATCACTGGCCTTCACACTCTTTTTCTTTCTTTTTCTCTTGACCCCTATGGATATCCTCCCTCCCTGCCTGCTTGCCTCAACTCGATCCGTCCGTCCGCCTATCCATATACAGCCAGATTATTCCGCATGCAACGCACGCCACGTCGTGGGAAGCCCATCAAGAAACTCCGACCGGGAACCTGCCATATAATAGGTACCGTTTTTACATTCCGGCGAGGGAGGGTTGGGGGTTGTAAAGGGGGACGCGGGGAGCATTTAACGGGTCTTGGCCTGGACCTTTGGCTGAGCACCACGGGCGCCCTGCTTGCCGACGATGCGCTGGGTCTGGCCCTTGGAAGAGGCGGCGGCACTCTTGGCCTTATCGGACTTCTTGGCGGCGGCCGCCGCCGCCTTCTTCTCCTTGCTCTCCTTGATGGCTTGCTGGCGCGCTGCCGACCGCGCCTCCGGTCGCATGGACCGCTTCTCCTTGATCACATCCAGCGACGCGCCGACGATGGCTCGTTGAGACTTGACCGTGCGCCGGGTGCGCTTCTTGGCAACTTCCTGTAATTGTGCGCGTTAGCAGCCGGGTGCGACAGACTCCCCGTATAGTTGAAATCATCGTCGGGTGCACTCTTTTACGGGCAATCCCCGTCAATAGCCCCTCATCCTATCTTCAAGATATTGCCCATACACCGATAGATATAGGCATGACAGACGGAACGTAATTCCCCCCAAATAGACTCGGAGGGGAGAGAATGAGAAAAGCGTACCTCAGAGATACCCTTGCGGTGTTGTCGTCGGAAGAGGACGGTCCAGGAGATTCGGCGGGGGTTTTTTCGCTGGAGGAAGAGCGACTCGGTCTTGCTGTTCTGGAATCGGAAGATCTTGCTGTCGCCTCGGATGTAGAGCTTACCCTGCGATGACAGGAAGAATTGTCGTCAGCATTTCGAGTCGCAAGATGCGCGCAGGTGGGGGGGAAGGGGTTGGAATTTAGCATACGTACCTTTCCAGGGTAGATTCTCTGGCCGGAGAAGACGTCGTCGTAAGTCCTCATCGTGTCGGTGTTGCGGCGAGAACTTCGGGGGAGGCTGGATGATGTGCAATTGGTGGTGGTTGTCGCGGATGATGTTAACGGAGAGTCGAGGACGAATTTCGCAAATGCCAAAGTGCACGCACTTGTGGGCGCGCATGACTAAGCCGCCAATTTTCCAACACCTGCTCCATACTTTAGGGTCTCGCTAGAGGTGGCTTGAGCGTTGTGGCGTAGCTGAGGACCCAGTTCGCCTCGTTACAGTGATAATCGCATTGTTGCATGTCGTATACCTAGGTACCTAGGTGTAACTGTAATATCATCAAGTCTTCCACCATGCAACCCGGGAGGAGGTCGAACTTCAGCAGATCCCTTTGCTAGAAACATCTATTTGACGATTGTCCTAGTTTCTCTTTTTCTATATCTATCAAGAACTCAGACATACTTACCTATATCACACTACCCGTTGCGAGGAGTGTCGGGTGCTGGCTGTCATAGGTAGAAACTTACCCACCTACCTTCTGGATAGCCTCTCCCAGGCCCGAGGTGATCTCGCTGCTACCTTTTTGAATGTCCACACATTTTCTCAAGTTATGTGTCGATGACCGTCACGCCGGACGACATCGCGTCGCTCGTGCTGAGCCAGTTCGACAAGCTGCCCGCGAAGCGGAAGCCCCAGGTCCGCGCCAACGGCGTGCGCGAATGGGTGCCCCTGAGCGGCATTGTCGCCCAAGGTGAGCCAGCTCGCCGCGGCTCGGCTCAGCAGGCTACCCACACCTCCCCGTATACCCTGCTAATACCGGGGGACAGATAGAGACGACAAATTATGGTGTCTATCCCTGGCGTAAGTCACCCTTCCTCCTGCCGCCCTCCGCCCGCGCAGACAGGCAAAGCCAGCTAACGCGGCAGATGCGGACGGCCAAACCCGCAGGACGGGCATGAAATGCCTGCCGACGTCCAAGATCGCGGGGGCGCGGGGCAACGTGCTGCACGACTGGCACGCGGAGGTGCTCGCGGTGCGGGCCTTCAACCGGTTCGTGCTGGACGAGTGCCGGGCGATGCTGCTCGATGGCGGGCGCGGGTCGGCGTTCCTGCGGCGGCGGACGCGCGACGAGCGGGAAGCTAGCGAGCGCGGTGGTTCGGGCGAGGACGGCGACGACGGCGGGTCGTGGAACGGCCAGCCCTTCGCCTGGCGCGACGACGTGCTGCTGCACATGTACTGCTCGGACGCACCTTGTCAGCCGCCACCTCCTTCCCCCCCTGCCACCCTCCCCTTTCCCCATCCTACTAACACCAGCGCGCGCACAGGCGGCGACGCAAGCATGGAACTGGTGATGGCGGCGCAGCCCGACGCGACGCCGTGGGCGGTCCCCCTGCCGTCTCCGTCGCGCTCCCCCGCCGGCCTCCTCGCCGGCCGCGCCTACTTCTCGGAGCTGGGCCTCGTGCGGCGCAAGCCGGCGCGCGCCGACGCCCCCGCCACCCTGTCCAAGTCCTGCTCCGACAAGCTCGCCCTGCGCCAGGCCGTCTCGCTGCTCGCCGCCCCCACCTCCCTGCTCCTCGACCCGCGCGCCGCCTACCTGCGGTCCCTCGTGCTCCCCGCCTCGCGCTGCTGTCCCGCTGCCTGCCGCCGCGCCTTCTCCGCCGACGACGGCGGCCGCATGCGCGGGCTCCCGCCCCCCGCCCCCCGCCGCGGTGGCTACGCCTTCCGACCCTTCGCCGTCTCTACCACGGCCCGCGAGTTCGCCTACTCCCGCGCCGCCCTGTCTTCTCCCCCGCTTCCCTCCCCGCCCCTTTCCCCTTCTCTCGCCCCTTCCCCGCTTCCTACTGCTGCTACTGCTACCGCAACTCCCGCCGGCAGCAACCTCTCGACGGCCTGGACGCTCTCGGGACGCGAAGAAACGACTCTCGGCGGTGTCCTACAGGGGCGGCGGCCTCCTTCCCCCTCCTCCCCCTCGGAATCCCGTGCCGCGAGCTTCGCCTCTCGGCGCCAGCTGTGGAGTCTCGCGGCCTCGGTGGCGGCCCTCCTACCGCTAGACGATGGCGATGACGATGGCGCGGCTGACGTCCGCATCCGGCGCGCACTGGCGGCCGCGACGTATGGCGAGCTCAAGGCCAGCGCGCTTCTGGGGCCGCGGCGTCGGGCCAAGCGCGAGGCGCGGCACGCAGCGCTCCGCGGCTGGGTGCGGAACGAGGGCGACGAGGCGTTCGGATTGTAACATTCCGACTGGATCGTAGCCCGAGTTGCCGAAAGTCGGCTCAAGGACCTGGCCTGTTTCGGTCTCCTGACATGCAGGCATACACGTAGGTATCTATATCTAGGATATACCCACGGGGGATGTAGACTACTGGTACTAGGTGTGTAATTGCATCAAGACGCCTAATAAGTCTATATAGCTAAATCATATATACTCTTTACCCATCAGAACGGCCACCGTTGTTAGGAAGCCGTTAACGTGGGGGCAACGACAATGATGACGACCAACACGTCGTCGGAACGGTAGAGTTTAACTTCATTTTCTTATTTCCCAGTAGGAGCAGCGGTATTTCTTCTGCTCTCTTTGTTTTACGATTTCTGCCTAGCTCAGCTGTGGTCTAGCACATCCCCCTAGATACCAGCGGCAAATTGCAACGCGACGAAAGGCGACGCAAGCTGCCGTCGTCCTACTAACTGGCCGCCGAGGGCACTCTCTCCCTGTGTGTGTGTGTGGAGCTTGGGCCATCGTTTCCGCCGCCCGCTTCGCGTGGAAAGAAGGAACAAATGGGACGGCGGAGCAGACAAAGTCAGAATAGCGGAAATAACGACATATTGTGTAGCTAGAAGGGAAAGAAAAGTTCCTCTGGGGATATGCGGGATGAGCTACCGAGAAATCCCCTTCCCAACCTTTCACCTGAACTGATATGATGAAAGGACCAGTGTTACCAACCCGATGTGGCGCCAGATTTTCCGGCACTCCCGCAAATTCTTTTTTTTTCTGTTCGCGGGAGGGTAATTTCTTTCATTATGTTTTTTTTTTCGAGAGTGAGCTATCTATTCCACCTTGCTCTCGAAGTTCTCGCCGGCTACTAGGTCAGGGATGTCGTCATCATCGGCCTCCTTGTTGTCCTTGGACATGCTCTGGTAGCTCTCAGCCAGTTTCCGCAGAGAGGCGAGCGAGTCGGGGCCGAGCTGGTTCAAGATGCCGGGGACAAGCTCCGTCAATTCCTTATCCTCGCCAGCTCCATAGATAGCGAAGGTGTTTGCAGGGACGGCGGCGTGAACTGGGTTATAACTGTCAGCCAGCTTTCTTACCCCTCTCTCTTCTTTTACTGTGTTGTCGGCTTGGGTTTGTGGAGGCACACACACACACATACATATATATATGTATGTGTGTTTGGGGATGAGCTGATAGGGGGAGCCCGGCTACTCACCTTTGGGGGCGGAGAAGTGGATGACGTTGCCGTCGCTCTTGAACATGTTGACCTCCTCAATGGCCTGGATGGGTTGGGTGTTGAGCTTCTTGAGGGTGGCCTGCAGCTTCTTGTCATCGTTGGCGCTCCTCGCGACATTTCGCTTCTGCTTGTGTCGCGGCGTGCCCTTGCCACCTGTTGCATGTGACGCATTAGATGTCAGATATTGCTGTTATTCTTATTCTTATTACGACCAGCTTCGGGAGCCACAGGGCCGGGTTTCGCAGCGGGAGGAGAGGCAGAGAAATGAAGACGACGAGATACACATGTATGCATGTGTGTCTGTGTGGTTGGTGGTTGCATTTTGGCTTCACTTTACCTACCCGTTCGCGAGGGGGCGGCACCGCCAAACTTCTTCCTCAGGATCTCTTGCACATCCGCCATGATCCTTATGTGGCTTCGATCGCAAAAAGTAAAGTGAAAGGGGACGACTGTAATCTTTGTCTCGGCTCTATGTCAGTCTATCACCGTCTCGTGGGGTTCGGCGGGGGTGGTGGTTTGGCTTGGCTAACTGATTAACCTGACAAGTCAGCGATCGCTGGCGCTTCTGGGGTGGAAAATTACGGAATAGAAACGGATGGTATGTCAGTACGCGGAAGGAGTTAAACTTACGGGCTCCCTAGGGAAATCTCAAGGGTTTTCTGTCGTTGACTGAAAGAGTGCTGTCGTAATTCTGGGTCATCTCCGGGGTCAATGAGGCCCTGATGTTGGTTGGGGTTCGCCTGTGGTGGGATGGAATTGTGCGTTGCCAAGACCTCTTTTTGCGATTTTCGCTTGAGGATCAACCCTCTTCCGTGACTGCCCCTCGTCATACTGGCTTACTCATACTACTATGGCAGCATAGGTCGCTTAGCTAAGGCACCTGCTATTAGGCAGGTACCTATACCTAGGGTAGGTGCCTAACATCAAAGCACTCCCCTTTTAGAGGTACCCAGGGGATATTAGAGGGGCTTATGGATGTACTGAGTACCTGCCCAGTAAGGTGTGTATTAGGCGTCTCTACCCCTGAAATCATCTTCTCATCCTTCTCAACCACCCACCGCTACGTGTACGTAGGAAACTAGCAAGATAACAAAGCGCGATTGTGTTGTTGGTCGATTAGCCTCCATCTACGCTTCTGAGAAAGTCGTGTCTTCTCCTACCTGCTTAGCCGAATGTCCGACTAGGTATATCTTCGTCGAAAGCCATCGCGTAGCTCCTACATTCGGACCAAAAATCTACCTATCTAGGTCATGCCCATCCCCTTCCCGGCCGCCACAAACGTTCTGCTGTTATGCATGCGACCTGTGCCATCTAGATGGCAAGCCTAGCCAGAGCTTCCACGCCCGTCTCAGCGTCTTCCTCTAACTCGACTACCTCCTCTACCTGCGTCTGCGTCGAGGATTCCCCCTCGGTTTCCTCTGTGGCCCGCGCTGTACCGATTGGCGACGCTAGCAACGCTCCTTGCTCCGCAACATCGTCGCCGATGCTACCGACGATCTTGCCCCGGCCTTCGATAACCCCTGCCTTTATAAGGCGCTCAAACTCGTCGTCGTCGTCGTCCTCACCATCGTTAAGTGGTGTCATTGTCAGCTCCGGTACTTTCTCCAATTCCAACTCGTCCCCTGAACTTGCGATTCGACCGAGCTCCTGGTCGAAGATCCAAGGGAAACTAATGAGCGGCGTTTCCTTAGCCTGTAACCCTTGTTGGGGCGTTCGTTTTAGGGCTGCCTGCACCTCTTCCCATGTCGCACGGTAGGTGGCAGCTATCACCGGATAGAGTGCTGACTCGTCTTTAGAGCCTGCCACCTTCACGCAGGCCCGTCTGAACCGTTCCCTATGGTTGGTAATCACCGGTTCCAGGCTCTCCTGTCTCTTGTATTCGCCTCCCACGCGTGGCTTCGACAACGCGAAGGTTGTCCAGACCTCGAATTCTGTCGCGATATCGTGTTGGTTCATAATCTGCTTCATACTCTTGTCGTGCTGCCTCTTCACCATTCTGATCGTCTTCAATATCTCCTCATCGATCTCATACCTGCGGAGAATTCTCTCGTCGAAGGCGCCGTCAAGCTTTGGCACAAAGTCGACCTTCGCTACAGCGTCGTAGAGTTGGCCGAGGATTCTAGTTGATCGGTACGACTTCTTGGGAGCCTTTTCCATAAAGTGAGGGTAGTGCCTCGACCGCAGCGATGCTTTCAAGTACGCCTCCCGGCCTGTCTTTGGGTAATCTACCGCATTGGAATGCAAACGTGCCAGTTCAATGCATTGCGGATCCTTGGGGCCATCACGGAGCGTATCGGCCATCGCCAGATGTGTATGAGCGATCGTGCTAAGCGAATCGTTCTTCATGTAACGCACAAAGAACGAGATGAGATCTGCCACTCTTACGTCCCTGTTGAGTTTTGTCGGTGGGAGTGTGTTATGGACCATTGGAGGGTAGTTCCACTCAACAGGTATGAGTCGGGGATCCCAGATCACAAAGAAGTCGTCACCGTCCAGATCTCCGCCAGAGCACATCGAGGGGATGTCACGGTCGCCAACTGCAGGGAATACGACAACATCGCGGAGGTGCCTCAACGCTGGAACGTCGACGGCCTCCACGATTCGGATGTCGCCAGGGTGTAGCGATGGATTCCGACCAAGCATGCATACTCCCGTGATAACCGTATAGTTACCAGGGTCGCCTTGCCGAGAACCGATCTTTGGTACTTGGAGGAAGATCTGCGGCAAGGTTTTGGGATCTTTGCTGCCGACCTTAGTTGAGTCCGAATGTCCTCTCAGTGTTCTAGTTTCGTCGACACATCCGAAGACGAACGCCCCTTGCTCGACTAGGATTCGTGCTTTTTCTCGGAGGAGTCGCATCGACCAAGCATACCATACCCCCAATATAGTCATGAAAAAAGGCTCTTTCGTCTCCATAAAGCCGTCTGCGATCATCTGTGCCATCGTTGTCGTGGTACCATTCTGGTCGGTGTATTTGCTAAGCAGCTCCATGGCAACTTCGGGATCTTCCATTGCACGCTCGTAACTCGCTATCTGATGCCTTAACATATCTTCAAAGACTTCGTCTGGCACGCCAAGGCTGCTGAGTATGGTGATGATCTGGCGGTTCAAGGTTGCGACCGAGAAGCGAGAGGTCTTAATAACCTCGAGGCCTTTGGAGACAGCTGAGAACTTATTTTGCGAAGGCCGTAGGTGAACCTCGTTAAAAGGTACATCGGGCCACTGGACCAAGATTCCCTTGCTACCTCCGAGCCTGAACTGGAAGACGGACGGGACCATCTTCTCGTCCTTGGTGACGTGGACATTTTGTACGAGAAATTTCGCACGATTCGGCGCGATCTTCCCGACTCCATCCGTGAAGCACCATCCGTTATGCTCGATATCCTGGATCTGCACTATCGTCTGACCGATCGGGGATGATTTGGGCATCCTGGTCGTTGAGAAGCATTGCCCGAGCCGCGAAGCGTATTTTGCCACGATCCGGATGCGCCTGACGTCGCCCATCCAGTGCCGAATGTTGTCGCAGGTCAAGAAATCCGTTGGGCAGAAGAAGTAGGCTCCATTCTCTCGAAACTGCGAGTTCCCGGTGGCAAGATATTGAAAATGGCGATTACCAATTCGGATTCCGTTTTTCAACGTTCGGTAGACTCTGTTGAAGAGCGCGTTGTCTTGCTCACTGTCTGGAGATGGGAATATGCGACCCTTGGAAAGTTCGTCGGTGAACTGGACACGCAGGAAGCGATCTCCGTAGTTGGCATACTGACGCAGCACGCGATTCGACGGCTCCGGCGACGGGCTGCTCAGGTACATGGTCGTCGGTGTCACCACAACTTTCCTGATCCACAGGCAGTGCTCAGGGATCGAGATCTCGGGGTAGTGGCTCATCGCTTTCTTGTTTTCAAATAGGGACATGGGGTCGTAGATTCTCTTTTCGTCCAGTTTGTCCCGACCCTCGACACCGCTTCGGAAATGAGACTCCGAGATGTACGTCAAGAAGTCGTTAGCCCTGTCTCGGCAGTGGACACGGCGGCGGACACGATTTTTAGAAAGCTCGGCCAGCTTGAGCAAAAACTCAGTCGTGATGTCGACCTCGTTGAGGAAACCCTGGGAGATGCAGACTTCAAGCTGATATCGGACATCGTAGGGAAGATATATATTTTCCGTATCAGCAAGAAGGGAAAAATTGGCATTGGATGTGCCGGACTCTGCCTGCGGAGGCTCCAGCTTGCTCCAGAAGTCCGGCAGCTTGCCTGGTGCTGTCGAGAACTCGCTCGAGGTCGCGTAGTTGACCTTGATGTTGAAGTCCCGCAACGCATTCCTCATTACGCCCCAGACAGCAGAAGTGGACTTCTGAAATGCAATCCGGTATGTTGTCCACCTACCAATATCAATGATCTGGTTAGTTCTTGCCAACGAAACGGGCTCATCTTTGAACCAGGTCGTGTCGTATGTGATGTCGACTATGCGCTTCCAGGTTTCCCTCTCGCTCCAAACGTTACGATGAATTGAGTGAGATCCGGATGGGTCTCTCTTCTGGTAAAAGACTGGTGGGCTTGGCAGGTAGATAACTAGGGCCCAAGTATCCTCATCGACGTCGATACAGACAACTTGTTTGAGGTGTGTGAAGAAGATGTGCATCTTGTACTCCAGGATAGTCTCTTGTTTCCCGATGGGAGAAGGGTGATGTATACTGGGATCCTCACGACGTGGGTCCTCCATATAGCATGCGAATGCGACCTTGAGTCGTTTACTCCGTAGGTCAGCCGTCAGAGAAAATCCGCTGCCGCCGTCGTTCTGAATTGTTTTCATCGGCATCATCTCGTTCTCACGTGTAAGTACACCAAATTCCATGGTCTTCGTCGCGAGTTTCAGGGAGGACGGGTAGCTAAGACCGTTAGAGGCGCGGACTAGAGGTCTTGCTCGATCGGGCAGCAGGTTGACGTTGATCTTGACCTGCTTGCCTTGCATTATGACATTCATGAAGTCCTTCCAGAACCTCGTGGAGGGGGGCGGCGAGAAACGGATAAGGCCGCTGCCCTCTCGAGTCCCCTGCCTGTCCTCGAAAAGTTCGATATTGACGATCTCTCCGTAATCTTTGAATACTGACCATAAAGAAAATGTCGTTGCTGTATCGGGAAGGCCCCTGACCCGAAGGCAAATCTCATCCCAATTTTGCCATTCGGGTCGAAGATAGATACCGCCGGATGACGGGCTCGGGCGCATCCCGCGGCCGGTAGCCGCGTTTACAGGGTCTCTTTGCCGTGCCCCATTCGAGCTCGATGTACTCGAAATGGGCCGCGAGGCCAGGTGTCGGCCCCGGCTAACGCTAGGCGTCGGCGAAGCCATTGTGGGAAGTTCAAGGTATGATTTCTTTGTCGGGGAGGAACTAGATTCTCCTCTGCTCGTACTATTTAATTGCTGGTCGTTCGGTGAGAGTCGGGATACGTTGCGGTTGCTCTAGGTGTGGCGGTGTGGCGGTGTTGGAGGAAGGTCGAAGTGAGGTACCGGATAACTCTGGTGGCAGTCTCAGCCTGAAAGACTGTCTAACGTAAGCTCATCGCCTCGAAATGATGCCAGAAGCTGTAAATACTCGATATTTATGTGGACTGGCCTCCAAACGCGAGGTTGGCTCACCTAAAATGCCGAGGCCTGGGTGGAATGAGCAGGTCTAGAACGAGGGCCTCGAGTCGACATGGATGGACTTTAGGAGGTGGAGGGAGGAAAGGCATGAGTTGTTAAGTTATCAAGGCCTGTTGACAAGGCCTGTTAATGGAAAAGAAGGAGAGGAGGGAGGAAGGGAAGGGCGATTTGCCTTGGAGGCGTCGTCCCAAAGTAGAAACAACAACCACCACAGCAACGGCAACAGCGACTCCGACGATGATGTGGGGAAGCACTTGCGCGACAGGAACGGGAAGTTGCCTCTACCGCAAGAGCAGAAATGGAATCATCATGGAATCGTCATGGTATTGTCGCCATTTGGCTTGCTTCTAGGTACCTCTAATACCCCTATTTTCCTCCCCCCTAGGTAAGTACCTCTTCCGTTAAGTTACCAGGTAGGTACTTGGGTAACATAATGGTCTGCCTTCACATCAGTTTGGCCGATGCAGCCTTGGGTACCTACTGCCTAGGTAGGTACCTACCCGGTAACTTAACAGAAGAGGAATCTCCCTACCTCAGGAGAGGAGGCAGGCAGGTTAGGTAGGTAGATAGGTACCTCTAGGTAGATTAGGCAGGTGGGTTAGGAGGTAATCCATTAACACTTGTAGCTACCTTATAAATAGGTGCCTACCTAATCTCGTAGGCATCTCTGGGTATCTCCGCAGGAAAATAAATAAGGTGACATACCGTGGATACAGACTACACTACACTTCTCTCCCATGCAGCTATCCAGGTGCATACCACTCTGTTCTGTTCGTTTGCTTACAACTTGGGATGACTGTGTAACAATATGTATGTTGTCGTTGTCGTTGTCGTCCCGCTCCGTCTCTTGTATTTGTTAAGCATCTGAGTTTCAAGCATCTGAGCTGGGGCCGAGGGGGTTGATATGTGAACCGCGCTAGCCAGCGAATGAGAGGCAAAGGGGTAGATCTCCTGAATTGAAAGAGGGTACCACCCCTCCTCTAACGGACAAGCCGAGTTACATGGAGGAGAGATTGCGTACTCATATCTGTATAACCACGAGATGCTTCCCTCTAGATTGAGTGCTTGGTGCTGCATATAGCATAGGTTGATATTGTTGACGCAGTGCAAATAACCCCTGATAAAGCAACATCGTACCCCTCCCCCTTGATGCCTCTAACTCGGCCCTCTCTGCGTCTACTAACATCTTCTGCGCAACTCCGTCTCCCCTCCAAACCCCTTTTCCCCCTCCACCAATCAAAAAAGCCCAACTGGCCGCGAACCCGGGGAAACCGTGCATACACCCTCTACCAGCAATTGGGACCACCATACACCTTGGTAGGTGAAGCGAGGCGGCTGGTCCTTGCTATTCAGCCCGTCATATACCTCTCCTAACAGAACAGGTTTGCAGTAGACCTCCAAGCCTACGAGGAAACCTAGAAATTACTCTAGGGCAACAAAGTTGTAGACCGATGCGAAACCTATATCATACCGCCTTATAGTAAGGGCAAAGGGGGGAGAGGGGCGTCTAGAGAATGCGATCAAGATGCCGGAAGATCCATGATCTTGCCGGGGTTCATGATCCATAGCGGATCAAGCGCCAGCTTGATATGCTTCATGACGGCTACCGTGTCCGGACCGACCTCGAGGAGTAGCGACTCCTTCTTGCCCCAGCCGATCGAGTGTTCGCCCGTACACGTACCCTCCATATCGATCGCCCTCTTGACCATGTTTTTGACGCACGCCTCGACCTTATCCTTATCCTCTCGGTTGTACATAATGCTCTCATGGAAATTCCCGTCGCCGATGTGACCCAAAATGCTGGCAAACAAGCCCAGGTCGTCCATTTCTTTCTTACTCACCTCTATTATATCGGCGAGCCGGCTGAATGGGACGGCTACATCCGTGGACCCTAAAGGAAAAGCGTTCTGTCAGGACCGATCCGAGGGGCCTCGATTGACTTTGGCTATGGTAGGCCGTCGGGGAGCTTCCCGGCTCGTGGAGGGTAACAAAGTCCAGGGGTAAGGTGGGGTCGACTTACAAACTTCTTCGTTTCCTTTCCTCAAAGCCAACATCGACCATAGAGACTCTTTTCTTGCCGACCACAGAAGTTTCTGCTCACGAAGATCCTTGGCAAACTCGAAGTTGTTGCCTTTGTTACTCCTCGTAATTACCTGAACGCGCTCGATGTTCTCTTTGACACTCGCCTTGGTCCCCGCAAACTTAAAGAAAAGTGTCGGCATTTCCTTCCATACCCGCGGGGCAGTGGCGCCCCCTAGATTTACAACCCGCATCTGAACCTCATCCATGATCTCCATAGCGGCAACGGGTATCCCCGCCTGCATTACGCCGGCAGCAGCTGAGGCGGCGTCGCGGATGGTGGGGAAAGTCACTACCGCTACAGAGTATTCCTCGGGGACGACGGCAAGCTTGAGGGTGGCTTATACCCAGTTAGTATTCGGTATATCCATGGCGATGCTAGAAACAGGGGATGAGCGGAACCGAAACTTACCCTCGGTAACTAAACCCAAGGTCCCCTCAGAGCCGACGAATAAGCCATTAAGATTATATCCCGCTGAGCTCTTCCTTGGGCGCCTTCGCGTTTTTATAATTGTCCCATCTGCTAATACGACCGTTAAGTTGATGACCCAGTCTTTCATTGTCCCGTACTTGACAGCATTCGTGCCAGAGCAGTTAGTGCCAACCATGCCGCCGATCTTGGCGCTCGGGCCTACGGTTTGAATATTTCGAGATTAGCAGACACTCATTAGTTCTCATCTTCGAGGCACGAAAATGGGAGCATGGGACAAGATTACGTCTCTGGTATTCGTAAGATCTAACCCCCAGTTGCCGCGGGGGGATAGATTCTGATCAACGATAATTTGACTTACCGGGGTCGATGGGGAAGAAGAGGCCGCTGCCCATGTTGCTGAGCCGCTCGTTGAGATCCTGCCAGCCGATGCTCGGCTGAACGACGATGTCCATATCCTCTTTGTTGAACTGGACGATCTTGTCCATGTACGCGAAGTCGACGCTGACGCCACCGTAAGGAGCCGAGAAGTTTCCCTCCAAACTCGTCCCCCCCGAGTAAGGGATGATAGGCACTCGATGCTTATAGCAGAGTCGTGCAATGATCGACACCTGTTCTGTCGAGCGCGGGTAAGCAACGGCAACCGGCAACGTATCTGGATTTGTTGTCGACCATTCAGAATAACCATGAGAGAGGAGATCTTCTGGGTCTATGCTGATTATGTCCTCCTTTTCACCGTGATTGGCAATCTCACGCCGAATTTCGTCAACGGCCTAGATGGGAGCTTAGCGAGAAGGTTTAATCCACAACCCCAACGAAACAAAAGCCTCCCCTAGCTTTTCTTTCTGGTAACGGCTATGAACTTACGTCCTCCATCCCTTTTAACGATGCGTACTTGGGAACTGGCACCTTGCTATCAAAAAGTGTGACGGCGCTTTTGGGAGGTCCCTGCAGTGAGGCCGCGGCGAGACCAAAGCCCAGCACACCCGCGGTAGCGGTCAGGGCAAAAACTGAACGGCCGGTCCATCCTGGATACCGAAACGCCGTACTAGATCGTCCCCGTTCGGCATCGGCTCCATTCCCGGAAGCGGGCTTCCTCCACGAAGGTGAGGTGGAAAAAGTACGTCTCCAAGCACTAGGAAAGCGCCAGGCGAGGCGTTTAGCCGACATAGGGCACGTAATTATAGCAGTATCTCAGGTACGCATAAGCCAGGGAGCATACATATAAGATGCGGTCGCATCGATTGTTGAAACAAGGGATAACGGATAGGGAAGCTGGGATTGGGAGTTCCGGGCTTGACGGTCGGGCCGAATTCCAAGGAGGCGGATCTGTCCGGCTCCGTTGCTAGAAGCCCGAAAGAAGCACACGTTCGACCTAGCTTCAAGCAAAGCCTTATACCAAGATGTTAGATCGAGCGGCAAGCGTCCAACGAGCTATCGACCACTCACCAGAGACGACCAACCGGCTTAACAGAGAGAACACGGCCCACCTAGAGAGAAGCCCGGGGAAATCGGAAGAGGAAAGTCAAAGAGTGTTCTGAACGGGTGGGGGCTCGGGACCTAGTTTATATGTTCAAAGTATGGGCAACTGGGCGTATTAGGGGGCAGGTTAAAATATGCGTGCTTGTAGTGTCGCCTAGACTGGGGAGCCGGGTAACGAGAAGAACACCGAGCGAAGAAAACAGTACCAGATGAGGTGATAAATCTACTGTGCTCGGCTGAAAGTGACCACCGAAGCCAAGACTAGACGGATCAAGAATAGACTCATCGGAAACTAAGCAGCCAGCCCTGCTGTCCTTGTGGCTTCCTTGCGAGTAACGCTTGTGTGCTCTGGTGGGTTCGGCCCTACCAGGGTGTATGGAGGAGAAGAGTACGACTTTCTATGTGGAAGTGGAACCGTGGAGCCGACCCAGGACCCAGAGGGTAAGCCGCAGGCAGTGAGACGACCCAGGAACTAAGCCGGTATGGAGCACATCGTCGAGTAGCATCACTTCGACTAAGGGGGGAGGGGGGAGCAGAGGCGGGTCAGGAGCAAGTAGACAGCGACGAGTTAGCAATGGCAATGACCGCTTACCCGCAAGAGGACCCGAGCAGGAGGACTCGGACCATGGTAACGGTGTACGCTGAGACGGGCTTGTATACGCATACATCCCTATAGAGAGAGATGGAATCGACTGCCCGCGGACGAATCGGAAAGGCGAGGCCAGCGCTGGCTGTCTGGGAAAGGAGCCTGTCCCGCGATGGGAAGCTCCTTCGGGGACATGCCATTGCCACGCCGCCATGCCTTTCTACCCCTGGCGCTGGAAGAGTTGGCAGCGGCTTCGTGGGTAGGGTAGGGAAAGAATCCGCAGGGGGCGTGTCTTCTTAATACCAACTGTTCCCGTAGCACCGTACTAGTTGCAACGGCGAATCAGGTCGGATGTGTAGCAGACAGGGGGGGCAGCCCGAGGATGTGGGCGTGTGGTGATTGTTTCTTCCACCTTGCGCAGGTAGCGTTGCTGTCACTGCCGGCTATGTAGGTGATAGGTATGCCTGTAGACGTGTTTACGCTTGCGGGTTCATGTGCGTATATTTGTGTGCAGCTCGAATCAAAGCCATTGGAGGCTAGCAGAAGGGCAAAGGGGATGTGTGTTGTTGGATAGGCGGAGGGTAGAGAGGAGAGAGACGGAGGGAGGGGTGACAAGACGGCAGGATTTAGGTGCCCGCGGGTAATTCCATGGGCTGCGAAGTACTAGGTACATAACCAGGCGCCTCTTAGCTCAGTTTGAGCACGCGGGCTTAGGTGGTGAGTACCTGCTACCACCCGCTAGTACGCAGGGTCCCCCACAGGTACCTACCTCCCTATTTCCTTCCCATGAGCAAGTACTGAGATACTTAGCCTTACTTGCCAAATTCGGCGTGGCGTCTCCTCGGTTTTTTTTTTTTTTGGTTTTTTTTGCCCCGAGATTGACTGGTTTCGTTGGGCTTGTTTTGTGCGTGGCCTGAGGTTACATAATCCGGGTTGTTTTGGGCAAGGAGACACTTAACTGCTCGGCGAGTTAGGAATTGCCTATTTATCTGCCCAGGTTATCTAAAGTTCCAACAATCGAGAGCATACGGTATAGGCCCAGTAAGTCACGTATCATTGACATAGGTACTGATGTTTCAACGTAGAAAGCAAGTCACGACTTTGGGGAAACGGGAAGACGAGTAAGAGGGTAAGCGGACCGAATGCAAACCCTCCATATGCCATCAAGCGATTTCCAGTTTGCACCTATATCTACAGTCTAATACGCTTAGGTGCGCGGTTTATCCGACCTGGATGCAATACAATCTTTCGCTGAGTATTAACCCAGAACCAAGTTGTTGGGCACTGTGGCCTGATTGCATGCTGAAGTAGTGAAGTACAGAGCACCATGTAAGCCAGGATGCAGGCTTGCTTAAGGCATCTCCTCTAGCTATTGAGCGAACACCTCCCTTACATCTACGGTCTAAAGTTATCTCTCTAAAAGAGCCTCTCGAAAGGGATTCCAAATTCTATAAGGACATGCCCACCTATGTAGGTAGGTATACGCCCTGCCGAGCGAGGTTCTCTGCCCGTAGTGACGCCGTAATGCTGCTTACTATATACACCTACCCAAAAACCTCGCTGTAACAAAGGTAAAGGTCCTAAAGCGGCAACGCACGCCGTAGATGTCACGATGGGCTGGCCCTACTCTCGTCGCAATACTTGAGAGACGGGAGATACATTAGATGCCGTAAGTACACCTAAGTACCTACGTGTGAGGCAGGAAACAATTGACCGAAGCCGTTGACGAGCTTGGCCTGTCTCGGTAGCGTATCTGTCGGTGCGTGGGGTTCGCGCTGCTACCAGGTACCTAAGTAAGCAGAAGGTGATAGTCATGAATTACACGTAAGTGCAACACCGCTGCCGTTATAGATACCGTTGTACGCTCGTTTGGCCTGACGAAGCTAGATTTTCTTCATTTCTTCATTTTCTCTCTTTCGTTTTGCTCTCCGTATTCTAGGACCTGGCCCGGTCTTTGCTCCGTCGAAATCTGACTTAGGCACGTGCCCTTCACGCGGGTAGCATGCGATTAGCGAGCACAACGCGGTAATATCGTAGGCACGATTAGCTACAGTTTCAATGCCGAACTAACCCCTCCGCCAAGGTAGAATATTGAGGTTAAAGCCTGGAGCTAGGTATCTCACATCCCTAATTTCCCTGGTTGGTTTGGATACCCCCAAACACAACGAGGTCGGGCCACCAACATGTAAATGAATATATTATCTCCAATACATATATTGAGCGAGAGAAGTACCCGGGGCGTGGTGTACGTGCGCCAAGGGATTAAGTATAAGGATAACCAAGTACCGACATAGTAGCAATGACAAGTGATTGGCGATCCATGCTGGTAAGATGGTATCACCTGGTCTTGAAAAGTTGTTGGAGGCGAGGGTACTAGATGTGTGTGTAATGTAACCGTTGCTGGGAATCCTGACTGGTTCGACTGCTGCAGCTCGGGTCATAGAGGCTATATGTCCACACGCGAACCCCCAAATTGCTAATGGACATAAGTCAACGGTCAAGGAAGAGGGCTAGCTAGCTCAAGACGGTTCGGTCGACCCCGAAAAGGCGGGCGGAACGAGGGGTAGCAGAATAAGAGCAGCAACAATTACTAGTCGATAGCTGGTGGAGTTGACTTGATTGATCGATGGCGGGGGTGGAGAACGCGCCGGCGTGTGGCCCCCCTTGTGAGTTGAATGTAGGTAGGTAGGTATGTATATCACACCTTGAATGCCTGCCGGGCAGGTCATCATCATAGATATACTTGCCTGACTTACACCGCGGTGGTCTCCGGCGGGATCATACCAGCAGACACAGAGGATAGGGACCCGGGGCGATTAAACCGCGAGATGCCTATCAAAATATTGACAGTACCTATATGTGAAGCAATCCCATGCAGCGCCACAGCTAACGACCGCCGATCTCACGTCTCGGCATGTCGGTACGTCGTCTTCTGCCTAGAATCTCGGTCGGTCTAGAATCTCGGTTGGGCACCCCTCTGCTTTTTCAGCCCTAGAATATCGGATGTCCCATCGTGATCTGCGTCGCACATCTAGTTGAAAATCTAAGGAGACTTACTGCTTTGCTATTGATCTGGGCGTTCAATCTTAGTGTCGTCGATCATCCGCTTTCATCCACGGAGGCGGGGATGCAATGCATGCGACAACAAGGGCCACGCCAGCTTCGTCGTCCAAAAGTGCAACCAATTTTAGAGTCTCAAAACATCAATGGCTGAGCCTCATCATGTATCGACGCGATGTCATACGCGCCATAGTAGGGACGTCGTCAGCAGGCATGCAAGGCCTCGGGTGAAGGGAGGCACGCAGAGAGCGTATGAGGACTTAGGGCGGCTATTATGAAATGGTCCAGGAGCCGGCAGATCGCCCGGCCTAGCAGTCTATTTCCCTCGTTGCCCCCGGGACGGGGCGGGTCGACAGGGTGTGTTACATCTAGCAATTGTAAATCCCAGAAAAAGCATGCGCTCACTGCATGTCAGAGCTACACAAACGTTGGATACGATAATGACAAGAGTGCGCACGGCGTATGACGCGAAGACGGCATCCCAGCTTGGCGGTAAGCCGGCTGCGGATCAGGAAAAGAAACGGCCAACTAACAACTGGGCGGTGAATCGAGGGCATAACTCGTCAAAGCCAAAGTCCCGTCGTAAGGCTGCCACGAAGCTATCGCGGAGCCTTCGTAGGTATCGCTGTCGTGTAACGCAAAGGGCAGACTTGCGTCAAGTTGATAATGTCCCAGACGATTCTGATCCAGGCTGAGTCGGGCTGTGGTGTGGCCGTAGAGGTAAGGCCGTAGAGGTAACGTGGGCGCCGTACTGGCACCCCGGAACTTGGGAGCCTACCCCAGACTTTTGCATTCGGGTAGCCACATGAGGAACAAGTATGCAGGGATCATGAGGACCCAGCAAGGAGGGGATTGAAGTACTGGCCCGGGTTTCCCAACTCGAGGGTACGTGTACACACAGTAAGGGTCATAAGGTAACCAGACTCGTTCGAATCCAGACCGATTACGCGAATGTTGGCCCGCCTGTATCGACAAGGGTGCGAGTTTCTCTACATGCCCTGCCCAACGCCTTCGGACTAGACCAGCTTTTGAGTATCCATGATACTCTCTCCCAAACAAGGCCCAAAACAACCGAGGAACGGCCCTCTCTAGCAATCGTCAAGAGTGCTCGGATCTGGCTTTAAACCAGCAATGTGTGTGCCTAGCCTCCAACGGGACAAGGATCTCCCCCACGAAGCCACCTTGGGACCTTGAGATTCCCCCACCTATAAGAGGGGGGAAAAGAACCCACCTGACCTAGAGCTTCGTTTGAACTTAGTCCCATAGTCCCATGATTCTGGGATAATGAGGGAGAGGATTGTTCACGCTAGGTCAACCAGGTTAATCTAACTATCTTAGCCCGCAGGCCATAGCTGTAACCCATTGGTGGCATGGCTGGACGTTTTGCTGAATTGCCCAGGTACCTAGGTATGATGTTGCAACAGCCCACACCAGAGGCGCCTGCGCTGGGTTCCGTAGACGGGTGGCCCGGGAGGAGGGGATGGGATGGGAAAAGACCGGGGCGAGGCAGCGGGGTGAAGCTAGGGAGGAGACCATCCAGCTGCAGGCCAAGAAAGATATAGGTGTTGAGAGGAGCATACATACACACCTCCCGGCCCTTCCATCCTCGCCTAATTCTCATCACGACGACATAGGTACTGAAGCTCTGGAGACACGCAAGCTGCACGTCCGCTCCTCTCTTCTATTTTGCCCGTCCTCGGAGAGGGGGCATGTCTGCGGCAGGCACGGGGCGCAACTCACGCCGGCTTACCGCGGGTATTCTCATGCCGGAACGTGCCATCGTGCTGATCGGACATACTACGTGCCTAGTAGACGCCAACTTGATTCGACGTAAGCGGCATTGGGTCGCGGTACGGCTTGGACAGGAATTGATGCGCGATGCTGGTCCGGCCTAGCGTGCTACCTTGTAACCTGCATCCCGGGGCGCCACAGGGTTAAGGCCCGAGGCCTCGGCACCTAGCACAAAACAATTGGGCGTATTTTCGCCCAGCAAATGTCGGCCATAATAGACGAGGCGCGGAGGCGAACATCTATTGTACGGGGAAGTTGACGATCGCCTAAGCCGACGAGGAGAACGAGGAGCTTCGGGACATCGATCCCGAGACAAGAGACTAGACGCACTTGTCGAGCGCTGACGGACGACGCGTAGCTCCTCAGCGGCGCCGCTGTCCCCCAAATAAAGTGGTGCTCGAGAGCTCGTCTAGTCGGCGGGGATGCCGCGCGGATGGCGTGCGCGAAAGATAACGACTTGGGATCAGGCCCTCGGTGTTACTATTCGTATGCTACCTCGATAGGGGTGGGTAGGCGGTTAGATGTAGATACAAGAGATAGACCAAAACTAGAGGTACCTAAGGTAAATAAAACCCCGGGAATGGTATACCTACCTATGTATAGCGCTGGTGATAGGATGGGTAGGGTGACTACCTAGGGCTGAAGAGGGATCGCCGACGTTTCGGGGTACCTACGGATTACCAGGCAGGCACGGGAGGTACCTAAGGTAGTGCCTACACCCAAGTATAGGAGGTATGTACAGGTTAAGATATCTACCTGAGGCCAGTATGTGTGCGTGGGGGACAGGCCAGGACGGCACTCGCGTTCGGGATCAGGCACGAGAGCGAATCGGAGGTGTGGAAAGGTCGGTCTCGGTCGGCGCAAGCTCGGGTGCTTATGCAGTTGGATACCTATGTCATTGTGCCGATATAAAATGCCCACTTACCTACCTACCTACCTAGGTAGGTCCTTATGCAACAGCTCCTGTCTGAGGTCCTTTTATCCACCCCGTACCCGGCCTCGATCATCACCACTCGCCTAAAACCCCTCCTACGTATAGATCCTCCCCCCCTCCCGAAGCTCTTGCGGGAAGTTCCCTTCTTCTGCTTGCCACGAGAGCCTCCCCTCGGGATCCATTCGCCCCCCTGCAACGACACCGACGTAAGATGACAAGGGATCATTTCAGCTGCGATCTTCATCAGCTAAGAGGCACCTACCGTTCGTGAGATATTGCCTCCCATCCCGAGTATCCGGCGTCCAATATCCATGACATTCCCATTTTGATTAAAGCAGACCGCCATTTTGGCTGCTGCTCGATATACGCAGTCTGCCGTCTTATCCCCCTGCCTTGTGGCATCACGGTGTCCTATCCACGTAGCCCGTGGGAGAAGGAGGTAATAGGAGTAGTGGCCGACTACCTCTGGTGCAGCAAATGGCGCAAGCTAGAGAATAAGGGAAGGAAAAAAAGGGAAAGAGACCAGACGACGGGGAAAATAAGCAGGGCTTCTGCTCTTCCCGCCTCGACATTTACGATGCCTCCCGTCCCGTGTCTCGGATGCGTCTAGACACTTCCCGACATAGGTACCTACGCACTAATATGCCGTGTCTATAACTGCCACCCGTCCGTCATCCTCTGCGAGATGACACCCGTTGGGGGACACATGGAAGCTCGCCCCGACATTTTTCGGCAGCAGACGCCCATCTTGAAATAATCACGAGTTGTTCCAACCCCCTTAGTGATTAAGGGCCGCAAAATGTATCCTTCTCTCGGTGTGGCTGCCTACCACAATGCCAAAAAAAAAGGGCACACAACCCTAGTAAGAGAGGAAGCACCTAGGTACGTATAAGTAACGGCATTGTACGGTCCTCATCTACATGCAAATCATCATATTGCCTCACTAGAAACCGCTGTCGATCACATCCCTAATCTATATAAGCCTAGAGCGAGCTGGCGCCCCGGGCTTCCCTACACCGTCCCCGGTCCCCGACGATGTGGGCTCTACCCCATACATACAGAAAGTACCGCTACTATGAGTTGTGCTTCGGTGAGGCGAGTTTTCATTCGGCCAGCGCCACTCAGTGGTTGATCCACATCAGCTTTACTCGACGCCTCCTAACCCCGAATCACCGATACGCATCACCAGTCCCCATCTACCTGCTAGGGAGGCGAGCGGCCGCGGCGGGCCATGTTCGACGGCCACCGCATATTGGCAGCTAATATGACGAAGTCGTCGATCAACCTGTCACATGAGCCATCCCTGGAATATTTTGTGTCTTACCGGCTATGCAGTCGTCGTACGCCTCCTAGCTTACAGTGTCACAACAGGAGTTTGCGGGTTACACTAGGTAGGTATCTCATGCCCAGCTCGAGACTGGGGCCTATCAGAGTAGAGCCGATAAACTTGTGCGAGTGTACGGCATCTCGAGGGGCAACCTCCGTCAAATAGCTTACCAGTGTGGCGTGAATGTGGGAATTAGGGCAGATCGAACACCAGCCGGTTGGCTGTCTGTGCCACGGGCCGCACCGTCTAGTGTCTCCATAAGACATCTCGTTCATGGGGCAGTGTTCGTCAAACAAATATGTCACGGGTTCTCGGTGTTTTTCACTTAGGGTAAACCTGGAAGTATGTCGTTCGCATCCCTAGACCTTAACGCCTGTCTCCGGATTTCCGACGTAGGGCACGTCTTTAGATCCTATTATCATCTGCACTATGGCAGACACTCGGGTTTCCAACGCTCCCGAGCATATATTGACACCCATTTACAGCCTAGACCGCATTTACGTTGCATGATGAAATAGCAAGGCTAGGCCAAGCTCCCCGGTTCCTCATCATCCATCTAGCGACATGTCATTTCGGTTTGTCAGCCGATGAGGCTGGTTATATGGGTAAGTTCACCAACCGTCTCACCCCCTTCTCTCCCCCCTCCCCCCTTTTCGAGACCCGAAGCTAGACCTATCGGGTCCTCACGAGCCTATAGAATTTGTCTGTCGTACACCTCGGTATGGCATTCCTTTCATCCATGACGCCTGGCCTAATCAATATTTAGCGAGTTTTTGATTCACTCGCTCATATATTTTTAATGAGCCTCCCTGGCCGAGCTCGGCTAAGACGCACAACACTTCGTCATCCAATACAACGATATCCGGGTATGTGGCCATCGGGCTGGCCTTCTGAGACGATCCGCAGAAGGAGGCAAACCCATGTGCCGCGTAGTAAATGGTACGTATACTGAGTCGACTCTCGGGAAGGGGGCCTCGTCAAGCGTTTCGATGAGTTCAGTATCCCTTCCCCTCTCCCGTGCCAGGAAGCTCGTCCACCCGCCAAAATATCCGTCTGGGATACTATGATTTCTCAGTCCGTCGAATCGCGCGGCGTCACGGCGCCCCCCAGTGTGGTACGATGCCGCGGGCCTTGACCGTCGAGAGACCACGACCTCGGCCCCAATGGCTTCGCTAGAAGCTCGTCAGACGAGACCGAAAACTAAGACCTCATGAACAGCGGGGGAAGCAAAGAGTCATAGCCCACATGTCGGGGTAACGGGATGCCTACCAAGCCAGCAGATCTAGCCTAATTCCACCCTTCTGCGTCGTGTTACCGGAAGAGCCATCGCCTTCTGCAGAATCAATGTATGGCGACCACCTACCTGTCGGATGACACTGCAGAAATTGTCACTGCTGTGCCGTTGTTTCTCTGCTACGTTGGCCCACTACGTGTGATGTTTTGTAACAACGTAGAGGTCAACCTGGCTTACTCGTTACCCCCCTTCTGCTTCGAGACCTTCGAGCCGAGGAGGACAGTCGCTCAAAGCCTGGCTCTGGCTCCTACCGAAATTCGCTACCACATTCCCCCCATCAACAGGACAGCCTCTCGTGTAAGAAAAACAACTTCCATATACCACCCTCCCCTGGTGGGTGAAAGCACGTCCCTTCCGTTTGACATCCATCGGGCACGGCACGACCCGTGTCCTCCTGGCTGACGGTGCCTCCCACCGCGAGGAGCGCAGCAGCCCAAGTGCGTAACGACGTGCTTGCCTACCTCCTGCCCACCTGTGCCCCCGACACGCCGCCTTCGCCCAGGCTGTAGCGCCCAAGTCAGAGCTACCTGGCCTCGTCTCCTGGGGGACGCGCAGGGAAAGCACCCTCGTCCGTAGCAGGCCACACCGAGAGAAAGAGATTCACGCAGGCACAGGCAGTGCTAGTATCGCGAGCTGACGCCTTCTGCGTCTATCTACTGGCGCCGCCCGTCCGCGCCTAGGACATAGAGATAGGTAGGTAGGTAAGGAGTAGGACTGCGAGGCGGCCACATACCTACCTAGGCGAGGAACACCCAGTTTGCTATCTTTGGAAAGCCCTGGGGGTACGCGCCTTTGCACAACCCGCACGCCGTCGTCCGTAACCACATCTGCCCGCTGTGGGCGGTGCCCTCTGGCGATCCGCGAGAACCCCGACGCGACGCGCGGCGGACGGCGCCTACGCCGGATGTACCTAAGCGCGCGAGTCGGCGTCTGGGACGCGGGCGGGCGGGCGGACGTATTTCCGCACCGTACGCTCGCCTCGACCCTGGCCGGCTAAGGAACCCGCCGGCGACGTCTCCGTCCGTGGCTAACGCTAGCACCAGTCTTCCAGACCCCCTGTCCTCCGCCGCCTCCTCGCTCCCGTCTCCCGCCGCTACCCTCTATACCTACCTACCTACCTACCTACCTACCTACCTACCACCGCCCCGCTCCTCACCACCCTCTCCATCCTCCCTTCCCTGATAATCCCGTATCCATTCCTCTCGCCCACTCCTGCCCAGTCCAGTAACCCGTCCCGCCGACTACCCCCCCTTTCCCCCCTCCTCCTCCTCTTCGCAGATCTCCCCCCGCGCTATTATAAAATGTACCTACCCTCGGTAGACACCCGGCAGATGCGAGACGCGTACACAAGTGGGTAGGTAGGTAGCTCGCGCCTGTGTCTACCTAAGATACCTAAGGTGTCTGCCTACCTGCTACCTGGCACGAGATGGCGTAGACACTTATAGATAGTAGGTAGGTAGTCCCGGCGCCCCGGCTCACATACAAAGCCGTGTCCCAGCCGGCGTCGATGGCGTGTAGCAAGAGGAAGGGGAATGGAGGAGGGGGAGGGGGGGGGGGGGGGGAAAGGGAGACGGACCGGCCGGGGCCGGGACGAGGATGTTACATGTTGAGTGAGGAGACACCTATGTCGAGAAGAAGGTAGCACGGGATACTCTACGATAGCATTAACGCGCTAGCTAGGACATATATACTCATGTATACACACACACTTCACTACCAGATAGCACGGAAAGAGGAGGCCGAGAGTTGAAATGTCCAGTACAAGGGGCTAACGGTACGGCGGATCGATTTTAAATTCTCATTCATCATTGACCTAAACCGCGACTCTTACTCGTTTGGTAAGCACGATTGGATATGCCATAGACTCCAGTTCCCATGCGCGTGAAAAGTCAACACCACCTGCCGGACCCCACTTTTCGTTGCCCCTTGTGTTTTTACCAGACCATTTTTTAATGACCAGCTAGAGCCTGGGCGCGGCGACGGTCGCGCTCCTCGGCGATAGTCAGCTTGACACCCTTGCCCTTGGGCAGGGAGATCCAGGGCTTGTCGGAGCCGATGACGAAGACGTTGTTCTCGCGGGTAGCGAAGGTGTTGTCGATGGCGTCCTTGATGTGGACGATGTTGAAACCGCCATCGTGGCGCTCGCGGTGGGTGATGACGCCGACACGACCCATGTTACGGCCGCCAGTGGCCATGGCGATCGCGCCGGTGTCGAACTTGATGAACTCGGTGATCTTGCCGGTGGCCAGGTTGATCTTGACGGTGTCGTTGACCTTGATCAGGGGGTCAGGGTAGCGGATGCTGCGAAGGGGGGAAAAAGAAAACGCCGGGTTAGCACCACGCAGGGAGTTCGGGGAAAACATACCAGCCATCGGTCAAAGCTCGATCTTCTTTCTCACGGGGGTAGCGAGGGTGGTCTCAACCAAAGCTTGATCCAACGGCTGAATGATGTCTGACAGAACTTACGTTCTCGCATCGTGCGTGACCAAGAATGGGACTCCGCCCCTGCCGAGCTGCACCCTCTTGACCTTGCCGAGCTTGTACTCGGCCTCCTCGCTCTGGATGCGGTGGATGGTGTACCGGCCCTTGGTGTCGTAGACGAGGCGGAAGTGCTCGCCCGTCTTCTCGATGGAGATGACGTCCATAAAGCCGGCGGGGTAGGTCATGTCGGTCCGGACCTTGCCGTCGACCTTGATCAGGCGCTGCATGACGATGGCCCGGGTCTCGCGGTAGTTGAGCGCGTACTTCAGACGGTTGCGGAGGAACACAATGAGCGGCAGGCACTCTCGCTGCTTGTGCGGACCGGCCGACGGCTTGGGCGCGTACGTGCCCGAGAGCTTGTCGAGAAGCCAGTGCGAAGGGGCGCTCAGGCGCTTCTGGTGCTTCCTCCTGCGAGCGGAGCCGTCATGTTAGCAGATGGCCAACGCGGAAGATCAACCGGTTCCAGCAGTGAGGATGGGTTTCGCTCTGGCCGGGGAAGATGCTCATATGCGGACGGAAAGAGCGTGGGAATGGTAATAGTGACTCTGATAGCCGATGTGACTTACGGTCCTCTGCCCATCTTGCCTGGTCAATTGACGGATGTTTGGGGGTATCGGGAGAGTGGCAGACGGAATTGGATGCGGGTGGGTGTAGATGTGTCGAGGGTTGGTGAGGCGTCTGCGTCTCCGTTCTAAGGAAAAGTTCAACATTCAAAATTTCGAAGCGAAGCTGCGCGCGGGCTCGTGCCCTAGTGTAAAGTGGTCTGTGCACGGAATCCCCCCCAAGCCTTCGACGGTACGTACTGAAGACCCCTCATCTTGTTCTCAAGGTTGGGTTAGGTAATCTGTATGTTGCCGATACTACGTATGTACATCAAGTACTGTATAGGTACCTATATCGCGCACATCTACCTAAGGAGGTAGGTATACAACCGATACCCCGATACCGATATCAGATCCATTACCTAACCCAACCCAACCTAACCCGTAGACCGGAGATGTGCACGTCCAAGAAGAGGAGGTAGGCTTCACTTAGAAATGCGCAAATGGCAGCCCCCGTATTTTGCCAAAGGAAATGAGTACATACCTGGCAGATGATTGGCTGGGTCTAGATTTATTCTCCGTCTATCGTCGGTAGAGATCCGACGCCATACAATATAGGTAGTGGATGGGGAAAGGGGGGCTCTTCCTTAACCGTGTATAACATCCTACGTCGATATACCCGCCTTTGGACAGGGTGAGAGGCGTGAAATGGAGGAAAATATGGACATAGATGTGTCGCGCTATATATGACGAATAGTTGATGAGACGCCTCCCTACTAAGCTCTCTCTACATGTTGGAAATTATACACGCTGAGCCAAGAGCTACTATACGCTTACGACCCCCCCCTTCGCCCCCATATAGCTTCGATATATCCAACTTCTTATATCTTATAGCTTATGTATAACTAGGCAACAGCTCCCTTCGCCTCATCTATCGTATGCCTCATACACCTGGCGCTGTCCTGATCTACTATCTCTCATGCATATATTCCCTTAATTCACTCGCATCTTCGCCCAGTAGCTAACACACACACATACACACACATGTCCACGAGGTAATGACAGGAACTCCGCTCCGAGCGGAGAATGATACCGTGTAGAATTAGCCTTCTTTCCTCCAAGGTCATCCGGCCAAACCCTAGCGACTGCCTGTCGTGGAAACCAACTCCCCCTTCCACGTGCCTCGGCGGGTTCTACCGTGGTCTATCTGCACGCCTGTGCCTAGTAGTGCAGGGCGCTATAATCTCAGTCAGACCTACGGCATGGTCACGAGAATTCCTTCGCCATATCCATGCCAGGGCAAGAATTCGTAGGTCCGGGCACGGCTTATATCTAGCATGATTCCCCAGCCAAGTGGAGCGAATCTTCATCCCAGACCGCGCTTATCCGACGGCGCGTCGGTCGCCACCTGCGTATCGTCCAGAAGGAGCCGCGATATGTCCATCTCTCCCATGCCAGTCGCCGCGAATCCCGTGCCGGGCCCCTCGCTCCAGTAAAAGTTGGCGTGCGGCGGCTGAGAAGCCTCGCCGAGCTCCGCGCTATGATTGGAAGACAACGGCCACCTTGGGATGTCTTCCTTCGAGTTGGTCCGGTTTAGCTGGGGCTCCAGCAGAGCTGACTTCGAAACGTGCAGCGAGTTTTCGATAGCCATGTTGACCGAGGGCTCCAAGAGGCTGTTGCCCCGGCCCGGCTCCCGGACCTGCATCGTCGTCTTCTCGGTACCCGAGAACTTCTCGGGATACTTATTCCGTAGCCGGTCGCGCAGGTCCGTCGGTTGCCTGCTGGATAGGTTGAACCTAGGATCCCTCTGGATCTTAGTCCATTGCGGGCCATACAGCTCGAACCCCTCCAGTATCTCCCTGTCATCCTGCTCGGAGAACGGGCGTCGCTCCCTCCGATGCGACTTCTTGAATGGTCCCTTGATCCCCAGCTCGGCCAGGTCTTCCAATTTTTTGCGGTGGGCTCGACTCTTGCGCTGTCTCGGCGCAGGGGTAGGATCGGATTCGTTCTGGCCCGACTGGGTCTGCTCAGCCTCGGCCTCCTCCTCGGTCTCGTTGAGTATATTTTCCGACATGAGACCTTTCTTCGGTTTCCCCCTGGTCCTCACCGTCGGCCTCTTGGCCCCGAATATGTCATTCTTGGCAGTCGAGCTGGCACGGAGCTCCTCGGGACAGCAGGTACGAAATCTGTCCTTCAGGTCCCCGGCCGTCCGATCGTTAAACGTATACTCGGGGTCTTCCAAAATATCGGTCCATCTTCCGACGCCGTGTCTGCTTACGCCAAGCAGGAGATGGTTCGTCTCGTCCTCGGACCACTTCCGCCGAGGCTTCGCTGCTCGTCGTTTGATCTTACCCGTGGGGGTCCGCTCGGAATCGAGCGGAGGGCTTGGATTGGGCTTGTCGTCTACGGCTTCGGATATCTCGGTCGGCTTTGCGATGCTTAGGGATTGCGGAGGCTCGGAATGCGGGCGGTCGTCAAAGGACGCTGAGGAGATCGGCGGGAACAAGGCGGCCTCGAACGGAGGTTCGAGTAGCCCTACGATGATGGGAGGGAACATGTGCTGCTGCGTAGCAGCCTTCTGCTTCTTCAGTGGCTGGGGCAGCTGCACGAAATCCTCCTTCACGGGTCGCCTCTTCTTCGTTCCGGAATCCTCGGCGTTATCGGGGGTGTCATCTAGGATCATGCGCAGGTCCTGAGACGAGATGTGGCTTAGCAACGTTCGATCTGACGGGTACCCAGCGTCGTTTCTCAAGGCCGAATTCGGAGTAGAGACCTCGTCTACGGCGGAATACAGGGAGGGCACAGGCTGCGAGACCAATTGGCCCGAGGTCGGCGCCACATCCGGGACATCGGATCTCTGGCTGGTACCGGGGTCGATGGGGAGGAAACGGCCGGGCGTCTGGGGGAGCGGAAGGACTTTGATGGGCGGGAGTTCAGCACGGTGCGGCCGTGGCGTAGCAGCCGACTCGTTCAGCAGATGAATCAGTCGCGGCTCGATGGTGGCCATCGTGAGTCGATGGAAGCATACAGGAGCAGAGCATTGGGAGAGAGAGAAGGGTCCGGACGGACTCTCTGGTGGCAACGACGGCGGGGGGGCGAGGAGGTCGCGCAGAAGCAAACGGGCGATAGGAGAGAGGAGCCGGGACCTGGTCGAGGACTCGAGGGTCCAGAGAGGGAGGCTGGGGAAAAAAAGAGGAACAAAAAACAAGGGCACGCAAGACAGCGGAGGCACTCCAACCTGACTTAGGAGAAATGCCAGGAGAAATGAATACAAGGCGGCACGACGACAGGTAGGGTTGTCCACACGTTCGTGTCGCCGCATCCGTCCGTCCGTACGTCTGTGTCCGCGTGTTCCGTCCACCTTGTCTGTGCGGGAAGAGGTGGATTGGGAGGGTTCTGCAAGTCTCCGGGGTGGTAGTGCGAGGTGGAGGGAGAGGAGGAATATCCCGTTACGCCACCACGCGACGGGGTCTACTCGGATCAGCAGTCAGCAGTCAGCAACGGCCCAGGGGAGAAAAACAAGAAGAAGAGCAAGCCCGCCGACCGGAACTTGCTGGAATCGATCTCTGCTCCACCCACTCCTAGCGTGTGCCTACGTATGCAGATAGGTATGTAGACAGGCGGGCAGGTTGTGCGAGATAGGGGCAGAGAGAAGTTGGTGTGGAGGGAGAAAACGCGGGAGGAGAGAGAGGGAGATGTCAGAGGGAAGAGAGGGAGAGAGAAAAAAGCAAGATATAGGAAAGAGGCGAGATGTGAGCTCGTCGCAACGGGCATGCAAGTGATAGGAATGGGTATGGGACTGGGTAATATGGGACTGGTGTTAGCGCGGATTGGTCGCGCCTCGAAATATTGCTAGCGGCGCTGGAGGGGAATTTGCGCGCAACAGCTTCACGTGGAGACGGACAGGACGCCTCGCCATGCGTAGGTGCGACTGAGACCGGTAGCTACGCCCATGCATCCGCGCGTGCACATGGTGCGGGATGGTGTAGGAGGTCTGAGTTGGGATTGCGGTTATGGGGTAAGGGAGTGGTGGTGGTGGTGGTGGTGGACGGAGGGCGAGTTGCGTGTGTGGGATAGAGTAAAAGAGGTCAGATAGGAGGCGAGACGGGAGAGATGGGAGGCAGCTAAGGCGGTGGTAAGCGAGCGGCCACGGGAGAGGAGAGGAGAGGAAAGTTACCTACGGACAACTGAAGGCTTAGCAACCCACATCATCTACCTTAGGTAGGTTACCTTACCTACCTCTAGGTACCGCTCTGCAGGTACCTAACCCTAACTGACCTCCCTACCTCCCCTCCCTCTACCGGCTTACCTCTACCGGCCTACGCGACCCAGGCAGGTAGGTTCAGAGGTCTTCGGAAGAGCATTTTCACTTCACGCCCACCGTCAGACGTGTGCGAGGGCGTCGACGAGACGCGGTGCCTACCGGCCGGGCTACGCTGGGCGCGCGGTGCGTCTTACCTACCTACATCTTACGTAGGCTGCCCCAGCCAAGACCGGGGAGTAGACGTAGGTAGAGGCAGGCAGACACCGATCAGGGCAGACGGCAGATCAGAGCGAGATCAGAGCAGACACAAAGCCCGTCGTCGGCCTCGTCGGGGGTGGAGCTATCATTCGAGGTCGAGGCAGGTATGCATAGACAGAGCATCGCCCGGCATGTGCATGACACACCAAGGTGGCATGTTGGCTGCTGGTAATATGTGCGTATGGGTGCGTGGAGCGCAGAGCCATCGGACGGGCCTGTCAGGTAGGCTCGCCTCCAATACTCATACATGGCCGATACCTGCTCGGGCCTGGGCACGTACCTACATGCTGCGGCCGTCGTACGCCATCGCCATCGCCATCGCCAAATGGGCTTCGGGCGGCGCCGGACTTAGCCAGGGGGTCGTTTATCAGTGACGCGATGTGATCTTCGGAGACTGGGTCGACCTGGACCGGGGACTAGGCCGAGCAAGACGTGTGCGTATCCAGTGGGTTTACTGCTGCGGAAGCGGGAGAGAGAGGAAAGGGGGGGAGAGAACCATAAGGGGAGAACGGGGGGACGCGGTCGCACCAGAGATAAGGCATCTCGACGAGGCGGGCATCCGTCACTCAATCAATTATCCCTCCCTCTCTTCTCGCCCGGCAAAATGCCAAGCTCGCGGCTCATCCTGCGAAACCGCAATTACCGTACTGACTGCATCGCGGTTCTCTACGTAGCATCTGCTGCCATGTAGGTGGGTAGGGAGGTCGGTGCCAATACATACTCCCTGTATGCACCTCGAACGATAATGCGGCACTGATGTGGCCCTTTCGTCGTTGACTGGCCTGGCCTATCTTGGATTTCCCGTCCCCCACAGACGAAAACAAGAGGATGGTCAGCTCGCGGAGGCCTTCGCTTCGACGTCCAAAGCGACGTAAGAGGCAAAACATATACCTATACATGCCTATATCTACCGATCTATCTATATCTATATATTCACCTATGTACGCCTACATATGTATACATGCATACGCGGCCATCCTCGGGCGTATATGTAGAGGTCCGGCCGCGGCGAAGGAAGCCCCTCCACTTCCCCTCCCCCCCCCTCTTACAATGCACGGAGATACCTACCTACTTACCGCCCGACCGACCGGCGCGACCTGCCTTCGTTGCTAGCAAGGTGGCCCGGCAGAAAAGCCTCGGCGGAGATCACTTTGTAGGGGCCAGGGCCGACGGGTAGACTCGTGGCCTCGTATTGATGGCTCGTAAGCTCCGGAATCACACGGTAACCGGCGAGGGGCGCCTGTATAATCTTATAATCGGCCGCGGCCAACTAGGACCAGCAGCTCTCGTATCCCTCGTTCCGCCGACCGAGGAGCCAGCCAGAACTGCGCGGCTCGACGGGGGCTTGAGCCCGTCTAGCCCGGTACCAACCCGAAGAGAAGAGGGGATGGAGACAGGTAGCTGTTGATAGATAGGGAGTCCCGGCTACGATGCTCACGCCTACATGACGTTCTTTTTTTTCCTTTTGGTGGTGGCGTCGCTCGCTGATGGGGGGAATGGATTTGTAATGTGATAGGTGTGGTAACCCACGTTTCGCCTTTGGGGGGGCTGCTCGAGTCACCGAATCATGGTGGGAAGAAGCAATTTTATCTGATGGCAATTCTCGAGATGCAACAACAATCGCACGAAGCCAATCATGCATATTTTTGGAAATCTCGCCTTTCCCCTCTCTTCGCCCCCTCCCCCCTCTCGTTCCCCCCTTTTCTCTGCTCGCTCTTTTTGGCTTCTGCTCGGGGTCGCGGGAGGAGGAGTACGAGAATATACGCAACGCCGTCGTACATCCATTGCATATATCGAGCATTATGTCGTAGCATGGGGGCGACCAGTCTGCGGGCAATGCTACCTTGCCTGTCAGTCGAGCAGGCAGGGTGTACGTAGCTCGGCTCGGCTTGCTTGCGGCTCACACCGTTGCAATGCAATATACGGTATGCAAGGAAAAGAGGAATGAAGCTTTTCCGCAATTTAGGAATTTGTGTAGAAGTCGGACATTTTTGCGACGTAGTGTTCCAGTCGGGTGCGGATGCCCAGACAGGCAAATGAGATTATGCATGTACGTAGGTTAGCGGTGGGTGGGGTGGGAGAGGGTAGCAAGGTTGGCAAGTTACATATATGTATGTAGGCAGGTAGTACATGTGTGTACCGGCATACCACCTGGCCACCACGCAACCGACCGGCCAATCACGAGAACCAGAACTCCATGACTCCAGCCACTCAGACTTCAGCATCCACCCTCGTGCATATTCCTATCCGTCGCCCAATCTACTAATATGCAGTAACCGGTACCTCTACCAAACTCGATATCGCAACGTCGGCCGGCCTAGGACCGGAGGAACACGAGGTCCTCATCTCCATATCCATACATACTTTCCGCCCTTCCGCCCTCCCTCCGTGACATACCTAGGTATAGGTAATATAGCTACCACCTACGTGTGTATGTGTGATGCATAGGCGTCTGCGTGACCCCCTCCGTTAGTTAGCTACCTAGCTTCTAACCTAATCCCCGCTCCCGCTCCCCCCCCTCCCCCCCCCCCTCCGCGCGCCATGGCCTCGCAGCTCCCGGCTTTCCCCCGCGCCGTCTTCACCGTCCTCGAGCCCGTCTCCCTCGTCGGCGGCTTCTTGGGGCCCTTTGTCGACGCCGACTGGTTCGTCGCCTCCCAGCTCCCCGTCGCCGCCCCTGGCTACGACGACAACGCCCGTCTCGTCGCTCTGCAGCTAGGCAACGCCTACGGCCTACTCTTCCTGCTCGGCGTCGCCGTGCTCTACACCACCACCGAGCTCAGAGTCGTCCGGAACTACCTCGTCGCCCTATGGTGAGTTGTTCTTTAACCCCCCTCATATCAGTGCGCGAATGTTCCGGTGCCTACTTCCAGGGAGTTAGTCTTCTCATACCTATGCATATATTCCCCTCCATATGTATACAACCAGCATGGTATCCATATCCGAGCTCCCATCACACTCAACCCAAACTCAACTCCGTATACCTACATGTACATACGCATGTGCATGAATTGCCTGTAACTATACAAATCGCACCTACTAACCTTCCTCTCCCGGTATGCGTCGGGGAAAACGATATAGGATCGCGGACATCAGCCACGTTGGTGTGACCTGTTGGACGCTCGGGTATGAGAGGGCCGTCGATGTCGGCTCCTGGAACGCCGTGACCTGGGGCAACGTCGGCTTTACGGTGAGCGGGCTTCGCTTCTGCCTTCTTCCGCCTGCCCGTCCTCCTTGCCCCCTTTTCGTCCCTGTGACAAAGACATATCGTCGTCGTCGTCCCGTTCGGGCTAAGCAGCCGATGCTAACGAGGTGGTATCGCCACCACCCCTGGCATATAGACCTTCCTCTGCCTCACTAGAACCGCCTATCTCCTCGGTCTCTTCGGTCCGGATCGCCAACAGGCCCCTCCCGCGACCAAAAAGAAGGCGTAAGAGAAAAAAGTAAAGAAAAGAGGTACCTCGACGGCCTTATAGGCCTCAGAGACGTTCTATATTACAGTAGGGTCATGCGGGCGGGGAGGTGGAGGGGAGCTGTGAAAAAAAAACCACGTTTCAATCTACACGAGGCTGGCAGAAGCACACTTGAAAAAATCCATTTAGTTTTTGTACAGATAACACCAGCCTCTAATCCCTCGGCGTGTAGTAGTGAGAGATGGCCCGGTCTGCAATTACGACGCCCACCCTTGATTATAACCTTCGAATCCTCAAACCCCTGCAGCGATGCCGTACCGATATCCTCTTTTACCCCTTTCATCAGATGGGAGATAGCCACAATGTGGGGCCAGACACGAATCGTACCGATCGACGACTCATTCGCCTCTGGGCCGTTTAGCGCCGTGGGGATTTTGCCAGTCGGACTGCTGATTTCCGCCAAAGAAGGCGGGGTTGAAGTGCGGCGGCTGCTGGAAGCCCATCATAGGCATTCCCATCGCGCCCATTCCTCCCATCATGCCGTTGCCCATAGCTTGACCCATGTTAGCATTCATTCCAGGGTTCATGCCGCCCCGACCGCCACGCATCGCTCCTCCGCGCATACCTCCGCCCATGCCTCCGGGCATCATGCCGCCACGGAAACCAAAGTTCCCGCCTCCACCGCCGCCACCGCCTCCCATGTTGTTAAAGCCAAAGTTCCCACCGCCCATGTTATTATTGAACCCACTGGGCACGTTGCCGTGAAAGCCTCCTCCTCCCATGTTGCCCGAGAAGTTGCGGTTAAAGCCTCCGCGGGGTCCGTTGAAACCGCCGCGACCTCTGAAGTTTCCGCGGTCGTTGTAGCCTCCCATGTTGGAGCCGCCTCGGTTCGCTGCATCTTTATTCGCTCGGGCTGGCGCGTCCTTGGGTAGGGTCTTGAATGGATTGGTGGTAGGTGAGGAGTAGATAACCGTCACTTTCTTGCCACCTGGTTGAGTCGACTCGGTCGCGATCGCCTCTACTTGGCGTTTGGCGGCGGTGGCCGCCTGTTGAGAGGTAAATTCCACGTAGGCTTGGCTGCGAGGAACGCGTTAGTGGGGCAAGGGCCTATCTACCGGATTTGAACCTCGCTCGGGAATTTGATGCCACATACCCTTTGCTCTTCCCGTTGACCTTGTGTTCACTAAACGTAATGTCTTTCAACTCCTCCTCGCACGAGGCCCGTCGGATCCATCCCCGGATGTGATCATCTGTAGTCCACCATTGCAATTCCGAGAGGAGCAGAGCAGTTGTGGCGCCAGGGTCGATAGGTCGGTCATCGGACCCTTCCTTGCGCTTGACGCCTTGTTGATATGACTGGGAGGGGGCTGAGTTGCCGCTGTTATGGACCTCCATGTTATTTTGGTCGCTGGCGTTATAGTCGTCGTTGTTGTTATTGTTGTTGAAGTGAGTGGTCGAATCCGGGTTGTTGGATCCGTTGGCAATTGTTATCGACGAGTTGTTCTCGTACGCCTGAGCATTCGAGTCCTCGGCCTTCGACTCTTCGGTCTCGGCATTCACGTCACCGTAGACATCGATCTCGAAATCTTCGTCGGCCATCTTGGAGGAGCTGACGGAGATCACAAGGGGGCCAAGGGGACTAGGATAGAAGAAGGGTGCGTTGGGATCTGCAAAGTGAGGATGTATTCAGAGTAGATACAGAAGGTGCCTGTGGTCTTCCACTCCATGTTATCAGTCAATGAGAAATACATGCTGGCGGGCCCTCGACCGGGAAGAGGAAAGGAATGAAGTTTAGAAGTCGAAAAGGAGAACAGAACAGGAGGAAAAGAAAAATTCTCACAAGTATCGTACGTACACTCCGCCGAAATCCTCTTGGCGATGCTGCTAGACGTTCCCCAGTCTTGACGAACTTAAGCCCAGTAGTAACCCCTGTTCTGAGAGATGGGTGATGATCTTCAACAAATAGAGATATCAAAGACGAAGCTCTGTGCTTGCAATCTTCGGCGCTCTGCCTCGAATCGTCCGTACGTGGGGCGAGTGCCTCTCTTTCCCAAATCGAAGGTGAAACCAAGCTGGGTTGACGGAGACGAGGACGAGGACGATGATAGGATTGGTAAGAGTAGAGAGCACAGACAGCTCTGACGTCCGAAGAGAACCAGAAAGATGCAGAGTGAGTGGAACGATCCCCAGCTCCCAGTCCGTCAATCAGTCAATCAATAAATCTCCTGCTGCGACGTGCGTGTGGGTTAGTAGGATGGGCGCCCCTAAATTTCCTCCTCCTCGGGGGTGGCTGCAGGCGGGATCCGGTTGCGTTTGCTCTCCGGCACGACGGTCGAACTCGAGTTGGCAGAAGGGAAGCAAAACCGGGTGGATCCGACAGCTGGCCGATGAGAGAGAGAGAGGGTGAGAGGAAGCGTAAAATGGTAAAAAGTAAGGGAGGGAGAGAGATCGATCGAGAGAAATCAAGGGGGTAGACTCGACGCGTCGTAAGCGGCCCAAGGCTGGAGCACTACGTAGGGGTGCGCATAGTCGACGGAAAAGCAGGGAACGGGAAAGAAGAGTAGTAGGAGAGAGAGACGCGAGGGTTGTGCGTAGGAGCTGACCGATTCGTCGACGACGGACAGCGATGAACACGGCGACGTTGGCGATGAGAACGGAGGTTGGTGTTGAGGATGGAGCAGGGAGGTGGGTTTCGAAGGAGGTTGAGCGTATGCAAGATCGCGGGAAAGGAGTTCGAAGCTCAAGGGTTACTAAGAGACGGTGGCAGAAATCGCCGACGAGGGAAAAAAGTTCAAGGGTAGGCTAGGTGAACGGCAGCCGGTTGATGGGAAGGCACCACCGAGGTGGCGCTACGTAGTAGAGTGGTTGGAGCTCTGAGCGTGGAAGGGGCGCCGGGTCCACTTATTATGAGCCGGTCTTTCTTGTTGTCTCTCTGGGGGACGAAATGTGCTGCTGCTGCCAAAAATGCGGATGAGGCTGATAGGCTGGATTGGAGACCCGCTGGGTAATGTGGGGCCGTCTAGAGCTAAAAACCGGTACGTATCCCATGCCGTGGTTAAATTACTGGTCACCTCTAGCCCAATAGGGCAGCATATTCCAACCCCCTTGGGTTTAGCTTGTGCTTGGGCCAGACTCCCTTGGCTGGGTTCCGCGCTCCTGCCCCGGAATCCCTCTGTACGTGTATACATATAGATACTACGTACCTAGGTACGTACCGAGCCCGGTGCAGGAGACAGGTAAGCACCTGAGGTGTAGACGTTAGGTACCCTTGTACCTAGCTGGCAATCTGGCCGCATCCCATCAACCACGTAACAATTTGGCTTGAATTTCACCACATGCCACACATCGCTACCTACCTCCTACCTCTCTCTACTATTACCGTCCCCCCCGTCGCGACAACAATATTTCCAAGTCCATACCTCCCTCTCTCTCTTCCTCGTCGCTCCCTGAACCTCAAAACCAACGAATTGCTGCTTTCCCGCAATCTCCCCGTCCTTCTCTCTTCTCGACACCGACCAATTGTCACTCTACAGACGGAAAACCACTACCCTCTTCCTACCCACGAGAGAAGATGTCGGACGTGCATGACCTCCTCGAAATCCCCCGGGACTTCATCAAGGACGGCACCCAGTTCATGACGCGGTGCACCAAACGTACGTCCTCCCCCAATTTATCGATCCCCCCCGCCCAGACCAGCTGCCTTCCCTGTCTAGCCCTCGCTGCCGTCGTCGCTGCCATCGCGTGGACAGGATCCAGCGCAAGGGGAGCGCGATGCGAGCGCGAAGGCGAGGATGTAAGCGGGAAACGGGGATATCGCAGGACACGTACTAACGCAAACGCTATCTACGCAGCGGACCAGAAGGAGTTCGTGCAGATCTGCAAGGCTGTTGGCGTCGGCTTCCTGGTCATGGGCGCGATAGGCTACGTGATCAAGCTGAGTATGAACTACCCCCTCTTGCCTTCTTCCCCCCCTTTGTATCCGCCCGCCTTGCCTTGCGGTCCGCACTCCCCATGCCAAAGGGATCGCCTGCTGACGCCTCCACGTAGTCCACATTCCCGTCAACAACATTCTCGTCGGCGCTGCGTAAACTCGGTTGTGAAAATATCCTCCCTAGGGACCGAAGCTTTATCGCGAATCGAATAGACCCCAAGAAGAAGGGGTGAAAAGGCGATAAAAAAGTAGCGGGTTTAAACCCAGGACACGGAAGGCGGGAGTTACTGCCGAAGTCGGTGATAAACCACGACGACGATGATGACAACTCGACAGGAGACGGTGATGCAAAAAGTCGATGAACGAAAACCGCAAATAAGATACTTACATTACACGTAATATGTACTATAAACTACGGGTTTGCCTCCCGACAATAACGTGATACTAAACGACCCATCGTCGTCGTGGCTGACGACGTCGAGAATATGAGTGAGCTAGTGCCCGAGTCAACCAGATCGGCCGCATCTGGATTGGGCAATCAATGGTTATTTCCTATGGAACTACAATTGTCGAAGGCCGTGACAGAAACGAGCGTTAAATCTGGTTACCGAGGTAGTAATAATTCCAGCCGTCAACACCTCGAGCGCCTTTTCCCCAAACCCCTTTGTTACGCCCTAGAGTATCTCGTATCTCAAGTCCGCTCCGTCGTTCGAGAAATCGCGATGAGGTTGTGTACATGTGTGTGTGTGTGTGTGTGTGCTCGCGCTCGCGCTCGTAAGCCCTTTGCGTCGCCGATGTCTAGAAGTCGATTTCCTCGTCGTCTGACTCTCTGTTGGCGCCCCTCGTACCCTCTCTCATGCGTCGGAGTTTCTCGTCGTATCCGGTCCCCATCCGGGGCTCTCCCTCATCGCGCGAAGACTCGTTGTACGAGTGCAGCGTGACCGTGCCGTAGGCGGTGTCCCACCCATTCAAGGACGAGGCTGCATCCCCAGAATTAGCGATTTCCCCTTCTGCGTACCAAGTATCAGAGTACGGGAACGGATTCGGACTAGACTTACCGGCAATGAAAGGCGCAGTAGGATGCCAGCTCGCATCCCTAACGACCGTGGTCCACTCGCCGCGGTCGCGCGAGCGGTTGTAGCGGCGATATGGGGTAGGTTGCGGTCTCGATCGAGACGACGAGGCCTTAACGTCGATGACGCTTGCTATGGTCGCGTCTAGGTTGTAGACGTAAACCTTGCCGTCGTGGCTGCCCGAGTACACGTAACGGGAGTTCGTGCTGCTAGGCGGCGAGAAGTGACAGCGAATGAGCGTGCAAAGGACCTGGTGGCCCCGGAAAGTAACTACCGAGTTGTCGTTCGGATGTGGGAACCAGTGGTTCTCGTCGTACATGTCCCATCGGTAATCAAAGTCGCGAGATCGAGTGTATTGTCTGGGGTTGAGCTCTGCGCAACGTGCTGTCGAGTACATCATCTTGAGATCCCAGAGCTTCATGCTCTGATCCTTACCGTTACTGAGGAGATAACGACCATCATCTTTGCTATCAATGTACGTGAGACCCTCGATGTGGCCGATGAAGGCGCCGGCTTCCCGGCGATCGCCCATGCTACGACGGTCCCAGACCTTGATCGTGGCATCGTCACTGCCCGAGTAGAGGATGTGCGGAGAGGACTTGTCGGCGAAACAAACGGCGTTGACGTCGTCCTCGTGGCCGCTGATGGTATGCAAGACGCTTCGGGATTCTATGTCGTAAACCACTATGGAGTTGGTGTTGGTTCCGGCAACTAATTCCCGTCCGTCACCGGAGAACCGAATGGAGAAGATGCCGAATCTACCGCTCCAGCCCACGTTGCGCTGGGCTAAATTCAAGATGTAAGGGTCACCTGTGTCGTTGGGGTCGGTCGGTGCCAAACAGACATTGGGTTGGATCGAAGTGTAGGCTAGCCATTTGTTATCGGGGCTCAAGGACGCATCCGTCAATGTCCAAGACCCGAACGAGAAAGAAACCGTCTTGTAATGCCTCCAGTCATAAGGATTAGAAGTGTCGTACATGCGGACCTTCATGTCCTTCACGCAGGCAAAGAAGAAATTACCATCGTCCGAGAACTGGCCGGAGTAGACATTGTCGTCGTAATTGATAACCATCTCTGCGTCCGAACTGGGGATCATCGACTTTTCAGGGCGTTAGCATATATGGCGGCGCTAGGCTAGAGAGGATAGGGAAAGAGTGCAGAAAGCTTCACCTGTGCCATCATGGCTTGATTGATTCGGCGGCCGGTCCTATCCCCTATTCCCAGCTCGCGGTCCAAAATCCGACGGGCTAATTGCTTCTTGGACCGTATAGGGCTCGCTATGTCGTTCGCGCCGAAGGCGCCGGAGTTCATGAGCTCTCTCCCCTTTTCGCTCGGAACCTTGGGGAACTTATGCGGGTCTGGCTGAGGGTGCGATCTTCTGTAAAAGATCTGGCGGGCATCGCCGTCGGCATTGCTCAACACCGCCTGCCCGAGGTTAGACCTCCGGAGGAAGTCAAGGACCTGACGCCGCGACAATAAGCCGGTGTTGCGGCCTGCTACATGCATCGGTCAGCAGAGCGAACAGTCGGCAGAGGATACCTATAGAGATGCACCACTTATTAAATCAATAAGGCGCTGCTGCATATCAGCGTGTTGAGGGCCAGGCGATCGCGAACGCTCCCTGCTGCCGGCGTCGCCGTCGTCATCATCTTCTACATGAACGATGAATTGAATGTCGCCTTCCTCGGCGTCTAGGTAGGTACATGTGTGCATTAGTCCGTAAGTTGTTCTTAGGCACGGTGGCATTCGTACGTACCGTGGAACTCATCCTCGTCGCCAAACAGGTCGTGGCTCATGTCATCCTCGTCTAATTCTTCTTCTTCTTCTTCCTCGTCGTCGTCGTCGTCTTCCTCGTAGTCGGGATCATGGTCCTCATCCTCTTCATCCTCGTCGTGATCCTCCGCGTCGACGAAGATATCCGGATAAAGCCCCGCCGCGTCCTCGTACGCAGACCCCGACCCGCTCATAGTGCGTAGGCTGGAAGGTAATCTGTTCGCCGGTCCAACGGTGGGGGTGACGAGGTGAGGGCGGAGATCAGTAGGTTACTTAACGAAGGATAGGTTCGATTCCTAACAGCGCTACTCGGTAGTCTTCGTTGTTTCGCTCATCTAGAGGATGGTGATATAGGTAGGTAGGAAGTTAGGCCGGGAGTTGGCGGGTAGAGAGAGAGCTTGGCTCCGATAAGTTGCGCTTTGGCGGGGTGTCTGATGTGGGAGGTGAATGAAAGGTCATCCTAACGGATTACCCACCCACCGGATGAAGAGCAGGCCAATAGGTAATCAATGTCACCTTACGTGTATGTGTGTCGGCTTTTAGGCCGGACTTAAGAACCGCCAGCAGATAGCACTCAGTGGGGTGGTGGGCTGTATGAGTATACCTTAGGTACCTCCTCTAGGTAGGTAGGTAGGTAGGTACATAACCTGCCCCAAAACAGCCCTGGTCTGGTGCCTGACAGGTACCTACCAGGCTTTGAATGGGATGGAAATTGGAAGCTTGAGATCGGAGTAGGTATACCTGGTATCTCTGAGTTGAAGCATTCATTGCCTCTGCCGCCGAAATAAGCACTGCACTGGGTAAAATCTACCTCCTCGCCATCAAAGGCAACTCTTATAGAGGCACCCAGGTAGATTAGATAACAGTACCTATGTAGGTGGGTAAGGCGAAGACCAGCTTAACAGCGACTCAGCGTTGGTAAACCACCTGTGAAGATTGAACAGTTCGTACACCTACCCCCTCGTACTTACAGGGTAAAGCAACCTCACCAACCCCCCATTTGAAAGAGGGGCCTAGAGAGAGAGGATGCTATTTCGAACGAGATGTCGCGATAGGTAGAGAGGAAGGACGATGCTGTGTTTTTATTTATTTCGTTGCCGCCGACCCGGCCTCTCTACCTACAGGTCGCTACTGTTTGGTCCATTTTCCAACCTACCGATGTGGGTAATTCTGCCCGACGGAACACTGAAAATCCCTTACACCCGTTCGTCCTTCTTTCCTGTCGCACTCGCTCGGCTCGTGCCCGAAGTCGCGACGCTACGTCGCGCACGTTGGTGTTTCCCTGCGATTGACGTTGACGATGCTGGCTCCAGGAAGTTTCCGCCGTGGCATGGGAGAGAGGATTTAGACGATTAGTTGCTCGCCGACTCGCTGCCCACCCCTATATCATCCCGTCCGCACCCTCCTTTCGACCATCGCTTCCACCCCGAAACGTTCTACCTCCGAAACGTTCTCCCTTCTTATCTGATACACCCCGCCCGCACCCGTAACTATGGCCACTGAGCCTCACGAAGAGCTGATAGCCTGGGCCACCGAACACGGCGTCAGGCTCGATGGCATCGCGCCGCGACGTATCCCGGGCCGGGGCATAGGCCTAGTTGCGACGCGCGCGATCGAGGTCCGTCACCGCCCCTGCTCGTCGCCGGATGATGCGCGGCGGCTCCCGGACGGGGAGACCCGCTTGCCGTGCCTATGTCGTGAGCGTCTGCTAATCTGCCCCTCAGCCCGAGGAGGTCATCCTCGAGGTGCCGACGGCCTGTCTCCGCAGCGTGGACACGGTCCCGAAGCCGGTGTCGCGCCGGCTCCCCAAGACGCTCACCGTCCACGGCCTGCTGGCGGCGGACCTCGCGCTGGACCGCTCGGCCAAATATGCGGTGTGGGACGCGGTGTGCCCGGCTCCTGAGGACTTCGCCGGCATGCCTCTGGTCTGGCCGGCGGAGTTGCGCGCGCACCTCCCCGCCGCCGCGCGCGCCCTGCTCGCGAAGCAGGAGGCCAAGCTGCGGAGCGACTGGGCCACGGTCTCGGCGGCTTACCCGCAGCTCGCCGAGGCCCGCTACCGCTACGCCTGGCTGCTCGTCAACACGCGCACCTTCTACTACGTCAACGCGCGGCTCGAGAAGCGCGCTAAGGACGACCACATGTGCCTGATGCCCGTCGCCGACCTGTTCAACCACGGCGACGAGGGCTGTAACGTCGCCTTCGACGCCGACGGCTTCTCCATCAAGGCCACGCGCGCGTACGCCGTAGGCGAGGAGGTTAAGATCTGCTACGGCCCCCACAGCGGCGACTTCCTGCTCGTCGAGTACGGCTTCGTCATGGCCGAGAACCGGTGGGACGAGATCCGCCTCGACGACGCGCTGCTGCCGAGGCTAAACGCCCGGCAGAAGGAGAGGCTCGAGGGAGTCGGGTTCCTCGGCAAGTACGTGCTCGACCGCGAGACCGTCTGCCACCGGACGCAGGTCGCGGTGAGATTGCTATGCTGCAGCGTCAGGGAGTGGAAGCGGTTTGTGGACGGGGTAGACGACGGCGAGAGCAGCCAGGCCGACGCGAACCGGCTGATTGTCGAGCTCTTACGAGAACTGCGGCACAACGCCGAGAAGACGGCCTCCCAAGTGGAGGCCTCGGAGTTGGGCGACCCCCCGCAACGAGAGGTGCTGGCACAGCGGTGGCACTCGATCCGGGACCTGGTCGATACGAATATAGCACTCCTCGACACAAATAATTCTAGCTAAGCGGAAGAGAATTTGTTCGGCCACACCCCGTCTGATTCGCGAGGGTTGGCGCAGTAAACATTGATGAGGGTTTTCGGTAGTAGATACCTACCTAGGTATCAATTAATAGTACATGGCAAGTCACCAACTTGACTTGCGCTGGCGGAGCTTTTCCCCAGGCGCCACATCATGCTGTCGTACCTGTCTCTCATGCTCTTATGCCTCCTGTTCGAGTCTCTTCCCCCCCTCCCATTTTTCCTTGTTCCCTATCCCAACGGCCCTCTGTATACATAATAATTTGGCGCGTAACCGCGATCCCTAGCTGTCGGTTTTCGGCGGCAAACCCACCTCCTTTCTCATCGCCTCTTTCCGGTTCTTCGCCTCTTCGGCTTCGAGAGCTTGCTGCCGCAGCTTCTCCTCCTTACGCGTGCGCATGTCCTCTTCTTGCACCGCCCATACTGCGGCATGTCAGCTGGTTGCCCACGCGCGGGGGCTCTGCTTCCCAATAGTAGGTATCCCCTACGGCCGGGCCGGATCCTAGCAGGCGCGCACGCGCATCCACGCCTGGCACGGAACGCACGGCTCGCCTGAACAGGGCACGGGGCGAGAGGAGCTGGGAGGACGGGCTGCACGTACTTGGCTTGTTCGATTTGGCGTACTCCTTAAGCTGGACTACGTAATCGTCGAATTCCTTCTCGCGCTCATACCGGCGGTCGAGGCTCTTCTTCTGCAGGTCCGGGTTGTACCTGAGGAAGAGCTCCTCGTCGGTCGGCTGCACCCAGTAAACGAAGGCGGGGCCGCCGACGCACACCACGCCACCGCTATCGCGCGTTAGCCCAGGCGTATCCGGTCTACTTGCTGCGTCGACCGTCCCCATCGCTGGCGACTTTCGGGGGCAGGGCTGAGGAATTTGACAAAGGGAGATTGAACGAGGGGGGGGGAGGGGGGAGGGACGATGCGGATTACTTACATGCCCAACATCTTGAGCCATAACCCGAGCCTCCCTGATCGAGCCATGTTTTCAGTTAAAATTGTACGTTGAATGTGCCGGGTTGATGAAGGGCATATCGACGATGAAAGTTGCTGCGCTTGGTCCTATCGATGACGAAACTTGCTGTCTTAGGTGTCTCCGGGGTCTGTGCATAAAATGCATAGGCGACGATTTGTGACCGAAAGAAATGTGTATGTGGCGGCTCCGAAAACATCAAACCCCCTCCATTCCATTGGGCCTTGTCCCATATCAACCGCCATCCCCACAATGCCGCATCTCGCCCAAAAGGAAAGAGAGGTACCTGGGGTATTCGGTTAGTAAGGTTAGGTACATGAACCGCCTGGTGTATCCGTACCGGGTACGTGTAGGCCTCACTAAGACATCTAACGATACCTGCTAATCCCCCGAGACAGCGGAAAAAGGGAAAGGAAAGGAAAACACTCGGAATCCTCGGGACTTGTTTCATCTCGGGGGTTTTATTTATTTATTTAAGCAACGTACGTGTAGAACTAACTAATATGTACCAACGTTGCGAGGCTACTCCCCGGCTCCCCGGGGGTTCCCTCGGCCTTCTCGTTGGGTTCCCGACGATACACCAGTAGATCCCTTTAGGCCATTACCTACCTATATACCTTGTAGCCCACAGGAGGTAGTCAGCTTCAGACAAGCATTAGGTAAGGAAGCACCAGGGATGTAAAACGTCCACCCTATAGGTGCAGCGGGAGTTCACGTAGGTAGGTACGTAGTATAGGAGGCATGTATTCGAGTTGGGTCCGCCGCCGGAACGCCAAAGCCATACGGGCAGAAGCACAGCTTAGCTTAGGCCCCCACGATGGGCCTTCCGGTGGCTTGGATTGTCTTCTATCTCGCGCCGCCGGTTTCCTTGGGTTTCCTTGGGTTCTGATGGCCGCAATTTTCTCATCCGCGCTATAAATGGGAACTTCATCTGCTCGTGTCTCCAATCCCGCCGACCTACGCGCATGTACTGCGTTTAAAATAGGTGAAACCGACAGGATGCCACTAATAAGCGTTAGAGCAGGCGTTCTACAGCATCTACTAGGCACACAATGCAGCATGTACGTCTGATAAATGGCCTGCCTTTTGCCCTTCGGGAGTGGCCAGTTTGTCTGCTGCAACGCGCTGTTTTATGGTTACGCTGGCATCCTCGATTCCCCCGCTGGCCGGTTTTGCTGCCTCAGCGTGAGGGCATGGCAACTGGCCACCTCGTCCACCCAAGCCTCCCGGCAATCCAATATGGGGGATAGCCACACCTCATCGAGACATACGTCACACCTATGGCCAGGGGAGCGCGCGAGATTGAGAGCGAGAGGGTTTTGAAGTAGGTTTGTCAAGTAAGAAGTCGTTTATCACTCCGGTAATTTACGCATTTGATCACCATGTGCTCAAACAGGAACTAAACACAGCACACCCTTAGCGAGCCTGCCCATGTAGGTAGTGTACACGTAGGTAGGGCTTACCAGGTTATTGTCACTTGGGTTTCGGCAGTGCGAGTGAACGTGGAGATTCCGACAAGGGCAGATGAGGCTGGCCTCATCGCTGCCAGGTACCCGAGGCAGCTGGCGTGCCAATTGGTGGCCGCGAGGATATCGGCCCTGGCTAGTTTCAAGACAGCGCTGGGACAGGTGCTGCAGGTGCCCCGAGAGTGGTGTTGTCTTGAGATGTGACGGATCCATTTCCACGTTTGGACATACTTGCGTAGGTACGCTACACTTGCAATACACATAGGTATTAGCAGACGAGCACGCGAGAATCCGGGAACCGAGTAGGTATATAATACCCGTATAGTATATATATATATGGGTGCCCATTGAATCCGAGCAGAGGATAATCTGGACAGCTGAAATGAAGGTGGGATTTCCAATGTTAAGCTGACTAGCTGGATATTGCAGTACTCCCCTCTCCTCGTTGCGATATGCAATATTACCACCCACATTGTTCGTTATGGGTGCTGCCGTGTATCCATCCCCGTTTTATTTGGACAAACCATAGCCGTCGAGAGAGTCACGAAGTCGGACCGGTCCGGCTGAGAGGTGATTGCTGTGCTAGAGAGCCAGCTGGTTGCACGGGCGATTACTGAAAGGATGGCATTCTCAGAAGGATGAGAGACAGCTAGAGAGAGAGAGAGAGAGAAATCTCCCTCCCAATTCTGAGGTCAGCATCTCAGACTGCTGCTGCATCAAGTAAATGTACCAAGGTACTTACTACCTGTACTCATACACATCGGGTGGGCCAGTCCCTCAGGCCAGGGACTCAGAGTGCTAGGAGGTACTAGCACCGCCAAGCTCCCCCGCAGGTAGGTCGCCTTAATTTTGTAGCGGGTAACACGGACATTGAGATGGAGTTTGCCTACATGCACCTATGTGTAATGTATTCTGTGTGTACCTGAAGGTGCCGAGGTGCCTAATGTAGGTAAGTCAGGTCTAAGAGGTCTAAGAGGTCGGTTAGGCAGACAGCATAGGATTATATACCGGAGGCATGATTTGCATCCTGAGTCTGTGGGCAAGTCCGCAACCCTATATATTTTCCTAATAGGGCGTACGACAGGTACCTCAGGTACCTGATGACTTTGGACAGGTCCTCCGGATGTGCCTACACTCGGATATCTTTGCCGGCGCATATTACCTCAGGTTGGGTGTCTTAAATTAGGTACCTAGGTACCTAGCCTCCTAGGTCGGTACTTTACACTAGGGTTGGCTTTAACGGGTTACTAGGGGATGAGAGCGGAGGGGCGGGCCGCATAGGTACCTACCTGCACACGTCGATGTACCTCCTTGCGTGGACGGATGTACCGTCTCGATCAAATCGATAGCGGCATGATAAGATTGATGCATGTCGTAGGTGGGAACGTTAGGTAAGTAGGTACCTACTAGTAACGTCGGATAGGTAGTAGCCGTCCTGGGTAGCACATGTACCTTGCGTATGGGTGATATCTTTTTTGTTATTATAGGACCTATATCCGTCCCATCCATTCTGCACGGGGACCAGCAGATTGCAACCATCTCAACCATTTCTCTCTCCCTCCCCCCCCCCAAATCTCTAAAAAAAACACTGTAGCCATAATTATCTTGGTCCGGAGCAGACAACCATATTTAATAACAACTGAGGTATTTGCCATCGGCCCTACCAGAAACCCGGGTGCGCTGGTGGTTTTACTGACCCGGAACCTCGCCCACCAGCCTTACCGAATATTTAATTTCGTCGCTTGCCATAAACCTATTCTCGTCGTCACTGGACCGCCGCAGACCTTTGGTGGTGCGCCATTCATTGCCCTTGCCGCGGCCTCGAGGCATAAATCATATATCCGGCCCAGCTCGGTCCAGGACACGGCACGACACGCCAAAGGGGCTTAAGGACCGCCCCCCCCCCCTCGTCTAGCAATACTGCTCTCCTAATTCATCACTGTCGCGCGCTGGTTGGGTACAATGTCTTAACATCGTTGCCTTCCTTTGGCATGACAACCCCTTCGAATTCACCCCTCTTCGCTCGCCGACAGCGTTAATTCTACCCGTTGCCTAGGGCAGTGTGCGTTGTCACCCGGCTGTCTTCCTACTACCCTCTGCGACTCATGCCCCGGGCACGCCTCGGGCAACGCCGGCCAGCCAATCCTAAGTCCTGACTGGTCGCGTTTCTGCTGACACTGGCTTGCCGAAACTGACGATCGTGACGGAGCCGAAACGCTCAGGTACCAACTGGGGGATCTGCCACTAGACACCCTTGCGACAAATTCGAAGTCTCTCCCCCGTCCTTTCTGTTCCCTACCCGGCCTCATTTAACACTTGCCTGACGCCTATCTTAACCTCGATACGCTTGTTTCCGCACGACCTTGAACGACGAACAGGAACGACGAGGAACACGGCGCAGAGAACGGCTATACCTCTCGAGAGGTAGCTGAGGAGTGTTGATCATTCTCATCCTCGGGATAGCCACGCCCTAGAGTATCGCAGCCCGCCAGAATCAATTTTCCAACCTTCCGATATTCGAAATGGCATACAACAACGGCGGGTATCAGGACCAGCAGCGGCCCTATGCAGGACCGGCAGCACGAGCACCCCGCGGGCCACCTGGAGGGGGCTACCCTCCGGCACCACAACAATACGACCAGTATCAAGACAACTACGATTATGGTTACGATCAATACGATAATGGTTATGGACAGGATTACGGCCCTCCACCGCAAGACATGGGCTATGGCAGAGGTCCACCGCCCCCTAACCGGGGTTATCCGCCCCAGGACATGTACGGACCTCTCGGACCTGGCGGTCTTGGCAGGGGAGGCCGTCCTCCTCCGTCTGGTGCTCCCCCCAGGGGGGGAGGACCGATGCGTGGGCCCCCTTTCCCCCGCGGTGGTGGGCAGGCCCCGGGTCCTGGTAGAGGATATCCGCCTCTCGGCCGAGGTGGTCGACCAGGACCCCTCGAGCGATCGGCTACCTCGGACTTTAATGGTAAGGGGATAAAATAAGACGGGAGGCTGCAGCTAATCTTCGTAGGCAACCGTCACCCGCCTCCGATGGCAAGCCCGAACGAACATGATTTCGGTAGTCCATTCCCCGTATTTCCCGGACATGCCAGGAGGACCGATCTGGACGAGGAGAACGAAATCTTACACAAGATGGGCGGGATTGATCTTAATGGGGCGAGGGCGCCGATGTCTCCGCCAAACAACGCTGGTCCTGGAAGAGGCGGACCTAGAAGGGCGCCATCTATGGACGAGTACGGGCGTCCATCTATGGATGGTCAAAGAGGTGGGAGGGGAGGTCTTCCCCCACAAGGCCCCCCCCAAGGTCCCCCCCATGGGTATCCGGACCCAAGACGTGGCCCGCCGCCCGATCAGGACTATGGATATCACGACAGCGGATATGGTCCCCCGATGTCGCCTACCAGAGATGGATTTGGACCTCCTCCCAGAAGCATGACAATGCCTGCTAATAACGACTACATGCGGAATGCTATGCCTCCACCGCGCATGGATGGCCCCCCCTATAATGGCCCCCCAGCACGTAATATGCCTCCCCCTCAACGGCCATCCACCGCCCAGGGCGGCCGGCCCCCTCCTCAGAGGACGTATCCTGACCAGGGCCCGCCGGTACAATTCAATAACGGAGGCTTGCAACCTCCGGGCTGGAACGATGAGCCGGACCGTTCTTCCTTTGGCGACTTCTACGATTCTTACTACGACCAGGGACCGGGTGGTGAACAATACCCTCCCGGTCCGCCCGGTCCGCCCGGTCCGTCTGGTCCGTCTGGCCCACCTGGCCCTCCGGGCCCTCTTGGCCCGCCCGCGCCCATCGGTCCACCTGGTCATGGAAACCATTTCCAGGAAGAGATCCCGGACTTCAACGCCGTTCCGTCGCAGCGCCCGCGTGAGTCTCTTGAGCAGCATATGACCACCGGCCAGCCTGGAATGCCTCAACCCGGCCCTGGTCGACTGCCCGAAATGTCGAGAGCTAAATCGCAGCCGAACTTACGTGAGCCCCAAGCTGCTATTTTCGAAATGGCCGGCGATATGCCACCTGTACCAGAGGGCGGGTTCCAAGCATACAAACCTCCAAGCGCAGGCCCCGGTCTACCTGGAAACCCTGCTGCTATGAGGCAAAACTCACAAGGAGGATTCCAAGGCGGCCCTGGTTCCGGACATCCGGCTCCTATTCGTCCTGGACTCATGCCGAATTCAATGGTCAACATGAACGAGAAGCCGGCTCCCGTCCGTAACTATAACGAGAGCCCTTCTGCGGCTGCCGGAGCACAAGCCCGTTCTCCACCGCCGGCGCAGAATGGGGGACGGCCTGCTGGCGTTGAGAAGGTGCCGGTCACTATCGAGGAACTAGAGCGTCTCCGGGCTGCTATAAAAAACGATCCGAATGATCAGCAGTCGGCCCTCACGCTCGCTAAAAAACTCGTCGAAGCGGCAGATGTCCTCGTCCCCCGACTCCCCGATCCAAAGTCAAGGGCAAGATCCCGCGAACGGTACCTAGTGGATGCGCATAAGATTCTGAAGAAGCTCGTCAGCGCGCAAAATTCGGATGCGATGTTCGTCCTAGCAGACTGCATGGGCCGTGGCGTGCTAGGCGAGACTGACAACAAGGAAGCCTTCACACTTTACCAGTCTGCTGCGAAGCTAGGAAACGCTGCTGCAGCCTATCGAACAGCCGTGTGCTGTGAGCTAGGCAATGACGAAGGAGGCGGCACGCGTAAGGATCCGCTCAAGGCGATTCAGTGGTATAAGCGTGCTGCTACTCTAGGAGACACACCCGCGATGTATAAGGTTGGAATGATCTTGCTGAAGGGACTGCTTGGTCAGCCTAAGAACCCGCGGGAAGCTGTGGGGTGGCTGAAACGGGCCGCGGAGCGAGCAGATGCCGAGAATCCCCATGCCCTCCACGAACTAGGGCTCCTGTATGAGTCGGCGCAGCCCAATGATGCTATCGTACGCGACGAAGCCTATGCCTTTAAGCTATTCGAGCAAGCGGCTCAGCTAGGTTACAAATTCAGCCAGTTTAGAATGGGGTGTGCCTATGAGTACGAGCTTATGGGCTGCCAGAACAACCCGCGCCTATCCATTATGTGGTACAGCCGGGCCGCTGCTCAAGAAGAGCATCAGTCAGAACTGGCGCTTAGCGGTTGGTACCTGACAGGGAGCGATGGTGTCCTACAGCAAAGCGATACGGAGGCATACCTATGGGCGAGAAAGGCGGCTCTAGCTGGGCTGGCGAAGGCCGAGTATGCCATGGGTTATTTTACGGAAATCGGCATTGGTGTGCCCGCCAATCTAGAGGACGCGAAACGTTGGTATTGGAGAGCAGCAAGTGAGTTGATCTCGGGATATGAACGCAGTTATAAGTCTTCATATTTGCGTGTGTAACTAACGAGGACATAGGTCAGGACTTCCCCAAAGCCCGGGAGCGTCTGGAGGATTTGAAACGATCTGGCAAGAACGGGCCTCGTCAGCGGGAGCGCATTTCTCGAAGCAAGATGGGCAAACAACAGGAGGGCGAGTGCTCCGTGATGTAGGATGCTCGGGCCACACCCACCAAACTCCCAACCGACAGCTCATCGGGTAGTCAAGACGGAAACGAGGAGACATCACCAACTGGGCAGTCCCTGTTCAGCTTATCCTCCATGCCGAAAGCCCGGTCTCGCAAGACAGAACCGAAGCCCGCCAAGTCTAAGTTCTCAAGCAACCGCCAGGAACTCTCCGAGTTATTTTCCACTTTCATACCAAGATAGATCAGACGTCCCTTTAGAAGCCGATTCATAGGTTTGGGCGACTGCCCCGCACCGATGGCCTAGAGTGGGATGCGGAATTGGAAGATCCTTGCCTTAGCAGAGGACCGACATTTAGGGCTAATGCGCCTTGTTTCAGCATAGAACAGAGAAATAGGAGGGCTGGTCGCCCAACCTGGTCAGACCCGCGTTGTATAACATCGAGGTTATATGGATTTGATATTGTATGTTTTTTTTTTCTTCCCCGGGGCGTCAGATGAGGGACGTAGCCGTTTCCGGCGTTCTTAGATACCTGGCACTGCTTACTACTTAAAAAGTAATTGAGAAATACACTTATCCGATCGAGCGGATCTTGTCAACTCAAATAAAGCTCTTGACGTGATTCGTTGACTAGACAACACCTCCCCCCTTCCCTCCTCCCTTTCCCAGGAAGGGCTGCGCTCGGTTTTAGAGATTCGAGGCCTACTGATACTAGGGTGCGTCTCCGTTGCACTGAGTGCAGTTTGTGAAGCGTTAGGCAAGTAAGCAGTTAGGGCGAGCAGGTCCAGTGCTACAACTCAAAGCTATAATAAGCGAGTTCTCTGATCCGCGAGACTCTGCCAGCCGTGAGGACAAGAAATCAGGCAAATGATCGACTTCGATGAATTACACTACCGCGGGCTGGTAGCCCTGTTTTTCAGTCACTCGGGATTACTTAACCCGAGATCTGACGAGAGAGGCCTTCCCCCACGCCGTCTTCGTCTATGCTCCCTCAGGTCGGGTTGCGCCACCTGTCCTATCCTGGTACCCCTATGTAGTCTATGATGCCTTCCGCCCCCCGCCGTAGTGCTAATGAAATGTTCTCGAGTGTGTACTCGACCTCGAATCTACCAGTCGGCATGACGGGACGCAACCACTCTCCAGAGTAGTTGTTGTCGTCGTCGTTCCCTTCCCCCCATCCATCCTCTCCGCCACATCGAGGCTGCAGCGGGAGGGTCCCTTATCCGTTATCCGATCCGCCCCCCTCCGTATAAATAACTGAATGTATGGTTGAGCGTTGGGTGAGCTCACGACCTGACAGCCTGCTCGGCGGCGGGGGCGGCCTCGGCCTCGGCCTCGGCCTTAGCGGGGGCGGGCAGGTTCCTCTGGGAGGCGCGGTAGATGCCGATGCGGGCGAGCTGGGTGAGGCCGACGCAGCCGAGGAAGAAGTTGACGGCGGCGAGCAGGTAGTTGCGCGGGGTGATGATGTAGCACCAGCGGGTCCAGATGAGGCCGGTGGCGGTGAGCGCGCCGTTTTGCGTCAGCGAGAGCTTCTCGACCGGACGCGCGAAGTCGGAAATGCCGGCGAGGACGAGAACCCATTTCATGACGGGTGCCCTGTTCCGTTTTGGGGGGTTGTGCGCGCGCGCGCGCGCCAACGGGGTCACGTTAGCCGGAGTCGCGTGCCGCATACCTACGCATGTGGACGATGCTGTTTGCGCGGAGAGAAAGAGGGAGGGAGGGAGAGAGGAAAGACGGCGGATGGGTTGCGCGCTTACCAGAAGTGCACCGTCTTGAGGCCGATGGGGCTGTTCCACATGCGCTGGAACCAGGTCTGCGGCTGGGCGGCGGCGGCGTCGCCGGCGGACGCGGTGCTGGCGAAGCGTCGGCCGCCGCGGGAGAAGTTGCGGCGGAAGACAGCGCGGGAGGCCGCGGGGTGGAAGACGGGCCGGGCGCCGCGGAAGAGGGTGGCGGTGGGCGGCATCGTCTCGATATACTTGTGCGTAGGTCTGCTGCCAAGGTGATGACGAGTCCTCAACGGGCGGGATTTCGTCGCCTCCGATCTTAGTCCCGGGGGAAATGCGTTGATCTAGGCGTATGCGTTTCGGTGGTTTTTTACGGTCTGGTGGGTAGGGCTTCGGGAGAAGGGGAAAGGTGAGGACAGGAGAGTCTTCGAGCGAAGGGATATCGGATAAGGGAGAGTCGGAGAGGTAGGATAAAGAGGTTGAAGTCAGTCTGGTCGTGGCGCTTTGGGGAAGGGAGGGAATTTAGGTGAATGACGGTTTGTTAGTTGGGGATCCGGAGATAAGATTAGAAGACTAGCGCGGTTGGTTGGGAAAAGGTCCATTCGGAAGGTACCTAAATTGGTCTGTGTAAATGCACAAATGTTGAATCGTCAGCCTGCTACGGACCCAAAATTCGCAGATTACGCAAGGTACCGTTCCCCCAATTTGTGATTTATGCAGTTTTGACATTATGCAACATCGACGTCAGTCATCGAGCCCTCCAATCAACTAATCAGTTAACTAATCGGCTCACTAATCAGGCCCGGTGTCTCACTTCCGTAGACAACTGAGCAAACCCACCCCGTCCCGTGCCATCCCATCCCATCCGCCCAAGCTTCCGAACCGCCCCTCCCAGACGAGAACGCCGAATTGACCCGACCATCGTCCGTCGCAACGCTCCCGATCGCGAAGATGTCGAGCAAGTATGCCTTCGCGAAGGCTCTGAAAGAGGTCCGCTTTCTGTTCTGCCACACTGGAGAGGGTAGTGCTGCGACAAGGTGAGCGCGCGACATTCCGCCACGCGCACGCATCACGGGGCGTGGATCTACGTGTATCGGAGACGCTGCCGATTTACCAGACCAGCGACTCAGAGCTGACGAACCGTTACCTTGCTCGGCAGAACGTTCCTCACGAAGGCATACCCCACCATGAAGAAGAACAACCCGTACACGCCCATCCTGATGCGCGAGGCCGCTGGCACCTTGCCTAAGGTCTATGCGAGATATGGTCCGTCCTTCATCATCATCATCTTCTATTCTTCCGACGACAAGCTGCTGATCGCTCCGTGGTAGCATTTGGAAAGGAGACGAGCAAGTCGTTAGAAGGTGCCTATAGACCGGTTCACCCACGATGTTCACGCTTCAGGGCTAACGTATCGGCGCAACAGGACTCACAGACAAGCAAATCGAAGAGACCGTAACGCAGCTAGTACAGAACGAAGCGTGACAACCTCTAGCCGTGCGGGGGAGACGAACGGCACCGACGAATTGTGTTGTTAGAATAATGACTACGAACCTCGCGTGAATATACAAACCGCCGGACTTGCACGAGGAATACGGTCTATTCCGTCGTATCACTGGTCCGTAGTATTGGCCTTAGCACGGTATGGGTCTGCCTTCGTTACATTTCACTTCGTCTACGTAATGCACGAGCGGTCCGGCCAAGAGCTTTCAATTCTGGAGAAATCGCCTATCTGAGACCTATTGTACATGGTACTATCCCCCGAATCCTCCCTAATAATTCGGGCTTGCGCCGGGGAAACCCGGATGAATCCAGCCGGCATGAAAAGGGGTTAGGAGAACACGATAGGGAATAGTAAGGATATAAACAGCATCTCCCCTTCTGACATATGAAGGTGAGATTGCATCCTCCTTGGTTGCCTTCTCGCAAGCCGTCGGGTCATCGCCCTCACCTCCCTACAGCTCTGGAACAGGAACGCGAGGGGATGGCGAATACATAGACACGATGAGAGGCTATAGCAGGACTCGTATCGTACGAGCCTTCGTATATGCAGCCTCGAGGCGATCAAGAACCGCGAGATAGTTCTATTAATCGACGCAATCCGGATGCTTATGATCTTGCCATCTCGAGCATATCATCTATCCGCCCTTTCTCTCGCCATCAGGAGGCACCGACGACTGGCGAGCAGTGCTTCCTGCATTGCTACCACCCCCGTTATTACCGCTACCGCTACCACCATCTCTACTGCTATCGTCACTTTCGCCCCAACCTCCACCCCAACTACTTGTCTTCTGCGGCTGCGGCACGGTTCTCATCGACAGCGCCTCGCCCGCCGTCGGCGGCTGCAGGACCGAGCGCGAGGGGCCTTGGGTCCACACGCTCGTTGCCGTCTTCGTAGATTTGCAATCCACCGGCTCCGGGCCGGGCACAGATGCCGACTCAGGCTCCGGCTCGGGTGCCGGCTTGGGCGTAGGGGCAGTCATGGCTCGCTTCTTGGACGGGCCTGTGCGGAGCGGCAGCGTCGGCACGGCCGGCTGCACCCGCGGAAGGTTGTGCTTCTTTGGCTTGTGTTGCCTCTGCTTCTTCTTAGGCTCTTGCTTCTCGCCCTGCTTCTCATCCTTTTTTTCCTGCTTCTCCTCTTGCTGAGGCTCGCCTCCCTCCCCCTTGCCTGGTTTGAGAGGTACCTGAGCGGCGGGAGGGGCTGTATTGCTCGAACTTTCCTCCTCCGGCTGCTGCTGCCGGTCGTGCTTTTCATCGAGCTTTACCGGAGAGGCAGGGTTTGTCTGTGTGGTCTCATCGCTGCTGGTGTCGGGTGGCAGCTGAGGGTCAGCGGAGATAGTCGAGAATGGCTCCGATGGACGGCTGTCTTCGGAGGAGTCACCGCCGTTATTTTTACGGTTCTTGTTCTTCTTTTTACGGCCACCGCCGTTGCCGCCGCCATCACCATTCTTGATTTCATCGTTACTGGGACTTCCACCCCTATTTCCGTCATTGCTCAAGTTTTCGTCCTTAGTAGCGGGGTCGCCCCGAGAGAGTACGCGAGGGATGCTCAAATGGGACTGGATACTATTCGTATCGTCGTGAGCTGCGCCCACGTCATCGGCTGGCAATACGCTATTATGGTCGCCCCTGGGTGGGCTGTACTGCTTCTTGCCACGGCGGTTACCGCGGCCGTTGCTCTGCTGCTGGCCTCGCTGCGACCAGCGTCTCCCCCCTTCCTGAGGCTGATGCTGGCCCGACTCCATCGGCTGGAGGTGGTTCCCAGATGAGGGGGGTGCATAATCTAGGCTTACGGGCGCGAACTTGAATTCCTTAGCCCGCGGGTCCAGCTTCGTGTAGATCCCGCCCCTTCCCTTGCCTCTGGCGCCGCCCGCATTGTTGGCGGGAACCGTGGACGTGTGGTTCATAGTCGAGTTGGGCACTGGAACCTGACCTTGGTATCCCTGTAACGATGGGGGGCGCCCGCCTCCTCGAGCGTTGTATTCGTCATGGCCGTTGTAACCATTGGAAAGTCCTCCAGGCGCCGTCTGGAAGGGTGGCCCGTAGGCCGTAGGAGGCCTAGGCGCGTTGAAGTAACTGGACCGCGAATCATTAACACCCATCGTCGGGCCGAAGCCCGGGTTCGGACCCGAGAGGTACCGTCGCTGCAGATCAGTATTGTGTTGCGGCTGCTAGAAGTCCCATGTTAGCAAGGTCTGTCGTCCTATACAGGTAGCGATGACAAACATACCACTTCCTGAGTTCGGATGTAAACCGGCTCCATGGGCGGTGGCGCCGGCGTGAACGGCCCCGTGTTGCGGATCTCGTCGATGCGCTGCCGCTTAACCCTGAGCTGGTCCGGGCCGCCCGCGTATGGCGGCCGGGACGGACCCGTCCACTGGTTCTTCCTCACCCGCCCGGGCTGTTTCTCTCGTCCGCTGCCGTACGGGTAGCCCTCCGGCGAGCTGTCACGTCCAGTGGCGTCGGTATTCTCCTGGTAAGGGGAAGAATTGGCCGAGGGAACATTTGGCTGCGGATCGGGGTGGGAGAAACCGTTAACAGGGGATCGAGCCGATGAATTCTTTGAGATGTCTCCGTTTTGTTTCGTCTGTTGTCGGTCCGCCTCTGCTTGATGGTTGGCCGTGGGCTCGGGTTTCTCTGGTTGATATGTTGTCGCTGGCAGGATTTCAATTGGAGGCTCGTCGCTGCCACCATTAATATCATTCGTGGTTTTCCCTTCATCATTCTGCTTGGCGTTCTTCAATTCCTCCCTTCGCTTCGACCTCGCTTTCAGCGCGTCGTCCACGATGCTGGCGAATGACTGTTTACGGGGCGCTCCACTATCGACAGCCTTGCCATCCTCTGTGTACGCGAAGTCCTTGGCGTGGAGCTGCGCGTTGGACGGCTGGCCGTCCCAGCTCGGCGGCGGCAGCATGTCGAGTCCCCCGACGGGTTTCTCGGCCGCAGCGTTGTTGTGATCGATGTCTGGCTGAACGGCCCCTGAGTTCTCGGCAGGCGCACACTCGCCGTCTTCTGGTTTGCCGCCCATGCTCAGCTTCAAATCCTCAATTTTACGGATGACCTCGCCTGTCTGCGGGGTGCCGTAGTTGGGAGATCCCCCCTGACTTAGACTTTGCCCGATATGAGGACTGTTCTTCCGGCGAAGGGGAGAGATAGGCAGGTTCTGCGCTGAGTACCGGTCCAAGGCCTTATCGCCGTCGGATACACTGCGCAAATGATCGATCTTTTTCGGTGTCGGTCTTCCGTTCTTCTTAGAGTTGTAATACTTAGTTGTGGAAGGATCCTGGCTTCCTGACGGCTCCTCGGGGATCGTGGTCGGGACAGGGCTGCCGAACAAAGGCTGGCGAGGCTGTCCAGGCACATACGGGCCCGGCTGCCCCCCAGCGATGGAACCTCGATCTACCGCGGTAGGAGAGTACGTGATTTGAGGTGATGTACGGGGCTGGAAGTATTTAGACCCGACGCGCCACTTAATGCGTAGAGGTCTAGGGGAAATCGACGGCTCGATCCTGCCGTCCATGATCCGGATTGCCTCGGCCGCGGACCCTTCGTGGACAAATCTGGAAAGATTCTCGTTAGCAGGGAGTTCACAGGCGTCGACTTAGGCGAGGGGCGATAGGTAAACTTACTTTACGTGGACCGCGGCGTTCCCGTGCACATGAGACACGTTCTCGACCGGACCGAAGCGGCTGAAGATGGCCTGGATGTTGTGCATGGCGGCGGGGCTCGTATCGACCCAGTCCTTGAAGCCGTTGATGAAGATGGTGCGGTTGAACTCGCGGCACCGGTGACACGGGCAGTCGTCGAACGTGCATCTCTTTGGGTCGGCGCTCCGGAGCCGGGCCTCGTTGACACAGAAGAACGGCGGGGGGTGGTAGGCCCCGGGCCTGCCGCTGCCGTGATTGGGGTAGTGGATAGGGCCGCCCGGTCCGCCCGGTCCTGGTGGAGTGCTTGCAGCCGCAGAGTATGCCGTCGTCGGCTCGTGGTGCCAGCCATTGATATCGTTGCTATATCTTCGGCTGACGTTGCTATACTGACGCGGACGGGCGTAGTTCACCTGCCAGCCGTTGTTGCTGTCACCGCTGGACGACGACCGGCGGCGGTTTGCGCGTCCGTTAGGCAGCCTATACGGCCAATTGTTGGCAGGCTGGCCTCCAGGACAGTCAAGCGGCGGTTGAGCGTGCCCGTTCTGCTGCTGGCAGTGCTCGTTAAGGGGCTGCTCCGGAGAGTTCTTGCGAGACCTGAAGGTGGGGCCGTGGACCGGGTCCGAGCCAGCCAGCTCCCACGATCCGTTACTGGGCTTGTGAGGGCCGTGGGACATGGGGTGATGAGCGTTCCGGGAGTGGTCCGCCATCGAGGCTCGTCGGCCAGGGGAAGACGAGTTCGCGCTGGCGGGCGACCCGTCGCTAGAAGCTAGCGTCGCCGTGCCGAACTGCGAGGGTTCGAAAAACGGCGGTGTCTGGTAGTGCGCCGGGCCCCAGTTCTGAGGCTGGGGCTGGATCCGAGGGTGCCGGGACATATGCGCATGCATGCCGTTATTGTACACGGGCAGCGGACCGGCGGCAGGAGGTGCCGGCATCATAGGCTGTGGGTACGCCTGGGGAGGCGGACAGCCGCGAGCCGCCGGCTGCGGCGGGCCGTGGTGTCCCATGTACGAACCGACGGTTCCCGGAGCACCAGGAGCACCCGGAGCCATAGGAGGAGGAGCAAAGTTTGGCACGGCGGCGTCGGCCGGGACAGGGCCGGACGCTTGAGGCTGAGAGCAACACACCTGCTGCTCGCAGGCGTTATGAGGATTTCCAGTCATCTCGGGACTGTGGTCCGCATGGCTGGTACTGAGGACTGGCGCACTTGGGTATCGCGTGCCATTTGCCGCCATCTCAGAACGGACAATGGCTGGTCTATTGAGTACCTCCTTGGGAGTTGAGCCCTGGGTTGCTGCGGTATAGGTTAGCCATATTGATCTTAGCAAATGCATGCCCTTGTGAGGGGTCGTACAAGTTGAGACCTCCGAAGAGGTACAGGAGGCAGAGGAGCCATCTACGATAACGATACCGTTAACAACTCTACCCTTCCTGGCAGTGCCATCGGTCTTGTTGGTCTTGTTGGAGCTCGTCTGGCTTCCAGTCTCGGTGGCCGAGTTTTTAAGAGGTTCTGTTTAACCCGTTCTGTTAGTGGACCTGGTGAAGGCGGTGTGGTTGTCATCGAATAGGAATAAGGGGGTCGGTCAGCTGAGCTGGGAGATTACTTACCCGTGTTCTCAGCCCAGCTAGCTAGCCGGAATGGCTGAGTATGGATTCTACGGTCGGGCTTGACGGGCCCTCCTCTGCAGAGATCTGAGTATCTGGTAATAAGAATGCCTCGGACAGTGCCAAGGTAGAACTGCTCGAGCCCGTCGAGCTCAGACAGCTCGCCCTCGTCGAAGACGCTCAGGATGTCGCTGTCGACGGCAGGCTTCCAGGCCAGGAGCTTCTTGCGGGCGGCGTCTGCGGTGAGGACGCTGTCGATGTAGGGCTCGATCAACTGCCGAGCGGTCTCGAGGTGGTCGGGGTTGTAGTACTGGTTCTCGAAGTGGAGGTGGTGGATGACGCGCCACAGGTTCTGCGCGCCGTAGCGGTAGATGTCGAAGGCGTCGAAGTAGATGTAGAGGTAGCTATAGTCGGGGAGCGGGGCGATGTACTTGCAAGGGCCGTAGTGGACCTTCCGGATCTGGTCGCAGAAGGTCTGGATCTCGGCGGCGCACCAGTAGTAGCCCTCGCGCTCGTAGACGGGGTCCTCGACGTGGCGGAACGGCGCGGCGCCGTGGTTGGTCGAGAACATGGCGTGGGCCTTCTCCATATCGATGTCGGAGTAGAAGCTGACCGGGGGCTCGCCCTGGTAGAAGTACTGGAAGCCGTAAGCGGAAGGGGGCGGGGGAGGCCCGGCGGCCTCGATGGCCTGCTCCACGGTGAAGCCGGGATAGTTGGGAGGCATGTTGACGATGATGACAGCCACACACGCTTAGAGATAAGGCAAGTGAGTAGTTGCTTGGGGATGAGCGGATGGAGATGGAAGCAGAGATGCCAGAGAGAGGTTACAGGCACCAAAGGGGGGGAGAAATAGGAGAGAGATGATGTTGTGGCGGCTAGGACTAAAAGCAGTGTAGGTGTGAGATGAGGTTGACCAAAGTTGACGGCGGAGGAATAGCTGGTCAGGCAAGAGATGGAACTGAGCCTTTGGGTTGACGAGAGAAGTTTTATGGATGAGGAGAAGGACGAAAAGAGGAGAGGAGAAAAAAGGCAGTTATGGGAATATGGATGAATGTGTGCGGGTTGTGGGCGTGTTGCTGGGACAGGCGGTTGTCCCGGAGGCGAGTGAAGCGGTATACGCCCTAGGGGCAACCGTGTTGGTGAAGGGGACGACGGAAGCCATATATAATCTAGCCGAACAGACCGTAACTCGCGAGATTGCCCCATAGCAACGGCGGTTTGCATCTAGTTACCAACTCGATGCTATTATGGAACACGGTCACATGTGTCTCTGTCCTGCCCTGATTCACTGAAATTCTGCCGACGATATGTGATATAGATAGGCCTTGCTGTGCTATCGGGAGAGTGAATTTCGCCACATTTATTCACTTGTGCTTATACGGGCCGAATGTAGAACGGCTGGCTTGATAGAGATTGAATAGCAGCTTTACGACAAGCGAGGCGTAGGGGTGCAAACACTGTGTGACTAATTACAGTATAAGGAGAAAATCCATGTTTTCTTGCTAACAGGAGAGACAACAACCCTAGACGCCGATATGTAAGTGCCCTGAAAAGCAATTGAGGTTGGCGATTTGATCTAATTTCCTGACACTGGAGGTCCTATAGCAAATATAGGTTCTATGCAATAATTAGACAAAACGCCTGTGTCCGCATGGCCTCTCTCTCGCTCGCTCGAAATAGAGGCATATTTCTCACCTGGTTTCCGGTGACTAGTTGCTGTTCACTTCCTCCAACAATTTGAGTATTTCAGACTCCTTGTCACCAGCAACAACCCTGCCATGATTCCAATCGACGATCTACCATCTGAGTTAGCCTATCGCAGGGGCGTACAAGAGAGGCTACGGAGAGGGGGAGGAAATAAGATATAATGACTAGGAAATAAGAAAAGGGTGGAGTAGGGGATAGGGGAAAGCGAGGAATGGGAGAGAGAAGACGGAAGAGAGAAAGCATACCACGGGTCTCTGGAAGTTTTCGGCGCTCTCCTTGAACCTCTTCATGGCCTCGTTCTCGGTCGAGGCGCCCTGGACAAAAGAGCTAATCCTGCTCGTGCCGACGTACTCGAGGATGGTCTTGAGCTGGTCCGGCGTCGGCGGCTCCTCGGTGATGTTCAACTCGAACTGCTGGCGGTGGCGCTTGGGGTGCGACTGCGGAGTGTGGTCACTCGCCTGGTCCTCCGTCGCCGTCTCGGAAGCGTTGGCGGAGACCTGCTTTAGGAGCGCGACCGCCCTCAGCGAAGCGGGCGAGCCGGCCTTGTGGAAGAGAGTGACGGTGTCGAGGGGTTTGTGCTGGCGGCAGCGCCAATTAGCATCCTGGCAGAATATCCCCCACCAACACGGCCAACTGCGGTTGGCCCGGCGCTAGCCACTTACGAAGCGGAACATGCTGGCGATTTCCGGGTTTTCGCTGATTTCGAATGGCTGGAGACGGGCGTAGACGGGCAGTTGGTTGCGGTCTGGATTGGAAGAGAGCTGGCGGGTGAGCGCGAGAGCTGTGGATGGAGACAAGTATCGAGAGGCAGGAGTCGGAAGTCCCAGTAGTAGCTGGCCGCCGTGATGTCGTTGGATTTGCCGTTTCGGGATAGCTTAAAAAACGAAGCTGGCCGGCGAGAGGTGACGTCGACTCCGCCCAGGAACCGCCTGAGGTACCTACGTATCTTTCCGCATATGTGCATATGCAGCTGTAAGGTATTGCTGCTGCCATCTACCCTCAGATAGGTACCTAAGTATCTAGGTAGGTAGGTACCTAGGTACCCAGTAAAGTACCTCCTGCCATATGTACAGAGGTACCTAAGGTATAGATATACCTGGGTACCTGAGAAAGAGCCATTAGAGGAGGTACCTAAGGAAGGCACATCGCTGGTGGTTGCCAGGATACGCTCGCCGCAGCCGGGCGAGGAAGTCGCGCTGTACCTGCCGTATTTTTCTGGCGACATCCGTCGCACCTGCCCCAGCGCTCCCGCCCCTGCTAACGCCGTAAACATCCCTTCTCTCCCATCATTCTCTACCACCTCGACATCCTCTCCGAGGCGCCGACGTAGCCTTCGCCATACCTACACACGCATCACCCGCACCATACGTACGCATTTACATACGTACAACACACTCACCACACGTTCTTTAATCCTCCCTTCAACTGGATCGTTGCGATTAGTACACACACGCGCGCTCTCGTCCCTCCGTCGTGACCATCGGCGCCCTACCTACCTACCCTTCCCACCAATACCGTCGGGTCCCGATCGGGTGCCTTTTTTTCCTCCTTCTTTCTTTGCTCGGCGCACCCCGGTGCTGTCTCTTGTATTCTGAATTCCCGGGCTTCGATCCAGGCACGGACCGACCAGGACAATGCGACCTTTGATCCTACATAACGTCCCGGATGAGGAGCTCTATACTGGTGATGATGGCATTCAACGCCCTTACGCCATGATCTGGCCCGAGTACGTAACAACTCTTCCCTCTCCTCCCTCTCCACAGGAGGCCGTCACCTCTGAACCCAATCCGCTTACCACTGTGGCGCACCAAAGAGGCGACCGCCAGCGACCCCTTCCGCGCACGCGCGTACGGGAGATTACCGAGACCGGGTCTTTTGGCAAGTCGACGAGGAGATCGCGATCGCGGACTGGCAGCCAACCGCCGAAACGCGAAGATGCTACCATGCAAAACGCGGATAAAATTTTTTCGAATTATATTGCCAGCCGACAGCAGGCCTCTAACGCCGCGGCGGCGACGACGTCCGGAACCACCCCTTCCCCCCCTTCGCAGCGCAAGTCGAGTTATCTAGGACAACCCGTCGCGCCCCCGGCGGAGGAGGTTACCTCCACCACCCAAGCCTCGACCTACCGGAAAGAGCCTACCGAAATCATCCTAAGGGGCTACGCTTCGCCCTCGCAACAGTATGCTGCCATAAACCATTACGAACAGTTGGCGGGGAGGATATGCGAAGACTACTCGAGAGAGCCGCCGATGGAGTCGCGAAGATACAAGTCCGATCTGCGAGACCCTGCGCTGACCAGGCGAAAACCATTATCGCCAGCCGAAAGAGCGAAGGTGAATCGAATTGCTAGCGGCGAGCATTGGGTCAAGATTACATTCGAGTCGTCCGAGGCAGCAGACACTGCGCTGTATGCGTCTCCGCAGAAGATTCTGGGCTACCTGGTCTATGCCGAACCCTTCCGCAACCTGCCTCCTAAGGAAGATGCTGCAGTGCTTGATGTAGCGGGAGATGCCGGCATGCTCGGCCCGTTTAGGACTAAGTCTTTCGGAGCCCCGTCGAGACAACCATCTCAAACACGCGCGGAGAAAGGTGCGGCGTTTTCCAACTACTCATTCCCATCGAACGACCGAGCGGAAAGGACCGAAGCGCAAAAAGAGTCTCCCACCGGGTCCCAAACCTCCACTCAGACTATCGACACGGCCACCGCCTCGACGGCCACCGTGACCGGACCCGCCGCGGATGCGCAGCAAAACAAGGAGCAGCAGGACAGCGCGTACTGCCGACGGATCCCCGAAGCCCGACGAGTCAAACTCCTGCCGGCCGACCAAGCACTGGCGCCGCAGAAGACCTGGCAGCAGCGAATACTCATGTGGATTCCCTTGCTCGCGTGGTTCGGCGGCTCCATGATCGGAAACGAGGTGCCCCGGAACGATGTTGGAGAGTTCGACTTCAACCGGGCGAGCCTGTACTGGAAGATCATGTTCTACCTCGACCTCTGGTTCGGTCTCTTCGGTCGTGAACTCGTCAGTGGCGATAAGGACGACTGACTTGTCTATCGACGCGTCCGGATTTTTTTTCTCCCGTTTTAAGAAGCCAGAATCTTTTTTTTTCTTTTTCATCGCGTGTATATTCACATTACTCACATATAACGAGGAGGACCAAGGGGGCTAACCACCTAACGGGCCGCCTCACGGTTCAGCGGACGGAGGAGGCACAGGGAGCCCACACTACACGCATTAGCCGGGTTTGACGAGAAATCATTTGTAAGGAGTTTTACCAGGATCGGACAAAAAGGAGAGAGAGAGAAGGACTCGTGGATGGAGAAGGGCCAGCATGTGTTTTTTTTTTTTTTTCGCCAGACGATCGTCCCCACCATCCCGGAATAATCAAGGTATCCATTCGTACATAGACGCAAACCCCTAGGCATGGCGGCGATGCGCTATTACTGACTGGTTTCCCCCCCTTTTCTTTTCTTCCTATACGAGGCCGGGATTTTGTACAATACTCTATGCATCCATCGGTACATATAATGACAGCATAGCCCGAGTCGAGATGATTACTTCGAGCTCACGTGTGCCTATACGAGCGCGGGGGGGGGGGGGTGCCTACGTTATGGTGTCGCACAGAGAAGGGGATGTGCGTGATATCGACACGGGGCCCAGGGGAGGTACGCTTCGTGCTCGCGGATTTCAAAAAAAAAAAAAAAAAGGAGCGCGGATGTAGCCTGTCAGTCTTGTCATCTCTGTCGTAACAATTCGGGCACCAACCCCCCTCCGTCTCATACATAACATACGTACAGAAAGCATGGATCTTAGTTGTAGCAACCCCTCGCATACAAATGCTAGCAAAAGCAGCCAAACCTGGCCTAACCAAGAGCCCAACCAAACGGAACCCGTCTGCCCAGCAAGGCAGGAATGAAGCCGACAGTCTTTGTTTCTTATTCATTCATGTCTACCCCCAACCCCCCCCCCTTTCCCGCACCTTTCCTGTCCTCTCTTTCTATATGCCGGGAGGTGGGTGCGGTAGAAGTAGGCGTAGTAGTTAGAAGTAGTAATAGTAGTTGTTGTAGTAGTAGTAGTGATGGTGGTACTACGTGGGCAGGTGGCGGTGCCCGAAGCACGTCGTCTATAATAAAAGTCATGACCAATCTCTCTCTCTCTCTCTCTCCTATCATCTATCGTCCACTGCCGGCCCCTTGTCCGTTATCGTCGGCGGCGACTCGGCACGTTCGCTCACGTCTATATAGCCGTCGGCCACGCGCGCTTCCAGGCGTGGCTCGTCTGCCACCGGGGGCTCGGGCCCGTCGTCCGACTCGTCCCTGTCCGTCTCTATGCTCGGCCGCGTCTCCGGCTCCGAGGCGGGCGCCTGAGGAGCCGGCAGCTCCATCGCGGTCAGGACCGAAGCGTCGTCCCGCTCTTCGGCCGCGGCCTCGGCCTCGGCCTTCTCTCCGCCGTTGCCGTCCCGGTCTTGGCTTTCGCCACGTTCGTCGTCGTCGTTGTCGACGCGACCCTTAGCTTCCGTTTCGCCCTCGGCCTCGCCCCCGAACAGCAGCGCCTCGGGGTTGATGACGACGTCGGTGGCACGGCGGCGGATAGGCTGCGGGCTGAACGGCCGCAGGCCCTGGTTCTGGTTGAAGTCGTTGAACAGGCCCTCCGGGTCTCCCCCGAGGCCGGGGCTGCTGAGGCCGTCCACGCCTACGGCACGCCCGCTGCCGTCACGCTCGCGGTCGACGGCCCCGACGAGGCTCTGGTAGTGGTCCTCGGAGTCGACGAGCAGGCTGTCTGCCCGCCCGTGCTCGCTCTTTCGTATCGTGCGTCCGGAGTCTGAGACTGAGTCCGGTGCGAGTATGCTCTTGGGCGGCAGTATGCTAAATAGCTTTGCCCCAGCCCCTGCTCCTCCGATACCGCCGCCATCTAGATTCAGTCCAGGCCCTCCGTTCCCTCCCATGCCCACCGTGGCCACGACACCGACCGGGACGTCCTCATCGCTGGCGAATAGGTCGTGGCCCTTCTCGAGGAGCTCGTCGAGGCCGCCGCCGGTCCACCCCTTGCGGGCAAGGCCCTCGAAAATGTCAACCTCGGCACGTACGAGGGAGCAACTAGCGTCGAGGATGCGCTCTGACGTCTCCTGGCAATCGCGGAGGAGGGCGCGGGCGTGGGCCGCGTGGAGGGTGGTGAGGCCGTCGAGTCGCCCCGTGAGCGTGACAAGGTGCTCGCGAAAGGCAGCAACGTCACGCCGCCGCGGCTGGTGGTAGAGACGCTGTCCCTCGCGCTCGAGCCGCCGGATCTCGCGGCTCCGCACCGCCGCCTCTTTCCGATACGCCTCATCCTCGTCCTCGATCGCCCGTCGCCACCGGTCAAGCTCATGCAGTAGTGGCACCTCAAATGACCGGTACACGGTCTCTGACAGGATCTGCTGGTGGTTCGCCACCAGGTGATGCAAGCCGCTCGCCCCTAGTAGCAGGTCCGCGGTGCACACGCCCTTGGTTGTGAAACTATTGCTGAGGCTAGCCACGCCGCCGGGCGGTCCGCCGACGGCGCCGGCAGCAGCACTAGTAGTAGTAGAGGTGGTGGTGCCGGCGAGAGGGCCGAGCGAGTCCGCCCGCGACTCTTTCAGCCGCGCGCAGCACTCGAGGGCAGACCCGAAGGCGGAGGCGGCCGTCGACAGCGTCGACAGCGCGATGCGGTACGACTTGGCGGTTGACAGCAGGTCTGAGTACGCCTGCTGCGACTGCTCGAGGTCGTTCTTGGTGAGCACGGTGTGGGCGGGGCGAGGCGGTGGCGGCAGCGGCAGAGTGTAAGTCGAAAGCGGGTTCGTCGAGGCGTACGAGAACGTCGGCGAGTCGGGCGCGGGCGGGTGCGAGGGCGAGGGCGAAGGCGAGGGCGGCCGAAGCGGCGGAGGAGCTGGTTTTCTCTGCATCATATTTAGGTCCCCTCTGTCCTCCTGTCGTCAATTCCTATCCTATCCTACCGGACCCTCCTTATGCTGTCTCGTATCTGTCTCGCCTTGTCTCTAGTCAGGGGTGGTTCGGCCTGCACCGATTCCCCAGCTCGTTTCCTTTTGTTGTTTCTCCTCCCCTCTCGAGCCTTGTTATTCTTCTCGTTATCTCCTCCCCCTCTTCTTCTGCTTCCGCTGCAGGGCCGTCCGGTGTGGTGTAGGCGGTTACTATTGGGTGGGGCCTGTTTACTTGGTGTTTACTGGGGGCAGATGCATCCAGCGCGTATACCTGACAGCAATGGGTGGCTGGTTACGCTGGGTCGGCCGTCGTCGAGGATACGGCGTGCTGGTTAGGCAGAGGGGTAAACCCGGCAGGATGGGAGACTGGACTGGCTGCTGCTTATTGGGGTAACTTGGTCTAGGCTATCGACGTATGCGAAGGAGAGGGCGAAGACGAGACACCACAACTCGGTAGCGGCACAAGACGGCGGAGGAGGGTTTTCTGCATCGAGGGGGTGCGAGGTTGGTTGGCAGACGTCAATCACAGCGTTACGGAATCACGATCACGGGCAAGCGGCGTGGAGGAGGAGGAGGAGAAGGAAGAGGAGGAAGAATAAAATGACAGGTAGGTTTGGTTGAGGAGTGGGCAAGCTCGTTAAAGCGGAGAGAAATAACTGTAGAGCGAGAGAGTGCTGGCTGTGGCGGCGGTCCAGCGCAGTCAAGTGCTTGGGCCCCAAAAGCCAGGGCGGGACCCTCCAAGTCTGGCTGGTGACGCGGACTCCACCGCCCACCACGATAAGATAAGCACTCCCTGCGCATCCCCGGCAACTCACACGTAAGTATGAAGGCGTCTGTGGAGGATGTGCAAAAGTGCCCAAGGTCTAGCAAAGTCTAGCGAGGTCTAGCGAGCTCTAGTTGTCTGTATATAGAGGCATGTAGCCCAGTATGTGTGAGGGGAGGTTATGCGCCGGACCGCCAGCACGTAGGCGTGGCTTGGGGGGGTCTGACAGTGGTTGTAAGTCGCCGAGTGGAGGAGGGGCCCATCTTTCGTACCCTTCTCTTCCTCCTTCTGTTCCCCCTCTGCCATGCAGCTATTTTCCCCGAGACATCCCGTCACGCCCATCTCCACCCATCCACGAAGGCAAAGGACACGATGCCATCATCCTCTCGTCGCAGCACTCACTCTACTTTCCGACTCTACCCATCTGCCAGCATCCTGCTTCTAAAAAAACAGAGACCCCGTCCCCGCCGAGCCGAGCGGTAAGCTTGCTGCGTCGTGTTTACGTAGGTAGGCAGAGAGCTCATAGCTCGGATTTCTTGTCTTCGGTGGGCGGTAGACGTGCTCTAAGAAATGCCTCGATCTCGTCGAGTTCCTCCACGCAGGCCGAATGCGGCATCTCTCTGCGATGGCCAGGGGAATCAGCCCGAGACCACTCTTCCGGAGGCAAGGTAGAAGGAGAGTGGATGACGTAGCACTTGACCGTGGTACTTACGGATATGTCTTCATGGTTACGTCGAAGCCCTCCTTTTTCAGCTTCTCAAATGACATCTGGCCCAAACCGTAGGGGACGACCGGGTCCGCATCGCCGTGGCACATCAAGATGGGCGTCTGGCGGTTCAGGTCGCTCTCCTTGAGGAAGTCGGCGAATTTATCGTCCAGCAGTAGGTAGCACGAGAGTGCGACTATGCCGGCGAGCCGCACCTTGCCCGTCAGTCCGGAGAAGAGAGACATGGCACCGCCCTGGGAGAAGCCGCCGAGGACGATGCGGTCGGAGGGGATGCCGCCGTCGATCTCGGTTTGTATCAGCTCGCCCAGATACTGCCGGCTCTGCAAGATGCCGGCCTGGTCCTGGTCCCTCCTGAGGTCGTCGATCTTGCCGCTCAGCGCAAACTGAGAGAAGATGCGCTTTGGTAGTTAGAACACAACCGTGACGCCGGATAGGACGTGTGTACAATACTTACAATGTCATACCACGCGGGTAGGGACATGCCGTCGGTCTACCGCTCACCCCCCCCCGGCCGCTGTGAGCTCATTGAACACATGTGGGAAGGCCCGAGAACGGACAACTTACCGCCGTGACAGGGATGCGCGGGGCGTGAGGCAGGACAAACTTGACCTCGTCTAGCCGCTGCCGACGCCTCCAGTTCTCGACCGCGCTAGCCCATCCGTAGCCCGAGTCGCCCAGGCCGTGGACGAAGATGACGGTGGCCGTGTGCTTGGCGGCGGCCGGGAATATCAGAGGCGGAGCTCGCCGTATGGACATGGTGGGATCGGATTCTGCACCGGCGAAGAAGAAGGGGGCAAGCAGAAGAGAGCAGACAACGAAGAGGGTGAATACACCGGAGGCCGAACGCATCCGCTAGCCGAACTAAGTAGATAGCGAATGAATGCCGGTCCACTTTAGCAACTAGACGCTGCGGTGGCGGGCGGAATGTGCTGGGTATTGGTGTCGGGGCTATCGAAGTCTCGGGATGTGGGAACGAGAAGGAATTCGGGAGAAGCAGAGAGAGGGAAGAGAGATACGGACCGACCACCGCTAGGGCCCCGTTTGCTATTATATAATTGTCATACCACCACAGACTGGGCTGCTAAGCCGATTAACGTGTATGCATGCCGTCGCACAAGGGCCTTGCCGACTCAATAGGCCTAACGGACAAGCGATGGTTGAAGGGATTCCACCGAACCCATCCCCTCCCCCCCCAAGCAACCCAGACAACTCGAATATTCCACCGCCTTGTCAGGAAAGGGGTTGGTTTACTAGAATACGACACCTGCGTACACTACACGAAACGGCTTCAATGCCGAGCTTCTTTTTTTTGTTTTTCTCTTTTCTAAAAAAGGGAAATCTAGGGGTTTTACTTGTATTTTCCACTGTACGAGGGTCCTTGAAAAAAAAGAGAAAGAATAAGACCGTGGGACCAAGCTTGATGCTATATCAGGGATCGGAGAACATACCCAGTTGAACTACCAATATAAGCTTATAGTTACCTACCTGGGGTTGGAGACGTGGCAAAGCGGGCATCTACGCTTCTATATCTACCTACGTTAGAAGTGGCTATATCTACCTACATGCCCACCTAGGTAGGTAGATTGTTGTGCATATTCCTGAGCGGATCGTGTGTCCTGATGTCCATCGAGTCGGCCGCCCTTCCCACACGACCTCAACATTTTCACTCCACACCTCCACACCTACACACACCTACAACACACGATGATACTTGTTTCGGAACTTGGGTGGAGAAAGAGCCCTGGTAGGCTACCAACGAGAGCCGTACATAGGTGACGGGCGGCGATCGCCTTCGCGAGGGCCAATGGCGCGGAGCTGGTGGGAATCGTAAAGACGTCAAATATACCCTATTAACCACAACGAGAACGCGAAGGAGCCCGTTAGAAAAAGATCTACCCGTCCTAACCCGCTACCGTGCTAATACCTGCCCTGTAGGTATATGCCCGCCCCGCGAACCAGCAAAGTTGCTGAGCGGACGCAAAGTTGGTTCTTTAGGTACGTTACGTTCTAGTGGCGAGGCACGCGCTCGGTATAAACCCCTTGCCTTGGATAACCTGTCTAGGTATCTATTCCCATACACACCGGCTCTCCTTCGTAGAGGCCAATGCCGGTGGCGGATGGGAAAATTCCGCATGCTGACAGGGACGTTATCGAGCGGGAGTTTCTCCGGTTATGTACACGGACATGCTTCTCTCGTCTGAAACCAGAAGAAGATGTTCAAGAGGGACGCCTGGGTACGTAGGTCCCTACCCAAGGTACCTGTCATGACACTGCACCCTCCTCGCAAGGCAAGGTATACTAAAAAGTACCTAGGTACGTACCTAACCTAGAAGATAGTGCGTAAGAGTCCTCATTGGGTGACAGCAGCTACTAACTGCCCCACAGCAAGTTGGCCCGCACCTCCCTCAACCAACTTGCAGGTGGCTAGAACGAGAGGGCAGGGGCCTGGTCCAGTTCTAGTCACGTCACACACCAGCCGGGCCCCACTATCGAACCCTACCTAGGCAGCCCCGCAGGCAGCGCAGAAGTCGCAACGCGCGAACCGCAGTACCTAGGTACCTACCTACCTCCTACACCTGTAACTTAGACCTTAGGTAGGTACTTAGGTAAGACGGGGTCGGAAGCAACGACGAGGTTCGGAAAAACTCCTGTGCTGACTGATCCTTGGTAATTGCTGAAGAATTAGAGGCTGTTCGCCATAGTGGGATGGGATTGTCCACCCAAGCGCCACAGTACCTTAAGTGGCCTTCCCTCAGCGCTGCCAGACCGTCTAACGAACCACCTCGCCCACTAGCCCGCCTAACGCCCCAGGTGGGATAATGTGGGATACGGCTCTTGGGATCGCCTCTACAAGCGTGTTTTCGACGGTACAAATGGCTTCCCGCCTGCCTGCATGTCTGTCGATGGCTGCCTCTGCACAGTTAACCCCCTCCCTAACCATCCCGCCCGCCTCCACGTCTATATCGATGCTATGAGATTGATAGCCAGACTATCCTTGATCGTGTCTGTAATTGTAGCAGCTGTGGCTATCATCTTCTCAACACCGCTCCTTCGTACCCTGCTACCCCTTTCCGCCTTGAAGCCCATACGCTCACTACTGACCCGACCTCCGCCATCTGCGCAACCCTCAGCATCCATGGCAACCCATACTAGGCCCCCCGTCTACTTTTTCAGCCACGGTGGTGTGAGTTCACATGCCCCCTCGTACAAGTGCTGCGAAGCGGCCTGCTGACGCCGGTCGCCGGTAGCCAAACGTCCAATATGAGACGGGCCATCCCGTCTACCCCGTTCTTCAAAAGATCGGCAAGGAGATCACCGAGAAGGTGAAACCGAAAGCCGTCGTGGTCTTCTCCGGCCATTGGGAGGCTGGGTCCAACAGTATCGAGGTCAACTCGGCGGAACACACAGATCTGATCTACGAGTGCGTTCCCTGCCGTGGCAAACCGCGATGCGCTCCGGGTCGTCGACGCTAATAGGACTCGCCATAGCTTCTACGGGTTCCCGCCTGAATATTACAAGGCTCAGTACCCGAATAGGGGAAGCCCCGAGCTGGCATTTAAGATAGTCAACCTTCTTACCCAGGCCGGCATAAAGGCGAGGGGAGTAACTCGGGGCCTCGACCACGGTGTTTGGTCGGGCTTCTATGTCGGTAGGCTTCCGCCTTTCATAGGTACACTACATGCCGGCATCAAGGATTAAGCTGATTTCTTTTTGAAAAAAATAGCATTCAACCCCGAGAACAACCCTCTCAATGTTCCCCTGGTTCAGGTGAGCCTGTATTCCAACCAGGACGTGGATATGCACTACCGGCTCGGGCAAGCCGTGGCCTCGCTCCGCGACGAGAACATCGTCATCATCGGCGCCGGCATGTCCGTGCATAACCTAAGGGATATGTGGGTCACCCAGGGCGATCCGCAGCCGTTGCCCTACACGGTGTCGTTCGACGAGGCTTTGAAGGAGGCCGTCGAATCCCCGCCGAGCGAGCGCCAGTCTCGCTTGAAAGAAGTTGCCAAACGCCCCGACGCGAGGCAAGCTCACCCAGTGAGTCTCAACTTTCCCCGAGCGACCGCGAAGACAGAAACTGACCCCCTCCGTAGCGGTTTGATCACTTAATGCCGGTTTACGTAGCGGCCGGTGCGGCCGGTGATGATGCCGGCAAGAGGACGTGGACACTGCACGAAGGCAGTATGGGGTGGGCGCAATATCGATTCGGACAGGTCCCGCAGTCGTAAGGGATTTCGGTGGGTAGAAGTCTAGTCACCCCAGTTTTTCATTAACACCTTCTAAGGATGTAGTAAAAGCGCGGGGCGGTGACATTATAACGAGCTGTATGAGTACCTACAACAAATTACTCACCGTTACAAACGGCGAAGGGGTCAATTAATATATACTTGCACTATCACTGCCCCTCTAGGCCTGGTAATATAACGATGGCCTAATCATCGACATTACCCATCTTGTTTCCACTGCTAGACCCATGTATGGCACGGAAATATGGTAGGTGTTGCGACTCTAAGAGCAGAACTAGAAATTGTACCGATTCGATCGCAACGCCGCCATAACCCTAATATGGGAAGGACACGATCTACATGGTGAAGTAACTCCAAAACATATTAGAGCCGCCATATAAGCTTTCCACATCCGAGATTGGGCAAGAATGCGAGATGAACCCAGGCGAGCGACACATAGTCCAAGGGATACCGGAAAATAAGAACAACATGAAAAATTCCCCCGTATCGAACCCGGGCCGGCTCTTAACATGTCAGCCCATCCGTTTTTTTAAGATGACAACCGTGGCAGCGAAGCCTCTCGGCGGCCACACAACTTACAACATCAAACACACATCATTCCAGGGGGTAGGTCTCGAATTAGCACGGCCGTTTTCAGATAGCCACGGAGAATCAGGCCAAGCACGCAGGAGCCGGCGCCTGCTGTCGGATCCCACTGCAGTTAAGCAGGGTTGTTCGACTCTCGTGCAGCATTCGGGGTGTATCGCAGCTCTTTACTACGAGGAGAGCGCCGTGTTTGGGAACCCTAAGCTATTCGGCGGGCTGATTTCTTTCACTCTGTACGCCCTCCAGGACGGACCGCCTAGGTAGCTAAGAACGACGCTAGGTGGGTTCTTGAGTTAAGATCTTCGGGGTAGACGCCTGGTATCTCAAGAACAGATCTCTTATAATCCCGGGTGGGGAGCGCCTGGAGGCAAAGCTGGGCGGTAGGCACAAAAATAGGATGGGGTGAGAGTCAGGTGCCGACAAGGTTAAGCAAAAGGTTAAGCAAAAGGTCAAGGTTGACTTCGTCCAGGCTCGAACTGGAGACCTTCAGTGTGTTAGACTGACGTGATAACCAACTACACCACGAGGCCAGGTTTGTGATTGGGCGCTTCGTGTCCAAGGCACTGCTAAGTACCTGAGATTTGCTTCCACGTAGAGTTACTCGTAGCGGGTCGATCCAGTTTTCGCTTAGGTGCATATCGCGGGGTCTTCTCATCCTCTAGGCGGGCATTAACCAGGCGGACCACGACAGCCCGTTTAGGTCTTGTTTTTCAAGTGATCCACCGATCTAAGCATCCTAAGCATCCTAAGCCTTTGCCAAACGGCGACGGCTACGGGTGATGCCTCGAGGGCAGAGTGGAACGGCGGCTGGGCGGCTCCGGACGAAACTATTCCGATATTTTTTAGGGCGAATCCTTCTTTCAACCCTCCCTCTCTCTTCACCTCGCCGGCTCTTCGCCGAGGGACGAGGAATGCTTGGTAACAATATGGCTACTACATTGACAGTAACGACAACGAAAGAGGTCGTGTGAAAAGAACGAAGCCGAGGAAGAAAAAAAGGACCCAAAAATAGAAGAGAACCGATGGTGTCTTGCGTCAAGCTCGACGTAAATTCGGGATCCACAGATACGGATCGTGAAGTTGGTTTCTCCCCGGCATCACAGCCCCTGCTCCCCAGACCCGCAGGGTACGGAGTAGATTTGTCATCTGCCTTACAAGATGGAATACTTCCTATCTCGCGTGCGTCTACCCGGGCCGTGAACCACATGCATAGTAGCAACTGTTACTTAGCCTCGATGCTAGCGACGAGTCCTCGGCATATCGAACGTCAGAGGCGCGCCATCAGAGGGTGATTTTTCTCCACGGGGCGGGCTGGGCAGGGAGGCTATTTATCGGGCGTCGCGACTCTCTTATCAGCCCGGCTGCCAGCCCGCCCCCCCAATGGTTGGCCAATCCACCCTGATAAGTGCCCGCTTACACGTCCACGGGGGTCCCAGATTTACAACCTCAGGCTCGCGGAATCCCCCGGACCCCTGGTTTTGTTTTGTCTTGGATCTGACATCGCACGATTCTATTCGCCGTCCTTATCGCGACCTCGAGAGCCGCTGCTTGTGTCGACTTAGAGATCGAGTCTACGCCTACCTCCCTGTTGTTACCCAGCGAACCGGTCTGCCTTCGTCTCGGGGTGGGCACCTACAGCCTGCATATAGGCGGCGGCCCGTCAACGAGCGCGCTTCAAGAGCAGCCGTAGCCGAAGCGGCGCTGAGCGGGAGAAGGAGGGCGATATAGCGCCATCCTCGGCGGAATACCTACCTACCTACTAGCTGCACGTCTCGACCTGAGCGAAAAGTTGGAAGATTAACCTAGATGATGGGGAACGATACGCTCGTGCAACGCAACGCAGGTACTTCGGCAGCGCTCCACGATGGCGGTATCAAGGCTACACTGCGCGACAGGCGCAATGAGACAGCGTCTCCGTAGACCTGGTCGTTGCCAACAGCCCGGCCAAGACCGTGATAGGTTCGGTTGCCGACGCCCAATAGTCCTCGATGCTCCCATAAGACAAAGAGGCCGACGGGCACCCGGCGGCGATACACCCGAGCATCTCATGTGCGTCTGAAGGCGTATCGCTCCTTATCTCATGTGGCTTTCCGGGCGAGACCCTGCATGCGCGGGGGGGGGGGGGGGGGAACAAATCGGTTCACTTACAAAGGAGCATGATATCGGGACGCCATCCAAGCCCGGGGTACGCATGGGGAGAGCTTCGAGGGCCTAGCTGCTGATAAGGGAATGTCTTATACATTTAAAACATACATACATACCTCACACATACGCGTATATCTTGTTGAAGATCGATCCGCGAAGCTGGCAGATTTATCTAATGTATATAATGTTGTACCTACCCCTTAGCATTGGCCCTCTTTTTGCCCGCTCTCTGTCTGACGAACTTGTTGCACACTGATATCGCAACCTCCGGCCTCCGCTGCAGCAGACAGGCGTCATGGAAGCCGTCCAAATCGCCGCGCCCCTCGACCAGGGCGTCGGCTATGGCATCGTTCTCGGTCTGGGCTTTGCCTTCGCCCTCGGAATGGTAAGTGACACTCGGAAACTACCCAGCGCTTCGACCATCACGACGGGTCGCGATCTCTTGCCTACATAGGCCTCATACTAGTCGGATCGAGACTACGATCTTTCTACGTAGCATTAGTACTAATCGCGACCTCTAGATTCTAGTCACCTTCATCCTGAAGCGATACAACTCGGAGCTCCAGACATCCGAGATGTTCAACACCGCCGGCCGCACGGTGAAGAGCGGGCTGGTCGGGTCTGCCGTTGTGTCTTCGTGGACCTGGGCGGCCACACTTCTACAGAGCACCGGCGTCTGCTACCGATACGGCGTTTCCGGCCCGTTTTGGTACGCGTCGGGGGCCACCGTCCAGATCCTGCTCTTTGCAACTCTCGCCATCGAGCTGAAGAGGCGGGCCCCTAACGCCCACACCTTCCTCGAAGTGTAAGTGGGCGTGGTCTGGCTACCCGCAACAGGTGACATAGGTAAAAGCAAATCCGCTAACCGGGGGGCCCCCAAAAATTAGAATCAAAGCTCGTTACGGAACGATCCCTCATGTCGTCTTCATGGTCTTCGGCCTCGCGACCAACATCCTCGTCAGTCTCATGCTGGTCGTCGGCGGTTCCGCGACCGTCAGCGCGCTCACCGGGATGCACACGATCGCGGCCATCTACCTCCTGCCCGTCGGCGTCATGGCGTACACCATGGTGGGCGGCCTGAAGGCGACGATCCTGACGGACTGGATCCACACGCTGATCCTGCTGATCATCATCATCGTCTTCGCGCTGACGGCGTACGCGTCGTCGGACCAGCTCGGCTCGCCGGCAGCGGTGTACGACCTGCTCGTCGAGGCGGCGCTGCGCCACCCCGTCGAGGGCAACGTGCAGGGCAGCTACCTGACGATGCGCTCGCGCGAGGGCGCCGTCTTCTTCGTCATCAACATCGTCGGCAACTTCGGCACCGTCTTCCTCGACAACGGCTACTACAACAAGGCCATCGCCGCCTCGCCCGTCCACGCCCTGCCCGGCTACATCATCGGCGGGCTCAGCTGGTTCGCCATCCCGTGGCTCACTGCCACGACTATGGGCCTGTCCGCGCTCGCGCTCGAGAACACGCCCGCCTTCCCCACCTACCCGGCCCGCATGTCCGACGCCGACGTGTCGGCCGGCCTCGTGCTGCCGTACGCGGCCGTCGCCCTGCTCGGCAAGGGCGGCGCCGTCGCGACGCTGCTCATCATCTTCATGGCCGTCACCTCCGCTACCTCGGCCGAGCTCATCGCCGTCTCGTCCATCTTCACCTACGACCTGTACCGCACATACTTCAAGCCCGACGCGAGCGGTCGACGCCTCATCTACATATCGCACGTCATCGTCGTCGCCTACGCCCTCTTCATCTCCACCTTCTCCGTCGGCCTCTGGTACGCGGGCATCTCAATGGGCTACCTCTGTACGTATACTATTACAATCCGCGCCCGCCGCGCTCTCCTCTCGCGGCGAATAAAGTCTAACCCCGTCCTCTAGACCTCATGATGGGCTGCGTCATCTCGGCAGCCGTGATACCCGCCACGCTGACCCTAGTGTGGAAGGGCCAGAACAAATGGGCTGCCGCCCTGTCGCCCGTCTTCGGGCTCGCATTCGCCCTGGTTGCGTGGCTCGTGACCGCTCGGAGGGAATGTGGCGCCTTGGACGTCGCGTGCACGGGATCGAATAACCCGATGCTCGCCGGGAACGGTCAGTGGTTCCCCCGCCTCGTAGTCTTCGTAACGTTTTCATTTCTCTCCTTTTTTTTTTCTCAGATGGCGTAAACTAACACGACACACCTGCTTGCAGTTGTCGCGCTCCTCTCGCCCCTCGTCCTGATACCGATCTTCACCCTCATCTTTGGACTGGTACGTACTTACAACATCGCTTTCCCCTCGCTCCGCTCTTCCCCCCTCCCCAACAGCAATCCCGGAGGAATCACGCCCGCTCGCTCATGAAGACTTGCTTACGAATAAAACAACAGGACAAGTATGACTGGAAGTCGATGATGGACATCCGGCGGGGCGACGACCGCGACCTGACGGCGACGGCGGGGCTGGACCCGGAGCAGCAGGCGGCGGCGGCGGGAGTGAGCCCGGCGGCGACGGCGAGGGAGCGGGACGAGGAGCAGGCGAAGCTAGCGCGCGCGAGCCGAGTGTCCAAGTGGACGACGGCGGGGCTGACGCTCGCGTTCCTGGTGCTGTGGCCGTTCCCCATGTACGGCTCCGGCTACGTCTTCTCGAAGCCCTTCTTCACCGGCTGGGTCACGGTGGGCATTATCTGGATCTTCTGCTCGCTCGGCGCCGTCGGCTTGTTCCCCGTCTGGGAGGGCCGCGCCACCCTCGCGCGCACCGCCCGCGCCGTCGTCAGGGACCTCCGCGGCGGAGGCCGCCGCTCCCCCGTCATACAGGGGGCTGCCGACCGCGCCGAGACCCCGCCCGACCCGAAGGAAGACGCGAAGGCGGAGGTCAAGGACGGGTAGAGGGTGGGCTGATAGGACGGCGAGGGTGTTCTCCGTTCCTGCGTTACCTCGGTAGGAGAGAGAGAGAGAGGGGGAGTGTGTGTGTGTGTGTGTGTGAGGGGCCGAGCGAAGGTATAATGCGGAAAAAGATACCCTTTATTTATGTTCCACCAAGCAACGGATTACGACCATTTTTGTTTCGGCATCGAGCACTATAATAAAAAGCTTCACCATACTGTGTTTGGAAGAGTCTCCACGGAGTTGACTGATCAGCACACATCGCGTTGGAAAGATGCCGCAGGGATCCAGGGTTGTAGGTACGCGAGGGTGTCCAAGCACAAAGAACCCCAGGAGCTACTCATTTACAGGTCGTAAAGTTTCAAATACTTAGTCTACTACGACAAAAGTTAGTGCCTGTCCACGGTCGAGGATGCTGGGATATCTCGGGGCTAGGGAAGCCGTTTTCGGGGGTCAGCTTAGCCGAGGCGCTGGTCTCCGGCGGCATGCCGGGGGCATGTTTATTAGCCGCTGGGGCCGGTGGAGCAGGAGCAGGAGCAGGAGCAGGGCGAGAATACGTGGCTATATTGTGTTGCCTTGTGTATATTGCTGGCGGATCTGGAGCGTCCTAACCATGGGGAGCTGTCTTGGTGACGGTGGCTGGCTGGCTGGCTGGTTGGCGTATAACCTAGGCGGCTGGAAAAGGCCCCGTTCCTATATATAGGTATAAACTCCCAGGTATGCACGTATCTCGTCGGTTCCGACTGACAATGGCTTCACGCTCCGATGGGGCCAGCTGAATATTAGGCCCCTCCCCGCCTGGCCCGCTGTATCTCCGGTATGCTGTCCGCCTGCGGCGACAATATTCCCACGAATCTAGAATCAAGTAGGTAGGAATTCAATACTCCAGCTGCAGTGTGGCGCGGATGCTGGCGCTATACCGGTATTCAGGTGGTACGCCGCCGTATCTCTACGTTGGACTCGGACGATGTTATCGTGAGTCGTGTCCCCCCTTACGCAGGCGCTATGGTAAAGATGCATGTCGGCAACCGAAGGCACGTACCTACATAGATACCTATTTAGGTATGTACATGGGGGCGTACGATGTGATGACGGCACGGGGTCTGGCTGCGCGGTTCCGAGGGCAGGATTGGGTTAGAGTCAACGCGATATCTCCGCAAGTATAGGTATGCATGCCGCCTTAGGCCCGTAGTGAGGAGCAGAGAGAGAAACGGAGAGGAGTAGCTGTCGGGAGAGGAGATTAACCGTCGAGGAGAGACACATCAATCACACCGACTCGGCGTTCCGGGCAGAGACAAACAGACGAGGGCCCCGTGGCCTTGGACCCGGTGAAGCGGGCTATGCGGACTGATGCTAAATCCGAGCGTCGTCGTAGGTAGCATGCATTATAGGTAGGTAGATGTCGTGTTTCCCTGGTCCGATGTGTACGTATGCCCAGAGAAGCGGGTGGGCGAAGAGACAATCAAGCTCATCCAAGCCCTCTCTCGGGTGGGCCAGACGAGTCGGAAGAGGCGTGCCGGCTGGGATCTGGGTACCGTGGGAGCGGTAGGAATGCGAGGCCTCCATTCACGTCGATCTGCGAGCAACAGTGCCGTCAGGGGGACAACGACGGCCCATAACAGCTAACAGCATATGGGTGGAAGCAGGAGAAGAGGGAGGAGGGGATAGAGCCAGGCACGCCGTCTCAAGCTGAAAAAATATTCATAGATAAAAAGAAGCCGTGAGCGATGCATAAACATTGTTGACCTCTCCAAATAGGTAGGTAACTTATGCCTAGGTACTTGTCTACAGTCCGTTGGATAGAGACAGGCACACCATTCGGCGCATACCTGGTACCTAGATATACCTAGCTAGAGGTACTATATATTGTGTTGTTATACACCAAGTTATACACACAAAATGACAAATCAGATGCATAACGCCCTTGAAGCTGCATGCACAGATCCCTATCGCTATCCTTTCTCTCCATCACAACCCGTCCTATTACTTCTGCTTCTCCTCCTCCTCCTCCGTGCCATAACATACCTACACACATACCTACATATATATGTACATGCGACGCTCCCCCTAGTCCCCCACGGCTCCCCTGTCGAGAAGATCTTGCTCCATCGGTAAAAATGGCAGGCATCTATATCACCTCCCCAAATAGGAACTCCTGCAAACGCACGAGAGGATTTACTGGCATGCTCGCCGGATGGCGTGAAGGCACGCTGGCATGTAGGTATAAAAGACCTATATATTTACATGCCGACACGTCCAATGCCATCATGTCTGCGACGCCCTCTTCCCCTTCCCTCCCCCCCCTTTCCCCCTCCCTAATCCCGTCTTCTGGCAGCACCGGGACGGTTAGGTGTGAGGTTGGTTCGACCTACCTGCCTCAATCTCTAGTAAGCAGTCGATAGCCATGAAGTCCTCTGCTGTTAGCGCCGTGGCGCTCGCCTCGTTGGCGAACGCGGCTAGCGACGCCACTAGTAGCACGCCAACGGGGACGCCTACTGAGCCGTGTGCTGTCGTGAGCGCGTCGTGGGCTGCCCAGATCACGGCCACGGCCACGCCGACTGTCGAGGCGTCGATCGCGTACGAGTGTCTTAACTCGGTGCCGATCAATAAGGACGCCGCCCTCCGCTTCATCGACGAGCTCGAGCCGTACGTCGAGTGGCAGTCCGACACGGCTTTCAAGAAGAACCCGCCCGAGGAGTACTTCTACCCGCCCCACGATATCTGGGCCGTTATAGCCGATGTCAAGGCCGACCTCGCCGCCGACAAGTACCCCAACGAGTACTCGTGGCAGGCCGACCTGTATAAGAGGCTGTTCGGGCCGGCTCACGATGGCCACTTCGTCGTCTACCCGGACGCCCTGTCGAGAGCCCTCGAATGGCAGCGGCCCTTCGCCCTTGTCTCTATCAGCGAGGAGGGCCCCGCCGGCGCCGCCCCCGCTATCAAGGTCTACGACGACGTCGTGGCCTCGCCCGACACCGCTTCCACTGTCGCCCTCATCAACGGCGTCGACGCCGCGACATTCGTTGAGGATTGGATCAACCAGGCCACCGGAAACCAGGATGCCGACGCCGCGTATAACTCTATGTTCTTCGAGAAGGCCTTCCTAGCCGAGAACAACAATCTCGGCTATTTCCAGACGGGAGGCCGGGTAAGGTACGTCCCTTTTACTTCCTTACGACCGATAGATGGCATTTCCGGTTGGAGACATGACTTTTAACGATTACGCGTTAGGTACATCTATCCTGGCGAGCTCACCTCGTTCACATTCGAAAACGGGACGGTGCTAGATCTGCCAAATTTAGCGAGGCTGAAGGGTAGCTGGACTGGCGTCGTTGATGGCCCGTCCTTTTTCAACAGGTTCTGTCCCGGTGCGGTTTCCACCGTTCAGGCCGTCGACGAAACGACGACGACGACGACAACCACCGCGGCGGCCACGGCGGCAGCTCGGGTTGTGGGATACCCCGATCCGGTCATCGTGTCGAGTGACTCGTCGATCTCCGGCTACTTCATCGACCAGCCGGGCTTCGAGGACGTGGCTGTGATCGTGATGCTGTCTTTCTCGCCCGAGAGCACGGTCGAATTCCAGCAGGTGGCGCAGGACTTTTTTGCGGCCGCGGTCCGGGCGGGGAAGACGAAGGTGGTTGTCGACGTGCAGGCGAACGGCGGGGGCTACATCTTCTCGGGGTACGACCTGTTCCGTCAGCTGTTCCCGGACATTGTGCAGGAGGGCCTGGGGCGGTGGCGGCAGCACCCGGGCTTCGCGGCTGTGTCGAAAGTGTTCTCCGAGATCTCGGCCGACTTTGACCCGGACACGGCGTCACCCGACGTCATCAACGCGTATGAGTCCGTCTTCAACTGGCGCTACGACTACAACGCGACGAACGGGAACTTCACCTCATATGAGGACAAGTTCGCACCGCAGGAATTTGGCGGCGACACGTACACGAACTTGATGCAGTGGAACTTCAACGATCCGTTGAGCACGATCAACGACACCTTCGGCTTCGGCACCGACATCACGGGTTACCGCAGCCGGCAGAACTTCACGCGGCCGTTCGGTGGGCCCGAGAACATCGTGCTCCTGCTCGACGGGTACTGCGCGTCGACGTGCACGCTCTTCTCCCAGTTCCTCAAGGTCAACGCTGGCGTCCAGAGCATCGCGATGGGCGGGCGGCCGTCGAAGGAGGGCCGCATCCAGGGCGTCGGTGGCGTCAAGGGCTCCCAGAGCTACGGGTTCGCCGACGTGCTTGCGCAGGCACAGACGGCGCTCTCGTTCACGAATGACTCAGAAACAGCCGATACGCTGCGGCGCTACACGGGCTACGTGCGGCAGCGCAGCACGGCAGCGAGCCTCAACGTCAAAGACCAGATCCTACGCGGGAATCTCGCGGACGGGATTCCCGCGCAGTTCGTCACCGAGGAATCCGACTGTCGCCTCTGGTGGACGGCGCCCATGGTCACCGACATCACGGAGCTCTGGAAGGCCGCCGCGACGGCCGCCTTCAAGGGCGGTAAGTGCGCCTACGGTAGTATTGACTACCCGCAGAACGGGACGACGACGACGACGACGGCGAGGAGGTCGTCTCTGGGGCCGTTCGGTAGGCCGAGATTCGTGCTTCCGAAGAAAATCGAGAGGTTCGCAGCGCCAGAGAGGCGCGATAGCGTGCACAAGAGCGCGACGTTCATAGCGAACCAGTTCATGAGGGTTGTGGACTAGAGAGAAATCCTTCTGTTCCCTCCTCTTCCTCCCTCCCCCCCTACCCCTGCTGGACAAACCTACCTCTCTGTGTCTATTTCTGCATCTACTTCCGTATCTAGCGCGTTGCCCGATGTGGAGCCCTCTTTGTAGGTAGTCATGTAGGTTAGATCCACAGCGTAGGCTACCTAGAAGCGTATATAGAGACACTATAGGATTGCGAGTTAAGAACAAGCGGGACGGCGTCGTGCTTAGACGGTGGGTGGCTGTCCAAGAATTTCTCTGCTTTTCTTCTTGCATCGCGTGCCAGCTTTGACTCGACGCTGAACGGGAACGGCTCCTCTAGCCAACCAGCGAACACCTCATCGCGCCCGGTTAGCCTGCGGGACCTGCGGCATTTGATGTGCGCAACATTATCACGGGAAGGGGGGTCTGCTTAGACGGAGGTAGGTCACGTCTGTGTGCTCTTCCAAGGAAGCGTATGCATGCGCAGATCCATCCGCCCATACCTACATACATACACATGCAGTCGACTCGTCGCTTAACGCAAGGAAGTGGAGAGGAGGCGGCGGCGGAGGAGGAGGATGGTGGGGGAAGAGAAGAAGCAGAGAAGCGTAAGAGGAAGGGCATCTCTGATTCCTTCGGACTAACACAACGCATCTCGGCCGATGTTGCCTATGATGGCGAGCGCTTCCACCTTGGCTCCGGGGGGGGGGTCGTCGTCTGATCGCGCTGCTCTTCCTGCGTCGGACCGTCCCCTGCAGCATCTGCACGTTATATCACCAACAGGCTTTTCGTCGTTTATTCGGTAGATGTGGGAGCGGTCGAAGATTGCAGGAAGGGGCCTGTCGAAGATCATCAGCGCCGGGCTTGGACCCTCTTCTCGGACTGGTCTCTCTCTCGGGTAGGGTCCCTGGTAGGGGACGTATGTGTGTGCTACCTACGTATGTATGCATTCATATGTATGTTGAAGTTTGTAGATAGCGAACCCCTAAACCCCTAACCCCTAACCCCTCTCCCTCTTAGCTCTTAGCTCGAAGAGGAGGGTCTCTATCGATCGCCTCGAAGGGCGTCGCGTGGTCGAGAGAGAGCTGAAATTGTACCTACATACCTAGAGTATGTAAGCTCGGAGGCGGCTGGCTATGTTGCGTGTCTAGATAGGTAGAGCGCTAGGTCGTCGTCGACGGAACCTTGGCTCTATGCGGGCGTGGAAATGAGCATGTCGCTCACCTCGCCGGCGTAGGCACATACCTCACATACGCCTACGCGCCTATACTGGGTAGGTAGGTAGGCACCTACATACCTACATACGTACATATGTAGGCGATTCGACGATGAGCCGAACGAAGACAGCAATCACATGCCCCCTTCCCTCCGTGGTGTGTAAACAATCCTGAGGCGGGCGCGCGAGTAAGTAATTATTGTCGTCAGCCCTACCAGCATCTTTTAATTACCTATTAGCCCATCGACGTCCGGGCGCAGGTTTCAGCACCATCCACGTGGCCCGGTGCTCACAGGGATAGGTGTGCATTCGTCCCGCTGAATGCTACGTCGAATTTCAGAGCATCCAAGGTCCGCGAGGGTTGTCGTCGAGCCGGCAAGCATAGGAATAGGGAGGTATTGGGGATCAGCCTGTGTTACGTAGTATGCGCCTCCGTCCATCCGTCGACCCATCCGTCCATCCATCCGCGCGTACATACGCGCTGAGCACGCATCCCGCCTTTCCCACCCTATTCCTCCGCCTCCTTCCCCCAGGTGTAAGTCAGGATGCAAGACTCCGTGATACGCAATGTAGGTGCGGTTCCGTGCCTTGCCGGGCCGCAAAATGTGATGAAGAATCCCGCAGGCGCTGCCACTCGTTAGGGCCGTGTTCGCTCAACACTCACTTACTCGTGTCAGCCTGCTGGCGGATCCTAAGCGGGTCGTTCCAGGGGGGTGCCCTATCCGCCCGTGGGCTTCATGTAAGTAAGTACGGAGGAGCCATGTCTGTACGTACATATTGGCGTAAGACGGGAGGGGATATGAGACGGGGAGGGGCGGCGGCTTGACCATGGTAAGGATCCTCTACTTAGTCTATAGCGCCTAATAGTAAGTATTGTAGGCCGCCCAGTCACTGCAGGGACAGGGGGATGGGCGTGGCAGACGTTGCATATGCATCCATCTCGAGTCTAGAAGCCCAGATAATGGCAAGATCTCGTCTTGTGGGTTGCAATGGGCACATACACCCTTTGCCTGCCAGCTCGACGACCGCGAGGTCATATTACATATGGCAAAAAATCCTCTCGTGACGACATCGTTCGCTGTCGATGCGGAATGCCTCACCCTACGCTCAGGACCACACGCATCTCTCATGACTGCAGGACGCATGCCAACCTATCATGACCCCGTTCTTCTAAGTTGTCTTCCCCCTCCCTCTAGCCACTAGGATTCGGACCGTCCTAGTCCACGTACTTTTTTTTTCTGTTCCCCAGAGTGGCTCTCTGCAGAGCACGCGCTACCACTGCAGCTCTTCGTTACTTACTCCTCTCCTGCTTATCCACTCGCAGGTTGGGTCCATCAGCTGTTCGCGCCTGGGGGTGGCAGGCGAGAGGAGACGAGAGGGGTACCCTACTTACGACAACATGGCCTTCCCTCCCCCCCCTTCCCCTTCCCGGGCTTACCTATTACGATTACATCCGGCGTTGGGTGGGAGGACGAGATAGGGCAGGATCTGGCTACCCGAAGCACCAACGCCTAGCCTACATGGATCGGCTTCCAAGACATCTTCGGGATGCAAGGCACCTGCTTGCCGAGGAGCGGATGGACGTGAACGCGTTGCATATATGCCGACGCAGAGGCAGTAGTGCCGGCATCGCTAACCTCGAGCGCTCAGTTGTCAAGTCGCTTGCTTCCCGACCTAGAATTCCTTTTCCTATGGGCATTGGCCTTCGACAACGGCGATCCAGTTGCTCCCCGCCGGAGACCACCCATGAAGCAGCAGTAGAAACAGTAGCAACACCAGCCAGCCAGCCAGCCAGCCAGCCAGCAACCAACAGTGTGATGGGTGTGGATACTCGCCGGGCATCTCGCAAGACATAGGACGGCAGGAAGAAAGAACACACAGAGAAGCGCACAATTAAAGAACATCGATGCCGCGGGTTTCTTGTTAAATAACAAACCCCCCCCCCCTTACCCCCCCCCCCCCTTATTTTCCTTCTCCCTCTCCCTCTAGGCGGCGTCCCCATTTGATCGCGCCCGGGCACCAGACGGACGTGGCGGCAGCTGAGCACCGCGAGATACAAGGCGGTCGAAGGACGAGACCATGAGCGAATCCTCGACGAGAGAGAAGAACCGGGGGACGAAGGACCACGCCGAAGTGAGTGAAGTCGAACCCTACCCTTAGCCTCCTCCTCCTCCTCCTCCTCCTCCCTTGCCTCTCGTCCTTCCTCTCTCTTACCCATCTATCCGTTTTCCCGCGCGGCTAAACGTTCGAGCGTCCGCGCGCCGCACCAGAGCGAGCGTTCGGGGCGGAAGAGCGTCGACTCGGCGGCGTCGGACGCGGGGACGGTGGACCAGCGGCTGGAGGGGCTGCCGCACATCGAGGCGTTCGGGCACCGGTACCACGCGTCGGGGAAGATCTTCTTCCCGTCGGACCGGGCGGAGCGGGAGCGCAACGAGATCCAGCACCGGCTGTTCCGGCTGTGCCTGGACGGGGAGCTGACCGCGACGCGGCTGCCGCGGGACGTGGGCCGGATCGCGGACCTGGGCACGGGCACGGGCGTGTGGGCGGTCGAGATGGCGGCGCGGTACCCGCAGGCGCGCATCGTCGGCGTCGACGTGTACCCGATGCAGCGGCGCAAGGGCGTGCCGCCCAACGTGCGCTTCGCCGTCGCCGACGTCGAGGACGCCTGGGACGGCTTCGCGGCCGCCGACGCGTCGCTCGACTTCGTCCACGCGCGCGGCCTCGCCGGCGGCGTCCGCGACTGGCCCGCCCTCCTGCGCCGCGCCCGCGCCAAGCTGCGCCCCGGCGGCCTCTTCGAGATGACCGAGATCCACATGCAGGTCTTCGACTTCGACGGCAAGTTCGCCGAGACCGAGGCCTTCCCCGGCTTCCTCCAGCTCTTCCGCGACCTCGGCGCCCGCGTCGGCATGGAGTTCAACCCCAGCCCCCTCGCCCTCGACTGGCTCATCGACGCCGACTTCGAGAAGATCGTCCAGCGCAGCGAGATCCTCCCCCTCGGCACCTGGGCCGGCGACGAGAAGCTCCAGGCCCGCCAGGCGCTGATGAACAAGATAATAGCGGATCACCTCGGTACGGTTCTCTTTCTTTCTCTCTCTCTCTCTCTCTCTCTCTCTCTCTCTCTGTTTCTCGTTTGCTCTTACTAGTCGTGTTTACAATGCCAACCCGTCTCCTTTTCGTCGTCATCCTCACCGTCTCTCTAACTGTTCGCGGAACAAACAGATAACCACTGCGGTTTACTATTCACAAAGTGCGGATTGGACAAGGCGGATTTCGAGAAGAAGATACCCCCGCTCTGGGAGGAGCTTAGAAGACTAGACAAGCGACCGTATATAACAGCGTAAGGACGGCGTCTCGAGACAGCTCATGGCTCGCCCAACGACTTGGCTAGCAGGAGTACTTGCTGACTGCACCTCTTATAGCATCTTTACGACTGCGAGAAAACCTCGCGAATAGGAATAAGCATGACGCCGGGTAGAGAGAGCGAAAGAGGGGAGGGGGGGCGTCCGGCGCGTCGGGTCTTGAAAACAGGTCGTTTATTACTTTACTATCAGGCTCATACTCCTGGCAACAGAGGAGAGCCGTGGCCTCTGATCGAGCAGGATATACGCACGGCCTTTGGCCGGCTCACGGACGGTGAGAGAGAGTCCCGAAACTTACCTAGTCACTACGAGCACTAGGCACACCTCGATCTCCGGATATACCCCTTAGTTAGGAGAGTGCTGCATCTACGGGAAATGTAAGCTGGGATAATAGCGAGCGAGCGAGCGAGCGAGCATCGCCGGCTCGACGGCACATGATGCACGCGTCTATGTATATGTATACCTACATGAGAACGAAGGAAGAAAGAAAGAAAGAGTATTCACTTCCATTGATACGCACACGCGCATGGCGTCACTTACCGCATACGCCACCGCCGTCAGAGTACGCGGTGTTGAGTGGATGGTGTCAGCCCCCTGTTCCATATATAGCGTCAATCCGCGACCTGCCACGAGCTCGTCTTATCGCTTTGCTGGCTGACGTTGCATCTGATCGGTATGATGCCGACGGTTCTCGGCACACGGGGGGGGATTAGCGTTGTAGTTGTCGCTTCAACTGACACGTAGCCACGTCGCGCCGAGAATTACGACGAGAACTCGGCACACGAGGCGCGCTGTCGGTAGAGAGGTGATTCTCGCATCGTGTGTGCCCGCATGCATCTCGATGACGGGGAGGGTCTGGGGGGATATCGAGTCGCCCACCACGAGCCACTATTTTTTTTCCCCCCCTCTTGTTCCCCTTTCTCTCTGCCTCTCTCGGCGCCGACGTTCGCGTGCCTCACTTACGAGAACATACTTAACACATACGCGCTTGCACACATGTTCCGATCGTTCGGAGGTCTGACGTGTACAACCCATTCCGGGCAATTGCGAAGGCAGAGCTGTAGTAAGATGTATGCAGGGGGGGGGATAAGCTGAAGGCGAGAGGTGTGTGTGTGAGTGAGTTGGACGTTGGGTGGAAGGACGACTCCGGCAGTCCAGTGCGGCATTTGACGGGGGCAGAGCGATGATAATTCGAAGGGCTATTGGTCTGGCATCGGACACGTCCTGCCGACGCTGCAGCGGTTACTCCGCCGTCGAACGACTGAAGACCGTTGACGTGAGAGAGAGACAGGCCCAGCGCTGCGGTTCCCCCGGGCGGCTTGGGTTGCGGTGAGCCACAAACAGGACAGCCAGTCCAAACCACCCCCGAGGCCCTCACATAGGAACCGTCGTATGGCAATGTGGAAGCAGACAAAAGAGAAAAAACCCCTCCGAACGCTTACCCGTTCTGCTACCCAATCGTGTTTTCTGTTGTTTAGATGGTTGTCTAGTTTCCTGTCGCCTCGACCGATATACGGCCAGCCAAGGCGGCGTAACAGGTGTAACTAGCGTAGAACGTGTCAGTACGTAGACATTCCTTCCGGCTTCCTGATATACCCGGAGCCGGCATGGCTAGTCACTGCACACTTATGCAATGTAGACGCGCAGCAGAGCTGCCAACGACAGGTTCCCTCGCACTCGCAACCTCTGCCGGGGAAGTGAGCCGCGGTCCTGTTAACGGCGAGCCTCATCGTCTCACACACCACTCAGCAGGTTTGACACCCCCCCCCCTCCCCGTAGAGACAAGCATAGAGGCTGGGGTGATGACCGACAGGCGTCGCAGGATCTCGGGGGACCCTTGATTCGGCCGGCAGGTCAGACGTGGGGGGTATTTACCCACCATCATTGCATCAGGATCGGTGTTCCGCTTTGAGGCAGGTATCGTCAGTCGCTGCCGGTAGATGTTCATATAGGAAGGTGTCTGAGGCCACGATTCCGAACCAGACTTGGTAGGCGTGCCACCGTGCGTCACGCGCGAGCAGTCCACTGCCAAACATACATCCACCTATGCATACTGCTCGAAATCCTCGGGCCGTCTTCGCGCTACCGGGGCCATCTCTGACTGTTGAAGTCTGGTCGAGACGGGGATCGCCGCGACAAGCTATCGGCACTCCCACTACCAGCTGCCATCGATCAACGTATGCATCAATTTATCCGTTCGCTGACCGACCTATTCTGGTTGCGTGCCTACCTACTGCATCCTCCGTGACTAATGTACAAAAGACAACGTGTCATCCTCCGAGGAGAAACAGGTTGTGCCTCGGAATTCTCAATGCTTGATTTGATCCTTGTCGATCTTCAATGAGAAATCCACATGCGGCGTGCCTTGGTGGATCGAGCTCGTGGAGATGATGTCGATATCTGAGGGATTTAGCGTTAGCATGAAAGGAAGAGGGGGGAATGTAGGTAGATAAACCCACCATTGTTGGCGTACGCGCTCACGTTGTCCTCGCGCAGGCCGCCCGAGACCTCGATGAGAAACTCGCGCTTGCCGCGCCACCTTTCGCGTAGGCTGCGGGCGGCGGCCCGCGCGCCGTCGCCCGAGAAGTTGTCGAGCATGACGACGTCGGCGCCGGCGGCGATGGCCTCGTCGGCCTCGGCCTCGCTCTGGACCTCGACCTCGACCTTGAGGGCGAAGCCGCCGGCCAGCTTGGCGGCGGCCACGGCGTCGGTGATGCTGCCGCGGCTCCACACGTGGTTGTCCTTGAGCATGATCATCGAGCTCAGGTCCATGCGGTGGGCGTCGGCGCCGCCGACGAGCAGCCCGTACTTCTCGACGAGCCGGAACCCCGGCGTCGTCTTGCGCGTCCCCGCCAACGCGCCCGCGTACCCCGCGTCCCGCAGCTTCAGCAGCATGGCCCGGCTCGCCGTAGCGATCCCCGAGCACCGCGCCAGCAGGTTAAGCCCGACCCGCTCGGCCAGCAGCAGCCCCCGCGCTGGCCCCGTCACCGTAGCCACTTTCGCCTTGCCCGACCCGTCCCCCGGCTGCTCGACGGAGCTGCCCTCCTTCACGTGCCACTCGACGGTGCACCCGCACTGCCGGAAGACCTCGTCGAAGAAGGGGACGCCGGCAAGGATGCCGGTGCTCTTACCCCAGAGCGTGGCGGTCCGCGGGTGCTCGCCGACGACGAAGCCGGCGTAGTCGTACGATGGTGTATCCTCGGCGAGCCAGGCGGGAACCTGGGCCTTCCAGCTCGGCGGCAGGAGGTGCTCCAGCGAGCCGTGATTGATAGGTAGGTCCTTAGACATTTCCGTAGGGTACAGCGGGATGCGGGAGGATGCAGAGGGATAGCAGGTAGAGGACAACCCAGAGATGCTCCGGGTGGCCTGGCTCGACGACGAAAGACGTGATTCCGACCGCAGATGGGTAGGTACACAGCTCTTCGTTCTCTGCTCCTTTCGGGTTCTTGCTGCTCGTGATGATGCTACGATGTTAGGGACGCAGGTATTTATGGCATGGAGGCGGTTGAGATGGGAGACGGCCAGCTCGGCATATCCATCGATCGCTGGGCCGGTTCAACCCGCCTTCCATCGACGGCTCGGATACTCTATGTAATCCGTCCAGAGCGCCTTTCCCGCCAGCGCGGAGTAATTCCGATTCACCGCTAAACGGTGGTACCTAGGTACACATGCTTACCTCATCTACGCATTTGCTGCACACCTTCACATATGCATGGATCTGGGAGTTTACCGGGGACTTTAACGCGATAAGCAAAACGACTTGTTGACAACCTGCGTGTCAAAATAGCCTCATGCCTTTCCTGTGTGCACCTACATACAAACAGTACCTGTGCATTCCTAAAGACGTGTCCTGAATGTACCCGAATACTGGCGTAGGCAGCCGGTACTTCTGCTAACACTTCATCCCTTTAGCAGCTAACCGCGGCTGACCGCGAAACCTATTTCCGTCTGTGATCGTGTCGTCAGCGAACCCTGAGCAAATCTAATACCAGCAACCCAGCTAACGTACCTGCATACTAGAATGAAATAAAGAAAAAAAAAAAAATTTTTTTTTGGTCTAATGCCTGCAACTAGCGGTCGTTGAGTAGGCGGAAGACCCGATATGAGAAGTCGAGGGGCATATCGGGGAAGGACGGCGATGCCACAATGCTGCCGCGATACCGCGATGAGTTGAGTCTTTTCTCCGCCCTTTCTTCTCCTCTCCGAAGCCCAATCACAGAACACCGCCCTACAGAGCTCTAGCCGCCGGTTCACGTGAGTGGCAGGTTCCCAGATAGGCACGGGTATGTGTGTGAGCGAGGGGGCATACCAGCTTACTTCTTACTCCTTGACGATGATGACGGTGATGTGGAACTGCCCTCTCAGTTTCGGTGAAGGCGACTTTAAATTTCTCGGGGAGCGTCTGAGCTGTCCTGGGAAGCGTCTCCGTTATTCTGATAGATACCTGTGCTGCCCTGAGACTCGCCGCCGGATCCGGGAGCAGGATCCTGGTCGGGGGTATGGGTGCCATTGAGTCCATCGTCCACTGGTTGCTGCCCCTGCCCCTGCTCCTCGCCCTCCTCGATGCGATGCATAATATCCCCGAGATACTCGTAGATCACTTCGATAGGCTCACCATTCGGAGAAGGTGGAGCGAGAGTCAGCATACAATAGTCTCCGAATCTTCGGTACCTGGACACCCAAGCCTGCTTAAATCCGTTCATCGCCTCCACATCGTTGTGATGGATCAGAACCACCAGCTTCTCAGCACTCTCATAGATGACGCAGGAGAGGCTCGAGAAGTTGTTGAAAGGGGGGTGCAAAACAACTGATGGAACGGCGCGGAAGTAAGCCGACACGCTTCCGGACCCAAGATAGTGAGATTGGACCTGTGTTGGCATATTAATGTCATCCAGGTCAAATATGATATTGTTTGAACCCATCCTGGTTGCTGATATGGAATAGGAGGCTTCGTAGTGGAGGCTTGTATGGTTCGTCTGCGATGGGGCCTAGGATTTGGAGGTCAGTAAGACAGAGGTAGATACCCGAGACGTAGATACGCACAATATGACAGTCCCAAGGGCTCCAATGAGATGTAGCAGTGCTTGTATCGCTCATGCGTCAGGGGGATGTCGAGTTGAAAGGGGACGAGATCAGTGACTTAAAACACATGCGGCGCAGGTCCTGGATTGTCTGTGGTGCAGTTACCCATGGCTTGTGAAAACTCGATGCCAGCTTTGGTGTGTTGAAAGATGAAGGCGGCGATGATGAAATTTTTTCCTTAGAAGATAGTCTGCACAAGGCACCTTGATAGCTTATCCTTATATGCCATAGTTAGCCGTTTTGTTTGTATCCATACTGTGGCAACCCAGCCATCCGCTGAAGGCATGTAATCGCGTTGTTTATCATGAGGTGTACGCAAATATTAACTTGAGAGATCCCCTATCCAACGACGTTCTTGTGACTTAGTCTTCATAATAAAGATCGCATCTCAGATACCCTACCCAACGCTCCGCATGAGCTAATGCTAATTGAACAGCCCTGTGAATTTTCCGTCCATTGGTTACTATTATGCTTGGTAACTAACTCAATTGCTTATGTGTGTTGAGGGGGACCTTAGGCATTTGGAAAGTCAGGTACGGTCTATCGAGCTACCCCCCATAGTTACTAACCCATTGTTCCAGGGAAGCCTTACTTTGAAGCTCTCATCAACATTTAGCTAGCCACTGACAGGTAAATTCGGGACGACGCGGATTTGATTCTTTAGTAAGGGGTACTGCAAGAACACTGACTTCAATATAACCCTTGGGGTAACTTGAGCTAAAACGTATAGGTGTCAAGCTCGGTCGATAGCGTTTGACTATATCAGGGGAAATTTACGTGATAACTGGCATGCCCAGCATGCAAAGAATTATCAGATTGTGAGGGAATAGAAGACCTATTGGGGGAAACATGCGAGTTGTCTAGCAAGAAGAGCATGTGAGGAAAAATCTCTATATGTGTGGTGGTAAAAAGAGTTTTTAACGAGAGTCGAAGCGCCTGAGCTTTGTCTAATATCTATGCGAATACAGAGACAACGAGGAGAGGAAGGAGAAGAAGAAGGTCCAAACACAACCCATGAAACAGGGAACGAAAAGGAAAAGAAGAAAAGAAGACTCCCGGCATACCATGAGTCTATAATCAAAAGAAGGAAAAGAAAGTACCCCTGAATGATCACCAATTCTATAATAACGACAGCCATTTTCCGTAACGAAAGCGGAAACCCTCATAATGTCCCCTACCGACCCAGCGCCGATAGGATGCATTCCGATGCCCTGGCCCGCCCAGAAATCCGCAAAGTGACCAACGCCGGATCCCACACATGCTAAGAGACGAGGGCGCCCCGGAGCCCTGCCCCCCTTGTCGGCGACTCGGCTAGTACCACGTTGGGCTCGCCGACCAGTGGCGCAGCATGTTCTCGACGGCCTGCGTCCACTCGTACTCGAAGCACTGCGAGAGCTGGTCGGCCTCCTCCTGCGTCGGGTCGCGGCCGCCCCACATCTCCTTCCGCCAGGCGTCCGCCTGCGCGTACGTAGGGATCAGGCCGCTGTGTTTGGGGGACGGACACGATGCTGTTAGCGCTGCTGCTCCCGCGAACGTGGGATAGGAGGAGGGGGCGGACGTGGATAAGGGGAGTATGAGGGCGGTAGTTCACAGTAGGGAAGCGGAAAATAATTTTTCTTTGGACAAGAAACAACAGAGAGAGAGAGTGTGTAAGTGAGTGAGGGAACGCCAGAGGCCCTCGAACTTACGCGTCGCGTATCTTGACCAGGCACAGCCAGGCCAGGTTCCAGCTGCGGTTCGAGTTGGGGTCGTTGCGGACGAGCTGGTGCGCCCGGTCGACGACCTCGCCGGAGATGGGGTAGTTGCGTGTCAGGCCGCGGAGCTCGGTCAGGAGCTGGTTGCTGTTGACGTAGTACTCCCAGGCCGACGTCATGGGCCCCTGGAACGCGCGGGCGTCCTCCTCGTTCTCGCAGCTCGCCGCCACCCGCTCGATCCGGCACAGCTCCGTCAGCGTGTTGACCCTGTGCGTCCGCAGCGACTCGATCAGCTGTTGGAACGAGGACTGCCGAGGTCCTGGGTTAGCCGTCATCCTCTCCTCGACGCTACGGGGCCACGGGGTCGCCGGCACGACTCCCCTGACCTCGTGCGGGAAATCGAGAGGGATGGGTTTACGAATTGAAAACCGTCACGCACTTGTCTCCCCTTCCCCGCACCAGAGCCCCTGTGGCCTCCCGAACGACTAGAATGTGAGGAAGACATGGCAGATATGTTGGAAACAGCTCTCCGGTCTTCTTGGATCGATTTGGGACAGAACGTTTTGGTCTCTCGGGATGGCGTGCGTAAGTCTTCTTCGCTCTTCACTAGGAAACGACGTGGTCACAGGGTGGAAAGGATATCTTGGCTTCTAAAACACATGTGTCTAGAGATTAGGGAGATCCGTCGATGTTTATATCTTGCTCTACGGAGCAGAGCGTTTTGAGGCCGCCCCGCCAACGAGACCGTAGAGTGTTTATCCCCGACAGATTGATCTATAATTGAAGCCACTAAAACCGCCCGTAGGGTGATATCCAACGAGAAGGCGAAGGTGTACTAAGATCGGACGTTCTATGGTGATTCACCCTCAAGGGCCACGTGCCTCCCACAGCTTCATGCCAAAAATCATGCAGGGGAGAGAATGGCTAGCGTCATTACACCGTCGCCTAGCTATTTCGCCGACAATCGATATGACATTCCCTGGGATATACTAAGGGGACACCCGTCCGCGGCCGTTGACCTGGGAGGGCTGTCAACATATGACATTGAGCTTAGGTAAATCTCTACCGTAGGAGGCCCGCTCAGGATGACCGCGTGTGAGTGACGGTGGGTGAAGAGTAGGCGATGGGCCGAACCCGAAGCCAGATCCATCTCGGTGCGAACCCTGCTCGCGAGAAGCTAGGGCGGGTGCTGACGATAGCCGGCAATATCGACCACGCCGAGGGTTCGCGTTATCGTTCCATCTCGTTGGATCAACGGCTCCTCGGTATGGAGGATATAGCTACCCAAACGGGGGGGTTGGGGAACTAGGTAGGCGGGAACAGACCAAGTGTCGGTCAAGAGTAAAGAGCCGCACCCTAATTGGTGAGTCCTAGATATACATAGATATAGTGCTTCCAAGAGAGCTAAGTGGTTTTTCTGGCTCCGGAGGTGACCCTTGCGAGGGTATAGCTGGCCAGAGAGGAAGTTGACGGAATGGGCTACAAGACAACTTCTAAAGTGATGGCTGCGAGCCACCAATGGGAGCATGGAGCTGCATCCCGCATTCGACCTTGCGGCTAGGAAGTCGAGAATGGAAGCAGATATTCAGCAGAATCGGCACGGATGCGACGAGCCGCTAAGACTGCAGGCGAACGTCGTCACCCCTGTTGCTGTTGATGTGCCAGTCAGAATTTAGCACCGTAAGGCTAGGAATCGTGGCTCGCCTGGAAAAGGACATGATTCGCGCTTTGCGGACGACGAATCAGTGTGACCTTGCTGTCGAGATGTCCGGGACCCATATTCCCACCAGGCTCACCCTGGAAAAGCCAAGATATTCAACAGTCGAGGGTAGGGACGAGGAAAGATTTCGCACGAGGTTGCTGCTCCTGTAAAGACGACGACGACGACCCAGCTAGGTCGGGCTCGGTCCTAGAGTCCAATCGGGGGCGGACGGTTTCGGTACAGCGCAACACCCTTGGCTCGCCCGGTGGGTATCTCTGCTCATAGACGACGGCGGCCTCGGGAGAATGGTCAGTGCTAGCATTCGTGCAAAAAGTAGCTACTTGCCATATCCGTAAGACTCGCGGATGATGTCCGGACCGCATGATGCATCACACATGCAAGGCAATGGCGAGCAGGAGGCTGAAGATGAAATAAGGCCGACGAATCACGACGCCGACCTGCGGCAGTTCTCGTCGCTGGGATATAATTGGAAAGCTTTGTCATCAGCCAGAAATGATCGCTTTCTGGGACCCATCCGTGCTTATGCGCTTCCCGTGGACGGCCTCAGCAGACGCTGTCGCGAAACGGGTTAGGATTGCAAGGTGCCAGCTTGCGATACCGGTGGAATGCCTCCACAGAAGGCTGTTGGCGCCTCTGGCACCGCGGAGGCGGCTGACGAAGGATTTAACCTCGCCGTCCGGAGTTCGCTCCCCCATCAGGCGAGGATGATGAGAGAGCAGCGGGAGAGTCTGAGAGCAGGACTGGCTGGTCAGTGACCTAATTAGCATCGCTTCACTGCTTAACGAGCGCTCTCTAATCACGGATTATCTTAGGTAGGGAGGTGCTAACTACCTAGCAAGGCGAGGAAGGAGCAGGCGTGCAGCTTCCCCGTCCCGACCTAGCCAGTTCTAGGACTCGGTACGTACCTCCACGCCCGGCCGAGGCCAATCACCGCTCGCGGGCCCGCTTTTAAGCGAGCTGAGCTATCGCTTAGCGGGTAAGGCTTCTTCGGCGCGCCAAAATTAACCCAGAGACCGCCCGGCCCTATTGGCCGAGCGCACGCGCGGTGCCCACCCACCTGCCTGCCTGCGTTCTTAAAAAAGTACCTACCTAACGTCCCTTCCGCCCATGTACCGTGCATGTATCCGAAGTACCTGAACGGAGACGGAGGTACTCGCCTGCCCACCTGTCAACCTGCCCTGCCCTACCTGAGGCTATCAGGTACCTACACCCCCCCTGAGCTTGACCTTCCCACCACCCCTACCGTTTTCCCACTTACCTACCTCCCTACCTGCCAGATACCTACCTAGATAGGTTGGGCATTCCATTTATAGGCCTGCCCTGCCTCTCTGGAGAGTGGCATCCTGGAAGCAGGTAATCCGGCTTCTTTACCCCCCCACGCCATCCGCACCTGACTAGGCGCTTCTATCTCTGCTATTCTGACCTTGCGGGTTCCCCAGGACCTCGTACGAAGTTATATTGGAATCGGTCCGCTGAGTTGAACGTCAAAGCCTCGCTCTAGAGGTGCGTGACCCGGGACGTCGCCATCATCGCATCGCATCTGATCAGAGGCGTGTGTTTAGCCTTAGGAGAAGGTGCGAGCTCTGCGGTCCCGGGCCCATCTATCTATCAATGAGAGAACCGTCGCTTATGAACCGAGTAAGCCACGAGCATGACGGTATCCTGTACGCTCAAGGCATGCGCGGATCCTGTTGCGTTGAGTCCGTACCTTTCTCTACCTACCTTTATAGCTAGCTATGGGGGCGTATGTTGCCTTGTTAAACTGCGACTAGTCAGAAAACACGACCCGAGAAAACGGACGGGAGGCGATGACAACGATGGTTGGGCCGTTTGGCAGAACATTCAGCCCAGAGCATACAACGTCAACGAACTGGCCCGATTCAGAGATTTATTTGATCATATTCCTTCCTGTTTCAGTTCATATTTTTATCACTTGTATCTCATAATCGTTGCTCGCTGTCACTAACCGCCTTCGTACGGACCGACAGCCCAGAGCTTGGGGTTGACGCTGTAACTAGAGGGTATAACGTGGACAAGAAGGTCCTGTCACCGGACCGACTGGGTGGCTCATATCCACGGCGGTAAGTTCAGTCCTAGAGTTCCGCCAATCCGGGCACGCCGAGACTGCTTATCGAAGGAATCGTTGCTCATATCTAGGTAGGGCTTTCTAAGCGTTGGTAATCTAATACCCGCGCAGCGTTGCAGGCATCTTTCCGGATTGTTCAGGCCCGTAAATTTGGGTATGCGGCCGTGGAACTGTTCTGGGTGCCAATATAGACACCCGCAATAATCTCCCGAGGGAACAGTCCCGGTTGGGGTGTGGGTAGAAAGGTCCAGTTCGTGTCGTCTTTCCATATCGTAGTGTTCGAATCTGTGCTACTATGCAGGGTCACTGGTTGCGTGGTCGCCGGCTGACGGTTCTTCGTAACCATCATCCGTACTCTCAAGGCCTTGGCCGTGAATGGCGTAGCTTCCAAACCACCCGGCCAGGGCAATCCCCGCGAATAAACCCCAAGCTAGGGCCTCTCCTTTGGGTTTGACATGCGTCGAGAGCGTGAAGAGTCCGCCGGAGAGGAAAGGCCCAACGCTCCGGCCAGCGGCTGAGAGAGTCTGTGCGATGCCGTTGAGAGTGCCTAGACTCGCGTGAGTTGGAGCCGAGTTTGTGATCTGAACCAGGTCAGTAATCTCTCGCCAAGGGCACCTGTTGACATGCTGGAAACCTACCAGTAGCATGACGCTGGATAGACCTCCTACAGCGCAGATATTCTTCAGGATTAGTATTGCGCCAATTTCCACGTAGAGCCAGAGTTTTCCGTCGCCAACACCGAAGGGCGGGTTTGAATCTTCATAACAGACAAACGGCATCAAGGCCATAGCGACTGCAAAGCCGAGCAGAGAGCCACGGTAGGACCCGACATTACCCAAGCGTGACTTTAGGGATCGAAAGAGAAACATTTGGAAAAGAATCGTGAAGCCCCCTGCCACAGATAGCGACACACCAATGACATCCGCGTGGAGTTCTCGTCCGGTGGGTTTCGGTCCCGATGCGAAGATGGGGTACAAGCTATTGAAGGAGCTGTTAGATAGCTGAAATACCAGGTGCGTAGCGAGAAGGACAACGGTCGTCCGATTTAGAAGCTGGCGCCACGTAGTCGTGTCCGACGGCGATTTTAGGTCTCCTCTCGTTTGGCCTTGATCGCCCTCTTGCGGCTCTAGCAAGGTGACCTCCTCGGCTGCGTTTTCATCGGCGACTTCCATTTCCTCCCTATCCTCAGCTGCGCCGTCTGCATCGCTATCGCCTCGCCAAGCGCACGAGCCTATACCCCCTTTCTTGCCATACTTCAATAAAGATCCAGATAGCCACGGGATGCGCTCGGACCACGTAGGAACTTCGCCGTGCTTCTCTAAGGTCTCGTCGAACCAAAGACCAAGCACGATTACGGTGATGGCGAGGAGCGAGGCCCCTAGTATGTTCGGGGCAAGGAAAGGATGACTGTCTTTCGCAACCGTGCCGACGAGCAACCCACCCAAGGCCGGTCCGGTAATGCTACCCAGGCTGTACACGACGGGTAGCCAGGTGAACGCCTTACTCTGATTGCTCCGATCAGTCAGCTCCCCGAGGCAAGTAGGCACCACAGCGGCATTGCCATTGAACAGTCCCATGGCGACGTGGACGAGAACGATGTGAAGATACCTCGTGCAGAAGCCGAAGGCGGCGAAGCAGAAGCACAACAGCAGCGTTCCCAACAGCATCACGGGTTTCCGGCCGATAGTATCTGAGAGGTACCCCCATAGAAGGTTGGTCGCCAGCTGGGCCAATGCAAACGCGGAGGCTAGCACGCCCACGTACAACCCAACTTGATCGTGACTCACGCCGGGAAAAGACTCTATCATCTCGGGCAAGTAAGGGGATATCGAGTTGAGGGCCGTCTGTTCGGATAAGGATAAGAGGGCTAGCAGGGCAAGCTGCTTCACAGGCAAGGGCGTCGTCGGGCCGTGGCGATCGCGGGATACGAGGCCTGAAGAGTCCGAGTCTGAGGCTGACCTCCGGCCACCCGCCCTCGGGGGTTGGGTCGGGAAAGTCTGGTAGTGATGGGGCGCGGGTAAGCGGCGGAAGGTCGAGGTTGACGCTCGGTTCGACGCGAGAGCTGGCAGAGGCGAGCCAGCACGGAAGCTTCCTATCGAGTCCGACCTTGATTGTGCTCTCCCCGGACGGGAGGCGGCTGCGGTAGCCGGCGCGATGGTCGCGGCGTGCACCATCGTGTGCGACGGTATATCCGAGCTCGCTGGTTCAACCGAAGGAGGGGTATCTATCGACGCGGCTCTTCATGGCCTGGTCCGCCGCCGGGGGATGGAAGCGACGGATAGGGATCGAGCGGGATGAGCCGAGACTTGAGAATATTTGACGTGCGTATAACCGTCACGCAGGTGCGCGTTTCAGCGCGTAGAAGTCCCGGAGGTGATGAGGAGAGTTGGAGCGAAGCATTCGTGGGTCACGATGAGGGATACGAGAGGGAGGAGCCTGGAAACTCGGAGATACGAGCCAGGAAGGTAGGAGGTACCTAAAGTGAAGCCAGAAGTACACCTTCCTACCAGGATCGGTGCTGTTGTGGTATTATGACTAAGGGATTCTGCCTGCCTTTACCTGCACGTAACCTGCCTAGGTACCTTAGGATGTACCTCAGGTACCTGTAGTTTTGGCGTATGTATATACATACAGAGCAGGTACCTGCCTCAGGCACGAGGCCTCCCCCACCTGTCCCATAGGCTAATTCCAACACGGATGAACCTGCATTGGTACTACGCAGTACGTGCGTCGCGGCCATGTCCAGTGAGCCACACATTAGGTAGGTAGGCAGGTACCCAGGGCACCCAGTGGGAAGTGGAAGACTTGGAGATGGGATTAGGTACCTATGAAGGCTTAGCCTGGAGGGAAAATAGAGGAAATCATGCCTAGGTGATACTTACGCTAGGCAGGTGAGCTTGCATAGAAATCGGAGGCTGGGTAGGCTAGGTACCTATGTGTGGGCAATTACGCCGACAACGGGCGGTGTATAGTGTCTAGGTACCTACCTAGGTACCTAAGGTAGGCATGTACCTAGCGCTAAGGTACATCTAGTAAAGTGCCACACGGGCCTCATCTGCTAGGTTGCTTAGGTGGGAACAACTTCCATCCCTCCAGGTAGGTAGGTGTGTATTGGGGGAGTAATGCTAACACATTATAATATTCGGCTACCCTCTTCCGATCTTGTTGGTGAACACACATTTTTCAGCGTCATTTTCACCGGAGGTTAACCAACCTGCGACGAACGGCGTGGGATCCAAAGGCAATTACACGTAGGCATTCCATCTCGGATAACGACGAAAGGTACCTGGCGTGGTGCCTTGGCTGCTAGCTGTCCACGCCGCTAGGCTACGCAAGAGGACGGGGATGTCCGCACCGGAGTGTGGGGTTCGTGCCTGGAACCAACATAAGCAATCCGCTGCGGAGAGCAATGCTTCACCTAAGCATACCCGACGTCCACTAGTACGTACCTACGACCCAGCAGGCACAGTACCGGACACCGAGAGACAAGTTCCTCTCCTTCTTGTGGTCGTCGACACGCCTGACGACAACCCAAACCTCACGGCTTCGACCGAACACAACCCCTCGCATACCTCCCAGCAACAATACGAGCACGGTGAGGGATGCGACGACTATTCCCTGGCGCCGGTCCAGTCACTACGCATCACCCCCCCGAGGCGGAGACGACGGAACCAAGCACGAGAAAAGGAAAAGAGTGGGGTGCATTTATGCCTTAGAATATGCGTCTATCCCCTGCTCGAACGGCGCCTGCTCTTGGTGGATTATACACGGCCAATCTAAGTTGTGCGTCGGTAGAGACTGTCTTCCATCGAGCTCGTCGGACTAGCGAATACCTTTGTTTATGTTCCTCTCGTTTTCCCCTCCTCCAAATCGACTAACAATTACATATACAGGCATCTGCCGAGGCCGGTAAGCAAATTGTGCCCGAGGACCGCACGAAAGGACGCGACTGACCTATGCCGCTTAGTCCTTCTTCCAATTCAAGATGTTGGAGAGCGTCGCCGACAAACGCCTCTTCTCCTTGGAGACCGGGATGTCGTTCGGGCTGAGGTCTGGGCCTGTGCCCTGTAGATGCGTTACTGGGTCTTGCTGCACCGTTGATGAAGACGCCTTGCCGTTAGAATCGGCGCTGTGGCAAGCATCACCATCGCAGCAGGGGACTAGGACGCTGCTCTCGTTCCTGGTGCTCGGCACGTCCAGGGCCGGGTTGCTGGTGAAGAAATCGGCCGGCCGGATATGAACCTGGTGGATCTCGACGGGCCTATCGGGCAGAGTTGTTAGTCACGACGATATCCTCTCGAGCAGCTTGGGAAGGGAGAACGCAAAAGATGTGGGGGAGGGCAGTAACAAATAGAAAAGGGAGAATGGCGGCAAGCGAAGGGCCGGGGGGTTGCTTACATCACGGGCCAATCCTCAACCCTCGGATTGTGCGTGAGGCCGAAGACGCTCCAGACCACCGGGCTGCTCTTCTTTCCCTTCTTCTCCCCGTCGCCTGTCGCCTCCTCGCCCTCGTCGGTGAACCAGTCCCCTCGTTCGACCATGGCCTGGACGCCGCCCTCCTCCCGCTGTGCCTGGTTCGTGAACTCTCCCGCCGCCCACAGCTCCCCGTCGCGGTAGCCCGTGAACCACAGATGATGCCTGGCGAACGGCGCGCGGGCCGCCTGCACGCTGTGCGGGTCTGCGAGCAGCAGCTGGGTCGGGCTAGGTACTATCTTGTAGCCCACGTTTTTCCCGCTTATCGGGTTCTTCTTGGTCGCGTGCTCGAGCCGCAGCAGGCGGTTGAACTGGGGCGCCGCGTCGGCGAATCCCGCGCGCGAGATCCGGTTTCGGCGGATCTCGTACGCGTTGCCGTGCGGGTTCGTCTCCGGGTTCACCGGAACCGGGTGGCTCTCCTCGATCACGACGGTCGTCTCGCTGGAGTCGTGCGAGTCGATACTCGGGTCGATGCGCACGGCGAAGATGTGCTGGTGGTTCTGAGCCAGCGCCCCCGGCGACACGATGTTTCCGTACGTCGACACCTTGCCCTCGTCAATCGGCACGACGCTCACGATGCCGGTGGCGCGCGTCTCCAGCGTGATGCCGCCCGCCGTGTCCAGCTTGTACGCGAATACGTACTCGTAATTAGCCAACGTAGCGACGAACTGCACCACCAGCTCGCGCAACCGGGTCACCACGGCGCGGCTTGTCCGGAAGTTGGTGTGCTTCCACCCGATGCCGTTATCCTGTTCGTGTAAACAGATCACGTTCTTCGCAACCTCCGGCTTACCCTCCGGGTTAGGTATGACAGCGTCGAAGTAATGTATCGCTCCGAGGCAATCGCATCCGAGCTTGAGATTATTAGCGGCGCGCCCGATCCCGCCGTCGCCGAAATCGAAGGCCTGTTTCCTGTGGAAAGGTGGACGGGGGTCACCATATGGAACCGTCATTTCGGAGTACGAGAGCCGGTATAGGACCGGACGGTTATCATAGGACACGTCGTGGAGCACGCCGCCCTCGCGGTCGGTGAACCCAACGCGGAAGCGCCACTTCTGCCACTCGACCAGGTTATCGCTGTGGACTTTGAAAGAAGCGCCTTCGGGTTGGGTCACGTTGATAGGCTTGAGGTCAGCACGGAGGGGTCGGTCTAGCAGTTCCGGGGCGTATTCTGCCGACGCATGATGGCCGAACAGCTTCCTAGGCTCAGCGCCCCTCGGAGGCTGATATAGCCCATCGTTGATCCCTCCGGTGGCGAGGCGGTCCACCCTGACCAATTCCATGGTGGCAGCGTCCATCACCGGAATTATAGGCAGGGGGTAAGAATAATGGTTAGAGTCGGCGTTGTTCTTAGACGAATCGCGGGCGTACACGAGGCCTTGTATGTAGCGCGGGATCTCTTCGCCGGGATCCGGACCACCATACGGCCACGGATCTATCGTAATGACGAAGTTGTCTGGCAGGACGAACTCCTCTATGGCATCCTTGAAGAGCTGGGAGGAGACGCAGGCGTCATAAAACAAGCTAAACTCATACAACGTGTAGCTGACCTGACACCGTTCCGGGAACGTCTTCGTCTTCCGGATAACGCCGGCATCAACATCGACGACCGTTTCCGTGAGCTGTGCCTTTCCGCCCTTTATTACGTCGTACTGCAACTTGACCTGCCTCGGCGGGACGGTCTCTGGTACTCGGCCTTCGTGCTCGGCGGCCAGAAAACCAGTTAAGACGTCCTTCTCTGGTTCGTCGACGATGGCCGAGCGAAAGCGTATGACGATGCCTTCACCACCCTGCGCCTCGACGACGAGATCCCGGGCCTTGGAAAGCTCGTCGCTGGCGAGCGGCCGCAGGGGATGGAGAAGGGTGGATGGGGCGGGTTTGGCGGTAGCCATACTGGAGGTAAGCGTGATTTCTTCTCGTGCTTTTGTTTTTGGCTGGTATCGAGGCGGCTACTCTGCACAACTCTTGACAACCTGGAGAATGGGGAAACGATAAATAGGTGTCTCGCTTCACCGAGACGACTCGCCCCCAACTCGCGATTCCCTCCCACTTATATACCTACGGCGGTCAAGCTCCTCGAGGACCCTCGGGCATGAATAAGGGCTACGCTTGATTGGATGACAGAGAAGTGCACTCGGGATCTAAACCGGCTAGGAGGCTTGGGTAAGTAGGTATGTATGCATGTATCCACACATGTGATAGGCACCGGGCTCGGCAATGAAGCGAACGAGCTCGCCCTGGAGACCAGGGAATTTCCCCGGACCCGATGCGGTGCGGATGATGGCGGGGTTATCTAGGAACCGCCGACATTCGTCTTCATTCGACTGGGCCAGTGGGGTCGGTCTTCTACCGTCTTTCCTTGCCGTATTTGTTACGTGACGGCCTCGGCCTCCTTATCGTCGATTGTGGTAGGTATAAGCGCAGCATGCTTCATTAGGCAAGTCCTCGCGTCTTTCTTTATCTCTCCGTTTATCCATCCGCTCTACCAGTTGGAGGCAAAAAAAGATGGTATGTGGGATGCTAAGAAACAGGGGGGTATGCTTACACCCTCTACTTAGGTAATATTTTCTATACATCCTGTTCGCGTCGATCACAGCTTGAAACCGCGCGGGTATACTATCTACCTACCAACCCACGCAACCAACGCTCCGAAACCTTCTCCCAAGTGTCTCTTACAGCAGTCCTCAACCGATCGTACGACATCTTCTCTGGGTAGTTCTCTTCTAGATAATCCTTCATCCAATCCCAAACGTTCTCGATCGGATTAAGATCCGGACTGAAAGGGGGGCCATTCCAATATTTCAAATAATAAGTCCGAGAGTACATACTTACCCCCTTGTTTCTTGGCATCCCACATACCATATTTTTGCCTCGAACCACGTAGGTATACCGCGTCGTACCTAACGAGAAGCGATAAGGTGTAGCCACTGGGGTGCAGCTCGTGGTGGTATGGGCTAGGGATCCGTGCGATCCTCACTACCACCATCTACACCAGCCTCTCTGCGTGTTGCATACGCGAGCCCTCATCCAACCAAACTGGACCGCAATGGATGGAGGGGTACGGCTACGTCAGCCGATTCCGCCCGAACAAAGGCTGGGAAGTAGGATGTAGTATCGTCCACAAACCAGCCATGCTCGTAGCGTATCCTGCATTTTCACTTCCCGATTACCCCGGTCGAGGTTATGTACTCACCTTGTACTTTCGGGTGAAGGTATGCCTGGGCAACACTGACACGGGGCCCTACATGCATGCCGTCGTCATCTCCCGTGTCATGAAGATTGGTTGGGGCCCGTTCCCGTGGCCGCGGTTAACCTATGATGTCCTTCGTTGCACGCAAGGTCGACGATGTCGATGCGGGGAGCCTATAACGGAGAGCACCGCCCCGGGCGGAAATGCTGCTGCTGCAGCACATATCGTAGCAGATACGACGCGTGCTTGACGACAGGATGCACCCCTATCAACAACTGGGATATTTTCATGGGTCATCCCATCGTTCAACCCCAGCATAGCCATCTTTCTCGTCTCACCACCACCATTCCAGACCGCCTACCTCGGCGGAACTGTAGGGCTTTGCACAAACATAGCCAAGCCAGGGCTTACAACTGCCTAATCTAGAGACGTACCGGAATGCCAGGGAATGGCCGGCTCCGTATGCGGAGGGGGGCGAATGCATGACGGTGTACGGCGGCGAGGAGCTATACGCGAAATAGCCGGCACGTTCCAGATCTAGAGGCCATCGCCTCGGTCTACTTCAGCATGTCGGCGCACACGGCCATAGTGCCAAATCGAGGTACCCGGTATAGCGTGAGCAAGCTGCGGCGACTTCACCACGCACCCGTCTCAGCCCGGCGTTTAGGAGAACCCCACGATAGTTAGATCAGGCGCTAGATCGATCTCGAAGCCGGCGGACAAATACCGTCTCAGTTAGGCTGTATGGAACCCATTGGGCCGCCCCCCAATCACCACGTAGTGTGCCCTATCTCGCGATCAAGCTTACGACTCGTCAATGATTAATAGATCCTCCTCTCTTCCCCTCTTACACCACGCATATCTACATCTGGCTTTTAATGTATAGACTTACACCCCCAATAAAAGGAGGTGTCAATTTCAATGCATACCATAGGTAATGTAACACAGTGAATATGGTAATATATATTCAATTATAAAAGTTACTCTTATCGTTCTTTGCACAAGTGTAGATTTAAGGTAGGTGCAAATTGAAGGCAGTTGCGACGAAAGGCAGGAGAAGGTTTACGACGAATAAGTAGGTACGTACCTACCGATGAAGAGGATACTTACCTTCCGATAAGAGGGTACGTACCTATCCCCCGACGAAAAGGGCACCCACCTCCCGATAAGGAAAAGGGTACGGAGGTCCGAACTTATGGCTGTGTAATTGAATAACCCCTCCCTACCTCGGGGTTTTTTTCCCCAGGTGTAGATATGCACATACCCAGGTCCGAGGTTCCCCTATTACACATTGCAGAACGGATAAACAGAGACCCCCAATTATCAACGGTCGCAGCAGTTCCAAGCATTAGAGCAGATGGCAATACAGAACTCGAACACGATGGGATCGCTGGTCACGACAAAGTATTGGCTCTGCAATTTTGGCAATTAGATTCGATCTCGTCGCAATGCACAACAATAATAACAATAACAACAGAGGCAGTAGAGAAGGCTTCCCAAATAAGGCCGATAGGACGTTATCAACAGCGGTCAAAGTGAACACAAAACAGAATACCTGCTTATTATCCGAGCCACGACAACAAGACGCTAACTTCTGTGCAGCGATTCCCCCTGCCTGACCAATTTGCCCGCAACGCGACTGGGACAGTTACTAGCTCAATGGCGACGTGTTCACGAGATCACCGGTTGGACGAGCTCTCGCTTCCGAAACCGCACTCGGAAGTCGATAGGCCTGACGAACCAGCCGTTCCGGAACCTCGGTTCCTTGGACGACTCCTCTAGTTGAAGCTTTGTTACGCCGAATTGTGTTAACGCTAACCGTGGTCGTAGCAAGACGCGCAGGACAAGGATCGGTATACGCCGTAGCACTCACCTCAAATCTCCTCAGCACACTGGGGATCAGCTTGTACATCTCCATGAGGCCGATGTGCTTGCCGAGGCAGATGCGCGGGCCCATGCCGAACTGCATCAGGGTGTTTTTCATGCGCCGTATCCGCGCGAGCTCCTGGTCCTGGTCCTTGCGCCCGTCGATGAGCCAGCGCTCGGGTCGGAAGGCTTCGACGTCGTCGCCGAAGACCTCGGCGCGGCGGTGGATGACCCAGGCGTTACACCCGACGATGGTACCGGCGGGGACGAATTCGGCACCGATGCGGACGCCGCCGGCGGGCACGACGCGCTCGAACGGGAGGCCGGGCGCCGGGTGGACGCGGAAGGCCTCGTGGATGCAGGCGTCGAGGTAGGGAAGGCCCTGGCTCTCGGCCCAGGAGACGCGGCCGGTGTGGGTGTCGGCGAAGCAGCCGTCCCGGGCAGCAGCGTCGAGCTCGGCGACGACGCGCTCCATACAGGCCGGGTGTCGCAGAAGCGAGGCAAAGACGGCGCTGAGCGACACGGCGGCCGGCTCGGACCCCGCGAACGCCATCGACACGCACATGGTGACAACGAGCTCGTCGGTAAAGAAGTCGGGCCGGGCCGCCTTCGCCTCGACGAACCGCGACAGCAGGTCCGCCGGCGCCGCCTGCCTCTGCTCCCAGGCGAACTTATCCGTCGACAGCGCCCCCTCCGCCGGGTGTCGCTCCGCCAGCCGCGCCTTCGCGAACCGCGCCACGCCGAATGTCGCCTCGCCGATCCCGTGTTTCGCTGCCCATAACCGGATCGGGTTCTTCTTCCATAGTTTGTCGAGGACCGGAATCTGCCCAATCTTTTCCAGAGTTATTCGTTAATTCTCCTAATTCTCGACCTGCATACTTTTCTTCTTCCGTCTTCCTCTTCCTCTTTTCATTTCCTTTTCCCGTTTTGTCTGGGGAGGGGGGGGGGTTTCAGCCTTACCAGCGCGGCGTAGTCAAAGAGCCTTGCGTTGTCGCGGACGATGTTATCGACGTCTACATTGGACTCGAGAAAGCCGTGCCGCTTCGAGTAGACCATGTCGCCGATGACGTCGAAGGTGTAGAACTGGAGCCACCGGTAGAAGTTGCACGATTCGCCCGTGGACGCGAAGCGTTTATCTGTCTGGTCCAAGAATACTTCGTTCGTCGAATCAAAGAACGGCTCGTACTGCAGCTGAGCGGACATGCTGAAGGCGCTATTCACGCTCCGCTTCAGCTGCGAGTGGAAGTGTTCCGATTGTGTGCTGAACAGCGTAGGGAGCGGTTTGCCTTTTGCCGTCGCCATCTGGACAGGGTAAAAGTCTGACTGATCGTTGGTTCTATTAGCATGTCTTTTGGCGGCCGATCGGAAATGTGATAGGTATGATTACTCGCCTTCGTGAACCCCTTTCCGAGTCCATAGATAACCTTGATGGCTTCCGGGTTCCCAAACGACAAAACATTCGGCCCTAGGCGCACGATATCCCCATGTTTTTCGTGCAGCCGTATATGCCACTGTTCAGGGTGCCGTAACCACACCTTATAGAATCGGAACCAGTCGGTAAAATGCGCCAGTAAAGGTCCTGGGTGCTTGTTGAGCCCCTTGTTGAAGTAGTTTCGGGCGAGATATAGGATAGTTACCACCAAGACAGCTGGTAGCCATTGGCGCAAGAACAGTTCGAGAACGGAGCCTGAAATCATTGCGACGGCAGTATTATGAGGCCTAAGACAACGCCGGAGAAGAACAGACAGCGGGTGAGGGGGTGGGCTGTCTCTTCATTCCACGATGATCATAGTCGACTAGATATACCCACCTTATCGAGTAACCATCCACCACAGAGACAGTTCATCTCTAGGATTTAGGTTGCAGTCATACGTGATCCGCGATGCGGCCACAGGCTCAGGACAGGGTCATATGCATTATCGTGGCCTACTATTTAAGGGATTCGGTGCTGGTAGGTAGGTGTCTGTAACACCCCCCATCGCGTCCTCAGCTTTAGATGCTGCTACCGGGCCCATTCGGCCACATGGGAACCGAGACAACCCACGCAACACAGGTTATTCAGTACTGCTTATATTATCTGGGAAAGCTGGAATTACCGCCGGTTGCCCCCCATCCCGGACGCAGGCCTGTGGAGTACGCGAAACCCCTACCTGAATGTCTATATATAAATTAGGCGAAGCAGGGTGAAGCACTGAAGTGCCGCTGCAGCAGGGAAAAGACATGGCAATCCACAACTGAAGTAACGAACGCTCTTATGTTTCCTGGGGCGGTTTGTTTCTACGCGGAACATGACGACGATATCACAAGGATGCGGGTGCCGATCCCACCCCCCATTCTACATTTCTAACCCTCTGGCAAGCCGTAACGGGCGCAATTGGTCGACCCGCTGGCTTATCAGCCCAATGGGTCCGCGTTCTGCTGCCACATATAAGTCGAGAGAGAGACCTTCTGGGTTACAGGCTAAGCTTGTAGAACGGGGAACCGTACTACTATATAATGAGAGAGCCGGCCGATGTGAACGTTGGCACAGAATGTCAACAGGATCTCCACCAACAAAGTCACATCATAGCACCTCACGGCCCTCTTCGTACGGACTAAATTTGGCCCTATCACGTTGTTTCTCCGAGCGAGAAACTGAGACATATGAGAGTTGTAAGACATCCTCCAGGGGTAAGGGTACGAATGTCCAGCGCTCGGAAAAGGTTCCTACCGGTACATAACTCCCCCCCCGTCCCTCCATCCTGCTCCCCCGTCTCTCCGTGCAAGAAATCAAAGGCGCCAAGAATTCGCCTCGAGCATTTACGTCCCGATGTTGGCCTTGGAGATATTCTCCGTGGCTAGCATCCGAACCTGCGTCCGCCGATACGAGGGACGGACACCTGTAGGTACCTTATCCACCAAGATGCGCTCACAACTTCCCACCATCGGCGATTGAGTGTCTCACGTAAGATGCCTAGACGGGTCGGTGATCTCGTCGCTAGACTCCAATTCACCACGATAAAGCTTATTGCAATTGTAGCTACCAGTGACGGAGAGGACCGTGGTGCACTACGCCAAGCGCTGAAGGATTCGGCTTGCAGATGCTACGGCTCAGGACTTGGAGGCCACCATCCCGTCGCCGACGCCATTGGCTAGGCGATCGATGCTACCACGAGACCTCGACCGAGAGGGCGCACCAACACATTGCCACGACGTACTGGTTTTGGGGTAGATATTAATGTTGGCTGCGACCAACCTCAACTGAGAATGTCTCGGTTCGATATGTAGGTAGTTCAAGCTTCGTTAACAACATCTTCTGGGGTTGGTCGCGGCAGCGCTGTCCGACCCCGCCGTCTTAGACATGCCCTGCTCACGCCCCAGCCCGGGTACTACGATTCGCAGAATACTAATCAGAGACATCGTGGAGCGTACTAGGTAGTACTCGACGAGCACGTCCAGATTATATTCCACCGCAATACTCTCGATCTACTCATCAGGGGAAGAGGCTGGGGTAGAGAAAAAACCTGGTGCCGTGCTTAGAAACGACCCTATGGAGCACGCCTAAAGATAATGCGCGAGGTCTATGTGCCCATTTCCGTCCAACAGGGGGAAAAGGTTAAGAGCTCCGAAGACGTGCTCGGCCTGGCCATGCTGATCTCCGCCTGGAAGGGAAGCACCCGAAGGTGGATCAAGAAACCCACCCAACGACAGGAGGGATGGGTCGACGTCGTGGAAGGGCGACGTAAATAATTCGCCAGTCTGCGGGCTGTGAGACATATTGCCAACTTGGGAGCTTGATGGGCTCGCCTGGGGTTCCTCCAGGCCGGCAGATACGGGGTTATCTCTCGGTAGTCGTTTCTTTGGAACTAACCCAAACAACTGAGATGAGCTCCCCATGATCTGCACGCGTTCGTCCGTGTCTCTCCTCTGGAGGTACCTCAATGCGCTGGACAGCAGCGACTGGGCAATGAGCGAGTACTGCACGGCATGCGTGTCGTCCTTGGCGAAAAATTCCAGCGCGGCGATCGACATTCGGGTATATTTCTCCAATACGCGTCCAAATCCACCCAGGAGGCCAACTCCGAGTACCAGGGATGACGCGAATAGCCATGACCTGCTAGAAGTATTAGTATAGGTCGGCGGCACGAAGTGGGTCGTCGGCTTACACGATGAGCGGCATGCGTCCGTCTAAGAGCCGTCGGTTCACCAGATCCAGTACCATTTCTGCCATTAGACTAGCTGCGTCAATACACGCATTTGCGAGCCTAGTTCTCCCGGAGCTATCGCCGTTGCTGCTGGCGCTCGGCGTGTAAGCGGTAGCAGTGCTTTCCGGCAAGCGTTTGCACAGCTCGTACATGAGAAACGGCCTGGCTACTAGCATCACTGCGTAATAATACGACGACATCGCCTGGCAGGCCCCGATAACCTCTGTCTTCTCTCCTTGTGACGATTCAGAAAGAGTTCGTCTTAGGCGAAGAAGCCATCTGGTTGACCAATCCCGAAGCTGGCGCGAGATTCCTTCGGTAAGTTGAAGCGAGATCTTTCTTCTCGAATATACTCGGAGCACGATGTCTTCGGTAATGGACAGGATCTGCACGGAGGCGTTCAGAAGGTCAAATTTATCTTGGCCGTCAGGATCCAATGATTGATAAGGCACTGTGAAGTCCACATCCGACATCGAGGGCGGCCTACCCATAGAGATGCTGAGAAACAAATCAAGGACCCGCAAACTCTTCCAGAGACGATCTCTGCAGGATGTTAGTCCGTATAGCCTCGAGCGAGGGCGCAGGATGTACCGTTGTGCATGCACATTAACCTCGAATCGAGAATTGACCTCTGTTCGATGCAATCCGATCGAGTACGCAGCTCGCGCAGCGATACCTTTCCTCAGAAATCAGTATACGCGATATACTGCACACTCCATTCCTCTCGTCCCCTCTTCCAATCGCCACTTACCAAAGAAGATGAATGCACCGTTGATCTGGCATGCTCGAAGCATATAAAAAGTTATCAGAGCGAAGGCTTGTACCGTCTCGATGCTCAAGTCTCCGCCAAGACGGGACAGAGCCAGGCTCTTCGCATACCCAAAGTATTGGGCGGCAGATTCCTCGTGAACGGACTGCGACCCGATGGCCAACACCAAATAGTCGACGGCGGAGGCCTCGTCATGTAGCGCCTCTTTCTCAACAGCTCTCGTCGATATGCTCTCGGCGAGGCGCGCGCTTTCAGAGACATCCACTAGCCCAGACGTCTGCGATAAGGGGTTAGACAACGCTGGACATCAGCATCACGAACGGCCCGACCAAAGAATACCACTGATACAAAGTTGGACGTTAGCCGGTCGATGCTCGTAGAGTCCACGTACGGCCGCTTACTGCCGACAGAGAGAAACTCATCGGAGGTCGCGTTCTCTAACATCGAAACTCGGCTCGTCTGGGGCGTGAAGGCATTCGGGTCCACCCGCGTGGTCACAATTTGGCGTACGGTCTGGAAGAGAGACAGCGGCGCACAATCGCCAACGAAAACTAGATCAAAAAGTGTCAGCCAAAACGCACTATATGGGAGGATGCGACGGGATCTATCCACAAGTACGTACTCAGTTTTCCCTGGGCGTCACGCAATAAGCGCGCCTCTCGGGGCACGTCTGTCTCTTCCTCCCGAGAAAGGTCACGGAGGATGGCGTCGTCAGGGGCGTGACTAGCCCCCGTTGGTAGACAGGGGCCGGCGGAAGCATGGGGAGACTCGTCTATCCCGGCGGATGCCGGATTTGACGGCGGGCATGACTCAGAAGAAGGAAGATGTGGTCTCTTCGCCCGACGCCGGGTGCCAGGGGAGAAGTGGCAGGTCAAGCCATGCCGCCGGGTCTTACAGTAGCCACAGGGCAAGTTCCCGTCGCATTTAACTATCACAGACAGCCGTTAGTTAGCAAGCGGCCGTGTCGTGTAGGTAATCTAAGATAGGGCTCTGCTCTCGAGACGAGCAGAAATGTATACGCGCCCACCTTTACGTCTCTTACAGGCATCACAAGCATTAGCTACTCGAGTGCGGATCATCGCGGGGGACGGAATACTGTGTCAGCCAGCGGCGAACGAAATCGGCCATGAGGGTTTCTCGGGGCGACAGAATTCCGCCAGGGCACCGCGGCAATGATGACGGATAATAAGCAGTGGCACCGTGTTGGTGCCAGGATCGGGATCTGGTCGATAACTCGCGGCCGTCAGCGGTAAGCAGGGGAGGCGGATGTCGGAACTTCGGATGCGGATGAAATGGCGGATCCAAGAAGGAATTCCGCTGCGAGGCCGGCCATCCTCGGCATATCGTATCTACGTACGCTACCGTGGTGCATGAAGCCTCACCGCTTTCTAGTCCAATTCCGCTCCCCAGGTCCCGAAGGGCCTTGCCCTGGTTGTGTTTACTTGCCCTCTGTCGACAGCGCCGATCTATCTAATGGATACCATGCAATAGATTTTTTGACGGCGATAAATACCCACTGTACACATATGCATGCCCCGATAAGTGCCAAGTCACGTGCTACGCAACTAAGCAGCTGGGGTAATCACCACTGTAAGTGGCGTCGTCAAGATAGGCTCGGCTTGTCACCGGCTTAGAACTTCACCATAGCACAGATATCTATCCATCGGCGAGGATTACACGAACTTCATGAGCTCTTTCTTTGAACGCTTTCCATCTCGGGACCAATAATTACAACAAGCCGAAGGGGTCTTCTTCAGTACCTCCACATGTACCTGCCCGTCTATCCCAAGCTCCACCAGTTCTAGACCTGTCGACAACCCGTACTAGATCACCTGAATCCCGCACAGACGCGCTTATATACGGACTTCACTTTGCATATCCGGTGCCAAGACGCCCGCCAAGTATGTTTCGTCGCGCGTCCGCTTGAGGAACGGGATCAGCGCTGTCCCTCCCGTCCCAGTCAGCTCCTCTCCGGGTGGTTTGCTACCTCGCGATGATGCGGTGGCGAGGTTGACTGTCGAGTTTCGGGTCTGCTTTCTCGATGGCACGACGATGTATCTCGAGACAATGCGCATGTGCCTGTTTCGAAAGTCGCCAAGGGCTTTAGTGACGACTTGGAACGCCACCTGCAGCTGTCTCTGTTCCTCCGATACAGCCGGCTCATTCGCAAGCTCTTTAAGGCTGCCCATGCGCGATACGTGCTGCAGAAACTCTCTGTGGGGTGCCGGCATGTAGGATCGGACCTCCTCGTGAAAGCCTGGCGTTGCTCCTCTCCCTCCCTGGGGCATCACGGCACCAATCCGCGAACCACCACCAGTCGACGTATGCTCGACCCCCAGGGCGACGTCCAAAAATTGGATGAGTGAGCTTTGCCCATTACTACCGCCCCTCAGCTGCTTCCAGCTCGTCCTGCCCTCTTTGTCTTGGTATAGGACCCCGTTAGGAAGGCCAGCCACCCCCATATTCTTACTGCCCGCTAGGAAGGGGCGGATCTGGTGATAGAATACTGTCGGGTCGCACTTCTCGTCCATGCGGTCAAGAAGCTGGCCTAGCTTCCCGATACAGGCCGTCGCCTCACCCAACGCCTTTATCACTGTCGAGTAGTCGCGATTTCGCGCAGCTTCCAGGGCCCGGAACAGGACAGGAATAATGGTCCCACCCTCTGCCTCCATAGCCACCGAAACAACATAGAACCACGACTCGTCCACCGTGCCGGTGAACGTGTGTAGTGCCTCTAGCTTGTCCAGGTCTCGGAAGTCAGATCCGGTGCTTTTGAAGTTCCACAAGTTGAGTCCGGCATAAGTCGCAACCGGCGGGAGCTCGAGGTGTTTTGAAACTTGAAGAAACGGCACTGATACAGCCCGGGGAAGAACCTGACCATGGGTCAATGAACGGCGGAGGTCATGGAGCCTGGTAACAGAATTCATACCTCTGATGGCTTCTCGCCCCCCCAAATATACCCGTGAGCTAAGAACGACAGCACTACGTATGCCCGACGCCATTCTTCCTCTGAGCGCAGCTTGCTTGTCGAAAGCGTCTCCAAGTCATCGACGGCTTTCCGGAGCGTCCCCTCCCTTAATAACGACGGCAAATCTTCTACAGTGGACTCCCACGGCGCGTAGTATGAGCTTGATAGCCGCCTTAAGGGTTCTTTGGCGGGGAGGAAGCCATTTGTGGATACCGAATATGTCTGGAATAATTCGTATTCGATCGACGAGTCCGTATATCCTGACGAAGGCTGAGTACGGCCCGGCATTGTGAGAGCGAGATCGGTGTTGTATGATCAACGATCAACTCCTATATCTTAAAAAGAAACTACGATAGTCAACTCGGAAAGGACATGCGGTCGTGAGATTAGTCGCTTTAAATGTCTAGGCCCGAGCAGCCCTCGGCGTTCCATCAAGAGCCTCATGCATCATCCGTCGGAACTCGGATGGCGGATCGCGGAAAAGCGTTACCAACAAGCAGGCGGCCGTGGGGTGTAGCAATCCACCCTCCGTAGTCGGTTATCCTCGGTCACCGCCTGCGGAATGCCTCTACTTTGGGACATCGACCGACTAGTAGACACTTGAATACTAATTAGGCCCGCGTTATAGGTATTCGGCCGAATACTGAAGCCATAGCGGACCTGGGTTGTAACGTTTATCCCAAATGATAGTGATAGACACCTCGAACAAGAAAGTAGTTTCAGACATCTTCTACGACAGCCATACCAGGATGGCGTGATTGATCAACGTCTCTCGTGAGACATAGACAGCTCCTCGATGTGAACCGGGCCTCTAACGAAATATTGATAGTTATTAGCAATGCCGCTTGTTACATCCTCTCGCTTGTCAGCCAATAGGTTGATTCGACCTGCTCGAGGATTTGAACGAACCCGGCGCCATGGTAACAACAGTTGGGGCAAGTCCTGGTCGGTCTTCCGATTGGTGGTTGTTTTAGAGTATGCGTGTATCCAATATCCTGCTCCTAACCGGAACACCTAGGGGCCTAGGCGGCTACGCCGGCATTCCATACGTAAGTAGTGTTACGCTGGAGATCTAGAGCCTCACTGTCACTTCGCCACCAGGAGTATCACGAGATTTGTCGAGACTTGTGGCAGCGCAGAAGAGAGACCCAGGTCAGACGAGTTCTAAATTGGTTAAGCAGAGATGTAACGCGTGCCTAACATCAGAGCCGTTCTCGGAGTCTGGTGTCCTACCAACGTTGGTAGGTGGTAAGGGGTTGTGGAGGGGGATTTTCTTTCCATATTGGTGCCAATATATGAATACGCCGGGGGAGGAGCTGGTTTCAGAGAAGAAGGGGGGATAAGACGAAGTGCGGAAAAAGAAAGAAGGAGGCCGAGAGAGAGAGAATAGGGGAGGAAGTTAATTATATACCCGGTTTTAGTATTCCTTATTCTCCCTTCGCACGCTCTCGTGATACAATCTGTTGGGCTTGCGAATCGAAGAGTATTCGGCTATCGAGAAGCACGGCGGGTTGAGTCTATGTACTTATCGAAATGCCTCATAAGTCTACCTACACTCTGTGTTTGGTTTGTACACCGCCGGCCAACAACTTCGTTCTACATATTATATCCCGCAATCCACCTCGTTGACGCCGTCAATTTGCGTTTGTCTCCGGAGCAAAGAGACCAACGCAAGACCACACCAACCTCAGAGAGCTCTGTCTTGGCTAGCGGGCGGGATATGCATGTTTCCAGCGAGGCCGCTCGGCCCCCGACGAGCCTGGCCGAGCACCTGCGGTCTGCCGTCCCTCCGCAGGAATACGAGGGCCTCATCGAGTCGGTGCTCCCGACGCTGATCGACTGCGTCGCGGACATCGCGCAGGCGCTGAGGAGCTCGCACCGCGTCGTCCACGCGGGGGGCGCGAACGCCTTCGGCGACGCCCAGCTGAACGTGGACGTGGTGGCGGAGGAGCGCATCCGGGCGGCGCTCGCGCGCTGCCCGTTCGTCGTCGCGGCCAGCAGCGAGGAGGACCCGGTCGAGCGCGCGACGGGCGCCGCGCCCGGCGGCGCGAGCGGCGAGCAGTACGCCGTCGCCTTCGACCCGCTCGACGGCAGCTCCGTCGCCGCGGCCAACTGGGCCGTCGGCACCATCGTCGGCGTCTGGCGCGGGCGCACCGCGCTCGCCCGCCCGCCCGCCGCCCGCCTCGTCGCCGCCGTGCTCGCCGTCTACGGGCCGCGCACGACCGCGTTCGTGGCGCTGCGCGCGCCCGGCGGCGCGCCGACGTGCGTGGAGCTGGGCGTCGGCGGCGCGCGGGGCGGCGAGGTGTTGCGCGCGCAGGTGCGGCTCGCAGGCCCGCCGCCGCCGCCGCTAGCGCGGTACTTCGCGCCGGCGAACCTGCGCGCCGCCGCGGAGAGCCCCCGGTACATGGCCCTGGTGGCGCACTTCGCGCGCGAGCGCTACACGCTGCGGTACAGCGGCGGGCTCGTCCCCGACGTCGCCCACGCGCTGGTCAAGGGCCACGGCATCTACGTCTCGCCGGCCACGGCCGCCAGCCCCGCCAAGCTGCGCCGCCTCTACGAGCTGCTGCCCCTCGCCCTCGTCGTCGAGTGCGCCGGCGGCCGCGCCATCGACCCGGCCGACGGCCGGCCCGTCATGGAGGTCCCCGTCCGCGACACCGGCGAGACTGCCGGGCTGGTGTGCGGGACGCCAGAGGACGTCGAGTTCGTTAAGAGGGCCCTTCTCGACTAAAGGGGGCGATTCGCTATTCTGGGTTGGGGAGGAGGGGTTTTTTTTTATGAAGAATTCCTCATGATGCTGGGCATTTTAGGAGAACGGGTCCGCGAGGCCCCCGTTCGCTCCGACGGTCATAGCATGAATTTGTTCCTCTCTCTATCTAGATAAATACTCTCAAGAATTCCACCAGCGCCATGATAGCCATCGCTTGCCCGTACGGCATACTCGTGATGGGGATGTCCTTGTAGTGCTGGAGGGTGTGGCCCATGCCGGTGCCGAAGGAGGTGTTCCGCAGCTCGCCGTCGGCGTCGACGTTGTCGAGGACGGCGCGGACGGCACGGAGCGCCACCTCCTCGTACTCCTTCCCGATGTACTTCTTGCGCTGCGCCTTGAGGATGCCGAACGCAAACCCGGCCGTCGCGCTCGACTCGGCGTACGAGCCCTCGGCCTCGGGCTGGTCGAGCAGCGTGCGCCACAGCCCCGACGGCGCCTGCAGCGGCACCAGCGCCTCGCACTGCGCGTTCAGCGTGTCCAGGAGGTGCGACCGGATCGGGTCGCCGGCGGCCAGATCCAGCAGCTCGAGGAACTCGGGGATGACGATGGTCAGCCACGCGTTGCCCCGCGCCCACAGCGCGCCGGCGAAGTTGTGACCGCCGTCGTGGAACGTCCAGCCGTGGAAGAAGAGGTTCGACTTGGTGTCGAAGAGGTACTTGATGTGTATGAGGAATTGCCGCTTCGCTTCGTCGACGTAGTGCGGCCTGTTGAGCAGCTTGCCGATCTTGGCCAGGGGCATGACGGTCATCATGAGCGTGTCGTCCCACAACTGCTGGTCGTTGACTTCTAAATATGTGATGTGCTGCATGCCGCCGTACTTGGTCCTCTCGAGGTCGTGGTACGCCCATTCGGCCCAGCTGTCGAGCCAGGGCAGGTAGGTCTGGTTACCGGTCTTCTCGTAGACGTAAGCCAGCGTCAGGAACACGGCCATGGTGTTGATGTTCTTGGTCGTCCCGCCGGCGGCGAATCGGTTGGCGAACCAGTCTTCGATGATCTTGAGGTACTTCTCGTCCCCGGTCAGCGAGTAGTAGGCCCAGATCCCGTTGAGGCCGATGCCATGGGTCCACTCCCAGTCGTTCCATCCCTTCGTGTCGATTACGCGGCCGTCCGGGAGCGTCAATAGGAACTCTCCTGTTTTGTCTTTGATGTTTACGAGTCCGTCGATGAGGAGCTGGATCTTAGCGTGGACGTCGCTGGACTTGATTCCGTGAACTTCGGCCGGCATCTTGGGCGAGCCGAATTCGGAAGCCCTCGAGGTATTCGCAGTTTTTCAGGGGGGATGATGGGGCAGGTATTAAATCCAACACCTCGCCAATTTCGCCAATTATTATACAAGATCGAAAAATCCAACTCTTCCTCTTTTTTTTCCCTCCTACGCACACCCTTCGGTAGGGGCAAGTTTATATAGGAGAACGGGAATTCTGAACCTCCTTCGGGCTTCTCGAAATACCTGGAGTGTTGCTTAACGAGTAAATCGTATGGAGACGCAGAAAATGCCACCCCTCCCCGTGAGGAGTCAGTGCGGTACACTTGTGATATTCTCCACAGGTCCAGAGTAACATTCGAAGTGTCTCCTGCAGGGTATTCTCAACGCCCACGCACACGAGAATCTATCTCGTAATAGGTAATTGGAGAGTCTGGGACTTTTATGCCCGCGTGATGAGCCCTCTCGTCGCCACGATACAGCGAGCGAGAGAGATACGGGAGGTGTTTGGACCGAGAAGAGCGGGCGTGCAGAAAATCCAAAGTTGGAGACGGGTGTTGGATGGGGCCCTTCCGGTGGCCCGTCGCATCCCACAGGTGACGATCTCGGGCCAACGGGTACCGAGCCTAGCTCCCTGGGGGTTCGAGATTCCGCGGACTATAGCCCTTTCTATCCCGAAGAAGTTGGAGCTCCGTCGAGGTAGGCAGGGGGGGAGGCAGTTCAGGCCGGTCCAAGTTCCCCCAGGCCGATCATAGCTGTCAGGGTTTGTTCCCCATCCCCCCCCAGATTTTGGAGAATACCCAAACCCCAGCGGCCCGGGGAGCCCCAGATTGCCCAGAATCCGCCCTCCCCAGTAGTGGTATTAGCGTGCTTGATTCAATCAGGTAATAGTATGATTCCTGTCGAACCCCACCCCAATATGCGATCTGACGAGCTTTTCCCCTGGTCTGGGGAGATGTATTAGACGAATGGGCGTATGCCGTACCGTCGGTCCTTTGTCCACCTTGCTGCGTAGGCTCGGTAGCGATGTCACGGCACCACGACTAGACAGGCTTGTATACATGGTAATGTCGGGGGGTTGATGGCACGAGCTGTGAATAAAAATCCTGTTGCTCCCGACTCTAGGTCCCTCGTCCTATCTCGTCTCTTCTACTCTATCCCCTCAGGCATACCTTGCGGTGAGACTCGTCCCCCCCATCGCTACAAAGCCACTAGACAACAGAAGACTGCGTGAAACCTAGCTTCTAAACGCAGTCCGAGAGGCGGAGTACTTTTTTTTTTTCACCATGTCGTCCGCTCCGGTCCCCGATCACGACCAAGTTGAGGCCACGGCTGATGTGTCAGATAATGGGGGGAAACGCATCTCGCTAGCAGAGGTAGAGAGGGCCCAGTCTGTGCCAGATGAGTTAGAGAAGGGAGACCACGCCAACTATGCCAAGGTCGACGAGGAGGTTGCCAAATACACATCAGCTGCCCGGATTCAGATTTCACCTGAGGAAAATATCAGACTTCGGAAGTTGATCGATAAGCGCATCTTGGTCGTCATGATCGCGACGTATTTCCTCCAGGCCATCGATAAAGGCACCATGTCTTTTGCATCGATCATGGGCTTGCCCAAAGACACCGGCCTGGTCAACTCGAGAGGCGAAGTCAGCCAGGATTTCTCATGGCTGACGACCTGTATTTATATTACCATCCTCATTGTCGAGTACCCACAGGTATGAGGTTCTCCCACTGTTCTCATTCTACCCGTTATGGGCTGTTATACGGAAGCGTACTGATAGCGGAAAACACAGAACTACATCCTCGCCCGCGTACCGGTTGCCAAATACCTAAGCTTCTCGATCGTGGCCTGGGGTGGCGTCCTGGCCTGCCATGCCGCCTGCAATAACTTCACCGGGTTGCTCGTAGTTCGGACGCTTCTCGGGCTGTTCGAGTCGACCTGCCAGCCTGCTTTCGTGATCCTGTCCTCCATGTGGTACAGACGCGAAGAACAAGCCGAGAGGGTGACGTATTGGTACATGATGAATGGTGCGCAGCAGATTGTCGGCGGGTTACTCGCCTACTGCTTCACCCTCATCACGACCGGTCCCCTCAGATCGTGGCAGTGGCTCTTCCTGACGTACGGTATCATTTCCGTGATCTTCGGCGTTTTCGTCTTCTACTGGATGCCCGACTCGCCGATGCGCGCCAAGTGCTTTACCGAAGAAGACAAGCACCTAATGGTAGAGCGTGTCCGTGACAACCAGACGGGATTGCAGAACCGCGTCTTCAAGAAAGAGCAGGTTTGGGACGCCCTAACGGACCCCCAGACTTGGTGCTATGCCAGCATTCAATTCACAACGACGCTCCCGACCAGCGGGCTCGGGGCTTTCGCGAACCTGATCATCTCCAAGAGTCTTGGATTTACCAACCTGCAGACGCAGCTCCTCGCCATGGTCCTCGGCATCTACATCATCATTGTGCTGTTGAGTTCGGTCTGGCTAGTGAAGAAATTCAACCAGAACATCCTGACCATGCTAGGCTTTGTCGTTCCGTAAGCTGCATCTTTATACCCCTCTCTCCACCCGACAAGCGTACCACGATTCTCAGCTAACATTCTAACTGCTAGATCGTTTGTGGGCACCATCCTCTTGATGACCGTCCCCAACGAGACTTACGCGCAACACGTCGGGCTCCTCATCAGCTACTACATCACGTTATCTTTCTGGGCTGCGCAGACCTTGGGTCTCTCGCTGATGTCCCGAAACGTCGGCGGCCAGACGAAGAAGACGGTGGTCGTCGCTCTAAACTTCATCTTTTGGTCTGCGGGAAATGCTATCGGTACGTGAGACCTCACAGCCGTCGGCCTACCGCCGAGGGAGGCATGCTTCGTTTGCTGACGATAGTGAATTTGCCCGTCTAGGCCCTCAAGTGTTCCTCTCGCGAGACGCGCCCACGTACTACACGGCGTTCGCGACCCATCTTGGTTGCTATTCCGCCCTCGTCCTCATCTTGCTGTACTTCCGTTTCCACCTCGTTAGGCAGAACAAGAAGCGGGACGCGCTAGCGGCGGCGGGCGCCAGGGAGGCCGCCGACGCCCAGATGATCCACGCGTTTGAGGACCTGACGGATCGGGAGAACCCCAACTTCAGATACGAGTACTAGAAGGGGCCTGCAATGGGGCCGCCAGCACCGGCGCGCGGCATCGAGGGTGACGAGTCTGCATCCGTCTCCCGCTCGAACATGGCAGCATACCTGCTTCGGATAGGTATAGGCGTGTATTGGGGGTGTCGAGCTAAACCATCGAATCTACCAAGTAATAATTCGCAAGTTGTCCACGTAGCTCGTGAAGACTGTTCGTGAAGCGCCGACACCCATGCATACGCGGGTATATGAGTACACAGATGGCCCGCATGACAGCCGGGCTGGGTTGGGAGTTGTCGCCGGAGATGGAGAAGGGGGAAGCTATCGTAGGCCACCCATAATTGTGCGCATGTAATGTAGTAGGTACCGGCATGCAGCTGGGTTAGTCGGGCCGGCCACCCCTAGAGCCATGGATTAGCCGGGCACTAGGCACCTGCTAGGCACTTGTTAGGCCCCGGTCAGCTTATGAGTACAGCCTTTACTAGCTGTGGGTACCTAGATACCTTAGGTAGGTACCTGGTAAGTACCTAACGTATGGACCTTTTCCGATTTCTCCGATTGTCCCTGTCGCAGTCACGTGAGATACAGCGCACTGGCTTATATCTGTGTCCGGGTACTTGTGTCTCGCGCGCGCCCCAGGGCGATTCTGCATGTACAATACCACCGCTGGATACATTACACATGGACCCATGTTGACAGGATATGTACCTTGTACATCCACGAGGTCCCCACCCAGAAGTTTCCTAGGCAGGACACGCCCAGGCTGGATGGAGGAAAGCTATTTTTTACCTACCTCTCAAGCTGGCTGGTGCTTAACTTGACAGCTTCAACTCCCTACACGCGCCAGCGTGAGACTGCATCCTTCAACGCCAACGCCCAGCCGCCTGCCTTTCCGCCCTTTTGCCTTCCAGCATCTCGCAGACCGATCGGGGCACAGGTTGTGCTAGGTATTGTGTTAGGCACCCAACCCGTCGCGGCCAACCGAGATGGAGTACCGGTCGCCTTCCCGAGACCGTTACGTGTCACGCTCCCCGACTCCTCGGTCTCGTTATTCGCGATCGCCTTCGCCCGTTCGACGCCGCCGGTCGCCCACCAGGTCTCAGTCTCCGGTTCCCCGCCGCAATGGTAGATTCCGTAGCGCCAGTCGAAGCCGGAGCCGCGATCGCGATGTTCGTGGCAGGAGTGAGAGCCCCCTGAGGGGCAGCACCAAGGTCGGTCAGCTCGCTCTACGCACCCAGGAATCGCCCTCCCTCCTCTAATCCGACATATTCTCCTCCCTGTGCCGAAGTGTACGCTAACTCGAATTACGCAATCGCTTCCCAGATCGTCGTCGAGAAGTTAACCAAGACTATCAATGAGGACCACCTCCACGAGATATTCGGCCAGTATGGGATCATTCGAGATTTAGACATGCCCATGAATCGGCAATGTGAGTGAATCCGTCTAACCCGAATTTCCTAGCGATGGTAGGAGGCGGCGAGGCTGACTGGTTGGCCTTTGAACCTCTTAGTTAATACGAATCGCGGCACGGCCTACATTCTCTATGTCCACGAAGCTGATGCGGAAGCGGCCATCGCCCACATGCATGAGGCTGTCGTCGACGGCTCAGTTATCAACGTTTCCATCGTCCTCCCCCGCCGAAAATTCTCGCCTTCTCCGCCAACTGCTAGCCGAGGCGCAAATATCGATCCGCGACTCCCCGCGCCTGGCTTCAGGGGCGGTAGGGGCGGTGGCGGTGGAAGCAGCAGCGGCGGCGGTCCTCCTGGTGGTGGAAGAGGAGGTGGGCTTGGCGGAGGCCGACCGCCTCATTCGCCTCCGCGATATGGCCGGCCGGGTCGCGATAATTTCGACACCTACCGTCCCCGCTCCTATTCGCGGTCGCGATCCCCTTTTCCCCGTCGCAATCGTAGCCCGTCAGGCTCGTACGCGTCCAGGTCCCGATCTGGCCCAAGACGACGAGGAAGGAGAGATAGTTATGACAACTACGATGATGTTCGACGACGGAGCCCTAGCTATGACAGCCACCGTGCCCGCAGCCGCTCGCGTAGCCGCGGCAGGGGCTATCGTTAAGATGGGAAATCCAGCATTGCTGTATCGAGACAAGGGTTCGGAAGAGAGTGGCATTCGCGGCTTAGGGGTTTTGATAATTGACTACCGATTCTACAGCAGTATGTCTGTTCCTTGCTGAACCACCGGATCCATTACTCATGATCCTTCTAGGTCGTGCTATGCCGCCTTCGCCTGAACGAGGGAGTCATCGCACCGCTGCACAGACGTACGTGCTGCCTTTACGGCGTTCTTCGTGCCCCGGGAGGCAGTTTTCCCATTTGTTGCTCTGTTTAGGTTGTTAAAAGTCCGCTTTCGCTCTTCTTCGTGGCAGGCAACGCCGTGTTTTTCGTCTTACGGACAGCAGTGCTTAGTAGAATGATCCAATCTCCGCGCTTCCACACTTCTACGCGAGGTTCCGTGACTTAAGCTCATCACCTCGACTCGACAGTCTATTCTAAACTCGAGTCGCTACGTATTAGTTGCCTTGAGGGGTGCAAAGGTATTCACGCCCACCAGCTGTTGATGGCTAACGTGTTGACTTTATCGCCAATGTCACGACGTGCCCGACAAGTGCTAATCTCACTAGCTACCAATCCACACACGCATATATATACACACACAAGTTGGGGTCTATAAAGCTTCGTATGGGGACAGGCAGGTTGCACCATAATATCTTGGACACTTACGCTATCCTCTCTGTTTCCAAGCCAACCCATAACCGTATAGGATGGGCAGAAAGGGGTCTTCGCAGGGTCACCCGATCAGCCTCCAGGTGCATTTCTGCCTTGGAACTCCTCGTTGTAGGATCCGACGCCGTACAACGGCGTCGTGAGCTTGCCATGTGAACTCCTTTCGACCGCGCTGAAGCTCAAACCCGTCTAACGGCGCGCTGTGACGAGGACGAGAGTAGCATTCAGGCGAAGGCTACCGACTAGTAATGATAAGCAGTAAGTACCAGCCCGTGTTTCACATCTTTTTCTTTAATTAAATGGTTACTCGTCGTGCCTATTCACCGAGTAGCTACGGCGTCGTCCTAAGTGAGCAAGCAACCGGATGAGCAGTGACTAAGTGTTTACGTAGTATGGTAGCTTTAGGGGTAGGGATTGTGCGTACGAACATTCCTGGGGCCCATTCCTTGTTCCTGGGCTTCCTCCTGATCTCGACCCCAAACGACGGAGTCCTCCAGCTTCTCCTTCTAGATGACTTGACGGAGAGCTTCAACAAATCTTTACAATATCCCAGGTCCCACTTCTGACATTTTCCGCAAATAGCAATTTGCTGACTTGAGCTGTTCTTATTAGTGCGGTGTGCTCGATGTGTACGACATGTGTTCTTTGCCCCCAAGTATGAAGGTATGAGGCTAGTACGACCTATACGGACGGATTATGCTGTCCTGGAGAGAGACTTCCCGCTTCTTCTAACGCCGCATCACGTCTTTCTCCCTTTTTCTCCCTACCCCTTCCTTTCGTGATCGAGAGGCAAGGTACTGCGGACACTTCGTCTAAGCCGAGTGATGGCGGCCTCGAGTGTTGTATCATGTACGCGTGGGTGTTACGAGGGGGGCGTTTGGTTCTATTCTTCTTTGTTTCCCGTTTCGCCTATTTTCCTACCTTTCTACAACTAGATTGCCCAGAGCCCATGCTGATTTCGCTGCAGACTTTGTGGGCCGCAATATATAGGCATGCTATAGCCACACTCGTGGGCATGGTAATAGGAGCCTCGGGGTGTATTGAAAGCCATACGAACGCTGCGTGTTCGTCTAGTCCGAATCCGTCGCCATCTCGGAGGGGAATCGTTCACCGGCAGCGGCAACGGCTCCAACGAGTCAGCCGAGGTCGGCGGCCTGGACGGCGGATGGTCTCCATGGACCAATGGGAGGATGGGTGACCGGTAAGCCTGAGGCGCGGTCGAGTCTTGACTCTACGAACTAATCTCTGCTCTAGGTTCGCTTCAATCGCACAGCCGTGTAGTCGAAACCACGCTCCCTCCGGCTCCCCCCCTCTCTCTCCCAACGCGCTTAGCCCTGGCTATATTATGCATACGCTATACGATTCGAAACGCGTAGGGCGGCCAACGACCAGCGGGTATTTCCCCATGGCCTGCATGAGCCGCACAGATACTTACGGTGCCACACTCATCATGGCTATTTCTCAAGCCGGCCGCTGATAGGTCCAAAGCACACCTATCGAGACGAATGAGGCGCTGAACTTCTCTGCCTCTGAATAGTATACTCCAACCATGCTTCGCCATGACCCGTCATACTGATTCACACTATCTAGGACGCTCACCAGAACAATGGCCCATCCCTAACGGCCCATTCCCGCCCCTCCGTCCCTCTGAGTCGATCACGAGACACCTAATCCGTGGGCAATTTTCGAGTCTCACTAGATCTGCGATTTCCGGTGTGCCCGCCACCACTCGTCGTCAGATCCGCGGCGGCGGGTATCGTTAACGATGGATGAAGTCGTTCCGAGCTGTGGTCATCCCTTCTGTGATGGCGAAAATGCATCTTCTTTGCCTTAGACTCGCGTCTTGAAGACTGGATATCTCACCCCACCGCCACTCCAGAAAGCGGCATATCTAGGGATACCTGACCGCCGACTACGGATTATGGAGGCGCAGGCTCAGCTGCCTGTTACAAGTCGAGTTACCGGGGACCGGGACTTTTTCATAGTAGAAGCCACAATGAAGAACCTGTTGGGATGATATTCGGTATGGCGAGCATTGCAGGTAGCTGGGTCCTCACACGACCGCCGAAAATACTTCCGCCGTATGTTTGCTTCACGATGGGACCAAGTCGAATCCGTTGCGGTACGTGCCGAACCGATCGTCTACCCTACATCCTTTCATTCCTTTACCGTGCCTCCCTTCCTCCTCCCCCAGGAGTGCTTCTATCGGACCTCACAAGAAACTATAAAATCACCTGCCCGGGAGCATCCCCAAGCAGAAGTCTTCACTCGCTCGACACCAAATAGGAGTCATCACTCAGTCACTCATCGATCCCATCATATCAAGCTGTCTCATTCTACGATAAATAGACGAGTGTCCGTCTACAATTGCCGCTAGAGAGAGCATCTAGTCTTGACAGGATGTTGCAACTACAAGCGTCACTCCCCCTTCCATGCTCGGACGTCATGTCCAAGCCTTCGAGAGCCCACGCTTACACGGGGCAATTCGACTTTCTCGGAATCGATCCTTCAACTGATCGCCTGGAAACGATCGCGAAGCTCTCGTTTCCAGATCCGCCCCGTCCCCCAACTCCGGGACCCCCTCCACGGCCACCCCCAATACCCCCCCGTCCGCCTGTACCAACACCACCGCCCAGCCCACAATCTCCACTGGCGTGCTTTTACATATTGGCGGCTCAGGAATTCTCTCTTCTCGCTGCTGCGGTTCGGTTCGCTCTAGGAGTGCCCATCTCATACCCTCACCCCCCTCGCCCGCCTACGCCAGGTCCCAGGTCAGTATCTATCGACCCCGAGAACAGCCCCTCAAAACCCGGCACGCTGTCTTGGGCTAGTCGCCAGCTTTTACAGCATGCCGTTTCCTGAAACCCCCGAAAATAGGCGAGATATATAGCTAGGACCTATCACTAACTGCATATGGTGCCTAACAGACCAGGCCCCATTGGCCCTCGGCCAGATGTGCCTACGCCACCGCCTAGCCCGCAGAGATCGGTGAAATACACAGCTGGCGAGATGACTCAGGACGACCGGGTTGTCAAAATTAACAATCTTGACACGTATCCACTCGGACCGTTCCATGCTTCCTGGGGACTTCAAGTTTCCCGAGTGGCAGCTAAGCCGGCGACGTCAGCGCTCAACCTGCGTGGGGATACAGTCATAGGAACCGAGAGAAAACTATACGATGATAAGCTTACCGATGGATCTGATATGCGAGGTGAAACAAGATTGCATACCTCCGTCTACGCTGCAACCCCCAACGGGGCACTCGATCTCCACATGTCTCATCCCGGCTCCTGCAGCGCAAGCAAGTCATACGTCCCAGGGCTATCTCTACACGATGGCGTGGGAACTTGCGCCCAAGACTCGGGTCCACTGCCGGATCCATCGCCGGGATCTTCAGAGGGCCGCCCTGGTCCATTTGGCTCCGCCCCAGGCTTGTCTTTCGCCACAGTCACGACGAGCCAAGCCGCTGACGTATATCGCAAACCGGAGTCCGACGCTACAGTCACGGGAAGCGCATTTCACCTACAGCTGGAGGCACGACGCGCGGGAGCTCTGAGTGGCCAGAACTCGCGCTCCTTCGCGCAGGGGATCGCCTCCCCGGAACCGAGAGCGCCGGGTGGTAGTGGTGGTGGTGGTGGTGGCGACGCCGCCATCTGCCGGCCCGCTGCCTCTGGAGCGCGCTCGTGGGCTTCGGGACTGCAGACCACATGCTATAAACAGCAGATAAGCAGCTTGAACGCACCCCAGGCTCGTCTGGGTGCCGCTTACTGAGAGAGCTGCCGCGAGAGGCAAATCGGACCGGACGCTGCCTCTGGCGGATGCGATTGGCGCTCGACGATAGTACGACGCTGACGCGCAGGCTGCGCGGCGCCAGGCACCGCACCGCCTTGAGCTAGTTTCTGGTGCGTCGAATCTTCGAGGATCCCCTACCCGTTTTCCCACGTCTCATTTGCTTCTTTTCTTGTCGCTCCCTTTCTCCTCATTGATGCCTACTTGGGTATAGGACTACTTCTCTCTATGGGGTCCTATCTCCCACGTCACTAGGCAGATTTCTCTGGTCTTCGTTTTGGCTCCCCTTTTTTTTTCTTCACTCTGTGCCTTTTTCGTCTTCTTCTTCTTCTTCTTCTCCTCGCCGGCGGCGAGTGCCATCGGCCGTTATAGATTTAGACTTACTAGACCCATCATCGACCTTCCTCGCGGGAGAGACCCCACCGACCACCCACCCCTTTCGGGAACAAAAGATCCGCAAAAGGGGGAGGTGGAGTAGTAGAGAGTCATGTTTCTTTTTTTTTTTCTCTCTTTTTTATTAACAACGCTGCTACTGCAAGGAGGTTGCGTTCCTGTCGATTTTCGCCGTTCCTGGCGTTAATTTATTTGGGTCGCCTGCGGCATTTGGCGACGTCGGGTTGTCTGCCCAGGCTGCGTGGGGATGGACAAGGGCTCTTAGAAACTCACCAATGATAGACGCAAGGGGGAGTAGGTATAAATGGAAATGGAAATGGGAGAGACTAGACAGACATCTGGACTGGGCGGATGCAACACTCGCTTTTTTATTTTCCTACAGAGCCACGCATTTGTCTGCTGCTGCTGCTGCTGCTCTCGTGGGGGCCTGTCGATCTTTTTTAGCCACGATCAGGAGAACTGGCCAATCGGCCATCCTATAGACCTTGTTTTATTCGCAATACACACAGCTGGATCTGACTACGGCCTCCCTATCTTCCCATGTAGTTGGTTTCCCGCCTGTCGACATGCATTCCTTCGGTGCTTTGTCCGTCAGGATTTACTAGAAACCGCAGCGGGCGCGTATCAACTTGCGACGAGGGCAATTCAGTCTTGTCGTTTCTATTTCCTCGCACTTTTTTTTTAGTAGTAGTTTTTTCTCCTTGAGACAGTAGCAGCCGCGTCGGGAGAGAGAAGGAGACGAGAGAGAGATGCGAGAGACCGCGAACCGGACATTCGACGTCGTCTCGGCCCCGTGACAAAAGCGAACTGCGACCTACCCAATGCAACCAGCGCTGTACCAAACGTCGCCGGGGTCCGTCTTCGAGAGTCGTTTATCTACATGAAACCTCGACTTAGTAGTCTGTTGCTATTTCCAGGGTAAGCCCCCCCCCCCCCTGCCCCCCTCTCCTCCCCTTTTTGCCGCCCTCTCTTCTCCCTCTCCGGAGAGTCTCGCAAGGGAATTGGACATGTCATCTTACGGCTCAACTTTATTTGGACTCAATTCTCCTATCCCGTCGTCCCCGTTTGCCGTAAGGAATCCTGCCGCCCCAGATCCCAGTACCTAGGAAAGCAAGGCTCCCTGTTCACACTTCTCACACCTGTAGGCAAATCTGTACACCTCGCCCCCATGTCGCTTCAGCCCTAACCGACTATTTGCAGGCGTCACTGCCGACGCGTGCCACTATACCTAGCCTGTACCTGCTGCTACTACCTTCCCGCTCCCGTCGCAGTCACAGTCGCAGTCGCCGGTCGCGAGATGGGGGGAGGCAGGGCGAGGTAGCTGGTTTGTACACGACGCCGCAGCGTGTCGTGCAAGTAAGCAACAAAATATCCCCCCCCTTTCCCCTCCCCTCCCTTCCCCCCAACCCTTTCTGGCGTGTACCACCAACGTGGCTCACGCTCACACCCGGGAAGCCCACGCTGTGGGCGCGCAGGCAGGCGCCCCTCCATGTGCGGTCCCGAGGACAGCGCAGCTGGGGATACACGACATGGATCCGTCCCGCCGGTTCCAGCACGGTTCGTCGATGGCACACCAAGCACGAGCGCGTCGTTTCATTGATTGATTGATTGACTAGGCGGATTGAGATGTGGAGGCCGTGGCGTCGCCGTCGTCCATATTCCTACGCCGCGTCGCCTTGCCCCTCACACCTACCCTCAGCGAAAGGCGATATTTTCGGATACGGCGAGTGAAACATAGCACGGGAGCCCACTCCGGTAACTGCCGCTACGGTGTCCAATATCGGTAGGGCGGTAGAAAAATGGCTGAAGGTAGCATCGGGCGCGTGGGGTGGAATGAGGAAGGATGGGCCGCGATCGACCGATGTGTGTATTTCCAGAGGTGCAGCCGGCAACATGCCACACTCGCATTCCCTCAATACGGCATGTAGTATATCCCTCAGAGCGTGCCTAGATGTGACGAACTCCGCCAGGCTGCCTCCTTAGCCCCTCTCAGGCCCGTCGTGGGCGGCGGGCTTGCCTAGGAAGGTAGGCAGGAAATACGCCTCTCATTTCTCAGGCGCCGAGGAGGCGTAGGGCGCGCCAGAACCGTTAGGAGGCCTATAGAACAAGAAAATACCCATCTCGAGACATAGAGAAAGATACGACTCCCAGAGAAGTACTCCGAGTACCAATCCAGTCCCAGGTTTGGCTTCGTGTCTGGTTGTCTCTCGCCGGGGCCACCCGGCGGCTTCAATAGGCAAGACAATAAGCTTATGAGGCTAAGTAGGCGATAATAGATGAAGATGAGTCCCTTTTCTGCGAGGCAGGATTGTAAGGAGGCCACGCACCTACAACGATGTCTGGCGGGATTAGAAATCAGCACCGTCTCCGGATGCTTAGTAGAGGTTCACCTCTCTTTGCTCTGGAGCCTAATCGAGCGCTCAGGTATCAGTATGAAGCGCGCACAACACGGAGGTAGCCTAGACTCGAAATACGCATCATTTTCACCATTTGCCAGTTTCACCGGATAATACGTCCTCGGGTCTCCTGACGTACGCGGCCGTCTTCCCTCAAGCCCACGCCGAGCTACAGGGCCCCTATCCCGTTTGCGGACAGACTCGACCAGCGGGAGAGGGACCGCGTACGCGCAATCTCTCACGTCTGGAGAACTAATATCCGTGATAAAGCCGCATGCCAGAGCGAGGTGGAAAGGGGTAGCGTACCCAGCTTCGGCTTATGTCGCTACTCCTCAAGTCACGTACGCGGTGAGACGCGTGCAACCTCGTAGCGAGCATGCATGCGCATGCGGTTGGAAGGACGTCTTCCGACTCGACTCGCACCACTGAGATGGTTCGAGATGGTTCTTCTAGAAAGAGGATCGGGATAGGGCTTTGCGGAACTGCTGCGCTGCGCATTAGACCCCCAATGGAACGGCGGAAGCGTCAGAAAAGCATGTGCCTGCGACGGGCCACGTGTAAAGGAAGAGATTAAAGATAAAAATAATTTAAAAAAAAAACACGTACGAAATAGAATGCTGGTCGAAAAAAAAAACGCAAGATCGTAAGGGGATCCTATATGCGAGAAGGCGTCTGCGTGAGGTACGCTATCGTTCCCAGCGGGCGTACTGGGAGAGACGGCGATGCCGTCATCGTATGAACTATACGACGCGTGCTTAACTCTGGACAATAATTCCACACACAATGCGTGCGGCACCGGGTCAATCAGAGGTTGCGGCACGGCGGTGCCAGCCATTGATGCTTGGCCTACATGAACATGTCGCAAATATTCTATTTTGTCGTCAGACCCGGTCTCCTATGTCGGTGTCGTGAGCAACTTGTGTCTCGGAGGCCACCTGGAGGTCGAAGCGGCATCCATAGCCCAGTCATAGACCACCAATTCGGTGTGGTCCCGTGGTGCGTAAAGCGTAGAGGCGTGGAGGTAGTGGAGGCGGGGTAGCACCCCTCACGCCTCCTGTATGGCGACAAGAACGCCACGAGAATAAGATTAGTAGTAGCACCGTCGTCGTTGTTACGAGGAATAATATCCACAAGTCCTCAGCAGGATGGGCTGAGTACCCGAGCCATTGGTCGATGACAGAGATGGTCACCGAGTTCTCGCGAATCAAAGAAACGGGCGGGTAGCAGTGGTCTGCTCTCTCGTGTGTTCTGTTGCGAGTCTGCGGCCTATTAGCTACACGGCTTCGTCCCGGCGCTCTGGGACGCGCGGGAGAGCGGCATCCACGAAGAGCTCACGATCGACCACGTAGTACGCACCTAACCAAGCTGACAGAGGTGGGATGGCGTCGGGTCGGACTAGACATCCCTGCCTTACGTCCACAGTAACGTAGATCTTGCTTACCTCTCGTGCCTTAGCAGCAGGACATATCCGTGCAAGGATAGATGGGAGTAGCGCGGGTGCGGGGGCGGGAATGATGTGCTTTACGAAGCCGATCTGCTCAGCGGCCGACGCCGGCCATAAGATCCCGCGAGAATCTTACGGGAGGCAGCAAGCGGAGTGCACGAGGTCGATGGGTCTGCGACGATCCGATAACCCCATGAGGCCAACCCGAGCGTTTCTGGCCAGCCGTTACATAGCTGCCTAGAGGGCAGCCAAGTGAAGATGCCAGCGAGGAGAGGGACAACTTCATGACCAGCTGCAGCAAGCTGACGCACACCGAGATTGTGTGCGTCACCAGTGGCATCGGCCAATTCTCAATGGCGGGCATGCCGTGAACCAAGAACCCGCTCCTCATGGCAAAATGCTACATCGTAACGCATGGCCGTTCTCAGTACGACGGCCCTCTAGGTTAGACCTGGGAGCCAGGATGCGTGCAGTCCCGTCCCCCCTCCCCTCGAGCAGGAGCAGAGTTGCTGCAAGGAGGATGTTAGTAGCATAGGGGCACATTTACGAGCCCGAAGGCCCTCTACTCCAGGGGTCTATGGGCAGATAGAGAGAGGCCGGCCAGAACCCAATACACCATATTCCCCGAGATGACAAATCCAGCGCTCATGCCCAGAGTCTCAAACACCAGTCTCTGTGATCGCCGCCAGCTGCGGCCATTCGCTACAGCTTCGAGGTCGTCGCCGCTGCGCAATGAGCGTGTGGAGGAGACGTCGCTATTCGATCGTTTCCCGACCGCCAGCAGTCACCTGCCGCGCTCTCGAGCTCGACGCTTTACGACGGAGGCGTAGATATCCCCGTACGGCAGAGTAGCGAACAGCATTTTGACTCAAGGTAAGGCGTATCGATGGGGCGCCTGGATGCCGTGGGCCAGGTTAACAGGTCTGGCTCGCAGCAACAGATCCCGGAAAGTTTCATATGGTTGTGGGATCCCATGCCCCGGGTTGTCTATCACGCCGACGGGCCATACGTCGTTGCTATGTGATGTCGTGGTGACTATACCACGCGGGCTGCCTCCTCTCCATCGAGCCATTACGCGGCGTCGGCCACGAGGGGGGTAGGTAAGCATTGGGGGTGCGTCCATCCGCAGATGGGAGAGACGAGAAGGTTCCCCTACCTACCTCGCAGGGAACGCATCCGGTTTTCTTGAGCGGGTTATGGCAGGCTATCAGAGGGGGTGGATTCGCGTCATGAGGGACAATAATTCGCCTTGCCCTGCTCGAGTTACGAGCCCGCAGGATGCCACGGATATTCCGCTGGTGGTCCTTAATAGACTGCCCCTACGACGAGGCCTGTAGGACCGCTCCAGCGCAATGGCGCCATGTAGACAGACTGCGGGCGGCTAGCGATGGATTCCCGAACCAGCCGGCGAAGCAAAGCGCCTCTATGTTTGGAAGCTGAAGAATACACGTACGGGCCGTGATAGCGAGCAATATGAAAGGGCGTGCGACAAGTAACTACCTATGTCCCTAAGGTACCTAGCTACTTTCTGCCTTAGGTATCAAGATTCTGGCTTAGCCACACCGCACCGCCACAGAGGAAGGAGGAGGAGTAAACTCCGTGGGGTTCCTCCGGGCCGAGGGGTTCTGATCGGCGTAACGGGACTAGTTGACGGGGTGACGATGCAGGAATCGGGATTGTTGGTCCTTTCATGATGCTGTCGCTTCACCGCGAAATACCTACCTATCTGCCAAGCCGGTTACGAATCGGTAATCCAGCTACAATTCCCGCACTTAAAGACAAGAATAGATTATCACGCACGTCTTCGTCGCGGTGCTTACAACCACCCAGTTCCCCATTGCCTATCCACCCCGGTCATATGCGTTCACTCCGCCCGAACCGACGTCGGGACTGGGGAACTGCAGTTTTGATAGGACCGCTTCCCGCCCAGCCGGCACTAACGTTAATAGTCGCGTTGTCAACGTATTGCCGCCGCCAGGACCCTGTGGGTGGGTGGTATTCGTTCTATTTTAATGGCGCCTAGGAAATCCTGGTGCCGAACGACAGGTCCCGCAGCGAGAGTATTATGCTATTTGCGCTTCAGAATCGCGGGATGTGGTTATACGCGACATGAAGTGTGTAGATAGCTGCTCCTATGGGATGATCTGTATAGTACGCGAAGACTCGAGGTCAACCTCCGACGTCTCAACCAGCGAGGCTTGGAAGCATGTTACCTCGTGTGTTACCTATAGATTGCTAGTAAACCTCCTCGTTCCTAGCTTAGTTCTCGCTAGTAACAACGAAACACACTGTGGAGACGCCTCCGCCACCATCTTCACCCGCCTTGCCCACGTCATCACTGTAGCATTTGCCCTCTTGGGTAAGATCAGGGATGCCCCTCCAGGATAGTCCGTTCTTCCACCGTCTCTGTCCGGATACTCTACGAGCCTTTCTGTCAACTAACAGAGCGGCAACTGGGCGCCGGGAACTTGAAGGGCCCCCCGTCTAGACAGACCGGTCGTAGTAATCCCCGATAGAGTGGGAATCATCGTGATGGTTCCGACAGGCCGGAAGCAGAATGTAGGGGCCAACTTCATCATGCCTACAGCGCGAATATATTGAACCAGAACCGTACCAAGCTACGTGCTTGCAGTCGTGGCGCTGAGCGAGACACTGGCAACGTGCGAACGATAACATGGCTGAACAAGATGAAGATGACACTGAGGAGGTTGACTAGAATTAAACTACCATGATCAATGGATCACGATAAGAGAACACGGATAATGAACGATGGCAATGGACAGTGAAAACAAGCAACGCTGCTCCTATAAGCTTATCTGAAACTGAAGCTGAACTAGACTGACTTCTCTTCGATACAACTATCTTCTCCTACTTCCCTGGCTCCTGCCTATGCCTCCTCCCTCTCACTGCCCCTTCCGTGACATGAACCTTAATACCTCAAAAGGATACAGAGCAAAGGGAAGGTGAGATCAGAAGTTCCTAGGCTGACCAGGTTCCTAAAGCTCTCAGTCAATTGAGGCCACGGCTCTTCTCTTGTAACTCCCCCGGGTGCTCGAAACCGAATCCCCTAAGAGCTGCGGAAGTGGCAAACCCTGCAAATAGACTTCTTCTCATGGCACCGTGAGGGTCGCAACTGTTTGGCGTGGTAAGGGCATTTTGCAAAAGAGAACTACCATATTCGAGCATATTGGCCTGTGGAAGCGGCAGGCGCTGGACAAAGCCTTGAGGTTCTTAACTTGGATTCTGGAAAAGAAGTCCAGGGTCCCCTAGCTACCTAGCCAGTCCGCATTAACGGATTTCCAAGAACAATATCGGCCGGTGCTGGAAATCCCCGAGTCCGATGAAAGAACAATAAAAAACCGAAGAACTTCAAAATATACGCCGAAGACGCGTTCATGGTGACACAGGGTCGGCAGGAGGAAATGGGCTTTCGAACACATGAGGCAGGAAAGAAGCAACGGGATTTCCGAGGGTCTTAGCAACTTATTGTATGCTACTTAGATTCCGTATTTTCATCTTCCTTCTCTGAATCGACTCGGTCACCAAGGAAGTCGTATTAGGCCAGGAGGAACTATGCCACCTTCGAGATCTCGCCTTCCAGGAGTAGTTGCGTTTGTGATTGCTTGCTTCTAAATTGAACTTTATAGGCTTACCTGGGGTTTGAAGCCCTTTCTAAGAAATGACGTTGTCTCGTAAATATAGCGAGTTTGGGGACTTTCGAGCAGTATTGCCCACAACGCAGACTTGTCGTGATGAGATTACCACACCGAAAACCCGATACATACACAAAGAGGACATGTACTCAAGTCATAGAGCGCGAACAAGCCTCTGAGCTACGAAAGTAAATAGAGATATTCTAAACTGATAGTGCCAAAAGTGACTGGAGATATCGTAGTTTATCCATCACGAGCTGCGGTAGCTTACGCTATGAGAGCATCTATCCACGTCTGGCTACATTCTGGTTGTGATGGGTCCCGGGCGGGTTTTTGCTGTGTTGAGAGATGGATTACAACTATAGAATCAACATAAACCAATGGCTCTTCCTGAAGTATGGTTTTGTACAGAATATGTGGTTTTTATGATCCTTGCTTTCCTGCGCTTCGCCCGACAACTACCCACATACTTCCCCTCCGCCCCTTTCGCTCCGCTATTACGCTTTTGATCAGCCACACAAAGAGGTCCAGTTTAAACAACTCCACTTGTAAAACAACATAGGATTTCAACCGTCTACGCGGTACACAAACTCGGCGTGTCGAACTTAACCGCCGCGCAACCTTTCGCCCAACTCAGCCCTACGGCTTAAATCTTTAGCGCAAGGCTGAAGCAAAAGATGCCGCCCCACGCTACGAGACACAGCTGTACCTCTTGTTGCTCGTGCCTATGCGCACATTATCACACTCTAACCGCCAGCCCCCACATTCTGCGATGTGGACGCGGGCAGAGAGGCCTGTCGGGGTAAGCGAATGATCGTTGACGGCGTGTCCTATCCCGTCTGCATGCCGCAAACTAATCCCTAGACTTAGATATGCTCTAGGAAAAAACCTCTCTAACTGCCGACGCCGGTGGAAGTTTGTACAACGCGCGTACATGTGCCGTCCTATCCCGTGAATGCTACGTCGTGTGCAGTGTACAAGCGAAGTTGTGGCCGGGTCTGATTCGGGAGGTCTCCACGACGGGGGAGCGGGAGACTCGGGAACGCGACCAACCTTAATTTAGCACTGCGGACGCCAATTGGCTGCAGATAACCTTATATCCTTGTGTATATCGTCCCCACTTTTCCCCAAACGGGGAAGGTTCCTCGGCTGATTGTTGATGACGTAATCTGATCTCGACCGGTCTCGACCTGAACCAGCTGCCATCCGGCTGACTCGACGATATAACTTACCTGCCTGTTAGACATCGCCGGGTGAATCAGCTGGACCGGACCGTAGCTACGACTTCTGCCTCGGCTGCGGTCTTCGGCAGCGCTTGGGCAGGACGTGCGTCGCTGTCCGCGGGCACGCGCGACTGCCCTCGCGCGAGATGCAACCTCGCAGTGCGCCCGTACCACTTTGCTCTCTAAGTAGTCATGAGCCCGTCAATGGACGGCCTTCCGACTGGAGTATGACACAGCAGTTTCAGCAGCACAACTCTCGGACTTCCGGGCGAGACCCCTCATGGGCCCTCGTCGCTGTTTCAAGCGGTGGTAGCGGGCAGGAGTAGTAGCATCAGAGCGTCGCTACGACACGAGCCTCGGGCGGGGAGGATGCTGCCTTCGAGAAGACACATGACGGCGACGGCAGGTGACAGAGACGGATGCGGACCCTTCTCGATGGGTACGACGTAGTCGACCATCGTCGCCGGGGCAGGTGTTGTTCCTCAGATGTTTTTCCCTCCTCTTTGTGTGCCCCGGATATGACGGATCTATCTATATGAGGTGGTTTCTGCCGCCGGTAGAAGAATCGTGTAGGCGGATATTGTTACCTTGTTCGTCGCCGTCGCTGCTTACCGCCAGCATGGGGGTCTCGATTTTCGTTCTACACGTACGTGGGGGTTTTCGTGTCTGAGTGACCTCCCGCCTGCCTCCTCGGCATAACTTTCTGTCTTAATAGGCACGGACAGATATCCCTAGAGGTAGGGCGTGACGTGCTCGTCATCAGGCCATCCTTCGGCGAAGCAAGTTGGCTATCCTCTCGGATTGTGGTTACATATCGTCGTAGCATTTGTGTATTGTGCGAAAAATTTACTGTCGCCGCCATGGTAAGTCGCGGTCTGGTTTTCGCACGGATCGTCACGGAGCTGAGCAGTTGAAGATTGACAGCTGACGACTACCTGCCTACCAGAGCTTGGACGCGCTCGGTGACGAATTGTGGACCAGGTTAGACCGGGAACGGCGGTTCTCGAAACTTGTCGAGTGGGCCATTCCGAGGGCGTTCATCGAAGGGATAAAGCGGCGTGAGCAGTCTGGGTAGTTGAGGCAGTTATCCGTTCTAGACGCGTCCCAGCCAGGCGGTTCCCCCGAGGAGTATTTGGATGGGGTATTTGGCGACCCGACTTTGAGCCCACGGGCATGGCGGCGGCAGCGATGATTTCTCGGTTATCGGAGACCCCACGAAGCGCCTTGACGACGCAATATCCACGTTATTTCCTGCTTGGCTTTTCAAAAATTCGATGGCTTTGTTCGCCTTGCGCGCTCGCTGGGTTCCTAGTTCGTGCGCGCAGCGGTTCCCCTTGGCGCTCGGACGCGGTGCTTACAGGCCCGATCCTGGGTCTGCGGTGAGAGAAGTCGTCTGATTCTTGTTTATATAGCATGCATGGCCTATGCATGTTCCGGATTGCATGTCCTCGATAGCCAACCTCGGTATGCTTTGCCTACATCCTGTTAGATACTCCTTTGCTCATATACTAGCACACTGGCTGCCTACCTAGATATACACTATAGCGACTCGCATTACCTACATCCGCAATTGAGCCTTGGGCTTGTTGGTGTTGGTATGTGGTTTATTTAGCAACGATCACGCTAGGGGCGAGCCGAGAGATGCTAACGGGTGCTACGTGGTAGCGCGCGGCAGGTTGTTAGACCGTCTTAGGTAGCGCACCGCTGCGACGCCAGCGGCCACTAGACGAGGACCTAAAGGGCATGACCTAGGGTTAAGTAATTTTATCTACCTAGGTACCTACATGTGTAGGTACACATCTACCTGCTCTATGAGGGAAGATACCTGGATAGGTATATATCCAAGTACCTACCCCGTGGTGGTGTGGGCATGACACCTAATCGGAATTTACTGCCCTTTTTCTACGACTACCACCTCGATGCAGCTGGCAGCCGACAGCCAACAGCCAACGGCCAACAACCCTGACTTAACCTCCCGAAATCCCTTCACACGAGAGGAATTTGTTCGCTCCCCGTCACCTTTTCAATTCCTTCCTTCTTCCCTCGCTGCCCACCGCCGCCTAATTCCCATTATGTTCCCTTCACATTCCGCTGGAATAGGTACTCACCCTCCGGATCGCTCCAGCACGTCCCCCCTCAAGGCGCGGCAAATGATGAGAAACAATCCTGGGAGAGCGAAGTGACCCTAGAGGGCCAACCACAGCTCTCGGCACATTTTGCGTGATGCCACGATCGCCTCAGTCCTCTCTGCGTGGCTCCACCTAAGCATCCAAGCACCCGAGTCCTCCTGGACATCCGTGCTGACCTTGTTCTTGCCCGTCCCTGCTTTCGTACCGTGTAGAAGATAAGGTGCTGACGGAGAGCGACTCGGGGATCGAATTCGTAGCATAGAGCCGTCGTGCGAAGGATCGTCCCCGAGGGAACCTAGTGAGTGCTGTCTAATTCTTACCTGTCCAATGCCATCGCTATTCGATGTCACCCTGTAGTAGCGGGCAATCAATCCAGTAGTCCCATCCTACGCGCCTCCATATTTAGGCGTCGTCGGTGGGGTAATACGAGCTTTGCCCCCCCGTAAGATCTCTATCTCCCGTGCGAAAATTTCGCAACCCGTATCTCTCCCTTTTCTCGAGCCCGTCTGGCCCTATCGCGCTCCTGACCAAACGGCGGCATCGGTTGCGAGGAGCGCAAAGCACAGGCTCATCCCACGCGAGACCCGTTCGCCTCCGTACAACTCGAGAGTTGGCATCTCGTAGATATCAGACGGCCTAGCCTCCCGTTCGGGTGTTGGTCGCCGCTCTCGACACGTCTATCGATGTCGGTGGCGGGCTGGTTTGGTCAATATTTCGTCATGTCCGTGGCATTGATGATTCGGAAGGGCTGAAGGACGCCTGTTCAGACAGCAAAGCTTCGCGAACCCTTCCAGGACCCATCACTCTCCACCTCTAGACCTTAGCCAGACGCCAGAGCTGAGCCAGCCGCAGCTTACATGGCACACATTCTTCACGTCCCAAGTTCGAGACTCTAGGCAAATTAAATTTCCTCGCCCGTTCCGTCACACGGATGCGAGCCACGCCCATCAATAATCTCCCAGCCCACCTTTCGCCTCCCGGCCTGCCAAGTGACCTGTCGCCTTAGGCTTCTGCAGCTCGAGGTCCAGCCGCTCGGGGCGCAAACAGTTTCCGGCCAACGAATGCCCTGCGGTGAGCATGGCGATATCAGCCTTCAGAGCCGAAGCGACCGGGCCAGTCAGTTGGCGGTCGCCCATCCACACGAGTGAATCTCGTCGACGATGCATCGTCGTATCCCGGAGCGCCCATCATGGCGCACCAGGGCATTTTAGTCTACAAAGTGTCGATCACCCAGTCTCTGCCGAGGCGTCCGGACCGCGTAGCTGATCTAGCCTAGTAGGTATGTCTCTACGTAGTTCCTGCGACCTTAGGGGGTTGAGAGTCGCCGAGGCAAGCTTCTCTTGTCTGGCATAGCTCAAAAGTTTGGGCGGCTAGATCCTTCAGGGCGGCACCATGCCATTTGCCCATATGTCTGTCTGCCTACCTGCCCGCTGGTACATACCCGTTCAAGTTAGACGAGGAACGAGAGGAGCCTTGTCCTGATACCATGCCTCTACTCCCTGGTACTTACTGTCATATTGGCCCCCTGCAGCCCTCGAGCTGCATACATATGTATGCACCAATACTACTACGTGCTTGCCTAGCTATGTACGAACCATCCCTCGAAAGCACAGCAACAGTATCGAACAGCGAGTTCTGGACCGGGAGGTAGAGAGGGAGAGAAGTCGTGATTGGACCCGGGATATACACACCGGGAAGGCCAGTCCTTCTTGTCGACCTCACCTGCTTTTTACCCCCCTCACCCGGTATATCCTCTGCCTGCTTCTCTTACCAGCTAGATTTAAAAGGTGCACCCGGTTTCGACGCTCCCTAGGATCGGATGATAAATACTTGCTCTCCTGCTGGGCTGGTTGCTTGCCTCATCCTATAATTGCATTCCCTTTGGCCCTCTTCTGAGTTCGTCTGGTATCGAAGGGCTACGTCAGGGTGGACTTGCAGCTGGCCAGCGCTATTCGTATCTCCCATCCACGCCGGAGTCCTAATACTTCAGGGCTACGCGAAACCTGGCGCGATGGAACAACATCAGGCAGGCAGTCCTTCCGTCCAGTCGACGGCTTTACCCACACCCGTCCGACCAGGGACCCCCAATACGGACGGGACTCCTCAGGACGACAGGGTAGAGTCCCGGGCTTCGCGAAGCGCCGGCCCCGTGAACCCTTTCACGTCACCGTCCGTCTCACGCCCAAATTCTAGCTACGATAGCACCGATGCCCTTGGGCAGGCGCCCGGTCCGCGTTATTTTCACTCGCGAAGAGTGAAGAAGGGAGAGGTAGAGAAGCCCTGGCTGGAGAAGAAGGACCCCAAGGAGAAGTGGGTTACCATCATCCCGATCCTCGGTATCCTCGTAGGCCTGGGCATCTCTGGGTTCTTGGTATGGGATGGCATACGCAGCGTGATCAAGCATGATTACTGCTTAGTTCTCGAGGACAATTTCGCCACTTTCAACGCGGATGTGTGGACCAAGGAAGTCCAGGTCGGCGGATTCGGGTAAGTTTTCGATAAAAAACGATATCCTACCCTCTAGGCAAGAGATGTGACGGCAGAACTAACGTCGGAGCGCGTAGAAACGGGGAATTCGTGCAGACCACCGGCAATGATGAGAACGTCTTTGTCCAGGACGGCCGCCTCATCATCAGACCCACTCTTCAGGATGCAAACCTGATTGAAAATGATGCGTTGATCAATCTCCTCGAGGACGGAACCTGTACCTCAACGCAGCCGTCTGACTGCATAGCTGCGACTAACACGACCGTTGGCAACGCGACCATTGTGCCCCCGACTAAGTCTGGTCGCATTCACACGAAGAAAGGTGCGAGTATCAAATATGGTCGCGTCGAAGTTACCGCCAAATTGCCCGAGGGAGATTGGATCTGGCCGGCCATCTGGATGATGCCCGTCAGGGATACCTACGGGGCGTGGCCGGCAAGCGGCGAGATAGACATCATGGAGAGCCGAGGAAACAACTGGACGTACGGTCAGGGTGGCAACAATATTGTATCGTCGGCCCTTCACTGGGGACCAGATCCCGCCAACGACGCCTGGTGGAGGACCAATGTCAAGCGCGAAGCGTTGCACACTACCTACTCGGCCGGATTCAACACCTTCGGCCTCGAGTGGTCCCAGAAGTACCTCTTCACCTACGTAAACTCTCGCCTGCTGCAGGTTCTCTACACTAACTTTGACGAACCCCTCTGGAAGCGCGGGAACTTCCCCGAGGCCAGCAGCAACGGTACCCGTCTCGCGGACACTTGGACGGGGACGGGCCGCTTGAGCACCCCTTTCGACCAGGAGTTCTACTTAATCATAAACGTCGCTATCGGCGGTACCAACGGATGGTTTGAGGACTCGAAGAGCGGGAAGCCCTGGATTAACGGTAGTCCTAACGCCAAGAAGGACTTTTGGAATGCGCGAGATAGTTGGCTTCCTACCTGGACGAGCCCGGCTATGGAGGTTAGCAAAGTAATAATGTGGCAGCAATGCGACGGCGACGAGGAACTATAGAGGCCCCGGAAGTTCTCTTGGTGGGGTGGGCACACAGGCGTTTTTTCTCTTTTTACTTTGACGTGCTGGGCTGTTTCAGCACATGTGGCATAGGCAGGGCAAATATTGGCTACTCGGATATCATAGAGAGAAAGGGTGTCACGTAATTCATCGGGAGGGGCGATCGCTTCAGAACAACACGAAGACAGGGAGGAAACGAGATACACTATTACACTATTCTAATGGCGGGCAACTAGAAGCGGGACGGCCTCCCCACCCATAGCACCCTTGCGAACAGGGCCTGAGATAATGGAGACACTGGTACACTCTTAAGCGAGAGCAAATCACTTATGATGCGACGACTGAGGTTGGATTTCCTCCCGAGTTGGCGGGGAGAATGCGGCTCGAAGGGTGAGTATGAAGGCAATTGATCGACGGCGAAGGGCCAACTAATTGGCGGACCAGATGCTAGGGATCTCAAGATGCAGCAGCATAAGGCAGCCAGGGTGCCAGGATAAGAACCCTGATCTCCCACGCTCCTCGTAACTACTCCACGGCCACGGTCGGGTCTCAGCCTCAACATGTCTGAGACAGAGGGCAGAGCTTAGTGTACCAGCCCTCATGTCAACGATGCGTGGCAACTTTTGAGGACATTGTACGCAGATGTTATCCGCCCGTTATGAGTTGACCTGCTGTGTCAGATCCCCGGGTGGTTCATATGTGAGTACACTCGGGGGCTCCCGACTGGACATCCTCTAGTCAAGTAGACAACGAGACGAAGCTCATACCGCCCCTTCGCTGTTCTATATCCGAAGCCAATCAGGTGGGCTGTCTAATCAATCTTGGTGAAGTAGACGATAGAGTCGCTGTCGGCTTACTCAGATATTTACCCGCGTCTCTCCTTTTCCGCCGGATCCCCTCCAGCCGCCAGGTATGCTCGGACGGCGTGTAAGGATTTGCCTACCTGACACACTGTGCCATAGATACGACCTGACCCGCGGCAATCCTGGCCACCACTCGCACCCGCCGTGAACCATTAGAAGGGGATTCGACTGCGGACGATGACTTCTGAGATCAGAGCGCGACGTGATAGCTCAATTTCGTATCTCAGCATAACCGGTGACGTAGGCGCGTAGTGTCTGTCTCGGAATAAAATGTCGATTGGTTAGGTGGTTTTACAATGGCTCGTCACAAGGCCACCCTGTTTACATCTACACGTCAACCGGCCTCAAACACCGGAACTTGAAGCGGTGATGGGGTTTAGATATCGGCCCTCTTTCGTGTAGACCGACGGACACGACCAGTCACAAGAGCTGACCGCCGATCGCCAGCCGCTATGCCCTCACGAGAACAGCACGACACTCGAGAAGGTGGAATACGCCATGGTCGTTTGCTCGTCCGTCATTGCAAGCCAGGTGGCATGGGAATCGGACCGCAGTGCGCTATCCGTGCTAAGGATGAGGCATCGGCGGTAACGAAAACAACAGAGCGAGCCACCTGAGGCAATCCCTCCTATACGGCGTAGCTTGTCTGCGGTTGACAGGTTAGCCAGACTAGCTCGGAGTCGAGCCGAATCTGCTAGGAGCGTCCTTGCGCGCGAGTCTTTGCAGGAAGAATACGAGAAAGGCGACAGGAGCCCAAAATGGCCAACAGTCCCCCGTCGTTCCAATCCCGACCCCGGTCGAGGACCAGGGCACACACGATGCGCGCCACGCAGCAGCAGCAATCTGCTTATGTGCGCCAATGGCATACTGCGCTCGTTATCGCGGTAGCTCCGGTCACGACAGTGTACAGAGATGTACCACGGCAAAATACGAATTTATTCTATTTATTTTATCGACCGATTGGGACGAGGGCAAGGGGGGGGGCGGATGGGCACTCAGGGGTCCTGGCTTGTGTACGGCTGCGGCACCGTGGGCTGTTGAACTTCGTGGACCATGCCTACCTACGTACATGGTCCCTACCACGTAGTAAAACTCCGCGGTGTCCTAGCAGTAGCCCGTCTAAACTTGTCGGTCTATCGTGTATCCTGCTGCAAGATTGCGAAAGAGGCTACCGACCTACTTTTATTTTACGCCACAGCTGTAGAGAGAATCACGGCGGGCCAGGGGCAGCCTTCTCTACCCCTTCCACCTCGGGAGACGCTATCTCGTAGCATATGCTCGCAGCCTATGGAAGAAAAGCGCGCGTTGGGTCGAGGTGGGCGAGCTGTCCCCTTATCACGCCAACCGCCAGCGGCGACTATATAAATAACCGCATATTTGTGTGGTTATATGCATGCACGTTGGGGGGAAAATGTAGAAAGAGAGAGAGAGAGTGGGGGGAGAAGAGAAAGAAGGAGAAGAAGAGAAGCGAGAAACTTCCAGGCATCCCATTTAGCGAACCCCGTCGTCGGTTACTCAGTAAGTTGGGATCGCAATGCCCATGTTTCTATGTACACACACAGATATTTCCCACCTTAGGTATGTCCGGATGGATGTAGCTCATGTAGGTTGCATGCGACTTACACTCACACACCCGGAGATGAGCAAGTAGACTCACACACATATGCTCAAAGGTGCACAATGCAGAGTCGGGCAAGGGTCTTCTGACAGCAAGCCCGCCAGCCCAGCACCAATCTATTGCTTCTCCCACCACAAACTCGGCTTGCCTAGAACGTGCCCAGAGCCTTATACCACGAGACCGCTCGCATACTCATCGAACCTCGAAGCCCAGAACGAAGCTTTCCCCGGGTATATCCTAGCCGGCATGTTTACGTCAGTTCACAAAGCCCTCTCTTGCTAACGGCAGAGCCGAGTCGCCCCAAGCAGTGTGGGTGTCACCACCAGAGAGAAGCAGTATTCTCTAGGTGAAATCTTTTTTTTTGCTCGCCCCTCGCTCGACTCCGTATCCATCCGGGGTCGACATCCGCAGCACCACCTGAACTTACGTAGCAATAGTTCCTCTATACCACGTCACTAACATCAATCAAGCAAGGCTTAGCGGCGGCGATACGACCGCTGCTATGTATTGTAAGTACTGCATATGGAGACGGGGGCCGGGGGGGAGGGGGAGGGGGGGACCAGGGGCGGGGCCAGGAGATCTTAGCTGCATATATCCAGGGGAGAGGGAAGACAACAACACTTGGATAGCCACCTAACGAGAAGGTATGTATCTTCCGAAAGCAGTCAGCCAAGTCCATGTCACATCCATCTAATCGCAAACGACAACTTCGAGTTGAAAGCTCTTCCTCCCGAACCCCTGTTGCGCTGCTGGAATTGGCCTGCCTTGGCAACCAGCCCGTCATGGTGGGCCTCCGTCTATCCGCCCACGCTGGCCCTGGACCAGTCGACTGACTGCCACCGGGCGACTGACTCTATGTTGGATTCTGCGTGGGATGAGCCGGATGACGAGGGACAGCTGTGTGGCTGCTGCCCTTATCCCGAGCCGGAAAGCTTTTATTATATTATTGATTAACTAGGAATTCCACTATCTCCAGTCCCTGCTCTTTTTTTTTTCTCTTTCCCTCTCGTCGTGCGGTTGTTGCGAGGCCAAACCTCGCTGTCCATTCTTGTCCCGGTCCCGGTCCGGCGACTATTGGTCGTCCAGAGATATCGCTCTGGCCCCTTCGTCGAGGATTACGCGCAGCGGATGTGGCTGTCGACTAGACCAACGGCGCGAGAAGAAGAAGAAAAGAGGATCTTAGGGGCAGAGAGAGAGTTGGTGTAAGCGGTCAAGCTGGAAGCTATCGATTCGTCCCTTTCCAGCCCATCCCGTAAGCTTTTAATTGCAGCTGCCCTTGCTTCGCTCTCGTATGCGGAAGAGAGGAGGACGAAGAAACAGACCAGTCGATTCCTCGACTAGGACCTATCACGCCTTCTCCCCTCCCACCTTCTTACCCTCCCACTCGCTCCATATCTGTATACGGCCCCTCTCACCTTCTTCCGAGCCTCCAGAGTCCTAACCCCATCCCTACGAAAGTCAAGTGGACGTGGGACAGTCATTCGCTACCTACTTACTTGCCTGATCCGTCGACCTCTTCCGACGACAGGAAATAATTCTAGAGCTGTGGTGGCTTAATATCGGACCAGCATCGTCATAATACCCCCTCCCTTTAGTTTTCGCTTCTGGTTGCCGACCCCCACCTCGGGCCCTTCTTATTTACTATTCTTGTGAGTTTCCTCTCGCCCTCCTGCTCGTAGATCACAGCTAAGGCTTCTATAGTACCTGTGACTCGGGAGACCCGGAGCGGCTATATGTTAGGCCTCCCTGCCATATGATATCCCACGACAGCAACAGCAGGAATAGAGAACCCCGGTTGTTGGACGCCGTACGTCGCATCCATGTGCTGCTCCTCTCTTGCCTTTCGCCTTATACTAACATAACCCACCATACGGTACCCAGCTCGTCGGTGCTTCTCTTCCCTCTCACCACCACTCTCGCTCTCTCAAAATACTCGGTCCGGGTTTTAGGTAGCCGCTTAGCCACTCGCTTACTTCAGAGGAGGAGGGGGGGTTAGCCCTCCGGCGACAGACCAGGCCAGGCGAACGAGCGCGTGGCCATGGGTATATCCAACTACTTCCGGGCGCAGAAGCCCGAGGCCAGGAGGAAAAAGGAGGAAGAGGAGAAGAATAATAAGAATGCGGCGTCGTCAGCGTCGCAGGAGCCGCAGGTGATGAGCAACCCGTTTGCGGAGAAGGCGCCGATGAGCCACGACGACTTCGCCAGCCTCCGGCTGCCGCCTTCGAACGCGCTCTCGTCGCGCAACTCCTTATCGGCGCGCTCCGCGGTGTCGGCTAACAGCTCCATCTTCGTCGAGCAGATCAAGCACGAGGTCATGGTCAACTATCTCTACCAGCAGCAGTGCTCCCACCTCTGGGTCAGCGACGGCAGCGGCGACGTCGAGGGCGTACTGCTCCGCAAGAGCAGAGGCACGTATCTCGCCTGCCCGCCCGCCCTAATGGACTCGGATCTGGCGAACGCCTGCTTGGCGCTCAACGTCCAGGTAAGTCGAGATGTTCCCCTCCTCCCTGCCGCGCGCAGGCTCCTCTTCCTCCTCCTCTCGGTGCTGCCGGAAGGGTCCGTCCGCATGCTGACCGCGCTCGACGGCAGTGCGCCATGACGGTCAACTCGCGGGTGATCAAGACGTTCCTGTCGTGGTCGCCGGAGGCGGTGGACGTGCCGCTCATGAACGGGCTCCGGATCCAGATCGTGCCGACGGTGAGCGACCTGGCGAGGGCGCGCAAGCACCAGTTCGCCGCCTTCGTCGCGTCGGAGGCGCTGCTGGTCGTCTGGGACGACGACGCCCTGCACCTCGTGCAGCGCGCCAAGGCCATCGAGTCCGAGCTGATGGAGCTCGTCTGGCGGACTGACGAGATGGCGGAGGAGGAGGAGAAGAGCCCGCGCTATAAGGCCGTCGAGGCCGAGATCGACGAGGAGAGCGGCCAGATCAAGCCCGAGAAGCGCCCCGTCCATCTGCAGAACACGTACCTCGTCTCCATGGTCCTCGTCGTCGTCACCGTCTCCCTCGGCGCCGCCTGGCGGCAGCTCGCCATCGAGGTCTCCGTCGACGGCAGCTACACGCGGCTGGCCCTGATCGCCCTCTTCCCCGTGCAGATCTTCTTCACGCTCTTCTTCGCCCAGGTCATCATCGGCTGCTTGGCTCAGGTCCTCGGTCCCATCCGCCAGCTTACCCAGAATTCCAAGTTCTACTCCGCCCGCCCGCCCCCGAGGTTGCGAGGCGCGATGCTACCGCACGTCGTGAGTCGCCGCCCCCTTGATAAGAGTAACCTACTATTATACTCTCCCTTCTCCCCTCCCCCCCTCCTCCGCCCCCAGGGGCTCTCGGATAGGATTAGTTGCTGACGTACGAAGACGGTGCAATGTCCGGTTTACAAGGAAGGCCTCTCGGCCGTCATCCAGCCGACGGTCCGATCGGTGAAGCAGGCCATCAGCACGTACGAGCTGCAGGGCGGGTCGGCCAACTTGTTCGTCAACGACGACGGGCTGCAGCTGCTGCCGGAGGAGGAGCGGCGGGCGCGCATCGAGTTCTACGCCGATCACAGCATCGGCTGGGTCGCGCGGCCGAAGCACGGCGAGAACGGGTTCCTGCGCCGCGGCAAGTTCAAGAAGGCGTCCAACATGAACTTCGCCCTCATGGTCTCGTGCAAGGTCGAGGAGAAGCTCGCCCTGTACGAGCGCGGCCCTGACTGGACCCAGGCCGACGAGGCCGCCGCCTACGAGAGAGCCCTCAAGGAGGTGATCGGCGAGGACGGCCGGGCCTGGGCCGACGGCAACATCCGTGTCGGAGACTACATCCTCCTCAGTAAGTCCCTACCGTCACCCTCCTTCCATCGCCCCGCCTCCTCCTTTTATCCAGACTCTACGAGACCGCGGGCCTTGCGGCGGGACGGAACCGACGATTGCTAACCGGATTGCTTCCTCTCTAGTCGACTCCGATACGCGTGTCCCGGCCGACTGCCTCCTCGATGCCGTCTCCGAGATGGAGCAGTCTCCCGATGTGGGCATCATGCAGTTCTCGTCGGGGGTGATGCAGGTGGTGCACACGTACTTTGAGAACGGCATCACCTTCTTCACGAACCTGATATATAGTGCGATCAGGTACACCGTCTCTAACGGCGACGTGGCGCCGTTCGTCGGGCACAACGCCATCCTGCGGTGGAGCGCGATCCAGCAGGTATCCTACGAGGACGAGGACGGCTACGAGAAGTTTTGGTCCGAGTCGCACGTCTCGGAGGACTTCGACATGTCGCTCCGCCTGCAGTGCAGCGGCTACATCATCCGCCTGGCCGCCTGGGCCGGCGACGGCTTCAAGGAGGGCGTCTCGCTCACCGTGTACGACGAGCTCGCGCGGTGGGAGAAGTACGCGTACGGCTGCAACGAGCTGCTCTTCCACCCGATCCGCATGTGGCTGTGGAAGGGCCCGTTCACGCCGCTGTTCCGCCGCTTCCTCTTCTCCAACATCCGCTTCACATCCAAGATCACGATCGTCTCGTACATCGGCACCTACTACGCCATCGCGGCGGCGTGGATCATGACGTCGGTCAACTACTTCATCGTCGGCTGGTTCAACGGTTACTTGGACAAATACTACATCGACTCGTGGCAAGTCTGGTTCTCCATCATAATAGTGTTCAACGGCTTCGGAAACATCGCGCTCGCCGTGATGCGATACCGGGTCGGGGAGAGCAGCTTGCTGCACGCCATCTTCGAGAACTTCAAGTGGACGCTGCTGCTCGCCATCTTCCTCGGCGGCCTGTCGCTGCACGTCAGCCAGGCCATCCTCGCCCACATGTTCGAGATCAACATGACGTGGGGCGCCACGTCCAAGGAGGCCGAGTTCTCCAACTTCTTCATCGAGGTGCCCAAGGTCCTCAAGAAGTTCAAGTTCTCCATGATCTTCTCCCTCATCTTCATCACCGCCATGATCGTCCTGGCCGTCGCGCCCTTCGTCCCCTACAGCTGGCGCATCCGCGACTTCGTCGCCATCCTGCCCATGGCGACCGTCGCGGGCAGCCACCTCCTCCTCCCCCTCGCCCTCAACCCGGCGCTGATGACCTTTTCGTGGTGATCGACATGTCGGCGGCGACACCGACTCGATCCCGCCTGATCCCTCATTTCTGCCCTTTTCTTTTCTTTTTTCTTCTCTTTCTGTCTGCAGACCGTTTTTGGATGAAGCGCTCCCGCGCGCACCGCGACGGGAATAGTACGATGGATTGAGTGCGAGAAGCGAGATCTACATCTAGAAGGAGGCCTGGATACGCACACGACGCAAGTTTTTCACGGCATGCCAATTACCGGGCCGTACGGGAAACGAATGGCGGTGGAGGGCCGGCAGGCGTACGAAGACGAGAAGGGCCTTCGGGCGAATATTCACGAAATCATTTAATTAGACACTGCACTGGCATAAACGAGCGCGGGAGCGAGCGAGCGAATTCCCTTGAACGTATTTAATGTCTCCCTGCCGCCACGGAACGGCGGCAGTTCTTGCGGTGGAGAGGAACATGTACATATAATGCATTGTCCACGCTCCGCGGTACTCTCTTTTGTGGTCCGTTTTCACGACATAACCCGGCTTCAGATTTACCGGACAGCGGTATACGACGAGTGGTAATAGTAGTAGGAGGTAATACTATAGATCGTGACGGGGAGAGGGGAGACGATGGAACGCTGCGGAGAACAGAATATACATACGAATTGGCCTCGCGGAACGCTTTCTCAGCTTCTCTCTAGTAGCGAATAGTAGTGACGTGCGTTTTCTCTTTTCTTCGTCTTTCGAATATCCAGAGAAGGCCGCGATGGGTGACCTTCCGAAAGAGAGAGAGAGAGAGAGAAGAGAGGGTTTGCACAGCTACGACTCAACGCGCCTCGGCTCTCTCCCGAGAGTCAAGACCAATAGTGCGGTTTCCGAGCCGAAAGAAGCCCTTGGCATTAATCCCGCCAAGTCGCCCTTTTGCCAACGCCACGATGGATTGGTATTGTATGTAGGTACACGGGTGCTGCGTCCCGCCTGATGCCATTGTGAATCCTCTTGGTCTGCGCCGTAATATTGGCTAGAGACCAAGATACCAAGCCAGGCCCAGTGAAACCAACCAGCCCCATCCCACACCATTGGCATATATGTATACATAGAATGTGGCCTAGCTATATATTTATTGTCTATGCACGTTATGGGCGCAAGCACATATTTCGCTCCAGTTCACTCCTTTGGGAATCCGTAGTTGGTCTGACTTGAGTAGGTAAAAAGGAGAGATGGACAGAGAGAGAGAGGGAGAGGGAGGAGGAGACGGTATCTCTCGTGGAAGCGATTGTTGCCGCTACTCCTCCTTGCCGGGTTCTCCCCACAGACAGGCCGTCGAGGCGCGAACCCCATATGTCTATCTCATTACCGATTCCTGCACCGCGGTGAGAAGGTCGACGATGGCCTCCCCTTACATACTACCTAAGACACACACACATTTGGGTATTATACCTACCTATGTCGATGGGCGTAGCACGTGTAGAAGTCCAGGCTAAATGCCGATCAGCTAGACTGCAACAAGCAACGCGTCGAACGACGCCCGTTGCAGATCGCCAGAGCCACCCCTGGTCCCTGGCGACCTTATCTAAAGTGCTCCGTGGCGCTGTATGGTGGAGCCAACGGCGGGTGCCCCCTTTTCCCAACTGGTACCTGGGGGGCTTCCTTGGGTGTTACCGTCATTTTACTTCGACACCCTCATCATTGGCACCGAGAGCTATTGTTGTCTTTGAGCAGAACAAGGGATGACGGGGTTGAATAAAGGGGCTAATTAGAGAGGAGAGGCCACCCCCCCCCCTCCAATCCCTTCCCTCCCCTTGTCCATTCCGCCTTCGTTCGTCATTTGCTTTCACATAGCAGGAAATGCTCCATTGACCCTTATTCTCTCTCTCTATTGTTTCCCGTCGAGGCCCTGGTGAAAGTCCAAGACTTACCAAGATTACCAAGTGCAAAAAAAAACTGCCACACACCCACGCTCCTTCATCGCATATTGTGTGCGACGACTTGAAACGACACCCACGATCCTTACCGCCTGTCCAGGTCTCTAGCAGGCCTTTCAGCGTCCGTCCTTATTGCTATTATAGATCCCTAATCCATACTAGCCATCGTGATGATAATCTCTCCGTCTTAATCGGGCCTTGGAACCTAGCGACGCGCTCTCTCCATCCTTTCCCCTCCCCCGACTTTCGCTCCTTGCTTGCCTCTGTTTCATACCGCCACACACAGTCTTTTGAACTTCTCCGTCACTCTCTCTCTCTCTTTCCAGTTTCTCAAGAGCTATGTCGTGGACGATATAGCCGTACAGACTCAATCTATTGGCTTGAGGAGGCTGGGATCGTCAAATCCTCTCCGCGCCGTAAATCACGTCCCGACGAGACGCCCAACCGAACCATTCGATCGTTAATTACCGCTACCGTCGTTACCACCCCCCCCCCCCCAAAAATCCTCGGCTACCCGTCGCGATGCCGTCTTCCTCGTCGTTAGTAGCGGCCTTAGCGCTGCTCGCGTCGGTCCTCGTATCTCCCGTCGCCGGCCAGCTGCACACGGACTGCAACCCGCTGAACGAGACGTGTCCGGCGGACCCGGCGCTGGGGACGGCGCACACGTTCGTGTTCAACAGCACGCCGCCGGCGGGGACGTTCAACACGACGGCGGGCGTGGTCAGCTACAGCGCGGACCTGGGCGCGGCGTTCACGATCAACCGCAAGGGCGAGTCGCCGACGCTGATCTCCAACTTCTACTTCTTCGGCGGGCGCACCGAGGTGCTGCTGCGCGCCGCGTCGGGCACCGGCATCATCAGCTCGATCGTCTGGTCCTCCGACGTGCTCGACGAGGTCGACTGGGAGTTCATGGGCGGCAACGCGACCCACGCGTCGACCAACTACTTCGGCAAGGGCCACCCCGACTTCCGCAACGCCGGCTACCACCCCGTCGCCGGCGGCGTCCAGGACGACTTCCACAACTACACCTCCACCTGGACCGAGGACAAGCTCGAGTGGTTCATCGACGGCGAGCTCATCCGCACCCTCCACGCCAAGGACGCCAACGACTCCTACTACTACCCCCAGACCCCCATGAAGCTCAGCCTCGGCATCTGGGCCGGCGGCGACCCCGACCAGCCCAAGGGCACCATCGAGTGGGCCGGCGGCGAGACCGACTACTCCCGCCCCTACACCATGTGGGTCAAGAGCGCCTTCGTCGAGGACTACTCGACCGGCAAGGAGTACTCGTACAGCGACAACAGCGGGTCGTGGGAGAGCATCAAGATCGTTAGGTAAGTGGTGATTCCCTGCTGCGGCGTCGGCTCCTCGACGCCCAGACATATCCTTCTCCTCTTTCCTTCCGTCACAGCTGCGTAAACCAAAACCCCTCGCTAACCGCGGGCCCCCCCGCAGCGGCAACTCGACCGCGTTCGAGAACATCCACCGGGAGCCGGAGAAGTCGCTGTCGGAGAAGTGGGAGGCGCTGCCGGCGGGGACGAAGATGGGCGTGTACGGGGCGGCGGGGGGCGTGGGCGGGCTGCTGATCGTCGCGCTGGCCGTGTACTCGTTCAAGCAGCGGCGCCGCGGCCGCCGGGAGGCCGCGCTCGCCGCCCAGCGCGAGGAGCAGGAGCGCCTCGAGCTCGAGCGCTTCCGCAAGGAGGGCCGCGACCCCGACGCCCTGCGCTTCGACGGCGCCGAGTACAAGGGCGCCGCCGGCGTTGCCACCGCTGCTTACGCCGTCCCCGACTCCCCCCCCGGCACCTCCGCCGGCCCCCCCGCCGCCGCCTGGGACCCCACCGGCCCCGCCCCCGCCCCCGCCGCCGTCCCCCTCCTCCGCGACGACGCCATGAACAGCCCTGTCGGCCCCCCCCGGAATAACAGCTTCCCCCCCCAGCAGGGCCGCTTCTGAGGTCGCCGTACCTCTCCCCCCCCCCCCCCCCCCGGACTCGGATGTCTTCTCGTTGGATACTAGTGCCCCTGCGGGCCGAGTAGAGCGGTCCCTGGGATCGAATCGGTCGGCAGGCGCTAGACTGCTACCCCCTAGAAATCATCGAGATGGGGCTAGGGAGAGGAAGGGCGCAGACGGGCATGGGTGGGGCAATAGAAGAGAGGAAGCGGAGAGAGGGGAAAAAAGAGTTCGGGTTTTTCGGCTGGTTACGAACGGTTTACGAGATTTATACAACTATTCGCGCAGGACCGGCCCCCGGTGTGAGGAGCTGGGGGCGGGCATATTTTGACGTTGTTGTGTCGTCCGTGGCATTTTGCCACCACGGTGGTGGGAATATCTAGCATTTCTGTAGTTGAGAAGAAGGGAGGGGATCCTATAGTCTTTGGTAGTGGTGTTCTCGGGTTCACTAATACAGCGCCGACGTAAACAGTAAAAATACCCCCCGCCCTCCCAACAGTCCCTGGTATCCGTGGTCCAGCGCGAAGCTCTCGCTCGTATTTGGCTACACTCCAACTGAGGCGCGCGTGCGTTGCTCGCCGTCCTCTGGGTCTCCGTATGTTCGAGCGGCAACCTGTTGTTCTAGAAAAGAGAGCCCATGGATTGATTGTTCGCACCCCGTTCCCGGTTCGAGTTTCAAAAGAATATATTGGATCATCGGGCTATCCTACGATATGTGCGGGCTGTCCTCCTAGTCCCCTCGTAACCTGTCACCTTCTCGCCCTGCTCCTCCCTCCCCCGTACGATATCCTCTTTCCAATCGCCGGCGTCCTAGCTAGGAAACCTCTTCCTCATTCGGGTGCTCGGAAACCGCTCTTTTCCATCTATTTGCATGCCTGCCAGCTGACGTGGACCTGCTGGGTGAAGGCAACGGTGGCATCGTCGTCCGAGATCTGGCCCGAGGCGGTCGCGTTGCTCGACGTCAACGCGATACGGTTGTTCACGTTGAGGATTCCAGTGGCGCCGCAGGGCGACCAGATGACGGAAGCAGTCGGGACCTGGTCCTGCTTGGTGTACACCTGGCCGCCAGCCCAGATACCGCCTCCCTCGATGGAGGTGCGTGTGGTAGTCTAATCGACGGGTTAACATTGTTGGCCATTGAAAAGCTAAATGGTGGGGATTTTGCAACCGCCTCCTAGAGCCCTCTGGATCTTCCTGTCCCGAGGTCCCAGTTACGAATGCGGGGATCAGGAGGCGGTGTCAGTCAGGGGTAAGGAGTACTCACGGTAGCACCAGCGTCCTGCGAGAAGTAGTAGGTCGAATAGAAAGTTCCGGTGACACCAGGGTCGAGTTGGGCATAACCGTGGTACGTGGACTCGACGATGGCGAACTGGAAGCCGCCTGGGTACTTGAGGTTCAGATGAAGCTGGCAGTTCTTAGACTTATCAGACACCTTGGTGCCAGGTCCGGTGTACACCTGGAAGGCGTCGAATCCGAAGGTGATGACCTAGTATCGAGTCAGCCAGCCCGTAAGCCAAACAGGGGGGCGATAATGGGGGTGGTAAATTCCATGTACGAGAGTCGAAAAGGGGGCTCGCCTTTCGGTCAGGGGAGAGGTCGGTAGTCACGGTCCCCTGAGGACACCCGTTACCACTAGCGGAAGCGCTGACGATGGTAATTTCGTTCACATTGGGGGTGTCACCGTTGCCGATGATGCCAATGGGGTTAGCCGCGGCAAGAAGGGGCATCAGGAGAGCGATGAAGGACCGCATTTTGACCTCTGATACACCGAGTATCTGGTTAGATGGGTGTTTTGAAGGGTGTACGGGTACTGGGAAGCCGGAAAAGCTGTCTTCCTGGGTTGTTGTGCTGATGTGAACCCGAATCGACTTCATCGGGGGATATGGCCACACTTATATAGTCCTCGATCCTCGTCGACGGATAGCAAATCAGCAGAGCCCAAGGCGGACAACCCAGTCGACGACTGAGTCTCCTCCGGCCAGCATGGATATTAGCTTCTGGCGAACCGAGAAGCTCTCGATAACATCGTGAGGGATCGTGAGAAATCGCAAGAAGACGCGCTGATTAATTTCGGGAATAGATTGCGAACCTAGACCGTGGGCTTTAGGAGCGAAACCCTAGCCGTCGGCCGTCCAGCCTCGCCTACAAATTTACGGTTGAATTGGCGGACAAGGTGAAATAGATGAATTCATATTAAGTCGAGCGAGCCTAGCTATTATAGTCTTTCCGTCGACTCGGTGCCGGATTCTTTTTATAGTAACAGCATTAGCAAACCGAAACCCCAGTAGAAGGCGAGAAGCCGGCCACATGACACGGTTGAGAGGCAACCCAGTGCTTAGCGATACACTAAGTTGAGATCCGCCGGGGGATGCCTGAGGGAGGCTCTGAAGACAGGAACCTGGGCACTGGCAACTTAGACAATATGGTACCGAGTCGAGATCTAGGTTCCGAGATAAAGATGCGAGACGTCACATCACTGAGCATCCAGACACACGCACCGCACCCAATGCTATTTTAAGTCCGTTCTGGGACCCGGGAGAGTGAGCTTGATTATCCATCCTGGAGGCCTGTCGACTCTTACGCCAACGACCGCAAGTTGAAGCCGGAACGCTGGGACAAGATGCGGTGACTCGCTCCTCCCGATACAGGCGGCGTCAGGCCTCTCGCCACCGAGGGCAGGGAGGGCCAGCCGCTCTCGATACCGCACGTTATAGCCAGCTGGGCTATCCGAATGTACTCTGAACAGATATCGGAGGATATCGTTCGCGGCCGCATTGCCTGCCAGCAGTCCAGGCTTACGCCTCCGGAGAGCCGTTCAGCTGGAAATGGCATAGGGACAAAGTGGTGCATTCTGGATCGGGAGCGCAGAACGTAAGGCCACATGAGCGCGGTGAGTCAGTCCAGAGACATGTGGACGAAAGATGATACCGATTCGGCTGCTTCCGCTGGGGGGAGGGAATACCGCGTCGCGTAGGGCGTCCTGGCTCCATGTATGAGGCAGATCTCCATATTTTGGCTTTCAATCCTCTTTAGCCTCTTTAGCCGCGTTGACGAGCAGCAGGGGGAGATGCGCATTTAAGTCCGCTTCGATGTTGCCCACACGTGTTCCCCGAGGACGGGATGGGCTGCATCGTCCGAATTCCGACAACGCAGACCAACCTTGCTGGTGCTCTGGGCTGAGAGCTGATCCGAATACGGACGTGTCCTCCCAAGGACCAAGCCGTTTCCCGGGGGAAGTTAGCTGTCGCCAATGGGAATGGGCTGGAATTCAGATCGTGACACACATGGCTAGGGCAGGTGGAAGAGCACACGCTCTGGGTCTTCCGTTGAAGGCGTCTCGACTGTTTGACGTGGCGGACGAATACGACGTTGCGGCAGAGGGGGAGAGCGGCGAGGTCGCACGAACCGCATTATCGTGGCTTTCGTGAGATGCGTCTTTACCCCAAATTTAGAACCGCCCTTGCAATCCGGCAACCGAGATGTTGGCGGTTAATATGCCATGCTCCGCCTTCGTGGACATGGCGAGATTCACACCGGGTCGCTCGGCTAACTCTTTTTGATGAACGGAGTCCTGGGCGTGACACCTGCTCCCCGCTGAGGGGCTAGAAGCTCTGCTACCGAGTAAATAAGCAACTTGTGCGAAATCTCGACTCTCCGTCGCGTCATCAGCGCTCTGAAACGAGTCCCTCCCCTGGTCTTCTGACTGGGGCAACGGTTACATCGTCAAGACGTGGTAAACGTTGACCTGCCCCTGTCGCGCAGCGGTCTTGAGCTAACGAGGCTGACTAGAGAGGGCTTTCGATCTTATGGGGATATTTAGAGCTAGGGGAGCTAAGCTCCGGAAAGGGACACTCAAGGTGGCCGGAACTGGCGCGGAGAAAGAGCTCTGAAAAAGATTCAATTGGGCCCTCGCGCCGCCGCGGGAGTCGAGTTATATCGCGTGTTGTGAAATTATCCATCGATTGGTCTAACAGGTCTAGGGAGCCAAGGGTTTGTGGTTTCGAGGAGCGCGCGAAAGTGCAGTGCAACTTTGGCGAGCATAGGAACGTCACGACCCCATCTCCCAACTCGAGGCTAAGGCGACACCACAAGCCTCGGCCTACGCGCGAACCGGTTTTACGCCTCTACTTGCTTCAGTATACCCTCCAAATTTATGCTCTTGGGCCGCTCAATGGGGAGGCCGAGGGCGCGGTCCCAGATAAGTTGGGCCAGCGGTCCCAATCCTCTGCTTACACCGAAGGTGGCAGTGTAATACAAAGTCTCGTGGAACCCGTAGTGGTGGAACAGGACACCACTGCTCGAGTCAACGTTAGGATAGGGGTTCTTGGTCTTGCCGTGCTTCTTCAGAACCTCGGGGGCGATTTCGCTGTTGATCTTCACCAGCTGGAATACCGGGTCGTTGGCAATCGCCGGGCGAGTAGCGGCATAATCCATCAGCGCCTCAAACCGAGGATCGGGCTTGCGAAGGACAGCATGGCCATAGCCGGGGATGACTCTGCCGCTGTTGAGCGTCGACCACAGGTAATCGTTAACATCCTTCTCCGAGTATTTAGCTGGTATGCTCTCCTTCATCTGGAGAATCCAGCGGAGGACTTCTTGTGCGGCAAGACTAGGAGAGAATTGTTAGCTGAGCCGAGCCTGAGACAGGTTCCGAGCGACGATGTCCACCTACCCGTGCAACGGTCCGGCCAAGCCTTGGAGTCCAGCGCTGTAGCTTAAAAACGGGTCGCTGAGAGCACTGCCGACTAGATGAGTGGCGTGCGCCGAGACGTTCCCGCCTTCGTGGTCGCCGTGAAGCGCCAGGTACAACCTCAGCAGGTCTTGAAAATCTTCGTTCTCCTTTCCACCCTTACCAAGCAGAGTGGCAAAGTTGTACGACCAATCCTGCTCCAGGTCGACCTCGCCGGGGAGAGCACCACCATTGCGGTACGAGTTTTGGTATATCTTGGCGGCGATGGTGGGCAGCTTAGCCAGCAAGCTTATAACATCGTCAAAGGTAGGCTCCCAGTAGTCGGCTTTGCTCAAACCCTGCTCGTAGGCCTTGGCGAACTTGGAGGTGTAATTTAGGGCGCTGACGGCGATGGCGAACTGGGTCATGGGGTGGAGGTCTCGAGGGAAACCGTCTAGGATCTTGTTTACGTAATCGGGGAGCTGGGCCTGCTCGGCAAGCTCACGCGATAGCTGTCGGACCTGACCGACCGAAGGGACTTTTCCGGTCAAGAGAAGCCAGAACATGGCCTCCGGAAGCATTTCCGTGCCCGTCTTGCCCTTGGGGAGCTCCTTTTGACAGTCCTTTATCGTGCGGCCGTGGAACCGGATACCCTCGTTCGCATCCAGCACAGAGCCCTCCCACACCATTGCCTTCAGGCCCCTGCGGCATAGGTGTTAGCCGACCCGAGCAGATCCGAAGAGCTGTGAAGGGAAGTAGGCAGCAAACCTCATGCCGCCGATCGTGTTCTCGACCTTGACCTCGCCAATGACCTTGGAGCCGTGTGCCTTGACCTTCTTGAGGAGATCCCTCTTAGCGGGGATTGCCTCTCTCAGGGCATCCTTCAAACTGGGCTCGGAGGAGGAGGAGTAGGACCTGACAGCGGGGACGACAACGGCCGGGTTAGTACGGGGCTAGCTAGATGTCAGCCGGCACGATCTACGGACGGGAAGAGAGAAAGAAACAGGTATCTGCTTCTCGCCAAACCGACTTACCCTCAGGGCACCCAACGCCCTCGTGGCGGCTTTTAGTTTGGCTACCATGTTGGGACGAAGGCGGATGGGCCGTCGACGATCTGGCTCGGCCGGGGTTACAACCAAGCAAAAGTGTAACGTGAAAGAGCGGTATGTCCGGTATGTTCAGCGTGCAAAGCGAAGATGGCGAAGCAAAAATAAAATAACAAAAAACTACGGCGACCCGAGGGGAAACCAGAGAACAAATACTAGCGCCAGCTCGACGAGGGATAAAAAAAAAAGGGAAGGTCGTGTAATAAAATATACGGGGTATTCCCCAGGCCAAGACCGAACAACTACCTAGACCTTTCTCTGTCCGGCGACGTGGGGAGGAGGATGCAATGCAGGGCACAAAGGTGAACCTACTAACCCCCGCCCCGTCCCCCCGTTACTTACCTGACCTACCCCTCTCAACAGTCGCAGCAGGCCATCCTCGCAGGCCACCCTAGCAGGCTACCCTCCCTAGCAGGCTACCCTCCCTAGCAGGCTACCCTCCCTAGCAGGCTACCCTCCCTAGCAGGCTACCCAGTTCCCCTAATGGGGGAATCTGGAGGTCGTTGTGCCTACGTATGGGGGGCTCGAGGGGGTGTGGGGGGGTGCCTACTCAGCGCTCCCTCTCCCCCGCGTCAACCGAGGGAACCCGTCTCCCGCTAGCCCTGCCCCGTTTGTCCGTCGACGCCAACTCTGAAGGATTCGCGTTGCCGGTTACACTTCAAGCAAGGGCGGGACAGACTTGACGACGTTGCAAGTTGCCGACACATTGAGACATGGCTTGAGAAATCGGATGACGGCAACCCCATTGTCTCGGTGACTTTTTATCAGGTAGGTACATTCACGCTCATCTGTCGCGACACTGCGTGCGTGTCGTGATACGGCGAATGCATGGCGTCGTATGTACGAGTGAGCAGTAGGTACGCAGGTTTGCGTCCGGCCAGAGAGAGCTCGATCTTCTGCAACGAGCTCGTAGGTGGAGAGTCGTGTCGTAGTCGTGCCGTAATCATGCACCTAGCAGTCGTGTAGAAGCCAGCGATGTAGTAGCAGCCACATACCTCACCACACGATCTGGGCCGTCGTAAGGTGAGGTGAGCCTTCAAGTCGGTTGCCTCGGTTAAGGGCTCGTTCTTGTCGGTTTTAGCTCTTTGTCCGAAGGCCAGGAGACGCCGGCCGGATGAGGCGCTAGGCCAGAGCGAGACGAAAGCCGCAGGTTGCCGATGCAGGCCCGCGGCTACTGGGTACGTAGCAGCCCACCCCCGTGCCCCCGTCTGGCCTGGGTTGGTTATAGGGTTCCCGGCCGTCGGAGGTCCCTATATATATAGCGAGGAGCCATAAGCAATGGTCATAGGTTTAGGTACCTGTAGGTACCTAGGGAGGCCGAGCAGGTACCCGAGATGCGCTGAGCCGCTCTACCCAAGTTAGCCCGGAAGCACCTAAGCCTCTCCTGCTGATGGGCAGGTCCAGTACCGAGTCCAGCAGACCGGAGGCTTATCGGCGAGCCGATTTGTCAATCAATCAGCAGAATATAGAGGTGCTTTCTAGTGGGTACAAGTACCTAAGGTAGCCGAGGAGCTTCTTCTCTCTCCATGGCCGATCTGATCCTCAACACCAATATACCATCTCTTACCCCTCCCCCACGAACCGTATACCTACCTGCATACCTACCCAGATACCCATTATTGTATATATTTAGTACGAAATACCCCTGCAGAGGAAGACGGCGCGCACAGAGTGAATAGGCTCGTTCACAGTCCCAGGCAAGCGATCGCGATGCTCCGCCGAGTTGCTGCCCGGGCTCCTCGAAGCATTGCGCTTCCCCGCCGCGCCTCCGCTTGCCTCGCTGTCCCGAGATACTTCGCCTCTACCGCGACGCGGATGGCGTTGCCTCCCGCCAACCCCCCCGTGTCGACCGCCCTCCCCTCCGACGCCTTCCAGCTCCTCCCGGAAGCCGAGAAGCCCGGTGCCGCCGAGGATGCCCTCTACGAACAGCAGATAAGAGATGTCGAGGCCTGGTGGGCCACACCTAGGTACGAGGGCATCGTACGGCCATACACTGCCGCAGACGTCGTGTCGAAGCGCGGGTCGCAGCTGCAAAGCTATCCCAGCTCCCTCATGGCGAGAAAGCTTTTCAACCTGCTCAAGGAGAGGGGGGCGAAAGGAGAGCCGGTACACACCAGTACGTCCGGGCCGCGCGTTGAGAACGTCTCTGTCCCTTCCCTAACGTGTGTGAATAGTGGGCGCTATCGACCCCGTACAGATGACGCAGCAGGCACCGCACCAAGAGGTTCTCTACGTTTCCGGCTGGGCCTGCTCCTCGGTCCTCACCACCACCAACGAAGTCTCGCCCGACTTTGGCGATTACCCCTATAATACCGTCCCGAACCAGGTCCAGCGCCTTGCCAAGGCCCAGTCCATGCACGACCGGAAGCAATGGGACCTGCGGCGGAAGATGACGCCCGAGGGCCGTAAGAAGACGCCTTACACCGACTACCTGCGTCCTATCATCGCCGACGGCGACATGGGCCACGGCGGTTTGACCACCGTACTGAAGCTCGCCAAGCTGTTCGCCGAGAACGGCGCTGCCGCCGTCCACTTCGAGGACCAGATGCACGGCGGCAAGAAGTGCGGCCACCTGGCTGGTAAGGTGCTGGTGCCCGTCGGCGAGCACATCAACCGCCTTACAGCCGCGCGCTTCCAGTGGGACGTGATGGGCACCGAGAATCTCGTTATCGCCCGCACCGACTCGGAGAGCGGCCGACTCATCTCGAGCGCCGTCGACGTGCGGGACCACGAATTCATCCTTGGCGTCTCCGGCGAGGAGGCCGTCGCGGGCGCGGCGCTCGCTGAGACGCTGCAGGAGATGGAGGCGGCGGGCGCCCCCGGGGCCGAGATCGATGAGTTCGAGGCCGCGTGGGTCAAGAAAACGCGGCTCGTGACCTTTGACGAGGCCGCCGTGGAGCAGATGACGGCGCGCGGCGTCGCCAAGGACAGCATCGACGCCTACCTCCGCGCCGTCGCCGCCGACCGCAACATGAGCATCACGCGGCGCCGTGCGCTCGCCCGCAAGGTCGGCGGCAGTCAGGCTATCGCGTTTAGCTGGGACTTGCCGCGCACGCGCGAGGGCTTCTACCACTACCGTGCCGGCATGGTGGCGGCGACGAAGCGCGCGATCGCCTTCGGGCCGCACGCGGACCTGCTGTGGGTGGAGACGGGTGACCCGGACGTCGGTGTCGCGACGCGGCTGGGGCAGGCGGTGCGTGCGGCATTTCCGGGCAAGGGGCTGGTGTACAACCTGTCGCCGTCGTTCAACTGGATGGCGCACGGCTTCACCGACGCGAGCTTGCGGTCCTTCATCTGGGACATCGCGCGGGAGGGCTTCGTGCTGCAGCTCATCTCGCTCGCCGGCCTGCACAGTACTGCCGCCATCACGCACGAGCTCGCCCGGCGCTACAAGACGGACGGCATGCTCGCCTACGTCGAGCTCGTCCAGCGCCGCGAGAAGGAGCTCGGTTGCGACGTGCTCACCCACCAGAAGTGGAGCGGCGCCAGCTACATGGATGGCATCCTCGGCGCCATCCAGAGCGGTAGCAGCAGTAGCAAGAGTATGGGCGACGGCAACACCGAGGGCCAGTTTGACTGAGCGTCGGCTCGGCTGTACCTAAGTTAGCGATGGATGCATGTCTTACCTGCCTGATTCCGGGCCCTGCTCGGCCCCGCTTCCATTTTTCTCTCAATTCTTTCTACAGCGTCGGAGTTTGGGACAGCTCTCTCCAGTGTTGACCGGCGGCGCGGCTGCACAAGATTAAAAAAGGCGGTTCGTACATGCGGGTACATGGTCGGTGGAGGTGCTTCATAGATGGTCACTACAGCTAATACCTACTGGCCGTCCGATAATATCTAGAGGTAGCTCGGGCGGCCGCGAAGCTTGGGATATGATAGAGCAAGCGCGGTATATAGGAGAAACAAGCAAACAAACGAGAAATATCATAAAAGAACATATTCGATTGTCAGGGTTGATACCGCGTGGCCGCTTCGGCCCCTCTCTGGTACCTAGACTCTGCTCTCTGGACATTTTTGCGTCGGTGCCTAGTCGTAGGACCCAGCTATCTCGTCAAGAGCTGCTTTCGCAGCCGCGACGGCATCTATAGTTCGTTCTTGAGGGCGTTGTTCGTCGGCGCTGGGAGGGCAGGGCCCTCGGCGGTAACGTAGGCCTTGCTCATGCCGCCGTCGACGACCATGTCGTGGCCGTTGACGAAGCCAGCCTCGTCGGAGGCGAGGAAGAGGACGGCCTGGGCCTGCTCGACTGCCTCGCCGAAGCGGCCTGTGGGGAAGTGGATCTCGCGGCGGGCGCGCTTGGGGGCGTCGTCGCCGAGCCAGTCCTGGAGCAGCGGCGTGTTGAGCGGCGCCGGGCACAGGCTGTTGAAGCGGAAGCCTTCGCGCGCGTGGACGACGGCGAGCTCGCGCGTCAGCGCCAGCACAGCCCCCTTCGACGCGGTGTACGCGAGCTGTGGTGTCGCCGAGCCGACGAGCGCGACCACCGACGCCGTATTGATGATGCTGCCCTTCGTCTTCTTGTTCCGCCGTAGCGCCAGCACCGCGTGCTTGCACCCGTACCAAACCCCCTTCACGTTGATCGACATCGTCAGGTCCCAGATATCTTCGGGCGTGCCGACCGCGTCGTCGTCCCGCGCATGCATAATTCCCGCGTTATTAAAGATAACGTCGAGGCCCCCCCACGAATCTAGCGACTCTATCGTCGCCTTGACCTGATCTTCTTTGGAAACGTCACAAGTCTATTGGGGGGAGGGGTAAAGAGGGGATGAGAAGCGCGAGTCAGCCCGCAAATTCAGCATTTCTCCAGACGCCTGGACCGCCTTCCTGCCTATGCTAAGGCTTGTTGTTTCTCGGAGACGGGGTCGAGGTCTGACGATAACATACCGCTGTTTCTACCCGCTTGGCGTGCGGTACCAGCTGCAAGACCTTCGCCTTCGCTTTCTCGAGCGCCGGCCCGGAGATGTCGACCACCAAAACACTCGCGCCCTCTTTAGCGAAGAGGATCGATGTCTCGAGGCCTATGCCACTGCGTAGACGACGCGAATTAGTCTCGAGCCTGCGGAACTAGCACTTGGCCCTACTACCCCACAGTACGCCACCCACCGATGGGTGGCTAGATCTCAGCGGACGCAAGGCCACCGCGGGCAACATAAGAGATCACAACTGAGAAAGGCGGGAAACAACGTACCCAGCGCCTCCAGTGATGATGGCATTCTTGCCGGCCAAGCGGCCCTTTGTCTCCGAGGCCATGTTCACAGTCGTCTAGTAAATTGCCTTGGCCACAGGGAGGTCCCCTTCTACCCGGGGCAAACAACGTTAGGAGGGCGGGGGAGGGGGAGGGTATAGAAGAGTTAGCCCGTCGAGGTCGGGGACGCGAGATCGGTATAATAAGTCTGCTTGCTTAGACAGGTGTGAGGAGGGAGGGGGTCAACGGCCGTAGACGCGGGATCCTCAAGCACGGAAGTGACTGTCGCTAGCTGGTGCGGCTACGCGGGTATCGTGGCGAGAGGCACCTAGAGATAGTAAGTTGGATAGTGGATGTTCACGAAACCCTAGCGAGAGTCACCAGAGCTAAGTCCGAGACATGATATTAGGTAATGTCTCGGCGTCGTAGCAACTTTAGAGGGGTATTTCCGTCGCCGAAGCTCTGGTCCCTCCGCTCCCCCCATCTGCCAGCTTCCGACAACGGCGAACCCTGCCCAAGACAGGTGGGTAACGGGCTAGTTTCGATCGATAAGTGGGCGGATCGGCGCGAGCTAGACTGATAGTGAAGTTACAGACGCATTTCTCTTATCAGTAAACCCTGCTTATACTGGCTGTTATGCCGGCCGTGGTCGTGGACGGCACAGAACCCAACCCTCTCCCTTCCCAATCTTCCTCTAATGATAATGCGGCTGGCACGTGGTGCGTATAGATCTAGGTAACTGACGGACGCTGCCCGTTGCGTGTTTATACCCGTTGACCGAAGCTCTCGCGGGGGGGGTCCTCCTTGGCTTAGAACGTGACCCACCCGCCGCAGGCACACGAATGGCACTCCTCGTAAAAGAGCCAAAGTTACTAGCGGCTTACCTGTAGCTCTCATTGCTCAAACTCCCGACGTTCCGAGTAGGATTCGACGAAAGCCACCTCGACACTTCGGGTCCTATCCGGCCGCGACGTCATATTCGCCGCTTCGCACCCGAGTTCTCGTCAGACTCGCCGAATTTCGGTCGATGCCGAACGTAAGCGGGCGTGACGGGCCACGAGACGGCTAGCGGCCCTCGAATCTAGCCGAGAAGCATGGCGATGTGCTGTCGAAATGCACAAAACGGTTACACGTCAGTGCGGGTGTCTGCCAAGACGCAGTAATCTAGGCGATATTTTTGGGCATCGAGAACCTCGTCAAACCGTAAGCCAGGAGCGCTTCGAGGCGGACAAGCGCTGATTATATAGAGCATGTTCAACGTAGGCTACACCGATGTCCGCCGGCCTTGCCTTGAGGGTCACGAAGAATACGACGTGCATTTCATTCGCGCGGAGCCTCCGCAACTGGGCTCGCTATGCTTATAGGGAGCGGTGAAAAACAACGATGACGCACGACATATACCCACGCTGCCGGGTCCAGCGCGTCTAATTTGTTGTCACGTTGGCAGCAAGTACGATATATCGGGGAAAGGAACGGAGAGGTAAGCAATATCGAAGGCGGGGAAAGCGCGGGAGGTCGCCTTACAGAGGGTCAGGTCAGATCCGTGCCGCTCAGTCCAGGAGGTCACCTACTAGCACCGGGCACCGGGGGTAAGCCATGCAGCAGACGGGAAGGCGAAGAAGCAGGTAATCGAAGAAAAGGTGGAGGAGAAGACGAGATGACAACGGACTGCCCAACTAAAGAGTTATATATAGAGATACTTAAGCAAGGCGAGAAGTACCCAAGGTAATAGGCCGGCAGGTAGCTTAGCTACCAGACGTAGCAACGCGAGTACATCGGCATACGGATGAGGACGTTCGGTCTGCGGTATATTTGAGGAGCTGACGTATGGTCTCTCGGCACGGTGCCGCGTGGGGCGACGGGCGACGGGTCCTCTGAATGGGATCCCACCTTTGGTTGGGTGGTTAGACACGGAGAGGAATTCTTTTTTTTGGGAGGCGGCCGTAAGGCGCGAAGTCGGAATAGCATCGAATGCACAAAGACAGTCACGCGGCGTCAGCTACCAACCAGTCTCTCCGCTAGGTAGACGTGATATTACAAAGCGCCCTTTGGCCAGATTCGTGGCTGGAAAGGCGCCGGGTGCCTTTTCATTGGACTGGAGGCTCGGCACGATGATGGGTTGGCGATTCATCTGTCGTCGGTACGGGCATCTGACCTCACCCGCTACTGCAGCCTTACGATTCGCAGCGGTGCCACGCTCTGGGAATTGGTCGTAGACGTACATACACGCTTGAGGTAGGTAGGTAGGTAGGTAGGTAGCATGCGACCTTAGCCGGACAACGTGGGCGGGATCGTAGGTAGGCAGGCAGGTAGGTAGGTAGCTATCGTGACCTTGGGCGGCCTATGAGACACGAGATGATGAGATGAGGTGTGCGTATTGCATGAAGTGCTCGGCACGATGGGGACTATCGGGATTGGGCGGATCTGGATAAGAAAGACGTCCAACACTTAAGATTAGGTAATCTCGCCTAGGAACCAGCTACAGGTAACATAACTCGGCATAACACCTAAGTAGGAAGTGGGCATGGATTTACATACCCTGTGCCTGCCCAGGTATATGCATATGCATCTATGCGCTACGTGTGACAGGTCAGTATTGGACATAAGGACCTACCTCGGTAGGTAGGTAACCCAGCTAGGCTATGCATGTGTCGAACCTAGACGACGCGTTATATGACACAGCATATATTAAGTGCCTATTACCTCCTAAGACCGCGCCGAAGGCTTATATATGCCTTCAGGCCAAGGTCACGAGAGGCTGCACCGCAGAGCGGGGCGGGGACTTCGGAGTAAGGATACCTAATGTCTGGAGAGAGCTTGCTTATCTTCGTGCCAGCCCATGCACTTTAGGTACCTACCTAACACAATGTGCACAATGTGGGGGTATAGACCGGGTATTAAACCCATCCCAAGAAACAGGTACCCTAACCTAGGAGGTAGGTACCTCTACCTACCTACCTACCTACCTACCTACCTACCTTATGTACGCGTTCATTGGGTAGAAGGTATCTTACCTACCTAAGGTACTTCATTGGGAGGTTAGGTAACAGATAGGAGGACACCTAGGTAAGTTATGTTACCTACGAGGTGCCAGGTCCTAGGTAGGCAGGCAGACATATAGCGGACGGAATTGCGTACCTACAGTATATCCGGGCCGGAGGGAGGGGGGGGCGTGCATTCGAACCTCACCAACAGCGGTGACACGCACTATAGTACACGAGTTGCCTTCGTACGTCCAGGCAAAGACGACGATGTGTTTACTTTTACCACCTACTGAGAGGTAGTACGTGGGTGTAAGTGGGGTCGGTCGTTCATCCTTGGCCCCAGATCCGCTGGTTCCCTTCTCTCCCCTAGCATGCGCAGGCCATTTTTTTGGGCTACAGCCAGGTCGGTCCCCGATGCGACGTTCGTTCCTCTGCATGCAGCCATCTACGGACGCGCAACCTACATTCGACAGCCATGCCCTATACATACATGTAGGTTTTACCTGTATCGAAAGAGGTTCCGGAGACGCTGGGTTAGCAGACGCACATCTGATACCGTCATATTGAGCCTCGTATGCGGTCCGACTCCCTAATCCGTCTGTTGTTTTCTCTCTTTCTCCCTCTCTTTTCTGTTTACTGCCAGTTCTTGCGTCTCCCCCTCCCGAGGGATTCCTCCCTTCAACCTACCTCACCTGCCTACCTCCCCCTCCCCTCCTCCCCTTAGCTCCCAGCACGCTGTATATATCCTCGCCGCCCCCCCTCGAACTTGGACTGATGATCCCTGCATGGCCCGAGCAGTTCGTTCTTCTTCTTCATCTCTACGTGTATCTGTAACACCCCCGTCACATCACAAATCGACGCTATCCACCGATCGCCTTGCCCGATCCTCACAGCCCTTATTTTTCTTACCCTTATCAAACCGTTCGCCGACATGGCTCTGACATATCCCATCACAGTCGAGGCTCTCCCAGAGCTCCTTAAGGGCGACACCAAGGTGAAGCTGGCGGGGGTGGATGTCGATGGAATGCTACGTGGTAAAATCGTCTCCAAGAAGAAGTTTCTCTCCATAGCTAAGGAGGGCTTCGGCTTTTGTAGCGTCATCTTCGGCTGGGATATGCACGATAAGACCTACGACACCGAGCTTAAGATCAGCAACAAGCAGAACGGATACCGCGACTTGATCGCCGTGCCCGACTTGAATAGCTTCCGAAGGATACCCTGGGAAGACAACATTCCCTTTTTCCTCATTAGCTTCTTTAACGATGACTCGAAACCCTTGTGCGCCTGCCCGCGCGGTCTAATCAAGACCGTCGTTGACAAGTTAGAGAAGAAGGGCTACAATGCCATGGCAGGAGGTTCGTGAGATTTCCCTCGCGCCCCCCTCCCCGATTCCCTGTGTTTTTCCTTCATGTTGACGCCGACGACGATGCAGCCGAGGTCGAATTCTTCCAATTCAGGGTACCGCCGGTAGGCGACCCCGCGACCGGCTCTGCCTCGACGTCGGTCGCCGCATATCTTAACGATAATCACCCGCATGATCTACCCCCTCTCACCGAGGGTATGTTCGGGTATAGCATTACGCGGCCGACGTTCAACAAGTCCTATTATCACGAGGTGTATGACTCATGCGCCAAGTTCCGGTGTGACCTGGAAGGCTGGCACACCGAGAGCGGGCCCGGCGTCTACGAGGCCGCGTTAGAGTTCGGCCAGATCTCCGAGATGGCCGACAGGGCGTCCCTCTTCAAGTATGTTGTCAAGTCGGTCGCGAGCGACTACGGGATCACCCCCTGCTTTATGGCAAAGCCGAGGCATGGCCTGCCCGGGAATAGCGGCCATACCCATGTATCCGTCGTCGACAAGGACGGCAAGAACATGTTTTTCCGCAGCGAGAAGGACGAGAACGCGCAGTACCCCGACATCGCGCACCTGAGCGATCTCGGGAGGCATTTCCTCGCCGGCATCCTGGACGGATTGCCTGACGTCATGCCGATGCTGGCCCCTACCATTAATAGCTACAAGCGGCTAGTCGAGAATTTCTGGGCTCCCGTAACGGTCTCGTGGGGCTTGGAGCATCGTGCCGCGTCCGTCCGCGTGATCGCACCCCCGACTTCCGCGCCCGGGGCTACTCGGTTCGAGGTTCGGGTCCCTGGCGCAGACGCGAATCCCTACTTTATCATGTCGGCTATATTGGGTCTGGGCTGGCGCGGCGTCGAGAAGAAACTCGAGATCCGGATCCCGCCGCTCGGGCTGGGCCAGGATACGAGCGGAGGCGCCGACAAAGGAGTTCGCTTGGCTAGGAACCTGAGGGAAGCGACCGATAGGTTCATGCGCAAGGATAGCATCGCTCGCGAAGTCTTCGGTGACGACTTTGTCGACCACTTCGGCGGCACTCGCGAACACGAGATCCGCCTTTGGGATGAGGCTGTGACGGACTGGGAGCTGAAGCGGTATATCGAAACGGTGTGATTGGATACCTACCTACGTCGGACGTCGCAACAGACGACGAGATCTACGATTTCCCGAATATTAGCGTCGCAGTGATTGGCCCCTAATCTCGCCCAGGCTCCATGGTTTCCAGCATGATTTGTACGCGTTATCTTCCTAGATTTATATGCATACCACCTCTTTTGTATCTTTAGTTGAGACTAGAATAGCACTTCTGGCATCAGCCCAATGCTGCTCAGTATCATTGTATCCCACGCATGTGATATATCAACTCGGAAAATATCTCTCCTATCGCGTAGGTCTAAAATGCCCGTCGCGGTGACCCATCACGTCACGCGACGAGGCTTCCACTGCCTCCTTCACATCCACGAGAGAGAAGCTCGGTATATTAGAAGGATTGCCATTTCCGACCTGCTTCAAGCACTGAGTCCTAACCTGAAAGGGGTTTGATTGGACGGGGAAATAGGGGACCTGACCTAATTAGTATTAAGCTGAAGCACCGCCATATTCACTCATCATACTGGTGGTTGTTACCTCTTCGGCAAGGTGGTATTTGGAGATATCGACATGCTCACAGTAGGTATCGGATGCACACGGCCTCGAGGCCAAGAAACCCCGCACGCAGATAGCGGCCTCGCTTCTCCTGCTCTGCAAGGTACTGCCACTGCTGCAATAGACCCCAACACAAAAAAGAATGCTGCTATTCTGAGGCTCGACGATGTCGATTCCGGGAGCAATGCCGGCAGACTCCACCGCCGTCGACTCGCCGGGTGCCCGCCTAACGGACCAGGGCTCCGGTGCGACAATAGCAGCGCCCCTTTCGAGACGAGGCCGCGGGCCGGGACTGCTTCTCCTCGTCGATGCGGGGCTCGACCTCGGAAAGCACGAGAAGACGTTGGATCCGCCGCCGCTGCACAAATGGGCCGAGGAGGGGTTCGCCGTCGCTCAGCTCGAGATCGCCAGCTCGGCGGGACGCACCTCGGTGAGTGCCGATCTCCGGGCTGCGATCTCTGCGTTGTCGGCGTTGCCATCGTGCGACCAATCCGAGAGGATGGGCATCATCAGTCAGTAGATAGCGACGTTTATCAACTGCTTCGCCTGCCGTTGTGCTTGCGACTGACCACATGGCCGCAATAAGCCTATATGTCTGCCGTGGGGGCCGCCGTGATGGAGGCAATTGAGAGTTGTGCAGAGATCTGCGCTGTGGTCTACTACGGGGTCTCGCCCCCGAGCCTTGTTAGCGGCAAGCTTGCGTCGATAGCGCACATCGCCGGCGCTGGAAGCGGCGACGAGGTGAGCAGCGACGGCCAGAACGTGAAGTGCTACTACTACGCAGGCGCGGGGCCGCGGTTCGCCATCCCGGCGCACGACCACTACCGCTCCGGGTCCGCCTCGCTGGCCCACACGAGGACGCTGTCGTTCCTGAAGCCGCTCGTCGGCGGGCCCTACTTCGACCTGGAGCGGATCTGGGACGAGCACACGTACTGGGAATTCGAGGCGCGGTCGGTCGAGGAGACGATGGCGACGATGGTCGAGGAGCCCTACGTCAACCACGTGCCGACCCTGACCGGAGGCGTCGGGCGTCGGGCGCTGACCGACTTCTACGCGAACCACTTCATCTTCAGCAACCCGCCCGACACGGAACTCGAGCTCGTAAGCAGGACGGTGGGCATCGACCGCGTCGTCGACGAGTTCCTCTTCAAGCTGACTCACGACCGCGTCATCGATTGGCTGTACGTGTAACTCCGCCTTATATCTGCCCGTAGGCTTCGGTCGGTGGCTTCTCCCCTTCTCCCGATGAAGGGACGGATGGCGTAATTAAACATGTGCACGTCGTCTAGGGTTCCCGGCGTGCCGCCCACGGGCCGGTACATAAAGGTCCCCTTCACGAGCATAGTCAACATACGCGGCGACCGCCTCTATCACGAACACATCAGTTGGGACCAAGCGACGCTACTCCGACAACTGGGCCTCCTCCCAGACTACCTCCCGTTCCCGTACCCCGTCTCCGGCGAGGCGGCAGCAAGCGCTGCTAGTTGGGAATACCGTCTTCCGGTAGCAGGAGTCGAGAGCGCAGAGAAGCTTGCCAGCCAGAGCTCAGTGGTGTCGAACACGATGCTGGGATATGGGTGCAGGGGGCCGAACGGGCCAAGCGAATCCGGTTAGGTCGACGATCGGAGGCCCATGAGCGATGAGTTATTTAAATGAATACAGGGACCTAACCGTATGTTCGGCGTACGCAGAGGAATCGATCGACTTTCAGAGGCAGTCTATGCGAGGAGAGAGATAAACTAGATGATGGAGAAGCCAAAGACACGCACGGTGCATTGCGAGAAGTCTACGCACGGTGCTACACATGTTGTCCAATGCTTCGCTGCTGCCAAGCCGATCCCCGGGTTTTGAGTCGATGCTTCAATTTCGGGCACGATGCTCTCGGCATTCCGAATTCGACTTTTGCCCACGCGAGGTGATGTGTATGAACGCTGGTCAATACCTTAATGAATCCTCAATTCCCCCCTTGCTACCGCCCCTGAGCCCGCTATTCGCATCATCAATTGATAATCAAGCGACTGATATCGATGGAGAATTGACTGCTTATACCTACCTATACTTACTTGGCTGCCCACATGTGTGCGGTGTGTGAATACTTGACAGAGCTACACGAATTCTAGACAGGATTCTCTTCCTTGTCCACCTTCGTCTATCCGACACAAGTTCCCTGACCGGCCACCGAAAAAGAAAATAACTAGTTCTCAGAGAAGAGTCCGTCCGTTGAATCACACCCACCCGTCCGAGAGAGAGAGAGAGAGAGAGAGAGTAGGAGGAGGGCTCATTGGAGTCGCGTGAAGATGGGCTCGAGCAAGAAGGAGGAGTTTCCGGGCCTCGAATTCGAGCGCTTCCGGCGCTCGTACGACGCCCGCGAGTCCACCGACGTCGACTCTGACCTCGACGCCGCCGAATTCCTACAATCAGACCCCCTTACCTCCTCGAAACCGTTATCCGGCAATGCCGCTTTTTCGACGCGGCCCCGCGACCGGCTCCTACGGAAGACATGCGGATGCCTCGCCGGCCGCTCGACGAGATGGATGCTCGGATGCGTCGGACTTGGCGCACTCGCGTGGCTAGTCCTCAGCCTAAGCGGTTTCTTCGCCTTTAAGAAGTATACACACGCACCGCCCGACGGGCTGTCGCCGCCGTGGTACCCGACGCCGAAGGGTGGCACGGCACGGACTTGGGCAGCGAGCTACCGCAAGGCGAGCGAGATGGTCGCGCGGATGACGCTCCCCGAGAAGGTCAACGTGACGACCGGCACGGGTTGGAAGATGGGCCCTGCCGTCGGCAACACGGGGCCTGCCGTGCACGTGGGTTTCCCGGCGCTCGCGCTTCAGGACGGTCCGCTGGGCATCCGGTTCGCCGACAACGCAACGGCATTCCCGGCCGGCGTGACAGTCGGCACCACATGGAACAGGGAGCTGATGTACCAGTGGGGTAACGCACACGCCGTGGAGGCTAGGAGGAAGGGCGTCAATGTAATTCTTGGTCCCTGTATTGGGCCGTTGGGCCGCATGCCGGCAGGCGGCCGCAACTGGGAGGGCTTCGCCGCCGACCCCTACCTCCAGGGCATCGCGGCCGCGGAGTCGATCAGAGGTATCCAGAAGGAGGGCGTCATGGCGACAATCAAGCACTTGGTCGCGAATGAACAGGAGCACTTTCGGCAGTCGTGGGAGTGGGGACTCGCTAACGCTCTCAGCGCTAACGTCGACGACCGGACGATGCACGAACTGTACCTGTGGCCGTTCGGGGACGCCGTCAAGGCCGGTGTGGCGAGCGTCATGTGTAGCTACAACATGGTGAACAACTCGTACGCCTGCGGCAACTCGAAGCTCCTCAACGGACTACTGAAGGATGAAATGGGGTTCCAGGGCTTCGTTATGAGCGACTGGCTCGCGCAGAGGGGCGGCGTATCCACCGCGCTCGCTGGTCTCGACATGACGATGCCTGGCGATGGCTTGTTCTGGGAAAATGGCAAGTCCCTTTGGGGCTCCGAGCTCACGAAATCCGTCCTCAACGGCTCCGTGCCGCTCGATAGGCTGAACGACATGGTCACGAGGATCGTCGCCGCGTGGTATCAGCTTGGACAGGACGACGAGACCAAGTTTGACCGCAAGGGCCCCAATTTCTCGTCGTGGACCGACGAAGCCGAGGGCGTATTCGCACCGGGCAGTCCAACTAAGCAAGAAAAGACCGTGGTGAACCAGTTCGTCAACGTGATGGAGGATCACGCTACCATTGCGCGGCAGATAGCGGCAGAAGGCATTGTCCTCCTTAAGAACGAAGGCTTGCTCCCCCTTACGCGCGACGGTCGCCCTAGTCTGAACAAGACTACTTTGCTCGACGGCCCGATGCAGGTTACCATATTCGGCGAAGATGCTGGGGCCGGGAAAGGGGCTAACTACTGTGAGGATCGCGGCTGTAACCAGGGCACACTAGCCTCAGGCTGGGGCTCCGGCTCCGTCGAGTTTCCCTATCTCATTACCCCGGTGGACGCACTGCTTAAAATATGGAAAGGCAACCAAGCAGTGAACGTGTCCGCCTACGCCACGAACAAGCCGCCCTTTTCGACACATCCCGAGATTCTCCGGAGCGCGCAGCTCTGCATCGTCTTCGGGAACGCGGACTCGGGCGAGGGCTTTAAGGCTTGGGAAGACGTGAGCGGCGACCGGCCCGATCTATTCCTGCAGAAAGGTGCCAACGACCTCATCGAGCAAGTCGCACGAGGATGTCACGGCGGGGACGGTGACGTGCTAGTCGTCATCCACACGGTGGGCCCCGTCGTGATGGAGAACTGGATCAACATCCCGAACGTGAAGGCGGTGCTCCTAGCCAACCTGCCCGGGCAGGAAAGCGGGAACGCGCTCACCGATGTCATATTCGGCGATGTCAACCCCAGCGGCAGACTACCTTGGACTATCGGCAAGTCCCTCGACGCATACGGCGAGGGCGGGCAGGTGATGTATCTGCCGAACGGCATCGTGCCGCAGCAGGACTTCAAGGAGGGGCTGTATATCGATTACCGACACTTCGACAAGTACGGTATCGAGCCGCGATTCGAGTTCGGGTTCGGGCTGAGCTACACGACCTTCGAGTTCGACAGCGCCGTCGTCAACGGCCTCAAGGCCAAGAGCAAGCTCCCTGCCTCGAGACCCAAGGATTTCGCCGCCCCTCCGTCGTATGACCAAGGTATCCCCGACGCCAAAGAGGCGCTCTTCCCCGCGGGCATCCGCAAGCTGGAGAAATACGTGTACCCATACCTCGATTCTATCGACGACATAGTGGCGGAGCCGTACCCGTATCCCGAGGGCTACGACGTGGTGCAGCCGCGCTCGGGGGCAGGCGGCGACGAGGGCGGCAACCCGGACCTGTGGGAGACCTACGTCAGGGTGTCGGTCGACGTGACGAACACGGGCGGGCAGCCGGGCAAGGTGGTGCCGCAGCTGTACCTAGGCTACCCACAGGGCGCGTCGGCGGTCGACTTCCCAACGAAGACGCTGCGCGGGTTCGACAAGGTGCTACTAGAAGCGGGCGAGACCAAGACGGTGACGTTCAACTTGACGAGGCGAGACCTCAGCTACTGGGACGTGGAGCTCCAGAACTGGGCCATGGTCGTGGACGGCGAGTACACGTTCATGGTCGGCCGGAGCTCGAGAGACCTGCCCGTCACCGCGAAGTGGTAGTCAGCCACCGCCACCCCAGCTGCAGAGCGACACGGCCGGGAAGGCCTCGACATTACGCCATTGTATACCCTGTAGGATCTCTCTTCTGCGTTCATTTGTAGCGTGCGAAAAGGTGCAGTAGGCGTCAGGGGGGGGGGGGGGGGTTGCCTTCTCAGATAGGTCGGCCTGTTCGTGGTGAGATATCGAAATAGTATACCTACCTGTTAATACCGACGGATATGTGCATGGGCCTGCATGGGCCTGCAGGAGCGGACATTTCTTGTAGAGGCCATTCGCCGGGAATATAGTTCACTCCTAATACAGGCTGAATCAAAACAATACGGACAAAGACGGGATCGGAGAAAGTTGAGAATCTGAGTGATCTATCAACGTCTATCATTGCGGCTCCGAGGGAAGCTGTACGGTATGATGAGAGATGCCAACCCCGATCCCTCCGTGCCCAGTTAGGGCATTCGGTAGGTGTACTCATGGCTGTGACAACTGCCCGAGGTACCTACCTAGGTTATTACCTGTTGGAAGTTGAATGACCATGTGCCGGGGTAAAAAATACTTATGGGGTACCCTAGGTGCCCCCTGCATCTACGTGTAGGTACTATACAGCGCGCTACCTGCCTGTTATCGCTATAGAGCTAAGCTTACTCGGAACATTTAGGTAATACAGATAGGGCCTTTGGTGGCCTAGCGACTCGCCATGGACCGCACCGCACCATTCAGCGCTCGCACGTGCTAGAAACCCCTATGAGTAAACATATCCACCTACCGCTGTCGTCTTTACACACAACACCCCCATTCTTAGCATCCATTAGAAGCCACCTCATTTCCAATGCGTCCGACGGGCGCGAGAGATTCAAAAGACATAAATGACGCTTGCCGTTCTTACTATCCCACACCAGGGTGGCCCCGACGTAGAAGAACAGCTGAGTCAGAGCGTCCCGCACTATCCGCAAGCAGAGCAAGACACAATACCTACCTAGGTATTAAGTTATTGTTTAAACGCCGGACACCCTCGTCCACCACCACGACATTCCTATACTACCTCATCTCGGCTTATCAAGATGAAGACACCTCGAAGCAGACGGACGTGCCGCTGGCTCTGCCCCGGAGCCATTCCCGCATTCGAGTCGCTAGATAGCGTTGGCGCCCTGCCTAGCTCTTTACGCGAAGCACCGAGACCGACCACGATGAGGGTATCGTGGAGTGATACTATCGGTGGTGGAGCAGCGCCCAACTGGGAAGTTGATGATGCTCTTACTAGTGCTCATAAGGCCTAGAGTACTACTGACCTCTGGGGTACGATAAAACCAATGAGCCGGGGTGCGTGCACGTGTTGGGCAGCCCTTTTGGGAAGGTGATATATGTAGTTGCGCGGCGATTCTTGGCCTGGGCTTGTCGTTCAGGTTGTCTCTGCGACGGCATAGTATGTGTGGGCGTAACATACTACGTCGACACACCCATTCACGCAGATACTACTATTACCTGCATATCTCGACGCCGCATGGGATCCCCGCCGACGAATACCTGCCTACGTCTCGCCTTGGACACCTCAGCTCTCGGTCTGCCCTTACCGAAGCGTTTTCCCACACTGCTACACTACCTACCTAAATTTGCGGTGGCGGAGTAGCCCAAACCTATGCCAGCCACATCGCCTACGTGCAGTAGAAGTCTGTGCTTGCGGCCCGAGTGAGTGGCGTTGGCATAAAGACGAACCGAACCAATCCCCTCGTCCAAACGGAGAGGAGCCGGAGATGGTAGGGATGACCGATGCAATTCGAGACATTCCTTTCCGTTTTGGTGAATGGGTCCGCGGGACAACAGTCGGCCTTACCGTGCCCGTTTCCACCTTTCGTGTCTCCACGATATCTTGTCAGCCCCGACTTCATTCGCGAGCCTGCAGGTAGCATTGCCTCCCCGCATCGCCTGAGCGGACGTGTTGTCGCGAGACGACAGGGCCCGTGGAGATATGTGTGCGTGACATCCGCGTCCGCGGGGAGGGCGTCGTGCAGACGATCGCGTCCTTCCGTTCCTACAACCTGCGCAGCTCTACGGGTATCTGAGGCGAAGTAACCCGCCCGCAGGCTGCCCGCAGCCATGGTCGCCGCCGCCGAAGGCAAACGCCCTGCCCTCTGCTCTCTCCTCCAGCACCTATCAGCAGTGGATCTGGACAGGTGGGACGACAAGGCAAAGGGCTATCCGGGGTGACCATCCTTGGTGCGTCCCCCGAATCGCAACCCTGCCCGATATTCAGCACAAGTGTGGGAGGGAGGCAGAGAGGAAAGGAAAAAAAGGTAAGGTTACATCAGTTTCTTCGCTATCATGACACGGCTACCCAATCAGGCGGACATGGACAGAGAGGAAGAGAGTGATGTCCTCCTCTGAAGGAAAAAAAAAAAAAAAATTCGGCCATCTCTCCAAGCCTAGTAGCAGATGGAGGTAAATCTACCTCTTTGTAACATGAAGAAGCCAAGCTGTGGTTCATACCACCAGATAGAACTCTTATCCGGTTGAATTGTATGTGCATTTCTCGTTTCCGCTGGGTACACCTGTTATCGCAAACAAAGACATAGGTGGGTGAGAATCCCCCCTCCCCCCCGGCGCCGCTAGCACAGGAGCTCTCTCCCTTCAACCCTCACTGGCTGTCATCTCTGAGGCGGTGGCGCCGTATTACGACCTTTATCTCTGCGGGTGTCGGCCGGCTACTTATCAACCTCGAGATAAATCCGCTGTAGGTATCATTATCTACCGGGATCACGGATGGATGCTGGGCGCGTCTATCGCTCAGACGAGATAGGACGGCCTTCCCCTTCTAGAAGACCTCCCTCCAACCCGCGGGCAGGGTTCCTATCCCGGCCACACGATCGCCACTATGTGCATGTCTCGTCCACCGAGGCTGACCTAGGAAAGTATTTAAAAATCTTCTCCTGCCCAGTTCGCCAGGTCTCGCTCGCACCCGGGGAATCCCAGGTCATTTGATACTCTACCCTCACCCGCCCCTCATCCCTCCTCTCTGCTCCTTCGCCTCCTCGCCCCGTTGCGCGCCCGGGGGACGCTACGCCGGTTTCTACCTCATACGACCTCGGTACGTCGAATTGGTGAGAATCGGGGCTCAATTCGAGGGCGGACCCGCACAGGGAGTGTTCTGTCCAGGAATTGCCCTCTCCGCGACTGGGACTTCGAGACGATGGCGTCTCCAGAGCACAAGGGCCCCGCCGGCCACAATGCCTCCGCGCAAGAGGGCGTGGCTGCTAACCCCGATCCCGTTCTCGACTTCGCGAACGAGCACCGTCACGAACATGTGCACCACGGTGGCCCGGCTGCAGACCATGCCAACCACCCGGATGAGGTCATGTACTCGGCAACTGTACCAGACAAGAGCATGGACAAGCCCCGCGACTACGCCGCCGCCGAGAAGTCGGTCACCGACGAGGATAGCGGAAACGTGGGCCACATCCGCAGCAGCAGGGACGGTAGCGCGAAGGGCTTCATCAAATACTACTACCGGAAATTTAGGCTCGTTGTCCACCTCGCCATCTGGGCCGTCTTCACAGCGTAAGTCTGCCGCGGCATTTTCTAGAGAAGCCACGCGTCCCACCACAGTCTTTCTAGGTAGTCTTGAGGCTAACGAGCATGCTCCATTCAGGTGGTGGATCTACGGCCTCGTCCGCTTCCGGAATGAGAAGAACTGGCTGATCCCGTTCTTGGTGTATCTGGCCATCACCCTTCGCATCGTCTTCCTCTGGATCCCCATCAAGTACGCCATGATGCCTGTCAAGTTAGTATGGCGTCACACGGCCTTCAAGGCCTACGAGATGACCCCGAAGAAGCTTCACCACCCGATCGCTGCTGCCGTCACCGTCGCCGTCTTCCTGATCGGCTCCATGGTGCCCGAGGAGACGGGCGAGAACACCCGCGCCAGCCGAGCCCAGTCTCTCTTCGGCCTCGTCGTCATGATCGCTGTCCTCACCGTGACGTCCAGGAATTGGAGGAAGATCCCTTGGCATACCGTCATAGGTAAGCTGGACCGAATGTCACGCCCTCCTCTCTTATCGGACGACTAACCAACACCTTCTCCCAGGTGGGATGCTCACCCAGTTTATCGTCGCCGTTTTCGTCTTGCGAACACAGGCCGGATACGACATCTTCTACTTCATTTCCGAGCTAGCCCAAAGTCTTCTGGGCTTCGCCGACGAGGGAGTCATATTTCTCACGGACCCCTCGGTGCCCGAGCTACCCTGGTTCTTCACTGGTGTCATACCGCCCATCATCTTCTTTGTCGCCTTCGTCTCCCTGCTGTATCACGTCGGTCTTATCCAGTGGTTCATCGGCAAGTTTGCCGTCTTCTTCTTCTGGGGTCTCAAGGTGTCGGGTGCGGAGGCCGTCGTCGCCGCCGCGACGCCCTTCATCGGACAGGGAGAGTCGGCCATGCTCGTGCGCCCGTTCGTACCGCACATGACCATGGCCGAGATCCACCAGGTCATGACGTGCGGTTTTGCCACCATCGCTGGCTCCGTTCTGATCGTGTACATTGGGTTCGGTCTGAATGCGCAGGCGCTTGTGTCGTCTTGCATCATGTCCATCCCGGCGTCCCTAGCCGTGTCCAAGATGCGGTATCCGGAGACCGAGGAGACGCTGACGTCGGGACGCGTCGTCATCCCTGACGACGAGGAGCACAGGGCGGCAAACGCGCTCCACGCCTTTGCCAACGGCGCCTGGCTCGGCCTGAAGATCTCGGGGATGATCGTGGCCACGCTGCTCTGCATCATCGCGTTCGTCGGCCTGATCAACGGCCTCCTCACGTGGTGGGGCGGCTATTGGGGTATCAACGACCCTCCGTTGAGGCTCGAGCTGATCCTTGGCTACATATTCTACCCCCTAGCCTGGCTGCTCGGCGTGCCCAATCAGAACCTCTTGCAGGTCGGCGAGCTCATCGGGCAGAAGATTGTCATCAATGAGTTCGCCGCGTTCCGCTCCCTCCAAAACGTCGAGCGATACCAGGACATGACCGACCGGGCCCGGCTTATCGCTACCTATGCTTGTTGTGTGAGTTGAAGGCTCTTACTTTTTTTTTTCTATTAATCAAAAATCACCCATAATAAATACTAACTCAGTGCGGTGTCTAGGGCTTTGGCAATCTCGGTTCTCTCGGGACCCAGATCGGTGTCCTGTCGCAGATCGCCCCCGGCCGCGCTGGAGATGTCTCCAAGGTTGCCTTCTCAGCTTTGATTTCAGGCGTCATCTCGACGCTGACGTCCGCCAGCGTTGCCGGCATGCTGTATACTAACACGATAGGTACTGCTATCGTCTAGGAGGCCCGACAGGGACGATATGTTAGTCGAATACTCAAAGGTCACATAGTAGACAAGCGTAGTGCTAAATCCGTGAATGAGGTGCCCCCAGATAGAATATCTAGTAATGCCCGGATATAACTACACGCGGGTGGACTCGAGTCGAGTTGACGTAGTAGCGTATAATCAAGTTATATTACATCTAAAGTCCGAGTTGTGGCCCGTCATGACCTCGTCCCTGGTCCCTACTTCGCCTATTTTCTGTTATCGCCTATCTTCGCGATATTCTCCCCTGGGACCAGCGGGCCCTCTCCCAGTCCCTTCTTTGTCTGGTTCTAAAATCTGGCGAGGAAGCCGTCGTAGCGGTGACATTGTTGGGGGCGTATTAAGACTAACCCCGGGTCTGATTCGTCCCGCAGGTAGTTGAGGCTCCCATAACGGTACCCCTTAATTACATCGATAGCTCACTAGTAGATAGGGTTCTTGTGTCTATACTCGTGCGTCTCCTTTGTTTTCCTCCTCATACAGAGATTAAGTAATTCGGCGGGGAGATTTACTAGGCAAGTTGTTGGCCCTACCAGCTCTAGGGCGCATCAAGTGAAGCTGGGGAAATACGAGGTTATGTGCTTATCAGAGTAGTGGATAAAATATAACTCGGTAATACTGAGGTACAGACGTTATTCGGCAATAAGACACTGCGGAAATGTGTATCCGTCCATCGAGATCTCCCCTCCTCGCCCGTTTTCGCCCGTTTTCGCGATAGGTGTATATACCTAAACATCATCTTATAATAGTGCCCAGACTGCTTGGGGATGTTTACCTACCTGTCGCCGAATACCACGCACCTGAGAAGTAGGCACTCGTCTAGGAAATGGACATTCCGTTCGGTGGAGTGCAAGCCGACAAGGGGCTCCCGCTCCGCATCCCATCCCCCTCTGGCCAGGCAACCCGTCGGAGTCCGGTTCCGCTCGGCAGTGCCCCTCCATCTCTAGCTTACATTTAGAGAGGATGCTACTGGTAGTTGGGCCTATGACGCCTTATCCATTGCCTCACACATCTACCCATGTGTGTGCCCAGAATCGTTGCTTACCCCTCGCATCCCAGAGCCGTCGACGCATTGGAAATACCTGCGTTGTCAGCTTCCGGGGCTGCTCGGCATACGGCAAGGCACAGAAGATCCTACGCCTGGCAGGTATTCGGATCGGGCCAGTACCCGGGCGGGAGTCGGGGATGGTGGAATCAAATCCAGACGGCGCCGCGAAAGACGGGTCGATTCTTTCTGACTACGACCTCAACACCCCGATCTCGACCGACCAGGGCGGGTTGCGATCAAACCTGCCCGGCTATGGCGACGCCCACTTCAGTCTGTTCCTCCGGAAGGTCTTCATCAAGGCCCTGGGGTACACCGACGAGTCCCTAAGCAAGCCCATCATCGGCATAATCAACACCTTCTCGTCCTTCAATCCTTGCCACGCCCAGGTGCCCCAGCTCATCGAGGCGACGAAGCGCGGCATCCTGTCGGCCGGGGGCCTGCCCATGGAGTTCCCCACCATCAGCATCCACGAGAGCTTCGCCAACCCGACGAGCATGTATCTGCGAAACCTCATGAGCATGGATACCGAGGAGATGGTGAGGGCGCAGCCGGTGGACGCCGTCGTTATGATCGGGGGCTGCGACAAGACGGTCCCGGCGCAGCTCATGGGCGGCATCTCCGCCAACAAGCCCTTCCTGCCCCTGATCACCGGGCCCATGATGCCCGGGTCGGTGAAGGGGGTGCGGGTCGGGGCCTGCACCGACTGCCGGAACAACTGGGCCAAGTTCCGCGCCGGCGAGCTCGACATCGAGGACATCATGGACGTCAACGAGGAGCTCGCGCCGACGGCCGGCACGTGCGGCGTGATGGGGACGGCGAGCACGATGGCCTGCGTGGCGGCGGGGTTGGGCCTCGTCGACCTGCGCGCGGGGGCGACGAGCCCGGCCGTGTCGTCGGCGCGGCTCCGCGTCGCCGAGACGACCGGCCGGCAGGCGGTCAAGATGCTCGAGGACGCGGAGGCGTTCCGGCCGCAGCGGCTGCTCGCGTACGAGAACTTCGTGAACGCGATCGTGGTGCTGCAGGCGATCGGCGGCAGCACCAACGCCGTCGTCCACCTGCTGGCCCTCGCCAACCGCCACCCGGCCGTCCGCGGCCGCGTCACGCTGCGCACCTTCGACGACGTCGGCGCCGCCACCCCGCTGCTCGTCGACCTCAAGCCCAGCGGCGACGGCTACATGACCGACTTCCACCGCGCCGGCGGCATGCTCGCGCTGATGCACGCCCTGCGGCCGCTCCTGCACCTCGGCGCGCGCACCTTCACCGGCGAGCCGCTCGGCGCCGTGCTCGACGCCGCGCCCTTCGCGCCCTTCGCGTACTCGCGGCGCGTGGTGCGGCCGCTGGCCGACCCGCTGTACGCGCGGTCGAGCCTGGCCGTGCTGTACGGCAACCTGGCGCCGCGGGGCGCCGTCATCAAGGCGAGCGCGTCCAAGGACCGGCGGCTGCTGTGCCACCGCGGCCGCGCGTGCGTGTTCCGCGACAGCCGCGACCTGAGCGCGCGCGTCGACGCCGAGGACCTCGGCGTCGCGCCCGACTCGGTGCTGGTGCTGCAGGGCGTCGGCCCCGTCGGCCACCCGGGCATGCCCGAGGCCGGGCTCGTCCCCATCCCCCGCAAGCTCGCGCGCCGCGGCGTCGCCGACATGCTGCGCCTCAGCGACGGCCGCATGAGCGGCACCGCCGGCGGCACCATCGTCCTCCACGTCGCCCCCGAGGCCGCCGACCCGGCCTCCGTCCTCGGCGTCGTCCGCGACGGCGACTTCATCTCCTGCGACGTCCCCCGCCGCCGCCTCCACCTCGAGGTCGACGACGCCGAGATCGCTCGCCGCATCGAGCTGCGCAGGCAGGAAACCGCCACCGCCGCTGCCGCGCTCCCCGGGCGTCGCGACGTCTGGGAGGCGAGGAAGACAACGCGCGGATACCGCGGCCTCTACGAGCGGCACGTGAACCAGGCGGACGAGGGCTGCGACTTTGATTTCCTGACCGCTGACGGGCCGGCGAACACCTAGATTCGAACTCGGTGTTTAGGAGCACCGTCGACGCCGGTGTTCGAGCGCGGCCCTTAAACTACTTCTGCAGACACCTTGTGATATGATGAGGCTATCATAGGTGCAAGCTTTTATGCCCTGCTCACAGCACAATAAGTTATACCTACGTGCCCGAAATACCCACAAGTCCCTAAGGTCTCTACTAAGGTCTCTACTCCATGATAAATTTTCCAGAAGAGGCATCGGACGGTGAGCCAGCGAGAGCACATTGGTATGACGAGATAGAGACAGTTGTATATTAGGGTAATACGCTGTGGGGATTGTCTGTCTACGTGTGTTCATGGACATGTACGCCATAAGCACTACCTACATAGCTAGGGATGACCATCTTAAGGCAGAGGCTCCTATATATAGAGATAGGTGTTATTTAAAGGATCTAGGCTTTGTAACATTGTCGTATAGTAATCAACATGAATTGCGCGTAATTCGTAACGGGGGAGCGCTGTAGCTCATCCGGGACTCGTAAGATGTTTGGATGCAATGATGAGCAGTGACCACCAACATTACATACCCCGTACGTTTAAGGGGCTACCTACAGATATCAGAGGTTTGACTTGAAATACATTCATACTTACTTTACCACAAGCTTGCGGACATGTGAGCATTAACAAAAACCTTTTACCGCGAACTTTCATAATTGAAGGCCAGGCAAGATAAGACGACACGAAGATGAAAACGAGCGACAAAAACAAATCTCTAATCCAGGTCTAGGACCATAATAGACTAAGCAATGCCACGTAGGGGTATACGCAGGGAAATGTTGCCGATCCTGTAAGCACGAAGACCAGTACTCGGCACTGAATACTGACAGACCCGAGCCCTGCGACTAATTAAGGCCAGAAGACGCAGCGAGATCTCACAGCATGATGATGATGGCGAAGTATCCGGCACCGTGTTCGCTACCGCCCGTCACGACCATGTCCCGTTCGGCGGTCCAAAGTATCCCACGTCCGGCATGGGGAGCCAGGGCAAGCCCTGTCCATCCGCGGTATTCCGCCACCTAGACGTACGCGTCAGCACGCTCGTCGCCTAGTCACCCAAGATACCGCTCCGAGGGGTGAGAGAGGAGGGGAAACTATATTCTTACACCGTGTTGCCCCACCAGTCGGGGAACTGGACGTTTGGCCCGTAGGTGACGGCGAAGAAGATGACGATGCCGCTGATGGCGAGGCCCGTGTCCAGGGCCGCGGCGAGGACGTAGTTGTACTTGACCCACCAGGCGTAGGCCCGGGCGTAGATGATCTTGTTGAAGATGACGTTGACGATGTACCAGCTGCTGTAGTTGATTCCCGTGGCGGGCGGGACGTTGGACGTCCCCACGAAGATGAGCGGCCAGTTGATCTTGCGCACGACGTCGCTGCCCGTCCTCTTCCACACGTAGTACGTGATGGGCGGCAGGATCAGCCCGATCCAGAAGAAATGCAGCAGGCCGCTGTAGATCGTGCCGACGGAGTAGAGCCGGCCCGGCCCGACCAAGCCCCAAATGACCGAACTGCTGTAGACGGTGCGGCCGTTGGGACAGCTGAAGCCGTTGGGCTGGTCTGGGGCGCAGATGTCCGGCACGTTCCCGAGCATCCACTATCACCGCCACGCGTTAGGCATTACTCCGTTCAAAAGGTTCGGACCCGTGCCCTCTGACTCTATGAGAACAGCAAAGAACCAAGAACGAACGAAGGAACACGCACCAACGTGACGCCCACCTGGGTCAGCGCGCCGAGCACAGTAGCTAGTCCCTGGGCGCAAAAAAGAGTGCGCGGCGGGATCTTGAGGTAGTGGCCTAGCTTCAAATCGGCGGCGAAGTACAACCCTTGACCTACCACGTCTTGAGACAGCACCTTGAATAGGATGTTGGCGATGGGGCGTCCCTGGAACATGTACCCGCCGATGAACTCGGACAGCACGTTGAGCTGGTTAGCGTTCACGTTAGTCACGCCCTGGATCATCCCGCACGGGACCATGTATACTGCCGGGATTATGAGGGCCAGGACGACCCCGTAGACCGGGAGCCCCGTATGGTACACCTCGGTGAGGGCGACGCTCATGCCGAAAACGACGAGGATGATCGCGGCCCACCAGTACCAGGGGACCTTCTGGTAGCGCTTCATGAGTCGGGCGTGGATATCTAGCTTGAGAGACCCCCGGAGAGCGTGCACGATGTCGTCCCAGTGGAAGAAATAGATGTGTGACAAAACGCTGTGGGATCGTGAGCAAGGCACTATCGACCTAGAGAGAGAGAGCATGGCAGGTTCACCTAGTAATTGACGCGAACGAGAGCCCGTAGACGAAGGCGAAAGTCGCCGGCAGATACGGTGGCGAGTACGCGGCATACTTCTCTTGGTCGAATAGGTTGCCGGTGATGACCCTGGCCGTGTCGTAGAGCTGCCCGAAGCGGTCGTACACGTCGGCCGTGCAGAGGGGCAGATACGACGTGAACCAGGTGTTGGTGTAGAATATGGCGGGCGTGACGACCCAGAAGAACAGCGCGAAGCCGGCGAAGACGTTGACGGCCGCCCAGTGGGGGCTGAGAATCGGGTTCGTGTTGTACGCGATCATCGACCAGTCAAACGTCAGCGGAAACAGGCCCAGACCGGTGACCATACCAAAGACCTGGTTCACGGCCAGGTTATCCGGCGCTATCCAGCATATCCAGGTGAAGTAGCTCAGGCCGGTAAATAGGAGGCCGGGGACCCAGTACCAGGCGAAGGCGGCGGCACCGACGAGCAGGAAGAACCGGATGCGGGAGATCTTCCACCCGTCCGCGGGGGCGTTGGCCCGGGAGTGGATCGAGCTCAGCAGCGCCACGTTCCCGAGGACGCCGGGCCAGACCATGGAGGCGGGCTCGACGAGGAGCGTGCGGCAGAGGCCGGCGACGCCGTACCCGCACAGCTGGCAGCAGATGACGACGAGGACGGAGAAGCCGGTGGGTACCTCGAAGCCGTAGAACCGGGCAGCTTGGATGATATTAGTGGCGTCGGCGGAGCCGAAGCCGAAGGACACGTTGCTCATGATGGTGACGAGGGCGTGCTCCTTGATGTTGAAGCGGCGGTCGGGGTTGAGCCGGCCGATGGGCAGGCTCCGGGCGAGGGCGACGCCCAGCGGGAAGGCCAGCAGCTCCGCGACCAGCGACACGATGTGGATGCCGGGATACCGCAACGAGAAGAACTGGTTCACGCCGGCACCCAGCAGCACGAACATCTGCGAGCCGTCAACAACCCCGCCCCGTCTCCTCAGCTCGCGATGCTTACCATGCCCAGGAACCAGGCCCTGAACGTGTTCACGGGCATGGCGGGGTCGTCTGTCTCGGGCACGACGGCGCGCACGGCCGGAAACGGGCTCGTGTCGGCATCCCAGCTGCCCTCTTCCTCGGCCCTGGAGAGGACGCCGCCCACGTCCACCTCCAAGTTAGCTAGATGCCCGTTCGCGACCTCGACGTCACACTCAACAAAGGAGTCTAGCGTAGTCTTGAGCTCGGGGTTTACGGCCCTCGAGTCACCAGGGCCACCATCGCTCTCAACCCCCACGCTCTGTGATTTTTCTGATATCATCGTGGCGTCGGACGTGAGTATGGGAATGGGAATGTCCACGATGATGAGGGGTGAAGGTAATCACGGTGTCACAGTGACGGCAGCCGTTAGATGGTTTTATCTCCCAGGCCGCAGTACGACCAGGGCACGAAAACCTGCTATCACGTATCTCCATCGGTTAACCCAGCCGGCCATTAAGCCGTCGAAGTAGACAGGGTGCGACTGCATGCTGGCAACTGCACATCTTGACGCCGTCTTGGTAGCAGCCGTATCGCGGATAGCGACGTTGCGCGTCGGGACGGAATAGCCAACCGACGTATCCCCCGGGGGGGGCCAATCGCGTCGTGTCGGTTTATCTGCCGCACACCACCCTCCTCCTCCTGCCCCTTTCGGTCGTGTGAAGTAAGGTGTAAAGTCCAGGCATATGAGGAGAGATGCTGCTGGTTCTTAGATTCGCAAATGATACGATCGAAAAGCCTACTTCAAACCCGCGTTCAATAACCAACCCCCTCCTCGGCGAAGCTATACCGGCCGATACTTAACGGTGTCGCATGCTTAGAACCTCCACGCACCGGGATTCGGGATCGGCAACAGCTGGAATCCGCATCCGTGGCCGCTCACTCGAGAACCCGTCAAATCTTCTTCGAGGGCTGCTGTCGCGATTCTCGCACGGAGAGGGGAGAAGAAGGTAAAGACACCGCTGCGGCGCGGGCGTTGGTACTATTTCCTAGTCATTCCCGGCGTCTACGGCAGGGCAGCTCTATGCTTACCCCTTTTCTGCCACCGGCTGTTAGATTGACCCTCCGCACCTTTAGGTACGTGCCCCAGGCACGTAACGGCGTGTCTTATTACCTAGGTACTCTTCTTCTCAAGTGGAAAGACACACACCGGCACACCAGACACAACGCGACAATAATCAGGTCGTATCACTCTCTTATGGTATATACATGTGGGGTTAGGGGTGCAAGCTAGTATATGTAAGTCGGGGTACGCACAGCTCAGGGCGAGCAGGATTCGAGGCACCCTAATGTTTACGAGCGGCATGCCATTCATTTCGGTGCGCCATCTCCTTTCGTTCTGCATGTCTCCCCTCATAGGTCCCTACAGATTCCTTATTCCGTGAAACGAAATCACGACAATGATGGCAGGAGACTCTTGTTTTACGAGTAGCTGATAAAAGACAAGAGCAGAATCGCTGTTGCCGCAGGGGGGCTGAAGAATCGTGTCGGTAACACGCCAGGGGGTGGCTTTTCTCGTACGGAGATCTCAATCTTGCGTCCTCTATCGAGTGGACACCTGTGGTGAGGCTTACGACCACGAATTCCTGGCAATTTCTGACAGAGCAGCGCGTGAAGGGGTTCGTCGAACGAATCGGAGATCTTCGTACCCCGCAAAGCTACCGTAGCGTTGCTTTCCGGCGTCGTCGGCCAACTATATTGTGCATATATCTCGGCGTAGCGGCTCGGGGACTCTTGCTGCTAGGTTCGGTGCCGCGGCCTGTGGATCAAGGCGGGGGTCAACCTGGTGGGAACCGAGCCGGCGTCACCATCAGGATCTCCTTTGGTCAAGTGGCTACTCTCAGCCGGTGACGCTTCTGTGGACTACACGGCTATCTTCCAGTAATCCGACTTGCGAAGTGCCAGGCGATTCCCCTATTTATTGCACAATGGAGGGGGGGGGGGGAGTAAATATGCCGGGCGCAGTCAGCCAATCGATGGATCCTAATCGAATGAAGCAGGTCTAGTTCGTATTCTTATCAACGGTCCTATGCTACCTAGCAGACCGGAAAGGAGGTTTCTATTTTTTTTTTTTTTTTTTTTTTTCAATTCGTGCTGTTGCCTGGCGCTTCTTCCTTGCCAGCGGCGTCGGCATCTTCGAGCTCTATATCTGACACCTGCTGGAAGCCCAGATGGGTGTCAGAATCCCCAAGCGCTAGAATGATAGATAAAGCTGCGATGAATAGCAGCATGGCCAAGAATATGAAGACGATCTGCCGATGCTCGGCTATAGGAAACTAGGGTCAGTATATATAGACGCCACAAGGGAAATTCGGGGTTCACTCACCTCCGGTGCTGCCCGTAGTACCTAGCGCGATGATGATAAAAGCGAATAGCGGGACGTTCATCAGGCCGTAGGTCAGGGCCCGGCCGGAATCCTTCACGATCATGCCTCGGTGGAAACCCATGCTAGGGGAATAGACGCCGTTGCACGCTTCGAAGAGGAGAAGCGCCAGGAAGAGGTACAGTTCTCTCTGGGCGAACGCGGCGACGAGAAGGCTCAACGCGCTCACGAAGAGCGCCGAGCCGAAGAGCAAGTTCGGGGTGACCTCGCCCACCTCGGCGTCCTTTTCTGTCGTGGGCGAAGGCGCGGTGTCTCGGGTGATGAAGTTAAATAGCACCGAGCCTAAAACTACGGTGGCCATGAAGGTCGAGAAGATCACGCCGTACTGGATCGAGCCGCCCTCCTCTTCGGGATGCTCCCTGTCGTATGCGTTCTGGAGCAACTCGGACCAGAAGAACATGATGAGGAAAACGGCTCCCTCAAAACAGCACGAGGCGAAACTGAGAACCCAGACTCTCCTGTCTTTCAACGCCGTTATTATTCTCTCGGGGTGAGTCTTCTCATCGGCATCGCTTTCAGGGCTACGTCCGTCATCGTCCAGGCCGGTGGCGACACGAGGGGCTCCTCGATTCTCGTTCCACGTTCGAAGCATGAGCACCGCGGCGCAGACATCCAAAACCTATGGTCATCGGGTATTAGCAGGAGGTAGACGCCTCCGACAGCGCGGGACAGATAAAAAGGAAATAGCCTCACCGCTCCGGCGAAAAATGGATCAGCCTTGGATCCGGAAGCGAGGACGATGTAGTGGCCCAAGATGCCTGCGAAGATGGCGGTTATGCTATTGAAGGTGGTCATGATGCTGAACATGGTGCTCAGCGCCAAAGAGCTCTTCTCCAGCGAGCGGGCTTTGTACTCGGTAACCATCCAGCTCTCGAAGGCGGTCCAGAGGAGGTTGAGGCTGATACCGCTCAGGACCCGACCGGCGATCAAGACCTCGAGCTGGTCGAACTTAACCGAGAGGGAGGCGAGCGAGTGGATGGCGCACGACGCCAGGCATGCCGATCTCCTGCCGAACCGGTCGGCGAGGTAGCCGGTAAGGAAGGCGGACACGGCGGCGGAGGCATAGGTGGTGGCGTATAGGAGCGCGACGGACCGCTCGTTAAGCTGCTTCTCGTCGCGGAAAAGCGAGTAGGTGTAGGGGCTCTAGACAGGACGGATGAGGAAGACGTCAGCGTACGCGCACACCCTCGTCCCCGGCCGCGCGTCCGCTTACCTGAAGCCATTCCGACGCCATCACGATCAGGTAGACGCACATGAACGTCTTGCAGAAGCCCTTGGCGTCGGCATCGCGGGCGGATGTGGTGTCCTCGGGCTTCGAGGTCAGGAACCGGCGTGAGACGATCTGGTGTCCGACGGCGAGAGCGACGAGGGGCGCGAGGACGAACAGCGCGGTCCAGTAGATGCTCAGCGCCATGATAGGGCAGGTAGGTTGGTGAACCTAGAGAGTGCCGGTGTGGCCGGTCACGCTATATCGCTATACTGGGAGCAAGCTTGTCTTGTTTGCCATTTCGATGGATGGGCCGGGAGCAAGGGAGGCGCCGTGCTTTTTGACTTTTTGATAAAGCGTGGGCATCGTGGTCAGGGAGGGAGGGCGGTCCGGGGGGCGGTCCGGGTGAAAGAGAGAAGCATTAGGTGAGCGTGGCTCAAAGAAGCAATGCACTAACACGATCCACCACTCCTACTGCCCGTCCTACTTACTCCTGGCTGACTCCGGACTGGACTTTGGTCGGCCTCCTTATTTGCCTACAACAGAGCATTCCCGAGGGGGCCCTGCATCGTCCCAAACGATCCAGGGTTCGCCCCAAATGAAACCAATCGACTCGCACGCCCGCCTCCTTTTTCCGTGTCCCCGTCCCTCCTCCGCAAGTCGACGCTAAGCACGAACGGGGCACGTCTCAGGATCGTGTTGAGGCTGTTGGCGTTGCGCCCTATCCCACCCTTCAGGTACCTCGAAAGAAGGACGGGCGAAAAGAAGAAGTAGGTAAAAAAGGACAGAAAAAACATCGGTGGTGGGCTTGCGTACATTCTGGTACGTGCCGCTATCGAGGTAGATACATTCGAGAACGCGGCCGAAGTTGTCTTCGTTCATCCCGTCTTCCGTCCCATGTACCTATACTACGTAGCGTGTACATATCTGACTGGGCTAACCGAGGTCCGTACCCGGAGTTTGCTGATGCGTGTACATGCACACGTGCATACGTACGTACATGTACATATCAATATCCCGCACCCAATCGGCTCGCGGGGCCATGCCTACAGGTAGGCAGGTATCCATGTACCTACGTAAGTGGTCTTGCGTAAATGGTCACGATGGCGCGCGTGGTAGGTCAAGCCGCTGAGGCGGAAATGAATACGAGACGGCATTGATCGCGAGCACATTTATCCCTATGCACACACATCCATGCTTCCCTCGTGCCCGAGGCCTTGCTCGTCTCGATATAAGAAATTCCGACGATACCTACTACGCAAACCAAGGGGCAGTTGCTAAGAGGGAGCAAGTCGGCGACGGCGAGAATGTCGCTGTCGTCAACGGGACGGACACGCGACACTGCCCGATCTATCGCCGCCGTCGCCTATGCGTAATTGTGGTGCCGTAATAGCTTACTCGCCGCCCGTCATGTCGAGAAAGAGAGAAGACGCACACGTAGACGGAGAGGCGACGCCATGGAGGAAACCGGGCGCCCGCCGCCTCACGCAAACCAGTCCCTGAAAGGCCGGTTCACGACTGCGATCTCCACTACAGTAGCTGACTCGCATCTTCATCAGCCACCAAATCGACGGTCACCGCCATCAACCGGCCGGACAAGATCGCTGCCACAATGCGCCTGGTCTCTCAGTCGAACAGGGACGTCGCAGGGGGTTCGCTCTTCGCATCCGCGCATCGTTATATAGATTCCGGGTCCAGTCGGGATTCGCTTCTACCTGGCTTCGTGAACGCCTTTTTGAGCAGAAGCGGGAATCGTTTCCCATCACTGTTGCTCCCACGAGAGTCTTTCCTACCGCTTCGTCTTTGACCACGGCGACCTTGACGTTCGCAACATCTCGATTGCAATGGATGTGAGCTGCCCGAGAAAGAAGGCAAGACGAGAAGAGGAAATCGACATACGGAGCAGCAGGACTAATATACGCCCGTACCTTCTGAGCTGGGTCAAGGGTACCCCGTACGCTATTCTCTTCAGCTCTTTAGAATGCAACCAAGCGCCTGCCTGTGATGTCTCTATCAAGCTCATGCTGTACGGGGATGCGATAATAAAGCAAACGAGAAGCTAGGTAAGATATCCGGTTCTATCTACAGGAGCTTATATACCTCGGTCTCGAAGTTGACCTCGGGAATTGCCAGAACTAATATAGGCAGGTGGTTGTTGGGGCCGTTAGAAACGCATGGAATATCAACCACCTGGGTACAGAGATTCTCCTCCATTTCCCGGACGAGTAGGTCCACATCCCACGTATCGTGGAACGGACAGTTACACCACTGCGGGCCAAGGTGAGAGCAGATGCTGGCTATCAAAGTTGCGGCCATCAGGCATCTTAAGCCAACGATCACGGAATGCCATGGCAGGGCGAGAGGCATAATAAAAGTAGATTAGTAATAAAGATGAGAGGTGTGTCGTAAGTGAGACGTTGAACTGTTCTCAAACCGATTTGGTAGGTTCCCAGGGCTAAATAGAAAAAGATTGACCGGCACAGTGCCAGTCTACCTATATGAAGATCCAAGCTCACAGTGGTCGCCTGTACTCTCTCGCAATCCGTGCTACAAACCAGGCACGCAGTTGATCTAGAGATCGGGGTGTGGCGGGTTCTCCATCAGTGGTAAGGAGGCAGAAGGCGTACCAAACCCTAGGCCACTTCAGGGCCGGCGAACGAAGGTGACGAGAATCACCTAATCTAACCGCGGGGTTGTCAGCGCTTCGGGCCTTTCTGAAGAGCCGCATGTGAGTCGGGATACGATATAAATGCTAGGTATTTCTCGATTGTGCTAGGTAAGCTTGGGCCAAACGGCCAAAGTAGACCTGAGCGGGTACCACCACCGTCGAGAAGGCCTGGGCCTGAAGTGTATAGTCGCTCTTCACGGCGGCGCCAGAAGCTCGCTCGGTCTATCGTAGAAGCGTTTGACGTTCCCGCCGGCTGCACTGCCCGAGCGTATTGCGATCCTTTTTGAGAAATCCGAAGCCGGACCTGAGAATCCCGGCGGTCACGGCACCCTTCCAACCCGGACTTGCTAGTGTCCTGCCCCGCAACTCCGCTTTGTCCTGGGACGCTTCGTCGAGCGTCATCAAACGCTAGACTTAGTGGGGCCAGAAAGGTTTAGATATCGTTCACATCGTTGCCCTCGCCATGGCATCGCGGTGCACACACATGAATAATCGGCGCGGGGAGACCGAGACGGAAAGACCCCTAAATGGATTTAACCTCCGGTAGCTCGAAATGTCTATTAATAGCACTACTACATAACAACACTTATGTTGAGTAGATTCGATAACGCCGGGACGCCATAACTATGCCAACACGTAGGTCCCGCCAAAGGCGGAGGAGGACGTAGGTGGTCTCAGCCCGCGATTTCCTCTCTTTCGTCTTCCCACTCGTCGTCGTCCATCTGTTCGCCGATAGCTTCCTCGGCGTCTCCCGCTATTCCTTCGCTGTCGAACTCGTCGTCATCCATCATCTCGTCAAACAGATCGCTGTTGTTGCCGTTCATCTCGACATCGTCGTCGTCACCGCCGTCGTCACCGTCGTCGCCCTCACCCTCCTTCTTATTTTGCTTGGCGCCACTGGCCGCCCGTTCCTTCTTCTTCCTCTCGACGTTGGCCTTTTGCTCCTTCCTCCTCGCCTCCTTCTCCTGTCTGCGCTTCTCCCACCGCTGCTCCAGGTCTTGGATCTCCTGCCTCGACTTGTGGATGTGCTCGTGCCACATCGTCTTGCCGGAACAGAGTCCTTCCTCGACCTTGGTCATGCGTAGTTTCATGCGTGGCCCGAGTTCGACCAGGGCAACGCGCCGCCGTTCTATCCTCTCGTCGTCCTCGGCAGCAGGCTCTCCCTCTCTTTCTCTTTCCAGCTTGGCCGCGCGAGCCTTGCTCGAGAGTACTTTGCGCGGCGCCTCGTCGAGGACCTCGACCTCGGCGTCGGTATCCATCTCGCTGCCGCTCGTGCCGTCTGTTACGTAGCCTTCGCCGTTCTCGCCGCCGATGATGTATTCCGAGATGTCCCCCAACTTCCCCAGATTCGGAACACCGCCTCTGCGGTTCTTCTCGCTAAGGAGTTTCTCGGCGGCGTCGAGTCGGCGTAGCTGTTTCGATACCCCGGCAGGCTTCGTGTGAATGGCATAGTGTCGGAAGTTGAGCACGAACGAGCCGTCGGCCTCGTCTCCTGAGGGCTCCCTATTCAAGAGGAGAACCCTGCGTATGGATCTGAGGGGCGTGGTCTGCGGGTTGATGCGGGGAAAGAGAGACTGGAATACAGTAGTGGTGAGCGACTCGAGGTGTTTGGGTACTTTGGAATTGGCATCGGCGCCAGGGGTCGAGATGTTGTTCATGATCAGCTAAGAAGCACAGGGTCAGCAGTTGACCACATAGGGTACGGGGGAAGCTCCAGGGGACGCAATCGGGCGAGTTCGTACCAGCGGGGATGTGGTGTACTCCTTGCCGCCGCCTCTAGGACGTCTCTGGGCTTTGCGCACATCTTTGCACAGGGAGTACTTCTCAACGCGAAAGTGCAACGTAGGTCCGCGGGGCGTGGTAGCTATGCGCAGATTGGTGTTGCCGGACTCGGACCGCGAGAAGAGAAGGAGGTGGGTGACGCCGAGAGGACCGGTCATGTTGACATAGTCTCGTAGATGGTTGGCGCGACGTTCTTTAAGACGGCTGGCTGTTCCAGGCTCCATGACCTGGCGGACATCTTTGGCCAATTGACTGACGCTGGACCCAACCTCGCCGGCGCCGATGCGGATCACCATGCTCTTGGGATCTTGGGCTACCGAGCGCCCCGCCAGAGGCGCCTTGTGCTTGGGATTGTTCGCGCCCACATGGGTGCGCTTCTTCGTCCTAGCCTTAGCCATGGTCCGCCCCCTTAATTCTGATAGTCTATAATAGTCGATTTGGCCGAACTGCTCTCTCGCGGTGGAATAACAGCTTCACACAAACCAAGAGGAAGCTTTCGATAGGAAAAAAAATAAGAGCAAGAAAGATTGGGAGATTTGCCAGGCATAAACAGCTTTTTTTTCTGCAGGTACCGGGTACTAATACAGACCTGTGTTAGCCTACAACACCACGGGTAGAGGCTACGCGGCACTACGGCTTTGCGGGGGGCAGACAATGGATATGATAATACAGATAAGCTAAAAGAAGAAGGCGGTGAAGGGGATTTTATGAAAGCCTGCATAATAGGATGTCAAATGCACAAAAAAAGAAGAGAATCAACCAACCTATAGCAACATATTTTACTTCCTCCTCGTCGCCGGCCTGCAACCACTCACTCGATACAGATACCTACATCACGTTGCACCACAATCGTAGTAACTTCTGCGGTAACTAGAGCGCTACAGATCGAATTAAACAATATTACAGCCATGTCTTCCGCCAAACGGAGAAAGTTGTCGCCTCCCCCCGGCGACCACGATACCGAGTCTGCCACTGCCCCCCCGCCATCATTAGAGCAACCCGATGACGAGTCGCCGGATTCCGCGACTATCGAAGGTTCTACCGCCGAGTCTTCCCAGAAGGCTCCGAAGACGTTCAAGGAACTCGTATGTTTGTGCTCGCTGCGACGCCGTATTCCGGGCCCTTTCTAATACGCACGCTCTTTCCGCAGGGCATCGTCGACCCTCTAGTTGAGGCCTGCCACTCGCTCGGTTATAAGACGCCCACTCCCATACAGGCTCAATCTATCCCCCTCGCCCTTCAGAATCGGGACCTTATCGGTCTGGCCGAAACCGGTAGCGGGAAGACGGCTGCCTTCGTCCTGCCCATACTTCAAGCCTTGTTGGAAAAGCCCTCGCCCTTCTTCGGCCTGATACTCGCGCCGACCCGCGAACTGGCTACCCAGATCGGCCAGGCGGTCGAGGCCCTCGGGGCCACGATATCGGTACGATGCGCCGTCATCGTTGGCGGCCTGGACATGGTCCCTCAATCGATCGCTCTGTCGAAGCGACCTCACATCGTCGTTGCCACGCCGGGGCGACTGTTGGACCACCTCGAGAAGACGAAGGGGTTCAAGCTATCGAATACCAAGTACCTGGTGATTGACGAGGCCGATAGGCTCTTGGATATGGACTTCGGCCCCATATTCGACAAGTTGCTCAAGTTCCTCCCGAGGGAGCGGCGTACATTCCTCTTTAGCGCCACCATGTCGTCCAAGGTCGAGAGCTTGCAGAGGGCTAGCTTACGAGACCCTCTTCGCGTCACCATCAGCTCCAGCAAGTACCAGACGGTCTCGACCCTGAAACAATACTACATCTTCATTCCTTACATGCACAAGGACACATACTTGATCTTCCTGGTGGCGAGCGAGTTCGTCGGGCGATCTACTATCATATTCACCCGAACCGTCTACGAAGCCCAGAGGGTCGCCATCTTACTACGGTTCTTGGGCTTTGGAGCCATACCTCTCCACGGTTAGCCAAAGAATCTCCCAATTCCTCCTCCTGCCGGCCCGCGCACGTACTAATTTCGTTGCCCTCCGTAGGCCAACTGTCGCAGTCGGCTCGCTTGGGGGCCCTGAACAAGTTCAAGGCTGGGTCGCGTAGCATCCTAGTGGCGACTGATGTCGCTGCGAGAGGTCTAGATATACCCAAAGTGGACGTCGTCATCAATTACGACATGCCCAGGGACAGTAAGTTTTTTCAACCCCAGGAGCGGAATCATCCCCCACCTACTATGCTCTAGGGGGGACGCGGGCTGACGGAATCGCGCAGGCAAGACATACGTACACCGGGTCGGGCGGACAGCGCGTGCGGGCAACGCCGGACAGGCAATCAACATCGTCAACCAGTACGACCTTGAGGTCTACCAGCGGATCGAGGCGGCGCTCGGCAAGAAGCTAGAGGCGTACGAGGCGAGCCGGGACGAGGTGATGGTGTTCAAGCCGCGGGTCGAGGAGGCTCAGCAGCACGCGCGCCACGAGATGAAGCAGCTGCTCGACGACCGCGGCAAGAAGGGTGCGGTGCTGAAGGGTCGCCACGAAGCCAGGGACAAGAAGCGGCGGCGCGACGACGCCATGGACGCCGAGGAAGGGTGATTTGTTGACGATGACGGTAGCAGGTGGAGGGGAACGAGCGTGGGGGAATGGAATGAAAGCAGGCAGATATCCGTAACTGTGGAAGTGAATGGCATTTCGACGTGCTACAATGTTTCCCATAGCGTCGCAGACCTCTCTCCCTATTCGTTACCCTCGCGTACGCCATTCTTGCCATGCGTGTGCGCAGTGGTTCTCTCTCGTAGGTATAGCCAGCAGCTCCTCGAGCGCCAGAGCTAGCGTCGGGAGGAATGCTGCTCTGCCCTCACTACATACCTACCGAGGCCGACTCCCTCCCCAGCGTACCCCGCGCCAGCTGCGCGCTACATGCAAGCTTCACACCCGCGGCACCACGACAACAACTGGCCGCTCGGGCGCGAGGCACCTAAGCAGAAGGGGGCAGCATCCGGCCGGCGCTCTCGCACCCACGCAACGGCCTGCCTCTCTTCGAATAAGCAACAGGAAGGTAGTGGCGTGCGCGCGCCCCGCGCGGGCAAGCAAGCGGGGGTGTGTGTCTGCGAGGGAGACCGGCGTGGACACCGGTCGTGTCCAGGACGAGGCGCGCGGCCTGCTGATGCATGTCTCGATGTTATGCGCGCAGCGCCCGCATTCCAGCCGGGGGGGCACACAGCCCAGTTCCAGGGCCCGGGCACACGCGCGCCAGGGTCACTGTGGACAATTGTGGGAATGGTCTCGAATCGCAGAAGATGCGACCCGGCGAGAGGCCGCTGAGCGACATTGGTGCCTAGATTCCCGGTGCGGCTGCCCCGCCGCCGCAGTTTATCTTCGTGATTTTGAATTGATCTCCGCATTTCCAGCACTGACCATTGCATTAACGATAAGAGATAAGCAACCATATTTACACACCCAACAGAAGAGGGCATAACCCCACCAAACATTGCGGGCTGTGACTCGCTTCGGCCGTCTTCGGAGCTGCGTCCAAAAAACCTCGACAGCTGGACACTCGCGCGACAACAACATTTTGTCGAGATATATCTATCAGTCACTTCCAACATTAACGTCTCGTGTTGTCCACGAAACTTCGAACAACATTCATCATGGCTCCCGAACGTGTTTGCCTGTAAGTCATTTGCCACTCAATTACTTGTTTTGGTTCGAGCAAGATAACTGACCCTTGTCCAGTGCCTACTCTGGCGGTGGGTTGAGAACTCTAGAAGCAATATCATCAACATCAACATCAGATATTCTGACCAATGGACAGGCCTGGATACTTCCACTATTCTCAAGTACTGCGCCCCCATGTCTTGCTTTCTGACGGATTGCGGCAAGGAGAAGACTTCGACGCTGTCAAGTCTTCGAGCTCGACGTGGAGACGACAATCATCGAAGATGTGGGATTGTTTAACAAGAGCTGACCAATCACTCTTAGGTGGCTCGTCCTTCAAGGCTATGAGGTCGTGTGTTTCCTCGGCGACTGCGGCCAGGAGGAAGACTTCAATGCCGTCAAGGCTAAGGCGCTGAAGCTCGGCGCTGAGAAGATGATCATCAAGAACGTCCAGCAGGAGCTGATTGACGACTTGGTGTGGCCCGCCATCCAGTGTAAGTCTTCACAGGCTGTTTATGGTAATGCAGCGGGTTTACTAACGGAATCCACCAGGCAACGCTATCTATGAAGGACAATGTAAGATGGTTCACCTCGGACGCTCTTCGATGACATCGCTAATGCCCTGAAGACCTTCTCGGCACAAGCCTAGCCCGGCCGGTATTGGCCAGGGCAATGGTGCAAGTTGCGAAGGATAACAACTGCACGATCCTCAGCCATGGATGTAAGTTGTCGTGGTTCAACTGGTCTCATTACTGTTCGATCCAGTCGTTAACACGTAACTCTAACCCTAGGCACCGGTAAGGGCAACGAGTAAGTCCTGATCATGATCCCGATACATATGTTGTCGCCCTCTGTCGCTCTTGCACCGTATTAACTTCCTTCTTCTAGCCAAGTCCGCTTCGAGCTGGCGTGGAAGGCATGTGACCCCAAGATGAAGATTCTGGCCCCCTGGCGCATCCCTGCGTTCTTCAACCGATTCCAGTAAGCCTCCTTTTGTGTTCACTACTGCATATTCAAGCTAATCATTCCGCAGGGGACGTGCCGATCTTCTCAAGTTCGCCGAGGAGCAGAACATCCCCGTCAGCTCCACTCCCAAGGCCCCCTGGTCTATGGACGACAACATCATCGTATGTATGAAAGGTCCCATTGCTTCTTCGTAATACTGACTATCGATCCGATAGCATTGCTCATACGAGGCCGGTGTAAGTCCTCCTACGGGAACACCTCTCTCTGCGCCCTGTTGACCCTGAACTTGCTAGATTCTCGAGCAAACAGACATGGAGCCCCCGAAGGACATGTGGAAGCGCACAGTTGGTGAGGCGACTCAGCCTACACACTTCTAGATTTTGCGCTAATGCCTCTCCGAAGATCCCCTGGACGCTCCCGATGAGCCTACTCGCTTCACCGTCCACTTTGCTGAGGGTGTTCCCATTAAGCTTGAAGTTGGGGGCAAGGCCGTTACTGGTTCCTTAGAGATCTTCAAGGAGGCCAACGAGTTGGGCCGTGCTAACGGTAGGACTGCGAACCGAAGGGCTTTCAAGCGAGTACTGACGTAGTCCTAGGTATTGGACGCGAGGATATCGTCGAGTCGAGGTTCATCGGTATGTCTACTCTCAGGGAACTTTAACATCAGCACGCGATTGCTAATTTTTTATTTCAGGATTAAAATCTCGTGGTTGCTACGGTCAGTCGCGTTTATTTCCTTGCTTTTCTAATGATTTGTGGTTGTTGGAGACGTCTTTGAGGTTGCGGATGCATTGTCGATGTTTTGGTGTGCGCGGCCGGCGACGTAGATCATGGCCCCGTCGCAGGCGACACCTGTTCCGCTCTCCCCCATGCACTTTGACAGGATGTTCTAACCTTGTATGCAGATACCCCCGGCCTGACTATTTTGCGCAAGCTGCATCAAAACCTGGAGGTAAATTGTCACCTCCTTGAGCATTGGATTGGCTCATGCTGCGGTGTTTGATATCCCTTGATGCGATTCCAGAGTCGTCTCTTGGGCCGAAATCCTCTTGCCGTTTACAAGCGGGGTTGCCTCAAGAGCCCTCGAAAGCCTAAAGGGCTCAGGCTACTGGCCAAAGCAGCTGGACCTCAGCCCCTGAGGCCCATGGTTTCTGCAGTCCGGCCTTCGTGTGGCAGTCTTGACCAGCGCTCTGGGCTTGTGCCGTTGCCCATTGCAATACAATGCCAATCCAGGGAGTCAAGAGTCACCTGAGCATGAGCCAATCCAAACACCCTCTATCTTTAATAAGTATAGGACTCCAGTTAACGATTGCTCAGGGTCTCGTGATGGATAGCAAGGTGCGCATCATTCGCGACCGTCTCTCGGATGACTGGGCGCAATGTATATACAACGCGCGTAGCCCCTTCTCTTCAAGCTCTGTCGGATTAGACATTGCTGACATCTTTTCAGGGAATGTACTTTACGCCTGAGCGCGAGTTCGTTCAGCAGTCGATCTCTATCAGCCAGAAGCAGGTTGATGGCAAGGTCGAAGCTCTGGCATACAAGGGCAACGTTATCATCGTTGGCCGCTCCAGCGAGACATCCAATCTCTACAGCGAAGAAGAGAGCAGCATGGTAAGTACCTGAAGAGGACCACTTCGGATCAAAACTAACATAAGAAATGCAGGACACTCTTGAAATGGATTGGAGTGTCGAAGACGCAACTGGGTTTATAAACGTGAATGCTATACGCATCGCCAAGTATGGCGAGCGCAAGATCAGGGATGGCGAGCCCCTTTCCAAGCGTAAGTAGACAGACTTGGGATGCTAGCCTTCCAGAAACAATAAGAAAAGCTCTTGTGTAATACCTTCTTCGCTGTTACCTACGCAGGTTGTGGGCAAAAGCCCTGCGATAACTCATTGTCTGACGTGTACGATTAAGCACCTTAGAATGTATTGTTCCTTTCCTACTTGCTATGAGACTTTCAAGTCAATTACGTCTCTAAGTCCTGTATTCGTATGTAATAGTTTTTAGCTTGCAACTACACCGCCTGTCTTGCGCTAATGTCGCAACGTTTTGTCCATAACTTCCGTACCCGAGGTGAGTTGAGCGACGGAAACTCCGTCATAAGCCCAACCCTGTTGCTCGCTGGGTAGAATCGGTCCAGCCATGGGTATCAATAGAGGACATTGATCTCACGGAAAAACTGTTGTATTGTCTCTTGGTGACGATGCGGGCGAGTAGAATGTTGGATCCGTTGGCGTATGCGCAAAGAAATAGCTACCGTCTGAAAATGAAACGACCCCTCTCATAGTTCAGTACCATCCTCGCAATCTCCTCATTGGTGAAGCAAAGCTCTCTTTCTTGAATGTCATGCCCCTCCCAATGATTACCTACCATTCCTGCTCAGGTCCACGCCAAATAGACGAGGACTCAGGCTTACCTTCACAGACCTAAGATGCGGAATGAACTCGGCAACGGGACGTTTCTTTCCATCGCGTTGGTCAATCCACCCTTTAGCGCGTTGCTTCCAGATAAACTTAACAGGAATGCCCTCAACGTCGGCTTTGGAACTGATTGGGATGAAGGAGGGTGGTTCTTTGGTCGATTTCTTCTGGACATGAAGCTGCCGGAGAAGCGGCTGGGGACGTTTCCATCTGGAAGCCAGGGGAGGAACCCTGGGCCCTCCCCTTCTTGCTGAGCTCCGGGAGCCTACTCCAAGTCTGCCAACGCAGCGCGAGGCTCCTCAGCTGGCAACTGTGACTCCATGCACTCCTTAGGTGAAAAGACCTGCGAGGCAATGATGTCCTCATCCGGTCGAGTCGAGGGCCACTGCTCCGTATATTTATGCAGGATTAGAGCGCCCAACTCCATTTTGGACGTGATATAGGGAATTTAAGACATGCGCCACCTCCAAGTGTAGTGGCCGAGCATCAGGCATCCAGGTGTCAAGAGAATGAAGGGGGACGCCAGAAGCCGGGCTCACCAACCAGTCTGCCCTCGGCCCCTCGCCCCTCGCTCCTGGCGCGTCCTAAATCCCGAACCATGGCGATGGCCGCATGAAGTTAATGGAGTACGGTGCAAACAAAAGGTTGTGTTAGTAGTCGATGATAGCTTCGCAGGCGGCCCGTTGGAGGGAGGAGGGAGGTTAGGGTGAGCAAAGGTGATGCTCACTGAGCAAGGGTGATGAAAGCCTGAGTGAGAGCGGCGGTGCTGACTAACCAGGCCCGGAGGCTGGTCTCTCAGTTTTCGTGGTAGACTACCTAGGTAGGTCGGTGCTGAGCTCGAGAATAACAGCGTGGTTCGTGGTGCTCGCGCTGCAAATGATGGGTTTCAAATTAGTAGGTAGGTAGATGACGCTTGGGGCGACCGGCGTGGGAGAAAACGGGTGGAAGAGGGGAAGGTAGGTGAGGGACACGCTGTGCTCCTCTCGGCTGCCTCTCGTAGTCACCGCCTCGCATTGTCGCCTATGCTGTTCAGCTGTAAGGTGTCTAGACGCGCACATCCGCCCATCCTCTCCCCATCAACCTAGCGCCTATTCGAATCGCGAGCCGTCCTCCTTGCCTCGTAGGAGCCGTTTTGCCGGTAGATAGACAGGTAGGAAGACGTAGGTAGAGGGCACGCGGGACGGCGGTGGCAGTAGCATCTACCCACAATCCGCTAGCACGCGAGTCGCCTAGGGCACGGAGGTGCAGGCAGATTCTACAGGCCCGTAGCGTGTGCCTACACATCGGCCCAAGTAGGAGGCAGGCCGACAGGGCAGGTCCTCAATCAGACCGGCGCAACCAGCACCCGCATCGCCCAGCCCGCCGCCGCGATCCTATCAAACCGCAAGTTCAGGCCCGCCGCGATGCGACCTCGCTACGCCGTGCAGCCCTGCGGGAGGCCTGACGCGCCGGCGGGTGAGGGCCGGAAGCTTGCTCCTCGCGGCTGCGAAGGAGAGAAGGCGGGAGACCTGGTCTCGATGGAGCGGCTCGCGGAGCTGAAGAGGAAGCGGTTGTGCGCGGTATATAGGTGGGCATCTATCTCTTCTGTTTGCAAGCTCCGACCGCACGTTCCTACGGAGCTGTACTATCTATACCTGCCTACCTACCTACTTACCTTACCTACCTACCTCCCGCTGGAAGGCCTCATGTAGCCGGCCGCCTGCCCAGCCTCTCGGGTTGCCCGCACGGCAGCGCTGCGGAGCTTCGCTTCGGCACCGCGAGCGAGAATCTGCATGTCGGCGCAGATGCCGTCGCGAGCAGACGTGCGTCCGCCCCATTTTGACGTATCCACGAAGGTGGGTCTACCGACGCTCTCTCCCTCTCCCCGTATCGCTGCCCGCTTTCCTCCCGTCGGGTCCGTTAGGCCGCAGTCACTGGCCGAGTTCGTGATCGGCTCGACCAACCAGAGACGGAACGACACTTGTCGACACCCCAGGGGGGCTCCCCTTGGCCCTATTTAGCTCGAGGGACCGTGGGGATGTGGGGTACGTGACGGAACACGTATAGGGCATAAAGAGGCTGCGATGCTTCCTCGCGTCTGCTCGTCTGCGCCCGACAAGTATCTCTATTGCTAGGACGGGCTTGCGCACGACTGAAGCCGAGCGGGAGCAGCGTAGCTTTTCTGTCTTGTTACGGAGAGACCGACGAATGCGATAATTATGGTGCGAATTGAAGGATAGCATCGCGAAAAGACACAAATGACACAGCGCATCAACCTAGTTAAGCAACGGCTCGGATTTCAGCACCTGTAGTCTATTGAGAATTAACGAAAGCAGGGCATCTTGTGATCTCCGCTAAGTATGCTCTGGATATTACACAAGAATCCTTCGACGCCTTTGACGAGGGAAAATCAGACAACTGGAGAAACAGATAAGGAGGGTCCGAAACACATCAGAACGAAGAGGACACCAGGCTGGCAATGCGTGCGCCCGTAGCTGCTCACCGTCACTACGTGAGCAAGAGCCCGGATAGTGGTATGTGACAGCGAGTTGCCCCAGCCTGAGACGAGACGAGATGAGGTGAAGCGAGGGTTGACGGGCGAGGAAAAGAAGCTCAATGCTCGGCCTCGACACCGTTGCCATTGGCGGCCACTTCGGTTGCTGTCTTGGCCTTGCCGTTAGTGACCGTGTCGACCTCGACCACCACCTTCTTGGGCAGGACGACACCGTTGGTCTCATTGTCTTCGCCTTCGCCTTCATCGTCATACCCGTCCTCCTCTTCCTCTTCTAGCTCGTCCTCATCGTCGACCTCCGCACCGTCCTCGTCGAACTCCTCTTCGTCACCTTCACCGCCTTCCTCTTCGCCGTCATTGACGACGGGGACGGGTTCGGTCGGGGCGTCAACCGTCTTCAGCTTCTTTTTGGGAGGAGCCTGAACCGGTGCGGGGACTGGGGCTTTGGCTGAACGGAAATGTGTCAGTCGGAGCGGAATACAAGAGGAATTCGACCGATGGGGGGCGGCTTCGCGAGGAGAGTATACTTACGCTTCGTGCCGTTCTCTTCATCTTCAGGCTCGTCGTCCTCGTCGTACTCCTCGTCCTCCTCCTCAACGTCGTCGGCGTCATCCTCTTCGTCACCGTCCGTTACGCTACGTGGAAGTCAGCAAATTGTTCAAGGAGTACCGGATGCACCCGCTCTCCAGTTGAACTATCTATCACAAGGGGGACATCTAGCATTGGACACGGAGAACGACGGGGAGCGCGACGCCGATAATGATTGATGGGATACACTGTCGCATCGTTTGCGACAAGCGGTTTCATCGGCAACTGTGCCGCCAGTGCGCGATTCCAAGGAATTCTAGGCGAAGCACGACGAGCTCCAGGGCTGGACTTACTACTCTTCTTCCTCTTCGCTCTCATCGCTGGGGAGAGCAACGAGCTCCTCCTCCTCCTCCTCTTCTTGCTTTCTCTTCCGGGAAGTCATGCTCGACATAATTTGGAACGAGATTGTTATCGGGAGTTTGTGGGGGCGTGGGTGGATGGCTCGGCGATAAAAATGGGGTGGGAGTTCGATGGAGCGGCGACGGGTAAAAAAAGAAGGGAAGAGAGAAGAGGGAGGGAAGACGAGAGGAAAGGGGAGGGAGAGCTGGGGGGGGGGGGGGGGGGTTGGCAGGGCACGTCGGCCGTTGCGCTTCGGGAAGGAAAGGCTGCTTAGGACAGGAATTGGGGGGGGGGGAGAGAGGAGGGAGGGGAGGGAACAGAGCGTGGATTGTGAGAGGGAGGAGCTGGCAGAGCTTGGGGGGTGGACGGAATGCAGGAGAGGGAGGGAGGGGGAAGGGGGCTAGACTGGGGGAGCTCTGGAGAGCTCTGCTGGTGCTGCTGCTGGTGCTGCTGCTTGCTACCGGGACGCCCCAGATCTGGCGCGTTCTCCCTCCCTCTCCCCTCGCTCCCACTCGCCCTCCCTCCCTCTCTCTCTCTCTCCTTCGCCCGTCCTCTCCCGCGCCCTCGCCGCTCGTCTCGTCCCTTTCTTCCTCCTCTCCCCCTCCCCCTCCCCTAACAGGAAAGGCTCGAGGCAGTCCGTCATTGTGGGCTAGCAATGCGCACCCCAAACCCAGCAAAGTCACTCGTAACCGTGGGAGCGCTGGCGTGATACTTGGAGCAGACCACCCCCCTGGGCCTGATCGGGGCCGGGAGGCTCAGGATCTAAGCAGACCAAAGCGAAGGCAGTGTGGAAGTGGAGTTCGTTGGATTTGACCGGTTGATGACGATTGCGAGGCCGTAGCTCCGAGTCTAGGCATCTCACCCACCCACCCCCCAGCCACATCTTCCCCTTCTTGCGCCCTCCCGTTTTCCACCTCCCCTCCCGCAAGCCACTAGGTTTATCCGCGGAGCTTGACAAAACCCGCAGCCTCCATTACTGCATACCTGGCTTTTCGTGAAGCGTTGCGAGAGGACACGCACCGATACCTCACCTTTCTTCACTGCGCGTGAACGATCAGAAGTCGGCGGCAAGCGGTCGCCTACCAATCAATTGATCGAGGCCGCATGCCACCTGAAGAGGGAGAGTTCTCGAGAATCGAGAATACCTGAGTCGTCCGAGGTATGGCATGCGATGGCCGCTGCACAGTTGCACCTGGCTTTATACCAGAGGCCCCTTGCTCCGCTTGCATCGGTTCCGTGCGTCGGTTGCGACGACGGGAAAGAAATAGAAATAAAGCCCTAAGACCTAAGGGAAGATCCCCGAGGGGGGGGGGGGTAGGACACGCTGCCGTAAGCGGGGGGATCGGACAGAGACCCCCGCGACGTTCCATGGAGAGAGGAGGGATGTAAGCAGAGCTGATGGTCGAGTGATCGGCATGCTTATTGGTGGAATCCGTGACAGGCCTTGTCGACGGGAAGAGCCAAGAGTCAAGGGGAAAACGCGTAGGCACGCGTCGAGTAGCCTAAGGTCGAACAGAGGAAAGCTCCAATCGCAGGTGGCGGGGAGAGCACTCCCCCAAAGGTCGACGTCTCATGAGGCGGACGGAGGGCAGCCTTGAAGCAGCGAGGACAGCGCCAGCGGCCTTGCAGATCGGACAAGATGTGTATAGGCATATATCTAGGTAGGTAGAGGGGACATTCCTCAGCTGTTCGGCAGTGCCGACAGCCCGCTAATTGCGCATGGTCAATGGCTGAGCCCAACGTGGTGAGGAAGAGAAGGAAGAGGAAAAAATTTTCCCGCTGACGATAACCGATTAATTGCCAGATGGAGATCCATTATGACTGATGAATTCGGATTCCGGGGTGCTGGCTGCCTACTGCTACGTGCGCGTGTCCGCCTCGACAGCACCAAATTGCGCTTACGGCTTTAGCGGAGGCTGGGTTCACTCTGCTAGCCGCCGTCAGGGCTGTGAGAATGTGGTATGGACGGTAATATGTGGTGGGAGGCAGTAAAGGAGTCAGCAAGCGGAGGCAGGCTGGTGTGAGGGTTCCTGCAGTATGCCTAGTACGTGTAGTATCCATGCAGGTACCTACCTCGGGTACCTCCTGGCAGACCTTCCCGCTATTGTCCACAGCGCTATGCCTCGGGCACATAGGTGCTGGAGGTAGGCAGGCTACAGGTACCTATAGGCCATAGGCAGGTATGAGGTACGTCGGGTACATCCTACCAGGAGGTAGGCGGAGGTATGTACCTACCTTAGGTACCTACCTACCTACCTAGGTACCTAGGTAGCTAAGTCCTAGGTAAAGGTAGGCAGGCAGGTACCTTCGCCAATAGGAACCCAAGAGGCAGGTACTTACCAACGTGGTGGGTGTATGCCATTTGCGCCAAGCAATGTACCTACTACACTACTACACTCTAAGCTGTTACCCCTGATCCATGTCCTCGGGGAGGCCCCCTCCCTTCCCCCTACGCCGTACCCGGCCACAGTTAGCCCTCGCACGAGGCGCTCCTAGAAGCAATGATTTCTTCTTGGGTTAGGACACCTTCGACTCGAATCGAGACTGTGAAACAGCCGGGAGCACTCTAGACTGCATTGGTGAGATGAGAGAAAAGCCACAGCAAACCCGACATCTCCCCGTATCTTCCCTGTCGATGAGAGACGGGCCTACGTCGGAAACGACACATTGGCCTTCGACGCCTCCGTCGGGATGGACTGATCCATGCTGGGAAGGCCCCAATATTCTACATAAACATCACTTGCATTAGGTACGTACGTACCTATATACTACATCAGGTACGCACAGGCAATAGATCTGTACTCATATATGTCCACACGCGACATGCAAGTGATTCCATATTGCCATTCTTGAAGATATGTACGTCGTCTATCGAGGGCCTAATGTTAGAACCCTACCTTGAACCAATTAATATTGCGCAGATGCTAGAATCTCTCCGAGGGGATCCATTGAGTGGGGGGAGAAGGGGGAAGGTTCTTCGGTGTTATTGTCTCGTCGCTGTTGTTGTTCTGTTATTGTTATTACATGTATTGTTGTTGTCGGTAAGTGCGGCCAGAGTTTGGGAAATTGCAATGTTCGTCGCGAGACGGAGAACATGGGAAATGATGTCAGTGTCAAGCCTGATCAGCTGCGGTTCTCCTTCTTTACCCTTTTTGATCGCCGTCAGACGAATTGGGCCAATGGAAGCAGCCGGCTTGCTTCCCGCTGGACAGCCTTATCCAATGGATGGCGGGCGGGGACCACAAGCCTGTTCCGCATCCGCGGGAGTAATTTCCACGATTACATCTCCGGTACCTCCGACGGCTTATAAGCTTGGGCGGGTGTGCAGGTAACTGGCATGGATACTACGAATGTGGAGTTCAGGGCGAACGGGAAGAGCGGAGGGTGCTACGTAAAATGAACCCAGCCAGAGTACCCAGATGGAGATACCGAGAGTACTTGGTGCTTTTCTTCTTTTTTCCCTTCGGCTTTCGCGTCATCTCCAGCGCGCTCCCGGTCCCTTGACTCACCGGAGCCAATTGTCAGGCCAATTTTCGGACGAGTCGCAGTTCGCAATGTCGCTTGAGTCCCTCTATCGAGGTCGCATGCTGCCGTGTGCATATGTATGCAGCTTTGGCTTATACCTACCTGGTTTCGGGTGCCTGGCCTACATGAACACGCCTGACCTATATCACCTACATAGGTACCTAGGTAGGTAGGTAGCCCTGGAGAGTGGGGATCTGAGGGTTGAGATGCCGCCAGATACCACCCGGGCTGGCCTAAGGTAGGGTAGGATAACTAAAGGTAGCATACATTAGGCACCTAGGGGTGTACCTACTTATGGGTACGTTAGGTACCTGCCTACCCCCTAACAGGTAGGTCGTAGGTACGTTAGGTGCCTAGGTAGGTAGGTAGGTCTGTAAATCCCGTTGTATCGACCTAGGCCAGGCGGCGACCTGCCTCCTGGGTACATTTGGCAGCTCAAGTTCCAGTACCGACGGCAGCTGTCAGGGTACCTGCTGCGTGGCCAGTTAGTCTCCCACCGCGGCCCTACCTAATATGCGTATCCGTGCTCGGCCTCCTGGTTGCGGTACAAGGCCACACCGATGTGTGCAGACATCTAGAGACTCCAGACGAGCACCACCCGCGCCCCTCTCTCTATCCCGACCTCGAAGTTTGGTTGAGGTATCCGCCTGGGCTCGCCGCGCCGCGCCCTCTCCTATGGGCCTCCTTTGACGACATGTCTTCAGACGGGCTTTAACAACTTCATCACCTTGTCTCAACTGCCTAGACAAAACACCAGCGGCTGATTCTGCATGTACGTGTAGAGTCGACCTTCCTAGCCGCTGCCGCTGGCCTAGACAACGCAACCCGCGCTCGGATAACCCATCCCACCTAGGTATCGTCACATACGTGTAGACGCCGCACCCCCTCTCACCGACCGCGCCGGGGGGGGCGACTTATCTTGTTGACTTACGTCAATAGACGGGAAGGCGCATATTCGAGGTGCCCGGCTTCTCTCCTCGTCCGACATCACCGACGGGCGGCAGCCGTTATGGAAGGATCCTGAACCGTATACTCTGCCCGGCCAACTTCCATCCCATCTCTTTCTCTTGTCGACGCTCGGTGACTCCTGATCCACGACGCTCGCTCTGTTTTACAGTCACCCTCCCCCCATTATCCATTCATCGAGCATATAACCACCGTTTGTTGCCGCTCGAAACTTGGTCTCGGGCTGGGTGCCACCAGTCCACCCCTTGTGCGTGCGCCAATCCCGAAGGCTGCTGTCTCCTGTCGTTGAAAGGAATTGGATTCCCTTGCAAGTGTGTCTGTAACTCAAAGGACGCTGTAGGTAAAGGGGCGCTCTCTCTTTCTTTTTTCCCCCTTTCTTGACCTCGGGCAAGACTTTCTTTGACCAAGCTCCCCCCCCCCCCCTTGGATTACCCTTACACAGTAAGCAAGTTGGGAAGCCTAGTGTAGGAAGAGAGGAAGGAGGGCGTTTTTCCCCTCTCAGAGCGGAGCGAGATTCTAGGTTGCTTGGCTCTAGGTTGCGGCGCGGGTTGAAGCCATGACCAGCGACTTACTACAAGATGATACGGTCTCGCCCAATTCTTGCAAAATTCAGAAGCACAAGCGAGAGCAGCAGCGAAAAGAAGTCCGAGATGCCGTCGCTGCGAGTACTGCGTCTACACCTACTCGCTATGTGACACAATCTAGTTCGAGATCGGGACCAGGGTTAGAGATGGCTGCCGGGGTTAGCCCAGAACCAGAGCGCGGCGTAGAATTCCAAGGGTATGGAGTCCATGCTTCGCCAGCCCAGGAGTACCAAGGCTCGAAACACCCCCCGGACGACAGCCCAAATTTCCACGCTGACATTTACGACCTGTACACCACCGACCCGGACGGTTACGAAGCCGACGAGGACAATGACTTCGAGGCGACCGCAACAACGACGTCGGAGACCATCGCTTCCTGGACAAGTCCTACCCTCACCAGCAGCACTGCATCGACAAATTTCACCTTGTACTCGCGTTCCCCTTCCTCCTCCCCCATCTACGACTGCTCGCCTCTCCAACCACCAGCACACATCTCGCCGCTGTCGCCTCGGTGGGATTCTCTAGGCTACCGGCGACCTGGTAATTGCCTAGGTCCTGCGTCGCCAGTTCCGGGCAATTACCACGCGAAATCTACGAATACGACCGACGAGTCGCGTCCCGGTGTTCACCCACTCACCTCTAGAGCTAGACATGAAACTCACTGGTCGCCTACTACGAAGATGAACGCTACCGAGCCGGCGCGCGTCGATAACTTCTCGAGACCGAGGACGGCCAGCATAAAACAGTCCTCCCACGAGTCTCCGTGGTTACGACCTGCCAATCTGTCTTCGATGGAATCGGGCCAGTCCCAGCCCGAATTCGTCGTCAACTACACCGTATCGTGGCCGCGAGAGCGCGGCCACTCCGTTTCCTCCAACGTATCCGCTTCCACCTTCGCATCTGTCCCCGTTCGAGCGCCTCCCGACATGTACGGCCGAGAAAACCATCGCGGTAGGGGTCGGCAACCCCAGACTCCGCTCTCCCGACCCCCCTTGCTGTATAGTCGTGCCGAGAGCAGCGGACCAACCTTTGCGAGAGATCCTATACCCCGAATGGCGTCTTTGCCGTCTGAGGAGCTCAGGTCCAGCTACCGATCCCAGCTTTCGACGTCGACGGCGCAGGGGACCCTGGCCACCGAGCGAAGCAGCGTCGCGACGAAGAGCAGCTCCATAACATCCGTTTACGAAGCCGTCGACGCCGTCGACGGTGCCGATGACGATTTTAGCCTGGACGACATCATGGGAATGTACGAGAAAGGCTTCCACGATTCCATGCCTGAGGATGACGATTCGCGGCCGCCGACAGCGAAATCAGAATTGAGCCGGAGGAGGGCCTCGGTGCTGGAAGCTATATCCGGACCTTTATTACCGCGCAAGTCGCTAATATCGCCGCCCGTCTCCGAATTGACCGCGCGAAACTCGACCAACATGTTCCACGATTCCGATATGCAGCCCTTACCCGAGGAATCTGAGGACCAGGAAGCCGAGGGGGAAAATAAAATCATCGAAGCCGAAGATGAGGGAGACGGACGCGGCAGGGCAAACAAGGCGGACCACGACAATAGTTACCACGATAACGAGGTCGGCAACGATAACGGCGACGGCAACGGCGACAGAACAATCGGCAATGGCGAAGACGAAGTCGGTGACGAGGAGTTGCCACCACCTATGCGCCGGCAAACCGACCTTACCATTGCCGAAGACGACGACGAACGAGATCGTTACGGATTCAGGAAGAGCAACCAATACATAAACCGAGAGCAATACGACGACTGGAATCAAGGGTATATCGAATACCTGGCGAGGAGGAGGAGGAAGTGGGTTGTTTTCTTGAAGGAGAACGGGCTCATGACGGACAACCCCAACCGCTTCCCGCCTCGGTCCGCGAAAACAAAGAGATTCGTGCGGAAAGGTATCCCGCCGGATTGGAGAGGAGCAGCGTGGTTCTACTACGCCGGTGGGCCAGCTGTCGTCGCAAAGCACGCTGGCGTATACGAAAATTTATTGAAGCAGACAGCGAAGGAGGTGGACGTCGAGGCGATCGAACGCGACTTGCACCGCACCTTTCCGGACAACGTCAGGTTCCGCAATGCTCGGCCCTCGGCTACTTCTTCTGCCGCCACGACTCATGGGAGCAGCCCGAGAACGCCGATGAGTCCAGGGACGCCTAGGAGGCGGTGGGAGAACGCGTCTCGGGAGGACGAGAAGCCGATGATTTCATCCTTGCGTCGTGTCCTCCACGCTTTCTCCATTTACAACCCACGCATCGGCTACTGCCAGTCGCTGAACTTCTTGGCCGGCCTGCTCCTCCTGTTTGTGGAATCGGAGGAGCACGCATTCTGGCTGTTGAATATCATCACGCGGGTTTACCTCCCGGGGACGCACGAGATGAACCTCGAGGGCGCCAACGTCGATCTCGGGGTGCTGATGTCCTCGCTGAGGGATGCGATGCCTAACGTGTGGGCGAAGATAGGCGGCGAGCTGGACGGGACGGACGCCGTGCGGCCGAAAACCCGAAGGTATAGGCACAACAAGACCGAACCCACCCGGCTCCCGCCCATCACGCTGTGCATGACTGCCTGGTTCATGAGCTGCTACATCGGGACCCTGCCCATCGAGAGCACGCTCCGGGTGTGGGACGTATTCTTCTACGAAGGGTCGAAGACGCTCTTCCGAATCGCGCTGGCGATCTTCAAGATGGGCGAAAACGAGATCAAGGCGGTCGGAGATCCGATGGAGATCTTCCAAGTGGTGCAGACGATACCCCGCAGACTCGTCGACGCCAACCGGCTGATAGAGGCTTGCTTCCGGCGTCGTAACGGCTTCGGCCACATCAGCCAGGAGACGGTGGAACAGAAGAGACAGGAGAGGCGAATCCAAGTCAAGGCCGAGCGGGAAAAGCTGGCGACCACCTAGGTAGTGGGCCCGCGTGCGGGAGAGAAGACGACGACGAATAAGAGGATAGCCGCTCTCTTTGGCCGGCGCAGGAATCCGAGTCGAAGTCCAGCCGAGCTGCTGTGAGCCTTGGCGGGAGGGACGTGTTCGCGCCCACGACGACGACGAGGCGTCTATGTTCGATTCTTGCCCCGCATATACGATTTCGCCCCGGGGCGCGCCATCTGTCTTCTTCGGCTCGCTACGGCGAGTCCCCCTTGAACGTGCGCGCAGCCGGCAATCTGCCATGCCGCACACTTCGCTTCCATGACGACGTCTTGTTTGCTTCGAGCATGTACATGCCATTGACGATATCTCACGACATAACACGTTATGTTTGATTGCGTTTTTTTTTTTCCTTTCAACACCCAAAAGTGTCTCTCGGCGGGGGTGGAGTTATACATACATAGAGTGAGTGAGTGAGAGTAAGAAAGTGAGGAAAACAGGGAACGACCGCGTGGTCGACTGCGGTTTTGTTATTATTTTCTGTTTTCGGGGTTGAGGGGGGGGGAAAATGTCGGGTGGGACAGCATCGACGCTCTTGGTCGCAGTCAGGACAGCGTTGCGCCGCAAGGGATCGGCGCAGATGCGGTCTTAATATCCTTTCTACTACTACTACTACCTTTCTCCCTCACCGTTATAGCCTCCTCGCTCCTCCTTTCTACCCCTTCCTCCTCCTCCTCCTCCTCCTCCTCCTCCCCCCTTCCCTGTCCTCCTCTTCTTCCCCCTCGGTTAATAAGACAGAGAGAGGGAAGCTTAAGAGGTAAGGGGGGGGCGCTGATATATTAATATTCCTGGCAGGGCGACGCCGGCCGGAGTCGCATAGGGCTATATCTATGTAAGGGTCTCAATTTGTCGCGTTTACGGAAATCGATCGCATGGCCGGAGGGGAATTCTTCGTTCGGTTCGCTAGAGAGAGCGTGTGTCGCATATTATTCGCATTAGAGAGGCAGAGCGCGTGCGCGAGGGGCGAGAAAGGGGTTTTCATAGCATCGGCTGGCGGCGTAGCATGCATTCCCGGCATAGGCAAAAATTAAAAACGATGGCAAAGCATCTCTGGCAGGCAAATCATAAGTATTATTTATTCGTGTAATTTTTGAGGGGTTCACTTTTTGAAAAAGCTATTTTTATTTCTCCCGACATTTGCGGGTGTGTGTGTGTGTGTGTGTGTGTTATCGTCTGTCTGTATGAAGTGAATCCTCCTTTTTCAATTCTTCCCAAGGTTACTTATATTTGTGTATGTGTATGTGTGGGTGTATGATTGTGAGTGATTTGTGTTCATAAGTTCGTGTGGTCATATCGCTCATGGTAGGTATTGCTGCTCAGCTAGCTCTTCTTCCTCCTTGAACTCCCTCCACTCCGAGGGGCATAATGCGATAGCAACTAGGCGTAAACGTCCCGGCGGTCGCATACGACCGATAAGTCCCTCCTGGTCCATCGGGAAGCCGGCTGGCTGGCTGGCTGGGCTACTTGCGGGGGGGCAGCTGCTGGGCGTAGCGGGCGACGTAGCTGCGGGCGTTCTTGTCGAACTCGGGGCGGGCGGAGCGGAACTCGTCGGCGATGCGGGCCTCGAGGGGGTCGTCGGGGTTGGGCTCGATGAGGAGGTGGCGGACGGCCTCGAGGACGGCGCGGACGCGGCCGGAGGGCTTCCAGTTCTCGGGCTTGAGCAGGGCGAGGCAGATGCTGCCGACGCTGTCGTTGGTCACGTTGGGGTGGTAGATGCGCGTCGCGAAGGTCACCTGCGGCGCCTTGAACGGGTAGTCCGGCGGCAGCACCACCGTCAGCGCGAACACGCCCCCCGCGTACACCGTCCCCGCCGGCCCCGCCAGCGTCACCGCCCACGTGTGCAGGTCCGCCTCCGACACCAGGCTCACCGTCATGCCCGCCGGCGGCGAGGCCGTGCACTCCTGGAGCTCCTGGCAGCGCGGGGTTAGCGTAGGGAGGAGGAGGGAGGGGGGTTTAAGGTTATTGGGTTGTGTGGACGGAGAAGAGGGAGGGAGGGGGGGCCGAGGCCGGGGTCTCTTACCTTGCTGATGCGCTTCTGCGATGAAGACATGGTGGGCAGCTGCAGTTCCGCGGAGCGAATTCGTCCGGGGAGTTGGGGCGGGACGGCGATGGAGAGCGCGGTCGAGAACAAGTAGGTACGTGTAGGTAGATGAAGCAGCGGCGGAGTCAGTCAGAGGCGGTGGCGAGACGAGACTGGGTGAAACGGTGATGAGGCCGGAATGGACTAGGCAGGGCTCTTTAGGTTGTCGGGGAACGGGATGACGGGTTCAGGCTCGGGGCCCAGGGTGCTTTGGTGGTGGTGGTGGTGCGTTGGTGGTGTCTAGGATGCGGAACGTCCAGCAGCACGTAGGTAGGTATTGTAGAGGCAGCATACGAGGAGAGGCATGCATCTGCACACACAGCCTTAGGTAATCGGGACGGACCCCGACCGTCAAGGTTGCATCGTTCGCCGCTGGAGGCAATCGCTCGCAGATACGCCTTCCGTCCAACGGTCGCGCGATGATATCATGGCTACCTGCTTGCGTGCCGCTACGTACCTACCTACTACCTATAGGAGGTAGTATATCTGAATGAGGCAGCCAAGGCCAGGCGGCAGGCACCCCCAGGCAGGTCTGCCGGCCTAACCATGCTCCCAAGCTCCTGCCGGGTCTGCCGTTGGCCGAATGGCAGGTGGGGGAGGTCCAGGTGACGTCTGAGTGACCTCCGCGCCCCCCCTGCCTGCCCCTCCTGAGCTCGCCTCTCTCTCTCCCGCTACCGCGATCGCCTCCACGTCGAGCTGTTACATGTTACAGCTGTTCGTGTTCCAGGTATCAGAGCCGTTGCAGGTGTCACGGCCACCTATGAGTACCTACACTCGCAAAACGATCCTCATTATTCACCCATACCCGTAGTACGAGGGCTAGTTGGCGTGCCGCCGGAGCCGCCGCAAATACGACCTCTCTTCACGTATCCCCTGCGCACATGCTACCTACGTACAACCTATCACCTCCCCCTTCGGCAACGAGAACCGCGTCGGGGCCTGGCCGCGATTCTGCATCCTGCGCCGGCAGGTCTCCTGCTTCATTACGGCTAAGTCGACACCACCCCATCTCATTGGTGGATAGTTGGTGAGTAGACGCAAGTCTTCCGGACACCTCTCGGAGAGGTGTTGCCATCCAGAATTCTCACAGATAGCTGTAAGTAGCCTGATTCGGATTGCCTGCAGCGGGTTGTCCCTGTGCAAGGCAAATTTCCACCCCGCGTGCGCAGGTCCTTTCTTGGTTAAGATGGGAGGTCGACTACCTAGGTAACCGAGAGAATCGAATCAATCACCGCTCCTTTCTTCCTCTCGGATGCTGTTTGGCCCGTCTTCCGTAGCTAGCCACATTTATTCTTCTCGAGCTATATACTCTACGCGCTCGGCAGACCTACCCCATCTATCTATCCAAGGCTAGGTCCCCCTGCATGGTAGGGTAATAATGGCTGATATTAACATCCCGCCGCGCGCCATTACGCGTCAGTGAGCACTCTCGTCCAGTCGAACTTCCTCCAGCGCTTCCGGAACCCCTCGACTCGCGTGTCCGACTTGTGCCACCGTCCCTGCTTCTTGATCACATCCGGCCCGACGTCCATCATCCCGCCCAGGATCTCTCGCGCGAACAGGTCTCCTCGTGGCCATCGGTTGGTGTCCTCGACCACGTGGCCCAGTCCCCCGTCGAGGCTGAACCACGCGTGGAAGTACGGCGCCTCCTTGGCTATCGAGCGCCGGAACGCCAGCTTGCCCAGCCCCTCGCGCGCTCGCGCCCCCGTGTCGATCACCTTCTTGTGCTGCGTCCACTCCTCGTCCGTCGTTAGCATCGCCTCCTTGAAGAACGCCGGCGCCGTGTCCCCGAGCGAGTACGGGATCGGCACCGCCTGCATCGCCGCGTGCAGGTGCCGGTGCGGGGTCGCCGCGTTCTCGTAGAATATCACCTCCCGGCCCTGGTCGTGGTACATCCGCGTCAGGCACTTCATGAAGTTGCGGATCTCCTCCCATTCGTCGTCGTCGCACTCCAGTAGGTTGGTCCGGTGCTGCACCGGCACGATCACGGCCCCGCCCTCGCTTAGCTCCGGTTGCGTAGGTAGCGTCAGGTAGACCCGCGTTGCTAGCGAGACGACGGGCGCGATCGGCGGTTGGTTGCGGTCCTCGTGATGGCATAGTTGGCAGTTGTCGAGGATCTTGTTGATCTTCTGAAACTCGTTTACCGCCGTGTTCTTGAGATTTATCTCGGATTTCTGCACCCGCTTGGCCAGCTTCTCCGCGTTCTCGTCCATGTATTCCAAGTCGTTGTCGAATTTGGCGTCCTTCGCAATCCGTTCGGCCAGCCGTAATCCGTCCCCGCCCATCTGACCGCGTGTCCGCCGCTCTTCTCGGACCATGTCCTCAATCGTCATGTCGTCGTTCTGTTCCACGTGTCCCCTCTCGCGGCCGCGCTTCGTATCGACGGACTTGGCCTCCCCGCGCGTCCCCGCTAGCATGCGATTCTCCATGACGTTGAGCACTACCGCCTCGGGGCCCCGGGATGCAACAGTTGCGACCGCCTGGTTATACTCCGCCTCTAACTTGGCTGCATCCGGTGCTTTCTTGAGCTTCGCTTTCATCATCTGGGCCTTTAATCGGTTTAGTGCCGTCTGGTCGAGCTGAGCAGCTGCACGGGCGGATGCGTCGTTGGGAATTACGGTGCCCTGCTCCAAGGTAATTGGCTCTGGTGGGGCCTGACGCTTCTCATGAACGCCTTCGCTCAATTTCCTCTCCTGAAACAGTTCTCCGCTGGGCTTCTCCTTGCCAACATAGTCCCGCCCGTAGAGCTTACGTCGATCCATCTCAATCTTCTCCTCGCGAGCGTCGTCAAAGTCTCGCAGGTTTCCGTACCGTTCCAAGGCTACTTCATCGACGGGTCGCCCAGCCTGTTCGGCTGTGTTGTACACCCCATTGAGTTTTGTCATGCGCCATTGCGATCCGCTGTCGCCGAATGTGTAGTCGACGTTATGCTGGGCTGGTAGCTCGAGTTCGTCGAGTGATTTCCCGCTGTTCAATTCTTGCAGCTGAACGGCGTTGATCTCCCGCTTGTGAATCTCCCTCTGTGGTGCCGGATCCGACGGCGGCGGGGGTTTAGACGGCCTGGAACCTTTCTGAGTGTAGTCGATATCTAACGCAGATGGATCTGTCATCCAGGAATCTCGGACCAGCTTTTTATCAACGCCGGACGACCTGCTCGACTCTCCCGTGGGCGTCTGCTCCTCGTTGGGCAATGGTAGATCTTCCTTAGCGTCTGAGGCCTTCGCGTGTCGAGCGCGTCTGTCCGAATCGCGCTCGTCTCTGCGGTCCTCGCGGCCGTGGTGGCGTTCTCCGTGCTCATCGTCTCGGGAATGGCGCGATCTCTTTTGCCGGTGGCCGTCGTTGTCGCCGTCTTCGCGCCGATTTCGTGATCTGCGGCGACTCTGATGGTGACCGTCGCGGTCGCGGTCTCGCTCCGTAGATGGATCTCGTCGATGGTGATGTCTGTGTTTTCGATGTCTCTTGTCTTCTGAGGTGCGGTCCGCGCGCTCCTTCTCGGATTTCTCTGCGGCAAGGGCCTTCTCAAATTCTTCGAGGCCGTCCATCGGTGGAGATGGCTGCATCAAGTTGACGTCGGGCAGTGTGCTCAAGGTACGAGCTTCTTATGAAAGAGGTAGGGAGGAGAGTGAACGGCAGAAAATACATGTACCAGGTAGGAATGGGAGCCGGTGGTGTGACGACAACCTTACTGGAAATTTGGGTTCAAGAGGTACCTGATGTACCTATGATTTGGGACCTGCTAGAAGCATATTTCCGTCACGGAGCATACAAACCCATCTAACCCTAATGTTCTACTGCGTTTTATCTTATTGCAGATTTAGACTCCCTTCTTTTGGTAGGTCCGATTTACCTCGAGTCTCTTTCTCTCAATTTCGTCCTCTCTTGAAGATCTTTAATTAATTACACTTGAAGGGAAAAAAAACGATGCATGGTAAAAGCGGCCTGGTAGGAACTTGAACCGTGGCCCTGCTCAGACTGAATTTCCGACCCGCTGCCTATGAGTCAGCCGACTCCGATCGGTCTTAGCGCGGTTAGTCCGAAGCAAGCTTTTTTTTTCGCGGGGTCTCATGAAGGCAGTTCGCAATCGTACCCCTCGGCCACAGAGTCTTTCTCCGCCCACTCTGCCCCACACGCAACGTCCATTCTCACCTCTTTCTCCAGCACTTACATCCCCCTTCCCATTCCAGGTCCATCCACTCATACAGCTTCACCCAGCAACTATACTGGACCGGGGTCCTCAGCCCTATATTCACTTTTGCAGGCTGCCGGCGCTCCTACGCCGACCTGATTATTCTGTGCTGGCCTTGAACGGGTCCAATCACCTCCCTGCCGGGATGGGCGTCATCGGATGCCCTTCATTGTGCCGGCTTGATAAAGACGATGCTCTCTAAGCGACATACCTCCACCAACTTACACCTATATCTCTTCGGTTAATTACTAAATATGGCGTCGTTTCTGAAGCCCCTCAAGGGCACGAAATCCAAGGGCATTAACTTCAAGCCCAGAGGAGCCGCCTCCAGCGACCGACTCAAAGAGGTTCTGAATCGCAACCGGATCGAGAGCCAGAGGGCGATGGGCATGAGCCCTATACCAGCGCCCAGCCTCAACCCATCTTCGACGCCAAATATCGTCACTAGCGACAAGCCGTCTTGTCCCAATCCCGGCTGTCCCAATCCTTCCGCCCCCGTCACAGACGGCTTCTGCTCCGCCTGTGGCCGTGAGATCGATTCCTCCAACATTGTCGCCGAAATCCAGTTTGGCGAAACCTCATCCGGAGCCGCTATTGTCCATGGTAGCTTCGTCGGGGCCGACCAGGGCTCTGCTGCTAGAAATCTAGCGCCGCAGTACCGACGACTCGGCGGGGGGCTTAGCGACGCGAGAGAGAAGACGATCCGCGAAGGTGAGTGTTTACCCCTGACCTCCTAGGTGACATTTATAGGAATCGACATGTGGCTAACTGGTTTTTACAGCTAAGAATATGATGGCTGGGTTCGCACATCAGCTTAGGGAAATCCCTCCAGGTGCTGTGGACACCGGCATCCAAATATTTAAGCTGGTCATGGAAGAGAATTGGCTCCAGGGGCGCGGGATGGACAAAGTAGTGCCCGTATGCCTCTATACGGCGTGCCGGAGAGAGGACAAGTGCAAAGTCATGCTCATCGACTTTGCCGAGCTTGTCAAGGTAAGCGTTATCGGGTCTATCCTCGATTTCCTTCTGCCGCGTCCCTCGAACGGGGCCCCGTGTTCTCCGGCTTACAAGGGTATTTAGGTCAATGTCTACGAGCTTGGACACGTATTCAAGGATCTCAACAATATTTATTCCTTTGAGAATAACCACGTCAAGTCCATCATTCCCGAGGACCTCATGTACCGCTTTGCATCGAAGCTCGACTTTGGGGATTTTACCAACAAGGTCGCGGCAGACGCGACCAGGCTATGCCAGAGGATGGGGCGCGACTGGATGATTATGGGACGTCGGCCTTCGGGCATTTGCGGCGCCTGCATCCTCATGGCTGCCCGCATGTGGAACTTCCGACGGACCGTTCGGGAGGTCGTCTATGTCGTTAAAGTCACGACTCACACAATTGAGCAACGCCTCGGCGAATTCACCGTCACCGAGAGTAGTGATCTATCCATTGAAGATTTCCTAAACCAAGAGTTCCTCGAATCCCGTCATGATCCACCGTCTTTTTACAAGAATACCGCCGAATGGAAAGAGAAGATAGAAAAGGAGAAAGGCGGCCAGAAACGGAAGCGCGTCATCGAGGATATCGACGGTACCGAAGAACCGGACTTGGCTGCCGGAGCATCAGGACCCGAGAACTCTACCACGAGGCCGAGCCCTTCGCCTTGCTCACAAAGTATGCCGCCGCCGCCTGTGCCCCGTCCGCCACCCGACACATCCACCCTACGCCAAGTCACGGAATATTTGCCTAGAACTTTCGATAATGCCGAAGGTAGAGAGTACATTACGCCCTTTGACCCTGAAAACGTACCGAAGCCCGCCCCGAAAAATTTGGGAGACAAGGATATCGCGGAGGGTCTGAATGCTAAGGATCCTACGGGCGATGATGCGATAGACGGGTTGGCGGCAGCTTACGGTAGTGTAGAGGAACAGGTGGATTATAATCAAGATGAAGAAGAGGCGGACCCACCAGAGGCAGGTTCTCGACGCCGCGGCAAGAAGGTGTCTGCCGAGCCGGTCCTGACCTATAGCGACGAGTGGGAGCAGGACGAGGCGGTACTCGAGAAACAGATCGAGGAGGTGATCAACGACCCCCACAGCGACTCACATAGGAAAGCCCTAGCCACTGCTGCGCATATAGCATACATCAAAGGCGAATGGGCGCGCTCTCTACTCCCACCACGAGAGTTGAAGATGGGCGAGATTATCAGCGAGGACGAGTTTGCCGATGACCCGGAGGTGCAGCACTGCAAGCTTTCGGAAGAGGAGGTGAAGATAAAAGAGAGCATCTGGATCAACGCGAATAAGGACTGGTTGCGCAAGCAGCAGGAGAAAGCCTACCGGAAGCAGATGGAAGAGCTGGGACCGCCGAAGCGCAGACGTAACCGGGTCAAGAAGCCCCGGATCGGAGAAGGTCAGCTCACGCCGGCCTCGACGCCGGGCGAGGCCGCGGTCGAAGCGCTGAAGAAGCGCAACACGTACTCGAAGCGGATCAACTACGACGCCATCACGAGCCTCTTCTCCGGCAGCAACAAGAACCGCGGGCCTGGGTCGGTGATGTCTCGCAACGACAGCGAGACGGCCAGCCGCCTCGCCAGCCGGGCCGGCAGCGTGTCGGACGCGGGCACGCCCCAGCCGGCCGGCGCCCGCAGCAACCAGGCAGCAGCACCATCCGACGCCACCGCGGCAGCGGCGGATAAGCCGGCAGAGGACGAGGAGGCCGAGGAGGATTACCACGAGGAGGACCACGGGGAGGTGGCGGAGGAGGCGTACGACTACGACGACGACCAGGACCAGCCCGTCTACGACGAGGACGGCTACGACGAGGAGGAATACTATTAGCACATTCATGTCATCGCCTTATGCGGAAAGCTAGTACGGGTAGATAACAGGTTATAAACTATGTGTAGCCCCGTAAACAGATGTCCTTAGGCCCCGGAATTCCTGTCGTGGTGATTGTGTTCCCTTCCTTGTTAGGCAGGGTATAGCTCTCAGGCTGTTGTCAGGAGATAGGCAGGTAACAATAGGCATCTCATGTTTTAATCTGGGCTTTGGTCGCGTCATGTCGGGCGTAAGGCCACGGCTCATCTGTGCGCATACTCGGGGAGAACGAACAGGGTTATCACAACAAAACGCAATTGTGGTAGTAGGTAGGTAGGTAGGTAGGTAGGCGTATTTTTTACATTCCAGAGGTGGCCACGCACCCAGATGCGGGCGTGTGATATCTAGCTATTACTATTCCATTCCCTCCATTCTCTCCGTATAGATAACACGGCCCGGTCACTCGCGCTGGAGGACGACCATGAGGCCCATGAGGCCGAGCATGAGGGTCTTGAGCCAGGGGTGCTCGCTGAGCATGATGGTGACGTAGCCGACGAAGGGGACGTAGGCGACGACGGAGCCGATGATGTCGCGGCGGGCGAGGTAGTCCTGGCCGCGGGCGTAGAGCTCGGTGTCGTCGGCGGCGTTGTTGTCGCCCTTGGTGAGGAGCAGGCTGCCGTCGCCGTCGCCGTCGCCGCTGAACCGCCGCACCACCCGGTGCACGATCGGGATCTCCTTGTCCCGCACGTTGTACACCACCACCTCCCCCACGTCCGTCGCCGCCGCCACGTTCCGGTTCCACAGGAACAGCAGGTCCCCCCGCTGGAACGCCGGCTCCATCGACCCCGACAGCACCACCACGATTGGCGACGGCGAGTCCGCCGCGACTGATAGCCCCTTCCACATCTGTCGCCGCCCGCCGGGGGTCAGCTCGTCTGCGCTAGCTCGCTTTCGTGCGTGGGGTTGAGATGCGTACCATGAATGCGGTGGACAGGATGAGGGCGAAGTTGAGCACCTGGGAGGCGGCTTGCCGCGGGTTCTGCAGGCTCGACAGCATCTTCGGATGGGCGTCTCTCTCTCTCTCTCTCTCTCTCTCTCTCTGTTTCTCTTCGCGGTGCCGAGGTTCGTTCGTTCGCTCGTTCGTTCGGAGGTAGGTTAGGTCGTAAATGTCTTGGCTCGCTGGCCTCACGATGGGAATTCTGAGGCCAGCTTGAGGATGAATGGGCGGGAGCGAGTATAACCTTTGACAGGGCTGGTGGTACGTGACGACAACGCCCCGAGTCGAAGGTGGCCTCAATATTGGCTTATCGATAATATGCCGGCTGTCAAATTACCTGTCAGACCGCCGCCAGCTGGAGATGAAGCCAGCCAATGGACGTCTTCGTATACCGTAGCCCAACCTACCTGATTAGGCAGGCCATTTCTGCCCAGATTCAGATCCGGCCTAGGTCTTGCTGTTTCATTCATTTTGTGACCAGGAATTCCTATATAAGCCGTCTGTCTCCGTTCTTCGCTCTCCTGCTTTGCTCGTCCGCAATTCCTCCCCATTTCTAACCCTTCATGATGACGAGCCGTTGAAGGACTATGAGAAGAGTAACAATTCCTCCCATGGCCCGCAGTACCATCCCAATTCCTCCTCTCGTATAACTGTCTCCTGTTACCGCCCCAAGCGTCTGTCTTACCCGGTACACGACGTGCGTGTGTCTGATCATCAACATAGGTGGGTAAACCTGGGTATTGTCCCGACTTATCTCCCTCTCGTAATCATGAAGGGCTTCGTCGTACCTGGCTAGACCTTCGCCGTCCATCCCGCTCGGGTGTAATCCAGGTATAGGTACCTAATCGCGTCGGGGGCGGTCTGTTTGCCCTGGCGCCGTCCGTCCGCGCCCTTCTCTCAGCCAGCAATCTCCGGTATTCGTTCGATATACCTCTTATAACCTACTGCGGATGAATTGATATAGAGCCGTTGGTTTATGATCAATTGGGCGACCCCGACCCTTCTGATCGCGTCTCACATCACGGCCCCGTCATCGCCTCGTCCAGCGTAGAGCTCCTACTCCCAATTCCGTCGCGGGGTTCCGTCCAAATTCCGTCCAAAGCCGGAGAGATGGCGCCGTAGACCTCACCGCCCCCCAGATCCTCGAATTAGTCACGCGACCGCCTTTTCCGCAGCCGGTTTTCCCACGCGCATATCGCTCCCCCCCTCTCTGACGCATCTTCGACTAGAAGGTTCTATTACCCCTCTCCTCCGGTGCTCACCGGCTGTCTATCAAGAGCTCCCGGCTTCTCTCTCGAGAATTGACACGATGAGGCGATGACGTGTCCTGTTTCAGACATCAATAGTCACTTCCTACCTACAGCAGACACACATACCATGCAGGTAACGGCCGGTTTCGTTCGCGTTCATGATGCCTCGGTAGCCCTGGCCATGCTAGCACGAGTACACGTGCCCAGCTCTGGACCGCGACTTACCACGCCCTGCGCCTACGATAGAGAGGGGACTCCACAGACGACCTCTGGGCTTCGCTCCTTATCTCTGTCGGAACAGGCGCTATCGCGGCCTTTCGTCATCCCCTTTCCAGAATACCCTACTCGGGTGCGCTGGAGCCCATGTCTTCCTCTACTGGGACGTGTGTTCGTGCCGAGTGGTCACGGAGAATTAGGTCCACGGCTCGTGCCGCACGGGACGAAAGATGATCAGGTTCAAACCGGGTGTCTAGCTATGCCTAATGCCCGATATCACACGCAGGAAGGCGGCACAGGAATCTATCTTTATCGAATGCCGGCTCGGGGAAATGCTGAGGGCAACCAAAGATGGTGAGCTGTTGGGACAGCGCCTAACCCAGGTGTCTAGCACGGTCGGTCCTCAAAGCGCCCAGTCGCGTCATGGCAAGCGTCGGGACTCTCTGCTGCTCGAGGGAATCCGGTGACCAACCGCGAGTGCGCGCTTTGGCGTCCAGACCCATACGGTTGGTGTCATAATCCGGAGCGGTCTGTATGTATTCTCGCCCAGGCGGGGAGAGGGAGAGGGGGGGCAAGTAAGCGCGCAACGGGTGACCAAGAGCTTTTCCTGGCTCGGCTTGACGAAGGCGGGCGATAGCTACGGAGGGGTTATGGCTGCGGGGCAACTCGTCTTCGAGAGACGGGAGGTAGCTCATCGAGCGAAGGTCCACAATACGGGGAAACGTGAGCTGGAGGAAAGGGAAAAGGGAGGGAGATGCTAAGACTACCTCTTGGTTGGCACAATCTTCTCATACGTGTACGGTCTGATTGCGATGCGCGAGACAGTGACAGCGGCGCGCCGTGACCCATCGTGACCACCCGCCTCGCTGCTGAGAGGCTGCCAATTCCCCCTCAGGAGCAGCGGTGACGTGGTCGGCTCAATGGGCTGGCACGAAGATGGCGTCGCTCTCAACGAAGCGCGATAGCTTGTGATAGACATGGGTGCGGCAGAGGGGGAGGGGTAATTGGTGGCTAGGGGACTTATGCGCCCGGCGGTATGCTCGACAACAGATGGGAAACAGGTACGGTACCTAACCAGCGTGCGAGGAGCTCTGGGTTCCTTGCGCAGAGGCGAATAGGGGCCGGAGGAGGCGGGGAAGCGGATGGGCGTAGGGTCGATTGGCTGTTCTCGGGGTGGAGGGAGGGGGAGGCAGGGCAGGGCGAAGGGAAGGGTGGAGAGGAATGGGTCAGAAGGCCCGCTATTAACCACTATTACCTTAGGTACCTACCTGTATCTAGAGGTAGGTGATGCCTGTGGGCCGACGTTGTGGGCTGGTTTGGTTTGGTTACGTGCCCGCCTACCCTTAGGTACCTGCTTGCCCCCTAGTACAGGAGAGGTTAGCATATATCGTATGTACCTATATTTACCAAATAGTATGGGAAAATACCCAACAGCCCTGCACCGCCCCGTTACGTCAAGTACCTACTGTACCTGAGCTTGGTACCTCTCGTAGGTACCTAGACACCTGTCCTTGTTCATCTGTCGGGGCTATTCCAGGCACAGGCGGTACCTAGTAGACAGGGAGCTGTTACCGGAAATAGGTGTTCCACCCCCTCCCTAGACTAGTCCCTACACGCCCTAGAACGGGGCGGACCACCTCATTTCAAGGCAAGGAGAAAGAAGAGGGGGGAAGCCATCGCGCCCCTCCCCGTCGCCGATCCCCCGATCCCGCGTCCGACAGTCCCCCGCCCGGGTCTCTCCCGACGCAACTTGGGGCCAGCTCTACCCCACGTGTACTGGTGAATCGACGCCGACGTCGTTGTGTGGGCAGTGCGTCCTGCCCACATACGTACGTGCTACGTAGCAGACCGCCGTTACCTAAGGCACATAACCTGCCTGCGTATCATTGCGCATGGAGCCGGTATCTCTGGCTAGTACCTCTCCGCGCGGTGGACACCCGTCGCCATCCCATCCGCCCACCCGTCCACCCCATCGATCCCACGAACCTCTCGCGGCACGGCGGGCGGGCGGCGCGCCCTAGACATATTGGCGTCGCTGTCGACGACGCCAGAGAGCTAAGCGACGAGCCAACGGCCGGACACCATGTACCTAGGTTAGCACTGGCGGATCCACCAGCCCGACCCGATGCGACGAACGATAACACGTAGGCGCCATCAACTCGCCGGTGCCGTAGGCTTAGGGGCGGTGCTGCGTAGTTAGTACCTACTGCTATCCAAGTGCCTGCGCGACCGCGCGACCTTGATTCGCGAACCCGTCGCATCCTCGGCGGCTCGAATGCGAGCGGATTATAGGCCGCGGGACGGTGCCACAGAGACACCCTCTCGCCAATTGACCAACTCGCCCGCGCCGTCTACTTTTTGCGCTTTACGACGTGAGACACCCCTCCCGGGAACGGCAGCGCCTGCGAAGAGCGACAAGGAGGCAAGGGGGCAATTCCATTTTCAGCCTTCCCGAAGTTCCGATCGACTTCTAGCGCCGTCGTGCTACCGTTAGGGATCTCGGCGTTCCTGGCGCAGCTAAGCAAAGCTCCGCTTGGCTCGAGCCGTAGCTTGGTCAGCTCCTTATCGCGGTGGTGAGCTGTCAGTCATGATGCCTCACAGGGGGGGGAAGAGGGCAGGGGAGGGGGGAGAATTCCCCTCTTCGACGCCCCTCCCCCCCACCACGTGGTGACCTGCCCAATCCTAACCGCACCGCCTTGCTGTTCGCCCTTCTAGAGCTCTGGAGTCGACGGACCTGGGCATGGGTCCTGCCCTAGCCCGCCTAGGTCGCATCTGCGATGAGGCGAACGGCCAGAGGCCAGGCAGGGGTTGTCTTCTTCCCTCTGCCGTTTCTGTATCTGCTTCCACGTTGGTTCCCTGATCGGCTCAGTTACTTGGAAGGTATGCGGATTGCGCAGGATTCCCCCCTGTAGGCGTCATATCTAACCGCATATCCAGCATGGCCTGGCGTACAGGACAATGCAGACAGACATACGTGTGTGTGCAGCGAATCACGATGCAAGTCCGGGGTCAGGACCGCAGCGCCTGTCCGGGAGAGGGTGGGATGGGACACCACTAAGACAGCAGGCTGGGGAAGCACAGAAATAAAAAGGCACCCAAGGCGGCAGTGCTGGACGAGGCCTGGGGAGGAGATAGAGAGAGTGCGTGTGTGCCCGCCTGCGTGTTGTGCACTCACCACCGCTAAGAAATATAAATATCGCCAATCACCCCTCCAATTCTCCCCTCCTTTTCCTCTGGTTCTTCCCCCCCCACCACAACCATCAGGGTCGCAAAGCCATTTTTGGATATCACCAGACTCATTCGTTATTTTTTTTTTTCGAATAGATTCTGGGATAGCCTTCCCGGACCCCTGCCAATCTTTTTCTTGTGCGTCGACTTTCACCACCAATTCCTCCACCCTCACCTCCCTCACACCCCCTCCTCCTCCTCTACCCAGAAACACGAAAACCGCCTTTACGCTCTTTTATAATCTGTCACTCCCTTCAATTATAAAAAACACCTAGGCGGGAAAAACGCGAAAAAGATTTCCCCTCGGCATCCCTGAATCTCACGACACCGTGTCTCGGTTTCTATCCCTCGTCCACAAAACTACCGCCAAGATGTTCAAACGCTCGTTCCGGTCCGGGGACCGCGTGGACAAGTCGGCGAGGCTGAAGAAGGCCAACACGGCTCGGGATGTCCAGAAGCTGGCGAAAATACAACAGTCGATTGAGGAACTTGGCCCTGCCAAGAAGAACCTCAACTCCCCCATCGTCACCCTGACGGTCGGCAAGGAGGCCCGACTTTTCGCAGCCCACGAGGAGGTCCTGTGCCAATCGCCCTTTTTTGAGAAGGCGTGCCGGGACCAGTACCTCGAGGCGCAGAGCAAGAGGATTTCGCTTCCGGACGAGGAGCCCGAGATCTTCTCGGCCGTGCTCGAATACCTGTACAAGGGTGACTACTACCCGCGCTTGTTGCACAACAAGCACCGGAACTCTTGGGAGCTCGAGGACGCCGTGAGGTCACCAGATCCCTCAGAAAACAACCGAGCTGGCCGCGGAGCGGTCGAGGCTACTATGTACGTCTCTAGCGTGGGACAATACCTCCTTCGGGACACCGTCGTGTACTGCGCCGCCGATCGATACGGACTCGAGGAGCTCAAGCGCCTGTCTCTTCGGAAGCAGGGTCTGCAGAGTGGGATCGACGTCGGAACGATTCTTCGGTCGGCCCAGTACGCCTACGACAACACGCCGGACTCGGACTCGCGCTTACGCGCTCACTATCTCGCTCTGATCATTCGATGTCGCAAGACGTTTAAGAGGAGCGGAACCATGCAGGCAGAGATGGAACGGGGCGGCAAGCTCTTCTTCGACCTGTTCGTGGCCATGTGCAACCATCTCGACGACGTCGTGGAGATGACCAACTCCCGGACGCCCAAGACGATCTGAAGACGTTTTGATGGTTTGCTGTAACAACATGGGCTTGCCAAACAACACCAAGCTCCTCGGAGCAGAATTACGGCGTTCACGCGTGCATTCGGAAAGGTTCCCCCCTGCTTTCTCTCTTCTCTTTTCTCTTTTCGGCGAGGAACGGACATAGGTACAAGGGGATGACGATTCAGCTTTCACTCTCGCTTCTGGCACTCTTCCCTCAATTCGACCTTTTCCCAGATAGGACTCATCAGATTGGAACACCCATTGGGAGGGTTTACTACATCACCAGCAAACACTCCGCTTCTCATCGAGGTTGGCCGACCATTTTGATGAAACATTACCTTATCCAGGAGCACCGGGAGGGAGTTCGGAACGCGGGCACGGTTCTTTTTTTGGCTTATATCACGATCCCATCGGACTCTTGTCCTTCTCATGACCCAACAGAAAAGAACCAGCAAAAAAAGGAAGAAAAAGGGGGCGGGGGAACAATAGCAACCCAACTCCACGGTTTTATCTGCCTTTGAACTAGAACGTATTGGATTATTTTCGACTAGTTTTCCGACGGGGAATTTGCTTTGCTCTTCTTAGCTTATTCGCTGGGCGAAAATACGAAAGAAGAGAAACGAACCGACTGTTTAGAGGTCGATATAGGGGAAACGGGTTGCGGCTTTACTCGCGGATTTGTCTTTTCGGAACGGCACTGCATTTTGTTTTATCGGCGAGCGACACTAAGAACAATGATACCACCACCACCAGATTGTCACCATGCTTTTTGGGGTAACTCGCAATGGCAACCGGGAGAAGGCAGACTGGAAATGCACCACAGGCTGGGGCGCCTCATCGCCGCCGAACCATCTCATTTGTCAAGAATGGAAGAACAGGCAACAGCAACGGCAAAAGTACGCACGCTCGCGACGAAGCCCACATCGACAAGGCGCATACGTGCACTGCGGACCCCCATATAGGGGGACTGCGGAGCGTGTGTGTGTCGGAGGCAACGTGAGAGGAAAAAGATTGGATGCTGCCACAGCTGAATTGGTTCTGCTAGCACGCAAGTAGCTGGCATCGAAATGACAATAGCATACTGGTCTTGACGACCAGCCAGAGGCTACAGAAAGAGAAGGGGAAAAAAAAAACGAACACGAGTATTTTGAGGGAGACATGGCTCGTCCCAAGCGGATGGTAGCTGTCGACCGACATATAGCCTAAGCCCTTCGGGGCGAGATAATGAGAAATTCGGCCACCTCAAAAGACTGCCTGACTCGTATCCCAGCGAAGGTGACGATGCTGCTGATGTAGGTATGGGACGTGATGTGTACTCTCAGCACCTGCACCTCACCACCACCACTATGTAAGTCGATCGATCTATCTGTGTATGAATGGTGTACGTGGGTATGTATAGAAGATTGGACGGTATGCTACTAATGGAATATTCACCATTCGGGCACTATTCGATGCTAGAGACGGACTTATAGCTTCTGCCCCGCCACCCCTCCCTCGATTAAGTAATCATGGCATCGTCTTCGATACCTGCTTGTTAATCTCGAGATGTAAATATCCAACTTCTCAACCTCACTTTCTTTTTTCTCTTTTTTTCTTCGATGACATTGCTTGTCTACAACCTCAAAATTCTCGGCCGTTTACACCCTCAACACCTCCAGCTCTTGATCCCTTCGACCTAATCGTCCCCTTATATCCCGGCCAATCGTCTTCCATCGACCGAAGGGTGGAACAGATTGAAGATGGCCTCCGGATCGGTTCCGGCCCCTACAGCTTCGGTAGCTCCGATAGCCCCTATGGAGTCACCAGCGCCTACCGCTAGCACAGAGACGACGGGAACAGCCGCAGCCGCGACGACAACAATGGCAGACTCGGAACCGGTGGCCGTTGTATGCATCGGCATGGCCGGGTCGGGTAAGACGACATTCATGCAGCGTATTAACGCGCACCTGCATGCGCAGCGCGAGCCTCCCTACGTCATCAACCTCGATCCCGCCGTGCTCACCGTGCCCTTCGAGAGCAACATCGACATCCGAGACTCGGTCAACTACAAGGAGGTCATGAAGCAGTACAACCTCGGCCCCAACGGCGGCATCTTGACGTCCTTGAATCTCTTCTCTACCAAGGTCGACCAGATCCTCAAGCTGCTCGAGAAGCGAACGGGCCCGGATCCTGAGAATCCCGGCAAGAAGATCATTAAAAACGTGCTCGTCGATACACGTACGTCCTCCCTCTCGTTTTCTTCCCCTCGTTTCTCTTTTTATCCATGCTCTTTTTCTCCGACGGGCTGGCTAACTACTCTCTTCTCCTGCAGCCGGACAGATCGAGGTCTTTGTGTGGTCTGCCTCAGGCCAGATCCTCCTCGAGTCCCTCGCCTCGACCTTCCCGACCGTCATCGCCTACATCATCGACACGCCACGCACCGCCTCGACGAGCACCTTTATGAGCAACATGCTGTACGCATGCTCCATCTTGTACAAGACGAAGCTCCCCATGATTCTAGTTTTTAACAAGACCGATATCAAAGACGCTAGCTTCGCTAAAGAGTGGATGACGGACTTCGAGGCTTTCCAGGCGGCGCTGGCGGGCGACGAGGCCGCTAACGCATTCGGTGGCGTCGAGGGCGAGGGTTCCGGCAGCGGTTACATGAGTAGCCTGCTCAACTCGATGAGCCTCATGCTCGAGGAGTTCTACGCACACCTCAGCGTCGTCGGCGTCTCGTCGATGACGGGCCAGGGCGTCGACGACTTCTTCGCCGCCGTCCGGGAGAAGGCGGACGAGTTCCGGCGCGACTACCGGCCCGAGCTCGAGCGCAAGCGGAAGGAGCGCGAGAGCCAGAAGCACAAGCTCCGCGAGAAGGAACTCGACAAGATGATGAAGGGCATGTCGATGGGTTCGGGCGGCGGGCGGCGCACCGACAAGCTGCCGCAGCCGCCCCGGGACGACGACGACGACGAAGAGGACGAAGAGGACGAGGACATGGAGGACGAGGGCGCGGAAGACTACGCCGACGTGGACGACGAGTACGACCGCGAGGGCCTGCAGGCGAGGTACGCGGCCGCCATGGAGGCCAGCGCCGACTCGACGATGGACGAGGCCAGCTTCGCCAAGTATATACATATGCAGAGAAAGGGGTAAGACCGTGTGCCGCGGGACGGTCGGTGTGTTAGGAAGGTTCACGGGTGGAGTACGGAGTTACCATTATGATAGTATGGGCAGGTATACAGGCGGGCGCTGGAAGATGTCACGATACCACGAAATTTCATACGGCAGGACGCGAGGCCGAGGCTGAAACAGAGTGTCTTGATTCATTGATTATTCGCCCCTCAGTAAACTCCCTGACCTGAACTCCGGATCGGTGCCCTGCCAAGTTGTAGGCGTATGTATGGAGGCAGGATCAGACAGGCATGCCCGGGGGCGTGCTTCGAAACCCCGCCGCCGCCGCCACCACTAACAGCGACATCCTATGCAACTTATGTTGAGTCCGCGATACTTCGTCACCGGTATTGTACAACTGTGCCGTTCGTTACCGCTGATTCGTTAGGGACTAGGCTGTCCCATCATCATCCATCCATCCATCCATCCATCGGTCCATCTGTCCTACGTTCTTCGTCCTCGGCTGCCTATTCTTTTCTTCACCTATGTGGGGTACGCGTGGCTTGGCCTAGCGGGCCTCGAATTGGACCATTCTAATATCGTCGTCAGCTTTCTCTCTGTCTCTTTCACTTTCTGTGTGCATGTCTCTCTCCCTCTCTCTTCCTCCCTTCCCCCCATTCCCCCCCCCTCCTCCTCCCGTGGCCCTACCTCTAGTACAGAGGACACGGGCGGGAGAAGCGGAGCAGGAACTTTCAAGGAAAAGAGAGAGAGAGAAATATGAAAAAAAAGAGGAGAGAGGAGGGGGATCGTACCGCTTCGTGCGCTCCTTGTAGAGGACGCGACAGCCGCACTCCTTGCAGCGGATGGGGTCGTTGCGCTTGATGGGGAAGCGGGTGCCGCAGTCGCCGCAGAGGTAATGCATGGTGCCGGCGCCCCCGGCGTCGAGGTCGAAGGCGCTGGCGGACGCGGCGGGGCGGCTGGAGGCGGAGGGTGTGCCGTGGCCGCCGCCGCCGGGCGTCTGCGACGACGACGACGGGATCTGGTACGACTCGCGCGTGCTGCCGCTCATGCTGGGCCGGGGCGGGTCGGTTGGCTAGTGGGTGGGGTGGAGGGAAGGAGAGATGCCGGCGCTCGAGAGCTCGTCGTCTGGCTGCTCTTTGTCCGGCGGCTGCGCGCGAGGTTCGACGGTCGGGGAGCTGGTCGCGTGGATGTACGATGCCGCCGGAGCGGGTACGCGAGAGAAGACGGAGGGAGGGTTTGCTGCGGGGATTCGGTGGGAAACTGACTAGGTAGTAGCAGAGCTCGGATGGCGCGGGTGGTGAGTGTGTCGCAGGAATGGCTAGAAGCTACTGTGTCTGAGGCGAAAACAGAAGACGCAAGAAGAAGAAAAAAAGCGGTCGATGAGCAAAGGACCGGCAGAATTCCTGCGGCGCGCTAAGATAAGGCGAAGTCTAGGAACGACAGGTGGAGCGCAGGTACCGAGGTACCCCGTACCGGAACGTCCTCCCTTATTCGCATGACCTCGCTACAGCGTTGCGGCGCCGGCGTCGCCTGCCCAGCCCGCCGTACCTCGGCAAGCCATTACATCAGAGAAACCTCCCTCAATACCCAGCATACTCCTCACCTCGCCGTCCCGCCAGCGTCGCGACCCAACCCCCCCAGAGCTTCCATCCGCATTTGCAGGTGTCCTCTCCGCGCGTTTCCTTCCTTAAGAGGTCAAGCCTTCTTGCGATTGACTTGTCGATCTTGCTTCCAAGCGCCCGGACGCAGCGCGCTGCCAATTGCGTTGCGCTGCGTTGCGTGCCCATCCATCTACCTACCTACCGTCCGTCGATCGATCGCCAACCGACCTTACTCCCCCAACCCAATCCCCAACAAACGCCGCCGACAAATCGAGCAAACCCACACGCGACTCGCTCGGCCTTTACCCAGCTTCTTCTCCCGTCTCCCATCTCCCATCTCCCATCCGTCCACAATGGGGCCCTCCTCCTCCCTCCCTTCCTCTTCCTCTCCCATCCCTCTCCCTCACCCATCCCTCTTCGACACCCCTTCCCCCTCCTCCTCGTCATCATCGCCCTCCTGCCCTTTCTGCAAGATATCCCAGTCCTACGCGCCGTTCCCGCCTTCCTCCCCTCCGCCGCCCACCTCCCCGCTCGTGGCGCCGTCGCGCGTGGCGCCGGCCGCGTACGTGGTGCTCTCGACGGCGTCGCTGGTGGCGTTCCTGGACATCCAGCCGCTGGCGCGGGGTCACTTGCTGCTGTGCCCGCGGGCGCACCGGCCGCGGCTCACGGACGCGACGCCGCGCGAGGCCGCCGCGCTCGGCGCCCGCCTCCGCCTCCTCTCCGCCGCCCTCGTCCGCGCCACCGGCGTCCCCGACTGGAACGTCGTCCAGAACAACGGCGCCGCCGCCGCCCAGGTCGTCGACCACGTCCACTACCACCTCATCCCCCGCCCCGACCTCCGCGCCCACCCCCCTCCCCCCCGCAGCTTCACCATGTTCGGCCGCGGCGTCCGCCGCGACCTCGACGACGACGACGCCGCCGCCCTCGCCGACCTCCTCCGCCGCTCCCTCGCCGAGGTCCTCAAGGAGGCCGGGGAGGAGGAGGGGGGGGAAGAGTGGGAGACGGAGGAGGGGCAAGATAAGAAACCTGAGAGAGGAAAATTGTGACATATCATATAGTCTACGACTGGCATTCGGCGCAAAAAAAGACGAAAGAAAGAAAAGTCACTTACACACGCAGTCGACACCTTCCGAATTTTGTCTCCGCGAGACCGGCACGCGTGGGCTTGCATAACGTCGAAGCCAGGCCTCTCCATCTCGTCAATTGGGCATTTATTCAACCACTCAAGGTCTATATGTCTACATGCGCGAGATGCTTAGAAAAAAACATGTGTTCTAGTCTATCCCGGGGCGCTCCCTGCGCTCTCCCTGACTATTCGTCGTCGCCAAAGAAGACCTTCTCGGGCAGCCAGTCGTCCTTGCAGACCTTGGTGCGGCCCGGCAGGCTGTTGAGCTTCTTTATCTCGTCCTCCGTCAGCTCCCAGCCGTCAATGTCCAAATTGCTCGCGATGCGCTCCGGCGTGACCGACTTGGGGATCACGTCCCAGCCGTTCTGGATGCCCCACAGGAGCAGCACCTGCTGCGGCGTCTTGCCCCTACTCTGGGCGATGGCCTGCAGGGTCGGGTCCTCGTACAGGGGCGAATCGGTGCTGCCGAGGCACGAGTAGCCGGTGCAGTGGATGTTCTTGTCCCGGCAGTAGGCCACCAGCTTCGGCGAAGGGTTGTTGGGGTGGAGTTCGATCTGGTTGACGGCTGGTCTTATCTAAATGCCCTGTCAGCTACCGCGCGCTACTTTTCTACTAAGAGCGCATCTCGGCTCACCTGGCAAGAGGGGTCGTTCAGCAACTTCTCGAGGTTGGTGATGCCGAAGTTGGACACGCCGATGTTGCGGACCTTGCCGGTGCCGAGGAGCTTCTGCATCTCGCGCCAGGTGTCGACGAAGTTCCAGTCGTCGTAGACCTTCTTGGGGTCGTCGGGGAGGACGGAGCTGGGCCAGTGCATGAGGTACAGGTCGACGTAGCTGGTGCCGAGGTTCTCGAGGGAGGCGTCGAGGCCCTCGGCGACGCGCTTGTGCCAGGGGTTGTCGAGCTTGGTGGTGATCCACAGCTGCTCGCGGGGCACGCCGGAGGCGCGGACGCCCTCGCCGACCTCGGTCTCGTTGCCGTAGCCGTAGGCGGTGTCGATGTAGCGGTAGCCTACCGAGATGGCGTGCTGGACAGCCTTCGCGGTCTGGCTCTTGGACGACTGCCAGGTGCCGAGGCCGATAGCGGGGATCTTGTCGCCCGAGGCCAGCGTGAAGACCTTGCTAGCGGAGGGGTCAGAACGGGTCATACCGCGCGGTTTGACGGAGCTCTGGAGAGGGAACGGCTTACCTGGAATTCTTGAGAGCTGCCATGCTATCGGGCGGTCGGGGCGTCTACGGTCGGAGGACGTGAGGGCGTAGGTGTGCAAGAGGAAGGACGTCGTTCTACGCGCTTTGGTGTACAGGATTGGGGTGGATGGAAGAGTAGGAGAGATGGGAAGCGGAAGAGGAGGAGGAGGAGGGCCGCCGTTTTCATACTCTCACATTTTCCCGGTTCCTTTCTCGTGACCTCCCTTGGCTAAACACGCCCTCTCGCGCTGGCACGTCCTGCCCGAGGTTTACCGGCTTGCACGCGTAGCTCTGCTACCGGCGTAGGCACCTGTACCTCTGATTGCTCAACACCTACCGTTACCATTATTCAACGGCTTCTCGCAACCTGCCTATGCAGGTGGTGCGGGATGACGCCTCCCGACATGCGCGTGGCACAGACTATTAGATCAGGTAGTGACTAGGGCCGGTACCTGCCTAACGCAACTCTAGGCGCGACCCTACCGACCGGGAACGTTGCAACGATGAGGTATCGCACACCTGTCGCTTCTGCCCCAGCTGTCTATCGCCTATAACTCGTCATTTATCGGTTCAAGATATCAGGTATTTACTCATGGGTGTTTCTGTAGCCACCAGGCTTACCTTGAAGCAGCGTAGAGGAAGTTGATCGTGGCGGGGCAACTTCGCTTCACTTACCTAATTGCCCGTGGCTCCGTCCCCTAAACTGTAACAATTGCCTAACTGGAACTAAAGGCCTGCCAACGGGCCAATCAGGGGCCGGCCTGCGCGGAAAAAGGGACCTTACCGGAGGGACCCGTCCGAGTGGACTCCTCCCCCCTCTTGCCTCATCGTCCTCATCGCGAAGACCACAGCTATGGAGACGTACCTGAGGCGCGGCATACTCATAATAGGCACCTAAGGTACTAGAGGGAGGGGCCGGTATACGACGGTCCCCGGCCAAGCGTCACCCTCCGCCGTGGAGCCGCCCAAAGTCTGCCGTCGAGCAGCTCTAGGACATGCCCCATTGGGAAGAAGTGGCACACTGGCAGGTAGGTATCCAGCATCATCGTATCGTTTCCTCCCAATACCTGCCTACAGCATCGCCGTCCGGCGTCCCAGTGCCGGGTTCTCTCCTGACACGTTCTGTCATATTCACGCAAGAGCGCTGCATACAGACCGTGGCCACGCCCGACGCATGCACGTCACTGCCTCTCTACCTACCTCCTACCCAACAGGAATAGCCTCCCCCCCCGGAGGTTCGTGGCCCTCCTGCCTGCAGGCTGCGCGGGAACGCACAGGTCCGAAGGAGGCGTCGACGAAGCAAGTCTCCGCGATCACCGCCGCTGCCGATCATGGGTTGCGACCAGGGCTGGCAGCGGGGAGCTAAGCACGGAGTCCTGTACATGCTACTGCTCCCCCCCCCCCCATATGTGTATACCTGTCTCCCATATAGGTATTATAAGCAGGTGGGTATACCGTTGGGCTACGGACCAGTCGCCTGCCTCTCTACACGGAAGAAGCGGCCGGCCCTGGCACAACACGACCCTGGCTGGCATTGACGATGTAGGTGGTGTGCGAGCGTATGCAAAGCGCCGACGAATATCGCTGCCTCCTAACCCGCGGCTCTACGCAGGTAGGCATGGAAAACTCCCGTTCAACCTCAAGACGTCGTTGGCTCACGCGCTTCTGCTTGCGATGCTAGTATCTAAGCACGACGTCACGCAGCCGCCGCGATCAGGCTATGCATACGCTCACATGCGTACGTCGCAGCGTTAGGGCGCGTTAGGCACGGCGCTCGCCGTCGTAGCGGTGCGCATCTATCCGCCTTTTCGGAGGTGGTACAGGTAGGGGGAGCACGCATGGGCTGGGTTGCTTGATGCTTACCCTTACCAAACATAGCAGGTCTGCATATCTCGGGGCTCCTCCCGAGCCGATCCGGCTTGTCCAGCTGACCAGCTTGGTTCCGGTGGGCACAACCTCCGTTTCGACCTCGCTGGTAATAGCCCCCGCCTGCAGTTACAACCCACCCCCCACAAGGTTAGCGAAACTCCTCTCTTTGAGGCTTGATATCGATGTAGATAAGGTCGCAACGGAGACCATAGGCACGTAATCTATTAGGTATATGCATCAGTGGGTATGCCCTGTTGTTACGGGATTATTCGAAAGGCTTTCGTATCTACCGCTCTCTTAGAAACAGCGAGGGAGAGGGAGAGAAACTGGAGAGTGACCGTGCAAAGAAACAAGCAACTCACCAAGGCTTCCTCGCCCCCGTCCACAATGGGGAACACGGCGTATTTGCCTCGCCTCACCTGCACTACGCCTACGCCTGCCACATCCCACAGCACCAACCTATCCCCTATGTGCCCCCAACAACACCAAACACACGGCATAACCTTGCATCGGAGAGCCTTCCGCAGCGGGCCACCATCCCATCTTCCCACCTCCCATCTCGCCTTCTTCGAACGTGACGACTCCCCGTTAGCCGCCGCGCGTGCGACCTGAATACCCGCTCAAATGCCGTGCCTCCCGCTGTGGTCCCCAGCGCGGAGTCGCGGACCTGAGCTAGCAGACAAGACCCGTCCTTGCAGGAACGCAAGCCCACCGCTGGGGCTGTTCGGTCTCGCAGAGCATACGGTGCTGCGGTAACGACGCCGCTGCGCGCCGCACACAAACCAACGAAATGACGACCCTGGATGGAGCCGAGATGACGAGCCAGGCTGAACTGTCGTCCGTTGCGAGAAGAGGGGCGGGAAGGGAAGGGAGAGGATGCTCTGATCTGCTAACCAAGGCATGCTTGAGGGCGTTTCCACGTCTCCTCGAACCGAGGATCTAGCTCTCTAGGTGCGTACCTCATCTGTCTCGGGAGAGGAGGGGAAAGGGAGGAGGCGGGAGCGATATCCGTGGAATAGCATGGATCAAGCACACACCTCTCTGATTTCCCCACTAATCCCCCTTTTCCCGACACGTAGGCTAGACGACTGCCAACGCAACCGTAGCAAGGCCAAAAGCAAAAGAGGAAGCAGCGCGAGCAGAGATAATATTCTGATATTCGAGGCCGATATAGGTACCTATCTAGCCGCCAAGAGGGGTTGGGGGAGGGAGCGAGGGGATCATCGAGTGATATTGCTCTCGACGCAACTCTCTCTAGCTTTAACCTCTACAGAAGAAGGGGAGACGTTTCCGCGCAGCTTCCTCCTTCTTCCTCTACCCCGCGTCTGCCCGCCTTCTTCAGACACACCCGTGACATGGCATGGCACGCCGTCCCGCCGACCACCCGTCCGTCCGTCCGTCGACACCCTTTTGCCCACCCGGAACCAACCCAAACTCCAGCCGAGAAACACGAAACGAGAACCGACCCATCCCACCGCTTCCCCCTATTGGAGGGAAAGACGTCTTCCCTCCCCAAAATAAAATGCTTGATCACAAACGCCCGTAGCCATGAATTCCCCCCAGACAGCAAAGACACACGAGAAAGCCGAACCGGCCACGCCGCCTCGCAGAGCGCGGCGCAGTGGGGGCGGGGGCGAGCTACGCCGCGCTACGCCTGCCTCCGGCGCGTCTCGTAGGCGGCGACGGCGGCCTCGAGCTCGGCCAGGCTCGAGCGGTCGCCGTAGGCGGCTTCGAGGGCCTCGTTCTGGCGGCGGGCCTCGACCGCGACGGGGGACACCTGCGCGACCGGGAGCTGGCCCGGCTGGGCCTGGTGCTCCCGCCACTGCCCGGCGTTGTATCTGGCCAGGCCGTACCCTACTTGTGCGCCTGCGAGTTAGACGGTCGTGCGAGAGCGAGGAGGGCAAGCGAGGGAGGGGACGAGAAGGGGGGGGGGGGCCGGGTAGGCGAAGATGGAGAGAGAGCGTGCGGTATGCAGAGGCAGTGAGTGGGCAGGGAGCATCTTGCTCTTTCCCCTGCGCGCACCCGCGACCGAGGCATCGGCGGCAAGGACCCGACTACCGGGGGGGTGTCGAGTTGGGCTGGGGCGTGCTAGGCTGGACTTACCGATCCCTATGGCCACGACGGTGGCTGTGGCGCTGTTACCCGTCAGTATGCAGTCAAGCGGCCAGCCGAGAGGCGGCGGCGGCAGGGCCGGGGGGGATTGCTGCTGCTGGACTCACATTCTCCTCTCGAGCCGCACAGACTTGTGTAGGGCGGGGAGGTAGCTCGGGTGGACTTGGGAGGTGGCCGAGAAGGGCCGCGGCGAGTTGAAGCTGATAGGCATCTTGTGTGTGTGTGTGGAAAATCGGTATAAGAGTCGGCGCGAAGAGATAGGTGCGCAACGGCAGTTGAGATGTCGAGAGGATGTCGGCAGGCAGTTTTGTTAACAAAGGTTGGAGATGGTCGTGTCTGCTTTCTACCGCAGCAGCAGTAGGCCAGTAGGGAACGGGTCTGTAATTTGTACGCTTTGGGATATAATACCTAGGTATAAGGCTAGGTAGCTTCGGCAGGGATCTCGAACGACGCTACTGGGAACTGGAGGAGTGCGAGTTTAGATGAAGAAAAGAAGGTTTCTTAGGGGAGATCGGTTTTGGGGGGGGGTATAATCCTAGGCTATAGAGAAGATGGAGGGCAAGAAGGCTATGCGCATGTAGGTATCTAGACAGGTTACGAGGCACGTAAGTTGAGCTCTGGGTCCCGACAGGATGCCGGGCAAGAGGAAGGAGGCGCAGACTATTAATAGGATGCTCGCGCGATGTCCATCGACGGCTGTTTTCCTCTGCTTCGCACGACTACGACGGGTGGAATGGGACGGCCATGAGCCGAGATGGGATGATGGCACGATGCGATGTAGGTAGGTGTGCATGCACTTACACGTAGGTAGGGACCGGGTGGGGACATATTGTATATCTACTACCTGCCTCGTCCGCCCCGTCGAACCCCTGGGAAGGCGGATATTAAATACCCAGGTAGGTTCTAGATGTATTAAATGTAATGCTACCTATCGTACATACCTCCTACATAATCCTCCATTCCCGTCTGCGGTGCCTCAGGACCCGACTCTCCTACTCGCCCGCCTGTCCGTCTGTCCGTCTACCTGCCGGCCATCCCTGCCCTCGTCTAATGGTGCCAGCTCCTCTCTTACGCACCCAAGAGGTAGGCAGGTATGTAGGTGTACCCGGTTCCGGGTCGAACGCGGGAAGGGAACCCATCTGCCTCTGGGCTTAACAGATGCCAGAAAGCACACTGGGATATGCCTGCGTGCTACCCGGCGTGGAGGGCAGGAGTGCGCGAGAGGGCGCGGGAGCAGGCTAAGCCCAGACCAGCCCAGGTGGGGAGGGGAACAAGTTACCGTCAACCCCCTGGGGATTTGCATAGGTAACACATATGCAACCTCCGCAGTGTCGTGTGATCGTGGGGTCATCGGGGCGTCGATAGGCGGGTATCGTCAGCGATGCCCTGCCCACGTAGGTACGTACTATCATATACCTACCGCACCTATGGGCAGGTACCTATTTAGGTAGGTAGAGGTATTCATGATCTGAGGATGGCAATCGAGATGCCCTCCTCTCTCTACCTCGGTTAGGTACATTCGATAGTTACCTGTGTGCTGAGCCGGTGGGCGAGCACAAACCAGCGGAAATCCGTACTACCGGGACAGCCCGACGAGCCTAGGGTGTCTAAACCTGATGTTGATGCCGAACCGCGACAACCCACTCGGCAACTGGGTGATGTACGCGTACCCGGATAATGCACACATTCGATTTCACAGTCTAGAGTTGTTAGGCGCAATAGGAGGCCAGCTTTACTTACCCTCATGCATCTGGTGGCTAGGTAGGTATCTATACCTACCTACCTCGATCTCACATCTCATCTACCTACATACCCGCACCTCTCCTGTGAGGAACAGCAGAGAGGAGACGGGCGGGGGACGGGAAGAGGACGGTCTCCTCATTGGCGCCGTCGCCGTAGATCTTCAGCCCAACGTATCTCGCGCTGCATCTCCCGCTGGCACCCAGGCCCGACGGGGCCAATCTCAGACGCCCCCGCGCTGCCGTATCTCATGTTGAGCATGTGTGCGACGGGCGTAGGCTGGCGTATATAGGTTGGGGCACAACTCTCTCGCAAACCCGACGGCCGAGAGAGATAGAGAGAGAGGGAGATTCAGGTCCCGGGCGGTAGGACAACACCTCCCTAACTTGTTAGGCCTTGTTGTTCGGATCGGGGAACTCGGTGCGATCGCGCTCCGGCGCATCGACGGCGGCGTCGCGTAGGCTAGCGAGCGCAGGCGTCAACCCAGTCGGACGCGCGCTGTCAAACGCTACCTATACTTTCTATCCCTTCTACTGCTCGATCCCCGTCGTTGTCGTCGATTCTTCCAGGGGGTTCACCACGAGCTCGGTGTGCTCGTGCCGGGCAGCTTGGTGGTCTCGCGAGGGAGGGGTCGGCTTGGCAGGAGTGGTTACTCGTACATGTAGGTACACGTCGCGGTTCATGTGGCGCACCCAGGCTCGATAGGCGCTTGACCGGTCCTTATCAACGTGGCTTGCTGTCGTAGGTAATATGGACGGCAGTTCCGGCGGTAGGTATGGAGGTAACCTTTTTCTTCTGCTGTATCTTCTGCTGCAAAGTTGATTTCCGCACCCCCGTTCGACTTTGAACTGGACATCTTCTATCCCATATATATACCGTGGCTGTTCATGGCCTTGGAATCCGTCGAAACAATGGGAGGCTTTCGAGCCGCTACTATTTCTTATCGGCATACTAGGTATAACCAAATTACTCAGGTAACCTAAGGTATTTGACCACGCTCCCCCGGTCTCAGTAGCACGTCTCGTCCATCACCCACGTTCGGTACCTTGTCGTGGTTTGGCCTTAGGTACCTGCAGTAGGAGACGAGGAGCTGATGAATCACCTAGGCAGGTAAGGTTGGGTTGCCCCGTGGCTCTCAGTATTTCGCGGGGAAAAGGGGCACTTCGTAAGTGCCTGAGGTGCCGAATGCGAGAAAGGCAACCCAGCCGAGGCCCTGCGAACCCAACCCGGTACTTGCTCACTCCACGCATCCTTACAAAAAATGAGCATTCTCCTGGATGCCCCGTGGGGCAGCTCATACATACTATAATACGCCTAGGCAAGTCGGTGGGCGCATGGTCGCTCGCCATCTTCCAACCTCTGTACGCGCGGATGGTGAATAGGCCTCTGTTTGATTAGGTAAGGCGTCGATACAGGTTGCTGTTTGAAGCGCCAATGCCTTTAGCTGATGCCTCAGGAGTCACAGAGTGGTGTCATATTCCGCGTCTAATACTTTATGCAAACAAAAGCTTGGATGTACCTAGTATTTACTATAACCGGTTGATACCTATAAATGAGCTGTTCAATTAGCAGTTCCAATTCCTAATCATCCTCCTAATAGATCAACGGCATCAGGTTCAGCGTCCGGGGGTTCTAACACTGGTTACTAGTTACTAGTGTTTACTAGTGTTATGGGATCGCAGGAAGCCGACTAGCCGGGACGCACAAATAGCTAGGTATTTGCTTACAGCCAGAACACCGAAGCGAAGCTATTCCGACGTACCCTGTTTGGTGACGAAACGAAGCCATCACGATGTCGTCCACGCCCCCAACACACGAAGCTCGCGACGGAGAGCAGCAGCCCCAGCAAAACGCCAACAAGCTTAGCCGGCTCATCAGGCGATCCATCAACGTCACCGCCATTGCCGGCCCCCGAAAGCCGTATAGCAAAACGGTTAACAGCATCCACAAGCGAATTAAGTTCATAGCTAAAAACCTTCAACATGACGAAACTGAAGCCTTACGCCAAGAGATAAAAGGGATCAACGAACGTCTCGATAAGCTAACCTCCCTTCTCGAAGGTCGGTTAGCTGATCCACCGAGCCCACCGAGCCCACCGAGTCCCTCGCCGCCAGCAGCGCCCGTAGTCGACGAGCGCAACAGCAACGGCGAAAACGAGGCCAAAACCACTGACGACGCTCGAGACCGAGCCCATCCGGTAACTGAGCCAGTCCAGCCGGCTTATCCAACCGAGCATCCCAAGGCGGAGAGCGCTTATCCACCAGTGGGACCCGAGCCACAAATAGGACCTCACCGACCTCTGTATCTCGGAACGGCAGAGACACACCAAGAAAGGTTCGTCAGAGCCAAGTGGCCGCCGGTGATACTACCTAGCGAAGCCGCCAAGTTCCCGACGCGTGCCGGTGGGGACTGGGTCGAGATCCCATCACGCTTACGACTGGTATGGGCCGACCACAAGACTCTGGAGAAGCTGGGAGAGATTCAGGACCGACTGCAGGCCGCCATGTTCCCTTACGAGCTTTGGGTAATCCGAATCATCTGTGAGCTAGCCGGAGACTTCCAGCAAGTCGCTATCTTTGCGCGTAATCACCGGCCGTCTTGGGTGACATTGGTGGAAGCCGTTATCCAGGTGGTTGAGGATTATTGCGGCTCGGTGATCTATAGGGGGATAACTATGAACTAGAACTGCCAATTGAACAGCTTATTGATAAGTATCAATCGGATTCAGGTGAATATTGTCGATTACAGTGAAATACGGCTTCATTCTGTAGTGGCTGAGATCTACACCTACCCCGGAAATTTGCCGGTAGGCATGTACAGTGGGTTATGCACTTATCCGGTGGCAGTGGAGGGGAAATTAATTTTCAGAATGCGTCATACCAAAACCTTCCCTAAAAAAAAGAGAGCATTATTTTCCACTCGTTACGAAGCGCGCCGGGTCCAAACCCACGGGACCGTCCGATACTATCTACGGTTGGTTGCTGGAGTCAAGCCGCAGCAACGTCCAGACTATTGACTCGCTCCGGCCTTTTACGCCATGTCTGCCAATCCTTTCCTTCTCGCCGCCGACAACAGCCCGGCCCTGCTACCTCTGCTCCGTGCGAACCCCGCCCTGGCCCCCCAGCAGGACCCTCACGGTTACTCCCTACTCCACGCGGCAGCGAGTTATAACCACCTCGATCTCCTCCGGGCCCTGGTCCGCGAGTTCAACGTCGACGTCAACCTGCGAGACGAAGACGAAGAGACCGCCCTTTTCGTTGTCGAGACCGTCGAGGCTGCCCGGCTGTTAGTCGAGGAGCTGGGTGCCGATGTTACGATTCGCGGCTCCGAGGGATACACCGCATACCAGAAGATAGCCGAGGAGGGCGACTTCCCCCAGGTTGCCGAGTATCTAAAAGCCAAGGAGGCAGTTCGCGACGCCCAGAACCACCTCCTCAACGGCGTCAACGGAGGAGACGGGAGACGCGTAGCTGGGGAACAAGATCCTGTGCCCAGCCTGCCTGAAGGCCTAAATATATCTGTCGGCACTATGCAGCCCGGCGAGGCGGACGAGCTGGAGCCGGATCCCGAATTCCGGAGGAGGATAGAAGAATTGGCTCGACGCGACGACATAAACACCGAAGCCGGGCAGGCCGAGCTTAGACAACTAGTCCAAGATGCTCTAGCAAGCCAGAATATCACAGATCGCAATGTCCGGCCGAGGCAAGAGTAGTTTAATTGGATGACCGCCAATCTCGACCAAGAATTCGGCCCTCAATCGTGTTTTTTTATGTCCCAGAGGAAGTATTCCCCCGACGAGTCTGGCGGTCTTAGGATAGTGCAGTCGGCAGCGTCACCCATCATACCTTTTGCGAAGGATGTGGCGCTCAGCGAAAACCATGCCCGGGCCGGCACAGCAAGAATCACGTCCACCAAGATCCGTTGCGTCCACTTTGGCGGGATGAAGCCTTGCCAGCGGACGCGGCATACTTTTCCTCGCTGGGCATCTTCCGGATCTCCGGGAACGGAGTACCCGCACAGATAGGGGTCAATTGTGTCATCCGCATGCAGCCTTGGGCTGTCGAGTCGGATCAGGGATAACCATTCGTATGTATCCGTTGCGAATTCCTCCAGCTCTAGACGGTTTTGGCTCTCGAGAACAGCGGGCAAGGGCTTCAGCGGCGGAAGCGTCATATCCAGCCCTCCCAGGACCTCAGGGTGTGACGTATACTTGGTGGGATAGTGCCGTAAAAGAGGGTCTGGATCCGGCGCTACATAGGGTATAATAGATTAACAGGCGTATCAACCACAAGCGTGGCAGGACAGAGACCTACTCCTGGATAGATTAGAGAAGAGCCAGGTGGTGGGTGTATTCAGCACATTCTTGCATGCGAATGCCAATCTGTCGAAGCCTTTCTTCCCATGAAGCATCGACGGACTTCGAAGGTTAAATTCCACGACTAGCAAAATGGTTAGCGGTCATAATGGAAATCTGGGTCTATTTGTTTTGCGACCTACTCCATCTTGGTTTGAGACCTCGTTTACCCTTAACCCCGTAAGGCTTCCCGACAAGTCCAGCTCGTTCGTAAGTCTCTCTGTCAAGGTACATCGTGAGCACGCCTAGCGTTCCGACTTGTCATTAGCCACCCGAGAATGTCCATGTCCCTTAGATGCTGCACTCTTACTTACCATCCTTGAGCGAGAATACGTTATCAGAGTCTATCTTTCCCTCTGACAGCATCGCGATATTCCCTTCGACGGCGAGGCAGATATCAGCGTCTCACGCCTCTTGGGTTGGGTGGAGGTTTCGAATAAGTTACCGATCTTGATGTACTCTGTGAAGAAGTCACCCTCCAGGACTTGCCCTAGAGTCATGATGACCCTGTAGAATGTAGGCGCCCGTCCCGGATCGCTGGTGATCTTATCCTGGATAACATGCAGCAGCTCTTCCGGGAAGATCAGATCCACCTGGAGGCTCAAGTTAGCATCAAGTATACACGATTAATCCCGTCAGATCTAGGGAGGAGGGGGGATGTTTCGAACCCTGTGGACGAAGTCTTGCGCTGACAAGGCGCTCCATGGCTTCCCCTTGCTCGGCAGTTGTTTAGGGTCGAGATGACCCATTACTCCATATGTCACAAAGCATTTGGAGGACTGGTAGACACTTGGCGTCGAGAATGAGAACATCGTTTCAGACCGCTGCGGTGCGCACAGCGCATTTGACTACAGGAGTAGACTATGCAGGCACGTGCAAAGGTGATGCTCCTACGATGATTGCCAAAATAGAGGTCCAACTGGGATAAATGCAAAAGGGAATTTGGGGGGTTGTGGACTTGGCCGTATATCCTTTTTACGATGACAATTTGTGCTTCAAGAAACTGTTCATATCGCATATTATCAGATTATGGATTTATACAGAATATCCAATAATCAGTGATATACCTACTCGCTTCATTATCAGCATTATTTACGCGGCCCCTATAAACTCTTCACTTCTCACAACGACCGCAACAGGATTACAGGCTGCGACTTGGTGCTTTCACCTCCAACCCCCGACTGCATTCCAAGGTCCCAGATGGAGCGACGTGCGGGTAGCGTTGCGGTAGGAACGTCTGAACTGTTCTGGCTACAGCAAAACGGACGATTACTGCAGGACAGCCCATGATGGAATATCTCATTCGCTTCTCGCAGTCTCTGGAGACTTTCCGTTTGGCAGAAATCCAGGCCCTTGCCGTTGTGGAAGGCATCGACCTCGAGGTCATCTCGTACAGCGACGAGGTGATTGTTATCCATCGCCCAATCGCGGAATCTTACGTGCTTACACAACTTCCCATCTAGTCACCCTTTTGCCTAGTCCGGCTCCCTTCCGAAGAGGCTGCAAAGGCATTACTTAGACGCTCCATCTTAGCGCAGACTATCCATGAGCACTGGGGCACAGCAGAGACGTATGACGAGCTGCATCGCATTGTCAAGCGGGAGACATCCCACCTATGGGCGCAGTACAAGCAGGCTTCGTTCAAGATCAACATAGATGCCTACCAGGGCTCTCGCTCCTCGGAGCGGAAACTGGCGCTCATAAATGACTTTGCCTACCTGCCATTTGATGGGTTGGTTATTCTCTCGTCTCCAGACCAGGAGTTCACCATCTTCGAGCAATGGGAGTTCGACGCAGTGCCGCGAAACTTGCCTGACCCCTTGAGAATCTATTTCGGCCGTTTAGTCGGACACGGGGTACGAGAACTGGTGAAAACCTACGATCTCAAGAAGCGGGGATACATCAGCACAACCTCCATGGACTCAGAGTTGGCCTTACTTACGGCGAACATCGCGCTCGCCGCGCCGGGCAAGATCTTCTACGACCCTTTCGTCGGGACTGGTAGTTTCCCGATAGCGTGCGCGCATTTCGGTGCCATGGGCTGGGGAAGCGATATCGACGGCCGTAGTGTCCGTGGCCAAGGCGGAGCGAAGAGCTTGGAGGGCAACTTCAAGCAATACGGGCTAGAGAGGCTACTGGGCGACGTGTTTGTTAGCGACCTGACGAATAGTCCCATGCGCAAAGCGAGGATATTGGACGGGATCGTTTGCGACCCGCCGTATGGCGTGAGGGAGGGACTGAAAGTTCTGGGATGCAGAGATCCGGAGAAGGACGCCCAGATCGTAGAGAAGGGGAAACGAACCTACCGGTGCGTTTCTCCGGCCCAGCTTTAAGATAGGTCGCGTCTACTAACCGACTAGAAACCCATCCTTCGTACCCCCCAAGAAACCGTACAGTTTCACGGCGATGCTAGATGACATATTAAACTTCGCCTCGGACATGCTCGTGGATCACGGACGCCTCTCGTTCTGGATGCCGACGGCCAACGACGAAGAACAAGAAATCCCCGTGCCGACGCACCCGTGCCTCAGCATGGTCGTCGTGTGCACCCAGGCGTTTAATAAATGTAAGATCTCCATTCTAACCTAGCTCCGCGGACGCTCTAGCTTATTGGGTGTGCTAGGGTCGCGAAGACTAATTACGTATCGCCGTCTGCCGGACGCGGAGGTCGACGTGTCCGCGCTCGAACAGAGGAAGCAAGCGGAGCAGGTTCAGGGCCGTACCGCAGACGACCTCAACCCTTTCCGCCGGGTCTACTTCAGGGGCTTCAAGCCCGAGCAAGGTAGTGGCGATAATGTCGCGAGCTAACTAGAGGAGGGGACATGCTCGCTCTAGCCACAAGCTCCAGGGGGATCCGTCAACTAGGCTAGCAAGCGGTAGGTCGGGGTTCGGGATTCTCTCTTTGAAACGCGACGAAGAAGGCCATCTGCGAGGCCTCGGTGCGGGAGAGAGAGCTACGTCACGATGTCGTTTTTAGGGCTGGCGATGAATCACGATAGATACTAGAAGGGTTCCCGTGCGTGTACCCCGGTGGTTCTACGTGGGTAGCTTAGGGGTCTTGGCCTGAGGCGGGGGAGCCGATTCCACTCTGCCCGAGTTGCGACTCAGCGCGTGGGAAATCCTGGCCTGGGAGTATGGCGTGGTTGTCTTGCCATTCTTCACAGAGGAGCGCCCACCCCTTCTGCGAAGATCTGTACGGGCGGGCTGGAAGTTAGATTAAGTGACATTCTACCTTCTACCCGGCTTCCTCTATCGCCCTACTCGGTATCCATTAAAAATGCGTGCTGACTGACTTTGAATTCGTCCATGCTTTCGAGATTCCGGGGTGCGGACTGAGCTGGGTTGGGTTAGCGGTTAGGCCAGGTTCACTCTGCGCCAATGCGACGGGGAGATGCTGGCTTGTTCCTTTGTCACCACCCCCTCCCTCAACCATCACGGGCCCGGAGGGTTTCCTTGCGCTCCCTTGCCTTTACCTCCCTACAGATCTGTCAGTTTAAAGGGGCCCGATGCATCCTTCTCTGTCGCACCCACCTTCCCGTCATTCTGGCAGACCCTACTTGCGTATCGGGGGGATGCCGATGACCTAATAGAGATGACAAGTATGCTCGTCGTCCCAATCCTGCGAGCGGCGCCTGTAGCGTCTGACGGGTGGTAAGAATTGCTACTTACCTGCTGGCTCTCTGCGTGGCCCTCCCAGCCTACGCGTACGTCGACGCTGGCGTCGCCGCGGAACTACAGGCCAGCGCGTGGGCGTGTGGGCGTGTGTGCGTACTACGTATGTAGGTATGCCTAGGTGCGTGCGTGTGTGTAAGCAAGCTTACGCACGCTCGTCGATAGGTAAGTCTGGTGTAACTGCGCAAGGCTTTCTTTCTCCTTACGAAGCCCTCTGAATTTTACTCGCCAGCATGGTGCTCTACTTATTCCAGGTGAAGGATCCGTCCATATCGAAGCCGCGGGGTTCGCTGGTGTTGGCCGCCAAGCGGCACAGACTTGGGTCAATCTAGGGAATCAACTATCCATCAGCGTTAGGGCAGTACTTGGGGGCCTATCCAATATTCCATGTGTACCCATCTCTCACTCTATCTTCTTGCCTCTGGCCCCCCCTTCCCCCCCAGATGCCTAATGTCTGACTTTTCTTGTTTTCGAGAGAGGCCGTGACGGGGGGTGAGGGAGACTTGATCGGTGGCTACGTAGGCAGATAATACCTAAGGTAGGTGTGTAGGGATCTCCTTGGTCGGGGGTCTCTTCGACTCAAGCGGTCAAGACAAGATGGATGGATGGATGTAGACATATGATATACATGGTTTGCCTCTGCACGCAGCGTTGGCCAGGCCCGGGCCCCGGTCTGATTCAACCAGCTCGGTGGACTGATTGGCCCGAGCGACGAGGTGTGCGATACCGCTTGTATGCGTAGGTATGGAATCGCCTGCGAATGCACGCACCGAACCCTGAATCCGTGTGTCAATGCCAACGATGATACATATCATACCGATATAGGTATGAGGTACCTTGCCTGCTACGTAGGAAACCCTCGCGCTGGCCAACGTGATATGCATATGAGTATGTCGGCACACCGTACACCGACTGCTTCTTCCATGGCTTCCATTGCAACGACACCTGCATGCTAAGTAGCGCCACCGCAGGGCAGGGTAGGCTGGTTGCACCGCTCGTTGTCTGCTCTGGTTGTCTCGTTGTCGCCTTGTCGTCTCTATGCGGAGGTTAGGTAAGTGATGTTGCGACCTTTTTTAAAAAAAAAAAAAAAAAATCATGCCTGGCACCTCCACCCCCAGACTGGTGGTAGAGTAGTTTCAGCGGACGGGCCCTAACTATACTAGCAACGCCAGGTACAAGTCCATCCTAAAGACCAAACTGCCTGACCCGAGCCTTTTGCGAGTTGACCCATCAACTCGACCCTCTCTCTCTACCCTCTCTACCCGCTCCTCATTACCATCCCCCCCCCCCCCCAATCCAGCACTTCTCTCTCTTGCCAACTCTCCTGCCCAACCATTGCTCAACATCACACGGCCTCCTTTTTCCCTTCTCTTTCTGGTGTGATTTCTCAACTATTGTATTTCTTAATTTTTCTCATTTACTCCCCCAGGTATCCCGACATTAATTTGCTTTGCACGTACGTTGCTCGTTGCGCTACGGGTACCTACGAGAAACGACCGTTCCGTCATCCGTCCCGTCTCACGCGCACCACCTATCGCGTTGCCTCCCCCCTGACGAGGCATCTCGATAGCATCAAGGGCCTGCGTATAAGAATAGTCGGTCACCACTTCGAGCATGCCTACCCCGTCCAGCAATCCTCCACCAGACTTTTCACCTCGATCCCATGCCACTTTATGTCCCGACGACACTCGATCTACCGGTAGCTGGCCGCCCGATGGGGAGGAGCATGAGATGAATATCGACGACCAGGAATCGTCCGCGTCGCCCGAACCTGTGAGTGCGCTGTTGCTCAACGGGACCCCAGACGCGACGGACTCTCGGTCCACCAGCCAGTCGCCTAGGCCCGATTCGCGGAGCAGCACCGAACCCTCGTCTGCCCCTGACCCTGCCGAAACCCCATCCCAGTCACATAAGGCAACCGACACCGAGGACGATGCGTTGGCTAAGGCCGATACCGATGCATCATCATCAAGCCGCCGCCGCAGTGGCAACTACGATATTGTGACCCCTGTCGGCGCGGACAACGACAAGCTGGAAGACGGCACGATGCCGGGGAGACTGCCGGATGACGCCTATGCGCCACCGATGGGGTTCGATTCCACTAATATCAGAGTACGTCGTGCGCTAGAATATAACTCGGAACGTCGTCTATTCGACGTCTGCTGACCTCATTCGAGATAATACCGACCTCGTCGTCCTCTTTCCTGCGTCCGGGGAGCAGATTTCACGGCACGCAGCAATCCGAACGCCAAGTCTACGATGTCCAAGTGGAAATCAAGTATGTTGATCTGAGGGAGTCCTTCCTATGCGGCTTTCTCAAGATCCAAGGTTAGCTTGCCACCTGCATCCCTCTCCGTCTCTTCCTGCCTCGCGCTCTACTCGTGGCTTGTCCTGTCGCCTCTACTCGCAAGACTCGTGACACTAACAAACCCACGCAGGCTTGACGGAAGACAACCCAACGCTGACGACCTACTTCGAGGGCGAGATCATCGGCGGCAAGTATGGCTTCATGACGAAACACGAGAACTGGGGTGCGACGGAGAAGATTGATCTGAACCACTGGAGCAAGTTCTCCGCGTTCCGACAATACAGCAAGCAATTGCGCAAGGGGCCTGTCTTAATACCGAACCTCGCTCAGCGCGAGAACATCTTCATGCGATGGAAGGAGCATTTCCTCGTCCCCGATCATCGCGTCAAGACCATCAACGGGGCCAGCTTCGAGGGCTTTTATTACATCTGTTTTAACCAGAAGGAAGGAAGTGTCAAGGGCATATATTTCCACTCTAAGAGTGAGAAGTACGTCTAATCCCCCACCAACTCCCTCTTCCGGCAGCCTGTTGTCCGTGGCGCCGCTCTTCCGAGCCTCAATTGCCGGGAAAGCTTGACCTTGCTAACCCTGGCATTCTTCTAGATTCCAACAACTAGAACTCAAACATGTTGAAGATAAGGGTTGTTACAGTGCCATGGAGTTCCGATGATATTAAGACTTGCGGCTCTGACATAAGGATAGGACGGGCGGCCCTAGAAGGTTAGAGAGCTCGCAGGTGGTCCCCTTTTTCTTTTTTTTTCCTCATTTCGGTAGCACCCAACACGGCTGATCCTCATTCTGGACCACTACCAATCACCGATAAGCAGGCGGACATGCGTGCTGCTTAAGCTAAGGGGTACTTTAGTCTCGCGCGCAAGGAAACATGATACAGATCTTGGGATCGTGCCGAGGAAGACTCCACGGAGGGGAAAGAGAGGAGAGACTTGTAAGATTGGTCTCCCACGGCATTCATATTTATTACTGGAGACACCAATATTCATGACAAGAAGAGTATCATAGTGTATGGCATTTTTCTCACGACAACCAGCAGCAAGGTTGGGGAGTGAGTTATATGATGATGGCTGGGTCAGCCGGCCCCGAAGCGACGTGGCCGGCGTTGCACTTTGCTGCGTGTATGTGTGTTTGTACATAATTACGATGATGTGTGTGGTGTTGTTCTTCTTTCTCGTCTTTGTCTGCATTCTCCCCTCCTTCACACCTGCCTCCCACACAGCCCGACTCTTCCCACATTCAAGAATCCACCCTACTATACCCGCCCCTGTTTGCCGACGCCGTCATCATGAGATGGGCTTGATCTTGAAGTGAAGCGACGTCAGGCTGAACACGAGCGCCTTGAGGTCCTGAACCAAGTAGTAGAAGACCCTGAGCCCCTCGGGGTCCGCCGACTCGGTGACGTCGATGAGGGAGCCAATCTTAGCTGTCTGTCACGTTTCTGCCATGTCAGTAAGGGAGGCCAAAGTGGGCTATATACACGCGTTCCCGTCCCATCCGTTGGATGGGTGGTAGCGTGGTTGTGGACTGAGCGCATAGGCTTCTAGGCTTGCTTGCCTACTGGCTATCTATCTGCCACCTCCCACCTACCGTACGTCCGGGTATCGCCACCCCGTTCCACGGCAGGTCACGCCGTGCATACAGATATGTATGTTTACGGTTGTGGCGTGGGGAGAGGAGGAAGTGGGAGGCCGGCCAGGGCAGACGAGATCGGAGTATGGATATGCGAATCGGTAAGGGGCCTGAGGGGGGTGGAAGTAGGGGAGGGTAGTGTAGGAGTCGCTCGAGAACTGAAAAGGGGGTGCCACAAATGAGAAAAAGAAGACTTGCTTCGAATGATATATGGTCGTTGCCCAGCCGTATCTCGAGCTCCTGTCGGCCGTCCTTGTTCTTTTGCGGCCACTTCGCGTCATCTTCCTTCATGATCTCGCTCGACTTGATAATGCGCTTGATCTCATCGACGACTAGGGAACTAACACACACTTTTTAGGGGTAGGGTAGGGTTAGCCCTGTCTGCCTGTCTGGGCGGCCCTGCCCGGTTCTCCCATTCTGATCCTGTTGTCTGCCACTCTCTCGTTCCCTTTCCCTTGCCCTAGCATTGGAATAGAAGGGCTTCTCGGACAGATGCGGTGGAGTGGGGATCGGGCCGGCGCGGGAAGAGGGGTCAACACGTACTCTCTTTACGGATCAGGCTGTCGTTGCGGTAGTTGGAATTGTTCGCGTACCGCGCCAGGGCGCTCCGGCCGTCGCCCACGGACCGGAAATCGAATTCTGTGCGCGAGCCACGCGCGGTTAGCGTCTGCGTCTGCTCGGGGTGGAGGGGCCTAGCCTGGGGAGGTCTGTATATCGCACCCGCTGAGGCGCGGAGGCTGGGGGGTGCGAGATGGGACGGGCGGACCACGCCGTCGGGTTCCCGGGAAGCTCACCGAGGAATTCATGGCCGAAGCGGCCGGAGTGTCCGGAGCTATATACGTCGGTCGAGCGACACGGGTTAGCTAGACGGGTCTCGGCGGGCGACTGCGGCAAGGTGGGTGGGGGAGTACGTCCCGCGCGCTCGGGGAGGGGGCACTCGCACGTACTAGTACCGTAGGTAGAAGGGCTCGCCAGATGAGGCCGCCATGGTGGCGCCGGACGCAGTGCCGAAGGGTTGCGGGCCGCGGTCTGGGCAAGGCTGGCGAGGCGGTTCACGAGATGCCGCGTTTGGCTTCGCGTACGGCACGAGCCGTGGATCTCAGCCGTTCGTCTCACTCCCGGGCGACAGGATAGTCGGTAGGTGCGGGCAGTGTTCGGCTGTGTCGAGTCGCTTGCTGGTGCCGGGTTGTTCGCGGGGATCACGAAGGTAGGTAGTTGAGAAGAGCTGCGACGGGACAACCGTCACCACTCTGCGCGGTACATGGTAGGGCGGGCAGCCTCTACGTACCTCCCAGTTGTGCACTAATAACCCTGTATGTGGGCCGGGGGGTTTTTTGGCGGGGCAGGAAACAAATTCCTAGGTACTTACGTAGATGTATAGTACATGTTCGTTTCATACCGCAACGTGGAGAGCAGGGATGGAAGGCGGTCAGACAGGAAGAAGTGCAGAATCTACCGACAGATACTTTTCATCGTCAGAGAAGAGGCACGAAAGCCGGTGAATTCACGCACAGAAATTCCTGACCGGCATTCGGAGTAGGTACTGGGAGGTACCTACTTTAGGTACCAACCTGGGTTAGGTGCCTACAACTTGGCTCGTTCTGCCCAGGCGGAAGTCAAAAACGCCACCTGATTCAGTAGAGGCTGCCGGTCCGGTAGGGCCTGGCAGTGGATTCCGGAGGGATCTTGGCAGATACCTCAGGCACACAGATACATAATATATTTCTCGCTAAATTGTCGGAGACGGATTATTTAGCGGTCGAGAGAGCTATCAGCCAATCGCCGCGCCCCCAGCCGGCTGACCCTATCCCTTTCAGGAGGGACAGATTTCTGTGCGTGGTAGCAGTGTAGCTTATCCCTTTCTCCCTCCGTGCCGTGCCTCTGTAATATGTGTGGGATCGGTAGTTTCGATATTGGGCCAGCCTGGACAGACAACGCTTTAACGTCGGCCACCTCGAGATAATTCAGCCCACCCTACTCGCTGCCACTGTCCGCCTACCTCTGCCACCACCACGCCCTCTAACCTCGATACGCCTCCCCGTACTCGACTCCCGACCCTCCACCCTCGACGGGCGTCTCTTCTGGCTGCGGCGATACCCGGTTTTTGTTTCATCCAGCACAGCATCGCCCTCGAGGACACAAGCAACACTTGGTCGCCTTGGGATGCATAATCGCATTGACCTCTGCAGACCACCTCTTGTCTGTTGAGACCGCTTCGCTCCATACCTCCCCGACTCGGCCCTGGTTTGCGTTTGCGAGAAATCGAGTGTCCAGTGGGATATCTGTAATATCATAATAGCAACCGAGCTTCCGCCCACCTTCCTCCCCTCCCTCCCCCCTCGTTCTTAGCTAAGTAAGACTCGTTGCGACAAGGCGGTCGGGAGCCGCGACGACCGCCCAGCATGACGACCTTCCTAGAGAATGCCTACAGCTTGGTCCACCAGGACAATGCTGCGGACGTCCCTAGCATGTCCGACCTGCGCATCCAGCTGGAGAAGGGCACAGACGAAACCAAGGTGGACACTATGAAGCGCATCTTGACCATCATGCTCAACGGCGATCCCATGCCCCAGCTGCTCATGCACATCATCCGATTCGTCATGCCCTCGAAATATAAGCCACTCAAGAAGCTCCTGTACTTCTACTACGAGATCTGCCCCAAGCACGACACGAATGGCAAGCTAAAGCAAGAGATGATCCTGGTCTGGTAAGTGTACTTAGCCACTAGCTAGTCTGACTGACTTGCCTCCCTCTCTCCCTTCGTGGGGACGAATCGAATTAGTCTGCTAACGCCTCTGGTTTAGCAATGGCATCAGAAACGATCTCCAACATCCCAACGAATACATACGAGGCAATACGCTGCGCTTCCTGTGCAAGCTACGAGAAGCCGAGTTGATCGAGCCCCTTCTGTCTTCTGCGCGCTCGTGTCTCGAGCACCGCCACGCCTACGTTAGGAAGAATGCCGTCTTCGCCATCTCTTCCATACATTTACATTCGCCGTCCCTCATTCCGGACGCTTCCGACCTGATCGCCACCTTCCTAGAGGGAGAAAGTGACGCAACCTGCAAGCGCAACGCATTCGCTGCTCTGGCTAGCATCGACCACGAGAAGGCTCTAGCTTACCTGAGCTCCGTTTTCGACGGCATCCCCAATGCGGAGGAATTGTTGCAACTGGTGGAGCTGGAATTCATCCGAAAAGATGCCGTTCAGAACTCACAGCACAAGGTGGGATAGCTCTCTAGTTCTGGTTGCTGCCGTACCAGCAATTGACATATACCAATTTACAGGCGCGATATTTGCGACTCATTTTCGACCTCCTTGAGGCTGGCGCTTCCACGGTTGTGTACGAAGCTGCCTCTTCCCTAACCGCATTAACGACCAATCCCGTTGCGGTAAAGGCGGCCGCCGGCAAGTTTATTGAGCTCAGCATTAAGGAGGCTGATAACAACGTCAAGCTCATCGTTCTTGACCGTGTCGACCAGCTACGACAGAAGAACGAGGGCGTCCTAGACGACCTTGTGATGGAGATCTTACGTGTGCTTTCTAGTCCAGATATTGACGTTCGACGAAAAGCTCTTACCATTGCGCTCGAGATGGTGTCGAGCAAAAATGTGGAAGAGGTTATCTTATTACTTAAAAAGGAGCTTTCCAAGACCGTCGATCAGGAGTATGAGAAGAACGCCGAGTACCGCCAATTGCTTATCCACTCCATCCACCAGTGCGCCATCAAGTTCTCAGAAGTAGCGGCGAGCGTTGTGGATCTCCTGATGGACTTCATTGCCGACTTCAGCAATTCTTCTGCCGTTGACGTCATTGCGTTCGTAAAAGAGGTGGTCGAGAAGTTCCCCAAGCTGCGGCCGTCCATCGTTTCGCGACTAGTTGATACCCTTAGCGAGGTAAGGGCCGGAAAAGTCTACCGTGGCATCATCTGGACCATCGGCGAGTACTCTCTCGAAGAGAAGGACATCCGAGACGCGTGGAAGAGGATACGCGCAAGTCTAGGCGAGATTCCCATCCTCGCCTCTGAACAGCGATTGCTAGACAACGTCGACGGCGAAGAGGATAAAGAAAAGGAGCACATCAATGGCCATTCCAAGCCCGCGGCACCCTCCGGTTCGAGAAGGGTTCTCGCCGACGGCACCTACGCAACAGAGACGGCTCTGACCAGCAGCTCCGCCGCCGCCGCTAAGCTCGAGGCTGTCAAAGCTGCCCAGAAGCCCCCGTTGCGACAATTGATCCTCGAAGGCGACTACTACTTAGCCGCCGTCCTCTCAGCCACCCTTACAAAGCTCGTTATGCGCCATTCCGAGATCTCTCCGGACAAGGCCCGGACAAATGCCCTCAAGGCCGAGGCCATGCTGATCATGATTTCCATCATCCGCGTTGGCCAGTCCCAGTTCGTCAAGGCTCCCATCGACGAGGACTCGGTTGATAGAATAATGTCTTGTGTGCGGTCGCTGGCTGAGTTTTCTGATAGAAAAGAGCTCGAGACTGTCTTCCTGGACGATACGCGGCAAGCGTTCCGAGCTATGGTCCAGGTAGAGGAGAAGAAGCGGGCGGCGAAGGTAGCCTTCGAAAAGGCGAAAGCTGCCATTCAAGTGGACGATGTCGTGCAAATCCGGCAGCTCTCAAAGAAGAATGCGGGAGATGGCACCGACGAGATCGAGCTCGACCTAGAGAAGGCGACGGGCGGTGAGGCCGTAGCCGAGGATCTGTCGTCGAAGCTGAGCCGTGTCGTCCAGCTCACCGGCTTCTCCGACCCCGTGTACGCCGAGGCATACGTCAAGGTGCACCAGTTCGACATCGTCCTGGACGTTCTCCTCGTCAATCAGACGACGGAAACGCTACAGAACCTCTCCGTCGAGTTCGCTACGCTCGGCGACCTCAAGGTTGTGGAGCGGCCCACGACGCAGAATCTCGGCCCTCACGATTTCCACAACGTGCAATGCACGATCAAGGTTTCGTCCACTGATACGGGCGTCATCTTCGGAAACGTCGTATACGACGGCGCTCACAGCACGGACACCAACGTCGTCATCCTCAACGATCTACACGTTGACATCATGGACTACATCCAACCGGCCACGTGCACGGAAACGCAGTTCCGCACGATGTGGACCGAATTCGAGTGGGAGAACAAGGTCAATATTAACAGTAAAGCCAAGACCCTACGCGAATTCCTGGAGCAGCTGATGGCCTGCACAAACATGAACTGCTTGACACCGGAAGCGAGCATGAAGGGCGACTGTCAGTTCCTAAGCGCTAACCTGTACGCCAAGAGCGTCTTTGGTAAGTTTTTGAGTTCTTGCGATTCCCTAACGAAACTCGAGCGGAGACTAACACCCGCCTTTTTTTTTTTTCTAGGTGAGGATGCGCTGGCCAACCTGAGCATCGAGAAGGAGGGCGAGGATGGGCCGATTACTGGCTTCGTCCGTATAAGAAGCAGGTCGCAGGGATTGGCCCTAAGTCTAGGTTCGCTCAAGGGGCTTAATAAGATTGGGACAGCGGCTGCTTGAGGTCATCCGAGCGAGTTCCGATCGTCTTTCTGGGAGGGGTGACGATGCGAGGCGGTACTATGTAGTTACGACGGGATGTCCGGGAAGGGGATACGGGAAGGCGAGGGGAGAGGGGGAGATGTAACAAGCCTGGGATGCTGTGATATCTACGATGTCGATGTCCTACGAGTAATTCTCGAGCTACGAGTGCGGAACATACATAAAAAGGAAAGAGAGAGACGGACGGACAGACGGAGAACATGGTGCTACTGATGTGGTCCCCTGGTGTGATTTAGACAATGTGCAGATGATTAACTCAACGAAAGTGCCAGTCAACTTGGCTCGACGCCCTGGTACCTGGTAACGAGAAGCGAGCCAAATTAGTACGGGAGTTAGGTGCCTAGAAGACTTAACGAGGCGTAGGTGCGGTCAGATTACAGCGATGTCTTACAGGAACCATATTGACGCCTACATTTGTTGAGGTATAGAGGTTTTATGTAGGCGAGGAGTCTTCGCGCGACATATATAGATCTTTAAGCGAATCTAACCACGTATTACACAACTCCACCAGGCAGATACCACTACGTATACTCTCTATGATTAGCCGGCGAGGATAAAGGAGCGTAGCCCCCCAATACACAAGGTGATGATCGCGTACGGTTGTGGGTTTTATCGCGTCGTCTCTACGGCTACACTTCTATCCGAAGATGAGACGGTTCATCGCATTCGCTCCTATCTTTGGAGGACAGGGGCCGAGGAGAGTAGGGATTCCCTTGCACGGCCAGGAAATAATCTCGGATACTGGCCTAGGTGACCCCACGACCTACGACGGTGCCGCTCATGATGTTGCGCTATTCCATCGCATGATTAGGGCAGGCGGGATAGAAGCACGTTTGACGGCCAGTCAAGTGTTTCCGCACCCGTATGAGGATATAGCTGATACCTGAGTAGGTACCTAACGGATAGTCGAGATTACCTAATCTGCGGACGAAACCCCCCTCGCGGTCGCACAGCTAAGAGGCTGGGCAGTTACACGGCACCGAGTGAAAAATGGGTAGGTACATATCTACGTACCTGAAACGGTACACCTCGCCAGACGGGCGCAGGGGGACTGGAGCTTGGCAGGCTCTGGGAAATTCACCAGCAAATCGATCCCCTTCATCCAACACCACGAAGCTATTCCGCACAGCACAGTCCATCACATCTTTTTGGTGCCGACTGCTGCAGGCAACCCCTAGTATTGTCCGCAGTGATGTCCCTATGGACGGCGTCGATCCATCCCTAGAGAGATAGAAAAGCAGAAGCAATCCCGGGATACGACCAGCTGCAGCCGTTCTCAATTCGGATCAGCTTCGCGAGACCAGACGAGACCAGACCGGACTGGACCGGACTGAATTCGACCCCGTCCACTCGCCATGCCGGCCCCAGCCGTCCCAGAGTGAGCTCCCCCCTCCACTTTACAATCGGTACAATAATAGCTATGTGCCGGCCCCAGCTCTAGGCTAACCATCTCGGCAGGATCTCAGAGGAGACACTCCACGAGTCCATCGATGCCCGCACCGAGACCTTGATATCCTTACGCGAACTCGGCCCGCCCGATCTCGTTCACCTTCTCAAGCAGAATCCCAGAAGCACCGGGAAACAGGTATGCCAACAGTAGGGCCAACGTCTCGCCGATCCATGCTAAGCGCGGTTGTGTGTCCAGACGGGCGTCTACCACCATGTCACCGGCGTCGATGCATCATCGTCCGCGAGTCTCGCTGCCTACATCAACACCCTCACGTACAGTGACTCCAGCCAGGCCGCCACCCACAAGATCGTAGAGGGCCTATACTGCTGCTACAATGCCTTCTCCCGACACGACATGCGCGTCCACGTTACCATCCCCGGCACCGTCGAGGCCTACTGCGTCGACGAAAAGGGCGAGAAGCGGAAAGCTACCGACGAGCTGTGGCTCGAGACCTACCTCTGCAGTGTCCTGCGTGCCTATTCCTATGCCGATGACGGAAGCGGCGACACCATAAGAAAGATCATGGGCGTGAGGCGATTCAACCCCGTGACCAACACCGAGACCGAGCATCGCTTTCTCAGCGCCGCCGAGAGTCTCTTCTTCCGAGGTACGTACGCCCGAGACGGACTCGGTATCAACTCAGCACACCCGAGCTCACCCACTCTCCGTAGGCTGGCAATTGGGCTCCGATTCGGTAGTCCAAGCTCCCAACAACGTCTCCAACCACCTGACCGCTGGCCTGCTCAGATATTTTCACACCACCGGTCGCTTCGCGTCCGCCATTAACCTTTTCGAGAAGCTGAGGACGCAGAACGTTGAAGTGTCTTCCCTTCTTGCCAAGGTCTTGTTCATGGGCAACGAAGAAGTCCAAGGCGTGCGTGTCTTATACCAGGCGCTCAAGAACTCGCCGATGGACTACGTCATGCTCGACACCCAGGCCGAGTTCCTGCTCAAGAAGGCACTAACCGCCGCGACTCCGGCCCAGAAAGAGGAGAGGCTTAAGATGGCTCTAGGTTGCGCCGATCGCAGTACCATTGCCGCACCGAGCGAATTCGGCACCTGGGCACGGCTGGCACAAGTTTATGTCGCCATGGAGGATTGGGAGAACGCCCTTACCATCCTGAACTCGTGTCCGATGTTTACCTACCAGGACAAGGACGCGCCGGCCATGCCGGAGCCAAAGGATGTCTACTTGCCTACGTTGCCCGAGACTCGCCTCGACGAGATCGATAGCGAGCCAGAGTCGCGATTCTCCGAACAAGTAGACCCAAGTCTCCTCAACCTTCGCGCGGCTACGTACCGGGGCACGTTTAAATTGGCCTACGGAATTCTCACGGAGATGACCGCTAAGATTGGCTGGGACCAATTGCTCAAGATCCGGAGCAATGTCTTCGTGATGGAGGACGAGTACCGGAGCGAAAAGCAAGATAGTGTCTCGCAGCCGACGAAACGCAACCCAAGCACTGACGCACTACGGGGGACTCCGGAACCCCCAACCAACGGTGATAAGACGGAGGAAGAGGAGAAGGAGGAGGAGAGCGAATCCTCCGCCGACTCTACCGTGCCCACGTTGACGAACGGTCACGGTGAAGGAAATCCGGTAGAAAAGCCAACGCACACCATCGATCCCGGCGAGGTAAAAGCCGACGGAGACACCGTAAGTCCCTCGATCTACGTAGACGACCATGTTGCTAATAAGCTGCTCAGACCGCAAGTACTGACGAGCATCTTTCCCGCCTGAATAATAAGCGCCTCTGCGAACGATGGCTCGACAGCCTCTTCATGGTCCTGTATGAGGACTTGCGCGTGTATACGATATGGAGGACGCAGGTGGCCCAACATAGGGCTCAGTCGATGCAGTACAAGAAGTCTGCGGAGGAGTGGGAGATTCTTGGCGCGCTAGCCGAGCGGCTGCAACATCGCGACGAAGCGGTCGAGGCGTACAGCGCGTGCCTGGCTGCGCGGTTCAGCCCGAAAGCGCTCGCGGGTATCTTGAGAGCTTTGGAGAAGCAGAAAAGCACGAGGGATACCGTGGGTGCGGTGATCCGCCTCGTGACGTGGCAGTACCGTTGGTATTCCGAGTTCTCGCCTGAACTACTGCACACCATCCGCGCATTGATCGAAGAAGAGGGCGCGGTCAAGGTTCGATCCATCATCCAAGCGACAAGCCTGCCGCAAAGCGTGCTAGATTTAACCCACCACTACGCGGCCTTATGTGCGACATTCCGAAGCAACGGGACGGACGGCTGACAACTAAACAGTCCCGTAGGGACGTGATGTAGGGGGAGGATGCGATGCCCCTCGGATGATATCCATGTTTGTTTATGGTTGGTGCTGACGAGGAACTTGAAGCAAGTCGGGGATGCTCGATACGACCGGGGCGGGTTCTAGAGGCTCGACTTAATTAGACGTCTAGCTGTGCTACGCAATGTGCCAAAAGAAAAACACTGAAGTTTTTGACCATGCCCAATTGACGAAGTATATCCCAAACCGATAACTTGAAGCTTTGTCTCTGCCCACCATCGAGTGTAGCTCTACGGATAATACCCGCAACTTGGACTTGTCCGACGCCACCTCCAAGGTCGATGCGCTCGACGTTACGAGTACCTATGTTGAAGCCGACGGTGAAGCGAGCCGTAGCTTACCGGCACGATGGACAGCATCTGATGAAAACACGTATATCGGCATCTATCCATGCTCGCGCTCTCTGGTGAAGCCTGCCCCCACGAAGGGACGCTTCCAGGTCTCCGGATATCCGCACCCAAACGAGCCATGCATCGGCTTGACTGCGATGCGCCCCTCGCCGGCCCGCCGTTTCGCTTCTCCTCCCCGCCGCTCTCCTGCCGCAATTGCATGCGAGATGCGAATCTTGCACACGATCTAGGGTAGCGTATGCCGACGTATACAAGATTACCCTAGCGAGTGAGTTCGGTCGGACGGCATGGTTCCTAGCATATACCTAGCAGGGAAGCACCACTGGGAAATTAAGGCATGTTAGCTTCTGGTGGTGGGACGAGACAAATACCTATACCGAGAATATGACAGGGAACCATTATCCTCTCCAAGAGATGGCCCAGCTCACAACTGTAGGTATGCCGCATAAGAGAATAGGGAGACCGGAGGCACCTACAAAGGCGAACAGTATAGCCCAACGAAACTGCCTAGGTAGGCACAGTAGGTGTGCGAGGCACCTGCGTTAGGTACCGAGGTACGCCGACTCACCTTATCTGATGGGCGACAAGGCGGAGGCTGTCTAGATACCTACCTGTCTATCCGACACCATCATCGACCACCACCCATTCCGTCCGGTCTCCTCCACCCCGGTCTTCAGTTTGTTCATCCCAGCCTATCGCACCGGCAACTTCCAGGCCGCGCGGCAGAACGCGCTATCCGTCATGTCTGGAGCGCTGTCGGCAGAGGTCTGCACCTCGGAGCCTGTGAAGTCGCCAGGGCCCGGCCCGCGAAGAGGAAGGGACGTGCCGACGACGATGTCGGGCCCCTTTAGTAATAACGAGGTCGATGGGATCATGATCGGGATAAATCGGCGCGTATATATATATATACATATCTCATGCTCTCGCGACAACATCGCTCTCTTCCGCCTCCCCTTCGTCCGCATCCGCCATTATCCCCCCCCAGCGATTACCATCGGCAATGGGAACCGAGAGAGGAAATGGAGGAAGAAAGATTATTATCATGACAAGAAGCTCAGGCCCCTACACTCCCTGCAGGGGTGATTCGGGTATATATGACTTTTCCTGACGTGAAAAAGAAGAGGATAAGTGAAAAACATCGCAGCCATTATAGCGACCCTCACACAGCCGCGTGAGTTATCACGGCATGTCTATGGCGTCCAGATACGAGAAGCGCCAGCCAGGCCACCAGAGGCTAAGCGCGGAGCGCACAGCCCCCCTTCCCCCGCCCGCCCGGGACGGCCTCAAATACTAATGTAGACCATGGACAGGATGCCGGAGCTGAAGTTGGAGGGAAGGAGCTCGGGTTGGCAGAAGTAGGAGTCGTTGATGATGATGTCGTTACCGTCGCTGTCCTTGCCGCAAACGACGTCGCCACTCCAGCACTGGTACGAGGGCGTGAAGGCGTAGAAGGCGGTCGACCCGGCGACCTGCGTCCCGGCCTCCCAGGTACCCGAAGTGTTGCCCATCGACTGGCTCGTCTCGGTCGCTTCCATCCACGAGTTCCCTATGTTGAAGGTGAAGGACGCCGATACGTCCGCCTCGGTGATGAAGTTGATGCCCGACTTGACCGAGAGCTATGCGTTACAGTCAGCCCTCGTCCTACCTCGAGGCGAAGCTCCCCCTCCTACTACCAGGCCCCCGGCGCGAGTGCCGAGCGAGAAAGAAGGGGAGGTGTAGGGGGGCTTACCGATCCGCCAGTTTCGCGGGACCACTCGTGGCTTTGAGTGAAGGCGAGCGCAGTGCCGGCCGCGACGCTTTCCAGCACCGTGTGGGTGCAGGTGCCGGTGCCGCAGAACTGCGGCTTCGTCACGGCCTGCTGGCGGCCGGCTTCCCTGCTAGGGGATGAGCTCCGACTGATGATAGTGCACTGGGGCGGCTCGGGGACATCATCAGGCTCCTGGGACGGCGCCTGCGTCTCGATCTCGAAGCGCTTACAGTCGTCGACGCCGCAGCAGAAGCTCGTGATCAAGTTTCCGTTGGGCTTTTGTTTGGTTCGTCGCGCGCCGTCGCGCGGACGCCGTCTCGTCAGTTCAGCCCCTCGCCTCGACCAAGGGCGGCGGAGGAGAGGTACTCACTTCGACCGGCCCATAATAGCAGCCTTCGTTCTCCGCGCGTATCATCATGATGCCCGGCAGGTCCGTCATGACCTCCCACTGCATAGAGCTGTCCTTCATCAGGATGACGCGGCAGGTCGGGTCGGGCTGGTCCACCTTCCAGTAGATGACCTGGGCGCCCGTCCCGCAGCCGTTTTCGTCGGTCGACGGCGCGTCCGGGAACGTCAGGTTGTCGTAGTAGCGGCCCGCGGCGTGGGTCCAGTCCGTGATGGACCGATCGATGATCAGAGTGTTGCCCCCCACCTGCTCGCCGTCGCTGAGCACCGTGATCTCGCTCGTGCATTTGTTATCTCGGAACGGCGTGAAGGAGGCTCTGGCGGTTGCAAAAGCCAGGCACAACAGGAGGAAGGAGAGGGAGCGGGCCAGCGGTGCCATGGTCCCAAAGTTATACGGGTGAAGAAAGGGGACGGGGGGAACGGCTGGTTGGCTCCAATGATAGAAGATGTTCCTGAGAACGGGCGCGGAGGATGTGACTGAAGTTGGTTATCGGTGTCCCTGGAGTTCCCGTTGTGCGATCAGGGGAGCATAGCTTCTCTTATATACTAACAGCCCCCGGCGACAGGTGACAGAGAGAGGTTTGTTACATCCTGGAGAAGAAAGCAGTTATCTTGAAGACCGGCGCGGCATGTCGAGCTATCGAGATCACGGGAGACAAGAGATCCTTGTAACCTACGGCCCTTCTCTCTACTGACCACCTGCTATTCCGAGATCTACCGTGCCCTGATTGCTATCCGCTCTGGCGACTCATCCCCCGCGCCCTCTTCTCTCTCTTCTCCTAACCCCATTTAGAGGGTTCATAGGGGTCCCTGTTTTTTCCTACTGGGATAACGATAGCGTAGCGCGCCGCCTTATCCTTGAACGATATGATCCGAAAGCAATTGACCTCGGAGGAAGATGAGGGTGGATATCTCCAGGATGGCGAGACAAAGGTCTGAAGGAACCGGTCGTGAATCTAGGCAAGGGTGTACTACCCGCGTCGCCGTCCCCTTGGGATAGGTACCGTACTGCCTAATCTCTGTGTTCCCTTGCAGTTTGCTATCTATCCCCGCCCAACAGCGCGGTGCCTCGGGCAGCGATGGAACGTGTTCTCAGACGAGGGCCTAGGGCCTCTCGTCGGGCCCCGCTCTGCTCTTCGGCGGCGGTGCTGATCTTCGCAGCAAGCCTACGAATGCCCTCACGTTTTTCACCATCTAGGAAAGAGGGTTCGCGACGCTGTGTATCGTCGCTGGCGTGGGATCGCCATCGCATGCGTCAAGTCAGATGTCACCTGTTTGCGAGCCTGGCCGCTACCAACCGACGGATTCCTGAAGTTCCTGATATCACGGGTCTCGAGCGTATCTCTAGTGTGGCCTCTTGACGCCTGTATGTGAAGGTTGAAGAGTAGATATAACCTTCCCATTGCGTCTCCCTCGCATGCGAGCTCAGAATAGCTTGCTTAAGCTACGCGCGTCATTCGATGCCAGGTTCCAGCAACGGACTTGATTGCTCCCAAATTGCCTGCCCACGGTAGGCATATACGTGGCTATCGCACGCTCGCTTCACGTATATATTGCCTACCCTCTTGTTTCTAGATCCTGAGATTGCCTGTGTACTCCCCAGTCGGGTATCAGCGGACATTACGAGCCCAGGATTGACGTTAGTACCAGAGATCTGGCTATGTAGATGCACGTCTCTTGGGTATGATAGCATCGCTTACTACGCACATCCGCCCATCCAGATCGTCTCGGATGGCGAAAGCGGCGGGGACCTGTAGAGGGCCGACCCCTGAACTGAGAAGCCACTAAACGGTTGTTGAGCGAGAGAGACCCCTCCCGCCCATTGCCGCCCCTCTGGCAACCAACTAGCGAACCAGGAATACCGCTGACCGGACCTCGAGCTCGAGGGCTTCAAAGGGGTACTTGATAGAACTGTGCGACCAGCGCCGGGTACTACCTGACTGGGATTCGGTGTGCCGAGAACACGATTTTGCGCTGTGCTCCAAGCCCCTGGGACGACAACACCAAGCCATCTGCTAGTATGCTCAGCATCGCTGGCCGGGAATCCCTGTCCTTGCGTGCTGTGATCGACGCCGTCATCTACGGGTCGAGCCTCCTTCCTGGCACCTCACTCGCGACCTGTATATTAATTTTCGCATACCTCGATGTCGCCATCGGCCCCCCACCAGAGTCTTTTCCAGTCCGACCTCGGGCTTTTCTCTGGGCGCCCCCCCCCCCCCCCTCTGAGAAATAAGTGCTTTCCCCTGCTCACCGAGCCTCTCGCAACTCGACCTCTCCAAGCAAACGTCTCTTCACGTGGGTGATACAAGGATGAGAGGGCCAATGGCATCAACCATTTTCCCCCGTGGGGTTGAGTAGCACGCCCGCCGTGTTGTCGGATATTCAGTGGCTTGCAGACACGCCGTTATCTCAAGCGAGAGAGGGAGGGGGGGAGGGAGGCAGGGGGAGAGACACAGAGAGAGAGAGAGAGAGAGAGAGAGAGAAGCTAATACCCCTGTATTCTCATAGCCACTACTATATCTCTCCCGTCCGCATCCCGTGAGCCGATAAGAGAGCCGGCTTAGACGAGGCCGTGTTTGTCATCTCGGCTTAGCCTGTCTCCGGGTCCCGGGCACTGGACTTTGCGTGATTCCCGAGCGGCTGTCCACGAACGTGGTACCTTGCACGTTGCGAGCCCGCTAGATAGTTATTTTCCTTCCTCCTTCTTAGAATAGTAATCGAGTATAGGCTACGACAAACGAACCTCTCTCGAGAGACGTCGAGCCATGCGGTTTGTTCCGAGGTTACACTGCAACCCGCCGTTCGCTGGTAACAGAAAGGAGAGGCTCTCTACGTTCCTCTTCGTCCCATCCCGCTCGCCGTCGACGCCCAGCAGACGGGCACGTGTCGAAGCTCTCCCAACTGAACCAACTTAGACTTGCCGACCCGAGCTCGTTGTTTGCCCCGGCACGCCCAATCTACGGATTTAATACCGGCCACAGCGCACTGAACCCATCACCGAGGACGGTCCCGTCAGGGAGTCTAGTTACACGGCAGCGCGGGTTTGGCCTAGAACTGATATTCGTCATCGGGGAGGATGCGAACGCTGAGATTCCCGGGACGGAGCAGCAATGCTACTAGCTTCACCACCTTTGGACCGAAGAGAGGCAAACGGTCGCGGTCGAAACAAGCATTTTTACCCCAGCGTCTCTATCCCTGCCTAGTTTCGTTTCCTTCGCAGCGGTGGTAGGCACCGGCAGACTATTAATATGTACGATTTCGGATAGCTATTGCGTGATCGGTGTGCTATCGTGAGGAAGGCTGGAGTTTCGAGTAGTATATGGGGCTATCCTTATTATACTTGCGAAATCAACGGGACCTGCGCCGAGTTGAGAGGAGACGTGCTCCCATGGTTGGGCTGTGGGAATCTCGCACCTGGCAAGCTAGACGGAGAGGAAACGGCCTCTTGTCTAGCGTAGGGGAGTCCAAACCAGAGCGAGTGGATCTCGGACGAAGGGGTAGGCGTAAATAGGTAGCATCGCGTTTTACCCCTATTATATCGGTGGTTACCTGTGGCCGTTTGTCAGTCTCCCGTCTCTACGCCCCTCTGTCCCGGAATGTGTATAGATGCGGATAAAACATCCCCAAGGATGATGAGCGAAGAAAGCAAGGTATATAGAGTTACACTCTTCGAATAATATCGTTTGTGCGAATAATACTCCTGAAGACATGTGAGAGTAGAAGGAAGGTTAAGATGGAGAAGGATAGGGATTAGCTAACCCAGGGAGGGCTTATAAACCCTAGCATAGCTTAGAGAGAGCTTCACGGACGCAACAAGCTTTTCCGATCGTCCCACGAGGGCTCTATGTCTATGTGATGTGGTAAGGCACTTAGCTTTGCTAAGCTGAATATTATCGCGCTTTCGCCCATAAGACGTGAGGTACGGGTCGGAGGAGCAGCCCGGGTATTGTGGGTATATAGCATTCCCGTTACCGTTGCATCCCCCGACTTATTTACCCTGCACAGCCAAGGAACGCCCATTCTCGAAGGCGAAACGAGGGGTGCTTAATCCTCTGTAGGTGCCCACAGAACTTAGTATAGGGGCTTGTATTCTCTTTTGCACCGCGAAGGCGGGCCTCTTTACACATCCTACCAGAGCGGGAGGTGTGGCCGGCGTCCTTTCGACGAGTTGGCGAGCACCAGATTTCGAAGTGGAAGGTGAACGACGACGCTGGAGGGAAGTAGTGCGTGAAGAATGCCAAGAATCACGTATTGCCGGCCTAGAAGAGCGGCGGCCGTTCCGGAGGTTTGGTAATCGTCATCGTGGCACCCGTTCGGTATAGATATTGTAATATTGCGGCACTTTCCCGTATGCTGTGCTGCGACTCGCCCGATCCTACTGTCAGACGGGTCAAGCTTGTGTTCTCCGATCTACGAGACACTCAACAGATCTACGTCAGGATGCATGTTTGTGTATATATGTCCAGGCGTGGATCATCAGTTGGGCAGGTAATCGCCTGGAAATTTCCGGTTACTATTAGCTGGTATGTCACCGATACTCTCTTGAACGTAGGCCACAGTTTCGCAGCGATAATATTTTGCTTCTTGAACCCCCGAAGGGCGTCCCTCGGGCATCTCTCGGGGTAGTGTTCGTCTAAGACAGCAGCACTCCGACGAGGACGCATATACACCTCACTGTTCCCAAGGGACATGATTCATGTCTACCCCCCACCCTCTTAGCCGAGACAGAACTGAGACCGACTTGGCGTAGCAATAGGATGATGCATACCACGCGGGCAGTTGTGATATATGAGTAGTTGCTAGACTGGTTTCGATTGGAAGTCTACGTGCACGTCAAGCCCTACCTATGTGTAGGCTCAATTCAACAGTCCTTGTCGACTTAGCCCTTCTCACTTACCCCTACGATCTTTCGATACTCGACCGGGATTGGCTCATGTATTCTCGAGTGGGCTTTTAGCCACTGTAACTATCAGAGCCAAGACTTCTATTTACCCGACCACGCGCTGCGCTCTAGGCTCTGCAGTCTTGACAACTTAAACTAAGCCAGCAGGGGGGATCTCTACCGTAGGGATTTTCCTCATTTTTATTTTTATTTTGTTCTGTTTCTTTGTTGAAAAAGTCTTCCTAAGGGTTCGAGACAAGATAGCCATAAATTAGAGCTGGTAGGTACAACGTCAGTTCTTCAACAAGAAACCGTAATAGATGTGGACAAGGCTTGGCTTGGAATTTCCCGAGACTTTTAAAAATTGGGATGTTTCTCTCTATAATACGGTGCACGCTTCTGCCGAGCCGCGGTGAGCAGCAGGCTTAGATTCCGATGTTTCCAGGACTGCGACGTCGTTTTCGGGCTATTATGCAAGTATTCCATGCAGGTAGCGCAGTAAAGAGAAAATGGGGGGAAATATTGGCATTCGGTGAGTATTAGGAACGGAGAGTATAGGGGGCGGAGGTGGCTTGAGGCACTCAACTCCCGCGCCGTAGAACCGGCCACTCGGACCACGATGGCATGCGAGGTTATCGGCGCAAACATCCTATTAGACAAGATGGAGGAACGCTGATCTTGGCTTGTTTACCTGTCTAGTCAGTGATCATCTGCAGCCTCGCCGAGGGCTACGAAAGGATCGGTCGTGGCGCGGGCTAAATGGGTAAGATCTCCACCGACGAGCCGGCCTGTCATAGCTTGTGTGCGAATGTCCCTCAGGGGTCGAACCGCGCTGTGGAAAATGCCCCCTGGAACGCGGTGCTAGTGAGGGGTTGGGCTGAATGGAGTCTCTCCTTCCAGGCTCCAGATCCCCGTGATACGACGGCTTCGATCCAATCCTCGAGAGCTTCGAGACGACACGCAGATCGGTGTGACACCACCGCTCGTCCAAGACGATCCTCTGTTCGGTTGTTGGCCGAAAGGAGTCGTCGTCGATATCGCATTGGGCCATGCGCTGGCGGTTTCGGCGCCTTCGCGGCTCCAACAGCCTGGTCCCGCGAAGATGGGATTTCCTTGCTCAACCAGGACAAATCAAGCGGATTGGTCCAGATTAACACGACATGGGTGAACCGTTGCGAAGCCTCCCCGAGTCATCCATCCTCCCGGCATCGGCCCCCCTTCCCTCCCCCAAAAAGAAAAGGAAACCAAAAAAAATCATGCCTCTTCGGTTCCTCTCGCGAAGCCGCCCCTCAAGTATGGATGCACATACGACAGTCGGGGCCGGACTCGTCTGATGGATAATCTCAGCGGTGGCAATGCTCGTGCTTCCACCAGCGTATCGCATTATCTCGAGCCTATCGAAGGAACGGGCGAGCAGGTCGTCGTAGGCATATCCGCAATGCCCTCTGGGTTGAGGCGGCGAGGGGTGATAGGACGTCGCATTGGCTCGGCAGTCGGGACGGATAAGCCACACCCCTCCACTCCCCGAGGCCACATACGACATGCCGAAGCCGCAGGTTCGTGATAGATGCAGGTGATTCATCACCGATCCATGTTGTGCTCTGCGCCGTGCTGGTCGTCCAGCAGCAAGCCACACCACTTCTTGGACGGCTACGGCGGCGCATTGCAGACTCGCACTCACCGTGTTAGGCCGGGCTAAAGGGCTGGCCCGACGGACACCGATTTGTCAATGCCACCACGACGGCAGCTCAGGATATATTTGTATATGATTATGATATATACCTAGGTGGTATACACATACCCTTCTGGGCAGATTGAGCACGTTATCTATCGAGATCGAGGCCGCATGAATAAGTTATGCGTTGCGCTGCGCTGCGACGCACGCACGCACGCCGCTTCGGTTGGCTTGTGACAGATTGATAGACAAGCGGGACGGACATGTGTGTGCGAAGGTGTACATATGCGTGGGATGTGTGATATGTGTGTTGTATGTGTAGTTGTACGCGTATGCCGATTGATTAGACTTCTCTGGCCCCCTCGTGTCCCTTTGCCATGAGACCGGGGTGAGAGATATCGGTCATTTTCCCTCTTCTCCTCTCTCCTCCATCTGCTCCTGTCCTCTTTTCCTTTTCTCCGCCGGTGTCTCCATTGTCTTTATAAGAAAAGGAAAAAAAAAAAAAGTAGTAGACAACTAGAGAAAAGGGAGAGGAGGATGGGAGGGGAGGAATACACATAATCAACACAAGGGAGAGTAGCAAAAGATGGGCCGAGAGAAGATGAGAGAGACGAGTCACACAGCAAAACCACGCCAACCAAGCCAATAGCACAACAACAACAAGTCTATATCCAAGTACCCGGGAATTACATCGCCATAGTCTTATTAGCCACAGGATTCGCAATCTTTGGCACGTTTTGGCATCGGATTCGTGCTACCTGGCTAAATGCTTGCGGGTGGTGGTGTCAGCGCTTCGCGGGATGGCGCGATCTTATCCGAGAGGGAACAATGACCCAGTGGTCTTTCACCAGCCCACAGTGATGGAAGCTGCTGGCCAACACCGACACTCGCACACGCACACACACTCGTATCTTCCTCCCTCTGCTCCTACACGCACGTGGAACACACTACCTTTATCATGCAATGCGGCTGGGCCCGCTCGCCATACCGCTGCCAGATGGTAACTTAGCACCTCTCCCACCTGTGCAGCCAACGTGGTAGTGATTGTCTCCCTCATCGTCCATTTGAGCCGGCACTCCCTCCCGCTGCCCACGGCCAAGCCGATAGGTATCACTGGGACCCTAGAATCCGTCCGCTCATAAAGCCTGGCTCGCTGCCTGCTCTGGATCAGTTGCCCTTCCTCCCAGCTTTCTCCAGACAGCAAGCCGCGCCCCGATCTCCAACTTGTATACGCAGGCCGACACCTCGGTCCTCTGGTCGACTCCCAACCGCGTAGAGCTCACCCTGTGTCTAAATCGTCCCAAAATGGCCGTCGAGCAAGTGTCGCCACACCGCCCAGGGCCCTTGTCTGTGGTCCCGCAAGAAAAGGCGCCCATAGAGATCTCGACCCGAGAGGTAAACACGCCTGGGAGAGATACGCTCGACATCTTCACACATGACGAGAACCACTTCCTGGTTGTCTCGCCATATGGCGAACGGGAGCACCTTCTCGACTTGAGAAGTCTGGATGCCGAGAACGCACTGCTCGCTCGGGCGCTCGCTGGCATGACATGTCTCCGGCCGGACTATGCCACCGCCCCTTACATCGACATCTTCAATTGGCAGGAGATCATCGAGGAGCTGGCACGGCTCGCGCAACAGCATGGTCACCAATGGAAGGAGACTTCCTTCTTCGTCGTGGCCTTTCGATCGCAGATCCCGCCGACCACGGTATACGAGGACTTGGGCGTGCTAGACAAGGCCGCCCATGCAGAAGCGACAGCTAGCGGGGGGTTCCTCAAGTAGGTGCAGCGTCCGCTCCGCCTCTGATCAGAGGCACAGCGCACTAACGGCCTTCCAGATACTGGTTTGGAAGCCCCGATAAGGACGGCAGAAACTTGGCGACCTGCCTGTGGAAGTCGCAGGAACACGCGATAAAGGGGGGAGTCGGCCCGGCACATCGGAAGGCGGCCGGGGCAGCCCGGTCGTTATACTCGCATTGGAAGATAGACCGGCATAGGCTTATCATTCGAGACGACGTGCGGAGCTGGGATATTATAGACTGGGAATGAGGCAGTAGGGTTGCACTTGGCTGCAAGCTGCTGGCCTCCCAGTCCGCTTCGCTCTCCCGTGTCCGAGATAGAGGCGACGGCTTCGGCGAATGGGATCAGTCCCTGGGGGTAGACGGGGCCATCCATATCTGACTGCTTTTTATCTTGTGCTTTTCATTGCCAGCAGGGTGTCGGTTATCGGCTGTTTTTTCCACGATTGATGAAGAGGGTGATAGACTATAGAACCGGGACGCGGGTCGTCGAGATAGAGGGAGACAGATAGAGCTAGTGAGAAAAGAAAAAAAGTATTTTTTTTATTTTAAAAAAAAGGGGGGGGGGATAGAGAGAGCGATGATGGATCTGCGTATCGGAGGATCGGCCTCCCTCTCCCAATCGAGGATGGACCGGTGACGAGACTATCGTATATGTGTTGTTCCCACGGCAGAGCAGAGAGTAAGAGAGGGAGAGGCAGGGAAGGGAGGGAGGGAGGTACATAGACAGCACTGCTGTCGTAGCCCGTAAAGCTTGGCGACCCTGTAGGTCTCAAGATCGATAAGTCAATCCGACTCCGGGCGGCCAGCCGTTGTCGGGAGACAGGGCCAGTCTCGAGCAGAGGAGACCAGGGAATACTGCGCATGGCAGAGGACTCGAAAACTGGGAACGGACGACGTTGCCTTGAGGCTCTTTATATATGTTTTATTTGCGGAATGTCGCCATGGCAAATGACAACAGGGCGTGGGGGTTCCGAGTGGGATGTAGGCTGGCTGCTTCACCAACCCAGGCACTCGATGCCGACGCCAGCCAGGATAGGGCTCTCTATGTGGTTAGCCGAGGGCACGATGCGTTTACACGTTTACGCGTATAACCGATGTAGCGACACGACAGTGTGCGTTTTGGCTGGTCCGCTTCCTGTGATCCCACGACACCAGTTAGTAATCAACTAGTATGCGAATCTTGGGATGCTGAACCTGGGCCTGATCTATTGGGGAGATAGCTAGGAGCCAACTGCTAATTGACAAGTTCATATACAGCTCCTTTTATGGGTCCCTCTTACAGCGAATATTGGCTTATCTCCTAAGGTGCCGTTGGCAGTGAATAGGGTGGCGGGGACCCACAACAGTTGTGCATCAACCCGAGGCTCAGCGTTATACCTTAGGTAACTTAGGTGCGTAGTAAGCATGGATGAAACGTGATTATGTACCCAAGTACTGCTGCCTATAGGTAGGGAAATTCTGCCGCATCCCCCCGCCCGAATTTGCAACCCACAGAAAATCGCATCGCCATCCATCCCACCAAAAGCGCACAAAATCGGAAAGACTCGCCTCGACTCGCCTCGCTGGATCGCCGCGTATCATCATCGTCATCCGCGCACAACCACGCCCGACCTCGCTACCCGCAAACCACCCACGAAGCCCAAGAGAGGAATAAATATCTAGGCGATAACCTAGCTACGACCATGGTCGAATCCCTCAAAGATGTGCCGTTTAAGGCGGTTCGGGTCGAGGCCCTGGTGAGTAACCCGTCACCAAATTTACCCCTCCATGCCTCCGCCAACTCTCGAAGCCACTGCCAAAACTGACCTACGGTTGCGCTTGTTGTGTAGGTGGTTATGAAGATTGTTAAGCACTGTTCGACCAGCTTCCCCACGACCGCGACGGGGTCCATTGTGGGTATGGATAAGGAGGGAGTCCTCGAGGTCACGAACACCTTCCCATTCCCTACCGTCGACGTGGCCAACGTCGAAGGCAGTCACCAGAATGACGCCTCGGCCATCGCCGCGGCCGCGCCCCGCGCGAAGGCGAACATCGTCTACCAGAACGAAATGATCCGCCATCTCAAGGAGGTCAATGTCGACGCCAATAACGTGGGCTGGTACGTCAGCGCCACCATGGGCAACTTCGTCAATTCTAGCTTCATCGAGAACCAATACCACTACCAGCGCGAGAACGAGCACACGGTGGCCCTGGTGCACGACGTTAGTCGAAGCTCACAAGGCGCGCTAAGCCTACGCGCGTTCAAGCTGACGCCGAAGTTCATGGCGGCGTTCAAGGAGGGGAAATTCACAACTGAAAGGTCAGATATAACCCAATGCAGAGCTTGCTAGAGGCGGAATAGAGCATTAACATGCCAATGTAGCTTGCAAAAGTCAAAGCTCTCCTTCAAGGACACCCTCGTCGAATTTCCGATCGAGGTCCACAACTCGCACCTCCTGACTTCCTTCCTCCACCAGCTCCCCGCCGCTCCTACGGCCGGCGACCTCCCATTGCCCACCTCCCTCTCCGATCTGGAGCGCGACCCTATCAAGATGCCTCTCCACCCGTCCACAGACATCCTAGACCTCTCCATAGATCCCTTCCTCGAGAAGACATGCGACCTCCTGCTCGAAAGTATAGAGTCGCACTACACCGAGCTCAACAACCACCAATACTACCAGCGGCAGCTTACCCGGGAGCAGGCTAAGATTACAGCGTGGCAGACCAAGCGCAAGGCCGAGAACGCGGCACGCGCTGCGGCCAAGCAGCAGCCGCTGCCGGAAGACGACTGGCAGCGAATCTTCAAGCTTCCCCAAGAGCCCAGCCGACTGGAAGGTATGCTCAATGCGAAGCAAGTCGAACAGTACAGCAAGCAGATCGACGGTTTCACGGCCAATGTCAGCGCCAAGATGTTTGCCGTCAGAGGGAATCTCTTGCCGGAATAAGCGATCGCTAGCGAAGGGGGGGGGGGGGGGGGAGCGGCGGCTCTACGTGATCGGGATCTTGATGGGCATGCATGGGGTTTGGCGTCTGGGGGCGTTGTTAGGGGTTTCGGGCATCTATAGAGTTAAATTCTATCAACTGCTTACAATGCCATGGCGCCCCACTCTATCGCTGGCCGAAAGACATGCTAGAGAAAAGCAAAACAAAATCTATATGGCGGGGCTCGGGGAGAATAGAAAATTCTCATCAGTTCCATTCCTAAGGCGATGGTGGTGACGCCGACGAAAGATTGGATACTGGTATAGACTAAATCGATACGGGCAGTTTGTTGGTCACGCAGAGAGGCCAAGCGCAAAGAGTCTTACTTCCTTATCGTGTACAGCTGCTTGAGCCTTTAGGTGCTGTTCAGACTCCCTCAACTATGCTTAAGTTAGGAAATAGAAACCGTAGGGTAAACTATGTAGTAACCATGTAGTACGTGTTCAAGGCCGTTCTATGCCTCAGGAGCGATGTTTTCCATGGGGAGGAGCTTAGATAATGCCTCAGTAAGCTAGCAAGGTGCGGAACCTAGGTATCACCTTGCATTGGAAGGATCCGTTAGGACCTTGACGGCTCCGATGCACACGCACACTGTTGGGTGTAGGTATCGGGTACAGCCAGGCAGGTAGCGTACCTAGGTATATCTTAGGTGACCTCTCAGGCAGGTACCTCGACGGAATGTTATCGGGTGTGTTGCACACAAGGTTACGTAAGCCGCCGCGCATAAACACCCCGCTAGAGCTTACCTGCAGAGAAACCGTCTCCGAAAAGGCGCAGAGGGAAAAGGAGAGCAGAGGAGAATCTGTACATATGAGTAGAAACGAGGGAGGAGAGGATAGGCAAAGGGAAGAGAGAGGTCCGAAGCCACATGCACGGGCTCGCGAAGATACGGAGTAACTGAATTCGCAAGGAAGCGCGAATAGATTTGCCGAGTGGGCAAGTGAGGGGCAATTTTCAGGGACCGGATCCTCTAGGCCGGAAGCGGATTAGCCGCAGCCGTCAGCACCGGAGCCAGCAGCCAATGAGCCGGTGCCGCGCCAGCGAAATTTGGCGGGCGGGCGCAGTTGGGAGGTTGAGACGAGAGAAGAGGGAGGGGTTGGAGGGGTCGACTCCCTGGGCCGGAGGAGTGAATGATGGAAGAGAGCATGTACATCGGCCGCCGAGTGTACCCGACGTCGGCCAGCTTCGCAGGTACTGTCGCAGCCACTTTCCGGCCGCCACGTTACCTGTTCGGCGCCGATGTGCTGGTACCTGTTGCGCCAACCGGTACACGTCCGCACCTGTCCACAGGCTCAAGGGTTTGCCCCGTAGGTTCCACTGGGATCCCACCGTGGACCTTATATGCCCGACACATTGTTGGACCTCGCTAACTCCGTACCTTGCTTACCTGCATCCTCAGGCGGTCCTCGAAGGAAGAGGAGATAAACCTCCAGCTTCTCTACGAGGTACCGCCTACATGGCCGGCTCCGTGTACCCGCTACCTCCGCTTCGGGCAACCCACGCCCGTCCCTACGTGTACCCCGATACGCCACTAGTCCCTGGATCGGACCTCGAGCCCCTCCTACGTCGCAGGTACCCACTACCTCATACTTACCTACCTTAGGTACCTACCAGGAGTCCGAGTTTGTCAGGCCGTCTCTGTTTTTTTTTTTTTATACCTCTCCCCTCTCCGGCCCCTTCTCTTCTTCCGCTCCCTCTCCTCCTTCACCCTTCCCGCAATTCATCATCTTCATCCTCCCTCGCCAGGCATCTTCGTCGTAAGTGATAAAGCTCAACCTCTACTGTCCTCGCCTCCTGCTTCAACCTGTTCTGGGCTACGTCGCCCTATCTGCGTATACTTGCAACTACTAACCCCGCCTGGTGCAGTCTGCTGCTTACGTCCTCGACGCCCTCGTCCTACGTTCCCTCCTCACACCGCCCTTCCCTCCAATCAGTAAGTGTTTGCTGTCCCGTACGGAGCCCGGCCTCGAGAGGTGTCTACTACGGATCCGCTGACAGACGTTCTAGCAATGGCTGCTCCCGCCTCCAAGTTCAAGGTCGCCGACCTCTCGCTCGCCGCCTTCGGCCGCAAGGAGATCGAGCTAGCCGAGAACGAGATGCCTGGTTTGATGGCTATCCGAAAGAAATATGCCGCAGACCAACCCCTCGCCGGTGCCCGTATCGCCGGTTGCCTGCACATGACCATCCAGACCGCCGTCTTGATCGAGACGTTAGTAGCTCTCGGTGCTGAGGTCACCTGGACTTCCTGCAACATCTTCTCCACCCAAGACCACGCCGCCGCCGCCATTGCCGCCGCCGGTGTCCCCGTCTTTGCCTGGAAGGGCGAGACCGAGGAGGAGTACAACTGGTGCTTGGAGCAGCAGCTGTCCGCTTTCAAGGACGGCAAGAAGCTGAACCTGATTCTCGACGACGGTGGTGACCTGACCCACCTCGTCCACAACAACTACCCCGAGCAGCTCAAGGAGTGCTTCGGCGTGTCGGAAGAAACCACCACCGGTGTCCACCACCTGTACCGCATGTTGAAGAACAACACCCTCCTCGTCCCTGCCATCAACGTCAATGACAGCGTCACCAAGAGCAAATTCGACAACCTCTACGGCTGCCGTGAGTCCTTGATCGACGGTATCAAGCGTGCTACCGATGTCATGATCGCGGGTAAGATCGCTGTCGTCGCCGGTTTCGGTGATGTCGGCAAGGGCTGTGCTATGGCCCTGCACGGAATGGGCGCTCGCGTCCTCGTTACGGAGGTGGACCCCATCAACGCCCTCCAGGCTGCCGTGGCTGGTTTCCAGGTTACCACCATGGATAAGGCCGCCTCTGTCGGCCAGATCTTCGTCACCACCACTGGCTGCCGAGATATCCTGGTTGGCCATCACTTCGAGGCCATGCCCAACGACGCCATCGTCTGCAGTACGTGCCCCCCGTCCCCGCCCTCGGTGTTGTCTCGGTAGTGTCGCTCGTGACTAACAGATAGACTAGACATCGGCCACTTCGATATCGAAATTGACGTTGCCTGGCTCAAGAAGAACGCCAAGAGCGTTCAGAACATCAAGCCTCAGGTCGACCGTTACCTCATGGCCAGCGGCCGACACATCATCCTTCTGGCCGAGGGCAGACTGGTCAATCTCGGCTGTGCCACCGGCCACTCTTCCTTCGTCATGTCTTGCTCTTTCAGCAACCAAGTTCTGGCTCAGATCATGTTGTACAAGGCCCGGGACAAGGCCTTCGGCCAGAAGTACGCTGCCTTCGCCAAGGCGGAAGAGCTGCCCGTCGGTGTCTTCGTGCTTCCCAAGATCCTCGATGAGGAGGTTGCCAGGCTGCACCTTTCGCACGTCAATGCCGAGCTCACCACGCTCACCAAGGTCCAGGGCGAGTACCTCGGACTGGAACTCGAGGGTCCCTTCAAGAGCGACCAGTACGTTCCCGCCTCCCTCCCTTCCTCTCCTCTGCCAATCATGCAGAGTATGCGTATCGTCTTGCTAACTCTGTCACGCAGCTACCGATACTAATTTCTTTCCTGTACATGACCTACTTCGACGTGCACGGCCATCAACATGGTGCACACATACGAGTTTTTTAATCAGAACTCACTAAGCTCCCGCAAGTGGACGGGGCTAGTCTGTGTTTCTTCAACAAGCATGGGTCTACGCATCAAACTGGCAAACGGGGAAATGAAACGGGGAATGAGGCGAACCAAAAAAACAGGAACCAGGGGTGCCGGCGGCGGGTCAGACATTTTTTCAACAAAAAACGGCGTTGGCATTTTTGTGTGCATGATTCCCCTCATGGCGTTCTGAGATCGTTTTTTTTTTTACAGGCCGTCGGCTACGGTCAGCCTTGGTATATACCTACACAGCAGCTACACTTTAGAGCCATAAGCTGGTGGTGCATGCATCCGTCAACCGGATTCGGATAGAGAGATGATGGGGAGAGAATAGAGACCCGACAATGTGGGTTTTGTGGATGGAGCATGGCCGAATGTCGTTCTCGCTGATCTCGAGTGAACTGTCTGCTGCACTTGTGACATGCGGTACTTCTTACCCACTACCACCTTCGCGTATCCAACGACGCCTTGCCGTTCCCGAAAACCCCTAGGCGGGTGCGCGACGGTAATAGTTGAGGGAGGGGGTGATCCGGCATTGAAGCCGAGAAATCGTCAGGCCTCGCTCGCGTACTAGGCTCTACCTATGTAGCTCGTCGGAAGATATTGGCCTGTTGGCTGGACCCGTCTACGGTGGCATTAGTTCTCAGCTTCCGGTGGGCAAAGTCGACACGAAGGTACCAGGTAGGTGGGTGGCTGGGAGGCTCCCGCAGCCTGTCGCTACGGTCTGCGCCCGCTTCTGAAGCGATTGGGAGCACGCCGAGTTTCGGGTAGCGAGATGCGATGTATCGCGGCATTGCACACAAGGCAGGGGTCATTCTTGATTCAGACCGCCGTTCTACTTGCCCTCGTTGTTGCAGCTGCCTATGCTGGAGCCTCCGTGCTGCTTGCTGCTTATATCGCGGGAGTCGTGGTCAGTTGGTGGAACGAAGAGAAGCTCAGTCTTCCTCTCCAGCCATGCCGTCCGCACCCGCTACCGCCGAAACTATTGCGAATGAGCCAACTATTACAACCCAACAACCGACAAATACCCACGGTCCGAGTCAAAACTCCAATTGCCCCCACGGGGGAAACCCAGCCTTTACATATGCCCTCTTTCAATGTTTATGATCATTATTATTATCAGGCTACCGAGCGGGCGTTCAAGCCGTTCTTCTTTGTACGTTTGGCCCTTCCTAGAAACGAAGGAAAGGTGACTAATTCTCTAGTAGGCGTCGATCGGATTCTCGATCCCCGTCTCCGAGATGTTTTCAGGGGAAGTCGTCTGGCGCGGCATGATCTATAAGCCTGCTCATGGCACTCGGCAAAGTTTCTCTGCGGCCTCTGGCTGGTTCGTTTCCCTGTATCCGGACGGAGTATAGGCCGAAGGATTACGGGCTTTACGTCGTCCGCATGCGGCATTATCATGCGCGAGAGCCACTGCAGCCAGACTAATCACGAACCAAGGGAATCCCGCGAAACAACTGTGGCCGCAGAGGAGACATCCGGTTCACGGGTACGCGGCCCAGATACTGCGGTAGAGCCTAGTGGCAGAGGGGAGAGGTACAAGGCAACGGTTCTTAAATCGCCCACGAAGCCTCTGTCTCTGTATCCGGCGGGGATCTTGTCCTTCGCTATGATTGCACGTGGGGAGCTTGGTTTTCTTATCTCGTCGCTCGCCGAGAGTAAGGGTATCTTCCGGAACGAATATGAATCAGGGGGCGAAGACGAGGAAGTGTCTGCGATGTTCCTCATCATCACTTGGGCCATAGTGCTCTGTACCATCATTGGTCCGCTTACCGTGGGACTGTTAGTGAGGAGGATTAGAAGGTTGGAGAAAGAGGACACTGGGGCGCGGGCGGAGGGTTCAAGGAAAGATATTCTCGGAGTGTATGAGGGGTTTATTAAAACTTTTCTTCGCTTCCGGAGTTCCCTATACCTAGAAGCCACGCCGCTTTATAACAGAGAATGTCCCGAGATGAAATCGTATTACTTGCCCCCGCTATACTTGTCTACAGCTACTCCTCCCGCCCTAGCCCCTTCTGCCACCTCCTCGCTCATCGACGCTCTCTTAAAGAAAGTGGTTCAAGGGATAACTTAGGTATACAGCCTTATCCCGCCTACTTTTCGTCCCATTCATCGCCATGTTCGCTCTCGTCTCAATATCTCTATTAAAATTCCTAAGCCGTAGAATGAGAGACGAGGAAGAAAAGAAAGCAACAAGAATGTAGGAGCCCACCACCGTCACAGCGCGAGGATCTGCCGTACTCGCATGCCGCTGGAAACTTCTGGGATGGGGTTCCGGTAGCAACACCCAGCTATGCGCGGCTATAGAGGAGCTGTGTTCGGATCGCCGGGTCGGACGGACAAGCGCCGCTAGATCTAGTTGTCTCCCGACAGCTCCTTTTAAATGTCGACTCCGCCGGCAACTGACGGGGGGTGTAAGCCCCTACCCGAGACCTCGGATGGCTTGGGCTCAGCCGCGGCGCCGATTGACTCTCCATTCTTTCCATCAGCGTCTCTAAAACCATTGATACCTCTCCTTCTGAGGGGCGGTGGGGGGGCCGGGTTCAATCTGGAGAATCTGTTCAGGAATACTCTGTGCAGGAATTCTCCCTCCCGGTTCGGATTCTGGCATTTATACACCTCCCAAAGCTTGCGGTCGAACCCGGGCAACGCATCCACCAGCGCCCCCCGGCCCCCCTCACCCTTGACACTGATACAATCTTCGCCACCCCCACCCCCATCTAGCTCCGGTGCTCTTGGTGCAGATTCGGGATCTTTTCCCGTGGTTGTGGTTTGTCTCCTCTCACGAACGCTTGGCCTATGGTCTGGGATTCTTTGATCGCGTATGCAGGGCGGGCGGTGGTTGTGTTGGGGGCTCGGGGTAATCGGCTTCTGCTCCCTTGCGTTCACGTCGAGAGTCTTCCCAAGCTCTGACTTGAGAGCCGGTCTGGAGTCCATGCTCTCCTTAGTCTCGATTTTAAAAGCCTCGGCGGTGCCATCGGGACCGTAAATCTGAGAGACCTTGATCAGGCCGCCATCGATGGAACGTTTCATATCTGTGATTTCACTTTGCAAGTGATCAAAGTGATCAATCACCCTACCCCTGAGGTCTACCTCGTCGCGCATTAGGGTGGTATCGTCCAGCTGCTTCTCCAAAGTTGCGATTCGAAGCTTGTGCTCTTTAATTTCCATTGACTTGTCTTGGACAAGGTCCTGACACTGGCGGGACAGATCCTTCAAGATGGGGAGGGTATCGTTTAGCCGCCTCTTTAAAATTAGGACTTCAAACTTGAGGCTTCTTATTTCTCTATCTTTGGCGGCTAGCTCAGACTTGGCTCCAACGAGCTCCTCATTGCGGAGGGCGAGGTCATCCTCTGTGGTCGACATCATGGTTGTGAGGTGTGTGATCTTGGCTTGGAGCTTTTTGTTCTCACCGGGCAGGTCGTCGTGTTCTGAGGATTGGGAGGGACTTTCGAGTTTGGCTGGCTTGGGTCTAACCGGGATCTTATCTAGAGGGAGCTCAAGGCCTATATGGGTTTTTATAGGGCGCTGTGGTAGCTGTGCCGACGTGGCCTTATAGGGGAGGATAAAGGAAAACTGTGGTGTGGGGGGTGGTTTAGGGTTTTTCTCGGATTTCCCCCGAGTGTATTTGTTGTCCGGACGAGAGAATGAACCCATGCTGTTTTTAGGCATAGGTTGGTTTGTTTCTAGGTTTGAGTGATTTCCTGAAAACACGTCCGTACTGGTGGCCTTCTCGGCCGTTGTCCCGGATGCTTCATCCATGCTCGTCGAGGAAGGCCTTCCGACGGTGCTGCTGAGATCAGGAATCTGTCTCCCGACAGCCTCTGTCGATAAAGGATCTGGAGCTAATAATGGGTGATCGTGGTGGGCGGAGTGTTCCGTATTCTGACACGTGGAGTCACCGTACTATGTCTACGAAGGATTAAGGTGTCAACATATGAACAAACGCCACAACAGGAGTCCGATGTGCGGATATCTTACCTTGGCACTAGCGGTTGAATAGAGCCTGCAGGGAAGAAGACAACTCAGTATTGGAGCGGTATGCGCGTGAAATTGTCGCAACGCTTGCGGCCGTATACCCGAGGTATGGAGTGGGAGGTTCCCAGGTGGGCAGAAGGCTGGTGATGGGGACGGGCACTTGATGGCAGGCTCCCAAAAAGTCGAATGTAACCCAAGGAGAATGGCCTCGGTCCCCAAGCAACCGGGAAGAGGATTCGAGAAGAATCGCAAGAAATGTAAATGGTGTGACAGAGACAACCTAGTGCCGGGGGATGGTGGGAGACTAGAATGAGCTCTGTCGTAACAACGAGTGGCGGGACTTCGCCCTGTTGACTTAACGTGAAGTAGTAGAAGTGTAGCCCTAGAAGAATAACAACGTAGAGAATACGAGAATACGATATGATCTCGGTCCAGAATCGAGAGACGGAGGGGGCGAGGTCTAGGCTCGGTAGATATGAGTGCGGAACCGAAGCACCTGAGGCGAGACCAAGAAACCAAGCCAGGCCGGAGGCAGGTGGGATCAAGACGGAGAGATAGACACCCGATGGATGGAGGGAGAGAGGGAGAGAGGGAGAGAGGGAGAGAGGGAGAGAGGGAGAGAGGGAGAGAGGGAGAGAGGGAGAGAGGGAGAGAGGGAGAGAGGGAGAGAGGGAGAGAGGGAGAGAGGGAGAGAGGGAGAGAGGGAGAGAGGGAGAGAGGGAGAGAGGGAGAGAGGGAGAGAGGGAGAGAGGGAGAGAGGGAGAGAGGGAGAGAGGGAGAGAGGGAGAGAGGGAGAGAGGGAGAGAGGGAGGGAGGAAGGGAGACAAGCTCACCCGCTGCTTGCATAACCCCGGGCTGAGTGCCTGGTCGATCTCCGTATCTGCATACCGAGGCGCTCGAGGCAGCATAGCAGACACCTTGGACGCGTACCCAGGTAGGTTGCCTGTTTACGGCTAGGTAGGAGGTTATGTTGTCACCCCTTTACGTATCGCGGCATCGCGGCATCGATCGCCTACCTTGGAAATGAGCCTGCCCGGTATTGAATTTCCTATATAGTTGTGTTTGCTCCCCTCCGGCGACTCCCCGAAAGTCCACCCTCAAGGCCCTCTGCCGTGTGCTTCCTTTTCCTGGTTGCGTCCCCTCCCCCTTGACCTACTACCATTGCCGGTGGAGCCTGCGATACCTGGGACCAGTGCGAGTATATCTAAACTACCTAGGTATGTGGGATCGCAAACATGGTAGCTGTGGCAGATGCGTGCTGATACAATTGCAATTCAATCGCATGCCACCTTGCAGCTCCAGCATTGCGATGAGTAAGGCTTTGATGCGCCGGGGTATTGTGCCCGTGCAGCGAGGCCACTTCCACTGCTGCTCCTGATGTGTATACATGCCGTGGGCATCGTGCTACTCAGGCAGATGCCTCGGTAGGTGCCCCCCTAGCCCGTCAGCTACCTCCGGATCGACAGTACCGCGGCGGGCCTGCGTATGTGGATCTCAAAATGAAACGGCGTCGAGACGGCGAACAGCTCGACGTCGAGATTAACGACGGATCCTTCTTTCCCAAGAATAGTTGCTCTGAGAGGCACCCACGGCAGCGGAATGCCGCCTCCGACGTTATGCGATGTCCTATGGGGGAAAAGGGCATCGCCAGTCTGGGCGCTCTGTGCTATCTGGGGGAGAAGAGAGGAAAGAAAGAAGGCCGCAGAGTTCGTGCATTATTTTTATCTCGCCCGATGAGATGTCGTGGCACGAACCATGTCATCACGTGGATGAGATCACGTGTAGATTGTGCAGGTGATGTAATGGCTCCAGAGAGGGGCACGAGATAAAATACGTAGGTACCTGGAAGCACAAGAGGTACCTGATATAGGTAGGTACCCAAGTACCTGATGTAGGTAATGGTCAGCATCCATCCATCATCGCCCGTCCGATTGGCCCAGCCGAGAGCCGAGGATAGCGGCCGGGATTGGACAGAATCGACGCCCTCCATCATTCCGCCTATTATCCCCATTCCTCATCCCGCATCCCCGTCGTCGTCGCCCTCGACTTCACCTGCCCGCGCTCGCCAATCGACCAGCCGCTCCTGCGCTCGAGCCCCACGTCTCGTCTCTTCCCTCATCTAGCTGGGTATCATTTGCGAGCCGATCCATCGCAGCCACGGCGTGGTGGACCGAACAGAGCTGCGCACTCACGCCACGCATACTTTTCCCTCGGTCCCGAAAGAGCACGATGAGCACACAGAGAGTTGGCCTGCGGGCCCTGCGGCAAGGTAGGCAGCTGCCACCCTACCCTACTACTCGCCGCCGATCAGCTCGGCGGCTGTTGTAGCTCCGTGATGCCTATGAGCACCCCGCGAACGGGCCTCCTCCGAGCCGGGGACCGTGGGAAAACCCCCACATGTGAAAGATTGAGGTCGCTAACTCTCTCGATGAGACAAACAGTCGCCGCCAGGCAGCCCAACGCCCTCCTCCTCCCCCAGAACGTCCCCCGCCTCGCCCTGGCGGCAAGCGTCATGACCTCGCAGATCAGGTAACGAGCCCGAACCCGACCCCCCCCCCCCCCCCCCAGAGCTAACCCACCCGTCCGCGCCCGCAGAGTCGCCTCGACGCAGAAGCTCACCCCGACGGACGCGCAGTCGCTCCTGGCCGCGCAGCGGCTCCGGCGGCCGGTGTCGCCGCACCTGGGCGTGTACGACTACGCGCAGACGTGGTTCGGCGCGTCGATCTGGACGCGCGTGACGGGCCAGGTGATGAGCGCGGGGTTGTACGCCTTCTCGCTCGCGTACCTGGCCGCGCCGCTGACCGGCTGGCACCTCGAGTCCGCCACGCTCGCCGCCGCCGCCGCCGCCCTGCCCCCCGCCCTCTTCGGCACCCTCAAGCTCCTCGCCGCCTGGCCCTTCTTCTTCCACCTCGCCAACGGCATCCGCCACCTCGTCTGGGACTTCGCCATCGGCTTCCAGCGCCCCACCATCAACAAGACTAGTAACCTTGTCCTCGGCGTCAGCCTGGTCGCCTCTCTCGCCGCCGTCATCTTTATCTGATACGGCTCGATTCGATGAACCCCCCCCCTCCCTGCCCTCCCCCAAGTCCGTCGCCATCCGATCAAGTCGAACGGTCTTCTGCCGGGCTCAGGGTGGACGGATGGGAAAGAAGTGGGCATATGGGATGAGCCTGGATAGAGGGGTGTATCGGGAAGATACCCACCTCGCAGCTATCTTGGCTAAGATTGCTGAAACATGTAGACTAGGCGCGGAAGAGGACAAAAAAAAACTTTTCGGGATGAAGACGCTGGCTATTCTGCGGGCCACTCGCCCTGCCCTAGATGCATGGGTCCCCGTAACGAGGAGTGTCGGAAGAAATTATCCAAGATTCACACATACTTAAACGTCACTCGGAATGCAGCACACCTATCTATGATTTTTTTCTTTCTTTCTTTCGTTTCTATAAGTGATGCCGGCCACCCAGCACGGACCGGTCAGCCCAGAGGCCGGTGGCCAGTGGACAAAGGTCCTTCGATCAATTACCCGCCGCGATACCTGTCCTTCTCTCCTCTGCAAGCACCGCCCGTAGTTGCAGGTCCAGAAACGCCTTAAGATAAAATAATCCATTTTTGTCTTTATCAATGGGGTATCATCCGCCTCGAGACACCTACCTCCCAAAATCCGTGTGCGGTTCGGAAAACGTCAAATCGCTCTCCCCTCCTCCCCCCAGCACCGCTGGCTAGGTCCGTCCACTATCCCCCCAACCCCCCCAATCCAGGGTTTTAGCTAAAGTTCCTGGCGTCCAGCACGACCTGGTTTAGCTTGTGGTCGCCGAGCTGGACGACTCGCTCGCCGATGACGTCGCCTAAGAAGGCCTTCACCTGGGCGGCCTCGCTCTCGTTGGTGTAGCCGTTCATGCCGTTGACCACAGGGGCGGCCGCGCCCCCGTCGTCGTCGGCCAATAGCCGGATCGCCTTGAGGATCGCGCCCACCAGCGCTTCGTACTCGGTGCGGCTTGTCGCGTCGCCCCGCTCCCGTAGCGGCGCCAGCATCGCTGCCTCGAAGTCCTTGAGGTGTTGCAGTAGCAGCATCTTGACCACGTCCGCCCCGCCAGCCGCCACCAGCCCCTGGACCGCCCCGAACCACACCGCCGGCGGGAATGTCGGGTTAAGCAGGTTCTTGAGGCAGGTCCGCACCAGCTTCGGCCGCAGAATCTTATTATGCGGAGAGTACTTACGCGCGATCTGCCCTACCAGCGTCGCCGAGAACTCTCGTAGTAGGTACTGCTCCTTCAGAGCCTCGACTCCGTTCTCCGGCCCGACCTTGCGGCCGAGCATACACGTGAGCACGGGGGCGCATAGCGAACTGGCGTACGGCGCCAGAAAGAGAGACTCGTTGTTAATTAATGCGTTCGTAAGCTCCATCATCTGACGCAGAACAAAGAGGCTGTCGAGTCGGTGGGTGACTTGGTTTGAGATGAAGTTGACGAAGTATGGGACGAGTTGATGGATGCCGGGCTCAGAGCTGACAGATTCCAAGACGGCCTCCCGCAGTCGTTGAACCTCGATATCGGAACTGTCGTCCATTAAGCCCGCTTGAATCTTCTCGAAATAGAGAGTCTGTTCCCGCGTGATGACGTGTCTGACGGCGGGCCGAAAGTTGGGATTGTCCTGCCCGGACAGAGCAGCAAGTGCAGGGTTAGCGCCGGGACCCTTGGGTAGCAGGTCTTGTGACCGCGACTCCGCCGTGGTGGGGTTCTGGACGACGACAGGCTGGACACCTTCAACGGCCAGCCAGTGTTCTATAGATGCGGTCAGGACTTGTCCAGAGCTCTCCGTCATAGTGGAGCCTCATGATACTTACTGCTAAAGTGCATATCTCGCGGTATCTTTGGTAGCGGCGCATTGATCAATTTCTCGAAGTCGACTTCTTCGTCTTCGATGTAGAACAGCGGCTGTGGACCCAAACTAGCTTCCCCATATCTAAGCGGTCGGGTAGAGTCGTACCCATACAACGGCTCTACATCAAGAACCCGGGCCGCTTGGGACACATCTTGGACCGTCATCGTGGTGCGTTTGGCAAGCCGCATAAACCGAAGAGCTTCGACGAGTATCTGGCCAATGCGATATTCGACATCCTGGGAGAGCGTACGTAACGGCTCGTCGCCGATATTGGAGATGCCGACAGACTCTGCGACATCTTTGACGTTTTCAGGATTCCAGAGGAGGCGTTGTTCGTGGATCTGTGCCTTGGTAGCGGGATCGTGGGCGGGGCCGCGAGCGTCCTTATTTGCTGCCATCGTGACTGACTACTTGCTCGCAGAAACAGCAGTCCAGCAAGGAGCTAGAATTTGATGTACACAAACCAAGCACACTAGCAGAGACAGTCGGGAGAGGTAAGCCTCGGGGCCTGATGGTTAAAATCGAGGTCTCGCCGATGGGGTTGAAAAGAGCTGCGGAGCGAGGCCGAAGAGAGAGGATCGGACGCGTAACAAAAATCTGTTGCAAATTAGGAGACGAAAGGTTGGTATATCAAGGATGGGGATAACCAACTACCCTGTGGGAGGTTAGCTATCGACATGGTGGGCAGCTCACAGGTGAATAATGGTGGGTGTGGCAATAGGCGTTGCCCAACTGCTCGACGGAATAAAAGAGGCGAGGCGTAGGGAGTAGGCTTCCTTATATGTCTCCTAGGTAGATACCAGAAACTTCAGGGGAAAGCGTCGTGCCCGGAGATTGCAAAAGACGTCGTGAGGGGAACCGGCCGATCTAGGTGGAAATTACGCAGGCCTCCCGAGCATCCGCACACTGGTCGGGATGGGACTCTCGTTTCCTTCGGCGATGACGCAGCCACGGTCCCGTTCGCTTTGGGCATCAGTTTGCTGTATTGCTTATTCTTCCCCGGCGGGCACGTCGTCCGTTACCCCGTGTTGACACAGTCCGAATCTTGGGGCGATAGTAGACAATCGGTGGAGCGGAATCGAGGAAGGGTTTTCGGTTGCCCAAAAGACTCGAGGGGGCCTTCTCGTCGGCTAGCCAGTGCGCAGCCCACGGGTGAATGAGGTGCGTCGATGACTGCGTCGCGGCGTATTCGAGGTCGGCCGCCTATCGGTAGTTTCGAGGGGAACGGGGATAGGACTATGAGAAAGTGGTTGCTCTCAATTGCCTACGAATGCCCGTGATGCGTTGTGACGTAGAAGAAGAATTGCAGGAAGTTGTCGGCCGCGTTGACGTAGGAATGTAAGTATTCGTGGCTGACGCGAAGCTGTCGAACGCGACGAGACTGGCGAGGCTGCTGATGCTTTGGAGGGAGTTGAGACATCAGATGCAGGTTCAGCCTCGGATTGGGCGGTGTGGGGCTCACCGGGACCGGCACCAGCGAATTGAATAAGCAGCGCCAGACACTTGCTAAAGACACCCCCTAGTACTGCCTAGCTTACCTCATCGTTGGTCGATCACGTAATCCTCGCACCATACACCTTCCGAGGAAGAAGAATTCTCATCGGGTTAGTCTGCTTTAACTACACAATCGTTCCAAGACACATGCGCCCCTCTCCCTTTCCCCCTCTACTGATAAAGCAGTTATGGGACGACGATGAAAAAAAGTAGAATTAAGTTCCAGGCTGAAAGGTCATTTCCTTATACCTAGGTAGGGATCGTGTTATGAATATCAAGATTTCCCCATCTCTTTTAATAATCTTAGCGGCGCATATGGATCGGGTATGAGGCTAATCCGACCGATTATATACCTATGTACCTACGTATAGGTAGTTAGAGTATCAATGAGGGTCGAGGAGAACTTTGGAACTCGCCTTAAAAAGGAAAAAAAATCACGTAAATTGACGAGATAATTGAGACCTTTACGGACTGTTATCCCCATAACACGTGGGGCAAGGATGGTGTGCGAGTACCTACATACCTACATACAGGGCCATGTAGGCTCGTCGAGTCAACGCATTGTCAACTTCTGATGGTATTATCCTCCAAGTACCAAACCACCGCCAGATCACATAGACGGTTCTGTCGATTCCGGCCCAAAAAAGCAACCCCGGAGGGTTGAAAAAGAGCTGGTCCCAGAGAGGGTCGAACTCTCGGCCTTCGCATTATTAGTACGACGCTCTAACCAACTGAGCTATGGGACCTTTCTCTGCCGCTGCGGAATAGAGAGGCGTGAACGCGCCGGTTGCGAAGCCAAGCTTCTGTAAGCGATCAAGTGGACACTTGCTATCTGAGCACCGGGCATTACCTACTAGGTAGTTAGGTAGTGCGCGATGACCAGATTGGCCAATCGCTGTGAAGCTCGGAGCCCGTAGGAGTCGAGCTGCGTCGTCCAATCACAGCCCTACCTATGACATCTCACCGGTGATGGTTCTGGCTGTGCAGCGGCGTGGTGCAGCTGTGGTAATATAATTTTGCGATATTCCTTCCGCCGACGAACTCTTAGGTATAAGTAGGTTACCGGCATGCTGTCACCTTACCCCTATCCTCAAGACGCCTATTTAGCTGGCAGAGCCTACCGGTAATCACCAGCCCCTACGTCGTAATGCTCACCGGAAGAGATCTCGGTCCGGGGCGAAGAGTATACCGAGGTCCATAGCCACTGTCCCGAGTTCGCCCTCCGTGCCTGCAACTGACATTCCCCGGGGCCTCGTCCCGGGTGTCTCACACGTACACCCAGATATTCTTATTCTTATCAGCGACCGATTGTCTCATAGGGACTGAGCAACCTAAAGGTCTGCCGAAAATCCGATATCGAGGGAAATGGCGAGATAATTGCCTTAAAGGTACCTACCTACATAAATACCTTAGGAGGTAGGTAATTATATCCTAGAGGGCGAAGCTAACTATTGTAGTTGTGCGGTGCGGCTAGCCCTTGTAGGGTTTCGGATAAGTAGGTACCTAATTTATATGCCTAGGTCTCGCATTTACCTGCCTTTAGGTATTCTCACCATCCACACTTGAACCTACATTATACAGGGTGGTAACCCTCATCATCCTCCAGTAAACTACCTAACACAGGTGCCTCTATGCGTCGTCCTGCCAATGAACCCCCTCAGATCACGGTTACATGTTGCTCGGAATCTCTATTTCCGGCAATGATTAAGACCGACACGGACTTGAACATGACCCCGCAAGCTTCGATGGTAGGCATATTTACCTAAAGCGAATTATGGCCAAGCTAGAAACCTAGTATCACGCTCTTACTAGGCTTGTAGCGTCGACGTGGGGGTAGTAGGTAGTAGGATGATTCCTACTGCCGCTACCATCACCACCGTTATTATGACAAGGGGATATGCTTAGAATAGGTTTAATTTAACTAATAATTCTATAGGGGGTCTCTTAGGTCCTTATCTTCTTCCAAGTTCTACGTTCCCTTCTCGTCCTAATATAACCCGGAAGTATCCTTGTACCTTTATACCTTTATACCTTAATACCGAAGCTATCCGAAGCTTATCTAGGACTTTCCTTAGTAGGTCGCCGAGGTAACGGCCTTAATACCCGATATTATCCTCCTAACCTTTATAGCCTAATCCGTTAGCGTAGGGTTTTATTCCCGTATAATATTATCTCCCTTCTTCGGAGGAGCTCGTCCCTAAGCGTAATACCTAGGCCCGATGGTTAGTAGGTTTATTAGGGTTCTATAGGTAAAATAACTTAACGGCTCCCTTCGCTTCTTCGGTAGTAAAGTACTCCTACGGTTCCTAAGTCTAGTAGCGCTTAGCCGGTTATCCTTATTACTTTATTAGGTATCTAATAACTTTTCCGGTCCTTACGGAATCTAGTACTTTATTTACCTCGTAGTTTTCTACTTCGATCGGAGCTACCTTCCGTAGGACCTAGTTAGGGTTAGGTAATTCCTAATTACTAACGCGGTAAGATTCGATAAGGAATACGTAAAAGGTACTATAAATATGCTAGCCTTTCGGGAGTATTAGAGTTACGGCGGTAGGGGAAACGACCTTCTAGATCTTAAAGGAATTAAGTATCTTTTTATCTATTTTTTTTATAGGACGTTTAGTTTTAATATTACGGGCGTTTAATATAACGAACTATCCGACTTCTAGAAGGGGTTCCTTCTTTCGGTATCTATTTACTTATCCTTTTATCCGTTACCGTGCTTTTTCTAAATGCTACTTAGCCTCGTTATATACCCGAGTTATTTAATAAGTATAGAGGTTACTTTCTAGATTCTTAGGGGTACCTAAAGGGAGGTTATATACGGCTAGGTACTACTTATAGTTAGCGTAGAAAGGTAATATACCGGTAGTTATTAAAGCGGTATTATTATAGGTAAATTCGGTAGTAGGTAATAAGCTTTCCTAGTTACTTATCTCGTAGTTTACGAAGGCGCGTAGGTATGCTTTTAAGATTTAATTAAGTCTCTTTATTTATTTATCCGTTTAAGGGTAGAAAGCGGTACTTATTCTAGGCTTAACGCTAAGGAGCTTTAAAACGCCCTTTCATATATAGGAGGTAAATCGCGAGTTTCGGTCGGAGATAATATCTAAGGAGATCCTATATAGCCGTTAATAACTACGTATAAAGATAGGTATTAAGTCTTCGGCCTTTTTACCGTCCTTTTTTAACGGGATAAAGTACGTTATCTTAATAAAGGGATTTATAATAACCTAGATAAAATCGTAACCGTTAAATATTAATAAGTCCGTAATAAAGTCTATCGCGATCGTTTACTATAGTCGATAATATAGTTCCATAAGCTATAGTAATCCGAACGGGATATATCGGGGTACCTTGTTTTATTAGTACTCGCGGTATCCTCTAACGAATTCCTTAATTATTACTTCTAGGTTAAGCTATTAAAAGTTACGAGTAATAAGTTTTATGGTTTTATTTATACCTATATACCCCGCTACTTTAATATCGTATTCCGATTTAACTACTTCTTATTATAGGTCCTTAGGTATTTAGAAACGGTTTCGCTAATAAAGGAGGCCTTCCTAGAGCTTTATCTCCTTACCGAGTAGTTTAATTAGCTAGGCCTGGTACTCTAGGTCCTATATAGCTACCGTTTTAACCTATTTAACGAACTCTATAGTTTAAGCGGGTATTAGGATATTACTTAATCGTACGCTAAAGAATATTACCGCGGGTAAGCCTAAATTTTTTAAAAAATGCTTTTCCTATAGAACCGTCGCTATCGGCTAGTCCTTAGCTCCCCCTTTTTTAAGGCGATATTATAGTAATCTAAATAAAATATCGGCCTTTTTATTTTACTTTCCTAGGCGATAATATATTATAAAGTAATACGAAGAAAGCTATTAAGCCTAGCGGGTTTAGCGTCGATTTAATACCTTTACCGTAGTAAAGTACGTTAGGTTCTAGTAATCGGAATATACTTCTATTTAATACTAAGTACCTTCGAGATAATATCGTTACTTCTCGAATACGTCGACGATTATTAATAATTCCTTATTATATATTTTATAATTTATCTCCGCTAGGGTAAGTCGTCGTAAGAAAAAGGCTATTAGTTTTAGTCTCCCTTTATTATCCTTTTAAAAGAGAACCGCGGAAATAGCGAAATCTAAGGCGTCGGTTTCGATAATTAAAACTCGGTTAGGGTCGAAATATATAAATACCGAGGCCTTCGTAAAGGTTTCTTTTAATTCCTAAAAGGCCTTCTTTATCTCGATTTCTTATTTCTATAGCTTACGGTTTCCCTTATTTATACTAATAATTAGCCTAGCTATGCCCGAGAAATTACGTATGAATTTACGATAAAAGTTAGCAAACCTAATAAAGCTTTATAAGTCTTTAAGTATAGCTAGGATACGCTAATTAAGGATAGCTTTTATTTTATTTTTAGATATAATAATACCTCGGGGGCTTATATTATATCCTAAGAATTTAACTTCCTACGTTCGCTAGGTATATTTCTTTAGGGCTACCGCTAAATGGTTCTCTATAAGCCGTTTTAAGACTTCTTTAATTAGTTTATTATATTCCTTTAGCGTATTAATATAAATTAGGACATTATTTAAATAAGCGATAATCCCGGCGTTTAGGAGGTCGCGGAAGATATAGTTTATTATGGCTTAGAAGGTAGCGGGGGCGTTAATTAATTCCATAGGTATAACTATATATTCGTATAGCCCGTATCGCGTTCTAAAGGCGGTTTTTCATTTATTACCCTCCTTAATCCGTACCATATAGAACCTAGATTTTAAATTAATTTTAATAAACTACCGCGCCGTTTAGAATAGGTTTTATAATTCGTTAATTAGCGGAATCGGATATCGGACGGGTATTATAATTTTATTTAGCCTCCGGTAGTCCGCTACCGGTCTTAGGGTACCTAAGTTCTTTTTATTTATAAATATTATGGATACGCCGTAAAGGGCCTTGGATTTTCGGATTCTCCCTATAGCTATTATTTCGTCGAGCTAAGGTTTTAAGGCGTCTAGCTATCGTCCGCTTATAGCATATAAAGGTCCCTACAAAGGAATAATTCCCGGTCGGAGCTTAATAGCGTAGTCCTACGGTTACCGATTAAGGAATCGTTATCCGACTTCCTTAGTTATAATAGAAACGAAGTCGCGAAATTATTCCGGTACTTATACTAAAGCCTCTACTTCTCGTACTATCCCTATACGAGCTAACCGTAGGTAATAATTCTAATACCGTAACGAGTTAAAGTATAGCCGTCCGTTTATAAATAATCCTTAAGGGAGGTATTCCTTTATTTATTACTAAGGTAGAATAACATCGACCTTTTCGTTTAATTTACTAACTTCTTAAGCGATACGGTAAATATAGTCGTAGCTACGGAGCTTTATTTTATTTATATATTAAAGTCTTTTTAACGAGATTTCCGAGCCGTCGAATCCTACTAAGGTTCTAGCCCTGGAGCGTTAGTTAATAGGAAGGCGTAATTATTCGACTTTAGCGGCGTTAATTAAAGGTACCTTACTACCGGTATTTAGAAGGACTCGCAAGAGGTATTCCTTTCCCTAATATTTTATCTATATCGTATAAATAGGCCGTTTATCTAACCTTAGCTCGTCGGGGTTACGCTAAGGAACTCGTAGTTTCTTTACTATTAGTACCGCTTCCGCTACTTCTAACGTTCCGGGCCGTTTAATAACCGTAATCTTTACGTTATCTTTATCGCCCCTATCTTCCGTTAACGCTTACGGGAAGGCATTTAAAAATCCCGTTCTTTATCGGAATCGGATAGCTTTATAATACGGGAAAGAATTTCCTCGTATCGTATAATAATATCGATCCTAGTCCTTTTATTAGGTAATAGCTCGGATTCCTTCCTTCCTCTTTTTTCCGATAAGACTTTCTTAGGTAGCGCCGGTAAGTCCCGTCCTTTTAAGTCCTTTTTTACGAAGTAAGCTAAGGTTTAGTAATTATCCCTTCCGTATTTCTAATAGGCTTTCTTATCCTTCTTTCGTTAATCGATAGCGGCCTAATTAATCCTAGCTAAAGCCTCCTTATTACTTACTTATCGTAAGTCCTTAGCCGGTACGGGTTTCTTATTATCCTTTTCCTTACGTTCGTTTATTAGTTAGCTTAAGCGGGAACGAGTTTCTTTTACGGGTTACCGTTATTATTAGTCCGCTTTCGTATACTCCTTCTACGAAGCGGACCCTCCTTTTCCCGAAATTCCTAGGTTAGTTATTATATTTTCGTAGATTTAGCCGGCTTCCTTAATTACTTTAAGGAAGGCTTTATCGCTTTCGGAAATGCTACTTAATCGCGAATAAACTAACTTAGTTATTTCGTCGGGTAAGGTACGGGCGATATAATTCTAGAAGGTAGTCCCGGACCATTAAACGATATCGTTAAGGTTTATAAGCTCGGTAAGGTATTAAAAGATATCTCCTTAATATTTTAGTTCCTATATTTTCTTAAAGTTACGATATCGTTTAGCAAGGTCTTTAAACCGTTCTTAAAGTACTTAAGAATATCCCGCCTAAATATCGACGACTATTAATCTTTTTACCTAGGTTAGCCGTTATTAATACTAAAGCTAGGCCTTTTCGGTAAGTATCGATCCTACCTAGTTAATTTTTTAAACGTCCCGGGTAAAGCTTTCTTTATAAGTTTCGAGGTAGGATTTAACCTTAATTTACTATAGTCGGAACTTAATTAAGTCTTTACCGTTATAAGCCGTAGGCTTAATAAGGTATACTAGATTAATCGTTACCGTAATACTTCGTCGACTATTTATAGCTTTAATTTAAGCCTTAATTATACGTTCCTCGGCCGGGTCGAGAGGCTCCTACGGTTCTTTAGGGGCGCCGGGCGGGCGTCGTAGCCTCTACGGATTCCCGGATTCTAAGTTATCCGAGTCGTCGGAATTCCTTAGGTCCCCTAAGGTATTCCGCGGGGTTCTTAAGGGTTACGGTAGTCCTTACCCGGCTCCTCCTAATATAAAGGCGCCTACCGCGGCGTCTTAGAAACGGGCTCTTACGCGCGCGGCGGTACGTTTAGCCGCGGCGTCTTAAAATACGCCGTCGGAAATAATCTCCCTTATTTTAACCTCGCTACTAATATATTTCCCGGTAAACGCTATCGTAATACGGGTACCCGGCGCGGGAGTAGGCGTTCTTATCCTCTAACTAACTCCTACGATAATAAACTTAATATCCGTTAACTAATTACTTAATCGTTATTATTAGTATTCCTTAATTAAATTAATTATATAAGCCTTAAGGTCGTCCTTAATTAGCTAGGTTTTTTCTTCTATAGCCCCGGAGGTAAGGTATTCTTTACTAAGAATTTCGCCGATTTATTTATCCTTTTACGTAACCTAGGAGCTAACGTCCGTTATTAACTTATTATATTCCTCGCGTAGTTAGGTTAAGGCTCGTTAGTTTTATAATACGGCGTTTCGAAGTTAATTTATTACGGCCGTTCGTACTTTATCCTACCGGGTAAATTTAGCTACGGTTTCCTATACGTTCTAAGCGAAGTAGGTACTTTATTCCACGACTTATTTCTAGAACTCGTAGATCTATATCTTCGTAATTCGAATACCGATAGTTTATATTACCGTAGCGGTTTAGTAAAGCTATCGTAGTTATTCGTATTATTCCTTTAGGATCGTATTTTATCGGTATCCTACGTCGACCTAGTTAACTAATATTACTAGGCTTTAATATACCTATCCTATTTACTTATATAAATCTACGATCTACTACGGGGAATTACGTATAACTACTCCTAAGTTCGCGATTTCCGGAGCATCCGTTATAACTACCTTATATTCCTAGGGTTAGTATACGACGAGGGACTTATTAGTTAATTCCGGCTAGGGCATTAAGGTGGTTCGTTCGGCGTCCTTTACCTTTAACTCCGTTATTACGGCCTTTAGTTTATTAATCGTAGCTACTATCTAGGCTACTTCCGCTATAGAGATCGGCGCTACCCCCGAAGCGGCTAATCGCGGGAGTAGGAAAGCCTACGGTTTTAGTTCTTTAGTAAAAGGTCGAGGTTAATCCGGTAGTAATGGTACCGGGGTAGCGGCTTTAACGTATAACGCCGGCTTAGGCGTAGGCTTTTTTTATTACTAACTTATAGTAAAGTTATAAAGGTAAGAGTAATATAAAATTATCTATAATAAGGGGATATACTTGGAATAGGTTTAATTTAATTAATAATTCTATAGGGGATCTCTTAGGTCCTTATCTTCTTCCAAGTTCTACGTTCCCTTCTCGTTCTAATATAACCCGGAAGTACCCTTATACCTTTATACCTTTATACTTTAATACCGAAGCTATCCGAAGCTTATCTAGGACTTTCCTTGGTAGGTCGCCGAAGTAACGGCCTTAATGCCCGATATTACCCTCCTAACCTTTATGGCCTGATCCGTTAGCGCAGGGTTCCATCCCCGTGTGACAGTTATGGTGTCCGTCGTCGTATGCGTTATTAGGGGTCCGTTCTACTCTGTGTATGCTTGCTTGTCGGCGTCTAGTCGGGTTGGTGTTCCGGCCTGGTAGAAATTCAAATGATGAGTAGAAACTTAGCGACGAGTAAACTTTCCTTTCGTCTCGGTGCTATCATTAGGTAAAGTACCTCCGAGGTATCCCCCTTGTAGACATTCGGTGTGGTAGGAAATGCGTATTGTCCAACAAGGGCCAGCGGGAATTCAGTTACCTTCATATCCTTCCAGTTCTCTGCCTGAGATGGCGTGTTTTGACCCTAGCGCGTGTTCCTGCCTTTGCTACGCAAGGAGAGACAAGAGCCTCAGTGGTGCGGTTCCGCCAAATCGCCCGAGCTTCTTCCGCGATGCCACAACTACATGCCGCACCTATCATACATATAATCGAGACCATGGGCTAAGGGGGAATGACCAAAGGGTAGTGATGGGTGCACATTGGCCTAGGGGCAAAGGCAACTCGGTGTGCCTGACCACCAGTTACCAGCGCGATATTTTGGTTTGCCACAGAAAGGACCGTGGCAGAATCAATCCTACACACGCGTGGCTCCATGGTATGGACCCCGACACATAATATCGTCGACCCCAACAAGCCCTGCCTGTGTGCAAAGACGAGGCTTGCATGATTATCGAAGGCCAAAAAGCTTCACTTCCTCAAAATCTCGCCATGTAGTTTTTCCTCAGTCGAAACGATATCAAAACGAACGATCCGTTAACCGTAAGTGGAGAGTTTCGAAACTAATAGAATCGCCCCACGGCCGACCCCCGAAACCCACAGCCCGGCGAAGCACGGAACGGACCGGTAGCGGCAGTATTTGGACAAGCGGGCCTGATTGCGCCGCATGTTCGACAATATATTGCCTACGCTTGCACCCGTCATGATGCGGCAAGCAATAACTCGCCGAGAGTATACTCCTGCTGCCACAGGATGATATACGAGAGCCGGTAAGATATACTATTTATATTGGAGGACTCTAAAGAATATGATGTTTAGGTACCGTATACAGGCGCCAATTCGGAGACGCTGAACTGATGGAACTGGAACTAAACCCAGGACTAAGAGGAGGAGGCCAAGGTTGGAGACGACTGGTATCGTATCTCTCTATGACACTACCAGCGCTAGTACTATTCCCGAATTGATACGATCCAAGTATACAATTAAAACCTATGAATACCTAAGAGTGGAGGAGGAGGCCATGATTCTATGATTATCTAATTCAACTATCCCGCTAAACACCCCTCTATCCTTTACGCATTTCCCTCGATAGAGCAAGCATATACAGACATGAAGGACCTAGATTCTATTCGTGTGCTAGTAGAACTCGGCCTCATCTTCGTGTTGGTTCCTACTCTTGATCTAGCAGAAGGGCAACTAAGCATAGGCAAATCTAGCTCGCACATGAGCGCCCTGCAGACGTACCCGATCTAGTGATCTAACTCCCCACTCTCTGCGTCGAATACTACCGTAGACGGGCTCAACCAGAATTGTTTCCAGCACGATCTCTCTACCGCGTACGGGGGGCAAGCCGCATGCTCGACGCCGAGATTTCTGTTGTACAAGGCCTGTTTCCTTCATCACTTGCTCTACCTAGGTGACAAGGGGAAGGGCGAGCGCAGAGTAGAGGGGAGAGTAAACGAGCCCCGGGGGAAGGTCAACTGTACATGGGCACCAGGATATATAGTACTGTACATGATTTGATTTCCCTGATGCACCAGAGGAGAACGCCGCTTTACCCTCCGTGTCCGGCTATGAGCAAAGAAAGTCAGCCGTCGAAAAGCCGGTCCTACCAACGATCCGCCCCACCCTCCGCGGCTCCGCGGCCAGCTCTACGAAATGACTTGGGTGATGATGCCGGTCGCGACCGTTCGGCCACCTTCGCGGACGTTTACCTGCTGGCCGGACTCGAGGGCGATGGGGTTGTGTAGGACGGCCATCATCTCGACGTTGTCACCGGGCATGACCGCCTTCGACTTGTCCTTGACGTCGTCCGGGAAATAGAGCGCGCAGGCCTCGTCCGCGGTGCGCAGGTAGATTTGCGGTCGGTAGTTCTCGAAGAAGGGGGTGTGTCGGCCGCCTTCTTCCTTCGACAGGACGTATAGCGACACCAGGAACTTGGTGTAGGCCTTGACCGTGCCTGGCTTGACAATCACCATACCTCGCCTAACGTCCTCTCGCCGGACGCCTCGCAGAAGCAGGCCCGAGTTGTCGCCGGCCACCGATTCCTCACACGACTTCTTGAAGGTCTCGATATCGGTGACCTTGGTCTTGATGACCTCGGTACCTTTTCCGACCAGCTCTACGTCCGCGTCCCTCTTCAAGGTCCCGCGCTCGACACGGCCCGAGGCGACAGTTCCACGACCGGCGATCGAGAAGACATCCTCGACCGACATCAGGAAAGGCTTGTCCAGATCACGCTGGGGCGTAGGGATCCACTCATCGACGGCCTTCAACAGCTCGTCGATCTTCTGAACGCCGATGTCGTCCCGCTTGCCCTCCAGCGCCATCAGCGCCGAGCCCAAGACCACGGGCGTCTCGTCCCCTTCGAAGCCGTACTGGGTCAGAAGTTCGCGCATCTCCATCTCGACCAGCTCCAACATTTCCGGGTCATCGATGGCATCGATTTTGTTGACGAAGACGACGATCTTGCGGACACCAACCTGTCGGGCGAGGAGGAGATGCTCTCGCGTCTGAGGCATCTGGCCGTCGGAAGCCGCTACGACGATGATAGCGCCGTCCATGCTGGCGGCGCCAGTAATCATGTTCTTGATGTAATCGGCGTGACCGGGGCAGTCGACGTGGGAGTAGTGGCGCGCGTCGGTCGAGTATTCGATATGCGCTGTGGAGATCGTGATACCACGCTTCCTCTCTTCGGGGGCCTTGTCGATAGCACCATACTCAAGGTAACTCGCCAATCCCTTTTCTGCTTGACGTTTCGTTATAGCGGCGGATAGTGTCGTCTGTCCCAGGCCAATTGGTTAGACTCGATCTGTGCCGGCCTCGGCTCGCGTGATTCCCATCGCATCGATGCGGGGGAACATACCTTGCCGTGATCGACGTGGCCGATAGTGCCAATGTTCACATGCGGTTTCGTTCTCTCGAATACAGCGGCGTACGAGCGGGTGATATTGAGGGCGGCAGCCACATTCTGCTGCCGCACTGCGAACCGCAGCGGGTTGGCAGCGCTGCCGGATCGGAGAGAGTGCCGAGAGGCCCGCAGGAAGGGCCGAATCGTTCGCAAAGACGCGGACATCTTGGCGAAGGGTGGCCCGCGACCAAGGATGAGGATCAACAGAGGAAGGCAGAAGCGGACTATGTGGTGGGGGGGGTAGTGAGGGTCACAGTGATCCGGTATACTCAACCTGGGTGGTTTTTTTTTCTCTCGTCGTCCCCCTCTAAAGCAAAAAAAAGCTCTGAATAGCTTGATATTCCTGTATCGGGGTTGAGGATGCCGAATTTCTCATTCCTCGATTTGCCCCACACACGTGACCTTCTAGTTCATCCAATCAGAAGCTTGGCCCTTCCACCCGCTTTGTCCCCTACCCAAAGCTTTCAGGCCCCAGCTTACTCAGCAGCCAAGTCTAGGTAAATACTTCACGTCCAGTTCCCTGCATTCTTCTCTCATTCTTCTCGTGCTTTTCTCCCTTCCCTTTCACTCTTCCGTTTGAACAGCTGCATCCTAATAGTAAAATTGCCATACACCAGATCAGACACGTAGGTAGAGTAACGCTGCGCATATCAGGATTTCTAACCACTGAAGTAATCTCGCCGACACTGGGTAGAGAAGCCCCCGGCAAGCATCTAGGTATCGCTACCAAATCTGACCAAAGGATGGACGGCGTGTGCCTCTCCTTTTCAACCCTCTCGCCGGGCACCTTCCCCCGAACATCTTTTTCCCAGGACTGATCCAGCTAATTACGTCTCGCCGTTCCTATCTCCCGCTAACGGCCTGGTCCTGTTCGCCTTTCGTTTATCGTTTATCGACGCGCGCGGGAAGGATCTTAGGATGCGTAACGGACGCCTCGACTCGGTTTCGGCCGCCGCTCGGTTCTACGCCTCGGCGTAGTGAAAAGTCCACGGCGCGTATCGATGAAAAGTCTATCTTAACGGCGATAGTAAAAACTACGAGGGATTACTTCGAGGCGGCCTCCTCGTCCCCCTACCCCGCTTTCGACGGGGTAGTAAGTAAGGCTTGACTAGGTATAGGGTGTTAGGAAAGGAGAAAAGGAAAGGAACGGAGGTTTTATTGTTGCCTTTGGAAGTATAACTTTCCTTCGGGTACCTTTAACCGTCCCGAATGGTTTCTATCGCCATGGTATGCGTTAGGGAACGAAGGATACGGGTACGATATCGTGGATATCTAGCCGTAGGGGGTTTTCCCGACTGAACGGGCGATTATACGGCTATCTATATCCTTTATACCGCCGTCGTCGTAGGCCCCGTCTTATTATCTGTAAATAGGTAGAACAAGAGACGTTAAATTCACACTCTCTCTCTCTCTCTCGCCGGGCGTGAGGAACAGCCGGACGTATGAGGTGTCTAAAGTCTGTTAACTGCCTTGGAATCCTACTGGACTGCTGGTCCAGGGTATATTTCTCGACGGTTCGGGAATAGGTTGGCTATCGCAACAAGGTGGCTGCTTAGGTGGGATCTCAGTTGTGTGACCATAAACAAACACAAGAAGGGCCTCATAATTCGATCCCGTGGCGCGGTGCGTGCTTTGTCCCATACCAGAGGAGGAGTTATGTAGGTACTACTGGAGACTGATGGAAGCCCACTGTTGCTGCTGCTACCGTGCTTCTACACCTTACAGACTTCTGTCCAGATATGTATGATCCAAGTCCAATAAGGCCATCCAACCCAGCCGTCCTTTACTTTACCTAGTATTCGGCTTCTACCCATCCTTAACGCCTTATCTGGAGGCTCCGGGCTCCCTGTAGCTCGAATCGCCTTACAGACTCCCCTTACTTCAGGCAGCCCACGACCTAACAGTCGTCACACGGACCGCTGGGAGTACGTTGCTCTCCCGGGGCTCTATGCCATCCCATAGTGACCCCAAGCTACCAAACACCAACCTTTGCCATGCTATTCATCCTCGCTGACCGCTTTGACGCTTCGGCTGCCCGCGATTGATTCGGCGCACAGGGGCAACTCGTTCGATATACATACTCTTGAGAGTTCTCTGCCGTCCCCATCGCAATTTCCGCGGCTCTCTAGCCATGACTTCATCTATTTCTTCACGAAGGCCCCCTTTGAGCCAAACCCAAAAAACACATCATCGCCAAGCGTCGGTTCCATAACGTTGTCGCGCATTTCGATACCGAGAAGAGCCAGGGCAAACGCCCTTACTCCCGCCCTCAACTTGTTCGCTACAACTACGAATATGTACTCCCTGAGGCGGCTAAAGATAATATCTTGCGCGACTATTTTGCCGTCGTGGTGCTTTTAATAGATGAGGATAGGAATGACGACTTTGAGTAAATCCGCTCGGAATTCTTTAGGTCCGCTCACTATCTTCTGGATGACTATCTCCTCCCTGACGAAGACCCACGAATCAATCGCCTCTCCATCTCTTAGTCGCTGTCATTAATATACATATTTCTAATAGAAGCTGTCGGTAACATGACACCGCGGCCCTCCCCCGTCATCCATCCCGCAGTCCCGAGAGCAGACGGAGACGGAAAAATGCAAGGTTCCGTTGGAACGCTGAGCTGACTATCAACTCTTGGACTTCTCTGCCTAGAGCGTAATCGCCATCGCTGTGTGATGTCACGAGCGTTTGATGAGCGTGAAGCGATAAACCGCTTTACCCGTCACGGCAGGAACGCTCAAGATGACGATGGGGTTTCGCTCGAGAATGGTGTTACGTGAAAACGTAAACGCCATAGGCAGGATTTCCTACAGGACGAATGGTACAGGTTTATTTCTTTTATAACATTCCTATTTTTCTCAACTTAACCCGGTATATGAACTGCCTGGGCATGCAGCGCTCGCAGTCCCTCACATAACAATATTAAGCGTCGAATTAAAGGCATCGATATCAATGATCGGGCTCGCAACGCTAATATTACCATTACTCATAGTCTTCGTCATTTTTCCCAGACTTCGGGATTTTCTTTGAACCCGTCCCAGATAATGAACGATTCTACACCTGCCGGGTCGATTCGTTTATTTATCCAGTTTTGTGTCGGATCCACGGCCTTCCTCGTAGTGGCACACTCTATTATGTCACTGATACCCTGACAACCGACCCCCCCCCTCCATCGTCTCGATTATTGGTAGTCAGTGCATCGGGCGCTTGCATTCTCCACCTCTCGACTGCGGGAGGTTATACCGGCTAGCTATTCTGGGACATTGAAGAGGAGGAAATACGGCTAGACGGGTCTACCGAAGTAGGCTGCTTGACATACGCTAAATTAGGAGTGTCAGCTAGGAAATCCTACTTATATTACAAACCTGCATTGTCTACGAGGGAGATGTAGGCGTTTGCGTTTTCATGTGATATCGAGGGTTATCTGGAATTCCCTTGAAGCTGGTCTTGATGACGAGATTCCGTTTAGTTCGATTACTGTCGATTAGCAACGGAATTTTGAGAAGGGGAGTGGCTCTTCGGTACTACTAAAATCGTGTTAGCCGCCTGTAGCTCTGTGTTTAAGCATTCGTAGACATTGGCTGCCAAAAAGTATACGCAAAAGATATGGAATTCGCTACCTACCGCCAACAGAAGCTGAGGTGTGGCCCCTTTCGGCGCACAACACCTAGTTCCATCGTTGCGCTTATGCCACTGGAAGCAGTAGACTGATAACGGAGGGAGACAGATAAACGATGTTCTCGTCGTGCGGACCGTGGTAGGCTAGGGATACCTACGTGAGTGAGTGCCCAGATCTATCACGTCATTTGAAGCCTGTCCACGAACGATACGATAATCACAGCCACTTATTTCGACCTAGGGCACTGTATGTAACAATGCTTGCGTAGGCAGCGACGACTACCGGTCTTGTGAGGAGATTCCTTCTCGACACAGTCCTAGACACAAGTCCTGTACAAGGCGAGCCTTTCCGGGAACTCGTTATGAGCGACAGCAAGGCGACCGGCCGGTGGCCGTTGATTGGGTTGGGCGCGGTGAGCGGGTTTCAGAATTCTAGACTGGCGCTCGAATGGGAGTCGAGCATTCACCACATCGAGCTAAGAGTATGAGTAAGGATCGTCGCTCTGTTCGCCGAAAGATCATGCATGGATGCCGACTGATAGATAGAGATATTATATATACACACCCCTTCGACAATCGCTGCGTCATCGAACCCGACCCGTCGGTGGATTTTACCGAGGTAATCAGATCCATGTGCCCGGCTCCATAATACATATACTCCCTAGCACGTAGACGTTATTCCCAGGCCTGCTGGCTCGACTTAAGGCTGTTATTTCCGCGTCACCTCCGGCGCCGCTTAGACCAAGGAATGGGCCAAGCGATGCCCAACTCGACCCCTTCTCAGCTTCGGGTATCCAGGATGACAAGCTTCGGCGGCAGCAGCGAACGGGCACTACCCTTGGACGCACACGTATACTTACACTTACTCACTTTCTTGGCTTGCGCCCATCCTCCGGCGTCTTATTCCCGCTCGCGAAGCATTGTCATCGCGAATCCCGCGCCCGCGCCTGGACCTGATTTTCCGACATACTGGACGCCTTGCGAGACTCTTGCTCCGTTACCAGGTGTGTATGTATGTAGGTACGTCTTAGTAAAGGCCCGGCAAGAGGAAAGGGGTCGTTGCCTCTGCATCACAGGGACCCGGATCTGATAGCTGTGCCCAATCCTGATATCGGGAGGGAAATACAACCCAAAAAACCCTATTTGTAGAACACCAGTGTTAAGCGAGCCATTGCCCACCCACCCATCCACTGAAGAGGAGGTGTGTTATACCCACGTAGCACAATAAATACACACGGTGACTTGCAACTCAACGAACAGCGGTGCCAAGGAATCCGGTGGGGTTCGCCTTATGAGGTCTCAACGGATAACAGCCCTGGCCATACCCCGATTATACCTTTTTCTTTTTTTCTTTCTTTTTTTATCCGGTCCGCGGGTCGACGAGGCGGCGAGGGAGAGACGTCTAGGCAAACGGGAAAAGGATAATAACTCTTTGTACCATTGGTGGGTGTCGCGAGTTGCGTGTAGCGATCGGCTGCTAGGGGGGGCAGAGGCCATGCAGTGCAGGGATGACAGACGTATGTAGCCTGTAGGTAACCTATGTAGGTAACCTAATGCTACATGAAGCGTGAACGTATAGATATGCAGATAGACATGGATGGTGTAGCGATAGAGAGATAGACCGGCTTGGCGTTTGTTTTATTGAGATCCCTCGCGAATAAGCCACAGTAACATGGCGGCGGCGTTTATACCTACTGGTCCCAGGGCTTCGTACTAATAGCGACAAGGCCGCGAGGCGTAGTATATCTGTGCGAGGACGGGATTTAATTCGGATAAATCGCGGTGTTAGGGGAGGGCGCCACGATCGAGGATCGAAAATCGACGATGATTAACGGGGATATTCCCTCTCTCCGTCTGTCTCTCTTGGATCCGCTGTGTAGGACACTGGCAGAGGAGGGAGTGAGAGGCTTCGGGCGGGTTCGATAAAACCAGGCGGGCTTCTGTAACTCGGTTACTTCGCCGCCATTGGCCTTGATTTGCGCCTGCTCGCGCTTCCGCCGCTAGAGTCTTACCCCATCGGGTAAGCTGCATACTAATTTTCGCCCTTTATTCCGTTTTTTTTTCTCTCCTTTTTTCCCCCCCCTGGTATTTGCCTCAGTGGAGACGTTCCTGGCTGGAAGGTACCTGCTTCGACTGGACTGGCCTATCGCAGGCGCGTTCGTGCGACCCGCACTGCTATACCTGGAAAGTGGGCCCTCCCGAGTTGTCAGGGAAGTTGCGGCTCGCAGGACCCACGGCGGCATGTACTTCGTAGTAAGTATCTACTAGGTACCTGCGTACCGGCCCACCGACACAAAGCAATTTCGATGGCTTCTCACCACAACACCACTTCTCTGTTTCGCTTCCCATCTGCTCCAACGCCCTCTGCTCGTCTGGTCGTCGTGTCCAGGCCATCGGCGGCCCGTTCGACAGCGAAATAAAGCGTTGCGCGTCAAAAATACGGCTGCCGTGGACCTGCAGCGTCGAGCCTTCGAGATTGGCCTCGACTGCGCCGCGATGTTCGCCATCCGCGCTGGTGGCCCGGCCCTGAAATTCGAGCCGTATGGCCCCGGTTCTCAGCAGCCCCGGCCCTGTGGATCTGGGTGAACTCCGAGATTCGCCGAGCCATCTCCTCCATCCAGCACCAGCACTCGAGTCGTGCCCGTGTAGAAACCTGCGATTAAGCCCTACCTAGCCTCCCGCCTCTGCCTCTCCTAGTGGCTAGGGAGCCTGTGCTGTCTCACGCAACAATGGGGATCTTGCCGGATTGAGAAACGAAGTGGTTCCGTCATCGGCATCCGTCCAATACATTCTCTACTACCCCCTCGAACATCTGTTCCCGGGCGGTATCCAATAAAGCCTGCCACCAGCCCTCGCTACGGAGCTGTGTTTACTATTGTGGACAGGGCTAGGCTGTCGATGGGGATTATCGCTTCCTATAAGAAGGATGAAGCCCGCCCCTTACCCTCCACCCGTATGTTTCCCCCTGGAAGCGAGTGTATTCTCGGCGCTACTGAACCCCTTTCCTCATCTTCCGCCCCCCTGGGACCCGATTCACTTCTAGATTCCTTCGTGATTGTCCGTTTGGGCGACATGGACGAGCAAAAATTACCCATAACAGAGGGGCCGTCTGGTCAGACAGCCGCCCACTCCGATCACCTGGCTCGGTACACCTCTGTTGTCCCTCCGTTGGCTCGCCATTCCACGAAGGAAACTATTCGGGACCCGAATTTGGACGTCAACCTCCCTTACCGAACGCTATCCAACGACGCCAACCTTTCCGAGTACATTACAGAAACGAGGTCGGGGCAGATACCCGGACCTCTCGAGCCAGATGGCCAACATCGCTACAAGCTTGTCACTTTTCTTCCTAACGACCCGGAGAACCCCAAGAACTGGTCCAAAGCTTACAAATGGTACTGTACTATGGTTGTGGCTATCACCTGCTTCGTCGTGGCCTTTGCATCCAGTGTTGTCACTCCCGACATCGTGGGCGTAGCCGAGGAATTCGGGGTCAGCGAGGAGGTTGCACTCCTTAGCATCACCTTGTTCGTTGTGGGATTCGGAATCGGTAAGTGCACCCACTCGAAAACGCCTAGTTTTAGAGGAGATGGGACTAAACTGCGCACCAAGGACCCATGGTTTTCGCCCCTTTGTCTGAAGTTTACGGTAGACGGATCATCTACGGCACAACCCTCTTAGTCGCCGTTGTCTTCATCATTCCCGGCGCCGTGGCCAAGAACATCGCTACCCTCCTCGTCGTCCGCGCCATCGACGGCATCGCATTCTCTGCCCCCATGACCCTAGTCGGCGGCACGATGGCCGACCTGTGGAAGTCCGAGGAGAGAGGTATTCCCATGGCTGCTTTCTCGGCCGCTCCTTTTATCGGCCCCGCTAGTAAGGATCTCCCGAGACCGTATCCTACCTCATTGCTTTCAATTCATACTAACACGCGTCTTATAGTCGGACCGCTGGTTGGCGGCTACTTGTCCGACGCCGCCGGTTGGCGTTGGCTTTACTGGATTCAGCTCATTCTGGCCTTCATCGTCTGGGTCCTGATCACCTTCACTGTCCCCGAGACATACGCCCCCACCATTCTCTCCAGAAGAGCGAAGAAACTCCGGGAGCAGACCGGCGAGAAGGAATACGTCACGGAAGAGGATATCGACAAGAGGCCATTCGGTGAAAGGGTAGGCATCTTCCTCATCCGGCCTTTCCAACTCCTCTTCGGCGAGCTCATCGTCTTCCTCATCAGCCTTTACATGTCCGTGCTGTACGGCTTGCTCTATATGTTTTTTGTGGCTTTCCCTATCATATTCCAGGAAGGCAAGGGGTATTCTGCCGGTACAACTGGCCTCATGTTGTAAGTTGAACCCGTCTAGATAACGTTTCTTCAGATTTCTGTTGCTGACATATCCGATGAAGCATCCCATTGGCCGTAGGCGTAGTATTATCGGCCATGTGCTCCCCCATCGCCAACACCCATTACCGAAAGCTTATCTCGAAGCACCACGGTCTTCCGCCGCCGGAATTACGACTCATCCCAATGATGGCTTCCTGCTGGCTCATCCCGATCGGCCTGATCATCTTCGCCTGGACGTCGTACCCGCGCCTTATATGGGTGGGCCCGGCCCTCGGCGGCTTCCCCATCGGCTTCGGCTTCATCTTCCTATACAACAGCGCGAATAACTACCTCGTGGACGCGTACCAGCACCAGGCGGCGTCGGCACTCGCTGCCAAGACGTGCATCCGGTCGTTCTGGGGCGCGGCCGTGGTACTCTTTACAATCCAGATGTACGGCCGGCTCGGATACCAGTGGGCGAGCACACTGCTCGCAGGCATCAGCCTGCTGTGTTGCGGCATCCCGTTCCTATTCTGGAAGTACGGCGAGCGCATCCGCCAGCGCAGCCGGTTCGCGTACGCGGGCGAAGATGACGACAAGGTCAAGGACGCGAGCGATGATACGGGTCCCGTCGTCAGGGAAGACGACTCGGAGGACCAGGACCTTCGGCGCGCGAGGAGCTACGTCAGCAATCCCTAAACACCACCACGTTCGCTTGGACCGTATTGAATACACTTACCCTCATCTATGTGGGGGCTGACAAATTCACGAGGTCGTCTAGACGTATAGACGTGTATAGACTGGACTAGATTTTATAGGCAGTCATGGATACCCTTTTTGGGGGGCGTCGACGGTGTTATTCGACGCGTTGTATAGAAGTATCCTGGCGGCCGCTTCCATCAGGGCGTCCCGCAGTACCCAGCGCTTTTCTATTTTGGTCTACCTTATATCATGGGAACCATCGGAACCAAGGAAAAGGAGATAGATAATGAGGATGTCATGGCGTTAGGGAGAGGTTCAGTGAATAATTATTCACGTGGGAGATTCGAGGCGTTCCCTGGAGGGATGAAGCGTTCCCTTGATCTTGATAAAGATATCACTTTTCTGTTTCTATTTCTTGTGTGTGTCTTGGACGCAATGAATTCATGTATGAGTTTTCAAATTATTACCTTTAGGGAGATTGTCTAATGAAGATGGGCCTACATGTAGGACCATATGGCTTGAGCGTGGATGTGAGATTTGAATGTTGTGTTCCTACCAACAAGTATTAGAAGGGGGAATAAATCGACCTGTGGAGGCCATAATACCAACTTCCGTTCCGATTGCGTATTGTTTATCCGTGATCGCATCAACACTATGACAGCCGGGTGAGCTTCGTAGCGCCCACCCTCTTTCTTCGACGTGACAAATAGACAAATTAGCCTCCATCCCTACCCGGCCCGAACACCTTTATTCGCAAACCACTCTTTGTACTAGGTAGGTAGGTATGTGCCCAGCCACAGACCTTACAGACCCCACCGCTCCAACCACAGCTTCATCCACTCGCGGTTGACGGGTGGCAGGGCGCGTGCGGTCGGGCTCGCGCGGAGCACGTTGTCGACGCGCCAGACATAGTCGTCCTCGCCGGCCCCGGCGCGGGGCAGCAGGGAGCGGTAGAAGTCGAGCAGCTTGGCGGCCGGGTTGTCCTCGGGCGACGCGTCGCCGGCGGCGGCGGCGGAGCTGCTACGCTCGAGAGCCGCGATCCACGCTTCGAAAGGCACCGCTGCCGACACCACGCCCGTTTCGAGCAGCGCCGGCAGCAGGTCCGACCACGGCGCTGGCGTCGGGTTCACTAGGTTGTACACGCGCGCCCCGGCGTGACGGAGGCCATCGCAGTGTCGGCGGCGCTTGCTGCTCGGCTGGGAGGAGTGGCGAGGCCGTTTGACGCCCAGGCCGGTATATTCGGCCTCTTCCTCCTCTTCGTCGCCGTCGGCGTCCCCCCTGGCGTTGTGGCCATCATCCTCCCCCCGTTCCCCGCTCTCGTAGCTGTCGCCGAGCACGATCTCGACGGCGATGCGGCTCAACGCATCGACGGGGATCCACTCGACGCGGCTGCAGGTGCCGAGGGACGACGGCGCGACGCCGCCGAGCGCGCGCGCGGAGCTGCGCACGAGCGACGGGAACCACTCGGACGGGTTCCAGACGCCGGGGGCGCCGGGGGCCGCGGGGCCGGCGACCTGGCCGACGCGCAGGACGGCGGCGGGGCGGCCGGTGGCGCGGGCGTACGCGTCGACGAGCGCCTCGCCGACGTGCTTGGAGCGGGCGTAGCCCTGGCGCAGGCGCAGCCCGCGGGGGTCGGCGAGGACGGCCTCGGGGACGGGGCCGGCCGCGGCCATGGCGGCGGCGACGCTCGACACGAAGAAGACGGCGGGCGCGCGCGCGCCGCCCCGCGCCAGCTCCAGCACCCGCGTCACCCCCCGCACGCTGCCCTCGAACGCGCCCAGCGGCAGCAGGAAGTTCACCGGCCACGCGTTGTGGATCACGGCCGTCGCCTCCGCCCGCAGCGCCGCGTACTCGGCCGCGGCGAGCCCGAGGCGCGCCGCGCCGAAGTCGGGCGCCGTCAGGAACACGACGCGCGGCCGGCCCGCGCCCGGGTCCTCGTCTTCGTCTCCCTCGCTTACGCCGTTACCGTTGCTTTTGTAAAGCTCGCTCGAGGCGAAGCCGTCTTCGGCCGGGGGTAGGCCCCTCGCCTTCAGCGCCGCGGCTTGCTTCGCCCGCGCGTCCGGCGCCCGGTTAATGCAAAAGATGCGGCGCACGCGCGACGCCGGCTGCGCCTGCAGCGCCGCTAGCAGGTAAGTGCCCAGCGAGCCGGTGGACCCGGTCAATACGATGGAGTGCGGCGCGCCGTCGCGCGTCGCGAGCGGGAGGTACTTCCGGAGCATCTCGGCGACGCCACCGTCCTCCTCCTCGTCTGCCTTGCTAGCTTCGCCGTTTCCGTTCTGCGTCCGGCCGTTCTGGCTCCCACGGTCCCCCAGTAGTAAGGCCGATAGCTTAGCAGCGAGCGCCCGCGCGGTCGGCGCGCTGTACATGAAGCCGATATTGATATGCCGCAAAGTATCCTCAAGCGTATCAGCGCCGGCGTCCGCGGCACTACTGCCTCCATCTATGTACCGCCGCAGCGCTGCCTTTAGGCGCGCGATGGTGATGGTAACGCCGTTGGAGTCGAGCCCGCGCGCGAATACATCCGTGTCGGCGTCGACGTCGGGCGCGTCGAGCGCGAGGCGGTAGAGCTGCGTGAGCAGGGGGGCCAGGCCCGCGGCCGACAGGTCGGCTACGGGGGCGATGCCGTCGCTGTCGGCGCCCGCGAGCGCGCCCCGCTCCACCGCCGCGTACAGCGCGTCCAGCTCCGCCGCGTACGCGTCCAGCGTCAGCTGGCGCTGGACGGTGCCCTTGGCGGCGCGCAGGAACGGCTTGTCGCGCGGCGCGAACAGGACGAGCTCGCGGGCGATCTGGCCGAAGGCCGGGGCGGCGCGGTTCGCAGCGCGGATCGCGGGCCAGAGCGCGTCGAGGGCGGCGCGGCGCTCGGCGGCCGTCGCCGGCGCGCGGTCGTCGCGCATCTCGACGAGCAGGCAGGGGCGCGCGCGGCCGGCGCCGCCGACCAGGGCGCCGCGGACGCCAGGGGCGGCGGCGACGGCCGCCTCGAAGTCGGTCGGGTCGAGCTTGAGCCCGCTCGCGAGCGCGACCCAGTTGTCGGCGCGGCCGCGGAAGCGCCACCACCCGGGCGCGCCGGGCACGGGTGCGAAGAGGTCCTTGGTGCGGTACTCGGCGGCGGCGGCGAGCTCGGGGCAGGAGCGGAAGAAGGCGTAGGCGCGCTCGACGCGCGGCGTGCGCGGGAAGACGAGCTCGAAGAGCCCCGGCAGGACCTCGTCCATGCGCTGGCCGACGTCGACGAAGCGCAGCGCGTCCCAGCGGTCGCTGGTCGGCGGCGCGCCGTAGTCGAGGTGCGCGACGCCGCCCTCGGTCGTGCCGATGCAGCTGTACAGGTGCGGGGTGAGGCGGGCGAGGCGCGCGCCGAGCGCCGGGTTCATCGGCCCGCCGACGTAGCCGACGTGCCGCAGGCGGGCGAGCGCGGCCGCGCCGGCCGCGTCGCTGAGCATGCTCTCGATCGGTGCCGGCGGGCAGATGAGGCTGTCCGCGCCGGTGCGGCCCAGCACGGCGGTGATGTGCGCCGGCACGGCGGGCAGCTCCGGGTGCATCATGATGATCGTCGAGTCGCACCGCAGCGAGCCGAAGGTGAGCAGCAGGGCGCCGGCCTACACGGGTACCGTCCGGAGAGGGGCTTTGGTTAGAAAAGTTCTGTGCCGTTCTTGCTTGCGGCGTTGTACGAGACGTCTTGGCAACTTACGTGGGATTGCGATCCGATGAGCAGCACGTCGTGCCCGTCTATCGTGCTGAACGTGTGTCCCTCCACCCTCGTCCGTCCGGGTTGACCGTCGTCGTGCATTATGGAATACAGGCATTCGAAGTGCCCATGCGTCCACCATATCGGTTTCGGGTGCCCTGGTAACACGGGTGAAGAGTGTGAGCATTTAAATCCTAGGTTCTGGCCTAAACACTGGGATGACCAGGGAGAGTGGATGTAGATGCGATAATTAGGGAGAGGCTAGGTGAAGTATCTCTGACCTGATGTTCCCGACGTATGCAAGCCCATGAACCTCTTGTTCTTGATCTTCTCGTACTCCTCGACGAAGGCGTATTCTTCAACCGGCTCGCTCGACACGATATCCAGCAGCGAGAGCCCCGGCCTGGCCATGACGGCTGGGCTGGCTTGGGTGATCAGCTCGCCGAGCGCTTCGGCGGACTCGGGGCCGAAGAACATGTGCTTGGCCCCGACGGTATCGAACAGCTTGAGGTTGGCGGGCACGCGGTTGCTCAGGGACGGGAACACGACCGCCTTGCCGGTCTTCATAGCGGCCAGGGCCCATATCAGGTACCGCACGTCGCTCTGGGACATCCATATAAACGTCTCCTCGTCGGCGGAGAGGTTCTGCTCGAGGAACCAGGCGGCCCTGTTAACGGCATTGTCTAGGACGGCGTATGTCACACGGATGGGCTCACGGTTGGGATGGCTGATGATGATCAAGGGACGCGTCTGGGATATTCGCCTCCTCACGATGTCCGGCACCAGCTCGCAGAAACCAGCCATGGCTTACGGATTTGGCAGAGGCCGGAGGATAGGTTGTCAGGTGGAAAAATAGAAGACCTGGCTCGGCGAGATGGACGCAAGGAGTCGAAGACACAGATAGGTAAGGAAGGACAGCGAGAGGCAGTCCTTGTCACCCATCCCCCTTGCACCTCTCCACCCCATCGGGGGTGGTAGCACTGACGAGTGTTCATCATATCTCGCAGTGCCGAGCACTACTAGTATTCCGGTCGCGAAGTTAGTGGCGAGCCGACCTTGGAAGATGTCGACACCTCGCTCTAGCGGATCTCGTCGCTGCGAAGTACACGTCGGTTCAAAGCCAGGGCATCGCTTCCTCTTTGCCAGGGGTATCATGCATGCGAGCCCTCGTCACACCTATCGATCAGTGGCCTACGTATATGTATAAAGGGAAACGGCAGACCGTCGACGGTCGTAGTGGTGGGTGCCATGTATCATGTTATGTGGTGTGTGTGGGATCCGGGTATTGAAGATACCGAATTACCCCCAGGCTTATTGCCATGAACTCTGGTTACCAGCAAGGCGGGCAGACGACGACTGTTTGGCTGATCTGGGTAGCATTCTCCCTGGCTTCGTAGAGGCTCAGCTCTGCCGAGCAAGCGTACATCAGGAGGAAGGGAGGCCGTGAATCTTTGCGCGTGAACGTAGCAGCGAGTCGCCATTTATAACTCGACCCACGAGAACTACCGGAGCTGTCCAGGATGGCACTTACACCTGCTCCACTAAGGATGTCTCAAATGCCGGCTATTACCTACCTATTTTGAATCACTTGCAGAATTGCGGATCCTTTCCCGGCGGCATCACCAAGGCATCAACCACCTAGAGAAAACCTGCCTGCCTAGGAAGGACGAGGGCGTTTTCTACAATTGTAAAGCAGTTCGTATTTGCTACGACTATCTCGATGAAAATCACAAATATGTAGTTGGAGGCTTCAGAACGCGTCGTACAATGTTACCGTCAACTTCGAATTATCTTCGAGGAAACCTATACACATCACTAAAGGTCCAACGCCGAATACAAGCCGGATAGAGGCTACGTCAAGCTCGTGACCCTCCATCCTAACCCCCCATTCCAACGGAAAGCTGTGCTCATCTATCAGCCACAATGCTACCGAAGAAGGGTTTAATGCCTCCTTTGGCCGATTAGAGAGTGCTTAGATGCTACGGACCCAGCACAGCCTACGTACGCCTTCCTAGAAGCACTATTTTCTTACGACGAGGATATCACAAACATGAAAATAGTTGCCTGATATTGCCGGGAAAGACACGCAGTTGAATGGGGGGAGAGGGGGGTCACGTTGTCCGACTTGCTCCACGGTTGCCTGCCGGTGTTGTGTGGTTGAGCCTTGGGTCGCAGGCCATTGGACCGGCGATGAGCCGTCGTGTCCGGGAAAATATGCGCATATCAACGGCACGGGTCTGAGAACCTCGGACCACCCATTCGCTCCCGTGGCATGGTAGAGAAATCGATGGATACTTCCGGGCGGCCTTTCAAATCGTGGATTACGTGCGAATGTAGGTATCATTTATTTGGGCACTTTTCGGAATACGTGCCCTGCCATAGTCAATCCCACACAAAGAGGCAGACTCTCCTAAGTGCCGAGCGAGGAGAGGAATAACGCCCTGCGGGAGTTTGATACCCGGGAGTACCTCCAGAGCCTTGGGACACCGTTGTGTCTTCGATAACGCTAACCTGCAAACGTCGAACCGGGATTCTGCGGGGAAAATCATCACATGCGCACGGGTATAGAGGCGAAACCACCATCGTCATCATCGTCACCGAATTCTCGTAGGCATTGCAGTGGTGGTCTAGCAGGTCTAGTCGAAACGAGCGGCCATCGGGTCCGCTCCTTCTCTTCCTCTTCCTCTTCCTCCACGCAAGTCCATAACCAGCCGCCTGCACCCTAGGCGGATGCGTAAAACCATGTTCCAGATGTGAAAAACCGACAACTCCATTTTTACGCGCGACCGCGTGAATGATGCCTAGCAGAGAGATAGATATCACGGTAAGGGGGGAAGCCGTGTGTGCGTGTGTGACAGAGTGAGGGCGTTCCGTTTATCGGTGCTATAGACACGCAGCGTGTTAGTCTCGTCGATCTCGTTCTCGTATATGCAGGTTGACCGGTGCCACCGTCGCGGGAGGAGGAGGGTCGTACCTTGACGAAGCCAATGTCGGCGGCCTTCTCACGGAAGCATTGACGGCAGATGTTGAGGCCGTACTTGCGGATCAGACCAGCCTTGTGGGTGCAGACTCGGCTATACGAGACGAAATTCCACATGTGTTAGCTATCCATTATGTATCTGCCTATGACATGGCATCCTCCGCCCTCGGCTCAAAGAGGGGACCCTGCGACGGGGGCATATACGACATACCAGGAGCGAGAGCCCTTGCCGTAGCTTCGCGGGCGCGAGTTCCAGACAGATTCGTGAGACATATTGTCGAAGAGGCGACGGATGATGCGAGGGCGATCACAAAAAGGACTCGGCGTCAGGGGAGCGGTGCGGTGCGGTGTTGGGTCGGATCGTGATTGTTGTCGCGGGAGAGGTCTGGCGTAGCGTAGAAATCTTTCGGCGAGATTTTGGCGAGAAAATGGACGAGAGAGTAAATTGTGTGCGCCCCGTCGCATCGCTCAGGGCTGCCGAGCAAGCGGGTACCTTTGTACCCTGGTACCCCCATATGTCAAATGTTACGTAACCATATTTTCCCTCACCTTCCCGCGTAAATGCGCAAATCCGGGGAGTTAATGCCGCACGGCCACAGCCACAGCCACAGCTTGTCTCGTGCCGGTGGCGCAAGCTCTTCCTTCTATCGATAGGCGGAATCAATGATACGAGAGCTACCTGAGGTACCTGAGATAAGAGGTAGAGTGAGAGCAGATAAGCTTCTGCTGCTCCCATGTCCGCTCACTCCTCCATTCGCCCATCGCTCAATGCAAAGTGGCTTCTTTGTTGCTTTGTCATATCAAACCATTGTCTCGACTGATTAATCCAGCGCATCCTCCATCTGCCGGGGGACGAAAGCCTACTGATCATCTACCTTCTTAGCCGTGCTGGGAGACTTAAGTTGATTTTTTTACCCAATCTATCCTCGAATTCCAGTTCTTTGTTTTTTTCCCCTCGTTTATTTCTTGCTTCTCGCCGTATCCTAACAACGACCCGGCGAGTTTGATCGCTTATCGTGATTCTGAATATCCGAGCCGAGCCAGTATGGTTCTGGTCAAGAGCTTTGTGCTCGCCGGCCTGGCCGCCCTCGTGGCCGCCAAGTCTGCCGTCCTCGACCTCGTCCCGTCCAACTTCGACAAGGTCGTCCTCAAGTCGGGCAAGCCCACTCTCGTCGAGTTCTTCGCGCCCTGGTGCGGTCACTGCAAAAACCTCGCCCCCATCTACGAAGACTTGGCTCAGGTTTTCGCCACGTCCAAGGATGTGCAGATTGCCAAGGTCGACGCCGACGCCGAGAGGGACTTGGGCAAGAAGTACGGCGTCCAAGGCTTCCCCACCCTCAAGTGGTTCGACGGCAAGAGCGACAAGCCGATCGATTACGAAGGCGGCCGAGATCTCGAGAGCTTGACCAAGTTCGTAACGGAAAAGAGCGGCGCCAAGGCCAAGAGGAAGCTGGAGTTGCCCAGCCAGGTGAACATCTTGACCGACTCTACCTTTAAAGAGACCATCGGCGGTGACAGGAACGTCTTCGTGGCCTTTACGGCTCCCTGGTGCGGTCGTACGTACTATCCCGTCTACTATTCCCATAACGTTCGCACGTGCTAATTGGCCTCTGAACAGACTGCAAGGCTTTGGCTCCTACCTGGGAAACCCTGGCCGAGGACTTCATCAACGAGCCGAGCGTTGTGATCGCCAAGGTCGACGCCGAAGCCGAAAACAGCAAGGCCACCGCCAACGACCAGGGCGTCGCCTCCTATCCGACCATCAAGTTCTTCCCCAAGGGCTCGACTGAGGGCGAGCTCTACTCTGGCGGCCGAACCGAGAAGGATCTCATCGCCTTCCTCAACGAGAAGGCCGGCACTCACCGTGTTCCCGGCGGTGGTCTCGATGCCGTCGGCGGCACCATCGACGTTCTCAACCGCATCGCCGCCAAGTACGCTGCTGGCAGCGGGAAGCTGGCCGATCTCGTGGCTGAAACCAAGAAGGTCGTTGCCGGCCTCACGGAAGACGCGAGGTACAAGTACGCTCAATACTACCTCAGGGTGTTCGACAAGCTGTCGCAGAACGAGGGCTACGTTGCGAAGGAGGCGGCGCGCTTAGACGGTATCATTAGGAAGGGCGGTCTCGCGCCTTCTAAGCTCGACGAGCTACAGAGCAAGACCAACATCTTGAAGCAATTCGTTCCCAAGTCCGAGGAGGAGGCTGATGAAAAGGAGGAGCTGTAAATCCCTGGTTGCAAGACGTGTTGGCGTGTATGAAGAACAAGATAATGAACACAAAAAACAAACGTTCATCTCGTATTGCTCACCGTGTTGCCGTATTAAACCCGAGTGCCGCGTGAAACCGCCCCCTTCCGAAAAAAAAAAGTCATGTCTCAGGCTCCCGTAACGCCATGCCATGCTCCCCAGTAGTGTACCCCGATGCCCCTCCTCCAATCCCCCACCCCCCTCACACCCTCTCGACGCGTCGACTCCAAAGCATTGGGTGTGTCACAATCATGATTTCGACTTGGGGCTCGCACTATTCTCGTCGTTGGCCTGGAGCGCGGCCTCGAGGTTATCTAGGCGTCGCGACATCTCGTCCACTGCAGCAGCGCGGTCAGCACCGAGGCCATACCACTAAAAAAGGAAAAAGAAAGTGAAAAAAAGAAAAGCGTAGTTGTGAGCTCCTCTCTCGGACCGGGGCTTACTCTTAGCGAATATCTCGCTCGACACGCCGGCGAACTTGTTGGATAGCGTGTTGAGCAGCTCCTCGACGACGACGGTCAGCTCGTCGGTGCTCTGTTACCCACAGGGGAGGAGGGGGGCGGTTGTTAGTTAGCTGCTAGCCTCGCGACCAGAGCGTGTGGCATGGCATTGCGCAGGGTGGGAGCGGGCGAGGGGTGGAGGTGTTCCTCACGTTGGTGGTCGCCTCCTTTTTCGGGGTCTCCTCCGTCTTATTGGATGACATTGCCTCGGTATGGGATGGGCGTGTGTAGGGCGGTGCGGTGCCGTGCCGTGTGGGATGGGAGCCGTCGAAGCGGAGGTGGTGGGTAGGCAGGAATCCAGGAATCCGTAGATTTGGGTAGAATTGGGGGAGGGGTGGTTAGGAGGGTAGGCAGGTCAGCCTGAAAAGGAGATAAAATACTGAGGGCAATTGATTAACCCGGCACGCGTCCGGTCGCTGATATTATGGCATTATGGTGTAGGTGCTGGATATATGCATATCTACCAATGCGGGCTATGGAGGCTACGAGAGCTTTTTCTCATTGGCCTGTGCTGATTAATACCCAAGGCTTAGATCCCTTAGTTGCATAACCATGCGTAGTTGATGAGCGGTGCGCGGCCGGATGTCGGCCCGCTATCAGCTGATCCTAGGTAAGTCAGACTGTCGTCTGCGCGATACGTCTGTGCAATACATATCTGACAGGTCATCTGCCACTGGCAGACTCACGGCACAGCGCCCCACCAGGTGGCCTGTCAAAGCCATCAGGGACTATTTTCTCAGGAGTGGGCTCAATCCTACAACACCAAATATACCTGCCTATTCATCATCTTCCTAGCCTTCATTCTTCTACAAAACAGAAGTATGTGCGATTTTTTGAGCCGAGAGAACTCACATGAGATATATTTCTCAGGGCCCCTTCGTGCTGTTTACGAATGAAGTTTACCGCTGCTACGACTACCCCTATCGTCCATACAGGGGCAGTGGGATGTCAGGCGTCGACAGGACAACAAGGGTAATTAACAATTAACCACCCAAGGCGCTCTCCTGTGATCACAACTCCCCCAGCCTACTATTCATCCTATCCGGAGGATAGTTATAATACGCATAACCCCCTGTCATGCTGATTAATTGCGGGATTAAATACCCCTGTAAATAGCCCTGTAAATAACCCTGTAAATAACCCTGTAAATAACCCTGTAAATAACCCTGTAAAGGGGTCATTTGGGGGAAACTCTGTTTTTACTGGCTAAAAAACGCGCTATGGGTCCCTAAAAATGCGTGCACCTAATAAAAACGGCGGGATAAATGGAGTCTTATAATTTGAAATCCTTACGTATATTTACTGACGCGTTTTCTACCCCTATTTCCTGACCTTTTCTAACGCGTTTTCTACCCTTATTTCCTGACCTTTCCTGACCTATTTTGCCGTGACCTTTCCTGACTTTTCCTGACCTTTCTTGACCTGTTTTGCAGTGACCTTTCCTGACCTTTCCTGACCTATTTTACAGTGACCTTTCCTGACCTTTCTTGACCTGTTTTGCAGTAACCTTTCCTGATCTTTCCTGATCTTTCCTGACCTGTTTTGCAGTGACTTTTCCTGACCTTTCCTGACCTGTTTTACAGTAACCTTTCCTAATCTTTCCTGACCTGTTTTGCAGTAACCTTTCCTGATCTTTCCTAATCTTTCTTAATCTTTCTTAATCTTTCCTAGTCTTAGATTTTAATCCCGTTAAAAATTATATATAATTTCTTACGTTTTCTATGTTTTTTATTATAAATAAAGTTTGTAAACGTAAAAATGGTTATTAAATAAACTAAGTATATTTATGTAAGTTTTCTATATATAATTTTTTGCGCTTTCTATATTTTTATTATAAATAAAGTTCGTAGCTCTAAAAGTCGTTATTAAATAAACTAAGTATACTTCCTATATCTCTCTATCCTCCGGATAGGTTATTATTTTTAGCGTAATTGCTAAAAATAAGCCCGAATTATTCTGCTTCGCAGAATAATTCGGGTCTTATTTTAAACTATACCTAAGCAAGACAGTATCCCTGTACAGGCCAAAGGCGGCTCTCTATAGGTACATGGTCGCCATCTTCACTCCCCTTGCGACGCATTCCGGCTACTGCATCTAGCCACAATATAGCCACCATGATAACAACTCGTTGCTATGTCTCAGCTACAAGATAACAGAGGCACCCTCTTCCTCCTCCTGTTGCTATTCTGGCTCGCCACCAGTCCGGACTCAAACCCGGGGTTCATCGCAGGCCCCGCCCTGGTCAAGAGCCGTCTTGCGCGCCAACGGGAGGCCCTCGGCATCCTAAACAGCACCCAGTGGGGCGACTTCGCGCCACGCCGAGCGGGCAACCCGCCCGAGGCCGAGTCCAAGTACTTAAACCTAACCGGTTTCCGAGAGGAAGACGGCTATGCGTGGGAAGACTTCCAGCGCTTCCAGAACCGATGCGAGGAGTGGAGCGCAAACGCCGTCGGCATCCCCGAGGCCTCCGTGCCGGTCTGGCAGAACGCGACCGGCATCATACGCGGCCTATGGCACAGGGCGAACACATCATCGCCGCGGTACCACTCGAGCTACAACCTGAGCCAGATCAGTCCAGGTGTTACGTGGTCGGGCTACCACTCGGAATGGACCCGAAACGCTACCGGCACGGACGGGAGGATGCTAGTGCGCATAGAGGACTACGAGGATGGCGCGACAGAGCCGGAGGAGGTGGACAAGTTAGTACTAGAGAAGGCGGAGATCAAGGCCCGAGAGGTAGCCGCTACGATCAACGTCGATGATGCCGACGGAACCGGGAGCAGCTGGGAAATGCGGCTCCACGGCGTTCATTGGCCCCGCCAGGGAGTCATGCTCTTCACGACCACGAGCGAGAAGTTCGCCGGCATATTCGGCCTACCTCATCTCACCACCCGTGAAGACTTCTTCGAATCCAGCAAGGCCCTGTTAAACCGGACTCTAGACAAGGCGCTAGAGAGGAAAGAAAAGCGCACTTTCGACGACCAGTTTGATCCTTGGACCTCCACGTTAGATGCGCCGGGAGAAGCCTGGAGCCCATCTCCACATTGCGAGTACTTGCTTTACGTCCAGATCTATCCCCTAGATCAGGATATCCTAGGGGTGCAGCCTACCCTAACAGGTCCGGAGAACGTCGCCAAGGCTATCCAGGATATCGAGGACGAGCTTCGCTTCCCTCAAGGCACCGGCCACCGGCGCATACCTCAACTTCAAATGTCAGCTGTCGTGTACTCGCCTGACTGCGCATTCTTCCTCGAAACCAAAGGCCCCCCAGCATATGCGCCTGAAGACGGCAAGCATTTGATCGGCGTAAAGCAAGAAGTGTTTCTCTATAGCGTTAGCACCTTTCTTCTGGGCCTCGCATTCACCATATTTGGACAATTGCAGCTACTCAAGATGCAGATGAGAGAGACCTCTACGCCCTCGACCCTGTGCCGGGTCAGTTTCTACACTGGCTGCATAATGCTGCTCGCCGACGGTATCATCTTCACCGGCTCCGCCGCTTGGAGTTTCTCGGCGTCCACCACACTGCTGCCGTCACTCGCCATCACATGTGTCTCGTTGTTATCCATGACCGTTACCACATTCTTCCTAGCTGAGATCCATAGGGCCCAAGAACCCGAATGGCGACGGCAAGAGCGGGAAAGGGAACGCCAGAATGCACCCACATCTACGACGCCGAGACATGCAACAAGTCCAAACCCTCCCGATACCGCCACCCGCCGATCAGCGTCTCCCCCCATCATCATCCCCTCAGACCAGGATGTCGATGCCGAAATCGCCGAGAACACGAACAACGAGACCACCGGTCTCCCCGCCCCAGTGACGGCAGGCAACCCCACAGCCAACGCGCAGAACCTACGGACGCAACTGAGCAACGTATTCGGGCGGCTGCTGCTGATAGGGATTGGGGTGCTATTTCTGAGCCTGGCGGCCGCAAGCTGGCGGCCGCGGATCCGGGCGGCCTATTTCAATACGGTGTTATTCGTGTACCTGTCGCTTTGGGTGCCGCAGATCTACCGGAACGCGTACCGGAACTGCCGGCGGGCGCTGGCGTGGCGGTTCGTGGCGGGGCAGTCGGCGCTGCGGCTGCTGCCGGTGGCCTACTTCTACGCGGTGCCGGGCAACTTCGCCTTCGCGGAGCCGGACCGGGCGGCGCTCGCCGCGCTCGCCGCCTGGCTCTGGCTGCAAACCTGCACGCTCGCAGCCCAGGCCGTGCTCGGGCCCCGCTTCGGCGTGCCCCGCGGCTGGATGCCCGACGCCTGGGAGTACCACCCGGTGCTGCGCGAGGACAACGTCGAGGCGGGAGGGTTGCCCATCGGGCTGGTGGCGGCGGCAGCGCCGGGAAGCCCGACGGCGGCGAGCGCTCCTCCGGAGCTCGAACGCGACGACGGCGGCGGCGGCAGCGGCAGCAAGAAGCCGCTGCTGGCGCCGCAGCAGCGGACGAGCACCCACGTCATCGACTGCGCCATCTGCCGCGAGGTGCTCGAGGTGCCGGTGATCCGCGCGGGGGCGGAGGACCCGGCGGCCGGCGGCGTCACCGGCGTGCTCGCCCGCCGCGCCTACATGGTCACGCCGTGCCGGCACATCTTCCACAGCGCCTGCCTCGAGGGCTGGATGCGCTTCCGGCTGCAGTGCCCGATATGCAGGGAGGAGCTGCCGCCGCTGTGAGGGCACGAGGCCCGGGAGACCGAGGGGAGGGGCGGGAGGAGGAGCGGAGATGGAAAGATGGTAGGTAGATGGTAGATCAATCGAAATTTCTCCGTTTCGTGTCGTAATGCCTACTTTTTCAGCCTGCCTGTGGGCGCGGTTTAAGCGTGTTGACGCCGTGTAGTGCGTAGCCAGTGGCAACTAGATGGGTGGCGCGACGAGGTCATCGCTATATTTGCGCCGTGTAATACTGCGGACTGTCGTTCCGGTGTCTGTACCCGGAGGCACGTGCTCTGACTGTGCCCTCGACATCTTTTGTACCAAAGTTGTCTGTTGCGGGGAGTATACCCAGCTGTTATAAGTCTTAGTTGCGTAGATTGCTCCGAGTGTGAACGTGAGGAACCTGGCTTGTTGCTGTTTAGGTCTGTCGTGGAGCACGTCGACAACTAATACGAAGTCCGTCTACAGTTATAATGCGATTTGCTGGTTGTCACGTAACTAACTCAAGCAACGTTTGAGAGGATAGTTTACGCGCAGAGGGAGCATGAGAACGCGGGTGAGAATGGGTATATTGACCAACTTGCTAGGAATGAGATATGCAAAAGAGTGCGAAGCTAGCTAGACATATGTATATATGCTCAACGAGCTGAGGTAAGTTAGGTTTATCTCCGCTAGAGGCGTATGCCTACGTGACATGTAAATATAGAAATCCCCATCATTTCAGTCAACATCGCGGAAACTCTAGGAGCATAAGGCCTGTAGTAGGCTTTTTGTTCCTGGGTGTGAGTCTTGAAGCACGAGTCCCTCAACCCAGGCGCTCCAGCTCCCGCCTTTCGCTACTGCAAGTAACTCTGAAGTTTCTTGGACTCGAGTTAGCCTTCGTTCTGGTCGAGCTGATGAGAGAGGTTTTCGGAACGTCACTTACCTGCCACCGCCTTTCCTCGATCTTCACCGCATCCTCGCTCATTGCGTCAAAAGACAGGTTGATAATTCTGAGCTTGTCGCTCTGAACCCATTGGATGTACTGACTCTAAGTAAGCATGAGTAGTGGGGGATCAGGCCGGAAAAGTCTAGTTAGGGAGTTACTCACAGTCTCGACAGATTCGGGCACGATGTATCGCGTGATAGTGACGGGCGATGTCTGGCCGATGCGATGCACCCTGTCCACAGCCTGGGCCTCGGCCATGGGGTTCCAGTGCGGCTCGAGGAGGTGGACGTATTGTGCGACTGTGAAATCCACACTGAGCTATGTCAGCTCTGCTCTGCCGTCTGCTAGTGCCTCGTCAAGGCGTCGTGAATCGGCCCCCTTACCCTTCGCCGGCGCTTCCTATGCTCGCCAGCATGACTGTGCAGTTGCTATCCTCGGTGAATATCTCCATGGCCTCTGATCGGGCCTTCAGGCTCGACTGCCCGTCTATTCGTTGGTAGTTGAACCCCTTTGCCCGGAGGGCGTCCTGGACTAGGTCTAGCATCTTGGTCCAGCAGCTGAAGACGACACTGCAGGCAAGCGGGTAAGTAAGGAGCCACAAAACAATCGCTGGAATGTTCATGTACCGACCTTTTCAGAGGCTTCGGCCTGTCGAAGTTAGCTCTCTCTAAATCAAGGTTCGTCAATAATGCCTCGACCTTTGCCGAGTGTGCAGGACGGCCTTCTTCTGGTGTGCTTGCTTCCCCAATCTGCATAGAGGAGGTATCGTTGAAGATTGTTTCTGGAGTTCCCATATCCTCCCCCTCCATACCATAGACTGAGTTAAGAAACATCTCTTCCTCCTCGGTGGAGGGATCGCTTTCTTCTCTCTTCCAACAGTCAATCTCAGACTAGGGGAACAGTTTAACATGACCACACGCGAGTCGTAGAAGAGTAATGAGCAGCAGAATGTTAGGCGGCTTTGACCGTTTGTTCTTCCGTACATGTTTATCTCTAGACCTCCGAATGACGATTTTTTGCAGCCTCTTTGAAGAAGTCCCGAAACTCTTGATCTTCTGGTAAGAGACTAACATGTCGGATTTTCTCTTGCCATCGAGGTAGGGCACAGACAAATTGCATGCTGCTTTTGTTCGCCGGGGAGGTGTAGCGGCTACTAAACGTCTCAGAGTATCAAGTGACTCGGAACTCCGCAGGCATTCTAGCCGCTCCAGCCTTATGCTATCTTTTAGGGTCATACATGGTTAAGTTGAGAGGATATCTTTCAAAAGTCAAGCCTGAAACCGCTTTAGCGCGGCCAGGGAGAGAAAAGACGAACTCGAAGCATGCCCCAAAACACTCTACGAGGAAAAGAACGCACCGACAACTATATTAGACGACATGGTGAGAAACCGACTACTGAGAATATTTGATTACATAGACGGAGGAGAAGCTGAAGTGAATGTGACCCCTAGTCTTCCCCTTCACACGCCCTTGATGAAGTAGGTTCTTACCCTGCTCAACCCATCTGCCCAACAATTGCTCAACTCCATGTAGGCATCAAATCAAAGCTCCTTGCTTCATGATCGAGAAAGAGTCCGGTCGTTTGGGCAATCTCAAGTCCTCGTCACTTTGGCTTGAAGCACCGGACGGAGCTAGAAAGAGGAAGTAAGAGACATCTCATGAAATATGTACCAACGACAGGTAATAATCCCATGGGATCAAGCTATCGCAATGCGATTACAGGTATCTCTGCCAACGACCCAATTTCCATTCGTGGAGGGATAATCGCAGATGTAGGTCCCATCAAAGCATATGGAGAAGGGAAAGTCCATTTTAACAGCCATCCAGAAAATAGGACTGGGCAAGACGCTTAGCTTGTTAGCTTTCATCTGTTCTCGTCTTGGTTCTGTTTAGGCGGCAAGCGCTAGAAGCCAGGAGCCGATGACAACTCTGATTGTGACCCCCAAGTCCAGTATACTATTCTATCGGTATACTGGAGATGCCTCATGTCGAGAAGCTGGCTAACTGCGTTAGCACTGTACGGATGACGGAGACAGCTTAATAGGTATGATTGACGATAATATTGAATGTGAACATACTATTATTAGTGGTTACAAACATATCGTTGCTGGCCAGGTGAGCTCCCTGCAGAAGACTCGCTCCCTACACGAGGCTCACTGCTTAGGCATATATACCTAGATAGACGTCATCTAAACGTCGAGGCGCTGTGGGGAGTTGAGAAGAGCCTCCGCAGGTGTTATAATGGGGATTCATTCATAGGTAATATATTGAGCTCATCAAATTATGGCTGCTTGCCCTTCTCTCTTCTGTAGCGGTGAGCCGGGCCTTATCTTGAATATAGCGGAGTTTAAATAGAGCTCCAGGGAACCCAGCCTTACAACCTTATTAATTATCGTCACACACCATCTAAACGCTATAACGCTTAACGTAATCCTTAATATAACATCCTCGTTTTACCTTAGAAGGATATGTAAGTCTTACATTATGACAGCAGGCTAGCTGCTGTAGCCTTATAAATGTCAAAATGCCAGGTAAGGCTATCTGGTCTCTGCTAAGGCCGACCCTTTTTCTGTTTCGTTGACAAAGACACTTTAGTAGCATCGCATAGATGTCGGCGGCTGGAGGTCAACTTCGGGCACGGGGTTAAACTATTCACACCATCCGAACTGGAAATGCTAACTATAATATCATGCCTGGCTAATGTCAGTTGCATTAAGTTTCAACTTTTAAACAAGCTGCGACGGGTATTATGCATTCGGGATCTCAGGACTCTTCCTGATCTTTCGCGCTTCGTTTCCTTTTGAGCCCCCGTGTCTCTTTCTTCTCAGCTTTGCCCTTACTTCTGCATTCCTCCGTCTCTTTCAGCAATTCGTTCCAGGTGATACCCAACCACTTCGAAATACCTCGTGCCCCCTTCTCATCCTCCATTTTGGTCACAAAATCGGCCCTACGAGTAGTAGAGGCTATAAACTCCTGCTCGATGTCGGGATCGGCGCCGGCCAGAAGCAGGAACTTTATTAAAGCCGATGCCTCAGCGGTGTCTTGTTTAGTAGCATAACGAAGTGCGGTAAAGTATTTAGGGCTCCGGCGAGAGTCCACGTCGACACCAGAATCGAGAAGAAACTGGGCAAGATTAGTAGAGCAAGTCGTTTTAGCAACATCAATTAAGAAGCCCCCGAGATCTGAGGCCTTAATAGCCCCCAACGATTTCCCGAATTCCCACAGCTGGATGAGGGGCTTTTCTTTAGCCCTGTCGTTAGCCGCAGTCCGAATTAAGACTGAGCGGCCGGAGGCTGTCGCATAATAGTGTAATCGTGTCCTAGTTTCTTCATCATATGCCATGGGAGCCACAGCCTGTATCCAGCTGTCAGCCATCTGGCAGCTGCCTAGTGATATAATATTCTTCCATGAGGCTGGATACAAATAACGACAGTGGGGATATTGGCAAACGAGAAATTGGAATATCTCGGCCTGGTTGAGTCGAGTAGCCAGCTGCGTCGCCTCGGTTTGCAGCGTACTGTCGCCCAGCTTCGGTGCCAAGAATTCAACCATTGATAAGGACCCAGACTCAATGGCGGCCCGGAACATATCATCTGCGTGTTTGACTGTGAACTCGGCATGAGATGACAGCATATTTTCCACTGCATCTACCAAGCCTGCTTTTATCAAGTCCAGAAGCATAAGCTTAGTCTCGTTCTCGTCGCCTGTACTGCCGAGATCGAAGGTACGTTCGTTCTGGTTCGAATGAGCTCGGTCGAGATGGTCGTCGCGCATCTTTCTAGATAGAAAGCCGCCTTCCGCGTACTCGCAGCCAGGAATACTGCATTTCCACGGGCGATCATGGAATTTCTCGTGAGATTTCCCTTCTGAAGCGTGCTGAAAGCCGACACGGTTGAATTGGCAATACAGGTATTTGCATTTATGAGGCCGGTTACCATACCATCGTTGCATCGTCGCCCAATGAACGCCTTCATTGTCTCTGATCTGATGGGGTGGGCATTCAATTGCTTCATGTATACGGACGGATAGCTCCGAGTTCCCCAGCGGGTCAAGGTCTATCCAAGGCGCTCCGCGGGACATGCGAGCCTCTGAGGCCTTGCAAAGCCGGTGAAATCGTATTGTCTGGCCTACCAACCCGTATATTTCTGGATGGGTCTGTTTGATATCGCCCAGGCCTGGGAGAAGACTGTCAATATCATCGTCGTCGTCCTTGTCTTCCAGTGTTTCGTTCTGGAGCCTCTTATAGTGGAGCCTTTCGAGATGCGAAATTAGTTCTGAACGAGGCGCCTCTTGTTGAGTCAGAGTATCCCTAAGATACTTCCGGGTGAGTTGCGGCCACATACGGGTGGCGAACCAATCCAGTACATATGCCCCCGTGCGGATATTCTGGTAGACTTGGTCATCCGTCAAGGCTGGGTCGTGGTGTGCTTGGCAAAGATAAGTAATGCAGCGCAGGGCAAGATCAAGGGTGGCCCGGTTTATATCGATGAAGCCCGAGATTTTCGAGCTGAAAAGGTACCTGGTCTATAGTTAATGGACGAAATCACCGGTGGAGCCAGTGGAAATACAGACTCTTTAACCGTAAAGTGGACAAACTGGACGTAGTCGTCGATAACTTCCACTATCGGACCACATATTCGGACAAGGTTGAGGTTTCCATGTATTCCGCTTGTGTATTCTGGGTTTTCCGGATCAATACTCCACGCTTGTTGAATTTCCTGTACTGTCAGTGGTGTTGGGGAACAGGCAATCCATCCCAGGATCATGCGCGCCCTCTCTCTCATGGTGTCACGATCCAGACTATTGATCCTTTTGAGGATTCTGCTATACCTGAGGCTTGGTGAGAACCGGAATTTCAAGAGTTATGGCGGGTATGCAATACGTACGCATCGTCAAGTGTCTCAGGGAGAGCGTTGAGTTCCTCGCGAATATCCACAAAGTTGTCTAGGAACTGGATGCCATTTAGCACAACCCTCGCGTAGAGGAACATCCCTCGAGTGGGGAGTTAGCTGAGGTAGCGGGAATGATTGGGGCGCAGATAAGGACTACCTTTCGATTTCGTCGCTAGTGGTGCTAAGCCAGCTTTGATCTGAGTCTGCTCCTCCGGCCAGAACTCGCGTTCGATGAACCAGTGTTGCGCCCATTGTTGAATGAATGTCTGAATACAGTCAGAATTTCTTTTGTCAATGCGTATGGCTGTTGCCTCGTTCCGAAGAATTGAAGTCAAATCGGCCTCGGCCCGACTGCTAACGAAAAGCTTAGCTTCGTGGGAGGACTTAATGATCGATAGAAGCTGAGGGAGGAGGATTCCTCGCTCTTCCTCGTCCATCTCGTCCAGGCCATCCACTATGAGGTAGGCTGGCCCGGTACAGGAAAGAACCGTGGTGAGAAGTGCCGCGGCTCCTTGGAGACTTCGTTTGGATTCCTCGCTACAGGATTGACAAACCACTGTCTGGAGGTCTTCTTCCCCAGAAGCTAAGCGGAATATGAAAGAGTGAAGCACAGATATTGCAGTTGCACGTTGGTCCTGTTTGTAGCTGAGGAAGACGAAAGCTGTGTGGCCGAGGGATCGCACTTTGTCAATTACAGTGCTGGTTAAATATGTCTTGCCTAGATGATGCACGTAAGTCAGGATAAAAAGGACCAGGTCGGTCGAAGATTTCGAAGGGAATATATTTACCGGCACCCGGGATGCCTTGCAACCACAACGTTCTTGGTGGCTCTGCGGCAGTTTCTAGCCACTTTTTGTATGCCTCCTCCTGTAGCAGCCAGTGGCCCGTGCCTTGACAGATACGGGCTCGTAACCCGTCGAGTTTATCATCATAGGATTGTGGTGCTATATCTGTTTTGATGCAGTGAAACTCCTGGGTTCTTCGGAACTTCTCGTCCTTCTCAAAGTGCTCTAGTGCTCGCCGCCGAGCTTCGTGTTCCTGCTGAATGTGTTCCAAACCGACTTCGATCCTCATCAGACGCGCATGATTCTGAACATGGCCCATGACGACTTTGATTCGATCCCTGTGCCGGGGCCAGAGTGATTCAAAAAGATATTTCCAACCTGGATGATTCACTCTATTAGTTATTGTAAGTGCTGCGTTGATGGCATATGTAGCTTACGCGGCAGCTTGAAAAATCTCAACGCTACTAAGTAGAAGTCCAGTAAGTCCCTGAAGAATAAGGCCATGACATCCTTTAGTACGGAATTCTGGTTAAAGATGGTGAGCGCTCGTTTAAATTCCGGTAGCAGTTCACCAATCTCAGCCATCGTGTTGACGATGGCATCATATGAAGTCCTAAGGGCGCTCGTCCATTGCAGAAGTAATTTGATGGGCCCCCAAATGAGGGCCAAGACGTCCGGTTTCGCTTGAACGAAGATCTCCACCACAGTCGCGTACTCGGCAAGGCGGTCCAAGTATGGCGAAATCTTGGACAAATGTCGAAGATGACCGCTTTTGGCTTGTTCCTTTTGGATATTTTCCGCAGCATCGTGGACTTGGTCGATTGTGGTTGTCTGCAATATGTCACGGTACACCTGTTCATCGTCCAGTTCAGCCCGGAAATCACGCATCACATCCTGGAAGACCGCTTGGATAGGATCAAAAACGGCCGCCATTGCTAGTACCGGTGGCTAGCATCTCGTGCATAGTGACAATGGGGTAGGAAAGTAGAGCAGCGCGTGTCATATTCCCTGCCGCAGAAGCCATAATAAATAAGAGAATCACCCGAGCGTGCCTTACCAGGGGCTATGCGTATTCTGACCCTCACGAGGCTCTGCGTATGCTCCTTGCCTCCCAGCACCAATTGGGTCATAAATATGGGAGGCGGCAGGCGTGGAGTCGCATAGTTACATGAGGGAAACGACGCTTTAATGAGAAGATGTGTCGCTTTTTAATGCATATTACTGGTCATTTACTATTATATATACGGTAATTTACATACTCTGTCTAATTATAAGGGTTATTCTCGTCCTTTCGTATTTGTTTATAAGGCAAATGGTTGCAATTGAAGGCAGTTGTGGGTAATAGGTAAATTAAAGGCAGGAGGGGCCGCAACGGATAAGTACGTAGGTACCTTCCGATGGTTCAAGGTAGGAACCTATGACTGCTCAATTGGATTTGTCACACACGCCAACTACGCCCGGGTTCACCGTAGCTGTGCGACTCCGTCGTACGTAGAGGACAACGCTGGGGGAGCCTCACTCCGAAACGACGACGAGTCTGGAGGCTAGGGAATCGACAGTGTCTGCTGCTATTGTTGGTTGCGCGCACAGAGCACAAATGGGATGCTAACAGACGCTGATGTTGTCCTGGAGCGGGGGCATCTATCAGTAGGTATTCCAGGGTATCCAGTCGGATGTACATTAGGAGGTAGGTAGGTCCTGTTTAGCAGGCTTCCGCGAATCTAGGTGGGTGGGTATTAGGTAATACAAAGCTTTGCAGCGGGAGGCAGGAATACAGGCATCTACCTATGTACCTAGGTACCTAGGGGAACAGGTCGGAGGGTACATTCACTTGCAAGGGATGTGCCAATTCCACGGATTGCTGACCTGCTTTCGCGGCTTCGCCCAACCGCCCGCCATCCACCGACAACAAAATCGCCCTTCTCCCTAACTTCTAGGTACCTACCTATGTCTAAGGGAAAGATGTTCATGTCCGCCAAAGCAAACGACAAGGGGAATGTGTCGAGGATTACGCATATCACCAGACATTCCTCTCGCAAACCCAAGACTCCCAGATCCTCTCCTTCCTCTCCTAGGCGCCACCAAAGACCAGAAGGCTTTGAATATGGACTCCGCCAAAGCCATACTGGCGCAACAGCTCTCGGCCACGGTGAGCCGGGAACTCGGCCACAACCATGACCCTAACACGCTCAGCATCGATACCGTCTTCAACTAACAGCTGTAGCACCGCACAGAGCGTCTTCCCCGTGGCAAGCACGTCGTCTACCACCACCACGGATGCGCCTCGAGGAACCACGCCCCGGTTCATCTCGATTCTCTGCTCCCTCGAATCGTCCGATGCCGAAGACGAGATATGTGACGACGACTTCGTGACGGAGACGGTCGGTGGCGGGAGCTTCCCAGCCTCGCGAATCAGCACTAAGCGTAGGCCGACCCGCGCTGCTAGCGCCGACGCGTAGACGAAGCCGCCGGCCTCGCAACAAGCCACCGCCTCGACTTCGGCCCAGTCGCCGGCGAAGCGGGTTTGCAGCAGAGACGCGCACAGGCTCAGCCCGCCTGGCTGTTGTGAGATGTCCAGCACGTGGCGGAACTCGATGCCTGCACGTGGGAAGTCGGGTACCGGACGTACCATGTCGGCCAGTCGCTGCAAGTCCTCGTGGAGGAAGGGAAGCAGGTACTGCTCGGCAAGCTTTTTCGCCGCCTCGTCTCCGGCCGTGTCGTTCTCGAAGGTGACACTGGGACGGTAGTCCAAGGCCGCCGAACTCGATCCACCGTTGTTGGTCTTTCTGTCCCTATCCTCGTCGCTATCGTCACCACAGCCGTGGCACCCCCGGCGAGCCCGCCGCGTCTCCTTGCTCGCTTTGATGTGAACGTCAAGCAGTCTAGTGTCTGGCACCAAATGCGAAAAGGCTACGACCGGCGCCTCGTCTCTCATCCCAGTTACTAGCAGCACGTCCACATCTACGGCGCTGTACACCACATTCAACAGGTGTTCTTCTGGCAGCCGAGGTCGTTGCCGCACCTGGTCTTGGAAAAATGCCGTCAGCGCAGGCCGGTGTTGCTCCTTGTAGGCACGGTCCCCAAGCAGGCGGTCTATATCGGCACCGGTAGCCGACGCATATTCTCGCTTCGTCGCATCGCTGATGCTGACAACACGTGCCGTGAGTCTTTTCGAGGTGCATGTGGTGAATATGGAGGCCCAAATGCCAGCGCAATAGTCCTTGCCGGCGCAGCTGTCACCTGTGACGAGAACGATGAGCTTCTGTCCTATCGGCGCTTTCGGGAGCGGACAGGCGTAAGCCAGCACGTTGCGCGGGTCTAAGCTGCGTTTGAGACGAGCCAGACGCGGTCGGTTTGGTCCAAAAGCCTTGGCCGCCAGCGGCGCGTCTCTGGGGTCCGGCCCGAGGTCGGCACCGTATGCTCCGCTACTCAACGGCAACAAGTCCCTGGCGACGTTGTAAACCCACCTCATGGCATCTTGAGCAGCTTCGGTTCCGTCTTGGTCGCGGGGCCAGACGCCAGTGACCACACAGGCAAATTCCCAGTCTCGACAGCCGAAGGCAGTGGCATCGGCAGCCACGTCGCTGACTACTCCCCCACCTTGCAGCAGATGGAGATAACAGAATGGCGAGGGGCGAGCCTGAATAGCCGCCACTAATATATCGGCGATGTGTACTGCTCCGATGTGTTTCAGGAATAAACATCGCTTGAACGATGAGGTCTTGCCGCCGCCGTGCCCACCATGCATCCCGGACATGTACATCTCGGTGTCGAACAAACCCACGCCGTCCACGATATTGTAATCATTACCATTATCCTCCAGCCCCAAAATTTTACCCACAGGCGCTGGCGTTTCAAATGCGAGTCTATCCGTGGAAGATTCAAATGTGGTCACGCCAAGATGCAGCTGGTCGTTGTCCCAATATAGATACGCGTCGGCAGAACAGTTTGGGGGGAGCTTCCTGGCGACGAAGTGGTCGAAATCACTCAGCCTAAGCTGTGCCTCGGTATTATCCCTCAGCGGGATGACCCAGTTTCGCACCAAATAATTGGGAGCCGCGAAAGCCTTGAAAGTAACGTTGATCACGATGCAAAAATTGGTCCCGGCGCCTTTGATCGCCCATAGCAGGTCGGCTTCATGCTCCGGGCGAACGGCACCGGCCGGTTGGTGTTGGCTTGGCACATGGCCGACACAGAAGACCTGACCAGAGTTGACGCTGACTACCACCGCACCGACAATAGCGTCGCAGGCAAGTCCGTACAGCCTAGCTAGATGTCCGATGCCACCTTGCAACCACATGCCCGCGCCCACGCTTGGGCGGGAGCCCAGGGGGACTGTCAAGCCCGCCGCCATGGCCTTGCGAACGATATCCCCTGTCTTGCAGCCGGTCTCAGCGACGACCCAAGAACCGGAATCAGAGCCGGATTTTCCTCTATCATCCCCAGCCGTGAGAATGTGTACTCGGTCAAAGGCCTCCATGTCGACTGAAACGACGTGGGGCTGGAGACAGTGGCCGCTGTGACCCCCACCGACGACGGTAAGGCCGGCCCCGTGCTCCAGAGCCCATCGAACGCACTGCTGGACGTGTCGGACCTCTGTCGGCTTAACAACCAAGGCGGGACGGTGGAGGCGAGCCTGTCGGTTTTTGACCATCCTGTCCCCCTTCTGCAATGGCACCTGCGCCGTCAGCTTCGGCAACATAGTCGCATGTTGCGTAAAGGTCGCCATGACTGTAGGCACGCTGAACAAGAGACGATCTAGGTGGTCTTCCTCACGACGGCCCAAGGCCCGGCACGTTTTATGCCACTCAGACCGGACATCCTCGTCCACGTCTACATCTTGCATGACAAACCCCGCGATGAAAGGAGAAAAATGGCCCAGTAACCCGTCATCATCTGCCACACTAACTATTCCAGTAGGGAAGGAAGCCGTTCGATGACACATTAATCCATCCAGACGCAGGGTCCCGTCGCGATGGAAAACTGCCGCCATTCCGCCTCCTGGCCGTTCGGCAAGCATTCCCAGCGCGCGTTCGATGAACCTATGTTTAGGCTTCAAGCCGTACATACTGTGGCAGAATAGGATGACGTCAAACTTCTCGTCCCCGCCAGTCGTGCCGGCGCCGGTACCGCTCCCTATGTTGCTACCCAGAACAAACGGGGTTCGACGAATGTCAGGCAGGCTCTCCAAACAGGGCAGCGGCGACTCCGTCTCGGAGGCAGAGCACAGCCATTCTTCCAACCCGGTAGCAAATAAGGCATTGGGCTCAAACGCAACGTATCTCGTGATTTTCTGCCTCAGACAACCAGATAGATACCCAAGCACAGTCTTTGGGCCAGGTCCGATTTCTAGCACCGAGATATGGGTACGCGAGTGGAGGAGAGATGCCAGCAGCTGAGATAGTTGAGGGATAATGAAGTCTTGGTACGTCAACCATCCTGAGCCCTGCACCAAGATTTTGAAGCCAGCGCTATACTGTGCGTCAGACAGGGACCGCTTCGGGGACGATGTCGTGCTGGCTTTCTGCCTAAGGGCCCATTTCAAGGTGTCGAGAGTAGCCATGTCAGTTCGGTAATGGTGTAGCTGATGTGGGCCTCATGGCGATGAGCAGGCAAGGAAGACCTACCAGCCTCCCGGCGATTTGGCAGCCAGTTAGGTAGATAAGTCCTACAGAGTGGTACAGCTTTCCACCTGAGGCTAACACAGTGCAATGCTTCTACCCACGCCTTGGTGGAAGCACAGCAATACAATACTCCGACCACTTCCACATCTTGACATATACCTACTTATACTGTTGCGTTGCGCATAGATTGCCCTCACCAAACCCCGGTCGACTATGCCACCCCTCACCGCTTTGCTCAGGCACTACTCGGGCTGTGGCCCATAGTTTCACCATCAAAATTAGTTTCGTCAAGTAGGCAGTGCTTTGCGAAGTTCTGGACATTCGGAAAATAAAAACAAAAAAAAAACAAAAAAATAATCGTAAGGGGACAGTCTTAAGCCACCAGAGTCGTAGAACTGCATCCTAATCCAAGGTTTAGTACAGTGCATTACAGCCTAGCTTCTGCACGTATGTTAGGACAGTACGTACACGTAATGTGATGGTCCTGAAATACTACCTATATACTAATATATAACATAATGTTATAGACTAAACCAAAACAGGTAAAATGTGGCAGGCAGCGCACGGTGAGGCACAATATCGTCTCAAAAATACTAAAAACTCCCCATCCCTAGCCTTCAGGCCGCATGGTGTACTCCCGCCTATATTACTTCCTTTTCATTGGGAGCTTTAGGTGGTCCTCTCCGGAACGACAAGTTCACTAGGGATGCACGATGAGTTCCGCTTCCCCCCAGGCGACGTCTCGACGCCGCCAACCGATGCTAATGTAGGCGGAGACGATGTTACGACCGTCTCTTCTAGCATCGCGGGACTTTTCCGCACCGTTGGGGCGCACGATGGCGACTTTGTCGTTTTTCAAGGTACGATCCGAGGAGACGTAGGAAGCAGATGGAGGTCACTCTAACAAGTAGTAGGCGTGGACACGGACGTGTTCCAGAGGTGGTGAATGGCAGGCTGAGAGCTCTCATTTACCGTGATCTAAACAGTATTGGCCTGTCAGAAGAAGATCTAGAGCCTTTCAGTGCGACCGAATTTGTCAGTGGCAGCGATAGCAGTGGCGAACCCGACGCCTGCTTCATGCCGTCGGTGCGCGGTTCGGATCCGAACGGGTGGCCCACACTGGTGATTGAGACCGGCGTCACGCAGTTGCTACGGAGCCTGCACAGGAAAATGCGTTGGTGGTTTGCGGCCTCCAACCACACCGTCGAAATCGTTTTGCTGGTCAAAGTGTCGCGAGCCTCGCGGACGCTTCTTCTAGAGAAGCACATTAAGGGTGTTTCACAAACGCTACGGCAGGTCGTTACCATCGCGCCGCATCCCAGCAGCAATCCCGTCATGCACGACGTGATGGACGGGCCTTTAATTTTGGAGTTCTCCCTGCTGTTTCTTCAGCCGGCAGACCCGGCGCGGGGGGGAGCGGGATGTTGTGGTGGACGTCGCCCGGCTTTCAAAGCTAGCCGAGCGGGTCTGGGCCCGGTCGTAAGCCGGTTGCTGGCACGGGGGTACTGAAGAGGAACAGCGTGGGCACGCTGTAGGGGGAACCCGGACAGGAACAGGAACGGTCCAACTGCCAATAACTAGCCCAGTGCCGATCAAGCAGGATCACAGCTATAAACAGCCGTAAGCTGTTGATCGACCAGCTATAGATGGTAGCTGGGAGCAGTAAGAATGAATGGATGGCGACTTGGAAGCCATAATGGGAAACGAGTGAACTCAATCTAGTAGGTGGTCAATGGTGATCAACACAGGTTGAAGCGTGCACGATGAAAATATGAGTATGAGACCCATATAGGTAAATACTCATCAAAAGGCCTGCGTGGCCTAGTCCCACCGCACCACTACAGCACCCGGTGAAGAAGAGCGATTCATCGGGCTATACGGCAGTGTCCTAAGAGAGATATTTCTTTTTTTTTTTGTCAATTTACCTATAGTCAACGGACCGAAGATTGGGTCCCGTGGCTATGCCACAGACGCAGGCCACAGCTCACCATAAGCTCACTGTCACACGGGGATGCACCCCAATACCAACACATAGGTCAGGAGGACAATATTAGGCAGATATTAGGCGAATAAGGTAGCTAGGTCGTCGGTACGGCGACCTACTAAGAGAAGTCCTAAATAAGACGCGGATATCCGCGGAAAATACTTAGGTACTAAGATACTTAGGTATAAGATATAAAGATACCTTAGAGATATATTAGGTCGGACGGGTAACTAAAGGAAACCCGGAGAAGGTTAAGGACTAAGAGACCCCCTATAGAATTATTAGCTGAATTGAAGTTATTCCAAGCATATCCCCTTGTCACACTTACCTTCGAACAGCACCAGCTCAGGGCCGCGTCTAACAACGAGAATTCCTGAGGGAAATCTGTGTATAATGCATAGAGCTGTTATATTAAGAACCACCCAACAACTTTGCAAGGCGGGAGGCTCGGAATGAGTCATGCCTCTCGGGCAGCGGAGAGCAGATATTGTTGAACCCGAAGCCACTCAAGGAAACTGGGAGAAAGCAACATACGTGGCATATGTATGTATTAATTAAATGCAGTTCAATATGCACCATGTCAGGTGAAAGTATTGACGCTTATGATTTCCAGTTTGGATATGTATGGTTATATGAGTAGGATTTCCTATGGCAACACGACCTTTTCCGTTGTTCTGACCCGCGGACAACCGCCGACGATGCGGTAAATATGCCGCTCCTACATGCAGCATGTATCCAATCCAGAGGTAGCCAGACTCGACGGGGGAAGCCAAACGCCAATTCATGATGGCATACTCTATCGATCGCAAGTACCGAAATATGCCAACAGGGCGCAACTTGTCTCAGCCCCTGTCCTTATTATTACCCGGAGTTTTTCTTCCAAATGAAACCTAGCCTCCCTGTCTTAGCCCGAGCAGGGTATAAAACTGCTGCCGTTCCTCGAGGCTGTTCTTCAGCAAGCCTGTCATGCTCTGAGTACGCGTCACGGTCCCTGTCTTCTGCACCCCTCGCATCACCATGCACATATGCGTACACTCCAAGACCACCGCGACGCCCAGCGGGCTCAGCACCTCCTCTATGGCCGCAGCAACCTGCCTTGTTAACCGTTCCTGTACCTGCAACCTGCGCGCGTAAATCTCAGCAATTCGCACCAGCTTCGACAACCCGAGCACCTGGCCGTTCGGGATGTATCCGATGTGCATCTTGCGTGTCCCACCATGTCAGCCTGTGGGTGTGCCCTGTCCCGCCATCAACCTAGGGAGAGGGAGGGGGAGGGGGGGGGGGGACAAGACCTGCCTTTCCCGTGAATGGCACCATATGATGTTCACACATGCTAAAAATGTCGATATCCCGCACAAGGACGAGCTCGTGGGTGTCGACACTGAATACAGCGTCGTTCACTGCCTCCTCTACACTCTCAGAGTACCCTTTGGTGAAGAATAGCAGTGCTTGAGCGTATCGCTCAGGCGTCTTGACAAGACCATCGCGGGTGGGATCCTCGCCGATTTGAGGCAGAATTCCGCGGATAGCAGCTGCTATGCCGATTTGGGGCGGCACAACCGCAGCATCGTCCACCAATGGGTCTGGCGGCGGTTTCCAGGCCAGCCTAGGGTGTGAAGTAACAGTAGCTAGACATCGACTTGGATCAGACCAGAAGAGTTGCAAATGGGACTCAGGGGCCATGCTTGCTCTGTTCGTTAGTGCCATGCACATCAAGTTCGTTACCGGAATCTGCCTTCGCCAGCAGAGAGTCGCAGCTAGCCCTGCTCCCGTTGGCCAAGGCCCCGTTTGTCGAACTAGATGTCGTGGCCATGATGTGTGGATGTTGCATGCATACAACCTTGAAGCTCCAACGTGGAATCCGAGATGGCAGTTCAACGATGACAGCGGCGAAGGCCTTTTTTAAGGCGCACTTGTAACAGGCTCACTACATCTACGGAGCCTCCTTTACAGCGCCGCGGTTTAGGGTAACGACGTATACAGTATCACCTAGCTGGAAAAACTTATATAGTTCTGACTGTAGAGCATGCGGGTTTCCAGTCCGTGTCTGAGCCACAGCAAGCCTCCCATTCATCTGCCCGATTGTGCTAAGCGACAGCAATCAGCCGTATTACACCTAGCCTGACCAAAAGCAATCATGGGGCATCAAGCAAGACTGGATATACTACAGCGGGTGGATGAAGCGCTTAAGCTAGGTCTTATGACGATGGCAGTATGTTGTTTGGTGTTGCCGAGCATGGCCATACTTATTTGCGCCTGATATCCTACCTGCTGAAAAACAACTTGTTGATTAATGAACGGAATCTCATTGACCCAACCCCCCTCAGTATTACCGGTGGAGAATCACATCTCTGCAACCAGGCTAGTCACTATCAAGACCTAACCGCCCATCTAGCCTTACTCCTACGTACCCGTCCTGATAGGAAAAATGCTGCCCCAAACCCCGGCATTTCCCAGGAGTATCTAGGACTCCGTGGATCCCAAGGAGCGCGGACACTCCCGAGGATACAAGGGGGTCTCTCGGAGTATGGGGTAGTTTTCTTTCACCTCAGTTTTATTTTATGTGCCGTCACGTACGTACGTAGACACTGGCCGGAGTTTTTCGGACCATGTACTCTATGTGGTCCTGTATATTAGTTGGGTGGCTTATGCCTGAGGCCTTGTTGGTTCTGACCTTTGTCGTCTATTAAAATAACTACGGAATTAATGGGCTATATAACTACTCTTTAGAAAGATGAAGAAAAACATCCTATCCAACCCCGCGGTTAAAACGAGTCGTATCTATCCACAATAGCACATCAGCAAGGCTGTATACCTAGATCATTGGGCTGCATGGTATATTGGAGATGAGTGCCTACTATAGATGCTAGGGTTCCTATATTACAGGCCTAAGAGGCTGTGCCCTGTAGTGGTACATCCACCTATCGCAGCCAGTCAAGTACGGTCCCGCCATTGCTATAAGTTTACCACAGGGTTGTGATTGTGGGGGGCAATAGAAACCGCATGCCCGATCCGGCTAGTCATGAAAATGAGAGATGGATGGAGACTGAGCAATATAGTCTGGTCAAAGGACGGACAAATCAATTGGATTGGTAGCTCAGTGGTAGAGGTTAGTCTTAATCAATTTGCCTTTTCCTTGCTTTAACTAATCCCTCTCGTAGCATGAGATTGCAGATCTCAGGGTCATGAGTTCGATCCTCATTCAATCCTCGATTTTTTTTTCTCGCCGAAAAATATTCGGCACTCCCCGAACACGTTTGACCAGAATCGGATCATCAATCCATGTACTTTTATACACTCTATACAGCGACCTTCGCAACCTCATCATGCTTGGCCCATTCTGTCAAGCCCCCCTTCGCGATAATCTCTTGTAGATTCCCTGGGAATATGGCCGACCTTTTCCTCCCAGCATTCTCCATCCTCGCCCTCTTGTACTTTGATGGTGCTCCGGGAGATGTCCCATGTTCCGGTCCAGCCTGTCCGCCGTGTCAGCACCTTCTCTGACGAGGGGAAAGCAGCGCGAAGACGATTAACAAGTCACGGCACCTCTATGGCCAAGAGCGCATTGTTGATGCTATTGCGGGCAAAGATACTAGAGAAGCTCCCAGCTACGACGAGTGGGATCTGTCTGGCAAGGATGGCTGTTGCTGCTTGCTCTCCAGATGAGCCCATGCCAAAGTTCTATCCCGAGACAAGGATATCATTCGGCTTAGCGACTGAGCCGAAGTCTGGGTCGTAGTGCACCATACAGACTTCTGCCATGCCCCTCTTTCGTAATATCATCCTGGTACGTCCATTTTGCCGCATAGATGTTGTCGGTCTAGAGAACATCAACATCAGAATGAACGGCTCTATAGAAATAAATCGGGAGAACTCTCACATCAAGGCTGTCGACGTCGCAGAATAAAATCTCACCCCTGATTTTCTTAGGAAAGCCCAGAAGTATCCAAGTCGTTTCTTTTGCGGCGTCGTCGTCCTGGAGGACAGAAGACTCGGCCCGGTCGATGAGAGAATCTAGCTGTTCGACAGCGCTCTCGAGCTCGATCAGAGGGGACGCCGGCGAGCCAGTACCATAACCGAACTCGATGCCGTTGAGGTTCTCGGAGGTCTTATATACGCCGGCACCTGAAATCTCACCGCTAAGAGCACTGGCGGCTACCACTTCAGGACTGGCAAGGTACGCTCGAGCGATTAGGAACACAGCCAGTCAATCTCCTGCAAAAATCTCAAGCATAGTGAGGGGACTGACGTCTCGAGCCCACCTAGCCCTTGAAGTCGCGGTTCGAGGCAGAGATCCGCCAGCTACCTTCCTTCTCGGCGATCTTCTGCTCATTGATCGAAGCCGCCGCGATATAGAGCTGAACATGGTCTGCGATTTCGGGTATCTCCCTGCTGCCGCTGGCCTTGGCAGCATTCTGGAAGACTTTGGTTGCAGCCTTCAGTCCAGAGCTCCGTGAGTTGGTACCGCTCACAATGTAAGCCTCATCAACTTTGATGTTTTTCGGGACAAGCTCGCTGAGCGGGGTCGATATCTTCACACTGTTGGGTCCTGTGACTTGAGGCAAGAGAGTAGAGAGGTTGAGATGTAGCTTCTTGGCGTAATGAGCCCCAGGATCAGCTTGGATATGCGTAGGGTCGGCGTAGAGCTGATCGATCTTGTCGTGTGTGAGCCTCTCCGGAGTCGTCCGGCCCTCGTAGGTTGCTGCCTCTGTAGCCTTATTCCGTAGCCAGCGCTCCAGAGTCTTATCAATCGGGAACTATAACACACAAGACGTTAGACACGGACGAAGTAGTATAATCATTACATATGAACATACCATTGCAGAAGTCGCCGACCACTCCGTCGACATGTTACTGATGGTAAGTTGATCGTCGATAGAGAGGCGAGCCATGGCCTCCTCCGAGCCAACAAACTCAACACCATGGTTAAAATAAAATAAAGAGCACATCCGCAGGGAAGAGAGGACAGAGGGCTAGGATGACGTCCTTTCCTGTCACACCGGGCGGCAATGTTCTTGTAAGCGTAACCTGTGCGACAGGAGGAACTTGGAACCAACTCTCGCCCGTTGCCCAGATTGAAGCTCCGTCTGTTGATTCTCTGTACGAAGTCTCAGCGGCTGGGGCTAAGCCCAATCAGCTTTTGGATTCTTATTGCATTGGTAAACTAAAAGTTGACGGTCCAGCTTTCCTAGCTCTCATTAACGAAACCGCTGAAGTAGGTCTTGGAATGATACTACGTCAAGGATAAAATTAAGCTAACTTCCTCTCCCGAGTCTAACTAGCTTTTACCCTTCATAGAGCGACACTCTGAGTCACTACCTTAAGCAGGCCACTTATATATACAGTCGAGATACTGCTTTTTTCGTTCGCATTTACTATTAATTGGACTAACCAACCGCTAGTATAACCACCGTTCATTTCTTCGACCTGTGGTGAACCCACACGAGTCACTCCGAACCTTGAACAACCTTCTACACTGTAATAAGAAGAAGGACGTGGATATATGCGAAGGGACGATACTCACGCAAAATCCCCTCATCGCTACGAAGCTCCCGCCTTCAGTCCTGTCCGAAGTGCCTTCTTGCTATTCCTTTAGTAGTAAGGTCTAGACCAATCGGGAAGGGCAGCTAAGAGAAACTAGACTTATCCTACTAGGTCATGATCCTATAAATTCAAATACGAGAATACTGACTCTATTATATAGTAGTGACTCTTGTCCTTTGATATAACCTCCAACATAACAAGAAAAGTGAGGGAAAGCTCCATATATTGGCAGTGATATCGCTAGTTACCTATACAAACCGCATGCGGGAAAACTATACATATGGCTAGGTAGGCGTCGTGGTAGATGGGTGAGATAACAGTGATGTGTATTAGAAGGAGACAAGTCTATCCCCAATAATACTCCTATGCGAGTCCGAGTAGACCGTGCCAGGCCCCAATCACTCTGGACGCAACCCAGGCCTGACTACCCAAGTGAAGCCAAGGCCGCCCCGATTGTTTGCAATTTTAAGCGATTTCTGTTGTCGAAGCCAAGGATCGCCGCACACGATCTCCGTGCTACTCGATCCGATATTGCGGGACCGTAGACTTGAAGACGACACATCCATCGCCACAAATAGAAACGTGTACACTCGGCACTCGTACCCGTATCCATTCATCCCTATACTTGTACCTGTATCTACTCATATACTCGTGCCTGCATTACCAATACCCGTACGCAATCCACCCTTCCCGTGATCTCGCAATCTCGCGTCCGAGACCACGTGCCCTCCACGCATCGCGATGCCCCCCCTGTCTCCGGGGACCCGATGGTTAGATTAGTTGGTCGGCTAGCAATATTAGCTCGTCCGTCCGACCCCTCGCTCATTTCTCGCCCTGCCCGCCTTCGCAAACCCACGCCTGCCTACCATATGGCATATGCACTTCGTTGCCGGCGCATGTACGCCATTACGCTGATAAAAGGGGCGAGGGGCTGCGAAACACGAGTAAATAGCAGAGGCATACCGTTAGCGAGCCGCCACGAACATGTGCACTTACACACGTACCTACAATATATGTACGTGTACATACGATTACCGACTTAGGTATGGGGTCACGGGACGGCAGCCAGGGGACCCCCGAAGCATCGAGTTTGAGCATCGCCCGGGATGTTCACGTCCCTAACCTCCCTGCGCATATGGTATGAGCATACTAACTCACGTACCCTTGGAAGCCGTGTGCGGTGCACGGTAGCCGTGCCCCTTCCCCTGGCCGACCATCGTCTGTGCGCGCCGCCCATCCCCCATCTGTTCGTCCCAAGTTTCATCCACGGGAGCCGGGTCTGTCTTCTTATCCTCGAGCCCTTCGCGGCGAGAGATTCGATGCGCGGGGTAGGGACAGGGCACACTAGGTAGGTAGGTATTTCTCGGTCGTGTAAGTCAACCTTGGCTTCGCTAGTTATACTACTCATACCTACTTAGGTATGCACTTGGGCAGGGGAGAAGGAGAACAGTGAAAGAAAAAGAAAAAAAGAAAACAGGCAAAGAAAGAAGCATCGCATCCGGATCACGTAGCTGACCCGCGGCAGTGGGACAAGATGGGAATGGGGTGCGGCGTATTTGCATTTGACCACTTTACACTTAGTTACGAGAGTAGGCACCAAGACCTAGGTACATTTACCTGCCTCCACGAAGCGGTGTGATGAGATGCAGGCCTGCCCTCACCCACCGCTACATCGCGTAGATTTAGTGCCTGCAAGGTATAGGTATCTACATCTACGTCGTCGTCTAGGGCCAGCAATGAACTGGGTGCCTGAGCGACGATTTCGCCTAGCACGTCCTGCGACGACCCCTGTAGGCATCGAATGCATGCACGGGCGGGATGGACGGCCCACATCAGCGCATAGCAGTGTAAGTGCAATTAGAGATAGGTAGGTATGTAATATGTGCCTCCATTCACACACCGACTTTGGAGTTGCAGGCTCCTCCCATACTACTGCCGTCTATGGGCGATTCGATGCCTCGACCATAGGCAGGCCATGGTATTATGCCATGCTCTACGTCGAAAGCACGCGTTGATACTGCGCGCATTGAGGCCAGCGGGGCCCGTCTGGTACTTGGACAAAATAGTCAGAAACACACGACTTGGCGGGTGTGTGTGGGATGGGATGAGATGGAGACCTAATTACACATTCCCTACCTTGCCTATCCACCCACCTATCCATCTCTCCCCATCCCGAGGACGACGGGAGAAGAAGAGAAGCGGCGAGAGGTAAATAACCTCCAATCTCAGCGAGTAGAGAGCATGAACACGGCGAGTTTCGTGTGCCCTCGTGTCCGCGCCCTCGCTCCCGGCCGTCCTGTTTCAAGAAGGACACACGCTCTCACGCGCGCGCCCGCTGTCTCGCCCTCTCACACCACCACGGCCCGCCCGGATCCGTCGCGCACTCTCGTGACGCCCTTTTTTTCCCCCTCCGGCTCCGCCACTTTCGCGTCGCCCGCACCCACCGCTGACGACTGCGCGCGCGCGCGCACACGAGACGGGGCTCCAATCTCTCTTCGCTGGGGGGGGAGGAGGGGGTACTGACTTATTATCCCCCCCCCCCCCTCCCCAAATTCCAATTCTAGTTCCACCGGGGCCCGCTTTCGCCTGTCGCCGCCCCGCGCAGGAACACTGCCGCCGGCAATCTCGGTTTGGCACCGCCGGCAAGCAGGTGCACGCACGCACACGGATCTTGCCGCGGGTGGTAGAAGGCCGGCCGAGAGCGCTGGCGGCGGCGGTGGCTCGGGGCGGGCGTGCGCTGTTGAGATGTGCCTAGCTGCCGCAGGCATATACCTACCCAAACCTTAGAGGTACATATTGCCTGCCCACAAGCATGGATCAGTAGGTAGGTACCTAGGCAGGCAAAGCAAGACTTGTTTCCAAATAGTACGCTGGGTACTGCTTGGTTGCGAGCTGGCCCGAGCCACGGTTTGATCATCGTCCCGACCCTCTCTGTTTCATCGCCGGGGGGAGGGGGAAGGGGGTGGGGGAGTGCGAAGGGCAAGGGAGCAGGGAAACGTAATAGTCGCGGGTTCTTCCAGTGCCGTCGTCGGCCAAGGGGGGGGGGGGCGCATTTTTCAAGAGGGAGGAACGAAACTTTCAACGTCTGACGCCGTCGGGGTTAAGCTTAATATGTGGCGACGATGACGACGACGGCGATGGCGACGGCGACGGCATGGGAGGGGGGGAGTGTGATCGGAGCAGGGGTTGCCGGCGGTAGGGCGCGGCGCGCGGCATACCGCGTGCGTGCGTGCGCGGAAGAGGCAGCGAGAGCGACAGACGGCCCCGGCAATGCGAGGTGAGGCCCGGGTCCCTAGCACCCAGCTGTCCACCTGCCTGCCTACAACCTACCTACCTATGCTTACACGCGCATATGTACACGTAGGTATGTATGCACACGCACGCACACACGGTCTCTCTACCCGTCTCCCTCGGCACGCAGATATATTGCACCTATCTATCGGACACGCAATCCGCGCGCATCCCCTCCCCGCGCGGGCCAGACAGGCGCACCCTATGTATGTGCGACAAGCGAGCGGCAGCGCCGAATTCGCCCAGGCCAATCAGGCTGCTCCCTCCCGCTCGCTCGCTCGCTCGCTCGCTAGAGTTCGCCGCCGTCGTCGCGAGAGGCCTGGGCGAGGAGGTCGATGCGATGGGGCGGACGGCATTGCGTGGCATGGATCTGCCCGGGATCCCGACGGGAGGGAGGGCCTTGCTCTCGCTTGCGTTTGCGTTTGCGCTGCGAGGTGAGGGGGTAGCGGGGGGGGGGGGGCCGAGCACTACGTGTGGTAGATAGATGGCATAGAGTGCGTGCGTGAAGTGAGAGAGAGGCCCAGAGAAAGAGAGAGAGGGAGAAAAAAAGAGGGTGTGTGTCTGCGTGTGTCTGTGTGGCGCGGAGAGGTGTGGGTGTGACCTGGGATCGACTCAGACTGGATCTTCATGCGTTCGGGTCAAGTGGCTATGTCGCCATGAGTGGGTGTGGTCGGCGCCTAGGCATACCCACGGCACGTATGGCCGCGGTGGTGGGTGTCGACGAGACGGAGAGGGTGTGTGTATGGCGCCCCCCGTTCTTCGTCGACTCCGTCGCTGATTCGCCGCCGCCGCCGTACGTGGTCGTCGTATCGGCTTGGTTCTTCGTGCGCCCACCGGGCTGATTTGCTGCCACCTCACGCATGTAAGTCATCTGTATCTAGGAGAATTAATTCTCTGTCCTTGGGATTTCCACATCCTGGCTCGTGTCGTACTTACCTAGATGCCGCCCCCCTTCTTCCTTTCTTCCTCGCTCTCTCTCATCTCCTTGCCCTGCTCAAGCGGACTCGGCCAACTTTACGTGACCTACCTACTACACGCATTTCGCTACACGTATCGGCCGTCTAGCGTCGTTCATGCGCGTCATACGAAGTGGACAGCATTGTCGAGATGTCAACTTGCATCTCGTATACGTAGGATGTTATGTAGTATCGCGCGCGCGCGCACATACCCTAGGCACAGAACCTACCTACGCGCACCCACACATCTCTGTACGCATGCAGCGTTGGGTGCAACTCTAGAACCGTCGAGTTCCTTTTTTTTTTTTTTTGACAGCAAGATAGGCGTCGCTAATGCAGCCCGTTTGCCAGACCAGAACAGATATGCCTACCTACGTAGATCCGAAAGCGCAGAGCGGAGGGGAGGAGGGGGGCCTGGTGGGGGCGATGTTGGTGCACCGACGTTGGCAACCCGCCGCAATCGTCGTCGTCGTAGTGGTCGTGTGGAGTCGTACGTAGAATTCGACGCCTCAAGCCAGCGCCCAAACCCACACACGCCGTGAAATTCCCCGGCCGCGACATCAGATTTTGAGACGAGAGGACGGACGACACTGGGGGCTTTCGTTTCCCATATCCGACAACCACCACTCCCCCTCTTCCCCCTTCTTGCTCCTGGGCGCCGTCCTGCGCGTCGCTGTCGAATCACCGTGGCTCCCTCGCCCCCCCTCGTCCTCCACCTCCCTCAGGCCGCCCCCCCCACGCGCACCCAATCTCAAGATGATGGTAACCGCAGAAAATGTATTGGCAGGTTTCGTCCGCCAACGCTCGTTTTAATGTACTCGAGCGGGCGACGGGGAGGGGCCCGACTGCTGCACACGACCGCCTCTCTGTCCTCCCTCTTCTGCTGAAAACAGTCTCGGCGGCCACATTCCGGCCGGGCGTTGGCGCATTTGCCTGATATGCGCATAGGGCGGGCGGGTAGGTGGGCGTAGGTAGGTAACACATCGCCTACCTGTGTACGGGGGCGTGCCTCATCTTCTCTCTCCACATTTGCCTGTATTTTACACGGAGAAAGTAGGAGTGGGCGCGTGAGACAGCGATAGAGAGGCAAGTGACAGAAAGACAGAAAACACTGTCTAGATCTAGTCTTAGATTGGCCCAGCTGGGTCGTCTGCACACCACGACGCATCAACGATGGTACGCCAATATAGATGTCGCCTTTCATTCCCCTGGCCGCTCCTCCAATCACGCCTGCTCGCCCGCCTCCTCTGCCCACCGGTGCGATGCCTCGAGCTCGTCGAGTCTAGTGCCCGGCAGCTAGAACAGAATCGGCGAGCGCTGCTGGCTGACACGCACCGAAAAGGAGCAGGTTGGGGGGTTGGCCGGTGACGCAGAGACCTGATAGGCCGCTCCGCGATGGTGTCAAGGTCCTGGTTCCTTGCATGTGCCAATCCGTAAGCTGTGCCTGCTGCTGCGGTGCGAGGACGCCGGGTCGCAGTACAGATCCGTGTACGCAGATTTCTACCGTGGCATTGGGTGTGCAGTAGCCGACTTATCGCTAGGTCAGGTTTATCGCGGAGGCCCTGCTCCTGAGCCTTCACCGCTCCTAGCAAGGGGCGGGGAGGCGAAGGAGAAACGGGAAACAGAGAAGAAACAGAACAAAAGAACCAGAAACGCGGGTTTTTTTCTGTTCGGGGGAAGGGGGAGCTTCTCGAAGGGGGTTACGAAAAGCGAAGCGGTACGGACGATGTCGGCCAGACCACAGACGCTTGCAGTGCGGTAAGCGGACTGAAACTGGTGGTGTTGAGAATGCATTGTATCGACATCAGGACGGTCTGGTCGAATTGGCTGTCGTCTGACTTCCTCTCCTCTCGCCAACCAGCAGGCTGGGAGATGCCGCTATAATGAAACTTCTATAACTCCCCAGGCCACGTTCTTCTGCTCCTAGTTCAGACGGAAACAAAAAGGCGTTAGACGATAATGGGTGGGCGCAACACGAGAACCGTCCCAACCACACACATTTCGCAGCCTAGCTTTGATAACATTTTTGAAGCCCGGTCGTTCGTCCCAAGAGTCTACACACAAGATTCACTCGTTCGGATGGTGGCATTGGGCGAAAAGAGTATAGTAGCGTGGTATCATTTCGTCGTCTAGCCTCTTGTGCTATAGTAGAGCCAGCAGCGCCGATCAATCAATCATCATTCGAACCACCCGCATGCATGCAAAAAAAGAGATCCTCTTCGCCAGCCTATTTTTGCTACCTGCTTCGAAATCCCTCTTCCGCGCCCCCCATCGGGAAGAGATAGCCATGCAGAGACACAGAGACAGAGAGATATGGAGAGATACGTCCTCCTAAGGTCTCAACCACACACTTCCGTTTCTTCTTCACCCTTCTCTGGTCTACCCCGCCTCCACCTCCTCCTCCATGTTGCCCGGGCCACCATCCAGAATATAGATTAAAAAGTACAGGAAAATCGTATATAGCGTTCCCAGCAGTAAACCTGGTACTGTAAAGCGCTTCCCCTCGCATCCGTAGTCGTGCGGTAGGGGACGAAGTAGAGGCTAAGAAAAAAAACAGAATCGTGACAGTGGCCTTACCCTCCCCTCCCTCTTTCTTCACCCCCTGCCCCTGCCCCCCTGTCCGGAACCCGAGCTCCACATATTCTCGTAACGCCGTCCATGCAATTAGGTAGTAGTTGTAATAGTAGTAGTAACGAGAGTATAAAAAAAGATAGGAAAGCGAGAGACTAGGAAAGGGAAAAAAAGAGGAGACTGAGAGAGCAGCAAAGAAAAGGGATAAAATCCATAACAGTAGCTAGTTGGAGAGCGTGCGCGTGCTCCGAATTCACGGCTTGAGCAGCAGGCTCCGCCGGCGGTTCATGTGGAGGCCGCTGAGGATGCCCCTCTTGGGGGTGGTGGGGCTCGTGGGCCGCTTCGTGAGCAGGTGGGCGCCGGCGTTGCGCCTCGCGGACGCCATGATGTCGTGGTAGGTGACGGGGAGGTCGGGGAAGGCGGAGGCGACGGCGGACTCGGGCCGGCGGTGCATCGACTTGCGCCGCGGCGGCTCCTCCTCCTCCTCCCCCCCGGGCGGGCTCGGCGAGCTCAGCGCGTGCAGGCTCGAGGTCGACGCCGACGCCGCCGGGTCCAGCAGCAGGCTGTCGCGCGAGGCCGCCGCCTTGAGGTTCGGCCGGCTGCGCTTGCGCGCCAGGCTCAGCGACCCGCGGAAGCGGCGGAACGGCAGCATCGGGGCGCGCGCGTGCGCCGCGCTGCCGCCGCCGCGGCCGCCGGGCGCCGTCGTCTTGAACGGCGGCTCCGGCTTGCTGTAGCTCTCGCCCGCGAACGGGTCCTGCGTGAGGAAGGCCGGGCTCTCGCGCGGCATCTCCTGCGTCGAGAACGGGCTGCCCTCGCGGGGTGGGCGGCTCGACCGGCTGCTGAGCGAGTCGCTGCGGAGCGCGGGCGACGACGATCGCGCGCGCGGTGTCCGCACGGGCGAGGCGGACCGCCGGCCGCTCGTCAGGTCGACGACGCAGGGCCGTCCCACGAACACGACCGAGACCGCCCTCGCGGTGTCCTCCTGGCTCTTGCGTCGCGCCGGGGCGTCGTCGGACTCGTCGCTGTCGGAGTCGTAGTCGGAAAAGTCGTCGGCGGACGACGAGGCGTCCTCTTCCGAGGAGAGGTAGACGTCGTGGGGGTCGGTGCGCGGCTTGGCCGTGGTGTCGATCGTGAGGTTTCGCAGGAGCCTCGCCCTGCGCAGCGCGCTCTTCTCCGGGACGATCGGCGTCTCGATCGTGATCTCCTTAGCGTCCATCACCGTGGCTTCCTCGATCAGGCAGTCATCGTCGACGTTCACGAGCAGCTCGGGCAGGTCGTCCTCGTAGGATGCGAAGCTGTGCGTCGACTCGTCGTGGGCGTCCTGGCTAGTTATCCTCGAAATCGCGGCCTCCCGAGCCTCACCGCGCTCCATCAAGCGGCGAGACGGTTCTGCAGACATGGTGACCTTGGTAACTCTCGGATAGCAACCCGCTAGTGTCGGATCCTTGGGTGCGTGCGGTGTGGTTTCTCAGTGTGGGATGGGAAAGTAAAGAGGCTGGGACTGAACCTGTCTGGATCCGCAAAAAAAGATATATATACTTGTAAGCTGAGTCCAGCTCTTCGATGTTTTAGAACGTAGCTGGGAGGGGGGGGGGGGGGGGGGAGAGAAGAACCGCGTGGGTCGAGTGGGTTTGAGGTGTGAAGAGCAACTTCGCGAGGAGAAGCAGAAAGAAGTTGGGCAGCGGGTGACATATGTAGATATGCGAGAGGTAGATAGAGATGGATGGGTACGGGCAATGTTCTCGACTGTGCGAGTTTCTGCGTGTAAGTGGTAGTGGTGGGGAGGAGGATGAAGGGAGAGACCGGGATGCATAAACGAATGGAGACCAGAACGTAAGTAGTTACGTACCTCGTAGGACAGGGGCCAGGGGGAAGAGTCCCCTGAACCTGGAAATCTGGAACACTGCAACACGACCTTCTCAAGTCTTAGCAGGTGTTGCAACGACTCCTAGGCCCTCAGGGATAAGAGGGTGTACCTAGACATACCTAGTAGGGGCCGCCGAGATGGGGTAAAGTGTAGGCACTAGATGGCCCCCCCAGTTCGTTCTCTTCTCTCTCTTTCTTCGTTGCGCCAGGGGGAGGGGTGGGCCCAAGAGAGCGCAGGGGTCGGTGCAATATGAAATCGGTCAAGTCGAAGAGGATTGAGGGTAGGGGAGGGGCGAGTGTAATTGCAGGAATGAAGCGATTCGATCGATAGATAATCTACGAGATCCGGCAGCTGGGGGAACAGCTCGTCGACCGAAATGGCCCCTGGACAGGATTCTCTCGTAGCCAGCGCGGTGGTCAGTAGCCCAATATACGCGGTTTCAAAGTGAACATGGGAATTTCGAGCAGCGCAGCGGCTTTGCTCTAATAAGACACTGGTCGAGGTGGGTGGGTAGGTAGGGTAGGCGTCGGTGATGAGCTAGGCGACGATTATTATTAGATGCTTCGACAGTACCGTCAAGCTATTGCAGTGCCTGATGCCGTGACCAGGCCTTGCAATCTGGACGAGACCAGAAGTCGAGAGAAGCTGGGTTGGTAGGAAATGTGGGATGCACCACTTTTACCGAACGAGCGAGGTGGGTTGGGGAGAAGACGGCTACGAATTATCGTGGACCGATGCCGCCAGTGAACGAACCATCGCATACCCCAAGAACGGGGTGGAATCGAGCTCCAGTAGCGAACCGGCCGAGAACGGGCCATGAGCTGGGTTATATGTAGGTATTCGGACGGTGGTTGGGCCGCGCCAGCATGCCAGATGACTGGTACGCATGGAGGACCATAGCCACCACAATTTCTCGCTATTCTCACATCACATCACTTGCCTCGCCGAGGGCTAAGAATACAAGAGAGAAGGGGGCGGGAAAGCGACGCTATTTTTTGATTCTTCACCCACCAACGTGTTACCTACCTTAGAAATCATCACCAACGCCCCTCGGGTTCAGGAAGAGAGCTCGTTCCGGGTTCGAGGCCAGGAGCGCCTCGACGCCTCTTGGTCCATTCTGCCACACCACGGGGATACGGAGGGTCGACGTTCGACGTAGACAAGATCGTCTGCCTGACCAAGCACGGCGGTGGAGCTTGCTTGGCCAACGCGTGCATCCACGTTTCCCGTTCGAGAGCATGATCGGCCCAGGACCGACGGAATCTTCGTCCATCCAGAATCCTTTCACCACGTACGACGATGGGGCCGGCCGGAGGTAAGAAGAATAAGGCCCTCGGCCTCCGCGGTGAGCCCAGCTCGAGGCCACAGCTGAGGGACAGAGGTGAGAGGAACAGCCCCTACCCCAGGATAGGCTCGCTCGTTCGTTCAGTGAGCGTGCTGCCAGTTAGTGTGCATGTGGCGATGGCGGCGGACGGCAGCCGTCAACGATGATCGGCGGTAAGCAGGTCATCTGTTGCTTGCACGGCGCAGGCGTAGGCGCAAGTAGCCGAACGTAAGATGGATGCCTACCACCCAACGTAGTATTAGATGATTAGGTACTTCGGCATTGCACGGTACGAGTGAGGCTGGGTTCGGGGTGGTGTTTGTTTCGACATTGTGTATTATACATAGTGCGGGCTGTACCTGATGTTGGTGTTTTCGTCAGGTAGGGAGAGGCAGGGGGAAGAAGTAGCCTGAATTGGGTTAGATATTTTAGTCTTAGCACCCGTGCTGTGAGGTAGGTACCTAAGGCAGGTGTCTTTTCCTACTAAACGTCACCGACCATCTGCCCGGACAAGCCGCCAACACAGACACTAAAGCCCCCTGGACCCCACTACGCGCGCCAAGGCACAGGCGTCGGAATGTACCTGTGCCTGCTACCGACGCCACCGGTATAGCGGGCGAACTCGGCCTTGCGGTTTGCTGAGGGTTTGCTGATAGGTACCCCCCCTTGTGCTGGGCGGTACTGCGCTATAATACGGGGCCGCCAAACGGAGTCGCTGGGTATACGAGGCACCTGTATATGTAAAACACCCCAGCGCGAAAGCTGCCTGCCCTACCGGGAAACATCAGTCTCGCGCCAGCAGAGAGTGGTGCCTCCTATATTATATAGCGACTACGCCCCAAACCTGGTCGTCGATCCCTCTGCCTCTATCCTATACCTCTACTATAGAGTCCTGTATTCCTCTATAGGCACGAAGCGGTGTCTGCGTACCTACGTAGGTATTCGGGGTGCAATAGGTATCCACGTACCGAATGGAATAGCCGGGGGCGTCTCGACGAGAGTTGGACTCTGGCCTCTGCAAGCCACCGGGTCGTGATAGCGGCCCTCGCAGAAGCGATTGGTCTGCCATCGTCGACTTCACCAGCTTGGCGACTGCACTAGGGGGGGGTGGAGGGGGCCATTCGTCCCAAGTTGCGCTCCATACACCACATGCCCTTCATGTCGTTACCTGCGTTAGGGTTGCCTTCAGCATCGCACGAGAAGATGGGGGTTTGAGGAATAACCTCTTGCCACATCACCGACCCGAACCCTATACCATCCTCTTTCCCCGCCGCCGTCGTGACTCGCCTGCACCGGCGCGGAGCTGGGTCGGCGCGCACTCCGCCGCCGCCGCCAGGGCGACTACTTCCGGTGTATGGGGCCGTCGTCGTCAGTAAATTTACTACCTACCTTATCTACGTGCTCGATCGACGTAATGCAGCTAAATGCTCTGCGCCGGGCCTTGACCTGGGTACCTGCTCGATTCGGACGGGATAGCCATCGCATCTGGTGTCTTTACACGCTGACGGGTGCCATACGTTTAATAGTACCTACGTACTCGATCCCGGCCCTAGTCAGCCGGGAGGTTTCAAACGCGATGCCCCGACTGAAGACGAATAGCGCGCAGCCTCTCAACCCTCGATGCCATGATGAAACAACGTCACGCCCGTTAGCGTCGGCGCCCTCGTCTGCCCATGCCTACCACGCCTGGCCCTGGGCCTGATCTGACCTTGACGCTCTTCTCTCCCTACGCTACGCCGTTGGGCGACACGTTTCTGATCGTCGATCGTCCCAGCGCACGGCCAATCCGCCCCGCGTTCGAGCACGTTTGTTTCTCGGCCGCTGCGGCATCCTCGACGATAAGCGTTTCTCCTTTTCGGTCGGTTCAATGCCGGACTCGACGTGACCTATCGACACATAGCCTGAAATCGTGCACGTCACGTTTTTTCCTTCTCCTTGTTGCAGCCTATGATCTGCAGCTTCGTCTGTTGTGAACAATTGACACGATCGGGGGCTTGCATCTGGCGGGGTTCTCGTCGTACCATACACACCAATTTTTTTTCCACTCCCCATCCATCGCCATCGTATAGCGATGATAGCAGTCAGAACTTCTACCTTACAATCTTAAATTTCTAAGAATAAAAAAGGCGTCGTCCCATTGTGCGAAGTACCTAATCAATGCGGAACCCGTAGGCACGCCTTCACACGCCTGACGGCCAGGTACTGCCCGGTACGTACCCTCGCGTTCGTGTCCGTTTTTGACAGGTAGAGGTAGGTATGGCGTCACTCTGTGGACCCCCCTCAGGGTTTACGTCGCGCCTAGCAGCCAATCGCGTCGCGCCCAGCTCGAATCGCTTTCCCAATAGGGCACGCTAGTCCCTCCTCGGCCTAGCCTTGCATCCCCACAACCTTATCCCCGATCGCCAAATTTCTAAAAATGCATCTCGGCACGATGCTACCTACTACTAGCAGTACTATAGCCTATAGGTATCACCTACGATAAGCTATCCGTCTCGACGCCATCCACCACCTGAAGCTTCGATAAGAAGCTCACCCGACTTGGCGCTGGCAGCTTACCTACCTCCTCTCCGCCTCCCAGCCCGCTGCTCGAGTAGGTATCTTCAACTAGGTTAGGTAGCTACCAGCTACTCTCTTGGTCGCGCGGTGGTGGACGGAGTCAGTCGGGCAACCCTCTCAACAACCCGAACCCTAGGTGTACCCGCACACACAATCCGGTGAAGGTGCTACGGATCCTGTCGCACAAGAGCGAGTAGCCTTCGTTCTGGGTCCTGAGACATTTCTAAGCAGTGGTATGATCGCGACAGATCTTACCCGTCACTAAGACATGCTGTCCGCCACCCGTTACGATGGCGTCGATAGCCTGCCGCAGCCCCCTTTTAAGAGCCGGGCTTAGGTGCAGACCTTTATACGCTTCGGCGGTATCCCGATACGCGCGTCTCTGCTGCCGACCGTCTCCAAAATTGGCATTCTCACTCTCTCTCCTCCTGCGAGCCACCCGAGCACGCGAAACATCGTTTCCCCCCTTCCCATGTTGTGCGCAGATAGCGCGGTATCCCCTCGATCTCGACGATCTCGACCCGGACAACAGGCGCTCCATCGTCTACCACGGGTGCACGCATGCTGTCTTAAAAATATCTCTCCCCTGGCTTTTAGCACATGGTCGTAGCATGCCAGCCATCCTCGACTGCTACGGTAGACCTGGGAGCTCCCGGCTTCCAGCGAGCAGAAATGACAGACGGGAACGGTCGCGAGGGTCTAGGCAGGTCCGTTCGGCGCCGCCAAGACCTAGTCGAGCTATCGAGCTTCCTACTGCGTCGGCAGTATTAGTATACGCATAGACGATCAGCGAGCCAGTTCTGGCTCTCCTTCTCTCTACCTCGTCCCCCCCCTGCAGCACGTGTTGTTTCGACTCCTTAGAGCGCAACACCGCTCGCCCTCCTCCCCTGTTCTCCCCTCCCCCATGAGATCGAGTGTGGTGAGGAAACAAAACGCGCACCTGGGTAGCAGTAACACTATCGCTGCTACCGGTGCCACTGCTGCTGCTACTTGTGCCACGGCTTGTGTTGCTGCTGCTGGGGGGCATACGTGCCATCGCCACTACTGATTTTTCATATACCTAGTATCCGTGCGAGGAGCCTCCCGCCACTGCTTACTACGAACTCACCCGGTATTGTCGCGTCGGGCTTCCGCGACAGGTGCTGGCAGGAAGGTGGGTGCTGGAATCGGGACACCCGTGCTCGCCCAAGGCCGACCCCATACGAGCTCATCTATCTATCCCTCTACCCATATGAGGGTACCTCCCACCCGAGTGCGTATCTATGCGCGTACGGGGCGTCAGCAGGGCACGTTGCTGCACGGCTCAGCACTCTCAGCCGCACAATCGGATCTCCCTACAGACGGTCAACGGACGCGGGAGCTGATTGGTAGTAAGTTCGGCCCTCCCTCCCCTTCGAAACGGATAGGCTCAATCCCAAAGGGGTAAGAAAAGGGGAAAGGGTCTTCTATGACGGAGACGGCCGAGGCGGCGCTTACTCTATCTCTAGCAGTCTACCAGGCACCTTGGCTTACAGATGCACGCACGCGCGTACGTGTAGAGCTAGGTATAGGTAGAGTATGCCCAGCTACCCCACGCTCACGGGATCCAAAAAGTATTGAGAAAAGTGATGATGTTAGTAAAAAAGACATCGTGGCTACCCCAGCAGAGCCGGCTTGGAGAGCCGACATGTGTGCGTGCACGCGAGGAATAAATTAGGGATGGCGGAGTCTATGTCGAAGACTAGCAAGCTGACAGGCAGGCAGGCAGGCAGGCGTCCGTCCTGCCGGACTCCCGAAGCGAGGCCCACGACGAGCAGCCACGTAGCCGGCGGCGGGAAGTTCTCGCGGCCTATCCGCGCACGCATCCTGCACTGTCTCCTGGAGCACATCTGCCTACATTCGTGCTTTGCTCGCTGCCTAGCCAAACCCTCAGCACCTATTCGTCTTGGCTCTCCTGCGAACAAGAGCCCCCCAAGCCGAAATGCCATACCTATGCCCATTGCCGACGGCCTAGGCTCGTCGGCAGAAGAGAGGCATCGCCGCCTCAGGTGGGTGTCCTGCGACGGCGCCCCCGCGGCCTGGATTTAGAACGCCTGCGCGCGCCGACGTCTCCCCCATGTCAGTCGTGCGAGGGGCGGGACGAGAGGGGGGCGTGGGTGCGGGAAAACGAATTGATAACGCTCGTCCCCGCGCAGAGCACAGCAGGCGCGAGAAGGAGAGCTGCGAGAAGAAGGATGGGTTTGGGCCTAGCAAAGTGCCGGTTGTTCATGCGATGTTGTGGCTGCGCCCGTCCTCCCGGTACCGTCGCTTTGTTTCAATGCGGAGAGAGAGGGGGTGAGGAAAAGAGGCAGAGGCTGACTGGGAGTCGAGGGGGGGGGGTTCGAGGGGGTTGTTCGAGATCCTTCGCGCAGGACGAAGGATTTGTTTCTTCTTGTTTCTTCCCACGCGCGGAGAGCAGGTGGCCAGAGGGGAGAACGCGATAAAAACGTGCGGCGTGCCCGTTTCTCTCTCTTTCTTTGAAACAAGCAGCGTCGGGCCCTGCCCTTCCTCCCCGTCGCTCTGCTCTGCCCTACTCTACTCTACACGGCCGCGCAGCAGGGTCTCTGTAGTATTCCGCCGCGGTCCATTCCACGCCCCCCCTTCCTTATTAATTAAATGGCGTTTCCGACACCAGGGATACCTTCCAGAACCGTTCGACTAGCCTGCCCGGGGTCGGGCAATTGAAACTCTCGCTCTTCTGCCCTTTCGTGTGCGCGGCCTAGCTTGGGGCTTTCACCGGAAGATCAGGAGGGAGGAAGCCGTCGTATTCACACCGCCCGCCCACGAATAAGCGGAATAAAATTGTTCGGGCCTATCATTTCTCCCTTTTAATATTGGCGATGGCCCGAGTACGCCTCCTGGTCGATACTCCCTCCCTCAGGTGAAGTGTGCCTTGCTACTTGAGAAACACCACTGCCTCCACTATCGTAATGCTCACGATAGATCCTACTCTTGCTGTCGATGCTATATTGGTTTCTCGTCCTACTGTTGCTACTAGGCACAAGTGAATCGCTTCAGGTGAGGCTGCTTCGCCTCTGGTCTTTCCTAGTCTCGTACGTGTTGGCTATACGCGATCGTATCATGGCCGAAGCGTTTCCCGTTCCTCAAACGTGGGCAGAGAGCACGATGGACGTTGTAGGAGGCCGCCTTCGGTTCAATGTCCCCAGCTGCATTTCTAGCACACAGATTTGGAGTCTTTGAGACCACGGCAGAGATACAACGGTCTTGATCTGCCGAATGCTGTCTATTCCCCCACCAGGTATGGGGACAGGCGTCGATGGCTAATATCAGATACCAAATTGGTTCATCAACCCTCTTCTCCACAACGACCTCGCTCAGTTGGCACGGCAAACGAGTTGCTAATATAGATTGCCATCGAAGTGGCTGTGAACCCTGTCTCGTAAAACAACGCCCACTAGAACATTGCATAGGCTATCGCGCACGTAAGTATTGCGAGACGTAGTGTCAGAGGCATAGGTAGATGCGGGCCCGGCAGTAGTATAATATTACCTCTTGGTTGATTGACATCGTTTTTTTATAAGCATCCCGGTTGTCGCCTACGAGAAATGAGACACGATACGGAGTCAAGGGACCAACCAGCTCAGCTGAACCCCTTTCTCGTAGCTACCCAGAGGCGAATTAGAGACTACCTAGGTTATCTTGAGTTCCTATCGTGAGAGTCTTAACTTCCTGGGAGTAAACCTAATAAACTACACTCCACACACCTATATCTACCCTATCAAGAGTGACCAACTAGAATAACCTCAGCTTTTCCCTATAAAGAGAACTCAGGTAGACTTCCAACGCTTAGTAACGGTATACCTAACCATGTCTCTTAACTGCTCTTCAACATTTGGTTTTAGTCTCATCATTCGTCCAGTCAAGTCATCAAACTATCAACCACCGAATCTAATATGATCAACTGCTTACCCGTCTTGGACTAAGCTCTCCGATCTCAGCGATACCTTCCCCTCCCACTTGTAGTTAAATAAATAAATAAAAAATGTCCAACTGAAACCAGAAAGCACGAAGGGTCGTCATACAACATGTATATCCTTCTTCTCAGAACGAGCGATTAGTAGTTATCATGGTTACCGTTGCACGAGTATAACACCCAGCCCGTATATGTGAGTAGACGCAGCCATGTAACATAGATGATCACCGCTAACAGCCATTATATACACCTCGTAGAGGCAACAACACTTACAAACTCGGAAGCGTGGTGTGGCCGTCGATGCGACGTCAGTCTCTCGTCTCGATGGGAGGTAATACGGGAAACCGTGAGAGGCTAATGCAGCAGCCATCAAGCGTCTTCACGAGTTCCCATCCAGGGAACATCGAGGCAGCGTCCAGCGATCGACGTAGCCAAGGGGGGCATCATGTGCCACGTCGTCTGGTATGGGGTTCGTCTGCGGCTTCTCACGACGTCGTTTCCTGTCAGTAAGACGTCGCACATGGGGACGCAACCACCTCGCCTCGCGACGAGGCCTGGGAATGGCTTCCAGGATACGGAGTCTGCCACACCAGGCGAAACGAGCGCTTCATGCACGCGGCCCTATGCGGCGAACCCCCCCCCCCCCCCCGGCTGCAGACTGTCCGGTGTGCAGCGAGCAAGCTCGGTGACGGCATCTTGAGAGTATCTGGCCGCGAAGTCCAGGTAATGGGAGCGCCCGAGGTGATGCGAGGCGCAAACTCTCTTCGTCACCGCTACTCAATAGTAACCTCCGCGGCGTCGATCTCGACAGAGCACTAGGCCACTACCGTACGGCCTCCTACCTACCTACTCTCCCTCCAGCCGGCACCGCATACCTACCTACCTATATATCTAGCCCGCGTCTCCTCCCCCGACCCCAACGAGCGCGCCCGACACTACCAAGCCACCACCAGGTCTCCTCCCGCGTCCGCACGAGCACGAGAATCCTACGCGCCAGACCCGAACCCCGCCAGAGCTCCGCGCAGCCGCAACACGCTGGCCCCCGCCGAAACCATGCATTGCGCCGTGCCCGGCCTGCCCCTGCTCATCGGCCTCGCGGCCGCAAGCACGGTCGCCGTCCCAGCCGGCCCCACCTCGACCCCGACCCCGTATTATCCCACCACGGCGCCGCCGGCCCTCGAGGCCCTGGGAACCATCGCCGTCTCCTGCCCCCCCGGCGCGCCCGAGAGCTCCTACTCCAGGTGCTTCACCGCGTCCGCGGCGACGAACTGCGTCACCGACGACGCGCCCTCGGCCTCCATCTGCTCCCAGCTGTGGAAGATCATGTGCGGTAAGGTCGACTCCGGCAGCGCCCGTCCTCTTCTTCTTCCCCCTCCTCCTCCTCCTGCCTCGCGCACGCTTACCCCTTCCGAGCTGCGCACCCCCTCCCCTCCACCCCCCCTTGCACACAGACACGTTCCGTCTTCGTCTACCTATATGTGTCCGCGCCTCCCGTCCTTCGCCGGCGAACACGTTACGCGATCTATCACGTCACTGCATCACATCAAGTCGCGGGCGAGAGGGCGAGGGCGAGGGCGAGAGCGAGCACGCCGGATCTCCCCGTCGCACGCCCGACACGGCTGCTGCTAACAGTGTGCCGGCGCCGCCGCGGCAATCGGTCTAGGAGACGACGCGGGCTGCCGAGTCTCGGGCATGAACAGGTGGAGAGGTGCAGCGCGGGGTGGGCAATGACTACGCATACCTTACGTCACGGCGACAGAGCCGGCCGCGGCAGACGATGCGGGGAATGTGTAGTTAGATTCGACGGATGGATGATGGTCACCAGAGGGTTGAGGAACAGGTAGATTAATACACAACCGAGGTTTACATGTGAAGCAACTATGTACAGTGAAGCCAATAGAGTGTCCAGCGGAGCATGGTGCGGCGCAGCGATGAAACGGCTGGGCCCGTCCCCATGGCTCTAGGATGTTCTGTGTGTATGTGGCAGAAGTATGAGCGCGACGACGAAGTCGCACGGGGGAGGGAGCGTGGCCCCGAACCCCTGCTGTACCTAGCTAGCGCGGGCGCTTCAGAGCAGCTTAGTGGCGAGCTCGACGGGCTGCTCGAGGATGATGCCGGGGCCGGCGACGACGGAGTCGGGGGTGGGGGCCCCGGGGGCGTCGGCGAGGACGGCGACGATGACGCCGCGGGTCTCGAACTGGGCGGGGATGGTGACGCGGACGGGGCGGGCGGGCCATCGGCGGGTGTCGACGGGGACGCTGACGTGGGCGAGCGCGTGGAAGAATACGGCGTAGTACTGCGTGCCGGGCGCGAAGACGGGCTGGTTGCGCGGGTCGGGAAAGCTGAGGTCGATGGTCGACCCGGGCGTCAGCGACGCGGTGCCCTTGGCCGCGCTGAGCGCTGGCAGCCCCTGCCGCGGCGCCGGGTACACCGGGTTCTGCGGCGGGCAGCTCCCCGGCACGATGAACGCGTTCGTCGTGTCGAGCACCTGGTTCGCATACGGGAACACGGTGTCGGCCGGCCCGCCGAACGGGTTCGCGCCCCAGATCTCGATCAGGCTCCACACCTCGTGCCGCGTCTCGGTCTCGGCGATGGCGAGCATGGCGGCCTGCGACGCCGGCAGCGTCGCCTGCTGCACGAGCCCGGTCAGGAACGCCATGCTCGAGATCTCGAGCACGGTGACGAGCGCGAGGAACGCGACCGGGTCCCGGAACGGGAACTGGTGCTCGCACGCGCCCGGCTTGACCGACGTCGGCGAGATCTGGTTCTGGAAGAGGCGCAGGTGGCCGGCCTCGTTGTTGCGGATCTCCTGGATGCGCTTGTACGTGTTTTTCGGCATGCCGGCCGCGACGAAGGAGGACTCGTTGAACATCTGCACGGCCGTCTGGTAGAAGTCGAAGATGATCCACTCGGCCGCGAGCAGGTTCTGCCAGACCCTGTCGTCGGCGCCGGGGGGACCGTACGCGGTCGGCAAGACGGCGTGCCTCAGGTTGCCCGGGAAGGGGGCGTCGACGCCGTAGTAGTCGCTGAAGAGGGGGTCTTGTCCCGGGACCGGGCCATAGTTCGGGTTCGCGAGCTTCTGCGTCTCGAGGAACGATCCCAGCTTTCCAAGAATAGGCTTCGCTGTGGCGACGGAGGCGAGCAGACACGCCTGGACGAGATATCGGATACCCATCGTGAGCCGTGGACCTGGTAGCAACGAACGTCCTGGAGCGCTAAAAAAAAAATCAATCAAAAACCCCCGGGTGACGGCGTTGACCCTACGAGCTGTACGGAGGGCCTAACCAGCCCAGGGACACGGGTCAGGTTTATATCACGGATCATGGCACCACCTCGCAATCCAGTGGCCCTCAATAGCGCGTTGTGGGCGAGACAAGAAAGCAAAGCCCGGCGAGATATTCACGGTGGGATTGCGCGTCGCCTATCAAAATCTCACTTTACGATCTGGTGGCGGCTGGTGCTTTAAATGGGAGCGAGACATCGCCGCAGCCACGAAGCGTGGGACGAGAGAGAGGAGAGACCCGAGTAAACTCGACCAGGTCTCGCCCGCTCGCTCTCTGCTAGGTTAAGATAGATAGAGGCAGCTAGCGATTAATGATAGAGAGGTGCCTGAGACTAGCGGCTCGCGCGTATTCTGATCGACAGGTCCTGTCGCCCATCGCTGCCGGCGCAGCGGTACCACCCGGACGAGAGAGGCCTATCAATACGACGGATTCACGCCCAGCAGGCACTTCCTGTTCGGACGCAGGGGCTTTATCGAACCGCCCAGGCCCCCCCTTTTCTCCAGGTTAATGGTGGACACAGAGCAGCACGATGACAGGCAGCATCGGGGCTGAAAAGCGCCCTTGGCCCGGCCCCCCCGGGCGAACCGTCCACCTGGGTGGGTCGGCGACAATACTCGGGGACAAGTGCTGCTGGTGGCTAGGCTGGTGGCGGCATAAGCACGATCGACGATCTGCCGGACCGAGAGGGTGGATGTCCGTCCTGGGCAGCAGTCGGTCGATACGCGACAAAAGACGTGTGTGAGGCGCGGGTGCGAGCCAGGAAATAAAAGCCCACACGCTCTCCATTGCAGACGTAGCGATGCGCGCTAAGAGGCGGCACCTCAGCCAACTCATCTCGTCCGCGGCCATTGACGCGTCGGCAGTGCCATCACCCAGGACGTACTCTAGGCGGGGTCTCCCCCCGCTCTCGGGTCTGTTCGATCGTGGGCAGCGGCGAGACCAAAACGGGCGTAAGAGGCGTCGAGAAGATAGGGGCAGGGGCTTGACGAGGAGGACAGTACGTGTAGGCCGAAAAAAGAAAGGTGGTGGGAAATAAAATAAAATAAATAAACAAGGTGGCTAGTAGGTAATGCAAAGGAAATTACCGGAGATGTTTATTGATGTCTCACATCTCAGCCAGATAGACGGATGCTTAACCGCGGTATGTGTGTGTGTGGTGTGTGCATAGGGGTGTGCTGTGTACATGGGTCTATCTAACAGATCTCTCGTATCTCTGCGTACCTATGTAATAGGTGTGTAGGTGATGTTAAGATGAGAAGGTGACTTTGCTATCCGCGAACGATTCCTCTCTTCGTCGAATAGCCCCATACTAGTCGGCTGTCTATCGGTATATACCTAGGTATAGGCAGGTAAACATGAATAAGAGTGCTAACCACTTTTACTGTCTTACTGTCCTGCCTTGTCCGCCTCGTATTCCCCGTGTCCTCCTCGCTCCCTGCCCAGACCTCGCTCGCACCTCAGCGCCACCGTCGGAGACAACCCACGCTGAGACTCCACACTCCGCCTGTATAATAAAGTATTAGTGTCTATCCTCACCCTCGGGCTGGGGTAGGCGTAGCGTAACAGCCGCGTCCCTGGTTAACCACGTAAAGCCGTGCAAAATACCGTGATATCCGTCCACCTGCCTCTCTCCCCTTGGGCGCTTGTCCCGGTTCCAGCGGCAGCTCCCGCCTCGAAAGCGGCAGCAAGTCGGCGCGGTGGCGCAGTGGCGTGGCAATATTGGTTCCTGTCGGGCTTGTCCTTCGCTTAGGCCTAGCCCGGCCGCTCCAGTATGCATCTACCTACATCGAAGTACATAGATAATTCGGCTCTGACGGGAAACTCTGCAATAGTGGCTCTGCAATAGTGGCACTCGACTTAACTCAGGCTCGGTAGACGAGAAGACCAAGTCGTCCGCCACTGAATATGCATGTCTAGACATCTGCCGCCCTCCTCTGCCCTGACTCGAACCAAGACACCTGTGATATATAGGTAGACATAGATATAGATGCGGATAGGTATAGATACCATCATGCTAGCTACCTCGACCAGGCGCGACAGTCCTCTCCCTCATCTATCTATTCTCTAACCCCCCCCCCCCCCAATCCTACCCTAACCCCCCCCTCCCCCGCTCCATTTCTCCGCTGCCCACAGGCAGGCCGACAAATGCCCGGCCCGGACGGACAGCCAGCCAAGGGGAAAGAGGGAAGAGTGCAAGTAGGTATGTACGTATGCTGGACCCTACATGGGCAATTCGGCGACCTCCGCCTCCCCTACTTCCCTCCTAACCTACACCTATCTACCTATACATATAGGATGGGCTCCAAAACGTAGTTATTGATTAAACTTCCTATCTCAGCGCTAGGCACGTAATAAGTTGGGAGTTCAGTTGGGCGGCTGCCGGGGGGATGATGTCGTTTGACTGTGAGCCATCGGCAGCAGCTCACTGACAAGTATCCCGTTCTTAAAAGTATCCTCTCTGTTTCGGGGTGGGAAAACCATTGCCCGAAGAATGGACTGTTTTACCAGGGTGAGACAAACTGATTATGGACGTCCTCCAGCAAGGTGACGTTGGTTCCCGGAATCTCTTCTTCAACCTGGCTGTAATTAAAGGTGAGCCGAGACTCAGCCTAGGGATCAGGATCCGGGGAGGCTTTATCCCCCGGAACTAATACAGGTTGGGCAGCCCAGCCGGACAAGCGCCCGTTGGCTTTCTTGGTTTGACTCAAACTGGCCGGCTCTGACGCCTTCTTCGATAAGACGATCTAGCCGGTACTTTTGAGGTGGGGCCAACTCTTTCGTCTGGACTTGTTCCGAGGGGCTGTTCCTGGTCGCAATCTCACACGATGCTGGTAGAGGTCGATAATAAACATATCTATGACAGATGTTTCCGCCAGTTCACGATTGGTGTGCAGTCCATATGCGGTTTTGAGCCAGAGCCCGTCAGACACTAAAGGCCCCAGTTTAACCCCTGCTTTGTTGAGCCACTGCAGGGCATCTTCCTTCGATCGTTGTTAGTAACTAGTAGATGTTCCACACGTCGAGAGGTCGGAAACAGACAAGTTGATCTAGTAGTCGGAGCCTCGGATGGTGTTGCTAGATCAATAGCTGTTGATGAGTCAATAAGGTCAGACGACCTCGCCCGAACAGGGTAAAACTTGATCATTGCTGAAGTTGGCAAACTGTCTGCTGTTAACGTCGATGCGAAACAAGCCATATGTCGACGAGAGATATGTTCTTCTGAAGATGCGGTGAGTCGTGGGAGTTGGAAAGAAAGCTAGTTGACACCTGCAAAGGTGGAACGGTAAGGAAGGTTCAGTTTCAACCAGTGAACGTTGAAGACGTACGCCTCGAAATAGATGAGGGTTAGGTCCAGTTTAGAGACTTGACTAGGTCTTGCTGATCGCAGTTTACTGACATTCTCGGACCTTGTTCGCAGTTTATGGACTTGCACGGGCCCGGAAGCCATGAGACCAATTGGCTTTCGCGTGGAACCTCACAGCGTGGTTGGATGTGGTCCAAACAGCAACATTTGAGACGGACCCGTCCACCTCGCTTCAAAGGCCTTGAGCCGCTTACGGTTGAGTGCTCAGACGTTTCTCAATCTGGATTTGAAGCTTCTAATAGGCATTCCCTCTAGGGAGCCACCCGGCAGTTGGCTTGCTGTTATTGCTGCTACCAGTGTTGTTGTTTTAGTAGCCATTATTTTGCTTTTAGTTTTGTTGGCCCGAAGGAATCTGTTAACAGGGAGGAGGTTTTTGCTGATAAGGAGGCCATCCTGATGGCGGTTGTGACTATAGGTATGGGGATGAGTACGGATATAAACGGTTATAGGGAGTGCGGGGTGAGGTGGCCGGGCTGGGCCGTAATAGGCACAAGGTAGACAGCCGTCTATATATGCAGACACATCGGAGGCCATCCTTAGCCAGAAAACCGAGGAAGAGAGCCGTTTCAGGGTGAGGGATTTCGGGAAGTGCCCTGCCTCATCATGGGCCTTGACCAGCGCCTTGGAGACTTCCTTAGGAAAGAGGCATTGATTCCAGATGCCCCTGTGGTAATGCTGCACGTGGGAGTCTCGTATCTTGTGCTCCCTTGCTTGGTTCAGCAGAGATCTCCACTTCGTCCGACTGTGCCCGTCCGTTTTAATCCTCCTGTGATTATAAGCTCACAAATCTCCCAATACTACTCGGAATTTACCCATTTTTCATGTTCTTCAGGGGATCCCCCTATCTTGGGCTCGTCCAGCAACTCCGACGACATGGTTGTGAACTCCAGCGCGCATCCCGGAGCCTAAAAATCCCGATAAAGGCCCGAATGGTCGTTCCTGGGCCTGAGAGGTGAGAGAGGTAGGTGGGTTGGTAACCAGGAAGCAGACCCCCCCCCCAACGACACCAGCGAAACTCGCTCTACAACAATTCCAAGAACAGGCTTCGCAATATCAAAATCAAACAGTCATCGATAAAAGACCGTGCAATCAGCGGACCAATCTTGGTTGTCTGTAGTGCGGAAGACGAAAGCTAGGCTGGTGGATTGCGTAACCATTAGGCCATCCCCTACTCCGCTTGACGATAAAGGGCTGGGAAGATCGAAGATTGCTAGTATGTTCCCATAGGTAAGTGTCCATACAATGTCTCGAATAGCGAAAACCCCAGCGAGTTAACGTATCTCAAGAATCTTTATCCTTCGGTACTAAGACTAGCTGAGCAGCCCAGTCTGACAAGTGCCCATTGGCTACTTTGGTGGATTCAAATTGACTGGCTTCGACTCCTTCTTGAATCAAACGATCTAGCCAATATTTTCGCGGAGGCGTCCAACTTTTTCGTTTGGACTTGTTCCATGGAAGGGTTCCTGGTCTCAACCGGACACGGTGTTGGTACAAATCAGTTGCCGGCATGTCCAGTACCGAGGTTGACGTTAGCTTGGGCCATCACGTCTGATAGGTAAGTACGTCTGAAGCCCAGCTCAATGGTTAGTCAAAAGCGGTTAGCAGTGCCGGGTTAGTAGTCTTCTTTAACACTAATTGCAGAATCCGCTTAAACACTTCTACCAGCCCAACTGATCGCCCGTATTGGAGGCGTCTGAGGAGGTTATAAGATGAGCAAGTCGTCGGTTTGGGAGGTTTTGGTATTTGAGGGCGGGGGCTCCCACTTGCGCGTATAATGACTAGCTAAGTGGGGCACATCTACATCACGTGATTTCGTTACATAATCAGTGACGGGAGGGCTAGTTGAGTCCGGTTTAGCCTTGTCGCGGCTGACCACCTCCGCCGGTACCGTCGCCGCCGTTGCCGTCGTCCCAGGGTCATGGACCGCTACCGTAGCATCACTACAGCATCACCACCGACTTCGATAGTCTTAGTTGTTCTAGTTAGTTAGCTAGGTAACCTCGAACCAAGCAAGACCGACCGACCAACCGACCGACCGAGCACGTGCCTGACAACAAGCTGCCCGCCCTCTCCCAACCTACCTTCCCCATACCGACCGTCGCTCGCGCACCCAACCCACATCTACAGGCATACAATACGTCGAGACATCTGCCAATTATCATCCCCTTCTTCATTCATTTAGTATCGGTTCATTTCATTTTTTTTTGAATTGCGGTCATTATACGTTGTTCTGGGGAGGGAATGTGTGTTCAGGAAGGGGGCAGGCCTATTTGTTTCCAACGCAGAAAAAGGGCCGCAGGCGCTGCCGCCGACATAAATTATGTCGTGGGGGTGGGGGTGGGAAGGGGTTTAGAAGAAGTGTGTGTGTGTGTGTGTGTATGCACAATCCCTCGCCGAAGGTTCCGTTCCTCGCGCAAGTCATGTCTCCTGAGATGCGTTTCCTCCTCGTTTGTCTTGTTCGTCACCAACCCCCGGCCGTTCCGAAACTCCTCACAACCAGAGGCGCGTGTTCGTTCCTCTCCTTCGTCCTCCGGTCGTATACAATATCTACATGAGTAGCCGAAAATCCTGACAAATGCCGCCACTCCCTCGTCACCCCGTTGTAGCCCTCAACTGTTAAAAAATATATATATACCTCGTCATCGATTACAATGTCACTAATACAATGGTTGAATGGTCGTAGAGGGACGGCTCTTCTAGCACCTGAGTTTTTTTCGCTCACGATTCGATGTCGGAACCCAAGATTCCGTAATGCAAAAATGGCGTACTGGCCCCAAATCCGCGTAGGCAACGCGTCCCCGGATTGGCAAGTGCTCGTCGATTCTGGCGCTCACGCCTTCCGGGAGCGCGTGCTGACGCCGTTGGCTTTCATACCAGTGGCGGAGGCGGAAGCGACCGTATGGTGGTGGTCGGGCAGAGGGGCCTGCGACATGCGGCGAAGGGTCTTGCGTGTGCTAGGCGCTTTATGATCCTTCTTGTACGTCGCGAAGTAGAAGGAGATGAAGAGGACCAGGTACGAAGTGAGAGTGCCGATACCAGCGAAAGCGGCGAACTCCTCGCCGGCGCATTGGCCCGCATTGGGCATCCACCGGAAGTAGGTAGACGTGAAGTAGGTGTAGGCGGCAAAGTAGACGAAACCTGCGTGGGTTGGTTAGTCGTGTTCCGGCCTCGTACGCGACGCGGGTCGGTCCAATGGCTCGACATACCAAGATCGATGATGAACTGGATGATCTGCAGGCGGGTGATCCACTCCTTCCACCAGATTCGGATTCCGCGGGCGCTCTGGAAGTAGTACCAGTACATGACGACGTGCACGGTCAGGTTGAGCGTGATGACGACCCACGAGACCGCGGTAGAGCCGATGAGCTGGGTGTAGCAGAGGAAGGCTGTCGCGCCGTGATGGTAGCAGTGCAGGAAGGCTAGCAGTGCCAACGGTTAGATTACTCGGTTTCGATCCCTTTCGGCGAGGCGCGCTTACTCAATGGCTTCTTCTTCAAGAACAAAAACACCGTGTCCAACAGCTCCAGGTACTTGGTGAGGTAGTTTAACTGAAAGGCGAATTAGCTTCGCGGCTCGGCGCGAACGTGTGCGGAGGAGCGGTGTGTGGTGCGCGTGCGCCGTCGACTTACGTAGTAAAGGACTACCAGCGGTTGCGTCCAGCCTCCGTCAGCGTCACAGATCGCGTAGAAGATGCCGTGGCGGACGACGGTGGGCAGCAGCTGCTCGACGAACAGCGCCAGCAGTATGCCGCTGATGGCGGTGAGGTAGAAGTTGTGGACCAGGAAGAGAGATCTCATCTTGAACGGTTCTCGGTCCCGCATGAACTCCCTACCGCCGAAGATGACGCTATAGTAGATGGTGAGGAAGATCAAGGTCTCCTTCAGCGTCGACATGGGCGTCTTGCCAGTCACGAATCGGAAGTCGTCGGCGGGATAGCCCGCCACCACCTCGAAGGCCTTGCTGAAGTAGGGCCATAGCTGGACACCAAACGGTCGGTCGAGGGTTGGGATGGGGAGGGTGTCCCAGAGGGTAGGAGCGGCAGAAGCCATGACGCGGAATGCCAACGCAGCCGACGATGCTCAATGGCAGTCAATATGGGGACACCGGGCGACCTGAACCGACCACGCGAGCAGCTGTCGGCCTGCTTGCTGAAGGAGTGACGCGAAGGAAAGGGTCTGGGAATTAAACGGGTAAGCCGTGCTGGCGGTGCACTCGCTCGCTAAGCAGGTGACGATGGGTGCGGGCCGGAAGAGGTGGGAAAGGGAAGAGAAGAAGAGAGAAAGAAAGGAAGAGAAAAAGAAGTATAAGAGAAGAAGATCGGGGCACTCGGGAGCCGGGACGGAGAACTAAAAGAGAACACGGTGTTGACGAGGCTCGTGAGGATGGAGAATGGAAAAAAAAAAAAAAAGTTGAGAGCGACAAGAGGCAGCGGGAGGTTCGCGCTTTTTGGCTCTGGTTCATTAAACTCCACGCCAACAAAGGGGGACGTGAGCTGCGCGGTCTCCCATTGGACGGTCGCGTCTGTGTCGCCAGGATTGGGGCTTCCCCCATTACCCATAGCACGCTCCTGCCCCTGCGCGGCCAATGGCCAGCACAGCTTCACCGATCGGATTTGACGGGACTCTCGGGCGGCGCTGCGAAGGGCAAGTCAGTCAGCCGTCGACCAGTCCGTGCCGCACATCCTACCTACCTAGGTACTTACCTACTATACCTACCCTCGCTTGCGTCGATGAGGAGATATGAGAGGTACCTGTCCACCCGTTGAATGCAAGTACACACCCGGGTCTTCTATGCCCAGGTATATATACCTATGTGGTAGGTACAATCCGGGACGAATTTGACCACAGCAATAAGGTCCCAATTGGCCCATTGCGTACATGCCTTAGGTACCTACCTGGTAGGTGGGTAGGTACCTAGGCATGCATGTACCCTGGCTGCCTACCTACCTCGACGTACCGACGCATCTCACCTCTGTCTGAGGTTGGTGTCTCTCTCTCTCTCTCTCTCTCTCTTATCAACACGCTGATCCGTGAGATCCTATCTACCTGGGTAGGTACCTATCGAGGAGATTAACTGGGAGTACACCAGGGTACTTCCGCTGCTTGCCTGCCGGAGGTACCGGAGGCAGGCGGGTAATACACCGCGTGGACGGGTAATGGCTTATGTGAAGGTGCCTGAGGTACACACATAGGTACTGCCAGTACTATAAAATCTCTCCGCGCAACCGGAGCGAGCAACGCGGCGTTGTACCACGTACCTGCATGGCGTACCCCGGCAGGTATTGGGCTATTCCTAATCAACGACCCCGAGTGGATGCTGGGCGCCTGTGACAGGTGGGAGGGCATCTCGGAGTACAACGGCTGCATGTATAGGCTACCTGGCTTGCATTGATACAACAAACATTAATTTCATATTGCAGGAATATCACGGGCTGCTAAGACGGTCGACGGCTTATCCTCTTTCTCTCCCCTCTAATAATGCCTCGGAGGAGAGGACAATAAGAGGTATTAATTTCAGTGTATGTTCATACAGACACACATACACGCATCGTCTATTCCCGCATTCCTTCGATCGCATCTCCTGTTTGCACATGGGACCTGAAGCGAGATCGTCCAACCCGAGTTTCGGCATTGGCGGATGCGGTGCACGCTATATAGGTAATGGCCTATCTTATCCCGTCCCCCCCCCGTCCTAAGTAGTAGGTAGGGTAGGGAGTATAACACAGTATTACGACAACGTGCCACACGCTAGCACACGCGCACTGCGCGCTACGCTGGCTCTTATCGAAGGTAATTTAACTGGGCTGGAGGCATTTCTCTCTTTGCCTAGGTCCGGCTTTGGAGCTCGCGCGTAAGCCTCGGCCAAACTGAAATGAGAAACGGGGGCCCCTTTCGTGTTGTTTTTTTTTCTCATGCCCGGGCTATTAATAAGCATAACGTCCGATGACGATTCGGGCAAGTCGACAAGCCTATCGCCTTCTACTCATAAGTAGCGCGCCGGACGATTCTTCGTCGGGCACTCTCGCGATACCGGGCCCGGCCAGTCCTTTATGCACGATGCCTTGTTCTAGTCAACAAACTCACCACGTCCCGCTTGGGTTGTTTGTGTGTGTATGGATTTATATATCCTATATGCTCCAACCGATGTTTCCGCGTTCTGCCGTTTCCCCTTCCCTCAACCCTGTCTTGATAGGAAAAGACAATAATACCTAAGTGCACTTACCTACCTTATCTAACGGCATGTGTCGCGTACACTTCCGCTCCGCCGCACCCCATGAGGCGCTCGCTTTGGAATCCCAACTGACGGAGGTACTATCCACGCGACTCGGCTGCAAGCAAGGACGGACTAGAGCGATTTTCTGAGTCGTGCGCGACAAGCTATGTGTGCCGGCTAAAACTCGCCAAAAGCTTCTGTCGGGGCCCGACGAGGGCTAGAATTAACCTCAGACCGGACTCGGAGCCCGGGCGACAAAGGAACCGCCGTCCCATGCTCTGGGGATCGGGAAGGTTTGCATCGTCCCTTTTGATTGTGTGTATTCTATGTCATAGTGCACTACGGCGCACGTAGTATATCCCATCATACCCGTACCCAGCGGTATAGGCAAGATGCGCTCATATCGGCTACAGCTATCGCGTCTACGCATAGGGTGGGTTTTGGTGTTCCCTATAGGGAATGATGGGATGGGTACGGCAGCCTGTATGAGTACAGGACGCGAGAGACCTCGGGTTGCACACCCAGAGTGCCTCGACAGTCCCCCCCCAACAGATGCCAATGCCAATGTATGCGAGGTGCCAATGACGTCGTCGACAGCCGACGCCAGATGCAGATTCTCAAATCCCACCTTTGCCGAGGACGAGTCGCATCTGCGCTCCCTCTCTGCTGCTTCGCACCCAGCTCCAGCAACGCTTGGGCCACCATTGGATGTCGACGGCTGGCCCCGTTTGTGCGGACGCTAGGTACCTATACCTCCTCAGGTTAGGAGGTAGGTTAGGAGATAGGTTACAGATACCACCAGGTGAGCGCGCGAAGCGTAGGGGAAATGCGCAGACACCCCCAAAGTACCAGTACGAAAGGAGGGACAGGTCGCGGGTTAGCAGCCTCCAGATAGGTCGAGCCCCTCCACGAGACGGTCCCAAGCCCCACCAGAGAGGGGGGCCGAGCCGCCAATCAGCGCGACTCCTTTTGTGAGCCGGGCTTCCATTTTCCCAGACCCGGCGAAGCGCATCATTCGATGTGAGAATTTCTCCCGCTGTTGAATTGCATCGAGAAGAGAGAGCTCGACGGGCACCAGCGCCAACCACCAACCACCAACCACCATAACCGTAACCGTAACCGTAACCGTCGCTACCGCCTGTCGGTACCGCTGCCGCTGACCACTGCTACCCATACGGGCCCGTCTCCCGCTGCGAGAGGCTTCTTCTTCTGCCTGGCCGAAGCACCGCCCAGCTAACCAACCAAGAACCCCCCCAAGCAGGACTAGATCCTAAAAAAGACAAACCACCACCTGATATATCACCACTACTCCTACTCACTAGCTATCTTTACTGCAACATCTCCCTGTCCCTCTCTCCCGCGAACACCCCCAAGTGTCCTCCTCCCTCTCCTCCTCCTGCTTAGAAAAATCACCATCCGGGCGGGCATCGCACCCTACTCTTGCCGCATCTCTCTTCGCACATCCTCTCTCTCACCCATTCTCCTCGGAACTCTCCGCTCTCTTTTTTTTTTTCCTTTCTCCCGTACCGCAAACGCCATGTCGTCCCTGTCGCTACTTCGAATTGCCTCGCGAGGCCCCCCCAAGAACTTCTTCCGCGCCAACCGACCCGTCGCGCCCGCCCGATCTAGCGCCTCCTTCATCCCGGGCCTAGTCGCCGGCTCCAGCCTTAACTTCAGCACCTCGGTCGCCTGCAACTCCGCTGCCGCGCACCACGAAGAGACCTTCGAGGAGTTCACTGCCAGGTAAGGGAGCGCTGCTCTTTCCCCTCTACTCGGACCCCGGCGGACGATATGCGGAGGGCACAGGGAGGGGCAGTCCAAGCTCCAACCCCGTCACCCAATGGAGACGCAAATTATTGTCACGGCCAAAAAAAAGATTTGGGCTGGGTTGTCAATTGGTTCAGTACTGCGGGAGCTCCAATATCGCTCAGTGCTCAATTGGACGCGGGGCCGCGATGGGAACAATTTTGTACATATATACAGACGGCTAACTTTGCCTCGCGACAGATACGAGAGTGAATTCGAAAAGGTGCAGGATGTTTTCGAGCTTCAGGTTCGTGCAAGGCTCTCTCCCCAAGTTCTCCGTGCCCAATTTCCCCGGCCTGTTCTGCCTATCCCCCCTCCCCCCCTCTGCCCCCTCTCCAAACACCGCCAGACACCGTCGACCCACTCCCCTCTCCACACCTATGACACGAGCCGCTCCCACCACGACGTCAGAGAAACACAAGCGAAGATGTCGTAGAGTTGGATTAATTCTGGTCCTAACCCGTCCGCCGCAGCGCAACCTAAACAACGCCTTCGCCTACGACCTGGTACCGTCCCCCTCCGTCGTCGAGGCCGCCCTGCGCGCCGCCCGGAGAGTCAACGACTTCCCTACGGCCGTGCGCATCTTCGAGGGCATCAAGGCCAAGGTCGAGAACAAGGACCAGTACCGGCAGTACCTCGACGAGCTGAAGCCCCTGCGCGAGGAGCTCGGCGTCATCCTGAAGGAGGACCTATACCCCGAAGAATCGAAATAGAACGCCGTCACGCCACCCGTCCGGTCCGGGGCCGATAGGAGGAAGAGGAACTCGTTCTTCGGGAGGTCGGGTGAGGGGCGGACGAAAACACTAGGCAACACGAAGAGACGACGCGTAAGAAGAGCGAGAGAGAGTGAGAGAGACACACAGAGAGAGAGAGAGATGAAGAGATGAAAGGGAGGAGAGAAAGAGAGAGAGGGGATAGGAGAGGCCTTGGATGTTCCGGCCAGGCGCATAAGTCGACCAGGGAGAAGTGAGAGAGAGGACAGGAGAGGGGAGGAGAGGAACGGAAAGGAAAGACACCAAAACCAACCAAAAAATCCAAGACGTCTGCATCATTGGGGATAGAGGCGAGATTTCGCGATTGCTCCTGCTTTTGTTCTTGTTATAATCCTTGTCACGTAAAGCATCTTGCCAAAAAAATCAACCATATTTGATTCTTCATCATCCTCTCTTTCTTCCTACCCCCCTCTTTCCTCGCCGCGCGCTGTATAACGGTCCGCCCGCCCGGTCGACCGCACCAAGCGGCGCGCGCGCGCCCTTCCCCGTAGGCGCATGCGTGTGCCGCGTCCGCGTCCGGGACGCGGCAGCCCAACTACCTCTGCGCACCCCCCCCTCCTGCTCCGGCCCTCGACGGTACCGTCTGCGCTTCCGCCCGCCTGCCCCTCCTGCCGCGCTTTCGGCTCGCGCCGGGTGCGGTTCGTTGGGGGGGCACGGGGCACGGGGCACGGGGCACGGGGGCACAGGCGAGCCGTGCGGTCGCGCAGCCGGCCAGTGCCACGGCCGTCCGCGGGCAGGTAACGTCCGGGACGCGGTGCCCCCCCCCTAGGTAGGTATCTATTCGTCCACGGACGACTGCTCGCCAACATCCTCCTTCCGGTCTCGCTGCCCGCCCTCTAACCCTAATCCCAGCAACAGAGAAATGGGGTGGGAGTGAACGACCTGCCTGTATCGCGTCCGTCTGCCCGCGTCTGCGTCGCCCCACACAGCTCGGCCCTGGCGCGCAAGAGAATGAGGTTGAGAGGGTGAGTGAGTGAGAAGGCGAGTGAATGAGAGGGCAAGTAAGTAAGAGGATAAGTAAAGGAGAGGGTAAGATGTGACGGCTGCCTCGTGGGAAACGGCGGGTCCTGGCCCTCCCCCCTTTCACTGCGCAGACGAGGGGGGCAGACGTAAATAAGCCAGAACCGCCGCGCGCGCGAACAGGGGGTAAGCTCCTCCTTTCTCGTTTGTTTGTGATTTTGTAGGAGAAATCGGCGGGGGAAAGAGAAGAGTAGAAGAGAAGAAGCGATCGCGGCCGTAATACGACAGGCTATCTCACCGTACGCACCCAGAGCTAGCCATTGACGCCAGCGCTCTCGAGCCCAGCCTCCGCGCGCACTACGAAACGAGACCGCGAACCAAGCAGAGGTGCTGGGATCCGTTTGGCATGGTTTGGGTTGGGCTTTGGGGGGGATTTCTGATATTTTTTTTCTTTTACCCAAAGGCACGAGTGCAAGAAAGCTCTATTGTGTCTGTCCTATCATTCTATGAGATCCTCTTCTCCGCACACCGTGACGTCCGTCCGTCCCGCCCATACGTACATGAAGAGTAGACGGGTGAACTAGCTACCCCAGTAAACCCTGCGGCCAGAAATTGAAAGGAAAAAAAAGTCGCTAGACCTAATGTTAAAGAGGTGCGGAGAGAGGGAAAGGGGGAGGGTATCGTAACGAACATCTCCGTAAGGCCGTCCCCGCATATCGCGAGATAGGAGGGATGGCCGCAAATGCGTACTAACGAGTCCTAGATAATGTGGAGGGGGAGATGGCGGCGGTGGTCGTGGTAGGAGGCGGTGGGAGTTACGAGGATTAGTTAACAGACCCCCGAGAAATGACCTCCCATTATATTCGTTCCCGCCACCAAGTTCGCACGGACAGACGATGTGAGATCAAGAGAGAGAGAGAGAGAGAGAGAGAGAAAGAGCACGTGTGAGCTATCCGAGAGGCTTCACCCTACTGAAATGGGGCGTTGCGTAGGTGCGAGAAGCGGCTGTTCGGATTCGGAGCGCCCGCGGGCCCGTCGTAAATCCCGGTAGGCGGCGCAGGACTAGTGCCCCGACTACTGGAGCCGCCCTTGACCCGGCCGCCGTTTCGCGGGCTCATGACGCCGAGGGCCCCGAGCCGGGGGCTCCGAGGAACGCTGCTCTGCCTCGTCTCCCGTCGGCCGTTCTTCAGCGCCCTGAGCTCCTCCTTGAGCCGGCTCAGCTCCATATCTCGGTCGCGGACCAAGTTTTTCTGCTCGTCCAGCTGCCGAACCAGTTCCTTGACCTCGTTGACGGACTGGATGCGGTTGACCTTGACGATATTCTCGTCCGCTTTGCGTCCGAGCTGTTCGATCTTTTGCTCGAGCTCGATATTCTCAGCTCGGAGTCCCACCGCCTTTTGGGATGCGTCTTGGTATGCATTTTGGGCATATTCCATGTCACTTCGAGTGACGGCTATCTTCTTCTCAAGCTGGAGAATCTTATTCTTCGCCTCTTCGAAATCCTTCTCCAGCACTGCCAACTTGGCAAGCTCGGGGTTGGGGGAGCCGAGAAGGGCCTTGCTTGCCTCGGCCAGCTTTCGCTGAAGCTCGGCATTGTTCTCGTTGAGTGCCTCACTCTCCTTTGCGCTAGCCTCGAGACGGGCCGCAAGTATCCTGGCCTCTTCCTTGATCTTTGTGCATTCCGCTTCGTACGTGCCTCGGTCCTTGAGCGCATCCATGTACTTGACTTGTATAGAGTTGATCGAGGAGGAGTAACCGTTCACTTCTTTCTGCGCTCGATCACTCAGCTCTCGGAATTCCTTTTCGCGCTGCTTACTCTCTCTCAGCTGGGCCTCGAGACTTGTGATCTGCATCCACAGTTTAGCTAGGGATTCGTGGGGGACTTCGAAATCGACAATCAACCTGGAACTAACCTTAGTAGACAAGGCCTCTAGCTTGCTGACTGACAATGAGAGTGTTCGTCTTGGAGAGTCGCTCAGGTGGTCGTCCGCGATGAGGCTCTTCAGTGAGTCGCTTATATGACTCACGTTAGTTACCACCAACGGTTGTGACATTCTCACGCGTTTCGATACACTCTCGTCGTCCTCATCCTAACACCTGGGTTTAGTACACGTATACGCATACGGGCCACCGTCACGAAGAAGGGCCGACTTACATCGTGGGATCTCTTTCGACTACCGGGAAGCTGCCTAGTCCCGAGGCCCGATAACCTGGGCTGTAACAACTGCGTTTCAGGGTTGCTGGCGTGCAGGTCCTCGAAGACGTCCTCCGGCACCGATTGGGACTCCCAGTAGAAGTCGTCGTCGTCGGGCGTCTGAATGTGCCGGGAAAAGAGTTCGGCAATCTGAGGCAAGCTCCTGGTGCAATCCGGATCCTCTACGTAGCGCATCGCCTTAACGAGCGCGAGCACGAGCACGTTCTTCCGCTCCAGAGCTTCGAGGTTCTCCGACACACGCATGTTGAGGTGCTGGATAGTGCATGTATTGGCCAAGGCTAGCACTATGGGGGAACGCTCGCGGACCGATAACGGGAGTAAGTCTTGTCGATACGTGTGGTCGAATGCCACGACAGCGTCAATGTCCTCCGGGATTGATGCCGCTTTGTCTACAGTCGATGAAAGGACCACGGTTAAGGGATTGCGGGCAGCGGAAGCGCTAACCACCTCTAGGCCAGATCGAAAGTAGCGGTAGCCTCCGGTTTCGACTATGGAACCGAGAAAATCCATGGTATCTCCGGGGCGGGCGAGGATGAGAATCTTCTTATCCGATTCCTCCTCCGCCAAGCAAAAAAGCAGCTCCGCAACGAAAGAGAGCTTCGCATTGGTACCGGTGACATGTTTAGCCACTTCGGAGGGCTTCATGTTTCTCACGGTCTCCATGAAGTGGGGCTGGTCACAAATATCGAAAAGGCGGGTGAAAACCTCGTCAAGTTTCCATACCGTTGAGGGTAGCGGCGTGGTGTAGGGATAAACGAGAAAAGAGGCGTTAAACTCGCGTATCAGCGCCTCGTTCTCTCGCAGGATGTCGTTGTACACAGGCCGGCTGCTAGACTGCAGCGGAAGCGTGATGACATATTCGTTAGGCCCCGTCGGGACATACGGATGGAGGCTCTTCGGGTAATTGGGAGGGATATCCTCTTCCTCGTGCGGTGCGAACTCATCCAACACTGGCGGAGTGGGGTCAAGCGCATCGTCGGGAGGTATGCAGGGGCTGACATCCATATCTTGTTCGATGGACAGCGTCAGTTCGGATGGGTTTAAGGTTGCTGGTTGTTCCTGGATGGGAGTGTCAAGGCTCGCGTCAGCATGACGGGGCTCTTCTGTTGCTTGCTGCTCGCCAGAGGGGCGTTCGTTCGGAGGCGCTTCGGGGGATCGAGCGAAAGCCGGGGTGGTCGATGCGATAGGCCCAACGTTTGAAACAGATGGCACGGGCACCTGTGCCTCTTCTGACACGTCTGTACGGGATGCTGCCGGGGCGTCGTCTTGGGCGCCGGCCAGGTCAGTACCGACGGGGTCCTTGGGAGTTGGCGAATCTACTGGCGACTGTCCGTCCAACCTAGCAAAGTTCTTCTCTCTGACGAGCTTCACCCGCTCACGTGCCGACATCGGCGTCCCCGGCCGGGTGTTTTCCATCTTAGTGGGCGCGGCTGGTTGCTCAGGCACAGGTGGCGAGCTATCGAGGGGATCGGAGGTAGCAGACCTGTGTCGCTCGGGCTGTGATACGAGTTCGCGGCCGCTCGGAGCAGATGGCGTAATCCTGGTGTTGCCGTCCAGCTCGCTTAAGGCTTGACTCGAACCCTGAGAGGCGTGCTCGACCTGAGGCTGCCTCGAAGTCGTATGAGATACGGCCAGGTCGTCGTCATAGACTGTGAAGTCGGCCTGGCTCTGTGCTACTAGGACGCTGTGTTGGCTGCTCAGAGGTTGTACGATCTGGGCTGCCTGCGAGCTAGTTTGTTGCGATGCGGTGCTTTTGTGAACCGTAGATGGCTGGCCTTGGCTTAAATCCGTCGCGGGGATGTGTTCATCCGAGATTGGCCGGGTGCTGCTTGGTTGGGACGTCGGAGGGTTCCAATCGACCGGAAAGCTCTCTTGGGTCGCGAAATCAAAGCTCTCTATGTTTGTGCCCGCTCGTGGCCTGACTTCGAAGCTGGTGTCTCGGCTTCCAGGGTAGTTGTCAACCAAGTTATGTTGGGTGGACGAGGGGCCCGTTCCCAGCACGAATCTAGAGCTCGGCCAGCTCGCTGAGCGGTTAGGGGCTCCGTGATCCGGTTGGCGCGACGGAATTTCTGCCGTGGATTGAAAAGAGGGCCCGGCGCGTTGGTCTTGCGTGTCCTGACGCGTAGCAATAGCCTCTCCCTGGGCTCGACCTGCCACGGCTAACCAACGATGATCAGGATTGCTAGCCTGCGTTTCGGAAGTGGTGGCGAAAGAGGAGAATGCCGAGAGTTCCTGAGAGTCGGGTATGACTCGGTGGTCTTCGTCACGGAGGCCTGCTCTTTGCGTTGTATCAGTGTATACAGAGCCAGACAACTGACTTCCTGTCTGCGAGGGTGGCACGTATACGTAGGCCGAACGGTCCAGGTCAGGATTGTGGGGTAGCTCGATCGTTATGCACGTGTGCTGTGGCCCCTGAGGCCCTTTGGTCTCTGGCGCGGCACGCTTATCTACGCCGCTGTCGCCTAGCCTACCCGCACTCGGCGATGGGCCGGCGGAGTCCGGGTCGAGAGCTGGGCTGTCGGTTCGCCTACGCTTACGCGGAGCCTCCTCACTACACCCCAGCCCCCGCGCACTATCACCGTGTTCGGACGTGTTGCTACCTCGGATTCGGCGTCGCAGGTTGGACGCCTGGGCTGGGCCGTTCTCCTGGGGGGATGTCTGGGCAGGAGGATACGCCTCGTTGACGGTGCCAGGCCGCGCTTTGGTCGCAGTCCTCCTGTCGCGCCAGGCTCGGACGGCAGCCTCTGTCACGTGCACTTCCGGCTCCTGCATCAAGTCAGCTGTGTTGCTGACGGGACGGCGGCGTGTGCGGGCGGCAGAAGTACCCAAGATGGCTGGTACGGTTGGCCGTTCCTATCGGTGCCCTCCCAATCTACCAGGTAATAAGTCCTCCCACGCTCCGACTTCTCGTCAACGATGTCCCGGATGCTGAACCACTCGTCCGCGTCGGATTCTTTGGCTCTCCGGGTCGGCTTTCGCCCCTTGGGCTCGGGCCCGTGCTTGCAGATGCGCCTCGACGGCTGGCGATGGCGGTGGTTGTTGGAGGAATGGGCTGTACGGGTGTTGGACGGCGCCGCGCTCATTGGCGGTAGCTTCCCTCGACGGCGGTCTGCAGCAGAAACAATTCCATAATCAGCCTCTCGAAGGGAAAAAATAGGACGGATTTGCAACGAATGCGCAACAAGGCTGGCCCTCACCCCGGTGGCGGTTATGCACCATTGGGAGTTGTTTCTGAAAAGAGGCAGCGATTGCTGGTGAGGCCGGAGCAACGGATTGTAGCCGTGCGGCGAGGCTACAGGTACCTTGGGTGGGCTACGTTAGGTACCTATAGGTAGGCACTTCGGCAGTACTGATCGAGGTACCCTGCCTTGCGAGGCCGGCGCGGGTACAGGGGTGGCGGGTGACCTGTGTACTTGGGTACCTGGGTACCTGAGCCACCCGGGATGGCTGGGCCTCGGGTGGTTGTGGGTACGGAAAAGCCCCTGTGGCAGAGGCTTACGACGTGCTGTGGGCCCTGTGGCTCGTCCCCTAAACCGCCAGTCAGTACCTACGTTTCAACACCCAGCGACCGGGACGGGATCGCGGGATCGGAGAACGGGGATCAGGGGGGGGGGTCCGCGTGGGTGTGGCCGCGGGTCAAAATGCTACCTCCTTCTCACCAATCTCACCAAACCAAACCACAACCTCCTTGCTCCTTTTTTAAGATGCGAGAGTCACGGGCAACTACTTACTGCCGCCTGTTTCGCAACGTAGGTAGGTCTGCAGTGACACCGAAGCGGACGGGAGAGGGGAGGGGGGGGGAAAGGAAGTCCAGCTGCTCCAAGGGACGGTCCGCGGCAGTCCGACCAGGGGAAGGCGAAAACTATCAGCAGGCGAGTAGGTGGGTGGATGGAGATGGACGACGGAGGACCAAAACGTCGTAGATGGCGAGAGGGGAAATAGCCGTCCCGATGAAAAGGGCCGGGTTTGATTGCGCGGGAAGTCTCGAACAAGTAGGAGGCCAGATCGATGCCCGGAGTATTCTGCCTTGGGCTGATGGTGATGGATCTTCCCGCCCGGCCGTCTCGGTAGTGACGAGAAGGTGCTGCGTGCAGATCTCTTCCAATGCCTAAGTCCTGTGCGCCTTAGGTATGAGTGGGTTCCCGGTCTTGGTTGGGTTGCAAGTCATTCGAGTCTAGCAGCAGTGACGTGGCACCCATGTATCATGGGTATGGGGAGAGGAGGCCTGTCGTAATATTAATTAATTTAGACACCTAACCGTGGGAGGGGAAGACACCAGGAGAGACAGGAGGACGGGCGGCAAGGTGGCCTAACCTATCCCCTACTTTAGCCCTAGCAAGGAAATAAGGAAATATGGAAATAAAGACTGCCGGTATCAGATTATGAAATATCGCCATAAAGATGCCCTGGATGGACCATTGGTGACGATGGGGGTGGCGACGGTAAATTTTGGCAATCCAGTAGTTGCCGTATAGGGTAATCATTGTTGTTGGTGTGTCTCTGGGCGAGCCACTGGGTTAACCAGGTTGGCACAAAAGGAGAAAGGCGAGTATGGATCACGAGCCATTTCCCTTATATGCTATTATATTCAGCTCTAAACCTGTCTCTAAAGGCTCTGTCCCGTATAGTGCTGGTGAGTCCCCGTGATAACCGGATAACAACTCGTGTTGCTAGCGTAGAGCGAGCAACTCTCCGCAAGCCCAGGGAGTCTTTGTCGAGTTGCCACCACATGCCACGCGCTATCTGTCTTCCCAAGCGGCCTGAGTGATAAGTTGCGTAAGTCGCTGAATAGAATAGAAACTTGGAAGAGCGCGCGCTTGTGCCTGAGGTGGCAGCTAGACAGGAGAGGATAGAAAAGCGGTAAGACCTCAGGGGGAGGGTGCTGGAAGAAAAAAAAAGTGCCGATGTCTCACTAAGAACATTGGTCGTAGAATCTACCAAGCGTACCTACCTAGAAGCGTCGATTGGTCGCCGGTAAAACTTGGTCAAGTTTTATCAACAGCAAAGAGGGGGTGGAGCTTGGCCTTATTGTAATATAGGTATACTACAAACTCGTCTAATATTGAGAAACATATCCTAAGCGCTTGTGGCTCGCAAGCTCGATGGATCAAATATGCCCGGCCATTCGTTGCTTTCTATTCTCAATGAGCATCACCCAACAAGTATTGGTGGCGCAAATCGATTACCTATAGTATGTGTCGGACAGAACCCAGGTCGCTTACTATGTCTCAAGCCAGAAAGCCGAGGTAACGCAGCCTATCGCATCTCCCTTAGTATATTAACTGCGTGCCTGGATGAAGCAGGTCTGGATAGGTTTCAGAACTTGCATGTTGGGGGCCTGGGGTCTGGTAGAACGACTACCTAGGTGTCTAGACGACCGTCCGAGGTAATATTATATAAGAGGCAACTTAACTCTCCAACCCTCCAGAAACCTCTGTTGTATACCTGAAATCACTAGGGCCATCACGGTATCGGCAAAAATACGCCCCGCGCAATCTTTTCCTTATTATCATTCCCAGAGGCGGGCAGTAACGAACACAGGCGGCTCACTGTCTCCCCCTGGTCCTTTTAACCACGGGTGGAAGAGGGAAAGCTGCGGTTTCTCAAGGCGGCATCAAGCTAACCAGGTATGAAAACAATAGATATATCAAATGGGTATATATCACCGGAACCCCATTTCCCCCCTAAGCCGCCAAGCCCCCAAACTCCAGTCTAACCATCCCATCTTCTAACATATCGCATACAACTCCAGCCATCCAGTATGCATACTACCCCGTTTAGATGTGTGCTGCCCTCGATTCTAGTACAGCAGCTTTCCGCTGTCGACTAGCCTTTTAAAGTGGTCGTTCGGCTCGTGGAAGTGGTACTTTTCGCCGCGCACCACGCGGTCGACTTCCTCGCGGACGAACGGGTACACGTCCTTCCAAGCATTGCGCCCCATCCAGCAGTCGAGGTGCCCGTACCCGGGCACGACCCGCCGGTGGTACCGTATTCCCGCGCTCTTGCCTGCGGTATTGCCCGTGCCCGCGGCGTCCCCGGACGCCCCAGCGACAGTCATGTTGTCGCCGCCGCCCTTGCCCATCCCGAACGCGTCCATAAGAATCTCGTACGTCCGCTCCGTGCTCTCGGGGCTTAGCACGGCATTGTCACGTCCGACGAATAGCATGATCGGGATCCCTTTGAGCCGGCGGATGTTGTCCAGTGTGTCGAGCCGCTCGAACAGTGGCCCGTTGCCCATCACGCCGCCCGCGACCCCCTGCTTCATCAGCAGGTGCATCAGCGTCATGCTCGCCCCCCCGAAGAAGCGGTCGATCTGCCGGTGCGTCGCCTCGTTGAGGTTCCGATGGTTCCAGCATCGCCCCAACGCCAAGGTGCACCGGTGGCAGCTCGCGTTGTTACAGAGCTCCTTGCGCTCGTCCGGCATCAGCCGCAGCAGCTCGTTGAAGGCCTTCTGAAGAAGGCTGTCATTCTTTCCCGTGCTGAAACTGAACCAGTCGCCCGCCACAAGTCGATAGAGGCGGTCAGCGGGAATCGGTAGCGCCATGATCTTGATCATGTTCATCGTGTTCCATATAGGGTTCATGAACACTTGGCTGCAGGTCAATCCCTTGACCCAGCTTCCGGGTATGGTACCGTCGAGGAGGCCGGTAGAGAGCGCCACGCTCCCCATGCAGTGTGCAATGATGTAAGTCGGTTCGGGCTCCCCATCAGAGCCGGGGAAGTCCCCTCGTATCTTCTCCAAGCAGGCCTTGAGGTCGAGGCGCGCATCAAAGGTCGTCCAGTCGTCCTGCGCCACCATCAACATACCGATACGGTGTACCGGCACAAATATACGATAGCCGGCGCGGCGGAAGTAGTTCACGGCATTGTACCGGATGGTGGGGAGCGCGAAGATCTGGTGGTCGACCGAAGCGCCGGGGACCATGAACAAATTCTTAGGTTCGATCATGGGGTTTTCGGGCTCCCACATATGTAGGCTGGTAACGACGCCGTCTCGCGCTTTGATCTTGTATGTCGTGGTCGGCGGTGTGTTGTTTACGAATCCGGTGTAGGTCTGGCTAGGGTATTGCAGCGGCGTGAGCGGCGAAAGGAGAAGTGACAATGACTTCCGCGTGAAGAAGGTGAGGAAATTGCCTGCGCTTATCGCCTTCTGGAGGAGGCTGCTGCCGGTAGGGGTGAGGGTCATGGCCTCAGACACGAAGTCCTCAGGTCGGATACGCATGATGCCTCTCGCAACTATATCCCCCAGGAGGCCACACTCGTCCGCGTCGGCGCATCGGCGCAGGGACTCTGGCAGAGGCTCGGTGATGGTGACGTAGAGGGTGGTAGTCGACCTCCAGAACTGAGCCGGCGACAATGCGACCGAGGAGTCGACGACCTTGTATCCATGGAAATGGAGTTTCCTTCCGTTTATGCCGCGCATGTCGAAGTCGTACGTTAGATTTCGCGTCCCGGGTGCCTTGCGATCGAGTAAGAACAAGTTGAAATCGCCCCGTTGGACCATGAAAGGAGATCCCTCAATGGTGGGACAGACGAAGGTGCCGGTCAGCAGCGCCTTGTGATTGGGGTCGTGTACAATCGATCGGATGTTGAAGGACTGCACGCTCAAGAAGAATCGTGCCGTTTCGGAGAGGGATTTCGCCGTCCTGGCTGCCAACTCGTAGGTGTCGATGTTGTCACGCTTGAGGCCTCTGTCTCGATGGATATAGCCAGACATGACTTCCGTAAAACCGAAGCCGGCATCGTTCATGCGACGAGCAGTCTCTATCGTGGTATGAGCGCTGATTATTTTGGCATTCTCCTGCGTATCTTCGACGCGGTCTTTCCACCCCCGGTTGCTGCGATGGTGCGAATGTTGAGGCGAGCCGAAGAGATCGAGCGTCTCATTCTTCGTCGTCTTGATCTCGAGCCCGTTCTCCTTGGCGTAGAGATCTACGGATCTTTCGGCCAGAGCCGTGATCGTCGCAAGCGGGTTCGCACCAAGAGCAGTTGGTATGACGGCTGCGTCTGTGACGATGAGACCCGAGTGGACCTCAGTGCCCGAGCCGGTGAATACCTGGCCCTGGTGGTTTGTGACCCCAGTGGAACCAGTTCCGTCCCGAGCCATGCAGGCACCGCTAGGGAGTATCAGCATCTTGTTCCTTGTAGGGAATTCAGCCTCGGATCGCTTACCCAATCGGGTGGACAGTAACTTGCTGCTCGCCCATCAAAGCGTCGAAGGGATTCCGGACAAATGTCCCGCCAACAGCTTTTGTAGCTTTCTCTAGCACTTGCTTTAGGTATCCTACGTGATCGCTGCGACCGACGCCTATAAACTCAAGGACCGGCTTGTCGTTCTTCAAACTCAGGTATGCCTGGTTGGCTGCAATTCGTTAGATGAGCCGGCTATTTAAGACATTTCGGTGTCAAGGGGACTCACTATCATGAGACATGATCAGGTACACTTGGGTCTTCCCTATAGCCCCCTTCCGGAAGTATGGACCTAGGACCGCGCTGCCAACACGAGCAAGATTCGCCTTCAGCTTGTCAACCAAGCCTTCTCCCGTCGGTTCGATACTCCCAGGCAATAGCTCAAGCATGGCTTGCAAGAACGGCGCGAGGGCTGCCGGGACGGTGCCTTCCTCGATCACGTAGCCGTCTAGAGGGTTATCATGGCCTTCTCTATTGTCGATGATGCCGGTAATGCAGGGCCCGATAGGGTGGTAAGGAGACGGGAACGGTCTCCCCATCGAGTTCACTTCGTCGTCTACGTTATACCTATAAATGGGTTAAAATCAAGAACTCGGCACGGCATTATCGCGGTGACATACCCAAAGCTAAATATATCGCCATTCCCGCTCATATTCTGGCCGACTTTGTCGCTCAACTCGAGGCCCATGTCTCTGCTTCTGAGGAGAATCTCGGTAGTACCAATGGCGCCGGCGCCGAGAAACACGGCCTTCCTCGCGTGAACCCACATAAGGTCGCCGTGCAGGTTGGCCTTGAAATGACCACGATTGCGACCATGCCAAGCGAAGTAGACGATGTACCCGGGTTGGTTACTGGGGGCTTTGGCAATGTATCGCACCTCCACTTCGCAGAACATATCAGTTCCCCAATTCCACGCGTCGGCTAGATAAGTGACGAGAGTGGTATTCTTCGAGCCGTCGTTTAACCCGGTGCAATCTTGGCCGGTGAGAGCCGAAGGCGACATCTCTACGCCACAACTATTTGGCCCGTTCCGGAATCGTGTAGTCTGCCTCACCCGTCTAAACTTGTCTTCCATACTCAAACAAGCTGCCTGTTTCTTGAGGAGTTCAAGCTTCGGTAATTTTGGCCAGTCCTCAGGGTACGTCTCTGGTTCTAGGACCTCGGCTGCCTTTTCATAGTCTAATTTAGCGGTGTTAGTATTTCTCCTTGTAGTATAAGGCGGTACCAGCTCTCTCCCCTCCCCTTCGTACCTCTCTAAACATCTCGGGAAATCGGGGAAACTTACATCGCTTCAGACAGCCTTTGCGATCCCTTATCTCCTTTGGCCATGCTTCCTGTTGGAGAGTCTCATCATCCGCCTCCAGATACACATTGGCATTTATTAAACTAGTACCCCCGAGGCCTGCATCGCCGTTAGCCCTAGTATAAGCTGTGAATGGGGAGGACGGCATCTCACCGTTGCAGACGACAGCGCTTTGGCCGTTACCGAATATCAGGTGGAACATGCCGGTAGGATCGCCACCGTCAACGACCTTCCCGGGTAGCCATCTGGGCGTGAACTCGCCGGAGTAGTGGACCTGTTTCATGGCGTCACCTGTGTCCTCGGGATACTCGCCAGGCCATCGCTCCTTGCCGCGTTCGAGCAGACACACGGATTCGCCAGCACGGGCCATACGAGACGCGGCGACGCCACCGCCATACCCAGAGCCGATGACAACGCAGTCATAGGAGTGGCGCATAAGCTCCACGCTCTTTGATATGCGAGGGAACTGTGCTGTCTTAGGGTCGTCTCCCCAAGTCTGTATCCTGGCGTAGGCGCGAGACCGCGGCCCCCCCGCCTCGGTTTCATAAGCGCCGAAAACGCCGTTGGGAATAGGTCGGTCCCATCCGTCCCCGACGTTTACGTTGAAGCTTTGGTTCATAGAGTCGGTAGAGCTACCCGAAGGACTCGAGCTCCTAGGGTGATCATGAGTGCCAGGATGCCAGGTCGCGCTATTAGTGAGCTTCCTGAAACGCCCGTTCTTGGATGGCACTTCAGGCCCGACGACGCTCGCAGCATCAGCAGCGGTGACCGTGACATCAGAAATTACTGATGGCATTGTGGATACGGAGAGGATTCGACTGGCTAATACCGATATCAAGACTAGCCTCGGCACGGGCCGGCTACGTTAGTCGGGTCTGGGTCGGCCAACGTGTTCCAAGAGCGAAAGAGTCGGTGGTTAAGAAACGTTCAAGAATGAGAGTCGGACCCAATATAGACCGAAGCCTTAAAAGATGGGCAAGTAGGATAGAGGAGAGGAGGGGTGAGGAAGGAGAGTGTTTAGGCGACGAGGGTCAAACACCGGGTAGTGGGAAACTAGTCTTACTCTCGACACGGCAGCGGCTTCATATACCTACATGCCTCGAAGCACTAAGACCTCTAGCCAAGCTCGAGGCCGCCTTTCAACCGTAGAGCTTTGTTGTATTAGGAATGTGAATATGAGTTATAGAAAGGTGGAGGGTCGAGGGGTGTGGGATCTGGGCTTCACGACGGCTGGGATTGCACGCGAAAGAACACAGCGCTCACCTTGCAGAGGAGCTAATGCAAGTGTAAGAGACCGGGGAGGCGCAGGCCTCTCGCCGCTGAGGCAGGGCTGAACCTGATCGTCAGCTCATATACTAGTAACCCTCGGATACCACATAGTAATGATGATAGCTCTGCCGTCTCCCGCCGCCATTGGGTACTAGAGGGTAGCTCGGGCGATGTCCAATAATTGGCGGTACGGACACACTAGGCAGCTGAACGACAAAAGAGGATGAAGCTAACCAAAAGCGAAATCCGCTCGACAAGAGGCAATGAAAGACAAGGATTGGAGATGACTTTGAGCAAGGTACCTGGTGGGGGGGGCGTGAGCCCTAGCAGGGGAGAGGGAAGAACCCAAGGGAACGGACTATGCTCATCGACATGGAACCCCGATGGTGTGTTTTACGTAGGTGTGAACGTGTAGACGGCCCAGTGTTGATTGAATCGACTTGGTTAAGTAGTAGGTGTACGTTAGTGCGTACGGCTCGATAACTGGCAACGGGGTGAGCATACATACACGTATGTATAGCGTCATCTGCACCGGTCTCGGCATTGTACACAACCAGCCTGCCCATCCGTTTCCATACACACACGCATCCTCATACAACGCGCGTACGTACCTAGGTAATATAGGTAAGTATGGGCTACGTGTGTACGTAGGTATAGGTAGATGCAACATACCTACCTACGCGCTCGCCGGCCAACGAGCCGGACGCACACAGGCGGCCGTTCCCGTTTGGGTCCTCTCTCCCTCCAGGTCCCTCTCCAGGTCCAGGGAGGCGGACGAGGGTATTGCGACAGATGAATCAATTCTTTCAATAAATCGACGAGGCGGGGAGCGCAGGGAAGGGTTGAAGCAAGTGGCTTTGCCGTCCCGCTCGGGATCCAATAATCGACGATCTGCCCAGCTCTTCATTTCTCCTTTCGTCGTCGACGCATCGGGGTCGCAGCCGTTGATTGGTCAATGAACGACCTTCGGAAGAAGCCCGCGTGCTCTGGGTCTCGGTCTCGACTGTGGACACACGGAGGTACCTATGTATGGACACACACCCATATGAATACTCATAGTCGTATTGCAGAGTCACCTTGGGCTCCCCAATTGGGCGGTTTAGGTAGACGCGATTCCATCATACCCATGTCGCCATGGTTCTATACAAGGGGTCTATAGTTTCTCTATAGCCCCAATTTCGTGGCTCGTCAACCCGGGTATGCGTCTGGGGATCCATACTCGACCTCACAGCCCGCGACCCGTCCCCGCCTGTTCTGCCTGTTCCGCCCGATCTCCGGTTGCGCTGACGTCGCCGAATCCCCAGAGCCTGCCGGTTAGCGTTGATAGGCCGTTTCGAGGATCCAGCCACCATATGAAACACACATTGGGGGAAGAAGAGAGGAGAGACGGAGAAACAGAAGGAGGGAGATGGTGTGTACCATGTAAAGCGCCTGTCCAATAACAATTGAGAAGGTCGACCGTTGACGATAAATCTGGATGCCTCGTGCCTACGAATGCAAGGTACGGCACACCTCGCATCTTTTAATAGCGTGCTAGAGATGGCAGTACTCTAAAACCTCCAGCAGCGCCAGCGCCAGCGCCAGCGCCAGCACGGGCAAGACACGATTGCCAAGCCGGCTGGCTATTCTAAGTGTTGAAGGATTTAGGGCTGAAGTGGTCACCGCCCAATCGGGGATTAGTATTCGCCAAACGAACCTCGAGAGGATCAAGGCGACCACTTCGGTAAGCCATTCGGACGGGAGACCTACGCTGGCGAGAATTAGGATTGGAGAATGGCGAGTCCACGGTAAGCGGCACGTACCACCCCTAGGTAAGGGGTGCTACGAAGTCAGGCCGCCGAGTCCAGCGGCTATGGTACCTTGGCGAGGGTCGCAGAAGAGAACGAGACGGGACGGCCGGCTCAGCCGGATAGCAAATTCCGGATTAGGAGCTGGCATCACGAGCCTGTGCCCGATAAGATCGCGAGTTGGGACCAATGCCAGCTCGGCGTCACCTTGTCGGAATCTTCGGTTGCCCGCAGCTGGTTGAGGAGGGAATGGGCCGCTGCAGCGATCCACCGTGTCGTGATAACATCAGACAGGCGCACCGCGAGTCTGACTGCCCTGGCTTACTACCCCTTGCTTTCGCTTGGCCCGTCTTCCTAACCGGTCGAGAGGCGAAGAGTTCATCCACGCATCGAGCCAACCCTCCGTCGGAAGCTTGGGGGCAATACACTCATAGGCCGGAATCTTGCGGAGCAGGCTTGCCCGTCTTCGAGTGTCCAGCCTACCTGCGGTGCCACCCCGTCCAGATAAGGTACGGGCGGGCGGAAGCTGTGACGGTTCAGACGTGGGATCAGCAAGTCGAGAGTAATTTATTAAAAGAGCCGCGGTGAACGGCATGGCGTCGCTGTCCTGGGGCGTCAGGTTCCTAGGGTTAGGTACCTGCCTAGGTGTACCGCCCGACCATACGTATAGTGTAACGGTCCAGTTGGAGCCCGCAGCTATGATGACATCACTGCAACGTTATGTAATGCCTAGGTAGGTAGGTACCGTTATGTTTTGTATTCAATTGAACCCATTCATAGGCTCGGAGGTAGCTCTCCCCATCAGGTCGGTGTGTGCATGTATCGACTTATAGCGAGGCACGTTCGGTGTGGTACATTGGAGGTAGGTACCTGATACCTATGCATAGGAGGTACCTATATATGAAGGTAAGAGGTAGGTACGTCCATGAAGTGCCTAACATTACCAGGTAGGTAGGTACCTCTAGAGGTAGGCGGAGGGGAAATTCGAAATCGTCCCCCCATCCACCCTCTCTCCTCTTAGCCATCGTCGGCATGCTGCTCAGCCATCTACCTCTCCATCGCACGTACATTCTCCCGACACAATGCGATACGATGTGGTAAGTGGCAACAGGGCGCGAGAGCGACATGGCCATTGCTCCCCCCTGCCGTTGTGCTCCCGGTCTGTCTCACCCGTCTCTCTGCGTGTCTCGCCTCTTCTGAGACAGAACAGCAGATCGGGTCGCCCACCTCGTTTAGGCCGTAGAGGCGCCGCATCACCGTCACAGCCGTCTTATCGGCGAGGTCATCCGCGTAACTTCTACACGACTAGCCGTGCGACGGCCTCTGAACCCGTCCATCTCTTAGCAAGGACTGGTCCGACGAACCGCCCGTCCCCAGGACTCGGTCAAATATAGACATGCCGGCCAGAATCCGGATTAGCGGCGTCCGAGTTGGGTTACTTCTTCGGATAACACCCACGTCCCAGACGGCGAGCACACCCGCCTGCTCCCCCCGGACACCACCGTCGGCACCATATTTGTTGTGCTGGCGGGGCGTGAGTGGCTGTGGGTATTCGTGCAACGCGGCAGGCAAATGTCGTTCATCGACGGACCGGGTGGACCCCCCCCCGCCCGTTGGTTGCTACGAGGCTCGCACATTCGACGGCGGACAGTGGACGGGATAACCAAAAAGAAGAAGTGGTACTACTACTACTCTATTTGGGGTAGAGGTAATATCTCTTTAACACTCTCAAGCCAATCTACAGCAGAATCCACGACTAGTAAAAGCCATATGATCGGAGGGTAACCCGGCCTACGTCCTGGCCCCTCCTATCTGTATGCAGGATCGCATTATCGCCGTCCTTTGGTACCCCCCGAGGCAGGGTCGAGTACCAAAATTCAGCTTACGGCACACGAGAACGGCTTGATCCACCATGGCAAGCCTCTCCCCAGATTTATCTGAGACTCCACGATACAGGCCGGAGATATTTCTAGACGAGGCGCCGTCCGCCCCCGGTTGAAGGACGACCAGTAAGCTCGAGGTATGTCCAAATGACGATGTTGGTCGGTCGGGTTATCCGTCATTCCAAGGCGCCTACAATATGCTGGAACTGCCACGGCTTATAGGTAGGTAGTTTCAAAAGCCTAACCCAGAATTTCCGTCGGAACAATTGTCGTGATAGAGGCGGCTTGCCTCCTGTGCTTACAATCCATATCACGGCTCTTACGCTGATCGATGCCCATATCTTCTCTCTTAGCTACCGATGGTGTACACTTCATGCAACCTCGGCCACATCGGGGTCGTGACCCGGCCACCTAAGCTACTTCGGGGCCAACCCGCAGCCTAGATAGATCGATCGTATACCTGGCCAGGAGAGCGCCTCGTCGTCGGCAGGCCAAACCAGCGTCGCTTTAGGTAAGACGAGCATCGCCTCGTTGACCGTGTAGACACAGTCAGCCCTACGCCCGATACCCACGCCGGCAGCACGACGAGTAGCTAGGCCTGTTCTAATATTGCATGCCCCTACGGCCCTAAGTAGGTATACTGCATGCATTATAACCACCTACGCAGTCGCGTATTATTAGGCAGATGATGCCTTGCGCTTCTCTACACGCTGACCCGATGCAGCACACATCCATATGCACACCTACATAACATGCATATACCTGCATACCCATGGCACACGCATACTACTTGCTACATTGCCGGCCTCACCTCCCCCAAATATCGGACCCGGTAGACGGCCATAGTCCCCCATGCTCTTACATACTGGGGTATATGCGTATAAGCATGCAGGCAAGCCGGTAACAACCCTCTCCGAGCCACCCCCTCGGTTGTTCCGGGTCGTCTATTCATTTATGTTCGCCCACGCGCGCGTTTATCGCGCGACACCGGCGCACACCCACTCCCCCCAACCCTCCCCCTCTCTTAACCCATTCGCTGCCCGCTAAAGCAAAGCACTACACACCTGCGTGCGTTGTACATGCACACGTTATCGAACTGGGCTGTCCAGTGGCCGCGGGTCGGATCGAGCCTCGCTAGCTCTCCACGCCCGAAGTGCCGCCTACCAAGCAATTTTCGCTGGCAAGAGAATCGTCGCCGTCGTCTCATCAAGGCGGCGTCGTCCTCACCCAGCCGATGAGCTAACCCCCCCGAGACGTAGGGGTGGTCGCGTCGACGCCAATACCAAGACTAGCACCTAGTCGATCTTCACGCTGCACACACGTAGGAGCACCGTCGACACACCCATATGTATAGGCCCAATGTCTCAATCTAGCAAGACATGTGCCTATGCACACAAGCACACGTGCGTGCTTAAGATCAACAAACGGCATCTACCAATGCGGCATGACAGTGTGCGAAGCCAAGTAGCTCCCTTAGATATACTCGTCTAGAGATCCCGACACCCCGACACTCCTGCTCCCCCTTCTCCTCCGATGCCTAGGTAAGGTAGAATAGGGCAAGGCAGGGCAGGGCGGGGGGGGCCGCCAGTCCCGTTGTGCTGTGCTGTGCCGGGTAGCATTGCGAGTTCGCTTAGCGCGGAGAGCGCGCGAGCGAGGGCGGCGCCGTGCCGTCATGTATCACATCCGCCGTCGCCATCCATCTCGCCTCCTGTCCCCTACTCTCCCAATGTGGTACGCATGCACATATATGTGCATCCATACATATGCGTATGCGTCCATGCATGCTACCCATTCCCCCCTCCCAACGTGATATCTATGAATGGGTACCGAGCTAACTCTGGCAGTTCGCCGCTCCCTACCACACCTCGTGGCGAGCCCCCCGCTGTCTTCAAGGTCTGCAAGCGTGTCTCCGTGTGTGGTAAAAGGCCGATAAAAGGATAGAAGGGAAGGGCTGAGAGAGAGAGGCATGTACCACATACCTATCTCCCCCCGTCCGTCCACACTTACACACCCGCTAAGTTGGTCTACGCTCCCGCTACCACCCCCCTCCTCGCCGATCCTCTCTCTTCTGATCCTGTGTCCGCCGCCCTTTCTCCTCTATCTCGCCGTCCTCTCGCCATCGCCATCGCCCCTGCCCCTACCGTGAGGTGTCTTGGTCACTCTACCCGAGAACGAACAACGTTTCCACACGGTCATCTATTTTGCCAAGAAAGAAGAGAGGAGAAGGGGGGGAGAAGGTGGTTACACAGACTGCGGGAGGGAGAAATGGGGGTGGAGGGAGCTAAGCGAGTGGGGGAGAGGAAGGGGGGGAGGCAACCGAGAAAAGAAAATCTTCATTATTCCTTCGTCAGGACAACAGCGACGGCGCGCTAACTCGCTACGTTGCTGCTCCCGTGTGCTGCTGCTACCAGCTAAACTACCGGCCGCATACATATATACGTCGTATACGTGCACGCGAGATGCATGCATGCACGCGTCTAGGTACCTATCCGTCAGCCCGCGCAGCCCCGCCCGGCGCTCCCGTTAGACAGTCAGCCAGCCTCGATCCGCGTCCGCCCGGCGGTAGTGCCCCCTTCCTGGATGTAAGGAGGTAGAACCGGGGAGGGGGTGAGCGGTGGATGGACACGGGCTAGTAATAGAGATCGGCAGATAGCTGTGCAGGAATCCCGTGCAGGTCGCGGGCGTGTGCGTCCTATCAGCGATCCTTCCGGACGCCATAACATCATCACGAGCGACTGACCGAGGGACATCTTTCCCCCACAGGAGTAAAACGATGAGAGCGAGGGATAGAGGCGGAGAGGGAATCAGAGAGACCGGACAAAGTCCATGTCGGGACGTGGGGTCCGTGAGGGATCCAGGCACAGTCCTAAGTATATCGTGCCGACACCGACACGCCACCCTTCCGCTTCCCCTCGCCATCGTATGTGCCTGTCGTCTCACGGCGGTTGCGTGCGAGGGCGTGTATGCGTGCGTGTCGTCGCCTCTCGACCTCTCATAGGCCAAATAGGGCCGGCGTATCCAGCTCTCTCGGGTAGACCTTCTTCCCGCTCGCCCGTCTCGCGTGCGCGTTCCGATTCCTCTCCCCTCCTCCGTCTTCCCGCCCCCATTTTACCCCCTTTTCCCGTCCCTATTTAGCATCGAATTGCGCGAAGGGGAGCCAATCACCCTTGAAGGGGGGAGGACGGGGGCGGAGGCAGATCCTTCTGGTCTCTATCTGCAGTCGAGACAGGAGACGGAGCGGGGGGTCCTCGCCACGACCCCAGAGTGCGGCCTGCAAATCCCGAAAAAAGAAACGCCAGCCGCGTAGGCCCTCGCAGCCACAACTAGGAAAAGAAGAAGAGAAAAAAAAAGACACAACGCGCCCCCATGCATTGCCTTGCCGGTTCTATCTCGCCTGCAGTGCAACGCGTGCCTGTCCAGAGATGGACATATCCTTCGACACCCTCGTTTGAGTGCCGCGAACACAACGGAATCCTTCCACCTTCGTGTCCTTCTCGCTCAGAGCCCGTTGTCGTATGAGGCCTCCCCTCGGTGGCCAGGTTAGAGGCGAGCGTGCGCATCGGACGCACTCGCCCCGAGGCCATTCCTTTCTCTCCTCCCTTCGCCGCCTTCCCCTATCTGTCCGTCCGTACGCCTTGCCAGCGCCTTAATCCGTTACACACATATACATACACGCGCGCGCGTGCGTGCGTCTCCCCCCCCCCCCATCCCAAACTCCCGCCTCTCTCTCTCTCTCGCGACGGCCTCGCTCACCACCAGTCGCCCTGGTCGTGCATGGCCTGCACGACCTTGAGGAAGCCGGCGATGTTGCCGCCGGCAACCAGGCTCGGCAGCGGCGCCGCCTGCTCCACCTCCGCCTTGACGTACCGCTTCGCGTTGCCGATGCTCTGGTCGAAGATGTTCTTCATGATCTGCTTCAGCCGCTCGTCCACCCGCTCCTCCGTCCAGCTGAACCGGCTGCTGTTCTGCGCCATCTCCAGCCCCGACACTGCGACACCACCCGCGTTCGACGCCTTGCCCGGCGCGTACCACACTGGCTCGGCCGCGATGCTGCTGCCGTTGGCGGCGTCTCCGTTAGTGGCGTGACCGTTGGCGTGACCGTTAGCCTTGGGCACGCCGTTAGCCTTGCCAGCCTTGGCCCCGCGGCGCGCGTCCTCGAACACGTCGATGGCGGCCTGGGTGCAGCCCATGTTGGAGCCCTCGGCGACGAACAGGGTGCCGTTGCGCACGAGTGTGTGCGCGTCCTCCTCGTCCACCTCGTTCTGCGTCGCGCACGGCAGGGCGATGTCGACGCGGCCGACGTGGCGCCAGGGCCGGGCCCCCGGAACGAACCGGAACGCGGCCGCGCCGCTATACTGGGTGATGGGCTGCCGGTCCAGCTTCACCGCCGCGATCGCGTTCACGTCCGCCGGCGCGAAGCCCTTGTCGCCGCCGGCGATGAGCGACCCCGTCGAGTCCGACAGCGACACCACGGTCGCACCGAGCTCGATGCACTTGAGCGCCGTGTACTGCGCCACGTTGCCCGACCCCGAGATCGCCACCCGCTTTCCCTGGAAGCTGCCCTTGCCCGCGTACGCGATCATGTGCTCCACGTAGTAGACGAGGCCGTAGCCGGTGGCCTCTACAGGTGAGAACCGTTAATTAGCCCAACCGTGTTCCCGCAGACTCGTTCGCTGGCCCGAGGGAGCTCCCTCGCTGAGTGGACTGCGGTGGGGGAGGTGGGGGGTGGGAGAAAAGGGGGAACCACAATAGCACATACCAGGTCGGATCAGGCTGCCACCCCAGCTGAGGCCCTTGCCGGTGAGCACGCCCTCCCACTTGTTCCTCTCCTTGCGGTAGGTGCCGAACATGTAGCCGACCTCGCGGCCGCCGACGCCGATGTCGCCGGCAGGCACGTCGGTCTCGGCGCCGATGTGCTGGCACAGCCTCCGCATGAAGGCTTCGCAGAATCGTCGGATCTCGTTGTCACTCTTGCCCTTGGGGTCAAAGTCGGCGCCTCCCTTGCCGCCGCCCATGCTCACTACGCACGAGAGAAGGGGGGAAAGTCAGCATAGCGTCCAATATCCTCCTTCCTACGCAACATGTCTCATTTTTTTTATCATTTTCTTATTTTTCATCTGCTTTCTCTTCTCCTCTCGTGGCGGGGGTGTGAACTTACGTCCTGTTAGGGCATTCTTAAAGATCTGCTCGAAGCCAAGGAATTTTAGGCTGTTGATCAATACATGTTAGCACGGCTAGTCCGATTTGTCCGACTTTTCCTTTTTTTCAATATTTTTCATTGCAAATCTTTCTCTTTCTTTTCTTCTCCACTCGACTGAAAAATTAGGTGGTTTTCTATTTTATTCCCCCCTCTCTCTTCCAGTGGTCGTATGTGGTCTTGGAGCCAAGTCAGCAAAAAAGGAAAAAAGGGGTCCCCTCACATCGACAGATTCACGGTGGGGTGGAATCGCAAACCACCCTTGTACGGGCCAAGAGCTGAGTTGAACTGCACGCGGTATCCGCGGTTCACCTGGAGGTTGCCCTTGTCGTCCTCCCAGACGACTCGGAACTGGATGACGCGCTCGGGGATGGAGACGACGCTGAGCGCGGTTCGGTACTCGGGGTACTCCTCGAACAGCGTGCTGTCCTCGAGCGTGGCTACGAGCTCTGTTTTGTTTCCCTTCTCGTCAGTCCCACGTCTGCCGTGCCCGGCCAAGCCGCCAGCCCGCCCCGACTTCGCCAAAAATCAACCTTACCTTTGTAAGCCTGCTCGAACTCGGGCTCCGCCGCAAGGTGAGACATGATTACACGAACGGGGTTCACGACGTAGTAGGAGGCTCGGTCGTAAGGAGGGGGCAACGGGTATCGATCAGTAGAGCTGATTTTCCTCTTCCTTGGTTACCTCGGAGAGCGCGTGCCTCGCAACCTGCCAATGGCAAATAGAGGTGAGTGGGTGAAGCGGTGATGAGAGTAAAGAAAGGGGGGGTATCGTCGATGAGCCGTGAGAGCGTCTTCGCGAGACGGGTTGCATGCGAATTTTTAGGGGGGCCTAGAAAAGGTCAAAAACAGAACTACGGAGGAAGATGGAGGCCAGGCTGAGGCATTATATGCTCGAGCGGCCACGGCTAGGACGGACCGGGAGAGGGCCAGGAGGAGGCCAGCGAGGACCGTCATCGGTGCTCCCACTTGCCCAGGTGGTTGAATCTGCCGATCATGGCTCGCTTGCCCGTGTGTTTGTCATCCCGTACAGTGCTTTCCTAGGGGGGAGGGGGAGGGTGAGCTAGTTCTATCTTCGATGACAGCAATAATTCGCTAATCAGGAGGAGGCAAGCTTGCACGTAGCCTCGCCTGTCTGGGTCGAAAGATGTGGGGGGGGGTTGCCTTATGTCACGGTAACGTTTCCCGACTGATTGCTTGCTCGCGTTTTCCCCCTCCGTACTGCTTGCTTTCTTGGCCCTCGCCACGCTGAGGCCATTGTTCCGGCGCTCGATGGGACGCGATGGTTTATGCCTCAGTCATCCTGTTCCGCCGCAGGTCCGAACTCGAGAGCGTTGTCGGCCTGGACCCCTCGGGGACTCGAGCGGGCGATTGGCGCAGACGCGGCTACCTCATAGGTGAGATATATGAACCGCATAGAGGACCTGTCACATGCCACCCGCGTCGACATATTTTGTACTAGGCTACCGGGAGGGAGGCAGGGACAGAAGAGGGAGGGGGGGAGCGGGGGGTACGGAGATGTCGACGCGTTACTTTGGTTCGATCCCGCTAGGTCGTAAGAGCTAGCTCGGGGAGAGCGATGTACGTGTTATGTGCGTGCGTGTGCGCGTGCCTATGTGCCTACTACGTACAGGGTCGACGCGAAAGCGAGAGACGACAGACAGACCGGTGGCGGAGGCGGGTTTCCTGCTGTTGCTACGGCGAAGCCAAGCCATGTGTGGTCCCCGTGGGGGGGAGAGGATCTAGAGCTGAATCGTGCCACGAGAGCCAACCAGGAGGGCCAGCGGAACCGCGCTGCGGCAGGGTAGCGATCGTGGCCCGGACGAGGCATGGACAGACGTGAAGCTTAACCGCTCGCTCGCAGGTCGTTCGTCAGAGAGCTGCGGCATCTTATCAGCGGCCGTTGATTCGCCCGCGCAGTTTGCGACGACATCAGCATTCACGTCAACGGATTGCTCGAGTCCCCCCCTAGTCGCCAGACCGTCCTTCGCGCTTATAAGGGCCGGCTCAGATATTCTCCCCCCCCTCCAAAGCGCCGCCGTTCGCGGAACGACCCTGCCAAGGCCTTGGGGCCCAGCACCGCAGACCCTGCAGGACAGGCCTCGTCGCAAATGTCGATCCATCCATAGGCCCGACCAGCATAACTGTTGCGTAATGGAGACCAGCTCTCTTCCGGCTCATTTTCATCCTCGCGAAATCGGCACCACTCGGGATCGGACCACCTCGGCCTCTCTCTCTCTCTCCCCCCCCTTAGCCCCCTTTTTCCTACGTGGAACAACGCCAAAACGTGACATCGAGCGAGCGAGCGCGCACCCCCCCAGCCAGCAGATTCAACTACATGTACATATATTTTGTCTGGGATCCCTCGGAGCACGTAGTAGCGTGCTGCCGTGTACGGCCTCCTCGTCCCATCGTGCTAGATTATTTACTACAACCGTTCCCCACAGCCACCCGGCGGGCGGGCGCGTGTGCGTGAGAGAAACACACCCAAATCGACCCGAAACTCCGCCTCCATGCACTTCTCCATACCTGGCCTGCCATTACGTAGCAATACCTCTCTCTCTCTCTCTCTCTCGACCCGGGCACCGCCGGCCGGTTCGGACCTGGGTGGGATGCGTACCCAGCCCTCTCTCCTACCTACCATATGGCCGACTGGTCGAAGTCGAACCGCTTCAGCTCCTTGCTAGCGTCCTCGACGTCCTTTTTGGCCTTCATGCGCATGTAGAAGATGGGACAGTCCTTGCTGCTGCAGATCACCTCGCAGTGCACGCTGCCCTGGCAGCGCTGGCATTGCGTCCACAGCCGCCCGAACCGCACCTCGAGGTCCGAGACGTGGTCCAGCGTCTTCTTGTAGAGCTCGCCCACGCGCGGCCCGCAGTCGGCGCAGACCGCCCCGCTGCTCTCCTCCTTGCTCGTCAGAGGCTTCTTGCACCCCATGCACGTCATCGTCTTCTTCGTGAACTTCATCAGGCCTCCCACCGTCGGCGCCGCCACCGAGATGGACCGCGTGTGGTCGCCCGTGAGGAGCGACTTCGACTTGGTCTCGCCCAGGATGCTGTCGAAAATACGGCCGAGCGGCTTGGCCAGCTGGTTGTCCAGGTAGTACCTAGTGTCGATCGGCACGTTGTTCTCCAGCACGAAGATGGGATCTTCCGAGCGCTCGAAATTCTTCGACCCGCTTGCCCCCTTGACCATGACGTACGCCACTCGATCACCCAGCCCAGGCGCCGAACCAGCGTCTCGCTTCTTCATGCGGTTCGCTAGCTCGACATGGGCCTGCTTGGCGTCGTAACTTTCTTTGGTAAGCGCCTTCGTGATCACAAGCTTAGACATGTCTATTTTGTTCTGTAGTAAGTCTGCGATGGTATCCTTGACGTAACTGCAAAACGGGTCAACACCACGCCATCCTGACTGGGTAAAAGGCGGGGGAAAGGGCCGGGGGAAAGGGACACATACTCTTGGGCTCCTTGGACATCCTCCTCGATTAATATCATCCGGAGCACCTTCTCGATCACCGTCTGCACCAGGAGGCAGTTGTCTCTCCTGACCGTCTCGATACCCTTGGTATCCATCTTGTCGAATTTGTCCGGCTTCGTCCAGAATAGGCCAGCATATCGCTTCTTGTTGATGAGTAGATACGGGAAATAGACCTTCTCGAACTCGAGCTTGATCGGCTTGGCAAATTTTTCCGAGACGTAATTTGCTGCCTCTTCCCCGAGCCTCATCGCCTCGGCTCGGTCCTTCGTCCCGAATTTTACCATGACGGAATCAGTGTCGCCGTAGATGACCTGGGCGTTGTGTGTGTATCCGTTGGCGATGTTATACCTCTTCTCGACCTCGGCCTTCGTCTTCTCAATCATCTGCCGGCCGTAGCTGGTGGTGCTGCTGGCAATCTCTAGGCAGGGCAGCTTTCCCGTCGTCGCACCCGTTAACCCGTACACACTGTTGGCGCTGACTTTCAGAGCAAGCTGGCGACCGTTGAGGACGGCTTTCTTAAAAGGATCTGTCTCCACGGCCAGTTCCCTCTTGGCCTGCTTTCTCGCCGTGAGCAACTCTTCGAGGATCTGGGCGAGCAAACCTTTCCGTTGCTTGACCGTGACAAACGTGTCGCCGCAAGGCGTGACGATATAATCCTCGTCCTTCTTGAGGCCGAATCTTTCTATCGCCCTCTTGTTCACCAGCGTCGTGTAGCAGAGGTTATGCGCTTGCATGATGCTAGGATACAGCGACGCGAAATCGAGAGTCGCAATTGGCACGTCGTAGTAACCACGAATGGGCTCGATAACGGTAGCGCCTTCGTATTGTTCCTCGGAGCCGTCCGACTTCATATTTGGAATCACGAGACCCTGTTCTTGAGCTTTTCGAAATAGCTGGCTCATGAACTTGACCTGCTGTCCTCGGGAGAGAAGATAGTTAAACGGGACTCCCGTGACTCTAGCCATCTCTGTATAGTTCGCAAGGCAAGAGAGCTTGTCCATCAGCCTCTGGGGCAGGTAGGCATCCTTCAGACAGTACACTGCCAGTCGTCGCCTGGATTCGGGCGTGCCGTTGAATAACTCAGTGATCATCGTGTGGTGGACGTCCTCCTTCTGCTCCCCCAGAAAATGCGAACACACCGAGTTAAGGGTATAACTTCGGAGGTGGTGGTCCCGCTGGATGAGCTGCAGGAGGTCGAGCTGCAGTCGCCCGTTCGTGTTGGTGACTTTTGTGTCCCGATTTCCCATTTGCTTGCTCGAGAAATTAGAGTCTTTGGAGAAGGATCTGACGTTCGGCAAGCGGGTCCAATACTCGAAGCCACCGACTTTGAGATGTTTCGCGCGATTAAGGAGGTACGGGAAGTCGAAGTTGCAAATGTTGTAGCCGGTGATGAGGTCGGGGTCGACCTTGTCGAGAAACCTCTTCCAAGATATGAGCATGTCTTCCTCCCTGTTAAACGCGAGCACTTCTGTAGCTACGATGGGACTTGTCTTCTCTAGACAGAATACGTTTCGAACGAACGGTTTGCTCTCTCCGTAGCGCGTCACGATGTTGGCAATCTGGATTACGGGATCGTGGTTGGCCTCCGGAAAGATGCCTTTCCGCCCAGCACATTCGATATCGAACGACAGGATCCGCAACGGCGCCATCTTGGACCATTCGCCCTTCGGTTCGTGGGAAATCAGTTTCGTGTAGCTAATTTCGGCCTCGATTTGACAACTCGACTGCCGCTCGTTCTCCGAGATGAGGCGGTATGATTTGGCGGGGGCCTCTACCCATGACATGCCAGGAAGCTAGAGCAACAGTCAGTAAACGAATCCTGCTTGAGATCGCAAGAGGCGGACATACTTTGCAGTCGACCATGAATCGCAAGACGTATTGCAAATTATCGAATGTCATTATGCCGCCATCGACTCCTTTCCACATTCCTCTCCAATTCACCTCGTCCTTCTCGAATGCGGCGCGCACTCTCGGGATAAATTTCGGGTCTGTGACAGTGATCTTGATGAAGGGGCTCTTATTATTGCCTTGGAAGCCATAAATGTTCTCCCTGGCGAGAAGCTGACATGAGTGTACGATTGGCTGGTTTCCCAGGTGGTTCTCCAGGTAGGCCCGGAACGGTTCGCAGAGGTCAGGGGTGAAGGAGATAGGAGCGGCGATATACAGGTAATGCTTAAAGTCGGTAACGTGGAGCATGACGGAGTGGCCATTCTCGGTCACGCCGAAGAGTTTTATTGTAGCCTGGCCGCCATGCAGAGTGCCTTCTTCCACCTCTATCTGCTGGAAGATGAGGTTGTCCCGTTGGGGGTTGAAGTCAACAACAGGAGGGCGCTCCCATGCTTGATCCTTCTCCGAGTTCGCCTGTTTGAGCTCTGAAATGTCCTGGCTCAGCTTCTCGAGGACCTCCGACTCGAAGGTGCTCTTGGTCTGAGTAGAGGCTAATTTCGAGCCGGGGCCCTTCTGAGAGCTATTCAAGCGCGATGCTGGGGAGGAAGAAAGGGGCTCCAGACGGCGCCGTTTTGTCGTGGATGAATCCGAGGGGATATTTCGGCGATTAGACCCATCGCCCAGGATGCGCTTCTTGGGCAGAATCACACTCGCCATGGCTACGTCCTGTGTAAACAAAGACTATAGGGGAATATGGGGGAATTCAGAGCATCAGATTCCACATCCGATATCTCAGAAATTCAATGTGGTGGTGTTGTTGATGATAATGGCGGAGGAAAGTCCAGGAAAAGCACACGAGGATCCATGATGTGGGCGTATCAAAGAAGCGCGTCGCGTGTTCTAAAAGCGGCAGGGGCGTTTTAAGCGGGGCAACGCGTCGGAACTTCCCAAACGTCATCGCGATTTAATTACATCGTATAATGGCACACACTATGTTAGATGCATAGTATTCATTTAACCAGTAAATTGCGCCGATATGCGGACCCTGTTCCACCTCACCTAGTTCCTACCCCTTGTGGTACCTGAGGAATCAGGCATTAAGAAAGGAGCCCTATAATTAGTAGAATTAAAGAAAAACACGTAACAGTTAATTATTCGTAAAACGCTATATTTAAGCCCTTTTAGTAGTTTAGTTTTTATACCTTTAATTAATTAATTAGATTTACCTTTTAATTCGTTTTACGTACCTTAAGATTAAGGTAGCGAGGCTACGAAAGAAACCGTTATTAAAACGTATAAATAGCTATTTATTATAGGTAGAACGCTAATAATATAGCTATTAATCGATTAATTATAATTAAAGCTATTCCTAATTTTTTAACGGCTCTACGAGTCGTTCCTAATATTCTACGATGTCCTTACCGCCTATCCCCGAGTCCTTACCGCCCGTAGAGACGAGCGCCGAGCTTACTACCGACCTAAAAGCCCTTATAGGTAATCGAGTTACTTACGGTAGAATAATAAACGGTACTTATAAGCGAATGAAGCTTTTAGTTCGTAATTTCCGTATAAAAACGACTTCCCGTATGGAAGAGCTTCGAGCTAGCTTCGAGTAAAGCCTCGAATAGCGCTTCGACGAGCGTTTCGAATAATAATAACAGAACCTCGATCGGCGTATAGATAAGCGTTTCGAATACTAACTATAATAAATAATAAAACTCCTTTTAAAGCGTAAGAATCGTAAGATTAATTAATCCATAAGCTAGTTACTTAAACGGGTTACCTTAAGCTTTCTTATACGAATTAAGGCTACTTAGTTTACTTTACCGCCGATAGGTAAGGTCTTAGGAAATACGAAGCGATAATAGCCTAAATAACCTAGGTCTAAGGCTATTTTATAGTATAGTCCTTAAGGCTTAGCTCCTACTTAAGCCTTATCTTTAATAATAGGTATAGCTTCTTTTATAACCCTTCGTATCGCTCCCTTTATAGTACCTCCTACTGCTCCTCCCGTAGTACCTCCTGCTATTTATCCCGCCGTATCTTTAGCGACTCCCTATGCCGTTCCGCCGGTTAGGCCGCCGTTAATAGCGGTAGCTACGTATCCGGTACCGTTTCTATCCGTATAAGAGGCCGAACCTAGCCTACGATATACGTCGGGAAGAATTAATTTTTACGGATATACGGCGCTAAGCGTAACGTTTACGCGGTAAGAGGTAAGAGTTAAGGCCTTATAGCTAGGAGTAATCCTTTCTAGCGAAGTAATATACCTTTACTTATCGGATAATAAGAATAAAGTCGTAATATCCTTAAGCTATCGATTAATATAAACCGATAATATAATCCTTTAGAAATTAAACGATATTTAGAATCGTTTTTAAGGCGTATAGGTCCTATATAATTATTAGACGTAACGAATAAGGATCGAATTAATAGGCGACTTTTAGTAAGTCGTTATCTTCGCTCGAAACTACTTACCTTCGTAGGTAACTTTCGTAGAAGGTATCTTTTAAGTATTCGTAAATAACTACGTACTTTATAGCTTAATAACGTTACTTACGACGTTATTACCTTTTTAAAACGAAAGTATTATTAACTTCGTACGCCGCTTACGTAAGGCATTTTATAAATTACCTTATTAGGGATAGTAAATAATATAAATCCGCGAGGTAGTTTTCGATCTAATCCGTAACTACCTACTTAATATTTAAATAGTTATAGAAAACGGCCTTCCTATATAAAATACGTACGATATTATCGAGCGTATGTTCCGTTACGTAGGATCTCTTACGCGTAAGGCGATTAAAGCTAAAGTTTACGATACGCTAGTAGTTATAATATAACTATATAGCGGCTTCGTTTCGTTTTATTAATTAAATATATCGGTAACTACGTCGTCGAAACTAGGCATAGCTTAGATTCGGTAGCTAAATATCCGAGATACCTTCTTAGAGGTAACTAAGATATCCTAGATCTCTAACCTAAGAACCGACGATCGTAAGGTTTACGTAGCTAACGAAGAAAACGGTTTTATAACTAAGGTATCCGAAAGCGAATATTTTAACTACGGAAAGAAGGGATATTAAACTTACGATTATAAGTAATTATTAAAACTCTTACGTTAGTAACTAACTAAAGGTAAAAAGGTTACGTTTAAAGGTATTTTATATAACGTAGTAACCGCCGGACGTAGTAATTTCGCTAAAAAGATTAATAATATATATAATAAATAAAAGAATAAAGGTAAAGGTAAAGGTAAAGAAAGGCGAAGCTACGTCGCCGTCGATTACGAGCCCGACGAAGATAACGAAAACGACCGTAATCCGGAGGATATCCTCGATAATTTTAAAGTCGAAGAATAGCTAGAGGGTATCTTCGAAGACCTTAAGGCTTAGGATAACCGCGTTTATTAAATCGAAGTAAACGCCGGCGATAAATTATTACCATATAAAGATAAACCGCTACGAAAAGGCGCTAGAAAGCCTTATAACCTATTCTATATTAAAACGATAACGGACTAAACGATTATAGTATTCTTCGATTACGGCTACGTTACTTATTATATCTTAAAAATAGTTATAGTAAGCCTAAAGTTATACGCGTCGAAACGACGATCCGCTATACGAGGTATTAGCGGTATAGGACCTACGGTAATATATAATGCTATCGTAACGGCTCGATTTAAGATACCCGACGGATAATCCGATCCTTTTACGTTATCCGCCGGAATCGTACCTAACGATACCTTCCTAGGAAACCTTACGATTAATAAGGATATATTTTATAAGTAAGGTATTAATTATAAATATAATATTATAAGGAATAAACTAATTACCCTAAATCGATACGATAATTATCCGATACTTTAACCTATTAACTTATTAACTACTTATATCGTCGGAGACCTAGCCTTTACGTCGAACGAACCTATATCCGGCATTAGATAGCATAAGGATACCTTAGTTTCTAATCCTATCGTTAACGAGCATTTAAAACGTTACGCTAAAGACTTCCTAGACTTATTTAATCCTAATAAGAAACGAACGGATATCGGCGCGAAGATACGATATTATATTAATATTAATAATTACGCTCCCGTAAAACTACCGCTAAGAAGATATAGCTTATTATAGGAGTAGGCCTTACGAGATTTCGTTAAGAAGTACGAGGGTACGATTATACGTAAGAATAAGAGCCCGTAGGTATCTTTATTATTATTTACGCTTAAGAAGGCTCCTAACTAAACGGTAATACTAAAGAAAACCGATTAAAACGTTATCTAGCGCTTTTATTATAACTATCGTAAATTAAATAAGCGTATTAAAAAATACGCTTACCTTTTACCTAACGTTATAAACTAAGTCTATAAAGTAATAAGCCATCGATAGTATACGTTTATCGACTTACTTAACGGCTTTTAACATATCCGTATCGCCGACGAGTATTACGAGAAAATAGCTTTCGTAATATCTTTCGGTATTTACAAATAAACCGTAATACCTATAGGATTAATTAACGCTTTAGCTATCTTTTAAGCCTTTATAAAAGAAATTCTCAAGCTACTTTAAGAGTTCGTAGTTAGCCTCTTAAACGACGTAATTATTTAAGGCGATACCTTAAAATAACTCGACGAAAGAATAAGATTATTATTCGCTTAATTCGCCTTATACTGAACAGGAGCAGCGTGGGCACGCTAACGGAGGCACGAAACGGCTACCCAACTGCCAACAACTGGCCCAGTGCCGATCAACCTAAGATCACAGCTATAAATAGCTATAATCGGTTAATCGGCCAGCTAAAAACGGCAGCTAGGAAAAGGAGACTAGAAAGGTAAAGACGAGGATAGCTAGAAAGGCATGGCAAGAAACGAGTAAATGGCTGTAGGTCCTAATGTCTACAGGTCTAAGTCTAACTAATGAAAATATAAGTACGCGACCCATATAAATATACATCGAAAAGGCTACGTAGCCTAGATCTACCGCACTACTATAGCCTCCCTAGTTTAATTAATCCGTAAGGAGTAATTAAACTTCCTATATAATAATAGGTACGGTAGCTCTCGTTCTTATTAAACCTAATTAACTTAATCCCGATTAACCCTAATTAACTAAAAGCTAGCTAGTTTAATTAAAGACTAATAGAATAAGTTAAGGAATAGGTCAACTAGGAACGATTGTAACAGTAATAAGTAGGTGGTAGGGTAGGTAACTGTAACCGTGCCTGATCCTAAACCTAAACCTGATCAATCCCGAACCTATTTAATCGCTACTAATTAGGAGCTAAGCTAGTTTAATTAACGATTAATAGGAAATAGAAAAGATCTAATAATAAGAACTAGGCTAGCGGAGCTATAACCTATAAACTAACCTAATTAACCTATTCCTAATTAACCCTAATTAACTAGGAGCGAGCCAGGTCTATTAGGGCTATCAAGAAACAATAGGGATCCGTTAGGAAAACAGGAACTATAACGGGTAGGTAAAATAAGCGTAGCTCCCGTAAGAAACGAAAGAAATAATCCCATACGATATAACGTAATCCCGTCCTTCTCGTTTATAGCTATTTTTTACCGATCCTTTTTAACTAATTCCTAATCCTATAAACTAACTAATATATCCTATTCATGCCCGACTATTTCTCGTGTAACCGTTCTAACTATTATTCGTCCGGTAGCATCTACCGGGCTTCCCTTGACCCTCGATCCCTCCCCTATACGTAGTTCTAGGGGCTCTAGCTCTTCCTACTAACCATATATCGGTAAAGGCGATAAGAGGGGTCTCTAGGCGTTACTATTCCTATAGCTATTCTTAATCTATAACTGTTTTTTTTTTCTAGGCTGTCTTATTTAATATCTTATCTATCTCGTATCGCGGTATCGTCTATATAGGTCTTTAATCCTAATCGGTACGTCCCCGATTAGGCTTATGACGTAGGTATAAGGTATATCGGTATCTTCGTATAGCAATTAAAGGCATCGTAGCACCTATCGGTTAAGGAGGAGAAACCTCCCTAGGTACCGTAACTAGCTAGAAGGAATAAAACAAAGGCAATCGGAGCTATCGGTAAGCCTCTTATAATTAAAATAAATCGATCGGTAAAGAACGGATGCCTTCAAGCGCGTACGAGGTTATAAAAAGGGGGTAGTAGCGGTAACGGAGTTAGGTTAACTAAGAAAAACGGCCATCTAGGTACCGGTAAAAAACGACAAAGGTAAAACCAAACGAAAACGGGCATAGCTCCTTTAAAAGAAACAACTAAGAAACGAGAACAGGGATTCCTACCGATCGGCGAACGAGCTTTCAGGTAAGCTAATCAAAAGCTAATGGGAGGGCGTGGTTATTAATGATCGCCATGGTTATCTGCCCTCCCTATTATTAATCCTGTTACCTAACCTAAAAAGGCTTAATCCAAAAGCTACGAAAACGGCTCTGGAGCCACGAAAACAGCTCCTAATCAACTAAAAAATAGGGAATCTCCTAATCGTCGTATCCTAAACCTATTAACTACAAAAACGGTCGATTAAAAGGTTACTCCTAAGATAAGGTGAGGTTCGAGCTACTAGGTGGTCGCTATTAAATAGGAGTAGCGTAAGTACGCTGACGGAGGCACGAAAAGGCTATTTAACTACTAATAACTAGCCTAGTACCGATTAACCTAAGATTACAGCTATAAATAGCTATAATCGGTTAATCGGCTAGCTAAAAACGGCAGCTAGGAAAGGAAACTAAAAAGGTAAAAACGAGGATAGCTAAAAAGGCATGGCAAGAAACGAATAAATAGCTATAGGTCCTGAGGTCTATAGGTCTAAGTCTAACTAATGAAAATATAAGTACGCGACCCATATAAATATATATCGAAAAGGCTACGTAGCCTAGATCCACCGCACCACTACAATACGGCATAATAATTAACTCTAGAAAATTATAATTATTCGTTAGGAAAGGCGTATTCCTAAGCTTCCTTATCTCTAAGGATAATATCTAAACTAACTTAGCGAAGGTCGCTACTATTAAAAATCGACCTTAGCTAATAACGACTACGGAAATTAAAGCTTTTATTTACGTAATAAGCTACCTTCGGTATCTTATTAAAAACTTCGCTAGGTATTCCTTACCCCTTACGGACGTAATAAAAGGACTTAAAAACGCTCCCGTAAAGCTAAACGATAAGGCTATAATAGCATAGAAGCTAATCCGTAATAAGATTATAACGGCGCCCGTAGTAAAAAATTACGATTAAAGGCGCTTATTTATTATCGATATTAATTCTAGCTAAAAGGATATCGGCGCGGTATTATAATAACCTTATTTCTACGGCGATTAATAAATACTCTATCTAATAACGTATTTCTCGCGGAAGCTTACGGAAACGTAATCTCGCTACTCTGCTTAGGAACGAAAGTTCTTATATATTTTATTAGCGCTCTAGTACTAGCGCTATTAGGTAAAAGGAAGAAACGTTACGGTAATTACGGATTATAAGTTATTAAAGATTATTAATACTAAAGCTAAGTAACCTATCCGAATTATACGTTTTCTAGATACCATTAAGTATTATAGCGTTAGGATCGTTTATAAAGTTAAAAAAGCTAACGTTTTAACCGATTATTTATTAAGGCTACCTAATAACTCGGAAATATTAATAAACGGAATACTACCGTTTATAAAAGAAGCGATATCCGAAAAAGTTATTAAATATTCCTACGAGCTTACGCGTTTCGATATTTAAGCGATTTACGAATACCTTTAACTTCGGTAGCCGCCGCCGAATACTCTTAACGAGAATTAAATTAAAAAATACTTCGTAATATATTAAGGGAGACTATATAAGGTTAATTAATATACTAGAGCTTAAGAAGAGCCGCTATACGCTACCGGAATAACTAACGAAGCGGTAGGCTTTTAAAGCGTTATCGAATACGATAAATTATTAATAAAGCTACGAAGTATATATTACGATTAAGGGCATGCTATAGTAAGAGTTATCCTTAAGGAGATTTTAAAGTTATATTAGTATTCCGAAATTACGCTCGCGGTATAATAAATCATTATGGAATACTCGACCTATTAGCTTATAAAGAAATCGGATTTAACGCTACCGGACTTATAAATTATCCTACCGCTTACGTCGCTTACGAAATAAGCGATTAATTATACGTTTATTAATTAATCGACGTTACTTATTACCGTCGAATACGCTACCGGATAAGTTAAAAGCGAGGTCGTACCGTTAATCGCGTTTAAAGACTATATCCCGCTATTAACTCGTATCGGCGAAACCTTCGGATATTCCTATAAATAAATAAGTAATAATAGCGTAGCGTTTACGAGCGACGAAACTATTTAATAATATCGTTAATATAATTCCGTCGTAAAACCTATTATATTATTACGTCCTAAAGGTAACGGTAAGGTCGAAAAGGCTAACGATAACGTTAAACGTATAATACTACGAGAATATTAAGTAAACTTAATAATACGAAGCCTTCTTAATTTCTTACGTCGAGCCCTTACGATATATAATAAAACGCTAAAGCTAAGCGGCTATAGTAATTTCTTTCTTATATTCGGTACGTAGCTTCTATAAGAGTAATAATAAATAGAATTCGCCGAATACGTTCGCGAAGCGACGAAGAAAGAGGAGCTATAGTTCGTATAATAACTAACGAAGTAATACGAAGCGCCGATAGCTCGAAGTTACTATAATAACCTAAAGGTATCGCGAGATTAAATATAAGCCTACCTATAAAAAAAGAAAGGACTTATTAAGACTTACGCTCCGGGAGACTAGGTATTAAGAATTCGCTAAAAGTTAAGTAAATACGAGCTTTATTACGACGGCCCGTAGGCGATCGTAAGTTATTACGCCGGTAATACGTATAAGATAAGGAGCCCCGGAAGTATCGAAATACCGAGTAAATATAATAAGACTAACCTATTTCCGGCGTACGTTAACGATAGATATCCCGTACGTAGTTTATAATATGCTAGTAAACGCTTACTAAAATAAGATCGTTAGCGGTTAAGAGATTAGCTTAAGATTACGTAAAAATAATATTAATAAGGCTTAATACTAAAAATCATCGTAAAACGCGCCCGTTAAGGATTAAGAACGATCCTTTCGTAAGAAAAGAAGTAATATAACACCTAAGGAATTAAGTATTAAAAAAGGAGCCCTATAATTAATAGAATTAAAGAAAAATACGTAACAACTAACTATTCGTAAAACGCTATATTTAAGCCTTTTTAATAGTTTAGTTTTTATACCTTTAATTAATTAACTAGGTTTACCTTTTAACTCGTCTTACGTGCCTTAAGATTAAGGTAGCGAGGCCACGAAAGGAACCGCCACCAAAACGCATACCCTAAGGACCTACCTAGTGTCTACCCAAATACCCCCCTCGCAGCCCCGGCACGTCATAACCAAGGCCTTAGCAGATAGGAAACGTCTTCGATTCTACTTGAGGGCCTGCGCCTAGCAGACACAACCATCTTCAAGAGACTTATAAATACAAATTCTATAGTTCTCTTCCGCTGGCCTTCTCGACACCGCCTTCTTCCGACTTCTCCTCTACCACCTTCCCAGTAGGCGTCCAATCGAGGGCTTTCAATCTTTCTGAAAGGATGGGGTGAGAGAAGTGATAGCTCGCATACATCCAATCCGCATCCATGGTACTCAGATTCTGGATCTGGAGCTTGACCAGGGAGGAAGCGAGTTCAGCCTTGTAGCCGAGGTTGCGGGCGAATTCGTCTGCCTGGAACTCGAAGCGACGGCTCATGATGTTCATGAGTAATTTGATCACAAGATCCATAGGTGCTAATGCGTCCGAAAAGAGGATGAAGCCGATGATAATAGGATGCTCCTGGAGGAAACCAAAATCCGCATAGAGGGAGGCGTTGTTAATGAAGACAGAGAACAGGCTGAAGATGTAAAGCACGTTGATCTGTAGATAGTCAGGAAGGTATCGCATACGTAAGGAGAGGGCCTCGGCCTACCTGAGAGATGAAAAAGAGCCTCGTAGTGTGGCCGAGCTGCCAATGGCCAAGCTCGTGCGCTAGGACAGCAACGACTTCGGCTTCCTCACTCTTTTCGATCAACGTGTCGTAGATGACGATGTGTTTCTTCCACGGAAGCCCAAAGAAGTACGCGTTACTATGGGCGCTACGCTTGCTGCCATCGATGACGAACAATTCGTGCAGTGGGAACTTGAGCTTCTTCGCCAGCGCCTCTGTCTCCGTCTTCAGCTTACCCTCTTCGAGAGGGGATAGCTTGTTGAACAGCGGCAAGATGAATATCGGATAGACAGTGATCGAGAAAACCTGCAGAAAGGCTGCGAATAGCCACAGATAGGTGACGAACTGGTTCCCAGTCTTCTTCACGATACTGAGGAACCCGGCGAGGATAGGCGGCGCGAGGACAAAAGCAAGCAGATTCGACTTGACCATGTCGGAGATGAACAGTTTGGGGGTTTGCTTGTTGAATCCGAACTTCTCCTCGAGGACAAAGGTGTGATACACGTTCGCGGGGAGGGACAAGGCTTGCTGAATCAGAATGAAGGTGAGGACGAAGACGATAGAATGCGAGATCTCGCCGGAGAACCGAGCAGGCAGGAAACGAAGGAGGCCACCGGTCCAAGACCACAGCTTCGGGAGAACATCGAAGTGGATGAAGGCGACATTCTGGATCTGGCCCCAGAGGCTCCTCACAAACCCAAACTTGGCCTTAGCTCGGCCATATTCCTGGCTCTTGTCGTACACCTGCTGAGACACCTCCTGCTCGAGGACCTTTGGCGGCTTTGTATTCTTCAACACTCGGAACTGTCGGAAAGATAAGAACTCCTCAAAGCAGAACTGGGCGACGGAGAAACCAATGATCAGCTTCTTCCACGGGAAGAGAGGCCGGTCCAAGAACCGAGCTAGGCGCTATAGTTGGTAGGTGTTAGTACGTAGACAGCTAGCTAGGTAGCCCCAAGTTATGCCACGGCACGTACCTGGAGTATGTCCATCTCTCCGAAATGGGGGATTTCGGCGGTGACGGGAGCATACGTGATGAATGACCTAGTAGAGAGAGAGAGGTGTATGATGGATGGTGGGATTGGAAAATTCGTTGGGCAAAGCCGTCATCGAGAAACCGTGTCGGCTAAGGTCAATTCGTTAAAGATCAAACGTGGCTTAGTGTCAGGGGGGGTTACCTAAAGTACATCTCAGACACCGTCCAAACTTGCAGACTCCCCTCAAAGGGCACCCACCAGCTTTTTACCATTTCATGTAGGTACTTGGTCAGGTACTGGCCAGGTATACCTGTCTCATCTCTGTCGTGTGGCACAGCAACCTGCACAGCCCAACTTTTAGATGGTAGACGCGTAATACAGGTACCTACCTGCATACCTCGGGAGGTACCTATTGTAGCAGTGTAAATGGCGACGACGTCCTCCTCCTCGCAAACCCGCTCACTTACCTACAATTTCTTGTATGGAGACCTAATCATATATATAGTATAGCCATGTGCTACGTAGAAGGAGTTTGTTATTCTTCTTCTTCGGATTCCCTGCGTAAAGACTTATGCGGCCGATTGGGCACGATATTCCCGAGTCTGTAAGCGACAAGGATAGGAGGCACCTCCGTTCCCATCGCACTTCTTCTCCAGGCCTGTACATAAATTGTAAATCTGTCCCCGGGCGATATCCCTCCCTCTCCATCCGCTCATCAGCATGGGTTCCCTCTGCGGTTTACTCTATAGGCAACCGCACACGAGTAGGACGTAAAACCAGACTTGCACTCCCGCCCCAATCATCCCCGCACCATATGACACAGGCGCATACTGTCACCCCAGCGAGCAAGCGAAGCTAGACTTGTCCCTATCGCATATTCGCCCTGACCCTCTCTAGAAGCTGCTCCCGCGAGTCCTCCTCCTGAGGGTGAAGGTTACGCTAGGTAGGCACACACTAGTCAGTCCACGGGTCGCGTCAAGGGTAAGTGGAAGCACGGGTCCGTTCTCACAGCGGCCAGCCATCTTCTGAGCTCCTCCCGCGTCCACTCTTGAGGGTCCCCCTTGGGATCTGCCGACGGGGGAAAGATGTTTCCACCCCACATAGACCAGATGAGGGCGCCGGTCACGAGTCCAGAGAAGGCTTTGAAGTAGAACTCCATCAGTATCGGAAAGCGGGAAGGCGGAGTGAGGCCGTGTCGAGGTTTGTGAAGATACCTAGTACAGCGTTCTGCTCACAACTCGGTCAGCCGCAGGTACTTTTTCGGGGGAGGAACCGTCGGCAAGCGGGTAGGCAGCAGCGACGACGTCTGGGGAGAACTTAGGATATATATACCCTGGATTTCATGACACTGTCGAGCAAGGTGGGCATGTTGCACGTGTTAAATAGGATGGTGGGCGATCAGGGGGCAGGGAGGTGATAATACTACAAGTTACCACTCTGCAGCAAGCGGGCGCATATGGGTTTGTGTATGGAACCGCCAGAGAGGGTGGAATCATCCACAGAGGCCAGAACGTTACGCGAATTTCTGGGAGCTATGAGTCTACGTATCCTCGTCATTTCAGCTACACTAGCCATAGCTAAGATGCTAAGACGGATTAGCGGGAGCGATGGATACTGCCAATACGTTTGATAGGCAGGCATTCACGGAATGTGGCAACGCTGTCCCGTTTGTCACCTCCGCTACTCCGCGCTCCCAGCAGTGTTATGATCTGTGGTTATTGCTGGAGTGCACCGGATACGATGCGGCGATGGGGCGATGCTGAGCCGTTACAGCACCCAGCAGTAAGCCACTCCTCGTAGGGGCAGAGGAGTAGCTTTCTGGACCTGGTAGTTCGGCGGCCGAGGAAGACGAGACGAGCAGGCCTCCGTTAGGTAAGCACGTAGATGGGTACCAGTAGGTACCTAGGTACATATGTACTAGGTACCTAGGCACCTGACCCAACAACGCTCTACCCCACATCCCGGGGGTAAAGGTGAGAAATCGCTTCGAGCCCTCGTCGACGAAATTTCGCCCACACAATTTCGTCGCAATAATTTCACCTCCATCTTTTCGCCAATTCCTCGACCTCCCGCCCGTTCCAAGGCCGCTACCCAGTCGCACTCACCGCTAAGTCAAGATGCCTCGGGAAATCGCTGATATCAAGAAGGTAGGTACAGCAAGACCATAACCCCCCTAAATCGTCCACCCGCGAGACGAATGGGTTGTGTCTGACAATTCTATCTACAGTTCATCGAGATCTGCCGGCGGAAGGACGCTGAGTGTACGTGACAAAGGCCACCAGGCAAAAAAAAAAAAAATTAAAAAGCAACACCCCCCCGAAAGAAAAAACGAAGTCTCTCTGAGCCATGTCTGACAGCCTCTCCCTGCAGCCGCCCGGATCAAGAAGAACAAGAAACCGGCCCAGACCAAGTTCAAGGTCCGGTGCAAGCGCAACCTCTACACCCTCATCCTCAAGGACTCGGACAAGGCCGAGAAGCTGAAGCAAAGCTTGCCCCCAAGTACGCCCCGACTCTCTCGGCACATCGCAGCTCCTTCGGAAGGGAACAGGAACTAACGCCGAGACTCGCAGACTTGCAAATCAAGGAGGTGCCTAAGAAAAACAAGAAGGGCAAGCACACGGCGTAAGCCGGGTTCGATCGTCCGGGGGGAGGAGACAGCAGCGGCCGGTCGCCGCTGAGAGGATACTACCGGAGGCCTGCGGCGATGGGAGGCGGTAAAGCATCTGCGGACGTGGTCATCGGAAGCCGATGACCCGGCGCGTATTTTTCCGGCGCTGGGTTGGTATGTTCATGAGGCGGCGTCTACGGATATCTTCCGAATTGATATTCTCAAGCACGAAAGAGGCTTGTAGGCAATTCACACGCACACACATCAATTGCACAAAAGATTTTTGACGATTCACGTCCTCGTATTCTCCGAAGTGACCGCTATGCTAGGTAGGTATACCTAGCTCCCCAAACCCCATCACAGGATCCTCTGGTAATGTTTGGTGTCGCGGGCCGCAATCAAGGGCTCTATCGCCGAGGCGTACGTGGGGAACCCCGGAGACGCCGCGAACTCCCCGTGCCTCTCGACGCTCGGCCACCCGGAGCCGACGACAAATTCCTCGAGCGCCGGGCTCTCTTTCTCGATGCGCCAGCCGCCCTTGACCACGTTCGGTTTCGCAAATTCTTCTAGCACACCCTTGACCTCGCGCCAGGCGTCGTCGAAGGCCTGCCGCCCCTCGGCCGCGACAGTCAGCCTCTCCAGACTGACGACGGGGCTCTCCAGCAGAGAGACATTCCCGACCGCCCCGGTCGCGTCGAACAGCTGGACGTCGTCGACGTGGAACAGCGTCGTCTTCTCAAGCTCGAAGTAGGCGCCGAGCGTAGGGAATACCGCCTTGTTCTCGGGGCTCTCCAGCCAGACTCCGTGCTGGTCGACGGATTCCCAGTGGGCCGTCAGGAGGTGGATGGACGGCTCCTCTACCTGCTGGAACAGGCCCACGCCGCGTTCCTCCCTCCCCTCCGGCATGTTCGGCGCGTTGCGAGCAAACCACTCATCCTGGACGTTCAGGGCCTGGTTCACGGCCTCCCTCCCGGCCGGGGTGACCGGGCCCAGAGCCGTGACTAGCCATGCCAATTCCGTGACTACCATGACGATGACTTGATTGATGGGGCCAATTGCAAAAATAATGAGTTCCGGAGGTAAAGCGCCTTTGTTGGGGAATAACAAAGGTCGCTGAAATACCATGTAGGCCTCTTTAAGTAGGTACTTATGTGGTCCGGCCCGGGGGTGTCCTTCAGGACCCATAGTAGGAGTCAGGGCCACGCATCACATCGCTGCCTACCTGCTCAAAACGTGGCTCCAACCCTTACACCCGACGCGTAGCATTGCGAGCCGGCTCGATTAGATCTATCACCAGGGGGTACGGTAGGCGGGTAAACCGCAGGCCCGCGACGAACTGCGCGATGTAGGTACCCGCTAACGTCGGATCACCGAGCCTCTCTCATATTATACCTACCTACCTACCTACTTACCTACCTATCTCAGGCTCTTCCGCAGCAGCGTGAATGCAACTCGCACAAGGACGGCTAGCCCATAGCCGTAGTAGCCCGTGTCGTTAAATCCCTTCGCGGAGCAAGAAGGGACGCGTTTGCCTACCTACCTAGGCCATAGCCTCCTTCTACTTCTCACAATTGGATTGCACGAACGGGCCTCGATGCCCCAAGTCTCCCGTCCGTCGCCTTTCTTATCCCGTATTGCGTCCCGACCGTCTCGCCATTCGCTGCCGGGTGGTTTGCCGGCGCCTTGCCGACCGCGCCCGCGCGTGTCGGACAGAGCCTGCCTGGTATGCGCCTCTCGTCCCAGCGTCTCGCATGTTGTCCTCGTGCAAAAGGGAGAGGGATAGACGGCCGCGCCCATCGTGGCGGCCGCCCCGTCGTGAGCGAAAGTCCCCGAGGGCGCGACGGCTGGCTGGCTAGAAGGGACGCCATGTCCGCGGGACAGCCGCCTTCGACGTCCGGGGAGGGGGAGAAGGTTAGAGGTGGGACGGAGGGAAGCGACAGCGGGGAGAGATGAGATGGCGTAGCTCGGGCGGTGCGGTCACTTCGGGGGATAGGCCGGGTCAAGGCCTTCGGTGAAGAGGGTAGGTTGGGGTGAATCACTACCAACCTACCTGCTCGCCTACGACTCCGTGGCACCGCGAGGGGCCGAAGTCCCGTCTACCTCGCTTAGGCTCCCCCCTAGGGGAAACGTCCTTCGCGGGGATCTGAGCAACCAACTCCATCGTTAGAGTCTCGCTTCGGCAAGCGGCTCGTGATAATAATAACCACATCCAGGCTCGTTAGGTGCCCTGAGCTTACGACCCCGGGGGCCACGCGCTCGCTCGAGCCCTTCCCCCGCCGACTTCCGCGAGCGAAACTCGCCCCGATAGGCCGGGTGCCGAAGACCCGGGGTATTTTTGGACGTGTTGGTTCGTCGCTGCCACGAGCGACAGACTTTTAGCAACGCCAACACGCCTCTCCACCCTCGCTACCCAGCCTCGGCGCGCGCTGCAGGCTGGCGGCGCTGCGTAAGCGGCACGATGCCGTTAGGACGTCGCGGACCAGGGCGTGGCACGCGAGGAGGCTCGACGCTGGCTTGCGCAGACGGGCTAGCCACGCCGCGACATACCTACCTAGGTTCTCAACAGCGTGGGCGGCGGAACGCAACCTTAACCCGGGTCTCCCGCCGGCCCGTACCCTGTCTACGTAGGTAGGTTGGGTAGGTAGGTAGGTAGGTGCGAGGCTGCCTCGGCGGTGCATGTCCGGCCGTCATCTGCCAGTGAAGCCTAAGGCCTGCCAACGCTAACATGAGCGGCCCGCCTGACCAACACTCACGATGCGCCCCGTGGATAGGCTATCTACCCCCCGCTCCCTACCTTTCTGAACCGGCGCGGAAGGGGAAGGGGAACGCGGCTTGGGGTGCCTCAAATCAGGAAAAACTCGCACATCTGCACACGACAGCGCCGGGTAAATTGCTTTGGGGAGGCATGGGTGTGTTGGATGAGGGTCTAGGTTCCTCGGGAAGGCAACTGATCCCACATTACCTCACCTTACCTACCTTCTCTTAGCTGGCTGGCTATAGAAGTAAAGCGAGAGAGAGACAAACATCACCGTCGAACCAGGGAGAAAGTGGGAAGGCGAGAAAACGCGCCGAGACGGCCTATGCGCCGAGCAGAAACGGGCAAATGAGAGGAAGACAAGAAGAAGAACGCGCTGGGGAGACGCAGCAAGTTGGGAAACGAAACGCCGCCGGTGAGATTTCTATAAACAGCGCCGCGCCCTGCCCTGCCCTGCCCTGCTCTCCTCCGGACCTACTCGAACATCCATTAGGACGGAAAGGGGTATATGAAGCCAGGCACGGGGTGCGCAGCCAATGGCCGGCCGTCGACGGCGCTCAGCTGCGAGATTCGGGGATCGCTTGGCGGAGGGGGGCGTTCAGAAATAAAACCTGTAGGCAGTTGGCTTGGGCGCCTCCTAGGGTGCTGACAAGGCCCTCTCTCGATTTGAAGAGGTACTTACTCATATACAGGTACCTAAGACCAGTGGGGGGTTAGTGTAGGTAGGCACCTAATGGTAAGTATCTGCCAACAGGATACGTGTGTGCTAGGTATCTAACAGTACCCAAGGTACCTAGGCTATCTGACGCAGGCACCCTGTGGCCTACCCTCAGATAGAGTAGGTACCTGGGCCGATGTCTGGGGTAGACGATGGCGCGTTACACTATAGAGCGAGACGGCGCGAATAAGCATTCGTAGCACCACCTCTTCTTCTCTCCCTCCCCCCCCCTTCATTTTCACTCTCCCTCTCCCCGTCGCCCTAGTTTTTTTTTCCATCGTGTAGGTGAAGCCTGGCAAGGCAATGCCAGACCCAGCGCAGACAAACCGGCCGATACTTTACTTAGCACCTTACGACGGCGCGGCGGGCGCGCAGGCCCTCTCTTCCTTCGGTCGTTTCAGCCACGCCAACCTGCCGCATCGGGACCGTGAAACAAACACCACGCCCCCCCGGCCCGTCCTAAGTATATCCCCTGGTGTGTTTTACCGCCTCCTGCTCGACTTTCCCACTTCCCCGTCAGAGGTATTTACGTCAGGCACCCAAGTCTCAACCCACTTTACCTCGCCATGCCCTATCCCCCCTCGAGACCCGGGTGGGCAGCGTAGTTGCGGGTCGTTGGTCTGCCGCCCCGTCTGAAGATGCCTACAGCTAGCCGGGGAGAGGTGTATTATGTGGGATGTGTGAGCGAGGGGATTTCCGAACGTAGGCATTTCTGTATGCGGGTCTGCGCGCGAAGTTGCGCCTGGGATGGGGAACCCTAAACGTGGGCACGATAACCACCCGCAGGCAGAGAGCGCACGCCACGGGTTACAGACACACGCACAGAGACAGGCGGGCAGGAGGAGAGAGAGAGAGAGAGAGAGATCGGCGGCATGTCCGCTGTAACTTCGGCCGCTTGCTTGCACTCCCCACGCCCCCTCGTGTCGTACTTACGTGCCCAGTTGCGTGTGGTGCTGCGCGCGTCGTAGAACGCCTGTGCAGCCAACGATCCACGACATCGCCGTGTGCGTGTGCGCCGTTTGGTTGCGGGTCTAACCTGTCTGCGTAGAGATGGAGATAGGTGGGTTCGAGGCGGGTTGGGTAGGTAGGTAGGTAGACAGGTAGGTAGACAGGTAGTATGCCCGTCCGCCTGCATGCCCGCCATTGCGCTCGAATCGTCCCGAGTCCATGATGCCCCTCGCCTCGCACCAACGAACCAACCCAGCCGACCGTCCGTCATGCAGGTCGCTCCGCCGCACGGCACTGGACGACCAGGGGACAGGGGTGGGCGGCGAAGGAGGCGGAGGGGGAATGTTGGTTCGTGGAAAGCAGAAATTAGAAAAGAAACGAAAAAAAAAGGAAATAGAACGAGCGGAAGACGAGGGACATGGGATGGTTTCGGGCAATTAACCCACTTAGCCCTGTCAGAGCTACACGAGCGCGCCCTCCATCGTGTGTGTCGATCCGTTATACCTAAATGCGTCTGGCAAGGCGTCGATCCGCCGACATCTACCACGTCTCCGACTACCGACGCCCACAGGAAACCAAAACCAAATCCACCTTCTCCGTTGGGCAACTTGTTGTTGTTCTTGTTACGTCCAACGCCCCCCCGTCCCTCCTCATCTCAACTTATAAAGGAGCCCTCCTACCCCTCGTGCATCTTCCGAGACGACCTGCTTCCGTTAGTTAAGACAGCCACTACGGAAATAGGTAATAATATCTCCTTAGGACACGATCCAATCCCTGGCTCGCCCGCACGACGCAGGATCCCGTCTCCGTCCGCTCGCTCCCTTTATACATCTACATATACCCACCCGGCCTTACTTTCGTGTCAACGCTCATCCGTCTATACACCCTACCTACTCACTTATACACATTATCCTCACCCACGCCACTAGACGGGGGAAACACAAGAAGAGGAACAGGAATAGGCCAACAAGAAAGGAAAGAAACTCGAAAAGGAACCGAAAAAAGCCGGAGTCGTAATTACCACCACGATGGCGCCCATCCGCCTTCTCGCGCTGCCGGCCCTCGCCGCCGCCGCCGCCGCCCTCAACCTCGCCGAGTACGTGCCGTCCTGCGGCCAGCCGTGCCTCACCGCCACCATCGAGAGGAACTCCCTCTGCAACGTCGCCGACAACAAGTGCGTCTGCAGCGAAATCTATTCGCTCAAGCGCAACGGCGAGGCCTGCCTGCGCAGGGGCTGCTCCGTCGAGGACTATGGTCCGTTTTTCCTCCCTCGCTCCCTTGTCCCGTGCCCTTCTACCATAACGAGAGATGGGGAGGCGCTAACATGGTAACTAGGCGCCGTCATGACCGGCTTCGACAACTTCTGCGCCGCCGTCGCTGCTAACCCGCCAGCGGAGTCTACCCCTCAGCCTACTCCCGAGCCTACGCCTGAGCCCACGCCCACTCCGGAGCCGACCACGGAGCCCGCCCCTGGCACCACGGAAGCGCCGCCGCCGCCGCCAGAGCCGACGACCGCGACGACCGCGGCGCCGGAGCCGACGAGCGAGGCGCCCCCGCCTCCGCCGGCGTCGTCGTCGTACCCGGAGCAGTCCGCGCCCGAGAGCAGCAGCAGCAGCAGCACGGGCGAGTCCGCGACGTCGGAGACGACGGTGCCGGGAGCGCCCTCGTCGACGACCGAGGCCGAGCAGCCGCCGCCGCCAGCGACGACGGCGCCCACCTACCCGACGACTACGGGCAGCGTGAGCGCCCCGACCGGCGGCAACAGCACCGTGCCGCACAGCCCCTCGGGCCCGCAGTCGCAGCCCCAGTCGCCGGAGCAGCCCACCGCGCCCCAGGAGCAGCCCCCGCCGACCGAGACCCCGCTGCCGGCCGGCGCCGCCCGCATCTCCACGTCCGCCGGCGCGAGCGCCCTGCTGCTCGCCTGCGGGCTCGTGTTCCTCGGCTTGTAGACAGCAGGTCTCTCTCTCGCCCCAGGCTGTCGAGAGCCGGAATATATGCATATATCTATATATACCGACGCGTATATCGTCCGGCCATCCCATCACGAATGTCTCTTCTCTTTTTTTCTCACTCTTTCCTCCCGCCTTGTTCGGTTCGAAACGTACTGCTCGGGCCATGCTTGGTGGTGATGATGATGACGACGATGGCGGGGTGAGCGAGCTGGCTCGGTCCGCTCGCTCGCCCAGGTGTTTTTAATGATGTCGGCCGGCCGGGAAGGAGGAGCGCGAGAAGATATAGAAGAAAAAAAGATAAAATATCGCTTTGCCTACCCTACTTCTCCGCACCCTCTCCGGCTGGCTGGTGAACTGGGAGCTCGCTTCAGTTCGGAGATATATAAAAAAAACTTCTGTGTATATAGTTTTGAACCTCTAGATCGGTTGTCTGGGAAGGGGGTACATGAGCGCGGATCTTTGTATAGAGGCATTTCGGTGCATAGACATATTTTCTTCTTTATGCATACCTACCTTCTGTGTATATCTCTATGGTATCTGGCGCTTGTGCTCACGGGATACTGCCGGACTGGTGCCGCGTCTTCGTCGCAGGAATCAGATGTAGGCATGCCTACCCGTCTGATCTCGGCCTAACCCGCCCCAAATGGTGGGGGTGGATGCCTGCTCGATTTACTCCTCCCCTCTTGGGAACGACGACGAAAGGGCCATCTCGATGATCATTGTCGACTGACTCTTGAGACAAGGGTAGGTAATTAGGCGGTTCTCCTAGTTCCGCTACCCCTTTTGTGAAGTTCCGAGCAACGCCTGGAGGTAGATATGTGCGACGGCAAGGGGATAGGTACAGCGCAACTAGAAGGGGAGGGAGAGCAGATTTGGAAGGAGACGAGCGGGTTGGGCGAGTAATGCTGGAATTGACTGGGGATTTGATGGAGAAAGGCTCGGGCATTTGATCTCAGGTAAACGCCTCGCGGCTGGCACATCCCATTCCTAGACCTCGTTCCGTCACATGAAGTTCGGGGGCGTATACATCGGGACAAGTTGTTTCTGAGCTCGATGAGAGGGCGGGCAGTAGTGAGGCGTCTATCGCGCCTGATCGATTCGAACGGGAATACTAAACCTGAAGCGCATGTCCTGAGTCTGGCTTGATGCCATCGCGGTTGGTGACGCCAGTGGCATACAACCTCACAGCCTCGAGCTCCGAGACGCATTCGTCAGGCGGAGCGGCGAGAGGAGGCGTACGTTTCTGAGCCCGATCGGTGATGCAACAGGCTTGCAGTGATACTGAGGAAGTGCTACGTTGAGTTGCGGCGATTCAACATCATCCCCCTCAACAGTAAAGGGGGCAATCCCTTGATAGCAAGAGACATCCGATAGGAGCTACCTCAGCCCCTCCGACCAGGGAGCTTCAACGCTTGATGTAGGTAGGTACCCTCGATCTCCTCTCCGTTGGTTGGTGCATCTCATGGAAACTTCGAGGCGCCTCAGGTAGGTTGAGGTGTAGCACAGGCAGGGTACTCGCGGCAGCCTATCGAGGAATTCTCCGTGCCGATTCTCTGAGAACGGAGTTAGGTAGTTACCTAGCAGGTGCCTGATCCTCGCCACTCCGTCTCACTCACAGCGTAGGGAGCGGTTCGGAGTCTCATCCAACCCCAGGGTAGCATCCTCTGCGGACGCGAGCTGCCCTTTTCCTCCCGCCACCTGCTCGGTTCTTGCTGCTTACTCCTCAACGGTCCCGATGGCATCCAATTGCCTCCGGGGCCCGAGTCTCACCGAATCTGACGCGCTGGCCGACTTCCGGTGGGCGAGGACGTCTCTACCGCGAGGACGATGATAGGTGGGTACGTAGTGCGCGCGCACGGGCTACGGGCGTGGAAGTGCGATAGTAGCGGGAGCTTAAGTAGGTAGGCCTACTCATACTGCTCAACGCACAGGATGTAGGTATTGTCGTATGCCCTCCCCGATACGGGTACTAGCCGTGTAGGGAATTCGTCATTCGCCCAGTTGGGGAACGACGGCGCCCGGTTGGGGAACAGGTCCCAGGGTGGGCGGGCGATGGGCCTGGGGGTGGATGGTAATCGGATGCGTGGCCGAGCAGGGATTCTGTCGTTCGGGTCAGCCAATTTCCCTCCTGGAGTTTTAATTGGTCAGATGTGACTGGTCCAGCCTTCACAGGGTTACGTTAAGATTTCCCACTGATTCCCGTCGCGCCGGCGCCCACGTCCTCCTCCTCTCTCGGTACCCAACCTGCCTCCACGTACTCGTTGCTGCTCTGTCTCGGACAGATGAATCTAGGGGCTCGAGCTGGTCTCGTCCCGTCACATTGCGGGCTATCCTACCTACTCATAGACGTCCAATGCGATGAACGCCTGCGTGTACGCCTGGGGAGGCAGGTCAAGATCTGGGCGGTTCGTGACGAGGTGGAACGGCCCGGATAGGTGGCTTGTTGGTTAATTTCACACGACACACACGCAAAAAGGGGCGGAGAGGAGGAGGGGGGGTTGTGAGGTGTTGGCTGGGTGGGAACCGCGAAATTTCCACCCTGACGAATCTTTAAAGATCCCTTGGCCGACCCGCATTGATGTCTAACATACCTAGGTACGTAGGAAGATACCTAATCCCATACCTTGCGGCGACGATATCTACCTGCCCTGCCTCTCTACCTTGGAAGCCAAACCCGCAACCTGCTTTGCCGGCAACTCTTCTCCCTCTTCTCCCTCTACGCCGCTCAGTCCTTGTTGAAGGTGCGTGTAGCTAATCCCAACTGTTAAATCGGTGTCAGGGGCCGCGGCTGGCTGACCTACCTATGCATAGCTGACTGAAGATTATTTAGCTGTCGTGATCGCGCTCACTCGCCGCAAATACCCACCAATTCCTCGTCCCATTTTCCTATCACTACTATATATCCGCCCAGACATACCTGCGTGCATCTACACGTACCTTAACACGTCTAACCTAATAGCCGCCTACCTAGCCTACCTTCCATTACGTATATAGGTATGTACCATCCCCATGCCGGTGCTTATTTACCTCCTCATTGATTTTTATTATCGTTACTATTATTATTATTATTTCAGGATTGTGTCTTAATGAATCGTCAATTTCGCTAGGACGATATTGGCTCTTTTTGCCTGTTGCGCGCCGCTGTCACGCCTATCCCACCTAATAGTTGGTTCCCCCCCGCCTCCTCCATCCTTCTAGGCTTGGAGTACCTCCTGAAGCTCGACATTGTCCGCCTTTCGTGCTGACCTCGTCCTCCTCTTGTCTCAGCACCAATACATCACCCTCCTTCTACCGCGATTCTCTGGCGGCACAAAGGTGCGTCGGAAGCGTCTGTCCCACTAGCGAGGTCCTGCTGCTGGAGTCTTTCCATCTCGTCATTATTTCCCAACGAACGGTCCCACGAACCCGGCAGCTCGGCGAGATCCTTGGCTTACCCGATATTTCTACCTACCTAGCCTCCTCTCCCGTCGCCGAATCCGCTCTACGATATTCCCAACCGGATGACTTGAAATCCAACTACTCCTGACAGTTTCACCTCCGAAATGTCTGTGCCATCCAACGGGGTGTCCAATGGCTTTCACAAAGAGATGGACAAGGTATCCCTGAACGGCGACGTCGACGCGCCCGCCTTGGCAGAAGAGAAGCCGGTGAGGAGGACCGCGTCGAACCGTAAGAACTCGAGCCCCATGATGCCCGCCTTCATGGTTTCGGCGCCTGGCAAAGTCATCGTCTTCGGCGAGCATTCCGTGGTCCACGGCAAGGTATGAATGATACCATGGCCCCTCTCCTACGGGCATCGGCTCACCAGTTCGCAGGCAGCTATCGCCGCCTCCATCTCGCTCCGTTCTTACCTGCTCGTCACGCACCTATCCAAGGCCAGACGCACCGTGACCCTTCAATTCCCCGATATCGACCTCGTCCATACTTGGGACATTGACCAATTGCCCTGGGACAAGTTCTCGCACCCGTCTAATAAGAAATACTACTACGACCTAGTCACGTCCCTCGACACCGATCTGTTGAAGGCTATACAACCGCATCTGGTGCACATCTCGCCAAATAAACCCGACGCTGAGCGCAAGATACACCAGAACTCGGCCGCGTCGTTTCTCTACTTGTTCTTGTCGCTAGGGTCGCAGAAATCGCCAGGCTTCAGGTACACGCTCCGATCTACTATACCGATCGGGGCTGGGCTTGGTAGTAGCGCGTCAATTGCCGTCTGCTTGGCTACTGCCATGCTGCTGCAGATCCGTACCCTGTCGGGTCCGCATCCGGACCAGCCCTCGGAAGAGGCACGCCTGCAAGTGGAGAGGATTAACAGATGGGCATTCGTAGCCGAGATGTGCATACACGGAAATCCTTCCGGGGTGGACAATACTGTAGCGACCCAAGGGAAGGCCGTCGTATTTCAGCGAACCGACTACCAGAAACCGCCGAACGTAACGCCGCTGTGGGATTTCCCCGAGTTACCGTTACTCTTGGTAGACACGAGAACGCCCAAGTCTACGAACGTGCAGGTGGCCAAGGTGGCGAAGCTGAAAAACACGCATCCAAAGCTGGTGGGAACCATCATGGACGCCATGGATCAAATAACTAGAAGTGCGGAGAGCCTAATCGAGGAGGAGTACTTCGACAACGAGGACCCAGAGAGCCTACGGCGGCTGGGAGAGCTAATGACCATCAACCACGGCCTGTTGACCGCCTTGGGTGTCTCGCATCCTCGCCTCGACCGGATACGCGAGTTGGTAGATCACGAGGGGGTCGGGTGGTCGAAGCTCACGGGCGCGGGAGGCGGCGGATGTTCAATTACGCTGATGAAGCCGGGCGTGCCTCAGGACAAGGTGGACCGACTCGAGCGCCAGTTGGAGAAGGAGGGCTACTGGAAGTTCATGACCACGCTCGGCGGGGACGGTGTCGGCGTGCTGTGGCCAGCGGTGCTGAAGAATGGCCTAGACGAGGACGAGGAGGGCGGCATGGAGATTGACCTCGAGAAATTTCTGAACGCGCCCGGTAACGACGGCGTAGAGAAGCTCGTCGGCGTCTCCGGCGGAAGCGGGGAGAGGGAGGGATGGAAGTTCTGGCGTGTCGAGAGTCAGTGAAGGGTGCGCGTCGAGGGAAGGGGGCGGCTCGGCACTATGCCGTTTTATCTGATTGATCGCTGTCTAAAGCATAGTGCTGTCGGATGCTGTGAGGAATGCGAGGTGCGAGTCGACGGTGCGATCAGAGTTTCCTGGTCGAGGAGGATGGGTGTGGAGGCCTAATTCGAGTGAGGAGGTACCTAATTACGAAGAGTCCTGGGGCACCAAACGGTCGCTGTTTATATAGGTGAGGTACCCACCTACCTCAATAGTCAACCCCCGACAAATCTTACTATCCAAATCCGTTTCTGGTGTTTGGAACCTGAGCTGTCGCTGCTTTAACCTGAGCTAGAGGTGATCTAGGGAGGTGAGCAAGGTGATCAGAGCCTGACCTGAGTGGTGGCTTGGCACCGTTTCATGCTCCTGCTTAGGCTAACCATACAGTTGCCGACCTGGACTGCAATTCTGGGTGCCAGTGTCCCGGCACATGGCCAGCTCCTCGGCCGCGGGCATGACGGTGTTCACACCGTATACAACTACGGAGTACATACTTACTTTGATACCCACAGCTTGCTCCGTCTGGCCTATCGCAAACCCGTCCCAGAGTCTCTAGTCATTAAATAACGGAACAGTCCTGTTATCTGCCTTACGCTTATTACTTTGTCGAGGAGCTTCCCCTTCGTAATGCCACGATTGATTGTGGTGGGAGGAACGATCCATTCGCCGTAGCCATCAGCTATAGTGGCTTAATAAGGGACCTTCCTAAGACTACGTAAGGTCAGATATTCAAAGTCGGCAATCGTAGTATTCGCGGGACTTTCCATCTACGCCGTCATAGTCGAGATGTTTTTCTCCAGGAGAGGAAACTTAATTATTAGTAATAAAACAGCACTAAGTTAGGGTACCACTCTGCGAGCCACCCCTTCGCGAGCCGGGTATTTTATATTGTAGTGGTGCGGTGGGACTAGGCCACGTAGCCTTTCAGATGTGTATTTATATGGGCCTCGCACTCATATTTTCTTCATCACAACCTACAGCTATTCACTCGTTTCTTGAACTGCCTTTTCTCGCCATCTCTATCTCACCTTCCTAGTCTTTCCCTGACTGCCGTTTTCACCTGGCCGATCAACTGATCAGCTGTTTACAGCTGTGATCTAGTTCAATCGGCACTGGGCCAGTTGTTGGCAGTTGGGCAGTCTTGCACTCGTCTCTATCACAGCGTGCCCACGCTGCTCCTGTTCATTATCCCTTAATCCAAATAAGCCAAAGACACAGCATACTCTTAAGGTAGTTTACAAACCCAGTGCGGTGCTAATAATAATAAACTTAATTGCAACTCTTACTTAGGAAATACCAACCCCTTCAATTCAAAAATGACAATACAGACAAGATAAACACGATCGCAGCACCTCAAACCATATAACCATACATTCTAAATACCAAGTAAATCCTAGACGGGATGGGTAATCAGTGTTACTCCCGGGGCACTCCTATTTGCTATCACCAAGTTAGAGGACACGCGGGTTGGGTTGAAGTTGGTTTATAGAAGACGGCACTTACCTCGGAAGGAATCCCGCCAAATTCTTCACTGCTCAGTTGACCTCTTGCTGTACCAGCGTCCGTCGCAGAATTTAAGATAGACACCAGACCCGTCTGACGCCCTGTGTCGAACTTCACTTACGCCAGTATAACACTGGCCACATGCCCTATACTCTCTCCCGTCCCGGCTGGCAGTTTCGTTAGTTATGTGAGACTATGGCCCGCGATAACAAGAGAAGCCCTAACCAGCCATATTCTCGTCGAAGATAACAGCGACTTCCGGTAGTCTTCCAATGATTCCCGGAGGTGGGACAGATGTAACGAACGATATTACACATTCTTCCGAGCTACGGGGGCGCAGCGTTTCAAGAGTCGCAAAGTGCAGGCCGGAAGTATATCGAATTGGCAAGGCAAACACAACGACTGACAGGTGCTGGAATGTAGAACTAATCCGGTTGTTCGGTAATGATTGGGAGAAGAGTTGTGTACACAATTCTGGGAGTGGAACATATGATTTGAAGGAGACGTAGCACCCGTATTTATAATTCATCACCATCTTCCACACCCCCTTTCGGGGCGCTTAGACATGGCTGGAAGAAGGAATTCGTCTTGATGGTTCCAGTTCGACACCTAGCCGCCGCGATGCACCTGCCAAGTGTTAAAGAGTTTCAATCACGGTTGAAATGACAGGTCTCGTTTCCAATTATCAACACGGAAAAGAGTGACCACGAGGGTGAGGATGGGCGCCAACTAAGCCGAATAGATCCAAACTCGGAGCATATTGTGTACTCGTAAGCGCTCTATGGAGGTTCAGCTTTGGGTCTGTTGGTGTCTTGCTACTTAGAGAACGTGCCCCCTCAACCAGACACTTGATTTTAGGCGCCTGCATGCGGCGGCTCTGAGATGGCCAGGGTCCCGGGCTTAGACATAGATATGTGGGGCCAGATATTGGCCGGGTCATGGCCAGATATGGCACAGCGAATTTCAAGGTTGCCATTGGTCCAATTCTAGTTGCGTTGTTAGATTCATTTGTAACCGATATAAATCTAGTTGTGGCCAACCTAGGTAATCCGGCCCCCCACTGGCACCTCGGGCTGTGTGCGGCTCAAATGCCAAGACGCACCCTTCTTTCGGCGCTTATCAAGTCAAAACAAAGGCTTCTCACAGAACACAAGGCAAACAGAAGACTGAGGCTGTTGGTTGTCAAAATCTATCTGCAAGGTTCTGTCTTGTATGTGTGACGATATCGAGAGGAAAAGGCTGAGCGGATCTAATAAGATGGAGGTGGGGTCGGAGCACCTAGTCACATCTAATTATATGCAGTGATGCACATACATGGCCTCTGAACTCGACCCGCTACTGCTGTTCGTCGCGGCGGTTTGGGCAGATACGCCTCCCTACATCAGGGGCTCAAGAGAGGAAACTGGATTCCAAGCCAGGCGACGGGTGTGCAGACGGACAATACAAGCCGGATCCTTCCGCAACCAGCAGCACAACGGGCATCGGCGAACAGGACCACCTAGGTAGCTCGCAATACAGCACCCTCCATAAGTGCAGAATCGAGGCGGGCAAGGTCTTCGGCAGCGTCCATGGCAGGGATGGTATGTTTTATAACCTTGTCGTTGCGGAGAGAAGGACACATGGAGGTCAGCAGATGCAGCCAAGAACAAAGAAATATTCCCTACCTAGGTAGTTCCGCTGCAGCCCAACCAGAGCTCTATGACTAGGTGAATATCAAGCCAAACTTGAGAAGGGTAGGGAATGTTAGAAAGGGGACGGTCTCGCTCAATCGGTCTTCCAAGTCCGAGCCGTTGGGTCCCGGATCCTTCTGGGATTCTACCTGAGGCGCGACTCTAACTTCAATCTGCTATGAAAGGTGGGCTCGTAATGTTTGGCTAAGACCTATACTGCTGCAGGGTTTTTGGGATTCAATGCTAAAATAATACTCAACTTCTCCACAAGCGTTCTGAACTCAACAGACGGGGAGGGGACGCCAACCCGTACTAAGGTAATATCTAATGTTAAGAGACAGGTTAAGAGAGCAGGTAAATAAACCACTTAGAGAGATAAGTTGGCAATAAAATCGGCTCATTGAAAAAACCCCCATATAAAAAATTTCAAATTTTTATGAATTGTTCGATTTTTGCAGGACCTTGACATAGTACGACTCTTTAGAAAAGAATATGGAATTCTTATCTACTGCTCAGAATGCCATTGACTTATATGATAGCTTTGTCTACTTCGATTTCCTGCGTACCGATTGTTTTCTCTAATTTCTTCTCACTCCTTTCTCTCGTCTATGACACTGGGCCTTGGTTATGGGCCAGCGTTCCGCTAGCGGCCAACCGGACAGGCATCGCCTCCGCGTAACCCAGAGATAGGTATAACGCTCACTTTGTCGCTGTCATTGGCAACCATCACATCCTGGACGGTGTTAGTTGGTGGACTTGTTAAGCTTCGGGGTTCGGTCTCACCGATCGAGTGGTCTTAGTCCAAGAAGGACCATTCCGTTGTGAAGGACCTGGCGAGCAGCCTGGTACAATGCTGCTCGGGCAATCGAGACAGCACGACCTTCTGGAGGATTCACGACCCTTAGATGGTCGTAGCTCGAACTTAGCTCATGGGTTAGTTTGAACAGGTACATCAGGATCGTGGTTGGCTCCAGTGTTTTTTGTGCTTGATGCACCATGTCAGGAAATCGGGCCATGGCTCGGAGCATACTGATGGCATGAGGGGATTGGGCGAGAAGGGAAAAATCAGCGCCGAGCATCTCGTCGCGCGTGATGTCCACTTTGCGGAAGATGGAGCTCAATCTTGCATGGGCATACTGAAGATACGGTCCCGTATCTCCCTCGAATGAAGTCATTCGTTCGAGGCTGAATTCGTAGTTGTTAATCCTCTTCCCGGACATATCCTGAACCATGATAGCAGATAGACCAAGAAGTTCGGCTGTTCGAGTAGGATCTTCCACCTGGCTGTATTTCGTCTCGTTACGACGCATGACATCGTGCATGAAGTCACCAACATCCGCAAGGATGTCGTCTAAAAACTTGACGTTTCCTTTTCGAGTAGACATACCCATAACCTGTGTAGCTTTCATGTCAGGCAGGTCAAGACGTAGGAAGGGGTTCAACACACCTTCCCAAAGGTAATATGCTTCATCCTTTTCGACAGTGTGGCGTATCCCTCGCCCATCAGATCCAGAATCTTGAACAAGCGGTTCAAATGTGTCTCTTGCTCACTCATGACAACATAGAGCAGTTCATCGAAATGATATGTATCTTCTCTTTGAATAGCAGCACCGACATCCCGAAGAAGGTAATTCGATGTCCCGTTTCGGTTCCGGACGACAGCCACGCCCAGCTTCTTTGCACCGTGCTTTTTGAAGTCGACAATCGATGCGCCCTCGTCGCTCTCGAGAACACCACGCTCCCTAAGGATCTCTTCAGCCTTCTTCATAGTCTCCTGCTTTACCTGGGACTCTCCAGAGTAATCCGTGAAACGGATGTTCAGACGTGCGTACGTCTCGTTGTACCTCTCGATACTCAGATCTCGAAATCGCCGCCACAGCTGCAGAGCCTCTTCGTCACCATCTTCCATCCGTTTGAAGTAGGCCTTCGCCTCACCAAGAAGTCCTCTTGATTCCAGCTCAGAGGTGTCTTCCCCGCGTTTGCCAGCAGCTTTGAACTCATCCTCTTCAGGTTGGAAATCGGCACTGATCTTGACATAGATGTCGAATAGGTGGCCAATGGGGTCCTTCGCAAAAGCATCTTCATCGCCGTAGCGCTTCCAGCCACAAGCCAGGAGGCCATATTGCCGACCCCAGTCGCCAAGGTAGTTCATACGAACGACTTTATAACCCGAACGCTCATATAGATTTGACAAAAAGCCACCGATGATCGTGCTCCGTAAATGGCCAGCGTGGAATTTCTTGGCAATATTCGGGCTCGAGAACTCAACGATCACGGTTTTTTGCCCTGAATCTGGATTCAGAGGGTCTCGGAGGCCAAGATTCGGATTAAAGCCGTAGGCTTCTTGTTGCTGAAGAATAAGCGGAACAAGAGTGGATGTAAGTTCGGTGGGGGTGAAGAAGAACTTGATGGAGATGCCGTCGGCAATGGGAGCTTTCACTTTCGCGCCCTCGTGTGATTCGAACTAGACCATATCAGCCACGCCATCCAGCGTCGAGTTTACAGCAGCATACCTCTGCGACTATCTTCTTGGCCAACTCAGCAGGAGCAACACCCTTCATGCGAAGGCGCGGAACGACCAATACCAAATCACCGTTATCCAAATTCGTGGTCCGGTCGAGGCCGCTGAGTGCTAAGCTCTTATCTATATGGGAGATTCGTGAAAGTTCCTCAGCAATGGCAACGCGGAACCGATCCAGCGGATTGAGGTCCGGGAAAAAGCTGCGGTCGGCAGACTGCAGTCCCTGTGAAGGGATAGCGGGAACTTGGGGCGCCATGACCCCGAATGCTTCATACGGGAAGTAATCCAGATGCGGCGAGATATGGAAAGATTGAAAAGCCTCAGTAATGGGCTAATAAGTTCTCTGGTTAAGCGAATACCGAGAGGCAGTAATTTACTTGTCTCGTCTGGCTGCCCTTTTCCGTGCCCGCAATTCAGGCGCATTCTGATGCCACGACATGTGCCTCCGCAGTTGCACCTGCCCCTCCAAGCCCTAGGATGCAAGGCGGGAGCGGGCGGGTCAGATTTTGCGGCATTCCTGACGCCGGGGTACCTACGCAAGTACCCCTCCGCCCATTTTCGCTCTCTTGGGTACCTATCGATAGATAAAGAGCCCGATGGAACCAGTAGGTACCTACCAACACGCTCCTCTCTCGACGTGCCCTGTATTTAAACCCCGCCGTCCGTCCTCAACCGCCTCAACCAGTCCCTCTCGCTATGCCTCCTAAGAATAAAGGGGGCTCGCGGGGCAAAGCTGCCGAACGTAGGTTATGACTGACGCCATCGTACGGAAGCTCATGGCTGTTCCCTTGATTCCGCTGCGCCGGCTGTGGCTAACGTGGTATCCGACTTTCCAGCTAAGCAAGAGGAGCCCAAGAAACCGCAGACTGTCCGAGAACTCGAGTGGCAGCGGTACTATGCTACAAACCCCTACCAGAAGGCCTACGAAGAGCACGGTCTCAGTGGCATGACCCCGGCTGACCGACAAGCCTACTGCGACCAAGAGTATCTGAAACCGGGGAGGGTAAAGACGCTCTCGAACAAAGCCCAGAGGGAGTTTTGGAAGCGGGTGAACGAGGCCAACATTCCCTTTCGCAGCCTGCCCCGGCCGAGCGACGACCAGTGGGGCCGCGACAAGAACGGCCGAGACATCGGGGATTACACCCTCGAGGAGTACGCTGCGTACGGAGAAAAGAAAGACAGATACCTGCGCTTGTTCTACGACAGCATATTCTTCAAATCCAGCAACGCGAGGGCCTACGACGCTCCACGACGCGACGGCGCGCATCCTATATACACCTGCTCGGACGAACAATTGGACGTCGAAAGGGCCAGGCGACAAGAGATGGCCGAGTTAAAGAGAGAACTCTACGGGCAGAGGCTGAGTCCGTATTCGCTGGATCCCGACTGGGACGATGTCACGCCTATACCCCAGTCAGAGCCCGAGGGAGCTCTCGCAGCGATAGCGTATCCCGAGGACTACGCCGAGGGTACGTTTCTGGCATCTCTGCCTGCCTTGCTCTCGCTACTCACGCGTCTTTAGCAATGGGTTACCTCCGCGCTGTAATGGCGTCCAAGGAACACACGCCACGCTGCCTGAGACTCACCGAAGATATCATAGCGAAAAACCCCGCCCACTACACCGTCTGGCTCTACCGATTCGCCATCATACAGCATCTCAATATTTCGATTCCGGACGAGATCGAGTGGCTGAACGACGTCTCGCTCAACTACATCAAGAACTACCAGATTTGGAACCACCGACAGCTGCTAATGGACCACTACTACCCGACCATCGCGACGTCGGCCTCGGATGTGGCTGCACTTGCAGAGAGCGAGCGGGCGTTCATGACGCGCATGCTGGCGCTAGACGCAAAGAACTACCACGTTTGGACATTCCGGCAGTACCTCGTGCGCAAGTTGGGGATGTGGGGCGACGTCGAGCGGCAGAGCACCGAGAGCCTGATCCACCTCGACGTGCGCAATAATTCGGCGTGGTCTCACCGTTTCTTCGTCGTCTTCTCGGACCCGGCCTACACGACGCCCGGCTCCCACGCGACGGAGCACGACCCGAAGGTGCCGGCAGACGTCGTCGACCGCGAGATCGCATACACACAGGACAAGATCATGCTGGCGCCGCAGAACCAGAGCCCGTGGAACTATCTGCGGGGCGTGCTGATCAAGGGCGGGAGGAAGCTCGGCACCGCGAGGGAGTTCAGCGGCCATTTCGTCAAGAACCTGGGTGACGACAACGCCGAGGAGGTGCGCAGCTCCCACGCGCTCGACCTCCTAGCTGACATCTACAAGGAGGCCGGCGAGAAGGAGCAGGCGTTGCTATGCCTGACGAGACTGTCGTTCAAGTGGGACCGCATCCGCCGGGGCTACTGGGAATATAGGAAAGGCTTGCTCGACCAATCCTGAAAGGGGTAGAAATAAAGGAGGGGGAGCAAACGCTTCCGATTTGGAAAGGCAACCTCCGATCGCGTGGATAGCAGGGCCCCCGTACATGGTTGTATGTGTTGTATACATATACATATGATGGATTGGCCGGTTGGTTCTGCGGACGCAGCCATGTAGGTCCATAGGTTTGCAAATCTGACGATACCTAGATCCCCGCGAAGCTGCCTGCCCGGGACGCGGTGCCTAATGATTTATTCCTACGCGCGCGTCGACGACATGCCCCGATTGCCACGCCGAGATCCGGCGCGGCGAGATGGGCTAGGGGAGTATCTATACGGATACGTGGCCCTGGCGAAGAAAGCTACAATGGTTCACGAACGCAGCGCACAGCTGGTCAACTACATAATACATCCATGTGTCGCGCTGTAGGAGGCGATGCTTCGGTGTGGCAAGGCGTAATGATGCTCATCTATCTAGTATTTTATTAGCGGCTCTCCTTCGATAATGTACGCACGTTAGCACCGACGAAAAGAAAGATAAATCATCTTCTATCGCCTTTTTTTTTGGCGGGCTGGTCTGGTCTGGGTGCGATTCTGGAAGAGGGCTCAGCTGCTCGTCTGTCCATACGATCTCGGGTTCGTAAAGCGCTTACTATTATTATCGTTACCAGATACCTAGCCGTAGGAGCCTTACCGAGTGGATGGGTGGATGGAATATGGATGGAATATACCTACCTGCCTCTAAATATAGGGGCTGAGGTAAAATTCCTTGATGCATATCGAGGTAACGATAAGCTGCCATCTACGTAGGGTACATGGGGAGGTATAGATATATCGATGGTATGTATGTACGGATGCATATGCACTACGCAGATCGTCTTATGCTTGCTTCCTTTAGCGCTCGTGGCTCACCCTCACTTGAATTTACATAACTACCTACCTAGTATACTCATAGATGCTGGATCTACCCCCAGCTGGCCCTACTAAGCCTTATGGTAAGTATCCATATATGTCAGCTGCTTGATTTCGTTTGTCTGCGAAATATTAGAATGGTTAGGCGCCCCTGGTCTATCCATGTATGGATCTCACCCCCTGTCTTCCTAAACGACGCCTCCTGGGCCAAGGATCGGCTTGGCGAAGGGTCTCTCGCCCACCCTGGCGTCTAACCATTATAGCGAGGGGAAAGGGGCTTGGGCGTAAGGATGGTGGACTTCCTCGATCGTTTGATCTTCTACAGCCTTATCCATTCCTTAGTTCTCCTTTTCTCTCCTATCGTCCCTGTCCCCTTTGCGTTGTAGGTAGGCATATTCGGAGAAAACAAGGCGACTTTTTGCGGCATAGCAGACATACCTAACTAATAGATCCGACGGCTCGGCACTTCCCCAGCACGACCGCGATACCTAACTGGTAACCCCATGTTCTTAGGGCTGATGTGGTGCGAAATCACCTACAGTTGACCTAGATTCGCAGCCAACGGGTCGCAGGAATACGGATTCGAATCTGCTGTAGAGACATACTGTAGATGCGGGGACGCGTCGTGTCGTCTCACCGACGAGGAATCTAATACGAACAAATGTGTCGTGGCCCACGTCTATACCAAACTTGTCGACTGAGCTGAGCGGTCAAGACAACGTCACTCATTATCAAATCTACACAAATCATCGTCTATCACTCTCTTAGCTACTCCTTTGTTTTGCCTTCTCCTCGCCTACGGAAGTTCTGCTGGCCGGCCGGTGACGACCTTCGGCGATTATAATCGCGTCTACTTCTCCGCGGCTCGAGCCCCCTCAAAAAGAGAGATAAATACCTACACCGAAATACCGAGATCCCGAGAGTTACCCTTACCCAGTCCCCCGCAACGATGAGGTTCTCGCCGCTTCTCGGCCTCGGCTGGCTGTCTGCCGACATCCACACCTCGTTCGGCAACAGCACGCAGCAGCTCGACGGCCCCGTCGCCCCGTCGCCCGTCTACGTCTTGCGGACGACGCATCCCGCGACAGCCGCCCTCGGCAAGGCCCTCGACACCCTGGGCTACCGTCGGCGCCACCACGGCCCCCGGCAGCAGAGCCTCGAGGGCGACCTCGACTACCGAGAAGCGACGCCGGCGAACACGTACATCGAGGTGCCGTCGACCGCGCAGTTCGTCGAGATCGCGCGGTCCGAGCCCAACGCCAGATTCATCCTGCCCCGGGGTGCCGCGTCGTCGGACCACGCCCAGCCGGTCCGGTCCTTCTTCGCGCGGGAATCGCGCTCCCGCCAGCTCCTCGAGCTCGACGTGCTCGCGCTCGAGAGAGCCGCGCAGGCGGACAACTGGGTCGCCCTGTGCGACTACCTGGGCCTGGGGTACAGCGTGGTGGAGCGGCTGGGCCTGTGGCGTTTTCCGAGGTAGAAACATACACCTATGCACATACACAGGAGAGGGGACGAAAAGGAAAGAAAGGAATGGAAGGATGGGAGTGGAGCGGGAGGAATACAAATATGAAGATACACTCAGGAAACACGCGGCATGGATACGACCGGCATCGCATAGCGGCGGACAGCGTGGGGAGCCTCGGACAGGCCGAGAAGGCTCTGGGTTATCGAGCGTATATATAGAGAGTCATCGCCAACCCGACCCAGAAAACCGCGGAGCATCGCAAGATTTCATAACTTTGGGGTTAGAAGCATCGAGGCATATCTCAAGCATACCTGGGAATAAAGGCGCACATACATATCTAAGCCCTAGGCAGGTCGCGGGACAGCAGCTCCTAGCGTAGGTGAGCGTACATCTTCCGATGTCGAGGGAATGCTCGTCGTTTCGGCGAAGACTGCGATCTAAATGATGAAGAAAAGAAAATAGTAGCAAAGAGGCAAGCAAGGCTTTGAGAACATACCGTAACAAGTTAAATTCGGCGGCGTGGTGTAGGTGCATATGTATGTAGGAACCCGTTAGTTCTGACCCGACTATGTAATTATGCGGCGAGGAAATAGAAATGGTATGGAGTGTGTATTATTGACACCGTGTTTTTCTTCCTACATTCCAGCGTGATTCACGGTCTTATCGCCCAATCTACCCTAGTTATACAGGCCCCCCACCCGCCCCGCGCACAGTGTGCTCAGCCTGGTAGGCTATCGTATTTAATTCACTTACCCGATGCCACCAAAACCACATCGTAATTCTTACCGTTTGGTAGCATATAGGCGGATGCTGGCGACGATACCTCTCGTTTTCATCCCATTCCCTCGACCTCGTCTTATTACTCTTGTATTGTTGAGCTCCGAGTGCATCCCGGGCCCCCATCGTCAGCCTTGTACCGCGGAAAACCCCGTCCTCCCTTACATATTCAGGCTTCTCTCTCCTCGCCCTAGACATCCATCATATTTCGCACCACCTGTCTGGTCGTAGCCGTGGGGGGCTGGAATGATTTAATCGGCCGACAGGTGCCGTTTCTCGCGCCCGTCAGCTGGAGTTGCGAGAGTAAGGCGAGAGGATAAAGAGCATCGTGCAAAAGGAAAAAGACATGGCGCTGCCAACCGCCGAGACTCTATCTAGAGTCGCTAGCGAATGTGAGCGCAACCCCCTTTAGTCGCCTACACGTCGAGACCCTTTGCCAATCTACTTCCACGCACTTCCTCTACTATACACCCCTCTACCTACCTATCTACCTATCGCCTAGAGTCCTTACTTACACACCCACAGCCGCACAGTCCTTCGTGGAGCACTTCTACGACGCGCTGGACAAGCGGCGCCCGCTGGCGCCCTTCTACGCGTCGACGTCGGCGCGTCTGGCCGGCGCCGGCGTGAAGCCCGACATCAGCATCAACGGCAAGGTGCTCAGCCCGGACGGGGGCGTCGCCGAGTACGAGGCGATGCTGGACGCGCAGGGCCGCCCGGTGGCGTACGAGGTGACCTCGTTCGACGCGCACCCCGTCGTGCCGCACTACGTCCTCGGCGAGCCCGACCCCGCCGGCGGCAGCAGCAGCGCCAAGGTCAAGGACGGCGACGCGATGAGCTTCGCCGTCCAGGTCAGCGGCGTGGTGAAGTACGGGCGCGGCGGCGGCGGCGGCGGCGCCAACAGCGGTGCGAAAGACGGCAGGGGCGCCATCTTCGGCGGCGGGAGCAAGGCCGACGTGGTGGAGAAGGGCTTCAACGAGGCCTTCCTGCTGGTCCCGCACTGGGAGGCCTGGGCCCGGAACGCGCCCAGGAACCTCAGAAAGTGGGTGATTGTCAGCCAGAACTTCCGGGCCCTGTGATGATTGGGAGGAGGAGGAGGAGGAGGAGGAGGAGAAGTAGGAGGAGTAGTAAATATCGGCCAAACTCACATGCGATGGAGAGGGGAGATGAGACATGCGAACAGGTGGATCGTATCAATAGTAGCGGCAGCCACACAGCCGGCACACGCACACCCGTGAGAAGCGGATAGGGTCAAGGATGCTAGACCGCATGTCGCGGTCAACACTACAGAGGATTCCACGTAGCACGGAGGGAAGCTATAGGAGAATGCACGCGTGCGCATATCTTCGCATTATGGGGTAGGAGACATACAGGGAAGACCACAAAATGATAGACTTATTTTCCCTGCCACCGTCCCAACCAAATACCCTCACTACCTACGACCGATATGAGAACCGGTTGGCTGTGAATGATTTACAGGCTGACGTGAAAACCGGCCCAAGTCCAGGCCACTTTCCACCTTAGCAGCCATATCTACACATTGCAGTAATTGCTAGCCGATCCCCATGGGGGCTGCGAGGAATCACATATCACGACCCCGGAGCCCGGGGGCTGGCGGTCCTGGGCCGGTTAGGTAACAATTATGGATGGCAAACCGGCCAGCGTCGGCAATCGACGGGAGGGCGCACGCAGGCCGTTACCGGATTCCTCCCAGTCCCGTTCCCCTGCTTTCTCTCGCTCCCGTCTTCGCAGCCGTAGGACACCAGCCCCGTCCACACGCAGGTTCCCCCTTATCAGCCGACCCTGCAGTGCTGCCCTACCGCGATCCCCAGGGTTGGTCATTATGCTAAGTATGTAGGTATAAATTGTCCATTTGCCGGTACGCCCTAACGTCGTCGATCGTCCAGGAATCGGAGCGCTCCCTGCGTTATAAGAGACCATCCGTCCATTCCAGGCGAGAGGTGCACAGACACCCACCGTCCAGAGTCCAGTTGCGTCCTCTGAAGTCTGAATTTAAAACCCTGTCCCTGACTCGGTCCAGGTCTCGAAGAATCTGGCCGGCCCACCTACCCGGGGCACCGCGGCCGCCAGGCACGATACTGACGACGATACTTGCTTGTCCACCCTCACCAAACGCGCCTACACACTCGGACGGAGGGGCCGCGATGGGTTCCTACGAGCCAGAGCCGCAGGAGCTCTACACGGAGACGCCCTGCATCCGGTCTGCGGCGCTTTCACAGGCGATCGGGTGGTGAGCGCCCTGCCCTCTTTTCTCTCTCTCTCTCTCTCTCTCTCTCTCTCTCTCTGCCGCAGCGCTGACGCCGAGGGGCGGGGGGGAGAGCGCAGCAACGTCTTCCTGAAGCTCGAGAACCTGCAGCCGGCGGGGTCGTTCAAGTCCCGCGGGATCGGGCACATGATGCGGGCGGCGGCGGGGGCGCGGCCGGACGCGCGCTTCTACTGCTCGTCGGGCGGCAACGCGGGGCTCGCCTGCGCCACCGCCGCCGCCGCCCTGCGCCGGCCCTGCACCGTCGTCGTGCCGCTGACCACGCCCGCGCACATGATCGACAAGATACGCGGTGAGCCCCGTCCCATCCCATCCCCCCCCCCCCCCACCCCCCGCCTTTACCACGCCGCTAGCTGACGGCACACGGCCCCCGGCTACCCCCGCAGCCCTCGGCGCCCAGGTCCACCAGGTCGGCGCGCACTGGGAGCGCGCGGACGCGCACCTGCGCGCGGAGCTGCTCGCGCGCGACCCGGCCGGCGTGTACGTGCCGCCGTTCGACCACGCGGACATCTGGGCGGGCGTGAGCACGCTGGTCGACGAGCTGGCCGCGGACGCGCCCGCCCCCGACGCCATCCTATGCAACTGCGGCGGCGGCGGCCTGCTCAACGGCGTCATGGAGGGCGTCGAGCGGAACTACGGGGCGGCCTCCGCTCCGGAGCCCGCGGACGAGGACGAGGGCAAGGACGAGGGCGCGGGCCGGCGTCTGAGGGCAGCGGGGGGAAAGCGCCCGACCGTCGTCGTCGCCGAGACCCGCGGCGCCGAGAGCCTCCACGCGAGCCTCGCCGCCGGCCGCCTCGTCGCGCTGCCCGCCATCACGAGCGTGGCGACGAGCCTGGGCGCGCCGCGCGTCTCGGAGCGGACGTTCCGGTGGGCGACCGAGGAGTACGATTACTACGACGACGACGACGACGGCCGGCGGCAGCAGCGGCAGCGGCAGCGGCGCAAGCTCGTCAGCGTGGTGGTGACGGACGCGGAGGCGGTGGCGGCCGCCGCGCGGTTCGCCGACGACGCGCGCATGCTCGTCGAGGTCGCGTGCGGGGCGACGCTGGCGGTCGCGTACAGCGGCGAGCTGCGGCGGCTGCTGGCCGCGGAGGAGGGCAGGGGCCACGAAGGGTTCGGTGACGAGGAGTGGGCCCGCAAGAACGTCGTGGTCATCGTGTGCGGCGGCAGCAACATCTCGCTCGACCTGCTGCGGGCGTACCAGGAGAAGTTTGGGCTGAAGACGGGACCGGGGCAGTGATGTGGGAGCGGAGGAGGGGGGTAGAGCGCCAGATGCTGTCAAGAAATAGATACACTAAAGGCACGTGTAAATAAGGAAGCCCATTATCGTATCATCGTCTTCTTTAGCCACTGTCTTGCGGCCTTTGTAGCGCCGGGGGGTGTAGGCACTTCGGGGCGTCGCGAGGAATAGACCAGGCCACTATCCTACTGTCCTGGGCCCAAACACCTCTCCCAACCAAGCCTTACGGAACCCACTGCCCATCCACCCACCTCATCCCTCTCTGCCTCCCTCCTTCCCCCCCTCTGCCGCCTTCAGTCCCGTCCGATCGTAAACCAGCTCTCGGTACTCCGCGCCCTCGAGCGCCCTCCTCCACATCGGCTGCCCCTCGCCCCCTTCCCCTTCCCCTTCCCCTTCCTCCTCCGCAAACCCCTCCAGCACCACGTGCACCTCGCCGAAGTAATTCACGCCGCCGCGGCGCGCGAACCCGAGGCCGGCGAACAGCGCGAGGCTGGGGGCGTTGGTGGCCCGGATCTTCGCGACGAGGGCGCGCAGGCGCGGCGGCGCGGCGCCTGGCCCCGGCAGCGAGGCGCCGTACTCGGCGAGCAGGGCGGCGCGGTGCGCGTGCGCGAAGGCGAGGACGGCGGCGACGGCGGCGCGCCCGCGCCCGCGCCCGCGCCCCGCCGCCTCCGCGATCATGATGTCGATCTCGGCCGCGCAGCCGCCGCCGCCGCCGCTGTCGTCGCCGTCCCACTCCGTCAGGAACACGTTGACGTCGCCGAGCATGCGCGCCGGCGCGTCGGCCACGCCTGCCGCTACTACCGCCGCCGCCGCCGCCCCCGGCCCCGATGCCTCGCACACGATGAACGTCAGCTTGTCCGCCGCCGCGCGCCACGGGCGCTGGTTCGCGTACTCCTCGGCGAGCGACAGGCGCTCCGAGGCGGTGGCGTCGCGGAGGGCCTTTTTTATTATTATTACACGTGTCACCCCCCGCAGTTAGCTCCGGTCTGTTCTTCTTCTTCCTCGCGTCCCGGATGCGGGAACGGGGCAGTGCGGGAAGGGGGGAAAGGGGGGGGGGGGGGGAAGGCGTGAAAAGAACAGAACAGGAGCATACCGGGTCCTCCATCCACGCGTGGTACTGCTGCACGTGGTGCGCGTCGTACGGCACGAGCAGCACGTCGCGCGTCGACACGGCTGCGTGGGGCGTCGTCAGCGCTGGTGCCGAGCGACGGCCGCCTTCTCGGCGTAGGCCGCCAGGAAGACGACAGGCTGGCGGGCTGGCTTCACTGACCGATGTTCTCGTTCAATCGCATCGCGTCCCGCTGAGCAGAGTCGCGAGACGTGGTGTGTAGGGACTTAAGTAAGTGAGCCAGAAGTGCAGCCGTGGCGCATCGGTATGAGTGTGTAATGTACCTATGGACGAGGGAGGTGTTTAGCTGGGATGATGTTGAGATTCCGCAGTTGAGAATAAGAGTTAGGGTAGGGTTGACTGCGGGTTTTTTTCTTCATTTTTAAGCACCCCGTTTTTGATCGCTATAAGCTGGATAACATAGGTATATAGGTACCTACCTACGCTTGTCCTTGCATTCGTCCCTGTACTCAGCGGCTACGTCTTCTTACCGGTTGGCTATAACCAGACTCTTACCGTCGCTTATTCGGATTCCTCCCAGATGGGCTGTTTAATGTGACGTCTACAAACCAGACATGTCCTTCTCGTGAGCTGGCTGGGAGGGCAGGGGGGGGCTTGTACTGGATTCCGCACCCAAGGGGTATCTAAACCATGGCGTAGCCCAGCGTAGTGTGGGAATACGCCTACACAGAACGTTCTCCAACGGAGAGCTGGCCTCTTGTCTCGTCATTTTCACCTGCATCCCCATCTTCTCTTACCTCCGGCAGGGCAGGCCATCAATCACTCACTTTAAATGGTGGAAACAGGCTCTTCCACGCCCCCTTGCCCGTCTCTATTAGACTCTTGCCGTACGCGTTGTCCGCCTGCAGTCGCGCGAATGCGAACGAGCGCCGCGGCGTTTCGCGGCTCACGCCCAGGCGGTCGAGCAGCTCATTCGCCTTGTTCGGCATGAACGGCTGCAGCAGGATGCCCGCGACACGCAACGACTCCGCCGCGTAGAACACGATCAGGTCTGTCTCCCTCTTCCGCCCAGTCCCCGCCGCCACCCACGGTGACGTCTCCTGTACAAATTTGTTCGTCTATGCGTACGTTTCAAGGCCAGGTTAGCGAGCTGTGCAAAGGGGGGGGGGGGGGGACCCGAGACCGCAGCGGAAAAAGGAAAAGGGATGAAGGGCGAGGGGGAAGAGGGCCGTAACCTCGTGGTCCAACTTACCTCGAAGATGAGCTCCATAATCTCCTTTAGCGCCCCGGTAGGATCCAACTCGTCCATGTGCGCCTGCACCTTATCCGTGATCGCCTCTACGCGCGCTTTATGGGCGTCGACAGATGCCGGCAGGCGTAGGAACGCCAGACCGGGACGGTCTTCGTCACCCGTCATCTTCGCCACCGCGTAGCTAACGTCCCACAGCTTCGGGCCCACGATGCGGTTCAGCAGGTTCCCGAGGCCGCGCTGGAGGCCCTTCTTGGCTAGATCGAGGATGAGGCCGTTGTCGTAGTTGGCGTCGTTCGCGACGGACCCGTGGTACACGAGGAAGTAGCGCAGCACGTCCGTGTCCCAGCGGTCGATCGCCCCGAACGGGTTCACCACGTTGCCCGTCGACTTGGACATCTTCTGCCGCTCCATGAGCCAGTGCCCGTGGCTGAGGATGCGGCGCGGGAGCGCCAGGTCGACCGCCATCAGCAGCGCCGGCCAGTATACGGCGTGGAAGCGCAAGATATCCTTGCCTACGACGTGCACGTCCGCCGGCCAGGCTCCCGTCCCCTGCTGCCACCCCGGGTACCCCGTCACCGTGATGTAGTTGATCAGCGCGTCGACCCAGACGTAGATGGTCTGGCTCGGGTCGTCGGGCACGGGGATGCCCCAGCTGAGCCGGCTCGCCGGGCGCGACACGGAAAGGTCTTCGAGGTGGTTGCTGACCCAATCGATCACCTCGGCGAAGCGGCTGCTCGGCGCCACCCAGTTCGGGTTGTCGGCGTAGAAGCGCAGCATCGGCTCGCGGAAGGCGGTCAGGCGGAAGTGGTAGTTCCGCTCCTCGGTCCACTCGACCGCGTTGCCCGTCTCGATCGACGCCGTGAACGGCTTGCCCGTCTGCGGCGACACGCGCTTCTCCACCATCTTGTCCGAGTAGAAGGTCTCGTCGCCGACGCAGTACCACCCCTCGTGCTTCGTTTCGTAGATGTGCCCGCCCTCGCGCAGCCGCGCCCAGAAGTGCTCGACGGCCTCGCGGTGCGCCGGGTCCGTGGTCCGGATGAAGCAGTCGTTAGATATGTCGGCCCTCCTCGCGAGGTCCCGGAAGATCTCCGAGTTGGCGTCGCAGAGCGCCGTCGGCTGGACGTCCTGGAGCTCGGCGGCGCGCTGCACCTTCATCCCGTGCTCGTCCGTACCGGTGCTTAGGAACGATCGCTCTCCCTTCAGGACTTTCCATCGCTTGAGCACGTCGGCGATCACCATGCTGTACAGGTGGCCGACATGAGGCGCTTCCGGACGGGGTCGGTATCAGCAGTCACGCGGGACACTATGCCTTGGTAGGGCCCGACTCACCGGCATTGACGTAGAAGATGGGCGTCGTCACATAGTACGGCTTACCATCGCCATCCCTGTCGCTGTCACGGACGGCGGCGGTGGTGCTAAACGGCTTGCGCCGCGTCTGGCCGCCGCGACATGATTGACATCTCCAGCCGTGGTGCGCCGTCGGCCGAGCCCCGCCTATGGATAGCCGCCGGCTCAAGACGCCCCACTGACTCTTCATGGCATGGAGACTTTCCCTGCCTTTTCCCCTTCCTTCTCGTCTTTGCGACTGGCTATAGGTGGCTGGTAGCGGGCAGGATCTGGAGCTTCATGTTTTGGTGTCGACACAGATTTTCCATTCGAGTCTGTCTAGGTACATCCCAGTCTGCTGGTGGAGGTCAACATGGTAAGGAGGTACCTCATATTATGTATTACGTCATCGGGCACGTTCGCCCAGGAGGTACCTATGTACCTACATAAATACATAAGTACCTAGGTACATAGTGGAAGCTCGTGTCGTTCGCATCATGCCGACGGCAGGCCGGCGGAAAAGCCGTACTCTGCTCCAGCCGTCGAGAGCCAGCCACAGCTATTTACAACTTCCGGCTTCCTGCTACCGTCCCGTGTCCACACAAAGTCTAGACCGAGTCCCTCGGCGCCCCTAATAACCATCGTCCCTATCACGTTATCCCCTTCGCCTGAAGCTGCAGCGCGCACTTTAAGGTATATCGTCATCCTAGCAAATGCCTACAGCTAGTGCACCCCGTCCTCTCCCTCCTCCGCCATCGGACGAAAAAGAGAATGGTATAAAAGAAGAGGAGGGGGGGGGGTTAGTTACCTCTGAATAGGAACTCGAGGTCACGCTGCGAGAGACTCTCGAGCCCCGATGTGCCGTCCGCGTTGACCGTCGAATGGATCATCTGCGTCTTCTTCTCCTGCAACAGCACAATGCGGCTCTCGACCGAATCCTCGATGCAGAGGCGCGTGATGACGCATGGTCGTGTCTGGCCGATACGGTGGCACCGGTCTGCCGATTGCCATTCCGCTGCCGGGTTCCACCACCTATAGTTGTTTACGGTAAGCAACATTGTTTTCGTCGTGGGAGAGAAAGGTGGAGAGAGGGTTACTTACGGATCGACAATGAAGACGCGCGAGGCCTCCGTGAGATTCAACGCCACGCCGCCCGCCTTGAGAGAGACGAGGAAACACTCCACGTCCACGTTGTTCATGAAGTGTTCGATCGATGCCTGGCGCTGAGCCGGCGACATGCTGCCGTCGAGCATCACCGTAGTGATGCCCGCTCGCCGGAGGCGCCACTCGATCAGCTGGAGCATCGTCGTGAACTGCGAAAATATGATCGACTTGTGCGACGCGTTGTCCGACCGCAGCCGGTGCAGCTCGTGGACGAGGAGCTCGATCTTGGATGACGACGTCCAATTCTCCATCTTGATGCGGTTGATGATGGAGGATTTCTTGACGAGCGCCTCGTCTTGTTCGATCTCCGGCTGCTCGAGATCTATCGATAGCGAGATGTGGCAGCGGGGACAGTCGGGCGCCTCCTGAGAATTGATATAACTGGTTGCGCAGGAGCGGCAGAAATCGTGCTTGCACCGGGACCGGATCGCTTCCTCGGCCGGTTCGTCGCAGACGCAGCAGACCAACACGTTCTGCCCGCCCTCGGCGTTCTTCTTCAGGATCAGGTCGGGATGGTCGGCCACCTGTCGCATCTGCATGATGAGGCCAAAGATGTTGGCGTAGTTGTTAAGCATTACGCCCTGGGCGACGTAGGTATTGAACTGGCGCTCATTGTTCGTCATGATGCTGTTGGCGAGATCCGTCTCCTCCTCTCCGAAGAATTGGCGGTCCACGTAGATCTCCTTGACGGGGAGCTCCATCGCATTCGTGTGATCCTTCTTCAGACGGCGCAGCATGAACCGGTCCGTGAGGAGTCGTAGTTTTCTGAACGCCTCCCTCCCCTGGTGTTGGTGGGCATATCTCTGGATGGGCACCAGGAGCTCCTGATTGAAGACCGATATGTGCGACAATATATGATGGGGGCCTGAGACCGGTTAGCCGACACGATGCGCCGCCTGACAGAGGGTAGGCGGACTCACAATGTAGGCACTGGCCTTGATCGTCTACTGCCCAGTCCACGGTGGCACAGGAGCACTGCCTACAGAAATAGGAGGCGAACGGGGTTATCTTGAGAAATCGAACCAAGGAAAAGAGCTCGCCGATTCGGTTCTGCAGCGGGGTACCGGTCAAGCACCAGCGGTACGTGCCCTCGAGGGCGAAACAAGCCTTGGCGGTCATGGTGGTTTTGGACTTGGATACGCTCCTGTTAGTCGAGACGGCCAAGGAGAGGCAGGATAGAGGAAGAGGGGTCGCTGCTGCGAGTAGGCTTACCTTGATGCTGTGGGCTTCGTCGAGGATGACGCGGTGGAATTTGATCTGATGCACCGCGCTCTTCTCTTTGCGCGTTGCCACCTTGCCGCCCTTGCCGTTCGACTTCTTGAACCCCTTCTCTTGTCTACGATACATAGACTCTAGCGTGTTGTATGACATCAGAAGGACATCGATTTTCTTGAGCTCGGCAACGGTCATATTCTTTGCCTTGGAGTTGCTGCCGTGGAGGACAAGCGTCTTCAGTCGGCCATCCGTGTACGATTCGATCTCGGATGTCCACTGCATTAACGCGACGGGAGGGACGAGCACCAGCGACGGTGCCTTGGCCGGGTAGTCAGACATGAGGAGAGAGACAGCCTGGATCGTCTTGCCGAGGCCCATCTCGTCTCCGAGGAGGCCACCCTTCCACTTCGTCTTTTCCATAGCCTGCATCCAAGCTAGTCCCTCCAGCTGGAACGGCTTCAACTGACGCGAGATAGTTTTCGGCTGTTCGGCCTTGCCAGCTTTGAGGATGGGCATGTTCTCGAGTTCGGTCCACATCGTGTTGATCTCCGGATGATGCTTCTCAAGCCTTTCTCGCGCCTGGGTTCTTCGAGAATTACCCCCTCCATAGAAACGCGAGGTCCTCGAGCCCTGACGGGAACGGAAGCGTGACGTAGGGCGTAAGTGAAACGGTCCGTCCTCGTCCTCGTCCTCGTCCTCATCCTCATCCTCATCCTCATCCTCATCCTCCTCGTTCTCGTCCTTGTTATCGATAGCCATCAGAACCGCACTCAAGTCGCTATCCCATCCCACCTCATCACTAACATTGCCAGGCTTGACGAAAGCGAGCTCGCTCATATTGCCAGGATCCGTGATATCATCTGCCGTCTTCTGTCTCTTGCGAGCGGCAATCGGCTCTGAGTCGTCGCTGTCATCCTCATGCTTGACCAATGGCATCACTCTCTTTTTACGCGCAGCGGGCATGTCCTCGACACTCAACGTGAGATCTTGGCCGGTTCCACGAGAAGGCTTCGCATCCCGCTGCTTGGATGACAGAGAGGCCGAATGCGCAGCGGCGGCCCTCTCTCCCCCTTCGGTTTGCAGCCGGCGAATCAGAGCTAAGCTGCGACGCGTGGACGCATCAGCAACTTCGTCATCGTCTTCATCTTCCGAGTCCGGCTGGTAAGAGACGGGTCCAGGCCTACGGCGGGTGTTCCTAGCAGTGAATGCCTTGGGTTTCTTGCCAGTCGTGTCCCAGCTCTGCGGGATTGCGGGCACCTCGATGACTAGATTGGACCGACGCCCGCCCGTCGGCGCGGCACGCTCAGCGGACTCGGCGATATTAAAAGGCGACGGCGTCACCGTATTACTAGTTGCCGGAGTGGAATATTCGCCGTCCGAGCCGGTCGAAGCTGGGGTGGGTGCCGATGTGGTCGAGACGCTATCGGTAGAAGCGGCGACGTGAGATTCCGTAGTAAGCTTGATGAGTGAACGGCCCTTCGGGACAGGTGCCGCCCGAGGCTCAACCGAAACAGGGGTATCGGCGCCGGCACCCAGGAGACTCCCTTGCGCACGCTTCGCACGACGCGTAGTAGGCGCCATAGCGTTAGGTCGGAGGCGCGCGAGTGCGAGGGATAGTCAAGAATGGGTTACGGAAAAGTAGCAGTTGGCAGCAAAAACGAGCGTAAATAGGCCGCGGCCCCTCCTATATAACCTGGCCGGGTTGGGTAGGCGTGGCAGGAGGACTGGCAACGACGCAGAGGGAAAAGGCAGGGTGTGTCGTACGCGCTCTGCACGTGCCCAGGAGTGGCTTTGTACAGTATTATTCCCCAAAGCCTTAGTGGTTGCTTCGGTTAGGAGGTAAGCTCCCCGGCAACCAGGTAAGCCACCCAGACGATGGGGGTTAGAAAGAGGAGGATGAATTGGGGCGCGAGCGAAAGTGGCCAAAGAAAGAAAAAAAGAAGGAGAAAAAAGAGGTAAAGAGGTAAGGAGGGCGGATCGTCCAAGAGGATGGCGAAATAAGTCGGAGTCGGAGGCGCGCCTATCGAGGTTTGAACTTTCCCAGCAGGGTCTGGCGGTACAACCTGGCGGCAGACCAGGAGGCGGGCTATATTAGGTGCCTGAATTTATAGGCGAAGGCAACGAGAAGGGCGCACCGCGGCAGCTGAAAAAGACAAATGACCCAGACAGTTGCAGACGGAGGCAAGATATAGGTAGACTGCTGCATGTCAGAACGCGTACACGCATGCACGTACGGAGCCGGGCGTTGTTGGCATGTAGCCTATGTACGTATTTGGAGGGTTAGCAGGGGCAGAGGCAGAGGCAGAGGCAGAGGCAGAGGCAGAGGCAGAGGCAGAGGAGAGGCGGACACGGGGTCTAGCTTAGAGGGGTAGCATCAGGGCAGGGAGGGAGGGAGGGATTCGAGGTTGGGATAGACGTAAGTGCAGGTGAGACAGAGCGGGCAGTGGGGGGTAGAGGGAGTGGAGGTCAACCAGTAGCGTAGATGGTAGACTAGCAGCGTAGATTGGGTTAGGGATGGGAATACCTACCTCCTAGAAGCAATGGCGGCGGCGGCGGCGGCGGCGGCAGGCTACGGCTCGATCGATCCAATTACTTGCCCGCCGGCTGCCCGCATATGTATGTATGAAGCGAGCAGGCAGGATGCAGACACGCCCCCAGACGATCCAGCCCCAGACTGCGGTTGACGGGCTCAATGATATTGGAGCGGTTTCGAGGATTCGAGAACTGCGAACTGAGGGTTGGCAGTCGAGAGCTGGGAGCGGAGACGACAAGGACGAGAGACCTCCCAGGCGACAGGGGCCATTACTTTGAGCAGAGAGGAGAAAGCAGCCAGAGAGGTGCCAGGAGAGGTGCCAGGAGAGGTGCCAGGAGAGGTGCCAGGAGGGAGGCAGCTACTCGGTGGCGCCGTGGGCAAAACAAAAACAAAAACACAATTGAGGAGAATTGGTGGAAGAGTTGTAAACGTCAGGCAGCCGTCGGACGAGATCCTCAAGGGGAGGAATTTTAGGTGTGAAGCAACCAAAAAAGAAAGAGAAGATTTGGAGGTGGTCTACCTAAATATGCATAGGAGGTATAGTAAGTACCTAAAACACCAGCCCGAGTTGACCCTGAATTCCCCAATTGGGTGCATGGCCTGTGTGGATGTACCCGTCCAGGAGCAGGTACCTGCCCAAGTACCCGTGAACCTAATGCAGTGGGCCTGAGGTACATGCAGGTGGGTGCAGCCGGTACCGCATTTGCCGGGTTGGGGAAGGGCAAGTCTAAGTAGAAGGCATTGTACTGGCCACCGGCTGTGGTCTCTTCCACCAACGTAGACGGGTACGGCACAGGGAATGCTCAGCGTGAGTGCCGATGTACCTGCGTGCACCAGGTACGGGCCGGGTGGCTGTAGCAAGCGCTGACAATATATGTACGGGGTGGGAACGGAAGAGCGAGGGAAGAGAGGGAGAGAAAAGAAAAAGCAAGCCAACCAAGCGCGCCACCGGAAAATGGCTCTCGCGAATGACACACGCAAGCCCGTGACCTGGTCGCCCACTCAAGGGGGGAAGGGTGCCCTGGCAAGCCCTGAGGACGTCCACAGCTGGCCAATCGCCGCCTCAGGTTGCGCGCCGCAGCCTGGAAGGCCATAAGGAGGAGGTCAAGGGCACAGAGGGTACCGACACGTTCACGCCGTTCCGCTGGGTGTGTGAAGAGAGATGTACATGCCTAATCGGATGCTTGCCACGCGGGATGGCCCAGGGGGGGCCCTTGTCTCCCGGTACGGCGGATTGCTGTCTCGGTACCTGCTACCTCCATAGCAGAGGGACCAAGCACCCAGGTACCCGCCCCATGTCGGTACATTTGTCGGACGTAGGCACTTAACGCGCTGTCTCGCGGTGGCCATGGATGTCTGTCTGACACTTTACACGCTCCCTTTTCCTCCTCCTCCCTGCCGACTCGTCCATCGCTGCTTTTTTTTTTGTTGTCTCGGGTGCCTTTTCTCCGCCTCCCTACATAGGGACTGCTTCTTTCAAGCCAATCCGTCCCGCCCTCTCTTTCAGAGCTCGAAATCGCCATCGATTGCTCTGTCTCGACAGATACCTACCAACCTACATACCTGCCTTCTAGTCATCCCACCAACCAGCCATTGGGAAGGAAAAAAAAAAAAGAAACCCCCCCTCGTCCCAGTTCGAAATTCCCTAGCTCTCCTCTCCCACCAACTTCACCACACATTTTCCGCCCGACAGCCAAGGATACCGAACAGAATTGCAGATCGTCCCGGCAGATAATCTCCAGCATTCCAGCATTGATCGTGGCACCTCGCGCCCGACGACCATAACAGTCTCGTCGGCGCAGTCTTGTTCTCGTGGCCCTTCCCGTCTCGCCCTACTATCGACGGCAACCTAATCTCTCCTCCCTCTTATCCGTCCACCCCGGTCCGCTTTCATCCCAAGCTCCCATCCGAACCCGCCGTGCATCCTATCCGAGTGGCCCTCTCGCAGGCCCGCGTGCAACCTCCACCATGTATGTCGCACCAGATGGCGGAGAGACCACAACTAACTAACAATCTAACCCCACCTCAGGAGTCGGAACCATATCATCATCGGGCCTCGCTCCGCCCTCACCGATTACCTAGCTTCCCAGAACATCTCGGCCAGCCGCATCGCCAGGCAGGCACAGGCACGTCGCGAGGCCGCCAGCACTGCCACCGCCCCTACCGCTGCAGAAGGCGAAGAGGGCGCGGGGGAAGAGGCCGCACCGGAGGAAGAGGCGACACAGGTTTCCACCCGGGCCCAGAAGCGCAAGGCAGAAGCCGAGGCGATCCGAAAGATCAAGAGGTCCAAGGCCTTCGCGAGACGTAAGCAATTCGAGCGCGCTTCCAAGGGTAAGAAGGGGTCTCGGGTTGGAGAGGATGGCGAGGAGGACGAAGAGTATTATCTGGCTATGGACATGCTGGCTCGCGACCCCGAGCAATGGGCTCCCGTACCGGGCCAGACGGAGAACTGCGAGAGTTGCCAGAAACGCTTCACCGTAACCCCGTACTCGCGCGCGGGGCCCCAGGGCGGTCTGCTCTGTCAGAAGTGCGGGAGCGTGCTGGCCGGGAGCGACCAGGCCGCAAAGAAGAAGAAGAAGAGGGCCACGACCAGCGGCCCCGCTGGCGGCGGGCGAAGAAGGGTCCAGAGCAAGATGCTCGACGGCCAGATCGGGGTCAGGAGTTTGGTGACCCTCTGCGTCGAGACTCTGGCCAACAACATCGGCCTCGCCGACGATCTCGGCGACCTCCCCCCCACCGCCCTCGACAGCGTTGCCAGACACCTATCCAAACGCAGGCTTCTCAATCCCAAGACCCTCCCGCTCTTCCTCCAGCCTAACGTGGAGGACCTAAGCCTGTACGACGCAGCTCGCCTAAGCTCGGATGACTATGTCCGAATATTCCAGACCTGTGCAAAGCTGAAGAATCTCAAGCTGCGCAACGCGATCCAGTTCAACGACGACGTCATGAAGTACCTGATCGGAAGACATATCACGCTCGAGAGCATCTATCTGCACGGCGCAAACCTCATATCCCAGGCCTCCTGGGCCGAGTATCTGCAGGCAAAGGGGGCAGCTCTCAAGGGCCTCCGCGTATATTACACGGATAAGCATTTTAGCGACGAGGTTGTGCAGTCGCTACAAACCCACTGCCCGTCCCTGACGCACCTGAAGATTTGCCACAACCAGCAAGTCTCGGACGAAGGCATCCGGCACATCGCGCACCTCCGCCACCTCGAGCGCCTGAGCCTGCAGTTCGTCCAGATGACCTCGACGGAGCCTTACGTCGACGTCATTCGAAACGTCGGAAGAAATCTCCACACGTTCTCGCTGCGGATGGTCCCGGACGTCGACGACCGTCTGCTCGATGCCCTCCACGAACACTGCCGCCTGCTGACGAAGCTGCGCATCACCCACAGCGAGAAGATGACGGACGCCGGATTCGCCAGGCTCTTCAAGGGATGGAAGAACAAACAGATCGCGTCCATCGACCTGGAGCTCTGCCGCCACGTCGACGCCGAACAGCCGAGGCAGAACCGGCACAATGTCGGCCTCTGCTCGGACGGGTTCCGGGCTATGATGAGCCACTCGGGCGGGATCCTAAGAAAGCTCAACGTCCACGGGTGCAGGCATATCTCGCGCGAAGCGTTCGAGGACGTCTTCTCCGCCGACAAGGTGTATCCCCACCTCGCCGACCTCGAGATTAGCTTCTGCGAGGAGGTCACGGATTTCGTCGTCGGGTCCATCTTCCGCAGCTGCCCCAATTTGAAGAAACTGAACATTTTCGGTTGCATGAGGGTCCGTTAAGTTTTTTTTTTTCCCTTGTTTTTTTTTTTCTTTGCTCGTCTTTCGTCCGAATAGCTCCCTGATGGGACCGTCCCCGACACGTACGGCACTCGTCAAGACTAACAACACGGCGGCCTGCAGGTGAAGGACGTTCGCGTCCCCAAGGGTAGAATCTTGGTGGGCATGCCGAACGCGATAGGAATGGTCATCGAGGGTGACGATTGAAAGTATCGACGTTCTCGTCACGGTTCCGCCAGTCTCTACGCGACGTCTAGCGGGCGCCAAGCACGATGCTGACACCGACGAGGATAGGCAAACGCCCTTCTGCCCTGTCCACCCCTATTACTAACTGACTCGGCGTAGCTCTTCGTCCTACTTGTAAGCCCACACAGTCGACGCGCCTACACTACTACATGTACCTACTTCCCTCATTTATCTCTTCTCTCGCCCACCCTCTGTTTCCTCACCCTCTCTTTTCCCTCTGGCTGTGCTCCCACGTTAAGATAAGGCGATGTCACTGGAGAGATGCGAACGGTGATGGCGGCGATGCATCATGCACAGTTACGTCCTTTGTGTACAGCATATGATCTCATGACACGCTTCGCACGCAGCTCTCAGGCCAAGCAGAGCCGTGTGGTAGCTCTATGTAAATACTTGATTTGTCTCGTAGTACATTGTCGCTGCAAGCACGCGTCTATCCACCCAAACCTATGGGTATATAAGCCATGATCTCTACTTGTTCTGGTGCATTCCGGCGCCGGACCCAACTTAGCTCGGCCGGTCCCGCCGTAGGGGGTATTACGCCATCGCCCGGTTTTCCAATCGCCCCCATTCGACTGCCGATGTCCACCGATGATGGCTTGATCGTCTGATTTTCTCTCCTGCTCCTTTTCATTTCCCTTTCCATCTCATTTCTAACGAGACAAATTCGCAAGGCGCCTGGGATAAGCAGATAAGAATATATATCGTTGAGACATACCTCCTAGCACCGCACTAAGTCTCCCTCCGTCTTCGGGGGAGAAAGCTTACAGCGTGTCGACTGAGCATCGCGGGATATTCGCGTACCGCCCCTGGTCGGACATTTCTATTAAACACGCCCCTCTTCCCTTGCTGCAGCAACCTTTTTGGATATTCCCATCTATTCCGCCCTCCCGGTGCCCCGGCCAGCTCCTTTCTACCTTGCACACTAGGGCCATACCTACCGATATACACGACAACGACCGCACACTACCCGCCGTCACTACCCTTCTTCCCACACGCCCGTTGCCAGCGATGGGCTCTTCGGCACCGTCCTCCTCCTCGCCCGCGGCCGGGCCCGACGCGGCCGGGCCTGCGAGCGCGGAGAGCGAGGGCCCGTTCCGCGTTCGGCGAGTCGCCATCATCGGGGCGGGGCCGAGCGGGCTCGCCACGGCGAAGTACCTCCTGGCGCAGCCGGCGCACGGCGCGGGCGGCGCGGCGGGGTGCTACTTCGCGCGGGTCGACGTGTTCGAGCAGCAGGCGGAGGCGGGCGGGGTGTGGAACTACGACAGCGCGGCGAAGGCGCAGGTCGAGGCGGCGGCGGCCGGCGCGCCCCTCACCGGCGATGCGCACCCGCCGCTCGACGCGCCCGTCGTCCTCGCCGGCGACGGCACCCCGCGCTTCCCCTCGCCCATGTACGACGACCTGCACACCAACATCCCGCACACGCTGATGCGCTTCTCGGACCGCGCGTTCGCCGCGCCCGGCGCGCTCTACCCGCCCCGCGACGCCGTGCAGGCCTACCTGCTCGCGTACGCGCGCGACGTGCGCCACCTCGTGCGCTTCTCGACGCAGGTGACGCGCGTGGCGCTGCGGCGGCGGCGGCGGCGCGCAGGGGAGGAGGAGGAGGAGGACCGGCGCGCGCTCGACCAGTGGGACGTGTGCGCGCGGGACCTGCGGTCGGGGCGCGAGACGCGCGAGACGTACGACGCGGTGGTGGTGGCGTCGGGGCACTACGCGACGCCGCGGGCGCCGGCGGGGCTGGCGGGGCTGGCCGAGTTCCGCGCCGCGCTCCCCGGCGCCGTGACGCACTCGCGCACGTACCGCGGGCCGGCGCCGTTCCGCGGCCGCAAGGTGGTCGTCGTGGGCACGGGGCCCTCGGGGCTCGACATCGCGGCGCAGATCCGCCGCGTGTGCGCGCCGCCGCTGCTGCTCTCGGCCCGCACGCCCGCCGCCGCCGACGTCCTCGCCCACCTCGCCGCCGACGCGCCCGCCAGCCTCGTCCAGGTCGGCCGCATCAGCCGCTTCGTCGCCGCCGAGCGCGCCGTCGAGTTCCACCCCCTGGACGGCGACGGCGACGAGGGCGCAGAGCCGCCGCAGACCCGCTACGAGCGCGACGTCGACGCCGTCGTCTTCTGCACCGGCTACTTGTACACGTTCCCGTTCCTGCCGCGGACGCTGGGCCCGTCGCGCTCCTCGGCGGAGGAAGGGGAGGGGGGGGGGAAGGAGGAGGAGGAAGAGGAGGAAGAGGAGGAAGAGGAGGAAGAGGAGGAAGAGGAGGAGGAGCCGCTCGTGACGGACGGCCGGCGCGTGCACGGGCTGGCGAAGCACTTCGTGTGCGCGGCGCACCCGACGCTGGCGTTCCCGGCGCTGCCGATCAAGGTGATCCCGTTCCCGCTGGCGGAGGCGCAGGCGGCGGTGCTGGCGCGGGGGTGGGCGAACGCGCTGCCGCTGCTGGACGCGGTGGACGGGTGGGCGGCGGACGAGGCGCGCGCCGACGCCGCCGCGGCGCGCCGCGACCCCGACGAGAAGTACCACGTCTTCCCGCCCGGCGCCGACGGCCGCTACCTCAACGAGCTGCACGACCTCGTCGCCGCCCGCACCACCCGCCCCGGCGGCAAGCCCCCGCCGCGCTGGGGCCCCGAGCTCCTCTGGCAGCGCAGCATCTTCGCCGAGGCCAAGATGCGGTTCGAGAAGGACGGCAGCAGGGCCCAGTCCCTCGCCGAGCTCGGCTTCCGCTTCGAGCCCGCGCCCGAGGGCCCCGAGGGCGAGGGGCCGGAGGAGGAGGAGGAGAAGAAGAAGGGAGAGGAGCCGGGTTTGAATGTGGCGGGGTGATATTTGCATACCTATATTCATGCAACATGCGTGTGGGAAGAAGCGCAGCGTATACTCGGGCTAGATAGACATGACTGAGGCAAGGGGGGCGGGCGTAAATTTTGGGCTCAGAAACAGAACAGGCAATATTGGTCAGGGAGTATGTAACACCGGATATCACAACATCGCACCTCTGAGAATCAAAAAGGCATAGATCTTGCCTCTCGGGGGTTATACAATGACATGTGCGTGCTCGCGTGAGACACGACCGAGATTCAACTAATATATCTCACGGAGCTTTATCTAATATACTTAGACTTAGCACTACCTACGGCGCCTGATTCTTATGAAGCGACACGTCCACAGCTTCTACGGCAACCTGGTAGCGAACCCGCGGCCCATACACCCCCGCTCCGCCGCCAGATTCCTAGTACCTCCCCTTGCGTGCTCCTAGGTGTGAAGTCGCCACTGTGTCGGGCAATGCGCTCGAAGCCGCGGACAGGGGCTAGGCAGTCGCCGATACGGACCCGAGACTCGCCACCGGAGCCTTGGGCGTCGGCGTGAAGCCCCGCTTCCGCAGGCCAGCGAGCGAGCGAGCGGCTGTTCCGACCGCTACGGAGATACAATGGATGGGCGAGTTTCGCCTACCTGGGGGCTGTTAGTGTCCCGCCAACTCTCATTTTCCCCTTGCGTGGACGTGTGCGAAAGACACGCCGTGACCTTCGACACGAACATTCGCCCCGGAAACTAGAGAGGCCAGATTTGCTAGGGGAGAAAGGGCTCGAGTAGGCGATTAGAAGCAACTAAAGAGCTTCGTCTCTAACGAGGAACCGGGAATCGATAAAAGGCCAGAGTATGTCCATAAAGCGACAGCGCCTGCTGAGTTCTAGGACAGGAGCAGAGATGGCGATCGCGAGGACTCTGAAGAAATCGCACAGATTCCATGGAGTGCAAAGCACAAACACAGGGCAACTTCATCTCTACATCTGTGGTCGGGGTTGGGGATTATATATACTAGAAACCATTTCAAGCCCGCCTATTCACCCAGGACATAGGCAGTCGTTATTTCGGCAGGATGCCGATATCGAGAGCAGCACGATGCACGGAACCCTCTTCATCCGTTTATGCAACAGGTCCGACTCTCCACTCGTCGATTTTACGGTGGACGAGCGTTGCTCGAGTGATCATACCGCATAGACCTGACAGAGCCATGCTGTGGTCTGAGAGTTCCACCGAGCATGGTCGGCGAGGGCTCGGGCGCCAGGCCAGCATCTTGCCGCTTAAATTTCGACGTCCCCATAAAATGCATAGTTTCCCCGGGGGCTATCCTCGGTAGAATTGTGCTAATTAGTTCACGATGTCGGTCCGTTAGCAGTACCACATGACCCGACTGTCGTCGGGGTAGAGCAGGCCTTGTTACCAGATTCGTGCGTCTAGATTTCGGGTATCCTTCTGCTCGCACCCTGGTTGTAGAACGTAGAGTAGGCTAAGTCAAGAGAACGGGGTCTAGTTCGCTTTGCTTCCCCGCCCCGTTTACGGTCGTCGTGAACGCGGGGCCGCCTAATGCGGAAGCTGAGATGGAGCGCGCTATCTCCAGAGCCGTATAGCTTCTCCAAGTCGAACTGCGCGATACTAAGATGGCGTCGCGGTCTCCCGGCCGTATGCTGGGGTAAGTGTGAAGAGGCCACGGCAGGATTGTCGAATGGACGCCGGGTGGTCTATTGGTGGCCTCTCCCTACGGACACGTTCCGATACACCGTGGCACGGACCAAGACCGCCTTTGTCCAGGTAGGGCTATATAATCCGCAAGGTAGGAATGATCGTGAAATACGACGGCGAAATATTAACAGGGGCTATCACTCAATAGTTTCCCACAGCCTAGGGCGTGACGAGAGTAGAGCGGGGGTTGGTTGTCGGTTCGGTATCTGGGACGCTTCGTCGGTGCCACGCGTCGAGTTCAAAGCTTGACAGTGTCAGCGCGTAAAGAGATGAGAGAGAGAGGCTGAGAAGCAAGCCCCGATTTCCGATTTCCGAGTCCCCGTCGACTCAGCCTCCCCACGGTGTCCGTTTTTCTAGAGAGAAGGGAGAGAGGAGGGGAGAAGGGGGTCGGATAAGTATGTTATGAGAGCCACATGAAATAAAGCATGCCTCATGGTATGTCTGGGGAAGTATCAGTAGCTCGGAGGCCAAGGCCGAGACCAGAGAAAACCCGGACTCGTCGACGTCGGGCCTTTAACCTAAGAAGGCTATATGATTTCGCTAGGTTGACAGCGTCTTACAGACAGGCAGCGAGGCAGGTGGCAGATGGGTATGGTATAACACACGGAGGGTTATCATTCGGAGGCGCTACGTTAAAGTAGGGAAAAAGCAAGAGACCCCGTCATCTTAGGTGGCCACGCCCATCGTGGATTATGCTGGACGGGTAGGGGAGGTGGACGGGGAGAAGGGGATTTGTGTTGTATCGTCGAAGGTCTAGTGGACAGATGGCTTGGAGGATCAAGGTACAGGGTGCCTTGTACGTAGCAGTGTAGCAATGGAAGATTACTATACTATATGTACACGCACATCTGCTGCTACGTAACCTGGGAGGCGGGCACACCCACATGCACCAATGACATCGCATGATATCATCTTACATAACGGGGGTCGGGAAATAGTCGGCTTGTTTAGGTCCACCCCGCCTACCAGCTACCTCCTAGGTCGTTGGAGTGGACCTGGCCAGCTGGGGGGCAGCCCGTCACCTAACTACATAGGTACATAGGTAGGCACCTATGAGAGGTACCTAGATACCTCCCAACGCCGGCAACGCACGCACATGGACATGTGAAAGGCAGGTCGGACATGTACCTGATGTGTCAAGGTTGGGTCGCACCCAAGTAATGGGTTCTTTCGCTTTTCGTATCTGCATATAGTACATACCTACCTAGGTACCTATATCAGGGGGTTATCCATGTACCTAACTCTTAACCTCCATACTATATTCGTATACGCGGTCTGTATACCGAGGTACCTACAAGTTATGTAGGTATAGTATGCATATGCCGATATACGTGTACATATTATCAACCAGGCATGTGCCCTGACGAGCCCCCTTAAGCCTGTAGGTACCCGCGCTCTATACTGACGAAACCCCCTATGACGCAGGTCGAATCTCCTGCGAAGTCGATAGCCGACGCTTCTATAACCTCCCTCACCATATTTTCCTCCAACCTTACACGTACAACTCACCTCCCTCCCTTTCTCGCCCACCCCCTTCCCCCGAAGCCACCTGAACCAACGTTCTTCTCGTCCATCTCCTGGCCGTGGTCGTCGATTCTGCCGAGGCTCAGGTATCCGTGTGGGCGCTGATCATCAGGAGACAGCCACCGTTGAGAACCCTGGCACGGGCTCCAATACATCTCCTACCTTGGTCGAGTAGAGAGCATCGGATGCTGGGAATCTGCATCTAGATTGCGCCCTCGATGCACAGCAACCGCAATGCTGCCGATATCCACCCTGGTTACGACTTCGACATGCATCGTCGGCTCTGGGCGAACTAGGGCAATGTATCTGTTCGATTGCTGGAGAATGAGTCCCTACTGCGTTGTCGATCTTCTCCATATCCAATGCCTAGCAGCCAAGTGCTCAAGTGACAGCGACGGAACGCCCCCGGTCCCCCGTGTGACTTACCTCTTTTCTTTTTCATAGGCACGGCATACACGAGTATACATCTCAGCCCCCCTCAAGGATACCCTCAGTAAACCAGTCCTAGCCCTCTGCGAAGTTCGTGGGCCGAGGTCGTGCCGGATTCCGGTTCATGTAGGTAGGTACCATTGACGAACTTGGCTGATCCCGTATGGGGGTGTCGATCCGTACTTCGAGGCCGGGCGAGCGCATTGGCAGGCACATGAATATCTCCCCCTTCAGCCAATCTGCTCGTGCTAATTCTTCACGCCGCGGGTATCCCGATAGCACACACCATGTGCTCGCATTCGTACCGCTCGAGTACCTGGGTCGGTGTAGTGGTGATGGTCCTCCTTGTGCTCGGATCGAATCCGAACTGGATACCTCGTGCAGACGGAATGTCCTGGGCGACCAGGCGGGCAGAGGCTGTAGCGGTCACCAGCGTCAAGGTTCCTCTCTCAGACCCCCCCGGCCCAGGGGTCATCCTGATGGCTGTGTATTTCTCCAAGATATGGTTGCCAATCATGGGCGTCCGGGTCGATCGCGGTCCAAGCTGCCCATACACAGCTCGCGTGCCTATATGAGTTCGCGCGCGCCCTCCCGGGTGTTAGTAGATTGGTATTTCAAGCCACCTAGCTACCCACCTGTCTAGCTGCCCCCACTCGTCCCCGAGCGATAACGATGGTGGTTTTCGCCATGGGGTGTCCCTCTGGACTCCGCGGTCTCTCGCTCGCCCTCCTGGCGAGTACAGCATCAGCCGCCGTGATACCTCGAGACCCTATTCCCGATGGCTTTGTTGCCCCCCCGTATTATCCATCCCCCTACGGCGGGTGGGCCGACGACTGGGCTGAGAGCTATAGCAAGGCGACCAAGCTGGTATCGCAGATGACCGTAGCCGAGAAGGTGAACATCACTGCTGGTACCGGTCTTTTCATGGTAGGTCTACTGCAAGCCCATTCCCGCGCACTGTTTCTCGCTAATGTAGCCTTAGGGTATGTTGACGTCAGGCTGAGGGGAGTCTCGATACTAATATGGCTGTGGCCGAAAGGGCGCTGTGTTGGCAACACCGGCAGCGTACCCCGATTAGGGTTCCCGCAGCTCTGCCTACAGGATGGACCCCTTGGTATTCGCTCGACCGACAATAACACCGCGTTCCCCGCCGGGATTACCACTGGTGCGACCTTTAACAAGGAGCTTATATACCAGAGAGGTGTTGCCCTCGGCGAGGAATTCAGGGGCAAGGGAGCCAACTTCTACTTGGGACCGAGCGTCGGTGCCTTGGGGAGGAAACCGAGAGGGGGTCGTAACTGGGAAGGCTTCGGATCGGACCCGGTGCTCCAGGCAATAGCCGGAGCGGAGACGATCAAGGGCGTCCAGGAGCAAGGAGTTATTGCGACGCTTAAGCACCTGATCGGAAACGAGCAAGAGCTTTACCGCATGTACAACCCATTTCAACGAGCGTACAGCGCAAATATCGGCATGTCTTCCAGTGAACAAGTCGGTGATATACGGGGCTAATCGAACAGCAGACGACCGAACAATGCATGAAGTGTACCTCTGGCCATTCGCAGAAGGCGTTAGGGCTGGCGCGGGCTCAATCATGTCAGCATATAACGATGTACGCTTCCTGACCAAACCTCTATGCTGCCCTCGTTAACCATCCGTCTTCTTAGGTAAATGGCTCTGCCGCTTCTCAGAATAGTTACCTTCTCAACGGCCTCTTGAAAGACGAACTAGGCTTCCAAGGCTTCGTGATGACCGACTGGCTCTCCCAGATCTCGGGCGTTGCTGCTGCTCTAGCCGGTCTCGATATGTCCATGCCTGGAGACACGATTGGAAACGCCATTCCTCTGACTGGGCACTCCCATTGGATGTATGAGCTCACGCGATCGGTCCTAAACGGCTCCGTACCCGTTGATCGCCTCAATGATATGGCCACGCGTATCGTCGCGACGTGGTATCAATTCGGCCAGGACAAAGATTTCCCTCCTCCTAACTTCTCGACCAATACGGCCGATCGAGAAGGGCCCCTATATCCGGGTGCCCTGTTCTCTCCGTCTGGTGTGGTTAATGAATACGTTAACGTGCAGGGGGACCATAAGGTGGTGGCCAAACAAGTAGCCCAAGAGGCGATCACGTTGCTCAAGAACGACGGGGGTTTCCTTCCTCTATCGACCTCGACGCCACTGTTCGTCTTCGGCACCGACGCGCAGGCGGATCCCAGAGGCATCAACTCGTGTGTGGATAAGAGCTGCAACCGAGGCCTCCTAGGGATGGGATGGGGTTCGGGTTCGGCAAACTACCCATACTTGGATGACCCCATCAGCTCCCTGAGGCGCAAGGCGGCTAACGTGACCTACTACGCGACGAATAGCTTCCCCAGTGTCCAGACGCCAGGTGGTGGCGACACCGCCATCGTTTTCATCAGCTCCGACGGGGGCGAGAACACGTACACAGTGGAGGGTAACCACGGCGACCGCGACGCTAGCGGGCTCGTGGCCTGGTACAACGGCGACGAGCTTGTGCAGAAGGCAGCTGCGAAGTACAGCAACGTTGTCGTCGTCGTCCACACGGTTGGCCCTATTGTTGTGGAGCCCTGGATTGATCTGCCCTCGGTCAAGGCCGTGCTCGTCGCGCATCTTCCAGGGCAGGAAGCCGGTGACTCGCTAACAGAACTCCTGTTCGGTGAGGCGTCGCCGAGCGGACACCTTCCGTACACCATTCCCGTCTCCGAGAAGGACTTCCCCGATAGCGTCGGCCTCGTGGCGACGCCCTTGAGCCAGACGCAGGACACGTACTCGGAGGGCATATATATCGACTACCGGTACCTCAACAAGCACGGCATCAAGCCGCGGTTCGCCTTCGGCCACGGGCTAAGCTACGCATCGTTCACGTTCTCCAATGCGACGATCAAGCGTGTCCCGAACGCGCCACTGTCGGAAGAACCGCCCGCGCGGCCGCCCAAGCTAGCGTCGCCCATCGCCGGGCTCGACGTCAGTTTGCCGGACGCCACTGAGGCATACTATCCGGAGTCTGGCCTCGACCGTATCTGGCGGTATCTGTATCCGTGGCTCGATAAGGGCGACGCCGACAAGGCGTACACGATTGGTGTTGAGGGCCGTGAGAAGTACCCGTATCCAGAGGGTTACTCTCCCGAGCAGCGGACCGAGGTGCCCGTCGCGGGCGGCACCAACGGCGGCAACCCGGCGCTATGGGACGCGGCGTACGAGGTGACGGTGACGGTGACGAACACTAACACGGGCAAGGCACCGGCGGGCAAGGCGGTCGCGCAGGCGTACGTCCAGTTCCCGGCTGGGATCGCGTGGGACACGCCGCCGGTGCAACTGCGGGACTTCGCGAAGACGGGCAAGGCGCTCGGCGGCGGCGAGAGCGCGCAGCTACGGCTCAGCCTCACGCGGCGCGACGTCAGCGTGTGGGACGTGGTGCGCCAGAACTGGATCGTGCCGAACCCGCGCGGCCGCTACGCGATCTGGGTCGGCGACGCGAGCGATAACCTCCGGGTCGCGTGCTACACAGACACGCTGACGTGCGAGGAGGGTCTCGAGCCCCCCGTCTGAACCAAGGTGAGGGGTGATTAAAGAAGGCTTTTCCCCTCTCCTCGACTTGCTTCGTTATTTTTGGGTGGGCGGATTCGGAGCAAGGAGTGATGGGTATGGGACATCTGGGTTAAGGCGGGACGCAGGAGGGGAGGGCAGGCGAAAGAGAAAGCCGCCCCTGTGGGACTGTTCTTCGCCGCGGGCGCAACGGCTGTGGCTCTTTGCCTTGTGGATATATATGAATCGGATAGTCCCGAGTCGGGGACGCTTATGTTTATATCTACTCCTTGTCACGAATATAATACCGCGCACATATGCTTCCGGCAGCATTTATCGTAGGCTATGCACGTCTCCGCGAGCAGGTGGCAGCTCGTACTCGGGCCCCCGTTTTTCTGTCACCCGCTTTCGTAGCGAGATGATGAGGGGCATGGGTTTCCCCCGACGAGGTCGGAAGTAGACGGCGATAGACAACGTCTCAGATATAGTTGCGAGAGGAGAGGAGAGGACGTGTCGGTGCCATAGATGCCACCCAGAACACAGCCATTCCCACTTCCGCACCTGCGAGCCTGAGCAGTCTTATTGTCTCGGGGTGTTTTTGTCTCTTTATTTGGGTGATTTATTTTCCCTCAGTATAACTGCCATGCCTGGCGCCTATAGTACAACCCTCCTCCTCCTCCCTTTATTCTCCGTGCAAGGGTCGACCGACCGAGAGGAGTCGTGGGTAGGTGTATATCGATCGCACTCTACGCTCCGACGAAGGCGCGCGCAGCAGTAGCAGCAGCCGCCTCGCACTGCGTCGCGCTCTCCCACCGCCGTCCGGTCCGTCTGGGCGAGTGGATAGGTATATACCTAGATAGGGAAGTCTAGGCGTCAGCGTCGGCGTCGGCGCACCGCACTCTCGGTCTCTCTCGTCTCCGCGCCCGCGTGTCTGTAGTTCGCTCCCCGTCGCTCAGTTCGAGAGCATGGTGCGCTTCTTGTCCTTGCGGCGCTGCAGCATCTTGCGGCCGTTGCGGGTGCGCAGGCGGCTGAGGAAGCCGTGGCGGCGCTTGCGCACGAGCCGGCTCGACCGCTCCAGCGTCGCCCGCGGCCCGCACCGCACCTGCGACGCCGCCCCCGCCAGCGCCGGGTGCGCCGTGATCGCCGTCTTGGGAACCACGTCGGGCGCCGCGCCGCCGCCTCCGGGGACCAGGGCGACGCGGCTCGTGGTCGAGGAGCGGAATACGGGCGAGCGGGCGAGGACCGTCGGCCGCAGGCCGGGCAGCGTCGTGAAGGTCCTGCACAGGAAGAGGCGGTTAGCTAGCGGCGTGGGAAGAGGGAGGGGGCTTGGTAGCGATGGTGGTGCTGGCGGGAGGGGGGTTGTGAGGGCGAAGTGGGTGTGCTGCCGTCTCTTCCGTCTCCTCCTCCTCCTCACCTTCTCGTAGCCCATCGCAGGCTGAGGGGCGTTGCGGCTAGCACAGCAGCATTGCCGCCGATAGAGCCGCCGCAGCCGCAGGCCCTCGGGAGGGAAGCGAGAATGAGAGGCCGCATTTTCTGTGCAGGCGTGGGCCAGTGCCGATACGGGCGAGCGAGCTGGCCAGCTGTGTCGTGTGTGTGTGACTGGCTCTGCTGCTGGATTGTCGGTCGGTCAATTGGGGTTGGGACAAAAAATAGTTCACAGTGCGAAAGATTGGCGGATGGCAACGGTCCGGTAGAACTTGTGTGCGGGATGTGGCAGAGTTTTGTGTGAAAGAAAAGGCGGGCAATTCTTGACTTGAAGTCCCAGGCCACACGTCGACGAGCTGCAATATCCCTCTAGGGAGCGATGGCAAGATAGTGAGAGAAATGATAAGGCTTCAATAGATAGAAGTTATGATGGATCGAGGATAGACTGCAACGAGATTGGCTACGTTGTGATAGAGGCCTGAGAGCACCAGTACAAGGCGAGGGTAGTGAATATTTTAGAACGCAACCCTCGGGCCTCGGGAGCAGCAAAGCCTGGCTGGAAATAGTTGCCTCTCGCTGCTTCGCTGTATGTCTACGCACATGTTGGGGACAGCCACAAATTTCGCGGAACCACACGCCATGCGTTCATAACAATATACCTCAAGCCGGTCTTTGCAGGCAATTCATATTTGCTTCGGGATGCTGGTTCCCACAAGATATTACCGAGCTAGACTACGTTCATCTTCTTCATAGCGATGCTTCAAGCGTCGACTACAATGAAAATGAGGTTTTTGAAGAGAACAAAAATTGCGCCCACTACGATCCACGAAGGATAATAGAAAAGGGTCGACGCCGCGCTGTGCAATGCAGGTCTCCCCCTTTAAGAGCCCTTATTCTTGAGCAAGGACTCTTCGGACAAGGTAAGTATGAAGAAGAAAAGAAGAAGAGAAAAGTTGAGAAGATGGGAGGGAAGCCAGGTATTTATATGCATTTTGCAGGGCGGTGTGAGGGCGGTGTGGCAGAGGCCGGCAGAATTCTATCCCTTCCTGCGCAGGGGCGACCTTGTCAGCGCCACGCACTTGTAGGTACCTAGTACATGTGCGGGTCCAGCAACCCGTCTATTGTTCCCGCTGTAAGGTACATCTATACGGGTCTCTTTTTACACCTCTACCTACGTAAATAGGTAGGTACCTAGGTGTTTCCTCTTACAATCGTACCTGCCGCGCCTTGTATGAGGGGATGCTCGAATAATGGGAAAGAAGGGTCGGCCTGTGGATGGGATCGAAGGTGAGCAGGTACCCGGGTACCTAGTATACCTGCCTTAGGTACCTACCCTAACCTAACCTTAATTGGCATGGATACACAAGTACTTAAGTGCAGATAGACAGAAGAGGTCACGTGGCATTTTGGGAATAGGTACCTCTAGTCCGACACTTCCGTCACGTGAACAACGCGCTAATTCTGATCTGGTAAATTAATTTGGCCATCGAGGCCGACGCGACCGGATGGCCCGTGGTTGGCGCGTCCAAACGCGTGTTGGGCTCCACCCACAAATCCTGGCCAGACCAATTCATCCTACCAACTGACCCTTTCGCCAGTGGGGGTGCAACTCGAGATCTTTCCAGTCGCTGAACTGAACGTAGGCCGCCCTTCGTCCAGCGTACACCCTCTATAGCCCCTTTCACCCTAGATCTAATCCAACCCTCTCGATTCGCCTTCGCCCCTCGGCCCTCGTCGTCATCGTGAACCTGCCTCCCTCACCCGTAACCCCTCGACGCCTGTGAGCGAGCGCCGCCCTATCCCATCCGATCCCCCCCCCCTAATTGGCAACGCCCCTACATCTATCGACGCATTCTCCTGTAATGGTACAGGCGATTCTGTGCTAGATCCCTTGTGCCGATGCCTCTATTCGACATGTCCCCGAATATCCACGAACCGGATGCCGGCTCGAGGAAGAGAACGCATGACGAATTCATCGACAGTCCCGGCCGGCTAGATATGGACCAATCTACGCAGTCCGAAAACTTTTGCGAGCAGAAACCAGTCGCCATACCGCCGCCGCCACCTACGAAATCCCAACTACGTAAGAAGCCTCCCGGACCCCATCCTCGTTTCCTGGGCCTCACTCGGAAAATCAGGTTACTAACCCTTATCGTATAGAATTGCCCTTAGTACCAACCATCATGGTCAACTCCGCTCCCGAGGGCAGTCCCGCGGCTTTGGCCGATGCTAGGTCTAGCCCGCCCGCTCGGGATCCACACTCCCCGAACAAGACATTGTCGAACTCTCCCGGGCCGAAAGGCATTACTACCGAACTACCTCAACTGCGCGCCTCCGTCCCTCAAGTACCTGGGCACGTGGACCAGACCCTACAGCCGGCGAAACGAAAGCCCACCCCGGCCCAGGAGCAACGCTCGGAGAAGCGCCAGAAGAAAGAGGAGGAAGCGGCGGAGAAACGCCAGAAGAAGGAAGAAGAAGCCGCTGAGAAGCGCCAGAAGAGGGAGGAAGAGGCTGCTAAGAGAGCCGCTAAGGCTGCCGAAAAGGCAGCTGAAAAGGCCAAGAAACAGGCGGCCGAGGAGGCTAAGAGGCGGAAAAAGGAGGAGGAGGAGCTCGCCGCGAAGCGAAAAAAGGAAAAACAGCAGAGCGTCATGGCCAGCTTCATCCAACGAGCACCTACCGCGCCCTCCAAAACCGCCCCGGGGCCTTCGACGAAACCCAGCGAACCCGATGCGAGTTCCGCCGCATCGCAAGCGGCGACAAAACCCGAAAAGTCGGCGTACGAGCGCGCGTTCCAGCCCTTCTTCGTCAAGCCCGGCGTGACCATGGCTCGCTCGCCATTCGAGATGGACGAAGAGACCAGGGCGGCCAAGTCGCAGGCCCTCGACGAGTACGTCCGCGGCGAGCGCGGCGAGTTCGACCCGAAGCCGCTCGACCCGGCGAAGGCCTTCGGTCTGCCGCCGGCCCGGAGGCGCGGCCTGCCGCCGGTCAGCGTGCGGAAGATCATGAGCCAAGCGTACGGGGACGGGCCCGCGCCGGCGGTCCCGAGCCGGGTGCAGGAGCAGCTCAGGGCGGTGCGGATGAAGTGCCTGCGGTTCTACGAGGACGTGCGGCCGGCGTACTTCGGGACGGCGACGGGGGCGGCGGCGGCGGCGGGGCCAGGGCGGCTGCGCAAGCTGGCGCGCGACCCGGCCGGGCGGCACCTGCAGCTCGAGTACGACTACGACTCGGAGGCGGAGTGGGTCGAGGACGACGGCGAGGACCTCGGCGACGAGGACGAGGACGACGAGGACCACGACGGCGACGAGGAGATGGACGACTTCCTCGACGACTCCGAGGACGTCCTCGCCGCCGCCGCCGCCCGCCCCGCCTTCCTCGGCGACAAGGAGCCCACCAGCACCGGCATCTGCTACGAGGACGGCCGGGGCGCGAACCCCTGCGCCGCCATGCACCAGTACCGCCTCGAGATCCTGATCGGTAAGTCTCCCGGCCTCCTCCCTCGTCTCTCGCGGCCCGAGCGCATCGTGGATCCGGCGCTACGCAGGGAGAGGCTAATTAGACTAACGGGAGAATGCAGACGTGGCCGACCCCAGCGTCGGCATCGACCCCTTCTCTACATCGTACTGGCCGTCGGGTCCGAAGCGGGCGGCGGGCAAGAGCGGCGGCAGCGCGAACTGCGCGGCGCCGACGGCGGGCCTGGTGCCGAAGTCCGTGCCGGGGGCGCCACCCGGCGGCGGGGCCTCGCCGGCGGACGCGTACGCGCGGCTGCTGGTGGGCGACGCGGCGGCGGGCTCGGGGCCGGTGGCGGACGCGCGGGACGTGGTGCCGCGGGAGGTGTTCGACGCGTTCCGGGCGGCGGTGGTGAGCGAGGAGTTCCGCGGCTTCACCAAGGGCACGGTGGCGGAGATGCTGGCGAAGCGCTTCGCGCCGGCCTGCACCAAGGCCCAGGTCAAGGCCACGCTCGACCGCGTCGCCCGCCGCGTCGCCGCCGCCGGCGCCCCCCGGAAGTCGGACAAGCGCTGGGAGCTGCTGCCCGCCTTCGCGACGTAGCGCGAGCGCGAGCGCAATACGTACCTACGTACTGGCAGGGAGCGACGGCTGGGGGGGGGGGGGGCGGACGCGCCGCCGCCGCTCCCGCTACTTACCGCCGCAACAACCCGCGCCCGCTTTGGCGCGAGAAGGAAGGGCGAGGAGAAGGCCCCCGGGAGAAGGAGTGGGAGAAGACAGAGCAGAAGGAGACCAGCAGCCGGGGGAACCTGCGCTCGAGGCGCAGAGAGAAAGAAAGACTAGAGCCGACGCGCGAGGCGACGCGCGCACTTGTACACATAGAGTCGGGACCGCAGTCCGCCGCCAGGGGGGGGCAAGGAGTGCGGCGGACGGACGGGGGGCTAGGCAGGCAGGCAGGCAGGCAGGCCAAGAGACAGACGCGCGCACGCGCACCGTGTGCACCTCGCGCGCTTCGGGAGCCGAGCGTAGTGTGACATGCAGCGGAGCGTAGACACCCGAGCGTTTTCCCCATCCTCGCGCACGCCTGGTGGGAGGGGCAAAGCGGCTCGGCGCGACGAGAGCGTAGAGCACGTGCCCCTTGCCCCCCTCGGCCCGGGCAGAGATAGACGTACCTATGCGCCCTGCCGTGCCGAAGTCGCACTTCGGTCCGTCTAGTTTGCGGCCCGGCGCTCCCGGGTCAGGAGGGAGCGGGGGAGGGAGGTAGGTAGGGAGGCCTGTCGCCGTCGTCGTCGGGAGCATGCCTACCTGCCCTACCGTACTAGTAGGTACACCGTACGCGCCTGATGGATACCAGGCGACATAGCACACGAAGAATAATACGTACGGCCCGCGCCCCCCCTGTCCTCCTCGTTTGTCTGTGGCTACACGAATATTCGTACATCTATCCATCCATGCCCGGCGTGAACCTCGCTCGCGTTCGCCAGGGGGAGAGACGCTGGCTACGCCGAATCGTCGACGGCCCGCTGGTATGCCCTAGGCCTGTCCCGTATCCCCTTATTCCCCTCCCCCCCCCACTCCACTATCCCCTCCTCCCCTCTCGCCCTCACATCCGTCCCCAAGAACCAGTCGTCATTCATCCGCACGATATTGATACAGCCCTGTAGCAGTGTCGGGTTTTTATTTTATTTTGTTTTCCTTTCTGTCGTTTCTGGTTTTGTTTTTAAGAAACCTCGAGGGGAGGGATTATGACGACACGCCGTCCATCCATCCGCCCGTCCATTCATCCGTCCGCCAGTCCGTTCATCCCATCCGGTCCGTCCCGGACTCCAAACAAGACAGAGCGCAAAAAAAAAAAAAAACCCCCTTGGCGCCAGTCCCGCCTCGGCCCTCGACCACCACCGCCCCGATCCGGCGGCCAACCGAACCAGGCTCGGAGGCTTCCCAGATCGCGCGGGCGATAAGCGGGCATGCAGAGACGCGGGAAATGAGTGAAAAGGGCTTGCAAATTGCTTTCGCAGACGCTGCCCTCTCCGTATTGTACAGCATACACATACATGGTAAGTTCCCTTTGGGAAGAAAAAAAAACAGAGCAGCAAGCATCAGTGTAGCAACGTCCAGGAGCCATAAAAGCATGCTTTCAATTGCGCGACCCCTCAACCCTGCCCCCCCCCCCCCCCCCAACTTTCCCTCGTTTCTCCTGCGCAAGAAGTCTGTGCGGACATATAGATTAGAATACCCTGGGGGGAAAACGCTTCACTCCTGGTCCTCGTCGGGGATGTCACCCTCACCGGGATATCTCGTTCATCTTTAGTAAGAGCCATATATTTCTTTTAATAATACGTTGATTTAAAACTTGTCTATGGCACCACGAGCGCATTTCGACGCCTGTGCCCGGCTCCGGTGTCGGCCTCTCTCGACACGGCCCGACTATAATCGCTGCTCATCTTGCGATTGCCTGGTCTTGGTGTTGTTGTTGTGCGGTCGTTTCTCTCCGTGGTGGTTCTGAGCTGCCTTTTCGCGGCGCATCTCGTCGATGGCTGAGCGCTGCTGCATACTGGCATCGTGGCTCTTGAATTCGAGGCGAGTTTCAGCAGGGCAGTTGAGCACGCGACGCATCGTCTCGCTGCGTACCGTCAGTCCGCGGTCCCGAGATGAGAAGGCGTGGGGGAGATCAATACGTACCGAATCTTGAGGACCTTCTGTCCCGTGCTACGGGTCCAGATACTCAATACGTCCTCTCCATTGCGCATGCTCAGCACGACGCCGCAAACTTCGTCAGTATCGTCGCTGAACTGATCGCCCACGCAAGCCAGCAGGAGATCCTCGTAATAGCGATCGGCGATGCCCTTCTTCAGTCGAAGGACCCACTTTCCGCCCTGCTTGTTCTCCTCATCCTCCCATATCGGACGGATGCCCTTCTTGAAGAAATGGTAATCCGACACCGTAGGGAGCGAGGAAGGCCGCTTGAGGTGCGAGTAGGCTAGCCAGAACTCTTCTACCGTCTTGACCGCCATCATGGCGTGCAACGTCTTGTCATATTCGATATAACCGTTGGCCTTGGTGATGGGAGGGCGGTACCAAAAGACCCAGGTGTCGCGGAGGGGATGTGTGGTCGGCGCCGAGGCCTGCTGGGACCCCGTCTCGGCGATGGAGCCCATCGAGGGTTTGCTGCTAGCGGTAGATCGCACGGCCTCCTTGGTCGTCTTCTCGGAGGAAGGGGTCTTGGCGCCGACGGCACCCATCGCATGCTCGAAGGGATTGCCTTGAGCCTTTGGTGTCTTTGCCGAGCCGAAGGATGCGAACGCTCCGGACCCGAGGCCGAATTGGTTAGACCCGCCAGCGCTGGTCGGAGACGTGAGGCCGCCGGGCGTGGTTGCGCTGAAGGGGTTGGAGCGGGTGGCGGACGAGGTACCGCCATTTCGGCGTGCCAGGCTTGAGAAGTCTCGCGGGGTAGTGGAGGGAGAGCTATCGGACGGGCCGGGCGTGGACAGCGAGAGGCTGCTAAGACTAGCCGGACTATAAGTGACTAGGATCAGGGGCAGGGGAGGAGGGGGGAGGGGAAGGTAGAGGGGGAAATTTTCACGACGAGACCTACTTGCTACGACGAGTCCATATCGATTCCTGCTTCTCCATATTGAGTTCCCGTGGCTTGTCTCGGCCGCTCTGACCAGGATGAGTATGCACAAGCTCCCAAGTGTCCCCGGCAACCCGTCGTCTCTGCGATCTCGGAGCCGGCCGGTATCACGTAGATATTTGTAGCGAGCGACGCTGTCGATATGACAGGACTAGGAGAGGGTTGAACCGGAGGGGTAGACTCTTTCTAGGTACGGGTACGGCAGTGGTGCCGGGGCTGCTGTCGAGGGTGGCTTGCGGTGGTGATCGAGCAGGTTGGTCGGGTTTGGCCGGGTGAAGGTGTCCGGTCGGCAGGAGGGGACAGACCAGGTGGGATGGGGACAGGCCACAAACGGACAAGTTGTATTATAGCAGAGGTGCGATCTGTGGAAGAGGCTAACACAGGATCGTGTAGTGGGTATTTCGAACGGGCAGGTTTACGGGCTGGCGTGGTGTGGTGTAGGAAAGAGGCGGGCTGAATGGCGGGTGTATGTGTAGGAATTGGCAGACAGGAGGTAGGTAGGCAGGTAACGCATGTATGTATGTACGGATATATGGAGGCAAGCAGGTAGGTTATTGCTGGTGTTGTTTTAGAGGCGACGGTTAGGTGGAGGGGATTGGGGATTTTTTCCTGCGTCGAGAGGGACTGGAGGAGAGGACGGAGTGAACTACACGCACAAGTGACAACGGAAATGTACCGGGTACAAATCATTTTCGCCAATTGGTCGATGCAAAGCGCCCAGAAACTGCCAAAAATGAAGCTCGTTCGGCGGTGCGCCTGCGGTCGGGTATGTACCTCTTTGTCGACCACATGTACCACACGCCCTGGCGCCACCCAAAGTAGGTACCTGAAGGCCTTGCTTCAGGTACGTGCCCAAGTCCGAGATAACCCCCAAACGCCTACTCATAAAGGCGAGTGTATAGCCGTCCCTACGCGATGCCTATATGGCGCTGCCCTTCCGCTATCCTCCAGGCTTCGGCACCTTCTATGGCCTTACGGCGCCGGGTACCTGGCCGCAACGTTGGTAGGTACATGTCTAACCCAATGTCCGCTAAATTAGGGCAGGCGGTGAACGCCGTTCTTACAATTCCCTTCTCGGACGTCATTTTTCGACGCTTGCCTTTCAGGCACACCAGAAGCGGGCACGATATCGAACCCGATAAGGCACCTACTTATAGGCTATAAGCCATGCAATCTACCTCAGGTACCTGGGTACCTAGGAGGTAGGTGCTAATTTCTTGCATGCCTCGCCTCTTTTTCCCTCTTTTCCCCTTTCTCCAAAACAAAAACATTTGAAAAAGACCACCAACGCAAAACCACCGCCAGCTCGCCCACCCACCGTGTGTTTCCACGCTGCTGGCGACTCTGCTGCGTGCGTCGAGAGTAACTTTCGATGAATCCCTTGCTTAAAACCATCATCACGAGGGCCCTTAACTGCTGGCTACCATGATGCGGTGATGACCTGAAGCAAGTCCGGACATAATCTGCCAGCCGGCGCACCGCTGCGGCTTCGCACCTACGATGGGCACGTGGGCGGGCGGCAAGCTGGGCCGATTCCTGGTCTACCCCCAGCGTGGAGCAGTACCTACAGGAGGGCTGCATGCGTTACACGTCTGTCTTGGAGGTAAGTCCGAGGAAGAGGAAAGGAAAGCCACGGCATTGTTCTCGCGCAACCCCTTCGATATACCCTGATGACTATTTTGAGCCTGGTAACCCGATGGCGCTCAGCCGTCGTCTTGTCTGGTTGAGCTTGCGGAAAACGGCAGTCACTGAGTTAATAACACAATCGGAGGGGGGTTCTGAGACTACACACATGGCAACCAAGCAGATGTTCGCTAACACTGGGCCGCCCATACGCTAATTCTATAGACGTCACACAGAATCGACAATATCCACACGTGAGAAATAAAAAGCTGTGCGAACATCCCCCGAAGCTTCTCGAATCGTAACTTGAATGGGTCAAATACTCAACCACCCCCTCCCTGCTCAGTCCCCTTGCGCATTTATCCACGTCAGATTTGACTTGACACCTGCGCAGAATAGCGATGGCTAGGGGCGAGCGTCTCGAGCACGTAGCTGATTTGCCGGGAACACGCAGCCACCTATTAGCCGGGGACCAGATAGCAATTCAAATCATCAATCATAATTCAGGACAAAGCAAGTCCTACATACTACTCAGTCCGTACAGTGAAGGAAGAAAAAAAAAACTTGAGCTTCAACAGAACGATTCCAGCGCCGGGAATGCTGTCAAAGTACCAAGTTGTTCGTGATCCACATTCTATCTATACCTTCCCTCGAGGTACGTGTGCCACACACACTCAAGCCTGTGTCTATGTCCGCCCAACGAAACCATATCCCCAGCGCAAAGACGAGCCAGTACCAACGCTGCAAGAACCAGTAACCATGTTGCGATGCGGTGCTGGACGAGTCCTCCCCTACCACGTCATCGCCTCGTCTCTTCGGTTCCTCATTGGGGCGTTCCCCCCCCTAAGTATGGGCCATTGCCAACAAGTGCTCTAGTCCCACCGATTCGGTAAATCTTTATTTGTCTGCTGGAATAGTGCGGGTCGCTGCGCTCCTTGCTTCCATGCTCGTAGCAATGGTCCGGTCAGATAGACTGGCCTACTGGTCCTTGCCGAGCGAGTCGGCCTTGGCGCGTAGGTTGGCAGCAGTCGAGCCAGACTCGGAGAAGTATCGGCCGAGCATAGGTTGTAGGAAGGATCGGAAGATCAGTTGCGCACCACTGGAGCGCGGTTAGTTTTGTCGACGTAGCACGGGGCGTTTCGGCAGGCAACTACTAACCCGAACATGGGCAGCGAGAGCCAGAGGAGGAAGATGAACTTGAAGGTGTAGTAGAAGGGGAACCAATACACGACGCTGAAGGCGCTCTCAACGACGCTGTGAAGGGTATCAGCAACGCAGACACTAGAGAACGGATTATACGCAGCGGGTGGCCTACGAGAAGAAGGAGAAGACGACCCAGTACTAGAGCGAGTTAGCAACAGGATGCTGATAATACCTCTTCGCAGTCGAGGCGGAGGGGAGGGGCCGTGAGCATACCGTCAGCCATTGCGTATCATCCGACTTGGTGGTACTAAACAAGGCGGCGAGGGAATAGTATCCGGGGACGACGAAGCCGGCGAAGTTGGTGAGGAGCTGGCCTCCGAGATTAAAGATGATGAAGAACAAGTAGAGACTGGCGACGCCGATGACGGCATAGACCTTGGGGACGCCTATCTGCTTCTCTAGGTTGTTGAGGGCATCATACTTGGAGAGCTGTTATGCAAGCTGCCGTTAGTCTTCTGGTCTGGTCGGAGATTTGACTCGGCCCGAGGTCGAGGAAGAGGACGGCAGGCAGGGCCAAGGTACGTAATAGGGTAAAGGTGGTTTTCATCACATACCTCTCGGTCAAGTAAGGACACATAATGCTGGACGCGATCCTGGGCAGACATCTTTGCTTGATTGCTAGATATGTGTAAAGGTTGGAACGGGCTGCGAGATGACACTCTTCTTATTTGGCAAGGGGTAAGGAGGACCAGGTCGATAAGGTGTTGCGTGGAGGGCGGGGGTGATGATGAAGTTGCCAATGTCAAAGGAGGCAGAGGAAAGCCGGCTGTGGTAGTATTTTAGGGCTAGTAGTTTACAAAAAAAAAAAAGCCACCTTGCTTAATATGGACGCAACGTACACGTAGGAATGAAGTGGGATGGCGGATCATCGGCGTTTGTTATCCGGACTTACGATGACTGGTCCTACTGTGTACCTAGGGGTACGGTACAGATACGTGGAGGAACGAGGCCCATGCAGTACCCAGAGGGGCTCGATACGATGTACTGTGCCTAACGTCCAGCCTTTGCATGGCATTGCCAACCTCTAGGTAGACAGAAGACAGAGATGGGATCTCTGGCGCAATACGGGTAGGTAGATAAGGAATCCAAAGCGTCTGCAGGATGAGCCAATACCTCTCCTTATTATACATGTCCAAATAGCATGGAGTTGATAGAACTGGAATGGAGGAAGATTCAAGTTTACCTTAAGCAATACCTATCTGGTATCTAAGGTACAGCAAAGGCGCAGGCATACCAGATAGGAGGTACCTAATAGGTAGGTACCTGGGTGTCTCTTAGCTGCACACTGATTTTAGGTACACAGGTAGTATTGAAAGGTACCTTACGAATTTTTAATAACAAATGACGTAGTAGACATAATAGGAAAGGAACTGAAGGAACCTGAAAGAGGTATATACATTCATACAGGAGGCAGGTATACAATGGAAGATAGCAATAATGTACCGAGTATATAATTACTAGTAGATGTTAGCATATATACCTAGGTAACCTACCTGCCTAAGGGCTGGATCGTTGATTGTTGATTAGTATACCCATCCTAGATGACGTAGAGCAATTCATTTCTCGGCCTTATTCATGGTTTAGGAACAAGCAATGCAAGGCGTCTAGCATAATTGCCTTAGGTATCCGCACTTTGGGTGCCTCCAGCCTCCAGGTAAGGTTAATACCCACAGCAAGAGTATTAGATCCACAGTGTGAGCCGGCCTTCTGGTTCTCTCAAAAGTCTCAGGTATCCAGCAAGAGACCACCAAGTTTCCGAGAAGATGTCTCCAGGCTGCGTCTCTTATGAGATTGGAAACACGTGTGGAGTCGACTGTTTCGAGGACATCTCTAACTAGTCTATGTAGGTAGGTCCCGGAGACGACGACTTCCCTCTTATCATGTCTCCTTGGTATGAAGCTCGGCTTGCTGCTCTCCCATTCTTCTCGCGGTTAGTATGCCTCCATGAGTACCTTGATGGACCCCTTTCATAAACGCGATGCCGGACAGCGGCCCTGGAAGCTGATTCGTACCATGGCACGACCATTACCACATCGGGTGCAAGCCTTCTCTGGCGCGGTTTGTAGATAGGTTGCGGGGAGACGCTTGCTTCACTGGCCTTATCTCCGACAGGTCTTGTGCTGCGTTAACGAAGTTGTCTCTAAAAGCATGCCCACCTCGTCGACCATTGAGGTGATAAGCCGTAAGGTTGGTTGAGGGAATAAGAACGGGCGAGGGAGGAGGAGGGGTATATCTGCGACTACTGCCTGCCGTGTTCTAATAGTCGGAGGCACAGCGAGAACCAGGTGAATATTGCACAGCCTTGCCAAGTTCAAGTACATGTATTCTCCGGTCTATTGCTGCGGCCCTCAAACTAGCAATGTGGATAGTGTTACCAGGCTAAGGGTATGGAGATCAGGACGCCCGCTGGGCCTTTCTAATGAAGTGGATATACCTATAGATATCTTCTAGCATGAACGCTACTGGAGTTGGTCTTAGATGGAGGTCCATAGCATTCACGGGTCCACCTAACTACGTTAAGGAGTAGTAGCTATGTGTGTCGTGTGAGGAGATGTGGATTTCGAGGTGGGTGGACACCAAGTGGAAATTTCGAGATTCCGGATGATAAACAGCGAGTATGCACGTGGATAGTAATGTCTAATTGCACGACGAGACATCGTCCAACGAGTGAACGTGCACACTTTGATGGAGATGTTTTGCACTTCACAATTGGAAGCTTCTCCTACCTTGGATATATATGTCCAGAGTAAGGAGGTACACGCTCGAAGATAAAATATCTACATAGCCATATGTGTGCCACCTATTATCATGTGCTACGTAGGTAGCTAGGTACCTATGCAGATATATCTATGGTTTTTACATCACGGGTGTAAATACCAGGTCCGTTACAGAGATATAGGTTCTCCTTGCGCTCATGAGCATTTGAAGAACTTGGTATATCGTCCCATAATAAAAGGGGCTTGGGTAGAGGTATATTGCTGGGCTTCCCACCTACCTCCTACCTACTCGTATTAGGAGGTACCTCTTATGTGTGAGAAGGCAAGTATGAATACCCCGGGAAGGTAATGCGGGCTTAAATACACGAGATACACCCATGTGTTATTATATTAGGTGCGTAATGAAGAGGGATCTTAGTTGGTAGAGGTTAGGGGTTGTTCGGAGGCATGCAAACTCGTTCTCATAGTCTCGTTTGAGTGCAGCTTACTTTCACATATGGTAATATATGGTATACCTAAAACATCATCGAATGCGGCAGCCAGATCGTACCCACATACCTATATAGGTGCCTTGGGTGTTTGTGCTATGAGAAACACATTCATACCTGTAAAGCTACGTGCATGCCTCTGGTAGACCTCTTGTAGGCGCTTAGGTACCTCTTATATACCTAGGTATATTACTTACACCGCCTGTGGAGGTAGCCCCATCGACGTGTTAGCCGCCGTCTATCCACTACCCAGCAAGATGTATCCGACTGGAGGTAATACATACCTACTCAGGTAGGTATATAAGCACTGATGTCGACGTACCTCGGAATGCAGATCCATCGATGTCTCTGCCCGCGTACCTCCTCCTACCTTAGGAGGTAGGTAGGTGTATACGTACGTATATACATACATGCGTACTAACACACACACATATGGGCATTGGCATCATGTGAGTAATGCCGCCTGCAGCCTCCTCGAGATCTGATAATCGACACCGTACCCAACGCGTGCGGGGGAGGAGCAGATACGGTACCAGCGGGGTGTCTGTTTGCTTACGTTTCGGTACGGAGATTCTGTAGGCACGTGCCCCATACGAGGGCACTACTACTGAGTAATTTATGCCTGTGTCTAACGGCGGTACTTTAGGCAGCCTCTGGCCAGGTATGCGTGCGTGCAAGCGTTTGTAGACGTTGATGATAATGAACCTCGGGTGGGCGGATCACGATGATATATCGCAGATACGCGGATACTCCCAAGCGCTGTGGTCTTCCGCGTCTCGGGTACCTTGGCATTACCAGGAATTTGGGGGGAAATTAACCGTATCGCGGCCCCGTAACGCGCCGCGAGGATTGATAGTAGGTTAAGTTAGGTACCTGCTTAGCAAACTGTCAGGTAGAAGCGATCAGGCGGGGGGGGGCTAGGCTTAACGGCTTAACGCTTGTCCTCCTCTCTCGTCGTCGAATTCGGGGTTGATAGGTTATTTATTTTCATCTTATTTTTATTTTATTTTGCGTCTGCTCCCTGGCTTGTGTTTTTTGTTTTTATTTTTTGTATCGTCTCCTCAACGCTCCAGTCCGGGTTAGGTGGCCCGGTACTCGTCCTCTCTCTCTCACACGCACACGACGCACACCCGCACCAGTCTGCTTCTTCCGCTTCCCTCACTCACTCACTCTCTTACTCACTTCTTCCCCATCTGTAATTCTAACCGACCAATCAACCAAGCCACCCATCCTTTCGCATCCCTCCCACAAAAATCCTAGCCCAGCTCTCCACCGTTGCCCCGACGAGAGTTTTCTTGTTGTTTGGCTGGTCGTCTCCTCCATCTCTGCTCCTGCTCTCCCAGCATCTGTCCAGGCTTGTCGCCCTCACCGATGCACCGTCGCGACGCGGTGTCTCTCTCTGCACACGCTAGCTCCGAGAACGGTTTGATTCTTGTACCGATTTCGCATTATTCTTCCCGTTTTCTAACCGCGCGCCTTTGTCTGCCGCCGCTTGTGGTGCCGCCTCTGCCGTGTTTATCGTGGTCGCATACCACCTGCACGGGGTAAACAACCCTACGACCCATGGAGACCAGTATGTTCCCTCTGCCAATAAAGCCTGCAAAGCACCACCGCAGCCGAGTCCCCCTTACTCCGACCCTCCGGTCTTCTTGCTACCTCATGCAGCTCCATTGTTCCTCTCCTCTAATTGCCCTGCAGATCCCCAGCCTCTCGATGCCGGCGCCATGTCGCAGCATCACCGCCCCCTCAACCCGAGGAAGAGGGCCCTGTCGAGAGGCTCGACTGCCTCGATTCATAGTGTTGCTACCCAGCCAACCATCGACCAGCCGAGTCTGATGCCGCACCACCCCGGCTTCGCAGACCAATGGGTCCCCAACGACCATAGCCAACCCAGGGATCCCTCCGCCGTACAGCCGATGCCCGCCAGTGACATGATGCTCCGTCCCGCTTCGCAGATGCATGCCGCTCAGTCCTTCCCCGTCGATTCCAGCATGCATTCCACCGCTGGGTCCACCATGGCCTACCACCAGCACCCGGCCCTGCATCACGGCCTCCCGCCCGAGACATTCGGCACAAATGCCAGCTTCACCGACGCCGACAGCCAGATCATGGACCGCGACAACCTGGACGAGGGCGAGCCGCTCGCCGGGCCTATGCCCGCCTCGAAGCCGTCCTCGAGCCGAGCTAGCGCAAACAATGAACTCGAGATGCGCCAGTTGTTCCACGCCAACAAGCATCGGTACCTGGGAGACGTCGCCAAGGAGCTCCACGGCAACGAACGCGGCCCCAACTCCGAGCGCGCCCGCCAGATCTTTGCTATGCTGTGGTAAGTTCACACCCGCCGAGAAGGCGGAAGTGGGTAGTAGGATGATGTCGGCAAGAGACCGCCTCCGCTAACTGGGATCTCTCTCTCTCCCCCCTCTCGTATAGGATCAATCAAGTCTGCAGCGCCGGTAAAGGCTCTGTGCCCAGGAGCCGAGTGTATGCGAATTACGCATCTCGCTGTGCGACAGAGAGAATAACGGTCTTGAATCCAGCTAGCTTTGGAAAGCTGGTCCGAGTGCTCTTCCGTGACTTGAAGACGCGTCGTCTCGGAATTCGCGGAGAGTCTAAATATCACTACGTTGACTTTACATTGATCGAAGAGCAGCCCGAGCTTCCTGGAGAGCCGGCCTCCCAGCCAACGCTTCCCTTCCCGGAGCCCATGACATTCACCCAGACCTTCAGGTAAGCCCAACCCGGCCGCTGCGGCGTGCGCTACGTCGTGCCCTCCTCTATTCTGACACCTAACAGTGCCGCTCCCTCTCAATCTCCTGCCTTGAACGGCCAGAACTCGACCCTTGCCTCGCCCACGCTACGACAGCATCCAGACGCCCAGTCAATATCGCAAAAATCCCACTACGGAATTGTCAGCGTCTACAACCAGCCCGACGTTACGTCTATGGACCAGCTCAATTCGTCCAAGGCCAAGACTACATTGCGCCTAGCGTTTGTGGACGAGGCCGACGAGTCTTTCCAACAGTCGCAAGCTCTCATATTGCCCAGTATCGATCCCTTCCTCCCCGACGGAACCGACCCCGATGCGGCGAAGTCCTTGACGGCTCTGTATCGATCCCATTGCACCTCGCTTGTTGAATGTATCCGCTACTGTAAAGAGAGGGCGTTCTTTCACCTGTTTACCTCTTTCCAGGGCACGCTCACCATGCCCGTGCAGAAGCTTTTTTCGAACCCTAGCATCGCCCCGTGGATCGAGGAGTGCGATTTCGTACTGTACAAACGTATGATGCAGATATTATCCAATCTCACCCTCCAGGTGGTCCCGACAACGGTGCTAGATACCCTCCGTAACATCTCGGAGCGCTTGGTCGCTCACATCCGCCAGTCTTTCAACGGACAGCCCGGCCACCTCCTCAAGGCCAAAGAAGGACCCGCGACGATCTTCGCCAACCTTCTCGACCGCATCTTACGCGTCAACCTCACGGCGCACGCTGCCGCAAACATGCTGTCCAACCCGGCCAACCGGGACCTGATGTATCTCGATTGGATTACTAAGGTCAGAATCCGCAAGATCTCGGAATGCGTGCCCGCCAGAGGTATGGACGACGTCGTCGATCTTTTGCTCACCGAGATTCGCGCTCTGATCAACCCTGCCAACGTTCCTTGGGACCTCGAGTGTCTCACGCTATACGGAGAGCTGGCGGGAAGCCCGCCGGCTGCGGAATCCCGCGAGGTCGACAAGCGGACAGTGCTAGACGGATGGGTCGCGTTCCTGCGATCCCTGCCGGGGCGTTTCCCGTACGCGTCACCGGCGGATATCGTCGTATGCGTGCAACGCGTCGGGATGGAGGTGATGCGCGATCTCACCATCGCGGGCAGTAAGAGCTTTAGCTCGTGGTGGGTGACCAAGGTGTTCGTCGACGAGATGATCGTGTTCCTGGCCGAGCTCGGTGGGCTCATCAAGGCCAAGCGCTCGTCTTCGGCCGCCGCCGCTAGCGTCCCCAAGCCCGCCGCGGCCGATACCGATGCCAACCATCGAGGCTCGCACTTGAGCGGCCGCAGCAACAGTGGCAGCAGCGACGACATCGACATGCCGCGCGTCTCGCAACCACAGCCCGACCGCGCGTTGTTTCCATCCCAAGCGGACGCCAACAACCAAGACCCGATCCATATGTCGACGAACCACGACGACAGCGGAATAGGAATCCGGACGCCCGAGGAAGACTTTCCCGTGGACAAGTACGACTTCCAGCCGGGCCACGGCCAGAGCCTGCAGTCTCTCGGCCTGGACCACGAGCTGCAGTAGACGGCGACTCGCCCTTGTTTCTTCGACTACGTTTCTCGCGCGCGCCCCACGCCGGCCGGGCCACTCACCCCGGACCCAGTTACCTATATATTAATAATCGGCGTTGGAGGCACCTTTTCCCGTTTTTTCCTCTCTTCTTCCATTTCATGCGTAGTCCCACGCGAGGAGGGACCGTCACCGAACATACAACGCATACACCACACGCTCGCACGCACGCTCGCACACACGCACGAAGGTACGATGGCATGACCAGACACGATAGACGACCGGGAGCAACTAGTTTGTGGAGGGGGGGTTTCTCGAAGAGAAGACGATGGACTCGTTGCGGTCGGTTGAGAGGAGTATCACTTGTAATTGTGTAACTGAGATACTAAGGGGAGGGCGAGGAGGGAACAAAAAAGGGGGGGGGGGGGGTGGTTTCTTTTTTTCTTTTTTTTTTTGTAGGCCTGGACTGGAACCTGGTAACGGTTGGACTTGGCCTGAGGAGAGGGCGTCTGAGTACGGCGGATGAGACGATATCGGGGCTGATATTTCCGTATCAGTCAGGTCTGTACAGTGAACGGTCAAGAGTCTCGAGGGGACGGCCTCGGTGGCTCTTTTTTTTTTCTCATCTTTTTTCATCTGTCTCGCCTTTTCCTCGAGGAGGGGGGGGGGGGGGGGACGTAGGCGTTCCCCTCCGCTTCCCAGGAAGAAGAAGGAAGCACGACACGGAATTGGTCTTCGGTGCCATTTGGTCTGTTACTATAACGGCCTGCCCACCCCCCTGCCTGACACGTTCGGCTATAGGGGCGGCCAGACAGGTAGCAGATAGGCAAACTTGCTAAGATACCCACGAGCGCGCGCGATTCGCCCTCGGCCCGCCCTCCGCGCGCCCAGCCGAAGGTGCGATCATATGTGTGTACTATACATGTGCATCGGATTCGTCTTATTTTAATTTCGTTTCCCTCCTTCCCTCCTTCACTCAGCTGGCGGCCGGGTAGCGTCGCGAGCGGTGCGTGTTCGTGCCGCGAACCTCTCTCGACGCCACCGGCCCTGCCTCCTGCGCCGAGCTGCCTAGAACGACGGCGCGATAGTAAGAGCTAGTGTTTCGCGAGGGGTCCCCGCGGCGCGCGTATTGCGTGTTCGTCCTGGGAGGGAGGGGAGGGAAGGGAAGGGGGTTCGCCGCGCGCCCGCGCCCGCGCGCTGTCCCGCCGGTGCGTGCGTGCGGCCTGGGTGCGTTCCGGTAGGCGCGCTCAGCTCAGCTCGGGGTCCGATTTAGGTAGGTAGTATGCCGCGAGACGCAGGCTGCGCGCGCATCTCGTCGGCGTCGCAGGACTTGTCTTACTAGGAGACGTACGCATGTAGGGTTCATGTAGGAGGGCGGCGGCCGGGTTTACGAGGGGAGGTTGGACGGCGACAGCAAGGTAGGCAGGCAAGCGTACTACATAGTATAGGTATAGCAAAGATCGGCCCGTCGGCGTTGAACACACTGGGCCAAGCTGACTTTGCCCTCCTGGTTCGCTGAGCGTACCCTGACGCTAGGGCATTCCTGCCCGGGTAAGCAAGGTAATTAAGGGTGCGCAGGCGACCCGATATAGGTAGGTAGGTCGGTGTTGTACCCTGGGTTGCTTACCCCGAGGCGCCTCGCCTGCCCAATGGACGGATGCGTGATGCCGTGGCCGTGGCCGTGGCCGTCCCCGTTGCTCCTATAGCATCCGGTATGGGGAGGGCCGCAGGAGGGTAGGGTTAGGTACCTTAGGTACCTCCTAGTCTCACTCACTTCCCAGGTACCGGGTATAGGCAGCCTTGTTGGGAGGTATTACTGGGCAGGTAGGTAGATAGGCAACTACAAATGCCGCTACCCCAGGTAACCCACATACAGGTAGGTAGGTAGGTACTTCCTAAGGTACCTAATGTACCGATCGTATTGTACATACCTCCTACCTACCTTACCGTACCCAACCCAAGGCAAGCACCCCTTGTAGTTCAAAGGCAAGTGCGGGTCTAGACGTATGTACAACAACACTCGCATTGCATAGCAGGAAGGACAGCACCCTCCGTGCCCCCCTACCACCATAACCTCCGCTCCCTGCATACGGCCAGGTACGGAAGCCACCCCACATCGGTCCCGCTTTTGTGTGCCGCCATCGCGGTTGCGTTTTCTTGGCCGGTGTTGTGCTTGACGCCTTCCCAACTGGCCTCTTCGTCGAGCTACCTCTATACTACCTACGAGTACCTCACGTCTACGTCTAGTAGAGGTAGCCGACAGACGACAGGCCAAGTTAGCTCCGTCTGCCAGACCCCGTCTCCCTTGGACCGCTCTAGCACGCTAAACCGTTACCTACCTTCTGTTCTCTCGTCTCGTCTCTTCATTTCTTGTTTTTTTTTCTCTCTCTTCTACCCAATCTGCCCACCTCCGATCCAGGCCACTCTCCCGGGGACTATCGATAAACACCCGTGGTGAAGCCAAGCCAGGCCAGCTCTTCTTTAAAAGGACCCGGCTGGGACTGCTCTACGACCAGTGGGAAAAAAGTGACCTAGTATCTATTTTCAAGCTTCACCTCCCTCTTGCCTACCGACCTACCTGGCAACTCGCTCCCTTGTTCACTCTTGTTCATTCCCCGCCGTCGGTGTTGTCGTGCCGCTCTCTGTGATATCGCCTCCGACTCTGCTCTAGGTACTCGTCCCAAGTGCGCACCGAGGTCGTCTCACCATTCAACTCCTACACCTTTGCGCTCTGGGCGTGACGTCGCACGTAGCCACTGCTACCTCGACGTACATCGACGGGTGACACCAGCATAACTCCCCCTCCCCCCTCCCCCTTTCGTTGCTCGAGTTCTTCCGAGAGCCATGGGTGCTTTACCTTGTATCAACACCAGCGATCAAGGTTGGATCGTGCAGAAGTTTGGAGGCACCAGCATCGGCAAATTCCCAGATATTGTTCGTTCCTAGTTATGCCCAACCCGCGTAGTGCAGAAGCTGACCTGGCCGCAGATTGCTCGAGATATTGTTCGGTATGTCCCGCAGACTGAGGTTGCCATTGGGGCCTCGCCGTGATGGAATGCTGACCCTCGATGACAAGAACCGGCTTGGATTCGAATAGGATCGCTGTCGTCTGCTCTGCGAGGAGCTCCGGCAAGAAGGCTACGGGCACTACTAGTCGGTGAGTCACACGGGCCGGGCTGTTCCCCTTATACCGTCTGACCGGGGGCATGTAGCCTACTAGACGTCTATCAGAACCTGCGCTCTGTCTCGGTAGCGACCACCGATGTCATTGCTCAGCAGGAGTTTGTCGAGGAGGCCAAGTCCGCTATCCAGGCCATCTGCGAGGAGCACCTCTCCGCCGTACAGGAATTCGTCAAGAACCCCGCCCTGCAAAAGGCGCTCGCCGCCGACATCCAGGGGGACTGCCAGGAGCTGATAGATTACGTCCTCGCAGCCAGGCGGTTCAACTTGGAGGTCAATGCCCGATCTAAGGATCGCGTGGTGAGCTTCGGAGAGAAGCTGAGTTGCAGATTTATGGCGTACCTGCTCCGAGACCGGGTTCGCCCCACTTCCCGCGTGAACAGATCCATCCGCTCATCTTGGCTAACGGGCGTCGCAGCATATCGAGGCTGAATACGTGGACCTGTCCGATTTGATGCATTGCGACAGCACCGACCGGCTGAGTCCGGCCTTCTACAAGACTGCCGCCGCCGCCTTCCGCAAGCGTGTCCAGGCTTGCCAAGACAGGGTGCCGGTGATTACGGGCTTCTTCGGCAACGTCCCTGGCAGTCTGATGGACGGAGACATTGGCCGCGGGTACACCGACTTGTGCGCCGCTCTCGTTGCCGTAGGTCTCGGGGCCAAGGAGCTTCAGATATGGAAGGAGGTGGACGGCATCTTCACCGCCGATCCGACCAAGGTCCCGACGGCAAGGCTGCTAGCGACCATCACGCCCTCGGAGGCGGCCGAGCTCACTTTCTACGGCTCCGAAGTCATCCACCATCTCACCATGGACCAAGTCATCAAGGCCGACCCGCCGATACCGATCCGTATCAAGAATGTGAACAACCCTCGCGGCAACGGCACCACCATCGTCCCGGATCCCGTACAAGCGCCGAGCCAGCAGATCCGGAGGTCCCGGCCGTCGGAGCTATCGCTGCGCAAGACGCCCCGGCGACCGACCGCGGTGACGATCAAGAACAACATCACTGTGATCAACGTGCACTCGAACAAGCGGTCCATCTCCCATGGCTTCTTCGCCAAGGTGTTTTCGATCCTCAACAACCACCGGATCTCGGTCGACCTGATCTCGACGAGCGAGGTGCACGTGTCGATGGCGATCCACTCGGCGACCCCGTCGGTGCACCACTTCGAGGAGGCCACGGCCGAGCTCGAGGAGTGTGGCGACGTCAGCATCCTGCTCGACATGGCTATCCTGAGCCTTGTCGGCGCCGAGATGAAGAACATGGTCGGCGTCGCCGGGCGCATGTTCTCCACCCTCGGTGAGCACAACGTTAATATCGAGATGATATCGCAAGGTGCGTGAGTGGCTACACACGGGCTAGTGAACGAGCACGTCGGAGGGGAGGCTTAATACTACAGGCTGGTTCGTCGGCTAACTAATTACACAGGCGCGAGCGAGATAAACATCTCGTGTGTCCTCGACGCTAGAGAGGCTACGAGGGCGATGAACATATTGCATACGAACCTGTTTACGTTTTTAGAGTAAACCTCGTAGCCGCTGCCGGCGGTCACCCAACCTGCCTCTCCCCAGCTATCTGGGAAAGGGGGGAATACGGGGCGTGGAGGACAGACGGATATGAAGGTCGGTTGTTGTAGCGGGCCTCACGATTTCTACGAATTGTATCTAGCGCCGAGAGCATTAAGCAGATGGGGAGGCGCTGAAACTCGCACACAATCTATACGCATACACGGAGCAGAAGGATGGGAATAGCCGGCCGGCGCTTCACGGATTTTTAGGTATAGAACGGGAAAAGGGGTTAGTAGGGAAACCGGGTGTAGAAATTGGGCTATCAAAACCTGGAAAAGGCAGGAAGGTAGCTTAGGGGGTTTACGCGCGACGCATCCCGGCTATCCACATACCCAGTGGTTCGCCGGGTAAGCGGGACGAGAAAACGGCGCATTGCTGGTATATAGGTATGTATGTAGGCTATGTTTATAGAGAGCAGTTTCATCATATCTGTCCTGTGGCCGTGATCGGTTCTATGAGAGAGAGAGAGAGAGAGAGAGGGAGAGGAAGAGAGAGACTTCCGAATTTGACCGAGGTACGACCGTCGTCAAATACTTTTTATTCGCGACGGTAATGCTAGAATGAGGGTATTCCAAGTGTTAGTGATACGTAGACTGTAGGTATAGGGGATGAGCTGATTAGTGACCTTAGGTACCTGCCCAATGTACCTCTTGTGTACTTCGGAATGTAGCGGTACGGGTATACCCGGGTGGCAACAGCTGTTCTCCCCACGATGGGGAGATGGAATATGACTGGCGGCTGTTGCCAAGTGGCGTGTTCTCATATCGATAAGCCACGGTTGTTGATCCCTGCGCCGACATCTTTCGCAGCCAGCCCATATTATCCCACCAACAACTCGAATCTATCAATTTCCGCTCCCTATCAACGAATTCGCCCGCCGTCATCGCAACACTGCGAATAGTCTTCCACCCCCGATCCTCCCCGCTACCGCCGAACCCAACTTTGAATCTCCTCCCGACACCGCCAGGATGCCACGAGCCGAGGTCGGGTCGACCAAGTACCTGAGCAACAAGCTGAAGTCGAAGGGCTTGCAGCGGCTGCGATGGTACTGCCAGGTGTGCGAGAAGCAGTGCCGGGACGCGAACGCGTTCAAGATGCACACGCAGAGCGAGAGCCACACGCGCAAGATGCTGCTGGTGGGGGAGGACCCGTCGAAGCACATCGACGAGTTCAGCGCGCGCTTCGAGCGGGACTTCCTGCAGCAGCTGCGGACGGGCCACGGCGAGAAGGCCGTGCACATCAACCACTTCTACCAGGGGTACATCGCGGACAAGGAGCACGTGCACATGAACGCGACGCGGTGGCACTCGCTGACCGAGTTCGCGAAGCACCTGGGCCGGTCGGGGCTGTGCCGGGTCGAGGAGAATGAGAAGGGGATCCACGTCGCCTGGATCGACGACTCGCCCGAGGCCCTGCGGCGCCGCGAGCAGGTGCGCCGCCGCGAGGCCCTCGACAAGGGCGACGAAGAGCGCGAGCAGATGCTCATCCGCGAGCAGATCCGCCGCGCGAGGCGGGACGCCGGGCAGGGCGACGAGGACGAGGACGAGGAGGGGGAGGGCGGGGACAATGCAGAGAGCAGGGAGCTCAAGAGGCTGGACGGAGAGAAGATTAAGCTGGCCTTTGGCGCGAAGCCTGCTGCTGCTGCTGCTTCTGCTGCTCAGCCGGCGTCGTCGAAGTCGCCCCCACCCAAAGAGGACGGGGACACGGAGAAGCCCGCGTCGACCGAACAAACAGCGGCCTCCACCGCCATCTCCTCGTCATCGACGGCCCCGACCAACAACGCGGTATCGCTCAAGATGGGGGCCGCGAAGGCGGCCCCTAAGAACGTGTTCGCGGCGGCGAAGAGGAACGCGCTGGCTGCTGGTGGGGACGCGAAGCGGAAGAAGGCGTTTGAGCCACCGAGGAAGATTAGCGAGGCGGAGCGCATCATGAAAGAGGAGCTGGAGCGCAAGCGGCCACGCGAGTTCTCGGGCCGGGACGGCGGGGGGAAGAGGCAGCGGATGTAGCGGGGGTGAGGCGAGTGAAGGAATAGGGGCCGGGAAGCATCAGATGGCGTTTAGGCGGGTGGGTTATACCGACTCGATTTTGCAGATTTGCCTACGGGCGTGGAGACGGATTCTGCGATTGCTCGTAACGCCGGCAGAAGGCGGCTGGCACGGCACGGGCGTAACACGAACACCGCACGGCGTCGAAGAGGGAGTGATGGATGCATACGCGGGCTCTCGGATAAAGCGTAAACTGACTAGGCCTCCTGGGACGTGTTTTCTGGCGCAAGCGGTGTTGGGGTTATTTGGTACCGGCCTTTGTAGATCGTACATGGAGACGGGCTCGTGTAGATATAAGATCTGTCTATTTGTCTGCGTGCAACGTCGGACTCGATATAATTTGCGGTTTCCTGCCCCTAGCCATCTCCCTCATCGCAGCTTTCACACGGCTGCTTACTTGCCTCTATTAAATACCTAATGGTGTTTGGTTATTGTCGTCGTTGTGTATTTTGTTCTTCGTCGGCCGGTAGCGGAGGAAGTCGGCCATTGACGTGACGGCGGCGCCGCGTCATCAAGGAGCGGCTCTACGGCGTACCGGGCTGCGCTGTCTCCCATGCTGCATGTAACGTGTGCTTTTTCCCTCCCCCCCCTCACTCTTCCATGCGTTCCCTTTTCCTTCTTTCCCCGCTCCCCCATCTAGCTGGGTATTGCGTAGACATCCAGGTCCATGGACCGATGCGCGACCGCCTCATCGACCACCACCCCGGCCCTGCCAGGCCAGGGGGGGGGAGTAGCAAACACGGAATTTGGCGGCGGGCGGCGACGCGACGCCATGACGAGAGATTGGGCTGAAATTTGATGCCCCAGATGCCACCCCCCTCCCCCCCCTTCGTGGGCGTGTGCCGGCAAGGCGGGTAAGCGAGCTCTCGCGCCTTGCGCACGGAATCGCGGCCCGCTGTCAACTCTTCGCTTGCTGGCGTAGTCACCGGCCCCGTCGTCGTCATCGCCGTCGTCGTCGGCGCCGTCTGCTTGCCTGCCTCGGTATAACGCTTGCAGGCTACAAGCACCACGCGGCTCCGTGTGCCTGTCTACATAGAGGGGCGAGCATTAGTGCGGGCGATCATTGAATCGACGTCGCTAGAAGAGGCTAGGCCGGATGCGTCGTCAGATCGAGAGGATAGGGGGGGGGAAGATGAATCACCCGCTCATGACGGGGTAGATAGATATCGATGCAGACGCGTAAACGCTCCGTGGCATGGGATAGTAATGCTATTTACACCTGACCTACCTATGTCAACTCGGGTATCGCTTTGCGACGGCGGGTTCCCTAGGCAGCAGCTCAGACTCGAGAGGAAAAGGAAAAGGACTGCTGACGCAGATGCCACGACTGCCTCGCCTGGCCATCTCGCTGGCGGCGCTCTCGCGCGCCACATTTCTAATCCATGTCTCTGAGCGGCGGCAGGCGGGCGGGAGGACGTCGCGACGATGTCGACAACGCTAGGAAGCGTTCGCGGAGTATACCTGGCACGCACGTACGCGCGCCGAGTTACAGAAGAGAGGTGGTTAGATGGACAGATAGATAGCTATGGAGTCACGCCGAAGCCAAAGACGACTTTGTTGGGACATGCATCTACAGGCAGTTGCTACTCCATTGCGCACTTGCTTACGACGGTTCCCCGTCGCTTGCCGCCGAGTCACGGTACTATAGCGTAGAGTCCTACGCGCACGGGCGTAGAAACGAAGTTCATAAAACGTCGAAGTAGGATGTGGTGGTGAAGTATAGCTAAAGAGATGAAAGCTACTACGATTGAACCTATTCTGACCGAAATTCCTACATCGTCGACGCCTTCGCGAGCTTGCCATACTTACCAGCTCGGACATCGCTAGAGAGAGAAAGACGTTGGCGACATGACCGGACCCTTCCCCGTCCCGAACCCGACGGTCCCGTACTGGCGGACGGAGCTGCACGCGCTCGACTCTCACCGCAGCACGCCGGAGCTGCCCCAGGAGCAGGACATCGTCATCATCGGTGCCGGGTTCGCCGGTGCCGCCCTGGCACACTACTTGCTCAAGGACGAGGACGGGGACGACGGCGACAGCGAGACACCCCGGGCTCCGAGGCCGAGGCCGAGGCCGAGCGTAACCATCTTAGAGGCCCGCGAGGCCTGCTCCGGCGCGAGCTCTAGGCACGGTAAGTCCGCGCGCTGCAAAAGGCGATGAAACGCCATGCGATACATGCCACGCATACGTATATATAGGTGTATATATACGGATGTATACGTGTGCGCGCGTGTCTAGACGTATGAGTAGTAAAATGCTAACCAGTACCTCATCGCACACAGGCGGACAACTGCGGCCGGACCTCTTCGTCGGCGTGGCGCGGCGGATGCAGGCGCGGGGTCTCGCGACGGCGCACGAGGTAGCAGCGTTCGAGGTGGCCAACGCGCGGGCGGTGGCGGCGCTGGTGGCGGACGAGCGCGTCGACTGCGACCTGCGGGCGGTGACGGCGGGCGACGTGTTCGTGGACGCGGGGGAGGCGGCGCGGGCGGCGCAGCTGTGGGACGCGCTGTCGCGGCTGCGCAGCGACGGCAGCGGCGGCGGCGGCGCCCCGCTGCTGCCGGACGTGGTCGCGCACCTCGACCCCGCCGCCGCCGAGGCCGCGTCCGGCGTGCGCGGCGCCCGCGCCGCCTTCACCTACCCGGCCGCCACCCTCGCCCCCTACAAGCTCGCCATGCACCTGCTCGCCGCGGCGGTAGCGCGCGGCGCCAACCTCCAGACGCGCACCCCCGTCGACGCCGTCGACGGCCCCGACGCCCGCGGCCGCTGGACCCTGTCGACCGCCCGCGGGCCCACCCGCGCGCGCCACGTCCTCTTCGCCACCGGCGCCTACCTCGCCGGCCTGCTGCCCGAGTACGCCGACGCCGTGTGCGCGGCGCGCGGCGCCGCGTGCCGGGTCGTCGTTTCCCCCCCCGCGTCTCCGCCGCCGCTCGCGCTGGGCGCGTGTACGCTCGACGCGCCGTGCGCCGGGGCAGCGGCGGCGGCGGCGGCAGGCGACGCGGCCTACGCGGTGCGCGCGCCGGACGGCAGCCTGGTGCTGGGCGGCGGCGCGGGGCGCGCGTTCGCGGCGCCGCCCGCGCTCTGGCACCGCAACTACGACGACGCGACGCTGATGGCGCCGGCGACGCGGCACTTCGGCGGCTGGGCGGCGCGTACGCTGCTCGGGTGGGAGGCGGTGCCGGCGCGCGTGGACAGCGAGTGGACCGGCGTCGTGGGCGTGAGTGCCGCTTCCTTCTTCCTCCTTCCTCCCCCCTTCGCCCCTTTTTTTCCCGATGCTGCCGCAGCTGACGCAGCGCCTAGTGCTCCGCCGACGGCGCGCCCCACGTCGGCCCCGTGCCCGGCCGCCCGGGGCTGCACGTCTGCGCCGGGTTCGACGGCGGCGGCCTGCCCAACGCCCTGCTCTGCGCCCGCGGCCTCGCCCGCATCGTCCGCGACGGCGCCCCTTTCGCCGACGCAGGCGTCCCCGCCTGCTACGAGACCACCGCCGAGCGCCTCCGGCAGATATCGGAGGCGGAGGCGGCGGCGGAGGCGGCGACGGCGGGCCGCGCGCGGGCGGATGTTTATCTCAAGTTCTGACGGTTTCGACACGGAGATCAGGGGGGGATGGGTGTGCGATATAAGGGGGGAGGGGGATGGAGAGGGTCTGCTCGCTCGCTCGACGCTCACGTATACCTACCTGTACCTATACTTGCCAACCTTACGTGACTGATTCCAGACATTGGTTCGGGGCTGCTACCTTTTTCGGCTCGATCGTCGATCATCTGCGTAACGGAAAGCGTGTGTGTGTCCGTCGAGACATTCCATAGTATCAGAAATCCTAGGCTGTAGATAGGTAACTTGTTAGGTTGGAATGTCCCCGAGTGGCTCGTTACGTAACGAGAGACCGCGGCGTCGGCGGCCGGAGCTTATGCTAACGATGCAACCTATAAATAAACAGCTATCGGCGTGGCTGTCCCTCTTGATTGGTTGGCCGTCCATAAGAAGTACCCACCGGCACGAGAGAGGTACCAGAGGTATCTGTTATGTACATAAAAGTTATGTCTAGGAGCCCGTTAGGTGCTTTCTAATCTCTCCTCTTTTTTCATTTATTTATTTTAATAAATAGTGACGACTCTGGCGTCTCTAATGGTATCATTTCACCTCCTACCTGCCTACTCATATACACCCGGGTACCTAGACGTGAACTCCGTACCTAATACCGTTATGGGTTGATATCGATCGGGTAGACGGGACGGCAATTTGTCTCCAAGAGTTACCTAACCTAAGGGAGGCATGTACTCGGGATGCTACAGATACAACATGCGACGTAGCAGTCCGACATATAGCTATCGATCCTATGCGTGCCGGTGAGCTCGAACATCGATATATGCGTGTACGGTAAGCATGTGAGACCTGTCTTTCCCAGGTACACGTAGACAATCCCGGTTAAGCCGACTCGGAGGCGCGTCGTTTGAATCCAGACAACCCCCCTCCTCCTCCGGCATATCGCAAAACCAGCACAGTCTTTCTTCGGGTAATCAGGCGGAGGCGATGTGTTCATTAATATGCGGAAGTCCGCTGCCGCCCCCGTTGCCGGTTCTGTCATGTGCTATCTGTCCCTTTCCACCACCGCGTTTATGTCATTATACGTCAATAGCACTTGCTATTGTATACCACGTATAGGTACATACTTTACTTAGGTACTTTTTCGGGCCGGCGAGAGGAACGTTATGTCCAATGGAAGCTATCGCTATTCCGAGGTGAGGATTTGGCCCTCCTGGCGTGCTTTCATGCTGCTATAGAGGATACCGTGGGCAGGTAGGAGGTAGGTACCTCTAGTCAAGGCGACATGATAATGCTGTCTATCCGCATATCCCCTCCCCACTGCATAATACGCATGCTTCCATTCAATGTAGGTAGGTACATGCCGCGGTGGGCGGCGCCTGTACCCCAGGTAGCTATGTACATATGTATTTAGTTGAACCTGGCCTTTTCAACGGACGATCCCCCGAAGAGGTCTAATAACCATTGCTCGTCCACCCCGTCCGCCCATCTTCGTATGCGAAGTTCATGTCACCTCTTCACGACCCGGATCGGCCACTTTGCCTCGACCCCCCAAACCCGTCCTCCCCACGAGAAATACCAGCATGCAAAGCTCGATGCTCGTTTGAGATGGGCATGGAGGCTGGCTTGTAGGAAGACTCTGCCATTGCTTCTTTACTCCTAGTTCTTGTATAAGTAAGTCGTCATCTTGCCTGGTCTTAGGTATCTTGTTTTTTTTCTTCCTTTTTTCTTCTTCCCTGCCTTGGATGCGCGCCGGATGTAGCTGCTGCTCGCCCACCCGTCATCCCCTTATTGATGCACGCGCAGGCGGTTTGCCTGTCCCGTATATCGCCCCAAGTCTAGCATCCGATCCCATCTGTAGCTGCTGCATCCTGTGTAGACACGAGAGAGTCGCAGATCGTCCTCCTAGGCTGACAATCCTCTTCCTGACAGTACCGGTTTTCATTGTACTTCGCGGGCTGTTTATTTCGATGCTAGTCTAATTTGCCGTCATTATACTCGGAGATGGATACCCCAAATGCGACGTGGCATCCAGCCATGATGCCAAACACTCATCGCCCCAAGCAACAAGCCTCAGATCCTGACCCGTCGCCAAATCAACCCGTGTTGCCTAGTAGCGAGCAATCTTTCGAGCACCCCCCTAAAGATGTATCAGATGCCGAGGTACCACAGCACGCTCCCCAACCTCAAGACTCGAGCGATGGCGCATTCCTGGGCCAATTCGATGGGGAGGAGGATGCTGCGGGGGACGTCGCGTGGGATCTCTCGAATCCGTCCCATCCGTCCTCTGCTCTGGCTGAGCAAGGTGGCGACGACCATGCCTTCGCCTCTCGTGACGAACCTGATACCTTCGAACCGAAATCGGCCCCGACCAGCAGAGCGGCCAAGCACTCTAGCACAATATCTTTTACGCGTACCGTGTCCCACGATGTGAGCTTCAGTGATGGTGACGATAGCGAGTGGAACTTGCAGCGGGCGGATACGGACCCGTTCAATTTCATGCCTCCCAGTGAGAGGTCAAATTCGTTTCCCGTGGTGCCACAAAGAGAGGATGCGACGGAAGATCAGATGGACCACCCGCCTCCGTCCAGCCAGGCCCGGGACATCCTGGAGGATCTGGGGAGAGACGAGTTCCATGCCGACGCGGTCGCGCAGTCTGATTTCCCTGGAGCTCTGGGCGATGACCAAGACGTGAATGCCGGTGTGGCTATTGGAAGCTTTTCGCAACAATACCTTGGCGGGGATCTAGTGGGTGCTGAGGAGGACGAATCGGATGCTCGGTTCGAGGAGGGCCTACCGTTAATTCCGCATGACGAAGCGCTAGACTCGGGGGATAACCGTGCGCATCAGGCTTCGGACTTGGGAGATGCCTTCGCGCGGGACGACGCAGCGGAGGGAGGAGATGATTTTTTCAGCCAGATCAATAACGAGAGCTCCCAGCTAGGCTCCGATGGCTTCGACCGCGCCTTACATAGGAAGTCTACGACTATGGTAATTAGCGAAGCTATGCATGCGACGACAGGGGAAAATCATTCCGACTCGGAAGTCCCTACTCCGACCGAGGCGCCAGGGGCGGTTAGCGACGAAGTCTACTCCGTATCGAAGGAAGAAACGGGTGGAACCGACACGCAACCAGAATCATCGGACCTTGATGCAAAGTGGGCGGCTGCGTTTGACGACGACGACGATTTCCTCGTAGATTCAACTGCGGAGACAAAGGAGCTGGATCCAGCCGACATATTTGGTAGTGATGACGAGGGCTTCTTGGAGGAAACGCCAGAAGAAACGGTGACGGCGCCGGCGCCTCAACCCAATGCCAGTGTGAACGCAACCGCGCAGCCTCCGGGTGTGAATGGACATTACGTACCGGACGCCCTGCAACGTTCGACGCTGCCCAGCACAAACCATTACGCTCCGGCTCCAACCGTCCCTCAAGTGCAACCGCCACATCCTACCTATATCCAGCCGGCCACGGCTCCTCCGCCGGTAACGGGAGGATACGGGGCGCCACCGCAGCCGGCTGCGCCGAAAGCTCAGAGCTTTGCTGACAAGTCCAAGGGAGGGTATACGTCACCATACGATCTCCCTATGGAGGTTGTTAAGCCGAAGAAGCGGATCAGCATGCAGCAGCTTCCGCGATCTACCACGGCGACGCCCTTGGCACCGCCACCGGGTCCTCCGAGGAGTGCGAGCATGTATTCTCAAGTGCCGCCGCCACCTTCAGGAGGCTCGAATGCGAGCGCGTCGCCTCCGCCCTCTAGCCACTCAAACCAGCACCCGCCCCCGACGGGCCATCAGTCGACTCCCCCCCTCAAGTCGAAACCTAGTTTCTTTGAGGATCTGCCGATCGCGTCGAAGCCGCGGGCTGCAGTACGGCACGGCGGCCTCCCTTCCCCGCCGCAGCAGAGCCCGTACGGGCAACCCCAAGGCCCTCCACATGGCCCTCCACGTGGCTCACCTCATGGTTCGCCTCACGGCTCACCTTATGGACCACCTCATGGCTCGCCTTATGGACCGCCGGTGACATCCGCCGTCGCGCCTCCACCCCTATCTCACCCGCCTCAGGAGAATGCCGCCGGGATTGCACCGCTGGTTCCGCCCGAGCGTGTTAGTCCTTATACCGCCTTGCAGTCTAATTCGCAGCCCCGGCCGAGTGCTCTGGGTGTGTCGAACACCAGATATTCCCCCGCGCCCGCACAATTGGCAGTTTCCAATGGAGGAGGGCATCCCCCACCAGCTTCGAGTCGATACTCGCCCGCTCCGCCTCTCGTTCGCTCGTCTAGTACTGGATACGCCGCTGTTCCGTCCCCGGCGCTTGCTCATCAACCGCGAACTTCGAGTCCTCTTGCCCATTCTCACTTCGAAATTTCGCATGAAAGGCCAGTTGCGGGAGCGACAAATGGTGACGGTAACTCGCTGTTGAATCGTGGCGGCCCGCCTCAGCACGAACCCCGCCTCACTAGAGTGCCTTCATTACCGCCGACAAGGGAGGTCGATGAAGAGCAGCCTCTACGGTCCCCTCCGACAGCCCCCAAACCTCCGATCGAGTCGAAATACAGTCCGAGGCAAACCAGGCACACCCCGCCGCCGGTTACGTCGCCTCCGTACAATATCACATCTCCCTCTAAACGCTCAGTTTCTAGTTACATCCCAATGTCGCCAGCTGCGGCACCACACAAGGAAGTCAACTTTGCTCCACCGCCACGGTCTCAGACGCAGTCTCCCGGGGCGCTTCACAGAAATCAAGTCACCGGACGACATGCTGATCCCGTTCCTCGGCCGTCGTCGGTGCAAGGCGCAACTTCGCCTCGCGAGTCGATACAAAATGTTGACGCTACCCGCTCCGCTAGAGCTCGGGGTGTGTCTCAGCATCTGAACCTCGTCCCGCCGACCGATGGTCGAGAATTGGATCCCTTGCAGAGATGGCGGGGAGCACCGGTGACCGCATGGGGTGTGGGTGGGATTCTCGTGTCCTCATTTCCAACCAACGTTCCGCGTTATGGTATAAGCCAAGCGCTGCCGATGATCGTGCGAAGCCCAGGCGAGGTGAAGATTAAACACGTTAAGGACGTCTACCCACTGGAGGAACGTTTAGCCAAATTCCCAGGCCCCCTGAGGGGCAAGTCAAAGAAGAAAGAAACTCTGGCGTGGCTTACCGCCGGTATTGAAATTCTCGAGAAAGGCCTCCCCAACATCCCGTTCCACTCGACCGCCTCGCATGAGGATAAGAGAGCTATCGAGAGAGTGTTATTGTGGAAAATTCTCAGGGTCTTCATCGAAAACGACGGCATTCTCGAGGGGAATCCCTCAGTAGTGAAAGCTGTCAGGGAGGTTATCACTCCCGGCTTCGACAGCGAGAGCCCTGAACTAGGGTCTTCGATCTTGACAGGTGCTAACCTATCCGAACTCCCCTCCGCAGTGACAGGGATACAGGCGGATGCCGTCAATTCTACAGCCGTAGAACAGATTAGACACCACCTTCTATCTGGCGACCGAGAAAAAGCTGTCTGGGCCGCGGTAGATAAGAGGTTATGGGGCCATGCGATGCTTATATCGAACACGATGCAAGGTCCCGAGCTTTACAAGCAGGTTGCGCAGGAGTTCATAAAGAAGGAAGTAAATCATGCGGGCCACGGTAACGAATCACTCGCTGCCCTCTACGGCGTTCTATCTGGGAACTTCGAGGAGTCGGTGGATGAGCTGGTTCCGGTCCATGCGCGGGCGGGTCTCCAGCTCATGTCGACTTCGGCTTCTAGTGGCGCATCGCGAGACGCACTGGCGGGATTGGATAAATGGCGCGAGACGCTCGGGCTGGTGTTAAGCAATAGGAGCTTCGGTGACGCCCAGGCCCTGAGGTCACTTGGTAACCTGCTTTCCGGATACGGGAGAGCAGAGGCGGCTCATATCTGCTACATTTTTGCAAGGAATTCTGCTACATTCGGCGGCCTCGATGATCCCAACGCCAATTTCGTCCTCGTAGGAGCCGACCACCGTCGGCAGGCGGACCAATTCGCCAAAGAAACCGAGGCTCTCCAGCTTAGCGAGGTTTACGAATACGCACTTTCGCTCTCTGCTAGTTCGAATATTGCTCAGAGTTGCCCACACCTTGCTGCGTACAAATTGCAGTATGCCATGACTCTTGCTGAATACGGCTTCAGAGATAAAGCTTTGCAGTATTGCGAAGGGATATACAACGCGATCACTTCTCAGACCAAGAGGTCGCCATACTACAACCCTGTTCTCGAATCGGTGGTCGACGACTTGATGAGAAGACTGAAGCAGGCCCCGAAGGAAGAGTCGTCTTCGTGGATCCCGAAGCCTAGGATGGATCAAGTTTCCAACAACATGTGGAGTCGCTTTAACAAATTCGTCGCGGGCGATGACGAAGATAATTCTGGAAATGGAGCATCGGGCGAAGCTGGCGCCGAATCTGGGCCTTTCGCCCGTATAGCGGGAGGGACGCCGACGATCAGTCGTTCTCCGTCCGTCTCGAATTTCGAAATATACGGGAATAGCGGCCCTTCACCTACCGCTCCGACTACCAAAGCTGCGTCACGCTACGCCCCTGTGGGATCTCAAGTTTCCGGCTCCCCTTACGATACTGCTAATGCTTATAACCCGGCTCCCCGGTCTTCCATGGAGAGGACCTCGGGCGAGATGAGCCGAAGCTCTTACGAATTGCCGAGAAGGGGGTCCGACATGCATTCTGCTTACGGAAGCCCGTACACTCCTGAATCGAATTCTGTCCCTACTGCCGGCTATCAGCCGATGGCGCCGGTTGCTTCGCAGACATCGCCATATTTGCCCAACTCGCAAGGATCGGATTCAGCTCAGCAGGGCTTATTGCCATCGGGTATTTCGTTTACCGGATACGATCCGTATGGCGCCGCACAAAATTCTCCGTACTCCGGCACCTCTCAGCTAGGCGGCTCGCTAGTAACGGACTCGAAGCCGGATGTGGCCGTGAATGACACAAATTCTACCCAAGGCTATCAGCCTCCGTCGTATGGTTATGAGCCGCCTTCGACTAACACCGAAGAACCCACGAAACAATCCGAAGGATTCAGCGGCGGATACGAACCACCTTCATACCAACCATCTAGCTTCGAGCCACCGTCTTACGAGCCAGGCCCCGCGGATGACGAGGAGGACTCCCCCACAGGGTCAAAGCCAAAGAAGAAGAGCTTCTTTGATGACGACGAAGATGATATACCTAGTGTGAAGCCGCGGGAAAAGTCCAAGGCGGAGAGGGATCGGGAGAACGAGGAGATGGTGCGAAAGGTAGCCGAGGAAGAAGGTGAGTATTGCAACCGAGACGTCCCGGGATGCGGCACTGACAGGATGCTAGCGAAACGAGCTGCCGAAGCAAAGGCATTCAAGAAAGGCTGGGGCTTCGGAGGGTGGTTCGGCGGTGGAGGCAAGAAGGAGTCGGCCGACCTCTCCAACCCCAACAAACCTATTAAGGCCAAGCTAGGTGAAGCCAGCACCTTTGTGTATGACCCCGAGCTCAAGCGCTGGGTCAACAAGAAGCCGGGAGCCGAGAATACCCCCGCCAAAGCAGCAACGCCACCACCGCCTCGCGCCGCCTCTGGTCTCGGTACTCCTCCACCGCATGGTCCCACATCGGCTCCAGCGGGAGGGTTAAATACCCCTCCCGCCGGCCCTCCCATGGGCCCCCCCACCGGCCCTCCTCGCACTCAGCTTTCCCCCTCGCCGGCCTTGCTAAGCCACGCGGATTCCGAAGAGAGCCTTAGCGTTCCCAGCGCCCCGCCAATGATGCGGTCGGCTTCGAACCAGAGTACCGTCAGCGCCGCCGTCGGACCTCCGAGCGCGCCGCCTAGCAGGCCGGCTACGAGCCTGAGCAACGCGAGCAGCATCGACGACCTGCTCGGGGCGGCAGGCCCGCGGAAGGGCGGGAAGAAGGCGCGGAAGTCGGGGCGCTATATCGACGTCATGGCGAAGTAGACGGAGGAGGAAGAGGAGGAGTCTTCTTCTTCACGAAATCACGACTTGACGGTATTTTTTGGAGGAAAAAGGATCACGGACGACGAGGGAAACGGGCGGAGAGAAGACGAAGAAGAGACGAATGTGCGCACACGTGTGATTTACGAACTAGGGTCTTGCGGGCGGGGATGGGGAGAAAGACCCGCGAGCACGAGGACGGAGGAGACGAACGACGGAACGAGAGCGGGGCAAGCAAGACGTGCTTGTGGTAGCCGGGCTCGGTATTATCAGCTATCCAGTTAGAAGAGAGAGAGAGAGCGCGTGCGGGAGAGAGGGAGAGAGAGAGCACCACGCATGGGACGTGGCTGGGGATCGTGCCGCACCGTGCGTAGTTACCTATACACAACCACTGTACTATAGACGTAAATTAGTATGTATGACCGTTGTAATGCGGGCCGTCGAGCCCCTCCCTTTCGTTTGCTGTTACAGGCATATATATATATATATATTATATCTGACATATCTTCGGCGCGGCGTGTACACTCAGATGCATAGCTGGGAGCTTGTTGTGTAGCCACAGATGAGCTCAAGCTCACTTTCCTATATATACATGCATCTTCGACACTTGCGCAATCTGCGCATTTCCGCCCATCTCGCTGCGCACCACACTGCCACGACATAGGACGAGAGGAAGGAGAATATAACACGTGGATCGTGGAGAAGGTAGGTACAGCGAGCCCGGCGCGGCCCGGCGCCTATCTACTACGTAGGGCAGTGCGTAGACGGTAGCACCCCGGCCCGTCGGAGGCAGATACGTATGAGTGAGTATGTGTACCTGTGTCAGCGTCGCGACGCGTCCCTACTATTCCAGCGCAGCGCGGGGCAGGGGGGGCCAGATCAAACCACACACACACCCCCAGCCCTGCCCCCCTTCTACGCCGCAGCACCGCAGCGGCCTCCCCTCCCCTCGTCAGCCTCTACGGTCGGAATAGGATCCCGCGGACGCGCGGGTGCGGTGCCGGGGATCGATCGCCTCCCCCCCCCCCCCCCCCCTCCCCAAAAAAAAAACGCGAGCTGAGCGGACGTACTGCAGCGACAGCGAAAAGCGTGCGAGTAAGCGGCTGGCTGCGCCCTGGTCGTCGTCGCTAAGCGGCAAAAGGTCGTAGGCGGCAGGGGCCCCGTCGGTAGCCTCCTGCCTTCTAGGGCGAGCAGACGGGTAGGAGAGGCGAGGCGAGGCGAGGCAGGGCCGGTTCACAGGCTGTACGACGAGACGTAATACTAGTGGGGGTGAAGAGACGTTAGCACGGCACAGCTCGTGAGAAACCTGCCCCGCGCGTCCCTGGTTCGAGGGTCTCCAGGGACACGGAAAGTCCCCCGAGGACTTAGGGGCGCGTCGTGAGGAGAATACAGTAGGACTATATATACATATTTTCGAAAAGATGAAAGAAGATAAAGAGAGGGGGCGCAAGACTCACGGTGACGACCGAGTCCTCGGCGCCGGTGTCGTCGTGGTGGGGGACGTAGACGTAGAGGATGAGGGCGTGGGCGTCGGCGAAGCAGGCGATGACGCGGCCGTCGAGGCGGCCGACGCTCAGGACGCGGCTCCAGTCGCGGCCGTCGACGCGCACCGCGGCCCAGCGCGCCGGCCCGGCCGCGCGGAAGCGCGTGCTCGGGTGGTCCTCGAGCGCGCACGGCAGCTGCGCCGGGTCCAGCTCCGGGTTCTCCAGCCCCGACCACCGGCTCTCCACCTCCAGCGTGTCCGCCTCCAGCCGCAGCCGCAGCTCCCCGTGCATGTTGGCGCTGAGCTCCAGCTTCGGCGAGTACGAGGAGGAGCCGCCGCCGCTGTTACCGCCAGCGTTGCCCCCTCCCCCGCTCCCGCCGCCGCCGCCAGCGCGCGACGCCTGCGCTAGCTTCGTGAACCGGTCCGATATCGCCTTGAGCTGCAGCAGCGGGGGCAGCTGGATGTGCACGTCCGGCTCGCGCACCTTGGGCTGCATGATCATCTCGACCGTGTCCGGGTGCAGGACGCGGACGGGGATGTCCTGGGTGACGATCTTCTCGCGCTCGCGGTGCAGGTTCGTGACGAGGGGCTCGTGGGGGAAGACGGCGTCGCCGCCGCCGACCGCGAGGCCGAGGGTGGCCGCGCTGGCCGCGCCGAGGCGCGGGGCGGCGCTCGGGCCGGGGCCCTGGCCCGGGTAGCCGCCGCCGCCGCCGGCGCGCGGGACGCTGGTGACGATGGTCAGGGAGAGCACGGGGATGCCGTCGTCCTTCTTGGTCAGCCGGATCGAGGCCGAGTCGCCGTTGAGAGCGGACTTGAGCGCGCGCTGCAGCGGCCCGAGCGGCAGCTCCAGGTTGATCGTGTTCATCGGCTCGGCGGACTGCAGGGCGTAGTCCTTGAAGATGAAGTCCATCGAGAAAGACCTAAACTACACACAACCATGGCTCCGACCCGGTCAGAGAACGAGGGTTACACGCAGGCCGGGGACGGGGTTCGGGAGACGCGGGGAGAGAGGGGGGGGGAAGGGGGACGAACGCCCAGACTTGGGACCCGGTGTCCGGGATGACGGTGAAGCGGACGGTCTCATCGTCGAGACGGACCCAGGCGATCTTCTCAAGGGAGGAGAGGGCGGCGACTAGTTCTAATCGTGGCGGAAGCCAGCTAATTAGTGTCTCGATAGGAGAAGGAGTACGCAGCGTCGTCGAGGGCGGAGGCGGGGAGGGGATTGGCTCGGCTGGGTGTTGGGCTCACTCGAGAATGTGCGGATGTTCCTGAGATCGGACTTGAACCTCATATTGGCATCTTTGCACGGGTCGTTTGGCTTCTGGTCGTGGGTTCGAGCACCGCTTCTCTTTCTGCTTTCCCCCCTCTTCTGCCTAATGCTGGGATACCTTGGGACAATACGAACAGACGAACGGAGGTGGGGAGAGAGGAGAAATAACGCGGAGGCTGGACGCGTAGAATATAGAAGGGTAGAGGATGAGGACTTGTGATAATAACGCGGTGGAGGGATTGTTCCCAGGCGTCTAGCGTCGGTAGTAATAGTGCACCCTGGATAGGTTAGGTACCTGTAGATTAGGTAAATACTGCGCACAAAATAGGTACCTACCCACTAAAGATTATAGGCCGGTCACTAGGCTGGGTTACCAGGTTACCCATTCTGCCTCTAGCCTAGGTGCCTTAGGTACTACTCTTAGGTTAGGTACCTACCTAACAGGTACACGCTGTACCTGTATTTTATTTCGGCGCTAAGAGCGGGCAAAGCGGAGGTACCTCCTAACCGGAGCAACCAAAGCCCCTCTATAGTACGTAGGTACATCCTGCGCGAGAGGGACCTACCCCGCCATCTTCATTATTAGGTACCTACCACTTATCGTTATCATCGCCCTCCTCATCAGTCCCGTTAGGGAGATGCCCCAACATCCGTAGTCCCAGCAGCGAGCAATAGCAGCGACAACAATAGCAACAGTAGAGAAGGGCGCAGATAGTAAGCGGAACAGCCAGCGGCGGCAGAAACCCTTGTCGCATTAGCTGGTATGGGGAACGCAGTACATCGGCGTCGGATATCCTTCCCTGTGTGGCACAGCCCTCCTACTCCCTAATGAAGAACGTGAAGCACGTACACATGTAGCCAATCCACCGACAAACCCGTAAAAGACGCCCATCGCAACAGCGGTAACAAAGCAGAGAACCTATGGCCATGACCATCTATATACCTAGTATACCTACCCAACGTCGAGTTCCCCCTCCTACACATTATCATCAGCCTCATTCATGCCCGGAAATGGCATGCAACCCGCCCTTCGCTACCGGCGTCGGTCGAAAGAACCTTATTCGCCTACGCGCTGCATTCCTCTCTCTCAGAATCCCCCAGCCACCCTCCCCGTCTCTTGCTCCGTCTTGCACTTTAGCCTCTCCGTTCAGGCGTCATACCATAGCCGTAACCCTGTGGGGAAGAAGGACAAACGGAGGGGCGGGAAAGAGCTGTGAGCTTATGATAAGACTCCCCTACAGGCTCAACCGTCTGTCGTACCCTTCGTCCAGGGACTCGGATCGGAGCATCGCACTCATCTCTGATGTAGTAGTGGGTGATATCTGCATCCTCGAAGTAGCATCGCAGAGGACGCCAAAGCCGGCCTGGCTCGGGTGACGCTGGCTTGATCGCGACGGCCCCCCCTCGTCCATGTCTACGATGGTAGTGCGGACCCTCGAGCTCGCCGACCTCTTGCGGCTTGGGATGAGGGACTTGATGGCGGCCGCTGTCGACCGGGCGGTCCCGGTGCTAGCGGTCGACTCGTCCGTGTTCTGCCGTCGCTGCCGCCGCCTCCGCTCGTGCTCTTGCTCTCGCTGCTGTTGCTGCTCCTCTTGCTGACGGTAGTGTTCGTGGCCTACGCTGGCCCTGCGCAGGCGGGCTCTTATCTCGGCGTTGGCCACGCACGTCCTACACTCGCCCACCGTCTGTGCCGCGCGGCGAGGAGGGGCAGGGGGCCGCAGCGGATGGTCCGGGCGGCGGGTGAGGCGGCGGCGGCGTCGGAGGGGCGCGAAGGCGGGGGGCGGTCGCGAGAGCCGCCAATCGTAGCTGTCGGCGAAGCTCATGGATGAAAACAAGGGGAGCGGGCTGATGAGATGGCCGCACGGGTGCTTGGCGGTAGTACGGCAGATGGGGCAGGTCGGGTTGGCCCGCTCATCTCGGTCGATGGACTCCTGCAGCCAGGTCTGGATGCAGTGGGTGCCGAACTTGTGGCCGCAGTGGAGCTTGGTCCACGACTCGATGATGCCCTCTGGATTCGCGATGCCGACGGGGTCGTGGCATATGGGACACTCCTCGAGGTGGGGAGGGACAGGCGTAGGCGACTGGTACTGGTTGGACGAAGGCTGGGCTTCCTTGTTCGCTTCGGGAGCTGCCGCCGTGTCGAAGGGGACGGCACCGGTGACGACGGCACGGGTCTTTCGAGGCCATAGCTTCCTGAGAAACTTGAGGCCGGCCCGGAGTGTACGCATTGTGCGGCGTGTATATGTGTGTATGTGGGTGTATGTGGGTGTATGTGGGTGTGTGTGTCGGATAATTACCTAGGTACCTAGGTATTATTGCAGGCTAGGCTGCGTAGAAACAGTGAAGAGAGATACCTAGGTGTAGGAAGGCTGGCTGTTACAAGCTTTGTGTTATACCCGAGGTAAAAAGATAGGCGCCTGAGGTATCTAGAAGATGGTGTAGGAGTGAAGGAATGGCGGGGAATGGGGAGGGAAGAGGAGAAGACGGCAGAGGTGAACTGCGAGTACGATTGAGGAGCGAAGGGCCGCAGCAGAATACTGGGTATGTTGGCGAGTAGGTAGGTAAATATGTAGGGAGGTAAATAGGTAGGTAGGTAAATAGGTAGGCAGGTATCTAATATATGCCTACCTATCGCAGGTCTGGCGGTGCTGAGACGGTGGTCGCTGTGCCGGCCAAAAGGCAGCCGTCCTTCCTTTGCCTTGCCAGAGGTAGCGCGTGGCCGGGGGAGGGCGGGGAAGCGTCGGCAGGAGGAGGAGAAGGGGGAGAGAGGTGCGCTCGAGGCCGATAACGATGATGCACAGCGCGGGAGAGAGTGGGACCGACTTGCGACACCGAAAAGACGCCTGAGCGAGCCGGGAACGCAGCGCGCACACAGCACCCGAGAGGGATGCGGGCGCGTTCAATCGAATCGTGCAGTCCGGCGCCCGAAGAGAGGTGGCTAGCTGAGATGGATGGGAGGATAGAAAGGGAGGACTCCTGCTCGGGTGGGTGAGGAGGCAAGCGGGGAGGGGGCGAGCAAGAGAGGTAGAGGTAGGTAGCGAGAAGAAAGAACGAGAGAGGAGAAGAGCGAGAAGAGCGAAGTTGGGCAAGGAAAGGTGGGCTGGGATGGAGGGGTGGAGGATAAGAATGATGATGATGACCCCTCCAAGGCCGACTTGAAGATATGTAACCGTCAACCGCTCCTGTGTCGCCTATTTGCGCGTGCTGTTTTTTCTTCTTTTCTTTCTTTCTTTCTTTTCTATTTTTTTTTTCTTTTTTTGGTTCTTCTCTTGCGGTCGTTGCGTTGTTGTTGTTGTTGTTGTTGTTTCTTCTGTACCTTCTCGTTTCCCCTCTTTCTCCGAGACACACACAGAGGTGGAGAGCGGGAGAGCTGAAGAACTCGGCCTCTTTACAGGTAGGTAGACAGAGGTAGGTAGACAGAGGTAGGTAGACAGAGGTAGGTAGGCAGAGAGAGGTAGGCAGGCAGACAGGCAGACTGATAGGCAGACGGTAAGCGAACAATAGGCGGTGCCTGGGCTTAGGTGAATGCCTTGTTTCTTTCTTTGTTTGCTCGGCGGTTCCCCGTCTGCCACTGTCGCTTAAGCTTAGCTTGCCCTGGACGTAACGGGCCCTCGGGTTGCGGATGCCTAAGTTTCACGATGACGGAGAGGTTGAGTCGATACGACGGGCGCCGGAGAGCGAGAAACCGCCAGGTCGCCCGAGGAAGCTCAGAGCGCGCGTATGTGTGCCCTAATAATGCGATCAAGATGATCCGGCCACGAGCGCGGCCAATTGGCTCGTTGTCGGCTTTTTTTGGAGGGGGGGGGGTAGTAGAGGGGAGGGGGGGGGCGCCTTTGTCTCTGTTCGTTTTTTCTTCCTCCCCCCCTGCGAAAACAGAAGCAGGAGACGAACGAGAGCGGTTTGATGGGCATCCGAATCCGCGAATGGATCCGAGCTTACTGCCAATCAAGGTCCCGTCCAGGGCAGCGAGGCCTACGAATCAGTGTCTCGCTGGACCTGTAGACTTTTTGTTGGGCGTGAATTACCTACAGCTATTTTAGAAGGAGGGGGAAAAGGATACAGACACACACGATACGCATGTCCTTGCGCGACCGGGTGGATCCGAGGATGGGTTGGCTACTCGGCACAGGATTCCTTCTGTGGCTGCCTGTTATGCTGGCGAGTGGCCCTCGCAAACTAAAGTGCTCACAAACGGCGAGGTGTTGGGTGCCTCCTGTCGTTGGTTGGCTGTCCTCGATCCGCTTAGGTCGATCACCGTCAACTCCACCTCCATCATGAGCATCATGTGCAGTATATCGCTCTAGCGGCTAACTGGAAGGGCAGATAAGCGTTCCCCATGTGCGCAGCGGATTCTATTCCTTACCTACCTACCCTTGCGGGCCGCCCGAATGCGTGAGCGCCGAGACCTGAGATAAGGCTGGAATGTGATGCTGTCCACGTGCAGTGTAGGCCCGCTAGACATTGATTGATTGGTATTCTCTCTGTCGGCGGTGAATGCGATGGACTGGAGTCTGCGGTTGCGCAGACGCTAGCCGCCGCCGCTGGGTCAGGCTTGGATCGTTCCGCATGCGGGCTCGACGATCCCCTTCTCGGGAATTTTGCCAGGCTCCCCGCGCCAGCCCGCACCAACCTCCGAGATATCTGGTCCGACGGTCCAGCTGCGCATCACCCGCCTGCCCGGAGTCGCAACGGGGATGGCGTTATTTCGCTTTACCCACTTGGGATGGCATGCTGCCGACCTGCGTCGATGTGGTGTACGAGCGAACACGGAAAACCACCGACGCTACCCGGATAACCTCAGGCATTCTCGTCCGTGTCCGCCTCGTCGTTATCCGCCTCGAGACTTACCGAGGCGCGCTGCTTGCAGTAAGAATAAGCTCGGGGGGGTTACCTATAATATCTCGACCTTCCGCACCCGTGTATCCGGACTCCTGGTTGGAGGGCTGGCTGGGGGTTCCTCGCAACCTTAGCACCGGGCGGCTGTGACATTACGACTTGAAGCCGTGCATGCATGTGCTGGTTTCGGTGGCGTGAACTCTGTCACGTAGCGGAAGCAATACCTATATCCGTCGAGACACCCAAACGGACTGAACGACTTGCTTCGACCTGGCTCTCACGGTACTACAGCTCACCTAAGAACAGATCTCAACAAATCGCCTCAGTCGTAGACCTGTCTTACGTAGGTAGTGTCTCCTGACAGACTGGCCGAATTGTGGCAGGTTATCTACTACGCCGACATTTGTGTCTCGTACAACGAAGGCTGTTCGTCGTATGTATACAGGTGACCTCCTCGGCATGTACCTATGTCCTTTGGGTCAAGGGTTGAAATGAGGGGCATAGGGCTTTTCGCCGTATAGGACCATTTTCACCCAAGGCGGATCTCGCCTCTAATGCATAACTCGGGGTCCGTAGATGGCGACTGGAGCGGACGATAATGAAGGCTTTGTTTACTTGGCTTTCAACTTTTAAATGGGAGCCACCCTCGTGGCCATACATGACACGGGCCGTCCGCATAGTAGCGCGTCACCACCTACTCGGGCATCTCGGAAATTGGATAATGTCCAATCCAATCTTCTCTTCCTAACAGCGTTTGGGCAGGGCGAAAAGGCCGTGATTGGAGACGGACGAAGTCACCTTGAGAGACGGCAGGTTGATAAGGCCGAGCTCACCGACTTCATGTATAAGACCGATCCTCCTAACGCCACGCATATCCCGACGGAATCCGCGCTCGTCCAACCTATGGCTACTTGGCCGGGCGACTTCTATATAGTGTTATCCTAAAAAGTGTTTTGTATGGTGGGCCGTGGTATCCTGCTCCATGAATCTCGACGAATATGTGTGCCGTAGCCCCGATGCAGCATTGTTGGTGGTGGCTGGCCGCTGGGATAGACGTCACTACCGCCGGCCGTCTCGACGCGCATTCTCGTCTTCCTCGTCGCTGTCGTCTCGGAAGCCTTCTTCTAGACTAGGCTGCAGTAGTTAGCCCGTATCGCGAGACCGAATCTCGCTGCTTGCCCGAAGGCGTGGGACGGAAAGGGAGGGGAGGGGGGGGAGGCGAGAGTGGGGAAGTGTTGCTCATTGACCTACTCTCGGCTAAGCCTTCCCGCGCTGTCTATGCGCTCGGCGTTCCGCGTGTCGAGCGAGAGTGCGTGGCGGCGCTCGTCGTCGACCTCGTCTAACTCCTCACCGTCCTCGGAGCTGAGGCCTAGGTCGGACGCTTCGTCGGCCCCGACCACGAGCCGATCGCCCACATTGCGCCGCCGCCGCCACCTCGACGGCACGAGCCAACGGGTCATCGTGTTCTGTATCCTGCCCCGTAGGGTGGAGGTGTGGTTCGATATCGATTCGAGGGGGAGGTACTGGCTGTACCGGCCCCGGTAGCGCTGCCATAGCGGGACGAGGACGTAGGTGGAGAGGACGAAGAGGATGAGGGAGATGACGGCGGGTACGATGATTGTCTGTGACGGTCAGAATGACTACCTCTTACAGCGTCCACGTCTGGTGATGCCGGCGACGTACTTTGGCTACCGAGAGCGTGGTACCCATGGCGCTGGCGGAACTGGAAAGCGACGAATTCTAGTGGTAGGAGCAGGAGGAGTGGTAGAAGGGCATGCTAAGGAGGGGGGCGAGGACTAAATGGCGTGTTGTCGTGTGCGTAATGCGACGAAGATCTGACGGCGCAGGTTACAAGCCCGCGATCTTGCATGAAACCTCGACCAAAAACACAGCTACCTATGTTGAACCATTGACTTGGTACACAACCCAAGCGGAAACGGTGACGGGAAGCGAAGTGTCCGGCAACAGAGGCTGGAAGCGCGATGATGACGGATGGTCGTCCGGAGGGTTGCCCGCGCCTCTCTCTGTGTGTGACTTCGATCTCTGGACAATGTTGGGTAGGAGGCTGGAGGAGTCGATGCGGAGGGTCTCCGCGCCACAGAACCTCACGTAGGTATGCCGCCTTCTGGGTCGTCTGGAACCCTCGGCACGCCCAGAGAATGATGGGTCAAGGCTGAGACGGAGGCGGTTACGTAGGCAGGCAGTTACGCGTAGTTTCTTGGTACCTACAGGCAGGTACATAGGTAGGTGGGTGGTACATACCTACCATACCTACATCTTGCATAACCTCGCCCGCGGGCACACCCGCACTATGAACCCGCATTTAGGTATAGTATGTAGGCCGGCTTGTGTGTGCTTACCTAATGTTAATTTCTCTCCTGGTCTGTGTGAAGCTATTTTGGGGGTTCTTTCCCGTACTATTGGCTCGAGGTGGCTGCTCGCTGGGCGACCAAACGGTTTCCAACCGCTACCGTGGGTAGCGGGTGCTGTACCAATCAGATCTCTGCGTCGACGCGTAGGTGCTTCGTAGTGTGTACTCGTAGCGTCAATAGTAGATATAGGTAGGTACCTACCTAAGTACGTTATATATAGGTAGGCAGGTATTTCTGCCGCCCCATAGATGTGCTCAATCTCATATTCCAATACGAAGTTGAGAAAGAATATCCTCTTTAGGGGGATAGCAGCACAAATCACCGACGTAATAGCTTGAAATACCAATGGTGACGGATATCGCTTTTCTTGCATTGGGTCGGATGAGCCGTTCGTACTGGGAATACTTGTAATTACCGTAGGTAGTGTGGAATGCTTCCACCGCAAGAAGACTGCTTTAATTGTAGGTACCTCGCTATGTTGTCCGTCATTGAATGAGGTCCTTCTGAAAGATCTGATGAGGTACCTGTACCCGGGAGATCAGTAGGTTACTTAACGAAGGATAGGTTCGATTCCTAACAGCGCTACTTGGTAGTCTTCGCTACTTAGCTCATCTCCGGGTAGGTAGGTATGTACCCTAGGTACCCGAGGTACCTATAGCATTGAGCGCACGGGAAGAACAAGAAGACCAATGGATGGAATTGAAAACGTAGGTATGCAGCCCCCTTTCTCTCGCATGTCGATGAGAGAGATCCCGACGATGAATCTATCTGCCTACATGTAATATTCCGATCCGTCTATCCCCAATCTCGACGGGCCACCGAGATGTCCGTATCTGGGTGTGTATATCGTATGTATGTATATTGGTAGCGTGTCCGCGATGCACCGATCGGGAATGCCAATCGTACGTCCGACCTAACGTCCTGAGTTCTTGGAGTCTGGGGACTGGGGCCGCGCCCAGATCGCATCATTATCATCATCGTTTGTCTTGGATCTTCCAGGGGTTTCGTGTCCCATTTCAAGTTTCAGGAACGCCTGCACCTTTCGATATCCCGCCAACCGCGCAGCGTGGTTTTCGTCGTCTCTCTTCCCCCTCTCTCCACCTCTCCCTTTCGTGGTCGTCGCGTGGCATTATACAAATGTGTGAGAGCGTAGGTACATGATGAGAACGTACGTACCCACAAGTACCTTAGGGACCCTTCTAACACAGCAGCACCCCTAACCTCATATCTGTATCCAAATATCCGGGGATATCTAGGTATTAGTAATTACTTATTACCTAGGTAGGTGTGTATCCATATATACATATAGACACAACGCGATAAGCCTGGTATAGAAGTAAATCCCGGCCTCGTATTATGCTATGTTATAAGTTTGGAATAAAGAACAGAAATACGATGGACGGTCGATCGCTGTTTCGATCGCATTCAACCAGTCCCATCGATACGCGGGTTATCTTTTCAGCTGCTGCTAGTGCGCACTCGCATCCGACGGATCATTGTTCGTTATAAGACGTGTATTGCTGTCGAGGCATCCGGCGGGTTCTAAGTGGTTCGCCTCGCTCCAGCCGGTCCCTTGCTCCGCTAATCAGAATCCGGTGCACGGTCCCCGATCCTGTGGCGACCCCCGTACCAGCTGCTCAAGTCGCGAGGTCGATTATGAGATGCTTTCCGTGTCTCCGCCCCAAGCCTCGATTCTTCTGTCTTTCATCCCAGCGAACGCGCGAGGAATGGCTTCTCAGAAAAGGAGCGCATCAAGATATCTAAAATCCTCAGCGTTCGGATCTCTGACTCCTATCATTCCCGGGAAGCCGCTGTCGTAGGCGGTGCCATAGCGGATAAGGATGCCGGCCTTTCCTGCAAGTTTGATAAGTCTTGTTTGAGGCTCGGACGTGCCAGTCTGCTCTCTGAAGGCCCTCCAGAATGCATCCCTCAGGTCATCCATGTTATCGAACCACTTCCATCCGTCAGAGCCCATGCGGCCGAGGGCGTTCTCTAGCGCGTAAAGGGTGAAGCCAAACGGTTGGATGCTCGCGCCAGGCCAGTCGACAACGCCTGTAATCTTTCCGCTGCCGGGGTCGACCAGGATGTTCATCTCGTTGAGGTCGCTGTGCGTAAGGACCACTGGATAGCGTCCGTCGAGGAGTGCTGGTAGGGCGGCTTGTGCTTCTGTGACGGCTGGCAGGAAGCGCTCGGGGAGGGTGCCAGCTAGGTATTCAAACCTGGCGTAGCATTCGGCGCTGATAACAGACATATCGGCCAATCGCGAATCTGCTGGCGTGCCTCTCTGCCACGACTGTGCAAAGAAACTTCATTTCATATCAGCAGGTTGACGCGAAGAGGAAAAGTAAGGTTGCAGTCTCGAGAAACCTTGCCAAGCTGTACACGGTACTCAGCCGTTGGTCGCGCGTGAGAGAGGGGCGAGCGGTGATATAGTTCTCTCCAGGAAGCCTGTCCATCTCGTATATCGCTAGCTGTGAACCGCTTAGGTCGCCGATCCACCCAAGCTCAGAACAGCTGGCCACGACGCCTTGGTGAATATCTTTGGCCAGCGCTAACATGTTCATGTCTAACAAGGCAGTCTGCTCTCGGAACTGGATGATCTTGTCGCCGTTCGGCCCTGCAATGACAGTATAGCTGGTCGAGCCTTGGATATCAACAGGCCGGATCTCTCCTCCGTACCTTCGGCGGGCAACCTCGTCGCACTGCATCTTGGACGACGACGCCCCAGCCTCCGAAAAGAAGCTGTCGATGGCGTTGTCGAGAGTGTAGATGACGTGCGGCATGTCTGGGCGATGGAGTTGAGGCGAGATAGCGGGATCTTCTTAGTTGTGTCTGGTGCAATACAACAGCTTTATAGAAGTCTAAGAGGAAACCCAAATACACTATCGAGACAAACTTACGTAGTGGGACAGCATCTCACTTGAAATCCCTTGGGTAGCCGGACTCCCGGATCCTGGCTCCCGGGCTCCCCTTCAGGCCATGCTGTGATGCCTCTGCGGCCCTGAATTGCGGTGCGCACTTGGAGTTTCTTTCTGGGCTGTAAAGTCGACTTTGGTCGGTACCTATGGCTGAGCTTAGGGGTACCTTAGGTACTTCTGAAGGGTGATCGAGGGTGCCAAAAACAGCGGGTCGGAGCTAGCCAAAAATTGGCACCCAGGACAGCAAAACGTGACCTTTGAGCTGTAACGAAACCCCCTGATCGTCTTCTCTACCCAGCGTTGACGGGGACGGGGTAATGGAATGGAGAGACTCTGGAACGGATAGGTTATACGTATACACCGCGTAGTACATGCACACACGTCTAATGCACGTGTCCTTATATTATCTTAGCGATTTTAATGCGTAGGAAATGCGTAGGAACTCCGTGGTTAAACAGGGCTACGAAGTTCCTGGTTTTAAGATAGACCTGCGTATGGAGCTTCATCGCAAATTTGGGAGGGGGGAGGGAAACGTAGGAATATAAGTATGGGCTTGTGAGTTGGTAATCTGGATACACCCCTGCTATTGCATCGCACTGGTCGGACAGACAGACAGGCGACAGGCTGTCACTGAGCGCTCGGTGCTTCGCAGCGCACATACATATACATACCCTATATACGGGTATATACATATCCGCCTGCATACCCACCATGTAACTGGCCCAGGCACAACACACACGGAAGTACGTGTATGCATATAAACACACGCCCCGGTGCCTGGGCTCGATGCACGGATTGAATATGTACCTATATACCTCTTGTATGTATATAGTAAGGCAGGACGCCCACGTTATGTACATTCGGTACCTACATATCCTAGGTAAGGTACATCAGGTACCTTCGAGTGTACATGCGCCCACCCACCCAGATGCCCAGGTTAGGCTAGGTACATGTAGCCCTCAATGCGTCTCATCGGTTCCATCAGACACGGACGGGTCGAACCTCCTTTGAGCGACATTACATATTATCACACACCCCGGTAATCACAAACCACCAGTGCTATTACTATTCCCACTACGACAACCACCGCGGCCTCCACTGCCACAGCCGCTGCGAGCACCATCTCTTCCTTTTTCCACCCCCTCCACTCCCCCAGCTTCCTCCAATCCTCAACGACATCGTCGGCCCATTCAGGAGCCAACTGCCGACCTTAGAGTACTTGTTTTCTATGTAGTCTCGCGTGTTTAGTTCTATGTATGTATGCTCCGAGCAGCCTTCCCTCGAACCCCCCTCTCTGCTCCTGCGCATTCTTCTTTCATGACTTCTGACTCCTTTCGCAATAAAACTGTCAAATATGCTATATTGCCCCTTTGCCGCCTCGTCCTTTGAATACCCTGCCTAATGCCACCGCTAATGCCACCACCCGTACTCGCAGGTCTTCGCTCGGTCCTCGATCCTCGATTTCAGCCTATACATTCGTTGCGAAGCACGCTTCCCCTGCTAGAGAACATGATGCAACCATCTACCCGACCCCTTCGGCATCCAACACTCTGACAGCCGGAACCCGAGATCCCCCATAGGCTACCATACCTTGCTTGTGCCGCTTCCCTTATCTCGAATCCCCCCCGCCTTACGAAGAGAAATCAACACATCCATCAAGCAGCCGTCTGGTCGATAGGCGATTGTTCAACGGCCATTGGAGCGCCGGCGTCTTAGCGCGCGCTCCACCCAGCCAGCCATGTCGTCCGCCGACAAGACCAGACAGTCCTCTGGCGGGAAGGGCGGCTTCTTTTCTAGGAGTAAACACAGGAGCGATAAGAGACACACCGGCAGCGAAGAGAGCCGATTCCTTGCTACGGAGCACGATTCGTCATCGCGAGCATCTCGACATACTAGAGATTCGTCGATAATATCCCTCGACCGACCGAGCTCCCCCGAATCCGGCGTAAACATCAACGCCGGCATCATTACGTCTATCCCTTACGACACTACGCATGCGGACCAGCGAAGTCCGATACCTGTCGAATATCTTCCTCGGGACCAGGCGTCCTCACGCCGGGACCCTCTGCCGCATCAGTTAAACAAATCGACCAGCGACTTCCACCAGTATCCAACCTTCGACGCGAGCACCGTTACCAATGTTACCGGATCCCATCTCTCGACCGGCCAGCGTCCCCCTCCCGGCGCGGCCAACATCACCATGGCATCCACGGGTCGCCAGACCCAATTCTATCAATGGGGCCCCGCCTCCGCTGGATCGACGCCTCGCGGAAGCACCGCTTCTTCTCTGCTCACGGCCGGCTACGGCGAGAGGTGGGACTCCCTACCCGGTTACGGCGCGCCAGGCCACGGCAGAACGTCTCGACAGAGCGACCAGTCCAGCGTCTTTTCAGGTAATGGAGTACCCCCCAGCTATGCCACACTCAAGCGCTCATCCAGAATAGCACTCCCCAGTGCAACATCCCAGAGTTCCATCGCCTCGCAGCTCTCAAGTAGAGACTCTCAACATCGTTTAACCAAACTTCCAGGCCCCGGATTGCAAGCGCCCGCCGACGGATTCTCTCTCACCAGACCGGACGATGATAGGGTTACCGAGCAGATGTTTTATGAGTTGATGAAGAAGCGAGGGTGGCACAACCTCCCGGAACAGGCCCGCCGGCAGATGCAGGCCTACCCATCGTCGAAAAAATGGACGCTCATATATCAGGATCGCCTGGCAGAGTGGCAGGGTGACCAAAAGAGGAGGCAGGCGGGGAAGTCAGGGGTCTATCAGCACGACGATGTAGCTCAATCTTCTGACGAAGAAGGTTCCCCTGAGTGGTACGTTCGGAAGGTAATGGATAATACCCTGGATCCGAAGGGCCTCGGTAGCCTCGAGGTCAACCTGAGAACGCAGCAAATCGGCTGGGTTAAGCGCTTCATCGAATGCCAAGGACAGGTGGCTCTCACCAACGTCTTGCTGAAGATGAACCGGAAGAGCGCAGTAGGTCCTACGACTCCGGCTGACGTAAAGGCGAGCGATAAGAATCTGGACAAGGAGTACGACATCTTGAAGTGCCTGAAGGCCTTGCTGAATAACAAGTATGGTGCCGATGACGCGCTTGCGCACCAGCAGGTGGTCGTGGCCCTCGTCACGTCGCTCATATCGCCGCGACTCACGACGCGGAAGCTCGTCAGCGACGTCCTATCCTTCTTATGCCATTGGGATGGCGGTCAAGGCCACCTCAAGGTCATCCAGGCTATGGACGTAGTCAAGAGCCAGCAGAATGAGAATGGCCGGTTTGATGCGTGGATGCGGCTCGTCGAGGTCACGGTCGATGGGCGAGGAAAGATGGGTAGTCTGGTTGGAGCCAGCGACGAAGTGCGCAGTGGTGGTATTGGCATGGAGAACCTCCTTATGGAATATGCAGTTGCCACGCTCATCCTCGTCAACTCCATCATCGATGCGCCCGAAAATGATCTCCAGCTGCGCATGCACATCCGAGCGCAGTTCGGCGCCTGCGGGATCAAGCGGATCCTCACCAAGATGGAGGCGTTCCAGTACGACCTCATCGACAAGCAGATCGAGCGCTTCCGCACCAACGAAGCTATTGACTACGAGGATATGCTCGAGCGCGAGAACAGCAGCGTCAAGGATAGTGTCGACGGCGAGGTTAAGGATCTGAACGACCCATCTCAGATTGTCGATGCGATTCAACAGCGATTGCAGGGCTCCAAGACTCACGACTACTTCGTATCGGCGTTGCAACATCTGCTCTTGATCCGAGACAACGATGGAGAAGAACGGCTGCGCATGTTCCAGCTTGTCGATTCGATGCTCAGCTATGTGGCCATGGACCGACGCCTGCCCAACATGGACTTGAAGCAAAGCCTGAATTTCACCGTGCAAAGCCTTCTAGACAAGCTGCACACCGATTCGGAGGCCCGGCAGGCTCTGGACGAAGCGTTGGAGGCTCGGCAGATTGCCGATGCTGCCATGGCAGAGAGGGACGAGGTGAAAGCTCAGTTGGAACTGGGTGCGGACGGACTCGTCGCTAAGCTTCAGAGGCAGCTGGACGAACAAGCTCGCTTTATCGAGGCACAGAAGCGGCAGGCCGATGGTCTCAAGGCCGAGATCGAGAACATGCAGACGATCCGTGCCAAAGAGGCTCAGCGGTACGAGCTGGAGACGAGAGAATTGTATCTCATGCTCAGGGATGCCCAAGATGTCGCTGCCTCGCAGGCCGTCAAGGGCGGTGCCGGGAGCAAGATTGCCGACGAAGACCCTGCTCGGATGCAAGGCATCTTGGATCGCGAAAGGCTTATGGACCGACTCGCGATGCAGCTCGAGCGGCAGAAGACCCAGTACAAACTTGAAGGAAGGGTCTGGGGCGAGGCTGTCGGCCCCTCGGATCGGTTGCGCGCACTGCGCGAAGAGATGGATGGCTACCCAGATACCTATTCCGGTGCGCCAGATGGCCAAGGATTATCCCCGCACGGTATGGCCAACGGCATGCTCGGGATTGTCAACCGGCAGACCAGGCTTTCGAGGAAGCCTGTCAACGTGTCAGGAGAGCCAGTCTCCGGCGACGAAGGTACCACCACTGAGGGTGAAGATGTTGTCTACGAGAAACCTCGGGTGGTCGAAATTCGGAGACCCGTTATGGACCCCAAGCAGGCCGCCAGCCTGCTCAGCGAGATCCAGGCGAAAGGGAGGAGGGAGGATGCCAGCGACTCCGAGGAGGGCGAGGGTGCTACCACTGGCCCGTCACACCCCAGCCTCGAATCGCAATCCCCCATTACCCCCAGCGAAATGGAGCCACCCAAGATTCAAGTTAGCGATACGACTGTTTCGCCTCCGCTTCCGCCGCCGCCGCCGCCGCCGCCACCACCTCCTCCGATGCCAGGGCAGCTTCCGGGTGCTCCTCCGCCGCCCCCTCCTCCACCCCCGATGCCAGGTCAACTTCCAGGTGCCCCGCCGCCGCCGCCGCCGCCGCCGCCGCCACCTCCGCCTCCCCCAATGCCGGGAATGCCGTCAGCAGGGGGCCCTCCTCCACCTCCACCTCCGCCACCTATGCCTGGAGTTCCCGGGGGCATGCCCCCCCCGCCCCCGCCCATGCCGGGCGCTATGTCTGGTCACTTCTTGTCGGCGCAAAATGGGTTTACCCCATCGCCCTCTATGGGTCTGCCCGTCGTGAGGCCGAAAAAGAAACTCAAGGCTCTTCACTGGGACAAGGTTGATACTCCCGAAACAAGCCACTGGGCGGCACATGCGCCTTCGGCAGAAGAAAGAGAAGAGAAGTATGCCGAGCTCAGCAGGAAGGGTATCCTCGATGAAGTTGAGAAGTTGTTCTTGGCAAAGGAGATCAAGAAGATTGGGGTTGGAGCCTCTAAGAAGGATGACAAGAAGCAAATCATCTCTAGCGATCTTCGGAAAGCTTATGGTAAGAGTGAATCCCGGTGCTCATCCGCACTACTTAGAAAGCTGACCTCGTTATAGAAATTGCTTTTGCCAAATTTTCACACTACTCCGTAGAGAAGGTTACCCAGATGATCATACACTGCGACAAGGAAGTACTTGACAATCCCGTGGTCATGGATTTCCTACAAAGGGAGGATCTGTGCAACATTTCGGACAATACATCGAAGCTCATGGCACCATACAGCAAGGATTGGACTGGTCCAGAGGCCAATAAGGAGAACCGGGAACAAGATCCGAGTGAGCTCACTCGGCAAGATCAGATCTTCCTGCTCACCGCATTTGAGCTGCACCACTACTGGAAGAGCCGGATGCGAGCATTGGCTTTGACGAAGAGCTACGAGGCCGACTATGACGAGATTCACGAAAAGATTCGACAAGTCGTCTCGGTGTCCGAATCGCTGCGGGATTCCGTGTCCCTGATGAATGTTCTCGGATTGATCTTGGATATCGGTAACTACATGAACGACGCAAACAAGCAAGCACGGGGTTTCAAACTGAGCTCACTTGCCCGCTTGGGGATGGTGAAAGACGACAAGAACGAGTCGACATTAGCAGACCTCGTCGAGCGTATCGTGCGCAACCAGTACCCGGAGTGGGAGGGGTTCGCCAACGACATCCAGCCTGTCATTGCCGCCCAGAAAATCAACATCGAGCAATTGCAGACCGATGCTAAGAAATACATCGACAACGTACGCAACATACAGACGTCACTGGACAGCGGCAACCTCAGCGATCCTAAGAAGTTCCATCCCCAGGACCGCGTCTCGCAGATCGTTCAGCGCTGCATGAAGGATGCGCGTCGCAAAGCAGAGCAGATGGCTCTGTACCTGGAGGAGATGTCGCGCACCTATGATGACATAATGGTCTTCTACGGCGAAGATCCCAAGGATGACAATGCCCGCCGCGATTTCTTCGCCAAGCTCGCGCTCTTCCTTCAGGAATGGAAGAAGAGCAGGGACAAGAATATACAATACGAAGAGACGCGGCGCAAGAACGAAGCCAGCATGAAACGCAAGCATGCCCAGCTCAGGGTCGCAGGGGCTGTCGAGGGCGGGCCGCCGTCGCCGGCATCTGCTGGCGCGATGGACTCTCTCCTCGAAAAGTTGCGCGCGGCGGCACCCCAAACCAGGGATCAGCGAGACCGAAGGCGGCGTGCGCGTCTCAAAGATCGCCACCAAGTTCGTATCGCTTCAGGCCAGAGAATTCCAGATCTCAGCGAGGTGTCCGAAGCCGAGGTCAATATACGTGTAGAGAACACTAACAGTGGTGCCGATTCCGACGGCAACCTTCTCAGCCCCGATTTTGTATCGCCTACTAGCGAGACTCCTTCGGAAGCCGGAGAAGACGGCCTGGCTCAAAGAGCTGCTATGCTGCTGCAGGACATGAGAAACGGCGACACCGCCGATGAAGAGGATCCCGAGAAGCGTGACAGTTTACGAAAGTCGGCAGCGGAGGAGAGGAGAGCCAGACGTCGTCGGTTCAAGGCCGGTCCCGGTGCAGCCTCTGGTAGTACCAACGGCGACGATGGAAGGAAGAGCCCTATACCCGAGGAACCGTCAGCCGAAGCAGCCGCGGCACCGTGAGAGCGACGGTCCCAATACGAGAGGAGCTAATAGGATACAAGCCTGGCGAGTTCCATCTTCTCAGCCAGTACGATATATAATGTCTACGATACCTATAACCTATCGAAGGACGAGCACGTATACCAACCGTCGAGGACCACCACCGCCTCGAATTTGGCGTGGTCGTCCCCAAACCGCGACCCTATACGAAAAGGGCACCGAGGTCACAATAACATCTATTTGCACAGATTTCCCATTCTAAGTCTCCGACTTTGCGGCCGGCATTTCCGCTAAACTGCTTCTACACACAAAGCACAACACCTCACACACCACACGCGTTTCCTAAGTACGATAGCCCTGTGTGGAAGCTATTCGCATTCCTCTTATCAGACACAGCATGGCCAGTGTGGCCCGAGAGTAACCGTACATGGATTCCTTGGGCCGAGCCTTGTTGTCTGCTGCATCACAAAAGCTTGTCTTAAATACATACGCATCCCCTTTGTCACCCAAGGTCGCCTCGTCACGACACCCTTACTTACCCACCTACTTGTTCTATATGTCATGATTTTTTGAGACGATACGAGCCTCAGAAGACTTTTCTCTGTACATCCAATTTCTAATTGAAGAGGGACAGGGGAGGAAGCGGTCTCCTGGGACCGGGCTTGCTTCGGTTTTTTAAAATCTTCTTTAATCTTGGGCAGCTGCTGCTCATGTGCACGGGTTGGGGAATGGCCATGTTGAAAACGCTCACAGTGAAGTGAGGGGAGAAAGGCAGGAGTGTGGTAAAGGAGAAGAGCACGGGAAGAGCGGGCGAGGGAGAAACGGAGAGATAGGAGGAGACAGGAAAAATAAAATCCAAGAGAGCTCGACGAGCTGGGAGGAGAGAGGAGAGACGCCGTAAGATAAGGACATAGTATACTGCACACTACTTAGACTTGTAGTTTCTACGAAGAGATACTATTAATTGTTCGCTTCTTGGCTCGATCTGCCCGTGGTTGCGGGTACGCGTAGCATGTTAAGAGCGGTTCGTCGACGGCTCTGGTGGCGAGGTTTTCGTGAGATTCTACGAAAGCACGAATAGAAATCCGGGAGGACGACACGACGACGGGGTAATAGGAGAGGGAAAGTTGCGCGTTCGATGGGTATTATTCGGGGAGACGTGTTCCTTTTTTTTTTCTTAACCTGATAGAGTAGATAGGAGAGGATGGATGCATGTAGGGGCCCTGCACCTGAGGGGCTGCAGAAAGTGATGATAGTTGTTATGACGGTAAGATATCGGCATAATCAGTTAGAGGATAGGTATATGTACATGTGAAATGGCATCTCAGCCTGTCATTGTTTATTTATTTCGTCGTTGCACGTATGGCCATGCCTCCGCAACCCGTCTATACCTCCTCGTCCGGGTATATATCCGGGCGGTAGTGTCTATACATCTATCCCCCCCATGCTACCTCGCGCCCCCCTCTGCTTCCATGTGCATATATGCCGGTAGAGAGAGGTACCTATTCCATAGTTCAGCCTATAGTGCGGGCGCGTTTGCTCACAAACGAACAGCCTAGCCTATAGCTTCAGCACAAGCCAATTCCTCATGTTCCCCTTCTCTTCTTCCTCGGCCAGTATCTGCCCCAGCATCCCGCGCACCGGGCCCTGGGTCTCGGCGCCGTCGCGCCAGACCTTCGGCCCCCCGTACGCGGCGACGAAGCCGTCGGGGCCCGACACGCAGAGCAAGTCTGCCCCGACCCCCGGGCCGCGGCAGACACACCCCTCGCGGTGGCGCCCCGCGTCCTTGTCGTCGGGCAGCTGCTCGAGCGCCGCGGGGCTGTGCCAGGGGCAGGAGGGGTTCGCGGGCGGTAGTTGCACCGGCGAGGCGCCGGAGTCACACGCGAGCCGCACATCCCGCGCTCCGATCGCGGTCCCCTCGTCGTCGACGAAGTACGCGATGTGGAAGTGGTCTGGGTGCCGTCGTTGTAGGCCGCGGATCTGGTGCGCCAGCACCGAGTCCGCGCCCGCCGCCTCGGCTATCTCGGGCACCTGACTGCGGCCCAGAGACCACCACCAGCGGGGGAGGCTGCTGGCGCCACCGCGTGCCTGCGGGCGGCCCAGGGCATCGGCGGCATATCGGTTCGCCCAGAGGATCGACACCGATACGTCGGGGGGACCCCCCTGCTCGCTGCCGCCGTCGAGGAGCCGCGCCGCGATCTGCAGCGCGGGCGCGATGCCGGTGCCGCCGGCGAGGAAGACGACGTTCCCCGCGCCGCCTCGCCGCCGCCCGACGTCGAACCCGAGGTGCGGCCCGCGCAGCCAGACGCGGTCGCCGACGCGCAGCTTCGACAGGTACGTCGACACCTCGCCGCCGGCGACGCGGCGGACGAGGAAGCGGAGAGTGCGGCCGTTGTCGTCGTCGTCGTCGTCGTCGCCATCGTCGCCATCGTCGCCGCAACGCCGCGGCGAGGGCAGCGGCGTGTAGTGCCGCGCGATCTGCAGCTGCGGCTGCTTGACCTCGACGGACCAGAGCCCGTGGGCGCGCGCGCGAGCCAGCGCCGGCGAGGGACCGCTGCCCGCGCCGGGGCCGTCGGCGCGCACCGCGAGCTCGAAGGCCGACGGCGAGACCGCCTCCCGCGCCACGATCGCAAACGCCCGGAAGTCTGTCGCGCTGAGGATGTCGTTGTCCGGCCCGCCCCCGCCGCGCAGCAGCGCGAGGCAGGCGCCCACGCCCGCGCACAAGCCCGCGCCGACGAGCAGGGCGCGCGACCGCGGGCGCCCGCGTTTCGGGGTGCCGGTGCCGGCAGCGCGCGCTGGTGCTTCGCGCTCACGCAGCTGGTGCTGGAGGGGAGGCGGGCCGGAGGCGAAGGGTCGCGGGAGGGAGGTCCCGCTAGGGAGGAGGAGGCGTGCGAAAAAAGGGGTACCAGGCTTGGCTAGCGTACCCCCGGAGCACGGTCTTGTCCGGCTGGCGCATCGGATTGCTACGTGACAACTCATCGACGACGGTTCATTTTGAGGCCGTGCGGGAAGGGGGAAAGAGTTGGTATGCGGTGATGGTTACTTGTCTGATGGAGTAAGTAACGGGGGAAGATTGGAGAGAGAATGTAACTGGCAGTCAAAAACAACAACGAGGGTAAAGGGTTACTGCCGGCTGTGAACAGCTGTATGGCTTTGGACTTTCTACCGGCGGGGACCTACTGCCAAGTGGCGGGCCGAAGGCCAAGCCCCCCTATTTTTCTAGGCGTCGAGCATAACACTAAGATAGAGGAAAGGAGAGAGAAAAGATGAGGAAAATATAAATATACCGGGTGAACACGGAAAGGGTCATAGAGGAGGTGGTCATATTCGCGGAAATAAGAACTGTTCGGTTGTGTAACCGGGAATCTGAGTTTCCCGTCTCTTGCGCGCTTCCGTACACCTTTCGGGCCCTCCTTACCTGGAGAAATAAACATACCCATTTATGCCTTAGATCACTCCTCTTTTCATAAATTAGCTGAACTGGAGCGGATTTGTGTTCTACTATAGTATAAGATGACTCGTCGCCCAATTGCGCCCCTTCCTCCTCTCTCCAAGAGTATCCTGCCTACGTCGTAGATGCTTGTCGTGCCTCCAAATCTCTCACAGTCTAAGTATCTCCCCCTGCTGGTTGATCCCGCCCCGGAAGTGCTCGGCGATGACGTTGCCGTTGACGATGGTCTCGGCGATGACACCCTCAACATGCTTCGGGTCGATGCGCCCGTACCAGATGCCGTGGCCGGCCAGCGGGTGCGGGCCGCCGTCGCTGCCGCGCAGCCGCGGCGGCAGGTAGATGATCACGTTGCCCGCGTACTTGTGCCCGCCGATGTGGCTGATCTGGCCGACCCTGGCCGTCGTCTGCTCGGCAGCCGCGACCGCGGCGGGGCCATCCGCGGGCGGCGGCGCCGCCTCCCCCTGCGCGACGCCGTCGCTGCTGCCGCCAGGCAGCTGCTGCGGCGCCACCACCACCGCCGCAGCGGGGACGCTCTCGTCGACGGCGGGGCCGTGGAGCACGCGGATGCCGGCGCGCGGCAGCTGGCGCTCGAACTCGGCCTGCAGGAGCGGGCCGTAGATGCCGCAGCGGCGGTCGCGGGTGCCGTGGCCGCAGACGAGGACGAGGACGTCGGGCGCGTCGCGGACGCCGTAGAGGAGGGCGCGGTAGGCGTCGCTGCGGCGCAGGCGGTCGCGGTGGATGGGCGACAGCCCGTCGTGCATGGGGTGCAGGCGCTCCGGCAGCAGGTAGCCCTTGACGAGGGCCTGGACGGAGTCGAAGGAGACGCGCGGCAGGAAGGGCACGTAGGTGAAGCTCGGCAGCAGGTACGCGGACGTGGTCTGGACCTCGGGGCGCCGCGACACGGCTGACGGGAAGGAGGCGTTGAGGACGGATATGTTGTGGAATGGCTACTAGGAGGAGGCGGCGTCAGTTAAGAGAAACGAAGGTTCGACGACGACGACGACGACGAAAAAACGGTGCTGCTCGGTTCAGCGCCGGGGTGCCACCTACGTCGCTGTACATGCCGCCGCGGCCGATGAGCTCCTTGAGGTCGGCGGCGAGGTTGTCGCCGCTGTGGTCCTCCTCGATGCGCGAGGCCCAGTCGTCGCGGCCGGTGCAGATGAGCACCTGCTGGGCGTAGGCGGGCATGAGCCCGTTGAGGTTGGCGGACCGGTCGATGCCGGAGCCGAACGGCATCGCGGGCGTCTCGGCGCAGTCGCACGTCGGCTCCGGACACGTCGGCACTGTGTTCAGCAGGCGACGGCCGCGCGCTGCCGTTGCGGCCTTCGCGGCGCCGAACAGCAGCGGTGCCGCGAATGTCGAGCCTCTTCTTGCTGGTCTGCTTCTCCCGCTGGAGGCGGCGCGGATCCGCCACCCCCCGCGGGCCAGCAGCGCGAAGGCGGTGGACATTGCGGAGATGATGATGACGTTACGGCAGGATCGCGTCCCGTTTGAGAGCTGGTGCGGCTCGCAAAGGCCATGTCAGCCCCGGGAGCTCTGGCACGGGACTTCTCACATTCGGGGTTATGCTCGTGGCTGTGGCTATTTTTTTTATTTATGTGAGCGATCTGTCTCTTCCTCCCTATCTTAGGGGCGTGCCGCTTGTTCTCGACCCCTTGCGTGCTGCCTTGCTAAAAAGTACCTCGGAACGTCGGAATTCCGATCGGCGCAACCGCTAAGCAGAGCGTGTTCTCCTAGTCTAGGCCGGCATTAGCGGTGATAGCGGAATTACCTGATATGACTTAGTGAGCACATGCTCTATTTTCGATTAATTATGTATCTATGCGTGAGAATACAGCGTGGTATGCATAAATGCATATCGTGTGGGATTACCTTTAGGAGAAATCGAATTGCCTAGGAACTGTATCAGTTTAGTAGATCCAGATGCCTCTCACAGGTAATACCTATATAGAGAAGCTTAAGTACCTACCTAGGCTCGATATGACCGAAGATATCTGGGTTCTAATCCCACTTCCCTCTCCTCTACTGTCCCTTCGCTTCTCTTCCTTAAGACACCTGCGCTCTACAGCTCTTTCTGACAAGATTGGCAAGTACATCGATAACTTCAGGTAACAATTGTAAACCTATGTAGAAAGTGTCATCTTCTGTCTTCTGGACAGTCCAAATCAAGGCTAGGATCTGAGACAAGGAGAGGTGGACAGCCGGGTGCGTTATCACGAGTTGCCTTAACAAACTTCCAGCGCGGACAAACTCACAAAACAACAACCTATGACGTTCCTTTTCTTGCCGAAGGAGTAACTGAGCCATGCCAACTGTCCCATGCCCGACAAGAGTAATGGACCTGCCTGTCCTTTTGTATGCTTATAATGCTACGTCAGTGACAGATCTAGATGACTCAATTGCCCTGCTAGAGAAATGGTTAACTCGTCGGCCTTCTAACACCCAGTGCTAAGAAGCCGAAGATTCCTGGTTCGAGTCCAGGGTAGGGCGCTTTCTATTCTTACTCCTTCCCTACTCTTTTTCTAGCGCCCTCCTAACTCAATTCCATTTTATCGCTTTCAATTTCTCCTCCGTCTTTTTCCATTGTCTATCTCCAGGCGACAGACGCTCTTCGCCTCCTTCCCCAGCCCAACGTGAGTGGGTAAATTAATAGGCATTCTTTTTCTAACCTTAACTGTACCCACAGACAGTTTCTGAACCGGTTGGCCAGTCGTTCAGTTTATACTGTATAGCCCTATGCCGGGGGGCACCTGTAAGAGATGGAGAAGTGTCGTTTGGGCGGACACTGACCCCATTAACCAGTGTTGCACGCGTACCTACCTAATTACCACTGGGATGTTCCCAATGGCGGCATTCTATTCAAGACCTCGTCGGCTGCCAAAAGCAGAGAGGCAAATGTACCATTACCAGCTATTATGCTAGGATGGACGATCTGTATCCTGTGGTTGATCAAACGTTGAGCAAGCATGTTGGTGGAACAGTTGGATAGTTGTCTATAGAACAGGGAGGTAGCTAGGAGAACCAAACAAATGTATCTACGGCTCTGCCATATGGAGGAGCTGATTAGATAAGCAGGAAATATTGGAGGCTGTATGAGCTGACATAATCATTTCTTGCTAAAGCCCAGATGGCCTCTTACGTCGTTACTAAGCCCTTGTGGCCTCCCGAGAAGAAACTATACCAAAAAAAGAAAAAAAAACCTCAACGTCCTGCTTTTCATGCTGCCACCTCAATTCCCCGAGAAGCACATACTTGGCCCGCAAACTTGGTGACAGTTAACGTGGGCCCAAGCAGCTGCTGGAACGGCACGTCCATCTTGTACTCCTTGAAGATCCACTTGCGCAACTCGGCACCGATCATGCTGTCGATGCCGTACGACGAGATGGACTTGACGCTGGGCTCGAACGCGTCGTCTTCCAGAAGCAGCATGCGGGCCAGCTTGGCGATGAAATGCTCCGTCACCGCGTCTACCGCCTCCGCCGGAGAAGCTGCCGCCGCGATGGTAGAGATGATGTCCTGCCCGCTGCCGCCGCTGCTCCCTCCTGTGCCCTCTGCCGAGTTGATGTCGTGCACGGCCTGTTTGAAGCGCGCATCCTCGAGCCAGTAGCTGTCCGTCACGGCCGCGTCGCTTATAGCTTTCTTCAACCGCGCAGGGTCTAGACCCACGACAATATGATCGGGTGCCGTCCCCTCTAGTTTGGTCGCTGACAAGATGCCCGCCTCGAAGCTCTCGAGCAGCTCTGCCTCGCCGATCCCGTACATGCCCTTGCGCTTCAGCGCTTGCTCCAGGTCGTTGTTCTCTGACACTACGCCTACCTCTAGGATCATGGGCAGCACGAGCGAGGTCGCTGTCTTTCCAGACGCGGCACGGTGGCGGGCTAGCGAGTCTAGGTAGGTGTTGGCGGCCGCGTAGTTGGACTGCGCGGGGTTGCCCAGGACGCCAGACACCGAACTCGTCATGAGGAAGAAGTCCAGCGGCTCGTTGGCCAGCACCGAGTGTAGATTGGCAGCGCCCGCTATCTTCGGCTCGACGGTCGTCCTCCAATTTTCAAAGGTCATCGACTCGAATAAACCGTCCTAGAGTAAACAATTCGCTGTTAGCTTTTCTTATACTTTTCTTCTTTCATCTATCTTGTGTACATGCCGACAGATACGTGACGGCTTTCAGTATATGACTTACCCGAAGTACCATTGCCGCATGTACAACCCCCTTGATCGGGTATTCGGAGGGGATTCCCTGAACGGCCCGAACCACGTCCTCTCTCGAGGTGGCGTCTCCCCTCACTACCTGTGTGATGGCTCCAGCGCCTTCGATATCTTTGACGAGCTTCGCCGCGGCTGGTGCGTCTGTGCCCGAGCGTGAGAGGAAGACGAACCTTCGTGCGCCCGATTTCATCATTAAGGACGTCAAGCTGCGTCCTAGACCGCCTAGGCAGCCGACGAGCAGGTAAGTGGCGTCGGGGCTGAACTTCAGCGGGGCGCGGGCAGGCACTACCATGACCGGGCTCTCGGATGCTTCGTACTTGATGATGGGCCTAGAGGCACCAAAGGCGTCCGAGAACCTCGCCACCGCTTTGTCGAGGTCGGCCAGATTTACGGAATGCTGCGTGCTAGAGGGAGGCACAATAGAGCCTTGTCGTAGCATACCGAGGACGGTTGGGAATAGGCTAGAGAGGATCTGGGGCCGGTCTTCGTAGATGTCGAGGATATCGAACGGCATGTAGCACGCTCCCCGTTGCGCGGGCACGCCGTAGAGGGCGCTGCGCCGCAGAGCATCCTTGCGGCCGCTGTCGAGAAAGCGGCCGAAACGCGCGATGCTACGCCAGGCCTCACGGGAAGCATCTATGTCCGTGCTTCCGGCACTGAAAACAACATCGGCCCCATGTCCGCCTGTCAGGCCTCGGATCTGCTCGTAGATCGAGGCATTGCCCGAAAGCTCGATAATCTGTCGTCGTGCGTCGAGCTTTAAGTGTTTCTCCAGGAAGGCGACTTCGTGGGCCGTCTTCGTGACCACGTACGGGATGGCACCCTTGTTCTGGGCAATCTTCGCCGCGGCGATGCCGCTCGCGCCCGTGTTCGGCAAGATGAGGACCTTCTCATTCGGCTGGATCCCCGCGAGTGTCTCCAGTCCGTATAACGCAGTACTGTAGGCCGCTAAGACGCCTACGGCTTCGTCCAAGTCATCGTTGCTGTCTAGCTTATTCAGCATAGAAGCTGGGATCTGCTGGTAGCTGGCGAACGTGTCCGCGTGGAACCCGACAACCACATCACCTGGCTTCAAGCCGGAGACGCCTGCCCCGACCTTTCGTACAATTCCACCGACTTCGTGGCTGAAAGTGGTAGGGTAGTCAGATCCCGTGATGACGAGAACGCCTTCTTTTGTCAACCCACTAGCCTGGACTTGAACTTGGACATGACCAGGTTTGAGCTCGTCCTCAGTAGCAGCTTCTTCCTGGAAGATAACCTTGCCACCGACAACTTTACCTGATATGTGTTCCCCTGGGCGGAATGCCTTTGGCTTGGGACCTGTAGACGAAAAGAGACTATTGAGGTCGTGGTTTCGAACGAGACGGCTGATGTACCTCTTCCCTTGGGAGAGGCAGAACTCCCGGTCTGGAATCTCCTCATCTGCCTTTTCTTGCTTCCGCGCGACCTCTACGATGGTATCGACGGCCGAGTCTAGCGTGACGTTCTCGAGATCGACGTCGATGGTCCGGAAGTCAAGCGACGCCTGCTCAGAGGTGACGGTCCTAGCCAACCCTGACACCATGGCGAACTCCGGCTGCTTGCCCTCTAAGAGGCCCCCGGCCGTGACCCATAGGAGTGAAGACGTTGAGTCGATGATCGCCTGTATACACTCAAACTCATTCTTCGTCACGGTATACAGAAGGGGACGCTCGAAATCCGCAAGTATGATCACGTGCTCTTTAACACCGGATTCAACGCAAGCGTCTAAGCGGCAGACCTGAATGTCCCACCCGAGGGCCTCTAGAGCAAGCCTGACTGAGGAGACGATGGCGGCCTGAGACTCGCGGAAAACCAACTGCACTGTGCGGCTGGGCTTTTTAATTCCGTTTGCGTGACCGTTCACACCGTTCACGGCGGGTGTCACCTTTCGGGCGATCGTGCTACCGGTGCTGCTGTTATGGATGGTGATTTCCAGACCCTCCGTACCGACCTTTCGGAATTCGTCGCTGTAGTCTATGAAAGCAGAGCCGTGGAGCTTGAGAGCTTTCCAAGCTGCGGGAAGAATATCTCCGATTGTGTATGCCCCCTGGTCTACAGCTAGGATGTCGTACGACCCTTCCGCAAGGGAGGAAGCCTCTGCGGGTTTGAGAACAGTTGCGCTCTGGTATTCCTCTAGAGATGTCTTGAGCGCATCCGCCTCGGCGTCGGTCCTCGCTATTATCGTATACGCGGCGCGGGGACTCTTCTGAAGGATATTCCGAGCGTCACTTGAGCCAACGTGTAGGACCTTCTTGCCGGGGTGTTTGAATAACGCTAGGTTGACTAAATCGGCAATGGACAGACCGTCGATATCTGAGGCTGTCTTCAGGCTATCGAAGTCAACACCCCAGACCATCTCGCCGTAGGGAGCTTCGGTTAAGGCAGATGGAGGCTTCTGGGGAACCGCCGCCTCGTAGCTGACACAGCGGAGATTCGTTACTTCCACCACGAGCTCTCCGTCGTATGCGGTCATCTGAGCACTGGTATTAAAATTGCGAATACCTCGCTGATCACACCAAGCATATCCCAATGCTTTCGTATTCTCAACCTGAGCCTCAGTTGGTGGCCAGATGGTCACCTCGTCGACCTGAATTGGGATGGCACCGTAATCCATGGCGTTGGTACGGCCTGCGTGGATGGCCGCAATGGAGAGCTGCAGCACTGAGTCGATGGCAGCCGGGTGGAGAGGGTATCGAGACTCTCCCAGCGACTCGTCCACCTGCTTCTTAATGTTCGTGCTGCAGCTACACCAATAGTTCTTGCCGTCGAACCGTACGTCTTCCATGTCCTGGAACGTTGGCCCGTAATCGAAGCCGACCTCACGTAAGGCCTCATTCCAGGCCTTGCCGCTCGCACGCTGCGTACCCTGAGGTATCTCTCGGGGCTTATTTCCGCGGGGGCGCGCGTTGATCGCTATACTGCCAGCCATGTGTTCTTTGATAACTCCCTCGCCGTCAATCGACGAAACCCCGAAGTCCCACCAGGTTGTCTTCGACTCGCCACCGTACACGGATGGACGGAGGTTGAGTAGAACTTCGATACCTTCGTCATTATCCGGGGTCACGAGAGCTTTCTGGATCGAGATGTCGCGTAAGACGTAACTCTCGATTGCGATGGGCGACTCGCTCAGTTCGTTTAGTTGGGTGACGGCCTCCATAGCCATGGCAAAGTATCCCGCGGCGGGGAAGACAACCTCCCCACCTAGACTGTGGTCTTTCAACCAAGGCAAGTCCCGGGTCCTAAGCACGTTCCGCCACGTCGGCTCGGCGAGGGAAGCTCCTATGACAAGCTGTCCTAGCACATCGTGTCGGGGGAACTTGGGTAGACGCTGTTCGCGGCTGGCCCGATTCTCTGCCCACAAGGGTCGCGCGTAGTTCCATTGGTATGGGGGAAGGTCGACAATAATGGATCCTTTGGTTGTGGAAAGCTTACCGCCGTGGGAGGGCTCATCGACGTAGGCATGTGCGACGCGCTCCTTATTCATGGGATAGCTGCGCAAAAACATCTCGCCGGCGAGGCTCAGCAGTTGAACTGCGCTGTCGGCACCTCTGAGAAGAGTCGGTAGGTACTCGAACTTTGCCTTCATCTCTGCCTTGATCTGCTGAATAGGACCCTTTAGAGCCGAGTGAGGACCAATCTCAACAAAGAGCTCGACATTAGAGAACTCGTCTGACGTCAAGATTGTCTGAACAGCCTGGTTAAACAACACTGGACTCCTCAAGTTCTTGCTCCAGTAGGTCTCATCCAGGGTAGCCATTTCCGGCAGGACGCGGTTGGTCACCGAAGACACCATCTTAGCGGACGAGGGTGTAGCAGGGTCGAACTTGGCATATTTCTTGGCCGCGCGCACAAGCTTCTCATACTTCGCGGAGACGGGTGCCATGTGGTGCGAGTGGTATGCTTTCCCGTTTGTTTTGACTACGCGGGCGAATATTTCCTTCTTCGTAAGTTCGACCCGGACCTCCTCTAACGCACCGGCGTCTCCGCTGAGCGTCACTCCCGAAGGCGAGTTGTGGCAAGCCACAACCACCTTATCCTTAACCCCCTCGAGGTATGGCGAAACAGCCTCAGCACCAAGACCGACAGCCATCATGGCGCCGTCCGTGTTCACCTCGCGCGTGACCACTCCACGGTAGTAAGCAAGCGTGATGGCTTCTCTGGCAGATATCAGGCCAGCGGCAAAAGCAGCAGCCATTTCGCCGGAAGAGTGCCCAACAGTCACGACTGGCTTGATGCCCCAGTATTCTAGGAGCTGTACCAGTGAAATCTGCACAGCGGTGCATAGAGGTTGAGAATATTCAGCCTCATTAACCCTTGAGGTTTCGGGTGGCTCCAGCAGGACGTCTTCGATGGACCATGACGGTCCGTCATGCAACTCTTCGAGCGCCAGATCCAGGGTACGGATAGACCTAAGGAAGCGGTAGGAGTTCTTCATCAGGTCGGCCCCCATGCAAGCCCACTGAGCCCCCTGGCCAGTGAAAACAAAGCCCAGAGTTGGCGTCTTCTTCTTCTCGGCGAAAGTGAAACTAGTCGATACGTTATCAAAAACGCTCTTCAGGTTGCTATGGCTAACCACGGCAAAGCCCTTGCTTTGGAGTGAGCTTCTGCGGGTAGACAGGGTATAAGAAAGGTCGATAAGATCGTAATCATTGACGATTTTTCCGTGGGCAGTGATATTACGCAGAAGCGTCGGCTTGTCGTGGGCCGAAAATGGTAGCAGAAACGGACGCTTGCGGTGAGCAGCGCGACGGGGCGCCTGTCTCGGCCGCTTATCTGTAGTGTTGTCGATAAATTTATAAGTCTGTTCCTTCTCCAGTAAAGACTCGGCGGCCTCGACGATAATGTGTGCGTTAGTACCGCCGTATCCGAAGCTGTTAATCGACACTCGTCTCACTGGGAGGTGAGCAGCAAAGGGCGTTGGTTCTGTGACCACCTTGACCTGCCAGTCATCCCACTTGATCTTAGGATTCGGCGTAACAAGACCCCTAGTAGGGGCAATAACACCCCGCTCAACCATCAGAATGGCCTTGATCAGCGCTGACAAGCCGCTGGCCGCTTCGCTATGCCCAATGTTGGTTTTAACTGCCCCAATCAGCAAGGGGTCCTCTCCAGGTTTACGCCCTTTATTCATCGCGATGGACACAGCCTCTACCTCGATAGGATCGCCGATGGCAGTTCCGGTGCCGTGGCATTCGAAGTAGCCGGTGAGACGGGGATCGAGATCTCCCCCACGTTTATAAGCGTGGCCGATCACGTCGGCCTGTCCGTCTCTATTCGGGTACGTTATGCCGACGGCAGGGACCTTTCCATTCGAGTTGGTGGCACTGGAGCGAATAACCCCGCGGATCGGATCACCGTCGCGAACCGCATCAGAAAGACGCTTCAGGTAGACAGCGCCAACCGCGTCGGCACGGCCATAACCGTCTGCGGTGATATCAAACGTGTGACAGGTCGAGGTTGGCGACAATACCCCGAGCTTTGCGGTGTTCATGTGCTGGTCGACGGTGATGATCAAGTTGACACCGCCAACAATAGCGCCTTCAGCCTCATGGTTCCGAAGGGCATTGCATGCGTTATGTAAGGCGTAGACAGACGAGGAGCAGGCCGTATTGCACATGATGCTGGGACCGTTTAGGTTAAAGACATGGCTAATTCGATTGCTAATGATACCAGGGTCTACGCCCGTGGCGGATAGGCTGTGGCGGAAGGAAGACTCTTTGAAGGACATCTGCTGCCAGTCAGCCGTAAAGCTGGCAGCAAATACGGCTGTCCGAGTGCCAGAAATAGCCTCGAGCGAAACGCCGCCGGATTCGAGCGCCTCGTAGACGACTTCCAGGAGCTTCCGCTGCTGTGGATCCATCCATATGGCTTCAACGGGAGTGATATTAAAGAGAGCCGGATCAAACTCCGAGAGATCCTCATTGAGGAAGTATCCCCCCAAAACGCCGAAGCTTCCCGGTCGGTCATTGTTCTTGTGAAAGTGGGCATCGATATTGAACCGTGATGATGGAACCTTGGGAGTTTGGCCGGTTCCTTTCTTCATCATCAAGTTCCAGAAATCAGCTGGCGAAGCAACATCCCCTGGCAGGCGACATCCTAGAAACACGTGCTGTCAGTTTCAGGGGTTCCCCTCCCCGGTCTCGGTATTTGGGCTTACCCATTCCAATCACAGCAATGGGCTCTAACTGCTCATCAAGTGGCTTTTCCGAATACCCCGGGAAATAACTAGCTCGGTAGTTGTCTTCTACAACCGAGTTTCGGCTGGATCCGCGACTCCCTCGGGAGTCCTTCGAGGAGGGCCGCGACTCGAGGATTAGGCTTGGCATGTTGTGATGATTCCACACAAGGGATTACAGTGCTGAGATTACAGAGATCGAATGATGGTCGAATGACAAGCTTCCCGAGTTGATGTCTTGAACAGATATCTAGTTTGGAAACACCCCAACAAACTTGGACATGGTTGTGTATTTAGTATACTATTTACTCGCTCGGGACTGACTACGCACCCCTATACTGTTGTCTATTTCAAAAGATAAGACTAAGCTGCATTCGATAGGCATTTGCATATCGACATTCTTGGCGAGCCCGCTCTCGGGCGGTCGAGATCTGGGAGCATACTGGCCTGTCGGTGACAAGCTGGGGTGCCGAATAGCAAGCTCGGAGAACTTCCCCTGGCCTCCTTTCCGATAGACCTATTCGGAAGAGTCATGTAAGCGGACCGAAACGGCCGAAGGCTAAATCTGGTAACATATGCCGGATCGAGATCCGAGAAGTGACACCCTGCCGAACTGCTTATGTGTCTGACCATAATCGCGGGAAGGATTTTTCGGGTCTGTGGTCCGGCGCTGAGTAAGGTATAGACTCGCCCCGGTCCCCTAACTTGAGGCGGGGAGTCTGAAAGGCTCGGGAGAAAACACCGAAGAAGCACTCTGCATGTCCCCTTTGACTACTGGGTGTCTAATCAAACATTGAGTCTAGAAGCGTCTGTTGAGATAAGCCACGGCTAAGCGATTATCAGGGATGAAGAAGGACGTTCTATTATCGCACGGCTTTCACGTAATATAGAAGGAGTAAAGCCGATAACTATCCGAGACATAACTCTTGGTCGATATCTAGTTCCAACCTGCCGGGTTCGGCCTTAATTATTTCTACCTGTGTCACGTAGTAATTAAACCAGCCTATATAAGCCTACATACCGCAAAGCGTGAATGTAGGCGTCTACGCTTTACGTAACAACCTGTCTATAGCGAATTCTATCCGAAACTATGGAACCGGAGAAAGTGGATTGTGTAGTGGTTGGGACTGGTTTGTTCTCACGTCTGTCTTTTTCTGAAGAGTCGAGATTGATACTTACACTTTTGCTATAGGCTGGACAGGTCTCATTTGCGCCAAGACGTATCTCGACTTCGAACCCCGTGCCAATCTGCTTCTCATTGACAATGGAGAATCTGTCGGTGGTTCTTGGAGGGCAGAAAGGATCTACCCCAGCTTGTTTGCTCAAGTGAAATATGGCCAGTTTGAATACTCGTTCTTCCCCATGCGCCGCGAAGGCATCAGTAACGATGGCTACATTCCAGGAGACACCATCAACAGATATCTGGTGGACTTTGCAGAGACCTACGATCTCGTCAGGAGGTCTCGTCTGTCCACCACCGTCCGCGAGATAATCCACCTGCCGGGTCGTGGCTGGAGGTTGGAGCTCGAGGAAGGCAAAACTCCTATAGAGTGCGCAAAGCTCATATACGCCTCGGGGCCGACATCACACGCGGTTGTCCCCTCATGGCCCACGTCTAATTTCAATCCCCCCGTCATCCACTCGTCGGAGACGGGAACGCATCTCGATGCTCTAGATAAGATCCAACGGGCAACTGTGGTAGGCGGCGCAAAGTCCGCATTCGACACGGTCTTTCTCCTCCTCAAGGCCGGAAAGCAAGTGGACTGGACAATCCGGGAGAGCGGGGCAGGGCCGGCTGCCCTTATGCCGCCCACAATCTTTGGCCTGGTAAACACGATTGATGTCATGGCCACTAGAATGTTCGCCGCTTTTGGTGCTAGCATCATGGCCACAAAGGGTCACAGCTACAGGCTCATACACAGGACCGTTCCAGGGAGGATATGCCACAAGGCGTTCTGGAGGGTGACTAACTGGATTGCCGAAACTCATGCTGGATACGGCAGGACGCCCAATGCGTCCAAATTACGGACCGTCCCCCGCGGCGAAGGGTATGTTCGTGGTGTCGTCGACTTCTCCTACGTGGAGACGATTCGTGGTAGCTAACGGCCGGAACAGTATCTTCTGGGCCAACGGCGGCCTCGGCTGTGCCAGCGTCCCGAATTTCTGGAAAGTGTTCCACGCCGGAGACTGCACCGTGCACAGAAGCGAGCCGGAGTCTTTCCAGGGCAGCACGGTCAAGCTGCGCAACGGCACGGAGCTACAAACCGACTACGTGATACTGTGCACGGGCTTCGACAAGAACTACGAGCCGTTCAGTCGCGAGCTGCAATACGCGTGCGGCCTGAAGCTAGATCCCGCGGAAGCTGACAAGTGGACCGGGCTCGAAGCTAAGGCCGTGAAGGCAGTCGACGAGGTGCTCCCTGTTCTTCGCAATCCGGGGGTCCCGCTCCGCAAGCTGAAGGCGATGAACGCCGAGATCGTGGGGGGCGAGAAGAGGGAGCTCTCGTACGGGCCGAGCCGGCATTACAGGCGGATGGTCGCCCCCGCGCTGGCGGCCCAGGGCGACAGATCGATCATCTTCCCGGGCCTGATGCACAACGTCTACACCCCCTTGGTCGGCGAGGTTCAGGCCCTGTGGGGCGTGGCCTTCCTGCTCGGCCTGCAGGACGTGCCGCCGCTGCGCGAGATGGAGAGGGAGATAGCCGAATGGAACGTCTGGACCGGCAAGCGGTACCTCACGCAAGGCCTCAAGCATTCCTATGCCATCTACGACTACATCTCTGTAAGCACCCACCCCTCGAATCTGGCCTGCCCCCCTGGTCTTGCCGTGGCCGGGGCGGGCGGGGCCGGACACGCCGGGCCGCGAACCAGGGTCCGGAGGACTTCGCGAGCGAAGGGAACGTTGAGGCTGACCTGCTGCAGTATATCGACCTTCTCCTCAGCGACCTGGGCGTCGAGACGAGGCGCAAGACCAACTTTCTGGCCCACATGTTCTTGCCATACTACCCGAAGCACTACCGCGGCATGACGAAGGAGTTTTGGCAAGTCCAAATCAGAAAGCGTGGGGGAAAGCCAGTGCCGGCTGATGTTGGGGTTGATGCTGGCGGGTGGGCGCAGGTTATGCTGCTGGTGATGGCTGTTGTGGTACTATGTGCGGCGATGTTTTGGCTGATAGGATGACGGGCGGCAGGGACGCAGAAATAGGCCACACGGGAAAAAGGAACAGGCCGGAGAGCGCATTAAAGACGATATTATTTACGACATGGATGGGTGTAGTTTACCACGTTCATTTGCCAACAGAAGGCCTCCCTGAAATCTTTTCTCGCCGATTCTCACTCAGCAGCTCCCAAGCGTGATTCTAGTGGTGCTATTAATATTGCTAAGTATATGCCGTGCCGTAGGTATTGAGTACCTAAGCTTAGCCCAGTAAGGGGGGTATAGGGAGGCGGCCACGGTGGAAACGGCACGCCAGAGCTCATGGAATCATATATTGGACCTCTATATCAACACTTCAACGAATTTTAAAGCGTTAAGCATCTTCTGAATGCCTGCTAAAAGACGGTAGATTACTATCAGCCACCAGTCTTTTTAGCTTCCTATTATCCCTTGTCCCTGCAGCCTCACAAAACGACGAAGTACGTGTCTAAGCCTAACACCGAATTTCCACCAAGACATTGGGATGCCGACCATGTCGCCGTGTAATGCCAACTCCTATAACAACACGAAACAAAGAGAACCCATGAGGAGGTACGCTTGCCGTCCACCCCTTACCTGCTTGGGTCCTCTGCCAGAGCTTAGCCAACGCGTCGACCCCGGCCCCGCTACGACTCCTGGGCTTATATCCGGGCGTATTAGTTGGAGGGGTATTTGGGTCCAGCGAGGGCCGCGCCGTAGGAACCGCCAACACCCTGGCTGCGTAAGCGCATGTGTGTATGCACAACACCTCTGTCCGGCCTGCGGCGTGGACATACGACGTAGCATTCGAGGAAACGTACAGACCCGGTCCGAATCTCCCCGACTTCCCTGGTTGGTGCAGCGTCACAAAGGCCGAGGGCGACCAGCGATCTAGGGAGGCTCGGCTCGCATAACCCTCCTTTATCATCGCATGCGGATATTCCGAGACGACCGTCCTCCTTAAGCCGTTAGCAGGGGTTTCCGCTCTCACGGTTTCGACAGCCCTATGCACGCCGAGAATCCAGCGGCTAAGTCGGACCTTGCGAGGCCGCGGAGGATACCTGAGGGGGGGACTCACCGCGATGTGGTGATCGGTTTTGTTTCGTAACGCCATTCTCGGCTTGGTGTTGGCGTCCCCCCTTCCTACCCGGGCCGACGGTGGCATGACGGCAGTTTCCGCTACACTGTGGGCGATGATATTCGGCGTCACCCTAATCAGGTTTGGTGAGGAATGAGGCCATGCACACTAATCGCCTCAGCTTGGATGCCCCCGGCCGAGAGATAGTGGCGGTGGTTGGTTTCGGTATTAGCTCTGCTGAGCCACATAGGTAGAAACGAACAAAAGAATAAGAGGAAAAAACATATTATTATCATCATGCCTGCCGTTTCCGCTTAGGCCGTAGCAGTGCTATCCAGGGAGAAAACGAAATTGTGTAATCGCCTACCTCGTTCTTTCACAGTTAGCCAAAATGTCGGAGTCAGACCGCCCATTCCGAGTCATCATCATCGGCTCGGGCGTTACTGGGATGGTGGCCTCCCATGCGTTGCAGAAAGCAGGTATCGACCACGTCGTGTTGGAGAGGAGAGACAGCGTTGCGCCCCCGGAAGGTGCTAGCATCGCCATGTATCCCCATGGTGCACGGGTTCTGCACCAGCTCGGCTGCTTGAAAGCTGTCCAAGCAGCGTGCGTGCCCTCCGAGAGATGGTGGTATCGCACTCCGGACGGGAAGACGACGATGGACAATGGGTTCTTCAAGCACGTAGAGGAGAAGTAAGTGACCAAAGCTCCTAGTCCTCCCCTCGGAATAAAAAATGAACCGCCATCGATTAGCTCTGGCGGCTCGAGACGAGAGATTACTATAGTGAGTCTACACTGCGCTGACAAAGACCTCTAATTCTATAGTTTCGGCTGTAGCTACATCCTGCTTGAAAGGCGGGTGTTTCTCCAAATCCTATACGATACTTTGCCCGACAAATCATTCGTCAAGACCGGAAATGGCGTAAAAGACGTGAAGCACGTTCCAGGCGGAGTGGAAGTCGTGCTTCAGAACGGCCAGGTCGAGACTGGCGATATCGTTTTCGGCTGCGACGGGACGTACAGCACCATCAGGAACATTATGTGGGATCACGCGAATAAGCTCACGCCGGGGCTGATTACGGTGAAGGAGAAAACCAGTAAGTCGGCCCTTCACTCGCGACGAGTCCGCGTACCGCTGGCTCTGCCGTCGGCCCCCCGCTAACCACGAGATCGGCGCGTGTCAGCTTATACTACAACCTGGAAGGCGGTGGTGGGAGTGGCGCCGCAGATGCCCGGCGGGCTCGGCGACCGCGACATGACGTCGGTGTCGGCCAAGGGGCACACGTTCATCTCCTTTTCCCAGCCGGACCGCATCTACTTCTTCTTCATCTTCAAGATCGACAAGCCCTTCACCATGCCGAAGCGGGCGGACCCTAACGACCCGGACGCCGAGACGCTGGCCCAGAGCGTCGCCGACTTCCCCGTCTCCGAGACGATGACGTTCGGCGAGCTCTGGAAGCGCCGCTTCCGCAGCGACCTCATCTACCTCGAAGACGGCGTCCTGGATCACTGGCATGCCGGTCGTATCGTCCTCGCCGGAGACTCGGCGCACAAGGTACGCAAGGTCGGGACCAGCCTACACGGTGTTACACATTTACTAAGTAATTATGCAACAGGTAACGCCAAATATGGGCTTTGGCGGGAACTGCGGCATCGAAGATATAGCAGTCCTGTGCAACGAACTAGTTCGGCTGCTGAAAGACTGCAAGGGCAGGAAACCCAACAACGTGGAGCTCGACCACATCTTCGCAACCTACCAGGCCAAGCGTCTCCCACGGATGAAAGAGGTAGCCGACCTGTGCCGTCTGGTCACTAAGGTCCAGTCGTGGGAGACGCCGTGGCACAAGTTTATGGATACTTGGGTGTTTCCTCTGCAGTCGGACAGGTCGATCGCGGACCAGGTCTCCGCGATCATCCGGGCGGGGGAGAAGCTAGACTTTCTAAGCGATGCGGGGTTTGGTCCGGGTCGTATGACGTTCAAGGATGGAGAACCCGAGCCCAGTTCGATGGGATCCCTTGGTTCTCAGATGATGCGGATACTGGGCACAGCAGCTGCGTTGATGGTGGTCTTCCAAGGCGCGAGACTCTTCACCTTCGCCTCTACTGCGGCCGCGTCAGTGTAGGGTCTACTAGCTAATGTGCTGTACGAAGAGGGCCAACGCGCGAAAGGGGCCCCAGAAGAAAATAGGGATCGGTTCTAACGCTCTCACGCCCCGCTACGAAGTAACATAAATGCCATTCCCATATGCGAAGAGGAGGGGTTTTGAGGGGTGACGTAAAGAGTGCCGATCTGAAGAAGAAATCCTACCGTTCCTATTCACATAAGAGATTAGATGTTAATATATTTCTGGAGAGCCTCATTCGTTGAATTTCCCGATAACGGTGGCTAGAGGAATGAGTTTTAGGGTAGAATAGCGGTTATTCAAAGGGAAATAAGACCGACTAGGAGGATATTAGGTCTTAACTGTGATTGGTACCTATCCAGAAACATAATCCCAAGGAAGCGTCCCCTAAGTATATTAGATGCTAGCATTTCTACACAAGTTAATTTAGGCGTCCACACTTTTCTCGTGGCAATACAGAGTCGGGAAGATGGGTTCGGAGTAATATCTCCGAGGACAAAAGGCCTAGTGTTTCCTTCAACGTTGGTAGATGGTGACTTCTGAGGACTTCATAGGTGGATATTTCGAGTGCTACGGAACAAAGGATCGGAATTGCGCATAACCGCACGAAAACAACAACCAATCAAGCCCAAATTCCATGATGAGAAGGACTTTTCCTATCGGGATCTAGACCCCCTGTCCGTAAATAAAGCAGTAATACCGCAGCAGACCGCTTTACCCACATCGCTCTCGACTCAGATAATTCCACCTAGACATGTATTCACTCGGCTGTCGTGCTAAGAACTATCGACTGCCTATTCTCGATCGTCACACCCGTCTCGGGGTCGATGAGTACGCGTGCGTTGCCGACGAGAATGCTAGTCTCCAAGAACTTCAACTTGGGGTCCGAAACTATGTACTCAGCCTTGGCAGCTGTAATAGGGGGCGTCAGTAGGAAATCGTGTCTTGGTGCGTGGAAGGGGTGGGACTGACTGATCCAGCCGAACGGGACCGTAGCCATGTCCGGCTGCAGGTTGAAGACCTTCGAGGCCTCCGGACCCATCTTGACTATGCCGTAGACGCGGACGTCGATCTCGTGTCCCTCCTCGCTTCTGGAGGCCGGGCCCAGGGTTAGCCCTTGCTCGTCGACGTTCAGCCTCTCGATCACGCACCTCGCAATTCCCCGGAAGTCAACGCGTCCGTGCTTGCCATCGGCGTCCATGGAAAACCAGTCTCCGCCGAAAGTGAAGTTGGCCTTGAAGGCCGGCTCGAATCCGGGAACGCTCTCGACCGTCCCAGAAGGACACTCCTATAGAGAAAGAGAGAGAGAGGAAACGTTGCGTTAGCGAGTGGTAGGCCTCGATACACGGCGAGCGTGACAAGGCCGCCGATACGTACAAAATGCGTAAGTCTAGAGCCGTTGTAGGCCTCCCCTAGTAGCTATGAGCAAACGTATTCATCGCCGATCGCCAGAGGACGAGTCCTACGTACCGAAAGGGTGGATTCCCTTTTGCACGTCGACGTTCACCTTGGTGATACAGCACGGCTTCAAGGCCGCGAATCCTTGGAGTTCGGATGCCATGATGTCTCGTCGTGGCGTTGGGTACAGTTTTCGAAAGGGGGGGCCAAGAAACACTTGCGGTCTGGAGAGCTAACCCACCCCACCTCCGCGAGAACCTAGGTGCGGATATATCCACCGCCTGCGACTCGCTCTTGGGGTATGGCAACCCCATCATCGACGTCTGATATGCCTTAGTTCCCGGTGTGTAGACGCTCACTTCTAGTTTGGGATGATGCTCTACACTGCTCTCGGTCCGAGGGTTTCGGGAATAGACCTCTCGGCCCGGCCCGGGACCCACATCTCGGCATGACGTAAGGGAAAAGGAGAGCCCGGCCGGGGTTCGGTCAGCGAGTCCCTCGCAGGCGATATTCGCCCCTGGCCGGCGGTTAATCCCCGGGATGCGGAACGGGCCACCCTTGGTCTATATCATCAGCCGGCGCGGCTCGGCCCACGGACTTCCTGTAATCTTTGTAATCCTCCGATTCAGGTTCCCACGACGGGGTATCGGCAGGGCTCTTGGCGCAGGTGGATGCCCCGGAATATCTCTACCCTGGTGCTTGATTGGGGACCAAGCATCTTGGCCTTGGTCACCTTCGTCTCGGTATACCTACGATACGAAGTCGCCTAGTGAACTTGGAGCGAGGGCCAAACCATTATTGGGGACGAATGAAAGTAGGTACCCCACGCCCGCGGATAAGCCGGCGGGTCTGCAGGGAGTTGGTCGACGAGGCAATTGGGCAGGTGATAATAGGGACGAGTGCCGGGCGACCCGGTTGCTAGGATATTTCCGGAGGACTAGGGGCTGAAACCTAGTAACACACGCTGGTTGGGGTGCGTATGTGTATTGATGGCTAGACAGGATCTAGAACCTCATCAACGCTTAGACTCACCGCGGCGATAGGTCTTAAAGCCATCGGGGAAATCTCCGGTGGTGTACCATGAGTGTTAATGGGTACAGTAGTCTTATGGCACGTTGCCTACATCCATCCATCCGAACGGACCGAAACGAGTGAGAACAGGACAGCGTCACACATGCATGACTTCTGGGGAGAACATAAAATATACTAGAAAGTCTGGGGGGATCGCGCGGCAAACGTTGCGTCCTTCATCTGAGTCTGCTGCTACTTCTATTCGTCTGAAATGGCTTCTTTCGAGAATAAACTCGTCGTCATCACCGGCGCCGCTTCCGGTATCGGCCGGGCCACGGCCAAGATCCTGGCCAGCCGCGGCGCCCTGCTCTCGCTTTCGGATGTGAGCGAGACTGGCCTAAAAACCCTAAAGGAAGAGATCCAGAGTGCGAGGGGGGATGCCGCGAAGGGGACCAGCGACGGCACGGACCCCGTCTTCACCTCGCCGTGCGACGTGCGCTCGCAGGCAGCGTGTGACGCCTGGATCGCGGGGACGATGGCGCACTTCGCGGGGCGCAAGATCGACGGGGCGGCGAACCTGGCGGGGGTGGTGACGCTGCCCCAGGCAGCGGCGTGCGACGGTCGCGACAGCAGCGACGCCGAGATCGACTTCATCTTCGGGGTCAACGTCCGGGGCACCATCAACTGCCTGCGCTCGGAGCTGCCGCACATGCGGGAGGCCGGCGTCGGCGCCCCCGCCGCTGAAGGCAGCGCCATCGTCAACGCCGGCAGCTTGTCCGGCCTCATGGGCCTAGGCGGCTACATGCCCTACGTCGCGAGCAAGCACGCCGTCATCGGGATAACGCGCACCGTGGCCAAGGAGGAAGCTCCCAGGGGCATCCGGGTGAACGCTATCGCGCCGTGAGTATATCTCTCGCTGTCCTGCCTCGCGTCTCCTCATCCTTCTCTCCAATCTTCATGTCTTCCCCAACCCCCCCCCTCCCCCCTCCATCATCTCCGGCTTCGGCCCGCGCTAACGGACGCGCAGCGGTTTGATCGATACGCCGATGCTCCAGGCAGTCGCGGCGTCCATGGGCAAGACGGCGTCTGCAGACATGTACGGCAGGGGACCCACGGCGGCCCTGGGCCGCCTAGGAACGGATCTGGAGGTAGCCGAGGTAGTGGCCTTTCTCCTGAGCCCACAAAGCGGCTACATCACTGGCCAGCCTATCACCATTGACGGAGGCATGTCCTGCGCAGGTTAGGTCGGCGAGACTGACGGCAGCGGGGAAGGACGGAAGCGGATGGAAACTCTCTAGGCTTTCACGTAGGCATTCGTTCATCGAGCGATCTCGCGGAGGGCAAATATGATGGTTGTTAATGACAAGAGCGAGTTCCGTTTTCGGGTTCTGAAGTTCGGGTGTTAGTTCGGTATTACTTGACGATCATTCCTGTGGCTGATCTTCTGGATTGGGGTTGTCAGCTGATTGTAATACGGCGCCGACTTATCTCGGCAAGTGTAGATGCATCCCTACCCAGTTCGTCCAAGGGGACCTCTGAAGTCATGTAAGAAGTTGTGGTTGTTAGAACTGGGGGTCGCATTGCGTGAAGCGCAGTATCCGTCTGACCACCAGCTGAGAGGTTGTATTGTATGTGTGCTCTTCTTCTCAGTATTTCTGGTCTGGTTTTTTTTTTGTTGTCGTTGCGGAGGGGGGAGAGGGGCCATGGTGGCCGTATTCAACGCGAATAGTGTGACTGCTGGTCTGATCTACTCACGTAGCCAACAAAACCCCTCCTGTCCCGTGACACGCGACATTTGAAGCTATTCCGAAATTCTGACCTAATCCCCCCGCCCTTCCCCTCGTATGCTTCGTATCGCAACCGACCGGCGATCTAATCGGCACACCAGGTTCGTATTTCCGAACGCCGTGCCATCGTGGGGCCTGTAGTATGTGGTGTGTACATACTCATACATAGCTGCCGCAGATGTTAGGGGACAATCCCTGTTTTCCGTCTGGGCGTTGGCCCCCACCAGCGATGGCCTCATACCTAGGTAACGAAAGCTTGTTCTGACGAGGTTTCGCAGCCGCTCCCGTCTCCTTCAAGCAAAAATAGCCTGCCGCATACCTAGTGGTTCTCCTGGTCGAAAGCAATTCGCCAGCGGCTTAAGCGGCCCTGCAGAAAAAATAAATCCTCTTATACGTTGTCAATCCCTTATCCGTCCAAAGTCATCAGCTCTGGGTCTCCATCGGCGGGGTTGTGCTGGTAGTCGTCGATCGCTGGGGTGGTTTTACCAAAGACCCAAGGCGGCGCGTATTAGTCACGGGTGAGCTGATGCCTTCGCGAAGGTTGCAATACCCATGGGTTGCAATACTCATGGCATCAAGCTTGTAGAAGTATGGGCTTTTTTCCTATCCGTCATCGAAGACAACCCGCAGAGACTTGCCTCGCCTCGCCCCGGTGCCATATTCTTTTGTCGAACGAACGCGTAGGTATGTTAGCGCCCTGGTAGGTGCTTGGGCGGCGTTTGGTTCGCGCAGTATGCGCTATTTAATTGTCGCTTAACCAGGCACTAACTACGAGCTGGAGAGAGAAGGTGACGATAGGCGCAGTGGTGCTGATATGCGCGCCGTGCTGATAGAGGGAGCCTGTCTGGCTGGCTTGACCTGTCGCATATGGGGTCGCATGCGCCACGGTAGTGGAAGATGTCGATGGTAGGTAGGTATATTTGCCGTAGCGGGTTATTCCCGCCCCGTCCGGAGGCTGACTTACCTAAGTTACCTCCTACTAGCCCATCACTACACGTACTTAGGTTCCTACCTACCTAGGTAGGTAAGCAAGCCTGGGAGGCGCCTTGATGGTGGTCGTATTCGTATTTAGTCGTGCTCGGTGTCTTCTTCGCTGAAGGTCTTGTATAGGCCTCCCGCCCCAGGCCTTTTCTCACTGCGTCCGCATGCAGTTTGGTTGGTATCGGATATGGCTGGTGTCTTTCCGGGTGCGCACACGGCGGCCTGGCCATGAAGAAGAAGCGGCTTAGCTCCGCTCTGAAAAGCCGCGCGCGCATGAGACGCTCCCTCGTCGCATACACCACGGCATTACCAGCGCCTGGAATTGTGAACCAATTAGTGCGTGCTTACTCCTTACGTGGTATATTTAGGGATGACCTGACCCCCACCGCTGGCGACGCCGTGTTCCAGGATTCCCTAGGGAGCCAGAATGAGAGACGGTAACGCGATTGAGAACGGTGCCCGCGGGTTCGTGGGTGTAGGTATAACCCTAGCACGGAATGTGCGGTATCTAGCTCCCTACGTGCTTCCCACCTCCCGCTTAGGCACCTTAGGTACCTACCCGGGGGCCTAATTAATGCCACCTGCCCAAGGTCAAGGTACCTACTTACACCTAAAGCAGATAGGTAGGTACCCCCAAGGTGCCTGACGTTTGTCCCTGATACAGGCCTGTAGGCGCCTAACCGCAGGAGATTAGGGTGAGAAGGACACTGCATCTGTTCCGTTCCGGGGTCGTCACGTGGATCGAAGCGTCGAGTGCTTGGGGCTGATCTCTCTCGCGATGTCCCTCCCGGATACTACGGAGTACATGCCGATACTGCACATCCCTGGCTCGATGCCGCGTCCCCCCGCGGCCACAGGTCGCCTAATCCGCCTCTCACCCTGGTACCAACATGTACCTACTGCGTCGCGCGGGACGAGCCATACGCGGCTCGCGTGTCTGCGGTTTGAACCCCGCATCGCCTCACCAAAGACAGCATAAGCAGATATCTGGCAGGTTTCGAAAATTAAGCTAATCGTCGCGCGTCGACTCCAAGGGTAACCAAGCCCGCTCTATCGCATCCGAACCTAGTTACCCAAGGCGATAAGCCGCTTGCTCAGGAAATACCGCGTCGCCAAGGGCTGTTGGTGAGCAGCGAATCCTGGACCGGACTTGGTACTGATGCCAGTTGGCCTACAGCAACCGTTTCGGTAGGGAACTGCGGCACCGGCAAGGTTGGCGAATCGCTTACGTTGTCTTCGGCAGATACCGTCTCCTTGCTAAATCCGGAACGCGAGTGCTATAAAGATATATTAATTATATTGTCCTTGTTCTCCCTCTCTGTTGCCCCCGCCGCCGTCGTTGGTTACCAGACGCTACCCTCTGTACTCGCGGCCCTCGCTTCTTGAGAGAGACCATGACCACCGCCGACGCGAGTTTAATAATGGGGGGATACTCGCGTCATATGGCTTGCAAGGTTGGCTGCTCCCCAAACCCCCTATCGACCCGGACTGACGGTGACATATTATAATATAGCCTTGCCGTGACCGGAAGGTTCGCTGTCCTGGCGAGCAGCCGATATGCGAGAAGTGCCGGCGGTCAGGGGACGAATGTATCTACCTCCCGACCCAGAAGGCCACCAAGGCCGATTTAGCCCAAACTGTGGAGGATCTGCAGAAGAGATTAGGTTGGACAACCCGAACCGCTGTCCAGCCGACCCGGGGACGATTAGCTAACACTACACGAAAAGGTGAAGCAGAAGCCCGAATTTCTAAAATGGGCGGCCTTTCAAACAATAACATGAGTACCCCTTATTCTTACGGCTCCGATTGGTCTGGTAACAGCGAATTTTCAACCCTGGTATCGTCCAGCGTTGCGACTCCTTCTATCGTACCCCTGGGCGGGATCAGCCCTTCCACCAACCAGCCCGGACACCCAGACTTATTGTATCAGTCGTCGCTTCAGGCGGCGGGGATGTTAAGTAACGAATTTATGGAGGCGTCCCAAGGAGTTAACCAGCATAAGATGGACGGGAGGAAAGGCTCAGCCCAGTTCCGGGTAGACGAGAGAGTGACCTTCGATAACGCCAATATGGATTTTTACTCAAAAAGGGGGCACCCTTCCCAACAAGACAGCAGTGACCACGGGCAGGAGAGCATATATACGCGGAATCTGTCGTCGGGCCGCACCACGATTCCTTCACCCACGCCCTCACGCGATCCTGCGGCGATGGGGAAAGTAAGCGAAGAGACGGGAGCCGTCATCCTCAACACACTCGCAGCATTCTCTTCGGCCATGTTCCGCACACAGTGCGAGGCGGCGGGGATGGCTTCCGTAGTGGCCGATTACATCGCCTGGATTCGCGCAGTGCCGACCAACAGCTCTCCGCTCAATTCCAGCGAGGTGATCAGGAGCATGCTCGAGAACATCGAGATTCGCCTCCGCGAGCTGGGCGAATTAGCGCAGCAGAAGCACCACGGGGAGTTGCGAGAGCTCCTGACGGCACTCGAGGGGGTGGCGCCGCCAGGCGGCTCGATGGCCGCGAGGCTCAGCAGTCTAGAAGAAGATCTCCAGAGACAATCGCTTGAGCTGTCCCAGTTCTTCAAAACGCGCTATGACCCCTGTACCGCCCTCGCGGGGCAGCCTCGGGGCACGTCCTGACGGCCTGACGGCAAGACCGCGTGTAGCTTACGACGAACACGCGACGGATTGCTTAGAAGAAAGAAGTCTTAACGCGATACATTTGGGATTATGACAAGACCGAGTGCCGGCGTTATGCCACCACAAGCTTAGCTCTCAAGGCATCCTTGCCATCCCCCGGAGCCCCTAAACCTACCTACGATGTCCGGAGTTGCGGCAACGGCCGGTACACAATGTACCCAAAGAGGGTACCCATGATCAAAAAGTACATGGGTTGCCGGAAAATATTTTATGTCAAGTTGTTAGACGACGGGGTCAGCACCCCGTAACCCCGTACGCGGTATATTTTTTTTGATCCATGGGGTCTTACCGTACCGTTAGGTATAGATACAAGTCGGGTTCGACTTTATAAATGCACATATATCATAGCTCCCTCCACGCCTCATGCCATCATGTGTCGCCTCTCACACAATCCGTGGAACCAACGGCGAGAATGTTTTATTCGAGAACGTAGGCAATGGAGGATCAGGCCCAGACTATGAGCCGGGCAAATTCACATTATACAGATTGTGCCCATAACTAAACCCGGATGTGTTCACCCGCCCCCCACATGATATTATCATATGCGGGGGCGGCACTACTATGTAATCCTCACTATACACGGCCCCAGTCCGCCCTGGGTCCGATTTTCGCGTCTCGTCTGACGTACTCCTTCTGCCCCCAGTCCCCCTACGTGAGCATATCCCAGATCACTGATAAGGCGAGGGGGATAACTAGGTAGTTTGCGCTTCCTGCAGGCAAGGGATGCTGGACCGGGGAGGTTTCGGCGTTAACAGAGGGCCAACTGTGGTATTTCAACAGCTGACAGACAGGCCACGCCCTGGGGATGACATTATACCAGGGGTGATAATGTAGGAAGGAATTTTTAACTAACCATGAATGCTCACGAGAAAGTCATCGGACACCCATGCTCGCCTTCCTCCTCCCCCTCCCCCGGCAAAGCGCCTAGAATTCGTACATACGCAGAGGAAGCCGATACAAAGCGGAATAAGAGTATTATTACCCCACGTCAAGCATGGTTTATAATGACTGGACTGAAACAACCAAATCGTTATCGGGTCTGGCAATGAGCATGCTGGGTAGAAACAGGGTAGTATCGTAGAGGCCTAGGTGAAAGAAAGGAACCACGGACACGAATCCCTTCGTCGCCGACGACCCTCACGATATTACCTACCCTATTCAGTCTAGAGGCTGGCCGTGCTCGACCCAGAAATAGACCATTATAGCTCGCCGATGCGCTTCGGCTCTCACCGACTATCCGCGTGTCAGCTGGTCTCATGCTCCATGCATGCTCGCACGCCGTTATCTAGCCACCTACGGTCGAGGAGGATCCGACAGAGCATGACCGCAGCTGGCTGCATGCGCGTCTGCAACGAGCATGCGGAGAGTCGCGTGGCAGGCCGGCGGCTAACGGGTTGCCCGCCCTCATACTGGACGCTTCTAGCTATCTCGCCATGGGTTCTCGGTATTACGACATCGAGCTAGCTCCGTGGAGACCTCTCGATGTTGCAATGTTATGGACTAGACAACCACATCAACGGTTGAACCCCGGCTACAACCTATAAGACCACACGTCGCCTGTTCTCGAGGTCTGGCTGTAGGTCATGCAGAGACCCTGGGGGAATAGGACTTAATATGGGGCCAGGCCGGACTTACCACAATTCTCCCATCTCACCCTCGGCTTTGTCTAATCCGCTGCGTTGTCGCCCGGGGAACACTGCTACTTAGGAGTTTACTCCGAGCGGCTCGCGACAGGGGGTGGCGATGGCCGGTTAGCGGAACGGAACAATAAGGTGCTCTCGTGAGAGGACAGGGGACGGTGGCTTATAGAGATTCTGCAAGGGTTCCTTACTAGGAAAATAACCAAGCTAGATATGCAAATAATCCAAGCAACCCTTGCCGGTTACGAACGCTTCGCCCGTTACGGTAGTCGTCCCGGCGTACGTCATTAGAAGCCGATCAAAGAGTATCCACACCTAACTAAGCCTCGACGATCAACACCGGATCGACACCACCGCATGCTGATTCTAGGCCAAGATACCGTTCGTAGGGAAAATGCCCGATAGACGTTACGTAAGTCCCTATCGCTGCCCGTGTAAGGTAAGCAGCAAGCAGGATGCGGGTTTCCGCGGGGCTTCCGGCTTATCGGGGAATAATATAGCCACTAAGGTCTGGAGGCTCTGTTTTGCGTACCTTGGTAGCGAGGAAGACGCTCCGGACAGCGATTCTGACAAATCAAGAATCAGGGCACGGCAGGATAACTATTCTTTTCTTTAACGCCCTTTGCCCTCTGTTTTCCTCCGCTTCCTCTTTCGGCCTCCCTGGGCCGCGCCATGAGCACTATCCCATGAATCCCGGGCCGGGACGGCCCGGACTCCACTATATCCGGGGCAGTCTTGAGGCGCGCGGTAAGCAGGTCCATCTCCTATATCTCTCAACCCAGAGCAAACCTTCTGGGTGGGTCTCCAAAGCTCTTCTGGATAGCTTTATAGAGAATCCTGCGTTCTCTGCCCCCGCCCCCCTCTCTTGCCGCGAGACTACACACACACACCTATCAGCCACAATACCTCTCTTATTCCCGCCACAATGTCGAACGAAAGCCACTCTTCTTCGGGCAGCCGAAGCCTAAAAGCCGTCTTCGTAGGGTTGGGTGTCTTGGGGACGATAGCCACCTGGGGCCGGACGGTGGGGAGCGGTAGTCTGGGTCTGATCACAGCGGCCCTGGAACAGGACGAATACACCCTCCCGGGATCGGCGTGCAAGCTGCTGCCGAGCTTCACGGGAATCGGGCCGGTGGACTACCTGCTGCGGACGCTCGTCGTGTTCTTCTGGGAGTCGGTGGATGGCTCGCATCCGAAGAACGCAGCGGCGGGGCTCTACTTCGCCGGGCAGATGGCCCCGACCATCGTGGCCATCTACCTGGACGGGCTGCGCAGGGGCAACGGCGCGTCCCTGCTCCGGCCTGTGCTCTGGTACCTCGTCTTCGCTGCTGCTGCTGTCGGGTCCAGCGGCGCCGCCTGGGCCCTTGTCTACCTCGCCTCGTCGCCGACGCTCTCGCCGTCCGTCGGGCTTAGCGCCCTGCAGGATGTCTCGCTCGTCGCGTCGCCCATCGCTGCCAGCCTCCTACTGCCAGCCACGCTCGTCGCCTTCGCGGGCACCACCGTCCTCATGGGCATCCCGTCGCCCACCGTCGTCTCCGGCAACTTTCAGCAGTGGGCTATCGTCATCTGGAATGTGTTTCCCTTGATCCTGGTCGCCATCGTATACGCACTCCAGCCGCTATTGGGCGCAGTACTGGCCGGCCGCCAGCTGTCGGATCGGCAGGCGCACCTACGCGCGGTAAGATGGCTCGGCGTCGGGTCTGTGGTGTTCGGCTTCGCCATGCACGCCTCCGTGACGGCCGTGTCTTTCTCGGCGGCACTGTTCCCGGCCATATTCGCCCCGGGGTACGCGGAAGCGTTGCGTCCTCTATCGCTCGCGGTGCCGCCGATCGGGATGGAAGTGGTGAGAACGCCCGGGGACGGGATCTGGGGGTTCATGCTGTGGGACCAGGTGTTCGGGTTCACGATGTTCATGCTCGTGTTCTTGGCGCAGCTCCAGAACTCGATGCGCTTCTCGGACCAGCCCCTAGGATCGTTCAGCTGGGCGCGGATGGCGGTCGTCTGCCTCCTCTCTTCCTTCCTCGTCGGGCCCGGCACGACGATCATGGCCGTGAGCTGGCTGCGAGACGAAGTACTGTACGGGGTGACGCCCAAGATCCATAGTCCCTGGAAAGCGGACGCGAAGAAATTAAATCGCGGGTGACGGGGGTTATAGGGTTGGCTGGGAGTGCTGTCGCTGAAGGACCAAAGAGGGTGTGCATCACCGCTTTCACCATTTCGCACCCTACCTCTTTCTGTGAATTCACGCATCTTAGCGGGATAGAATACACCTAGCCGTCCTCGTCATGTCTAATCTAGCCGTGCGTGTATCATATCAGCGAGAAGAGGGGGTAGAATAAGAAATTACCTTTGTACCGTATCGAGATGGCCAGTTACGAACTTCGGAGAATTAGATGCATTGCTCAGTATCGATCATGAGCATGACTTCAAAGGAGTGTGGAGTAAAGGTACCTAGGTAGGTATGTAGTTGAATCATGCGCACGCTGCCTTAAGTAAGCAGGGTATACCCTGCTTAGGTGATGGGTTGGCTCCCGACCTGAGGCTCAACTGCTGCTACCAGTTCGTTCGCCTAGGTACCTACATAGGTACCGTGGCTGAACGGCCTGGGCCGTTAGTAGCGAGGGCCGACTTAGGCACTTTTACGGAGTCGCATATCTACATCTAGGAAAAAACGATTCTTTTGATAGGTGATCCCGGAGGTAAGAAGGGGTGTTGCTTTGAGTCCGTTCATACGCCGCAGCGATAAGAAACTAGGTACCTCTACCTACCTATAGATCAGTAGGCTACTTAACGAAGGATAGGTTCGATTCCTAACAGCGCTACTTGATAGCCTTCGTCATTTAGCTCATCTCCCATGTACCTAAGAAGTACATGGATAGGCGAGCCCCGATATCCATATTTACGTACCTACTATAGCGCTATACTTGGGTGGGTTAGGTGACTGGGCACCTAAAGGTACCTAGATAACCCACCTAAGGACCCATGGAATAGTGACAGGCATGCGGTAGGTACCTAACCTACCCACCTCAGGTACCTGGCTAGTAGTTCGATTCCACCCACCTAAGATACCTAACGGTACCTCGATATCTACACCCATGTTGCCGTCTTCCCCACGTCCGTCGGAATGGGTATTTCTGGCGATTCCCGCCCCTCTTGCAGGAACATCAACCTGCACTCTTCGCCGCCTTCTAATAACACGTGTTGTGTTACGCTCACATTTGATGCCACTGGCCATCGGCGTTTACTACGTGGTATATTATGTGTCGTTGCAGACATAAACCGGCAATACGACGAAACCAGCTCCTAATTTCCACGCTGCGTGCGCTCCTCCGATCCCTCCTGCAAGTAACCCTCCCGGACGTACAGCGCCAGCGTAACCGTCGGGCCTGGCCCGAGAACCACAGCCCCCACGAGAGACGCAAGGATCACCGTGATCGTCGTAGCCTCTCCGGCTGGAAGTGCCTGTTTCAGGAGAATCACCCCCCACGATAGACTGGCTAGCGCGATAATGATGCCGTCCCATTGTAGGAACAGCCACGGTCCTCGGACGAGAACTTCGCCTACACCCGCCGGCCCAGGGAAGGGGGAGGGCACATACATGCGCGTCAATGTGACTATGCCGCCGTCAGCGGCCTGGAAAGCCCTACCAACTACGTACAGATGCCCGATGGCCGCGAGAGCAGCAGCAGCCAAGTACAGTCTTCGAATCCACCGTCCTGCCAAGGCCTGTTCCTTCCGGGTCTCTGTAGTGGAACCTAGCCCGCCGGCCAGATGCGTCGAAACGCGGGTCATCGCCATCATGATACCAGACGCATAGAGAGGGGTCGGCTGGAAGAATGCGACGATGCCCTGCTGCGTGGCTGGCGACCGCGACGCCTGGCCCTGCCAGGTGGGCGCCATGAGGCACAGCATTGGGACCACAGCGCCCAGCCAGAACGCCGTGGCCAGGGCCCGGGCTTGGTGCGGGTCGGCGACCTTCGTAACCCGTTGCTTGCAGGTCCATCGGATATGCATCCCAAAGTACAGCGGCATGGCGACGGCACCCCCCAACGCTTGCCAGAGAAGCGCCAAATACATGGGGCTGGGGCATCGGTGTTTGGTATTAGTCCCATCTTCCCCGACCTTCCTGTTTCTGTGACAGGTAAGGGGTATTGTTAACTCACTTGCGGATCCATTTCGGCTTCGGTCCCGGCCGGACTGCCTCGGCGTACAGCCATAGGTAACCCAGCTGGAGGTTGATGTACAGATCAAATAAGAAGAGCTGATATGCGGTTTCTTGTCCGTTCGTACCGGAGAAGAAGAAGGCGACCAGGATAGCGAGGCAGTAGTCCAGAGGAGGGAAGCCCGTATAATCTGTTCTCAGCGGGACGCCGTTCTCGAAACGGCCCCTCCACGCCGCCAGGAGGAGGGCCTTGACCGTCCCGTTGACGAGATTACCCCCCCAAAGGAAAGTGAGGGCGGCATAGAAGAGGACACGGAAGTATCGCTCGATATTCGGTAAGCTGGTTATTAGACGGGATTGGGGGTCAATGCGACCGATTCCGGAATCCAGTCGCGATCTCATAGTGCGAAAGCCTAGCGCCTAGCAGGGCAGACACTATTTCGGAGATATCCGGGATAGACGGCACAGAGACGCTTAAGAAAACACTGCTGGCTTCGTTCTCGTAGATCAGGTCATTGCGCAGGCAGTATAGGCAGCAGCGTAACGGTAGCGAGGTATCTCCAATTTGTAAAAACATTAAGATATCAGATTAACGGCGGAAGCCAACTACGTCTTCACGTAGAGAAACATGGCATCCAAGGTTCCAGGTTCACGGCATGAAGCTCGATACCAACTGGCAGACCAGGAGCCTCGGCGCCCTCGGTCCGAAGGAGGGATTGAGCTCGGGGCTGCTCCCCAGTTGGCTAGTCAGACGGCTTCATCGCAAATTTCGCTAGAGAGCCGCTCCCGAGTGACTGTAAGGCACCAGCATCCCCCCTCAGTTCTATACCGTCAAGCTCCACTCAGCCCGGCGGGAATGGCAACCCTTCATTGGGTTAAAGACTTCGCAAGCGCTGCTCGGAGATACGGGGCGACGGGCGCCTTTCGAGATCCCGTCATCCAGTGTTCTAGATCGCACAGTGATGTAGAAGCGGCTAAGACCATAGCAGCGCTACTATGTCATACCTGCGAGGATTACGTGTAGCGCCAAGGTCGTATCCAAGTTGCAGGGCATCCCAAAATGATGCTCCCCGAATTCTGCGCCATGTATGCTCTCTTTGTGGAGCTATTATTACTATTCATGATTTAGGCAACAACTACGAGATTATTTTGGAGTACTGAATAGCCGGTATGATTTCGGATATCCGAGCCTAGAGCGAGCTCGGAGTCGTAAAAGTCAAGGTATCACATCTAATACTGAGCTTCACCTTTCAGCTGGAAGCAGTAATAGTCCAAACTAACAATCACCGGGGTATTAATCACAGAGTTCGGGAGAATGATGATTGCAGCACACAGTAACTCGTGTGGTTTAGTGCCTCACCCAAGTAAGCTATAGACAGGGGAGCTATCCGTTGAACGGAGTACCCGGCCCGGGCAGACAGAGCAACCACAGCAGCTCGAAGAACTTACGCAGTCTAGGGTCAGAGTATACCCTAACGTTCTACCTACAGTGCTCTTACTAAGTGTATAATGTTGAAGAGAGGGAATAGTAGGCCTGGAGGCGTGGTAGACGGACACCGTTTGGCTCCAGGGGGTGGCGTCGGGCCAAACCGTATAAAAGACACCAAGCGCAGTCCATTCCTATAATTTCTCAGTTATATCACCAGTATCAAATTACAATAAACTGCAAAATTAGTCAATATGTCAACCCCGGAGTCCCCCTTTCGTGTCATTGTCGTTGGCGGCGGCGTGGCTGGCCTGGCTGCCTCCCATGTCCTCTACAAAGCTGGAATCGACCACGTCGTACTCGAAAAGCGGTCCACTGTCGCGCCACAAGCTGGTGCCAGCATTGCTATATACCCGAACGGGGCTCGGATTCTGAGCCAGCTGGGCTGTCTGGATCGGGTGAAGAAGACCACCGTCCGGTGCGGCCGCTGGTATGCACGGCTCCCAAGCGGCAAGAAGATTATAGATAGTAGCTTTTTCCGCTACCTCGAGGACAAGTGAGCCCACCACCTGGTCTCTTTCTTCTCTCGACAGATATCTGGTTGATCTGAGTCATTTCTAATTTATACACGCCGGCCGATAATTTCAGTCATGGCTTTGGCATGCTCAACATCGAGCGGCGGGAGTTTCTTGAAGCCTTATACGAAACGTTACCTGACAAGACACGCGTCAAGACAAATTCTCCGGTGCATAGCATCACCCAAGATGAGAATGGGGTTGAGGTGGTGTTGAGCAATGGCGAAGTTTATAAAGGTGATTTGGTTCTAGGCTGTGACGGGGTCTATAGCATGGTGAAGAGTATCATGTGGGACTACGCGAACAAGGCCTCGCCGGGGATGATTACGGTAAAGGAGAAGACAGGTATGATCACCCCAGCCCCTATTTCTGAGATTCCTCTGGCATCATGCCCTTTCCCCACTGCCAAAGACACCTGCTCACGGACGACCCTTTCCAGCGATCAAGGCAGATTACAAATGCCTGGTCTTCATGACAACGGGCATCCCAGAGCTCGGGACCTCCGACCTGACGGTTATCCACGGAAAACACTACTCGCACTTGTTCACAATTACCCCACAGCGAGGGTACTTCTTTGTGTACTTCAAGTTGGACAAGCCCTCCACCTGGCCTGCAGTGCCACGATACACGGACCAGGATGCGGACGACCTGGCTAGACGTGTCGCCGACCAACCTATGTCTGAAACGCTGACCTTTGCAGAGATCTGGAAGCATCGGGTGCGTGCGACCGTTGTGAACCTCGAGGAAGGCATATTGGACCATTGGTACTTTGGAAGAATCGCCCTGGCGGGCGACTCGGCGCACAAGGTAAGCGAGGGCGAACCGCCGCTGGCGTAGCCACCGCCCCCCTCCCGATAATAATGCTAACCGGGCTAGGTGATGCCGAACATGGCCTTGGGGGGAAATGCCAGCATCGAGTCGGTCTCTGTCCTGACAAACCACCTTCGCCAGATGCTCGTGGATAACCATTGGAAGAAGCCGAGCAGCGCCGAAATCGAGAAGGCGCTCGCTAGATACCAAAAGGAGCGCCTGGAGCGCATGAAGATGATGCTCAAGTTCTCCTCGATAACCAACGAAGCGCAGAACTGGCCCACCGTGTGGTACCGGATCCTGTCGACCTGGCTGATCCCCCTGCTGCCGCAGCGCGTGCTAGCCGACAACCTGGGGAGGATCATCAGTTCGGCGCCGAAGCTGGATTTCCTCGAGGTCGGGGAGTTCCCTACGGGTCGCATGCCGTGGAAGTATACGGCCAACGAGGATATCAAACCTAGCAAGAGCGGCTACGGCGGGCTGAGCGTGATTACAGCCTTTATGATCGTCTTTTATTACTATTATGCGGCGAAGACTTTCTCTCTCCCGGTTAGCAGTTGGGTCTCGGGGTTTAATTACAGGTAGTGGGGGTTGCGAACATAAGTTTTTCTACCAGAGAACCCTATCAGCGAAGGGCATATAACTGTAAACATCGGCTTGCTTGGCCCCGGGAGCAGGCAGCCTGTTAAAATGTTTCGGGAGAACGATAAAAGGGGCCAGAGTAGCTCACACACAATCATGCCGAGCTCCCATCGACCTGTCCGTTAGAGATAATAGTCAAGGCCGTTCTTATCCGGAGATACGCAAGAGATACATATTAGAACCTAACACAAGCACGGTCTCCTTAAAGAATTCCACTCAGTCCATAGTGTTGGGGAGAACAAGAATACACAGTGAGGAGAAAGCCGTTGCAACAGTTTAATTATCGCGTAAAACGCAGACGCCTACTTTTACGCTTTGCGGTATGTAGGCATATAAGGGCTGGTGCAACTGCTACGTGATATTAGGTAATTAAATAGGATTCTAGCTTAACGTCCACTTTCGAATACTTACAATTATCTAGGATCAGCAATAGCGCAGACCAACTGAGAGTACGAGGCCGGCGTGGGAGCGCACCGTAGTTTACAGCAACTTGGAGGGGCTCTTAGAAACTAACTAGACTGGGGTGTCGCTCCTACGGCATGTGAAAAAGCCCGGGAGCCCGAAACCCGGCGCGCGCCGGGGTGCTTGTTAAGTTCTATATATTCTCATGTAGGTAATCATTCACGAGAACATTCCAAAACATTGCTTCTCGTGCCCGTCGCGCTCTTGTAATCCCTTCCCAGTCTGACACGGTTTGGACGTATTGAAAACAGAAACAACCAGTCAATCTACCTATCGAGAATGGCTTCTTCGCAAGAAATACGAGCCTCGAACGCGCTCATCAACGACGCGACGGCTCCGCGTGTCGCCGTCTTCGTCGGCGGCACGTCGGGCATCGGCAAGCTCACGATCCGGGCCCTCGTCGCCACGGGGGCGAGCGTGCGCATCTACTTGGTCGGGCGCCCGAGCGCCGGCGAGCGCGCGCGCGCGTTCATCCGGGAGCTGCGCGCGGCGAACCCGCGGGCGGAAGTCGTCTGGACGGAGGCGGAGGTGGCGCTGCTCGGCGAAGTCGGGCGGGTGTGCGAGGCGATCCGGGCCGCGGAGTCGCGCGTCGACCTGCTGTTCCTCAGCGCGGGCTACGCGCCGCTCGGCGCCGCGCGCGCCGAGACGGCCGAGCGCGTCGAGGTCGCCCAGAGCCTCGAGTACTACTCGCGCGTGCTGTTCGCGCTGCGCCTGCTGCCGCTCCTGCGCGCCGCCGCCGCGCCCCGGGTCGTCAGCGTCCTCGCCGGCGGCCTGGAGCGCCGCGCCGCCGTCGACCTGGACGACTTGGACCTGCGCCGGCCCGGCCGCTTCGGCGGCGTCAGGGCCCAGCCGCAGTACGCCGCCATGAACACCGTGGCGCTGGACAAGCTCGCCGCCGACAACCCCGGCGTGACCTTCGTCCACTCCTGGCCCGGGTGGGTCGACACGGGGAACGTGAGGAGGGGCTCCGATCCGAATTCGCTCTGGGCCTGGTTCGTCTGGCTCGTCCTCGAGCCCCTCATCCGCCTGTTGGCGATCAGCGACGACGAGTCCGGACAGAGGCACCTGTTCCAGAGCACGAGCGCTGCTTTCGGCGGCCGCGGCGTACCGTGGAAGGGCAAGCCCGGCATAAATTCGCTAGGGCAGCCGGCGGACGGATTGTTTCTCGCCAATTACAAGTGCGACTGTACCCCGAATGTGAAGGTCGTGTCTTGGCTTCGAGAGAAGGCAGCAGGAAAGATTTGGGACCATACGCAAGAAGTCCTTCGACCCTATTTATAGACTTGGGACTTTCCATTGTTATCTTGCCGCGCCCGCCGGCACTGATCTGTACATGGATTTGTCATACCCATATTACTTAACAGGGAACTTGGTTTGATTTAAGGCGGTCAGATCGATTTATTAGCTGACAATGTTGGCTAACTATCTAGGTAACTTAATGTCTTCTTCGATGTTACCATCACGCTATGAAGGTTACCGAATTCACATTTCCCCTACGATTCGCTCCGATCGTCTCGTTTATTGGGGACCATTAAAATGTCCTCCTAAAGCGGCCGTGTTAGCGTTAGTTGTCTAGATGTTATGGCGCCTTGCTGGCCTTCAGGGGCTAACGTCATAAAGCTAGCGAGTTTCGAGAGGTTGAAACCTTGATGCTGGGCATGGACTCTACAGCAAATTCCACTCGACTGGCACTTATGTAACTGCTTTCAAAACATATTTAGGGCTAAGTTGCCAGGCCTGTCTATGCTTGGTGGTGGCGTCTGCGTAGTCCCTTAAAGGGAGTACATGATCTGGTGACGTTTGCTCGAGACTGCGAGTCATTCGTTGGTTTGGATTGGCAACCGAAAATAAGCTTCGCACCACTTGGTTGGGGAAACGCTCTCTACTTCTTTTCCTAAGCAAAGTCTTGTTTAGGGGTTGTGACGCCGAAGAGAAGTAGGGGTTAATCCGAGTTACCCGCCCTTTACAGCTCACTTAACGACACATAGCTAGTTCCGAGCAACGCGTTCGGTGATGGGTTACGCGTGGAGTATGTGGATGTCGGAAATAAGGTAGATTAACTGACTTGCTAGCTAGAGTGTCGAGCTAGCTAGCCTATATACATATACATTTAACCTAACTTGGTTGAGTCAGGTTGCGCTCTCTATAGTAGTAGCTCTTGGCTAAAGAGCCACCTGAAGCGTAACCTTACGTGACGGGTAAGAAAACGAAGCAGCAGGCCTCATTGTGTTAATTTTAAATCTTCCACGGAATCAGGAATACTCTAGCTCTAGCAGTTTTCCGATCGACTTCCAGGTGGGTCCCGGATATCTATAATAATACAGGACGTCGAATATGAAGAGTCGAGGCAGTTAATGGGTGGCTATATGAACCCCTAGCCTTACTTTAACTTCTAGGAGATTAGCCGCCCAGTTGTTCTGACCTAGAGGAGCCATTAGCCACCCCTTATCTGATACCATCGCCGAATTACGCAGAGTTCTCAGAGTTGGAACCGCCAAGCCTAGCCAATGCAACTGTGCATATTAGAAACTGCCGTAGGAGTAGTGACATCATCCTGCCGGCACTGTCCAGATGAAGGCTTCCTTTGCCGAGAGTTCCCGGTCTCTTCAGCAACTCTTCTCATAAGGTCGTGAAGAGGAACGGCGTGCCCACGTTTTCGCGAATTTAACGAAGCGAAGCGGAGTGGTTCGACGAATATTCTATCGACTTTATTTTTTTTTTTTCACGCTCTTATACTCGCTCCCTCATACCCATAGCCGCTACGTGACAGTCTTCGATGCTCGCCTGACACTGTCATGAATTTAGCAACATAGGATTTGCTAAGCGACAGGAGGACACTTCCGTAGCAAGTCTCTCACGTTCCCTATGTCCCTCACGCTAGCCAAGCCCGCCCGCTCTAGCAAAGTTCGGTATAGGCATTGGTACAGGCTAGCCGAGGGAACTACAGAGCTTGGGGACGGCCATATAAAGTTCCAGCCCGCGTCATCGATCCTGCCGCGGAGGCGATTTGTGGCTGGCATCATGGCCGCGAACGTGGTATCTTCGCTCGTTCTCTCTTTGGCAAGCGAAACTGGCCAACTACTCTGCTGGTTTAGCTGTTGCAGCGAAGCCTGAATTGATGTTATGCTGTAATATCTGGCGGCGGTTAATAAATCTTCCGAAATTAGGCGCTGCGGGATGTGAAGGCCTTCGCGTATGAAGAGATTGATGTCCGTTGTTAACGCTTGTGCGGCATCCGCGAGGATATCGTGATAGATCGCCAGCTTTGAAACGGGAAGTGTGTTGATTACCTCGGTGGCCGGAATGTGGTGGGTGAAAGATAGGGGACGAGCAGCAGACATTCATGGTAATACCATCCATCTCCCAGTTGCCCGAGACTTCCACCCAGGCGTGCGCAAAAGAACCGTTTCGCCACGCTATCAAGGACCCCAAGTGGTGTCGGCAACAGTCCCCAGGAATCTTCCACATCGGTAGCTTCACCCATATCGTCATCCTCGGAAGGCATCTTACAGACGGCAAAACGCCGTCCATCTTGCCACTCTGTCCAACTCGAGCAACGACATAGAACCCCGTCTCATCCCAGCGACGGATGGCGTTGACGACGGTATCGGTGTATGGAGTGTGTTCCAGCTTCCCAAGCCAGAAGAAGACAAAGTCTAGCTTTTCATGCGATTGGAACGCGAGAATGCAGGGCGAAAGCTGCGACGCCAGATTCTGATCGGCGGTCGCCTCTAGACCAAATAGCTCGACAGTAAGCCGTTAACTGAAATGTCCATCTCTGCCGACAGCGACCCAAGGAAGGACTCGGGCGTTCGTCGATCGCAGCATGCTGTTGAGGAAACCTAGGTCGAAGAATTGAGCGTTGTCTATATCCACTACAAACTTGTCCCGGGTAAGAGTCTCTGGCGCTGCCTCTCTTACTTGCTCATAGACCCAGTCCATAAATGCCTGAAGGCTATGGCGGCCTGGAAATAGCTCCCGCAATGCTTCAAGGGGGTCGTCCTCCCTCATTATCTTTGCACATACCGCCGCGAAGTCTGTATTTCTGGTTTGTGTAGGAGAGACGAGTGGGAGAGGGAGGATATGGTTGAGCAGCAGCAGGGAAGTATCGTTGCGATGGCCGTGAGCCATGAAATGTGAAATGGTGGACGAAAACTGCAGTAGAAATGTGACTTCCGAAGGAAGGTTTAGGGCACGACGTCATCGACGGAACGGCGCACCCATACAACCTACCACCTGTTTTTTTTCTCTCTTGCAACATTATAGTCTTTAAACGTAGGGTACTGCGTTTTTTTATAAGAAAAACCCCCCTTTTTTGTACTCTATCCCTCTTACTGGCTACACGCGTCTCGCAAATCTACATATAAGTTCTGCTGCAGTTGTGGTTGGTGGAAGGAAAGGGCTCAAGAGTCGGGTTCCGGACTTTTGCCTTAGAAACAGCTGATTGAGATGATGAATGACTAGGAAGGCCGGGCTTAGTCCAGGCCCCTGTTCATCCTATCTAGATCTACACGTACATGCTTGTCATCAAGGTGTGCAGGGAATGCTGGGTGTGTGGAATGCGGCGCTGTTGGAAGCCTCATTCTGCTACCTGGTTAAAGTTGCCACAAGCTAAAAGCGGAATCAAAGCCACAAAGCTACAGGGGGTCGTTTTCAAACTCCTACAACACGACATACCTACATCTAGGCCGCCAGAAGCAGAAGAGGAAATGGCCTTGTCTGGATGGAGGATCAAGTTCTACAGATGCGGTATGTTGATACTGGGCTACGGTAGGGAACGTATGGGAAGCATATGCCTAAGACTATGTATACCTTTGCCTCTAGTAGCTTGGAAATAGCTTCTAGTTTTCTTTTCTCCTCAGCTTGAGATCCTACTCAATGGAGATATCATCTCTGGCTTTTACCCTCTGCTTTCCTAAGTGCCGTGACAGTAGTTGGTAGACTCTACCAGAGGAAGCAGTTCATGCCTAAACTTTTATAAGGTTTGGGATTCAAGTCATCAGCTGGCCTTACAGTGTCTAACCATCCTCATAGATGTGAGAGCGCCACATCGCTAGTAGATTCTGATAGTCTTAAGAGTATGCCCATGTAAGCGACGCCGTGTCTTTCAGCACGTGATTGAAAACGTGGTATCTTAAGTGAAGCAAACTCAGCCAATGTGTCTACCCGTAAATAAAGATGGAAAAAATTAATTCTGGGGTGGACCGGGATCGAACCGATGACCTTCAGATTATGTGATGAAGTTGACTTCAGTCTGACGCGCTCCCTATAATGAGTTAATTGATTGCCATTCCCGCAAGGTGGTTAAACACTAACCAACTACGCCACCGCCCCGCTTGCTGGGATAATGTGTCCATTTGAAAGTATTTCAGTTTCTTCTCACCGCCTTGCTTACATAAGCAAATGGGGGCGATTTGTGCAATTTTTTGCCGATTTACCTACAGCGGATGCATCATCCCAAGGTTCCACTAACTCCACCCCAGGAAGCGGGTCAGACTAAGGTCAAACTTCTCACCATGAATTCTGAGGCCCAGGTCGATCCCTAAATCTTTTGTCGGACAACTCAGCCTAGCTAGGTTCACTGGTTTTTTTTTTCCTCCTTTCACCTTGTTAGACTCTGGTCACCTTTTTGCTGCTCAAGAAAATCTTAACTACTGCTTAATTGAAGGTAGTCTATTGGGTTAGGTTTTTTACACAAGACGTAGACTAGTCCGGAGCAGATATAGCCTCATTGGCAACTTATAATAATATTAAATTTCACATCATGATGAGGATGTTAGCCCGATAGACGACTGTATGAATTGGTCTTTCAAATCAGTCCTCCTTTGTTAATTCCGATTTCAGACTCCTCGAGGAATAAACCGGGTACCGTATATGTTCGATCCTGTGACAGTTGCTGGTACAATGGCTGTCCTTGTTTCCTGCTCTTCGAAATTCCTTGCTGCTCCAAAAGCTTGACCACCAAATTTCGTTTGTTGCCTGGGACCGAATCGCAATAAAGCTGGCACTGGTGTCTGGCGAATATGTCGATGAATGAAAGAACTTCGGTTAGGGTCTAAAATTGTCTTGTTGTGATAGAACCAAATTGTAATGTCGGTTGCTTGAGCGGAAGGGCTTGATTCAGGCCTTCGAAAGGTGGCTGCGGCATAGAACGCGGTCTCAGCTTGTACCCGTACTCCCCTGCCCATGACGCAGCGGATTCAGCATTGCCAGGAGCGATGCTTCCGAGATAGATGACATCTACCGCCTCCGCTAGAGTAAGGAGGAACGGGATGTGGAAGGAGGCATTATGCATGAAATACCTCGGGTACGGCAACACGGTAAGTAAAGCTAGGGAAACTTCCTCGATGTCAACATGAGAAATGCGGCAATATACCCAAAAGTCGTTAGGATTACGTTTTGCATTCTGACGAATCTGGCGCTGTAGTTTCTTTCGTCGCAAAAATGTTTTTCGCCCACTGTTTCAAGAAGCAGGATGGATGGGCCACCGAGCTCTCGCGCTTTGCCAAGGCCGGGGGTCTGCTCTATGATCTCTAATTTCTCATGGGTGATAGAGGTGCGCGCATAGCGGCGTTCGGCTTCAGCGCGGGCTTTGCTGATGCTGCGCTGGCCTTGTTATCCTAGGCGCATCAACTTCTCTACCCTAGAGTTCCCCAAGGCGCAGTGCCAGCATTCGACTCCGCCTCTGCTTTGGTGGAATTCGTTCGATCTTCTATTACAGAAGCACTGCCACTAAATGATGGCGAGTACCCCCGTCTCATGATCATCGGAGCCCTAGGTCGTTGCGGAAAAGGGGCAACTGAATGTCGCCTTGCTGAGGGAATCCCCGAGAAGTCGGTTCTCAAATGGGACATGGCTGAGACCAGCCGTGGCGGACCCTTTCCCGAAATTGTCGACGTTGATATCCTCTTGAGTTGCGTCTATCTGAGGGCACACCGGGTTCCGCCTTTTACCACACTCGAATCGTTGTCGACGCCGGAGAGGCGGCTTCGCGTGATATGCGATGTAAGCTGTGACCCAAATAACGAGAACAACCCAATTCCCGTCTATTCCGGATACAGCTCCTTTGACAGCCCGGCTATTTTGCCATCGGGCACACTAGGCGGACCTGAGCTGCGCATCATTGCCATTGACCATCTCCCCACTATGATTGCTCGCGAGGCAAGCGATGAATATGCCCGCTTACTTCTCCCAGGTCTTTTGCAACTCAGAACAGACGTATTGAGAGCGAGTTTCAGAACTGTGGTAGACTTGGCAGTGAGAGATAATTGGTGCCTCTAAGAGCCCGTCCTATAGTAACGTCGAAGAGGTCGGGAAAAGTCAGGTTCCTTACGAGGCTATCGCCGAGCATAGTTGCTCTTTCACATCAATACACAGGTTGATCAGATGACTTCTTAGGCTCCCGCAGAAAACGATTATTTGCGTCTCAAAGGAAGTCGACTACGCAGGCCAGAGTGCCATCGACGAGCTTGCCTTTCTGCTATCCGCTACGCCGCCGCGCTCCACATGTGACGTCAGGAAACCCCGGCAAAACGTATACTAAAATCCCTAAGTATATGTAGCCTGAAGCCAGGGTTGGTAAAGTAGTACGCCTATAGTCTAGTACAGTAGTAACCTAGTACTATAGTAGTGTTTTTAGCCCTATACTAGTGCTATACAAGAGATTAGTACTATAGGACTTAATTATAAAGTAATTAGAAGCGCTACGGGTTAATGCCGGTGTAGGGTTACTTAGCACATATGTTAGGGTATGTAGCGCCGGTATAATCTCTATAAAAGTAATCCGAAATCACGCGCGTCCCTATAGGGGGGCAATGACGGGATTCGTCTTTTAGAACAGCTCTATGTTTTACGCACGAGTTGCCCTCAGCAATTTCCATGTCCGCGCATGGCCCTGAGCTGCCGCTGCTCCAGGGTGAGCCAGGGTGAGCCAGGCCTGCACAGCCGCGTGGCCCAGGGAACAGCAGCCAACGGGCTAGAAGTCTTTGGTTGTCGACAAACGAAGTACGCGAACGTTAATCGCCATGGTCACCGCGAACAGGGACGGGACGCCCCTGGCTAGGCGTCGCGGGCAGACATTCTGAACTCCCAGGGATTACACCGGTCTTGGGGTTCATTGCTGGCCGTTCAGGGGCTGAGGAAGACGCATGGTGCCCTTCGCCGCTCGTTCTCAATCTCGGTGGACCGGAGAGGTACACGCGGCAGGGCAGGACCATACCCAGGACCAGCGGCATCCCTGATGGTGCCAGTCCGACGTGGCCATCAGGGCTTTCTTAGATAGAGGCGTGGGTGCCTGGGGTCAGGCGGACAAGAACAGGGACCTGGCGAGATTAGGGGCGGGCAAACCAGGAATCAGCACATCGTGGCACAGCGAGGGCATGAGCCTATTCAGCTGATGACGACGCCGGCGCTTGGAATCGGGCCAACACCAAGAAGCCACGCCAGCAGGGCAGGTTTCGATGGCCAACGCTCAATGGTGTATGGGTGTCATCATAACTGGGTAGCGTTGTTGGAAGACGAAAGGAAGCTCGGACGGATGGGCCCCGAACGCAGTTCGGACCAGCCTCGCCTGAGTACCACTTTCCATTTGGTCGATCAGGCGGAATCATACGCCCGCATGCCGTTACAGAAACGCAAGGTTTCCCGTTGAGGAAGTTCTGACCGCGGAGGCCGCCTGCGCCCCTAGACTTACGGCATCCGGAACGCCCTGAGGATCTCCTCATAGGACATCTTGCGCCCTGCCGACAGGGGAGTTCCTCCGGCCGATACTACGAGAAAGGGGCCAGCTGACGCGGCGACCAGGAAGCAGGCGGGATCGAGACGATACGGCAGGAACGGCGGCTCAGATGTACATGGAACAGCAGGCAGAAGAGGCTTAGAATCATGCAGTTCTAAATTTGAAACTTCACCAACAACGGTCCCGTGACTCATTGAGAAGAATCGAGTCTCGTGGTTCTTCGACACGCGTAGCCCGTAAGCCACATGTCGTGGCCTACCTTGGGCAGAGGCCTCCCTCCCCTTTCACTTACATACGGACATCTCCACTGCAAGGGAACAATCTGCCTTCCTCGACTTCATTCTGCCTTGCATGAATCTACATAACCCGTTGGCTGCCTCATGATGGCCGGTAGATCGGCGGACCAATGGCTCAAAAGCGCATTGTGTGGCCGAGTTGGAACCTTGCCCCGGTTTCCCTTCGTTGGTGAAATGGTCCTTTGGTTGATATAAGTGGCTGGGTATTGTTTTGCCTCGCTCTCAAACACACACTTCAAGAGCAACATGGCGCCCTCCTCTCCTCTCTACTCCCCTCTGCTCCTCTGACTCCCCTTTCGCTACTCCTCCCTAGTTCCCCTTTCGCTACTCCTCCCTAGTTCCCCGTTCCCACCCCTCCGCCCTCTGCTCCTCTTTACTCCGCCCGCTCCTCCTGCTCGTGGAATTACGGCAAACTCCCGCACGTACACGCTGAAGCCTACACGTCGTTGCGCACTTTGGGCCTTGATTCTGGCTTCAGATCGTTGTGGTTAGTCGGGTTAGTCATTTCGGGAGCTGTATTGTGGAGGCTGAGTGTCGGGGTTGGATGGTCGTTCGGGAAAGCTGTCAGCCAATGATATAGCCGCTCAATTTTGTAAAAAAGGATGCTGGACAAATTTGCTGCCTGATTATGCCGGGCGGTGAAGGCCATCTGTTTGGCGGAATGTCCCCAGAGTTAGCGCCAATTTTGCCAGGGCAAATCCGCGGAATCTCCGAGGCAAGCCCGTGTCGGATCATTTCTTACTCCGGCCCCTTATGGAAACAAAATTGATAAGCGATTCCCATCACCACAACATCTATTTATACCGTTTCTGGAGGCCTTTGGCGTTTAAAAATGAAGCGGTAGCTGGGTTTTGCAGTCCGGTAGACACCTAAGTTCGGCCTACATGGAGCCTGCTGGGTTCGTAGTGGTTGCTATCCACATCGCCGCCCGTCGACCAAATGACAATCGTTAGCCGACGCGTGGCCATCTGCGGGCGGCTGGGGACGGCCGCCATGACCAGGCAGCAAAAGTGGACCGGATGACGTAGCTACTGTAGCCGTGGGAAAACTGGAGAGTTCAGATCGCGGGGCAAGAAACCGGGACCAAAGGCATCAGTCCTAGGCTCTTACGCCAAAACTTGATGCGTCGTTTTGAATGCAGAATCTAAAGACCCGATATTCCGAACGCCATTACTTCAGCCATGTATGGACTGTAACTGCCATTCGTGGTTTCTCTACACTGACTTCGTCGGACGAAGTCCCGTGCGTTCCACCATTGACTCATAGATAGCCCTCGTCCACTCGCACAAAATCCTCGTCACAATTTCACACAAACCATCCCTCATACACTACAGCACGAAGGATGGAAACATACGATAAATTTGAGCCCGAATGGGTTTGGGTCGACGATGAAGGCAGTAATGTGTACGCACAGGGATATGGACGAAATCTCACTGTCATCTTCTCCTTTTCTGCCGACAACCGCAACCCTCCTACCTCACTAGCCAATCGAGTGTGCACCAAATATGAAGGACTCGAGACGGAGGACGCTGCAGCCACCTTTCCTACCATCAAGGACTTGCACGCCGCCATCTGGGGGGCAATTCGTCACGTTTGGCCTCGCTACTTCTCCCACGCCGATCTCGGAATCAGGTTGGATACCGTTGTGGCGGTCGACAGCATAGACGGCTCTATCGAGAAAGTTACGTGGAATGTCTACAACCATCCTCTCTTTCCCCAATTTCTTCGGAATCTTGCCGAGGAGAGTCGTAAGTCAACATACCCTTGCTGAAGCGGCCTAAAATTGACGAGTCGAAAGTCGGCAGAACGCCGGTTGGTCCTGCCGAGTCGGTAGACTTTGCCCGCCTCATCCGGTACGAGCAGCTCGGAGGAAGAGGCTGTACTACGCGGGTTCGTCTACCGACGGGCGAATACGCCGTCTTCAAAGGCGTCGATTTTCGAACTGCTTTGCAGTACAGCGACAACCAAGGTGATAAGGTCATTCGGAACCTGATTCGCAATTGGTGGAGGGAGTACAACACCCTCCAGCAAATCCCGCCTCACCCGAACGTGCTTCCTCCGCCGTCGTTACTAGCTACGATTCAGTGGCCGGACCGTTCGGCCTCACCAGTCTTCTGTGGTGCTTTGTTCCCGTTTTATCCGGGGGGTAGTGCGGCTTCCCGCATCGAGGACAGCAACAAGAAGGGGGTACGCATTCCTCTACTTCTCAAGGCGCATTGGTGCGCCGATATGGCTACGGCAGTCTTCCACACGCACCGAATCGCAAAGATGTATCACATGGATATCAAGCCTGGCAATTTTGTCGCGGATGCGAGTGATAACCTTATTCTCTGCGACTGGGAGCAGCACGACGCGCCAGCCACAACCCTCGCCCCCGAGGCGGATGGGACCTGGGATGTTACCGAGGACTTTCTGACCATCCAGGCCGGGCGCCCTCCGTTACGGTACACAAAATACTGTGGTATACCCCGTCGAAACGTAGACGAGGACGTCCTCGGAGATGCGCCGTGGCATACGTGGAATGTTTTCCCTATTTGGAATAATACATGCCCATGGGCCCTCGAGCTTGCAGAAGTCTTCAGTCTAGGCAGAAGTATGTGGATGCTTCTTCGTCAACCAGAGAGCGACTTTGAGGACATTAAGCATCCCGACCAGCTCGTCACGGACTGGGACAAGTCTGAAGATATCCCCATCACCTGGAAGCAGCTCGTTGATCGATGTATGTCACGGGATCCGAATAAGAGACCCGACCTATCAGAATTGGTTGACTTTTGGATGAAGGAGTGGAACGCTCAGAAGGCTGCGAACGGGAATGACTAGCATTTCATAGTAGCAAAGTTGCAAGATGGCACAAGGGAGACCCTGAAAAAAAAGGCCCAAGAGAGAGAAGGAGAGAAGAAAAGGTAGCAAAAACAGAGCACAGATATCCTTCAGCGGCATGGAGGCGAGAGGCGTGAATGACATTATTACATAAGGAAATGTCGATCTTGGCATTGTCGAGAAAGAGTAGGAGCAGGTTTGACAAATGGGGGCTCGACATGCAGGTGGGGCCTCTCGGGGTGGGACCTCCAGATGGGACGATCTGCGATAGGTAGATCGGTCAGATCGGCCCGGCGCCTTACCGAATCGAGTCAAGTCTTCAGCGCTTCCAAACCTTAATTTTGAGGCTCGGCCCCACCCGGCCCGCGCTAGTCGACGCGCCCCGCACCTTCCCGGGCCGCTGCCATGCAAACGCCCCATAATTTATATGTACGTACCTGCGCCCCCGTCTCATTCCCACCTATTCCCACTTTCCGCGACCTGCTCCCTGGTTTTCTCCCCAAAGCACGTCCGTAATCGTGCTTCTGTTTTTCGCGTCAAGTGTCCGAACAGATGCTGCGAGACAGCGCTTTCTCGCTATCGGCCTCATTAACGTAGAGGCGAGGAGAGGGAGGTCAGTGAGCGGCAGGGCCGGGCAACGCGACTGAGGGCCAAACCTGCCAACTGGAGGCGGCTACGTAACCGACAGAAGTCAGCAAAGCCCGGAGGTAGATGTAGACCGGGATGCCTGACGCTGTTCGTGTTGGGTTGGGCCAGTCGGGGGGAGAGAACAGATATATGGGTACGGCACTGACAGGGTGAAGGGGACATGAAGGCATCCGAATCAAGCCAATCGGACAGTCGTGGAGTAGGACGTTAGAGCCTGCGTGTGAGCCCAATCCGAGAGCCCACGAATCGAACCAATCTCGCACAAGCGGAGTGTTCTGCGGATGTCGAGATCGACATACCTACGGTAATCCCAGCAGACCCTGCCTGTCAGACTGCAGACAAGATGGGGTGTGGTTGCTGGCACTCACACGGTTCACAGTAACCAGGTAGACGAATGGTACCAGCAAAACCACCTCGGAAACGTTGATAGATATATAGGTATTTGAGATGAACAAAATCAGGAATAGGTCTTCTCTAGCCGGTAGCCGCAAGTGTGAGTGCGAATCGTGTAGGGCGCTGTGGTAGAGCGAGGCGCATCCACCGTGGCGCGCTGAGAAATTGCAAGTTGCAGTGCCGAGATCATACGACCACACGTTTCATGCCGCCGGATCTATTAATCTCTACCAGATCGTTACCTACAACCTACAGCCTTCTAAGGGATGGGTCCAGGCTACATATCGAATAATCTGCTTAGAAATGTAGACTGCTTACAAATTCCACCATAACTATCCCAGCTGCGTAAATACAAAAAACCTCCCCCTCTACTACCCAGGCTCCCATGCATCTCCCCAGGCTCACCACGACCACGATCCTCCTACGCGTGCTACCCCCAGCTCCCACCACGGCAACGCATCATCGCAACGTTAATAGACGACCTCGCGAGACGGCACCGGCGAGATGACGGCAGCTACCAACGGCGGCGGCCAGCCTGCCGACCCCGAGAAGGTCTCCGTCTCGGGTTCGACCACCACGCCCCCCGAGCACCAGACTCTTGACGGCGCACAAGACAGCCCCCAGGAGCCGCCCAAGAGGACTATTACCGGCGTGAAGGTGAGCAAGTCGTCCCGTCGCCATCCCCTGGCACCGCCCATCGTGTGCGATGGCTGTTATGCTAACGATGACGTCGCGTTTTCTTTTCCTCTAGTGGTTTTTCGCCTACGCTTCGCTCATGTCGACTGTCCTGCTCTTCGCGCTCGATAACACCATCGTGAGTAGACGAAACCGCAAATCCAAGTCCAGACCCGGCCTGTTCTGTGATCTGGGTTGAATGCTTGCTGACCGCGTGTCCCTCGCAAGGTCGCGACGATTCAACCTACCATCGTTGAGACGTTTGGCGAGCAGGAAAGCTTGGCGTGGATCGGGGTCAGCTTCGTGCTGGGCCAGGTCGTCATCTTACCCATGTGCGTGGCCCGCCCAAGTGTCGTCTCCGCCTCTGCCCCTTTCGCGCCGCCGATTGGCTGACTGACTGACTGACTGATGGACCGGCTGGCTGACTTAATAATTCTCTCTCCGTAGTGGAAAAGCGTTCGGTCTCTTCAGCATGAAGTGGGTGTTCCTGATCTGCATCTTCCTCTTCGAGGCGGGCAGTGCCATCTGCGGCGCCGCGCCCAACATGGCGGCCCTCATCATCGGCCGCGTCATCGCCGGCGTCGGCGGTTGCGGCGTCTACGTGGGAGGCTTGACCTACGTCAGCATCCTGACCACCCCGCACGAGCGCCCCATCTATCTCGCCGGCGTCATGTCCGTCTGGGGTGTCGGCAACGTCCTGGGCCCCATCGTGGGCGGCTCGCTCGCCGAGAGTGCCGCGACCTGGCGCTGGGGCTTTTATATCAACCTGCCTATCGCCGCCGTGTTCGCGCCCGGCTACATCTTCTGCCTGCCCAGCATCAACGCCATGCCGGATACGCCGTGGAGAAAGAAGCTCGCTATGCAGGACTGGGTCGGAATTGTCATCTTTACCGCCTTTTGCGCCTGTTTCTGTATGGCCGGCAGTTTCGGTGGCACCCTGTACGCCTGGAACAGCGGTTCGGAGATCGCCCTCTGGGTCATGACCGTCGTTCTGATGATCGCGTTCGGTTTCGTCACTTACTTCCACCCCTTCGTACCGTCTGATCAGAGGCTGCTTCCTGTGCATGTCATGCGCAGCAAGGACCTTCTCATCCTACCCCTCCAAGCTATGCTCGTCGCAGGGTCCATGATGATGGCTATTTACTATACACCTTTAATATTCCAGTTCACCAGGGGCGATGGCGCTTTGGACGCCGGTGTCCGCATTTTGCCTCTCATCTGCATGATTGTCTTCGGGTGCCTTTCGAACGGCTTTTTGATGCCCAAGTTCGGCTACTACTTTCCTTGGTATGTTTTCGGCAACGCTTTGCTATTAGCTGGCGCCGCTTGTATGAGTAAGTGGGACTCTTATCTTCTATCGGACTCGACGTTTTGTTTGTTAATACGGGGTATATATAGCCACTATCGACGCATCGATCTCAGATTCCGCTCTCTACGGCTTCACTGTGCTCATCGGGCTTGGGGCAGGCTGCTTCCAGAGTGCCGGTATCGCCGTGGTGTCAGCACTGTCCCCAGCTGCCGACATTAACAATGCCGTCTCCATTATGACCATCTGTAAGTACCGATACCTCACGGTAAAATGCATAAAGGCATTTCCAGATTGCCTCGCTGACAGACTGGAAAATGCAGCGCAAGTCATCGGCATCATAATATCCCTTGCAGTGTCCGGATCCATCTTCCAGAACATCGCCATAACTCATATCTCCGGCGTTTTGCCAAATGCCTCGTTCGATGAGGTCAGCCAGTTGGTTACTGGAACCAGCGGAAGCTTTTATCAGAGCTTGGTACCCGAGGAGCAGGTATTGGTCGTCGATCAAGTGACATTGGCCATCCGGGACGCTTTCTTCTATCTTGTTGGCACCAGTGCCATAGGCTTCATCACGTCTGTTTTCTTGAACGTAAGCACCCTGCCCCTAGAACATTTAGGAACTTGAGGGCGCGGCCCATGTGCTAACCAGATAATTTCTATAGCGGAAGAAGCTCTTCATCCAGGGGGGTGCCGTCGCTGCTTAGTGTTTCAGCCCGCAAGTGTACATTAAGACGTCCGATCCTTTGGATAAGCGGTCGTGAAAGGGATCCGGAAGGCGATGGGACGGTTAACTAGAGACCTCTGGTCTTGGAAGCCTAGGCTTCCGTACTAGGCATCGGATACAACCTGCTTCCTAGATTATTATTACAAGGCATCAAGTTGTGGCAGAGATAAAAATTGACAAGATATGCCGGATCCTAGCCCATGGTATAATAATACCCCAGACCGGCAGGGTTATCGAGTACCGGTTGGGTTATTCGTGTCCGCTGTTGAATAAATACGCATTTTAATAAAATTTCTTCGTTCCTTTCACATTTCGAATGTTTAAGCAATTTGCAAGGTGGTGTGCCTGAGGCCATACGGCTTCGTTTCCCCTTTTCGCTCCCCTATCACCTTCGAAGTGTCATCCGTACGTTTGGAACTGTCAGTCCTGAAACGCATCGCGCAACTATTTTCTTTTGCGCCGGCTGCAAGGGGATACTGGAAGAAGAGCAGCGGGAGGACAAGATCCCAGAGTGATATTATGTCCGCGACTAGGCCAACATATGTTCCAAGTCTCTGGCATAGCGTAGATAATATGACATTAAGCAATAGGCACTTTAACGCGCGACGAATCTGCCGTAAAAAGTACAGCGGCGAGCTCGGCATGCAGCCGTAGCTGCGAGAACGAAATAGAACAATTCCCTTCCCGGCTTCGATTGATGCCAAAGACCGAGGAAAGGGACGATGTTACGTCTCTTTGTCATCCAGGAGGGACCTAAGTAGGAGTTCAAATGCTCGTTAAGCTGGGAAATGCGGGATGCTGATGGCAATAATTATCATCGAGGGAGGGGGTGCGAATTACCGACCTTGAAACGTATTCTCTCCCGATTTTGCAGCGGAACAGGGGTCGGTTATGAATACTACGAATATTCGAAGCATCTGTTGCATGAACTGCGCAGTTATTAATACTTGAGGCCTTTCCAGAACACAGCCTCAAACCGCCAGACCTTACAATTCGGGCAGGTGGTTGTGTCTGACGTCGTAGTCGTGTAGCCCGTCACACGCGATCCTTCGGTAATTGGGTCGGGGCCGCCGATCCTCCCACTCTGGCTGTAAATTTATAAGGGATCTATCTACCTGTTGAGATTGGCAGATCGAGATTTTTTGTGTCGTGATGGCGTGTGGTTGGGAACTAGGAAGATATCAAGACCCACATCCTCCGCACCCCCGACACCACCAACCACGCCCACACAGCTAGGACAGGGAGGAAACCATGAGGCTCTCTATATACACAACCGCCATCGCGGCAGCCATTATCACGGGTGCCTTCGCCGCCCCGGCCCGTGCCGACGACGCGTCCGTTTCCGCCGCGGCGGGCACGGCCGGCTGCAGCAAGCCGCATCCGTTCCCGAGCGTGCCGCGGTACCGCAGCATTGCCAGCGGCGGGCGAAGCCGGAGCTACTCGCTCCACCTGCCGAGCAACTTCAGCGAGAACACGCCGTACCCCGTCGTGCTAGGCTTTCACGGCTCCAGCAGCATCGGGCTCTTCTTCGAGGTCGACACCAAGCTGAGCGAGAGCCGCTTCAGCGCCAACGTACGTCGTCGCGACGGACCCTATCGAGGGCAGGGGGGGAGAGAGCTAACCCGAGAACTGCCACCACCGCTCTAGAAAATAATGGTCTACCCGAACGGCGTTGGAGTAAGTACACCTCAATCTCCCTCTACGCACCTCTACCCCCCCCCCTCCCCTCCCCTCTAGCAACGGCATTGACCACTATCGCAGGGCGCCTGGGCTGGCGCGAACTACTCCGAGATTTCTGTCGACGAGGATCTGCAGTTCGTGTCGGACCTGCTCGACGACCTGCGCGCCGAGTACTGCGTCGACGAGAGCCGCATCTACGCGACGGGGTGAGTTGGGCCCTTTCTCATTCTGTCTTTCTTTTCTTGCTTGCTCTCTCTTCTTTTTTTCCCCCACTCGCAGACCCTCTCCCGCCCCTACTCTCCCCCTCCAGGCGGGCACGACCCCAGAAGAAGAAGAAGAAGAAGAAGAGAGAGAGAGAAACAATCAACCTAACCGCTAACCCTCGCCAAAAAACCCGCGCAGCATGTCCAACGGCGGGGGCTTCGTCAACACGATCGCGTGCAGCGCGGCGGGCGCGGCGTTCGCGGCGTTCGCGGCGGCGTCGGGGTCGTTCTACACGGACAGCGGGGGCGCGGCGTCGGCGGCCTGCGCGCCGGCGCGCGCGCCGCTGCCGCTGCTCGAGATCCACGGCGCCGCGGACGCGAGCGTGCGGTACGCCGGCGGCGCGGGCGAGGGCGGCGCGCTGCCGCCCGTCGCCGAGTGGCTCGCGCGCTGGGCCGCGCGCAACGCGTGCGGCGACGGCGCGCCCGCGTCCGTCGACCTGAGCTTCGGCGGCAAGGTGCGCCGCGAGAGGTGGACGTGCGGCGGCGCCGAGGGCGTCGTGGAGCACTGGCGCGTTGAAGACATGGGTGAGCGTCTCCCCCTTCTCTCCCCCCCCCCCCCTTTTTTTTTCTCTCTCTCTTCACTTCTTATGGTGGCGGTGAGAGACAGACGCGTGTTGGAGCGCCAACGGCTTGCTGACGAGACGCCCCCGCCCAGGACACTGCTGGGCCTCGACCGAAATCAACTTCTCCCAGATCGCGGCCGGCGAGGGGCCCACGTATATCCAGGCCTCGCGGATCATCATGGACTTCTTCGACCGGTTCGCCAAGCCGTGAGTGGGGGGAAGAGGGCGATTAATTGTACAGGCGTGTGGATATGTAAGGAGTTCTTCTTGGGTTCGTTGTACATATCATCGGAATAAATGACTAGGTAATACCGCGCATAGACCGTATCCTCGGGGAAGGGATATCTGGAAAGAGAGGCAACAGTCCTAGAGCAAGTGCTTTGGATTAACTATACCTACCAAAGACTGCAACGGGAAATGTCAAGCTCGAGAAATGCCTTCGTGAGTCCATGCTCGACCTAGTGCTCCTCTTCAGAGGCCACCCATACCATCCAGAACATGTCTGCTGTAGGTAGTTATGAGTATCACCACCGCAGCCACCCCTCCCGTAAAATCCACACCACGGAGCTGCAAGTCGATAGCACACGTGCACCCGCCAGAGCTCCCCAGTCCCCGCCCGTCCTCCTCCTCGCAGTTACCTCGCCCCGTCCCGCCGGATAAACACAGACCTAATATGTCCGCTGCCCCGCACCGGGAGCGCGACGCCGTCGACGTCGACGGCCTGCGCCTCGCCGTCCTGCGGCTGCGCGTCGGGCCAGTCGCGCCAGATCTCGATCTCGACGTCGCCGCGCCGCCGCGCCAGCCGCACCACGCCGTGCGCCTGCGCCGCGCCGCCCACCTCGAACAGAGCGAAGCGCGCGCGCGTCCGCTCCGCGATGTCCAGCAGGCGCGCGTAGATCGCGCGGCCGGCCCAGGTCTCCCCGGCCACCGGGGGTGGCACCAGCGCGAGCCGCGGCTCCCAGTTGCGCACCGCGCGCGCGGTGTCGCGGGCGAAGTCGCGCGGGGCGATGTAGGGCGGGTTCGCGACGAGGAGGTCGACGCGGGGCCAGGCGTCGGGTGCAGCGGGCGGCGGCAGCGGCAGCAGGGCGGCGAGCCCGGCGGCGGGGTCGAACACGTCGGCGCGGGCGAAGGCGACGTCGGGGGGCGTGGCCGCCGCGCCGGCGTAGGCGGCGAGGTTGCGGCGGGCGAGGGCGACGGCGCGCGGCGCGACGTCGACGCCGCGGATGCGCAGGCCCGGCCGCTGCAGCAGCGCGTGCAGCAACAGCGCGACGCACCCCGTCCCCGTACACAGGTCGACGACGGTCAGCGCGTCGCCCGCCGCGCAGGCCTCGCCCACCACCGCCGCCACCCGCGCCGTCCACGCCTCCGTCTCCGCCCGCGGGATCAGCACCCCCGGCCCGCACGCGATCTCCAGCGGCCCGAACGGCTGCGACCCCAGCACGTACTGCAGCGGCTTGCCCGCGCCGCGCTCGCGGCACAGGCGGGCCACGAGCCGGTCGAGTTCCGCGCGCTTCTCGCCTTGTTGCTTGCCGCGGCTGGCTCCCCGCCCGTCGGCTCCCGTCCCTGGCCTATGGCCTAGCTGCTCACCCCTCGGTTTCCTCCGCCGCGGCGAGCGCGAGGAGTGCGCAGCGGTCGGCGGACGGGCGCGCAGGGTGGCGCTGCGAGACAGGACAGAACACGCGTGTTCCCGGATCCACCGCAGCTCGCGCCGCGCCGTGTCCAGGTCCCGGCACGCGGGGAGAAGCGTCGCTACGTGCGGCGAGATGCTGCGTGCGCGTCGGAACAGGGACGGTGGCAGACGCGGCATTGCGCCCCCGTTCGTGCTCGGGGGGAGGGAAAGATGTATCTGCGGGTCGCAGTCGCGGTGAGATTGAAATTGAGGAAGCAGAGTCGCTAGTGAGGCCTGTATTTTGTCGTAGTAAAACCGACTCACAGTGTTAGTAGGACTTTTTTTTTTTTCTCTTTCGGGATTAAGCACTTACTTAACCCGGTCCGTGATAATGGCTGTTAGTGATTGGTTGACAAGTCGGTAGAACCCTGAGATAGGGGTTTCGTTATATGTCTCTCCCTTAGAATGATTACCTAGGACGAAAGGAAAAAACCCACCAATATTTTAATGTAGGTAGGTAATTCACGGCATCCCGTATATCTTGATCCTAGTTAGGTATAGTCAAGCTACTCCCATTCCTCTTCGTTCTAAGTAGGTATATCATTTCTACATCCGACGAAAAGCACCGAGCTGGGTATCCATTTACTCACTTACTTACATATACACATATACACACGTTTTTAATCTACTTCTTCGGCATCACGTAGTTGACGACGGCTCCGCCCCTAGCGACAAAGAATTTCCGCGCGTTGCGGATGTCATTGCCACCTGTTAGCTTGGCCTGCGCGTCGGTGGACTTGAGGATCTCCGCGGTGACCCAGTCCTGGAACTCGGGGCTACCATCCGCGATGTCCACCGGCTTGGTTGGGATCTCCACCACGCAGCGCAATTTCCCGTTCACCTGGACGGCGCAGTTGATGCGGCTCCGCCCTAACAGCCGCAGCGACCCGTCTGGTACGGGCCAGGCGCGTTGGCCTTCGACGAAGATGCTCCGGTCATTCTGAGGGCCGACTATGCTCCAGCACTCCTCAGCGAATGCCGGTGCAATCGGCGCCATCATCCGCACTAGCTGTAGCGTGGTTTCGTACTTGATCAGATCCGAAACCGCCTTATTTTCGATGAGCACGTTCGTAAGACTCATCAAGGTCGAGACCATCGTATTTAACGGGTAAACCTTTTCCAGCGCGTTGGTGACGGAGAGAATGGCATTTTGTGTGGTGCGCCAGACCTCCACATCGGCCGCCCACCGCGCTGCTTCGTGGGCACTCATACCCTGCAGTGCTCCCGCAGGTCGATCAAAGTATACTTCCCCATTAAAGGTTGCGCTTAGCGTCGACAGAGGCTCACGTAGGCCCCCGACACTTTGGACGTGGTCGTATACCCGACGCAGCCAGCGCGTGATGCCCGAGATCTTGTCTTCATCCCAATTGAGAACCTCGCCAACTGGTGCTTGGAAGAGAATATGGGCCCTCGTGGCGTCAGCGCCGTACTTGGAGATGAAAGCAGTCGGATCTACGCCGTTATGTTTCGATTTCGACATCTTTTCGAACGTCACCGTCGCAGTCTTTCCCGACGCTATCACTCTCGGCTGCGAAGCGTTGGAAAGGTCTACTTCGTCTGGCTTCAAGTAGCGGCCGCCATCCGGGTCAGAGTATGTCTTACCGTGTACCATGCCCTGCGTGATGAGTCTCTTGAAGGGCTCCCCGGAGAAGCCGGGTGGCGATGTGCGGGCGTCGTCTTCCTTGTTCTTGTCTGCCTCTAACTCGGGCCAGAGAGTGCCCATAATGGCCTTGTACGCAAACCTAGCGTAGAGGAGGTGAAGAATGGCATGCTCAACACCGCCGACGTAAACATCGACGGGAAGGTGGCTCGTAGCCGCAGCTTTGGATATCGGTGCCTCTGAATTGTTCGGATCGGGAAACCTCAGGTAATACCAGCTCGAATCCACAAAAGTGTCCATCGTATCAGCGTCCCTCTTAGCAGGACCGTGGCACTTGGGGCAGGACGTGTTGACCCAATCCGTGGCAGACTCCAGCGGGTTCCCTGCCCGACCATTCGCCCAGTGATTGTCAACCTTGGGGAGAGTGACGGGAAGCTGACTATCCGGTACGGGCTGGGGCCCGCAGTGGCGGCAATGTACAATCGGAATCGGGGTTCCCCAATATCTCTGCCTACTAATCAACCAGTCGCGGATTTTCCATTTTGTGGTGCCCTCCGCGAGATTCGAGTCGGTGTTGATCTGGGCAATGATGTCCTTAACCGCGGCACTCGAGGGCTTTGCGCAGTAAGGACCGGTAATCGGTGTTAAATACCCCGCATCAAAGTAAGGCTCGCCCTTCAGGGCGGACGTTGATCCATCCGGCTCAGGTGTGACGGCATATTCGAACTTCTCGCCCGGGTGGTGTCTTTTCCAAAATGCAAAATCTCTCGCGTCGTGGGCGGGGACTCCCATGATTGCCCCCGTCTCATAATTTCCCCTGACGTAGGCGGCAACATACACGGGCAGAGGCTTGAAGCTAGCTCCGGGTGCATTTTTTATGAACTGCAACGGGTTGGTCGCTCTCAGATACGATATCCTGTAGCCCTCTGTAGTGTCCGGAGGGAGGTCCTTCACGCGGTCCACGAAGTCGCGCAGACCCGGGTCCTTCTGAGCCAATTGCTGCACGAAAGGCGAGTTTGGGGATAGGGCGACGAATTGAACGGCGAAGATGGTTTCTGGCCTCGTGGTGTATATCTTTAGGTCCTGCGACTCCGAGATGGTATCCGCACCGTGGATGGGAAATTGGTAATAAGCACCCTCTGTGCGGCCAAGCCAATTCTTTTGCATAGCCAAGACCCTTTCCGGCCAGGCATCGTCCTCTCCTAGCTTCTCGAGGTCTCTCAGGAGAAACTCCTTGAACTCGGTTATATGGATGAACCATTGCTCGAGTTCGCGCTGCTCAACCTTGGCCCCGGATCGCCAGGACCGACCGTCCGAATCGACCTGTTCGTTCGCTAGTACGGTGTTATCGACGGGATCCCAGTTGACAGTCGCTCTTCTCCGGCTGACGAGGCCATGCTTGTAGAGAAGAAGGAATATCTTCTGTGTGTGTTTATAGAAGTCGGGGTCGCAGGTTGCGAATTCCTGCGGGGCGATGGTCAATACTGGTTATAGTTGTCTCTATGACGGTGTGCCTCAACGAACCCGGGACCAATCGAAGCTCGCATTCATCAATTCGAGCTGCTCCTTCATGCGGGCGATGTTGTCTCGCGTCCAGACGGCGGGGTCGATGCCACGTTCGATAGCGGCATTCTCAGCAGGTAGCCCAAAGGCGTCCCAACCCATAGGCAGCAGAACGCGGCGGCCCTGTAGCCTACGAAAGCGAGCTATTACATCGGCTATGGTGTATACTCGGAGATGGCCGAGATGAAGATTGCCAGAGGGATACGGGAACATGGAAAGGATGTACATAGAATCGTCGGCGGACGCAGGCTGAGCGGACTGAGGTTTGGAGGTCTCGCTTTGCTTTCGAATTTGGCGCCATTTTTGGTCGAGAGCAGGCAAGTCGAGCTGCGTCGTCGCGTACAGCCGCCGAGGGACGGCGTATCGAGGTCTCGAGCGATATAGATTCAGGAACGGTCTCGGTTGGCCAATGGCCCTTCCCGCGAGGGACTGCATTGGATGCGATCTAGGGAGCGCGCATGGCTGCCATGCCATGAGCTAGGGAGAAGTGGGTCAAACGAACAACAATCCTAGCCTGTTTAACCCAGCGCAATTGAGAAGCCTTGGAAGCCCGACAGGAAAAGGAATGGAGAAGAGTGTTTGTGATGTGCACGCCTACATCGTGTGCATGGTAGCTATATGCTGTAGTTAAGTGTTGCTTGGCAGTCCTCGAATGTCGAGGCTTTTTAGAGAGAGGGTTGTGAAATTCCGGGTGGTAACAGAGTTGTTTATCGATAACTCCCTCCAAGCCTAGACGATACGAACTGATGGGAAGCTTGGCCTGGGGAGACCATCCCTAAAAATAATCTCCAGGTTGGTCTTCCTTCTTACCATGCATATGTATAGGCGAGTCTAAACGTGAGTAGCCACCCTCGATACCCCCTACGCGTACTCTATGTGGGCATAGGCAAGCGTCTAACTTATACCTAGGAGCGACCTTGGAGTAGGTAGGTACGTTGGGCGCGCCCCTAGGACTTTACGCCAGCCCATCGTTGACCCTAGAGCTACGCAACATCAAACATCTACGTCAAAGCCTTAAAGCCCTATTTCGAGGACTTGGCCTAAACGAGGTTAGAACCGGATTTGCGGTATCCGACGCCCTACGGGGGTGGTGTGGGTGTTGCAGCGGGGCAGGTTTAGGGATGTTGACCGAGCACTTTCATCAGAGTCAGTTTCCCAGAGCTGGCTTTACCCTGGATTGAGTAGGCAGGATGACTATCCCTCAGCCTCTCGACACGAATCGGATGGATCGCGTGCGCTCTGGGGTAGATTCCCTGAAGATATGGGAGAAGGTGTCGATGTGTGCCTCTTTTTAGGTACTCAACTCGAAAGCGGGGCAACCTTATCGGCTTACCGAGCTATGGGGTCCAGCCTTGGCTAGTCTTCCTCGTCTTCCTCAAACACACACACACTCTGGGCGAGGCCAGAGTCGGTCAAACAGACTCTTCACTCCTTCAAACACCGGCATGTTCCTCGTCGTGAATGGTAGGCGTTCCAAGGGTCGACGTAAGGAGGGCCAGCTCTGAGAGATGTAGGTAAATGAGATGACGATACGAAGTCGTCTTCACATTCGAACTTGAACGCAATCGAATCGTTCCCTTCGGATTCGGTGAGGAATTGTCTCCAATTTCTCCGAGCGAGGTCAACGATAAATAAGTCCATTGGGGAATTTACCACGCATCTCACCAAGAACAGCCCGGCCGACGTGTTCGCGCTTGGGATCCTTATTGCGAAGGTCGAGGTAGACAAATTTGGCGCCGTCATGCCGCCGAAGCATACCTATATGGTGAGCGCCAAGGGGTTCCTGCAGATCCGGGGGGAGGTGGTGAATACTTTATTGAGCACTTGAGGGATCAAAGTGGAGAAAGGCTCCATGTGAACAGCGGTTGGCCATGGGTTAGTCGATCCGAAGCCATACCGTCATAGAGTACTCGGATGAGGCGTTCACAGCAATGCCGTCCTCTATAGTCGTCTCCTAAGCACCTGGCCTGGGTTCCAGGCTCTCTCAGTATCCCAACCACACCTATCTCGCGTTGGATGGAGCTCGATGAAGTCTAGGAGAGGGTTGTGCTAGGCTGCTCAAAATACCGGCTCGTACAGAAACCTGCATAGGAGGTCATTCCACCTAAGGTTGGGTACCCTGGTTGGGTTCGACGACTCCCAATACGTATAGGGTACCTACAGAATGGTATGCGACCGCAGCCAACAACATGTCTGGGTACTGTCCTCAGAACCAAAAAAACGCAGGGAGCACGGGCGACCGCCTGAGTCCTAACATGCCAACTCCTTTAGGGGGGAGGTACTATGTATAGGTACATGCATAGGGGGGAATAGCTGTAACCCTGGGCGCATTCTCAGTCGCTTAGTGCCCAGTGACAGCCAACCGACGCTAAGCTCTGCATGGGTCACGTCCTCCAGGTGTCTTCCCTTAAGCTCATTGTCCCATCTTCTCGCTTCCGGTCCGTCTCCATAACATCTTCTCCTCTGGCTACTCCATTCTCTATCCAAGTGTATTGCGATACCCGTCCCGTCCGTAATTGCTGAGAAAGTTGGCTACGGTGCTTTGGCATTTAATTTTAATTGTCCCCCTCCTACTCCTCCTCCGTGCAATACTTGCGAAATCTTGGCTACCTGGAGTTTGACATTACCGCCTCTCTAGCGACGCCGCCATATTGCACCCGACAATCCACCACTTCGCGACGCTTCACCTGCCGACAATGCTTTCCTCTGCCACGGCTGAGAATACAGACACTAGCTAAGGCGTTAAATATCATCTCACATAATACCTGTACTGCAGTTGCCATGCCCACTCAATATTCCGCCCTCCACCCCAGCGCCCGAGATTCCCTCGAGCTCGCGTCGCTAGCCTCTTCCGCCGGCGACCCCGACGCCTACTCAGACACAGATTCGCGGCCGTCGATATCCTCGTCGCGAAAGCTTTCGCTAGAGCGAGAAGACCCTTTGGACCACAACAATCCCGCCGCCCGCGCCGAGTTCGGGTCCCGCCAACGCAGGTCCTACTCCGTCACCTCCAATTTCGACTTTGCCGCGAATCTCTTCCCGCTCTCCTCGTCCAACGCCCCCGGCTACACCCCCCTCGGCGCCCCGACATCTACCGCACACCGTAATGGGGGGCTAGGCGGAGTCTCGTTGGAAAAGCACAAGACCCTCACCTACTTGAACGGCTTGAGTTTGATCATCGGGCTCATCATCGGCTCCGGTATCTTTTCCTCGCCCAGCCAAGTCAACGCGAACGTTGGCTCTCCCGGCGCATCCTTGATTGTCTGGGTCTTGTCTGGAGTCCTGGCCTGGACGGGTGCAGCAAGCTATGCGGAACTTGGCGGTGCTATTCCCCTCAATGGCGGCGCCCAAGCCTATTTAGCCAAGATCATGGGAGAGTTAGCTAGCTTCCTCTTCACTTGGGTGGCCGTCCTAGTACTGAAACCTGGGAGCACCGCCATCATAGCTATCATCATGGGGGAATATCTCGTGCGCGCCGTTATTGGCGCTCAAGCTGAGACGGTTAATCCCTGGGTCGCCAAAGGTGTGGGCCTCGGGGGACTAATCCTCGTGACCTTTTTTAACTGCGTGTCGACCCGGCTCGGCACCCGCGTGAACGATACGCTCATGTTCTTGAAGTTCATCGCCTTGATCGGCGTCACCGTCGTCGGGATCGTCGTAGCGCTTACCGGGTTCTCTGCTTCTGGTACCGCTAGTGTGGATTGGAAGAACCAGTCCTGGTTCGATGGCACGAGCACAGACGGGAGCCATTGGGCCGTCGCCTTATATGCCGGGCTCTGGGCCTACGATGGTTGGGACAACGTGAGTGTGCACCCCAACCCCTCGAGATATGCTATTGCGTATAGAGCCGGTACGGCTTACCTCTAGCTAACAACATGCAACACCAGACAAATTACGTCGTTGGCGAGTTTCGAAACCCCTCGAGAGACCTCCCGCGCGTTATCCACACGGCTATGCCCCTCGTAATCGTTTGCTACCTTCTCGCCAACGTCTCGTACTTCCTTGTCTTGCCCTTGGACGCGCTCAATTCTACGAACACGGTCGCTGTGATGTTTGGCGGCCAAGTATTCGGTCCCATCGGCGCTCTCATCTTCGCGCTCATCGTTAGCGCCTCCTGTTTCGGTGCCCTCAACTCCACGACATTTACGAGCAGTCGGCTTGTTTATGCGGCTGCTAAGGAGGGCTATATCCCGACTATCATCGGTCGCGTTGGTATTGGCTCTCGCGAGGCCGGGACTTCGACTATTAGGTCCAGGAGCTGGTTTTCGAAGCGATTGCGTAACATGGTCGGCGATGAAGAAACCGGACTCTTCTTCACCCCAGTATACGCGCTCGCGTTGAATTGCGTTTTAACGGGTATTTACGTGGTAGTGGGTGAATTCGGTGAACTCGTTACGTTTTATGGCGTGGCCGGGTACTCGTTCTACTTCCTGACGGTACTGGGCCTAATTATCCTTCGGGTGAAGGAACCGAATCTTGAGAGACCGTATAAAACGTGGATCACAACGCCGATCATCTTCTGCTGCGTGAGCTTGTTCCTCCTCAGCCGAGCAATCTTTGCCCAGCCGTTAAAGACGCTCATCGTGGTTACGTTCGTCCTCTCTGGCATCCCGGTGTATTTTTTGAGAATACATGGTCGCGACCAGGTTACGAAGCGAGAAACTAGCTCTGGCGACTCGACACCGTCTTGGATGTTCTGGAAACGATGGCGGAGATGAAGCGACGGAGATGAAAAGCAAATGATTAAGCTCGTTGTTTAGACCGGCGTTTTCGACACAAAGTGAGCGATTGGACACGACAAGCATTCAATAAAATGGGCATAAGGTCAACGGAGTAAGAAAGCACACGGAAGCATACCGTCATACTTGGGTCGAAATCTAGACCGATACCATTGGTAGAAAGCATGCATATAAGGGCGCCGGGGCGTGCCTCGAGGTGTAATACACGTAAATGGGGGTCCTATAGCTAGGACCTCCATTAAGAACTCTCTCCCTCGATCGCCCTACTTTGCGTGACTACTCAATGAGAAAATGCGCGACTCGTTAGCAGGCCTGTTCCGGTTGTGGCCTGCTCTGCGACTTAACTACCCGGGCTGCCCCAAATGTCCGGCGGAGCGAACGACACGAACGAGACCAGATCTCGCCACACGGTGAATCAATGCGCACCCCAGGGTCTTCTCTGCAACCTACATTTCGCCTCGTCCCCCTTTTATGTTATGCAATGAACTAGTATCCAGTGTAAGGTTTCATCTCATCCGGGGGGTGATCTTGTTTCATCTTACTTTGATCGTCGAAGTTCTTCCATAGTTCCACTCACACCGAGACAGATCTCTGGCTGCCACACCTTTTTACGCTTCGCTGCTACCTCCGCGTCTTTGACTTCAACCGGCGGTCCGATCCCGAGCCTCGGCACCAACCTAGATATGTACCCCGGAACGACGAGGGCGAGGCTGATAAGTAGGGTCCGGGGTTGCCTTTGGACACGATATTACTTTCCAACACCCTGTAACCTTCAACGCCCTTAGAAATATACATAGCTTAGCTCCTAGAGAGCACTAACAAGGCTTCTACGAGGACGTATCCAACGATTAATACGTCTATCACGTGGCAACATACTCCCCACCATTACAGGTATTGAGTTGTACGCGAACTTTACACTAGTTATACGCTGCACCATTATCGTGGGAACGTATGTAGATAGGTCTGGATGCGCGTTACACGTACTATGCCTACTGGCCCGTCGTCGACCACCGCCCGAGCCTCCCCATATCTTCCCCGCGCCAATCTCACCTACGCCCATTTCGAGCGTGCGAACGGCGCCCTCGGGGACCACAAGCCGTCGCGAATTCATAGCCTCGACGATCTGGCGGACGGGAGATGGAGGCAGGTCGGCTGCGACGAGGAGCCGGCGCTTGGGATCGTGGATGCACGCCGCGAAGAAGACTTATATGCACGCTCTCCTCCCCCCTATTCCGCCGGTTGGATGACTTCTTCTCACGGGCCGTGTGACGAGGTAGTATGCTTGCTGAAATATAATGGAAACCGGCGTGTCAGGACTTTGTCGACTGACTCTAATGGCTGCGAGCTCCTATGCGCGCTTTCTTGTAGGCAACCGCCGGCGTAGCCGAGTAGTACCCCCCCAACCCCCTTCTCTCGTCACCCTGGTGCCCGTCCGGAATACGGCGACTTCTGCAGAGTCGAGCGATGAAGTATAGCTATGGTTTATTTGCCATAGAATTGCTGGTTCGTTTCCGCGTGTCTTGCTCGTAGTTCTGGTTCTGGACGTTCGGAGCTTGCCAAGAGCTGGACTGCGCGGATTACTCTAGAATTCCCCTTTTCTATCTCTGTGTATGTACAGCCACAAAAAGAGATTGACTGAGAGCAAGTGGCTAAGCGTCCGAAACCCCTCCCCGTATCCTCGCAGGCCCGTTCTAGCTGCAGTCGCAACAGATCGCCGGCAGGAAAAAAAAACTCGAGAAACGGGAGCGAGCGGATGGAGAAAAGGTCCCGTGCGGATAGCCAGGCCAGCCGTCGCCCGCCAGTAATACATCCATCCGAAGCGTTCACTGCGGCTCGCCCGCATAATATTAGTGGTAGAGTGGCGGAGCAAGGCGATTGGTCACGTCGGAGGCTTCGAGGGAGAGACACGTCAACACGTGTATTCCTTGTAGACTCGCTTGTGTCGCCCGTTCTGTGTACCAGAGCACAGGCAGGTAGGTCCATTGCCGCGTGGTTCTTGTAGCATTTCAAACAGCGAGGGGTTCGATGTTCGGGATACTTCGCGGGGCTTCCACGACAAGCTATTCTTCACACCAGGACAAGAGCGTTGGACTAGTGGCTTATAATTTTTTTTTTCTCATTACGGTTGGATTTGGGAGACCAAAACGCCTAGCCTGCTGAGTACTATATGTAACATGAACCACGTCGCTATTGATGCTGAGGGCTTTCTGCAAGCTGCCGGCCGCGAACGCCCCGACAATGGGAGTGTGTATCGTCATTTCATTATCGGCGCTCCCGTGCCTAGTTTTGCAACCAGGCGTTGGCCGAGCTCCTGCGGTCCCGCCCTCTCTCGTACAACCACTTGTTGTTCAAGCCTAGGGTATTGATCCTCTTCGACGGGCTGGGGCTGGGGCTGTCCGGGACGCCGCCCCAGAACGAGGAGCTGGTGCTCGCGTTCATGATGCTCGCGCTCGCGGTGCTCGACGCGAGCGAGTTGCTGAAGGAGGAACGTCGCGCGCCGTTCATCGCCTTCTGCAGCAGCGGGCTCCCCGGCGATCCGAGGCCGAGATAGCTCGCGTTCAGGCTCCCGTTTCCGGTTAGCGTGCCGGAGCTGCCGAAGTTGGACGAGATGCTGCGGTTCGAGAGCGGCGAGGTCGAGAAGCTGCGCCTGCTACCTGCCGACCCGGAGATTGAGGGGGTTCGGGAGTAACGCGGCGGCGTGCTGAAGGCGGAGCCCGGCGTAGGAGGCGCGGACGATGGCGGCAGGCCCAGCAGTCGCCGCTGGCCGGGGGTCAGGGGAATGTCGGAGAGATCGTCCTTCGGCCTCACGAGGGGGAGGCAATTGACGGCTATGTTAAGGAGAGGTATCGAGAGCACTACCCAGTACGCGCATCGCGAATAGTACCACACACTAGATGAGACCCTCTGGTTAGTTCCCTGATCCGGCTGGAGATGGGGACGCAGGCCCAGGGCAGCAGCATACAGGTACGGGAACGCTTTCTTAGGCGGCAATAGGCGCGTGAGCAGAGCGTGTGCCACGATAGTTCCGACGAACACGGCAACGTTGATAGCAATACGCCGGATATTCTTCTCGCCAAAGTTGGTGGCCTCTTGTCGGCGGATGATCTCTGGGAGTCGCGGATGGCGCCAAGTCCCCGGGCTCTCAGTGACCGGCGCCTCGGTGGATTTCTTGGGGGTTGAGACAGCTGTTTGCGCGGTGGATAGAGACATACTGCGTGGCCGTGCTCGTTTCTTTCGTGCCGCGATGCGGGTAGGTGATGGCTTGGTGGCCGGGACTGACCTCGAGAACGGGGCGTGGGAGGGTTGTTTTACTAGACTAAGCCAAACGGCGAGGGCGTCGCGACAGCTTCGACGGGAGAAATTAGGGAGAACAAAGGCGAGAATCAACGCAGCCGGGGTCGTTTCAGAGATTATTTTTATAGCATGAGGCCGCTGCCTCTCTGCGTTTTCGCCTGCTGCTGTGCTAGTTAGTAACTGATGTTAGTATGTCGGCGCCGTGGTTGTCGAGTTTGCGTCCAGGACGCCTTGTCGCTTTGTTTTTATTGTCCAGGGATAGGCGGTTGTCGAGCCAGTGCCCGGAATTGACGAAGTAACATATCGTCCGGTACCCTTTCTTACGTAAGTCCTTCAACTCACTCGGGGATGTTAGTGGGTGGTTGGTGGATTATCTAATAGCTGTGCGGAGAGGGCACTTGCCTAAGAGGTACCAAGTATACGTACCTGTAGTAAATATTTGAGTAAGCAATACGTACACGCTATGTATTTACTTGTATTGGCAGAGTATGTACGTATGAATATACACATACATATACATAACTATGTGCAGCCTGCCGCTTTGGTGGGATCGCTACGTCACCCGGAACTCGCAAGTACCGGGCAGGGCTAAAACGTAGCTGCGATACGGCCTTGACGCCGGCGAGATACATCGCGTAGACAGCGCGATTAGCTGCCACCCGCATGTACCCACTAGTGCCGGCTATGTACCCACGTCGATGTAAGCAGTACCTCATACCTACCATACTCCGTACTGGCCACCACTCTATTTCTGCCCCGCCAACAGGCGGGAACCAACTCAGCTGCGGCTTCGTCCATTCAACAACATCTCGGCAGTGAGACAGACCACCCACCCCGTGTCTCTCCACCTCCCGACCTTCCCCAGCTTACGCACTTCTTTATATCTTACCTCCGGCCGCTTCTCCTTTGGATGGCCGGTGCCTGATCCGCCCGACCAGAGCATATGTCGAAGCAAACGCCTGCTGCTCATGAGAACATAATCCTTTCCTGCGTCCGAATCCGTCCGAATCCGAATCTCGTTATAGGAGAAGAGCCCGCCCCCATCTAGCCAACATGGGCGTTGCTAGCCTTCTGAACCAGTTCGACGATGGGCTGAGTTCCCTGCTGGCCCAGTGGAATGTCTATTCCACTGTGCTTGTCACTGTTCTCGCGCTCATCGTCACATATTCCGTCATGAACCGCGTTGATCCTGACATCCATCCCATGCTCCTCGCACGCCAGGCTTCAGGTTCGCCGGTCCGACAGAATGGAGAATCTCCTATCTACCGTGGCAACTCGGCGCCCCATGGCATGCCGCTCAACAGCGGCCTGAATGTCCGGGAGTCTGGCGCACAGAAATGGGCGCCGGGCCGGAACGGAGACCTAAGGGACGTCTGGCGTAGAGTCGTGACCGGAAATTCCGAGGACTCCGGCAACAAGGCAACCGGCCGCATCTTGACCGTACTAGGCAGCGAGAAGGTCCTCGAACATGACCTAAGTACGCTGTTTCTCTGCTATCTCTCATCCGGCAAGCGAGGGCTAATCGAGTGTTAGAGGACATTACGCGGCAGATTAACCTTATTGGACAGCACATATCCGCCCAGGGCGGCAGCAGGGTGGCCATATACCTTCCCAACTCTGTCGAATTCATCGCCACACTGTTCGCTTCCAGCTTCTACAACTTGACTGCCATCCTCTTGCCCTTCGACCAGCCCGAGGATGTCATAATCTCCATGCTGCGCGCGTCCGACGCCGACACCGTTGTCACCGCGCCCGGCGCTTTCCCCTTTGACAATGTGGTGAAAAGCTATCCGGCTCTCCGCCAGCTCATCTGGGTCGTCGACGAGGGTAACAAGCACCTCGACTGGAACGAGGTTCCCAAGGGTACTGGTGGCAGCGTTAACGTCTCTACTTGGCAAGACGTTCTGGACAACAGCCCCGTCGGGGTCGGCATCGACGTACCCGAGGTCGACCCCCAGACCACGTCGCCGGACGTCATCACCTTCTGGCAATCCAAGCCGGGGAACCTCGAGGAGGTGGTTCAATTTAGCCAAGGGAATCTCGTTGCCGGCATCTCCGCCCAACTCGCCGCCATCCCGCAGAGGGAGCGCCTCTCGCCCGCTGATCTGTTTCTGCCCTCCGCGTCGCTATCGGCATCGTTCCCTCTAGTACTGACCCTTGCCGCTCTCTACTCCAACGCCTCCGTCGCATTCAACTCTGTCGCAGGAACATCACCGGACCTCGTCCTTGCCACCGCCGGCGTCGCACCCACCGTCGTCGTCGCCACACCCCAGACCCTCAAGAAGACGCACGAGGAGACCAAGGCCAAGATCGGCTCGTTGCTCACACAGATCTCGCACTGGGTGCAGACGAACAGCCTAACGCAGAACGGCGCACGGCCAGTCGCCTCGTTCCTGGCGTCGTACAACGACTCATTGTATCCTAAGATAGGTGCCTCCCCGTTCGCCGTCACGCCGACACCGGGCAAGCTACGGCTTCTCTTCGTGGCGCACCCGGCGGGAGTCGACGATGGGACACCGCGGCTCTCGGAGCAGACGCTATCGGACTTGCGCGTGTTCACCGGGGCACGCGTCGTGTACGCGCTGACGGCGGCGCGCGTGGCCGGCGCAGTCTCGCAGACCCAGATCCACGACTACCGCGTGTCGGGCGATGGCACCGGCTCTCACTTCGGCCCACCCGTCAGCAGCATCGAGATCTTCCTCCGTGAGACCCCGGCCCACAGGTTCACCGGCGACAGCTACTACACCGGCGAGATTGTGGCCCGCGGCCCAGCGGTCGCGCGCAAGACCGAAGCCGACGGCCGGGGAGGAGCGTCCGAGGCCGCGCTCGGCGTCGTAGGCACCATCAGAACGGATAACACGCTAGCTCTTGTCTAGAGAGGAACGAGGGCAAAGAAGGAATGACGAGAGGAGGGACCCGAGGCTTCGGATTTGCGCGGCCTTGGGCGAGCGGTTGCAACAAGCCGGTTTTGGTTCGGTATAGTACGATACGGCATGGCGGAGTGGATAGGACGAGATATAGCGAGGAACAGTTCAGCTTGTTGGAGTCAATGTACAGGTACATTGACGTATAGGTAGCGAAATGCAAAGAGTCTATTTTCTTTCGACCTTCGAAGTGTAACCCTGCCGGTGTCTGTGTCCGTTGTTCCAAAGTTGATAGACGGTAATTTGCCTAGGTCTGGTCGGCTCTTCCGTCTATCGTTTTTATCGCTCATTTTCACCCTACGACAGATAGACCTACATCTCTAGACCCTAGGTGACCAAGGAACTCGTAGTATCTGTTTACGCTTAGCGGTGTCCTCAGCTAAGAAGCCAGGACAGAGCGGGTCTGTTCAAACAGGACATGCCCCCTTTCTTTCTGCCGGTGGCCCTTAAATTGTTCATTTATTTCATATACCCGCTCTCCTCGCGGTTCGTGTAGAGACTAAGGCCCGCTCCTCCGTCGACATCTCTCGCGCATGCATATCTCATCTGCGAATCGTCATAATCGTGTACCGCCTACCTGGCTATCTATCTACTCGCGCCCCTCCCCTCCCCTCCGATTCTGATAGGTAGCCGGCCGACCTGGCCGACACGCGTGCACGCAGCATACATAGGTAGGCACGCAAGCAGAACACCCCAACTCCGAGCCGAACGCACGCAGAGCCAACGGGTCGGGAAAAAACTGCAGTCTTGTTTCCTCGTCACGTCGTGAATCCGGCTTCCGGGGTCAGACCCGGCGCCGCCACCTCTGCCTCTGCCTCCTCCTCCTCCTCCTCCTCCTCCTCCTCCTCAAGCGCCGTTCCGGTAGACCTGGGTGCCCTGGTTGCGGAACATGATGGTGTCGCGGCGCTGGAGGATCATGAGGGCGCGGTTGAGGGCGAGCTCGGAGAAGCCGCGGCCGTCGACCATCTCGCGGCGGAGGGTGGCGAGGCTGGTGCTCCAGCCGATGGGGAGGCGGCGGCGCAGCTCGGCGTCGACGCGGGCGACCTCGTCGGCGAGCTCGCGGTTGCCGGCGCCGGCGCCGCCGGGCCCGGCCGACGTCCCCTGCGACACGGCGTCCATGGTGCTGCGCAGGAACAGCCGGATGGCCTCGTCCACGTGCTGCTCCGTCGCCACCGCCGACAGCGTCAGCTTCGCCAGCGCCTCCGTGATCCGCACGATCGCCTCCAGCTGCCGCACCGTGATCGGGATGCTCGACCGCGCGTTCGCCTCCAGCTCCGACGCGTGCACCTGCTTCCGGATCGACACGAAGTGCGATGACAGCTTCTCCGCCGCCTCGGGCGACAGGCGCGGCGCGCACCGCCTGTGTGTGGGGGAAAAAAAAAGGTCGGGTTAGCGATCGAATGCGTCATTCCGCGGAGATGGGGAGTAGAGAAGAGAGATAGAGAGTCTTACGATTTGCAGTAGCTGATGTACCGCCGCATCTTCTCGACGGGGACCTCGCCCTCGACCTGCTCCTCGAGGCCGCGGCCGCCCATGTGGATGCCCATGACGTGCTTGGCGATGCGCTCGTCCTTCTCGCGCGTGTGCTCGTCCTTGACGATGAAGATCATGTCGAAGCGGGACAGGATGGTGGTCTGGAAGTCGATGTTCTCGCCGGGGGTCTTGAGGTCGTCGTAGCGGCCGAAGATGGGGTTCGCCGCCGCGAGGACCGACGTGCGCGCGTTGAGGATCGTGGTGATGCCCGCCTTGGCGATCGAGATGGTCTGCTGCTCCATCGCCTCGTGGATCGCGACCCGGTCCTCGTCCCGCATCTTGTCGAACTCGTCGATGCACACCACCCCGCCGTCCGCCAGCACCATCGCTCCGCCCTCCAGGTAGAACTCCCGCGTTGAGTGGTCCCGCTGCACCGACGCCGTCAGACCGGCCGCGGACGAGCCCTTGCCCGACGTGTAGATGGAAATAGGCGCGGCCTTTTCGACGAACTTCAGCAGCTGCGACTTCGCCGTACCCGGGTCGCCGAGGAGGAGCACGTTGATGTCGCCTCGGAGCTTCATGCCGTCAGGCAGGATCTTTTTCGAGCCTCCGAGAAGTAGGCACAGTATGGCTTTCTTGATATCCCGATTCCCGTAGATGGACGGGGCAATGCAGTCGGCCATGATGTTGTACAGATCAGGCCGCCTGCTGAGTTCCATAAACTCCTGCTCCTCCTCCTCGGAGAACACCGAGTGCCCCTTCGCCGTGGAGTCCATATCCGTCTGGATGCCTACCGCTCTGAGGTAGGGTGTTCGAATAGCCACGGCACCGCCGGTCGACGAGTTCCGGGAGCCCTTGTTCTGGTAAATCGAGAAGATGCCCATGATGGTGCATCTCGATCCCGGAACCACCCTGTTCGTGAGGTATCGATCGGCGGAAATCAGTACGTGTCGCGGCAACTCTCCGACGGGTACCTGATCGGGGGCTTCCTGGAGTTTTATGATCTGCTGGTCCACAAAGACAGACTTCTCGTGAATCACAAAATACGGATCGAGGGGACACTTCTCGGACGGGTCATTCGCGGCCCTCTGGCGGCCGCACTGTCGAGGGAGGGCGACGCCGGTGAACCCGCCGAGGATGGGTAGCGTCTGGGCATGTAGACAATTTCGGCATTGGATGTGTAACTCGGTGGCTTTGGAAGACATGACGGAGGCGCCTATGACGATGCCGGGTACCCTAACGAGGCGGGCGATGGTCTCGGAGTCGAGGTGGCGGATAGAGACATCTTCGGCGTTGGAGTGGAGGAGGAGCTGATGTTCGGGAATTGCGGCCTTCGGGTCGTGGGGGAAGACAATCCGGTGTGTGCACTTCTTGAGGGCCGTTTCGAACTGCCGCACCGCTTTAGCTGGTTTGTTCGGCTTGACGTAGTAGTAGCACTATGTAACATACCAGGGGAATGATATCGGCGGGTTCCGTCACCAGCCGGTGCGCAAGCTCCTCGTTGTACTTGATCAAGTCAGTGATATTCACATCGCAGAAATACTTCTTTAACAGCGCGTTCTCTCGTAATTGGTCTCTGCACCACACTATCGGTCAGCAACCGGCAGTCGGCGGCGGAGAGGATAAGAGAGAGGGAAAGCTAGCGCACCTATACACGAAGATATTGTCGTGTCTAAACTGGAGGATGAAGGTCATTAGCTGCTCCAGTATTTGCAGCCGGCTGTCCTCGTTAGGCCCCGAGTTGGACTGAAAGACAGAAACCGAGTAGACCGATTGGCGATCCATCTTGCACGCTTGGGGGGGGGCTGTTGTTTGTGGGAGAAGTTTAGGGGGCCAGTACGCCCGATTTACATAGCCCGAGTGCGGTGAGTGAGTAGCCTGTGGTATGTGTAGGTGGGAGAAAGCGTTACGTGTCGCGGACGACTAATCGACGACTAGGTAGGCGGCAGGTTAGTAAGGGACGGCGATGTATGCAGGTGGGTTGTGGGTCGAGGGGTCGACGGCTGAGATTTCATTTCCTGGTGAATTTTGGATTTCGCGTTAATTGAAAACGCGGTATGAAGACGCGTTGCGAGGTTGAGAGGTCGCATAGGCCTCTAGTCCGCTTCGGAGCTAGCGCCGCCGCTGACCTAAGGCTGCGATTATCTAATGCGCACCGACCTACTCTGAAAGAGCATAGGGGACACGGTACCTTATACGACGTAGTGGGTACATGTCAGAAGGTACCCTGCCCTCCCAGGCGCGCCGGTTGCTGGGACCTGATCGACGTCCACTCCTACCATTCTAGGTACCCCTTATGTACCCATACATTTCTCTGGCTGAGGTAACCCGGTGTGATGCTAATCACCGCTGCTACTTATCACCAACTACCGCCTCTGCTACCAAAACCACCAAGACCACCTATACTAGGTAGAACGAGACCCCCTCCACGGAGCCCAAACCGTCGTGATACTGAATCTCCATCGGCTTACGCGTAACACAAGCTTTCCGAGGCTGGCCTGCGCATTGCCTACCACGTCCAGAGAGCCAGCCAACCACCTGTCTACTCGGCCTTCTCGCGTTGTAGAGCTATAGACCTACAAACCCGAATCTTCTCTCTCGTTATCCTGTTTCTTCCTTTTGCCCTCCCCGTCCGCCCTACCACCCTATCGGTAGGGTCTGCGACTTTTGCCGTCTTAGCCGTCTTAGCCGTCTAAGCTACCTAATCCACCTAAGCCGCTGAATCCGCAGCTTTACCCCCTCACCACGCCCATCGCCCCGTGTGTATGCCCCTATCGGCGTCTCGCTACACTCAACTAGTTGGCTTCAGCATAGCTATGATTCCTCGGTAGCCCTCCGGCTTCTCTCGCCATGTTCTCCAACCCCCAGGCTCGCAAGTCTGTCGACAGCTTGCCGCCCCTGTCGCCCAGCTCCCGACCCGACTTCCCCCACCATCGGCAGCCCTCTGTTACCTCCCACCCGGCCCCACGACGAGGCTCGACAGCGAGCTCCATCCACTCCATCCACTCCCTCCACTCTATCGGCAGCCACCTCGAGACGTCCAGTACTTGGTCTCAGACCGTCCTCGAGACCGGCCAAAATGCCATCTCGACCCTGCTCCAGCCGCCGATAGTCCGCACGGGACTGCTACCGCACACCTCTGCCCCCGCATCTAGTACTCACAAGCCGCCGACGGCAAGAGATATACCACCCGTCACCCTTACCAACATACCCCATATAGACGCCGCCGAGTTCAAACCTTATCTGACCCAAGTTGGAGCATTGTATGAACAACTGAGACGTGTCAAAGAGAGCGATGATGATGGCAGCGAGCACGTATTTGGGCGCACCAGAATGGACGAGTTTTCGAGCGTTTTCGACGACGGGCACCTGAAACCCAGTAGCCGTCCGTCGAGCTCGCGCAAGGTGTCTGCGCCGTCGACGAGGTCCCTGTCACCCATCGATTCACCTCCCTTGGTCCGCCCTACCCGCAGGAGATCGAGCTCCGGTCTCGGCCGAAAGTCCGCAAATCAAGGCCCGCCTCCGTTATCCACCATTCCCAATGTCTACTTTGATGAGGATTTCCATCTCGAGAATCCCCGCACCTTTGATGTGGTCAGCGAGCGGTCCGAGGTTGTCCGACCTCCTCCCGGTTCTGTGGACGAGAAGAATGCCGCTAACGGGAGTGCTCCGGCCCCGCGCAAAGCTCTGGCTACGAATGCCATATTGCAGGAGAAACTGTCCTGGTATATGGACACTATCGAGATGCATCTGATCTCTTCCATCTCGACGGCTTCCACCACGTTCTTCACGACCCTGGGATCACTGAGAGAACTACACTCTGAGGCAGCCGACTCCGTCGAGAGAATCAGGACGTTAAGGCGCGAACTGCAGACCCTTGATCGGGAGATTGCGACTACGGGACTAGATATCATCCAAAAACAGCGGCGGCGCGAAAATCTTCGCCAGTTGAACGACACCGTGAAGCAGCTAAGAGAGATTGTCGAGTCAGTCGCTGCTTGCGAAGCATTGGTAGACGAGGGAGAAGCCGAAAAAGCATTAACGAACATCGATTCCTTGGAGAAGCTTATCGCCGGAACACGAATAACGAAGCTGACAAGACCCGGCAAGGGGCAGGCGCAGGAGCAGGGGCAGCATGCGCCTCAGTTGCGCGATCTCAGAGACGCCGTTGCCCTTCAAGGCGTCAACGGCGACATCTCCGCCTTGCGGTTCCGCATCGGAAAGGCGTTCGAGACGAAATTCATCGACGTGCTGATCGGGGATTTGAGGCACTACGTCGATACTGTCCCCACGCAGGAAGTCCTCCTACGGTGGAGCAGCTCGGCAATGCGGTCCCGTGGAGCTGGACCCCACAGCAGGGAGTCGTCGGCGTATCCGTCATACCTGGCCGATACAGAAGATCTTCGCTCCCAGCTCGTGCCTATATTCGACGGGCTGCACAGCTCTAAGCATGTCTCTATTGCCATAGCGTCTTATCGAGAGATGGTTCTGCGCGAAATTCGAAATCTCATCAAGCGACCCCTACCCACTTCTAACGACGACGACAGTGAATCCATCATGTCCGCATCTACGCTGGGTTCGAAACGCCTGACACCACAGGAGAAGTCGTCTATTCTAGCTCGAAACCTTCGAGCACTAGACGAGCGGGATGCGGAGGCCCTTTTCGTCAAGATCTATATCAGCGTCACGGAGACGCTGCGAAGACTAGGTACCCAAGTCAAGGTGCTATTTGACGTCGTCAGTTCGATGGGGCAACAGCCGTCTATCGAGGCAGGCCTAAAATCACCGCCTCCTCTCAAGTCGCCACCCCTAAACAACGCAAACCGCGATCTACAGGAAGACATCCATATGACGATGGATATGGCAAATCTCCTTGGCCAGGCAGTGGATATCTCACAGGATAAAATCGTGAAGGTACTCCGTGTCCGGAACGACCAGAGTACCCACCTACCCCTGGCGTGGTTCCTGCGGTATTTCACACTTAACCTCTACTTCACCAACGAGTGCGAAGCCATTTCCGGCCGGAGCGGGACAGCCTTGAAAAGTATCGTCAACTCCCAGATCAAGGAGTTTATCCAATCGCACGGCGACGCGGAGAAGCAGAAGTTAGCCCAGGGGATGGAATCCGATCAATGGGCCGCTAAGGATTTCACCGAATACGATACTGTGCTACTCAACCGCGTGCTGGAATGCAGTACGAAGGACAATGCTGCCTGGCTAGAGGACAGCAAGATCTACATACCGTTCGAAGAATCGGAGACTGACAAAGGAGCTTCCAGCGGGCGACCTAGATCCGAGTCGAATGCTGCAGCGAAGGAAAAGCCGCGAAGCGCGGTTATAGATTTGGAGACGTTTATCCTGCCAAATTCGGCGATCCTCTGCCTCGAAGGGATGTCTCACTTTTTACATCTCATCTCGGGAATCCCCTCTATGGCTTCCGACATATCCACATCCCTGATTTCGTATCTACAGCTCTTCAATTCTCGGTGCACGCAGCTCATCCTCGGCGCCGGTGCTACTCGTTCGGCGGGTCTCAAGAACATCACGACCAGACATCTCGCCCTCGCCTCACAAGCGCTAGCATTCATCTCAACACTCATCCTCCACGTCCGCGAATTCGTCCGCCGGCATGCAGGCTCCGGTCCCCATGTCAACAATGCCAACGTCGCTAACCTCATGAACGAATTCGGCAAGGTCAGGCGCCTGTTCCAAGAGCACCAGAACAGCATATACGACAAATTAGTCGAGATCATGAGCGGACGCGCCGCCGCGCATGCTAAGAGCATGAAAGCTATCAACTGGGACGTGAAAACGGAGGAAACCGCGAACCCGTACATGGAAACGCTCGTCAAGGAGACGGTCACGCTGCATAGGGTGCTCACGAAGCATCTACCGGAGGGCACCGTCCGGCTGATCATGACCCCCGTGTTCGAGAGCTACAAGGCCCATCTCGGGAAGACGTTGCAGGGGCTGGAGTCGAGGACGGAGACGTCAATCAACCGGTACGTAGAAGGGCGCACGATCGTGAGATCGTCGCGCCTCACCACCGCACAGCTCGTCTGGCTAACTCGAAACCCAAAACAGGATGAGAGCCGATATCGACTATCTCAATAACCGGCTGGGTAAAATAGACGGCTTCGGCGACACCTACGATCACCTAATCGGCATCGTGAAGTTAAAGAAGCCCGAGCAGACGGCGCCGGAGAGCAGCGGCATCGCCACGGCCGCCGTCACCACCGACCCAGAGGTGGAGAAGACCGAGAAAAGCGACGACATCGAAGCGAAGGAAGAGGGCAAACCGGAACGCACATCTAACGAGTCCAAGGAGGCGGAGGCGGAGGAGAGCAAGTAAGGCGAGATGAAGCGTTCTAATTGTGAGTCGCTCGTACGGTCACTCGCACACCCGGTCCAGCATCAGAAAAGGCGTTCGTCTACCATTAGAAGGAATTGGCAGTTCTACACAGGGAGAAAACGAAATATTTTTTCCCTCTTGTCTCACATAGCGCGAGGAATAAGGCAGCCTTCCGTTGCGGCGCCTCAGGCGGCGCGGGCCCTGTTATCATCCTCTGGTGAGGTGCGCACGTATGTAATGTATGCACGTAGGTATATACCGCTCCAGCCCTACGTTCCCAGACGTAGTTATATGATCGATCGCCTTTGCGTCCAGAGTCCCGCGCCCCCGCCCCTCGAACGGGAGGAGCACCACGGCACCGCGGTCAGTATGAAAAAAAAAAGTCCCTGACGAGGTCACGACCCGGAAACCCTCTCTCTCGGTCTATCCCCGGCAACGCTTGCTCCCCGCGCGCATCCCCGAGGCCATCGAGCAGCGCTACCAGCGGCTTCAGCCCGGGCCGCTTGTACGAGCCAGGGCCTTGGACCCGAGGAGCCGGACTTACGGCTGCCGCAACAGGGGCGGGCATGTCTACATAGATACGTACATATCTGCGTTGCGTGCGACGGCGCCAAGGACACGAGGTGCGGCCGATCGGGGTGTCCTGCGTCTACATGAAGATCTTGCCTATCGGGGAGCTATGCGGTCCTCCCTTGCCCCCCCCCCCCTCTCCCCCCCGCGTCCTGGGCCCGACCTAGGTAGGCCTAGATCGTATCGGATCGGGGGGGGGCAGCTCGGGCCGGGCCCCGGAAAAAGGACGGAAGAGGGGCACGAAGGCTGCTTTGTCTGCTCGATCCCCGTCTCTGGCCCGTGTCGCGCTTGTCCGGCTGGAGTGGGGGGTAGCGGCGAAGACAAAGACCCGGAGTGCCGGGTAGAGAGGCAGAGGAGGGGTGGAGACAAAGGGGGATGACACAAAGAGAGTGCAAAGTGGCAGCAGCGGCCACGAGCCGGCCCGCGTGGCTCGCTTTTACTCCCCGACTCGCGCGCTCCGACGCGTGGCTGCGGGCACTCTTTGGAGGTAGGGACCGAGTGAGGTATATCTGGCCAGCTTATTGTCTGGCGTGGCGGGAGAGGGGGGCGGGTTGTGGGTGTAGACCGAGGGGGAGGGGCAGGCAGGTAGGGGTATAGCTATGGTGGAGGAGTATGCGCGTCGTCCTCGGGCTACTCGAGGGCTCATATGGTAGATTTCAAAGGATCGGGGTCGAGATGGCGAGGATAGGTGGTATACATGCCATACTTAGAATGCCAGAAGCGGGGCTGAAGCTGGCCTTCGCTTCCGGCGTGAGCAACCTCACTGTCGTGGGCCTCATGCTGTCGCGGCGGAAACGCATCGCACACATAGCTAGCCTACCCCCCCTGCTTACCTGCTTGAGCCGCCTTCTCGCTCCGGGATTCCCATCTCGCTTTACTCGGCTCCGACGACGACCACGCGTGAGTTATCAGATAAGTGACGCGCACATTTAATTTTCGGGACGTACAAAAAGGGGGCGGGGGGCAGACAAAGGGCCGAGCCAACCAGGCCGCCGCGAGTCCTCGAGCACCGGTACACGACGTTGTCTCGCGCAGCTTACGACGCGCCCCCTTCGATCCGCCCGGCAATCTGTCCGCGCGTCGATCCGTCTGCATATAAGCATAGGGTGCTTAAGTAGGTATCCGTGAGAGCCGGACTACCAAGTAGCGCTGTTAGGAATCGAACCTATCCTTCGTTAAGTAACCTACTGATCTGGGGCAAAGGACAGAAGGAGAGGAAGGGGAGCGGTAAAGCCCCCAGCACCTGGCCACGTCTACTCGTCCGACTGCCGGAGCGGGTGAGACGGGGGCGCGTTGCTGTCGTCGCAGCCCCAGTCGAGGCTGGCGGGTGACATCTCGGCGATTAAATGCCCAGCCGGGGGCGGGCGACGTACATGTTAATTAGGAGCGAGCTGGGCGGCCCCGACGACCCGATAGACTGTAGTATTAGATAGGTACCTCTACCAGGTGTTGACGCGCACCTCTGCATATGCGATATGCGGATACATCTACCTAGGTACTTGTATTCGCCGAGACACGGCAGACAGCCGCAGGAAACCCGCAGGCAAGTATGCAAGTAAGAACCCCGCCGGAGGTTGGCGACGGGTCGGCCGGTAGTGTGGGATTAGATGGGAGTAAGGCGAGATTGTTCACTCGCCTACAGGCGCAGCGGCGCACGCGCGTGGCGGACCGATCCCAGAGGCCGCCGCCACGCAAGACGCGATCGCGCGCTGGGCGAGCAGTAACCTAGCAGCTCGGCGCCGAGAGAGCGGTCAAGGGAAGAACTGGGCCCATCGTTCCACCGCCGCCGCCGCCGCCAGCCAGCCAGCCAGCCAGCCAGCCAAGCACTACCTAAGCCGGTCCGCCCGATCCCCTCTATCTACCTATCTATCGGAATCACGCCGTGGCTTGCGCCAAGAGACGTCGGACGGGCGAATTCCGCGCGGCCACCTGCGCCCCCCCGCCGACGCCTCCTCGCGCCGGCCGCTGCTAGTGGTCGTGGCGGTGGCGGAGGCGGCGTCCGCACGCGCAGCACGGGCGGTGTAGGTCGGGCGCCCACCACGCACGAGTAGGTCGAGGCGAGAACGCGCGCGCGCGCGTTCCGCTCGCAGAGGGGAAGGGCGGCGGTGCTGGTCCGCCTGCGTCGTTACGCACAGTAACCTCACACTACCTACCTCCTAGGTAGGTGGGATGTGAGGGTAGCGCGCAGGGGGGTAAGGGGGTAAGCAAGGGGTCGCGGCGAGATGGGAATGGGAAACATGGCTGCTTACGAGACGGATCAAGTAGGTAGTCGTTGCGATTCTAATTGCTGGTTGGCTGCGACTGTTGCCGTTACATAGGTATATGATCATGATCGTGATCATTGTTATTATTATTAGCCCGGCGGCGTTGTGTGCCTCGGACCATATCATATGTTAGGTATACCCGGTTTTGCAGAAAGGTGCATCCTACTCATACGGCCAGCATGAGAGTATAACTATCCCCTGCTCGGCCTATAGGTTAGGTACCTAGCTGTGTAGGTAAGTACCTAAGGAGGTAGGTAAGGTGCCTAGAGGTAGGCTCGTACTTTATGTGGGTGTCCCCTAACCTACAGTGTAGGCTACAGGTGGGTTGCCTGCTATACCGCTACCGGCTTGGGCCACCCACAGCGCCTTTCAGGGACTTGGTAGAACACTTTGTTGGGAGGGGGGGACCGTTACCTCCCTTAGCTTGGCCACGTCGCGCAACGCAGTTGGCACTGCGTTGCACCCGGCCTGTGGCCGTCGAAATGACCTAGTCTCGATCGGGGGGATGTCGCCGGACCGATCCGTTTGTTCTGTTCTTGTCCGTCCCGCTCTTTCAAGGGGTCGTCGCGTGTTCGGCATGCCAAGGATGTGGCTAAATATAGCTGAGGATGAGACCCGATCAAAGACGAGAAAAAAAATACCTTGTCGCTTCACAATATGGGGGCCAACTAACTCTATGAGCAAGGGTCACTTGTTTCGCAGGCTTGCTCGTCTAGGTGTAAAATTTCGAAATATTCTTCTATTGCCTTCCGTCCCTCTTTTTGAGGGGTATCTTGTTATTTTGTTCTCTCTGAAGTCTCCAAAGCAGCCCACACAGAAACCCATGTTACCAAATGTATATACATGAAGCAGATCTTGTAACGATTGTAAGCCAGCGAGTGTCAAGAATAGGGGCGGAAAGTTTTTATTTTGGTTTGTTTTTCCCTCTCTTTTACTTCCAAAGCGAAACCCGGGATTCTATCCTCGTAGAAGTTCACACCCGTCAAGGGTAACAAGTTTTCCAGCGCGGCCGTCGAGGCCGTGAACGTTGCCCGAGAACCTGGGCTTGCCATGAGCCGTGGGGAACAGAAGCGAAGTTTGGGTGGGACCGGGTATCTCGAAGAAAACACCGTAACCGCAGCAGCGTCGTAACATCGTATGCTCGGCGCTCAGCGCGATACATCCCCACAGCGGCCCTCCTCACGCCGTTCGAGAAAGGAAAAGCGACCAACTAGGCCGACAGGTTGCCGAGGACGTAGTGACGGGGCACCATCCTGGGTTCCTCGCGGGCAACGACGTCGTTAGGGGAGCTGCCTAGCGTGACGATGATGTCCGTCTCCGGGGTCGTCACCGTCTGAATGTCGTCGGGCAGGTAGTACGCCGTGCCGCAAGGGAAGACGAGGCAGCCCGAGAACACCGTCTTGGGCTCGACGGACAGCTGGCTGGCCGGGAACATTTGCTTGACACCGTCGTGGTCAGCAGCGTTGACGATGGCCGAGACGTCAAAGTAAGTCAGGCCATCCCAGCCCTGGTATGCAACCCTGGTTCCTTCTGTCAGCATACGCGATTCGTCACGTTGAGGACCTCCCTCTTTCATCGCATCATGAGACTTACTCAGCAAGCATGCCAGGGACATCCTCCTTTCCTTCGCTAACGGAGTAGGCGTTACCAATCCACCCAGTCGGGAACTCTGCCCTAGCCTGTGCGTTTCCAGGGAGCGTGATGGAGTCAATGGCAGCATGTCCGTAGTCCGGGGTGAAGACAATGCGTCGAGTCGTCCCGTCCTGGTTGATGAAGGTCATGGAGTTCGCGCTGACCAACGAGACAGCGGCGGCAACGAAGGCAGCAACTTGGGTGAAGGAAGGCATTTTGTCTTATTGGTCGTTCTCGGATTTCTGCTTGGATAGGAAGGGAAGTCGAAATGCAGGTTTCTAAAAAGAATCCACCGAATTCGTTGTGAACTTTTGAAACGTTGGTAAGGAGGCGTTTCTTTGCGGAAAACTAAACGTAGTGAGGGATCGTCGTGTCTTCTGGACCTGAACTGGAAGGATTGTGTACAGCAGCTAACTATGTAGTAGGGCTGTGATAAGGAGTGTATGGCTGAGAAGCCTTGAAATGAAGGAACGATAGCTACGAAGAGCAAAGAAAGTGTGAAGAACCAAAAGCTCGTTGGTGCAACAGAAGAGTGTGTCTACAAAGTCTCGATATCTTTGCAGGGTGAGTCGAGCCCTTTTATAGACGGGAGGACAAAGGCGACTTCACTTACCATTAGCGGCCGCGTGCTGACCTTCCCCATTGTGGCCCCCAGTCCATCAAACGGCCCAACGATAGCAGAAACTTCTCGGGTACACTGGCGGTAGTACCATTGCATGGTAGGGAAATTCGCAAGAAACGTACAAATCCGGAGTAGGGACGCGGTCGACGGCCCTACACCGATCCCATCCAGGTACAGGATTCCTTCCACTTCATCTAGGGCCGTGAGTGTATCAGGGTGGTACAGGCATGGTCCAGGCCATTAATTGGCCAGCTATGACAGAAATAGCCTATTCCTAAACTCGGCCTACATCCTAGATCCGGCTGGCTTGACAACATCAGATCGACCGCAAGCCTCGAACTAGGGGTTGCTTCCGAACTGGACATTGCTTCCGAACCGGACGCTTAGTAGAACCTCGGGTCAAATGCCGGGGAACAGCTAGACGATCGAACCATCACGTCGCCCGTTTCTTTAGTCTATCCGCCGAGAGCGATGAGAAGTTCTAGAATGTACTGGCGGGAGGCGGCAGTTGATTGAAACGCGCGCCGCCCTGATCCGTAGCGCTTGCCGGGCCGCGGAGCTAGCAGACCCAACCTTAGGGCTGACGGATAACGGGAAGGGGGCGCGGGAGTAAGACGCAAGCCGCCGCAAGACTCCTCTCTCCTTTGCCCCTCCCCGCCGGTCAACAGTAAGACCTTGCTAGCTCGACCAATCTGACGAGGCCGGGCGTGTTGAGCGCCGCCAGGGCAGACGGTGAGAGATGTACAAAGGCCGAGAGGGAGGGGTGGCACACACAAAGAGAGAGCGGGAAGGGGATTTTTTTTCTTGCACCTGCATATCACCTAGCATGAATCGTGCGAGTTCGGATCCGATTGGTTGGCTTTCGGATCCCGTTCCTGGTACCTGACAGCTCTTCCATGTGGCATGCTCTAAGAGGTGCTCCTCGGTTCTATCATGTTAGGGGGGCTTCGCCCGACAAAGACAACGCCGGTCTCGACCGCCGGCAAGGAGATATGCCGCCGTACCTAAGCATGCATTAGGTCTGCGGGACCAGGCCGCTAACTAGAGACGCGTCGTCGGGCATCGTCGTCAGAAGAGCCTCCTTTGTCCTCTATTGCGCCGGAAAGCACCCAACACGTGGAGCCAGATGGCAGCGCGTTGCACGCTACGTCGTCGGTATATTGCATCTCATTGTTAGGCACGCGAGGGATCTTTTTGACCAAATGGCCATGCTGAGAGGCATTGTGAGCGATGGGTGATTGTTGGGAGACTGGTGCCGCGTCCCCTTGCGCCTCCGGACGGAACTTTACACACAATAACGTGGATAGGCTTGAGAGCAAGCACTACAGATTCGCACGGCAGCGATGGTGGGGATTCGAGAAACTTCGGTGTAAATTGTTGGGGTGATTTTAGCCCGAAAAGTAGTGGTTACGCCGTAAGATGCGGGCCTATCTGCGGCCATATGCTAGACGCATGGTCCTGTCCCATTTCGCAGAGATACGAGACGATACAATGTTGGAGTTCCGTGCCGACCTCCCAGCGGAGATAGGAAGATCGAGATGGCATTAGCTGTAGTAAGAGAAACAAAGGACGCGGTCTAGAACCCGAAGCGGCGAGGCAGACATAACGGGACAATAAGTCGGCAATTCTTAGGCTGGAGAATCCGTCGATTAAGGGAAACCAACACCGAAGGCCATGCGGATCGGATAAAAACTAATTCGCACCTAAGCTAGGTAGTGTCCATGAGGGATGGAGTCGGTCGACCGAAGCCGGACTCGACGACGTGTAAACTCGGAAATGGGAGTTGATGTGGGGAGAGGGTGATCTTAGCCCGTGAGTGCGGATCGCCGGGCACTAGAGAGTCTTGGTGCCTTCACGCCATCACACGCCGGCACATGGGGGTGGAGTCGGCATGGCGCCCCTAGTTTGCGTTTGCCACCACAAGATGTGTCGCGATGCCCAGACCTGCGAATATAGCACTGAGCCGTAGTAGATGCGGCGAGACGAGACGTCGCAATGTGCCCACATTTCCTCCCTGGCCAAGCACAACCTATGCAGATGGTCGTCACAGCGGCCAGCCACCTCAACTCGGCACTCTCAACCACTCATCGTCGGTATCTACGGCGGTGAGCCTTCTTCTTCGGCAGGGAAAAAGAAAATCTTACATGGGAACCGGGGAGAAGAAGGCGGGCTTTGACGTCGGCAGTCTCTCGTAGGAGTGCACGGTGTTGGCCGGCTCACCGCGAGGGGAAGAGCAGGTCCGCCTCCCTTCAGGTGCAGAGCGATTAGGAAGCTCGGCATATGCCGTGTGGGACGGTACCGACTTGGCGGACCCGAGAGGGAGGGCGCTTGGCCAGCAGCAGACAAGGGATAGCATGCATAGCACTAGCTACCTAACCTATCCCACGCGTACTGGGAAGATTGGGAGAGCCAAAGATTCGTAGCCCGTATCTTGGCGCATTGCTCGTCAGGTACGCCCAAATAGACGTGGACGGACGAGAGGTGGGAAGCGGGTAAGGCACATAGAAGGGCGAGGGGGGCCGAAGGCATAGCGAGAATGTTGACGGTATTCCCGACTGGCGATAGTTCAGCTAGAGGTCAGCGAAGCCGCTCTCTCGTCATTCGTCTGGCGGAAATAGACAGGCCGCGCAAGCCCTCCGTTCCCATGGCTCGCCATCGTTGTCACGGTATACCTTCCATTCGGAGATCCCCCTCGCGTCAGCACCTGGGGGCTACCGGCCCTGCCGTGTCGATGGGTGGTTGAATCATTGCAGCTTGGTCTTCGTTTACCACGTAGCGCCACTGAAGGCGTCAAAGCAGAACACTTCAGCTTCTTCCCGTCGGTCGGCCAGGATGGGTGGAGGCGAGTGAGGATGGATTCGGGGATATGATGAGAAGACAGAGGGACATACGGAGGTTGAGTTGAGTGCGTGCTGGAAGGGGTGTGGGAAGAGGGGAGGGTGGGGAGAAAAGCCAGAGACATTTGCTTTCCACCTGTCCCTTATCGTGATGTGTGATTCTACCTACCTACCTCTACTCATAATACCACCCGCCTTAAGCGCATTAGGGGGAGTATATGCATACCAAGGATGCATAGATGCATAGATCTGAGGTGTAGGGACCCGTAAGGCGATGGCCATTGGCGATCCATTTATGCAGAGACTCTCTTTCATGCATATCGCCCTCTTTTGGCCCACCAGCCTCTTCTTCCATGCGTCTCTATTGGCTTCCAGATCTAACCATCCACCTCTGTCGTCAATGCAGAACCAACCTCTCGAGATCGCCTGCGCCATCCTAAGCGATGCGCTTTAAAATAGCTTATACGCTCTGATGCTTTGTTTGCCGCTACGGAGCTATTGCACCGGCTGCTCTCAAAGTTACGAAGCTACGAAACTCCGTGCCCCGTATCGATTTGGTCAGCTGGCATTTCACGCGTTCCTGGCAGAATCCCAGACCAGGCCCGATCTCGCCTACCCACCCCATCTATGAGTACAGACGTGCGGAGTGCGTCGCAAAATACGGGAGTCAAGAATAGCACCCTCTGACGTACCGCTGTCGACGTGACGGCGCGCGAGGGAAGGCCCCAGCGACGGGGGGGGGAAACGTGGACGTCTCTCGAGGCCTGGGCGGCCGGCCAGACGAGGCGACGACGGGCGGAGCTAGTAACAATAGCAACACGAGCTTTTCTCTCGGTCCTTTCGGTAACAGGGTGGCATCGCTGTGCTGGATCTGGTCTAGGGCCCTCATCACCAACGAACTGGTCTCTCTCCCCACCAGCCCAGCCAAGCCCGCTTGTCCGAAATCGACAGTCGATCAATATCACGTTGCCCAATGAGCTCAGGCCAGCATCTGCATCGTCGACTGGTGAGCCAGGGGGAGGCTGGACGAGGCCTATCAGACCCCCAGCCTGGTGTCCCCAACCCCTCCGAATGCCCTGGTACCTTATCTATCACCCCATCATGGGCGGCTCCGAAGGGCGATTTGCCCAAGATACGGATTTTCTCTTCGCTAGAATTTCCATCCTCCCCCCCGGCCGCTCTCGGGTAACCTCATTGACCAGGAGACGGTTACTTCGTATTACCTCCGAACACCACTCTAAAGAATCTCACCTATGTGACTGCGAGAGAGAACGCCTTCACTCTAGTCGATAGACGAGCACCTAATCAAGATGCAACGTAGCTCACTGCCCATCCGTAGAGGCCGGTACCTACAGGTTGGGCGAGGTTGGATGAAGAGACCCCAGCCTCTGCCATCAGCTTGTCACCCGTAACAGCTATTTTCGAATAGTATCTCTCTCGTCTTCCGCCGGGGCTTGTTACGAGGTTGGCAAATGGTGTTCGTTTTCCGTCCTGACCACCATGACTAAAAGAGTGCCATGTCTAAAAAAGTGCTATATCGTCTTAGGCTATAAAACTACTGATCACCTGGCTCGACCACACGATATCTCCGGCCAAAGATAGCCATAGGTCGTGTGGCCGCCTTTGTGAGTGGGCTTGCCAACCCCGGACGGGCGTCGGTCGATATGCGCACCCGTTGCCATTAACGTGCATGGCATCGTCTAAAGAACTTCCAATCCTCGGTAAGGTAGTAAGCCTGCATGTGCGGCCTGGCCCGGCTCTATCAGGCTACGCCCATTGCTCACCATCGGGTTGCCATGTGCATACAAGCCCTCTCGTCTCGTCTCGAGGCAAGAAAATAAATAGGTGGCTCTTCACCCTGTAGTTCCGGTTGACCTTTGCCCTCACACTATCCTGTATCGTACAGATATATCGCGATCGCTACTAAGTACATACATAATATCCTGTCGAGTCTCGGCCGACATCACCATCGTTTTGCAACTCACCCAGTCGCTTGATCAACCGCGTTGCTAAAACCTAATACCACCACAATCGCTAGCAACCCTCGCTATCACCAACCAAAATGAGAGTAACGCATATCCTTGCTGCCGCCGTTGGCTTATTTGCTGCCGTCGAGGCCACTACGGGCGAGCATACTGCTTGGACTACCGTCTTCACCACCGACTATACCACCTACTGCCCGGTATGTGTATACAACCTCAACTCACTACCAACTCATATCCTGAGCTGTAGCACGACTGACTTGATTTCTAGTCCCCGACTACCTTCTCTCACCACAATGTGACCTATACTGCTACCTCGGAAACCACCATCACGGTCACCAGTAAGTCTTGGTCTAACCTTGCTATTCATATGAGGTTCAGCCTGAGGCTAACCATGCTTTAGACTGCCCTTGCACCGTCACTTACACCAAGCCGCCCCCGATCACCAAGTCGTACACCAAGCCACCCCCGATCACTAAGTCGTACACCAAGCCCACTTGGTACCCGACGGGATCCATCTCTAAGTCCTCGGTCCTGAACTCTACTTACACGCAGCCGCCGCCGCCGCCGCCGACGACGACGCTCACCTCCGGGACCAGGACACCGCCCCCGCCAACGAGCAGTCCGACTACGATCGCCACCGCAGCTGCCGAAAGGATGGGGCCCGTCGGTGCCCTCATCGCCGTGGGCCTGGCTGCTCTTGCTCTGTAATTCTAGTATCGCGAGAAGTCGTGACGCTATTCGGTTTTGCAGATACCCCCCCTTTTTCTTATTTCTACTTTTATAATATCCCAGGTGGCATTCGACTACCAACCTGTTCGTCTTCGACAGAGAGGGGCTTTTCAGAGAAACTGTCTCTCTGAAGGTTCAGCAAGCTTGAGAGTCGGACGGAGCGGGGGCGAGTGTACTTTTGCGGACAATGTTCTATACCCTCCTTGACGGCCAAGGAAACCCTACGGGACACTTGGTGCCTTAATTATACGTTACGACGATTGACGAGGTTATGTGGGCTTCTACGGGAGGAAACGGAGTTCTGAAGGGGAGTTGAGGCTCACATGGTGGGAGGAGGCGGGTGAAGAGAAGGAATTGGGGATCCATCTAACTGCGATATATACCTATATATGAGGTGTGGTGCGCATCTATGCATGCGCGCTCTCACAGAGTACATAGTAGTAGTTAATACTATGCCGTTACGGCTGAAGAAGATACACACACTCCCTTAGGGATATATATAATGCCCAGACAAACCTACACGGAAATACCAAAATAAACAGTAAATAACTACTGAACTCGGAGGACCGCAATTGTGACAAGAAAAAGGATACTATAACTACTGTTTCGACTTATCACTCGAGGGAGCGACTAAGCCACTTACACCTTGCCTACCTACCTATCTCTATCTGTATACCACCTCTTCAAGTCGAACACACCATCCCACTACCTCGCAATGCTCGAGCCTGCCTCTCTTTCGCCTCTCTTATTTTCCCCTTCTCCCCCCCCTCGCTCCCACATACGGACACGACTAGGCGGATCGGCGGGTACGTAGCACACGCCATGCCGGCGGCAGCATACCTAGCCCTCGGGCCCGCCGCGGCCGTGGCAGTTCGAGTGAACACATCCCCTCCCCCCTCCCCCTCTCTTCTAAAGCAGGTCCCACTCCTTATCTCTCGCGCGCGCCACCGTCTACCCAGCAAGAGGGCGGCGTCGCTCCGAGTACGTTGGACGTACGTACCGAATACAGGGAGGGAGGTACGTGCGCACGCGTATACCTGCCTAGGTACTTGCGAGCCCGCGTACAGATGCAATATATATATGCATGCACGCAGCGGGGACAGCGAGTCGAGCCGAGCCCGGGGAGTGGAAAGGGGGGGCTGGCTGTTCTACGTCGGTGGGTAATGGTGGAGAGGTCTATGAGGTAGGTAGGTACGTCTAGGGCACACACACACACACACACACATATCCTACAGACACAGGACAAGATGTGCCGTAGGTATCTAGAGCCCCTCCCCCTCCCCCCAGGCTCCGCCAGCACGGCAACCTGACTCGCGGGTAGGCGAGCCGAGGACAGGTAGTCGCGTGGGCAGGCAGGTAGAGGTACGTATACGCACGGCGAGAGAGGCGGCGCGCGGTGGTGGAGGGACTTAGCCGGACAGCGGACGGACAGAGATGGGGGGAGGGTAATACGGTGGATTGTTCGGCAACTTTTTGGAGAAAGGGTTCTTTGGGGGGTTTTTTTTTCCTCCGCCTCGCCCTGGCGGGTATTCTCTCCGGGGGTAAGAAGAATGGGAATGGGGAATGGGGAATGGAGGAGGCGGTAGGTAAGCGATAGCGATGGAGCAGAAAACCAAAAATTGGAGAGAGAAAAAGATGGAGGCAGACACCTCGAGGAGTCGAGATAGGGCGAAGCGTGCGGGTAATCTGCATCAGCAAGCCGCAGAAGAAACGTCTTGTCTCCGACTTAATACTTGCCTAGCTACATACGCATATTGGTTTGGTTAGTTGGGCGAGGTGTATACCGGGCTGCATAGGTTCGTCCTATCAATAGGGACGAGAGGTAGCATTGGCTACGTACGCCAAGTTTCTATAAGTGTGTTTCTTACAGAGAATACAAAATCCGCCGATTTCTTTTTTTTATTTTTTATCTTCGCGTAGTAAGTCTGTGGATAACGGAACTCCCTACTCGCAGACACTGGACGGATAAGGCACTGGAGGCATCGGTATCCGTGTGCGAGTGCAAGGGGACATAGTTGAATACATGACATTACTCGTGTATGCGTGGATGTGCGCAAAAAGGTATTCTGCGTCAAGATCTGTGGCGTTTACGTCTTCGTCAATCTGCCTCTATCTCCTCTCCCCGACAACTTGACAACCAGGCACATAGACAGACTCCCCTACCCGTGCCGACTCCCCAGTTCCTCCCCTCTTAAAAGAAACCCCCGCTTCTTTTTTTCCTCCCTCTCCCTCTCCCTGTCTCTCTCTCCCTCTCTCTCTCTCTGTGTGTGTGCGTGTGTGTGTGTCTGTCTTGTCTGTCTCTACCTTTTCCTCCCTCTTGGAGCGCCGGCGGTTGGTTGGTTGGTCTACCAACCCCCCGGCTCCTTTGCGCACCACCGCCGGTACCGGTAAGAGGCATGTACCCTCCATATTCCGGTCACCGTTATGCGTGTATCTGCGCATCTGTCACGGATGCAAGGTCGGTATGCAGCACGATGCTGTGTACCGGGCCACGCCACAAACGTGCATCGTCTCTCTGTGCCTACCTACCTACACGTCGCCATGCCTATCAGAGGGGCCGGGCTGGATGGGGATGGAGGACGTGACGGATTAGGCATGCGACGGCAGTTCGCGCGACAGGCGTACGACGATGATTCGGCGGCGCGTGGCCGCCAAGGCGTCGTCCAGCTCGTATTTGCGTTGCCGCCCTGCCGCTGGGCAGACGCACGGCGCCGTCGGCCCAGCTTGCATGGGTGCTAGACCAGTCGCTTGGCGACTGGGAATATCGTGAAGGCTAAGCTGGCTGCGATGCCACCGGGGGCGACTTGGCCGTCGTCGTGTCAGGGTAGGGTAGCTTGCGAAGGGGAGCAGGACCGGGGGGACGGAAGCACCAGGCGAGACGACGACGCGGGGCAGAAGATCCCACGGCGTCATCGCTATCACCGCTCTTCTCACTCGCTCACTTATTCCCGCACTACTTCACTTAAGGGAAAGAGGGGAGAATAAAAACTTTGTTGATGTGGTTGGGCGTTCCTCGAGTGAGATTCCAGCCGGGGGAGGTAGAGGGGGGAGCTTACAATCCCTCTCCTCTTTTCTCTTCCCTCTCGCGCTTGAGCGAAGCTGGAGACGTCGAGGAGGAGAAAAGAGCGTTAGAGCATCCCCCGGACTCGGGCCAGGGTAAAAGTCAGCGATTGGACACCGGGCCGAAGGAGGAAGAGGAATCTCTCTACGGCGAGAACTCTGATGACTCCCGCGGCTTACTGCTGACGGGTTGGCCTGATCGGCACTAAATCCCCATTTCCCTTTACGCGCGCACATCCTGCCTAGGAACATGTGTAAGTCGTTAGGTTATCGTCGCACGAGCGTTCCTCCATGGGTTACGGCTGCAACCCCGGTATGATGGCGTCTAGCACGGGATGCTACTTTCAGAGACACTAGAAGCTGCCACAAAGAGGAAAGAAGAAAAATGAGAACAAAAAGGGGATCTCGTAACGGATTCGCGATCGTGATCTTCACGTTACCACCGTCGTAGCAGCAGCGTCCGGTTGGTGGTATTAACCCACAGCGACACCATCGCCGTCGGCCTCGATGTACGTAGGTATGACGGACCACTCGCACGTGAGACCCGGGTAAGCCATAAGACCAGGAGTGGGGGGAGGGTTCGAGGGATCGTCACCCAACTGGCGTCGACGTCTACAGACCTCGACCGATCCGATCCGCGCGTGGAGTCCGAGAACCGCTGGCGGTCGCCTAGCTCTCCCCCAGGATCTTACCAATATGGCAGGCCGGGCCGAGGAAGCATGTGCAGCTACCAATCCCTAGATCGAGGAGCCGACACGAGGACTCAGAACATGCCTACATGCGCACGGCACGTTACGCGCCGCCGGTGCGCCTTGGGTCCAACATCGTGGCCAAAAAGGGGTAGGACGGAAAACTCCATCTAAGAGGATGGGTTGTGCTTACACAGCGTGCGCAGCGTAAGCTTCCTTCTCTCGTCCCCCCTTCCCCTCTCTGCCCCTCCGTCAGAGTAGCGCTGCCGTTATTGTAACATACTACGTTACTGCCGGAGCTGTTCGTTTCTTTTTTTTCTCTCTGAGTTGTTCGAGGATCTTTTCTTGATTTGGAACCGTGGAGAACGGCAAGACGTCATCTCGACCCTACCCGGACTCTAAGAGGCTAGCTATGAACTCCCTCCCAGAAACGTTGCTCGTGGACGCCTCGCCCGTAAGTCCAGTAAGGGACGCACCATCACCAGATATACTCGTCGGGGAGACGGCGGGGACCCCTTACCCCCCCCCCCCCCCCCTCATGCTTCGTCTCTCTCCTCCCCCATTATACTTTTTTCCAGATGATCATAAGCCGTTAGTTATATCCTCGACGTTCGAGACGTATTAAGCACCACGAGCTCTACTATTACGAGACCTCGTAAATTCCCCGTCGTATTGCTATTCATACGGCATCGCGTCCTGTGGGAGGATCGTTCATCCCGCTAGCTTCCATCCGCGACCTAACCTCTCGTATGAGAGCCTTGGCCTCCTCTACCTCGACGCCGTCCTGGCACAGCTCGCCGGCCAAGCGGTTCGCCGTGGCGTAGTCTTCGGTGCGCATCGCGTAGCGCGCGAGCCACATCCGCGCCTTACTAGTCGCCGCGGTGACCCCCGTGCCGTCGTTGGTCGCCGCGCGTCCTCCGCCGTCGCCGTCGCCGTCGTCCGACCCCTCTCCCGAGTCGTTGTGGATGGCGATGCTTTCGCCCTGGCTTTCGCCCGCCCCGCCGTCTTCCTGGGCCACGCACATCTCCATGTAGGCCTTGGCATCCTCTTCCTCGCCTATGTTATCGTACATGGTCGCGATCTGTAGCAGGATCTCCGGGTCCATATGCGTGCCTTGGATGCTGCCCGATATCCCGAAGCTGCTGCCCGTATCGTAATAGCTCTCGGCGAGCAAAGCCCTCTTGAGGGCCTTGATCCCGTCCTGGTTCCGGTTCATACGTTCGAGGCACGAACCGACCGCCATCCACATCTTCCCATCCCACGGCCGGAGGCCGGCGGCTTTTTTGTAATACCACAGTGCATACGCGTGCATCTCCAACACCTCATACGTCTGACCTAACCCGTACCATGCGCGGTAGTCCCTCCGGTTCACATCTACGGCCCGGCGATAGGATTCGATGGCGGCGTGCGTGTTCTTGAGTTCGACGTACTCGTGTCCCATCAGCGTCCATGCGGATAAGCAGGACCGGTCCAACATCAGGGCCCGCCTAAAGTATTGCACCGCCTTCTCGTGCAGGGATAGCAGTGAGTAGTAGTTCCCGATCACCACGCACGACTCGGGCCGGAACTTGTCGACGCTGCTACACAGGTGGGCTAAGAAGGCAAGCTTTGGCCGCGAGTTCATGACGTAGAGTATGTTAGAGTAATGGTCCAGGGAATCGAGGCGGTGGGGGTGCAGCGAGAGGATGCGGCTGAAGTGCTGCTCGGCGGCTACCAGGTCCTTCGCATGATAGGACAGCAACGCGTCACACGTGAGCAAGAAGGACGAGGTAGGGAAAATGTTGAGTAGCTGGTCGAGCGAGTTGGCGAGGTTGGCGTCGTGTTGGTACAACTCGAGCGAGGTGTGTATGTGGAACATGAAGGAGACGATGTTCTGCGGCAGACGAGGCATGATTCGATTTAGCTAGATGCGGTCAGCAGCCATGGCGAATGGGGGCGTTGCGTAGGCCAACGTACGTCCTCGACCCGGGAAATGAGCGAAGTCATTTCCAACCAGCAGCCCCAATTCATGGGGAATAGATGGACGCTGCGGACGAGCCAGTACAAGGCCAGCTCCTCGTTCTTTTCTCTGGAGAGAACGATGCCGTAACTATCGCGGAACGTCAGCATCGCAGCGGCCGCAGACAGAAGCGGCAGCACCCCCTTACAGATACTCGAGCCATCCCTGGCTGCCCTCAGCCTCCTCGCCGTCCTCAGTCCTCCGCTGCTCGAACCAGGCCTCCAGGACGCGGCTGACCGTCAGCAGCTGCTTGTTGACGCACGTGCCGATGTCCATCGGGCCCATGATCATCTCGGCATCCTCATCCTTACGCTTCTCCCCCGACAGATATTTGGCGTACAGAGCTAGGAACAGGCTTCGTTGGCTCAGCTGCGGCAGGGCTTGGGCGCTATCCGAAGCTTTCACGTCGCCGACCGAAGCTCTCGCCTTTCCTTTGCCCTTGGGGGTGGTGTTGCTGGGCTCCCTCAGGGTTACGACGCCAGCCAAGGTAGAGTCGGGGAGGAAGACGGCAGCGCAGCGGTCGTATTCTCGGCAATCGAAGAAGGACTTGGCCAGCAGGTACTTGTTGATCTCTCTCATCTCGAGCGCTGCCTCTTCGGGATCGGTATTGGGGGCGATGATGGTCGAGGCATATCCGGCAGACGCGTCCGACAGCTGCGAGTCATCGAGCGATGGTTCGGGTTCGGGAATGGCGTTGAGGAGCTCAGCTGCCCTAGAGGACACGCCGGGTAAGCACCCGTCGCAGAACCGGCACCGAGGGGGGGGGGAGGGGGGGGCGATACCATTTTGAGGATTGATAGAGGCACCTCTCGGAGCATTTGATGACAGCTTCCTGTAAGGCGCCTCGAAGCTGGGATTTCTCCCTGTCATTTAGAGACATGGCGCTACGTGCTGCTATATAGGCATCGGATGCGATCTGAGGCGGCTGCTTGCTATGTAGCCACTGTCGGATGCTCTTGAAAGCGTGGGTGGGATGCGCAACGTGCAGTACGGCGCGACCACTATCGACGTGTATGGGTGGTGCTAGTCTCGGGCTGCTGCGACGGAGGGATACCTACAGCCACACAACCAGGAGATGCCTCCCTGCCTGTATGTAGGTATGTAGAGATACAGAAGCCAGAAGCAGAAACAGAAACAGAAGCAGACGCAGACGAAGAAGAAGAAGAAGAAGAAGAACAAGAAGACGGCGGGAAAAATGCAATTACACGGTCCTAAGGACGACCGTCCCTTCTCGCTATCAACAGCACGGTGTTTCTCCGGCTTGCCCCTCGGACGTCAATATTGACCTGACCTTATCGATAGTCGAGGCACGGGTCGGTACAACTTCCAGACAAGCACCGCGGCCCCCGATAGCGATAAGAACAGGAGGAATCGGTTCCTGTTCCCGGCCTAGGCTACCTACCAGGTAGGTACCTACCTACCTAGGTAGGTAGGGTTTGTACCGACCTCTAGGTACCCTCGGTACCCTCTGTGAGGGCCTCCCTCCCACATGTACACCACCACAACCACCAATACTACTAATAGGTAAGGTACACACCGCACGTGCGGTACACATTCATTCTATAGACGCCGAAGTCTTGTCAGATTCCTTAATTTCCGTTACACCGCTTCCCTCAACCGGGAAACAGGGCACAAGTCTAAAAACGAAAAAAAAAGAAAAGAAAAAAAAAAGAGCCGAAGCCCCCTCTCCACAACGGGTTGTCGGGATGCACACCACTATGCATATATCCGTTGCTACACGAGCATGCCACGGGCAAATCCTAAGGGAAAACGAGACAGTTTCTTTAGGGTCTCGTTCTTCAACCGGGTGACATGTAGTTAAGGCATAGCTGTGTCGGCAGCCCCCCTCGCTCTCCCCCTTGCCTGCGCTGTCCTGTCGGCAGACCCGGGTGGAACAGGCCAAGGGGAGAAGAGGCGACGAGAGAGAAACAGAACAGAGAAACAGGACCGGGAAATTGTATCTCACGCGAAAAGGGGTCAGACATCGGGGTGTACTACGTAAGACATCAGAGGGATACATGCATGCATGGCGAGAAGCACGACGGGGAGGTTGCAGGAGGCGGGTGGTACTGTTCATCTCCCTAGCACGGCACGGTACTAGCTTAGGTACCCGTAGGCAAGTACCTATAGCAGTGCATCGCGGTACCTACATACCTCCTCTAGCAGGCGGTAGCAAGTCCTCGGCCGGAGAGCTCCTAGGCCTGTCCGTCAAATATCGGCGTCTGGGCATGGCAAGGTGGGCACCACCCCGTCGCGCTATTTCCCGCCTCCACGCACCATTCCCAGCAGCCTGTCTACCCCATCAAAGAGGACAGAGTCCCTCAACGCCAACCACCACCCTTCTTGTCCTCCATCGCTCTCTACCTCTACCTCCTACCTCTACCTCTATCTTCACCTCTCCCACCCGCGCAAAAACATTGGACGCGACAGGATGGCCAAGCCGACGACCCTCGCCGAGTTCGAGTCCGTCTTTCCCCGGCTCGAGGGGGACCTCATAGCCTGGGTGAAGGAGTACAACCTTCCCCAGGAGCAGCTGGACTGGTTCAAGAAGGTATACCATTGTTCCCTTCCTGGAGGGCCCCGAGGTCCAGGCCCGCCGGAATCCTTCTCCCCTCCCCCCTCTCTCGTGTCCGCTGTTGACGCTGGCTTCGCGTGCGTTTCCCCGACGCTGTCTGCTAACCGGGATCTAGTCGCTGGAGACTAACACGCTCGGTGGAAAATGCAATCGCGGCATGTCCGTCCCCGACTCCGTCTCTCTCCTCCTCGGCAAGGCCTTGTCCGAGGAGGAGTACTTCCAGGCTGCCACGCTAGGCTGGCTGATCGAGCTGCTCCAGGCCTTCTTCCTCGTCTCCGACGACATGATGGACAGCAGCATCACCCGCCGCGGGAAGCCGTGCTGGTACCGCCAGGAGGGCGTGGGCTTGGTTGCCATCAACGACTCCTTCATGCTCGAGTCTTCCATTTACGTGCTGCTGAAGAAGCACTTCCGGAGCCACCCCGCCTACATCGACATGGTCGAGCTGTTCCACGACATCACGATGCAGACGGAACTCGGCCAGCTGTGCGACCTCCTCACCGCGCCCGAGGACAGGGTCAACCTCAACAGCTTCAGCCTGGAAAAGTATAGCTTCATCGTCATCTACAAGACCGCGTACTACAGCTTCTACCTCCCCGTCGCCCTCGCCCTGCACCTGCTCAACATCGCGACGCCGGAGAACTTGAAGTCGGCGCGGGAGATCCTCATCCCGATGGGCGAGTACTTCCAGATCCAGGACGACTACCTGGACAACTTCGGCCTGCCCGAGCACATCGGCAAGGTCGGTACCGATATCCAGGACAACAAGTGCTCGTGGCTCGTCAACCAGGCTCTGCGGCTGGCCACGCCGGCGCAGCGCAAGGTGCTCGAGGACCACTACGGCAGGAAGGACGCGGCTCACGAGGCCGAGGTCAAGAAGCTCTACGACGAGTTGAAGCTCGAGAAACTCTACCAGGACTACGAGGAGAAGACCGTCGGCGAGATCCGACAACTGATCTCCCAAATAGACGAGAGCGCGGGGCTGAAAAAGAGCATCTTCGAGGCTTTCCTGCAGAAGATCTACAAGAGAAGCAAGTAAAGAGGACGGAAGAATGTGGGGTCAGAAAGGCGGAAGCGGGCAGGCAGACAAGTAAGCTAGTGCGCCAGCAGGCACATGTCGGATGCCTCATGATTTTCCCTCGATTTTACAGCTAAAGCTCAGCACGCAGTAGAAGTACAGCCAAACCGTCAATTTGGAGTCACGTAATTGCAATAGGCCCTGTGATTTCAGAGAGACAGGAGTCAACCGTACCGATCCCAGAATAGAAAAGTAGGCTTCTTGGGACAGAGGTGTACGCTAGATCGCTGCCCGAGCAGATAGGAGGGAGTAGGGAGGTGTAGATGTAACGTCGGGGCCCAAGTCGCGTCCGTCTTCGGCCCGGGATGCGGCTCTGGAGAAGGTCACCAGGCACGTCCGGACGATGCCTGGGAAGCTCCGAGTCCTAAAGCCAAATGGTAAGGTGGCAGCGGCCATCCCAGACCCGAACTCGGAGCCGAGCCGGAGAAAGATGCGTCGCAACCAACCGCCGCTCCGGACCGAAGAGCAGTAAGGAACATTCCCACGCCCGCGGGTCCCGGTTTGGGATCCTGCCGCACCAGACCTGGTGGGACACTCCCCCACGGATGGGACCCCGAGTCCAGAGGCGACAGACGCCGTATCCAGCCTGGTAGAAGGTTTCCCCCGACTGAGTAGGTGAGATCAAGGTCTCACCATGGCGAGTGGTCGAGGTGGAAGCGCGGGTGCACTAGTCGGCAGTGTCGTCGTGTTGGGGGCGGAGATGATGGGGTAGAGGGATGGGAAAACCATAAGACTCGGGCCATCCCCATGACGGTGACGAGACAGGACGATTTATACCCGACGGCCACATTACCTAAGCCGTGTCTCCTTCAATGCATGGCCATACATACTCCAACCCGCTCCTCTAGTAGGCACGCCTCGCGCGAACACTGCTACCACCTCATCGGCGATCCCAAGCACGCGGTCCGCAGTCCCACCTAACATCTCATCTCTTACCTACAGATCCTTGCCCCCGCATCGCCCGTGCATGCGGACCAATCGGCCGTCCCAGCATCCCGACGATCGCCCAAGAGCCTCCTCCATGCATGTGCCGCCCGTACCTGCTTATGTACGATAGATGGGCAGCCGGTCACGCGTACGCGCTTATCGGTGCCATCCCGTACGCCTCCTCCTCCTCGTCCCTCCTTTTTCATTTCTGACCTGGCCAATGGGAACTGTACTTACTTATGTATATATCGCCACGGCGGCAGCAGCAGCTCGGCCGAGTAAGCAGCGGTCCAGGGGGGTGAAGAGGTACCTGGGTAGGGCATCGGGATAACGACGGCCTGTCTCAGGAGGAGGTAGGTGCTCATGGAAGCCGTCTCACGGGGTACCTAACCTACCTACCTACCGTACCTCACCGAGTACCGCAGCGGCCGCTGCCGTGCTACGGTAACGCGTATAGGTGAAGGCGTGAGGAGCGCAGACAGGCAGACAGTCAGGGGGGGTAAAACAGGCCACCTAGAACGAGGCGACAACAACAAGAACAGGCGGTGCGTAAGGGGAGAGACAGTGCCAGGCACCCGCTGCCCGGCCGTCATCCGGAGCCAGGCCCAGTGAGGCCCAAGCCCACAGCACCGCAGCCGCCCAACGCAACGCTCGCCCCGGCCCCTTGGCGTAGTAGATATGCGGACAGTCGGAGAGGTCTCTACCTCGATTGGCCGCGATCGTCTCCGCCCTCCCTCCCTTTTTTGCTTTTGTCTTCTTCAGCTCCCTCCCCCGCTTCGAAGAGCAAGTAGATACCCCCCCCCCCGAGTAAGCAAGCACGCTGGCAGACACGTGGCGCCTGAGACACCCTGCGTACCCACCTCCCTCGCTTCCCCCCCTCTTTCCCCTCCCCGTCTTCGACCCCCTAGGTCCCTCGCTCCCCGGGCCGGCAGCCCAGCCGCCTGCTACACGCGTCGGCGACGTTTCGACGCCGGTCCCTAGCGCTCAGACGCTCCCTACGTATCTACGTGGGTACACGCGTACAGTAGGCGCGCGCGCTGTCGCACCGTGCGCGGTATAGACATGTAGGTCCTACCCGGCCTCGGAGCAGCAGCAGCAGGGCTCCCGACGAGCGAGGGGGACGGGGCGGGGAAGGGCAGCAGACGCGGAAGCCTGTGCTGGCACTCGTCCCGCTCCGGAGCGAGAGAGAGAGAGAGAGAGGGCGGTGTTCGCCGCGGCGAGCCCCTAGGTACGAACCCAGTCCCCTCCCTACTTCGGGCCGCCCGGCCGTAGCCGTAGCCGCGCGAGTTCGCAGACTCGACCGACGGCCCCCTCCTTCTAGGTACTCGCAGCCCGCCCACATACCTGGGTTTCGCATACGCGAGGAGCAAGACAGAGAGAGGTCTGGGAGCACGTGGTAGGCGGGCGCTGGTCGGCTAGAGGGTGGGAGATGGTTGTACGTGCCATAGGGAGGAGCGAGAGGACAGGACTGTCTGGGACGAGCTCGGCGGCCTCGCAGATCATTGTCATTGCTACATAGCGGCAGATACCACGCATCGCCACGCCGGCGGTTTCAAGAGTTTTCCACCACGTGCCGATGGCCTTCGACGAGATCGATCCTCCCCCCTTCCCCTTCCCCGCGTCTCGGTCGCGGGGCGAAACCATGCAAATCGATACCAACGTGGATATTTCCTAGCTTACTCGACTCACTTCCCTCATCCGAAACTACAGGTACAGGTACATAAAACAAGAAAACATGCCGGTTAACGTTAAATACTCGAATCTCCCGCTATGCTGGCCCCTGGCCCCTGGCCCCCTCCCCCTCCCCGGGACTCCGCCGCCCGTGCCGTTTTTCGTCGAGAAAAATTGGCTTGGTGTGATTACAAAAAAAACGTACTTGGTAACCCTGTGGTGCGTCTTGCTGCGACGTGAAAGGAATAATAGGTCGGTCGGCCGTTGATGATAAGACAGTCGGATATCGGTGTTGTTATACCACCCGGAGCGTGCCCACCCTGCCGGGCACCGAATTGTAGCTGCCCTCTCTCTCTCTGTGCTCCCGCCCCCTCCCTTCTCTATCCGTTTCTCTTTCTCGGTCCCTGCCGCGCGGCTGCGGGGGGTGCGACGACTTCCATACGTCGCCGGAGAGACGCCCCGCGGGCAGGGTCGGGACGGGGGGCGTGTCCTCCGACAGCCTAGCGGGGGGCGGGGCCCCGGCGGTTTTGCTCCGCGTCCTGGAGAGGCTCGGCAGGGGCGCCGAGTTCGGGACGCGGCGCAGCGCGCTCCGCGGCGGGAGCTCCGGGTCGACGCGGGCAGGCTTGACGGGAGTGGATTCGCTGATGAGGTCGACGAGGTGGTGGGTGCCCTCGGGCGCCCTCACGCCGTGGCCGAATTTCTCCTTCGACCATTGCGGCGCCTCCTGGAAGGTGGACTCCAGATTGACCAGGGGCCGCGGCCGCTCGCGGCGGTTCTGGTGCGAGAGCCCGGCCGACGGCGACGAGGGGGGGTACGAGCGCTCGTGCGCCGACGGCCTGCGGCCGAGAGAGGGTAGCGGAGGTCGGGAAGACGAGGAGAATGACGGTCTCCGCGTGTGGTTTGTGTGCATCACGCCGGCCGAGGTGCTCGGCCTCCCCGATAAGGACGACGTATCGAAAGTGCGTTGTCTTGCAGAATGCTCGAGAGCCGATGGGAACCACGAGGGGGACTCGGGTTTGTAGGCTGGCGTTTCCGGCTCGGGCATTCCGTTCAAGAGCGAGGGTCCGTCGGTGAACCCGGCATCCTTAGAACTTCTCCCTCCTCTGCCTAGAGATCTATCCCCTTCCGTTATAGATTGCTTGCGGTCTCGGTATCCTTGACCTAATAGGCCGCTTCCAGTGAAGCCGTCGTTGCTAGTCGACTTGACGGTATCTATTAGCCTCTGGCTGCTGTAGCCGTTATTCGCATCGGAAACCAGGTGCGCTGGAAATTGCTTCGGCATCGTCGACACGTCCGGTACCGATGGCAAGAAGTCCTGGCCGAACTGAGATAGACGCTTATCGAAGCGCCTCATGTCGAGAAGCGGCTCGAACTGGCCTAGTGCATATGGTGTCTCGTCGACCGACACCTGGAGATGGTGACCGTTCATCGAAGCGACATTCGTCGACTTCTTTGGTGCGTGGCTAGTTGGAGACGTGATCTGAGGCGGGTTGTCGTCCGCATGATCACGGGTCGAGACCTTCAAAGCTTTCAGCGCTTCCGGTCGGCGATCTACAAGGTACCAGCCGCGCCACCCCTGCACTGCTCCCCTAAATTGAGCCGCGATCCCGGGATCGTCAGTCGAGAAGTACTGGACGTAATTGTCCGTGTTCATAAATACCGTAGTCTTCTGCTGGCTCTTTACCGCGAAGCAATATCGCTTCGGAGGCTTGATATGTCTCCGCAATTGGGATTCCGTAGGTGTGTAGACGTCGTAGTCTGACATGCGGCACAAGCTCACCCTATCTTTATCAATTGAGCTCCCATTCGGCTTTTTCGCGGAAAGTATCTGCCCGTTTTCGAGGAGGGTGATCCATCTCTTGTTCCACTTCCCGGGGCGATTTGAGTGATACATGCTCAGTTGAAAACCCTGAGGCGGCTCATTCTTACCCGGGACCGAGCTAATATCGAGCTCCCACTTCTCCTCCTCGGAATTAGACGTCGTTATAGTCAACTGATTCTGCGTGTCCCGGTCCCACGAATTCATAACGTCTCGGATGCGTTCGTAACGTCGTAGGCGGCGTTCCAGGCCTAACGCGGCATAAGTTTCCACGATAACGTAGTGTTCCGGGCTAATGCCGTTATGAGACATCTCCGCCGAGGCTAGGATTATCAGGTCGTCCGATGTCGTGTCGGGTGTGACCTCTAGGTTGAGTGTATGTTGCCGGAAGCGGACCGCGACATTCTGAAAGATCAAGTTAGCACGCTGTCACCATCCCATCCCATCCTTACCAGAGCATGGAGCCGCCTCGTACTCACCCGGTCTCCTGCGTTGATCGCAGATATCGGCGCATCCGTTTGAGGCACTGCACCTCTACCACCGGACTCTATACCGATCGGGCGCTTTTTTGCCGACTCGATGTTCTCGACTGTAACCGTGGGTGAGAGTCCGGGGGGTAGCTTAGGGGACATCCCGTCTTTATTCTTCCGGCCCTTGGTTAGAAGAACAAACTTTTCGACCACGGGACTCCTCGGTTTGTGCACCGGCGACTGGATTGCGGCTTTTTTGCTGTTGACCAGCTCGAGCTCGAGCCTTTCCAAATCCTTCCTCTTCTGCTCAGCTAGTAGTCGGTAGCTTTCGGCTTCCAGGCGGGCGGCTTCGCGCCTGGCAGCCTCGTCGTCTCCCTCGCCATCTAGTCTCTTCTGTCGCCCGTCCCGACTCGCCAGTTTCCGCCATGGGCTCTCCTCGTTTTTCCCGGTTTTCGCGGTGCCGGGACGACTCTGGTGATCCGTCATGGTTCGTCGCAATGTGTGTAGGCGCACCGTGTCAGTATGGCGCAGCTGATGCTGCGGAGGAGAGTCGAGTAAGGATTTGGCCGGGGCGCCATTCTGCTTTTGTGATAAGCTGGCTGCTCTCGACTGGCGTGGTACAGCTGGCACAGGGGGGACTCTCGGAGGTTCCCATGGGGATAGTGGATCGGGATTAATTTTTGGGGTTGCATTGTCGTTGACAGTAACGCTATGCGCCCGCCTCCGGTAGCGAGACATGGATCGAGCGATAGAAGTAGCATTCCCTGGTGCAGCGCTTAGCTGCTGGTTCTGGTGCTCGCCGCTCTGGCGATGACCGCGCTGCGACGCCGCTCCATTCTCCATGTTTGCGGGCGTGGGAAGGCTGTCCTCTCTCGGGCTCTGTGGTCTCGAGCTGTCTTTGCGCTGGAAGGGAAAAGTGGTACGCGAGAGGAAGTTTGGCAGCAACGGGGTGGCCGGCACGATGACCGTCTCGGGCCCTGTCGACGTCGCCAGGGGTGGTCTGTGTCACTAAACCACTTCAAGAAACACAGGGCACGAGCAGGGTTGGGCCGTGCCACTGGTCTGCAGGACAGATAATGATGATGTTCGACAGGGTCTGCAAGGGGCGCATGAACAACAACACCAGCGGCTCCCGCGATAGCCACGGATCGATATGGACAATAATTGATATCGGATCTCGACCGCGACCTCAGATCGAGCGCAACGGCAAGTCGGCGCTCACGAATGGAGATGACAGCTAGTCCCCTCGTAGGCCCGCGGGTCAGTCAGAACGACTTTGCGACAAAGGCGGTAAAGCAACGACCACAGTACTTTAGGAACCGGCCGGTTATGCGTAGTAATAGCACGGGTCGGCGCTAGATTTTGGTCCTGAACGCCAGTGTCGCTAGGAGAATTCGGGTACGAACGTGACGGTGTCGTCTTCCGCCGCCGAGTCGCTGTGGGAGGGAAAATGACACCTGAAGAAAAAAAGATTGAAATAATATTAAATTAAATAACCATGCCCTTCGTCGTGCCGTCCGGTATCACTACCACAATCATCATCACCATCGCCATCACCATCACGATTACCACCGTCACGATTACTACCCGTTGATGGGATGGACGGGGGGTTGTCAGCGGCAAGGTAAATCCTGTTATGCGCAGGATCCAGTGGTCAATAAAGAAAAAGAGGGCCGGGTCGAATTTGGTAGATTGCCGAGAGGATCAGGCGCATATGTACACACATGCACACATATTAAACAGGAGTACAAGGAACCAGCTGAGAGGCCAATGGGGGACACCAGACGCATGGGGATCGACATATACCGGGTCCTCCCCATATTCCCTCCTGAGCGATGTGGAGTGCGAGGCCGACCCAAAGCGGAATCGCGAGGGTTAAGTGAATTGTCTAAATGTCTGGGCGATGCGCCTGGCACGAAGAGCAGGAGGGCGGAGGAAACAAAGGTAGAGGTCACCGACCCATATCGAGTGGTTGACCGCCCGGCACCCAGCCAAACCCGGGTCGGCTCATTTCCCGGTCAGACCAGGGCAATTTCGCTGGTGGTGTCGGGCGCGGTAACGGTAGGTATAGTGATGGCAGCCATGGCTGCGGACACGGCGGATACAACTACGCTGTGGCGGATTTAGCAGGATGATGAGCGGGACGGGGCGTGACGGGCATGACATGACGGGCATGACGAATGGAGGCATGGAGAGGCACGTAGCTCCGAATGTTTGGATGGAGGAGGATTGGATGGATGGAACGCGTAATGAACTCAACGGCTGCCGGCGCCGAAGTCGAGCCCACCCGTCAGTACAGCCTATTAGTAGGTATATGTAGAGCCTATTAGTAGCATCGCGTTAGGCGCACTCATTGGGGCTTTAGTACTTACCTTGGGTACATCTGACATCTGGTAGGCACCTCTGAAGTAGACCCAGGTACGTAAGATTGGAGCCTTGCCACGCATTGACGTATTGCGCATGCGGCATAGTGTACCTGACATCACAGTGGGCACCTGTAGGTACCTTAGGTACATAGGCAGGTACATACGATACAGGTGAATACAGGTGACTGTAGGAGGTACCTCTCCCTAAGAACCCAGCATAGCGGCAAGAGCTTCCCAACTTCCGTCACATTCCTTCCCAAACTTGCCGTGGCCAATTTGGCCCGTGCCGATCCTCAGCGGATTGCCACTCCGACACGGATTATCTGGTACCCTATCAGAGGCCGCAAATTTCCTCCTCACAGATATGTATATAGATATGTGTATCATAACACGCGTAGATCGTCCCATCCAACCTCCGGCGCTCATGGCCCGCTTTATCTCCCTGGCCTCCCCCCATTCTTCCACACGTCATCGCCGACCCTTCCAGCGGTTTTGAGGTTGAGGTGCCTGGGGCAAGCAAGAGTACAGCATCTGACACGCGACAGGCAGGCCGAATCTCCCATGTGACGCCAGCAGCACAGCGCCGGTCAGGAGATGGGTATATGAGACAGACCTCGGGGAAAGGGGGGGGGGGTAAAAGGGTCTGCGGGGCGAGCAAAGCGAACCCGACCGACATGGATCCCGAGACGGAAGCGTGACCACCCCTACTGAACCGCCATCCTCCCTCCTGGATACATTTCATACCTCCCTTATCTGCCTACCTACCTACTAAACCCGATTGGAGAACCGTCCAGCCCGACATAATTTAGCAGAGAGACACAACAAGGCTATTGTCGAGACACCCAGGCGGTCCTTTCGCCTGTTGCTTGACTTGGTTTGGCCTGTGCTGAATTCGGGACCAGTTTGTCCTCGTCGCGAACAATCATTTACACATATTAGTCCGCAGATGGTGTGCATATGAGTATGCCTACTTATATATGTACACAATACCTGCGTACCTTCGCCCGCGAGAACGCAAAGCAGATAAGCGAAATATGGCGTCGTACCCCGTATTGGGCCCGACGAAAAGAAAATATCGTGTCCTGCTAAGATGCAGGGTTCTGAGCTCGACGTCGTATCTAAGCTCCGTGAAGTCTGTGTGCACGAAAACAAGGGTGCAGCTACGTGAGCGTGTAGTATGCTATGGACGTCAGGTAGTATGTGCACACAACTAAGGTCCTACATGCCTCTCTAGAAGCAAATACCTATGGCGGACAAATTTCGTGAGTAGAGGAAAATAGAGTAGGCCAAAGGGGACGCATAGCAATGTTGGAGAGCGAGCCATCTTCGACCTGAGCTTGATTAGCATGATAACAGCCAACTCTCTACTTTGCCTGTGCACGCAGTACCCACCCCTCTCCGCCCGCGTATTGCTCGCAGCTCGCTTCTCGGGCTCTTGTTGCGTAGCTGAGTTCCATCCGTATTTATTGTCTGCACCCCATTCTCGAAATTCCGACGGCCCCCTCGTTACATCCGGCGGGTTTGAGTGAGTCCCCTGCGCTTTCAGGTTCGATTAAAGCTGGGCGTGAGTTATACCTACTAGGCCCGTGGGAAAGCTAATTACGCCGTAGGTATAACCGGCCCTGCGCGTAGCCACGAGACCCGTGCCCCGGGGCCCTCATTTTCGGAAGGCCCTGACATTCCACCGCCACCACCCGGTGAAGTCCTGGGTCGATACATCGATGCCGAGATCTTTTAGGGCTTTCGTGCTAAGGTGGCAGTCGTACGGTCTCTGAACCGAAGCGCCTGGGTCGTTGCCCTCGGTCTTGGGCTCTATGGCCGCGATCGACAGGCCCATGATCTCTGCGAACCGCTGGCAGATCTCGTACTTCGTGAACTTATCCTCCGAGCTGAATTGTAGAATGGACGGTAACTTGGACCGATCATCAGAACCTAGGTATTTAGCAGAAACATCTGCAAGGTATAGGTAAGTAACGCCAAAATTCCAGCACAGTTTTAAGTCGTGATATGAGGAGAACCTTACCACAGCACACTCGTCCTACATCTTCGGTCTACTACAGGTTAATATTTCACATCGTGGCCCAATGAGGGAAAAGAACGAAAACACAACGTACTGACAATACGTTAGCTTCTTGACCATAACGATGAACTGCCGTAGGGGCCCGCCCGTGAAGCAGAGTAATTGAAAACATACCATTGGTAGGATATCGGAGGGCCCAGTGATCCATGCTAATCTTGGTACCTGGTTCCTGCACCTTCCAGACAGACTCCATAAGCACGTTCACTGCGCTCTCAGTCGGCATCTCGGCGTCACCATATAGCACCGGGACGCGCAGGACCACACCCAGGCCTTGCTTCCCAGCACGCTGGTATTCTTCCAAGACGACTTGCTCTCCATCCAGCTTCGTCTGCCCGTACAGGTTCGTAGGTTGCGGCTTCGCGTCCGCCTCGTAGGGAGCGTCGCCGGGCTTGCCCGGGAAGACGTAGTCGGTGGATATGTATATCAGGAAGATGTCGCGAGCGGAACACAGCGAGGCCAATCTTCGGGTAGCCTCGACGTTCAGTGCACGGCACCCTTCGGGATCCAGGTCACATTTGTCCGGGAATCGGTTTGCGGCGCCTGGCCGGAGTGTCAGCAGGTCTCCTGGCTTCGCGGCCGAAAATGCGCTGAAGATTACTGACAATGGACCACGACCTGTGGCCTTGGCGGCGGATGGGATGGTCAGCCTCGCAACTCACGGAACCCGAGCGGGAGTTGGGGATCCACGAGGTTGGCGCAAACATACTTCGTCTTGTTCAGCGCGGCAACGACTTCTGGCTCGTTTTCGAGATCAACCTTGAGTATCGTCGTCCCGTCTGCGCGAGAGTGGCCCGTCCCCTTGACATTCCAGTCGGCTCTCTCGAAGGCTCTCACGACCTGCCTGCCGAGGAGACCGGTAGCCCCAGTCACCAACACGGTTTTCGCGGACATGTTCTATCCTGGCGTTTATGACCAACGGACTGGATGAAGTAGTAGTGGAAAAGCACCACCTTACGTAGGTAGCTTACTCGCAGTAGGGGCTTCTTACACATATGCTGCTGGGCAAGGTGCTGTCTGTCGTGAAGGGAGAGCACATTACCTATGTCATAAATGGTGGGGGCGGGGTTGTCCCGTATTACGTGGGAACGGACCAGAAGCGAGCGGGGTCCCTTTGTGTAGGTATGAAATCCCTAGATGGCCCGACCCCCATACATGCCTAGTATAACGGGTAGTATACTATATAGGTAGTAGTCTAGAGAAGTGGATATTGCAATAATCATTATACCGATATCGAACCCGCGATGGGATCGCTAGACGGCGGTAGGATTAAAATGTCAGACAAGAGCCCACATGTACCGACCTTGTACGGTATCAAGGGATGAAATTGAATCGTCACCACTCCGTCTCGGCCGCCGCTTTGAGGTCGTCCACGTTCAGGATGTCCGCGCCCTCCTTTATTAAGGTACGCCATACCTCATTCCTAACACTGATTGGCCAACTTGGCGTGTCCCAGTATCGTGCTTTGAGTCCTCTTCGGTGAGCGCCCTTGATCTGACCTCGGATTATGCCGAGTTGTCTCTCGCTAAAACTACCCCAAACAATCCCGACAGCTTCAAACAGACTCGTGCTTGCGTAGAAGGAGTTTTTGTCGTCGTGTGCGGGGCCATCTCTGATGGACGGCGGGTTCGCACTGCTAGGGTCTTCCCACATGTCTCCGAGTGGTGCATCGAAGAAGGCGTCTCGGTATGTCGAATTTTGCACTACGAGATCAAACGGGGTATTCCCCGTGCCCACAACCGTCACTTGGCCTGGATGGACAACCCCATCTTCGAAATAGGTCAACCAACCCCTAGATCTGAGAGGCTCTAATTGACTAAGGACACGCGGCCACGTCTTAGCCCCGTCGGTTTTCAAGTCGACTAGGAGGACGACTGTTTGCTCCGGGTCGTAATCGAAGACGCCTCGGCGCGTATCGTTGTAAAATTCTGTCTGAGGATTGCTCCCGTTCAATAGCTCGACGAGAGGGTTCACGTAAAGCGACTCGAAGGTGCGATTCGGAGTTAGGGAGGCCGTATCGTGCCCAACGAAGAGTTCGGGCTTCTTGTCGAAAAGCCAGACATCCGCTTCGACGCTGATGCAACCGACGTGGAGGGCCGAAAAGAGAGGCACCTTGCGCCAGTAGTCATTATGTGAGTGACACCGTATCGGCACGACATCTCGGAGAAAATCTGTGGGGTACCAGGCCAAATCTTCTGTTCCTGTGCCTGGTTTCCCCCAATTGCTGAAAATCGCGTCCGGGTCGTCTTCCGGCGACGCTCGTGTCAGACCGACAAAGGTAAAGATGTTTGTGAGGATGGATACGAATCTGAGCACTGGTGTCAGCCATGCAATTCCTAGTGGCCACACGTCTGGGCGGCAACACCTACAATATGGACCAGCCCAAGCCACTAGAAAGCCTAAGAAGATTGTACCGGCGTCGCTCTCGTAGCGTATGAGACACCGTACGGCTGGCAGGTTCTATTGCTGCTGTAGGATCGTCGCCACCTTCATCTTTGTTGATTGGGGCGTAGTCGTGACCAGGGTTTGGGGACCAGAATGAAGGCAAAGTTTTACTGGATCGTGAATAAAACCCCATGTTTGGCCGGCTATATCTACGACGTACGGAGTAGATACAGGCTAGAAGCGTCCGGAATCGACGTGGAGAAGTGGGATGGGCAGACTAAGTTGCAAACTAGCTTGATCCGCTAATCACTGCGAGAACACAATCGCGAGTGTCGTCGGAACGGGGAGAGCTGTGGTGTTGTTCAATTTGCACGAAGCCGGTATCAACTAGCGATACGGAATGCCGTAGAGCTGGCTAGCATCGAGTCAACAACACCAGAACGAGTTGTGGAATAATTCCCTTCACGGAGGAATCCAAACTAGCAAATCATCAACACAGCTACGAGGTGGTCAATGACGTTGATAGGTTAAGGATTAGGGGATGGGGTTCGGATGAGAGACAGGGGGTCGGGAAAATGGTGAAGACCGTTCGAGTTAGAGTGAGTGGGTTCATCCCGAGATCGATTGACTGGCTTTTAAAGCGCGACCCATCGCGGTCTTGACGGCTTATGTAAAGGGGAAAGGCGGAGATCAGGCGCAATGACCACGGGTTCCGATATCCGCTTATCAGGCACCCTATCTTATCTCGCTAATCTGGTAGATGCATAGTAGGAATCGCCAAACTTGAGATCAAAATTTCTAGGACCAGAAAAGTGCAACATAGCATCCCGTGCTCTGGTCATTTCGTCCTACCGTGTCTCAAAGCAACATGCCTCACAAGCATACGCGCAGGGAAAGGGACCCCTCTACGTAGGCGCAATAACATCCCAAAGAATCTGGCAAGGAGCTAATTGGACTGCGGTCAGATACGACCTACCACCCTCCCAAATCGCAAAGCCACTACCCGTGAAGCCGCAGTTGCAGCCGCAAAAGGTCGAGGCCAAGAATTCAGATCAGCCAACCAAGAATCTTAAAAGGAAGCGAGATGGTGGGCGAAAAGACGACACCCCTCGGGCGTTCAAGAGATTGATGGCTCTTGCGGGGGGCAAGAAGCCACGATCCGGACTGGACAACGGCGATGAACCAACTGGGAAGAGAAAAAAGAAGGAGATCACCGTATCCGACACGCGCTCCGGCGCAAAAACGGCAGCCCAGGCTCCTACAATCCGGCCTGGAGAACGGATGTCGGATTTCGCCGCTCGAGTAGACGCTGAGCTTCCGATAGGTGGCTTAATCAACAAATCAGTCAGAAACGGGAAGGATCCCCTAGGCCTCAAGGTATGGCGGACGAAGAAGGAGATCAAGATGCGCAAGCTGTACGATGAATGGCGGGAGGAAGAGCGACGAATCAAGGAGAAGCGAGAGGACGAACTTGAAACCCTGGCGGAGAGGGAACTCGAGGAGGATGAGTTGGGTGTTACCTGGAAACTCGACCTGCAGAGAGGCGTTGGCAAAAAGAAGAAGAAGGGGAAGAAGGGGAGGTATCTAGGAGAGGCCGTAGACACGGAGGAAGACCCGTGGGAGGCGTTGAGGAAAAAGCGCGGCGAGACGAGGCCAGGTCTGCATGACGTCGTCCAAGCCCCTCCGGAATTCACCGCTAAACCGTCCAAGAAGATGACGGTTAGGGGGGCGGCGGTGGAGATCGATGGAATCCCGAAGGCAGCGGGAAGCTTGAGGCGGAGAGAAGAGCTGCAGACCGTCAGAGACGACGTCGTCGCCTCGTACCGGAAGTTGATGGGCGAGAAGCGGCCCTCTTTACGCTCGTCGTGAAATAGGCACGCATCCTATATACCTATACCCCGAATACTAGGGATACTAGGAATTATATACGGTCTTTCGGGACACTGTCGAGGAGTGCGTCATGTACCTACAGCCACCAGGTCTGGGCGCAAGATACGTTAGGTGCCTACGGTAAATTTCGTAGCTGGTCGCTGACGCCTTCGCAGGTTGAATATGGGAAGCCGTCGAGTGCACCTCCTAGGTACCTACATACATAGGTACTTGTCAAGTCTCTGTGGCGGACCGGAATGAAGAGTGAATTCATGACGTGCCCGCTGTTGGCAGCTGACGCGGCATAAGTGTGGGTTGCACTCTTATCGATTTGCCCTCTCAGGGAATTTCCTATCCTTGTCCGCGCCACTCAATCTCGATATTATTCCTCCCCACTTTCACAACCATTCAGCAGCATTCTCCCGCTCATTGCCCGCCTTTGATCCCCGAAGCACCTCGATTCGATCCTTTTAGTGCCTAAATTTCCGAGCCTTTTTTTTCTCCTTCTTTTCCCTCCCTTGTCTTGCCGTCTCCGATGCTCGATCGCCAGCGCACGCGACATGGAGGGAGGTCTCGATCAGCTGATTGAGTCGCTGTTGACCGAGATCGCATTTTCTGGCGTTCGAGGTAAGCCTTCCGTCCTCAATCGCGTGATGAAAACCAGGAGATAGGATCAGCTCCTGTAGCGACAGGTTGCTCCCTAGGGTATTTCATGCATCGAACCCGACTAACCTATTTTCCTCTTCCGACTAGGTTGCTCTGTCACCACTTTATTGGAGGCTATTAAATCCTTTTATAAAGACCCTCGGGATGACACTAGTAATCCTGTCGCGGAGCTCCAGAGCGAAGGGCCCGGGGAGTTAGGCGATGCCGACGGAAACATCGCTGACTCAAATGAGAAATCTAGGGGGTTACGTGATGATGGCGGCTGTGACCTTGCCGTGGCCTCAAAAGTCTGGCGATGGCTCGTCTTGCGACCGGATGTATCAGTTGGCGTCGACAGGCAATTTAATCATCTCAGTTTGGACGATATCTTGGGCCTTCCGGAAGAAGAGATCCCCTCGTGCTCTACGGGCGAAATTAGAAAATCACAGAATGAAGGCGTCACCTCGGCCAAGAAAACCAAGCGTCGCTCGAATGCTTCACGAGCCCCAGGAATTCCCTCTCCAAGTCATAGACCACGTCTCCGTGTATCCGAGGAGCGACAATGGAAAACGCTTGCTGGACATGGTCCGGATCTCAAGCGCGTGCCGCTGTACGAGTGGCGAGCACTTGTAGACATTGCATCGGTGAAGGAGAAGGGCATTCTCCAGGGCGACCTGGTTCGGTTGTCCGGTCAAGACAAGCGGTCGCTCCCGATGCGTACCGATGCTCTGGCGAAAAAAGGGTACATAATTAAACAGCCAATAATCCTCCGCGGATGTCGATCAAGCATGCTATGGCTAGCTCAATTTGCCGACAGCGCGAAGGAGAACCGTGACGGGCTGAATCCGTTAGAGGTCAACTTGACGAAAGCGGCCTTGACTAGAGATCTCCTTCCTGTCCCATTCAGTCACTGCTGGAACGGGGGGAGACTCGACTACATAGCCATCGCCCAAGCATTCAATGCCGTCGTTAAGGCGTGGGGCATAATCCGGTATTGCGATATACGAGTCAAGTTGGATGTCGAGGAGCGTGTGCCTCAAATGCGAGCGTTGGCAAAGACTTCGCGGTGGTTCACTAGCATCGGTGCGGTTGCTTTCGTAGCCGCAAAATTCGCCGGCAACAACAGGCTCTTCAAGGATTGTGTCAAATTTATTCGGGAACCGACAGCCGAGGAATGGAGAGTCTTTCGGAGTACACCGAAGGCCTATGTCAAGCTCCCATCAGCGCGGCTGGGGAAACGAGGACAAGCGTCTCGGGAGAGGCATAGGAAAGAAGCATCTAACCCGCAACACCAAGCCAAGGCGAGCCAAGCACCGGGAAAAAGGCGAGAAAGCCAATCGCCCGATCAAGAGCCGGCGGAATCATTGTGGACTCCCTACAAACCTATTGTGAACACGGTATTCGAGATAATAAAGAGAGCAGGACCAAACGGATCCGTGAATCTGGCGGTTAGCCACCGCACACTGGGGTACAATTACCGAAAATACATCGTCGCTCTCATCGCAGCAATCTCGTCACATTCTCAACCTTCCCATCTTGAACATTTCGATGTTACATCACAGCTATATCGTGTGGGGAAGACAATGACTTACCACTTCTTCGCAAAAGACGAGATCCCCGAGAGCAGGGATAGGGCCCGGGAGGCGGCCACTGCTGTAGGAGCCACTGATGGAGAGGCTTCACAACGACCTTCTAGTACCCGGGCCAGCAGGCCAACATTTTCACAACCGTTACAGTCGAAGTTTGCACCCGCAAGTGCATCATCACTCGCTCAGCTAAGTAGCTACTTGCATATACCAAAACCTGAGACTGTAAGGGGGCGAAAACGAAAGGGCGTCTTTGGCGATGGATCTAGGGGAATCGCGAGCAGGGACCAGTGCCCACGGGATAAAAAGGTGGCTAGAATAGAGGGGACGGAAGTGAACGTGGAAAAGGAGGTTACGAACGACCAAGAAGGGCGTCCCCACGAACACACGGCTGAAATTGCATCTACCACGAGCCCTCGCCCGCTAAGTGATGCTCCAGAACGAATAGCACTCCCTCCACCGCCTCCTAGACCACCAGGTGTCTATCGCGAGCCCAATAACTTTCTCGATCCGCCTGGGCGGAGAGGGCGTCGAAGAAAGTCGCTTGTTCTTACGCTTAAGCTAGAGTCGCTTAAGAACGCGTCATTCCTTGCAAGGGGTCCTGTTGGACAAACTACTACTGCTGGGGAGACACGCGAAGTCGAAACCCCCCTTGCCACAGCTACAGAAGAGACCATATCTCAAAATATGGGTTCAGAGGACCCGTCATCTTCTGCTAGTGCACCAGCAGCGGAGGCTGGACAACAGCTGGTAGGAAAAGGTAGGGTTCGGGGTGCTGGTACAGCGCCTTACCGATGTGACAAGTGCGGAAAGAGCTGGAAAAACCCGAACGGCTTGGATTATCACCTCACCAAATCTCGTACTACTTGCAACCCAAATCACGTTCAGCTTCCTCACTCTCTACCCACCACGCCGCTTCCTAAGAGAGCCCCCCCTGAGAGCAGGCCCCCGGGAATTTCCACGTCGAAATCATCTGCAGACAACAACCAGCGCGGGGGCCTTACTACCCCTGCCGCCCGTCGCTGGTTGGATTTGTCAAGTAAGACGCCCCATCGTGCTCCGGACGACAAACAGCGTCTTCCCCTTCTCCCCTCCAAGCGTATTCGCCAAAATAATTTGAGCACAACTACCCAATATACTGGGACGCCATCCAAGCCTAGGTCTATAAGAGGCTCTCTTATCTTACAGGATATCGAAGCATATACTATTCTTGATCATCGACGACGACGAGAGAATCTTCAAGTTGCACCGCATAGCGCTTATAGTACAACAGCCCACCCCCCTCAAACTCAGACCCTACACGGACCGTCGCAAGGGACACCTAAACGACCGCCAAGGAACGAACAAGAAGTTGCTCGAGGGAAGGAGACATTAAACAACACGCTTCCTGGCCATTCTGTTGGCAGACATGAAGCAAATAATCAGAGACAGATTGGAGGGCTTTGCTGGGAACCTAATGTCGGATCCTCATCACTAAATCCTCCAATAGACCCGGTGACTGAAGGAAAGGTATCGGAGAATGGACCGATCACCGATGCAGCGTTACCGGACCTACCGACTATTTCTGGGAAAAGCCGCAAGCCGTCTGCTAGAACGCTTGGAGCCACGCGCAGAGAACGTTCTTCTAGGATTATACAACTTCTCCTGGATGGAAATGAAGGTGTATTCCCCGGGAAACGATCTCTGTATTTGGCGGTGGTGTCTTTCTGGATCAAAGAATACAGCGACATGCCCCCCCCTGACTGGAAGGTATTGCAGAACGTGGTAAACAGGATGGAGAAAGAAAAGACGATAACTCAGAATCACTTCTTCTTCATCGACGGCAGTGGTAAGCTCCAGGATTGTTGCGTCCTGGTCAAAAATCTCCAAGAGGAAAATGGTGCACCAAACTCGGCTACTGACGCCAAAGTGGTTATTATTAAGGAGAAGATGAGAGAGATGTTTCCGGAGCCCTATATACCGGAAGCATTTTCCCCGTCCCAGGTCGAGAGCGAATTGTTTGATGCTCTCGCATCAAAGTACAGGGATGATTCACAGGAGGGGGATGCCCGTAAACAACAGCCGAAATCGAATGCGACGGGGGACATTGAGGTTCTGCGCTACCCAGCACATATCATGAGCGACGTACCCGTGAATTTACCCAACTCGAAGCGGCTTATTGAAGAGGTCGAGGACACAGATGCGGCGCCAACTAAAAAAGCTCGTGTTGAAGCTGACCAGTCGCAGAGGGCTGAGAAGACTCGGAAACGAAGAGAGTACTGGCAAACCGGGGATATCGCACAATACATTTGGAACCAGAAACGAAGCTCACGGGACAGTTGGGACCAGAGGTCCTCCCTCCTCCAGGACTTTGAGAGGGGGACATGGTCAAGTCCCCCCGAAGAAGTGTCCTTCCCATGGCCTAGCGTCGATGTAGTCTTATCGTCGCTTCAGAAAACTCGCGAGAATTCACTGCCTTCGGTGCCGCGGCGCCCTGGACGCCAAACCCAGGCTCCTAGTAAGGTGTCGAGACCGGCTCATATGAGGCTTTACGAAACGAGCCTCAGGGATGGTTCTCCTCAAGACGGCGAAAACGAAGAGCACGAAGGGATAGCGCTTAACGCCACTGAAAACGCGGAGGGGTCCGTACCGATGGACCTATTCGTGAAGCCGTCGATATCCACGTCTTTTGTGCCTGAAGACGTCGGATCTGAAGAAGAGGAAGACGACATCACGCCGATTGACACCCACCAAGACGGCGATGCGGACGACTTTTCAAATGCCCGTTCTAATGAGCTCAGCGTAAAGTTCACCGAGGGAAAAATCATTCAAAGTACGCATCGGGGCTATTGGCCTCGACAGCCGACAAGTTTCTTCGAATCGAATTCGATGAGTTTCATGCTAGCCGGAGCCATGCCGGATGCCAGATGGTTCCAACGGGAGAATCTACCACAGAGCACCGAGGAAATCGTAAAAACGTGTAGGGGTCACTTTAACCCCAATAACTGGGTAGACCCGTCATACGGCAAGTTCCTCCGCGAAGTGGACGCGATCGAGAGATGGGAACAATCGACCGAAGGCTCCCAGATTCTGTTGCACGGGTCAATTGCGCCCGATTACATATTTCTCCCCCTCGGGACTGAGGTTTCGGGCGGTGGCACGGTACCTGTCACGCTCGAATGGCCGAGTAAAAGTCAATATACTGCCGATAACATGCCGAATGAGATCAAAGACGCGCCCTCTGGTGATGGAAATGCCGGTTTTCTATACCAACCTCGCCGCCGGGGTAGACCGAGACAAGATAACGGTGCTGGGCTGGGGCCCGAGAGGCGATCCAAGACCAGCGCGGAGAAGGCGAAAGCCGTGGCAAGGCCTCAGCGGCTTCGGAGAGCCCAACCGGAGGTTCAGTACAAGATGCGGTCACTCCGACCAATTCCCATCCAACACCGAGGGCGTGTGAGTAGACCGAAGCCAGACGAAGGAAACATTGGCCTCAATAGCGAGGACGAGCTAATAGCCGCGCATGTTGTCTTCAAGACTCTCCTGGGGGGTATCGAGAGGCTCGCAGATCTGGGATCGATTCTCCAAATCTTCCCCAAATTTTCTCTTTCGGCTCTAAGAAGATTCTGGTCCAGGATCAGCCGGGAGCGAAAGACCTACATCGATGCTTTGACGTCGAAATTCCAATCGGCATTTCTCGAGGCCTACGAGACGGGCGATATCCCACCTCTTAATTACGACGACATCGACTCGTATGACTGGAAGGCTCTGATCATTTGGACGAGCAAGCTAGAGACACACGAGAATGTGGACCTTCCCGGATCTCGCCGCGCCTTGGACGAGAACTATTCTCTCGAAAATCCCGTCAACGAAATCGCTGATTGGCGGGAGATCTGGTTCTCTAGTGGGGCGTCGATCTACTCCCGAGTCGAAGCCGTGTCCGGCGAACCTCTCTCGAAACCTCTGGAGGCCAGCGCGCACGTTGATGAGGCGAGCATAAGCCTCGCAAGATCATGGGTCCGGTCTCTCTGCTGCACGCCCATCACGGGAGCCGAGATGCCGGAGCGGATTCGTGCGAAGCTTCTCGAGCTGGCTGGCAGGGATGAAGCCGAGACGAACGAGCTGCTGAAAAGGGTAGTGGATCAGCTGACGACGGAGAAAATTGCGGCCAGGAGCAAGGGGAAGATCCTCGGCCAGTCGTTAAGACTCCACGGCGTGTTCGTGAAGCAGCTCGAAAAGCAGTCCCACTTCGAGAAGCTTACGCAGGCGGTCGAGTTCAAGGCGTCGCTGGACGAGGCCTTCGGCCGGGGGGAGGAGTTCCTGCTGCCGTACGCGGCCAACGACGGGATGATCATCGCGGCGCTCAACCTCCAAGCGTACGGGCGCGTGCGCATCGAGCCGGTCGACATGCCGCACATCCCGCTGGGCTTCGAGCCGGGCAACTACGACGGGAGGACGTTCCCGAAGAGCTACTACCACTTCCAGGTGAAGGTGGCGCCGACGGCGAGCTACGTCGCCGACGCGGACATGCCGGTGCTGGCGCGGGCGCGGGCCGCGGCGGTGCCGCGGCGGGGGCCGCGGGGCGAGGTGCCGATCTGGGTCGACCTGTTCGGCCGGCTAGACGAGGACCGCTGGGCGGCGTACCTGGGGATGACGGCGATGGCGCTGGCGACCAAGGGCCCGCTGACGCCGGCCGGCGCCGCCGTGCTGCTGAAGCCCCTGGTCGAGCCCTTCGAGGCCGAGCTGGTGGCCGGCTGGCTCGACGGCCTCGGCCTCGCCCAGCGCGTCGCCTCCGACCGCAGCGCGGCCGCCGGCGAGTGGTGGTGGCTCGTCGCCGGCCAGGCCATGGCGCACTGGAAGGAGAAGGGCCGCCAGAGGAGGGAGAGGGAGGCGGCGGGGGGCGTCGCCGTCGAAGGCTGATGCTTGCTATTATAGGATATCCTTCCACCCCCTCGGCTACGCGTTCTAGGATTTGCGAGTGAGGCGGATAGAGGGCACAGAATAGGAGGGGTTGGAATCCGGAAAATCTTTCAGTATTGTTTAGTTCTGTTCGTGCCTTGCCGGACGAGATTATATACTTACGAATTGCCCCGTCCCCCCGACGTGCTGCACCGCGGTATGGTGCTTTCGTAACGTATGGTCGCGTGATGGGCAACCTTGAATTGCGGTGGAGAGTTCACTTTGTATATTGGCCCGGCGTAGAAAGTAAATAAATAAGCACCTAGTAATCAGCGCTACCGCGCGCGCTCGTGCCACGTAGGCATAGTGAACAGGAGAAAAAAAGAGGCTTTAAGTAGGTAATAACCTCACAGCGCTTGACCAATTCATAGAAAGGTATTGACCTACCGACTAGAGATAAATACGTCCTTTGCCCACCGTCTTCGGCGCCTCAACAACTACGGACGTAAACCGTGTCGATGCCAATCGCGAGAATGGGCCGTGCATAACGTCGCGGAGACGGGCGCCGAAATCTAGCCACAGCAGTACGACTTCTAGTCCCTACCAATATAATAAAGAGTGCTCGGTCTCGCTGTCGCTCGCCTGCCTGACATTTAAGACGCACGCGCCGGGGGAGGGGAAGGGGTCGGCAGAGGAGGGGACTACTGGCCCGCCGTGCATTCTTGCATGCTGCCTCAGATAACGTCTCCCCTGTCCTCCCCTCCCCTCTCCTCTGCACTCTCCTATCTACCGTGTCCCGACCAGAACGCCGATTCCCAATGCTTCCCGTCCGGTCCCCTCCCTCTGCAAGCAAGACAAAAAAAAAAGTTTTTATCACGCGTATATTATCTAGGTACCGGCCCCGGGTGTCGAGCAACCCGGCCATCGTATTCAGATCCGAGGGCGAACCTGCGCCCGCTCTCTCAGCCCGCCAGGAGGATCTTGGTGAGCATGGCGATCAGCACGACGACGAGCGACACGATGGCGTAGTCGACCCACGCCGGCACTCCCTCGTTCGGGTCTGCCGGCTGCGTCCTCTGCGCCGTCCTGCTGGCGGCCCATCCCGTCGCCGCCGCCGCCCCTGCCGCCGTCGGCACCGGGACGCCCTTCGCGGGCCGCGCGGCGCTGGCGGGCGCTGGCGGCGGCGGCGGGACATCCCTCTCGGGTACCGTCTGCACGAAGCCCTCGGCGAGCTGGGCGCTCTCGGAGTCGTCATCGTCGTCCTCCCCGTCCGCTGCTTCCCTTTTCTCGTTGCCGTCGCCGGCGCCCGCCTCTTCCCCGGCCGCCTTCTTCTTCTTCTTCGCCTTCTCCATCTCGTCGCGGAAGCCCATCTGGAGCTCGGCGGGGACCTGAACGTCGCGCCTGGCAGCGGCGGCGGCGTCGGCGTCGGCGCGGCGGGAGCGCTCCTCGCACTCGGCGATGATCTCGGCGTTGGAGCGGGCGCAGGCGGGGCAGCGCCAGGCGGGGCTCTCGGCGGCGAGGCGGCGGCGGACGGCGTCGGGGGCGTCGAGGCCGCCGAGCTGGCCGCGGGCGTCGGTCTCCATGAAGCTGCGCAGGGCGACGAGGGCGGTGCGCACGCCCCACGCCGGCTGCCACGTCTCCTCGTGGTGGCCCGAGATGCTGAGGCAGATCTCGCGGTTCGCCTCGAAGCGGCCGCTCGGCGTCGCGAAGCGGAACGACGGCGGCCGCAGCGGGTACGTCGGCGGCAGCACGATCCGCCCGTGGTAGATCCCGCCCGCGAACGCGGACCCCGGCGGCCCGCGCAGCGTGAAGTGCCACTCGAACAGGTCCGTCTCGAGCGGCGCCGCCGTGTAGTCGGGCGACGGCGAGGACGAGATCTCGGCGGCTTCTTTTACTGCTTCGTTGTCAGCGACGGGGGGGAGGTAGAGACGTCGGCTGTGGACGGGATGGCATGGGGAGCTGGACGTGTATAGAGGCGTGTCGAGGGAGGGGAGGGGGGAGGAGCGTACATATGCGCCGGATGGTAGGCGATTTGGAATTGAACTGGGGATTGGCCATGCTTTCTGCTGGCTTTCGGCTCGGCCGATACGGTGTTTTGGGAGGAGTCGCGATGTGGTCTGGGTTGCGATAACGTCGTGCTAGGCAAGGCGAGGTGAGGGCGGTAGCGAGTCGATCTACCTATAGGTCATGGCGGACGGGGAAACGGAGCGGGCAGGATGCGGTTGGGCTGGGACAGACAGGCTGGGAATTGATTCTGCAGTCTATCAATAGTTGATCGGTAAAGCGCCGGCTGATACTAAAATCGCGGAGTAAGTTGCTGGCTTTGATGTTGCTGGCTATGATGGATTGCTCTCGCTCTGGAGGCCAGGTTGTCTTGATGATAGAGGTAGGTAGGATTTGGTTTCAAGATGTAGTACGAAGTCACCTGCAGGGTCTCCCTTCAGGGCGGGCGAGGGGACGATGACGATATCGGATTTCGTTATTATGTCAGCATGGTTCTATTACGTCAGCACATTCCCCTAGCCAACTCTTGATAAGGTAGGAATGGAAGCTTGTAAGGCAAATCAACAACGTCGCTTCAACCAGAGTGCCTAGATAGCCAGATTCCTATAGATCTGGCATATATTAACGCCTACCTACCTAGGTAACCTGTATTTTGATGGTGGGTAAACACATCTACCTACAAGCACCCCTACGGTATTTACTCCTCCAGAAGATAGGTACCTACATAGGTACCTGTAGGTATTGAGGCAAGTATCAAGACAAGAGCTCAACACAACAAGCAAACCATCCAAGTTGCCTCAAAGCAGTTGACGCACGATGCTGTGGGTTAAAGGTGCCTACATAGCAGTCCTTGCCCAGTGAACTAGTGTCTATGTACCTATATTAAGAGGTACCTCGAGGCGGCATACCTACACCTACCTCCTAACCTCTTAATACTGTATACCTACCTAGCAGGTATTCATTCCGGGTTGGAGGTTGTGTTGTCTGTCCATTGTTCTAGAGGTTAAGCAGCTAAGGACACACGTAGCTGTAGTTATCGCCCTACCTGACGCAAACTACTATCAACAGGTACCTCAGTAAAGTAAAGTACCTGAAGGTACCTGAAGATACCTGACTTCACTTCCATATCTCATTCTTTCCCCCTTTTTATATATCCTCCGAACAGGGAATCACCACGCCGTTGCCTTGTTTGGGCTGCTGACAGGAGGAAGTCGCCGCCGTCTCGCCTATCCGTCTCCATACACCTTTCCCTCTCCCCCTCGTCTCTCTGTTTCTCCCCTCTTCCTTTCTCTCTCCGCCGTCTTTCTCAACAGCCATCCTCCCGCCGTTCCCGCCCAGCATCGCCTCCTCCTGACTATTACTTCCTGAGCAGCCCAGCCAGCTACGGCAGCCATGGCTTCCAAGCACGATAATATCGTGGCTCCGGCCTTGACAAACCAGTGCAACAAGTGTGGGAGCAAGTTCCCGACCAAGGAGCGTTTGGACCAGCATCAGAAAGCCAAAGGCCACTCTGCATGCCCTAACTGTGGTGCATCCTTCTATGCCAAGCAACCGGTGCACACCCATGTAAGCCAACTTGCCTCTCCCAGCCGACTTTGGTGACCCAACCTGACCCGTGGACCTATCTAGGGCCCCCAGTTGCAAGATCTCATCTGCCCCGGCTGTGACGCCAAGTTCGCCAGCGGCGCTGACTGGATGGTTCATGTAGAGAACGGTGCCTGTCCTCGCGTCTTCCCTTCCGATTTGGCCGGGGGACTGGACAAGGTATTGAAGATGAAAGAAGAGTCCATTAGCAAGCTAAAGGCCGGCGAATATGAGATACTCAACGAGAATACCCCCTCCCACATCAAAAATGTCTGGGGTGATGAATGGGCCGATGAGAAGAGTCCGACGTTTGATGTGCAGGGACATCAGAACGACTTCCCTCGAACTGCCATGCAGAAATTCCGCCACGGAGACATCGCACAGCAGGACTTTCTGACCGGGGATGGCATCGATAACCTTGCCCAGGACCAGGACAATGCATGGGGCCAGCAAAAGAAGTTGTTTGCGACAGAGGCATACAAGGAGGCATATAAGACCGTACCACCTCCTGCTGAAGACTTGGCCCAGCCAGCATCTGCTTCCAATCCTACAACAGGACGTATCATCGATCCCAACCATCCCTCTTTCAATGCGGCCCTCTTCGTCGATCCCATTCTCGACACTTATAAGTGTCCCCACAACAGTTGCAAGTTCGTAATTCTATAAACCTCCCTTCCTCTACCCAATTTTCCCATTAACAGCTGTTTAGGTCCAAGTTCAAGACCAGCACCGGACTGATCTCTCACTTGAAATCTCCCGCCCACTATGATATCAAGTTTAACTGCCCTGGTTGCCGAGCCCCATTCGTCTCTCAGAGTGCTTGGATTAGACACGCCGAAACGATCGGCGAGGCCAGATGCCGTATTCGGAAGCTGCATAGCTACGGCCTCATGATACAACAGATAACCAATGGCGCTCTGGTTATCGACCCGGCCAGCCAGCTGCTCAATGGTGTGGCAAAACTCAAGTTTGACGAGGAGTGGGCCAAGTCGAAGCGACCTTCTAAGCTTCACACCGTGCCGGGAACGGACGGACGAAAGAGCGCTTATTACACGGACAAAGACGAGGAGGCCACCAAAAAGCCATCGCGCCGTCGTCGCCGAGGAAAGGGACGCGGTGAAAACCGCCCGGATGACAGCCAGGCGGGAAGCTCACCCCAGCAGGAGTCCTCCTCCTAAACGCCGGGCACCCATTTATGCATTGGGCAACATTTACTTGACGGCGGACGCAACTGGCCCCGTGCCTTCAGATCGTTTAATCCTGGAGATATTCAATGATACGGCGGTCGTGTTCGAGAGGACTGCAAGTGGTGCTTCGAGCACCTGGTGTTCTCTGAAGATGCTCTCTCCGCCGGGATTGTAAATAGAAGATACTTCAGTGTCTACGTAGGAAACAGTCTAGTAGGCAGAAGATTCGACACACCTTGCTATAGGAAATCCCAGAAAAGTTTCACAACGATCGACATGGTGTGTAAGATCCGCAGCGGACAACTTCTAATGCTTTCGAATCGCGTCTCTCCAGCCGATAAGGGCGGAGCCGCGAAGGGGAAAAGAAAAAGAAAATCCGCGAGGGGGCGCAGGTAAGCATTTCATTTTCGTGCACCTGTACATGCACACCTATGGAGACGAGCGGATACAAAACACCCTTCTCCACCTCTTACTGACTTCCTTAAACCCGGGGCGACCGACCGCTCGCGCGCGGGGAAGCGGGAGCCGGAGGTAGGGAAGAACCAAGGTGTAGGATCGGTCGGTATGCGCAGTATTGTGTATAGCCACTCGTGTGTGACACGGCACGACGACGACGCGGGCCCAGTTGCGCGGACGAGTCTCGTATGGCACAGAAATTAGAGCGAACACAGAAGATGCCCGACAAAAGGGGGGTAGGCACGTGTACCTAATATGAATGCATGTGTGTGTGTGTGTGCATGTATTCAGCCGCGCCGGGTCTCTGGATGCTTGCTCGGGTGGGTGGTAAAAGGGGGGAAAGGGGGGAGGGAGCCGAAAAGGCGCGTCTCCGGGTCTAGTCCGCCGAGGCGCGGGAAGTGTCGCGGGGACTTGCCGAGAAGAACGGCGGCAGAGTCTGGGTAGGGGGGCGGGCTTGGTTGGTTAGGTAGGTAGGGAGGTGGGTAGGTTAACGAGCTGTTCCCGCACGCTTTCCTGTGATATGGAAGCTTCGCGGCTATTTGCCGTCGCGGCGCCGAAAGGGGGGGGCGGAAGACGCCGCTGGGAGTGAGCGATGCGGCCGCGCTGCCACAGAGGGAGAGGTGCTGGGATACCGGACAGCGGGGGGAGCCGTTCTGTTCGTCCTCGCTCACAATTAATTGCCGACGCGACGACAGGCATCTACCCAGTCGGCGCAGGCGAGATATAGTCGTTGTGCTGTGTGTTATGTCTGCCTGCTCTCTCGCCCCGAGATATCACCATACCTACGTAAACCGTCTAGGCGACGGATAGGCCTTTGAATAAAATGGGGCTATCGCAATCTATTCACCGCGACCGCGCCTAATAGCGTTGCAGCCGCGAACCCTGCATAAAGCGTTCGTGCAAATTACCCTTCGGGCTGGGGTCACCGTTTTTCTTTTCGTGGCGGGAGGGGCCGGCAGATAGGGGGAAATGGGGAGGAGCTTGGATTACGCGTGAGCGGATGAAGGGCGAGGAGAAAGGAGACGAGAGAGAAGGATTGCGTGCCGTGGAATCTTTCTTGACCTGTTATTGTTATTACTACCATATCGACCCCGCGAACGTCGACGGGGAAAGGGGAGATACTGGTGATATCGCCTAGAGGAACTCACAGCATGCGCTTGCCTATGAGTGTTCCCACCTACCTCTACCTCTGCGGCCTGTATCCCTCGCCTGCATAGTTTCCATCGGTTCCCCGGTGCGCCGCCTTGATCTACGGCGATCATGCACGCACGTATTGTTGCCGCGGTGGCCGGGGCGTGGCCCTTGTTGTTGCAGCAGCAGCAGCAGGGCGTGGCGGCGCAGGGCATTGGCAACGCTGACACGCATCCGCGGCTGTCGACGGAGAAGTGCACCAACACGGGCGGTTGCGTCAAGCAGGAGACGGCCATCGTCCTGGACGCGAGCTTCCACGAGCTACGGCAGGTCAACGGAACGAGCAGCTGCGGCGGGTATGGGATCGGCAGCGCGGCACCGCCCCTGAGCAAGGAGCTATGCCCGGACCCCGAGGTGTGCGCGCGCAACTGTGTCTTCGACGCGGCCGACTACGAGGGCAGCGGCGTGTTCGCCAACGGCAGCTCCCTGACCCTCAACATGTACATGGAACGTCGCGGTGTCCTCGAGCCCGTGAGTCCGCGCGTCTACCTGCTCGATAAGGAGGGCGACAACTACGAGGTGCTGTATATCAAGAACAAGGAGATCAGCTTCGACGTCGATGTCTCGAAGCTTGTGTGCGGCATGAACGGCGCCCTGTACCTCGCCGAGATGAATTCGACGGGAGCCCGCAGCGCTCTCAACCCGGCCGGCGCGCGGTACGGCACCGGATACTGCGATGCACAGTGCCCGAAGCTACCTTTTATCAACGGTGTGGTGAGTTTTCCCTCTTCCTTTCTTCTCATGTGCTAGCTGGCTTACCTTTCTACCTAAATGCCCACCTCACATGCCGGTCCCCGAAAAGAGACGAACTGACCAAGTTGACAACATATATCTAGGCAAACCTCGACTCTAAGGGAGCGTGCTGCAACGAGATGGACCTGTGGGAGGCCAACGCGGTGGCGTCGGCATTCACGGCGCACGTGTGCAGCCAACCAGGCGTGTATGCGTGCACGGGCGGCGAATGCGGCAGCATCGGGGTGTGTGACAAGTCTGGGTGCGCGTACAACACATGGCGGATGGGCAACACGACCTTCTACGGGCCGCGCTCGGCGTTAACGCCGCCGCCGAGCAACAACACGGCAGGCGCGCCGGGGGCGACGCCGTTCACGATCGACACGACGCGGCCGTTCACGGTGACGACGCAGTTCCTGACCACGAACAACCCGTCGCCGATCAACAAGGACACCCTCAACGAGGTGCGGCGGCTGTACGTGCAGGACGGCGTGGTGATCGACAACGCGGCGGTGGCGGACCCGGCGATGCCGCCGGGGGACTCGCTGCGCATGAGCCACTGCCAGGCGGTCGGCAACACGTTCGAGAACCTGGGGGGCCTGCGCACGGCCGGGCTCGCGCTCGACCGCGGCATGGTGCTCGCCTTCAGCATCTGGAACGACGGCCGCCAGTTCATGAACTGGCTCAACTCGGGCCGCGCCGGCCCCTGCGACCTCCGCGAGGGCAACCCGGCCGTGATCAAGGAGCGCCGCCCCGACACCGCCGTCACGTTCTCGAACATCCGCTGGGGCGACATCGGGAGCACATATGGCCGCTCGCAGGGTACCGTCTCAGGGGCGGTGTAGCCATGTGTTATGCGCGCGTGTATGCTATGCATGTACGGACGCGTGGAGAGACGGCGGCAGCGACAGGCCAGGGAGGGAAAGCAGGTCGGCCCGCTTCGTCTACCCATCGTGTCCGGGCCGGGACGCGTCTGACGCGGCGTCTACTGGTAGCCATAAATTAAGATAGTAGGGACAGTCGCCTAGCCAGTCGAATATGGCAGCATGGCCATAGTTCATTCACGTATGTGTGTAGGGGCATACGCCCCATCTCCTCAGTGATCGTTGGCTTCTAACGTGATGACCCTAGACGAAGGAGAGAGAGAAGAATCACGATGTCGAGGAGATAAAAAAAGAATTCGATAACATGTGCATATATGCATATATGCTTCTGGAGGATAAGCGACACACAATAGTAACTTAGATGTATACTACATAAGCCAGAAGATACCCAATTAACCGTAACATTACGTGAGATACGGTCATATAACGAGGTGTACGCAGGCACATGCTATGCAGCGGGCCGGGATATCAACATGCCGACCCCTTGACCTACTGGTCGTCCCTGGCCAAGATGAGCTCAGCCCGCCAGACCCATCGCGTCCCCAAGTCCGTAGGTAATTCCTCAGGGGACTCGTCACCATCTAAAAGCCGTTAAAAAAAAAAACACAGCAACATAAGTTAGCGTTCTGTTTCATGATGTGATACTGGCCTCGATCTGATCTGACAGAAGCCACACTGTCGAACCTCTCTTCCCTCGTACTCTTCTCCCCTCCTCTCCGTGTCCCTGACTCCATGGACGACAGAGTCCCGTCACCACCCGGGCAACAATCACCAAACATGGCTCGCCGATGGGCGCGGCGTTTCGAGCGCTATTGCTGCAATTGCCTCACCTACTTTCCCTTAGCCTTTGTCTACAGCCTGACTTCTTGGGCCGTCTGGGTCGTCGTCAGTATCGGCTCTCACGAATCGTCTAAGCCGGCGTGGATAGGTCAGTCTATCTCCCCTTTCGCGGTCTGTGTCCCTCCTCGGCTGCGCCGGATGCCGACGAGAGGACTGGGATTTGGTTGCGCCTGCGAGATCGAGAGCCGGAGCTGACAGATGGGCCGCGCAGGAACACAAACCTCCATCGGCGGCGTCGTCCTCTACTTCATGCTTAACTGGTGCTACACCACCGCCGTCTTTACGAACCCTGGCACCACCACCGACTCGGCCGGGTACTCGGGCCTGCCCACGACCGCGCCTCCGCGAGCCACGTCCTTCACCGTTAAATCCAATGGCGAGCTGCGATATTGCAAAAAGTGCCAGGCCCGGAAACCTGACCGCGCGCATCACTGCTCGACCTGCCGACGCTGCGTCCTCAAGATGGACCACCACTGCCCCTGGCTCGCCACTTGCATCGGCCTTCGCAACCACAAGGCTTTCCTGCTCTTCCTAATATACACCACCCTCTTCTGCTTCTACAGCTTCGCCGTCTCCGGATCCTGGGTTTACTCTGAGCTGCTGACGCAAACCCAATATACGAATACTCTCTTGCCTGTCAACTTCATTATGCTATCCGTCATCTCCGGAATCATCGGCATCGTCGTTGGCGCCTTCACCGCCTGGCACATTATGCTCGCCTCGCGCGGCCAGACTACGATCGAGTGTCTCGAGAAGACTCGGTACCTGAGCCCGCTGCGGAAGTCCCTACAGCACCAGTTCATCGCCCAGCACAACGGCGAGGGTATCCCGCTGCCGCGGTACGGCCAGCAGCTTCTCGATATCCACGCGAACGCGTTACCGGGTGTGACGCGGCCTGAGGAGGGCGAGGAGCTGCGGAGCTCGCGGGACGGGAACTACGATGATAACGTCATCACGCGGCAGGGGCAGGGGCAGCGGCCACTGTCGTACGAGGAAATAGAGCGCTACCGCGCGCGCAAGCGTTACGAGGAGTACATGGACGAGCAGGACTCGGAGAAGCTTCCGAACGCGTTCGACCTCGGCGTGCGGCGCAACCTCGCGCACCTCTTCGGCCCCCGCCCGGCCCTCTGGCCCTTGCCCTTCGTCACTACGACCGGCGACGGCTGGAGCTGGGAGGCGAGCCCCAAGTGGGTCGCGGCCCGCGAACAAATCGCGCGCGAGCGCGAGCAGCAGGCGCAGCGGGAGCGCGCCGCCGGCTGGGGCGAGCCGGACCCGGCGGCACCGCACATCACCGTCGAGCGGGTCGGCGGCGCCACGGGCAGCCACTATCTGGTGCCGCCGCAGAACTCTCGAACCGGCGTTCAGGGCCGGCGCACACCGTCAAAGGCGGACCGCGTGCTGGGCCGCGACCCGAACCTGTACGCGGACGAGCCGCCGACGTCGGTGTCGATGCGGACGCTGAACCGGCAGGGTGTGGACGTCGGGAGCGACGGCGGTAGTAGCGACGACGACGACAACGACGACGAAGATGACAGCGACGCCGAGACGCGGGCGCTCAACGTCGTCACGAACGGCGGGTGGGCGCGGAGCGGCGTCAGCGGCCTGCTGAGGAAGCCGTCGTCGTCGTCGTCGTCGACAGGGGCGAGGAACGGCAGCGCCAAGGCCAGCGCGACCCCCCTGCTGCGGTCCTCGCGAAATGACGACGACGATGAGGTCGACTGAGGCTAAGGGCTGAAGCGGTAGAACGACCCGGCAGGCAGGCAGGTAGGTAAAGAGGGAGCTCGGGCCCGGAATTGTATAAACAAAAAGGAGTCGAGGGGGGTTCGATTAGGCATATTGGCCTCAAGTACCTCCCCTTCCCCTGTCACGGCTACAGACGGGGACAACTTGTATGATGGTACGCCGCGGACATCGCGTCGCCCACACGCGCACGCGCACTAGCATGGCTTGGGCGTTTGCTTCCTCCCCACATCTCATTCTGGCAGTACATATATAATACGTGCGTTTGGACGCAGGCACAGCTGGTTTTTTTTTTTTTTGCTTTGGGGCCATTGAATACGGGGGAGAAGTTGGCAGAGCAGCTGGGGTGGAAGAGAAGAAGAGGGGGAGGAGGTGTAGGGAGTAAAACGGGGAAGCGGGTTCGCTCTGTACGGTGGAATACGGATCCCGGAGGGCATGGGGCTAGGATAGGCAGGTAGCGCTCGCCGCAATGAATGACGTTTAACGCCAGGTGCCCGTGCCGTCCACGCGACTGCGCCCTGCGCCGCCGCCTACGTCGGGAGGCGGCCCAGCCTGTTACGGGGCCCGCGCTACAGCTCCTACGGGGCCTGCTTGCTCCCCCGCAGACCAAGCGCCGTCTCAAAAGCCGTGATCTCTACGCGTCCCCGTTGCTCGGCCCGGCCGCGGCCCGGGGAACAGCTCACCCGCGGCGGAGCAGGGACACGGCGGGTCTCGGCCCCGCCCGCGGCGCGCCTCACTCGCGGGCGCTGCCCCCGCCATACAATAATAGCCCGGCCGTCGGGTCCGGCTGGCTCGGCCGCGCGCGGGGCGGCGACGGACGGGCAGGGGGGGGGGGGGCGGCGGCGGGGCGAGGCGGTGGGGAGGGCCACGGCTGCTGCGTCGGCCGGGGGGCTAGCGGCCGGGGTCTCCGGCGCGGGGTGCGCTCTGCGAAGGAGCGCGGCGAGGGCACTCGGACTGGGAGCGCGCAACGAGGGCGCGGGTGAGCTTAGGGCGAGAGAAGAGAGGCGGGCATCTGGTGTTGTTAGGGGCCGGGCTGCTGCTCTGGGGGAGCGGAGGCGGCTGCGATGCCCGAGACACGGCGGGCAAGCTTGTACTATGGAGCTAGACAGGCGGGAAGTCGAGGGCGCCAGGGCGGTTCTACGTCGAGCGGGTTCGCGGTGTTCCGGGGTGGCTGCGGTGGCGGTTGGTGGGTTTTGCGATTGCCGCGATTCGACACCTAGCAGTCGACGTCAAGGACGGAGCGCGGGTTTACGATCTGATACGGACGACGATGTCTGGTTTCATAGGTGTAGGACGGATCGGAGAATGCCCCCTTTGATATCGACGAGTTGGGTCAAGATGGCCCATGAGAAAGTCACGTTTTAGGTCTATAGTCGCGGGTAGATATTACGGGAATCTCTCCACACTATTTTAGTAGCTGGCTCTCTTGTACGCCTGTCGGAGAGGACATCGGGAGAGGGTTCAACGAATCTGTCCCGGGCTGCTTCTCTTTCAACTCGAGGTATACAACTCCAGGCCAGCATCTCTACAAGATAACCTCCGGGCAAAGGTAGGATGTTTAGTGTGCGGTTATTTTTTCTTAACTAGAAGCACAGCTCTGATCCAAGTCTACGCGGGCCCTCCGCGCCGCAAGAAGTATGATTTGCCTACCAGCCAGGTGTGCTCCAGGCCTCTCCCGTCATCCTAAACAGCGAGCACGTAGGTATCTTTCCCGCACCCGCACGCTCGGTGCCAACGCCGCCGCGTCTCCTCCCCGAGTCCTACAGCCACCACCCCCTCCGCGGAGACATCGTTCTCAACGCCAGCAACGCGGTGTAACTTTAGCCTCTAGGCGTCGCCTAGAAAAGGCGTCCTCTCTTCTCCATCTTCCCTCGCGGAGTGGCCGGGCGGGCTTGAGGCGTACGGCACGCAACCTACGACAGCCTTGCGTGCGAGGGGTTGGAGAGAGAAAGAGAGAGGGAAGCATGAGGGCAAGATCGGCAGGACAATGGTAGCAGGCTGCGTGTGCTCGCTCGCAGGTCGGCGATCACGCCCGCCCTCGGGGATCGGGAAAAGCCGTCTGTATCGAGAGGAGAGGCGCGTTCCGAGGCAGCCGTCGACGTCTCTCCCCCTCACCCTCCCCGCCGCGCGACCGCGCTGCGTCGCTGCAGGGCATCGCGCCGCCTGGCCTCCTGGGGACATACACCGCCTACGTACGTAATCGCCATAGGGAGGCACGCTTTCGTCGGGCTATACCACGCGAGGTAGCGCTACTTGTGTGTACACACACGCGGTCGTCCCCAAGGCTGCCCTTCGCGCGCGCATTCCCAGACCCGACGTCCCGCCGCCCGCCCGCCGTCTACGCCCACACCTACTCCCCTGGCTGGCTGGCTGGCTGGCTGGCTGCCCTTCCCCGCCCCCCTGGCCCTGTTCTCGACGCCTGCGCGGCGGGCGCCTAGGCATGTCATCGTTATTTTTATCGACGAGCGCTGGCGTGCCCGCACGCTGCGTACATAGCCCGTGGTGGATACCTACCGGCCAAGTGGCGCTCGCCCCTCCTCCGCCCCCCGCCGGCGGACAGGGGGTCGGCTCCATCTTGTCTGTAGCGAGCCTACCGCAGCTCTGCGCGTGTGGAGATACAGAGAGAGAGGGAGACGGAGAAGACGACTAGCAGTCCCCCCCCCCCCCCTATTCCCCCGGGGAGGGGGAGGGAGGCGCAGCCCTCGTAAACCCGGCGACCGTTGGCAGACGCCAAAAATAAGGCGGGCGAAGAGAGAGGGGGGGTGGGAGGGAGGCAGGGGGGAAGAGCTGCCGTCGGGGCGACAACGAAACGGGGATAGAGCGCCGCTTGGGGCCTTTTGTTCGGGACCCTCCCTCGCCCCAAGACCAAAAAAAGACGACGATCCCTCCCCAACTAACCCCCTTGAGGACTCGAGTACCTCCTCTGCCGACGTCGGGGGGGTGTGTGCTTAGCACGGCCCGGAGAGCGGATAGGACCGGAAGGGACCCGGGTTGCTGTGGCCCAGCACCGCGCGCGCAGCGCGCTGTAGTCTTGGGTCCGGCAGTTCGCCGCCTTGCCCCCGCGCGTGCTGCGATTACCGCTTGGGTGGGACGCAGCGAGGCGACCTCTAATAACCACGGGCCGGGGGGTGGAAGGGGGGGGGGGGTTAATCCGCAGACGAGCCGGTGAGCCCGCGCCATCCGATAGCCCGTCTCGCTTCGAGGAGCGTCTGACTGCCTCGCGACCTGGAGGTTGAGGGGGGAAGGGGGGGGGGGGGGGGTCTTACCACGCAGGCCCGGAGTTATGCCTCCTCGATCCAGGGTAAGAGGGGTTTTTGTCATCTATGAGCGGGCTCGTGTATCCTTTACGTCCGGCCGGGCCGCGGCGCATGCCAGTTCCTACTGTGAGGCGAGCTGGGGCGGGCCTGTGGGCATTTCTCCGCGGCCCTCTGCCCTTGCTCGAAAGTACCACCGCCCAGGGAGACGTAGGCGACATGTACGCATAGCCGATGGACAGCAGTCCGGAGCCACGCCGCGGCCCGTGAGGCGGCGCGGCCGTCGAGAGAGGAGCGGCGCCGGTTGGCAGGTTGTTGCGGGGGCCATGGTTAAAGTGTTTATTTAAGTCTACAGGCATATACCTACGCGAAAAGCCGTGCTCGTAGCGCGCCGTCTTGGATATTGGATTGCTCGAGAGGGGTCTAGTGAATACGGCGCGCGACAAGCCTGTGCCTTGCTAAATATTCCCACGGCGGCCTTCGTACTGTACTCGGACGTACTGTGTGTACGTATACTTGCAATAGATACATACATCCCAAGGAACCACCCATCCGGTCTGGCACGTCAGCAGCGGTAAGTAGCGATCTTGACGCGATATTCGCATATGTGGGTTCGACGCAGCCGGACCGCGTTGGTCGAGGCGATGCCTCGTGCCCCTGCTACGGATGCCCCTGGCCGCGAGCCCCGGGCTCGGAAACAGTGCAGTGCTAACAGCGTCACCTCAGCAGCGTAGCCCGCCCCAGTATACAGTGCGGCGGTAGGGCGGCTTCGTATCGGCCTCTTCCAGGGGTAATTTACCGTGTTGTAACCCGCGGACAGCCTTCGGCCGGGCGAGCGACATCGAGAGGGAGGGGAGACTTACGGGTCCGCGGCATCATCGGACGACCAACGTCAGGGGACGCTCCCCGTATACGCACCCCTGGCCGCTCCTCGAGAGGGGTGGTGGGTTAGGTAGGCCGCGAGTAAGACAGCTTACGCACAGTGTAAGATGCTAGGGGCTTCCTACCTATCTCACCTGCAAGCATGGCTTTGGCATGTCGAGACGGCACGGGACGGGACGATAGGCAAGCTCAGCGGGACCTAATGGGAGGAGCCGCTCGAGGATGGCGGGTTCCTCATCTGCCCCGAGAGCTTCTCCAATGTGGTCTCCGAAGTCCCCTGAAGAGAGAGAGAAGGAGGGAGAGAGACAATGGACCTATTTCACTCCCGTGGCTGACCATATCGGGTAGGCCGCTCTGTCAGCGGCCTGCATGCCCGAGCCCGCGCGCATGGGGGATGCGGTACGATGGCGTCTCCTAGCGCAGGAAGGGAGACGCGATGCCCCCCCCGCGACGAGAAGGGAGGGGGGGTGGTGGCATTGCCCCAAAGTAATCACGGCACTCACCGTTGCCTCGTAAGGCTCCCAGGGGTCAAGGGGGGGGACTGCGTTCAATGATGCCGCCACGTTAACCACCACTGCCGTCGCCGCGGGCTGCAGGACCCGACAGGATGGAACTGCGTCCCTGCGTGATTTACAGGGCTGGCTGTGAGACCTATTGGCTGGCTGATGGGGTTCGTAAGCGCGTCGTCGTCACCATACTGTGAGCAATACTTGCCTGCTTGCTTGTCCGCTGCGCGTGCGTGCCCAGTCCAGGGGGCTGGGATCACTCGCCACCCCATCCTCCTCCTCTCCTATCCCTCCCTTCCCCTCCCAAGGAACCACGTTCCGTTTGCCCGCGTAACCCTCACCCCCCTTCTCCTCGTCCCCGTCCAATGAGGGAGCTCAGTCGCTCTCTTTTGGGCAAGAAAGGACGTGACGGGGGAACGCCCTCGTGCATAGATGTGAAGTACATGCAGCAGGGAGAAGCGCAGCCAGCAGCCGTAGCTTGTACCAGTAGTGATAGGAATGCTATACGTGGTGGCTAAGCAAGTAGGTTGCAGCCAAGCATCCCTCCTCGTCGTTCTCACTACCCATGGTGTGGCCCTCCACTTCTCTCTCTACTTCCCTCTCCGCCACTCACACCCCTTCGTAGCTGAAGCTAGAAAGCTGAGAAACGACTCCGTTGCGATTCTTTGCTATCCCCACCCGCATCTTCTACGCACGCCCCAAATTTGTCACCGTACAGGACCATCCAATAACCAATCTTCGGTCTTGATCGAGGTCATCTCAGCGTAATCGGTAGAACATTATGTTCCCAGTGTGCAGTATACGGGCCGCGACTCGGGCTGTGTCGCCTAGATATTCTGCGCGAGGATAGGTAGTAAGGAGGTGAGGGGAGAACGGGAGCGGGAGCGGAAGAGGGAGAAAGGGGGGGGGGGGGGGGGGAGGCGATGAGGCCGGCCGTCACAACAGCGCCACGATCTAGTGGTAGTTAACTCCCTCGGCCCCCGGTTCAGAACCCCCTCAGCTCCTAGTAAGCAGCATACCGTAGATACGCGGAGAGCGTCAGCAACTGGAGGGCCGAGCTGACAGTTCCTTACCGTATAGAGGTAAGAGGCATCGCATCGCCAGCAATAACGCTTCATTCGCTGTGGAGATGGAGAGGAAAAAGAAAAGAAAAAGCCACGCGTTGCATATTGGATAAATATGCACTGAAAGCAGCTAGAGTAGGATGCCATGCCACGCTTCGTCTTGCCCGCGACGGGTGTAGAACCGGCCGTGGCGAGCGTAGGCTGTCGGTCGAGTGCCCCAGTTTGGGCAAAAGAATGGCCGTCAGATCCAGGCGTTTTCCGTGGCGTCGCGATCGGCGGGGTTAGGTGCATCGTGCGAGTAGACCCTGGCGAGACATGTAATCCTTAGGCCATGTACCCAGATTCCGAGCCGTTCGTTGCGGAGGACTCGAACCAGGGCTGACAAGGACCGCTGAATACCACGGTACTCTCACGACGCTGCCTTTTCGCCTGAGCCGCGAATCCGAATCACCCCTTAGACCAGTCGCCTCCGCTTACACCTCGACGGATTCCCAGCCGTTGGGGGTTGTCTGGCATGCGCGCGAGCATACTAACCAACTACATACCCGAATAACTGCCCGGTTAAGAGGCTTTCGGTAGCATGTGCGCCGCCGTGCCACGCCAAGTTAGAGACGAGTCGGGGGTGCTTCTTCTTCTAACCCTCGTTGGTGGCGACATAGACTATTCGTTATCGTGCTCGGGACCTTAAGGGGTTGCAAGGCACTAAGAATGATGGGACGGACAGACACGTCAGGCGAATGCGCTGCCGTGGCCAGGAACCTCGGTATAGGTTCAATACGTAGTAGTATGCAGCGCGAGCTACGGCTGTTATTTATCTGAGTTCATGTAAATGCGAGCCGACATGCCAATGCTACTTTCATCAAGGGACCTGGCTTGCGAGAGGGAGGCGGAGAGTGTCGAGGCGCAAACTTGATGTAGATCAAGACACCAGGAACCGTCCGCCGCCGAACCCCCCGGGGGGGGGCCCAGTGAGTCCCCGTTCCGTGAGATTCAAATCTCTCGCCCAAGACTCCCCCTTCTCGTGCTGCTGCCAATTGCGGCCCTGCGCCTCAGCTGCACCACATGCAAGTCCTGCTCGTAGATGGAAATGCAAACAAACTCCCAACGTATATGCCTTAGATGATGATAGCGACGACGGCGACAACGGTCAAAGATGTCGATAATGATGATGATGATAAGTGGGGGTGGGTGATGATGATATCGTCGCAAGGAAACTCGTAATGACCCAAATCGACAAAACACCAGAACCCAAATGCCACCGTCCACGATGCGTCAGAAAACAAATGAAAACGATTTTCTTGTCACTTCCCAGATCTATCTTGTCATGTCCCTTCAACACCCATGAATATGCCTTGCCCACCATTCCTTTGCTCCCGCAAACTGCTCAGATACTCTCTCGAGACACCGAAACCAGGCGAGATACAATGACTCGAAGAGGGGGAGAAAAAAGAAACAAAAAAAACCCCGGTTCATGCATTTCGCCTATAGCTATGCTACACTATCCCTTCGGGGACGTGGTTCGACGGGTATTCGTAGCAGATTCGGGTGGATCGGGGAAATCATCGCGACTTGATTTATGCACAGGGGAAAACTCCGGGGGAAAAAAAGACAATGTTGGTACAAGGCGATCCGTGTTAACGGCGACGAGCGATGGTGACGGCTGCTGACGTAGGTATCAAACAGCGGGGTGCTGCGAGGCGTCGGAATGGCCGCCGTCGATGCTAGACTTCTCGAAGCTCGACTTGGCGCTGTTGGCCGAGGACCGGGCGAATACGTTGCGGCTTATGTGCTTCAGCTTGGACACGCCAGCCTCGCCGCTGCCGTTCTCCGACGCTTTTGGGAGGTAGACGCTGGTGGTGGGGTCGACCTTTATGTGGCAGAAGAGGGTCGAGAAGAGATACTGGTCGCCGTTAGAATCGAGCAGGGGCAGAGTCCGGTAGCCTTGTTTGAGGCTGCCGAGCTTGACCATGTAGGTCGCGATGGTAGGATTGCGGCCTGACGAGTTCTCGCCGTCGGCGGAAAGCTTCACGCTGAACTTGACGAAGACAAGCTCGGGGTGCTTGGTCGTCACGTTGAAATGAGCGTTGTGGTTGAATACGGGATTGAACCCGTTCCCCTTTACGACTCCGGTCGAGGACTTGAGGGGCGTATCCGTGAGGACGGGGATACCGGCCATGCTATCGTGCTTGTCCCGCTTGTCGTTGGTGTGGAACACCTCGATCTCGACGTACGGGTCGAATGTGCGGCTCGCCGAGAGGCTGGACGGGCGGATGAGCTGCTGGGCCGAGATGACGTTGAGGTTGAAGGACATGTTCTGGCGCTCCAACTTCCCGACGGCTTCCGCAGGCAGTCCGCCGGGTAAGATCCGTATCTCGCGCATCGATTCCGGCTTCAGGACGTATCCGGATTTGTCGGTGCCGCCGTCGAACATGGCTTGATTCAGTTGCATGCCGAGGTCGAAGGTCTGCCAGTTGAGCGCTGCCATCTGCACGCCCCTCCGCCAATACATGAGGGGGTTGAAGTTATCGGAAGAGAGACGCGAGTACTGCGGGTAGACACGCATCATGTAGCGCATGTTGTGCCGAGCCAGGGCCAGCTTCGAATCCGAGGCTTTGGAGTGCTTCCGAAAGGTGCCCTCCATAAAGGACAAGATATGATTGCTCTTCTTGCACTCCGCCGACTCGAAGCCGTGGAACTTCACGCCGGTGCAGTAGACACCGAGTTCGCCCAGTTTCCTGACGATCTTGCTCGTCTTCCGCTTTCCCTTCTTCTCCTCCTCGCTATCGCATTCGCTCGTGCTGCTGCTCACCGTGTCGTGCACCTCGCCTTCGGTGATGGTGTCTACCCGCTTGGCCGGCATGCGCCGGGGAGGCGGGTTTACCGGGCTCAGCAACGGGCTCGACAAGGGAGACGTCAGGCTGTTCCCGCGCCGCCGGCCTATCGTAGGCTCTCCGCCGCCATTGCGTCGCTGCTCGGGGTTCTCGTGCGTCCCCTTAACCTTGACTAGGATCCGATCTTTCAGCTCCGAAGGCGACGGCAGCTTCGTCGAAGAGGGATCTAACGGCTCGGTGACGAGGCGGGACCCGAATATATCCTTCATGATGTCCGCCATGGCTTCCTGCTGCGATGCGTTGCAGTGAACCTCGAGCGAGACCCAAAGCGGGAATCGGCTCGCGACAAAGGCGTACTTATTTACGGTGTTGATCACCTCGCGGAACGAGATGGTGTTCGTCATGGCGTATCCGTGCTTGACTACCGGCTGACCGTCGGAGCCATCCCAACAGTCGATCTCGACGCTACGGCACCCTCGAGCCAGGGTCGAGATATAACCCTCGATGGAAGCAACATCCGCGATCTGCCGGCCGACTAGGTAGGTGTTGTGTGAGCTAGATATGAAATACTCGTTGAAGGGCCGGTCGAGCGTGTACTCGGGCTGTGCACGCGCGAGGGGGAAGTTGTCTTTCGAGGTTAGGTATGTTACGAGTGCCTGCTCGCTCATCGTAATCAGATCCTTATCGGGACGTTGAGACTCGGTCCTGGGCTTGCCGCCCTTGTAGGCATAGCGAACGAATCGGGCCTCCCAGATGCCGAGGTTTCTGTCGACATCTTCCCCCTGCTCGTCGCGCAGGAATCGCAGGAATTCGGGCAGGGTAATGCCCCGGTCGGAATCGGCTGCTAGCCTGAGATACAGCAGCCGGACGTCTTCCCTCCGCTTCATCTCGCGGACGAACACCTGGAACTCGTTGAAGTTCAGCCGGCCCGTCCTGGTGGCGTCTGCGATGGTGAACTTGGCCCGGAGTTCCCTCTGGGCCATGTGGATATGGAGATTCCTACAGACTCGCTCAACCCCGGGGAAGTCCATCTCCTCCTCGTCGGGCGAGTGCAGTCTATTCTCGAACTGCTTCGTCATCTCGCCGCCCCAATACCCGCGGATGGCACTGTCGTTGAAGGCCATCAGCGAGGCCATGTGGACTTCTCGATGCTTCGAGATCAAGTCTAGGGCATTGACCCAATGCGCGAACGTCTCTTCGTCGTCGGCGATCAGGTGCATCGTCTTGCTCCTAGACCTGTCGGGCACGGCGTAGAAGATGGTGAAGAAGCGGTCTTCCTCAGACTCGGCAATCCCGTAATCGATGCGATATTGTCGGATGTCGGAGCCTATCCTCACTTCCTTGATATCGTCGATGTATATGCACTTGGTAGATCGGCCCTTCTCCCAGATGATCTTGCCGGCATCCGCCTCCAAGATGAAGAGCAGGCGCTTCGCCTTCTTCTTCTTGGATACCTTGACGAGATAGGTCCCCTTGACTAGGGCCATGGGCACGACCGGTCCGGTGGGGACGTCGGCAAAAGAGGCCGACCCTGCTACCGACGGCGCAGCGCTCCCGGACGAGAAGTCCCGCGTCATGCTCTCCGCGCCGAAGATGGAGTTGAGCTCGTTTGCGTCCTCGTGGGACTCGTCGTCAGAATCCGTCAATAGGACGGCATCAGCAGGTGCGGTGTTGGTGCTATCGCTTCTACGCCGTAGAATGCCGGGTCCCACGCTTCCCTCCCGGCTCATGGGCGCGGCGGCCGACTGCCGCCGCGTTCTACTGGCGAACTTGGTCGCCCGGTTGGACAGCCGTCGAATCAGGCCCTTCCCCGAGTGGGTGTGGTGGCTCAAAGCCTCAGCCATAGCGCTCGGCGTCCCTACGCTAGCGGGCACGGAGGGGCTGTTGCCGGGCTTATAAGACACGAGAGGGTCCCCGAGGTGGAGGAGGGATGGGGCGGGGAATGGCTCGGCGTCGGGACCGTGACTGCGGGACGGGTCCGGCGAGGGCTGGACAGAACTGCTGGTGGCCAAAACCGCACGGTCTGGAGACGTGGGGGGAGAGCCATGCCGGGGAGAGCCAGAGGGTGCGGCGGAGGAGGAGGCGCTTATGGCCGAAGTAGGCATCGAGTTGGGAAGAGTGTTAACATGTTGAGTGTTAGTTTGGACTTTGCTGGGCGGTTGCACCCGCCATAGAGTACTCTGGACAGCCATGATGGACGTGTTGGAAGGAATCCGGGACTCGACGCTGGGACGGGAAGGGTTTGGGTTGGGATGCGAAGACATGATATACGGCGAGGCGCTGCCCGCGTCGAACCGCTGCTGGTACCTGTAGTACAAGATGAGACAGCGTCTATATGAGGAGGGCTGAACCTGTAGGCCTCATTTTTGCCGATATGATTTTCATAGAGACACCTCCCAAGGAAAAAGGGGAATCTAGCAGAGGGAGAAGGGGGGCAGGGGGAGGGGGGGGTGGGAGGAGAGCAGGGGGTGAGGTTAGACAAGTAGACTAAGCCGTTGCAGTGGGCCGTGGGCCACGGTGGTAGGTAGGTAGGTAGGTAGGTAGGTAGGGAACACCAAGGAGGGCAACTTATTCAGTCGACGTCCAATTCGAGACGCTGCAGGGAAACGCAGCGCCTTTCCACACGACGTGCGTATACGTCGATGGCGGACCAGAGAGAGCAAGGGTACGGGAGCGGCGGTATAAGAAAGTACAGGGCTGTCACTGGTACGGTGCTCTGACTGAGGTACGTCTCGGTACGGGCCACAGCTGCTGGGCCGCCTCGATGCGGTGCTGCCGCGCTGCGTCGCGCCCTAGGTGGCAGACCCAGGTCCTAAACAGGGCGGGTATGGGGGACTGATGTTGCAGCAGCAGCTCACGGTAAAAATGATGAGGTGGCAGGCCGCATGCAGGTCGCTGGTTTGGGTATATCTAAGTTGGGGGGAACTGAACGATTCTCTCTTCCTCCCCCCCAGAGCGTCAGATTGCAAGTGAGATGATATGTATGTAATTCCTCCCGAGAGGAGGATCGATATTGTTGCTCTGCTGCGGCCCCTGCAAGCAACTCGACCGCACTTGGTGCTCGTGGGAAGCCGTCCTGGCCCATGCGACTCGACCCGGTAAGTCCCCAGCCTCTGGCGAGGGTGTATATATAGATATACACACACGCACGCGCGCACGCACACGCAGGACGTGTATATTTATATCTCCCGCCGCAAAGCCGGCTTGCAATTCCAGTTTCCCGGCCGGACCAACTGTCTGGCTGGCGCGTCCCAGGTTCGCCTACGTGCTGGTGCTGGCCCGGTCTTGCCCCTGGAGACGAGTTAGGGTGGATCCTGTCACTGCGTCGAGCTGATGACTGCCTCGGCCTCTTAGTAATTTCTGTGCGTGATACGGCAGAATTGGCGATGCCGTTGTGTGATGACGTCCAGGGAGGCTCAGCAGCCGGCAGCAGAGAGCGACTTGCGAGTCGCCAGCAGGTGGTAGTGAGCCGGTGTCCGCGTATGGCGAGAGATTGCGTACCCTGCCCTGTGCGACGCGAGCAGAATGGAATGCAATGTGGTCAAGACTCTACGTCTGTAGATGCGCGTCGTCCGTCCGTATGCATGTAAGTATGCGCAGGCGTATCAATGGTCTTAAGTGAAGAGTCAGCGGGCCGGACGGGAGGATGTTCAAGGGCTCGAAGAAGGAAAAGAAAAAAAAAGAGTTTTTTCCTCCCCCTGGGGAAAGGAAAAAAAAATTTCAACAGGAAAAGAAAAAAAGGATACCTTTGACTCTGACGAGGTGCACCAGCTGCTGGGCGGTGCTGGTGCTGCTGGCGCTGCTGGCAGCCCCGTCGACAGGTGGGCGAGACTGGATGGGGTTCGGGAAATTATCAGGTAGCGGAGCGGATAGGAAGGGGACAAGCTATGGCAAAAGGGCAAAAGGCAGGGAGAGAAGACAGTAGGGGGTGGGAAGAAAGGAACGAGGAAACGATGCGCAAAAGGGTACGAGGAGGTATGTTGGCTAGCGAGGTACCGCAAAGGCGAGCTTAAGTTAAGGCTTAGAGGTAGGTAGAGGTAGGTAGGGAGGAGCTGGGCGGTACAACACACCGTCATCCCACCTCATGTACTGGGTATTAGTAGCCCGTTATAGGAACACGTCCGTTTGATGGCGGGAGGTCAATGGCACAATGGCAGCAGGCGACCGGCCGCCCGACAATAAATACAATGCCGAGCTACGTACCCACTTCAGCGCTCGTCAGGTGGCACGTTCCATTAGGCATGCTCATATAGGAGGCGGGAGCGCGGTATGAAGCCCTAATGCTGAATCTCCCAGCACCCGTGTCTCCCTGGCCGCCGGTTCCTGCTCGATGTACACAGGTACCTTGGGAATTAGTGGGCTTTTTCACGTACTAAGGCGTTAGCGTGCCTGGGCCGAAGAGCGCAGAGAAAAAACCCCCCCTTCTTCCCAAGTCCAACCTGGCCCGGCCCAGCCAACCAGACGGCGCAACAGACGCTTTGGAATGCCTGCTGGGCTTGGTACCTGGGTAAGGTACCCAGGTAGGCAGGTAGGCAGGTAGGCGGGTAGGCAGGTAGGCATGTATGTACACACCTCAGGTACTTACACTTACCTCCCGACCTACGGGTACCTACCTACCTAGGTATGTAAGTACCTACCCTACATCATCACCCGTGCCGGGTACAAGGTACGCGCCCTCTTCGCTGTTGCTTCAATCCGCTCTCCCCAAGCCAAGGTTGGCATTACTGTGTCGTGTTTCTGGCTCGGATACAGTAAGATACTGGCATGTTTTGTTGGTTGGCAAACCCCCCCCCCCTAGCTTATAATCCCGTCCCGATGCCATTGGATGCGAATACGTACCGTACCGGCTGCCCCTCCGCCTTGTTGCGCCATTGTCCACCACGGCATGTGGGACCGAGACATCAGGTACCCAAGGTACGTGTGCCCGCCTTGCGCGCAGGTAGCGGTTAGGTAGGCTAGGAGGTACCTACCTAGGTAGGTAGGTAGCTCCCTACGCGCCTTTCAGGACAGTCTGTCTGCCATGTTGTCGGCCTTTTTTTTTCCTCGTCGGCGTCCCTACCGTAGAGTCTCGTCGTGTTTTTTTCGTAATTGTTCCAGCTCTGGCTGCCAAAGGCACCTGGCATCGTCCTGCTGGCTGCTTCCCATTCGTCCCACTGTGCTTAGGCATTGGGCCGGGCTCCACGGTGCTCTCATGCCAGAGTGCCTCCGGACGTGGGACCGATAGGGAGTTTGATGACTCTCTCTCCCCCTTTCTCGCGAGTCAGGAGACATGTCCATCGCAAGCATAAAGTGCTCCTACAACGGCACCGCGACAAAGAACGAATTGACTAATCTGCCCAGGTACCCGGCCGGGGAAGACGTCACAATCACATCAGCACCGCTACCTATCAAGAAAAGCCGTCCCACGAGACAATCTTTTTTTTTCCCTCCCCCCGGTTGCCTAGCTGTTTCTGCTGGGCGTCTAGGGCAAAGCCTCCCATTGCGCGACTGATATCGAGAGGGGGTAGTCAGGTGGCCTCGTCTCATCCACCCACTGCCCCCGAGGGATAGACTTAAGCGCTCTGCCGGGTCTTTGTCGACCAAACCTTTCCATTCTGTTATTCTCCCCAAGGCTGGCATGTAGGCAGACACATCAGGTATCACGCACCTACCCTGTGCATATATGTAAATATACACGTACAGGCCATGGATGGACATTGTTGATCAAGGGCAGGACGGCACGTGGAGGTATCGATGTACATAGGCATATAAACAAGTGTAAGTAGGTACTGCTGCATCTTACCTCATGCTACCTAGAGGTAGGTATGTTAGGAGGTACGTGGTATTAGGTGTAGCTACCGAACGTCGGCAGGCACCTTACGTGTAGGTCTGCTTATACCTGCCCGCCAAACCCTCTCTTCTGCGACTTCTATCGTCCTCTCGTAGTAGTAGTAGTAGAGAACGTAATTGTAGGTCTTCATGTGTGTATTATCGCTTCGAGATTCGATGCCATCTCGTGCATTCGGCAGGTATACGTATAAGGTACCTACGAGGTAGACATGTGGATGGGTATATCCCGTCATGATAGGAGGACCAAGCGTGTACTCTGCACCCCTTAAGCCTCTCTGTTAAGCTTCAGTTGCATGGGGTACTTAGACTTGAGGTCGATGCGGGTGCTTCCTCGAGGTTGGCAGCAGAGATAATAGAGGTACCTAAGCCATGAACAAAACTGGAAGTTACGTACATTGGCTGCCTAAGGTATCCATGTCCGCCTCTTACCGGTGAGGACCTTATATCCCCGTAGTCTTCGTTGCAGCCAGGCAGGCAAGGCGAGGTCAGGCCAGGCCGGGCAGGGCTAGCTGGGTTTACGAGGCAGCTAAATTGTTCAGAAGGTCGACGAGCTATTCCAGAAGGAGCAAATGCGTTAAGGCTTGGTGTGGCTAGGACTGGCACCGTTAAGTCGAGGGTACCGAGAGGGAGACCAGGGGCGTAGGTATAGGTATCGGCGGGGCAAGTCAAGTCGAGGCGGGCTTTGCTGAGCCAGGCGGCATATACGGTGGTCCCATAACTACATCATCAATCGCCTAAGCCCGATCCGCACTCGGCTCCCGCCCAGATGAGCAAGACAAGGGAGAGAGGTATGTCTCTCAGCAGGGGGTGTCCGGTTAGCCAGAGGGTTAACCTACCTGGGTGGGTGGACGGGAGGGTAGAAGAAAAAGAGAAGAAAGGAAGGGGAAATCAAAGAAGGGCTTTAGCCGGACAGCCATTTCCGGCCGGCTCAGGTTGAACTTGATGTCGAGACGAGGTAGCAGCAAAGCAAAGAGAGTTCCCATGCATCGCTGACCCGCCCCGATACCAGGGCGTAGTGGTGCTTCTACACAAATGATGCGTGTCTGCGACGCAGTTTGTGCCCTACTTCCTACTGTACCCGGGCATCTGCTTCTGGGATTTGCATAGGCAGGTCCCTAAGATAGGATATTGACGAATAAAATGCCGGTCTCCTCATTATGGCGTTCACTTTTCATGCTCCAAGCCTCGATGGTCGATTGCTGATTCCTGTCGTCTTCTGATCATTGTTCGATAACAAGAAGATCTGGTACGACAGACCTGATGGCAACCGTGACTATGACGATAACAAGTAACAACCATCTACCCCCCCTTTCCCCCTCCATGACTACACACGTTATATATGTAGGGCTTAGAAAACCCCTTAATTACGCAAGCTTAAGTTCTACTGGAGATTGCCTCATTTCACCGTATATATGGTACACGCGTACGTACCTATGTTTCCCCGACGCGTACCTCTCCAATCTCATACATATCCGTAGGAGGTAGGTACTTAGGCAGATGCATCAGGTACCTTAGGTGGGCAGCTTAGGTTAGGTACCTACCTAGATGCATAACAGGTATAGGTAGCTACCAGGTAGGTAGATAGGTTATCTATAACAGAATAACAAGACAGTCGGCCTGCCGCAACACTCCATACAATACAGCCCCCTAATATCGCTAATAACACCTACCTAATTGTACATGACGATGACGGTGGTGATGATGACGATAGGCTTTCAACGGCACCAGACGTATGTGAGAGGATTAATTGAGGTACATAGCTACTTACGATGCCCACCCGATTCGGGCGTCCTGATTTGTCTAGAAGGTTCGTATGGAGCGGTCGCTAAAGGGGACAATAGGCCGGAGCCAAAGGGGGCGTGCGAGACGACGCTTCGAAGACGGGCTTGCTTGCTTGCTTGCCGGCAGTCGGGATGTCAATCGATAAGTCACCCATTGCCCTCGGAGGCCTGTTTAATGAGGCCTGTCGATGCAAGACATATCTACGATGATGCGCGCATCGCTGCTGCCAACGCTAGCTAACTAACCAAAAAGGAGAGAAGAACCCACTGGAAGCGATGCTTACACACAATATACCTATATCATATACCTACCTATATGTTTACGTATACGCACCTATATATATATATATATATATATACCTACTCATAGGTAGGGAGATGGGCGAGAGATAGAAAGCCTGGCGAGTCTGCCCGCAAGAGGCTCGTTCAATTCGGGAAGTATTAGTCTACCTAGGTATCTCCCTAGGAGGTAGGTACCTAAGATACCCCCTGGGTAGGTTACGAGCAAGGGTGAATATGTTAGGTACATAGGAGGTATCTAGGTGCCGACCTGGAGAAGGATGGGCGGCACCGGACGTTAGGTAGGCCCCTCCTAACCTCAGGCATGTGTGTAGATACATTTGTACCGGTGGGTCTTATCCATCCCCATCTGCACCTGATCCTATCTGCGTATAGATGGACTCTTTTTTTCCCTTTCGAATCGCCTCCCCTTTCCTCCAGCATCACCCAACCTCTTGACACACTATATCAGATACTCCCAGAGGAAAATGGAACCCTGGCCGGCGAAACTACCAGCTGGCTTGGCTACCAGACTGGAGGACTGACCGATTCCAGTTCCCGGCGCAACCGATAAGGACTATCCCCCATGCGTCATCGTCGATAGACCGACCGGGTCGAATTCACATATTCTCCATTGCCTTCTCCAGCCTCCTCTCGCGAACGACCTTCAGAGAAAGGGCCTACTTTATCGGCCAGTGACAGCGACGAGATGCCGACATCCAACCTACCATTACACGCTGACTTTGCATTGCCCCACGCTTCAACCCCCCCCCCCCCCCCCCAGTCGTGGATGTAGATCTCATCCTAGATTACCCGTACGTACGTACGTACGTCTGTGTGTGTGGGCTTGGAAGACGGCTGCCAGCTGTGATGTTGCAAGCGTCCAACAGTAGGTCCAGTTGCACCAAGCCTCCCCCAGAGGCCGGCCGTTGCTCCTCGAATATCCCGGTCTAGCGATATCGAGTTTTCGCCGTTTGACTGGCCGCAAACATGTATCCAGTGACATGTTCACCCCGATCCAGAGTTCATAATTGGCGAGAGGCTGAACCGATGCAGGGCACGTTCACCGCCTCCAGGGCGCTAACGGAAGAAGAAGAGGGGAGAAATGGTGGACGACGATGACGACGATATGTGCACCACATGATTATGCCCCAGGTGATATTCCCGATAGTAAAACGGGACAGCATAGCAGAAGAGGAGGAACCAACATTCCCACTTGAGAAACGCTTTGGAATATTCTAGTCTCTCCTCCCTTCGCCGTCTCCCTCTGTATCGTATGTGGATGCATACACTCATCGCCTCTCGACCGTTCCAACTGCAACTTTACAAAGCAACTGGGGGTGGGATCACACCAGCTCACCCTCTTTGCCAGAGGTAGCACATAGATATCCGTCAGCTCTACTACGTAGTATGTATATGCATCCATACCTGCATACTGTCGTAGTGGCAGATGAGACGCCATCGAAGGAGAAAAGGTTCCGCGCGAGATCGACCTGCGTAAGGACCCGGCCTAAGGCATCCCTTGTCCCCTAGTCCCTCTCCCTCCTCTCACGGCGGCCTCATCGAATCGTCACAGCGATGGTCCGAACGCGCAGGGACGCATTGAAGAATTACGTCAACCGTTCTGGCACGATCATCAGGTCCTGCAATCATTCTCCTCTCCATAATAGCCCGACTCCCATTCGCTTCACCTCGCCCCATCACCGTTTGGTGACGGTGTACCGCTTCGCACGTCAAGATAATCTTCCCCGGATCCAGGAAAGGCCAACATGGGAGTCTGTTTCATAGGCAAAGCGTGGCTCCATCTACACTAGGTGGCGACGATCCGATGTACACCGTGCTGTTTTAGTCACAACACGCCTAAACGGTCTTCCAGAAGGCAGATCTCTCTGTTCTACTGCAGCCCTGTTCGAAGACCCTGTTGGGTCTCGCGCACAACTCCACACCGCAATGCTGCCATTAGCGTCAGGGGAGGGAGCAAAGGCAGTGAGAGGAGAGCTTAGGTTCTCGAGACGCTGGCCAATCGCAATCTTGTCGCTCGACATCGATCCACGGACTTGCGCAACACCGTATTGTCGTATCGTATTTGGCTCAACGGCACCAGATGGGCGCATGCCATCTTGCAGCGCTCCCTGAGATTCGCCTGTCGCCAACTCTCTATGTACGCGCATACTTATCTATGCACATACATGTTAGACCCCTAGCAGCACCGGCTCGTATTCACCTGCCTACCATCGGCGAACCCCCCCCCCCCCGCGCCCCAGGCCACGGTTGTCTTCAGAGAAGAAACACAAAAGGGAGAAACCCGGTAAACTGAAAGAGGGTAGAAGCCAATTTTAGAATATTAAATGTAAGGCGAGCAAGCAGGGACATCCATCCACTCCCCATTTAGACTGCTATATCCTATGACCCGTTAAGTGATCAAGAGTTAGCAGTGGGCGACCGAAGTTGGTTTAACCAACATAATATTATCAAAAAATTAAGAACGACGTGTCGTATTGTTTCATCATCTTAGGTTGTGCGATTTCTTTGGAGGGGGGGTTCCCTTTTTGTTTTTCCCCATGCTCTTCACTCATTAGCGACTCGAGTTTCAGCTCATTTGCATCCCATTTCGAGCAGATGACATCGATCGCCTTAGCACCCAATCAGCAGCCACAATACCCCTGTGCCTTATGGCTCCTAGGGTAGGGGCGTGGGGAGGGCCTAGCAACGAGCCACGGAGTGACGGACAAGATTCACCGGCATCTTCGGCAGAGACGGCTCTACCGGTGGAGATTGTCGTCGTGTCAAATCAGCCAAGTCCCCAAACGCGCGAAGGGGGTAAAGCAGGACTTGGGCTCGGGGAAGCGAAGAGGATAGATGATTGCCTATTCGACTCGGCGCGCCGAAGTTAGTCCCTCCGCTCCATGCCCGCCCGCTCGACGATTTTCCTGATGGATACCTACCTAGAATCCATACAGCAACGAGGGTTAGGAAGCAGGGCGAACCCGAACCCTTTCTCCTGGGTCGTTTTCGAGCACATGACCGCTCCTGTTGTCGATAAGTGGCCACTGATCTCCCTATCTCCCTGTAGAGAACCCGCTGAATGCGAGATCGAGAGACAGGCCCGGCCCCAATCCCGACCAGGCTGGATGTGTATGTACGTACGTACATGCCTATCACAGGCTCCCGTGTAATCCTTGTTGGGACGTATGGGAAACCCCGTTTTGGAACTGGGGAGGACGCTGAGTGGTGCTGTCAGGGCCGCCTATCGAGAGCCATCGCCGCATTGATTGGCTTTGCCGTTTCTGCCCTTCTTCGCAGTCTACGTGCGACAAAGCCAGGGGCAGGTGTCACGAGGACCTTTTGGACCACGCTGCAATGTCTCTGGTATGCAGGGCAACACTGACGAGATATCAGGGGTGGTTCGTTCTGCTTGAAGGCATCCGTACGGCGACGACCACTCAAGTCTCGTGGAGCGTGGGAGGACGTCCTCTCTACGCGCCCTGCCACAATCAGATCAACATTATCTTCGCCCATCAGGCGGAATTCCCCGCCCGCGAGAGACCAGAAAGTAGGGCTGCGGTAGCACGGGTGGGGGAAGGGGGCGGCGCAAAAAAAAAAAAAAGGCGGCGATCATCCAGAAGAAACAAGCAGGTTAATGATCACGATAATGGTTGCTTCCCCGCCTCCGCCTCCTCCTCCCTCCTCCTCCTCCTCCTCTCCGCCAGGCTCCTCTTTCTCACCGGGTCATCATCGACGCGCGGGGTGGGAAAGTGTGTGTGTGTGCTGTCCTATAGTTATAGGTATGTATATGTGCACACATCGGTGCGTGCGTGCATGCGTGCGTACGTATGTACATACACATCCTGGACGGGCCCAGCCGCAGTACCCATCACGGATACCCAGCACGGAGGATAGGCCATCGTGAAGGAGCTGCTAGCATGCTTTCGTCGATCCGGGTCTGCGTATCTCTGCTAGCATCAAGACCACGACGCGAGCTAGCGTGCCCCACGCACGTAGAAGGGCCATGCACGCCAACCGCATAGGGCTCCTGAGCGGCGTAATGGACAACAATTTACCTCAAGGATGACAATGGTTGCGTGGCTCATTGCAGGAGCAGAGTCCATGCTGCTCTGCACATCAGACCTCGCTAACAGCGGCTCGCAGGGAATCGAATCGGTTCGGAATCCCTAGGACTCGCCCTCCTAGCTTGGAACCCGCCCGAGTCACGATAACTATACGCACGCAGACAATACATGCTATGTTAGGTAGGCAGAGGTATCAACGGTAATCCCACACTTGGCCTCTGGAGGTTAGTAGGGGTGCGTAGAGGTGGAGTGTACGTAGGGGGGGGGGGGGGGGGGGGGGGGACGGCGTACCTGGTGAGCTCATCAATCCGTGTAATACCACCTCATACTACCTACCTCCTAGGTAGCCTGTCGTCTTCTCTCCCCCACCCCTTTTTTGTTCTGTCATCCCGATCCAAGTTCGCGAACTAGTAAACAATCCCTCGACATCCACGAGAGACCCTATCCACGACAACCAGCTCACTTTGCTCGGGCTTGCATCGTCAAACGGGTCCGGTGGGGTGTTATCGCCTCTCGGATAACCCCTCCCGCGCTATGTTGCACGGCAAACTACCTACCGATGTCGCGTGCTATGCCTTGTAGCGACGGGACATTCCCCGGACTCATCGCACTCGCGTCGTCACCCATCATACATTCCGCTTCGGCTTCTAGCGATCTCGTCCGGCACAGCCCAATCCACTTTCTTATCTCGACGCCCACGCCCACGTAATCTACTATACAGGTAGACGGGAGCGTGGGGATCTGCGAAGCTACCCGGCTGACAAAAAGATAACCTCGGATATTAGATCGTGCCCGCGGCCTGCGTGTTGGCTACGTGACCCCCCCCTCCCCCCCTCGACGTGACCTATCTACGGTGATGTTGCAGCCGACCTGATGTAGAGCCATCTGGGGTGGCATGTCATCGCCAACAGAGGACAAGAGGGACATATCGTTGCGGAAAGGTTCAGTTCCTCGTTACGTGCGGCATCTCGAGACTGCAGCCCCGGGCTGCAACTAGAAATTGAAGAACGCAACCTAGGCCCCTCCCCCATTCTAGGCCCTGCGTGGTCAGTTACCCCCAATGCCACGAAACCGCGCAACCGTCGAGGTTTTCCTTTGGGGTTCCTCGCGAGGGGGGGACTATACCAATCACGGCGCCGGAATTGCTCGTGGGTTATTGGGAGCGTACTGGCGGCACAATGCGCCAACCGAGCCATGGTGCCGCCTAGGGACGGGGGGATGTTGAGGCGAGTGTATAAGTGAAAAGTGCAAGTGATGAGCGCGAGTGCGTGTGGGTGTACCAGTTGTGGATGGGTATGTACGTAGTCAGGTATTATGCATGTGCATGTGTATGTAGGCATGTTTGTGGTGCAGCTTGAGGAGGAAGAAGAAGAAGAAGAAAAGAAATGGGATCGAGTTGTCAGGGGAGGTGATGATCCCCATCTCCGCGGTTTGGTAGCTGACTGGTTGGCGAGCCTCAAGATCAGCCCCTCCACGCTGTCTTTTTTTTTCTTTCCCCTCGTTTCTTTCTCCCGTCCTCCACTCCGGTTATACTCGCCCGTATTCATTCTTCTCATCACCAGAAAAGCTGCCTCGTCGCATCGGCACCTCCTCCAGCGCCCCCTTCCTTATCCGCGATTTGTCTTCCCACAAGCCACGAAGCCAGACTGTCGGAAAAGACGCTATAGAGGTGCCTGGCCTCCCCCCTTTCGCTCCGTCACAAGCTCACGATGGCGGACACGGCAGCGGCCGCTCGAGACGGGGCCCGCGACGGGCGGAGCTTATTCCGGAGTCATCCCTATCCTATGACAATCGACCCTTTCAGCCCCCATCGACCACCGGCCATATAGCGATCACTTCATCCTTTCCTGAAGAGGCAGCCGGCGCACGATGCGCTGAAACCTGGCCGCACCGGACCAACATGCCATATTAAAGAATAGAGCTAGAAGCCCGGTAGGATGCTACTTTCGAGGTAGTTAGACAATCGGGTAGGCATTTCGTTAAATGTGCATGCGTCCGTATTTGCTCGACCATCCAGCCTGCGCCCACTTCGTGCGGCTAGTCGCATTGGCTTAGGGGGGGGGGGGGGGGGGGGTGCGCACCAATCCCACCGTCACCGTATGTAGAGGGGCTCTTGTGTGCTGATAGGGCTGCACCAGCTGCGGCATAATACATCATGCCTACCCTCTCCTCTCTCGCCATCCCCGTCTCCACCTCCGTATTTCCGCTTCTCTCGCCCTCAGCCAGGGCTTGTAGCGGAAAGAGGTTACCCTCCGCGGCAAATATGTCCAAGCAAAAACCCGGCCACGACGTGGCGATGGCACCCGATGCCGCTGTAGCAGCGGGTGTCGTGGGTGGTTACGGTGCTCCAAGGCGAGGGCGACGGGGGAGAAGGGGGGGGGGAGGTGGAACGGTGCGTTCGGGACCGGCTGGCGATCAGAGCTCAAAAGCCTCCATGTACGCTTTGACACATGGTTAATGACGGCAAGACAATAGTGCCTCGCACGGGAGGACTACTACGTAGAACAAATAACGAGACAGAAAGAATCCCATAAGCGAATGCTATTAGCGCGCCTCTAGCTGGCGTTTTACAGCCTTGCTCCCCCTCGGCCTGCGCACGGGTTCCGCTCGAGCATAGGGGGGTTACAGCACGCCCAAGACGGAATTCCGGCATCGTCCTGGAGATCGACGGAGCCAACATATGCATACCGTAATTTCTGCAGCATTACCCGGTATTCCTCCATCCCAACCCGCCGCAATTTGTCGACCGCCCATACGTCTAGCGAGGCACGCAACTCGAAGAAAAAGCGGTCCGGGGTTACAGGTTATGTATGTTTGTTCGACGAAACGTCTCCCACCCCCATTCCGCCGCCTGTCTCTTCTCTCCCTCTCCCTTCCTCTCCCTTCCTCCCTCTCTCTTTCTCTCTCTCTCTCTCTCTTTCTGTCTCTGTCCGAGTGGTTGTGTCTCGTTCTCTCTCCCACTCTTCCATCCACGCCCTTCGCCGTCTCCCCTCTCGCTTATCCCCGGCCTCCCTCTCGCACTCTCCCCTTTCTTTCTCCCCCTTCCCCCCGTCTGCTTGGTACTGTCTATTACCAAGTACGTGATCTACACTGTGCGTCCATTGATTTGCTCGAGGCTACACTCGAGGCCTCGGATTGCCACGTGGGCACACGAATAGGCGGCCTACTGCTGTCTATCGAACTCGCGAAGACACGTCTCGCCGTGCCTGGATCGCGGCCAACCCCGACGATGATTGCTCGATCGCCGGCGTAAGATGGACCGCAGACCCGCCTCCGATCCTGATACTTTGCAATAGGGATGACCGAGAACAAACTAACCCCTCCTATCCCCCTCCTCCACTTCCCCTCTCTCCCTACCCCCCCTGATATCGTCGACGTGTTCCACGTATGCATTGGCGATTCGCATCTTCGTCCCTGCTCCCTCCCCTGCGGCACCGGCGGGTGGAGGGAGGGGATGAAAAAGAGATGAAAAAAAAAAGGCAAAACAAACAGCCCACGATGGGCGGGAAAAAGGTTGCAAGAAGAAGGATGTTGGCGCCATTCCGTCCGACACTGGCAAACCGTTACTGGGCAGCCAACGACGAGCACCTCGGCTCCCCCCCCTCCCCCTTCTCCTTGTCGACGGCCGCTAGAACGCTTTCATCGCGATTAGCGCCTCGTCAATCCGGACCCTAGCCCGCGTGTGCAGAAGCAGGAGGCTATCCCGAGGGACCCTCGGGGAGGAGTCATGTAATGTAGATTGGTCGATGCTAAGGGCCGAGCTACGACCGATTAGTGGACGGAAAAATAGGTGCCAGGCCCTGCCACGCCCACCGTATGGCAGGTAGCGGCCGCATACGTATACCTAATGTGGATGCGTTCGTTCGGTGCATGGCCAAGGTACCTGCCGCGATGTACTTGTGGATGCAGACGCAGGTATCTATCCTAGGTACCTCCCTTTAGGCTCGTATGCATTGCAGCCAGCGGGAGGCAGGAGGCAGGGGTACCGAGGCACATTCGAGCTCAGCTCGGTTTAGGTAGGTGTCGGTACCTCCTCAGGTTGCCTCGAGGAAACTCCCGGTGTGAGAAGACAATCGTCGAAGGGGAGAGTGCGTGATATGACGAGAGGATGGAGTCTTCCGCCGGATGGCACGAGAGAATTTCTCGTGGGAATGTTACGTAATATCCTAAATTGCAGTTATAGTTATGACCCGTTGCTCCTTGTCCTCACCACCTCTGCCACAGCCCGCCGCCGCCTCTGAACCTCCGACAACCTTGCTGCTGCTGCCGCCGCTGCTGCTACCCTCTCCCGCCCCCCTACGGTTCATCTTTATGTCGTCCACATATGCCTACAGGTAGCTACCTGGCCTGCCTTACATCTGCTACTACCTACATACATCTACCACTAGCCACAGCTTGGACGATGCATGCCTATAGTGCCAGCGCCATGCCGCCGCCTAGGTCCGCCGTGGATTTATTTTTAGGAGAGCGACATAAAAATAGCTGAGAAACGAGGCGTGCCATTCGCTGCTCTGGCGAATATGGACCTCGAGCTACCGCCGAAGAGGTAAGCCTGAGAATCTCACCTACAGGCACCGGCTTTGTCTGTCCCTCCTCTCTCTCTCTCTCTCTCTCTCTCTCTCGCTCCGTCCCTATCGCTGCGGCAATGTATGCTAAATTTCTCTGCCCAGCATTTCGTCTCACGTCTGCACTTTCGGTCACAGCTACCGCCACCGCCACCGCTGCCGCTGCCGCTGCGCTACACATGCACGGGTCGGTGCCGTTTGAGCTCCATGCGAGGGCCAAGACGAACAGATCAAAAGCTCGTCGATGCTCCACCGCCCGAGCCCTGTAAACCCATCACGGCGACAACAGCTCTCTCCCTCCCCTCTTCCCCTCTCTCCGATCCTCTCTCTCTCCGACCCTCCAAGCTTCCGCCCAGATGCCACGGCACAGTTGTACGGTGACTTGCTCTCGACTCGCCCCGGACCGGATTTCAGTCTTCTCTTGTGCGTCTCCACATATCGTACGACAATCTTGCCGATGTTCACGACCCCTCCTCTTCCAAGACAAAAAAAGCCACAACGGGGGACTCGTCACGGTTACTTCTATATCCAGATTGAGCTTCGTCGCCTGCTGTTGTCCCGCAGTACTCCGGGGCTTACCGCCACTGGTCATCTGCCGCTGTGTTAATCAACATTCATCACGGCATGCTTCGTATCATGGGGTCCTTTCATCTACTAGTCTGTAGAGGGGCAGCGTATACTCGGAGAGTGGCCCCATCTGCAGCTTAGGCGATACGACGGCAAGACGCAGTGCCTCTCCGGAGGTGAAACCCAAGCCATCGTGTCTGCGAGGATGTCTGAGATTTTTTTTTCTTTTTTTTTTTTGCTGCTGCTGCTTCTGTTTGACGGCTTACGGACTCACCGACAGCTTATTGGACGGTGCGGTCTTGCATTGAGCCGAGGAACCAGGCGAGCCCCGTCGAATTCCATTCCCTCTTCTAGAAGCTTTCTAGCGAGTGAGCATCGTTTCCCATTAGCCCATCATCCCAGCCAGATCCCTTCAATTTCACACGTGAATAAAAATGGGCCCCTATCCACGCCGTCGGATCAGGCTGTCAGGGGGTCGCGTATGCTGCCTCTTTCGTCGGTTTTCCTGCGATGCCTCCTCGCAAGGCTGGCATCTTATGGCTTGCCGATCACGACGACGGTCTAGTCAAACAGATCGGGCGCCTTCGTAGCACCTTCGATCCGCCGCCGACAGAACCTCATGAAGGCACGGCAACGGCGGCATGAGTAGCAGCAACAATAGCCACGACAACAGCAGTAGGAGCAACGACGCCAGTCAATCTATCTGGCTTGGCTAGGAATGGCCATATCGCTTTAACTGCGAGGCTAGAACCCCCCCCCCCCCCCCCCCCCCCCATAGGTACACCAATGCTTACCTCAGTGAGATGGCGTACGCTTCGCGTAGACCACCCTGGAAATGACTACGCTTACGTACCTCTTAGCGGGTCAAGGTCAACGGCGAGATAACCGCCTTCGTATCGACGTGGCGCGCGCGTTACCCCACAGAACTGTTTTTGACGCAAGTTAGTAGACAAAGCAGCCTCCCTGCCTGGCCGGGGCGTGCGTCCTCGGGGAGTCGGGCCTGCTCTTACGTGCAACCCCCATAGGTATTGCCTACTCACAGCAACACCCACCATCCTAGATCTGGCGAGGACGCCAGCACGTCGGCGACAGGTCTCCGATACGCTTGGTTGAAGCAGAGGGAATTTGTGGAAGATGTCCGGAGAGTGGCGGCGGAGGTGAGTGACCATTGCTCGTTCCCCTCGAAGCTACCAGCTCTCCTAGGATCTTTGTACGACCAGCATCTGCAGCCGTCATTCGCAAGCGACAGCATTATGAGTATAAGCGCATGCACTGCGCCGCCCCTTATCCGATCAGGTAGCCAACTCTGCCAGAGGCTGAAACAAAATGGCAGGGACTACAGGGACTACAGGGACTACACCCACCCATGAAGTATAAGCTTAAAGTCTAGACGGATTCTTGGGTCGTAACCGAACCGACAGCTGGGGTGGACGTGCTCGCTTGGATCGTGAGCTAGCCTGAACGGGCCCTCGTCTCTGGCGACAACAGACCGACGTGACCTGTCACATCTGACCGCCCATCCGCGCCGTCAGGTATGTGGGCAGCTCGAAAAAAAAGCACCCCCCCCTCCCCCCGCTGGCTCCTCTCAAGTCCCTTGCTTGGCCTAGGCCTCACAGGGTGCGTAAGGCCCGAGCCATGCTCCCATGTAAACGGACAGAACCGTTGACGCCTGCCATAGGTACTTCACAAATGGCCGGGTCTCTTCTGCAAACGTATTATTTTCTCCGTTTTGAGTCCCCGAGAGACTGCTATCTCAAGGAGCCAGCTGTCGTTGGCCCCTGAACAGCAGGTACAACCCCCTCTGCGACAGCTCCGACTTTTGACTTGTCGGCTAGACGGCCGTTTGGGGCGCCCTGCTGCCCATCATTCCCCTCCCTCCACCTCACAGATCAACAGTTGCTCTTGCCAAGTATCCATCTTCTCCATAACGCCAGAGCTGCACCGCTCGTGCTCATACCTGACAGGCTAGGCTCGTGATAGGAAGCATACCGCCTACGACAGGTCAGTCGGTGAGACTGGCCAATCCTCACCGAGAACAGCCTTGCTCGATGTCGCAACGGCTCGCTTGTCCCACCTGATACATCACTATCACCATGGATCCATCACGATGGATTCTACCGGAGGAGAGCCTCCACCTCAATTCTCTGGCTAGGTACCCGGCACGAAGAGGAATGCCATGACATCCTCGGCACTGCTGGACTTGGACTCGAGGATGGGATTGTGACGTGCCCCGCAGTAAACGGTGTAACACACGGGCATGTCATATCACTCAAAAGTTGCTTGATGCGTTGTGCGATCAGCAAGACTGGTTTGGTAGCGATTCGAAACGGAGCACACCTTTCTTCACCATGACACATCTCAAGGTCAGGCAAGTCACCCAGCCTCGCAGGTTCTGGCAATGGAAATGGTATGTGCTGCTGCTGCTGCTGCGGCAACGACCGCTGCGGGAAAACGGGGACCAGAACGAGAGCCCAGTTTTGACAGGTCATTTTTTATGGTTCCTCGACGCTGCCGGCTAGACCCAGCAGGCCGAACCCCCCTGCTGGCTCGCTGCGGGCTACCTCTGAGCTTTGGGGATGAACGAGATCGTCCACAAGGGGGGTAGAATCGAGGCCATCGGGCACCCAGAGTAGCATTTGGTATCGGTACTTGGGGGAACGTGGCAGCCTTTGAGGGTGAACATTAGATACATCTATCCGTTCATCTGGCTTGCGGAATCGGTAAATCGCAGTACGTATGGCTTCGTGGTAAGACGTAACTGATTACGGAACAGCGTATACAAGAGAGAAGAGAACAATTCATCATCCCACGGTGGCGGCGGTATTGGCAGTAGCAGTAACTAAGCGACATGATACCATTGTCGAATTAGTATCAGCTTACCTTACGTCGGTTGCCTCACGCGAGCATGGCCGACCCGATTCGGTTTCCTAGTCATCCCAAAAGAGAAGGCTGCAGGCGCCTGACGAATAATTAATTTAAAAGCAAGCAGAACTCGGGGCAGCCAGGCTGAGTACATTCTTGCGGTCTGAATCTTCGCATCTCCGGTGCGCGTTCTCCAGGATGACTGACGGGTCGATCAGTCGACAGACATTGAGCAATAGTCGGCGAGCCGATCTTTTATAACACGGCGATATTATCCTAGTTTCGGGTTCAGTCTCTACGTTGGTCACTGCCACCTTACAGAGAGGTTTCATAGATTTAGCCGTCGGTCTAGTTCAAGCGGCGACGCATGAAAGCCATGCTCTCAAGTCTCCCTGCTTCGACACGAGCAACACCGCCTCCCCTGTTCCACCCCCCCTCCCCCTGTATACTGAGAATACCCCCCCGGTTCTGGTGCTGTCCCCCACCTACGGGAAGACGTCAACTCATCCCCAGAGCCGCGGAGATCTAGCATACTCGGTTTACACGAAAGCTATCGGGACGTTCAGGTGAGCCTTTCGAACGCCTGCTTGGTTTACGATTTGGGCTAACGAAGAGGTATTAATCCGACCGCCACTCCGGGCCCTGTCGCAGTGTTCCATTCAGCTGTGGACTACTGCCTTTATAGGACATCCTACATCTGCAGTCATTCTATAGTCCTCTCTTTCTCTATATTTTCCTTGGCCTAGACCTTGCCAGGTCTCAGCGGCGCCTGACCGCCCAAGTAGTGACTAGTACGACTGAGCTACCTTAGCAAGATCTTCCATCGTACATCCATCGGCAGCCAAAGCACGGCCGGGGCGGGGCGGAGGGGGGGGGGGGATCTTTGGGTCATCTGAGCACCATTGCGATGTAGTCCCATGGGGTCCGAATAGCGACACCACACGCGGCCTTGTGTTTTCTCTCTCTTCCGTATCTCAGTTTCCCTCGCACCCCTCCGTTCACCCAGAAATAGCTCCGCGTTGCAGCAACGAGGGCGTATTCGCCGTCTGCTGCATCCTTCCGTCGGTCTAAGCCAGATTCGGTCCGAGACGGCCGTCTGCGCTTACGAGCTGGGATGGCTAGATCCCCTGAACGGCCTTATTCCCTCCCCCCCTCCTCTTCTCCGAACCTACCGTTACCGGTCAGACGGGATTTGAATGCCACGTTGATCGGGTTGATATTTCCGAGTTTCATTCGCCTCAGCCCTGCAACGAAGCCGATCTCTGCATTGGGCCTGCTTGTCCCTCGGTCGGCATGATCGACCAGATAACCTGCCCATGGCTCGGCACCGGATTTGGGCTCCTACCTTTCCCGGTCGTTTGCAGCTCTCTCTGCGGTGCCCGGTCTTAGCTACGGATCCCTCGCTGGGCTGCAGCGCGCGCGCGTCTCGTATATCGAACATCACCCATACGGCTGACGCATTCTTAAGTGAGCCTCACCTACTCGTCCTGGTGTCACAAGGCTACGCTCCGTGCATCCGTTGCAGATGCTAGGGGCTCAGCGTGCTGTCGTCGCCGGCACGTGCTGTCGGGGTGCGCGCTCCACCGTGGCTTATTTTCGAGGCGATCCCGCGCTACTTGACGTGGCGCATTCTCGCTTCTCCCACCACGCCTGCTCTCACGCTTATTCTCGGCGGGGGACGGAGGGGTAGAAGTAAATTTTGAGAACAGGTATTCTCGTGCTCAGCCTGCCTACTTGTCATGGGTCTTTTGCCGTGAGCCGAGGCGCCAAGTCGGCAGGCCGGTCCAGGACGAGTGGAAGCAGGATGTTATCGCCTCATGACCGCATGCTCAGTCGGTGCGATCGAGCGAGCCGACGGCCGGGCAGTCCGTGCAGCAGCGGCGCTGGGCAGTGGTGCTCGCAGCCGTGATACAGATGCTTGATACCTAATACGACCTACCTGGCTTCCTACACCTCCGCCATCATCTCCTATGTCACATCTCGCGCAGACTTGTCGCGTCTCACAGACTGTCAGAGAGTCTGTGGGGAATGGTGAAACGTCTCACGGGCCGACCCAGATGTCTCGCGGACGTAGATGCTATGGGAAAGAGGGACGAGAGCAACAATGAAGGAGAAAGGCAAGGAATGGGCGGCCGGCCAGCAGCCCAGGCAGCCTGATGCAGCAGCCAGCAGACTGCAGTAACAGTTTTTCCCCTTCTTCTTCTTCTTCTTCTCCTACTCCTCCTTTGGCCTGCTACCGAATCATGCGTCGGTGTATCTGCGCGCTCCCGGCAGTCCACACAGGCACGACGTCTCTAATCCCGGACCCCAACGCCACGGTACCTGGGCGCCTCACCTCGCTGCCTCGCCCGGTCGCAGCTCTGGTTGGTCCCTTTCCCCAGCCCGCCGCCCGGTTGACTAGGTCGGGCCTTGTAAGTTAGGCACGACGACGGCGGCGACGGCAATAAGCAATACGAACGCGCATAGGTCTCGCGGGGGATCGGCTCTGCGTTTGGGTTGCCGCTCGTCAAATCAATCATTGGCTCAGATGGCCGCGGACCATGTGAGAGTACGGACGGGCAGGTTGCCTCTTTTTTTTCTTGCTTTCTTTTCCTTCCCCCATCCCATCCCCTGGTTCCCTTTCTTTGCATTTTCCTCTTGCATTTTTCTCTCCCCACCCCGTCGCTATCACTTCGATCGACGGACGGCCGAATCACCCGCTTCCACGAGAGAAGGCCCTCCCGGCTCATAACCACGGTCGGTCGCCTAATCATGCCACATACGTCTGCGCCATCATCACCGCCATCATCATCCCACCGGGCCCAGCCGGCACGTGCGTGTGGTGGAGTGATATCAAGCGATCGCCTGGCCTGCCTAGCCTGGGCTACCCCCAAAAAGTCGGTGCGCGCGTGCGGTGCGAGGTCGTTTCGCAGTGTCAGTAGCATCCCGTAACATCAGCAGCAGGCGGCAGCGGGAACAGCAGGGTTTGTCTGTGCTGTCTTTTCTCCTCTTCCTATTGCAGGTAAGGTACCCCTTCCAGGCGACTACGCCCTCCCCTACCCCCTCTTCCCCTGGTCTATATTATTGTGCGACGGTCATACAGCAGGAGGAGCAGCGACAGCAACAACACCTAGAGTCGTCGCCCAATATGGACCCCTGCGCGGTCGAGAAGGCTCCTAGTACATCAGGTTAGCCAGTCAGACTGGCGGACGGGTAGGTAAATAGACCGGACGGTTTGCGTGGTTTCGTCCCTCCCCGTTACCCTTTCGTCCTGTCGCGTGCGTGCGCGGGCCTGCGTATGTATGCGTGTATGCGTGTGTGTGTGTGTCTCGTGTCGCTGTGTGCGCCGGTGGTAGGTTGTATGTGCGTCGTCGTCTAAGGGGAAAAACACCCAAGGGCTGGTTTTCCTCGTCACTTCAACCCCCCCCCCTCTTGCCCTCCTATTCCTCCCAAACAGCGGGGAAATGAATTCTCTCTCCTCCGAATTCCACATCTATTCTCCCTCTTCTCTTCTTCTTTCCTTTCCTGCCTCCCTCGGTTCGTCCTCCGCCCCCAATTTCTTTTCTTTTTCTCTAATTTCTTTTGTAGGACAGGTAAGGTAGGTCAGGTCGCTCTGCTTGACGTGGTGCAACCCTATGTTTTATATAACTGATGCGGCCTCAGCTTCGACCTCGTCCCGTCCGGTACGGACCGCGCGATCCGATATCGCGCGATAGGTTCCGGCTTCTCCGACGAAAGCGGTCGGGTCAGCTGTTTTTGGTGGCTTGTTACCCCCCCCCCCCCCTTCCCCTCCTTCTCTACTCGTGTCCGTCTGCAATTTCTCCTGTGTGCTCTGCTCTGTTTTAGAGCCTTCGCGTAGGAATTTCTCTCCTCCCCTCTATTCTCTCTCTCCTCCCGTGGCTCGTACGAGGTAGAGTAAAGAGTCGGATGATCTCCTGTTGAGCTGATCGTTAGTTCGGGCCGGCCCCCGACCGGTTCGCCTCGGCTGGCACTAGAGCCATCCTAACGCTTGGCCTCCTTTCATCACTCTCTCCTCCCACCTCCTAGGGTGGCTTCATGGAAGAGGGGAACGAGGCGTCCCACTGCCAGGAGTTCGTGGGCCGGCGCGCGCCTATGGCTAGAGGAGCTGCTAAAGGACGCTGTGTAATCGGGGACGTGGTGCCGTGCAGAGGAACGCCTCTTTGTCTCAAGGGCCGCACGGCTCGACGAGCGGAGCAAGCGGCAGCTTCGGTGTCGGAACGCAAGTATGACAGAGATGGTATGTCACTGCCTTACCTGCCTTGGTCCTTCGTTCCGTCTCCTCTTTCATCTTCGATGACTCTCGCCTGGCCGTGTTAAATAGCAGCTTTTCCGCCCGTGTATGCATGCGCGTCCATACATATGTATGAGTCTGTGCATGCATGCAAGCAGAGGTGGGGTGTGTGTGTTATGTTTCAAGAAAGGATCGAAATAGGAAAACATGGCTGTCTGCTCGCGAGCTGGGCTCAACCCCTCTCTATATCTACGTAGCTGAGCTATCTCGATGGCCCGTCGATCCGCCGCGGCGGTGGCGAATCGTCCGGGCACCGCATGCAAAATATACGGGATCACACCGCAACGACGCGAGCTGCCGGGGGGGGGGGAGGTTTTCGATCTGGTGGGTGGTGGCGTCGGTTGCGACAATGTGAAGAAATCTGCGTTCCCGCGCCCCCTTTAGTTCGCCAGCATTATTCATGTGTCAATAGGTTGATCGTCCTTTTTTTTTTTCGCTACAGAACTTCTGCCTCCCCCCATCTCCAATGCAAGTTCCCAACAACATCTGAGGTAAGCGGGGGAGGCGGTCGAGAGTCGTCCGATGACAGGTTATACGAAAGGACAAGGCAGCGGGAGAAGAAGCAAAAAGGGGAGACCAAAAAAAGAAAAATCCCCTACTGGCCGGCGCACATAGGGGAGAGGTGAACGTAGTGCGTCGGGGACTGTCTTCGAGGGCGAGGACGCGGGTGACGATAGATGCTTCCGCGGGCTCACGGTGGTGGGTAGGACCACTGGCCGCCATATTGGGGGAGGGGGGCGCGCGTATAGATCAGAGAGGGGGGAGAGGAATGAATTGGGGGGGGGGGGGGGGGGGTATAATGCTGACCTGAAGTCTGACGTCGGCGCAACACGCACGCATATCTTCACATACATACTCACATACATACACATACACATATACGTATACATATACGAAGCAGGACATATTAGACAGCCGGCGCTGGATAATAGAGATATGGACCGCCGGAGGCTCCAAGAAAAGCAGAGAAAAAGCAAATGGAAGCCGCATAAGAAATTGCACCACGGCTGTCTGCAGACTCGTGGGTCTCGATGGCGTACCGATCCATGGCATTGCATTGCATTGCAGGAGGTAGGATAATAATAATAATATATAGGGGGGGCGGGGGGGCGTTAAAATAGAGCAGAAGCCGAGTCAATGCGAGCCGTAGCCAGGATGAGAGACAAGAGCGGCAGAAGCGAGAGAATGCAAAAAAAGAAAAAAAAAAATCATTTTTGTCGAAATACAAACCTGGGAAACCGGAGAGAGTGAGAGGGCGGATAGGAAGGGGGGGAGGGGGGTAATCTACGTCCGGTTCAGGACGCGCGAGGCGTCGCCGCGGCTGGCTGGCCCCTTTCCGAAGGGGCGGTGGGCAAGAGAGAGAGAGAGAGAGAGGGATGCTCGGATCGGGCTGCCGGGTTGGCGGGTACGAAGAGCGAGGGCGCTCTAGGTAGGTGGGTGGGTGGGCAGGTAGGAAGGGGGGAGGCGGGCGGTGTGCTAGAGACGGTGCCGTGTGTGCGTGTGTGGAGGGCGCGCGAGGCTGCGCCCGAGAGGAGTCGAGGGCCTAGGGGAGTGCAGGATCGAGGCGGGACCCTGAGGAGAGAAAGCGGGCTGCTGCGCTGTCGGGCGAGGACGGGGACTGGGGACCGCGGGCTGCGGGCGGCGAGGAAGCCGTGGGCCTGGGCGAGGAGAGCGGGCCCGGCGTCGATGGGTCGGCGCGGGCTAGGGGGGGTCTACGCGGTGCCTCCTCCGCGCGTGTGTGGGTTTGAGGAGGGGTCCTGGCGAGGCTCTGTCTTTTCCTCCCTAGTGTTCTTGTGGCATGAGGGCGGGCTCTAACGGCGCCGTTGTATGTTCGTGCGGCCTAAGTATACTCTATGGGCCGAGGGGCGACAGCAGGGTTGCGTGTTGCTCCGGAGTGGTTTGGGACAGCCACATGTTATCTGCAAACTACGTGCGTCGTCGTATGAGTTGACGGGGCAGAGAGTCGCTGACCTAGGGCCTGTAAAGACGTTTACGAGGCTGGAAGTGGCCTTAGCCAGGTCGTCTCAAGTGAACCAACTGGCACTTAAACTAGATATTAGAGAGGGGGGAAGGGCTTCTAGGCATACGGTTCTCGGTGTATACGGTGGAAGCCAGTCGGAAACTGTAGTATTTGCCTGACAGCTATCTAGCGCAAGTTCCATCGACTTCTCGAACGAGTATAGACCAGATACGCACCCCGGCGAGCTTCTAGAAGTTTGTTCGGGGAGCCCAGGTAGTATTATCGGTGCTTGCCACATCACTTCGGATGATGCGATGGTAGCGTGTTTCGACTGTTCTCTTCCCCGACCACTCAGCATTCGTCACGGTGCCTTCAGGAGCCGGTCTAATATATGAACGATTTCCACATTGGCCATCTTTCCCAAAACCCGGGGCTATGTAACTGGGCCTGTCTGTCTCTGGAGGCCACGTCATGTCGTGATCGCCACCGACTTGCCGGGATTCTATTAGTTGGTAAATATTACATTTCCCTCTCTGTCCTCGGCCTCTTCTGGAAATGATCGAGCCCTCGAATTTGCAGCGGATCAAACCGAAACATCCGCTAGCCCGTTTGGCCGCGCGCCAACTAAATAAACAAACTAGCGATTCGGGCTTCCTCGTTGTTTGGCCGTGTTTGCGGTTTGATTCGACCGGGCCTGACCCCCGGACCCCTGAACTGGGACAAGCCCGGGGGATCCATCCCGCGGCCGGGTCGTGTGTCGGGGCCAGCCACCAGGGCACAGGAGCACGGGCTGGTATGCGGGCCTGGATAGCTTCAAGATCTAGGTAGGTGTCACTTTAATGTCCTCGAGAGTTCCCCAGCCTACCAAATCGAATAAATCCAAAACCACGCCAGATTGCCTAGGAATTCCCTCAATGCCGTGGCACTTCCGTGAAAGAATATTCTCCACGCCGATCTCTCGCAATATGAAACCATCGGTGGCTGGGTATTAGCGACCTCGATGGGATGCCCCATTGGTGGTTCGTCCACGCATTCAATGTCTAAGACGACGGCATTAGTTATTACAATGGAAGCTAGACCTATTATCGCACCTAATGTACACGCTAGCAGGCTTCGGCCTCGAAGGAAAAGAGAGAGCCCTGCTAACAACACCCCCTTAACACCCCCTTCCTCATTTTTCACGGGGAGACGGCGGCGGCTTTACGCCGTACTGGATGTCGACCTCGGTCGTCCGTACGATGCCGTTGTACGTCATGATCTCCTCCTCGCTGTCGGTGGGCGAGTGGCCCCGTATCTCTGTCCGTCTCTTGGTATCCTTGAGCATGAAAGCCGGCGTGTAGGTATGCTCCGACTTCGAGCTATTCCCGTGCGTCCCCGTTCTCGTTGCGGACTTCTTGGCATTTTCCGTGTCGTTCAGTGCGTAGGCAGCATCGCGGTAACGGTAATTCGGGTTGGTTGTGCCGCGGAGCGAAGAGAAGAACCGGGGAAACCAGACCATGAACAGAGGCCGCAGGGCCGGCCCCGAGGCGCTGATTATTGCCAAGTTCGTTTCCACCGCCGAGTACGTGAATCGGATATCGTAGGAGTAGTCGTATTTCATCGGGTAAAGAGAAGTCTCGATGATCCACAGCATCCGAAGGATACTGACAACGGTAACCCTAGGTAATAAGTTCTGTCAGCCTCGTGGGCCACTCCGTTTCGGTTCCATCAGCGGAACTTACACCCCTCCCAGGAGGAATACGGCCATGATAGCTAGCTTGACCTTGGGTGCCATTTTGAGCCCCATGAAGATCCAGAACGGGAGGGCGAGGACGAGTACGTCCGTGAAAATTGTCAAGCCGGCGGTCGCGACGTAGAATATTCCGGTATCGACGCATCTCCCTTCCAATGTTGGGTCTGTGATCCGCTGCCAGAAATAGGGGATGGGCGAGCATTGGAAGATTACGGTGACAAAGATGGCGACCATGAGCCCGACGTTGAACACGTTGAGCGCGTGGATCGAGTATCTGATCTTCCGCCGCTGCCCGCCTATCCGCAGTAGGAACACGAGGACCGAAGACTTGACGATGGCGAGGATCGGATTGTACAGGATCTGGATCACGTAGTTCCAAAACATCCCGAGGCTAACGTCCGCGCCCATCGGAATATCGTAGACGTGGACGCCTAGGAAGGCGGTCCGCATGGCTGATATGGAGAAGACGGTTAATCACACGCACAACGTATCCCCTTGCTATATGTTTGGTGGCGGAAGTCTCCCTCTTTCCTCTGCAAACGCACCCATGTAAGAACACCCAGTCTCAGCGACCGAGAACGCCTGAACGCGTGTTAGCGGAGTTGCAGAGACGTGTGTGTGTTTGACGCCTCACCATGGCTAAGCATGCTAGAGCGTCATCTGTGAAGGGCTATTATCAGCTACGGGACAACGCGAAGGGATATCTGGTCCATCAGCCCAGCACCTACCCCATCCGAACTGCCTACTTCTCACTCTCCCGTAAACTCTTAAGAAGATAACAACGAGGGCAATGGCGGGAAAGAAGAACAGGATGAAGATGCCTCCCTGCTGAAGGGGGGAATAGGGGTAGCCGTTGTTGACGTCTCCAGAGGGCAGCCCCGGCCCCTCGAGGGACTGCCGTTTCTCTACGCGAGAGAGGAATCCGTAAAGGGAAGACTCCATCTTCGTCTGGGCGCTTATAGCTGCTCAGCAGATCTGCTACGCCCGTCGGGAGAAAGACGACCAAGAGAAGGGGGCGGCGGCCACGTTCGGGACCAGTGGCAACTGCATCTATATAATCTCTAGATTGCCCGGCTCGCCTCGCATAACAAGCAAGCAGGGTCCTGCGGCAGCACGGGAGGGCGCATGCATGCCGAAAGAGCTGTTATACGACGACAATATCGAATTCAGCCTCTTTCTGCCGCCTCGACGCGTCTCTATTCGGGTAAAGGCGATGGTTTCACCGGAGTTTGGCAAGACGCGGCCGGAGTTTTCCTGCAGCCAAGGCTCTCTCTTGTAGGGAATCTATATACACTTCTGCATTTGCTTGCTCACTTGCTTATATCCGTCGATGGCGGCGGCATTGGTTCTGCGATGCTGCAAATCCGGCCCTTGGGCCTACCCAGGAGGCCGGCTCCTCTCCCACCGCGGCGACGAGGATCTCAGCCCCCGTGTTTTACGACTCACGGCGGGGACGGATGGGAAAACTCGCGCGCGAGTCCGGCGCTGCAACGGGCGCCCTCATCTGAAGGAGGTGAGCCTAGCGAGGCGCGCTCGCAGTGACAAATCCGTGTGCCATTGCGTCGGACGGCAAGCCAGCACACACACCGTCTCGTGGACACACGCTCGATTTGGTATGAATCGTCTTTCCTGACCGGGAGCGATTGGTCGAGGTGGACCGACGCCGCCTTTCCAACGTAGCTCCATGTCCCGTGGGCGACGTGCCCAATGAATCCCCGTCTGAATACAACCGAGATTCGACCCCATTACAGCGTCGCAACGTAGGGAGGAGCTTGCTGCGCACCGGGACACCATTCACGGCGGGGATCGGCGGGGATCAGTGTGGAGGAGGGGCTTCGACGCCTGCGAAGACGGGCCGCATTCATTCGGCCCGCATTCGTTCTCGACTGGTGCGAATCATCGCCGTCGAGGTCAGGTCTGGGGTATTTGGGGACCGCGTCTGGGAGAAGCTGGTTCTCCGACCTCATTTGCTGGGCCTTTTATCCAACCCGCCCACGATGTAACCAGTCTACAGGGGGGAGGGAAGAATTCGACCTCATACCGCCACGTCTCGATGGGAAGTGGACCCGCCCACGGGAGAGGAGTTCTCGCATTGTCTTGGCGAAGCCCTCTCTTTTTCCGGGGAAGGTTGCGTCCTGTCGTTTGGATGGGAGAGGCCCCGGCCGACGACCGCTCTGCTGGTGTATATATGACCTGTCCTCGAATGAGGAGTCTAGGACGTGCTCGACGGCTTCTGGACTCGCGACATTGATTAATAAACATATTCCGCAACTTACGAGAGATTCGAATATAAAATGAAGCCATCGCAGCTGTGTCCAAATTTGCGGCATCTAAACATCGCATACAACAGGTAACATCAGCGTACGTCTTCAGCCATATAATATCGCAGTTCGCTAGGGGATCTCGGCAAAGTTGCAGAGGGGCCAACGCCTCCCCCAGAGGTTCCCAGAGCCTGTCGCATGTACCGACCTGGCGCCGGCTCACCTTCTGCCCTGGGCAATGCCCGCGTTGCCGGGCACATAGTACCACTCACTGTCGCACTTTGCTGGCGGGAATTGCACGTCTCTACCCATGTTCTGATACCCCGACGGGGTGCCGGAATGGCGATTTCGCTCGCCGGCTGGAAAACAGGTATGTATGCAGGATTTGTAGGATCGGCGGTCATCGTAAGATATCCAGAAGCCGAGCGCGCCCAGTATATAGGACGATGGCGGACGTGTTCCACGCTCGAAGCGGAGATCCTCTTGATCACCCTACCCTGGACCCAAGCTGCCCGCGCCGGCCGGTTCTCTAAGCGTACGTAGCAGCGACTATGCCTCTCCCAGGAAATTCCGTATTGACCCTTCTGTTGGTCGTTGGGCTGCGCGCTGTATGGGCCCAAACGATTGTCTTGGACAATTCCACAGTTGGTTAGTTTGCGCCAGCTTTAAGAGATCATGACCAGACACCGTAGCTAATTCCCGGATTAGCGGCCAACGAGTTCACGGTAGCCCCCGCTATAGCCAGCGTAGACGCGCGGGACTCGAACTCGACGGCGGCTCTTTTTGAAGGCGAGACGCTGCAGCTGACTGACGCCGTCATAGCCAACTTGACGGACTTGGAGCTGTCCAATGTTTCGTTATTCAGCTTCCAGAGCGAGTCCAGTCCGGAGGAGACGCTGTCTAAGCAGTCGCTGTTCGGAAAATGCAAGACGTATCCTGGGGACCCCCTCTGGCCCGCGAAGCCTGTCTGGAAGCTGTTTGATGTGCTGCTCGGCGGAGCCTTGATCGAGACGGTCCCCTACGCGTCGGCCTGCTACGACTCGTTTGGGAACTACGACAAGGCCAAGTGCGATTTCATCACGAACAATTGGATCAATGCGTCCATCTACCAGTACGTGTTATCGAGAGCGGGCCAGTGCATTGGTTCTAACCCGGTGGCAGCACCGAAGATCCGACGTCGATCAATGCCGTCTTATTTCAGGGACTGACCTGCATGCCGCCGACCCTCGTGGCTCCCAAGGCCAAGTGCACGATCGGCGGTTACCCCGTCTACGCGGTCGCCGCCCGGAACGTGGCGCAGATCCAGCTCGCGGTGAACTTCGCCCGGAACCTCAACCTCCGCCTGGTCATCAAGAACACCGGCCACGACTTCGCCGCCAAGTCGGTCGGCATGGGCGCGCTGTCGATCTGGACTCACCACCTCAAGGACATCAAATTCTTCGGACTCTACCGGCAGGGCCGCTACCTCGGACCCGCCTTCAAGCTCGGCGTCGGCGTTCAAGCATTCGAAGCTTACGAAGCAGCTCGCGAGCAGGGCGTGACTATTGTCGGCGGCGAGGGGCGGGTAAGCTTCCCCGTCTTATATCGCGATTTAGCCGATGCTAACAGCCCGCAACCTCTCAGACCGTCGGTGTGATGGGCGGCTATCTCCTGGGCGGCGGCCACTCCCCCCTATCGAGCCTGTATGGGATGGCGGCCGACCAGGTGCTCTCGATGGAGGTGGTCACGGCGGACGGCCGCTTCGTCACGGCGAGCGAGACGTCGAACCCGGATCTTTTCTGGGCTCTGCGCGGCGGCGGCGGCTCCACCTTCGGCGTCGTGACGTCGGTCGTCGTCAGGGCGTATCCCAAGATCAAGGTAACCACGCTGACGTACGTGCTGGCGACGGGCGAGACCGTCACCGCGGAGCAGTTCTGGGCCGCCCTGCGCGCCTTCTTCGACGGCTTCATCACGTACACGGACGCCGGCACCTACGAGTACTTCCGGATCTCCCGCGTCGGCGACGGCCAGTTCGTCTCCGACATGGGCCCGTGGTTCGCCCCCGGGATGTCGCGGGCGGAGCTGGAAGCGCTCGTGGCGCCGCTGCTGGCGCGGTTCCGCGCGCTGGGCGTCGCCGTCGCCCCGGTCTACACCGAGTACGGCGACTTCTACGACGCGTGGGCGGCGAACTTCCCGGTCGAGCCGTGGGGCAGCCACACGATCCGGCAGGGGAGCCGGCTGTTCCCGCGGGCGAGCTGGCGCGACGCGGCGAGGCTGAACGCGACGTTCGACGCGGTCCGGGGCGTCGTCGAGGACGGCGGGTACGTGATCGCGTTCAACGTCGCGGCCGCGCCGAGGGCCGGGTACCCCGACAACGCCGTCAACCCGGCCTGGCGCCAGACGGTGATGCACGCCATCGCCGCGTCGCTGTGGGACACGTCCGGCCCCGAGGCCGACATCCGCGCCGCCAGCGACCGCCTCACCTTCGACTGGGTCCAGCGCTGGCGCGACGTCTCCCCCGGCGCCGGCGCCTACATGTCCGAGGCCGACTACATCGAGCCCGACTTCGCCCAGGCCTTCTTCGGGTCCAAGTACCCCCGCCTGTACCAGCTCAAGCAGCGCTACGACCCGCTCGGCGTCTTCTACGCCCACTCGGCGGTCGGGTCCGAGGACTGGACCATGTCCGAGATGATACTGGGGAACTTGCCGTCGCAGAATAGCAAGCTGTGTAGAGTATAATAGAGATAGCATTAGAATAGAGGAGGAGCCGGCATGCCGTGTTGTCGACTCGTGTGCGTGGGTAGGTATCAGGTAATATCGTGTTTTGCGTCTCGCCGCCTTGGCGTACGGCCTTGGTTTGGTGGTAACTTGATGTTAAGAGTCTAGCAAATTTGTGTGTGGAGCTAGCTCTGGGGTTGTAAGTAGACTCGAGACTATATTGTAGGTTACTGAGACGAAGCGCATGTTTCATTGGCATTTTGTTGTTGACTTGCTCATGTCGGCATTTCGATCTGAATAGCCCCTAAATCCTTTCGCAAGTTATCACCGTCCCAACAACGTATTGGGCCCTGCGAATTGCCAAGACGAAAGCACACAGTTGTGCCCTCACCATTGTGCTAGCTGGCATTTAAATTCCGAAATTAACGCTTGTGATCTGGTCCTATTTGTAAAAGGGGGAATCCAAGATAGGGGTAGTATGAGGTGGCAGACTAGTACTTACCTACTACTATCGTAATCATGTTTGAGGAATGCCCGTTACGATGCCAATGCCGCTCTTCAGCAGGTGACGCTAATAATCGGATTTGAATTAGGCAGCGGTATTAGACTGTTCCAACCTGTCCGCTTCTCGACCTAACTACCCTTTGACGTTGCCCCGTCGGGCTGGCTGGCTGGCGTAGGCTGCTTTACCCTTGGCACCACTGCCTGCGTATATAAACGGCTGCTCGCCAAGAGCTTTCACGGGCGAAAGGATGGCGACGGCTGGGATCCCCATTCCGAGTGGAAAACTGGACTGGGCGGATGGGATGGTCGCTCGTCTGGCCCTGTCGGGTGACGACATGGCTGCGCCATGGCCCTCCCGCCCGGCGCGCCAAGATGCTGCTCTCGGACTCCGCGCCCTGGGCATTGCCTACTCGTAGAATTCTGTGCCGAACTCCCCGAGGCCAGTCGTGCCATTCTGCAACCGGGCGCGCAGCTGATTCCCTGCCCGCCTCTGCGAGTATCCGCGGTATTGCACAGTAAACTAGAAGGGTTGACGGGACGGGGCCCAGGACCCCCCTTGGTTGGTATCAATAGGGGATTGGCGTAAGTCGGGCACATAGTAGTACTGATTGTGTAAATCGGGACATGCAGGGCTTGAGGATGGAAACGGACTGGGATTTGCCAACAGTCCGCTCGAGAAGTTCCATGATGGATTTATAGAATGACTGTACGTAAGCCGATACCTCTATTTCCGCTGCTATGTTTTGTTATATATATATGCCTTTAATTGCATATGAAAGTTTGAGCTGGATTTGCTAGTATTACATACCTACCCGCATGATCACACTCCGAATATTACCACAATTCAGATTAGGAGCGCAAATGAGGAAGCGCCCAAATGGAGAGACTGTCGTAAAATTGCCCGGCTAGATTTGAAAATGCTAACATCAAACCTTGTGCGGATTTCTGATCTGGGTCCTGTATTAGGCATTGTGATTGAAATTCCCCGAAATACAATGCCTCTGGGATATATATATATCCGTATCTAATGTAGGTATGTTTCCCTGGTTGCATTACTGTCGCGATTATATTGAGAAAGCGGGGTGTCTGCCCACAATCGAAACCCCTTCCCCCTTTTTAGAAAATTCTTTTCAAGACGCCTCATTCAGCAATGTTTCAGTATGAGCCCGGTCAACCCAACACAACTGAACCTGCTCTGTGCCCAATTCGTTATGCTGTTTCTCGGCATGGAGCTATCATCGGTGCTTATATTCCAACTCTACTGAGGCGCCTTGGCTCCGCTCTCTGCCCCGCTATTACCTTCTGGTGCAGCGTAATCGGTCGTCTCACCACACCAGTTGGCGTGCGCGGAATCGTGCGGGCATTTGGGCCGTGGTGCATGAGATTCTGAGCGTGATGAAAGGGGATACGGCGCCGGAGATGATGGCTGCTTACGTCGGAGGCTCCGCCCTTACGGAGGGACTGGCCGTGTTTACCGCCGTCCTTTTATGCTGTGTATTGCGCTTGCTGTCGTGGGAAGGAAAACGAAAACTGTCGACGTAGAAAAGGAGGACAGCTACATTCATCCCGAAGATGAGACAGGCTAGGCGTTGTTGAAATGGAATTTCGTTCGAGTCTGTGTCATTTAGGAGAAGGCTCTATCCCCGTAGGACAACATTGCCAAGTTCAAGTCCTTTTTCCCCTCACCTCAGGTTCTGTCTTCGACTCCTAACGGTGCGATGTTGCCTATTGATTGCCATTGCACGAATTTCTTACCGGCAGTAATCCGTGTCGTGGGAACTCTGCGAAGGCCGAGGGTAGAAAGCGATCCTCTACGAAGCCCCAGTATACGGAGACGAACTGCACAAGGACGCTTGTATTAATATTATTTTCGAGTGTCTGATACATAATATCTGGACGCCCCCTGAGAAGGACATCGAGGAAACCGGGCAGGCTGTAAGTAGCTGCACGTTTCACAACATAGACCTCCTCTTGATCAGCGGAGCGGTGAGCGAGTCACCGTTGCTCCCGCTCATCAGACTCGATGTCGTGTCGTGTCGTGTGGGGTTGGAGCATGAAGGAGGGGGCAGAGACGAAGCGAGCCAATTCGGAATCGTAGGATATGCGAAGTCGTATATAATATATAAGCAGCCCAATGTCCTTAATTTGACGCCTCCTCGTCAGTGACCGTTTAGCGAGATGCAGATCCCCTCTGGACTCTTGTGCGAACTTCGCATATGCCCTTCTTGAGCTGGTATAAACAGGGGAGCGAGCTTGCTCAACTTCCCGACCCCTCTGCCGGCCAACAGCCGCCTTCGGGTGTTAGCCCATTTCTTATCCCTAGCTTGCGACCGTCTGGTATCCCGAATACCCATCGCCTGCTAGAGCTTCAGGAAATCAATTAACTTGACCTTACCTCTCCAGATTTCGGCGCACGTCGACATGAGATAGCCTGTGGCATAAAGGCAACTTACCGGGGCTTCTGGGACATTTTACGTCATCTCATTTTCGCAGTAATGACGATTAGTGAAGGTAACAAGATTCCATGTGCCAGCCATCGGCGCTTGCGGCTGCGGCTGTTTAACACTCGTGTGCCGACAGTTTAATAATGTATCGTATTCGCCCCTTTCCCTCCTCAATAATCTTGGGGCTTATCAGCGATGAAGCACAAAGGGCCTCGCATTATTAAAGGACCGGCGGTTTCATTGATCCTATAGCGAACCAGCCTATCGACGACGGCAAAGACGGTGGTGGTAGTGATAACTTTGATAGGGTTTATATGCCGGTCGGCGACGGACGCGGCAGTCGTTATAGAATCCCCCGGGCCGCCAAACCCAGTCCCCGGGTTTCCCTGGAGACGGCCAGCTTAGGGAGGGCCCGTCCCGGGCTTCCTCGGTTAACGAACCCCGGCCCACTCTGGCTAATATACCCGATAAAAACCTCACGAAACCCCCGTTCTTTGCGGGGTGGCAATGGACGAGTGGGTACGCAGTGACGAAGCAAAGACAGGCCATTATCATAACTATCATCTGTCGGTATATCTCGGTTCGTATATATGCGCTAGCCAAGACAAGACTCCAGAATATCCAAACCAACGCTCCCTTCCTAATCCTCACGACTCAGGGTACTGTTCCGACACTTCGTATCCGCCCCTATTGTTGGGCGTCAGGAAACTCGGTCGTCATCCCGATATCGTTCATATCATTATGGAATTGGTAGTCGGAAGGTGTGTCCCGCGTCTCATTCTGCGTCCAAGCTCCGGTATTCACGTAGAGCCCGAAATTGTGGGAGATCGAGTCTATTATGGGCGACGGAGGAAACATCTCCCCTTCGCAATCCTTCCCGGGGTCCAGGGTTCCCCACGGCTCCGTCCCCAATCCCGAGTCAACGTAACTTTGGCCTCTGTAGAAGGGCGGGGGCCCGACTGGTAGACCGGCGATGGTTTTCTCAGAGAGCGCCACCGGGTTTATGCTCTGGGGGTAGCTCGAAGCTGGGGGTCCGACTATATTTCGCATCTCCTCGCCGCACTCTTTCATTTTTATCTCGGTTGCTTTCCGCAGCCCCCGCTCTAGGAGGAAAACGCACAGCGATACGTGGTATCCGGGGGCGTGATCTGATCTGATCAGTAACCACTGAGAAACGGGACAACTGTGTTTTCGCTACACGGAGGACTCACTGTGCCCTGTAATCTGGTTTACCGAATCGCGACCAAACAGTGCTTCGCATATTTTGTTCCAGCACTCTTGCGGAGGTCCCTTGTCCCTTTGGAAGTTGAGACGCTGGAATTTCGCTTCCTGGTCCTTATCCATCCACTCAGGCTCGTGGTCCTTGGATGTCTCATCCCGCTCCGCGCTGCAGCAGTTGTGTTTGGCCTTCTCCCTGTCCACGTCTTCTATCTTGCATTTTGTGAACCTCTTTCGGCACTTCGGGCACCCGAATCTACCGGAATGCACCCGTCTCATGTGTTCCCTAAGGCGATTGTCTTAATGCTGTAGTCCTCGACCGGAGGTGTAGAAGAGTCAATTAGGCAATACTAACATCAACTTCCCGATGTCCTTGAATCCTATACCGTCTGTACATGCATTGTTCACTAACTTGTACCGAAGTGGATTATGCTTCCAGAAAGGGCAAGCGAGATTCTCATCGATATTGGTATTGGACATCGTCTCAACCGTTGTCTCGAGCAGCTTCAGTATGTCGGCTGAGCTGTGTAGTGGTTTCGAGTCTGCTTCGATAACCGGAGTTCCCGAGGCGAAGTTGTTGACATTTTCTGGTGACATTGAGAGGCGGCTGTCAAACAACATCTCGAGTGCTTTGGGTGAGTCCTCTACGAGGAGCACTTGTCTAACTGTATCACCTCTTCAAACGCTGTGATGATGTCTAGGATCTTGATACGACGCAACCCGATGACGGCTGCCTCTCTCTCAGCCGGTTTCTCGAATTCGCACTGGTCGTCCACCAACTTGAAAGACAGGGTTGGTGTCGGGCAGCGCATCCACCTCTCGATGTCCTGAGAGCCGCCCTGCTTCTCGACAAGGTTGTGGGTGGAGTACAGGCTCTCTTCAAAGCGCGGTTCAAATCGACGTCTGTATGTGAATGGTGAGCGTAGGGAGGTAGAAAAGTTCAAATGGGCTATAGAAGAGATGAAGAGACAGAGAGGCGGCGAGGTGAAGAGACAGAGAGACAGAGAGACAGACAGACAGACAGACAGACAGACAGACAGACAGAGAGACAGACAGACAGACAGACAGACAGAGAGACAGAGAGACAGAGCGCTCGTTCAGTGAGTATTAACATGCAAGACCCTGATCCGAAAGCTAACTTGCTATTAGACACGCACTTGTTAACGTCGGAAATAGTTTTGTTCATTTGCGTAAATCGTTGTTTATCGTCCTGACCCTTTCGAAGCGACGGCGGAAGAGAAATTAGAAGATAGGATGAGAGATTCTCGGAGAGTGATTCCAAGCAGGCGACAAAATTTATATTTGGCCTCGCCTGTGCTATCACCTCCATCGTCATCATCGCAGGTGCGATGATGGGCGACAAGGTGGGTGGCGTTTGGCCAGACATACGTATGGTACATGCAGACTACATTGGTTCTGACCGCGCCGAGGATTATGGACGGAATATAATACCGGTTTATTACATCCGAGGGCCGCCTAGCTCGTTCAGACCTTAATCGATGCGATGAGCATCGTGAGTTTTATCGTGTTGTGGTGAGGAGTGTGCGTTGTCGTCTTATCGTCTTGGAGGCGCCTTTTCTATCTACGAACTACCTATACTGTTAATAATGAGAAGAGCACTCGGAAACTTGGGGCGGAATTCTACATCGATTCCTAAAAGAATTGAGGATTTCCGTAATTTATTACTCCCATCCGTCCGTATTATTTCGTACCGTCTGGTCCAACCTGTGACTGCTTCGTTCTCTTACTCGCGTCCCGCTATCCTTGTTGTCCCCTTTAAAAAGGAGATGCACCATAATACCGCCTGGTCCCCCTCCCCCTCCTAGCTGGTCCTCCAATATCTCCTGCCAGACTTACTGACGTGGCTGCTGCTCCGGGGTGCAACGGCACAGCCAAATCGTCGTACTCACAGAGGTATCATTTGCCTCGGCCGGTTACTGGTGCTTCTCTTCCCACCCATTCTTAGTCTATATCGCTCTAGCTTTGCGCGACACGCGTATGTTATAGTACCTATTATTGCGAAACAAACAACCAGCGCTGCCAACTTGCACACCTGCAGGTCGAAACTGTCCTTGGTGCGAGAATCGCCAAGAGGGAGCATCGCTGCGCACCTGAGCGCCAACAGCGATCTCGGCTCACCCACTCCCAGTGACGACGCGTTTACCAGACGTACGCTACAGCATTCGGCTAGAGGCGGAGACCGGATTCGGCCAATTTCTAAGGGATCCGTACAGCCCCCGAGCCGACCCGTTGCGATCTGATTATTTCTATCCCTCGACGACCACCGTGGCTGGACTAGCCGCTTGCATGCTGGCCCTAGTGATTTGGATCATCGCACGACGTGCCATGTCCTAGGATCCATACCTGTCGCCCTGACGTGTCCAAGCCGGGGTCAGCGCAGAGGATAGCACGCGGGGACAGAGCCAGCTACCTAAGAATATTACCTAGACAGCGGGGTTGCGTGTTGCACTCGCTCCCGGCGGGATGGGTAGTGGAAATTCCCGTGTGGCTGAATGTCAGAGACCCCATAGAAGCCGATTCTCACGGAATTGCCGAATGACATTTCCTTTTTCTCTTACGGGGGGTTTTTTTTCTTTTATTTTCTTTTCGTCGCCAGCGGGATTGGATCGTGCCGACGAGCCACCAGGCAGGTCGGTGTCCACCAGCGGACCACTCCCAAATCCGTCTCGAGTAGCGGATAGCAGATCGGCCGATCTTACGCTCCAACTGGCACAGTTAGCTAGGTGGATCTCCTGCGGTTGCATACGTGTCTATGATGCTGGGGTGCTAATAACTGGAAGGAGATCTATAGGCTGCCTGCTGCTACGGCTCACCATTGTTGGCTACGCTATCGACGCTCCTGTTTGTGAGTGGTTGACAGCTAATCGTTAATTACCAGGGGAGCTAATGTGACGGCTGCGCAGCGTTCCGGGGGTGGCTGTAAGCCTCGAATAATAACGTCTCCTTAGGCATCTGCTCTCACATGCCTAGCACCGCGCGTCAAATCTGCCTCGTCCGCACCGTACAAGGCTGCCCGACGATCTCGAGACGCATTCGCCCATTCGTCATTCCAGGAACGAAACGGTCTGTCTGCCGTCCCTATGGCAACCATTGCCTCTAAACAGCATCGCCACCTTCCCTTCCCCCCCTTTCGAGTTTAATGCTCGCGTCAAAGCCTAAAGGAATGCTACGCGTCTATCGGGGGGTTCGATATCCCTGGGACTCTCCGCCCCCCCTTGCAAGCCGTCACCACCGACCCGAGAGACTGGGACGATGTCGGATTTAGGCTCGTCTGTCGCACATGGATTAATGGATGCTTAGGTGGGCTCCCGTTAATTTCCGCCCCAGTCAGTGCGACTCTGCACGGGCGCCTCTATAAAAGGCTTTTTTATATACATATAGATGCACGTGCGAGAGTATCCTGAGATCCCGATATATGCATACATCTCCATGGGCTGAGATGAGGGTCCAGGAAATCCCATCGTGTACTAATACAACAGTTCGGTCGGTCCCCATCGTTCAAATGCGCTAGTTATACACTCGATAAGACAAAGATCAACGCCGTTGTGTAAGAAGCCGTATGGAAATGTATATATTGGTATGCATCAAAAGTGCCGCAAGAACTACCTAGTTCTGCCGTTCCTTCTCCTGTAATATGGGAAGGGCTATTGTCTCGTGTAAATACTGTCCATTTGGCATTCGTACAAATCCGTGAGCCTTTAGGCGCCAATACGGGTCCCTGACTCTTGATTGGGATTTGGAAACTCGATTGTTGTTGTTGTTGTTGTTGTAACCGATACTCGAGCGGTAGCTCGAGCTAAAGGTCGAGTTGCGCATACTTCCCGTTGATATCGACATGGAGTCTCGCCCAGCGCCACTGTTACCTGCCCTTAGCATTGCCGTTTTCGACCCCTCTTTGAAGACTTTCGGCGCCGGAAGCTGCTTGAGTGGAGGAAGGCCGTGTTTGCGACGGCGCTGGTTCTCGGATCGTAACCTGACCTTCTCCGAAGGGGTCATTTCTGACTCCGGCTCTGGATCCTCTGCTTTAGCGGCCAGTCGAGCAGCGGCTCTTTCGTCTCGCACGCCGCGGAAAACACCTGTAGCCAGTAACGCTTCTTCGATATTGCCTTCCCCTGATATGAGACTTGACCGGGATGATCGAGTCGATTCCCTCATCTTGACGGCCTCGTCGACATTATGGATACTCCTCTTTAGGATGGAGTGCGTCGCTTCCTCGACCACCTTCTCTTTTGCCGCCTTGGCTTCTTGCTCGCGCTTCGCCACGTTTTCAGGCAACCTCCATTGCCTGGCCTTCTCCTTTTCCATCTTGATCCGCCTCACGACTTGTCGTTTGCGGAACCCGTCACGCCAGCGATAGAAGTATGTGACTGAGAGACTATACTCCCTGAACTTTCGTGCTTCAGCCCAGGACTTCTCATCTTCCTCTCGTCGTATGCGCTCCTTCTCGGAGGCCTGGAACTCGTCCCAGAATTCCTTGAGCACGTGCTCAACCGCAAATTCCACAAGCCAGCTTTTCATTAATCCCTTGTCGCCGCAAACGAACCAGCGAGTGAAATCTCCCATCACATCTTTCTGGGGAGGCGCCTGGGAAACTGCGGTGTCTGTAGTACCGACCTGATACGACAACCCGGTAGACGACGTTGTTATAGATGACCGCGTAGATTGCGAGTGAAGAAGCGTTGAATTTTGGCCTGCAAGTTTGTTAGCATGGCTTTGGCGAAAATACAAGATCTTCGGCAGCTGGTTCGGCGTGAGATATAGACGCGATGAGGTATAATGATGTCCCGGATGGTGTTCGTAATATCGTGGACTAGCTTACCAGCAAGACTTTGTTCAGCTTGGGGAATATGTCTAGGTTGATTTGGAGAAAACACAGAGGGGTTTCTGGGTTGAATATTGCTAATGGCTTCTGGGGGGTTCATGGGTTGGAATCCCGACCCCAGTGTTGTAGATGCGCTCGAGGGCACATGTTGAGACGAATCTGCATTTGGCGGGTCTGACGTTTTTGGTAGAAGGCCGGGGAAAGGACTGAAGGTTGGTACGGGAGGTGTTGAAAGTGTGGATCCTGACTTTAGTGTCACGGACTCGCCTGGAGTTGGCAACTTGTAAGTCTCGTCTTTGTTCGATGAGTCCGGGGTCTTTGATAAGACCCTCGACAAGGGTTGTGTCGGTGGTGCAGCAGGCAAAGTAGTTTCTCCTTTGCTTTCGTCCTTATTGAGAAAGCCGAAAAGCCCCGGCGTTGCGCTGCTTGCCGGTGGGGGATTCGCCAACACTCTGGAGACATCATTTTTGAATGTGTCCTTGGTAGGGAGGAATGATGAGGCGGAGGTGTTCGAAACCTGCGCACCCTCCGATTGAGGTTTCGGGGGCCACGAATTGTATATGTTGGAAGAGTTGCCAGGCGTCTGAGTAGTGCCCGTAGCGTTCCAAAGGGGGTGGCTAGATTGTACTCCAGTATCGCCGTTAGGTTGCGCGGGGATCGATGTGCAAGGTAGTTGTGTCAAGGCAGAAGTCATCCGCTCCGCTGTTCTAGTTGGAGGACTGGAAGGTGGTGTAGGCTCGATGATTTCGGCTTCGCTGTCATGCCCCCCCTGACCATTTCGACTTGAATGCGGCGCGTCCTCAGCGTCACTGACAAACAAACTTTCCTCTGGACTGCGGTCGGGGGAGACTTGGATTGAAGATGAGCTGTTAAATATGTCTTCGTAGACGGTCTGATGTATTACTTGAGGAAGAGGTCGTCCGGATCGTTTGCGCTCTACGATGCCCTGCGAAAACGAGTGCCGAATTCGGGGGTCGGTGGGTTCTTGCCGACCGTTGAGATAGAGATACTGACGATCGCCGTCCGTCCGAAACTCGAAGCCGTGCTTCTCGAAGAATTCTATGGCTTCCGCTTCGGTATCCGTGCGAAGGTACTGCTTTAAGAAGGCGGGTGTGAGGTCTTTCGGCCCGTCTCGCGGTCGGGAGAACGCCCGCCTTATAACCTGGAGTATCGACTTGCGCACGCTATTAAAATGGATTTCGGCGAAGCAAGCCATGGTGTAAGAGACTTGCGGGGTCGCGACGATTGAAAAGAATATTGAAGCGGTGTTGATGGCAAGTTCGGTGGGGGCGTATGGATTTAGGGGACCGTGTACACTCCAACTATTCCCGATAGACTGGACGAGACACACGGCGGTTTTGATCCCCTCTGTCTCCAAGAACCGTCGGTCCCAACCTTGGATCGTCTCCATGAGTGAGGGATTATGCGCATTAAATATTATATGATACCCCCTGAACTCGGCCTCGTTTTCGCACTCGATCCCTTGCTGCGCACAATCGTCGTAAACCTCGATAAGGGAGATCAGTGTCTTCCCTAGTTGCTCTATCTCCTGCTGTTCTGAAAAGTCCTCGGGGGCAATCCCTTCCTGGGACAAGAGATGGAGCGCGGTAACGTGGAAACGTGCGATCGTTTCGAGACAGTAGATCTGGTCCGTCCTCTCCTTGGCCGTCATGGCATATTTCTGGTAGGAGAAATCGATACGAATGGCCCTAGTGCGGTCCCAAAGGAAGCTATGTCGCGAAGGAAGTAAGTCGTCGGACGGAATGAGCTCGTCAATGAGGTAATCCAAAGTTCGTCGAAGAGCTGCGAAGGATCGCACATCCATCGGAAGGGGAGCATCCTGCCCTGCCGCCGAACGAGCGAGCCGTTTGACCATGTACGGGGGCATCGCAACAAGATCCCCATTGTCGTCCTCTCCCTTCTCAGCCAACCTGATGTCGTGCTCAACGATGCGGGTAACCTTCTCCCACTCGGGACACATGTCCTCGCATATGCCTCTGAAGACGAGCGCTTTGTCGAGCGTCCGCTTCTGGTCGGGGTCGTCGATCAGACCTGCCCGTATCAGCGACTTCCTAGCCTTCTCGCGGTATGACTTGTAGGATTCTCGGAAGGCCTCGATGGCCTGGCGCTGCGAGTAGCTTCCCGGGTTCGCTGGCCATGGCGGAGGCTTGACATTATCCTTCGCCAGCTGGTTGAGAATCTTTTTCGCGAAGTCGTCTTGTTGTCCTGCAGGTACAGGCGCCTCGGGTGGCTTGATTTCGCGAAGAATCTGATTTTTGGGACCTTGGGCGTGCGGCCGGGACCGCAGGGAAGCGAGGTTCGGGTCTGGCGAACGTCTCGAGAATTTTGATTTTCCGTTCAGCTCGTCCTCGATTTTTCGTTTCATATGGACCTGGCTTCTAGGCCCTATAGGAGCCGCCGCCGTGACTGCATCCTTGCGCAGCTGCTTGGACCGCGCCGGCTGGGGAGCGTCGGCGTTTCTCCTTTTTCCGCTGAGCGCTGGGGCCGTGGGCGCTTCGTCCTGAGTGAAAGATGCCGACGTGGTCTTTAAGAAGGGGTTTGGCGCCGAAGAGTTGTTGCCTGAGTTAGCTGTCGACTTGAGCCCATGTCCATTGATGGGTTTTGCGAACGGGTGAGGCTTTAAAGTAGTATTCTGCTGATGTCGATCAAAAGGCGAAATTGATCTCTTTGTCCCCGTGGACGCCGGGGGTTCTAAAAAGGGATTCGTAGCCGCGGGTTTGGCTTGGAAAGGGTTCGCAGCAGCGGCCACGCCATTAGGCTGCTTCTGTAAAAATGGATTGACCGGAGGCTGGGCGAAAGGATTAGCTAGTTGGGAGGGCGCCGGCTGGCCGAATGCTATAATAGAGGCTCCGTCAGCGACTGTATAACGCGTCGAGGTATAGCCTACACCTCGCTCTCCCTCGATAAGTAGACGATCAGAGGTTGTCGCGACGGCGCAAACCCAACATCACGCCCGGAGCGCCGGTATCTATAACCTCGTCGCGTAGTATTCATCTCGAGTCTGTCCCGCAAATGCCCTCGGGTGGCCAGGCGCCTCGCGTTGTTCCTCTCGAAGCGTCCTTGTCGTATCATTCTCCCATGCCACGTCGTCACCTGAGTCTACAACACGCCCCTCTTCGTCGGTTCAACCCACCCGTCGGGCTTGGTAATCCCACGCATTCGGCGGCGCCTCGACCCGATAACTAGATGATCGATGCTCGCGGTGGCAAGTGCAGGCAGCTGTGATTATCGGGGAAAGGGATCTAGGTACTTACGGTTCGCGGAAGGGACCGACTGTCCACCAGATCCCCAGCCGCCCTGCCGTTCGGGATCAATCATCTCGACGCGCCGGTTTGGCAGTCATGGGTTATCGCGGGTGTCGGCCGAGGGAGATTGGGTGGTGGCGGGAATCGAGGGGGGAGAGAAAGGCTCAGAGGCCTCTGTGCTTCGATGGACGAGAAGAGATCCGGACGGTTTGATCGGATGGGGAAAAGGAGCGTATACAGATGAGTGGGAACATGCAGAGGGGAAAGAAGGCAAAGGGTAATGTGTATTCGGGCTAGCAGTAGAGAACGGATGCGTCGGTAGGCGTTGCGGCGGCTGTCGTCGATTGCCGTCTCCTCGTAACAATGCTGAGGCTGTCGATGTTGATTATGGTGCAGCTTTTCTTTGTTATCGAGACCGCAAAGGAACGGTACGCACACTGCCTTACCTAATAAGGCTCTGACGGTCGCAACCGGAAGGCCCACCTAGGAAAACCCGCCCGAGGATTCCTGCCTGACCTGACCGCCCTAGACCGGACCATTACAGCGAAGGTTAGGTACCTCCAGAGATCTCCAAGGTACCTATACCCAAGGTAACCTTAGGCTTTTGGTCTATGTTTGTACTGCCCACTCACCTGAAATTCCCCCGGGTCCCATGTACCTATCTATCTCGTGGGTCAGCTACCTATGTACCTTGGGTACCTATAGGTCTCGGGCTCGGCAGATCCAACTATTGCCGTACCGACCAGATTGCGGATTGGCCACAGTCGCATGCCCCATTAAGCGCAAGTCTGCCGAAAAATGCATATACGTATGCATACCTACATGCCGAGACCGCCCATACCTCTCTTACCTACATGCATCCGAAATTTACTACCAACAGATGTCTCTTCGCGATCTCCCAACCTATCGATCACTTCCCTATCTACCCACTTTCCACCATCACGTCGTACCGGTGTGTGTAGTATACCCAACAGATATCAGCCTCCAGCCGAGAGAATACGACCAGATCCGAACACGCTTTGATGGATTCTTGTGCGGAAGGCCCTTCAGTTTTCCTCTCCCTTCCTCTCCCTTCACTGTGTCTTTCCAAACCTCCAGGGTCCCCCGGCCCGTCCAAGGCCTGAGCCACGCTCATACCAACCGCTACTACGCTCCCTCCATCCCGACCTTCGTCCTCGATACCCACCCAGCCATCGCTTGTTATCCCGGATCTCCCCTCAGCAACCGCTCGAGTAGCAGCAGTTGCTCTAGAACCGCATCCCATTCACTTCTCGACCATTCAATCCAGCGCGACAGAGTAACGTGTCTGGTCCGAAGCTTGACACGCCCGCGCCTCCATCTAGCTAGCTAACCCATCGTATCGTGAATTTCCGACCAGATAACCGTCCGAGATAGCATCGTACCCCATCTCGAAATCCCCACTGAAATCCCCGCGACCCCGTCGGAAGACTCGCCTATAACAAGTGAGCCCATAGCCACAGTCGCCGCTACCAGCCATGGCTTTCCTCGAAGACCCTCGTCTTCGCCAGCGGTGGAATCAGATCTCCCACACGACAGAGACGGTGACCGAAAACGCAGCCGCAGGCATCTGGAGCTTCGGGCACACCTACATTACCCCATGTCTAACGTCCGTCTCGTCGGCGATAGACAGCTGCACCTCTGTTTGCCTCGGCGATCACGAAGAGCGCGCGCGCCGGGCGAGGGAACGCCAACGCTCCCGAGGGAGGGCCGAGTACAGCTTCGACTTCTACGACGACTGGGACGAGGAGCTGGGCGGTGGGGAAGATGGCGGGGGACTCCTGGGCGGATGGCGGAGTGAAGACTGGGACCACCTGCTGGCCGGCACCGGGAAGAGGAGGGCCGGGGGCGAGATACACGAACAGCCGGCGAGCCGGAAACGAGCGATGAGTTACGGCACAAAAAGTTCTCGCAGGAAGCCTAGCGCCGAGGAAGACCCTACCATCATCCCGAGCACAGCACCTCTCGGATTTTTAGGTCGCCTACCATTCAAGATTGGTGGCACTTTGAGATACAAGCCTAGCGCAGCCAACCTCCAGGAGCACCCTGGCGCGTCGAGGTCGGGACTAGACGCGGAACGAGCGCCGTTGCTGGGCGAAAACGAAGACGTGGCTCACGGCGAAGAATCTTCGCGGCAGAGCAGGAAGCGCAGCGGGACGGTGGGTAGCGGGGACACGAGCGACTCGTACAGGTCGAGAGGTGATCTATTTCCGAGCGACGAGGAAGGAGAGGAAGATGCTGTGCCACTAGATGACGAATTCACCATCGCGCTAGACCATGCCGACGACCGCGCAAGCAATAAGACGAAAAGTAGTAAAGGGAAGAGATTAGCCGATCAAAGGATACCGAGGAGCGTCTCAAGGACGACGATCGACTCGACTCGACCGTCACTACGGCCTAACCCGGGTTCGAGCTCGGATCGGCCGGAAAGCCCGGTACTACACGCAGCATCCTCGCTAGAAGATATGAGGCTGGAAGAAGAACGGCTAGAGAGAGAGGAGAGCGCAGCGATCGAGAAGAAGAGGCAGGCAGCGGCGAACTTGGCCCTCCGGCGCGGGTTGAGCCGAGAGAACCTCGCGATTGAATCCGTCCGTGAAGTTAAGTCGGAACTCTTCAAAGTAGCGAAGCTCCCGGAGCCAGAGGAGGCGATACTAGATGAGGCTACAGACGACGAACAAGACCCGGTCGAGGTGGAGGCCAGGTCTGGGGAACTGAAGCATCATCCGATCTCGCATCAGTTGCCTCCAAACGACCCGCCACAAGAAGGGTTTGTGCCGGCGCGGCTCCCGTATTTCCGATGATGATGGGTCTCCATTTATCAGGCAGCGATAACCGTCCCGTCCAAATCAACTCCTCCTCGCAGATATGGAACACTACAGCCATATCTAGGATCGTCGGCTCAAACCAGCACGTAGAAGGGGGATTTACACCAGATAAGGCGTAGTGACGCTTTGCAACAAATGTATCGCACTTGAACTACATGCTGCGCGAATCTGCCTCATCACTACGATAGATGCTGCGAGAAGCCTGCCGATTCCTCAATTCAGCTTCGCCTAAGCGACCTAAGATCAGCCGGTGCATTTCTGTGCAGTGGGCCATACCATGAGTTACCATTAAGAGGACGAGAAGAGATTGAGGGAGTGAAGAAAAGAGGGCAGGGGCGCAGCGGGGAGGATGAAGCAGGGAGGGGACGCACGCAAAGGCGTAGTATGAGAGGCGCGAAGTGTATGATGCCGCAGCCATGTTAGTGATGGTTGGCAATAGGATGTGTTTAAGAAGTTCAAATTCTTCAACTAGGGAGATGCGCCATCCGGAATCACGACACTGACGGCATGTCGACGACGACGGTACTATATAGACGGGGTATATATAGTAGTAATACTACCTATGAGATACGAGAGAACGGGACGGTAACGAGGGCGCGCCGCTAGAGAGAGCAGCTCTTGGTCCGGCTACGATACAACAGAACTGAACTCGACAGAACTAGAACTAGTCACGTAACCTACGAGACGAGATCACAGAAATATGAGACGCTGAATGCGCAGCCATCCCAGCCCTACATAGTACCGACAATGTAGCATCCGCTAGCCTCCCCCCCCTTTTCCCCAGGACGTCGCCCAAAATAGAAGTACCTCGGCATCCGTCTCCGCACTTCCCCAGAAACCCCACCCAGTGCTTCTGACCATCGCGACCCCGTCGAGAAAAATAGAGACGGTATCTTGCATCGGTATCCCTCGTCTCCGGCACTAATTCCGGGCCTTAGTTGTCAAAAGGGAGAGACAGAGCACAATAACATAAAATACAACAAAGAAATCGAGCTTCCTCATACCTACCTACATATCACGTAGCTACAGAGCCTACCTACCTACATTAGGAGGAAAGCTGAAAGGGGCCTGGTTGAATTGCGAGCTTCTCGCCCCCATCTTCTGCCTCACCGTATCTTCCCTCTCCCTCTTCGCCTCCTCTTTCTGCAACCTGCTGAGCTCCTAGCTGGTTAACTACCTGTTATAAATATTTCCATTGCTATTGGCTACGTGCCACGAGACCCGTCGCAGCCATTGGTCGTTACCGTTGCCGTCTGCTCGGTATTATCAACCGCCCAGCCGAGGCTTGTTGAGGCGCCTCACCTACCGTGGCCAGCCCCGACCTACCCGATCTACAAAGGCCTCTCTCCCTCTTGTCTACCCATCTATTGATGTTTGCCGCTTTGGTCCTCAACCCCCTCTATCATTTCTGTTGCCCATCGTTCCTGGTCTCCTCACCCTCATCCTGCCGACGCAGCATTTACTCTACACCGCGCAGCACACACCCCCAATAGCCCCCGACCCAGACACAGCTATACATATACCGGGCGGACAGAGCACTACAGGATACAGCCATTGGAACACTCGTTTCTACCTACCTTCGTACTTCTCAGCTTGACCGCACACAAACACACATATACATCCGTGACCCGCCTCGAGACGGGTAAACAGACAGGACGGCAGACACGATGGCACTCCAGCAGCAGCCGCCGCCGAAGAAGCCGCCGCGCGGCCCCATCGTCACGCCGCTGACGACCCTGCTCGGGATCGAGCACCCGATCGTGCTGGCGGGGATGGCCGGGGTGTCGGGCGGGGCGCTGGCGGCGGCGGTGTCGAACGCGGGCGGGCTGGGCGTGATCGGGGGGTTCCAGTACACGCCGGCGCAGCTGCGGGCGATCGTCGGCGAGCTGAAGGCGGCGCTGCGCGACCCGGCGCTGCCGTTCGGCGTGGACCTGGCGCTGCCGCAGGTGGGCGGGGGCGCGCGCAAGACGAACCACGACTACACGGGCGGCAAGCTCGACGAGCTGATCGACATCACCATCGAGAGCGGCGCGCGGCTCTTCGTCAGCGCCGTCGGCGTGCCGCCGAAGCGCGTCGTCGACCGCCTCCACGCCGCCGGCGTTCTCGTCATGAACATGGTCGGCCACCCGCGTCACGCCGCCAAGGCGCTCGACCTCGGCGTCGACATGGTCTGCGCGCAGGGCGGCGAGGGCGGCGGCCACACCGGCGCCATCGCCACGTCGATCCTGGTGCCGGCGGTCGCCGACGTCGCGGCGCGGTACCGGCCGGCGCTGCTGGGGGGCGAGGCGCCGGCGCTGGTGCTGGCGGCGGGCGGGATCGGCGACGGGCGGGGGCTGGCGGCGGGGCTGATGCTGGGGGCGGCGGGGGCGTGGGTGGGGACGCGGTTCGTGGCGAGCGCGGAGGGGGCGGGCAGCGACGCGCACAAGGCGAGCGTGGTCGGGTGCGGGTTCGAGGAGACGGAGCGGACGCTGGTGGTGAGCGGGCGGCCGCTGCGGGTGCGGACGAACGCGTACATCACGGCGTGGCACGCGCGGCCGGCGCGCATCCGCGAGCTGTGCGCGGCCGGCGTCGTGCCGCTCGACCACGACCTCGACGCCGGCGAGGACGTCGACTTCCCCCACATCATGGGCCAGGTCGCCGGCGCCATTACCGACGTCAAGCCCGCCGCCGACATCGTCCGCGAGATGGTCGACGGCGCCGTCGCCATGCTGCGCCGCGGCCACGGCTACCTGTCCCCCGCCGCCGCCGGGGACGTCGCCGCCCCCCCGAGCAGCAAGCTGTGACGCGCCGACGTCGGCCAGAGGGGTCGCGGGTAGAAGCTGCGGAAATTGACAACCACCTGAGAGCTAGGCATTACTGCTGTGTCGAGGAAGGAGAGTAGCATAGTAATATAGCGCGACATTACGCCGCGTACACGATTACACGTCTAGTACCGTATACAGGGAGATATTCAGTAGATTGGTCACTTCCCTCTCCTTCTCCCCCCTTTACCCGCCCTGGTCGACACCTTGTGCATGTCCATCTTGTCTCCATTTTGGCTGCGTCTCTCTAGTGCTTATTCCTCCCATCTACCTACCTACACTCAATATTGTAGCAGTGGTGTAGTACTGGCCCTTGTAGGGTTTACGATGTATATTTATATCGCATACACATTTCCACCTCCTTTTCTTCACCACCGCTATAGCCACCGCACAGATTAGTCATACATTCGTTTTATACCAAATCGTGGACTCGCCCTTCGGCAGGATGTAGTAAGCGGCCAACCGAGATGCACGTCTGTGCCGCGAGCATGTCTATGCACCGTGCCTACGCAGGCGGTGGGCCGTGGAAGTGCGCGCCGACGCGGCCGCGCAGCGCAGCCCAAGCAGCGACAACGTCGCCAGGTGAGGGAAAGAAGGGGGTTGGCGGGCGGGCGGTGGTTCTGGGCCTCGCGATCGTCGGCGTCGTCCTCGTCGTCCGAGCGGCCGGCTCGCTACATGCATTGTGTAGGTAGGTACGTAAGCATGCCTGGCCCCCCCGCCGCCGCCTGCCTGCAGGTTCTGCTTATTCGCCTGCCTGCCTGCCTGCCTGCCTACATACGGTCCGTACATGACGCGCCGCGGCGGCGCGCATCGGCACTTCATATGCAGTGGACATAATGTTAGGTGGGTGCTCGAAAGGGGGGGGAAGGAATCGACAGCCCCCAAGCCGTGACGGGGAAAAGAAGGGAGAGGAGGCGGGAGGAGACGACGATCGGGAGGGGTCGAGAGACAAGGGACGCGTGTATGTGTCATTTTCAGCAGGGTTTTATTTTCCTCTCTTCCCCCCTCTAGTCTCGTGCTCTTCGATCTTCCGCCGTTGACCTCGATTTAGATATCTACCTCTTAGAAATCTTCCCTACCTCGACACACACGCATAACTGCTTCAAACTTGACCCACTAGATTGGGTAGAATAGGCCACTCTTCAGTCCGTAATTCAGGCAATAGATGTGAACATATTGTCGGACGAGGCGTGTATCCGCGCCTCTAATAATTGGCAGATTTTGAACGTACGAGTCGTCAGATATTGCACGGCAATCTGCGGTGGGTGTTGAAGATATACCCGGATCCGTAAATTGCCTACATGAGGCGTCCGCGTGTGCAACTATACACTGCATGTAAGCCGTACCGACGTATCTGTACACACCTATAGGCATGCCTGGAAAGCGTTACGTGGACTGGGACACGCATTTGCAGATTGGTGGGAGTAGTTCCGCCCTCGATTTCGCATTTTTCTTTTTTGCGCAGTAGTATCTGAAACCTGGCTCTTTTTTTTTACTCACTCTGTTTCTAATCGTCAGAGTTGCGGGTTGGGGGCGGACCCAGGAGGATGCCAGTGGCTCTCGGCGATGCGTCAGGAACAAGCCATCTCACCTAATAGTGCGTGGTGTGTACATAACAAGCATGACGATAAGGATAGATACAGAAAAGAGTGACAGTAGTACGACGACGATGGCCTCGGCGAAGCGGCTGTTGCTTCTTATACATGTCTAACAATAGGGCAGCGGAGTTCTGCACACACCCATGATGTCGAGACTAGAGTAGAGTTGACGGGTCCTTTCTCAGAAGAGACGGTAAGCATGGTGATTGGATCTGTTAGTGGCTAGTAAGGTCCATGTCGTAGCGCCCCTCCTTGCGGGATAATAATCATGAGTATGCCGTCGACGATCCTGCAAGTGGGCGTCTAGACAAATAGGGGAATCAGGTCTTGCAGGGACCGCCCGCTGAGTCGCAATCTATGCCTAACAGCCTCCCGAAACAAGGAATTGATCTTCCCCTTGACGTCGGACGGCGTCCACGCCTAGTCCCTCATCGTGTGGCGTAGGAAGGACATCTGAACGTTGCCCTCCCGCTCTCTCGCCGCCTGGTTCTGTCTCCCGGATGCGCCATGTAGACGAGCACACACACATAAATACGCAAAGGCATTGTTGACACGTTTACACTTGGAGCACAGAGAGTTGAAACAAGCCCCAAAGGCGAGACATTGTACTGGATGACGAATAAATGTCTCAGCCCACCCAGAAAGATGAGAGACAGATCTCAGCGAATCAGTAAAACCACTCGTCCCTGTCACATTCCCTAAACACCGCTGTGGATACAGCCGGCTCTCTCTCCCACTGGGTCGGTAGCACCGCCATCAGCGTGTCTATCTCCTCGCGCGCGGCCTGCATCCGCTTGTTCACCGGATCCAGTGCAGCAGCAGCAGCAGCAGCACCATCGTCGGGTCGCCGTCGCCTCTGCTCCTCCCCGTCTCCCTCCCCTGCCCGTTCCCTCCTCTCCTCAAAGAGTAGCTCCAGGCCCTCGCCCCTATGTTCCTGCTGCTGCTCTTGATCCTCGTTTCCCCGTAACTGCGACTGTGACTGCGGGCGCGCCGGGAGCTCGTCTTCGACGACGTCCTCGACGAGCAGCGGCAGGGGGCCTTCGGGCTCGCCGCGCTCGGTGCCGTGGACGAAGATGAGGTGGCGCAGGGCGTCGAGCCCGACACGCTTCCAGCGCAGGACGCGCCAGGCGCCCTCGGCGACGACGGCGAGCCGCCGCACGCGCGCGAGGTCGTGCGTCCGCCCCCACAGCCCCGCGCACTCGGCGCGCAGCTCCGCGTGCCCGAAGTACACGGCGTCGCGGCCCAGGTCCACGTACACCCGCGGCGAGCCGCCGCCCTCCGCCGCCCCCAGTGATAGCGAGTAACGCTTGAGCGCCTCGTGCCGCGCCTCCGCGCTCACGTGCAACAGCGCCGGGACCGGCGTCGGCGAGTACCACGTCTCGGCCTCGCCGGGGTGCTGGTGCGGCTCGGGAAGCGCTTCTTCCAGAGACCGGGGCGCGCGCTTCCCCGGTCTCGCATAGGGTGATTTGACGATGACCGTCCTAGGCTCCGGCATGGCGTAGTGCCAGATCTTGATACGCAACTCCGGGGGTAGCTCCTTGAATTTAGTGAAGGAGGTGGGGCCTTGGGCCCCAGAGGAGTGTTGTGATAGTAGTGGCGTCTGCTCCATGGTAGTGTTGATGGTGTTGGGTTGCTGGTGGTATTGAGACCGGTGCCAGCGGTAGAGGCTTGCAAGTAGAGGTATGGAACTAATGAGAGGTATTGCGACGCGGGGGGCGTCATAGTTGTTATAATAAAGACTTGGGCTTTGGCCCGCTCTCTTCGACACGGCCATGTACGGTCTTTGTCTGTAAGCTCTGGGCGGCGTAGACCCTTGAAGGAATATGACGAGGGCGGCCCCCCAAGGTGGTATTGTCCTTTCTGGTAGGTATTTTCCTCTCTCCCACCCCCCGCAAGGATGCGTGCGTATGTAAGGTGATGGCTGCAGTGCAGACTATGATACTCAATTGGCCGGGAAGCCCTTGGCGAGCATAGATTACAGGTCGTACTGAATAGTTTGGCTTGCAGAGCAAGTCTGGGAGGATTCTGCTGCAAAATAAAAGGGGGGTCTATAGATATGTAGGCGTCCTGCGATGCGCGGCGATCCTACGGCAGCAGTGCACCGCCGAGGGTCGTCGGGTTTATATGTGAGCAACGGGGGGCAAAGGGCGGTCTCGTCTTAAATCACGGCCGTGAGCATTTCCTCACTGCCCCACGCCAACGTTTGGCAGAGACACACGTACTTGGGCAGGCCGTAGAGCGAAACAGGCTGCCTTTACAGGGTCCAGGCTGTGTGCTAAGAGCGAACGCCGCCGATCGACGCGAGACAAGCCCATCCCGGGATGCTCCCCATAGCTGGCGACCCCCTTACCAGTCGCCGGCCCATAGCAGGGAATGGAGTCTCCGGGTACGATGCTACGGCCAACGCCACGGATACCGCGTACATGAGGAATGAGTGATCTCGCGAGGCGGCTCAAAAGCCACAGCCAGGACTACCTGGGTAACACCCGACCTCCACAATAAGCTGCGCGTGTATGCGCTGGGGATGGCAAGCAGAGCGGCCACGGTCGCCGACTCTCCGTGCCCGCGTCCTCGCCCGAGGCGACACGGCTGCGGCTACGCGTGGGAAGACGCACCTTGCGTATGTGACGTGGAGAGGATGGGAAGAGAGAAAAGGGGGGCGGTGGTAAATATGACAGAGTGTTGACACGTAAGTTGCCTTCATGCTGCACGATCTACCGGGGGAGATGGCCAGCAGGCGATCACAATAGCCAGGCCGTCGAGCACGCATTACGCATGCATTCGCGGCATCCTGCGGTCTAAGGAGGGCGTGGTTGACCAGCCTCGCTGGAGTTCGTCACTTGAGTTCGTCACTAGAGACGGTCCGGCGTGGAGATTGCTGAAGAAAGGTGATGCCTGCCAACGCTTAGTCTAGATCGGTGGTTTCCCACCGGTCTGCATTCGATCGTTCGACGCAAGAGAGAGGCTAACTCTGCCGAGCCATCCCGTCTCCCCATGCAACGGTGGGCAGTGGGTGGTGCTCACCAGCAGACTCGCGGCGACTCATGCCGCTATTACGGCTTACTTTGGCGCATCATCCACCTAAAAGACGATCCGCAGGCGCGTGGTCGTCCAGCTGCGTACTCCCCACCCACCACCCTGCTTACTATTACAGGCTCTGCTCCATCCAGTGCGCTTCATTATCTAACTACCCCGGATCGTGTTGAACGGTAAAGGGCAGCCAGTAGGAGAAGCCGATGCAGATTCCAGCCAACCGGGGAACCATCCAGACCGGTCAGGAGACCCGGAGGAGAAGTCGTAACAGCCACGAGAAGAGCGGCATCGTGGAGGTGGAGGAGAGAGCCAGCAGACACGTTGCCTTTTCCGGCACCTGAAATACCCGCCAGCGAGCGTTGCGTTGGGATCTGGAGCCGCCGTTGTCTTAGATATTGGTGCTTTTGCTGCCGGCGGCACGTCGTATCCCTCCCCCTCTCCCTTCTCTTTCTCTCGCTAGACTGCAGTTCGGTCTGGCCCAGGGCCGTCGGAAGCTTCGAGCATGCTCGAGGCAGATGAAGCAGAGGGGGGGGCGGAGGCCACCATACGAGGACGGTGGCCTCGCCAAGGTAGATGTAAGTCAACACAGGGCCTGTCGGTATGCATAGCTGCGATGTTGGTTGCACCATATTAGGTATGTGGTAAGTACCTACGGGAGACACCCAAATTGTCTTCTAATTTAAGCTAGACAGCGGCATTGAATCACGTCCCACGCGGCTTTCATCGGACCCCGGAGGTCCCTCACCTCCGTCCTCCGTATTGTGGGCTCCAAGGCGGGGTATCCTGCGTAAGGCGCCTGTCGTTCTGCATACGGTACTTGTAGGCGGGTTATATACCCTTAGAGAGGGGTAGGCAGGTACCCGCTCCAAGCCCGCACGCCAGGGGACTTGGTGAGTAGGACGTGGTACTGAGTCTCCCATATGGCGTGGAGCGCCTTACAGCTAGAGGTACCCAGGTAGGGGAGGTAAGTACCGCCATATGGGCAACAGAGACGAACAAGAGAGGCACCGTACCTGGTTTGTATGGGCTTAATACCTACCTACATTCTCTGACGCCGCCGCGATAATAGCCCCCTGGAGATGTCCTCAAGGGGATGTTCGCAGGCCGTCGATGGACAGATACTAATACATGAGGTAGGTACAGCAAGAGACGCATGCGACATGAACCAACACCTGAGCTGTTGTTAGTCAAGAACATCGATTAGACTTGCCTACCTACCCAGGCACCTTACCTTAGGTAGGCAGGTGTTTCTTAACCGACACGGGTTATTTAGGGATTTACTACCACCACCACCACCACCGTACTCACGCTTGGCGGTCTCTCGCCTCGGCCAGAATCGTGCCCTCGCGATGCCGACTCTCCAGGCGACGATGATCACAAATGACACCCCAAGTACCTACTACCCAATGCATCGTCGGCGTCTACGTGGCGCCTAGCTTTTCGCGACGTACTAGTCTGCCCATTCTCGCGCCGCGTCCCAAGTCGGCTCCAGATCGATGAGCGGCATCGCTCCGCGTAAAGGCCGAACCCCGACCCAGGCGAAGTCGGCAGTACGCAATCCGCGTCTATGATTCTAATTAACCTATCAGTCGGACATATTAATAGCACACGACGAATGTCCACCCAGTGTATTTCATGACATCAACACGCACGAGATTGATCGTCGTCGGGAAATTGGTGGTGGCTCGGTGCTCAGTCGCCCTCCATTCGTCACCACGGAAAAAAATAAAATAAAATAAAAAGGGACAATATTGAAAAGGGAGGGGACGGGGAAGGATCCGGTGCTCTGCATACCGACAGACACCTCCACGATGAGTTCAACACGATGAATTTCCTACTTGCTTGACCATGTGATGCGTATGGGGCCGTACGCAGCAACGTCGTCGTTCGATGAGCCGATTTTTGCGTGAGCTTATAAGATGATGATGCATTGCGAAGCTCTGGGCGAGTGATAACATGGGCTTCATCTACCCAATCCACGAGGACTGTCGCTGTCAGCAACGTGTCGGCATGTTTCACCGCATCCCATGTTGGGAAAGTATTCCTCCCCATGCCTGGAGTCCTGCGAGAGACGCCCAGTTCGGCACGCAGGCCGTGCTAATTGCATTTTGTCGAGATTTCCTGAAGCGCCGCAACGACGTCATGTTCGTCGCCGTGCCGGAACTGGCCGGAGTTGTCGCGATAGAATCGGGCGTCTCCCTGGGCCGAACGCGCCCAGCCGTAATGATGTCAACGACGAAAATCACAACACCGACGAAGGACGGACAGAATAAGGCCATGGTCTATTTCACAATTCTCCCCCCCGCCTGGAGCTTGTTTAGCCTCTCCGAAACCCCGTGGCCGAGAACGAGTCGTCGTCATCGCTGTCCTCCCCTACGCTGCATGCAAAACCGGAGAAAAGAGCGTACACACTTGCACTTGGGTATCGTTTAGATTCGCGTAGGTGTTTTCACGAACTGGGCTTCTCGTGCGCGCAATCCTTCCTGGCCCACGATCCTGCGATCTACCTAGATCACGTCACAACTCCAGCGCCAGCTGCTGTTCAACCCCGATTCCCATCGCAGTTTGGCGCTCTTCACCAGGGCACACGTCAGTAGTTCCTAACCCCTCCATCGAGCCTCCTATTCTGCATCTCTCCCATCTTCACCTTCCCCTTCTTTATCCTTTTCTGGCTTCCTTTTCGTCATTACGCTGTATTCCGATCAAGTCGTGAGGCGGTACCTAGTTGCACGCTCCGAGGTTCGCCATGCCTCTCTTCAAAAATTACCAGATTACCCGATACGGTAATGCGCCTGTGATTCGCACCAATAAGCATAGAGATTTAGGGTAGGCCTGTAACCCATGTTTTTTTCTCCGCCCGTTGTAATTACGCCGATTGATACTGGCCGCTGAAGGTCCTCGATAGTATCTTGTGTTGAATTTACTCCACCGTTTCCCTACGCTGTCTGTGAGGTCCCCTTTTTACCTGTAACCCTTCCATGATACGCGTATCGGAATTGTTCCGTCCAACTATCACATCAGGCAGCTCCAGCTGACCGTGTCTCGGGTGTCGGTTACAGATCTAGGTTGGTTCCCGTTCCACACAAGCAGCAGCATATTATGATCAACCAACTGAGCTTTACGTACTTCAAGCTGTCTTCCATCCTCAGAAAAGAGCAGGGTAATTATGACGATTATGTATGGAGCAGCTGCCAGTCCATATCCTGTCAACAGAATTGCAAATACTTCATCAATACTAGGTAAGTAGCGCATGAGTACGGTGGTAACTCTTATATACCCGTTATTTATATTAGATATGTACTCATAGCTGCATGTTAGATGGCACTAGCCGCTGAATACCATGTTATTTTCACGACTGGCTGACAATATAAACATATCAACATCGTACTCCGTATTTCTCCCTCCTATGTACTATGATTCCCATGGTATTTACGTTGCATCGGGGCCTCTGATACATCATCTTTGACCCCCTATCCTCATTCACGCTCCTGCAAGGAAATAGGGAAACCCAAGAGCCCTCCGTCTTGTGGCCGTGAACCACCAAGATGATCAAAGGGCCAGGGGCCTATACCTTCCAGGCATGATACGAATCCATCACTTTACATACTAACTTGGCATCGCCTCATCTGAAATCTAGGCCGGGAAGGAGTCTCATCACCCCCAAAGTCTGAATTCTAGCAATTGGCAATATTCCAGTTTGTAAATAGCAAACCCCCTCTGATCTTAAGCTAGATCTAGTAGCCACCAGTCAAAATTAGCTGGCTGCTACTTTGTAGTAGCATACCAACTATCCCCTGGTAATACGCGTCGTCTTGACGATTATTCTCACACTGTCAATCATTCTTACACTGTTGAGAATCCCCCACACTGTGAATCAATCCTCAATACACACTTTCAATGGCCCTCATCCTGACGATGGCTGTTGTTTCGACAATTTTTGCACATTGTCATCAATCCGGCAAACAAATACCTACAGGAATAGCAAAGTACTACTACTACTTACCGATTAGGATGTGGCAAAAAAATTTTATAAATACCCCAGTCCCCTCCCCATCTTCCCATTACTCTTTTCCTTCTTCCCATTCTCTCTCACCTCCAACACCTTCTTCCCATATACATTCTCTTCCGCTACCAGGTCTTTAATAACTACCCTTCAGCCCCAATACCCGATGAGAGATTCAAACCTGTCCTCACATCCTAACCTCCATTATCCCCCTTGGATCTCCAGCCCAGTCCCTGAATCGAATCCTATATCACCGTATATATCTGGTCTTGCAGAAAACCCTACATCCCCTAACGCATCATAAGCGTCATCAATCAATATATTATCATCTACCAAATCCGGGACCTTTCGATACCCTGTGGTTTCGCACCCTGCCAGAAAACCTTTACCTTTCAAGGGAGGGGTCTCATCTAAACCCTTCCCACTTAGAAAAACTACTATTTCCTAAATGGTAGGCATATGGCTTCCCCCACATTGCAACCGAAATACATGGCTAACGGCGCTCTGGAGGAATTGCCAGTCTTTCGAACACTGGCAGGCAGGAGGAGTCTGAACGGGAATGTAAACGAGACTTGACTCCTGTCGGAAGCATCAAGGTACCTACTCTCGGCCTCAAACATACCCGCCAAACCGGCAGTCCGTGAGCTATCACGAGCAACTGCAGCGTGACACCAATGGGCGAACCGACAATACCAACGAGCAAACCGACACGGCTCCCCAGAGAGATGTTCGTGTACAAGCCAAGGTGTCCGTGGGATATCTTGACCGGCTGGCTCTGGGAGCTGGAACGAATGTCTTGTTCGTAGAGCTTGACGAAGAAGCAATGCTGGAGTACCGTACTGTGAGTTAATTCAACCTCTTCCTCCCAGCTTCCATTGCCCCCACAGCAGAGCAACCTCAGCTCCATACGTAGCTCTCCAGAGTCATAACTGTTGGAGGAGTTCTTAAGCACGGAGCATATAAGATGCCTTCATAGAATAACCTCCCACGGAATAGGTTATGACTCTGGAGAGCTACGTATGGAGCTGAGGTTGCTCTGCTGTGGGGGCAATGGAAGCTGGGAGGAAGAGGTTGAATTGACTGACTAAATGGTTAATCACACTATAGTGAGCCAAGTGGTAGATTGGGAGATAATGACTACGACAACGGACATGGCAAGTTCTAAGCGTATTAACGACGGCGATTTACCCGGATAGCTTTCCGAGTTCCTAGGCGGGACTTTCAGCAAGGAAAACGGAAAAATCCTTAAACTTATCCTCGAGTTTATCAAAAAGGAAACCGACGCTCCCGGCCTACGATCGGCATACTGTAATACGATTCTTAGAAACCGATCCGCCCCGAAAGGGGGTCGATGGCATTCTTCCTTTCGACGAGCTCGAGGAACGGCTGGAGCTTATCAAAAGCATTGAAGACCAGCTCGCCGGGCGCGAGCTTGGGAGTCATGGCTTTACCATATTGCTTACTGCTCCGTTAGGACTTCTACGATCGGCTGTAGCCAGAGAGACGGATTCCGCTAAGAACCCAGTCTGCTTCTATATATTGACGCCTACCATATCTTACCACTACCCTTCTTTTGTAGGGTAGGTGTGGGCTGATATCTCCTAATCTATTTGGCTCATCACACTTCCTCGTCAGTGATTGGTGCCGCGAAAGGGGGATTACGACACAATCAAGTGGTTTGGTCGTTGTCTTGACTGTTTATTCAAGTTTCTGGTTCCAGTATGTATAGACAACGCACCCACCGAATCGATCATATATATTGACGTCTCTCGCTTTTCAGAAAATCACCGTCGTGGCAGCAGAAGTGCGCTGAACTCGCTGCGATACGGGTGTTTAGGTACTCCTATGGCATCTGTCTGTTCTCTGTCGACGGCGCCAACCACGAATTCCAGGACGACCGTCATGCATACTTCCGGGCAAATCAGGAGCGTGAGCCTCCCCTCGTTGAGGATTTATATCCGGGAACTTGCTCGGTACAGCGTAGAGTATCGGGGCAGCAAATGATCTTGGCTGTGGCAAACCCTACGTACTGTCGTATGCGTCGGTTTTTCTCCCGCGTTACAGGGGCCTAATCCGAGCTGCGACTCAGCCATCGGTAAGGAGAAGTCAGATAGAGCACGAAGCTGCAGGGAATCCTTGGCTAACGTTGAGTAAGGGCCATTCTGTGGCTCATAAACCACACTGTCGAGCCACTAAATGGAGAGAAATACCTCAAATCACCGTCCACACACCAGTGGTCCAACCATCCTTCCAAGACCCAGGGGGTCTATTTACACTCTCGACAGTAATGGATACCCACGACCGGGTTAACCTCCTCTGCAACATCGTTGACGAGGAGGAGGAAGAAACTATGGAGACTCATCATGGGGACCGGCACATCCACAAGCGACCAGATTGTCATCAGGCGTCTGCGATTCCCAGCTCTCCACAGAGCCAACCGTTAGGGCAAAGTTCTGAGCGCTACGCTCTGTGAGGAGCATTCGAGAGAGGCGACCTCTGTCAGCCACCCGCAGGACCAACCGTTGCCGTTGATCCCGCCTCGAATAGTCCGGCGCCATTTATTATAATAGGCTTCTTGTTGAGATGGAGATGACTAGGTATCCCGAGAAGTTGAGCGATATTGCCCTCTCGGCGCACCCACCAGCCGGCTCTGTAACGGCCGGTACTCTTCTTCCATATCGGCCATCCGGCTGCCGTTCCAGCTGGCTCATCTGTCACGGCTTGGATAACGACAGGGCACAGGTGGTAATCTACGTGATCTCCACGATCTCCATCGGGAGATACATGGGGGCGAGAAGAGGTGGAAGGACCAGAAAGAGACTACGCCAGATATGGCGTATATCTACGAGGCAACCAAAGGCAATATATTGCCTCCCAACACGCCAACTAGCGCCACCCAACGTCAGGCGCCTCTCGACCCTGACAGTATAGATTTAGCCGACTCCAGGCGCGTCATTACTAACGCCCTCATCTCGGTATACAAACGGAGATACCTCAGTACGGAACATATCAAGTCCGTACAGGAGATGGCTGCTCAAAACCTGTCCAGAGGACGGGCAGTCTTCGAACGGAATCCGGCCTGGACGCTCGACCACCAGTCATCTGGGAGTTTCGACTCCCAGACAAAGAAGGCCTTGACGGAATCCCCAGCCTCCTGTATCGTCCTAACGATCCATACGGATCTCGGTGGTCCGCGGCGTCGCAAAGCCCAAAACTATTCGGAGCCGCATTTCGCAGTGGTACTGTACGCGCCCAAGCTAAGGCGCGTTTACAGCTTCGATACAATTCAAAAGGGTTGCCCTCTTATCCCGAGGTGCCTCCCGCAATCCTTTCTTTATAAGAGGCCAGTACTTTCCCTGCTCTCGCTGCTTAGCGCGTAGTAGGCTATGGTGGTGGAGAATTTTCCGATCTGGGGTAGATGATGTAGATCGGTAACCGCGATGAAAGCTCCATTTTCACCTCACAACGAATGGTGCAGCATCTGACGTCCAAAGGAATACTGGTGGTAAACGCCCCGTCGGGCTCACACAGATCCGTGGGCCTGGTAGAAGTGTTCAACAAGATCTTGCAACAGGTACTGAAGAAAACAGTCAACCCTTCACCTCTCCAAGACCCGTTAGACTGGGCCAGTTCGGTGCCAGAGATCATGACCAAGATCAACGCCCGACACGTGGAATCCCTGGGCTATACCCGGGTACCACACCGGCGCCAAAGGAACCGGGAAATGGCCCCAGGGCAGTCGGTTCTACAACCCTACCGCGCCAAAACCGTTCTTGTGGGAGCTGTCCCGGGGGTATCAATGATTAGCGAGGGGCCAAGTACACCCCAACGGGGTATCCATGGAATGGATGCCAGAGAGCAGCCGAGACCACGGGGAAGCTGAATGGGGGGGGGGGGGGGGGGGGTCCGTCCCGTCGAATCCATAACTGTTGCCAACTAGCGGTTAGACGCTGCAACACAACCTGGACTCACGCTTCCAACACATTGACAAAACTGTCACATGTGAGAAAGCACCTACCTCTGACAATCCAGTCCCATCTCCGGGACGACTGCGCAAAGAAGCGAGACACAGCGAAAGCCACCAAGCCTCTGGCAACGCCATTTTCTTCGATGGGTTGGCTGACCTAGGGGTTCGTGCTAGAGAAGCGGTGGGGCAATTGATGGACACCATCAGGGACATGGATCGAACCAAGCCTTCCGTTCGAGTTCTTGTATCTATGAGGCCGGATTCACTAGAGCCACGACCGCACTTCCGCCATCTGGAGATCAACGTTGAGCAACACAACGGGAGTGACCTTAGAGGGTACGTCGACGACACTCTGAAGAAGATGGACATACTGCAGGGATCCGACGAAGATTCACGACCTATCAAGGCTGATTCCGACGAACAATTTCGACTTTGACCGTGTCAACCCTCTTTTAGAAGCGATTGTTACTAGGAAATCTGACGAGGAGATCTGGACCCGAGTTTATCATGCCGTTACCGGATCCACTCCACCGCGGAAACCGACCGCCGATTCCTTTTCCGTTTCATCCGCCCCGCGAGGCAATTATAATATAGGGTAGCGGCGTGGCTGCCTGGTCGTCGGTAATCACAGATCCCTCCCACCACATATTACATCTACGACGCCCGCCCTTTTACCACCACTCGTGAGGGACTACTCGCCAGCCATACAAGCCGACGAGGTGCTCGTCGCAGCGACCCGTGTCTCCCGTGCGTACGGAGCGCTTCGTGGTCGCGCTCAACAGGAGAGTGCTTTGACTCTCTAGTTGGTCGCGATCGTTGTCATTAGTGCGCCCCCGGGCCCCCTTGTTCGACGGAGGACCGGTTAAAAACAGAATTAAAAAAAAGAAACAAAATACCTACATAGCAGCCACGCCGAATCCACTGCCTCCGCTTCCGAACCAGTGGTATTGAAAAGTACCGTCTCCGCGCTGTGTGAAGAGCTGAAGAAGATAGGAGGGTCGATTGGAGAACACAACAGGCGGGTGGAATCGGAATAGTATGGCGATGTCTGTAGCATAATCCTCGCTAGCGAAGAGCCAAAATACATGGACATGAACAGGATACGAAAAAGAACTTGCCCCCTTCGACTACGGGCGCGGGGAGGGACGTGGCGTGTAGATAGCTTAGTTTTGTTATCACTCTTTTTCCGAGCAAAATGAGACGCAATTCTATAGTTGCCTTGTGCTCCTCGCAGCATACACTCGCATGGAGTACCACGGCCCTCGGTGCCAGGGCCGTGACCTGCGGCGCCAGCGGGCCGGAAGCAGAGGTAATAGGCCGCCCGCCGGTCCGTAGGTTCGGCGCGGAGCGTGCGAGGGAGATAGGCTAGTTAGAATCCGAGGATATATAAGCATTATGCCGCTCGGAATCAACGTGTGCGGGTGTATAGGTAGGCGTACGCACGTTCGGGATGTGGATGAGGGCGACAGGGCCGTGTCGTGGTTTGGTTGGGTTAAGAGGATACCTCGGGCTGTTGGACAGGTTATTATACACTACGTACGCTCCAGTAACCCCTATTAACTTCGCGACCCTACGAAACCCCCCAGATCCCTCAGCTCATCGGGGGCTTGTTTGGCCTAGCTATCGTTGGTAAACCATCAATGTAGATCGTGAGAGCAACCAGTCACAGCAATGTCAACGAGAGACAGAGCAGCCAGCTTTACAGCACACCGAGTGAAAAAAAGAGTGTGGTAGCAAGAGAACTTGTTTCTCTGATGTGCTTTCCGTGCTATGTGCCGCCTCAAGTTCCTCCATGTAAGTTCCTCAGCTATCCTTGCTAGCCATTATACTAAGCACACCCACCGCCCTTCATTAGGCGGGCCCTGCCCAAAATCGTAGATGACGCCGAGAATGCTTTAACGCCACGAACGCAATCCTTACGTGCCTTAAGATAGACAGGCAGGCATTTCTCGCTGGGGGGTATATTGCCAGTCTACCTCCCTCTATTTGCCTTTTTTTTTGTTTCATTACCATTCATTCGTTCAGAAGCACGCCGCGAAGTGACGTCGTTGCCTGCTCAGTTTCGTCCCAATTTCGCGGTTCCTAGACCATATCCCTATCTCGTTCCGGCTGATCTCCACCCTTCCTCAGGCTTATGGACCGTCCAAATATCTTCTTCTGGCTGCCCGGGCGGCCGCTGCCCCCCGAGGGAAGCTTCTCCAGGCGCGGACTACCTACAGAAGCAGCAGCACCGCTTGCTTCGGCCGTCTCCTCATCAATGCGGGGCGGGTGGCCGATGCTCGGGTTGCTAGCCTTACGGCTGACAAAGACGTCTTGGAAAACATCACCCGAGGTGTCGATGGTACGTGAATGGGCCCGCCGGCGTGTCGCAGTAAGTATCGAGGGGTCTACCGAGGGCTGCTGCTCGTGATACGCCGGGGGTTGGACATTCGACTGGTAGACGGGCCAATCTTGTCCCGAGATCTGGTACTGTCGACGAGGCTGCTCGATGCCGAGAGCGACCATCTGATTCATCAGCTCAATCGCGAACCTGTTATGGCGGGTAAGACGCAGCAGTTCGTTCTGGAAGCTAGTCTTGTGAAAGCAGATGAAATTGACCGTCATGCAGTACGCATCCTCGAAGCTGCGGAGTTCAGTCAAGATCTTGTTCGTGTAATCGCGTTTGTTGTCCAAGACAAACTCCACCATACGGGCCTCAAGTTCCTTAATCACGCTTGACGGCGTTCCGTATTTCATCCGGAGCTCAAACACGTCAGCCAGGCAACCGCTGCGTCGGTGGTTGAGAATGAACAACGTGTTGAGTAGCGAGTTCGGCGCTTGAACTATGTGACCTTCCATCTTCTTGAACTCGGTGTATAGGAGCGAGATCTCAGTGACGTAGTAGTCGTCGCCTCGCATCAGGGATCCAGTGTTACCATAGACGGTGACCCGGTCGCCGACGTCGAATGGGTGCTTGACGAAGACGAAAATGATGGATTGGAGGAACTCCTGAGCCGTAGCCTGAAGCACCCAGGCGAGACCTAAGACGGCAGTACCGGCCGAAGTCAGCGCCGCAGCAGTTGAGGCCGATATTATCGAGATAAACACGATGATGGCGATGATGACGATGATGACGAAGAAGACCTTGTCTAGCTTGGCGATGACGGAATCGAGATCTTTGAGAGACGCGGTTATAGCCTTTTTCTCACGGTGAATCTCGTCGCAGAACGCCTCTAGTTCGTCCATCGAAACATCACCATTCAAGTCCCGATCGAATACGAGAAAGGCGGCTTCGGCGTCTTCGGGGGTGGGGAAAGCGAGCTGCAAATCCTGTGGTGTCAGAACGTCGGAGCCGGGCCGGGTGAAGGTACGGAAGAGGCGCCTAGCGAGCACCCGGGCGGAGTCGGCGTTACGAAGCAGCTCGGAAACGACCTTACGGGGGTGGTTCCTGGACTTGACCTCGCGTCCAGTGAAGTCCCCAGCCACACGGGTCGCGATATCGCCAACTTTGGCTACAGCGTCTCGGGCATTTTCCGAAAATACCGCTAGGGGAGTTCTGCTGCCTGATGCTGGCCCTTGGCTGACTGAAGCTTCCGAAACCAACTTGTCCTTGGAATACTCGTAGAGATGGACCAAATACCTAGCATTCGCAGTCAGCTTCTACGGTACCCCGTCAGCTAGGTAATGAAGCCGTACTTACGCGACGCACTGCTTGTTGGTGGCAATACGGGTCGAGTACGTCCTCAAATGGAAGGACTCGGCTATCCATTGGATCAACATCTTCTCGATGAAGTTCAAAACGGTGACGACGAAAACGGCGGTGATGACCTTGTCTACAATGTCGATCCACGAGATTGAGGGATAGGGGGTATCCGCTTCCTCGGGAACCTGGGCTGGGATCTTGTGGTTGTTGAGAATGGGGAAATAGGAGATACGGACTGCCAGCATCCAGAGGAAGAAGGCGACGTGGAGCTCCAGCTGGCGACCTATTCCCCTCCACTTCTTATAGTTTCCCGAGATTAGGATTCTAGCCACGAAGCCCAGGAGAGACGGTACTACTGTAGTAAAGATTCTGGCCGCCCACAGGGAGAGCCAGACAACCTCGAGCCAGATGCCGAACCACATCAGTTGAACGCCCCCGGGGCCGCCGATCACAGCCTGGCTCTGCTGAGGGAGAATCCTTCCTAGTAATACGGGAAGTAGGAGAATGACTGCGACGGGTACGCTATGCAAGAAGTAGCGGACGATGCGGGGGAGACCCTTAAGACCCCTCCAGGCTCTATTCAGTCTGCTCTGGCGCTGGGGCGGCAAACCGACGGTGGGGGTCTGTGCGGGTTGGTTGAAGACATCTTGATTCACTTGCTCGTGGCTGCGCGACTTGGAGTGGGCACGGCGAATTTCGAGGGACTCGCGGTGACTGACGGCCTGCTCGGCTTGGAGTAAGGTGAGATCGTCGACTAAACGCGTAGCTCGGTCCCGGGACTCGGTATCTGACAAGAGACTCTGATCTGTCGGCGCTCGGCCTGTCTCGTCAGGGACCTGGAGGAACTGGCGTCGGTCTGAGTGGGATTTATCCAAAGACTTATCCGGAAACCTATCCGAATCGCCAGCGGTGTCGGAGCTAGTTCCCGCGCGCGTCAACGTAGGAGAGCGCTTCTCGTCGAATTCGTCATGGTCGCGTCCACTAGCCATCTTGAATAGCCGCCAGGCCGGGAGAGGCAGAATGGTCTGGCGATCAGCTGTAGTGGACGTGTTGTGTGCGGGAAATGGAGAAAGCAGAGCTGATAGCTGCAATAGGGCACCGCGTATATTTATATCCCACGACCCTGGCCACCACCAACAATCAAGAGCTACACCAGCCTCGTGTAGCAGAAGATATCTCGAGTGAAGGTATCTCGGGGGAAGGTATCTCGAGGGGAGGAAGCAATCGATTCGAAATCACTCAGGTAGGAGGAGGAATACAGGGGGTGGTTGAGTGAAACACGAGGATATTTATGCCAGAGGGCAAACGAGAAACAAGAAACGAGCGTGGAAGAGGCCAGACATTGACCCGTCGACAACCCAAAAATCGAACAGGCGTTGATATCAGGTGCGGTATATGGCTGTCGAAATGAACGAACGGGTCTAGATCTGTCCCAGTCGAGTTGATCCTAGGCAAGGGTTGATTGATGCGTTAGATGCATTCGAAGATCTCTGCTGTGAAGGTTGAACAGGGCTCGACAATAACTAAGCAGATGGGAGATGAGAGAACAACTTGAAGGGGGGGGGCAAAGGGGAGAAGAAGAATGGGCATAGATAGCTGGTGGGAATGGGTATCCCGGGGGGAGAAGGGGAACATAAAAGAATGGACGCAGCCCGTGGTGCCGGGTGCTTGTGAGGTCGACGGAGGGGAGACGGGAGGGCCTCTCTCTCTCTCTCTTTTTTTTACTTGTTCAGGAGAAGATCACCGATACGACCTCAACACAATCCAAGATTTGGAGGTGACGCGAGGTGTCGATGTACGGGGGGCAACCGACGACCAACAATCTTGGGATTTCAGGGAACCGGCCAGGGAAAGGGGTGGGGGCACCGATGCGCTAAGTGGCCGCTAGAAATAGTGGGGACAGAGATGAATAGGAGATTAGGAGGAGAGAGGAGAGGCAGACGGAGAGATAGCGGGAGGTATATAGTAGGTAGGTACCTAGGTAGGGGACACTGTAGGACCGTACAATAGGACCGTCGGTGGAGGGTGCGCGAGGCGGCAGCGTGGTTAGTTATACCCACCCGCCTACAGGTCGGGAGGAGGGCGGAAACAAAGGGTAGCACATAGGGCCATGTGCGAAGCTATTCCTACCTTACAACCTAGGTAGTTAGTACCTAAGGTGATAATGCCTCTATAGTAGATCATTAGGTACCCCGTACCGTCCGGCATCTTAGCCAGGATCTACCCAGGTCCGGAATGCTTTGCGTGCAGCATCCGGCAGGCCAGGCCAGCTCGGGTTCTAGGCGTGGACCAGCTGTAAAAGAGAGGTTTCTTTATCGGCGGGCCACGTTTGTTGTCCTCGACCGAAGATACCTTACCTGAGGTACCGGAGGAGGGAGATAAAGTGTCACGGTGAAGTCCGGGTGAAAGCACATGCGACGGTACACAGTAAGAATGGGACAAGCCCGGCCGATACGAGCGACAAGTCCCTATTTCTCGACTCGCGCTCTGGTGTCTACCTTAGGTACCTTAGGTAGGTACCTACCTATCTACGGAACGCCAACTGAGACCTCGCTGAGTGAGGTACCTACCTCCTAACCTGCCCCCCACACTACTATAGTAGGTACCGTACCGTGCCGTACCGTACCTACCCAGGTTCCGGCACCGTGTCCTGCCCAGGCTGTGCCATGGCCTCAAGCGGCCCCCCCCCCTCCCGGCGGCCCCACCACCATGTCGTCATCGTCCTAATCTCGACCAGGACGTGCCTGCATTCTCCCCCTCGCTGCTCATCTCTGCGCTTTTGTACCTGGCCTTGTATATGTTCAGGGACCAGAAGATACATATGAGTACAGGTCACCCTGGAAAACCGTGCTGAGCTTGAGATCCCTCCAGCCCAAAGGAATTGTCCAACGCCCATCTCTGTCTGTATCCCGGCCTGCTTGCTTACTGCTCATGTAGACCTCAGCGTGCTCAGGCCATGGAGCAATACAAGACACATCGCTAAGGCGAATTTGAGCGTCGGCGGCGGCGGCGGCGTGCTACTCAAAAATGCAGTATAACCCGTGTCGGTGTGCACACCATGTTGTCTCCCGGTTGGTGCGATGAATCCGTCGCCCTGCCCAGGCCAGGGGCTCGGGCGGACGGGAAGAACGCGTAGGTAGAGGTACCAGGTACTGCAACGTCTCTTCTCGGTACGCAGGTCCAGCACTGAGCACCTAACAGGTGGATAGTAGTGTCTCCCGTCGGAGCCGGCATTGCTATTTTTATTCGTCTTTGTTCGTGTGTGCGAGTCTAGGCCTGGACGGGCAGACCGTGCGTGGGGCGGTCGCCGGGCCGGACGGAGATGCTGCTCTCTGCCATCGATCGAACCCAAGGGAAGGGGATTAAAAAAAAAAAACAAGACGCGGCAAAATAGGTAAGCCCTAGCAGATAAGCAACCTCAATCGGACAAATCGCCATTTTCCTGTGTTGCGCCCGTTAGATGAAATGGCGCCCACGCCCTAGGCACTAGTTGGGTCTGTTGGATATTCACTCATATGGATCCGCCAACTCAAGCCACCGATCGCGTCTTGCGACACCGAACAAGCTACCCGTCCAGACCTGGATCAACCAACAAGAATCCTATTCCCGTGCTGCGTGCCCGATCGGCGGGACCTTTGGGTGCTGCAAGACTACCATTGCTACCGGATAACCTATCCACATCTCCTCGCTCACCGCATGCCGGCGTCGTCGTCGAGTTCATCCATCGCAGGCCTCTTGCCAGCTATCGAGACACCAGTACTTATTCCTCGCCTTGTTTTACATTTATATCGACGGCAAAGAAACGAGGGACGAGAAGAGACAGTAAGCAGGGATGCGCTGCAAGTCGGATCTAATATATCTCTTTCTTGTGCGGAGCCCTTTCTGCGTAGCTTCGACGCCCATGCGAACCTGGAGCCAACCCCACGATCGACCAGACGCAGATCAGTTCTCACGATAGATAGTCCGTCGTCATCCTCCACCTTCTCCAGGTGCATCTCCCACCTCCGTTCGGGGAAACCGCCGGACCAGAAACAGACGAGCCAGGTCTCCTGTCGTCATCTTGCCGAATCGCTGGGCGCGGAGGATTACAACGCGACGTCCGTGACGAGCATCCGGATTGGCCACCGCAGCAAGGTCAGCGATCCAGTCCCACCACCGCACCGCACCCCGTCCGCGTCGCCTGCTAAATCAAATTCCCGTAATTATCACAGGGACGCGCCGATCAGCGCCATGATTAAATAACCCTCTCAGATACATAATTCCTTCCTTCTTTCTCACTTCTTTTTTTTTCTTGCTCGTCTCCTCTGCGCCCGTCCTCCTTCCCTCTCATTCCCACGTCCCTCGACGGTGCCTAGTTTCGGACCCTCCCAGGACCCCTATACCCAGAGAAGCTGTCTGGTAAAGCACCCGAACCGAACTACCATGCGCTAGCACGGCAGCATTCTGGTGACCTAGTCAACGGCATATGCCGTGCCGGGAAGACGAGAAGGTTTGATTGACATGTGCGCGTACTGTGTCGGGTTCTTCTAGTGGCTGGTGTCTTCTCGTATCGCGGCGTGGCACCAGTACCAAGAGCCCGAAGGTTTGAGCCCTCTCTACGACCCCTGAACGAGAGCCGGCACATTGCCACCGCCGCCCCTCGCCTTTGTTGGCCCGCGAGGAACCTAGCCAGGGTTCTCCCATTTTTATGTCTTACCCGGTCCCGACCACTTCTCTCCCTCATGCCAGGCCACGCACCATCGGGCCCACAATCATAGCATGTTTCGCTCCCCACCCAAGTCGCCGGCGCCACAGGGCCGGCTCTAGACACGAGCTACCAGCATTACGGCTTTGTCCTTATCGTAGGGCCCAGTTGATGGTGTACGTGTACTTACCCGTGAAATGCCTAGGTACTTACATACAATCTAGGCATTTGCCCATTTGGGGCCTTCGCCCTCCCTTGATAGCTAGAAACTGATCTTAAAGCCTCAGTGAGTTCCACTTGGTAGGACTGGCTTTGCCCTGCCCTGGCGATCGGCCAAGGAGAAGTCTCCATCTCCTACACTACACTATCTATATCCACCAGCCTGCGGACGCGTACCTCTATTAGTCTCTGTGGCGTTCCGAGCCTTCCGTCTAACTATTACAACTGATCTGTGCGCGGACCTAGAGTGTGGCAATTGGATAGTTACGCTGGCGGTGTTATGAAACACGAGTCTATTTAGTCCTGTGCTAGAACGAGACTGGCGTCTGCGTCCTATACGGAAGCTTCCAGCAACCTGTTGGCATATAATCAAGGCCTTGGCTACTGTTATCGCCAGAGCGTGGATATTGGGTTTTATCGTATCGGAACGAAACCGTGCAAGCCGGAACCTTCAGGCCCAAGCAGGAAACGCTGGCGGTTACATTTTCCCGTGATGGATTTTCACGGCCGCGTTCCTTGCCCGCATGCTGTTGCTAGTCGCGATAGGCTTGGGCTATCTCAACATAGTTGATGGTAACTGTTCTGCTCCTCAACTATTGCTGGTAACTATCCTTACTGGCAACTATTGCCCACATGTCACTGACCGCCACCGCTATCAGATAGATATTAACTACCCCTAACATGACAGCAACAGATGGGATTGCGCCGGTCCGTAACCTATCCATCCAAGGGGGATTGTAGTTACAATTCCAGCCAAGAACCGCCATTAGGAGCGGCCTGTTTAGCACCGTGGTGTGAAGCCTCCCGACAACCCCACGCATCGCCCCCGAGTCGTCCTACGCAATCACTGTTGTCGTTCTTCAGCCCTAGTCAGCCTGTGCTGTTACGGGCGGCAGCCCGAATATACCTCTAGGATGTCTCTGCTGTCCTCAAACCACGAAGCACAGGAACGAATGCGGGAGTGGCTGGGGTCCCCGATCCAGCGCCACGCGTTGGGTCAGTTGTGGCTAAGGGGTTGTTGTCATCGACTCGGAAGCATCGCAGACCATCTTTGGCCGACATTCCCCCGCCATTGGTGGTGTGGCGCTTTTAATGCCTGGTTTCCGCCCAACGCGCCCCCTCCCGCCAAGTCCTCAACCACCATCCTGGCGACCCCCTCCCGCAATCCTAGAACACTAGCATGCGCTAGACAACACACTAGCTTGTCCTTGTTGCCGGCACGTATCGCTTCTAGTAAGCACAGTACACTAGGAGCCGCCTCGGCGAGGCCAGCGGACGACGAGCCGAAACTGCCCGAGTCGAATCTCTGGCCGCCCTCCCCCCCAGCCCCCCAAACCAACCCTCGAGTTCTCTTTGCCGCGTGCGGTTGCGTGCGCGCGTTCCGCTCCCGGCCCCATGGCAGTCACGAACATGGGCGAGCCCTCGGTCCCGGCGCAGGGGCCCCAGCAGGTGCATGTGGTGTGGCCGGACGACTACGTCGCGGTGGGGCCGGGCGGCGCCTCTGCGACAGCCGGCGGCGACGGCCAGGATCTGGCGAAGCCGGTACTGTTCCGGCCGCAGGTAACGGTCAACGTGTTCAACTCGGCAGGGCCGGGCGCGGCGACGCCGCCGGCCACGGCCACGACCACCGGCGACGACAGTAGCGAGGCGGCCAAAAGCCCGGCGGCGGCGGCGGCGGACCTCGTGCGCCAGGTGGCCGCGCTGGAGAGCCGGGTCGAGGCGCAGTCGGCGGAGCTGCAGCGGGCGGTCGCAGCGGCGGCCGCGACGACAGACCTAGAACGCCAGGTGGCCTCGCTGAAGAGCCTGGTCGAGGCGCAGTCGGCGGAGCTGCAGCAGGCAACGGCGGCGGCGGCGGGCGTGCAACGCGACCTGGTTTCGCTGTCGGGTAGGGTCGCGGCGGAGTGCCAGGAGCTGCGGCAGACGATAGCGGCGACGAGGCCTCAGCTCGTGTACGACGCGGGCAGCTGGAACACGAGCAACGTGCGCTCGTGGTCGGCGCCGCAGGACCACACCGAGGGCCGCGTCAAGTTCGCCAGGAAGTTCGCGGCGCCGCCCAAGCTGGCGCTCAGCATCGACACCGCCGACGTCTGTAACAGCGCCAACTTCCGCGTCCGCGTCTACGCGACAGACGTCGATCCCTACGGCTTCACCGTCAACGTAGACAGCTGGGCTAACACCAAGATCTACTCGTGCGGCGTCTCGTGGATCGCGCTAGGGGAGTGATCGCGAGATTGGTCCACGGCACGCTCTAGGCCGAGGTAGTCGTGCGATTTGTTGCGTGGAGACGCGGAGGTTTCTACGGCTCTCACTTCCGTGGGTTTTCTTGAAGGCTCTCTTGCCGTCGTGAGCAGCAGTACGATGGAGAGATGGGTACGGCATACGGCTGGCAGCTGTAGGTGCGGCTTTTCAGAATGGACTTAGCCGGCATGCATATCGACATCACACGGTGGAATTCTAAGGTTTTGATTTCTGAGACAATTATTGTGATAACTCATTCCCACAACCAGACTTCGCAAGTTTATTCGATACAAGTGTCCTATTTGCATATATGTGCGCATGCGTATAGTAGCCCGAAAACACTAATATTTAGTGAAACTACTTCAAGCATAGATGGCGTTGAATCCGGTGTTTGAATAAGGGGTGTACTTCAGGAGTCGACAGCGCCACGCGTTTAGCGTGATCGTTTACCAGAGCCGTTCCGGCATATTGTTAGATCCGGCAGAGAGTGCCGAGAGGGCCATCCGGAACACCGGCGTCTTGGCCCGGCGGCTTGGAAGCCCCTAATTGGAAGGACGAGAGACTCGCTAGTAAAGAGGACTAAGTACGGCATCAATGGTGTAGCCCCTACTACATGGATGCCACTAAGCTCAGGGAGACGGTTTCGTTCGACCGTAATAATCCATAACATGTTTTCCGTCGTTAAATCCAGCTCCCGGTGTATTGGCCAGGAAGATATCGACCAGCGCTGATCCATACCGAAGAGGAACAGCGCGGGGAAGCCGTTTGGGAACGAGACTGAATGATCGCAGCTACCAACTACTGTAACTGGTGATGGCCAGCTGTTACGTGATAACGGGAAAACAAGAGATCAGGGCGAAGAAAGAAGCAACGGAGCAATAGACCTATCTGACCCTAATATCTACCTGGCACTTCCCAGGGGAGAAACGATCGTGACGAGATGGGCGTGCGGCCCGTACTTATTACCTATTATATAAGAAACCTTGCAAAGACTCTGGTCAGACCTACCGCGTCACATATTAGGTGACGAATCACAACTTTTCCGGTGCCCCCCTTTTACTACTCGGGAAGTCCGTTTACATATAAACCCGTACAAAAAGCACGGTCCATGAAGGGGCAAAGTGATGAATTCGTTCATCACAAGACCGCGCGCACTCCCGCCTCCTCACATCCAGCTCGCCACGCAGCTCCGGCCGCCTACCAGCTGTACGCCTCGTCGAGCAGCCTGACGGAGGCGCCGCGCAGGGCCCTCTCGCGGACGAGCTCGCGGACCTCGTCGGCCATGGGGTCGGGGCCGCAGACGACGACGGTGACGTGCTCGTGCTCGGGGGCGGCGGGGGAAGGGCCGACGGGGACCTCGCGCTCGAGGATGGCGCGCAGGTCGAGGCGGCGGCCGACGGCGACCTCGCCGCCGGCGGCGTGCACAGCCGCGACGCCGCTGGCGCCGAGCGCCGAGCGCGCGAGCGCCGGGCTGCGCACGCCCCAGAACAGGCGCGCGCGCGCGGGCCCGGCCACGGTGTCGCCGTCGCGCGGCGCGGCCAGCGCGCGGCGCAGCAGCGGCGCCACGCCCGCGATGCCCGCGCCCCCCGCGATCGCGACGCACTTCTGCGCCGGCGCCGTGCGCAGCTGCTCGAGCAGCGACGACGTCCCGTACGACGCCTCGACGAGCACGGCCACGGGCGCGGGCGCGGACGGCGACGCCGATCCCGGGCAGAGCTTGCGCAGGGAGGCCGTGAGGCCGGTCTCGGTGCGGATGAAGAAGGTGAGGCCCGGCGTGTAAGAGGAGGGGGAGGAGGAGGAGGAGGAGGAGGAGGAGGAAGATACCTCGGGGTAGGATTTAGTTGGCTCGGGGTAGGATGGGAATGGCTCGGGGATGACGGCTGGCGCCAGTTCGGGAGAGGACGACGAGGTCGAAGAAGCGTTGAATTTGGGTTTCTCGTCGGCGGCGACGACCGAGATGGAGGGAGCTAGCGACGGCGCCGGAGTAGCCATGACGGAGAAGGGGTGGTTCTCCCACACGCGCCAGGTTAGGGTCGGGAAGTAGAGGTACGCGTGCCCGTAGGCGACCGCGAGGCCGGGCACGTCGACGCGCACGTAGTCGTCGTCGAGGACGGTGACGTAGGCGGTCCGGACGCCGTTGCGAGCCATTCGCGCGACGCGGGCGACGCGGTCGAACGCCCACACGCCGAATGCGACGTATATCCACGTCTCGTAGCCCCACTGGTTTTCGTACCGGAAGTAGATGTGATGGTAGCAGGCGAGGAGCGCCAGGAGGGCAAGGACGAAGTGGGTCGCGAGGAAGAGCTCGTACAGCTTCTGGCGCAGCGGCAAAATGCTGGAAAGGAGTATGGCACACATTACGACGGTCGCTGCGATCCCCCACTTCCAATACTCGAAGGCGCTCGCGTACTCATACTCACCGCGGGCGACGTAGATGCGCAGGTACACTAACGAGTGCACACACGCTTCGAGGGTGCAGATGATAGCGATCCAGCGATGGATCAGGAGAAACGTGGTGTGAGACCAATTCGTAAGCCACAGCAGGAAGTTGTTGCGGCTGGAGTAGAGTACTAGGAGTGGCAAGTTCGCGAAGGCCAGGACAGCGGTGCGGTTGGCAATATAGAATACCAGCTGGTCGTGCTCCGACGGAAACCAGAAGTTGGGGATCACTAAGCGGTAGTCTACGCACGACAGCACAACGTTGAGAATGATGAAATACGCTATGAACAGCGCCTGGCCTCGAGTTGGCATGATGAAGAGGCCCAAGACTGGTTCTCGATGTCGGTGGCAGAACAGGGGCGGGTCGATAACGTAGGCATAGAATCGGCTGACGATAGTCTTCGGAAACGGTACGAAGCGAAGTAGGGAAAGCAGTATCGGTATAACAGCCCCGGTGGCTAAAGCTACTAATCTTTTCTTACGTGTTAACAGAGTCCAGGGTGGCGGAAAAAGGGGGGGGGTAGACAAACCCGAAGTCGCTCTGCCTGGCTTCCATCTGTTCGTAATACGAGTTGCTATTGTAGGCTGCCAAATACTGATCCTCGTCGACCAAGGTAGTGGTGTTGAGAAGCTCCCCAGATTCGATGACCCGGTCCGGTGGTGGGTCGGCATGGAGCAAGGCTACGCTATACGGCTCCTTTGGGCTGGGCTGGCCCGGCAAGCGGCCAGGAATATAGGCTGCCCAGTAAGCCTCGATGTCGGAGATCGGGACACCGGCGCAATGCGTATGGATACAGTAGGCGAGACTCTGGAGGAAATTGTCGTCGGTGGTATAGCACTCCGGGGATGTCGTCGGCCCGTCAGAGCATTTGAGCTGGTACCCTTTCAGGATACCGTAACATGCGTATGCACATGTTGGGTAGTACATAGATATTCCATGTCCGATGAGGCCGTATCCTCGGTAGCCCTCCGACATCATCTCTCCGGAGACGACGGAGGGCAGGACAAGGAAAGCGGTTTTGAGCTTCATATTGGTAGCTGGTCGTGGCACGAGAGAAACGATACCTACGAGATGAAGGAGAGCATGCGGACGAGACGAGGGAGTAGAAAGGGGGGGAGGTTATTTATCAAAAATGTACCCTGAAAGGCAACGTGGATCTCTCGTCCTTACCAATCGTAGAGATTACCGGTGCCTGATCTAAGGGCGACGACAACGTGACATATATGGTTCACCGGTTCCGTCCTGACACTTAAGTATTCCCCGCCGGCATGCGGGTGTACTGCACGGTGCAGCGACACTCAGTATACGGCAACTACCACGAATTAGGCGTCGAGCTCCTCACTTCGACAGCTCCTTACTTCGACGGAACCCAGTCGTGAACGGCTCGCACGACCAAGGCCTGGTTTACCTACGTGGGCAAAACATGACGGATCCTATCATCTCGAGAGTTAGATCCGTCGATGCTGCTGTCACCCGCCTCCGAAACATGATCGATCTTATCAGATGGATTTTATATCTGCTAAACACACAAACTCGGATGGATCTAACTAGCGTAACCGCAGTGGGGTACGTCCCAAGGCGTATCCGGCGGAAATCGATTTCCGAATGCACGAAACCGCCCAACTATGCTCAGCCAAGCCGAGTCCGCGCCTGGCCGAAGGTTGGACGTCGTCAACATGAGCGGAAACCCTGGCAAACCTGCATATATCTAGACCCTGAACACCCCGTGGTGTCCCGCAATTGACGTGAGCATGTGCTAGAGAGGCGGAATGGGCGTCATGGTTATTCGTGGCTTCAGGATTTGTCGAATCCTCGGAATCTTTAGCGACAACATCGTACTACTATATGTTATCAGCTAGAATTCCCTCGAGCTAAGGAGTCGTCAACGTTTCGAGAGTATGATGGAGGGCAATGAAGCATCTGCGTGTAGTTGATACAGAGATATTACGAGAAACGCGGCCATGCGGCTCTGGGCACAAGAGGATGAAGGGAAGGAATTACGCCAAGGATCCGAAAAATCGTGCGTGAGCCACCGTCAAAGAGACCTCGAGAAAGACGGCGTTCGGAAGAAGGATCAGAACGTGGCATCCTTTTCAAACGAGATGATGGGCATTACTAATGAGGCCTCGCGACCCGTCCTATCGGGCCGTGCCATCCATCTATCTCGTGCTAGAAGGAATGGCTACTAGACCTAGCTAGCTGGTCTGAAGTGCCGGATCTGCTGCATGTGTTAGTTGTTTGAATCGATGCCCAGATATCGGACGGGTGCGTTACGCACAAGCATTCTGAATAGGAAATACCTAGGGGAAGGTAATGTCAAGCTGGATCTGTACACCATCCGCATCTGTTGAGACTTATCACTCACGATCGTCCCTCTTCGACGACTACTATATATAGGTCGACAGGCCCAAGTGAGCGGAGAAAGCGACCAAAATGTGCTCAAAGTTGCTTGACTACTGGAGCGCGTCGCCAAGTGTCTGGGCCCTTGGTGCCATCAGCCTGCTCTTGGTAAGCCATGGGGCCGAAGAATTCATAAGCTGACACCGCCTCGCCATCTAGCCGGTGGGTTTTCTACATCGCCAGTATTCCAAGTCGTTGAGCTACTGCCCGGGACGCTCGTGTTGGCTTTGCGTGACGTTTTGATGCCTTACATAGCAGCGACCCAGTTAAGTCCGTGCGATATCGTTCTGAGACGGACGATCAGCCATGGTCACCCACGCTGTTCTCGTACGGGCCGCGCTTGCGCCGAAGTCAATCCTCGAGGAGACGCTGCAATCTGAGAGGGATCGGATGCCCCAGGATAAGGTCGACCAGCAAGAGGAGCAGACGGGGGAGTGCCGGCGCCGGAGCGGGCACGAGTACTGGCCGAGAAATCTTCGAGCACTAGCCGAGAAACCTTCGAGCGCCTGCTCGTGACCCAATTCGTCGCCGGTCGCTCAATTTAGTGTCTCTTCTGCAACGGGTCGAATCATATACCTAAAAAGGTGCCCCTCGGTGGTGACGAAGATCGTCGGTTACTTCCTGTTTGTTCTTAGAGCGTTCCTCAGAACGGCTGGGATCGGGGATCCAGTGGCAAATGGCTCGCTGCACCAAGGCCGCGGTCGTAACTATTGCTAATTCCATGCACAGAAGGATACGGCCGAAACGCGATCACGAAGTCTAGGGCCGCAGCGAGATGAGGTTCACTCCTTTGGTTATCGCGGTTGTCGAGCGTTGGGGTTGGTCCGCGCTAGCAGGGCCCGCGATTAGCGAGCTGGATGGGGCGGTTCTGAACAACAAATTACATAATCTATCGTCACAGGACCTCTTCCAGGGTCGCACATTTGTGCGCTTGCCATACCAACCTAGGTAGGTTAGGGACCTCCTAACCCCTAGGTACCTGTACCTCTCTGCGGACGATCTCCAAGAGAGAGCCAACTTGAATGCCACAGGTACATGGCCCAGTGCGAGTATACCAAGTTACAGGTACATTGAGGGCGTTAAACCCTTACATTGCTCAAGCTTAGCCAGAAACGCGACCCCTGAGCTGGGATGAGTCAGCAGCCACGTTGCACCCTTTTGATCCCCAGGCTGGGTACCTGAGACAGGTACCGAACCTAACCTCCCTCTTCTGACCGGAATCTCGTCCAAGACAGGACAAATAACCGTCAAGCCTTTGCAATCTGCAGCCCACACCTACCCTCACGAACGAGGCGAGTCTACCCTCGGATTAAGCCTCGAAGGATTACGGCAAATTTGTGTGTTGCCATTCTCTTTCACGCCTTCGCCGGGGGGCCCTGCTCGGGCTTTCATCACCGTCTGCTGCGGACCTGGAGTCCTTTTTCGGCACTAGGGCCTGTCTTCCTTCAGCCCTCACTCTCTTCGAAATGGCCACGCCCGTCTCTGTCAGACAACGTTGGGGGTGTATCCGGGACGGGACACATGGGTTTATAGATGCTGGTGATAGATGCTGGTGAAGCGCCGGCTGGGGATTGGTCGGTTTCCTTGGCACGCGCCGACTGTCGCTTCATCAAAATGGGGGCTACGAGTTCAGCTGCTGCACGATCCAAGCCACCATTCGACGGACCAAAATCTAGAAGGGCAAGGCGCCCTTACGAATCAAGCTGATTGGGACCAAAGATGCCCCCTCTCCTCGCCTTTTGCCTCGTGGGCGTTCCAAGGCACTTTTCTATGTCTGCCCTACCCATGGCCTGGGTTGAATGAGGCAGCCAGGCTCTGGCATCGTCGCGCAAGAGAGGCTTTTCCCTTCTACAACCCCGCGTATCGGCCGAAATCATCGTCTCGGCATGCTTAATTGAGGGTTGGACCTCTAGGGACGGCTCCTCCCCTTGGCCTGGTCTATTCTGGCCCGGCTGTCGAACCTGCCACGAGTCCGCCCATTCCTGTACACTTCTCTGCTGGTCCTCCGCCGAGACTATCGCGTTCGCATCCTGTGCTTTACTCTGCTGGGATGGCGCAACTTCCTAGGGGATGGGAGTCTGATTATGACGGCACCCGGTGGTTTTACCGCTTCACGGCGACGGGTCTGACGCAATATCACTTCCCACGACCCGGCGATGAATTTCCTGAACTCGTGGGACTCGGCTTTGGCCCGCTCGATCTTGCTCATGGCGACGAAACCGCTAGTCAACCGCAGGCTGGGCAACCAAGCACCCTTAACGGGCCTGGCAGTGCAGGAATCACCACGGTGGCAGGCGGCAATACAGGGGACAAAGTGACATCAACGAGTACAGGATATGAAATGGGGGCTACGGGATATTTCGATCACGAGAGCTTCACAAACTTTGGGACGGGAAACGGTAATGAAATCGGCTCAGTCAGTACTAGAGTCAACAGAACTCCACCTTCTGCAGGCTCCGAATCGATACGGCCTCCGCCCAGTTTTGTTGCCGAGCTAGCGAGCAGCGAGACCGCCAGATGTGCAGAAGAACTGGCTCCAGTTGAATTGGATTCAACCCAAATCGTGACACCGTCTCCGCGTGCTGGTCCTGGCCTGAATACGCCGGTAGAATTACCAACGCAGAGGCGTTCGGCGGCGCAGAGGCAACCGGTTCAACAATTTGCCCAGCATACTATGGAACCCGTCGATGAGTATCCATTAGTTTCCGCATCCTTCGCATACCCCCCTTTGAGAAGGGATACTAGACCCCCGAACGACAGCGCCGTGAGAGAAACGAGCTCACCTCCGCAATCCGGGCAGGACATTCCTGTGTCTCAACTGCCACCCGGACCCGAAATCCCTAATACGTACGAAACGTGGAGACCCTCCCAGGGCAACACCGGACAAGATGAACCAAACGGCTCAAATACGGGTTCGGTGCGATCATCTACTATTTCAGTCCTCCAGGTGCAGAACGCGGACCTCGGATCCATGGAGCAGAACCAGCATTCTGCCTCTAGGCCTACCAAGTCCTTGGAGGGAACTCCCAGCATACTAAGACCAGCGTTGACCCCTGTGGTACCCCTAATGGGTTCAACCCCTCTTCGGGAGGCTGAACATTCGTCAATTCCAACCGTCTTCCAACCTGCGGCAACACCGTTCGGATCACAATTGCCACAAGACAATTTGCAACATCAGAGCCCGCAAAATAGCACTCGGCGTTTGCCAGGGACTGGGGAAAGACAGGGGGGGTTTCTCCAGAAACTCAACTCGGGTCGTAAGGGTACCGGCCGCGGCCCACTCAGTATCCCATCACTAAGACCTGCGCATGGTCAACCAAGTCATCCACCATCAGGAGACGAAACCTCCATAGAGAGGCACGTGAATAATGTTCCTCCGAGTGTGCAGAGGGTCAGCACTTTTCCGAATATTGTGGCATCTCACGCACCGTCGCCGCCTAGACTGGGTGGGCCAGGGATCTTTGTTTTCAAGGAGATATCCTCGAGCCAAAGCCCCCCTAAAGAAGAAAAAAAGATAGATCCGACCACACAAGACGGTTCCAACACCACGGCAAATGCCTCGACCAGCACAGTTATACACTCGCAGATAATTCTGCAATCCACAGAATCTTCGTGTTCTGTTACTGACGAGCCACTTCCCGAATTTGCGTCGCTATCTCTGTCCAAGCCCCAAAGTCCAACGATTCCAGACAAGTTAGCGACAGATTCTCCTATATCTGGTGGATCCCAGCCTACTGGTACACAGGCATCACCTATTCAGCCCTCTACGGCGTCCGGACCTCTCCCGCAAGCGATCCTTCATCCTAAGACTAGCCAGGCCATCGGCCAGCCTACGTCTACAACGACTATTTCCCAAATAGGAACCGCCCACGCGTCACCACAAGCACACCACGCGGTGGCCCCCCAGGCAATAACAGGGAACTCTACCGGACCTCAACAAGAGCCTGGGCAAAATCCATTGGCTCCTCAACCTCAGGCATCTGTCAATGCGAACACTTCCCCTCAGCCACAAGCAGCAGGTACATTAACTCAACATGATCAGGCTACTCTTCACCAGGGAACACCGCCGTCAGCAGCAGTGTTGGTTCGACCTGATTCGGCGGCGGCCCCATCCGCCACCCAGAGCGCATCTGGGCAACAAATCCATGTCTACATGTCACGCCCGGCATCAACATCTGGACCGCACCAACGCCCTCCCCAAGCTCCGCACCAGATACCAGCAGTACATGCTAACCATGGAGTCACCCACGCAGCCGCCCACGCGCAGGGACAGTCGCTTCAGAATAGCACACTTAACTCACAGGGATCTATCCAAAGGCTGCAACACCCAGGGACGACATCCCAACCACCTGGTGGGATCTACATCACCGGTAATACCTCCAGCCGACCGATCACCGCCCAAACAACGGCATCGAATCTACAATTCTCCGGACAGACACCGTCTTCAATCCATTTCAACCCGGCTGCGTCTTTGGGTCACGGTTCACCGACTGCCCAACCGGTAACACACGGAGTTAGTCAACTACCGATCCAAGGGAGACCGTCGCCCACGTCACCAGCCGTATCTTCTGTCTCTCCACCCCAGAGCCAAGTATCATCGCCAGCAATATCGATTGCTTCACTAAGTCTTCCACCACCTTCGACGCCGTCACACCAGAATTCACCCCAGCTTTCCAGACCGCCAGTTGCACAAGGAAATCATGTGCATAGTAGCGCACAGGTCATTTCATCCTCTCGGCCTCCCGTAGGCGGCGTGATGAAACCGTATCCGACGCTCCCGGGACAGGTGGCATCCACCGCTGGGCAGCTTGGTTCGCCTACAGTTTCACAAGGCCATCCAAACCTGACAGCTCTACCACAGGCTCAGAATCTTCAGGGACTCGGGGGAGCGGTAAGGCCTAGCCAGTACCAGGTAGCTAATCAACCGGCATCGCAGGCAACAATGTGTGGACCGCTTCAGCAGCAAGCTATACAAAACCACCCTACACCGACTCTAGGAAGCTCCGTATCTGGCCAGCCAATGCCAGGGCTTATGCACCAAATTCAACCTCAACTGCCTACGCCAATGACGCCAACCCCGCAACATACATTCCTGCAGTCTGTCCAAAGTCTACCGAGTACGAGTCCGCACCCTCAGCAGAACATAGGCCAGGCCGGCCAGGGGCTCAATGTGCAACTAATGGGTGCCCCAGCACAAGGTACCTTGGTCCAGCAGCTGCAGGTGTCCCAAGTAAATCAGCCCCCAAGTTTGGCGAGTCAAGCTACCTCAATGATCCAGCCATTCTTGGTAAATCAGACCGTCGGGCAGGATCAGGGACAAGGACAGCCACAACAAGCCCAGGCTCTTGGATTCCAACCTAATTTGTCGCAGATACCGGGGACGGCGAGGCCTTCACACCCGACCCAGGCCGCTCTGTCTGGGGCAAACAAGAAAATGAAGAAATTTGTTCAGCATGTATTTCAGAAGCCAGCTATGAAACAAACGACCGCCATCGTGGCAGGCGCTTTTGTCGCTGAATCTATGGGCGGGAATGCAATCGCCGGTGCCAGTATGGCAAACCAGATATTCAATACTTCTCAGGCTCGTCCTCAGCAAGGCGGTATGCCCCAGCGGCCTCCAGGTCTTCAACACGCTTCCACGGCGCCGCCCCAAGTTCAAGGTTTAGCCGGCATAAATATCGCGTCTCCGTATGTCCAAAACACGGGCCAGACACAACCGGCCATGCATCCTATCGGCCTCCAAATGCCAGGTCGGCCGCCTGTAGTGCAAAACGCGGGACCGGCTGGGGCGGTTCCGAATAATAATCCTTCGCAACTGCGTCCCCAACTACCGCCACAACTACAACATCGACCTCAACTACAACTGCAGCCTCAACCGCAGCCTCAACCTCAGTCTCAACCGCAGCCGCGGCCGCAACTACGACCACAACCCCAACCTCAGCCACAGCCACAGCCACAGCCACAAGTACGGCCTCAACTCCAACCCCAATCGCAGCCGCAGCCTCAACCGAACGTGATGAACCAAGGACATTATCAGATCCCTCGTCCCCCAGTTGGACGTCCACCGTTTCCTCAGCCACAACCTCTTACTCCCGGCCAACCCACTTTTCAGGCGGCACCCGGTCAGCCCTTTTATCAGGCGGCTCCTGGTCAGCCCTTTTACCAAGCGCCTCTTCGCCAGCCCATGTACCAGGCGCCTCCTTATCAACCAGGCTACCAGCAAAACGGAGGTCCGGACGTCTACACGGCCTTGGGTACCACTCTCGGAAGCGCCCTGGGCGCCGCCCTGGCCCCAGATAGACCCGGAGGAGCGGCTCCGACTGGTCAACAGCAGTCTGCTGCGAACAGCTCGGGGCAACAACAGAATGAGCCTTCTTCCGGACAGGCTAACTCCGAGCAGCAACACGCAGAAAATTCCCAGCTTCAGGGTGAATATCAGCATCACGAACCCAGCGCTGTGGAACACTCGGAGCAACAACATCCAACATACTCGGAACCACCAACTGGCGAAACCTACACAGCGGAAAATCCAACCTGGGAACCCCATGTCGCTTCCGAGACCGCAGCCGCGTCTGACACCATCATCATCAACAACACAATCAACAATAACGTCGCAATCGATAATTCGACGGTTTTGGATACGACGAATATAGTCGATACGACTAACGTGGTTGACACTACAAACGTGGTTGATACTACAACTTACATAGATCCGGTGAACACGACAGGGGCGAACTTCGAAACGACGGTGTGGGCAGATGCCGGCGCACATGCGGATACGGTGTACATAGATTCTACTACCACTGTGGCCATGGACGCAAATGCAGAGACCGCGTTTATGGGCATGCCGACGGGTGTTGGCCCTAATAGCAATGGCTCTTATGTAGATGCCACGGCTTACGCCGATACATCATACGCCGATACATCATACGCCGATACGCCGTACACCGATGCATCGTACATCGACGCAACGTACGCCGACGGCTCCTACATAGATGCCTCGGCGTATGCTGGGGTGAGCATGGACGGTAACATGAGCGGGACAATGTACATGGATGACGGCAGCGGTGGCATGGGCGGTATGGGCGACATGGGCGGAATGGCCGCCGTCGACGAGAGCATGAGCTTTGATGCCAGCGCCTTCGTCCAGATGGACTACTCGGGCGGCGATTGGTGAATCACCAGGATCTCAAGCTTCGGTGTGACATTCCCACGATACTAATTCTTTTGTCTTCCCGTACCAGTATTCTTTAGCGGGCATAGCGACATGTGCAGGAGACCATGTTATCATAGACGGTGGATAATGTACCTCTTCTTGCTGATTATATAAATATATCTGTAAACCATACATAGCCTGCCATTTATTGCCTACTCGATCACTATCTTGCTACTCCTAGCTTGCCCCTTTCCGGTGCAGACGTGTATACTCCTCTCTGCTAACTAACGGTCCGTATAGGTGAGGGAACGTAGCTTGCCTCTTCCATACCCCATCCCGTATCCCCTATTCGAGTCCACCAAGGAATCAACCATAGACACAATACCCCCTCGCGCATCTGCGTACCCATCTACATCACGTACCTAACCCCAGAGCCTCCTCCCCTTCCCCTTACCTTCTTAGGTTAGTTGGACGGGAAAGCGAGTCTGTCGCGTCGTAGTCTACAACCGGCGACATCGAGGGTACAACACTGTACCTCGACTACTCTCCTACGGCTGCTGTGCTACACCACGCATAGAGGAGCCCAGCGTAGCCAGGCCGAGCCGCGACGGGACGCGAGGCCTGCAGCGTTCTCTTCGCTATGCAGGCGCTCCTAGCGTGGCGCCACAACTCAGGTACGTGGTCGAAGGAGGGAGGGGGGGGAGTTGCCTAGCAGAGCAGCTGAGGGCTTGCTCGTCGATCCGCGAGCGCCCGTCTCTCTCGTTCGTTTGTCGGGCGCGAGGGCACGTCACGTACCCGAAGTAGGCAGGCAAGCGAGCAAGCAAGCAAGCAGGCAAGAAACGACGGCGCGCAGACGGGCAGGCGGGCGAGGAGGCGAGGCCGAGGACGCAAGGGGCGGATGAGAAGACTGCTGCAGCTCTGATCCCCAGGCCGCTCGTCTCATTCGCCGCCGTCGTCGCCTCCTTTCTCTTCCCTTCGCCCCTACGTGTTAGGCGGGTGCCGTCGGTGCCTCTTCCCCAACTGCCAACTCCTTCTGTATCCTCTCCCTTGCTTGCTCTGCTTACTTACTCGCCACTCCCCCTCCTCTCCCCCTCTCTCTCCTTCCCCCTGATCGACGCCACGCCCTGCCCCGTCCGGGGGAGTGGGAACGAGGGAAACCCCTCACTCGCCCCGACGACTCTCAACAGAGTAAACCGGGCCAAGCTGCGTTGGCTGGGGTGGAGATCGAGAACCCGCATCTCCCCCCTCTTCCTCCTCCTCCTCCTCCTCTTGTCGCCCCGGCCGCCGCCGAGACTGGACAAGCCGGACAGACGGGGTGCGGACGCGACGTCATAGTCTCGCGGTTTGCCTGTTGCTGCGGTGCGCCGTTCGGGCTACCCTCACTCCCTCCCCCCTGGCCTCGCGCCGTCGACTCGTCGTCGAGCGAGCGGAGGCACTCGCACGCCGAGGCTACGCTGCACAAACATGCGTGCAGCGCCCGATCCTCGAGGGCGCGCGCCGCACGCCTGGCGCGAACCGCTAGGAGAGGAGAAGAAGAAGCGCTGCTGCGAGGGGGGGCAGGGGTAGAGATACGTGTCTGTCTGTCGATCGGCGCCGCGCGTACCGCACGCAGGCCCTCGTACATACCTGGCACACACACACACACACATGTCGACACGCCGCATGCACACAAGCCATACAGGCAGACCCCCCCCCCAGACAGTCGACGCGCAGCAGACGTCCATTCCAGAATCCTACCGCATCCGTACGCACGTATACAACAACGACCCTCCTCTTCGGCGCCGAGCCGACGCCCGGCGACGGCGTTCGTGCACGGGGAAAGAGGCGGGGGGGCAGGGAGCCAAGGCCCGCAGCGTCGTCGCCGGGTGGGTGGCGCAGCGGGGTAGGAGGGCGGCGGCGAGGTGAGAATGCGGCAGCGGTGGCGACGGTACCCGTCGTCGTCGTCGTCGTGGATGGGTAGCAGTAGCAGTGGCCGTCGTGGCAGCGGTGCAGTGGTGGAGGCAGGCAGGCAGGTAGTAGCAGCAGCAGCAAGCAAGCAAGCAAGCAAGCAAGCAGTTCTCGAAATGCCATGTCAAATGTCGTGCACCACCAGACGGGAATCGCACACTTCGGGAGGAAGGTCGGACGTTGGCTTCAATCGGATCGGCGAATGGGGGGGGGAAGGACAGGAACCCCCCGCCAACCCCCCCTCTCCCCCCCCCCTTTCTCGCCGGCGGTCTTCCCAAACCGCGTGTTACCTCGAGACGCATACAGAGGCAGAGAGGGGTCGCAGAATGAAGGAATGGGGGAAGATGGGGGGCGAGGTCACAAGCTCACGGCGTCACGCGGTGGCGCTGCATTGGGTATTCCGGGGGGACTACACGGGCGGGCGGGCGAGCAGGCAGGTAGGCAGGCAGGTAGGCAGGCCAAGCCCGCAACGGTAGCAGTATAGAGTGTCAATGTTCATGCCGTCTTGGTATCATCAGATTCTCCCGGCCAATGCCAGTATGCTATGCACAGGTGTCGATAGTTCTACAGAGGGGGAGAGGGGAGAGGGGAGAGGGGGGGGAACGGAGGAAGCCGACGACGCCTCACTTGAGCCGGCCGAGAATCTCCTGGGCCCTCTCCACCAGGCCCTTGGCCCTGTCCAGCTCGACCCGACCCTCGCCCCCGTCGTCCACCCTGTCCGTCGCCCGACCCGGCGACGACGACGACGACAGGGCTTGGCCGACGACACCCTCGACGCCCCGGACGGCCTTGCGGCCCTCCTCCCTAACCTCGTCCTCCCAGAATCCGCGGGCCGCCTCCCACCGCTCCTGCATGCGTCTCATGCTCCACACGATGCCCAGCGCCGCTACCGCGCCGGCCTCGTACAGCGTCGTGGTCAGGGTGCCGCAGTAGACGAGCACGCCAAGCGCGGTGGTGAGACCCGAGGTGCTCAGATTCTGCATCACGAGCTTCTGCGCCAGCGCCTGCAGGGCGGGGATCGTTTCTGTTTGGAGGTAGCGCCGTGTAGCGGGGATGTTCACCGGCCAGGGCACCGCTGGCGGCGATGGAGCCGATTTGGCATCGGAAAGCGTAGATGCGCTATCCTGGCCACTCGAAGGTCGTGATGGGCCTTCGGAATCCGATGGGTTGGGGAAAGGCCCTATCGCGACGCCGGATTCTCTCATTCGTCCGGCCAGAAATATGGCGCTCCTCTCCGACGCCGGCAGGAATCGTTGGCTGAGGATGTCGTTGGTGATCATCCCCACATCGTCCACACGCCAGAACAATTTCCACCAACTTAGCGTGCGCCATCGCTTGCTGGAGAATGCTAGGTCGAGCTGTTCTTGCAACTCGGTGTGCGCGCCCTCGGCCCAATCATCAAGGCTCGCCTGGAGAGTCTTCAGGGACGCGGACGACGTCGCGGATAACGATGAGCCAGCCCGACGGGCCGCCTCGTCGCGTATCGCCGCGGATGCGTTCCTAAGAAGCGAGCCAATGAGCGCCCTGACGGGCAGTTTGGTCGTATTATCCGGAGACGTCACCGTGTCGGCCTTCAGCCATTCAACCAGTTGCGGGAGATTACTTTGAAACCAGAGGTGTTCGAATTTGATAGCATCGCCGAGATTATTGCGAACGAGCCCCAGCCCGACGTTCGCGGTTCCGATATCTATAGGAGTAAAAGGCAAGGGGGTAGCATCAGTGGGTTTATAGTCTGGCAAGTTTACCGCTGCTGCCACCACATTTCTGCTTTCCAGCGCGGTCGCCGGCACTACCGATGCTGCGCCCAAGATACCCTCAGCCACAACCAGGGCCTTGTGTACCGGGGTGGTGATGGGGGTGTGCCTCCCCGTACTCGACGTGGGGATTTCGACGGTAGGGACCAACACCGAATCCTCGAGTCGCGACAGAGTTGTAGACCCTCGTACAGGCACGGGAGGATCTATCTCCGCAAGCAGCAACTCGAGGTTATGCTCATTCAGAGTCGCCGACGAGACGTTGACCTCGCGCAATGGGCTCTCCTTCAGGATGGACACCGATCCAAGCTCTTGGGGCAGGTCTGGTCCGACGCGTACGATGACGGGCCGGGTTAAGTCGTAGCCTTCAATCTCCTTCTCCCAGTCCTCCTCGGCCTTTAATGGGTCTGCGAGCAGAAGCTTCAGCACTTGCTTCGCGGTGCGGCCCGATTCCGGGCCATCGCTGAGGCCCAGGACGGCGACTCGTATGGATTCGTGACCGGGCGGTTGGCGCAGACTGTTGAGGGCCAGCTGCAAGCGGGAGAGGTTAACGTAGTTAGCGGCGTGCTTCTGCAGCTCGAGCAGCACGCTCTCCAGCTCCCTTCTGGGGTCTGCAACGACTACGGGATCGGCGGAAGCCGTTAGAGAGGCAGCGGCTGAGGCGGAAGACAGGAGGCGGCGGGGATTTTGCGACCTGCGCCTCGGACGCCGGCGAGATTCCGCATTAAATTGAACAGAAAGCGAGCAGAAGAAACAAACAGAATTGCACTCAGAACTTTGCGCCTTGAGAAAGAGAGGACGGCGGTGCCCAAGAGGGCGCAGGCTCAGCCGAGGGGGCATAATCCAGTCCTCAACCGATGTCGAGAGGCAGAAAAACGAAGCAATCTCGAACGATGGGCCTGCCGATGCTTCAAGCTTTCCCAGGCCGCCTTACTTAATCTTAGTGCTTCGTTATCTAATCGGAGATACGCCCGGACCACTTTGGAACTGTCGGATCCCCCTCGGCATCTCGGCGTTGGTTATTCAGTGAGGGCAACCAATAGGGTGAGAGGTAGGCAGATTAGATAAGAATTATTCTGTGAACAGAGGGACCTCAAAGGCTCAACCACAATGCGGGCATGTACTTCCGTACCGACAGAACCCCGCGGGTCCGCCACTCTCTCAGGTTCCTAAGCACCGACCTCCGACATCCAACCTCCAATCTCACCACCTTCACGTAGCTTCGCTGCCAACCGCCACGCTTCCTAAGGAGCGTCCAGTTTTCCCACGTCTAGTGTCGCGTTTCCGTACAGGCACCATACCTACCTACCTACCTACCGAACCTCATAGGTAATACCTACACAGCGAATCCGCCGTGTCCACCACCACCAAACGTATCAGAATCCGACTCCATTTTCCCTCCGCCCTCTCAAGACAACAACAAGTCGCGCCACTCCTTTCTACTTCTACCCCCCAGCACCAACGCCGGCAACAAGACGCCCGCCATGGCCCAGTCGACCGCGCACCGCCGCCTCCTGCAGGAGTACAAGATGCTGACCAACAACCCGCCGGACGGGATCACGGCCGGCCCCGTCAGCGAGGACGACATGCTGCACTGGGAGGCGCTGATCCAGGGGCCCGAGGGCACGCCCTTCGAGGGCGGCATCTTCCCGGCCGAGCTCAAGTTCCCCAAGGACTACCCGCTCGCGCCGCCCAAGATGACCTTTCTGGGCGAGATTTTCCACCCGAACGGTACGTTCTCGTCTTTTCTCCCCCTCTCTCTTTTTTTTTTTTTTCTTCTCCTCAATTTCTTCCCCGCCTCCCTCCCTCCCTCTCTTCACAGATCCACGCGCGCACATTCGTCGTACGCGTACGTACGCCGCGGGGGCTGACGCGCAGTCGCGCGCGCGCGATCGGCACAGTGTACCCGAGCGGGCTCGTCTGCATCTCGATCCTGCACCCGCCGGGCGACGACCCGAACCACTACGAGCACGCGTCGGAGCGGTGGAGCCCGATCCAGTCGGTCGAGAAGATCCTCATCTCCGTCATGAGCATGCTCGCCGAGCCCAACGACGAGAGCCCCGCCAACATCGAGGCCGCCAAGATGTGGCGCGACCGCCGCCCCGAGTACGAGCAGCGCGTCCGCGACGGCGTCCGCCGCATGCTCGGCCTCTGAGTCCGGCCGTCGGGGGCCAGGGCGAGGGCTGCGGGAATGCGACAGAGGGAATCAAATATAGCGAGGGGGGAAAGGCGGTGGGGCGACGTGTGGATGAAGGACCGAGGGGGTGGGTAAGATGGGAGGAGAGGCGCGTCTGGGAAGATACGTCGTGTTCTTCTGTCCGCGCCATATGGGGAATGTGGCTGCGAGATCACGACGCTGCGTGAGACGAAAGAACTTAGATGCTCATCCTACGCCATGTACGGGATTATGCGGTTAGCAGTTCTCCCCGGCATGTTTTTCGTGTTTTTCGAACCGAGACGACGCCATTACAAGCTACCATGGCGCCTCGGGGTAGGAACAGTAAGTACCTAACCCCGCGAGACAGACCGGGTGGGCGCGGAAGGCGAGACAGATAATTCGGATGTATCGCGTCGTCGAGATATCACAGTATCTAGATCACGGCGGCGCTGTCGAAGGGGGTTGCGGCGGCGAACCATTTTAATCGTGCTCAAACACATCATGCATAGCGGGTGTAGCAGGCCTGTTCTCGGTTGGTAATCAAAAAGTTGAATCCCTTTCCCACACGTAGGCAGCTTCAATGCCTGGCTTCTGTCTCGTGCAATCGTCGGGAATTCGTGATAAGCGAGCGATGCTTGCTCGGCGCTGCGAGGGTCTCTCGTCCCAGTGCGCATAGCCCAAACGGGTGAAAGTTCTTAGGGGATCGGATTGATGAAAAGAAGCGCGTTTATTAGGTACCTATACACAGCCTTGCTATCGTAGGTATTTATTTTCATTCGTAGGGGACGTGATCCCTGAACCGTCTACTGTCTACCCCTCAAAGCTGTACCGGCGATCCCATTATTACCCCCATGTGCGCCACTGTCGTTGCTATGTCGTGCCACATGTATGCCACGCAGCCCTCTGTACAGTTGGAACCCCCTCTTTCACTCGTCGCGGACTAGTATGCAGCAACCCTGGGCCGCTTGCCGACGCGGCTTACGGCGCCTCGACGCGGACGCTCACGTTGTACGTTTGGATGGCGGTGACTCCGGAGGCCTGGTAATTTCGGGTGCGTTAGCTAGGCATCATCCGGCGGTGGTGCAGAAGTACATAGGTATACGCCCGCCCCAAAATATCAAGAGACACCAAGGGCTAGGGGACAGCGGGGGTAAGGAAAAAAAGAGGGGGGGGGGGGGGGGGAGAATACTCACACCGACGAGGTAGGGGATGGCGGCGACGAGGTCGTACTCGCCGGGGGCGGTCTCAGGGGGGATGAGGACGTCGATGTCGAAGGAGCCGGGCTGGGGCACGTGGTCGGGGTAGAGCGGGGTGTAGGCGATGCGGCGGCCGACGCAGACCACGCTCCCGCAGCTGGGCGTGCCGGCCGGCCGCAGCCCCCACACGATGCCGAAGTCATCCCAGTTCTGGATGTAGATAGCCGCCGTCAGCGTCGCCCTCACGTTGGCGCCCGCGGCCACGGCCTCGGCCGGCGCGGTTACGTGCGTGATGTAGCCGGCCGACAGGCGCGCGAGCGCCGCCAGCGGCAGCAGGAGGAGGGACTTGACGGAAGGCATTTTGCTTCTTTTTTTTTTTGGTTGGCTTGGCCGCAGGCTTTCGTAGCTATAGCTTGCTCAGGATGAGTGCGAGGAGATGAGTATGCCGAGATGTGTAGAGGGACAAAGAGCCGATGGGATATATATTAATATTTATATCGATGCCTGGTGGGATACCTTGCGAGGATGTGGAAAGGTTCGTTGGAGATTGCCACCTATGATGGTGACTTAAATACCCTCGAGGCAAACCTCGACGAGACGGCAGGTGCTTGCTTGCTTATCCTCAGATACCTAGGGAGGTAGGCATGTATGCATTATTCACGCACGCAGACAGATAGGCACATTCTCATCTGGAGATACGGATGTTTTCCTCATGGCACATGGGCAAAAGCGCTCGGGCAACTAGGCCGAACACGAGCGGCCCAAGGAAGGCACTGGTGTCGTGGCATCACCTCACTCACCGTCACTCACCTGTTGCCGCGGGCGAGGAGCGAAGCCCACGTCGGCTGATTAGCCCATTGGTCCGAGGGATCACAGCAGGATTCCCATTCTCACGTCAACTCGTCGTCCACTCGGGTTTGCTTTCTCCCTAGCTTGGACCCGAGAAAACGAGCTCGGGGCGAGAGCGCGCGAGAGAAGGAGAGAGAGATGCAGAGAAATAGCAAAAGGCAATACGAGGTGATCGGCAGCGAGTCCGGCCCGCCTTTCTCGCAGCTGGGATCGCCTCGGCCGGGTGAAGGCGAGGCGAGGTCGAGGGCGAGGGCGAGGGCGAGGGCGAGGGCTGAGGCTGAGCTGGTCGGTCCACCTCGTATTAGTGGAGGGACAGAGGCGAGTCCATTGGTCCGGGTTGGCGGCTGTCATTCGTGCGATCGCTGCCGCGGCGACGGGCACACAGATATCGGCCAATATTCGATCCTTAATTCGTGTGCGGTGTGCGACGACGGAACCTTCTCGGCACCGCTCTCTCTCCATCGGTCTCTCCGCCTCCACCTCGCTCTTCCCCTTTGTGCCGTCTTCATAAAAGGAGGCAGTCCCACCTTCGCGAGATCGACACTTACCCAGGTATCGGCTATCGCCCGGCCTGGCCCGGCCCTTCTCGAGCTGCTCCAGTCTCGCTACAAACACCGACTCAAAGATATGGCAACGAATATGAGTTAGCTTGCGAGTGCAGATACTGTTTGTTCACTCCGCAGCGCCTCGTTATCAGCGGCCAAACAACCCGCCGCCTACAACCCCCAAGCAATCGCGCATGCCCGTCGAATAGGGGGATCGGACGGCCGATCTGGCCATAAGAACAGCGCGCGTCGGCCCCGTCTGCTCTCGTCGATGCGGATGCTAGACATGGCGCCTGCCGCTTATTTTCTCACTTCTCGCCGTACTTTTTAACCCACGGATGAATGTTGTCGGGCTCGGTCTTTTTCGACGTATCAGCATCGATCCTCGAAGCACTCGATGAGACGCCTGCGCACCGTATCACCAGGCAGTAGGAGGAGGCAAGGGACGGGCAGGTATACAGAATCACTAGCTCGCCGCTACGAGCTCCCGGGCCCTGGCAGTATCTGCATGTCGTAGGTACTCGTAGATTTAGCACACGCGACGTTAGAGATACAGATAGGAGGTAGGTAGTAAGCGATGAAAAAGCGCCTTAGGCATCGCGCCACCTTCGGGACCTAGGTACTTGGTATCACCCGTGTCTGGCCCTAGGTACCTAGGCACCTAGTTAGGTATCAGGTCCTTGCACAGCAAAAGGGACCCGGTAGATAGCCCTTTTCTCGAGGGCAAGAAATCCGAAGAGCGTCCACAAACAAGCCCCAGCACGGTGTAAGATACCTAGATAATCCCCCTTACCTCTAGAAATTGTACATACAGGAGTGGGCAAAAAAAAAAAACTCGGCAAAGTACACGCCTGCGAATAAGCCTTAGGTACCTTAGGTACCTATATTAATCACAACGTCGCGGCCCCTGGTCTCTACTCCGTTACCTGCCTCATTCCCGGGTGTTGGCAAACTTCCATCGGTCACTACAGGTAGATACCTGTTACAGGATTGATCGCAGGATACCTGGTAATCATCTACCTAGGTACCTAGGTACCTAGGTGTATATACGAAATATGATATGTACTTATGCTACCTAAGGTATATGATGACTTGGGTACCTGAGGAAGTAGGTATCTAATGTACCCACCTCCTGGGTACAATATCAATGCCCACCCACCTAAATGGCGGTATGGGAAGATCGATGCTGGGTGCGACCCAACACACAGCACGTTAACCGGACCGGTCAGCGTCCCCTGACATAACACAGTACGCCATCCCACCCATAGGTACCTAAGGTAGGAGGTATGTTATTGTATGTATGTACCTGTGAGTAGACAGGCCAGGCTATCGTTCCGTCGTCCGCAACGGTGTGGCGATAGGGTCCCGATATTACCTAATTGCAGTCAGCTACTCGCGGACCGCGTCGCACGCGTCGGGATTCAGCTGTCCATGCTATCGAGACATACCTACACCTACAGCATCGACGCAAGAGACCTCCTCCCCCCTCTCCCAGCCGCCAAGCCCGGCGGCATTTGGTATCCTACCTACCTCCCTCACAACAGCCGTCGGCGATAGGTAAGATAAGATCTAGGTATCAGGTAAGCGCGGGTGTGTGCGTCTTACGCGCGTAGGTAGGTACGTGCAGCATAGCGATCGTAGGTACCTGATTGCCGTAATATCGCGGATAGGTGCGCGTGCCTGTCTCGCTATCAACGGCATTGGCACGCAAGAAATGGTGGAGAGCGACGGAACGCCGTCAGATCGCGGCCCCCGGCTTCGCTCCGTCCCCGCCGACCCTGTGCGGTGCCGGTCATACGCCTGCCATCGCCATCGCCACCGCCGAGCACCGGACCCAGACGGATCCGCCTCCCGTCGAGTAGTAGGTACATGGGTAGATAGGTACCTCGGGTGGGTAATCAGGTAGGGTATGCGCATACACACGTACTACCTACGTATGTAGCTACGTAGTATCCACGCAGGGGGGAACGCAAGGGATGTGCGCCCTGATAGGACGCCGGACCTTGGCGTCGTCATGGCCCATCGTCATCGTCACCGGCGCATCCCACCACCTTGCCCGTACTAATCCCACGACGTCGGGGGGTTACCTAGTAAGCATCGACACCGTCGCTATCGCTATCACCACCACTCTCCCTCTCGTCATGCTCGTACCGAGTGGTTGAGCTGACACTGTAGGTAGGCACAAGGTGCGGGCCATCCCGTGCAACAAACATCTTATCAGATATCAGATGCTGGCTCTGACTAATGCGCGCATCTACATACTCGCTGCTGCTGCGGTCGCCGTTGCAGCTGTTATGGTATTATGGCCGTAAGACGGAATGCCTGCTGATCCGAGACGCTGTCCGCACCCACGCTCCCCCCCCAGAGGCCCACGTCGCGACATGCCGTGCACGCAACCAGACGGCATCTCCCGTAATCTACCTCCTACCTACTATTACCGCATGTGCCCGGCCACCGAGGGCCCTAGGCGAAGGGGGGGGGGGCGCCGTACGTGCCCTATCCCCGATAGCCTCCCGCGTCATCCGCTCTGGGACGGGCAGAGAGAGAACACAGGTGTGAGCAGGTGGGTGATATTCTACAATGCGGACAGGCCTGCCGCATCCGCACATGACAGCTCCGTCGCCCCCCCCCCCCCCTTCCCCCTCCCCGCCCCGTCATCTCTCACGTCCCACCTGCTCGCTGCCACCGCGCCATTCGCCCGACCCTCCCTCCTGCAGCCTCTTCCCCCCACCGATCGGGTCCGGGTGGTGGTAGTGGTGCACCAGCGACCGGACGCCGTCGGGCGGACGCCGAGGCGAGAAGAGGAGAGGAGGGGGGGGGGGGGGGGGGCTGACCTGGCCAACGCCGCCGTCCGACCCGATGCAGGCGCACGCCCCCAAAACCGGCAATCGCACGCGCCGCGCGGCACAGGAGCGGCGGCTTCGAGCACGAGACCGCAGCCGAGCTGAGCCCCCCCCTCCTCCTCCTCCCCCTCTTCTCTCCCCTGCGCTCCGCGCGGGGACCAGGGAGGGCGCATGCGCGAGATGAGGAGAGATGCGCGGCAGGATATGACACGACGGTGCGGCGGCAGGGTGCCGGTCGGCGCAACGGTGGCAGTCGCGGCGGCGGCGGGAGGGGTGACAACGGTTACAGTCAGAGGTTTAGTAGCAATCGCGACAGTGACAGCAACGGGAGTGGATGGTCACAGCCGTAACGTGTGAGGCAGAGGGCAATGGAACGGAACATGACAGCGTTCCAGCCGGTAGGGCTGAAGAGGAGAGAGGGAGCACACGGGCTTTCTGACTCCTCCTTTTTTTTTTCTCTCTCTCCTCGCCCATCTCTCCTCGAACCCCCCCCCCTACGCACACGCCCCGTTACACGTGCTGCCGGTGCAACGGTAGGCATGCTGCCCTCGACGACACGGCGTCCCGGCCGCGGTTCCGTCGCATGGAGGAAAAAAATAAATAAAATAAAATAAACAACCACCCAACGCTCGCCTCCCTCCCCCCCCTTTTTGGTCCCGCAGCCGGTGAACCAACGGGTTTGGTGTTCTGTTTCTTCCCCGTCCGGCAGCATGTATTTCGCAACATAGCCAAAGAGACAGGTAATAATATTTCGACGCAGCTTAGGCTGTGTTCTCTCGATGGGGTAAATACGGCGGGACAGTGCATAAATACACACCGATTTGGGGGAGGTCCTCGCCGGGGGTCCTCGCTTAACGCATAATATTAACACCGTCCGGCATTTTCAACCATGTCACAGAGAGCCCGTTACCGTGAGCACGACAGGACACAGGTAATTGTAGTCACACGAGCAGGGTCTACTAGAGGTGTCTAGAAGCTGAGCAGCTTCGACAAGCCGCGAGGGCTTTCTACGCGCGGAATCAAGTTGTGGTGCGATCAGGAGCTCGATTTTTTCGGTATTGTCGTCGAGGAAACTCAGCCTCCTCGTCTCGGTGTTGAATACCAACGCCCAACGGTCAGAGGAGCAAGTCCCGGGCGATGTGTGCTAGACTAGTCGGAGAGAGAGTACTGATGACACGAGTTGAGCGTGTGAAGATTCGTCCAGCTTAGTTTTCCCGCCATGACATAGTCTGGCCGTCCGACGAAGCCAAAAGTCAGAGAATAATGAGAAAAATAGAGTCCGTTCTCCTGCCCAACTCCGCATTGTATGTGCTACCACTGCCTCAACCAACGCCCCTTCGTACCGTCCGGGGCTGACCGTACGCCTCTCGTGGCAGTCCGTCCGGGACGGCCGCACGTGCCGGCCTGGGCGCCTAGGTTTTCATGCGTCGCAGGCGGGCGAGGCAGACACCGCGCTCCACGTTGGGAGCCGCGGTGCGGCGGATGATTAGGCCCGCAAGCACTATCACCAAGGCGCAGACCAGGAGGCCGGCGGCCGCCATCATGCCGGCGTACATCATTTTTCGTTTCTCGAGTGCAGTCGTCTGCTAGAGGAGGAAGACTTGCGGTTCTGCTCGTTTCTACCCGAGATGTTAGTTTTCCTGCGGCTGCCCCCCCCCCCTCCCCATGTTCGATCCGTGCGTGTGGGCCGGGAGAGCCAGCGGGACACTGGAGATGGGCTCCCGGGGAAGCGAGATGAGGGTATCACAGCCTTCTACTTACCGAGGATGGATGCTTCTCAGAGAGAGCTGATGGTCTGGGATGACACTTGTGGTTGTCTTGCCTTGTCTGGATGCTGATGAGAAGTTGGCTTGAGTGTTGCAGATGTGGTGTGTGTCTGTGTGCGTGTGAAGAGAAGAGGGAAAGGTTTCCAGACCAAGTCAAGGGCATGGGAGCTCAGGCTTTGTATGGACTTCTCAGCTTGCTGATTCTCACAGATCATCACAAACGTCGCCGTCGCTGGATATACTTTTCTACCTCTTTCTTTCATGGCTCCGCTGTTTTGACAGACCTACAGCGGGTACAGCAGTGATTCTTCATATACATTCCCCTAAACGGGTATAGCCTCTACTTTTCGAGCAGTATTTCCTAAGATCACAATTGTCCCTGTCGAAAATACAACAGATGTAGATCTCGAGCAATTTGCTCGTGTAACACTTGGTGATCTTGATAAGTAGGTGTACTGGGTAGTTTCAATACTCAGAGAGTGGGAGTGCAAATCAGTCACTCCTTAATAGATGCACAGTGTGAAGCAGAACCGATGATATAAGCTTAGTTTCGTGATAATCTATAAATCTATATCACAGAAGGGCTAAGCTGAGTAGCCAGGCTGTGGGCGTGGAGGTGTGATAAGTCTTGGGAGGGTTTCCAAACTCCGGGGGAAGGGTCTTCGTCCTTTTCGAGGTGAAGCACTCTTATTTACCAAATGTGTCTAGCAGCAACTCGGGCCATGCTTCACATGGTTGTGTTTATCCCGCGGTTAAGAATAGGTTGACTTGGTTATCTAGGATAAGGTATAATAGGCGAATGCTTCTGGGCTAAATTATAACTGTAGTTATATATCTAATAGTTCACCAAGTCTTCAATCACTGCTAGTCTCCGTGTCCCCATTAACAATAGCCTCTTATTGCCTTCAGTTCTCAAGTAACACAAGCGGTGGTCAACAATTCTGTGCTGGATCAATGGTATTATACTCCGCAACGGCGCACAAGAAGACTCTGGGTCTATTATTATCTCTGCCTAGTTGGTCCAACACTCGCGCACAAGCCAAATACGCATGTAACCTGTCAGTATCAGACTAGCAACGGGCAGCCTAACTAACTCCTAATATTTTTACTCTGCTAGTATCTCAACGTCCCCAAAGAGCACATTGGCGGGGCAGAATGCAGACCGCAACTCCTACGCACTAAGAGTCTGTGGGTTCCTATGATACCCTACCGAGCTCATCGCGCGTCTACAGCTATACGGCGAGTATACCCATCGTTGCCCCCTACTCGAAGCACGCCGCACTAGCGAGACGCGTTCGGCACGGGAGCCGATGGGCTATTCTTGGCCTTCTTGGCCAGCTCGGCCTCTGCGTGGGTGCTCCTGCGGCATTACATATAGACACGGGGCTATCTTGGCGGCGCCCCCTTCCTCGTCCCGGTTCCCCTCACCAAATTCCCACGGCAAGGGAGGAGAACGTCGGGGCTACTATTAACTGCGGCCGCGACGAACACAACGGCCACGGCCGCGTCCACGAACCCGGCAGGCATCCCGGCCGTCTTAGTCATCTGCCCAGGTGTGCGTGAGAGAGGGGGAGGGATGGAGGGAGAGAAAAGTGCTGCGGGGGGGGAGGCGGGCAGAGGCGGCCGTGGGAATGTCGGCACGGCATGACATAAGAGCCTCCATCCTCTTCTTCATCTTACCTACCTAGTACGGGAAACCGAAGGCGCTCGCGCTATGCCCACACCGTACATCCCATCGACGTACCACGCCATACCCTGACATGCCATACCGCGGGAGCCCTTTTTGGTTTTTTTTTTTTCGTCGGGGTAAGATGGTGCGGGACTGGATTGGCGCAGCGGACCTGGCCTTGCTCACTCACTCACACACACACGTCTACACCTGGGTACATACGGCGTTTACGTACCTACACGCCATCCATCGCACTTGGCAGGTATCGCGCGGACAGGGGCTGGGGGGGAGATAATCGAGAGGCGGCGGAGCGCGAGGGGAGGAGGGCTAGTAGGGGTCCCGGGGCATTTTCTAGGCTCGTCGGCCTTGGCTGGATTGCCCGTTTCCGTTAATGCTCACGCCTCCCATCCTGATTCCGGACATCCATGATCCATCACCCCCCGCTGGCCCAGGCGGGAACCTGGAAGCTCGCCGGCTTTGCGTGACATCGCGCGCGCTGGGCGCTCCACCGCTGCCAACACCGGCGAACGACGACGGCGCTTCGTTAGCTACCCTTAAATCGACGTCTCTGTATCATACGGACATATCTCGAAGAGATCCCGCGTAGATACTCATACGTGTGTGTAATATGTATCCGCGCGCCAAGAACCGGTTGCCGCTCATGTCTTCTTTCGTCGCCGGCCCCCCTTATTATTCTATTGCCGAACAGCACATAGTGTGTAAAGAAAAAAAAAGGGGCGAGGTGGCCGTGCTCCATGGGCCAACAATCTCCCTCGCTCTCCTTCTGCTCCCCTGTTCCGGTTCGATAGACAGGCACGTTATGTATACATGCCCGTGCCGTAGACACTCGCATATGTACATGCAGTGGGGAGGTAGCACGTATGCACGTACCCGACGGCGAGTGTGAAGACGAAGGCCGTGTATGCGCATGTTATGCACAGTATGTAGGTATGTGCGCGCGCAGGCGTGTCTGTCTGTCTGCCTGTCTGCCTATCTGTCTAGCGTGGACGAGGGCAGACGAACAGACGAGATGCGACGGCGACGCCAAACGGCGGCCGGGGGGCTCGGTGTGCACGGCAGCCTGCGTGTCAGCAGCCCCGGACACCACGGGCTGTCTGGCTGGCTCTGGATGGCTGGGCCTACCTACATGCCTCTCCATGCACCGTCTTACTTCTAATCTCACCACTGTGCAGCCGTGTCCGCACCGTGACACCGACGAGAGGCAGCTATAACAACACCCTGCCCGATCGCAGCCATCGCCGCTCTCATTTCTCATCCTCCACCCCGCGCATATGTACGCGCACGCCACACCCACAAGCCGAGGGCAGAGCCAGTCAGCGGCGGTATGTATGCGTACGCATGTCTGGTTGGACCACCAAACGGCAATGATTCTCAGGGGGGGAGGCAGGGGGAGACGGCGAGAGAACCGGATCCCGGGCAGCGCGCCGCGCCCTCTGAGACACGCTCTCTCCTGCTCGCTTTCTTTTGCCGCAGATATGCAGCGTCCGGCGGCGGGCGGGGGTGCCGTTCACGAACCATGCGCGCCCCTGGCGCCGGCCGCGTGCGTTAGGTAAGTAATACGCTTGTATGTGCCCACGCGTACCGGCTGATAGTGCGCGACCCAAGACGCAGGCGTCGCGCCAGCGGGCGACGAGGCGGCGGCGAGGCGCGAGGAGTGCGCGGGCGGTCAAGGTCTCAGATCGCAACACGAGCCCCTCGGTGATCGCCGCTTCGAGCTCGACCCTCCGCGAGCGAGCGTCCGAGTCGTGTCTGGCTCTCCTCGTCGCCTGCCCCGCCCTCTAGCTAGGTGCATTCTACTCTGCCACGGCACGCGTCGGGCGAGTAGGTGCTGTGCTCGCGATCCGACTGGCTCCGTATCTCCGCGTCGCTGGCCGCCTCGCGGTCGCCTATCCCACATCGTGTGGGATGAATGAGTGTATGGCATGTAATATGTAGGTATGTAGGTATGTACGTACGTATATCAGATGCTCGGCCAGACGAAGTCGCGCGTTGCATACTGACGTGCAGGAAAAAGGGTGGGTGGTACGAGGGCCGCTCCATGGTGACAAAAGCTATATAATAGAGAGGTATAACAACAATATATGTACACGTTTATTATAAATGAAAAGCGGCGAGATGCCTGGCCGATGGCGCAAAGAAGAAAACGTAAAACAAGAGGAATTGCCGACGTCGTCCTCGCGAGCTCAGACATTATTAATTAATACGCCGTAGCCGACGGGGTCGGAGATAAATCGATCGCGATAAGGCTCGAACTGTGTGTCATGTGGAGATGAACGTAGCTGTGCAGGCAAATCCAAGACGGACAGAGACTCGATTATCGTCTCCTTCCCGTACGTGGATGAGGCTCGGAGCCAGACCTCGGAGCCAGACCTCGTAGAAATTAATCTCCTTCTTCTTCTCCCATCTACTGCTTATTTGTTGCTTTTTTATTTCACCTCAAAATGAATACATCTCTCTCATCTCGTTCTGCCCCCATCTCATCCCCTTTTCCTTCGTACCCTGCAATTACCGTCAAGCATACTTGTGTACAAGTACGTATAGCCTAACATACCTATGTAGGCATATGTGTATACAGACCATCCTATATATAGGTAAGACAGTGCGTATATGGATGGGGCAGTGTGTTCTCTCTCTCTCTCGTTCTCCTTTCTTTATTTTCGCAGAGCCGAGGACGCCGCCCAGACAAAGACAGCAATGATTCGCACGGCGATCTACATATCCCGCCTCGTATGCCTACCTACCATGTACTATCTCCTATTCACACATAGTGTACGCCTCTCTCGTAATATACATGCATTTCCGGTCCCGTTGGCGGAGCTCGGCCGGCTGGGCTGATTTATAAGCGTGCTCGGGGGCGCGTGTCACTCTTTGTCCCACCTATTACCCGCCCTCGGATGAGAGACTGGAAGGGATACGGATAGGGCTACGTACGCAATATGTGTGTGTGTGTGTGTGTGTGAAGGGCAGGGAAAAGACAAAAAAAAAGTCTTGGATTCGACTTATGCGATTTTCTAGCCTGCAGCTAGGTATGTGGTTGTTTAATTTCGCCGTCCCATCGTTCGTTGACACCGGCTTTTGATGATTGGCATTGATGGCATTGGCTCGCTGGCTGGCTGTCGTCACCCGGTAACATTGGCAGATTGTTGGGTGCATGGGTGGATGGAAAGGTACCATAAAGTGAGCGGAGAGAGAGAGACAAGGAGAAAGAAGAGACAGGGAGAGGAGAGAAGAGAGAGAGAGAGAGACAACTTGACCGCCATATTAGCGTCAGCCCGTCTAGTTGGTAGCGCGTAGGGGCCTGAAAATCTACGCGCATAGATATTACTCCTAAACGGACGCCAACGTGCTACGATCCCAGTTCCACAACACCTAAACAATATAAAGATCGCCCGTTCATACCTGGACACCTCTCGCTAAGTGGAAAAACTACCTACCTACTTTTTTTTTTTAATTTACCTCTCTTATTTTCCCCTTCCCTGTCGATATTATCGATATAGGTATGCCCCCATCTTACATGGAGAGCCAGCACGGTAGGTAGTAAAACCTGTATTTACAGGTAGGTACATCGCCTCGCCCCCGTAGAGCCCAACGAGTTTGTACGTCAGACATACCGTTGCATCCTGTCCCCGCGGTGTGGATGGGGGAAGAGCCGGAGATGGGAGAAAGGTGGCAAAGGGTTGCAACCCCGCCTACGAAGAAGCACGGGAATCGCTCGGGCTGTCGTCATGGTCGTGGTCAAGCTTACCGGCTTCTGCTGGCACGCCTTTGCTCAGTTCAATATGCGATATTTAGCATGGTTGCGCGGGAATTTCTCCACTGCCACCTATGACTGCCATTTTAATCTATTTCACCCCTGATGCTCATGTGCTTAGGGCTGCAGTGCAGACGCCGTCGTAGTTGATGAAACCTCAGTTCCCCACTGAACAAATCGACGCCTCTCGGTACCGCAACTGTCATCCAGAGGACACGCAGACTAACGCGATGCTCTCGGCTCCGCGATGCTCTGCGTTGTTGCGCTCGGTCACGTCGCAGGTATACGGTCGGAGAGGAACTATTACATCGTCTCATATTTTTCGACGTGGGAATCTAATCATGCTCCATATCGTAGATCCACGATCCACCCAACTCTGTCCGTGAGAACACACCCCCTCCCCGATACATCGTACCCCGGGAGAGTACTTCTCGAGCTCTCCGAGGGAGGAATCATCCCGAACCTAAGTGCCGAGCCGTAGATGGCGGCCGGTAACACATAATCACCTTCAGACACGCGAAATGTCTATACCCGGTAAAAATGGAATACGTAGAAAAGAAATGAGCGTGAGGCCACTCTCGACAACAGTGATGGGATATCAGGTACAAAATTCTTCACAGAGCGCCACCACTTCCAGCACACTCGAACCCATTTGCCAGAGCGAAGGCAAAGGAGGAAGAAGAAAATACTATGGCCAGCAAAGTCGTCCTAGCAGGGGGGCGTGTCGCAGTGCGACTACTCGCGGTTCTGGTTTTCGATGAAGAGGGAGGTGCCCTGGCCTCCCTTTTCTGCGTCCGTGAGAGAGGGTGAGCCGGATCCGGACCCGCCACCGTGCTCTCGGTGTTCCGCAGGCTGTGGTAGGTGGGCCTTGTGCTCGTCGGTCTCGTCGTAGGCGATGAGCAGCTCGCCATTCTTACCGTAGCGGCGGGGCTCGCGTTTGGCCGCACCGACAACGTCGAACCAGCCCCGGGCCCCGCGCACTTTGTGGAAGATGGAATCCATCTCCTCGAGCGACCGATACGCTGTCTCGGGGAAGAGCAGATACACTGCCGGCACCATGAAGGCGTTGATGGCGGCAAAGATGATGTACGTCTGGTAGCGAATATTGGCAAACGCAACCGGCGTGATCATCACGACGAGAAAGTTGAAGATCCAGTTTGAGGACGTAGACAGTGCATTGGCGGGTGCCCGGATTCGCAAACTCGTGATTTCCGCAGGGTATAGCCAAGCTGTGAGAAGTTCGACGTTAATAAATATCTCACATTGGGGAAATATTGTGGTGTGTGCCGGGTTCCTGGTTTTCTTTCCGTTTTGGGGACACGAGGTCTCCAGTAACGTATTCTAGTGCAGGGGGTTTGGAGGAAGAGAACAGCAGCGGATTTACTAAAATACTTACTCATTCCTAGCCAGCCAACTGCGAAAAAGGAGTTGAACACGAACAGGAAAACGACAGCGGCGATCTGAGCCCCGCTGCTACCGTAAGCTTCGCTGGCATAATTTGTACCCGCTAGGACGGCCATGGAGACGGCCTGACCGACGGCACCGAAGAGCATGAGCTTTCGTCGACCAACGCGCTCCACAAGGAAGACCGCGGGCCACGAGGCAAGAAAATACTCGGTGCCATTGATGGAGGCAAGGAGTCGGGCCATGAAGTCGCTCATGTTCAGGCGGTGGTAAATGACCGGGGCGTAGTACGTGATCAGATTGATACCGGAAATCTGCTGGAACATCTGGTTGACGACCGCCAGCATTGTCCGGTGGAAGTTCCTGTGAAACAATAAGCTCCCGCCCGCGCACGGCTGGCAATACTACGCAGTGGTGCTGATACGTACCGCTCCTTATCCATGGTGAAGAGGTCTTTGAAAGACCCCTTGGACATTTCCAGGACGGTTTCCTTGATAGCCATGAACTCGTTCTCGACGATCCTATCGTCGACGCTAACGTCTGACAGGGCGGCAAGGACCTCGCGGGCCTCGTCCTCGCGATTCTTGAGGATCAACCACCTGGGGCTCTCGGGAAGGTTCCAAATGAAGGCCAGGATGAAGACACAGAAGACTATCTGGAAAGCGAGGGGAAATCTCCAAGCGACACTGGTGTCGACGAAGCTGATGCCAAGGTCGATCCAGTAACTGATCATAATACCGCCAGTGATCAAGGCGCCTTCAATCATGACCAGTTTGCCTCTCTTGTGGGCGTGCGATGTCTCGGACTGCCAAGTCGGCACAGTCGACGTGTTACCGCCGTTGCCGAGACCGGTGATGATACGCCCGATGATAAAGTGCGGGAGGGAGAAAGCGGTAGCCTGCAGTATAGCTCCGACAATCATGATGGCTGTGCCGAGCATGATCATCCGTTTTCGGCCGAGCGGGTTCGAGATGAAGATGGTGGTGACGGCGCCGACAAAGCAGCCGAGATTGTACGCGGCGACGGATATTCCTTGCGTCGTAGACCGACTCCGTTGGACCTCCGGCAGGATATTGGCTTCGTCTGGGTTAATTTCCGGGAATTGCTCGAGGAACTGATGCATGGTGAGGATGCCACCCATGACACCCTGATCTATCACGGCTCGTGTAAGTTTCGTTTTGCGGCTGGCCGGTTACCGGCGCCAGGGGACAACCTACCGTATCCAAACAGCAGGAAATCACATCCCGCAATGATACCGATGGCATAGTTCAGCCAATGGCCACGAAGGCCGAAGTACTTCCCGAAGTAGTTCACCATGGTGGGCAGGCCGAGAGAGGGTGTGCTGGCTTAGCGAGCTTCTGCGAGGCTGGGGTGTTAGTCTGGGTCGAGCCAAGATGGCACGCAGTGGCTGGCTGTCTCGCTGGTAGGGCAGTCTGTCTCGCTTCAGGGGCGACGACTTTGCAGGCGGACGGGCAGGCAGGTAAAAAGACTCTTACTCGTTCTCGGTCCCGATCCTGGAGGATCAACACGTCAACGAGGCCGTGTCAGTGGGGTGGTCTCTCTTGTACGTCGACCCAAGTAAGGCAACAGAAGGAGTAGATATGTCGTGACGGGAGTGGTAGGTAGGTAAGAGCGGGAGAGGCTCGAGCTAATGGGAGAGGTGAGTAGGAGGTGGGAAAGGGGAAGCGGAGGCGGACAACGGCAGGTGTTATATAGGCTGTCAAGTCTCGGCCGGGGATGTCTCGAGAGAGGGCGAGGCAAACCGAAAAACCGATAAGCGAAACGAGAGGGGGGGGGAAGAGGAGTAGGTGTAGGGTGTGACGAAGGCGTAGCAAGAGGACTTTAAACAGTAAATGAACAATGGAGTCCGCCACGCAAGGGTGACTTAAGCCGGGAGGTCAAAGAGGTAAGATATAGAGTCTACAGCGCGGCAACTCAAGGCCGATCCTTTGAGCCACGAGAGCTAGGGTTCCCCAAAAACAAGCCAGAGAGGAAACATGGGACTTTGGGGATGCTGTAAGTGGGGAGGAGAAGGAGGGGCGGAGGGGGGGGGGGAACAAACGTGCGATGATGCGGGATCTATGGAACATGGGTCTGGGGAGTGGTGCGTGCGCGTGTGTGTGTGAAGCGGATTGCGTACAACCTGGATGTAAGTAGATCTGCGCGTGGAGGATGTGGAGCCGAAGTAGAAACAGAGGATCCGAAGTATAGGACCAGAGGGATAGCCGCCGAAGCAGGGTTGCAAAGACAGAGGTTGGTGGACGTGGTAGAGGAGGAGGCAGAAGAGAAGCGGGAGGACAAGACTGGTGACAGAGTCGCATTGGGACGTTTCGAGCAACAGAACAGGTCCGGGACCAGCAGAGACAAGAGCTGGAGGCGGCAGGCATGGAAGGCGGCCGTCTACGGAAAGAGCAATGGCAGTCGGATCTGGGGATGGACGTGGACGGCAGGCGCGAGGCGTATACTCGTAGGTGCGCACATGAGACAGGTACCTGGCTCTGTCCACCTAGCCAGTCCTCACCTAAGTACCGGAGCTGGTACCTCCAAGCTACGGCTTACAAAAGGCAGGGATCGAATTGGATACCTACAAGCTGGTGCCAAACCATACGCCTAAGTTATACTTTGTGTTATATACGAACGTAGATACGTAGGGGAGGGGGTGATTGAGCGAGGCCCGAGGACCGTCCAGCCCGTACCTAGCAGATTAGCAGGCAGAGGGAAAGGTGTAGGTTTGGAGGTACCTCTTACCCACCTACCTAGGTACGTGTTATGCCCGCTCGGGCTAGTCCAGGTCGCTGTGAATCGGTCGGTACCTGAGCTAGATATGCGAATACTCTGCGTGTACACCTGCTATGTTTGTACCTACCTCGGGTATGCACCTCATGTGCCTACACAGAGGTACCTAAGGTAGGTACCTCTTGAGGAGGTAAAGTTACCGTAGTATTATCTTCTATTGCACCGGCCTTCCAGTCATCCCCACGCTCATGCCCCCGTCGGTCACGCGTGCGTGCGTAGATACCTTACCTTACCTTAGGTACCTTACTACATACCTAGGTACCTACCTACCTACCTACCAGCCTACCTCCTCTCGCCCACGGAATACCTATAGGTAGGCACTAAGTGTAGGCGTCGAAGCCGTCATCGATGCTTAGCAGGCTGGCAGCCAAGGCGCCGAGGACTGCCACCGGCTAGCCGGGATGTCCCCAGTCGGGCACCACAGCAGTCGGCTGGGATGCCGCGCCCCATCCCGCGACCGACAAGGGCCTGCGCGAGGGCGCTGATAGGCGAATTGGGGGGCGCCGCGCGCTGCTCTGATGGATTGACCGGTTGCCGATCTGGCCCACCCGCGTTTTCCCTGGCGGGTACGCAGGTACGGGGGTACTAAACTACCTCGACGCCCTCCCCTCTCCGCCGGCACGCCAGAAGCATGCAAGTCGTTGGTCTCAGACGCCGGAATGGGAGGACGAAGACGGACACGCTGAGGGAAAACATTTAGGGTCCAGCGGGGGACGAAACATGGGGAGGCGACCGAATCGAGAATGGGCGGGGGTGTGTCCTGGGTGGGTACCTACGAAGGCGCGGAGAATGCGCACGCATTGTAGCAGTGCTACGTGGTATCCTACCTATCTTGGATGCGACGGGTGTTGGCATGCTGGTACACATGCCTTGCATGTCTAGCACACCCTGCCATACCACCACCCATACCTACGTAGCGCGGAGAGCAGTATGGAGTCATAGCAGAGCAATGGAACCCAAAATAGACAGGTCTCTTTTTGTGAAAGGTTACATGTTGGATTGGTACAGGCCTGCCTCCGACAGAGGGGGGGGGTGTAATTTGGGGGGCAGGCGGAGGGGGGTGGGAATGGCGGTACGCGGAGCGAGGGGATGGAGGGAGACATCGAAGCAACCCGAGAGAGCAGAGGCCAGCATATCCATGCAGGTGAGATCTCTCTCGTCATTCATCTTCCCGGAGGTCATATGCGATGACAAACTTTCACCAGGGGGAGAGGCGGCGGCGTCCGCGAACCTGGCCTACCAATACCTACTAAACCTTGACCGACTCGTTGCTCCGGAGGGGGGAGGGGGGGACGGGGGGATAGCAAGCATTCATTGCTAGTATTACCACGACAGGAATAAGCCCGCACCGCCGAGGTGGGCACATGCCCGTAGTAGGGAAGAAAACCGATGACAAGACTAGAGTAAACAGGAGGGCCCGACACCGAGAGGAAGAGAAGCGAAACGCCCGCCCGATCCACCCGGCCAGAGATGTAAACATGCCATCCATGTCTCGGTTCGCTCATCGTGCGTCATAGGGTACGCGGGCAGCGCACAAGGTGTAGCTACAAATCGAACAATCGAACAAATGCCTGATTCCATGGGTCCGACGGTGTTCTTTCGATTTCGAGATGCGTGCGCGCACCGGCCAATTCCTAAAGTACCAGCTTGCAAACACATACATAGCTACCTACCCCATGCGGATATGCCATGTGGATGACCTCCTCAGCCATGTGTCCTCAGGTAAGGGTACCTACATACCTACCTACCTAGACCTGAGGTAGAGGTATCTCCCAGCTGAAGTACGCACGCGTACGCAGGATTGCTGTGCTCTTCTCCCGCGGCGGAATCTTCCCCATAGGCCCCTCACCACCAACCGTCCGGCGGACGCGGAGAAAGATGGAGGAAGACCCCATTTTCCAGCTGGCAGGTTCTCAAATCTCCTCCCCCGCAAAACATGGGGAATGACCACAACCGGGCAACCAACCTCTACGACGGCTTGGAACCTTGCCTTTGCCTGGGGAGGGGGGAGAGGTGTTTCTCCGGGCCTCGATGGCCCTCCCCATAAAATCGATGATAGCCGATATATGTATGAGATATGTTATCTATGGTATTGTGCCCACAACTGCGCGGCTAGGCCGTCTCGCCTTACTTGGCCACGCCCCGCCCGCCCGAACATGGAACCCTGCGACGCCTATGCAACCCGCGCCGCGATGCCCTGCTTCTCTCGCCTCTCTCCCTCCCCGGCTCCCGTGACCAAGCGACGCTCCCCGAGAGCCGACGGAGCTGAAGCAAAAGAACAGGAAGCGAGGAGAAGGAGAGAGAAGAAAAGACGGCCCCGAGAAAAGGCCCAACCTCGGCGGAAGGCGAACTTGGGGGCGAGACGCGCCGCACGAGACAAGGCGAGCCGCCCGAGCGAGACCCGTGAAACTCTAAACTAGCAGGTGAGAAAGGAAAAAAAGAACCAAGACAAGCCGTGAAGACACACACGAACGACAGGACAGGACAGGAGCGGCGAAGAAAACAGAAAAAAAAAAGGAAAAAGAAAAGAGAAACTCGAGGGAAGAAAAAAAGGGAGGAACTTCGCCGTCGGGTTACTGGATTCGGAAACCCCGGGTTTCGTTTTGATCACTCTCACTTCCAAGAAATTGGGGGAACGATGGCTTAGGGAGAGGAGAAGAGCAGAGCCGTAGTTACGAGGTGAGAACAATTGTGAGATGAGAAACGGGGCTGGGATTGTATACAGGCAAGGCAGCCAGCCAGCCAGCCAGCCAGCAGCCAAGGCAGGGCACGAGTGTACTGAGTCGGCGTCGTGGGTTGCTGCCGGCGCATGTCCGAGAAATAACACCTAATATAGCCTAGGCCACCCCGGCCGTCCCAGGCTGCGTGTCTGGCATGTTGTGTGTGTGTGTGATGTAGGTATTGTGTGTGCGTATGTGCGTGTGCGTGTACATCTAGATGGCCACCCAGATGTAGGTACCTACTCGCGGTACGCCGCCGCCCCCTGTATCGCAGGTAGGTACCGGGTGGGTATCTCTCCGCAGGGAACCACCGGGGGGCGAGCAATCAAAACCAACAGGACCTGAGCCGGGCACGTATCGTAGGTACCTAGGTACCTCTATATTGCGCAGCTGGGTGCCCGGGTCTACTGTTCTTTCTCCCTTCTCCCTTCTCTCTTCCTCTCGTTCTCCGGCGTTCTCCCGCTTCTTTTTTCTTCTCTCTCCTTCTCCCTGGTCCCGCGCTCCTGTCCTGCCTCGTATTATCATGACGGCAGAGCGCCCCCCCAAAGCGGAGGACTTTTAACTTCGAGGAGACGCAAAAAGGGGAGGGGAAAAGGCGACGGAAACGACCAACCCCTGTCCGCCCTGTCTCGCCTTGCCTAGCCTAGCCGCCTCTTTCCTTTTCTCTTCTTTCTCTCTCTCTCCTTTTTTTTTTCTTTCTCTTTCTTTCCCCCTTCTTCTCGCCGAGCCCTCCTACCCAAACCCGCCTCGGTCTTGGGTCGTTTGTCCGAGTGAAGGGGGGGGGGGGGGCTATGACGTAGTGTCCTGGGTTGAGGCGCTGGCGCGTGGTCTGGGGGTGGGTCGGCGGCCGCTCGCTCGCTTCCGGCGGGCGGTCTTATATCGGCGCCTCCCCACAGCGTCCGCGGATCTTACATCTCATCGCGCGCTACTACCTACCTAGGCACGTACGGGCGGCCACACAGCCCTCCTGGTCGCATACCGGCCGGACGAGAGAGGTCGCAGCGGTTGGGTCGTAGTCGTACTGGGAAAAGGTCGCGCCGGCTCGGCTCCCCCCTCCCCCTCCCCCTCCCCCTCCCCACCCATGCTAGCCTACTACCGAAAGCCAATACTTACGTACCGACGCCGCGCGCGGGGCTCTTTTTAGGTTATGCTTGGTGCGCACTCGTCATCTATGCACTTATGCGCTTATCCGTACCTGGCGTACTAGGCGTCATGTGCGATGGTCTCGACGTATCTAGGCACGTAACGTCTTCTGTCAACGTGTCAGAGAAAGGCACCTCCTCACTATGGGGGCATCGTGATATGGCACCTGAGCTAGGCCTTGTGTGCTGCCTTCGAGCCTTAATTTCGCATACCGCTGGTAGGTACGTCTTGCGCACGAACACGCCTTGTCACGTTCCATTACGTCCTGTTGTCTCCTCGCTGGGGAGCCTGACGTAGCCAGCCGGAATGGACATGCCGGCCGCTCTAGTCTGCCCTACGGAGAGCGATAGCCGCCGTGCTGCCGTGTGGTATGCGGGTCGGCATGGGTGTGTAATGTGTCTGCGATATATAAATAAAAACACGAATAGATGCCTGCTTAATCTATGATGTGTGCATATACGTACGTACTGGTAGGTATATAGATGCGCTGCATATCTGCCTCGGAAGGTATGCATATATACACCTAAGAGCGAATTCCCTATGACCGAGCTTGATAGGTAGGTTATTATCGCAGATACGTAAGGCATTTTTTTTATATTAGGGGTGGCTGCCGCTATCCACGACCGACGCGTGAGGCACTCGATAGATTGCAGATGTCGCATACATCTAATACGATGTGTGTTCATTTGTCGGGCTAGTGTACATCTATGTAACCTGCTGCCGCCGTCCTGGGTCTGGCGGAGGGTGCGACAAGACCTATCTCATCTCACACATTCTTGCGCCCCTCCCCTCGTGCGTCGTGTTTCCCTCATACCGACTGGCTTCTAGATGCCGTCTAGCATCCAAGCACAACAACGCTCCCACTCCTACTCGATAACTCTCTCACACCCATACTCACGCTCACATTCACATTCACGCTCCCGCTCCCGCTCCTACACAGGAGTGACACCACACCTATCCCCGAGAGAGAGAGAGAGAGAGAGCAGAAAAATCGCGCCGCCCAGCGCAGGGGGCTGCCCTGCACGCTCCCTGGCGAGGGGACTACGTGTAATGCGGCTAGCAACCTCACGTCGGTCTCCCTAGGCCCGCCCTACCTGTAATTCGGGCTCCTACGTAGCATGGGAGGGCACCGGCGGATGGACGGGTGTGTGTATCGACTGAGAAATGTCATCCTGTCCGGGGTTATCGTAGGTGTCGTCGCCTCGCCCGCGTTATCTATCGTATCCTACCGTACACCTGCCTAGCGCGATCCGTCGGTGGGTATTCTCTCTGACTCGATCCCACCGCGCCGCCAAATCGGGGGGGTGGCATGTCGCGCGCTTCTCACGGCTCTGGAATTCGGTAGGCTTGGGAGCGCACACCATCGCACATCATCACACCGCGTCGCAATCGCCGTTCTGGGCTGCGCATCGTAACGCATGTACGTAGTTTCATGATCTCATTGCTCTATCTGGTATCGTCTCGTCTCTTCCGTGCCCGACGTCCCGGAATATTTCGCTCTCCCCCTCGTCTTCTCGCTTTCTCGGGTTGGCAAGTTGGGCAGAAACCGGCCGGCATCCACCCACCCACCCCTCCCTCCCCCCCCCCTACAACCCGTTCTCAGCTTTGAACTTGTCCCAACTCTCGTTGAGCGTCGCGAACACTGTCCCGGCAATGAGCCTCACCTCCGTGCTGGCATCTTGCGGCAGCTGCAACGTCGCCGTCGTTAGCAATCGAGATCGCATATCTGTCTTCGGAGTAACCTTCTCCACTATGAGGGAAAATACGAACGCAACAGACTCCCCACCTAGACAGGACGGAGAGGGGGAAGGAGGGGAAGGGGGGCTGGGGAGGGGAACAGCGTGCGACGGAGACAGAGGAGAGAGAGAGAGAGACAGAGAGAGAGAGAGAGAGAGAGAGAGAGAGAGAGAGAGAGAGAGAGAGAGAAGGGGAAAAAGCTCACCTTGTCGGGATGACACTTAGCAATCGCTTTCATGTAGTGTATTTTGACCTTGTTCGCGACCACCAGCTCGTGTAGGCCGATCTTCTTCCACCCGCTACCCTCCCAGAGCACCTGGTCGAGGCTGCCCAACAGCGCGCGTAGGTTTTCCCTCTTGCCGTCCCTCCACGCGGCAATTCTCGCGTCGATCTTCTCGCCGAGGGCGAATTTCTCGTCGTCGGCTGCCTCGGCTGCCTTGTTGGCCTCCCGCAGGCGTTGCACGGCCTCGGAACCCTGCTGAGCGTTATGTATCGACGTAGGCGATGCCTTCGGCCGGGGTTTGGCTGCTTGGACTGGCCTCGGGTTGGGCTTAGGTTTGGGTGCGAGCGCCTTCTGGCAGCGTTGCCGTCCGGCGATGGCGTTAGCGCCGCCGACACTTGCCTCTACGCACTGCTGCCAGACGTTTCCGGCCTCTGCCCACTTCTCCATCTGCTCGAGCGCTTCGGCCTTGCGGCTGAGCGCTTTGCCGTAGAGATCCTTCATCTCCCGCGATTCGCCACCGGGTAGCGCCACCTTCTCGCCTTCGCCGTGAGAGGGCCCTATGATGCCGATCGCGGCATCCGCGTCGCTGACTGCTTGCTTAGGACTACCGGTCTTCAGAGCCGTGAGGGCACGGTTGGTAAGAAGGACAATGCAGATGGGGTGTGACTGTGGTATGCCGGCTAGTGAATTCGTGTAGCTCGTGTGTGCGGCGTCGTAATCTCCGCGCCTAAAGTGCGCCGTCCCTTCAAGACGGTTCCGCGTAGAGGCTTCCAAGATTTTCTGAGCAACCATGGGGATCTTACGAGAGGGCGGAGGTGGACGAGGTGTGATGGATGCTGAGGAGGAAGGCGTCGGCTGCCTAACGGAGGGAACCGAAGAGGAAGCCGAGCGCTGAGCGGGAAGGGGAGGCCTAGACTGTGAGGACTGTGGAAGAGTAGGCTGGTCAAATAGAAGGTTGGCTTCACGCTCACGCTGCGGCTCGGGTTGAGGTGTAACCTTTTTCCTTCGTGCTGGGCTGATGTACGCTTGCGCGCTCTGCTCTTCGATGGACTGCTTGCTCAAGCGGCCTCGAGAATCCTGTGACCCTGGCTGTGCTGCCTGTTGCCATCTGGGCACACCCGAGGAGCTAGCAGAGGGTCGGGTGGGCAAGACCGGAGAGCGATCTCGGGAATTGTGATGCTGGCTTTGCGCCGATCTAGACGATTGTCGCTCGGGCCGCATGCCGGACTCGAGCATCAAAGCCTCATCAGTAGTCGACCGAGAGCCATGTGTTCCCGAGTGCCCTCTGTCCACCTGGGCGGACCGCATCCATTTCGGCTGGTTGGAATCACCGCTCTCTTGCTGGAAGTCGGCAACCGCTTTCTGGACTTGTTTTTGTCCGCTCTTCCAGAGAGAATTGGCAGTTTTAAACAGGCTAGAGCCCACCGCCGCGGCTCTTTTTGAGAAGTCATCTCCGGACGCGGGCGACTGGCTATCTCTTCGAGAAGGAATGCCTTCAGCCTGGTCGCCTCTCATCCACGCGGGACTGGCGCTATTTCCGGGGCGGCTATCGTCTCTCCTTCCCCGTTCTCTGGGAGCTTCCCTCGGACCCTGACCATCCCGAGCTTGCCTGTGTGCATCATCTAGCAGCCAGCCAACTGCGGCTTGGATGTTTAGGCCCACGCCGCTTTCTGTCAGACCCCGCCTTGCGTTCTCAGCTGTAAATCCCATGTCGACCAATTCGGCGACCGCTTTGTCAAACGGGTCCGAGCTATCTCCTATCGAGGGGATTTCCGGCTCGGAGTCAGAGTCAGAACTTTCGATGGGCCTGCCGGGTTGCGGTTTGGGCTGAGAGGTTGGCTGAGAAGCTTGCTGCTTCCGCCGGACCTCCTCGACTGGTTTGCCAAGATCTCCTAGCAAATCATCGTCCTGATCTGCATCGAGCGTAGGCTGCCGCTGCGGCCGAGACCTCATCTGGCTCAAGCCGAATGGGTCATCGTCATCGCCGAAACCGCTCCCTTTCGGAGCTGCGGGTTTACCCCACGCACTCGAGCTGGTTAGGTCGAGTTGGGGTGCGTTCGAATGGTGTTGCGCAGGGGGAGGAAAGTGACTAGCATTGTCGACCTTGGTGTCTCTGTTGAACGCGGCGAAAAGGTCGTCATCATCTTGCTTCTGCCCGGCCTGAGATCCCGATCCGCTGACACCAGCTGGGGAGATGGTTCTGGACACGGGCGTAGAACCCTGACCAATGTTGTCCCAAAACTGCCCACCCCCATATTGCGCCTGCAACTTCCGCCTCTCCTGCTCTTCCTTCTGGCGCTTCTGTGTTTCCAGCTGCTCCTGCCGCTCACGAAGGCTGAGATTCGCGTTGCTCTTGGCGCCACCGAAGCTCACGAGACCACTAAAGCTATCCGCGGCCAGTTTACCAGAATTGGGTTTCGGGGCAGCAGGGCTGGAGGCTCGGGCCGAGAGCGGCGTCGACCGGCCGGAGAGCTGAGGAGACGGGTTCGGTCGTAGGCTCGGGTAGAAAGAGGCTGAGCTCGCGGGGTTCACGAGAGCGGGAGAAGGCTTGGTGTCTTTGCCGGAGCTGGTCGAAGACCAGTCGAGGCCAGAGAGATCGTCCATCGCGGTAGGAAAGCGTGTGATATGGGTGTCGTCATATCAGGAAATCCACATAGTCAGATTCCCGCGGGCAGAGTTCCCCATCGACTACGCGTTGCGCGGTGCGTGGATGTCGTTTGTCGTTGCCGCATCTGGTTGGAGTTGGCAATAGGCGAAGGGTCCAAATGCCCCTTTAGCGGCGCCAATCTACGAGGTCCACTAACTTTGTGGCTAGTGACACTCCACAAGATTCAGAGATGCGCCCCGACGCCGGACACTGACGAACGGGTGTGGCGTTTGATTACATAATGAAACTCTTGCTCGGCCCACATCCCCTAAGCTTCCGTAATTGCTAGAGATAATTACCCGGATATGCTTACCTAATACGTAGCCGATTGCGACGTTGGCCGGGATGGAAGCGTTCCCGTACTTCAGATCTCGACATGTTTCGGAGGCCGAGTTTAGGTGAGGAGGAGGGGGGGGAAAGGGATGTCGTAATGGTCTCGTCTCTTTTCTTCCGCCAATCTGACGAGCGTCGTGCAGGCATGAATTTCGCAATACGATCCCATCTCCTTTCGCGTCTTCCCCTAGCTCAATATTAGGCTATATAGCTCTCCGACAACCCCTGACCTATGCACACACATCGGCATTCCCGCCAAACTGTCGCGTACGCCGATTGCGCTGATCACCGCAGAAGTTGTGGTGTGCACAAAGAGCAATATAGACATCCTCGTCGGGGACCTTGTGTGACCCTCTCAAACTTGGCAGCTCCCATGTGATAGCCGGCGCATCGTCATTACGAGCGACAGCACAGGAGCGGCTCGGGCGGGTCTGCGACCTGCTTTCCTGCCAGGCTTCCCAGGGAGATTGCACAGGTACGCCAATGAGGCCTACGATCATCCGGGCCAAGGCCGAGAGGGACTGGGGGCTTACCACAGTCCGGTCATAGCAGAGGGTAGATAGGTGCCTAGATATGTATAGATCCCATTTTGTCCCACGCACGAAATTCGCGTGGGTCCAAAACAGACTGTGGAAATGAACCGTGTAGATGCTAAGGACGTGGAGAACTACCGAGGGCGTCTGATTGGCAGGGCAGGTAGATTTTCAGCTACGCCCATTGATCGAAGAGGCGAGCACTAAAGGTCGTTTCTGCCGGGACGTCATTGGGCACCGATAGGATGGATAATACTACATACATACATATGTACCTGCATATGTGCCTGCGTATGTACATCTGTTGCGCATTATTATCTGCACGCAAAGGACACCGCCGACGTTCAATACTTACCTAGGTACCTACCTTGCCGATGGCGATGTTGCCTCGAGATGCGTGTTCTCCCTACTGCTCCGTCCTCTGTGGCCTCTATGATGCCGAGGAAGTGCTGGTGTCGTCTGTTCTGTGGCCCGCGACGCGACGGGACTCGCGTGGCGCGGACCGTCGCCTCAGTAGGCCGATAGACTGCACCTCGAGGAGAGGGGCATCCTGCGCTTCGCCGTCGTCCATCGAAGCGAGCTCCCCCCAGGTTGCCTTTTCGGGGCAGACGGGTTCTCGGCTGCCAGTGGTTGCAGCGTCGGCACCAAGGATTTTCCTGCCGCGCACAGACCAGTCCTCAACGGATTCCGAAGAACAATCCTGGATGGCAATATCCGGCCCTGATTGGCCAACGACTTCGCGCCAGGGCAGGGCAATGAGACAGGTTTCGGGAACCTGGCACGGGTCTCCCCCTGGGGATGTTCAGGTACATACGGGGTACATGCTTCGATTCGGTTGGTGCTTGGCCCTACCGGAGGCGGCAGAGCTACCTAAATCGATCGTAGGAGGTGTCCAGGAGGCACCAACCCCTCTCGCCTCTCTTCGCTCGCCTACTGAGAGGTATATTTTTACCCTCATGGATGCATGGCGCTTTACGTACTATACCCCGTTGAACCTGCCTAGGTACCCAAGCAGTTACCGTCATCATGAAAAGAGCGCCAGCGTGGGCGCCACAGCAAAATGTTCGCAGCTGTATGGTCGCCAGCTAGCACGGACGGCTATGTGACCCAGAACCGAGATGCGATGCGTACGTGGCAGCATCTCGTCAGGAAGCTACAGCGGCGCCACCGCATCATGTCGCCTATTCGTCCTTCCCCACAGACCGAGATGTGGTACGGTGATGCACCCGGAGACGGACGAGGTAGAGAAGGGGTGGTTGCGAGCTACTTTAGACGCGAATAGCTACATAACGAAGATACTCCCGAGGCGTTGCGCATCGGCATTGGGTTCCTGGACAGGGTCTCTCTCGTAGCGGTGGTAGATGATAGGTACCCAGTTGCTATCTAGGCACGTGTAAGTCAATCGTCGGATTGCAGAGGGCCCAAACTATTATCTTCGACTCTCGCGGGTTGCGATAGGTGGGGGTAGGGTATACTAAGGGCCAATCAACATCAAACCCGCCAAGTCGACTATAGCTTGCCAGGTATTGTGCCTCTACCCACCCAAACACTCCAACGCACCGTCGCTAAAGCCAGGCTGCTCTCCGTCCCTCTCCAACTGCTTGTTTGCCGCCAGAACTGATGAACTGACGGGCATGTCGCCTTGCGTTTCCCACGAAAACTGCAGGTGAGTACGGCGGTATCAGGCTGGTGCCTAGTCAACTGTCACTGCGTGACATATCACACGGTGTTACCTACGTGTTGTGGGTGCAGCTCCTCTACTTCCCCTCCTCCTTTTTCGGGAGGGTGTTTTTTTTTTTCTTTTGGCTGGTGGAGCCATAGAACAATATCGTGGGTGAGGGTGGATTCTAGAGGTGCATGTACACGCCTATGGTCTACGCATATGCCCCTTTTCATCTACCTATCTTCTATACCTACGTCTGCTCGCTAACACGGCACCTCTCGAGACAGGTAGGTAGCTAGTCGCCCGCCTACCCACCGAATGCGGCTACGTAAACAGCTACGCCATGCGATGCCTGCGGTGGAGAAGGCTGTTTGGAGCTTATCTCATGCCTATCTGCGTCCAGCATAGCGTGGGCACACTTCCGTTGCGTAGGTTGAGCTGATAGAGTAGTAAGCGGCCAATCCCATTTCTCGCCTCGCAGGACGAGAGGGTATAGAAACGCCCAGGACCAGGGGCGCTCGAGATTGGCTCGTCTCGGTCCGTCGACTCGCAACTCCGCGCCTGGGGTAGGTACCCTGCACATAGCCTGCTGTGCTGCGATCGACGGGCACTCATAGAATTCTTGGGCTATGAGCAGGGTTGTAAAAAAAAGTTTTTAAGTTAAGTTTTAACGAAACTTAACTTAACTTAACTTAAGTTTTTAAAAATGAAAACTTAACTTAACTTAAAAAAGTTTTTGAAAATAGAAACTTAACTTAACTTAAGAAAATTTTTTTAAAACTTAACTTAACTTAACTTAACTTAAAAAAACTTAAAAAAACTTGAAATTTTTTTTCAAGTTTCTAAATTACGTACTAATAGGTTAAAAAAAATGTTTTTTATAATATTTATTAAATATTTAATTACGTAATTTAATTTTAAATTTAATATAATTATAAAAAATATTTTTTTTTATATATTTTACGATAAAGTTTTATAAATATACGTTAAAAGTATAGAATTTTCAAAAGAAAAAAACTTAGAAAAACTTAAAAAAACTTAAAAAAACTTAAAACTTAACTTAAACTTAACTTAACTTAAATAATTAAAAACTTAACTTAACTTAAAAATTTTTTTCAAAAACTTAACTTAACTTAACTTAACTTAAGTTTTTAAAAATGGAAACTTAACTTAACTTAACTTAAAAAAACTTAACTTAACTTAAAAACTTAAACTTTTTTTTTCAACCCTGGCTATGAGTACTGAATTGATGGCCTCTGCTCTGCTGTACAGAACAAGTACCCTCGTCATTCTTCGTATGTCTCTCTCTTTCTCTCTAGCCACCGAACAATTCTACCGTCTCGACAGGCCCCGGGTGCCCGTGGGGTTCTCGTCCCTATTTCTCTTTGTCTGTCCCTGAATCTTACTACGAAGTGGCGTGTCCAGCCAATGAGAAGGTCCGGCAGGGGGACCCCTAGGACGTGTAAGGCTAGAAGGCTTGGCAACGCGCCCCAATGCGGTTAGGCAGGCAGGGACCAGATCTTTTCTCGGTAGGAATGGCGATCCTGCAGGGGTTCCCAAGGGGAAAGGGGAATTGGCTGTCGCGTCGCCAAGATCTACCGCCCGTCTCCTCCTCCCAACGTCCAACTTGTATATACGTACCTATGAGTATACTCATGCTCAGTATAGGTATGTATGTGGGTAAGGTACGTGGGTTAAAAGGGGCTATATAGGTGAATTAGGTACCTTGGGTGGCTGTTGTAATAGAGGCAAGTAGGTACCTAAGATACCTAGGAGGTAGATAGGTATATATCTCCTGAGCAAAAGGCGTCACTCCAAGTCACGGCTTTCCGTCATCGCAACCAGATTCCTATCCGGAGATACACAGGTATCTGAAGATGTAGGTACCTAGGTACTTATCTGAAGGTACCCATGTAGAGGTAGGTACACACACTCAGCCCCTAGAGGTACCTAAGGTAGTATGCTAAGTAACTGCCTCGGGTACATCAGCGTTCGCTGGGGAGACCTCCCTGCCCTTAGGTATCTACCTACCTACTCTCAAAGCAGGCAGGTACCTCTTAACGCGCCTCGCTGTAAGTACCGATACCTGTGTACGTGCCGAGGTACCTAAGGTATCTCCTTAGCAGGGTAGAGGTAGGTTCCAATCACAACAATTACCTCCCACTGCAACCACTTGTTTGATGCTATGGGGGTATGACGAAATGGGGTCTTTATCCGCCGATACGTACCCCATGTACCCGATACATCGTGGCTACTCCTGCCTTTGTCTCACGATAGTTCAACCTCCTCATGCGCCGGTCCCACCTTCCCTCCCGTGATATTAGCCCTTCCCTCCGCGCCTCTCTCTTGATCATTCAATCGCCGTCCCTCTGGTTGCCCTTCTCTTTATCCTCCCTCCCCTCACCGCATTCCGCCGAACCCTTCCGCTCATTACTCTCCTTCGACCACAGTTGTCAACCACGCTCCTTTTACCTCCTTTCGACTGGTAACCCGGATCCCCTCATCCAGGCTATCGGCCCCATCACGCTCCTTTTTCCTGTGTTGATCACATTCCCATTCTCTGAGAAGCAAACATCCTCCTCTACTTGGTGTCCCCTCTCCGAGGCTGGCCGTAGGCAAGAAACTGAGGTACACGACACCCAAGAGTGCGGGAGTGGCAGCGCTGGGCATCGCATCTGTACGTTGGCCGCCGAACCAAAGAGACGGACCAAATTCTCCTAGGGTTGGGTCCGATCCTATCCTCACGCGGGCACGTCCAGGCAATTGTCTCCATCCACGGACGGCGAAATCATTCCCGGTTGTTGCGGACGGCACCAGGAAAGATATCAACAACAGTGAGAACCATTGAGATATCGACTAGTGGAGATTGGCCAGAAATTAACTCCTACGATCTGAAGTGTGTGACTGAGAAGACAACCGTTCGTCAGGACGTGAAGGACGGCACGCCCTGACTACAGTCCGCCGTTTGCTCAGCATCAACCCAGGGGCCAGCGCACATTGTGACCACACCATAGAAAGGCTGGTCGTCACGGTACAACTAAGAGTTACACTCATCATTCGCACCCTGCGTTGGCAGGCTAAGAAATTGTTACATAAAGAGGAGAACGATTCAGCCTCTCCCATTCTCAACAAACAAACAATACGCCATCCTCTATGTTCACTAGGCTACGGCCTTCTCAATAAGGAACTCCAAACCTCAACTCTGTGAGCATCGAAATAGGCATACTCTTGCATCATCACCATCGATCCTCCAAGGCCGCTTCTAACTCGACAGCATACGCTGTCCAGTATTACCCCTATTGGTCTCCATATTGGGTCGGTTATTACGATTTAACCATGGCGACTAAGGCTGTAACAACAGCCTTCCTCCTCCTAGGTGCCATCCAAGATGTGGCGGCCTTCTGGCGTATGGAGTGTCGCGGCCGTACAGGTCTAGCCAGAATGGACCCGATTATGGATCCGGGCGTGGTCTCTCCTCACATCCATGCCGTCCACGGTTCTTCAGGTAAGCTCGCTCGCGACCGATACCCTCAAATGTAGTCTCTTATGAACTTGGGGACATGTAACATAGTGCGTATTGTGTTCGCTAACGATGTGTACAGGATTCGCCCTTGATGCCACTTATAACGACCTTGTTGCTGGTAGCTGCACCTCATGCGCTGTCAAGCAGGACAAGTCGGCATATTGGACTCCAGCCCTCTACTTCCAAGATGCCGAAACGCAAGAATTCGAAGTCGTGCCACAGGTTGGAGGCATGCTCGCGTAAGTGGTGTCTGCTTAACTCTTTTGTGCTACAGCTTGTCATAGGTTTATGAATGCTGTCTCACCGATTTTGTGGCGGCCAATGACTGGGGGATTTTTCAGTACTAATTACTGGAAATAGATACTATTTGCTGCGTGGTCCCAATGTCACTGCGTTTCCTCCCAACTTCCACATGGTAGCTGGAAGCAATTATCGCCGAGATTACACCGTCGGAGATCCCAAGGCTCCTGATCCCCCTCAGTCCAGCTGGGTCGCTCTCAAGCAGACTAGCCAGGAAGATCTTGAACAGCGTGCGCTCGGATTTAACTGCATGAACTATCAGAAGACTCCGGAGGGCTCCCTTGACCGCCATTATTTGCCGGACAAAGACTTCCTCGACGCCAACTGTATCGATGGCCTTCGCCTCGAAGTCATGTTCCCTTCGTGCTGGAACGGCGAAGTCGCTGCGCAGGACCACAAGAGCCATGTGGCCTATCCCGATCTAGTTGGAAATGGCGTCTGTCCCGACACCCATACCTCCCGGTTGCCAACTCTTTTCTACGAGATCATCTGGGATACGCATGCGAACCAATTCCAAGGCCGCAAGGGGCAGTTTGTTATTTCAAACGGAGACCCAACTGGTAGGTGTATGGTGTCGAAATGCCACATGATCATGCTAACTGGTACTAGGATTTGGGTATCACGGCGATTTCATGAATGGTTGGGATCCCGCGTTTTTGCAAAAGGCCATCGATGTCTGCACCAATGACTCGGGGGATATCCGGGACTGCCCAGTGTTTGTGGAAAACGGCCCTCTCCAGACCGACGAGGAGCAACATGCTTGCGAGTTTGCCCTTCCCGAGGCGTTGGCTGGCGAGGACGGTGCCGTGCCGAATCTGAAGAGCCTACCCGGTAACCTCGCGATCCAGTCTGGCCCGCAGTCGGCTACTCGTGGTTCCGCTGATGCCACTCCCATCGCCTCAGTTGTCAACAGTGTCATAAGCGATGTTCTCGGAGCCGGTGGCACAACGACAACGGCGCTCTCTACTACTTCGTCGTCGCTTGTCACTTCTTCTAGCGCGATTGCGACTAGTTCGGCGCCAGGCGGAGCCTTCATCGAGTCTTCGCCAACCCCGGCGGTGTCTTCTCAAGATTTTAACGCTCTCACCTCACCGCTCCAGCCGACACCACCCGAACCGACACCATCGAGCGAATCCTCGAGCTCGGAACCCGCACCACCTACCACCACCTCGGCCCCAGTATTCACGTCCGAGCCTGGTGTGGAGTACCGTGTTGTTAGCACCCAGACTATTACGCACGGTCCCCTGATCGAGGAGATAGTTTGGATGGAGCCTGTCGTTTATGTGACTGAAGACTCTGTCACCACAGTCACTGTCAATCCTCCTGCGGTGAGGTCTGCTAGGAAGATTCAAGGAAGACACGCTTTGCAGCATCGACACCACGGCCATCACTGACGTCAAGGTCGATGACCGGTCGTCTTCATGTTCTCTTCGATGGAGATATTCTCCCGTCAGTAGTGAGGGACGATATGTTTTGCGTCATTTTCCAGGGTGCTGCCTGAGTTCCTACACCGTCCGAGTGCTATTTCACTGCATTCCGGGAAACTAAGCAGTGCCTGTGATGAATTAGAAGGAGTTTAAGCAGGCAGAAAAAAAAAACAAGCTGTGAGCAGGCCCCGTGATGCTATTTTCAGAGTCGGCGTTGGCCGGAGGTGACACTGCGTGAGGCATAGTCTTTAAGGCGTTAAATCGAGGGAGGTTTATTACGGGCATATACCAGTACGCGGCGTAGTCGTCGGCATTGCATAACGGGTATATCTCTTCGGGCAGAAGAGACCCGACGGCGTTGTCTAGGCTATCCGTGTGTTCTTAGTTTTTATTCGGCTATTTTCTCCGACAAGACAGATCCCAGAGCAATTATGAATGTTGTGAGCACACTAAATATGTGATGGGTCGTCTCGGGTGGTTCGCGTCTACTAGCGAAACCGTGACGGTGCTGCGTTGTAGAAGGTGCTCAAGGTATGGTATTACCGGGTCAGCGAGACGATTTTATTCGCCTCGTCGGAACTCTATTCTGAGCTTATCTCTCTCTCTCTCTCTCTCTCTCGCTGAGACCGAGGACTGGAAACTGGCTTGGTGGCGGCGGAGAGGACGCGCCAACCGGGTGTGGTGCAGGCCGGGGTGCCGGGGTGTATTGAAGTCGGTGCTAATCATTGTGAAATAATGTGCATTTTCTCTCCGGCTCGAGTACGAGGTTCGAGTACGAGGGGAGGGAAGACGTTTAAACGCGCTGCGACGGAGATGGATGAATGGTATTCGCGTCTATTTCTCTCTGCACTTGTGCCCCCTTTCCGAAGAAGATATCTAGATTGCGCGAACCAGCAGCCGACGCCTCCATCTCGCCTCTCGTCCAGTCAGTCGCCTTGTGCACAGCGCTCTGCCCCCACCATCCAGGAGGAGGGAGGCGGCCTGCACAGGCCGCCTCGATGTCTCAGAGGCGCGGGACCGTGACCTCGGCGGGCGCGGGCGATGACGACGGGCGGCTGGAATGCCACGTCTCTGGCGGCGGGCGGAGCGGGCGGTGACATAGTAGAGGCAGAGTGCGGCGCGCGCGCACACGTACTGTTCAGGTGAGCTGGGCTGCCGAGTCATGGGCGCCGGCTAGCATGGCAACGCATTCCAGCCGCGGCGGTGCGGGCGGGCGAGCCGAGGCGCGCGCGCTCGTTACCTCGCATTCCGCGGCCCTTTGGTCGCTTTCTGCGAGAGACAAACACGTACTTATACACGCACGGTGAGAGGGCGGGAAGGAGTTGCCGGGCAGAGACCGATGCTATGCTATGCTGCTCATGTTTACGTCTCATGATGCCTCGTCGTCCGGGATCTGTCGCGTTATGATGCTGTGTCCCCCCATCCCGCCTGCCTTTGCCTCTCGAGGACTCCGATTTCATCGCCTTCACCTCATCTTTCTCTCTCCTAACCCAGCTCAAAGGATCGTGTCTGCCAGGTGTAGGCTAAGGATCGCAGATTTCTAAGAGCCCCCGTCGCTATAGCAGAGCATGTTGCTCGTATAAACCGGTTCGGAGTTACCCTACCGCTGCGATTCGACCAGTCCAGGAGCAGCAGCGAAGCAAGACGGTTCACCCGGGCGACGAATAACGAGAAATCACCGTTAACCGCCCTCGTTACAGTATTCTCTACACAGCATCGAGATACCTAAAATGCCTACCTTCACGCGGAGACAAGACGCCCCCGTATCTTTATTGTCTCCCCCTCCCTCCTCATCCATAGTGCCCCCACCGACGACGGGCCTCTCGACAAGCGCTATAGCCGGCATCGCCGTCGGCGGCGCGGTGGTGCTGTTCGCGGGCCTCTCGCTCCTGCTCGTCCACCTAGCGCGGCGGCACGACCGGCGGCGAGCCGATTTTGCCTGTCCGGACGTGTCTGTCGAGTGCGGTACCGAGGCGGCGGCCCCGACGCCGCGGCGGTTGCGCAAGAAGAGCGTCACCGGAGACCAGGTGGCCGCCGTCACCACCGTCGCGGTCAACAATCACAGCGACGACAACGTCGGGCGCGAGGAGAGCGAGAGCCGCCGCTCGAGCCAGCACACCACGTCACCAGCGAAGGCATATTCGCGGTCGGGGAGCGTGTCGATCGGGGGCTCGACGGTGACGGCGACAACGGGCACGACCGCTAGGTCCAGCGCCGGGCCGGGCTGTCGCAGTGGCAGCGCGGATGCTGCCACGCAGAGACGCAAGCAAAGGTCTCCGGAGAAGCAGAAGGGATATGGCGTATACGAGCACAGACGTACGTCCTCGTGGATCGACGAGGACGCCCTGCACGGCCCGACGGTCGTCTCCGCGAAGAATGTGAAGCCTAAAACAGCGCAGAAGCCAGGCTGGCTCGACGGTGGCCTGAGCCGCTCCCTGAGCCGTCTCTCCATGATGAGTAACACGACGGAGCGCATGGGAAGCCCGACCTTGCCCTATACCGAGACCGGATCCGGGCAACAGAACGTCACGCCGACCGGAAGCCCTAATAAGCAGTTGACGACGCCAGTATCAAGCACTCAGGCAAACAAATACCCTGTCGTACACTTGAATCAGCCGCAGAAGCAACCCGTATATATCAGTCCTCGAAAGCAATACGCTCCCATCATCCTACCTAGCCCTGGGAATGCTTCTGCAAGCCTCGTGAGGTCTAATTCAAACGGCGTGCAAAGTCCACGGCGCAGAAACAGCGTCGCGCTCAACGCTGCACAGCAACTGGCGGGCGGGGCGCGTCTACCCGGACCCATCACTATCCCACACACGCAGGTCCCGAAGCCGCCGAGGTTCAGGCAAAGCGCCACGGACACCGAGCTTACGGAGATTCTCCGCATGACTGCTGAGCGGCTCGAGGACGGGAGCCGCAGCGAGAGGCGACAGACTCTGATGCTCCCGTACTCCCCTCGGAAGCCGATGTACGAGAGCAGCCGGGTTGATCACAACAGGAGCTACATGCACCGCAACTGGTCCTCCGACGGCGGGGACGTCAGTCCGACCAAAAGCCACAAGAGCGCCCCGGCGGCTCTGATGGCTCCGGACTTCGAAAGGGATCGCCGACAGGCGCAATTGACCCTGCCGCCGATTCAGACCCCGAGGCATTCACGACAGCTGTCCCGCCTATCGCAAGCATCGCAGGCATCGACGTTTTCGGATTCGGATAGTCTCATCCCTTCTAAACGGGATTCGCAGGTAGAATTGCCAACGGCGCTGTCCAGTCCCAGTCGCGTGGTGAAGACGTCAGATGCGGCGCCGGACGGGACTACCCCCAGACCTCAAGCAGCGGGCCAGCAACAGCCACGCCCGTTTTCGTACGCCAGCTCCATGTCCTCTGCCTTGTCGACGTTATACAGCATGGAGGAGTCCTCGGTCCGCAGCCCGCCGACCACTGAGCCGAAATCAGACGACGGTGCTCCCCCAGATGGAGGGGGACGGGGTCGAGGGAACACTCTCTCAGCCTTTGATATGTTTAACGAGAATGCGGCTCTAGACGCTCTAGAAGAGCGGGGCAGCCCCAAATTCGCATTCGACGACGGAGAGCGCCCCCAGCCACTGCGGATCCGAAGGGGAACCCTGGGGAACCCGTCGCTATCAGAGGTCGCGTCCACCATCCCCCGGCCTTTCTCGCAAGCAACAAAACCTGCAATTCTGCCTAAGAGCAGACTGTCCTTTGCGACCAGTGCTGCAGATAATCAAGACCCATTCACCGTGGCGACATCAGAAACACCAGAGGGCCCCGCTCGTTTATCGAAGGTTTTCTCTCCATTGCCAGCAGACCCGTCTAAAGACGATGCGGGCCCAAATGAGGCGCAAGATATTGAGAGCACGGCGACACCAACACCATCGCCCACGAGAAGCACACGGAAGAGAGTCGTGCCTCCGCCTCTCACTCTCCGGGCAGGTGTCGTGTCGCCCATCCCCAGCGAGACAGACCGGGCATCGAGCCCAGAAATGTCGGAAGCCGGGCTCTCATCCGTCTACGACTGCTACTGCTACAACGACACATCGATGGACGAGTCGACCGACGACACCATGACCACGCGCGTTCTCCCCGAGACCCCGCTCCAGACCTCGCCGGCCAGGCCTGCAGAAGACACGCCGACGCCGCGCCAGGAATCGCGAGCCGGGGCCCAGCTGCCGGCGAGGTACCGGAGCAACAGCCGGCGCAGCAGCACCGTCAGGTTCAGCGACGACGTGCCGGGGAAGGGCGAGCGCGAGCAGCCCATCATCCGCGTGGTGGGCGCGACGCCGCAGATGCAGGCGCGGCGCAGCGCGCCGTCGGACGAGTCGTTCTACTCGCAGGACCAGGACCCGGCGCTGGACGGGGGGGACAGGGTGGCGCCGCTGCCGACGCCGAAGGCGGCCTCGCTGGCCCGGCGGAGCGGCGGCGGCAGCGGCGGTGGGAGCGTGCGGATGACGAGCACGGTGGCGGAGCTGCGCCGCATGAACAGCCAGGTGAGCACGGTGAGCGAGCACAGCGTCGCGAACGCGGCCGAGGTCGGCAGCCCCACGCTGCCCGAGATGCGCGGCGGCGGCTTCAGCCCCGGCGTGCGCCGCAGCGGCGGCAGGAACTACCTCGCGCTCGGGACCAGCAGCCCGGGGCGCAGCGCCCGCTCGAGCGCCGGCTCCGTCGGTGACGTCGCGGCGCGCGGCAAGGCCCTCAGCCCCCTGCGCAGGGGCGGCGCCGCGAGGCCACGCCGCGGCACGGCCATGGTGCAGGAGTTCGAGGCGAGGAAGAGAGAGCTCGACGAGGCCCGCGAGGTCATGCGGGGCTATGGAAATAGCCACAGATCGGTCGGCGCGAGACAGACTGTCCAGATCCTGACCCACTCCTCCAACATAAGGCGCGAAGAAGCGGCGGCCAAGAGGGGCAGCGTGCAGAGCTTGTACGATGAAAAGGGGTTTCTAAAGGGTTAACTGTGGGTGGGCGGTCCCGGCACGAGCATCTATCCCCTCCTGACTTGTATACATCTTACCAATACCTTTTTTTCTTTTGTCACTCCTGTCGGATATATCAATCTTCAATGACCAAAAGCCTCACTCAAGGCTGCCTAACATAATCTCCCCTAATTTCACTTCTTGGTGGTGTCGATATCCTGAGGCGAAGTTGGGGTGTAGAGTCGGTTCAATACAGGCAAGACGTCTAGCGACGATTATCAATATACGGATGACCTCAACTCACGGGCTTCCCACGTCGTGGACAGTGCCCATGGACTCTAATTTGGCACGAGCCGCGAGCTACTAGCACGTTAACGCGTTGTTCTAACGAGGAGCTCGACGGACTAAACTTACTTAGGTAGGATAGGCAATTCTATCTCGCTCCCCCGTGCCTTGGGGGTCAAGGGGTACTATTCGATACTATGACGGCAGTATAGCTACTAGGGTGCCTGTAGAACAGATGCGGATCCCGCAACTCCTCTGGGTTTATGGACACCTCGGCGGGGACATGTGGCCTCGTAGAATGCGAGGCACGCCATACCACCAGTGACGCTTTCATTCGGTTCGTGGACGCTTCGGGTCGACGTCTTCACCGTTCTGCAGCCCATTCACGCCGTCCTGTTCCACTTCGTCGCGCCCTCGAACGCGACCCGCGCCGTCCCCCAGCTCGCCGCTGACGCCTTCTCGGCCGATCCAGTTGCCGTCGGCGTCGAAATACTGGTCGACATTGTCGGCGGTGATCCAACCCGAGCTCCCCGGCATGGGCGGCGGCAGGCCGCCCGAGCTGTCTCCTCTCAGGACGCCGGGCAGGCCGTCGATTTCGCTGCCCTCGACGTTTCCCTCGAAGACGATGCGGTCGAACTCGTCGTCGCCGTCCTCCTCTTCCTCGTCTGCCGGGTCTGGGTGCAGATTCGAGCACGCCGAGATCTGGTTGAATAGCGCGGTGGCTCTCTCGGCGCTCAGGGGGTCGATGGCCGGTGCCCCCTCGGCGGATGGATTCTCCCGCGGCGACGCCTTGTACGGGATGAGGAAGAGCTCAAGCGGGTCCGAGCCCTCGTCCTCATCGTCACCCGAACTAGATAACTCGAGCTGCATATAAACAGAGATGAACTTGGATGAAGCGTCATCATTTCCCTCCTCGAGCCGGAAATTCTTAATGGCGTGGAGGGTAATAGACGGGTAAGGTATCTCGATACCGGTCCCGCTCTTGTGAGAAAAGATGATCAATTTGCTGCAGATTAGAGTTCAGCTAATATTCATTTCCATCCCGAGATGGTAACGGTAGACTTACTGGGATGCAACGAAAACCTCAACCTTCTCCTCTCGATAGTGCTTATCTCCGTCCTTGAGCGCACGAGACTCAGGTGGAGTGGGATACAGAGCAAGATCGTCGTCTCCCGAGGCCTTGGAAAAGAAGTAGAGCTGCTCGTGCTGCTCGCCCGAGACCCACGCCTTTACGTTCTCATCGTGGTAGTAGAGGATAGGCTTGCTATCGAAGAAGGTGTTGGGAGTCTGGGCCTGGTACTCGCTCAGGGGCTGGAAGTCGTCGTCTGCCGACGGGCAGGTCCTGATTACTGTTGGTGGCATGATCTGGGCAAGATCAGAGATGCTTCGGGGAAGACCAGAATGGTAAAGACGTGTAGGGGAGGGGGCAGCTGTATCAATGGGGAGATAATAACAGAAAATTAGATGGTTGCTGCTAATAGGCTAGGCGAGTGCAACGGTGAGTGAAGATGTGGTGCTGCAGGTTTTGGGCGGGAGTCGACTGATGGATGGAGTTCAGGTACGGAGGTCAGGCAGCCAGCTGGTTGTCAGCTGTTTCTGGCCCGGTCAAGTCGGGCTTATCGATTGTGGCTGATTCATCATCTTTGGGAAATAGTAGAACCGGTGGGTTCTTATCGTTATCAGCTGCCAGCTGCACACACATACGCTGCCAGCTGTCCTGCGTCGTAACTCCAACTCCGAGGCTCTCACCAAGTCCCTCTCGTCCCTCTCCGTCTCATGCCACGTCTACTAAGCCGGGTCAATTCCAGTCACTTATGCCCACCTACCCACACGCCGCATAGTCGGAAGACTGGTATAGTAGTACGACTTGACTCTTCCAATATTCCTACAATCCCTATTCGGGTCCTATTGTTCCTCCCCTTCATTCACCGTTCAACCCCTCTCAATCCGAGCAGTACCATCTCGCCTAATTCCGTATACCATGGTGACAATGCGCGATGACCGTAAGTCTCCGCCTCTCCTATATAACAAGGGCAGCCAGCCTGTCCCTCCACTCCTAGCCTTCTTCTTTCTCGCTCCCCCAACCACCTCCGAACCTCTCACTTCTAGCTCTCCTCCCAGATAACTCCCCTCTCGTAACCACACCATCTTCTTCTCCCGCTAACAGCCTCTCTCCCCTCTCAGGCACGCACCCGCTCCTGGCGCAGGTGCCCCTGACCGTGTCGCCCTTCGTCTCGCTCCCGACGGCCGCGACGCTGCCGTACACGTACAAGGCGATGCCGTCGACGCTGCCGGCGCCGGCGAGCGGCGTGACGGGCGCGTCGGACGAGAAGGTGCGGTACGTGGTGGCGCCGCAGTCGGGCCACGCGGCGCACCCGGACGACATCGTGGCGTCGTGCCGCGCGCTGGGCGCCCACATCGCGCGCGTCCAGGACGAGTCGGAGCGCCTCCTGCGCGAGCTCGACGCCCGCCTGCGCGCTCGCGACCTCGCCGAGAAGCGCCGCGTCGCCCCCGGCTGGCTCGACAGCGACGCCCGCCTCCTCCAGCCCGAGCGCAAGGCCGCCGCCGCCGCCGCCGCCGTCGCCGGCCGCTTCGCCGAGATGAGCATCGCCGACCTCGACGGCCCCGTCTCCGCTATCAGCGAGATGGCCGTCGACCAGGGCGAGGAGCTCGATCGAGCTTTCGGCGGCAAGTGAAAGGGAGCGTGGAGAGGAAGGAAGTGGGGGACCGAGTATGACGACGGTGATCGATTTCTTACGGCGCTGTGGTTGGGCTTCATCTGAATATGGCATTGGGAGGCTTGGTGTCGGAGCTCTCGGCGTCTGGGATCATTCATCGCGGCCTGTCAGTCGTGGTTAGTTCTTGGTTGTGTCTGCGTTTTATGGCATTTGTGTTTTCATCTATTAGCGCGCGCATAGAAACTCGTGCGGGAGCAGTATCCGAGTGTTCCTGGTACGATTTGTCTGAAGCATCGTCGGATTCGTATCGTTATATTTTGCTTAGGCTTTCAACGTTTAACATCCCTCCCTAGCATCGTAATGAATAAGCTGTAGGCAGTTATGTCTTACGATAGAGTGGCTCTTCCACATACGTAAACACCCCGGGAGCTAACCCCCTTCGTAAACCAAGTCCCCTCCGAACCTCGCTCGAACCAGCTTTCTGGTATAACGCCACGCATTCCCGCCGACCCCTTTCATCGGACCATGTCAAGTTCACAGACGTTGACTTTCCCCTATTGTGTTAACCAAAGTGAAAGCATTTCCGACCCTGGATCACCGATTCGGTCACATAATCACCCAATAGTAATCGCCGTGAGTGGATCCACATCTCCTTTTTATATATCTATGCTCGGCTGTCTTCAAACCTACACACGTCCACGTCCTTAATACGAGTCTGTTCCAATGGATCCTATGCCACGGAACGCATCTCTCAGAGTGTTCTATTTTCTATCAAGGCTAATGATCTCGCATGGTGACTTTCGACGGGCCCAGCACCCCGAGGTTTGGCGCAATCTGTATTCCCTATATGTTGGAGGAGGTTAGTATTGGAGCGAGAAGCAGATCCGCGACCTCGAGACCAACATACCTCTCCTATGGAACCAGCACATATGCCAATACGAAAACGGCGCTTGTCATCGCCGCACCGGCTCATAAAGTCACGCCGGCCTTGACTAGCCGAACTTTATAACATCGCGCCTCCAGTTGCTAAGTTTAGGGGGAAAGGGAGGGCAGCCGCTTTCAGGGTTGTCGCCAGGCGCCTAGGCCTATTTGTCCCGGATGGTGCCGCCGGAGTGGTCCACCATCCACTGGTGAAGGGGGTCCTTCTGCTTCGGCTTGGGGCTCAGCGTCAGGCGCCGGGCCAGGCCCTTGCCCTTCTCGATTCCCTTTCCCACCATAGCGCTGTACTTGTCGGCGGGCTTAATCCGGCCGCTTGTTGGCGTGGCGGGTCGCGAGTCGGCTGCGGCCTGAGCGGGAACGGCGTAGAACTTGGCTGCGAGCTTGGGATTGTCCTCGGAGGACTTGTTAGAGCCGCCGTCCTTCTCTATGTGTTCTAGGGCCATCTTGGGGCCGAACTCCCCGGACGGCCCGCCCTCGAGCTGCGATCGATGGTTAACTGACGCGGCGCGCTGGTCGAGCAACGGGTAGGGTGTGGGCGTACCGTCTTTGAACCTCGGCGGAGAGCTGGGAGCGATTTCCTGGCTTGTCCCCAGAGCATCTTGACCGAGGTGGCGCGCCGAGGGCTGTGCTTCGGCTCCTCGATACCCTCGGGTTGGGTATCCTTGGCATCGGCCATCTTGACGAGAGTACTGAGAATCAGTAAGCGTACGTAACGGACGAAACTGTTAGCAGTCTATTGAACCTCGCTACTCGTGATAATGAGCGACAGGGACAAATACCAATATGATGGAGGGAGAAAAGACGTCAGAGAGGAAGGAAAACAGAGCGTGGTAGCTGATCTTCAAGGCCAAGCCCCCCAAGGCCGATAGTAGTATACAGTTGTTTGGACTTACCGGTCAGAGATTCTTGGTGTTTGAAACCGTATGGAGGTTTCTTGTTAGGTATTCAGGGAGTTCGGATGGATATGAGATGTGTGAGTTTTCTCTCGAAGAGTCCTTGAAATTCTTGTGAACGAATAAAGAGAGGTATGTTCATGGTCTCGACATGTGTCGACATGTGTCGACATGTCGAGATAGTGGTGCGCCTGAGCGAGTACCTTGAGGACAATCAGCAAGAACCACAGCTGGCCGATGCGTTGACAATCCAGGTTCGGATGACAGTTAGTGATGCAGGCATGCCAGCCTCAACCACTCACAGAGTGCAGCATGAAGTAGGAATTTATAGGGGGGATTGAGTCAAACGCCTTTTCCGTTTAACCCCCACGGTGGAAATGACACTGACGCAAGTAGCTTTCGAGGTAGGATATGTTACCTATATCATGGGATGATACTGAGACTAGCTACTAGACTAACGTCGTCTAGGGTTGTTTGGTGGCAGAGATCAAACGGTTACGGAATATGCGAAGCCTGGCCTGGCCTGGCCTTATGGTTACTGTGCTGACAATTCCAGGTGATTCTTTCTTTTCGTAGCTCTTCTATCCCTTCTCCTCGATCTCGGCCATGCTGAATTCATAATCATGTGTGACTATGCGATCTAAGTAAGGCCTTATGACGGGGTCCGTGCCAGAGATCTCGCTCACCTCTCGTCCTCACTCGAGCCGTCCGAGTAGTACTCGAAACTTTTGGGAATAGTTGCTCCGTCTTCTCCATCTAGTTCCTTCTCTGCCACTCGGGTATTCTGGGTTGTCGCTACAGCCTTCGCCTGCGTGCTCGGGCGAGCTAGAGGACCAGAAAGTATTTTAGTCATCTGCTGTGCCCATTCCCAGGGCCGTTCTTGGCCTCCGGGAAGGCTATTGAAGTACTCCCATCCCATCACGCCGCCGAAGTTGGGGAATTGGTGTCGCAGAAGGGTGAGCGTTGCGGCCAACATTTCGGGGGGTACCCAGCCCGGGCCGTTTTTCGGCGTCGTTACGAGCCCAAGAACGATCTTCTGGGGCTGCCACCCTTTCCTGATGCATAGTTGGTACATATGGGGGGTGCTGGCGTCCCCCCAGCCGCAGTAGAACTGGGCGTTGTACCAGGCGATCTGCGACCCGCGCATCACCTCGAGAGCCTCGTAGTCGAAGCCGCTGAGATTCCGTGTTGGGTCGAGGAGCGCGGTGGCGACGGGTGTGAGGGTGATGACGAAGGCAGGCCCGAAATCCGACCTCAGCCTGTCGATGAGGCGGACGATGCCTGCGAGCGACATGTCCTCCTCGACGTCTAGGTCGAGACCGTCGAGGCTCCTCTCCCGGACCATCTCGTAGAGCGGGCCGTAGTAGGCGTCAAAAGTCTTCTGGTCCTGATCCAGGCGGGTGTAGGAGCCCTTGGCTGCGCCGCCTAGCATGCCGAGGACCTTGATCCCGCTGGCTTGGGCGATGCGCAGCTCCGCCCACATGGTCGTGTACCGGGGGTCGGAGGGGGCATGGTCGTTGAGGGTCATGGCATTGGGGTCCTCGTTGAGGTGGATGGCGGCCACGTTGATGTGGGTGACCGAGATGCCAGGCTTCGTAATCAAGGGCAGGATGGAGATAAGATTGCCGCTCGGGTCGTGAGTGGTCTGGTAATAGACCACGAGGCGCGACTCTGAGCGCGGCCTCGCTAGAGTTGAGGCCATCGTATCGCGTGGTCTAGGGTACAGGGAGGAGGAGGGAGAATTATACTAAAGAGAAAAAAAAAAGGATGAGGGATGAATGAAGAATAAGAGGGGAGAAAGGAACGAAAGGAGAGAATGGGAAGAGAAATAAAATAAAACTTAACCAGGGCAGAGGAGGTACGAGACGACGAGCAGACGAGCGAAGGCTGCGGAGACTAGTTACCTCTTCGTGAATATGCTGTGTCGATGAGCAATAAAGGTAAGCTGACGGCGATGGCTGAGCGGCTCGTCGCAAGGAAATGGGCGGGCGAGGATTGAACCGACAGCCGCCGGCTGGCTGGCCGGCTGTCCGTCACAGTTGATGCACGACGATAGACGATAGGCTTCCTGGCGTTGGCAGCTGAAATCGTCGAGAGTTGAAAAGGGGCGGGGGTTAAGCTACGACAGGCTCGGGTATGGGCAGGCTATATGGAATGCAATACCTATAGGTGCCTAGGTTGTCGCTATCGTTTTAACTGAACACAGCCTCTCGAACTATTTTATATCTTTTGTGCGGCATTTCCGTGGCCGAAGACCGACCAGCACTGGTTTCAGTAAGAAGTCAGTAAGAAGTCGGGAGGAGCCCGATTGCGTTGCAGCGAATGTACAGAGGCTTAACGCAACCCTACTCTTGAGATATGGCCGATGTCCGATGGATAAACCTGTCACTGTCAACCGTCTTGGCTTCGTCTTGGCTTTGGACATGTTGTTTCTGTAGAGGCGTCGAAGCCGATGAGGGATGAAGGAGATGAGGACGGCCTAGTAGGGATGGTTTCTGCGCATACGAGAGAAGACTATCACAAGTGGGCAACGTCTTCCCAGCATAATGATTTCAAGGGCTCGATTGCAGGGTGGTAAAAGCACAGGGAAGTGTATGCTATTAGGTAGTCCCGAAGAATGGAGCTATGCGATTGCATTCGTGATACCGAGATCCACACGGCCGGAGGTGCGACGTCGGAATCGCATGCCTTCGACCACGTCTTGTTCTACAACCAAGTCTGTGTAAGTGCACTGCTGATACCAATCTTGCCGAGGAGTAGGACTCAAGGTCGTAAGTGACGGCAAAGGCCAATCTAATAATATACCTGAACTCTCGGTATCCGCCATCAGAAACCGGATTAGCACCCACGGGCGCGTAGGCTTCGGTGCGATAGGTACCTAAAGGAGGGGGCTAGAGTCCGCCGAGCGTGCGCTAAAACGGTCCCGACGTCGCTAAAAATAGGTACCTAACCTATTGAGAATAGGTGCCTATGCAGTCCCTATAGGGAGGCCCTAGTGCTGGTGGTAGCAGCGCACACATCTGTCCCAGGGCTACCCCGACCATGTTGTGCATGAGCCCACCTGGGTCACCCTCAGACAGGTTCGGTAGGTACCGACGTGCCTACTGCAGGTTCGGGTGTACCTGTAACGGGCATTATTGAACAATCGGCTAAGCTTGCCGGCCTCAAAAATCCCATCCGTCCGTGTGTCAACTCCGTCATTAGGTACATCAATAAATTTATTCCTTTCCTCTCGCTCTCGCTCTCTGTTTCTATCTCTTTCTCTCTTTCTCTCTCGCCACCTCATTTACTTCGCGTCCTACTGCCGGGAAGCCATCCTCGACAAAAAACCTACACCGACGTGCCACACCCTCTCGCCTGGACCATACGAGGCCCGTTCTCGCGTTCGATGGCTCCTCTTTGAATTCAGCCCACTTTCCGCGCGGCCGCCTAGACCCGTTCGTCTCATGGGTTGGCGAGGCTGAAAATCTCGCAAGACCTCGACGGCATGAAGTTCGCCAAAGAACTCGAGCAGGACCTAGTTCCAGGTGAGTGACGAGAACGTGCCAATGGCGGCCTCGTCCATGTCAGCGATGGATGACCGGAACGCGGGCGCAGATGTTGACGTGACCACTAGAATGGAGGGTCAAGTACCTCAACTACAAGGCCGGCAAGAAATACATCAAGGCCGTCTCAAGAGCCATCAGCCGAGCGAGCGGGACGCCTCGCAGCTTGGGAAGAAGAGGGGACGCTTCACGGCGAGAGACTGTCCATCTCCTAGGCCAAGCTTTTCGTTGGCCAGGCCTGGGTGGCGACTCCGAACCGGAGGAGAGCGAGGCAGCGGGGAGAGGTCACGAACTACCAAGGGCCCAACCGTCGCCAATTCCTATCTGGACCGAACGCCAATCGCTGACTGCGTCGCCGGGCCACGAAAGGCAATATGGAAGCTTCGTGCCCACGCCGCCAGCCACCGCGGAGGCTTGGAACGCCTTCGAGCTGCCCGCTCCAGCTTTGATGCCTGTCGTGCCCGAAAACTCGAGGGCACCGGGGCCGGCACTGCAACCCCGCCCTACCGAAGCACCCTCGAATACGGTCAATCCCCGGCGCAGCGCGTCGCTAAGCGGAGAGGCCGTCGGAGCCGGTCCTCGGCCACCTATTTTGCCCCGCCCTAGCCCTAGGGAGCAACAGAACCCGGTCCCCGGCAGGCTGAGGCGCATCTTCTCGACAGGCCCGTATCGGGCTAACACAGAAAACAACAAGCTCGAATACGACCTGCAGACTATAGAGACGGTGAGGGAGCGAGAGAAAGACTTCTCCGATTTTCTGGATCGCGAGCTGGAGAAGGTAGAGACATTCTACCGCCAGAAGGAGGAGCAGGCCGGTCAACGGCTCCAGGCCCTGCGAGAACAGCTGCACGAGATGCGAAACCGGCGTACGCAAGAGGTCGCCGAGCTTAAGCGCCAGAGGGAGAGCGGCGAGAACGGGAATGGCCACGATGGTAAGGGCAAGTTGCCCGCCGTCAACGGTTCTCACGGCTGGGTAGCTCCGATCAAGGCCAAGATATTCAAGCCTGGCGCCAACTCGAAGGCTCTATTAAACTCTCAATTCACGCCCATATTGGATGCCGTGGGGGCACATGCAAGGAGAGACTACACGAGGCGACCGCCGAGCCAGGACGTGTCGTACCGAACAGCGAAACGGAAGCTCAAGTTGGCGCTGCAAGAATTCTACCGGGGTCTTGAACTTCTACAGTCGTACGCATCGCTCAACCGCGTTGCCTTCCGGAAACTCAACAAGAAGTATGACAAAACCGTCAAGGCGAGACCCCCTTATCGGTACATGAATGAGAAGGTCAACACGTCGTGGTTCGTTAACAGCACCACCGTGGACGGGTACATTCATGCGGTCGAGGACCTCTACGCGCGATACTTCGAGAAAGGAAACCGAAAGATCGCCTCGGGGAAGCTCCGTCGCCTCAACCGACGGCCCCGCGATAGATCCGACGTCGCCTTCGAGAGCGGACTCTTCATCGGCACCGGCGCTGTATTTACTCTCCAGGGCCTCGTCTACAGCGCTAAACTCCTATCCGACCAGGACCCTAGCGTAGTAGAGCAGACTAGATACCTGATGCAGATATACGGCGGCTACTTCTTAATCCTGGTTCTCATGTTCCTGTTTTGCCTCGATTGCTACGTGTGGACGGCCAACAAGGTCAACTACCCTTTCATCTTCGAGTTTGATACCAGGAATAACTTGGATTGGAGACAGCTCTCCGCCTTCCCGAGCTTCTTCTTCTTACTCTTTGGGCTTTTCTTCTGGCTTAATTTTCTCCGGTACGGCGGCGAGGAATTATATATCTACTGGCCCGTGATCCTCATAGGGGTCACGTTGGTTATTCTCCTATTGCCGTTGCCGATCCTATGGCATCGAAGCCGCCAGTGGATCGCGTATTCACATGTGAGTGTCGAGATCAAGATGCCACCGGCCTGCCCTAACCATCAGTAGTATCGGTTATTCTTCGCCGGCTTGTACCCCGTCGAGTTCCGCGATTTCTTCCTCGGCGATATGTATTGCTCGCTTACCTACGCTACCTCTGTAAGCCAAAAGCCCACCCGCGACCAACGCAACCCCCAACCGCGTAACCCAGGTGGCTGGCTAACCAACCCTGAGTAGAATATCGAACTGTTCTTCTGCCTATACGCGAACGGTTGGACCAATCCTAACCAGTGCAGCTCCAGCAACTCTCGCTTGCTCGGCTTCTTCAGCGCACTCCCGCCGGTCTGGCGTGCGTTACAGTGTATCCGCCGATACTACGACACCGGTAACGTCTTCCCCCATCTGGTAAACGGCGGCAAGTACGGCATGACCATCATGTCAGCTGTGACCTTGTCACTTTATCGCATGTGGGGAACCGAGTCGAACTTCGGGCTCTTCGTCACCTTTTCCGCCATCAACAGCATCTACACTTGTAAGACTTTCACGCTGCCTCTCTCCGACGCTTTCCCTTCGCCCCCCCCCTCCCCCTTCATGATCTAGGGAAACTTCTAACGCGTGCCTACTAGCGATATGGGACCTTTTCATGGACTTCTCCTTCTTCCAACCGGACACGCGCCACCGCTTCTTGAGAGATATACTAGCTCTTAAGCGGCGGAGGATGTACTACTGCGTCATGGTTCTAGATCCGATACTCCGGTTTAGCTGGATATTCTACACCATTTTCGCCTACGACAAACAGCATAGCACCGCTGCGACCTTCCTCATCTGTCTCGCGGAGGTGATCCGCCGCGGTATCTGGGCGCTGTTCCGCGTCGAGAACGAGCACTGCACCAACGTTGCCCAGTACAAGGCTAGCCGCGATATTCCCTTGCCCTACCGCCTCGACCATGAGCCGCTTATCGAGCGCGCGGGCACAGAGGAAGAAGGAAACCAACGGCGGGGGACGACAGGAAGCGCTTCTTCTCTTTTCCCCGACGGCACAGCAACCGTAAGCGCCGTCGATTGCGGCTCGGCGAGCGCGCACGCCCAGGACCATGCCCAGGAGCAGGAAGACGCCCAGACCAGCAGCAGTAACGGGGGAATCAGGTGGCGTAGGAAGCACGAGATGGTTCACGCACGGTCGATCCGCGACGTCATGGCCGAGGCACATAGGCAGGACTTCGAGAAGCGGAGGCGTCCGTCAGAACTCGGGACGTCCGGTGGCGGTGGCGGGGGGCTGGTGAGCACGATTCAGAGCGAAGATGAGGAAGAGGACGAGGATGAGGATGAGGATGAGGAGACGGGCAGCATAACCGACGAGCGCATGCAAGTACGACAGGAGGGACTGGTGACGCCGGAGACGGGCGAGAGGCGTACCTGAGACGCAGAGATTCACTTACCTACCTGTGCATACGTGCGGCGGAGTCCGGGACGATAGGACGAGTAAATACCTAATAAGGATGGTATTAATAACGGATTCTAGCGGATTTGGGCGGCCCTATACCTGCACGCCCTCGTACGCATACGTGTACGCGAAACGCGCGGCTATCAAATCTAGTCAAGGCCAGGTCCTACCCTAGTAGAGATAGAAGAGATAATGAGCGAACGCCTAATAAACGCGAGATCGAATTGTCCGTCGCATATATTAGAATACGTCCGTTTCCGGGACTCCCTAGGAAAGCGATGGGTATCGAAAAAACAGGAGCAACGGGAGCCCTGTCCATCGCGCTTCTCTCTTATCTGGCCTCCGTCACGTTCCCCCAACCAACCCACCAAATCCGCCCGTCCTCGTCAAACCCTCTCGAACCGCACGTGCAGCCCGTCGGCGGGTCCCAGCGTCAGACTCGGGTTAGCGAGCTTGACCGGAGCGTCGTCGTTGTCGTCGTCGTCCTCCTCTTCTTCCTCTGTCTGCCCCGGGCGCCGTCGCCGGCGGAGGCCGACGAAGCACCACCGCGGCACGAGGGTGACGAGGACCGCCTTGACGAGGGCGAGGGCGAGGGCGCGGCCGGGGCAGGCACGGGGCCCCTGGAGGAAGGCCTCGAAGGCGAAGGGGCTGGCGGCGGCGGCGGCGAGCGCGTCCCACCGGTCCGGGTCGAAGGCCGCGGCGCCTGACCCCCAAACCCCCGGGTGCTGATGCGCCAGCGGGATGCACAGGTCGACCTGCGTGCCGCGCGGGACGTGCACGCCGTCCAGGACCAGGTCGCGGACGGCTTCGCGTTGGGCCATGTAGGCTGCGGAGGGAGGGGGTTTAGCGCGTCAGACGGAGAGGGGGTAAGAGAGGGGAGTGAAGAAAAGGGACTTACACGGCGGGTAGACACGCAGCACCTCGCGCACGAAGTTGTGCAGGAACGGCAGCGCCGCGATCGCGTCGTGGTCGGGCTCCGGGTGCGCCGCGAGCAGGCCCCGGATCTCGACCCGCAGGCGGTCCTGCATGGCGGGGTGCGTCGCGAGCACGTAGACCGACCAGGACAGCGTGGTAGCTGTGCTCTCGTGGCCTAGCGCGCCAGGGGTTAGCATAGCCGGAGAAGGGTTGTATTTTGGTGTCGGGATGGCGGGTGCTGTAGCATGGGAGGGGGGCTTACCGGCGGAGGTGAAGTTTAGGAGCTATGCATATGCGAGGCTGTCAGCGTCAGGATTGCGGGAGAACGCAGCAGAAGTGGAAAAAAGGAGGAGGAGGGGGGGGGGGAGCCTACGTGGCCGATGATGTCATCCACGGACCATATGTCGGCGCCCGTCTCGCGGCGGCGGGTCTGGGCCTCCTCCAGCATGTAGGTTAGGAGGTCCCTGGATTCGGCCTTGCCGCCGCCGAAGCGTCCCGCGGCGAGCTCGGCAGCGCGCCGCTCGACGACGTCGCGCAGCATCGCGCGCAGGTCCCGCGTGGCGCGGAGGAAGCGGCGGTTTGCGGCCAGCGGCGCGGCCAGGCGCCGGATGGGCACGAACGCGTTCACCACCGAGAGCAGCTGCCCCGTCCGCCCCTGGTGCAGCAGCCGCCCGTACAGCTCCCGGAAGCCGAGCGGGTGCGCTGCGGACAGCTCGTCGAGCTCGACGCCGAGCACGGTCACGCCGATCGTGTCCATGGTCGATCGGGAGAAGGTGTCGAGGACTGCGCAGGAGGATGACACGGACAGAAGACGTTAGTTGGTTGGAACCGCAACACTCAGCCGCCGGCCGGGCCCGCGCCTTTCCCCCCTTCTCCCCCTTCTCCGGGGGCGCTGTGGGACGGTACGCACCTTCTATAGTGGCGCGCGGCTTGCCGGCGAGGGTACGGGCGAAGACGTCGGAGAGGGCGGCGGCCTTGGCGCGGAAGACGGGGGCGAGCTTGCGCACGCCGGGGACGGAGAGGGGGCCGGCGAGCAGGCGGCGCTCGCGGCGGTGGGTAGCGCCCTCGGCGAACAGCAGGCCGGTGCCGGTGATCTCGCCGACGAGGCGGGCGAACAGGGGCGGCTTGACGAAGTCGTAGGCGTGCGTCTGCACGACGGCCCGGTGCGCGTCCAGGCTGTTGGCCAGCAGCACCTCCCGCCCCGCGAACGAAACGTACCGGATGAACGCCGCGTCCGGCCACCGCCGCATCCACTCGAGCTGCATGCTGGCGGGGCCGTCGGCCCTGAGCTTGCGCAGTTCCTGGCCGAGGAGCAGGTTGTGGTCCTAAAAGGACCGGGGGTTAGTTTTAGGGGATGGCCCACGTGGGCATGTATATCTACGCGGTCGATTAGAGGTTCGTGGGCGGCTACTGTACCTTAGGTCCCGGAAGGTGTCTAAGCGGCGAGAAGAAGTTGGGATACAGGACGACGCGGTAGAATTTGAGCACGGCATACTGCGCGACGAGGACGACGAGGAACCGCCGGAAAGCTGCGAGGCCGTTGAATTCCCCGGCGGGTTGAAGCACGGCCAGCTCCAACAGCGAAAGGCTAGCGCAGGCGAGGATATCCATCACGATGTTGGAGAGATTTAGTTTGAGGGCGGACCCGAAGGCAGGAGACTATAAAGGAAGAAGCATTGCACATATATCGAAACAGCCCCCGGGGGTAGAATGCCATCAGACAGGAGCTCAGAAGCTATCGCCGATCCAAACGAAACGGTCATGTTTGTCTGTCTAGACCCCGGCCAGGGTCAGGCGCCATAGTAAGCCAGGCCCGGAAATACCAAACATCTCGCGTGGTGTCATCTCGAGAGATGATCCTACGGTGCCGTGGCAAATGAATGCGAGGGCTCGCCATCAGCCTCGGAAGCCATATATCCTCCCCCTATAGGAATCTCCCCATAGTCCCCAGGCACATCCCGTGAAGTGACGGCGTCGAGAATGCCGATGCCGACGACACATAGTCTTTTTATAGAGCTACCCGTAATGAGTGATCTTATTCCAATTCCTCACACTAGCAGAGCCCAACCTCAATGATGGCGTCAGCTAGAGCTCGGGCTCGTGAGCCCTCGGCACACCGCAACACGCGGGTGCTTTCGCTGTGAAGACCCAATAAGTCGGGCGTGGTTGCGGCGCCGCTGAACGCGTAGAGAACGCTCTCGGCTGTAGTTAGAAGAGAAAACTGTGAGTTTCAGTCGCGGCCACAGTCTAGAAATTAGTTGTTGTCCACGGCGTGTTCTTGTGTGTTCTCGACGACGTTACATTCCAGCGTCTCTAGTACCTACCTTCCAGTATGCCGGCACATGATTATCGGGACTGCTTACTCATTCATTCCTATGGACGCTGCCCCCGGAGGAATTACAGGTACCTAATGCATGTACCTCTGGCACCGACAGATCAGTAGGTTACTTAACGAAGGATACTCATACCTTGATCATTGATTGGACAATTCTAAGGAAGTTTACTGATGCTTAACAGGTGCATGATGCCTTTTTTTTTCCGATTTGATACGTGCCTGTCGGTATTCCTCTCCTCCGTTGTAGATACCTAATAAAGACTCGATATTGCGGTGTATAGAAGCGGTAGCGATATTGGATAAGGACTCAACTGGAGGTCTCTGTTAGGTATGTAAGATGACCTCATCTGCGACCTAGCAACCGATAAGCAGTCTTATCAGTTCCTTGGCCGGAGGTGCCCCATGCCGCCAAACCGGCTGCGTCTCAAAGGTGGCTGGCTTAGGGGTCTGTTGACATGTCCACCCACACACATTTCATCATCCCCAACCCTCTCTCTATCGAGAACCCCTTTCCTCCAACCAACCCAGATAGCTGGCTACCAAAGGCTACCATAAGCTCGCGATAAAACCATGACCAGACACACTTCCGAGTCCTTGCGCCAGCGGCCTTCCAACATGTCTCTTCGAACCGCCACCGCCCCAGCAACGTCGAGCCCTCTACACACGTCTCAACTCTCGAGCTTCGCCCACCCTTCCGAGTTCGAGACCGTGGCAGCCATGTCCGACGCCGAGAAGGCCTTCGTCGTGGGCGAGCTGGCTCGTCACCGATCCCTCACCCTGTGCGATTCTTGCTACCGGGATATAGCGGATCGTCGCACGAAGTCGCTCTCCTTCCAGCTCACCAGCGATCGAGGCTCGTGCTCCTGCTGCGATGTCCTCGCCTCCAAGCCCGAGGCCTTCACCGAGCCTTTCTGCAAGTTTTTGCAGGAGAATCCCACCGTATTCCACGCTGTCAGCTACTTCAAGGACAAGATGATAGCACTTGGTTACAAGGAGGTAGGTGCTGCTTTTTTGCCCTGTTAATCTCGTCTTCTCGGAGTTGCGCGCCAACGATTTACCTACTTGCCACAGCTCCCTGCGCGCGACGATTGGGCTGGTAAGCTCGAGCCGGGCGGCAAGTACTTTGTCACTCGGAATGGCAGCTCTATCATCGGCTTTACGGTCGGAAAGGCGTACCGGCCCGGGAACGGCGTGGCCATAATTGCCGGCCATATCGACGCCCTGACCGCGAAGCTCAAGCCCATCAGCAAGAAGCCGACCAAATCCGGCTACGTGCAGCTAGGCGTCGCGCCCTACGCCGGCGCTCTGAACGAGACTTGGTGGGACCGGGATCTGAGCATAGGAGGCCGAGTCATCGTACGGGACGAGTCCGGCAAAACGTCGAGCAAGCTCGTCAAGCTCGACTGGCCCAGTAAGCTTACCATGCACGTCGGCCGAGCTGCCCGAGCATATTAACACTAACGAACTGCAGTTGCGCGCATACCGACGCTCGCGCCGCATTTCGGCGTCGGCATGCTGGGCCAGAATAACAAGGAAACCGAGGCGGTGCCGATTATCGGTCTGGATAATTCCGACATATACTCCTCAGACCCTAAGCCGGTCGAGACCCTCGGCCCAGTCGGCTCGTTTGCCGCCACCCAGCCGCCGAGGCTCGTGCAGTTGATATCTAAGGAGCTACGGATCCAAGACTACTCGCAGATCGTCGACTGGGAACTGGAGCTCTTCGACGTCCAGCTGGCGACGGTAGGAGGGATGGACAGGGAGTTCATCTTCGCCGGCAGAATCGACGACAAGCTGTGCAGTTGGGCCGCATTCCAGGGCCTCCTGGCGTCGGAGACGAACGAGGACGACGGGGTGATCAAGCTGGTGGCGCTCTTCGACGACGAGGAGATCGGCTCGCTGCTCCGGCAGGGCGCTCGGGGCAACTTCCTGCCGTCGACGATCGAGCGGGCGGTGGAGGCGCTGAGCGGGGCGGCGGGGAAGGGGTTCGGGCCGGGGGTGCTGGGGCAGACGTACGCGCGGTCGTTCCTGGTGTCGGCGGACGTGACGCACGCGGCGAACCCCAACTTCGCGGGGCGGTACCTGGAGGAGCACGCGCCGCGGCTGAACGTGGGGATCACCATCTGCGGGGACAGCAACGGCCACCTGACGACGGACTCGGTGTCGACGGCGGTGCTGCGGCGCGTGTGCGAGCTGAGCGGCTGCACGGCCCAGGCGTTCCAGATCCGCAACGACTCGCGCAGCGGCGGGACCGTCGGCCCGATGCTGAGCAGCGCGCTCGGCGTCAAGGCGGCCGACGCCGGCATGGCCCAGCTCAGCATGCACTCGATCCGCGCGACGTGCGGCGCGCTCGACCCCGGGCTCGGCGCCAAGTTCTTCAAGGGGTTCCTCGACAGGTGGGAGAAGGTGGACGGCGAGTGGCAGTGAGGCGGGGAGAGAGAAAGAGTGTGTATGCGTATGGAGCGTATGTGGTGTGTTGATACAGAGGGAGGGAGGGAGACGACAGCGGTTAGCAGGACGGGACCTCTTGCTCGTTGCGGATTGGTTCCGCGTGTATCGTCTGTCGATTGGGTCTCCGGCACGAGAGGAGGGAGGATTAGAGCATGTACATGTAGCCTGTAGGTTATTCAGAAGCTGGGCGCTGATCCCGCTACGCATATAGAGGTGGCGCGGCCACGACGAAGTCTTGTTTAAAGGTGTGTACAGACAAGGGGGTTACAGCAGGGCGAAATAAAGGGTATTTCCTCGATACGGTGTATTGCCTTCTCCGTTTTATTAGCAAAAGGTGCCCGCACCTTTTTCAAAAAGGCAAAACAGGTAGCGAAGCGCCACCCGTCGTCTCCTGTATGGCCTTGGAGGAGACCACTCAAGGTTATATGCCAACATAGCCAACTGAAGTCTTCTTCTTTTCCTCTCTTCCTCTCCCTCTTCTTATTTTGTTTCCGTCTCCGCCCTTACCATTTCTATCACTTCTCACCCCCCACGGTCTTACACATACCTAGGGCGATGCGTGTCTATATACACTACGTGATACATTATAGATATACCTACCTATTTATGGACATTACCGTTGCTTTCTCTTACATGCATTGGCGGGCTGCATAGATACCCATGTCTGACTGCGTGGGCGTAGATAGCCCGATCGCGCTGTCGCGCCTGGCTTGCCCGGATAGATCGGCTTGCTATCGACAGACTTACCTACCTATGAGTAGAACGAAGCTAGGGCAGGTAACAGATGGGAGGCCGAGGGCTATCTCATGTAGGTACCACCTGTCCCTAAGAGGGCGTAGGAGGACGGGATGCTGTACCGAGATTGGAGGTATCCGGTCGTATAACGTTGGCTGGCGGTGTACATGTGGTAGCTGAACTCCGGCTTGAACGATGGACCTGGATGATGACGTGGTTAATCCCCCCGGACCCCGGCTGGAACCCGCCTAGCTGGTGGGTACGTGCCCTAGCCTTGAGTGGGCTGCCACATGCAAATGTGGCGGTGAATTGAATCATGAATGACGGATGTACCCAGTTACATACTTCCCTCGAGGGATGCTGCTCCTGCAGCGTATAATGTGCGCATGTGGCATGTACTTGAATACATACTTCCTCGGCCGGCTGGTTCAACTTCTTTCTCTAACCTCATCGTCGTCCTCTCTTCTCCCCTTCTTTCTCGAAGCCCTCTCTCGTTCCCACCCACGCACACATGGAACACCATCAGGCTATTTTCCTCTCTTGCTGGCCTCCCATCCGCTCTCCGCGACCAGCCTCTTCTTCCTGTTTTACAAGCCGCTGTCCCCTTTCTTCCTTTTTTTTTTTTTTTAAATTGCGGCAGCCGACTGGCCCCCTCTCCACGCGTTCGTAATTCCATCCCTACCAGCTACCTCCGCATCCATACCCCGGTTGCCTCTTACCTACCTACCTACATGCTATACTCCTATTTAATCTGCCCTATCATTTTCGTTTCGCGGAACATAGGTTATAAATAGATATCATATCACTGCCCCTATTATTATTGCTCCTCTGGTTGTTGTCTAGTTATTTTATTTTATCTTTTCTGCCCCCAAGCATATCATACCGTCTCTTCCGGCCGCTGTTTAGATACAACACTGCTTGGATACCGCAGTGAACAACAACTGCCGCGTTCCCGGGTCTCTGCTCTGCCTCACTACGACAGCTTGGTCCGTCTTCGTGTGCAAAGGGGGCTGTTACCCTGATAGCCAGTCCAAGCCCGTCTCTTCATTTTTTTTCTTTCACTACTTCTCAATTTAACCTCTTTTCTGTCATTTCGCCCTCTTTCCCTCCCAAGCACGGTAAAATTTCATCGTGGCCGAACGCTTACTTGTTTTTAACGCTTCGTGTCCCTTGCTACCGACTTTATTATTTCTATTCCTTCTTTTTTTTTCTCTCTCTCGCAACGTCACCTTCCTTACCGGAGCGACTAGCATTTCCGGCACTGTTCTCATACGGAAGAGAGAGAGCATAGAGCTATCCTCGGAGCTACAACCTGGTGAAACTGACGATCCCTTTCACCACATATTCGTGTCGTTCGACTCCGTCATTATTGGTCATTGGCCTCCGTCTATCCACTTCCCCATATATCTCCGACACCTGTCTTGTCTTGCTTGCTTCATCTTCCGTTGAAAACCGTAGATCTTGGTGCCGTCGAGTAAACCAGCCATGGCACACCCTGCAGACGCCTCGAGCGCCGACAAATGGAGCTCGCTGCTCTCGAGATTGAACCCGGTGCCGGGCTTCGCCGAGTACACCGGGCCCTATAAGGTTGGTACCGTTGACGTCGAGATCCCTGTCTCCGAGCTCGACTCGCCCGCTCCAGCTCCGCACAACGCCTCCCAAATCGAGACCGTACAATTCCGAATCTACTACCCGGCTCCCCCTGACGCCCAGGGCAAGCGCATAACCTGGCTGCCCGCTCCTCAGCGAGAGCACCTCTCGGCATACATACAGTTCCTGGGTGTTGGGTCCATGGTGGCGCAAGCTGTCTCGTAAGTTAGAGCCCTACCGTGCACTCCGGTCCGTTCCTCAGCGCAGACTGCATTGTTGCTCGATAGCGATATTTGACAGGAATTGGCATAGCTAACGACAAACCTCCTCTGGCATACAGCTTTCTTCCGAGACACCTCCACTACACGTCAATTCCTGTCGTTAAAAATGCGCCAGTACTCGAGCCTAACACGCCGAACGGACGCTGGCCGACCGCCATCTTCTCCCACGGCCTCGGCGGCAGCCGCAATGCCTACTCCCAGATCGTCGGCTCCCTAGCCTCTCACGGCGTCGTCGTAATCTGCCCCGAACATCGTGACGGCACTGCCGTCGCCTCTTTCATCCGCATTCCTTCCGAGCAGCACCGGTACTTCGTCCGTAATACGCGCCGTGTCGTCCCATACCGCCGTATCCCCCACGAGGTCTCCGACGAGGTCCACGCCCTGCGCAACGACCAGCTGCGTATCCGCCTCTGGGAGCTCGGCCTCGTCCACGACGCCGTCCTCGCCATCGACCGCGGTCATTCCCGCACGAATCTCAACAAGACCACCCCTTCCCTCGCCCAGTTCGTCGACCAGCTCCACGTCCACGATCCCGGCAGCATTATCTTCATCGGCCACAGCTTTGGCTCCGCCACCGCCGTCCAATTCCTCAAGTCGGTCTTCTACGCCGGCCGCCCCGAGCTCGAGGCCATGGCAGATCCCCTCTACACACCCTCCCGCGACTCCGCCCTCTGCCGTCAGATCACACCCCGAAACGTTACTATCCTCCTGGACATGTGGTGCTTCCCGCTGCTGGCCAAGACGACGAAACAGCTCTTCGACCTCCCCCTCCCCGTCTACGTCGACTCGTCTCCCGTTCCCTCCTCTCCCTCTTGCTCCCCCTCCGAGCGACCCCCGCTTCCCTCGTCCGCCCCCGCGCCGGCAGCGCCGGGCGGCAATGCACTACTGGCGATCGAGTCAGAGGACTTCTTCAAGTGGACAGAGCACCTTCACGCGACGGCGCGCGCGCTATCGCCGGACCCGTCGGCACCGGGCCCCGTGTCGGCTGCCGCCTTCTATGAGGAGCGGCCATTCGGCGCGCGGGGTGTCAAGCTGCCCGAACCACACTTCTTCTTCGTCTCGCGCTCGGCCCACCTGTCACAGTCCGACTTCGGCGTCTTATTCCCCTGGCTGACGCATAAGGTCTTCGGCTCGGAAGAGCCCGAGCGCGCGCTCCGCCTCAACCGCCGCGCCATGCTCCAGGTGCTGCGCGCCAACGGCGTGCCCGTCGCGCGCACCTGGTCCGGTGACCTGGTTGACGGGGCGGACGTCGGGAAAACCGGTGAGAAACTTGGCAAGGAGCCGGTGCCGGCCGACCAAGGCGAGGCGGACGGTAGTGACGGTGGTAAGAATGACGGAAACACGCAGGTGGACGCAGCGCCGTCGCCCTCGCCGATGGCGGTGAAGGACAGAGGCCCCGACGACGGGATCCACGACGACAGGGCGATCCTAGACCGCGGCGGGCACGGCGCCGTCGACGCGTGGCAGTGGATCGACATCGTGGGCATGGGCGAGTTCACGATGGCAGATGCCGAGGGAGCGAAGGACGCGGACGCGGCTGCCATAGCCGATTTCATCGAGCCCAACGTCGCGGAGGAGGCAGCCTCCTGCAAGATCGCGAAAGCGACAGCCATTGCCCCTGCTGCTGCTGCTGCTGCTACATGAGGGTGGATGACACCTTGATTTGGCGTTGAGGCTGAAATACCGCCTCTTTTTATCAGTAGCTCGTATCCTTCGGGGTCTCCGATTGTCCTCTCCGTGTATTTTCTCCCTTCTCTGTTCTCTCTTGTCGGTTTCTCCTCTGTTTATGCTCTCCTCGGAGTTAAAAGGAAGGGGTTTCAAACGGATTTTTACTGGTCTTGATAGAGAGGTTGGTCGGGTAAGGGGGGACCGTGAAGATAAAAAAAGGAATTCGGGTTTAGAAGGTGGGGAGGAGAAGGAGGGTGTGTATATATCAGCCTGGCCCTAGGCTTTGGCGAAGGAAAAAAATGCTCCAACCCGGAGACAGGTGGTAAGGGACGGGAAAGGCGGGAAAAGTAGGGAAAGGGATGAGCTAGAAGAAGAAGAAGGCCGCGGCGATATGCTACCTACGTGCGGCGTCGCGCGTGAGAGCCGGGCTGTTGTACGCATAGCTACGGGGGAACCGGACGGACCGAGCTGGACTGGATCGGACTGGATCTGTTCGCACGAATTGACGGCGCATCTACATGAATCTTCCATGTCCCCCTTTTTTTCAGCCCTCTTCTCGAGGGCATGGTAATACAAGAAACTCCAACAGTCTCTATGCAAATCCACGTATACCTACATCTTGCGGTCCTCTTCACCGCGCGGATATCCGTGGGTTTTCTCGATAGCCCAAAGCCCTACGGAACGCACCGACTGCTATCCAGCATTGTCGCGCGGGACACGTACGTATGATGGCACACGCACGCTATTGGGCCAGCTCGGCATCTATTCCAGCTCCCAGTGGCTGGCGTCGGGCATCACGACGAAACACAGACACACACACACTCCCTGCTTCTGCGCTCGCGCGCGCAGTAATACGTAGAGGTATTAGTTCAAATATATTTTCCCCAGATCCCGACCGTTCCCGTCCTGATGCGCCCCGTCCCATCCCGTCCCGTCCCGTCCCACCCCGTCCCGTTCTCATGGTATGGTATGTACAAGTGCCCCCCTCCTCCTTTTCTATCGTGCGCGAGTTCCGCTCGCCCCCGTAACGCCCGCCCGCCAATCCGCCCGGGGATCGAGCAGGCGCGGGGGCGTACGCGCCTCGTTGGGTATATGTATATATATATATATGTATAGTATAGGCACGCGCATGCGGCGCGCCAAATCAATCGCCTCCGCGCCGTCCTGTGTATGCCCCGTCGTCGCGTCTCTGCGCGCTGTGTGGTATCAAGTGTAGTTGGGTAGGTAGTAGGTACCTATCGTCGGAGGTCCTCCCGCTCTGCTCTTCTCCCCGGCGGGCGAGGAAGGGGGAAGCACGAGGGCAGCTCGCTCACGCGCCGCCGCGCCGGCGGAACAGCACCTCGGCGGTGGTGCTGGGGCACCGGGTCATCATGAACATGGTGGGGGCGGGGCGCGGCGCGCCGGCGGGCAGCCGCAGGTCGTAGCGCAGCAGCAGGTGCGCCAGCACCAGCTTGATCTCGGCCCCCGCGAAGAAGCGCCCCGGGCACGCGTGCCGCCCCAGCCCGAAGTTGAGGCTCGCGTCCCCCGTGCTCGTGAACTGCCACTTGCCCCCGCCGCTGCTGCCGCTGCCGCACGGGGACGGCGGCTGCGTCGGCGTCTGCTGCTGCCGCAGCTTCCAGAACCGCAGCCCGTCGAACGCCTCCGGCGCCGCGTAGTACCGCGCGTCCCGCGCGATCCCGGCCATCGGCGCCAGCAGGTTCGTGCCCGCCGGCAGGTGCGTCCCGTCCGACAGGTCGATCGGCCGAGTCACCTTGCGGATGAAGGAGGCTGCGCGAAAGGGGGGGGGTGGGTGTCAGCAGGGTGAGCAGGCAAGCGAGCGAGCAAGGTCCGCTGTCTCGGACGTCGGGTTTCTGGGGGAGGGAGGGAGAGAGGGACGAGGAAAGGGCGGGGACCGCGACTTACTGACGTTGCCGGACAGCCGCTGCGACTCCTTGATGAAGCTGTCGAGCTTCGCGAGCCGGTGCAGGCTGTCGCCGCGGGCCCAGGCGGCGGGGTCGTCGCCGTCGCCGAGCACCTCGCGCGCCTCGGCGCGCAGCTCCTCCTGCAGGTCCTGGTGCACGGCGAGGTCGTAGATGCAGTCAGTGGTCAGGTTGCTGGTGGTGTGGATGGAGGCGGCGCTCAGCAGCAGCTGCAGCTTGGCCTGGGCGCGGTAGTCGGTCTTCTGGTCGGCGGGCAGCGCGTCGAGCAGCCACTGCACGAAGTCGTCGGGCTTCTCGTAGTCGTAGTCGTCATCTCCGAAATCCTGCTGCTGCCGCTCGAGGTGTAGCCGCCGCTCGATGACCGGCGCCAGCATCGCCCGCGCCCGCTCCAGGTCCCGCTGGATCGCCCCCAGCTCCGGCACCAGTCGCCGCGCCGCCGGCCGCATCCACGGCGGGAACAGCTGCAGCTTCGTCACCGCGATGAACGCCGTCACCGCGAAGTTGATGCTCACGTCCAGCCACTCCTCCGCCCGGCTCAGCGCCGGCCCCACGAACACGCGCCCGCTAAGCCGCGCCACCGTGCGCACCATGAACGGCTGGATCTTGAACGGCGTCCAGTCTGTGGGAAATCACCGCATTAGCTAGGTTCGATCTATCCCTCCCTCTCTTCTCCCCCTCTACCCCAGGTCCGTCCCGTCTACTGCCCTCCTCTCGTGGGTTCCTTTCGGGAGATGTGCCCTGTCGGGGTGGATATGTACCTTGGCAGTCCGGGAACTCCGTCGCGAGGATGTGCTCGAGCTCGTCCTTGAGCTGCGGTACCATCCGTGCTAGCTGCCCCGTCATCTTGCACTTCAGCAGCAGCGACAGCGTGTCGGCGTGATCGCCGGCGCAGAGCTCGGTGTACTCGCTCAGCATAGCCTGTTCGAGGTTTGCCCCCCCTTTTTAGCACATCTCCTCCGCAGAATGAATCAGCTCTTGGCTAGCAAAAAAACGAACCTCCCTCACTGCTATCCTCGCGCTCAAGGTATCCTCAGGGAGACCCTTGAGCTCGCCAATCAACGACGCCGGGATGATGGTCCGGATGCCCTCCGTCGTCTTGATCTGGTATACGGTATCGCGGAACTAGAAGAGTAGAGGTCAGCATTGTGCGATGACCCCCGGCAGGGCGCTGAGGACCGGTGCGGACCTTGGAGTAGCTATCCATTATCAGCTTGTCGGCGCTGAACATCCATTTTAACCGAGACGCCTTGTAGAACGGAGCGGCAACGCCACACTTCTGTTTCCCCGACTGGAACAGCCATAGGCAGAACAGGACCGTGGCGATGGCGAGGTAGTAGTTTAGGCGGCTGGCTCCCAGGCCCGGGTCGGGTAGCACGTCCGCTATTACCGTCAAGTTCGTGCGGGGGGCCGCATTCTCAACCATGGAAGGCATCGTGGCCAGGGAAGAAGGGGACGCAAGAAAGCAAGGCGTCGACGAGGGAGGTCGGGAGGGATTTAGAAGGAGGGAGAAGGAAGAGGATGTCTATGACCGCCTATCATGGGTGTAGTTCCCGATACACAACATTGGTGATCGGATCTGTTTAGGAGAGACCTATCGCAGAGGTCAAAGATAGCAGTCGGGTCAATGTTAGAGAGCGCTATCCGTACGGATAGTCTTGGCTAGCCAAATAGCTCAAGTCATTGGCTTATCTGGGCACGAATACGCAACCGATTCGATCCAGTATTATGGGCAATCGGTTGCAAGTCGGGTTTGATAGAGAGGATTGCAGCCACGCGGCAACTATCGCTCTCGGCTCAGACGTTGAAATATGGAGGGGATGTCGAGAAAAAAAGGTAGGGAGTGATTGCGGGAAGAGAAGACGGAGAGGAGGGGGTTATGAAAAGAGGCGTCCTCTGCCCCTAGAGCCATGTGGATTCAGAGACATCTTACACGGATGAGGACCTGGCGCCGGCTAATTGTGCGCCTTTACATAACTATCGTAGCTGAGAGGTCCGAATCGCGCGCCTGAGAAACACTTCCAGCTCCGTCGCGTCCTTCCGGCACCACCCTGGCCGCTTCCAGGCCTGCCTCCTCGGTACTACGCAGCGCGGACGAAGGCGGTTTTCATCGACTAGCTGGTCCTTTTTTTCCTTCTTGCTGTCTTGTGTAAGTCGCTTAGCTGATGAAGGGCCCCCGTGCCGGCGCGCTGATGAGACCGCAGGGGGCGTTTGCCTTGTTGCTGTTTCTGGTTTCCAACAAGGAACGCTGAAACGAGGGTGACTGGATCGAAGGTAAGGAACCCCGGGAGGTGCCATCTCCGGGTTGCCCTCCATCCGCTCTTGTTCGCGGCTTGGAGCGCCTCACCTTTCCCGTTTCAGCAAGATGCGCGACTGGGTATTCCGTCTGTCTCCCTCCTCTCGGTCGTCGACGCCCGGGCAGCCTATGATCTTTCCGTCTTCGCCGCGATCCTTGCTCGGATGCAAATGATGACTAGCGATGGACATGTCAGATTTGCTCCGATGTGCCAGCTAATTCCGACGCCGTGGTTACCATGTACGGCGAAGGGAGCCTCTACGTAGGGGTACCTACGGACCCTCCCAGGATCGCCAGTAAAGTAGACCGTGCCGTTCTTGGCGCCGTCTCAACGAGTCGATCCCCCGACTAGACTAGACGCGTATCCGCCCAGTTTAACGAGTATGATCTACATGCATATCTAACAGAAATCTCCCTGGTTGCGTTTCCGTGCGGTCTGAGCTGTCAGTAGATCACGAGCCAGGCGAGCGGATTCGGGTCGTAATTTTTTTTTTTTTTTAAATAGCGACGGAGTAGTCTCGAGATGAACACGAAGGCAAGTCGAGCCGCGCGAGTTCATGCGCTGGTACCGATCCTAGGCTTCGACCGGCCTTCTCTCAAGCTTCTACGAGTCTTGTCTCGTCCTTCGCTACACTTCCCCAAAGACGTCGACGTGGCATCCTGAAGCCTGCTTTTCGGGCGTAGCTGTAAGGGATACTCGGAGAGGTAACGCCCATGCCACGCGCCAAACCACTCCATCCATCTTACACGGAGAGGTTTTACCTGTTTAAATATCGATATCCTGGTTCGCGGGCGTAGGAAACCGAACCAACGAAGCAAGCCATCTTGGCGATGCTTGTTTCGTCGCCATCGATCTGGTTTCATTTCTAAGATTCTTAGATTCTTGTTTATCTGAGTAGAGAGAAGAGTACTTATAGATGTGCAATGCTATTGTTGGTCCCAACAACCGGGCACACGCGACGTCGTAAATACCTACCTATTCTTGATCTCAGCCCCGAATGATAGGATAAAATTGTTCCCGACCCTACTTGTCTCACGGCTGTGCCGGGTAGGTTATCCGTTATGAGACGATCGTCTTACGAGGGGCTTTTCTCGAGGACATTCCCGAATTTGGCATTATTCGGGAGTATTCTGGCCCACGTTACAAGCAAGTCGGCCGCGAGAATGATCGATGCCCCCCCCACAACGGCATTGGAGATAGGCGCACGGAACTGGAGGCAAGGCGTGTTCGGCGCCGATCTTGTCCATGCTCTGTCAGTGCTATGTAGGTGTGCGTGCGATCCACCTCATTCAGGACTGGGACTAGTATCAGTAAGGCTCCTATACCTACCTACATATTGGCCACGTTAGCACGCACCGTAACACTGCCCAGGGGCTGCACGTGGAAACGCGCCATTGTTCGCATATCTACCAAGTGAGGTTTAGCAAGTCCTCTAGGTAGGTATATCAACTGAGCCCCTCGCAAGCCTCAAGCACCGCTTAGTTTACAGGCACCAAATCTCATCGCTCTCCACTCGTTCAGACATCTATCAACGAATACGGGCCGGAGCAATGCTAAATGTGAATTATATCAGAAAATAACGGGGTATCTCTAGATTCGCAACGCTACTTGTTCTGTCCGGCTTCGTACCAAATTTCCAAAGCTTCTGTTTGAAGCTTTCTCCTCTCCCTCCCACGTCGTTACATGTCATAACTCGTTATGATCTGCCAGAAGGCCTCGAAACAAAACAAAACAATGAAGGAGATAAAAAGAAGAGAATACGCGGTTCGCTCGCTCTCCCGTGCAATGCAAGTCTCACTCCCAGAGTCTCCCCACACCTTGAGAACGGTCACTCGAATACCGAGGTGACCGTACAGAGTGAAATAACGAGTTACTGCCGCGAATCAACCAAGCAAAAGATAAAGAGAAATGTGCCTCCATCTCCGGCAAATATGCGTAATAAAACAGCTCAACGCCTAGATATACTCTCCATTGAGAGTAGCAGGGGCCATCCTGGAGGTCGATCCCGCAACGATGTAGAATATTAGTAGGTTTCTCCGTCCTGTAGAGACTCGTACGGCCCACTCGACGAGGGCGAATATAACAGACAAACGTGTTGCCGTAAAGGTAGGTAGATTTCCAGAAGTGAGAGCGTTTGTTGTTGCGGTCCCGATCAAGGGTACAGCGGGGGAAAAGGTTGTTCGGAGCCGTGCTGTTTCCCAGGTCTCCTGCTAAGTGGGGACTTCGAGTCCTCTGGTCCCTGCCCGTCTCTTATAAGTGAAGGGGAGGAAAAAAAAAAATAGATTTTCGTGATGGGCTCGCGCCCTTTCTGGAATCTTGTTTGGACGGCTTCTTCTTGCGATGCTCATTTTATCATATTTTCCTTGCCCATGATGTTGACAGTAAATGAAATGATGCTATTGGGGTTTGGATCCGGGGTTGGGTTGGTGCTGTACATATTGATTGGGATCGGGCAGGCTAGTTAGGGAGAGGCATGCGTCTTGAAGCGAGGGAATATCCAGGTGCTCGTGGTCGCGTAGACAATGAAGTCGTCGCAGATCCAGGATGGTCTCGGCCGTCATCCGTACGGCGAGCATCAAATGCTTGCCACTCGTCCTCCTGCGTCAGGTATTCTCGCGTGGCATACCAACAACTTGAGGCTCGTCCCCCACTCTTCGCACTCGGTCAACAGGGACTTGTCGTTCCAGATGCTAGTATTTATGCCCGTTGAAGCCTCGTAGCACCGATTATACCACCATCGGCCGACTTTCGAGACCATCTTCGTGATGTTTTCGTCTCCAGTCTCCGTCTTATCATTCATCATCTCAGCCAGACTTCGCTCGTCTTTCTTGCCCTTGACGCCGGATGCTTTGGTAACCGCACTCGCTACAGGTACACCGACGCGGCAAGACTTCATGTCGACGAAGCCCTTCCTACCGAGAAGGCGTAGGACGAGGTCCGCAGTGCTGCTGAGGTTGAAATCGGGATGCCGCGCGTTCACCTTTTCCTTGAGACGGCGTACAGCACGTCGAGTGCGGTTTCCCATGTTGTTTAAGTCGGAGTCGAGGATAGACAGCTCTATGTATCCGCCGGGTTTAAGCACACGCCGGGCCTCTGAGATGATGTTGCGGTAGTGGGATTCTGGAGCCGCAGAAGGGAACCGGAATACGACCGATGTGAAGCTGTCCGGCCCAAAGGGTAATTTGTCCAGCTGTGAGCCGTATTGGATCTGATGATGATTTGGCGGCGAAAGGGGAAACGAGGGCGCGGATTGTTGCTCTTTCGGTAGCGGCGCTCTCGGAGACAAGTTGAAAAAAGTCGCATCAGGGTACGTCTCCGCAGCGTAGAAGGACCAATCGTCGTTGCCGAGTCCGTCGATGACAAGTATCGAGTTACGCTTGAGTGGGTGGGCATCGCTCGCAAGGTCCTCACGGATTGGGCTAAACAGCACGTGGCCAAATGTAAGCCACTTGCTCACCGTCATCGAACCAACCCGAAGATTAACCTGGGAAAGCGGAGTGTGCTCGCTGCTGTGGCTACTATCCGAGCCCCTGGTTTTGGTGCTCTTGCTCGAGGACGAGCTGTCTCGCCGAGTTGAAACAAGGGGCGCAGCCTGTTGTAAATTGACACTGCCCTTGTCACGGTCGTTATGGCCAGACGCAGACTCCGATGCTGGAAACCTCGTCGCAGGAGGATCAGAAGTGAAGCCAAAAGCAGCGTTGATCCTAGCCGTCATATCGGCGCTGTAATGGCTCGACTCGGTGGCGGCCCTTCCAGTCCTAATAGAATCACGAACGTCAATGGAGTGGTAGGTATTGATAGTAGGCGACTCAAGCGGCTCGCTTAGCCCTCCAACAAGCTTTGACTGGTAGGTTTCCAGAGGGAAAGGGAAGCCGTGGGAGGAGGTAGTCGATGGCGGCACCTCGCCCAGGAGATCGTTATATTCGTCCCAGATTTCATCCTCGCTAAGCGGAGCCGTCGGCATCTCAAGCAGCGCCACATCAGCAGGAAGGTCCGTTAGTTCTGAAATGCAAGAGCTTGAGCTTGTCGTGCATTCCGAATCCTTGAGCGGCGAAAACGCAAGGAATTCCTTCCTAGACTCAACAGCTAGATCTCCAGTGTGAAGATTGTGTTCGGCGGGGGAAATTGAATCACCAATTGGTGCTGAAAACACCTCCTGAGGGGGCTCTGGTAACGTAACCATAGGTGGGCTGGGGCCTTTCGCAACTGAGTCTTGGTCAACCCGGCTCAGGTCAAGGGGCTGTATTTGCATACTGATTCGACTAAAGGGGCGAGAGAAGCTCTTCGGGGAGGTCTGTTCTGGGCGGGTATTGACTACTCTGGGTATCCTTCCAACTTGGGGGAGCCTGCTTGGACGGCCTTTAGGGACCGCTAAAGCTGCGGGTTTGGCGGTTATATTTTGTCGGGTTGCCGCCGGGATATCCTTGGATCTGGGAGGGTGTTCGGTACTTCGCGGTAATTCCAACGAGGACCTCTGGGGGGGTGCTTGGCGAATTTGCGACGCCTCTGGTGGGTGGTCATCTACAGACGGCCGCTGCCCTCGTCCGTCTGCAGATGTAAGCGGTGCGAGAACCTCTGCCTCTCTCAAAACTTGGCAGACATCTTGATCTTCGGCCTCGTCTTGTTCCGAGGAGTCCATCATCGTGTAGAATGCAACCGGCTTCCGTGAGGTGGGTTTCACGGCTGCAGATACGCTCGCCTCGACCTTCTTCTTTTGGTCCGTGGAGGGTTGACTTTGGGACCTGCCAAATATGTTCCATTTGCGGGGAGATCTGGCTTGCTTGGTTAGTTTCCTTGGTGCGGCTTTCGGCTGTACCCTCTCACGGACGGGCTCCGGTCTAGAATCTGGCACAGAATCATCGGTCACAATCGTCGCCCCCGCGCTCTCCACAGACGGTAAACGCATCCCCGCAGTGATGATGGGCTTCGGTAGTTGTAGAGGAGCACGGTTAGGGGATCGAAGGCGCTGGACTGATCTTCGGAACGCAATGGTGGGTTTCATCGAAATTCCTTCGGAGTCACTCCCATCTGAGGGACGAAGCTGAGTGGATGTGCGAGGGATATTAGAAGGCAATAACGTTTGTCTCGGCTCGTCTCTCGAAGATGACGACAGGAACGAGCTGTTGCGCGAGATTCCCGACCGACTCGGAAAGTATTCGCTTTGGTTGCTCTCGGTACGGGCCAACTCAAAGCTCTTATTTTGATTATCCACCACCTCTCCACCAGCAATTATTACCGGGTTCATTCGCTCCAGAAGAAAGGGGTCGGTCGACTGCATGCTTGCAAGGCTGTCAGAAGAAGGAACTGGTCCCGAAAACCCGCGCGGTAGGTTTGTCGCGCTACTACTGCGCCTTTTGACCAAGCCAATTCTACCATATCCTTCGTGGCCTGTTCCCGCCGCCGGTCCCTTTCGAGCCGGCTTATCCTTCTTTTCCACCTGAGATACATCAGGAGTTGTCTTAGTCCGCCGCCCAAACAGGGGAAATCTTGTTTTGAGCGAAGTGGCGACGGGGCTTGGCGTTCTGGCGGGTTTGCTGCTTCCTTCTGCTCTGTTTGTCTGGGAGGTCTTCGGAATCGCCGATCTGGGCGCTGGCGTGGGTTCTCGAGCAACAGGGGCCTTCGTTAAAACCGACCGCTCCTGGGCGGAAGACGTAGTCTTTAACAGAGAACTAGATACTAGTTGGCTGCTGTGACGCCTTTCCGCAAGGCTCGTCGAAGAAAGATTGCTCTGGATAACAGGAATCGGGCCGCCTAACTGGTAATATAAGTCGGGTGTCCCGTCTCGGCTGGGTCGCGACGGCGGCGCTGGTCGCGTGAAGGTAGGTGGGGTAGTCTTCTGTCCTCTATCTCGAGATGGGTATTCCGGTTTAGTTGGAGACGGTGACCTCATTATTGTCCTGGAGGGAAGCGGGGGTGCTTTTGACAGCGGCTCGTTTTGGCTCTGGTCTTTCCTGAACTTCTGGGATGATTTCCTTGGGGGAGGATTTAGTGGCGCCGGCGACAAACCCCGGCGTGCCCCCTTCTCTTTTTCTTTTCCCTCTCCCGCGCGCACAGTGGAACCCGATGAAGAAGAATTTAGCGCTTCTCGGACTGCGGCAAGGCCATGGGGATCTGCGTTAAACGCTTCGCTTTCGTTCGGTATGCTACCGGTCCTCCTCCGGGTTACCGGCGGTCTCGTTTCGGCTGGGCTCGCTTGTCGTACTCTGGAGATAGGAACGCGGAACGGCGCGACAAGCCCAGGGGACTGCGACGACATTGAGGTCGGTGTCGTGTCTCGGCTGTATGGTCCGGGTCCTGGCGACTCGGAAAACCTAGTGGAAGGGCTGGCACTAAGAGTGCTAAGCTGGCTGTGGCTGCTCCCTCCGGAGAATATCGGGGTCGGCGGTGGGAGATCTTCGGTGGCCAACCTAAACGGAACATCTATAACAGCCCCGTTTCTTGGTAGGTGAAGATCGATATCTCGATAGCGGTCTAGCTCAGGATAGAGCCTGGCAGGTTGTGTTGACGTTCGAGGCAACTCGAGCCCCTGCGAGGTTCGCATCTCCACGGGACTGGCGGTAATACCGCGATCCGAGTATGGAGCACTCGTATCTACGGACGTTTGCGACCTCGGTACCGAAGACGACGAATCACTTCTCCCCGAGCGTGACCGCGGCTGGGTATACAAACTTGGTCGCTCCTGAGGCCTGTCCGAACCTTTTCGAGGTAAGGCGGACCGAGGTGGCTGACCTGAATCATTTTGACCTCGTGAGGTAGTTGCCGAAGAAGTCGGTGCCTTTGCCATTGGCCGTCCAGGGTGACTCGACCAAGACTGCGTCTCGTGAGTCAGAGGAGGCCTCGAAGAGGGCTTCTGACTAGAGGGTTTTCGGGTAGAAACATTTTGCGGTATTCGACTCTGCTGAGCCTTGGACTGTGGTGCCGAAGAAGGCCCAACCCGAGTGCTGTCAGTCTCTGTGCGGGCGATCCGACTTGTAGTTGGCGGAAAGTCCTGCTGCGGGGCCTCCATTACGCCTCCTGTCCTCTTGGGCCGTGATTCATCACTCGGCCGAGTCCGAGAGTCTGAGCGTAGGCGAATAGACACCATCTCCGTCTTTACTTTCTCGGAGTACGGTTAAGTGTCCATGTTAACGGCCGGGTTGTAGGGGCAGCTGGCTTATGTGGGATGGGTGGTCAGCGGCGAGACGTGATGGCGGGTATACTTGCGGGAACAACCTATAGCAGAGGTTTGTCGCGATTGGCTTCACACAATAAGACTGTCCGTCAATTAGGTGCTGACTGGCCACACCATTCCACGGAGGCGGCAAGACGGGCGTAATGGAATAGGCGATCCAGACCGGCTGATAGATAGGCAGGGTCGATACTGTTCCACGACGGCTGATTTAACGATATGAATCTCCCAGGATCCTGGTATAGCCAAAGACGACTATATGGTGTAAAAGAAAAACAATAACAGCCGGCTCGTTCAACCGCAGCTTCGAATATTAATGTAGCGAAAACAATGAAAATTAGGCAAGATGATCCTCAAAACAGATCCTCTGGAGGAATGGACTAGCAGGGAAGGTCCTTAAACGACGGCGTGGAGACTCAGGCTCGAGGAGGATCTAGGGATGGGTGGGGGGAGGGATGTTGCCGTGTGGACGTCGACTCGAGTTCGTTAGAGAACCGTATGGTGGTACAGAGGTTGTGAGGGGTGAGCTCGAGGGCGTTTAATCGAGCGATGGCGCTGGTATTCTCCTTCTCTCTCTCTCTTTTTTTTTTTTTGGCTCCAGCGAAGGGCTCGTGGCAGAAGTGATGGCCTAGGTGTTGATGATGGTACCATAGAATTCCGCGTCTCGTAAACGTACTCGGCGGCGACAACCCCGATCGGAAGCAGTCACGTCATCTTACGGAAAGAGATATAGAACATAAAATATAATAAGAACGGAAAGAAAAGAGACTCGCTAGCAGCTCACAATAAGGGCAGGAGAAGAGAGACGATATCAGGAGGAGAGGTATCCGGGAGGCGAGAAGAGTCGTATGGCCGTATATAGCAAGATACTTGTATTTTTCCTGCTCGCATCGTCCTTCCACTTCGTATACCCGCGCGAGGGCAAAGTACCCAAGGGTGTAGACATGGGTGACGGTACGTAGTATGCAGACGAATAGTCCTTTAGAGCTGGTGTGGCGCATACACCCCTGCCTGGACGGGCAGGATGCGACCATTTGGGGATTGTCGAGGATGGAGTCGCCGAGTGGACGGCTTGGTTGGCGGCGAGCATTGCGGAATCGACCTTCACAGGGCCAATTCCCACGACAGAGGTACGCCTTAGCCGATCCGAATGCCTGCCAACCAGGGTTCTTACGCACCCTGCTGCTGCGAGCAGTAGGTACCAACACCCGGTGACGAAAGGCGACTCTGAAGGCGCCGAAGCCGTGGACCGAACAAACTACGTCGGATATTGGCCGCCCTTGGAGAAGGCTCTCTCGCGAGTTTGCGTCATCAAACGGCGCACCCTACGGATGCGCATCTCTCCATCGATGGCCTCTTCTTCGGCTCCCACCTGCTACCGCTAACGATACGCTCAAGCCGGGAGCGAGAAGAACCGCACCGGTCATACTGGCAAGCCGGTCTTAGATTGTGCATATTCTGATGTCCTATGGGAGGGCAGCGACAAGCCCTCGACGATGCTATTCGTCCAAAACACCCTTGACATTTTGGAGACCTCTTCCCTGGTTAGGTCCAGCCAGGTATAATAAAGGGTAGTCGAGCACTCCCAGAGCCGAGCCCACCTACTAGGGACGTAGCAGGCAGGATCATATTATTTCAATAAAAACAAAAAAGAAAGGAAGAGCGCGCGAGAGGAGCGTGTAGTGACGGGGTCATACGACGCTATCCGACGGTGGTGCTCCTCGCAGCTACCGATCGCTCTAAGAGGCGTTGTAAGCAGGCCGGTCATCCTACTACCTACTTGCCTCGCTCGGCGCTGGTCATTCTGGGCGCTGGGTCGGAACTGAACGAGAGCCACGAATGGACGACGACCCGGAGCGTCTATGTGGATACGGACGGATAGGGATAGCAAGGACGTCAGCAGCGACGACGACGGCGACAGAGCATAGCGGCGCTAAGTAGCTAGCATGCAATTTACAAGCAAATTGTGTCTTGTTAGAGGAGAAATTGAAGTGCGTGTCGTCCCTGGTGGCATTGTGGGGTGAAGGAGAGGGGAAGCAATATTGAGAAATTGTGCTTCACCGGGTTGATGGCAATTGGCAATGCCCGCCAAAAAAAACCCCCCCCAAAAAGGATACCTACCTAGGTACTTACCTGTGGGACTGTATGACGGCAGTATTACTTGCGTTGATCAATGCTGTCAGCATGAGGAGGGACCTTATCCTACCCACCTTACCTCCTACTGCTTTATCCGGGTAAGATACTTAGCTATGTACCAGAGTACTTTCAGACCCGTTGCAGGCCACAGGTACCTATAACCCACCCCTCCCTCCCCCCTCCTCGCCCCGTCCCACATGTGCACCTCAACCTGCACTGGCAAGTGGTTGGTTGCTCGCTGGTCGCATCGGGTGCAGGCGGCGACGCATAGAGAGGTCGAGAGACGCCGGAGCGGAGGAGGGAGGCAGCCGGCTAGGCGTGTTTGTTCCCTTATACGAAACCTCGGGAGCAATACACACGGGTATTCCGTCTTAATACCAGACAGCTATTGACGTTTGCTGCTGAGCAGATGACAACTGGCAGTGGCGGTGACCGATAATAGTCTGATACTCGCCTGCCCAGCACGCGCGTTTTTGGGCGTCCAGCTTCAATGGGCAACGCTAAGGTGATCACCTAAATTGCCCTTTCGACTAGGGGACCCGGTAAGACAGATGATGATATGCCCTACCTCCTCCTATCCTAACTTCCAACGTTGCCACAGAGGTAGGTAGGTATAGCGCCTCTGGGGATAGGTACCTTTCAGGGTGCTAGGTGCCTAACCTGGTCCTGGTCCTGGTCCTGGGAGGGCAGGTCGGGCTTCTAGCAATGACAGTTGACAGCTCCCAACTGCTCCCATCTAGCGGAATCTCGAGAAGGGAGCGGGCCGTCCGAGGTCGTCACCAACTGCCAACAACAGGGGAATCCCTGACTTTTCAGCGACGTCGTTCCTCGCCCTTAAATCTAAGAACCTTAGGGGGCAAGTTATTACATAGCATGATGGCCGGTAGGCACTAGCCCGAAGCTCACATCCCCAGACCAGGAGGCATGGCTCTGGCGTGATGTACGTGTTATCTGCCTACCTACCTACCTACCTACCTACCTACCTACCTAGGAGGTAGGTAGGTAGGTATGTTACTGCTAGGTATTAGCGCTTATGACTGCCTGCTGAGCACCCAACGGTGGGTCACGAAGAACCTCCCCCTCCGTAGCGCCCGCATAGCTACCGAAACCCACAGAGGGGATGAAGAATCCGTTCTTCGTTCCTCGCCGTCCCACCGGTACTGCGCATCTGGTAGGTAGGTATTCGTGCCCACGTGATAGGTAGATATGTGCGGCGCTTACCCATGCCTACATATATTGGTCCACCAAAAGCCTGTGATTCCGCAGAATCTACACGTACATATCTTGCTAGGTTAGGCATGTAATTACCGACCCGAGGTAGTAGCCGTTTCTGGCCCTCGTTGTGTTATGTCTCAGACGGTTAGCTTCGCAGTTTTCTCTCTCTCTCTCTCTCTCTTCCTCTCCCCCGCTCTCCTTTCCAGAAAGCTGCCATCAGCGTTCCATTGCATCGTTGCGTCTCTCACCCACACACACTCTTTTTTTTCCTGCATGTCTCACTCTCTTCCATCTTCCGAGGGAGCCCATTGCATGGCCGAATCGCTGCGCCGGCTTTGACGATCTTGGTTCAACCCCAACTCGACCTGGCCGCGAAATACCCCTGCACCTCTCTCCACTTCCCTAGCTAACGGTTGCGCGGCGCTCGTGATAGCTGCCCATACAAGGCCGCCAAGTCCTACGGGCATTCCTATGTTAGGTCGTTTGGTCGTCGGCACACTACCTACCTAAGGCACCTGGACGAGTCTACCTTATTATGTGCATGTGACTACCTCTCACTCGCAGGCTGTCAGCCGTATTCCATTCCTTCTTCGGATTTAGCAAGTTTGGTGTTCGAATTGGCCGACTGGCGTGCGTGTCGCTGAAGCCTGGCTTTTCCTGTCACGATCTGTAACCGCCTCTATCGCACTCCGATCGCATAGGAACGGCGCGCTAGGTCCGGAAGTTCCGTCCAGGTTACGAGGTGTCGTTTGTGTTGGTCATCGGCGACACTGCTTTAGACGATGAGGCCGTGAGTGCCGATCTCGCCGCATATAACTAGGCGACATGTCTCGTCCTACATTCCTCTGCGACGCACTGCAAGCCATCGATGGGATGTCATCATGTAGGTACGGAGGTAAGCCTGTAGTAGTAGGTATTTCGCGCCCCCCCTCCACCCCCTTTCGACAAGACCTACCCTCGCACGCTCGCTGCCTATCCGGCAGCCTATCACGTAAAGCATCCAACTAGCAACGCCAGCACCCTGGGAAAGATCTCTATCTATGCAAACCTAGCAGGTTGGAGATAGAGGCCCCCATCTCAGATCTCTGTGTCTACATTTGTCGCCAGCAGGGATGACTAGCAAGTCGAGGGAATACGCTAGTTGAAGAAGAAAAAAACAGCCACGCCGTTGAATTTTGTGATTGGTCTTTGGGCGCTCCCTTTTTGGTCCAATGGACGCCGCAACGATTCTCTCCATCCAATCCGTCGTGGTGAGGCGAGGGTTGGTCCGTCTGCATGTCTCTCCCTATCCGTAAGGATCCGTTGGAGGTTTGCTCGGCATTGATTATTCCCTTCGGAGCGCTCGGTGAAGCGCGTTCCTCTCCCTCAACGGGCTGGTATCGATGTCGATCGCGCGTGGGTGAAGTCGTGGCGAGGGACGAGGGGGAGAAACTGGCGTGTTCGTTCCTTCAGTCAGCCGACGTCTCCCCGACGTCTTTGATAGGCAAGTCGTTGTATCCATCTCGTGCCCCCTCGCAGAGCCCCGGCGGCTCCCACGCGTCCAATACTTTTTTGCGGACAACCCTGGACTGTCCCCGGTATCCGCAATTAGGCCCAGATGAGGTACCTAACTTGAGGTATGTGATACTCTACCCTGCCTGGGACACCTATAAAATTGCATTATGCATTAATCAAAGGGTTATAGGTACCTAATGTGCGGGTTACTATACCGATAGATTGCGCGGTACTACTACCTTTGGCTAGGTACCTACCTCCCTTAGGTAAGGGTGTGCGACTTTATCTTATCGGACACACCGTTCCGTGTAATCTGATTCGCCCGATGTGAGCGATACTGGAGCTCTTTGGTGTATTCTGCTAGCGCTGTAGGACCGTTTTTACCCTTCTCTTCCCTCCTCCCGCTCCGGCCATCGTCATCTCTTCATTCGCTTCCCACCCGCTACCGGCTATCTCGTCGCTCGCCAGGCAGACTCCCTGCTTACTGAGGTGGACTGGTTAGAACGCCTCGAGGATAGGACGTCTCGCCCCACGTCCCAACGCTAGTTAGCCTGCGGTGGGCGGTCGGCCGACTTGGCCACCTCCTCGTCCGCCCCGAATGAGCAATGCAGAGTCGACGAGAGGAAGAGAGACCCGTTGCTTGTTGCTTGGGGTATGAGCATGAGCTACGAGCAACTATCCGGTTGGGCTCCCCGACCCAAAGGCCACCCGTCCCCTGCACCGCGCATCCCAGCACGTGAGAGCAAGACGAGCTGAAAGTGGCATGATGCGAGGCGATGGTAGGTAACGCGTTGCCATTCCCTACGTACGGACGCAGAGGATGACCTACATATTGCCTACGTAGGTAACAGACACGCATGCATTAGCCACCGAAGCCCCCCTCGTCTTTCGCTGGCCCAGCGGCTCGGGCCCGCTCGTGCGTCACCGCCGTCGGGCCTGTGGCGAGTGCCAACCAAGGATATGCACTCCGCCACAGGTCGTATACGCATGACTTGTGACTTGTACCTACATACTAGGTACCTACGTAGCACCCAATGCCAGGCGACCCATACCTCATCCACACACTCGTCCTCCAGCCCTGCCTTTGCGACCTCGCGGGCGGCGCCCTCCTAACCGCAGCTCCGACGTGGGCTGTGCCATCTAGCGACCCGTCGACGTGGCATTCCCGTCGTAACCGCAGAGCGGAAACCAGGAGAACTCGAGGTCGGAAGTGTTCGCCTGGCGGCCTCCGTCCGCCTGTCTGCGTAGAAAACCTGGGACGTGCTGGGTGCGCACGCATGGGGTAAGACTTGTGGACGGGTACGTGGGGAGTCGCGACAGATCAAAACAAAAAAAAGAGAAGTGAGGGCGAGGAGGATCTTCAGCACGCTACGGAACGATCCTCCTTGGCGGCTTTACGCACCACACGAGGTTCCCGGCCCATCCCAATCGTGGACGAGCCTCTCCCTCCTCTCTCCTCTGCCGCGAACCAGGGTCCCCTTCTCTTCGGACGGACCGGGGTGCTTCTGCAGAACCATTGGCCGGCGCAACTGAGACAGCTCGGAGCCAAGACTTTGCACTCTGGTATCGTCGCGGATAACGTGACGAGAAGGTGGTGGTGTGTCGAGGGCTAGCAGGAAGGAATCTGACTCTTTTTTCTCCCTCTCCTTTCTCCTTTCTCTCCTCTCCTCTCACCTTCTCTCTACGAGCCTATCTCGGGTTCTCCGTTTTTGTTTTCCGCTCTCCATTCGCTCGGTCGAATTGCTGCCGCCGCGGCTGTTCTTTTCCTCTCCCCCTCCCCCCTCCCCTCCCCTCTCTCTCAAGGCACAGGTCACTTCTCACGATAATCGAGCCAACAACGAAGCATGAGGTATATCTGCCGCTACTTCTCCGCGGGTATCCACCTGGTGAACAAGGTCATCCCAACTTGCACGGCACTCGCTAGGTTTTAGCCCTCTCGCCCAACCTTTTGAGGGGCCGGTTTCTATTCGCCCCTGGAGCACAAAACGGCCAGCCAAACCACGAGTTGGTGGCGGCGTCGGCGTACCGTCAGCGACGGGGAAATGCGGGATTAGCGCGCGGTCCTCCCCCCCCTCTGGCGCGGTTGGCGTCGATAATTCGCCCGGCTTCTTTCTTTCCTTATGCCGTACTTATTAAGTAGCAATATTGCAGCCATCGATGGTCCCCAATGCTGACGACAATACGACGGGCACAAAACAGGCTCTCGGAAAGGGGCACCCCCTTTCTGATTCGCGGCATATGTATGGCTCGTGTACGCATGTATGTAGGTATATATCCCTGTTGTGTGGGTTGGTGATAGGGATGCAGTTCGGGTTACCTTGCCTACGGAACGCGGTGCGCACTGCGATCTTACATACACCAGCTGGAGAGGGGGGGGGAGAGAGAGGCAGAGAGAGGCATAGCCAAGGATCTAACGCATGCAGATGTGTATGTATGTCTCAGATACGTCCGATCTGCCGCCACACACCAAGCCGTGGATTCGTCTCTAGTGTGTCTTCAACTTGGTGGGGGATGTGTGCCTCTATGGTAGGTAGGTATAGCTTTCTTCACTACTATACCTAGGTAGTTAGCCCCCTCCACCCCCCACTGTTTCTCCCACCTATTACTGCTACGTTAGAACATCGTTGCACATAGTGCCGTTCGTTGGAATACCAACGAATTGTCGACAGCGCCGCCTAGGTGAAGATGACTACCACCAACATTCTGACGTAAAGCCTTTTGAGCCCCCAGCATAGGTACCTGCGTGCCCCCTTTTCGATGCGCCGTTCACGCATGCGTGAGCACATCCTACGGTATGCAGATATGCACTACGTGCCTAGTATATTCCCCTCGTGGGTGGCCCGCTTGCTGTCAGCGTATGAGTAGGAGGAGGCAGGGGGCGGGAATGAGGTTCGTAGGCGGCCAGGGATTTGATCTAGAACAGTCGACGTGGGCTGTAAAGCCTCTGTGTCGCATGCTGGAGCTGCGCTGGTCCTAGACAGCGCATCTCGCTTGACGAGCAGCCCGTCGCGATAGGGCTCGGGGAGAGAGAGCCTGCGCTCGACGCCGCGTTCGAATGCTACGCTTCCCCTATCCCTAACGGCCCACGCTGTGACGCGAACTGCCCCGGTAGCAGGTCTCTGCGTCTCCCGGCGTGCCTCGCACCACCTCGCTCCCTCCCCACCCACCCCCCACAGCGTCGCCTCATGATCCCATGGCCGACGTCTGTGAGAGATTGCGCGTAGTCATGCTCGCGGGGTCGAACAAGTTGTCCCAGGCTGTCGGTAAATCGACAATTTGGTTCTACGGGCTGTTTTCTCGCTCGCTCGCGCCCCGAGCCGCTTTCGCCGCCCCAACGTAGATATACTTATGTGGACGCGCATGGGTTTCTCGTCCGTATTAGAGCCATGTAGGTACCTAAGTCTGCGGCCATGTTTATTGTGCACCTACGTAGTAGATGCTCACGCACTATTGTCCGTCCCCCTCCTCGAAGTCAATACCTACTATTCCGACGCCACGAGAGCCCTCCGGAAGCCTCCCCGGCGCGCGGCCTGCGGTAGGCAGTTAAGCGCCGCGGATGGCGCCGTCTCTCCCCCTACGGCGTAGTTCGGCGCGCAGGCCTTCCCTAGCGGCGCGTAGTTCATCGGGCCGCCAGCCGCTGAGTGCGCTATGGTAGCGGCTGCCGGGACGAGGAAAGGCGAGGATGATGCAAGCGAGCATCGCCGCCGCTACGCTGGCCAGAGGAACTCTCCCGCCAACGGCTGCTGCCGATGCTGGTCCCCCCGAGCCCGACCCCGTCGACGCGCCCGTCCGCAAAGCTGGGACCATTATACCACGGCTCACTGTCCGCTTCGCGACGTTCCGCTCACACGCGGTGATGACGACCTTGCTAGAGGTATACATGTATACACCCAGGATGCAGGCTGAGCTGATATTAGTTGCTTTTTTGTCCGTTTTCATACTTCGTCCCGACCCCAAGAGGCCACCCAGGACAAGTCGCTAGGCCTTGCCTGTTAGATCGCATCGCGAGCAGCGACACCTACCTATAACCCGTGGTACGTATACCCTCACACCGAAGTAATGGCTAGTGAGGGCTAAGCCGAGGCGGATACGCCACCGGGCTTACCCTTAACGTCCTCCTTCGAACGAGTCGGGAGCTGGGCACGGGTTGCCTCGTGTATGGTGGCGCCCGCGCCAGGTGAGATGCGCCTCCGGCATGGTCCAGGGTTGGTGGAATTGGGGTCTAAGAGATCCAAAAAGAAAAACCATCTTGACTAACGTATCCGAAGACGATAGGCAGCTGGTTGTCTTCGATTCTTCCTTGAACCTTGTTAGCGCTGTCTGGGGAAGAGGACAATGCCCCTAAGCACTGGAATGAGCGAGTGCCATCTTGACCTCGTGGCCTGGTGTCTAGGCAGGTGAGCATAGGTATATCTGAGCCTCCGCCGTCTTATCCCGCGCGTTTAGCGATGGTCCCCATGCTCTGGAATCGGCCGAGATGGTCACGGGGTGCAGGGCCTTTGGAAATTCCACTCTGGTGGGAAAAGGGGCGTACAGTCCTGGAAGTTCAGGCTAGGATATCCGCCACTGACGCCGGTGGTTTTGTCTCTCAGCACCCGGTCACCGGGTGTCGATTAGCTATGGGTGCACTTATACCTAAATCCCCAATATGCTGTCAGACAAGAAGAATCTCCGGCCGCATTCTGTTCAGTTAGCCTATGTGGATCGAGCTACACACTAGCTTCCTTGATGTCCAAGTCGAGGGTTTGTGGCTCTGAGCTTGCCGGTATCATCGATGACTTGAGCCTGTTCCTACCGATTGTGGCCGGACCCCCTGTTGATGCCGGTGACACATATAGGCGAGCGTACAGATGATAGATAAACTATTTATCAAAGCTGGTGTTGAGTTGAGAAGCAACCCATACGTCCCGGTTTGTCGTACCGACGCACCTTTTTATTCATTGACCGCCCTCATTCCTCTTGACTTACTCCGTAGGTACTGATATGATACAGCCGTGGATCACACACTTTTAAAATGAGCCTACCATGACGGTAGATGCCATGGGCAGTCGGTTCATAGATACATTCCAATGGCGATAGAAACTACTTACACATGTACCGCGTCTAGTAATCGTAGAACCCCTTGCCGCTCTTCTTCCCTAGCCAACCGGCGTCGACCATCTTGGCGAGCAGCACGCTCGGCCGGTACTTGGAGTCGCCTGTTTCTTGATGCAGTACCTTCATGATAGCTAGGCACGTGTCGAGGCCGATGAAATCGGCGAGCTGCAGCGGGCCCATGGGCACGTTGGTGCCGTTCTTCATGATGGCGTCGATGTCGTCGCGCTTGCCGACGCCGGTCTCGAGGCATATGACGGCCTCGTTGATATACGGCATGAGGATACGGTTTGCTAGGAAACCGGGAGAGTCGCCGGATACGGAGGGGATCTTTTGCATGGCCTTGCAGAAGGCGATAGCGGTGTCGAGCGTCTCGGGGCTCGTCTGCAGGCCGCTGATGATCTCCACGCCCTTTTGCACGGGCACGGGGTTCATGAAGTGAGTCGACACGACACGCGAACTCGCCGACGTGTCCTTCGGGTCCTTAGTCGTCGCCGCGGCGATCTTGGTGATCGAGATGGACGACGTGTTGGTCGCGAGGATCGCGTGTTTCGGGCAGACCTCGGCCAGCCGCGCGAAGATGTCGAACTTGAGCTGCGGAATTTCGGGCACCGCCTCAATCACGAAGTCGACCTCCGACAGGTCTTCCACCGAGGTCGTAGGCGAGAGCAGAGACCTCGCCTTGTCGGCCTGCTCCTGCGTGATCCGCGACTTGGAGACATCTTTGGATAGGAGTTTCTCTGCGTGCCGGTGAGCATGCCGTGACGTCGACCAAAGACTAGAAAGAGAAACGGACCCGCGAAGGAGATGCCCTTATCCAAGGAAGATTGTGACGAGTCAACCAGCGTGACGGAGACACCGGCTTTTCGGGCGGCCACCAAGGCAATGCCCAAGCCCTGAAGGAGGCGATTTGGTTATGTGAGCAATCAGCTATCTCGGATGGCATGTGAAAGAGGCTGTTTACCATTTGGCCGGCGCCCAGGACACCTAGCTTCTTTACCTCTGCTGCATAGTGAGCAGGACTAGAGTTGAAGTGTCTTATTTGGCGGGTGAGCGGAAGCGCTCTGCTCCTCAAGATCGAACTTGCCATGGGGACGTATAAGTATTACGAAGGCTACACGACCACTCGAGAGATGAGAAAACTAACGAGATGTAAGACAAAATAGGTATGCCTGTCCACCTACATGTGTTACGGGGCTGAGCGTTGCGAAGGAGGCCGGGCAATTACCGGATAGCCTCGGGTTACAGATATCCGCAGGGGCTTGGAAAGCTGCGTTATCGATAAGAAGGACTAGGACAGGAGATCCTGCTAAGGTAAGAGGTGGGGGAGGATGTTGGTGGGGGGAGAAGATTATGTAATTCATCTACCTATCTACGTCATAGGTCTGCGACACAGCTGTACCCAGGTACCTAGGTATAAAAGTACCAATGTACCCACCCCAGTCGGCGGATCAGTTAATTGACACGCGTCCGGGCGGGCGTGACGCGTTTTCAATTTCTAGAGGCACTCCAATCCCTACTATTCGCACTCATGATCTCCCTAGACTGAACCGCGGGCAGAAATTCGACAGGGAGAGGCAATACCTCGCCGCCATCATGGATCAGTCAGAAGGCACTACTGACGTGGTGCATCCCGAAGTTCGTGCGCACATCAACAGTCTCGTCTCAGCTGTTAGTAGTAGTTTCTTGCCGGCCTTCTCCTCCGTTCGAGAGCTATGCGCTGACCGCGACCTTGTAGCTTGGTGGTTTTAGCGCCGACGACGACGGACGATATGTGCTCGGAGACTCTGCCCTCGAGGTCTTGCGAGATATCAAAAAATGGATCCGCTTCTACGACGAGAAAACGAATCGGATGGACGTCGCGCGATGCTTAGCCGAAGCAAATCTCATCGACGGGGACCTGCTACACATCATCGCCTCCTGGCCCGAGAATGCCACCGACAATAGGTTCAAGGCGAGGGCTGCCCTGGCCTGCTTCGAGATCATGGTACCGTTAACCTGGCCGTTGGAACGAGACCCCGACCAGATGACCATCAACCACCACCGACACCTCCCCGTACTGCAGCTCGCCCAATTCGGGTACAAGCGTGCCATTATCAACTTCGATGCGGCCGAGATCCTCCGTACTGCCGTACGGGTTGCCTTGCCCTCCATAGCCCTGTCTCGCAGCGAACGATCAACGCGCGACGAGAGTATAATCAAGCTTGTCCTCCTGTTCCTCCGAAACATAGCCATGATCTCACCACCCCCGGGCGTCCAGTACGATGGCGACGAATCGCAGATATCGCGCTCGGCTTTAATTGATGCCTTTTCTTACCAAGATATTCTCCTCGCCCTTCTGGCCCTGGCCTCCAACATGGGGGAGGACTTCAATCAAGAAGGCGTCATTGTGATGGAGATCATATTTCACCTAGTCAAGCGCGTCGACATATCGAAGCTGTTTATGGACGACAAGGAGCTTGGCAAGGCGAAGTCGGACGAGTTGGCGGCTATGATGAACAAAGAAGCCGCGATGCACCGCCCTTACAATCGGAAAGCTCCCTCGCGCCACAATCGCTGGGGAACCATGATCTGGGTCGATCGAGGTGATGGCAAGGTTTCCACCGTCAGCGGCCAGGATGCTTTACTTGATTCTGCCACGAGACAGCGGAAGATGGACAGCAGCAAGGTGTATAGACCCCCGCGGAGACCTAGAAAGGACGGCAAGGAACTACTGGATCTTGGGCTCCCAGTATCGTTGAATTCTAGGGCGCGGAAGCAGCTGAAGAACTTTGTAGAAGACTTCCTCGACTCTGGCTTCAACCCCCTCTTTCAACATGTCCGGAAGAAGCTCGACGACCAAAAAGACTACGTCTTCGAATACCATGCCCGACAATTCTTCTATTTAGTAGCGTGGTTTTTAGAAGCCGAACGAGCTCGAAGGAAGGCTGCAAAGGGCCGCAAGTCGACCGATGCCCAAGACGTTAGCTCTTTCAACCTCGTCGCCGGTGTGCTCGACCAGCAGACGTTCATCACATTAAACAGGGCCATTGCCGACTCACTAGAAAATAAGCGCTGGCACGAATTATGCGCAGCCATGCGATGTTTCACGCAAATTCTCCTAACGGTCCAGGAGATGTCTGAGTCGGGGAACGAGGAAGACGAAGAGATTGCTGAGAACATTCTCAGCCGTATTTTCTACGAGGAAGAGACCCACGATAGGGTCGCGAGCATCGCTAGGGATTACAAGGATCAAGGCTTTGAGTATCTCGACGCCTGCACGGAGCTTACGCACACATACCTGCGCGTTCTAGAAGCGTACTCGAAGCAGAACGTCGACATGCAGGTCCGGTCACGACGTCGGGTCCGGAAGAAGAAGAAGGCTGCTAAAGCTGTTGCGGAGGGCGAGGAGAACCCTGTAGTAGAGGAAGAAGTCGACGATTCTGAGAATGACCAGGCGAATGCGGAGCGAACCTCCAGCGAGCGGAAGTTTGACTTCAATCGCTTCATGGGCCGCTTTGTCCCCCAGGGCGTCGTAGACACATTCGTGCACTTCACGAAGCATTACCAGGACCTGAATGACTCTCAGCTGAAGCGTGCCCATCGCTATTTTTACCGCGTAGCCTTTAAGCTGGACAAGAGCGTGATGCTCTTCCGGATCGACATCATACACTTGTTATACGGCATGATAAAAGGCCACGAGCCCCTCGACAAGGGGTCGCCGATGTATAAGGAATGGGAAGAGCTGGTGAAGCAGATACTGAAGAAGTGCATCCGCAAGATCGAGGAGCGGCCCCAGCTGATCATCGAGATGCTGTTCTCGAAGACCAACACGACGGCAAATTACCTCGAATACGGATACGATAAGCAGACCCTCTCGACGGCGCAATCTAAGCCGGCGGCCGAGCTGGAATTCCGGAATATCCTCGAGCGGGACCAGCAGATCGCAATCGCCGTTAGCGTCTTGCTGGACAAGAACCTGGCGGACCACGTTAACTGGGTGAAAGGCCAGCTGTCCGCCGCCGAAAGCGAACGGAGGGCGTGGGAAGCAGCGGAGAAGGCCATACCCTCCGTAGAGGGAGCCGAGAAGGAAGGCGAGCAGCAGCAGCCGGAGGAGAATGCTCCCAGGAGAGATCCCCCGGCCATTTGTAGGTTTTGCCCCCCCTTCCGCCCCTCATCCAGTCGCCATCTAGTTTCGAGTTCGTACCTAACCAGTAGTCCTCCCTCCCTATATAGCAATACGTCCAGATAGCGACGCGCGACGGATAGCCATGTTCAAGAACTCGCACCTCCGGCTGCTCATGAAGCTCGTGGGCATGGAGCGGCTCGCGCCGGGCGTCGACGAGACGCCGGAGTCGGCCTGGATCCTGCCGCCGCACGTGACGGCCGACGACGCGCAGGCGTCGCTCGACCTCATCGCGCGGGCCGAGTTCGAGCCGCCGTCGTTCGAGGACGGGCGGCTCGCGGAGGACCAGCTGCGGCGGAAGGCGGCGCCGCGAAAGAAGAAGGCGGTGTTCGACGACGACGACGACGACGATGACGACGCAGACGACGACGATATCCTGTTCCCGGCGGGGGGGCCGACGGCGCGCAAGGTAGCGGACGGGACCCAGGACAAGCCCAAGGCACGACGACGAAGGCGCGACGACGAGAGCGAGGACGGAGAGGAGCCAGCGCTGACGGAGGAGCAACTTAAGGAGAAGGCGAGACTACGGCGGGAGCGCGAGAGGGCGAAGGCGCGGCGGTTCAAGAGCGAGCTGTACGTGCACGCGAGCGACGACGAGTCGGACGACGAGGACGGGACGCGGTGGGCCGAGTTCTTCGCGAACGAGGAGCGCATCCGGGCGCGGCAGCGAGCGGCGGCGGCGGCGGGAGCGGTCGCCGAGGCGGAGGACAAGGGAAAGGGGAAGGGGAAGGAGGAGAACGGGAGGAAGCGCAAGGCGGCGCAGGCGCTGGCGTCGGACGACGAGAGCGACAACGACGACGACCTGATCCTGCCGCCGGAGTCGGACGACGAGGGGGGCGGAGATGCTGGGGTGCGCGCGGACGGGTCGGAGGGAGACGAGGAGGGAGAAGAACAAGAAGAAGGGGGAGAAGACACGGACACGCGGTCGAGCCCGCACGCGAGCTCGGCGGCCGGCGCCAAGAGGCGGCGCCTGTCGCGGGAGCCGTCTGCCGCCTCGACTACGACTACGACTACGACTACGACTACGACTACGGCCACCGCTACGACGGAGCGCCAGCCGCAGCCCGCGGGCGACGACGGCGCAGCCGAGGACGCCGACATGCAGGACGCGCCGGCCTCGCAGACGCGGGCGCCGCGGCGCCGGGCCCCCGCCGGGTTCCTGGTCGACAGCAGCGACGACGAGGAGTAGCCGGACAGTCGGCAGGCAGGTCTCGGCCTGGGTTCTCCGGCTCTCTCTCTCGCCTGGACGCGAGCACGCGAGAAGGTACACGCGGGCGTTTTGGTTGGGTGTCTCTTGCTCTGGGCTGGGCGGATACGGGGGCTGCGTGTACGTGCGCTGTGCGCGGGCGAGTGGACGGATCGGTCGATGGGACGGGCATGTGGTGCGTGTCTATGGGCATGTCTAGATACCTATAGATAATGCCTAGTTTTACGACTGCTGGCTCCTATTACGAGTGATGTATCTCCCTTGTGCTCCCGTGCGAAGCCTATGCTAATGCTTGGCCGAGCACGCAAGATATGTAGAGTAGGCGGCACTTTCTGGGTTCGCGATCTAGCCTCTACCGGTGCAGAGTCAAAGGGGCCATCGTTTCCTGTTACCACGTCGACGCTCTCTGTAGCCTAGCTACTCCCCCCTTCAGGTCAGTCACACAAACGCGCGCATAGTCTCCCCAGACATCAGTCCGCAGATCAAAAATTTAATGAGCGACTCCGATTAGCAAGTTGGATGTTATCTATCTGCCTCGCCGGGCCCCCCCCTATCCCCCGGGGGGGGATGCGGGCGAACTATGTACAGCGAACGAGTGAAAAGAGAGAAGAGAAAGCGACGGCCGTCGCAGCAGGGGACCCCCACGTCCCGCCGGCCCTACCGGTCCGCGTGCGTGCGCCCCCCCGTCCCCGCCCCCCAGCGCAAGGCGGGTTTGCTGCATTCTGCGGCTGCGTGTCGGGGGCTGACCTCGCGATGGACGGAGGAGGCGTGTAGGAGCGGGCGGGACGGGGGCGCGCTCCGGAGAGTCGGCCGGTTTATTTCTTCTGCTCGCGGGCGGGTTACGAGGTTAGCAGGGCGGCGAGGATGAGAAAGTGGGAGGAAGAGGAGAAGAAGAAGAAGAGAACAACACGGCGGCGGATCGGGGTCGGCTTACGGGGCAGTTGGCGCAGCCGCAGTTGTTCTGGCAGTTGCACGCGCCGCTGGAGGCACAGCTGCAGGAGCCGGAGGAGTTGCAGTTGCAGGCCATGGCGGAGGAAGAGTTAACAAAGGAGGTAGGTAGATAGGTAGGTAGGTAGGAATATAGGCGCTGATTATCGCGTAATTGTGTTGCGAGACAACGGGCCGAGGGGGTAACTAGTTCCCGACGGTTGCGATGGAGAGCGAGTATGTTGCAATCGCCGGTGAGCTGACTGCTATTGGCCGGTGCTGGTCGAATCGGGGACAATGCTGCTGAGGAGCTGAGTCGGCCATCAAGGTGCGAGAAGAAGCCCCTTTATATATCCAACAACGGCCCGGGTGCGCCCCGTGCCTGGCTGCTACTACCTGCCTACGTAGCAGGTCGTGCTGCTCTTACGCCTCGGCCGGAGAAGACAGCGTGCGTTTGAGGGAGCTAGACAACTTCCACCTGGGGAGCACCGAGGGGGTGCAGAGTCAGAGGCGGAGACGGGCCGGGCACAGACGGGCACAGACACGGGCACAGACAAATGACGTAGCGGAGAGGGACAGCGGGCGGGGGCATGGCTCTCCTCAGCCCAGCTGGAGGGCGGGCGGACGAGTGGCTCGCTAGCTGCCGCCAGATTGAGGCGGCGTCTCTGACGACGAGATCCGTCATACACCCATCGAGTAAGAAAGACGTCACCGGGCACCGGTATGTTCGCTGTAGTTCCGCGGAGATCGGGAGTGAGGCGGGTTGGAAGCTAGCCCAGGATTACGCCCTGTTTCGGTATGAGGGACGTAAATCTTGGGTACGGCGCCGTCGCTGGGCTGCAGGTGGAGAGGTAGGTGAGCCATGTCGACATCACACACATTGCAGACGTGGCAGTAAGCGTCATACATCGGCCCGGGGAGGTATCCCTTTGTTCCCAGAGGCTGTGGCGCGGTCCACGAGACGGCGAGTCTCACATGGTCGGTTGGGATTTATGTACATCCATCCCTCCCTTCTCTCAAAGGTGGGCGCCTAGGCTAATAGATGTGCGGTTAGGTGTTACTGCCATTACAACTCCCTGTCACCGTCGTTTGTCTCTTCAGCAACACACTCTGCCGTGGTTGCAATTTTGGCGTGTTGCTATATGCATATAGGAGATGGAGGCAGTTACGCCACAGCGCCCTTGGGGGGGAGGGAGCCGTGGTCCAAGCAAAAGGACTTGGTATACTGATCGCCCATATAAACAAAAGAGTCCCGGCTACCATCCGAAGGTCCGCTCATTATTCCATCGTCGTATTTCATATCGTAACATGATCCACTAATCCGCGCAGTGCGGCCGACCGACCACCACTATACCTACGCAAGCTTGCTCCTACTCGCGCACGTACCTACGTCCCGGGTCGCCCTCACGTGCTCCTCCTCCTCTCCTCCCCTCCTACCAGCCCAGCCTCGGCGCGCTCGCCCCCTAATCCTTCTTCCGCTGGCCGTAGGACCTGGTGACGTAGTCGCCGTCCTTGACGATGAGGTCCTCGGGCCGGTAGTCGTGGCGGCCCGACAGGTAGCTGTCGAGGATGGCCTTGGTGCCGGCGGCGTACCGCTTCTGCGCGTCGATCGACGTGCCCGACATGTGCGGCACCATCGCGTTGCCGCCGCCGAACGGGTTCTTGGCGTACCGCAGCGGGTGGTCCTGCGGCGCCGGCTGCGGGAACCACACGTCACCGCCGTATCCCCGGAGGTGGCCCGACTTGAGCGCCTCCGCCACGTCCTCCTTCACCACGATCGCGCCACGCGCCGTGTTCACAAGCCACGAGCCTGTCGTTGGCGAGAAGCGCGCCGGTCAGTTCAGTCTCCCAAGAAAGAAACAAGCGCTAGGGTGACGAGTCATGGACGGTGTGGGCATGTGGGTAGGTATGCACGCGTATATATACATATACCACACACACACACATATATATATGTGTGTGTGTACGTATGCGTGTGCCTGTGTGTGTTCATGTGTGCACACACGCATGCATGCGTATGTACGTGTATGTATGTACGTGATCGATGAGGGGGGGGGGGCCGATGTATGGGTGGGTTGTATACATGCACACATGTATCATAGGAGGTAGGCAGGCAAGGTCAGGTAGGTCAGAGCTGGCAACTCACCAGGCTTCATCTTTGCGATGAGTTCCTTGTTGAACAGGCCGCGCGTCTTCTCGTGCAGCGGGCAGTTGATGGTGACGACGTCCGACTGGGCGAGCAGCTCCTCGAGCGTGTCGACCCGTCGGCAGCCGATCTCCTTCTCGGCGTCCGGGTGCAGGGGCTGGTAGTCGTAGTAGAGCAGCTCCTTGCAGTCGAAGGGCTTGAGGCGACGTAGCACGCGCTCGCCGATGCGGCCGACGGCGACGGTGCCGACGACCTTGCCCTCGAGGTCGTACTCGTCCTTGGCCGCCGCGGCCACCTCCCACTCGCCCGCCTGGATCATCTCGTGCGCCGGCACGAAGTTACGCACCAGCACCAGGATCGTCATGACCACGTGCTCTGCTACCGACACCACGTTTGAGCCGGTCACCTCGGCGACAGTGATACCGCCGTTGGTCTTGTTAGCCGCGTTGAGGTCGACATGATCCGAGCCGATGCCGGCCGTGACGGCGAGCTTCAGCTTCTTAGCCTTGGCTAGCCGCTCAGCAGTCAGGTAGCCGGGGTGGAAGCTATCGTCACGTTAGTCTCTCCAGCCGGGGCTAGCAGCAGGCGGTAGTTGGAGTAGAAGCAGCGGTAGTGGTGGTAGCGGCGGTGATATAGTGGTACTCCTTAGTCTTGGTTTCCTCCTCTCTCCTCTCGCCCCCTCACCTCCTCGCTCCCACTTGAGCCTAATAGGATCTTTTGGTTACATTGCTAAGAAGAGGGAGGGCCGGACGGGATGTGAGGCGTAGCAGAATGGGGCCACACATACGGAGTAGTAATGATGATCTCAGCATCGACGAGTTCCTTGTCGAAGGTGGAGTCCTCGCCCTCCTTGTCGGAGGTGGTGACGAGGGTGTGGCCTTGGTCCTCGAGCCACTTTCGGATGCCCAGCTCGTTCTCCGTCGTTCCCAGCAGCTCGGGAACCTATAATTGGGCAGAAGAGAAGGATCCGTTAGTCCATGCCGGAAGAAAAAAAAGGGATAGTCGTGTGAGCGTGAATCGCGACGTGCCCCCAATACCCCACACGATCTGCTTCCCCCCCAAAAATCCCTTTCCCCCCTCTCCTTTTCTTTCCGCTCTTCACATCTGCCGCACACGTACAGCTACCAGATCCAGACCATTGCATGCCCGCTTCAACCAATTGCGTCCCAGGCCGCTCGCATTGGATGGCTAACCTGCATATACCGAGAACCCAGCCTCTGCGGGGGAGACGGCAGAGCCAGAGGCAGAAGAAGAGGATACAGGACAGCAGTGAAGGCAGCAAATCAAGTTGGAAATCGCGGGGAGAAGCCCGAGAACCCTTCGTAACTTACGTCTTTGGCGTGCTGGCCACCGTCGTAGAGGACGAGCAGAACCTTAACCTGTTGACGATATAGCAGTTAGCAGGCGTGCCAAAGCGGGGGAACTTGCGGTGTACGAAGGCGAGTCGAACAGAAGCGCAGATCACCACCGCCCCCCCGGATAGCGCCCGGGCTTGCGTATGACGTCAGACCGGCGCGTGGCGGCCAGCCAGGCCGCGCATTCACTACCAACAGAGCGAACTATCGTAATGATAGACAAGGCCGTCTGGTCTGCGTCGGGGGGAGAAGAGGGCAGGTAGCAGGAAGGGGATGCGGCGAGCGAGTCATACCATTTTGAAGTTGGCTAGATGGTAATGCCTAATCAGCCTAATCAGGCGCGTGTGTGTATGGGATGACGAGGATGAGGAAGGACTAGGTGTCGGCTATGATGGCAATCCGGGACGACGAATCACTCTAGGTTCACTAGAAGACGACCGGGAGCACTTTACCACGCGAGTATGAGAGCAAGATGATCGGGGAGAAACACAGACGGAGGAGAAGAGCTACAATGGCGGGGATATTCGACCATTTATGGATCGAGCCCAGCCCCCGCGCGCAGGACAAAGGTCAGACGGCAGAACCGTAACGGCATCTTTCGCCCGTGGTAGTTCGACAAAGCGCACGCACAAGCAGCTCGGGGAGCGGGAGGGGTCGTAGACACAGTCGGGGAATGTCTTAGCTGCAGTCTCGGACACGCAGAGCTAACCAGAGGCAGATGAGAGTCCGCCCATTGACCAATGATCTTCGGTGCGCCGTCGTGTTTGCCGGCCTCTTCGGTGTAGCTGCTTGTATGAGCGGCGCGAGGCGACGGCTAGGGGGAGGGGGGGGCGTTTAACGCCATCGTCCAAGCGATGCTTCGTCCCCATCCGCGGTTGGAGGGAGGGGCGGAGAGACAGAGGCGGCCGGCCATGTCGGTCGGCTGGGATGAGGGGGAGTAGCATCTGGACGCAGGTTAAGCCACGCCGGAAGCGATAATTAGTAGCCAGCATCCCTCCCTCTCGCATTTCCCGAGCGTGTATCACCCCGGGCCTCGTAGATGGGACGGGCTTGTCTTACCCGCCTGTGCCATCTCCCGAACCTTGGGCTTCAGGGGGACTCGGAAGCCCGCCGGACACGCTCGGAGATGTTTCGGTAAGCGTCCCAGGCCTTTGATACCCCTCGCCCCGGTGGAGTAGACTAGCCCAAGACGCCGCCCACACAGGTCGACGATCGTCAGCCGAGAGTTATCTGATGATCCACATACGATCAAGCCGAGAGGGTCTGGCTGTATAAGTACCGACCGGGGGGAGGAGGGGGAGGACGAGGAGACGAAAAAAAAGGCAGAGAGGAGGAAGATTCTTGGAAAAACGCTCTTCTGATACGAGTGCCTCCCTGGCGCTGTGCTGACTGACTACCAACTACATGCAAGCCTCCACGCCAACGACAAGAACGTATGTGTATACGTGTCCACTAGTTCGATGGAGAGAGCCTTGCGAGAACCCCTTGTTTCCCAAGTGCTGCGGGGAAAGCTCGTCGACCGGTTGGAGATGGAGGCACACGGACAGCCTGCCAAGATAACAAAGGCGAGACGGCAACCAGGAACAATAGCATCGGTGCTGGCTATTGGTCCGGCCATGTCAACTAGGTAATGAAAGGCAATATGTAGAGGTCCACGCCTGCGCCGTCCCGGCATCAATCCTGTAGACTTCGCGGCAGTTTTTCCTGCTCCAGACCCCAAGCGCAACACGGAACCGGAAGTGCTGTGGTAGATGTGGACAGCAAGGTGTGGATGCACGCGAAGAGTGGTATCCGTCTCCCTGTCTGCCTGTCTCTGTCGCGGAATCTCGGTATAGAGCGGCCCTCTCATCCACGGGGTTAGTTATTTGCCCGCATGAGGAAACGGCTTACTGTTGCATCAGAGTTTCTGGGTGAGCTCATGTGCGCGTAGCCTTAGAGCTTTGGGATTCCTCCGACGTAGCCACTCACTAACCCACCCGCCTTCGATGGATACTCCGTCTGATCACGTTCCCGAGAAACACCGAGTTCGACATATAGATACGTGTAGGTCATAATTTGCGATGATTCGCGTCGACCTCCAAAACAGCCTCGTGCCGGCAAGCATGTGCCGCCAGTCTACTTGATTTCGTCCTCGTTGCCCGTTGCCCGGGCTGCCGCTTGTCTCGTCCCCTCTCCTTCCACCCACGCACGCTCGTACATACAGATGTAGGGTTATGTTTTATCGTCACATTTCCAACCCCATCCCATTTACAAAGTCACGAATACCGCGGCAACCATAGCGATGGCCAGGAGCATTCCGCTTGCTGTCTGCGCCGCGCCTGCTGTGGGAATCAGCGGAGTCTGAGTCGGTGTTGTGCCCGAGCCATTTCCCGTGGTGTTATTAGCGGTTCCCCCAGAGCCATTGCCGGTGCCAGTGGAAGAATTGGACGATACTGGGCCCGGGTTCGTCACGTTGAAAAAATTGCCAGCCAGCACCTTATCCGCCAGTCCAGCTTCCGTCAGCACAGCCAGCGTATCGAAGCCTCTACGAGTCGAGGCGGCGTTTTGGAGAACAGCTAGGTTCTCGTCTGTAGCGGCAGACGTATTTACTAATATCTCCGTGTATCGATGGGATAGCGGTATTCTGGCCGGGGGCGACGGCCCAATGTATGGCGCGAACGCTGCCTGTCCTTGCGGAGTTTGGAATAGGAAAGCCGTCGTGGACCCCGTAGTCGTGTTTATCGCTGTCGACGTCGAGCTCTGCGTAAGGCCAGTCTGTAACCAGTGGAGCAGCGTTCCTGTCTGGGGAGGAGTGTCCGTCGGGATGTCGAGGTCAATCATCAGCACGGCGAACGACGTTCCCTGCACCCGGCTCTGCGTTCCGATTCTAGGTGTCGCCTGGGTCACTTCACTGACTGTTAACAACAAGATGTTCCAGCTAGGTATAAGGTAGCTCGCGCATCGATGGCTCACCCTCTCTTGCTAGGACGTTTCCCCCATTTGCGACAACATTTCCGAAAGAGACGAGCAGGTTAGATACGGCTGCAGGCTCAAAACCTTGCGACGTAACGGCCAGCACCGCCGACGCCCCTATTAATATGACCAGAGATTCACACCGCATCTTGAAAGAAAGAAAAAAAGGAGTTAAAAACTACCACTGCGCAGATTGACCAGCAATTGCGAGAAAAAGAAGCAGACGAAGAGAAGGATAAATATTAGGACGAAGGTGAAATGATTCGAAATGACTACAAGCAGAGAAGCTACGAGGAAGATATAGTTCCCGACATATTTGAATGTGTCCTGGGCATCGACCGCCTCACGGCATTCTCGGCGACTAGATCGTGTTATGGCAACCGAACCTAGTTACTGAATATGAGATGAGACAGGGGAGGCGCGGATCTGCGACAGCAACCCCACGGACCTAGACACGGCCCATCCGCCGATGGCAGAAGAAGACACGAGAGGTGGATGTCTCCCCTTCCCCGAGTTTGCCGTTGGCTTGGTAGTCATAAAGAAAGACGAGGGTTCGCGCAAGTGATGCGGTTGACGTTTTCAACCGGAGATCTGCCTGTCGCGATGCTCACGCCCAGCATGAGGGAAGCCAACCACAGCTGACCCTGCTCTGTTGAGAACCGTTGGGCGACGATCTCTGCTACCCCGAGTCGCATCTGGAAACGCCTCGGCGAGAGATCCCCGACGCAGAGATTCGTCATCGCGCTGCGTGTCTTGTGGGTATTAATAGTATCGCCGGGATCGAAAGCTAGCGCATACCGTTACTAGCAGTCTCACGTTTACCGGGATCTTCCACAAGTGCCGGGTGCGTTGACATCAGAGGAGTGCGCGTGCCTCTCCCAGCGGAAGCTGGCGAGAAGAAGAGGCGAAAGAGGGAGATGAGAGGTTGTTGGGACGAAGAAGAAGAAGGGAAAGAAGGAGAGGAGAGAGAGCAGTGCCAAGTTGGCCATTTGATCGCGCAATAGTTATCTGCGCGGATAACTGCATATTACCTACCTATATGTTCAGACGCGGTAATAGACACGGTGTAAGGCGATATCATGCACTTGTCCGGGGTCGGTTGCGTACCCATAATCCGTCGACTCCGGCATACCTCAATAAATCCACAGGCCGTCCCTCCCGTCTTCTCTTCATCCCTCTCCATCCCCCTTCTCTGCCAACGGATTTTACCTACCTGCCCAACTGCAGGGCAGACCAGACCCCTTATGGCTCTTGGTCAACTGAACCCTTGACTACGCGTGAGGACATTTGAGGGCATTTTCGGCGCGACACGCTGCTAGGAGATTCTACGACCGTTCCAAGGGGCGCATCACATCCATTCCTCGACGGAGTCCGTCATCTCGTGAGCGCAAGTGAAATTCATCATACGGAGGACTAAATACAATAAGGTACGGTATATGCCGGCGCCCTTCCCCCGTCTACCGATCGAAGCGATCCCTGCCGTATACCAGCCGATTCGTCGGTGGGAAGAGGAAGGGCTTTTCTTTCCCGAGGAGGGGGGGCTTGGCTTTCTCCTCACGCGGAGTTAACGATCGTCAGTATTCCATTTCTTCATTCTCTCCCCCGTTGTAGCTCTATCTCTACCCTTGATTCCGGCCCAGCGGCAGCGGAGGAAAGGACGAGCCCCATCTCTAGTAGGCTTGGACGGCCTCCTTCAGCTCGGTCACGCCGACGACGGGGCTGGGCGCGTCCTTGGTGGGCTGGACCGACTCTTCCTCCTCCTCCGTCATGCCGCCGAGGATCATGGAGCTCGGGGCGAGGGCCTGAATCTCGGGCGGGCTCGTGAAGGCGAAGAACTTCTCGTCGTGCCACTGGCCGGCCGTGATGTAGCGGCCCTCGCTGTCGGTGAACCACGTGTCGTTCTCGGCGCGCAGGAAGTACGCGATCGAGTAGCGGTGCTCCTCGGGGTTCAGCGGCACCACGCGGTGGATGCAGGACTGCATCGTGTGTCCGCTCGCGAACCGCAGCGAGTCGCCCACGTTGATGACCGCGCACCCGTCCTTGGGCTCAACGAAGCCAAACTCCTTCGCGCCCGGTGGCCGCACCTGGAGGCCCCACTGCTCGGCGAAGAGCAGCGTTAGCGAGCTGATGTCCGTGTGCTTCTGGTGGCCGATGTTCTTGGCCGTCGGCTCCGACGGGATGTAGTGCATCATCGCTAACGTGCTGGTAGACGGCCGGTCGTTGCGGTGCAGGTTCTCGAACCGGGCGGCGCCCGTGAGCCCCAGGCCCGTCGACAGCGCAGCCAGGATCGTCTTTGTGGCGATGTTGGCACCGGCTATGGCGTTCTCCAGCACCTTCATGTCGGGGCTGTTCTTGATGACCGCCGGTAGGTGAGGGCTGTCCTTCTGGATCTCGTCTCGAGAAACCTGCACGGCGGGGGGGATAACGGTGAGCGCAGTTCTTCCGGTACCATGCGTCGAGATCTTACCTTGATCATCTCGTATCCGTCCTTGGTATTCTCGAGGACTCCAGTTCGGGAGCCGATGGGCTCGTAGCTATTTCGCGCCTGTGTTAACAACAAGTCTTCTCGCTACTGGTCTCCTCCCTGTCCCACTCACCCTAGGTGCGGAGCAACAAGCCCAAACTCGTTCTTAGCCTCCAGAGGTGCATCAAAGAAACGGTACATGAGCTTCAACGTCTCCTGCTGGTCTTCGAGCAGCCTGCGGCCGTCGATATTTCGCAGGTCCAGGTAAAAGTATCCCTCGTCCTGGCAGGAGCGGACGAGCTTCTCGATCTCGGCTGGCTCCTGGGAGAGCAGCTTCGAGAAGTCGATGATCTCCATCGGGTAGACCGGGACCTTCTTCCCGTTCCACTCCACCGTCTGGGGAACTTCGGTTGAGATGCCCATGATGGATAGGCGTACTTGCTGCTCGATACGAGGGTGTTGGGGGGAGGGTTCCGGTTTTCTTTATCTGGGTGTTGCCTAGCTGATGTCGATGCGAGAAACTCCCTCGTCCTCTCGCTCATCGACTCGCGGACTCTTCTACTTTATAGACCAGTGACGAAGACGAAGACGCTATCCTATCGGAGCACTATCCTCCATCTGCTTCGGGGAATCGAATGCAACTTTCCCCTCCCCCGCGTTGCCTTTTATCCACCTACATTTCCCAGATGTCGCATATTTACTCGCCCTCCTCCGCGATGTACCAGTGGACCGGACCATATTCTGGGGACGTGGGCTTTGACACCACTTCTTGGCATCTTATCGCTATCGAAAAGGGTATGAACCCCTAATCTCCAAGTTTAACCGGTGACGCGTGTGCCTGGATCGGCGGCTGGGTGCGACCTCCGCACCCTATCCTTCTCTGCAGATTCCAGGTCCCTGCTCGAATATCTATCACGCCCAGTCGGGTTTTCAGGAGATGCCAGGAGGCGACATCTATATTAAACGTGGTGCCAAGGACGGCAGATATCTATCCTGGATGTTCGGGTGTGTAGGGGCGCCTCCTCTTGCATGGGCTTTTGGCGACAATCTCAAGTTTGCCTATCCAGCCATCTCCGCATTCCTGGGCCCCTATCTACGGGCTTTTGATGCTGAAGTCGGTGAGGTCTTCGTCGAGGGTGTCTAAGGTGCCATGAATACGGCACGATCATCAACTTCCCGTCCCCCTCAGCTGATCATCCTGATCAATCGTACAAGGTGCTATATAGGATATTCATGCTTACAGGTTCTAGACTTCTCATGGGAATCTACGAGACGAGAAGGAGATCGGGTATAAACAGGCACATGTTATCTTAAGTCCGAAACTAGGTGACAACCGCGGCTAGACATGGGTTGAATAACAATGACTTATATCCGTCTTCGAAGGGGAGTGTCTATAGTAAGTGTTGGTCTCAGCTGTGATTACATTAGTTTCCTTTTTGGACTCTTACCCTGCCACGCGGATCGTAGAATACACAGAATACCGTCAGAGCCGGGGAAATCAGGTACTTGTTACGTGGCTTCATAGGGCTCCTACAGAAAATATCATACGATCCAGGTTGTTGATAAATGCCTTTTGGTTGGTCGAGTTTGAGGCTATATTTTAGTAAGCTAAACAAAATAGGACCCCTTCTATGTATCAACACCTTTCGACGATTTTCTTTTCAGACTTCTAAACTGGTTACGGGGACGAGTCAGTCTCTGCTAAAAACCTGGCCAAATTGTACAAGCTGTTCGTTTGCTTGCTCCAGTATTAGAAAACACGTGCTTACCCCATCCCTGACTCTTAGCTTAGTCTGTCATATGAAACAAATGAGAGGGAGGGAGGTAGAAGGGCCTTCAAGTCAACTCGTCTTGTACTTCTGTAGACTTAGACTACGACATATCATCGCCTGTGCCAGCTAATAAACGTATGCTGAACGAAGGAACGGCGGCCAGCGTGCGTATCCTAATACCTCTTGCTGAAGATAACACAAGCATCGAACCAACTTCGGAAGATGAAGTATCCGATCTTCCCCTTGGCTTTCCTAGCCCAACAGGAGCTCTTCCGGCACCACCTTCGCGAAGTCTGCCTAATATGACCATGTACCCGTTTATCGAATCACACAACAACCCATCCTACCTACTAGAAAATACACAACAACCTAGGACTTAGCCGCGGATCACCGAAAGACATAGCGAAGCGAAGGCCAGAGTCACCAAAAAGGCAGTGAGCTAGCATAAGTTGCAGTCAAGCAAAAGGCAAGTCCTATACTCTTCGTTTTTATCAGAATCGTCCGGCCCTCTCCATCTATGTCGAAGCGAGATGCGGCATCGGGTATCACGCACCCGCCCTTCTCTCGGCCTTTCTTCGTCCGTCCCGTCTTACACAACGACACACGAGGGAACAGCAACATACGCGAGCAGCAATAACACCAGGAGGCATAACTAGAAGGACGAACAGTCACGACAATATCGAGAAGGGAAAAAAGCAAGGAAGAATAGTAAGAATAATAATAGGCGCCCCGAGTCGTGATTAAAAGCCTACTATCGTAATAATAATAACAGGATAAGAAGAAGCTTCGCGCCGTGCGTCGACGGGGTTTCGGGGGGGGAATAATGTACGTATGCGTCATTTAGACTGTTAAAGAATAGCGTTCAAAAAAAAAAAAAAAGGTATCCTCTTCTCTCCCTCCTATCCCCCCCCCTTTTCTTTCTGCGCCTTTACTCTCCTCCCAGTAGTCAGTAGCCAGTAGCCATCGTGGCACCCTCATGCTCCCCTCCATGCCCGCCGCTTAATATAAAGCCTCGCCCTCTGATAAGAACGCCCCTCCTTGCTTTTTACCGAACGTAACAGGTATATATATCTTTTTTCTCATGGCTTTTTTTTGTGTTTCCGTTTGGGTAATCTAGCTGAGGTTCAGGACCGTGGGCCCGGCCACGGTGATGTCGTCGGTCAGGACGCCGGTGATGGGCGCGGCGCTGGTGAGGGTGACGTAGACGGTGCCGGCGAGGTTGTGGGGGAGGGCGCAGGTGCCGGCGGCAGCATCAAAAGGTGCGAAGGCGGTGCCGCCGGTCGCGGCCGAGTTGGTGAAGCCGCAGTGGGTGGCGCCGGCGGCGGCGTCGCTCTGGAACTGGAGGACGGTGCCGGCGGCGAGCGCGGACACGCCGGCGGCGGGCGCGGGGCTGACGAGCGCCAGCGTCGGGAACGCCGTCAGCACGAGGTTCGACCCGGCCGGGCACGACGTGATGAAGGGCGCGGCGAGCGAGAAGATGGCCTTGGGCCCCAGCGGCGTGTCGAACGGCGACGGCGACGCGGCCGCGCCCGTCGCGACGCGGATGAACGACTGGTGCCGCGCCTCCACCGTCAGGATCGACCCCGCCGTGCCCAGGATCCCGCCGTCCGACACCAGCGGCGCCGCGCCCAGGTACGCCGACACGCCGACGCTCTCGAGGATCGCCGCCGTCGCCACCATGCCCGCCGCGTCGGTGAACCCGAAGTTGTACTCGCACGGCTGCACCGGCTGCACGCCCGCCTGCGCGATCGCACTCTGCAGCAGCCCCACGTGCGTCAGCTCGCTCGACCCGATGCCCTTCAGGTCTGCCAGCTGCACGTCGTTGAGCCCGAGCGCGCGGAACTGGTCGTCGCCGAACAGCGCGAAGCCCTGCTGGTAGAAGGTCGCCTCGAGCCACTCGAGCGTCAGCGCACTGGGAGAATATTCGGTTAGCGATCCCCCGCCTATATATGCGCGTCTCCGTTGAGGGTGTCCACCCAGGTAGGCACTTACAATTGCAGGATATCAACATCCGCGAGACCGAGAGCGGCGGCCGCCGCGTTTTGGCGCTTGGCCAGGTTGTAGATGTGGGTTTGTTTCGGCGTCAGCTTCGGTAGGGCCGGCAGGGCGGAGGCCACGGCCGCCAGTCCGACAACAACTCCTACGGTCTTCGTGATGGAAGGCATCTTGGTGGTCTGATTAGATCTGAGAGAGTGGATCTTCGTCTGGGTATCTTCTCGTCGTGTTCTTCTTCTATATGTATCGTCCGGGTCCGGGTATCGACAGATGGTACAGACAGCGGATGGGGATATATATCGTGACCGGGAACGGAACGTCGGTTGAATTAAATAAAAAAACGAAACCAAGACCAGTCTGGCTGTTCTCTTCTAAATGTCCCGCTGGGGTTATTACTACACGAATTAAAGGCCGGGAGAACGAAAATGGAAAAGAGAGTGAAAGGACGTTGATCCCGCGGGAAGCAGACCAGCGCTTGAAGTTCGGAGTTGGACACGAAATAGTTGGTTAACGGGATGGGAAGGGAAAGGAAAGAGAGAACCGAGATGGCGGGAGACAACGCTTCATTAAAACCAAGTTGCCATCTGGCCGCAGATTATGAGGTGATAGGCATGCGGGTCACGGAAAGAAGGCAGGCCGGCGGTAGGCAGGGCGATCCTCTGCATCGGGCTGCACCCCCTCGAGGCTCCTTGTCAATAGGACCGGCGGTTCTCATTTGCTACATACTACGTAGGGAGGGTACCCATCTTTTCCCACGAGCTTCCGACTCCGAGAATCAAGGGGGGGGTCACCCAACACACTCCCGGGCAATCTAGATTGCATAGCACGCTCGGGATCTGTTAGGGACAAGGCCCTAGGGATGTGGGGGAGAGGAAAGGAAGAGGAGGGGGGGGGAGGGAGGGATGAGATGAGGGAGGAGGAGGAAGAGGAGGAAACGAAACAAAGATAGAAGAGGAAGAGCTTGACTCGGCCCAATGAGAGCCGGGTTCATCATCCACCAGAGGTCAAAAGGCCGTTAAGGTTAGGATGAAAGCTGCTCTCTACTGCCCTTGGGGAGGGGGGAGACGGGGGGCTCGGATCGCCGCTCATTCGGTTAAGGAGAGGATTTGGGGCCAAGAGCCGCCGAGGAGAGGACTAGGGGTCGAAGACCGGGGGAGAGGACCGGAAGAGGCAGTACTTGCGGCGTGGTACTGAGCATTGCGTAGCTGTCAGTTTGTCGCGGGAACGCGCTGAGGGAAAAGGGGGCTTGACGCACGGGGTTTCGACGGCTCGTCGAAGCCAAGTCTGCCTCAGATGCGGTTTCAGCTAACGGACAGCCCGCCAGCCGAGCTCTGAAACTGGAGACTGAGTGATGCCGGTTGATTCGTCGATAGCCATGTTCCCGCTCCTGAACTAGCTGTTAATAGTCAGCAGTCGTCAATAGGAGCGCTGGCGGCACTGCGTCGGAGTAGTAATCGAGGGATGCAGGTCAGCCGGGACGGATCTTTAAGCTTGGATGACGATGAGGCACCGGCGCAAATGCTGCGACGCAGCTTGGCGATACCAAGTCAAATCCGCGCTCTGTTTCTCTTTTCGGGTCTCTCTCTTCTTCTCTCTCCGTACGTGTGTCTTTAGATGCATATCTGTATAGTATGCGTTATCAGTTGCAGGCGTGTGTATTTGCATATACACACTCTCCCGCTCCATTCCTACCGAATCGGTCTCTCGCCAGTCTCTCCTCGCCTGCACGTCTACATCTGCCAAACATGTCGCCTCACACGGATTATAGATAGATAGATATATATATATATATATATATACGTGCACATGTAGGTTAACTCCTTCGAGATGGATCGCCCAGGAAGCGAAAGGAAAAAGACGAGGGGGGGGGAAAAAAGAGGAAAAGCCTCATGGCCATCCTCCGCCGAGATTAAGCATATTTTGGTATTTCAGCAACTAACTCTATTTTCCCTCGCTTAAGAGACGAGATGGCGATGGGATCTCAGCGAGGGCCCCCCTGGGTACGCCGTCGTGACCGGGGTCGTCATTGGTCGAGGCGGAAATCGAAATGACAGGAAGGCCACATTGTCGTATCGCGCGTTTCCACCATCACCGCTACTCTCTCTTTACTGTTCTCCTCGGTGCGGAGTCCGGGCGACAGTCTATTCTGTCCCTACCATGTAAGAGAGACCTGATTTGAAAAATGATTCAAGAAAAAGGTGGAGAGAGAGCTGGAGACAGTAGGAAACAATGACGGAATGGGAAAAGAGGTACAGTATAAAATAAAGAGAGAGCGAAACAGATACGACTATGGAATACAACACAGACAATACTACCTATGTCGAGAATGGGGCTCATTAGGCATGTAAGTGTAGATATAAGTCAGGTATGTATGTACATGCGAAGGGAGGCTCTGTCAGTCCGTATTCCGGCTTCCATTCTCACCAGCACACATAGACTTTGTACACACATACCTGTTGTTGTCCGCCCATCTACTCATACATACTTGCTAGCTATTACGTAGACATGTAGGCAGGGGAGGGAGAAGAACAAGAGAGAATAAGAAGAAAGGAAGCGGGAAAGAAAACCAAAGTGGCAGCGAGATCGGATCCCGACGGGCCACCCTGGCCCGGGTCCCTCCCGCTTGTCGAATTCGGTTCTCTGCGTTCCCGGCGGAGAGGGAAAGGGGTGCGAACAAGTGGGAAAGGGGAACGGGATGAGTGGAGGCCCGTGACGAGCTTCGTCGACGGGATCGACCCTCAACCCAGCTCCAGAGACTAGATTTCGACGTAGGTAGGTAAAGGAAGAGAGGAGGGGGGCGGGGTCGGGATCAAAATCCTCCCCTCTTCCTTTTCCTTTACCCCTTGACTCGCATCGCGATCGCCTTTTTGCCGTAATCCGGAAAGAGAATCCTCAAACAGCCACGGCGTGAGGGAAACTCCCACATAACCCCGTCATCCCAAACCTCGGCTCAGATCTCGCTGCATCCGCCTGGGCTCCTCCTCGATCGCCTCCCATCGAAATGCCGGCCTTCCTATACCGCACCTGTCCACCCATCTATATATCCGGTAGCCATACTACGTAGTATAGATCGCCCAAGCATCCAAGCATCTATCTATTCTGCCTACATGATGAGTATATGCGCATGGCTGTCCTGCGCCACATCATCCTGACCCGTCCTCGACCCTATACATACATGCATATACATATACATGTGTAGAGACGCCTGCCGGACTTCGATTCTATAAATAATGTACTCTCGACCGCTTACAATTCACTACCATTCTGCCATTCCTCCCGTTTCGTCGGATCGGCTGCTAGCGCATCGCTATACCTGTATAGGTCCGCCGTCGCATTACGCACACTCCTAGAGCTGACTGACCGAGCCGGCATCGCCCACCTTCTGACTTCTTGGCTAGTCCGGTTGACATTCGGGTTGACACGCATCACGTCGCGTCGTCTCTTGCGCCTTTACCATTTCTGTTCCTGTCCTTGCTCGGCTGAAAATATGTAGTTTATTTGTCTGGGACGGATTCGAATTGTCTCTGATCTCTGCTACGATAGTTCTGTTCGTTGGGACAGCTGCCTAGTTCTATCCGCTTCCTCCAATAGCAAAATACTCTTTTATCGACAGGTTAAGAGATACACGGCTTCACGGGGTTTCGTACGAGGCACACAACCTTACAATCTACCTCGCCTTCCGCCCCGCATACATATTACCACCCCAAAGAAAGCCTTCTCTGTCCCCAGTCGCTTCGCTTGATCCTTGAAACACTTCAAGCATGGCAAATGCTCCCGTCACGGTTTTCCTATAGAGCGTATGGGTTGAGCGATCGGATCGTTAAGCAACTACGTACTGTTAGTCTACCTGCTGCGCAGTTGAACTTTTGGGTGGGGAGGGGAACGGTGACTTACGGTGGGCTCTTGCTCAGGTCCGTCTTGAGGATCACGGGAACCCTCGTCATCTCCGTCACGTCCTGGATGTACTCGCCGTCCTCTTCCCTCAACGCGAACAGCTTGAGGTACTTCTCCTTATTAGTCAGCCGAGTTTCGACAGCTTCCACTTTAGGCACCTTGGAGTCCGATCGAGTCCGGTGAAGGACCCCCGGACTCGACGAGGACCGGGCCGGCGAACCCGGTACGCTCTGGGTAGGGCGCTCCGCTAACGATGCGCCGGCCATGGTCTCCGTGATGTCCGAGGCATTGTCGTCGTCGTCGTCAAATAGGGCTTCTACGTCGCCCGCCGACACGGTCTCCGTCTGTGTCTGCTTGCGTGTCGCTTCTTCCCGTTCCTTCTTTGCCCTCTCGGCTTCCTCGGCCTGCTTGACAGCTGCCATCGCATTCGAGATGCGCTGGGAGGCGCCCGCCTTGGGTCGCTCGTCTTCCGGTACGTAGGCTGAGCTTGGAACGCCCTTCTCCCAGTAGAGCTCCAAGACCCTCTTCTCCTTTCTGAATTCGGCCTTTTTGAGCGGTAGCTGATCGCAGTGCACGCGCTTCTCAAATCCCCATTCGGGAATGAGAACGTCGAACGCGGATTCGTAGACGCAGATGACGACGCCTTCGCTGATCAGGTCGCCGTTCACCTCCTGGCGCTTCTTGTCCATGATTCGGCACGATTCGATGTGGATGCTCTGCTCCTGCGCGTTCTGGGCGGATTCCTTCTTAGTGTTGCAGGATTCGATCGTCTTGACCAGATTCTCGATCTCGTCGTTATACTCGATCTTGTCTTCGGCAAGAACAGCCTCCAGTTGGCGGTGGACCATGACGTCGGCGTAACGCCTGGTAGGCGCGGTGAAATGGGTATACAGAGGGACATTCAGGGCGTAATGGGGCCAAAGTTGCTTATTAGCCTTGCCGGCGATGAAGTACTTGGCACGCTGCATACTCTTCAGGAGCAGCGTCTCCATACCCTTGCGGATATCAGAGTCGTCAACCCTGAAGAGGCTGTTCTGGAGCGTCCCGCTGCTCGTGGTATCGATATCGTGTCCAAGTGCCCGCATGCGTTCGACAAAGGTCTGCAAGCGTCGCGCGTTCGGTGGCGATTGGCGACGGAGCAGAGCTTTTTCGGGAAGACCCTGAGCGAGCCTTTGAGCGACAGACGCGTTTACCTTATGCAAGAGCTCTTCGACGAGCTCGGTGCCCGGCGTAGAAGAGAAGATGTTGTGCTGGATAGGGATATTCTCGTCGTCAAGCCGATGGAGCAGTCTAAGAGGAGCCATCGGCTCACCCTCAGAGCCTAGTCGAGCCTCCCGGAATTTCTGCGCGACAGCCTTGATGGGATGCGTTAGCAGGCCGCATAAGAGAGGAAACGGTGTGTCTTACATTGAGAATCTGTACGTCGTTGACCTGGACGCCTTCGTGCGCGAACCCGCTTTGGTTTTCTAGGGCGCTGTCGAGCTCGCCGAGAGTCAGTGTCGCGTCGCTCTTAATTATGCTCTTCCCAATCCAAATGTCACTCTCTCCGACGACAAGATTGTGCGGATTGACGCGGAAGACGACGCTGACGGTAAGTCTGTCGTCCCCTGGGGTCAGGGTGCAAAGCTCAGAAGCAATCCTGGGTGGAAGCAAAGCGCAGGTTCGGTTCACGAGGTGAACAGCAGTGCCGCGCTTCTTCGCTTCGCGATCCACAAGTGAGTTAGGCTTGACGAAGTGGGTGACATCGGGCACGTGAATTCCGATTTCAATCTTCCCATCCGACTCGGTCTTGATATGCACGGCGTTTCCGAGCTCACCGGTGCCGGCAAGGTCGAGGGTGAAGGTCTTCTCGTCGCGGAAGTCCCGGCGAGAACCAATGGAAGCCTCATCCTCCTTCTCGATAGACCAGTCTTGAAGGCCGACGCTTCGTAGGACGGCCTCGGAGAACTCATCGGACGAAAAGTTGTTATCGCGTAGAAGGGCGTCTGTCTCCACCTTCAAATCGCCCATCTTTCCAAGCTGCTCGACAAGAGTACCAAAAGGGTGTAGAGATGTGATGGGCCAACGCTTGATGCAAGCGACAAAGATGCGACCCGCATATTCCTGCTGCTTCTCCACGAAGTCTCGCGGCGCCTGCTCGGTGGGAATAGCGATGAGAGGAACGCGCTTGTCGGTAGGTTTGAACCAAACAATCTTGGGCTTGTCCTGCTGGCGATTGTCGTGGGATCGACCGCCATCGCGGGCGGCTCGCTCAGCTTCTTGCTTCTCCTTCGTCGCTTGGCTGCTGGGTCGCAACACGCCCAGCGTACCCGAAAACATCTGGCCGGCCACACGTTCGATGACGGCGACGACATGGCCGGCGTACAGAGGCTTAGCCTCGTCACTGATTTCCTCCTCCTCGACGAGAAGCAGACTTTGTCCTTCGACTTCCACGTCGTCATTCTTTTTCTGCGTGGGCCTCTGCCGGAGACTACCGCGCCGACGGATCCCTCCGTCCCCGTTAGCTGCCTCCTCGCCGTTAGCGTTGCCCGACTGAGCATTGCCGTTGGTAGATCCCGAACGTGTGTCGGTGATGTCCTTTCTCTTCTTTTTTTCCTCCTTTTCTCGCTTCTGAGACCATACCTCGTCGACGTCGAGAAGTTCTACCGCGACGAGGTCACCTTCCAGAGCTCGGTTACGGTCCTTGCTACCGCAGATGAAGATGTCCGCATCCAAGAGCCCGTCGGTGGTAGAGACGTACGCATCGTTACGGTTCTTCCTGTTGACCCTGAGAATACCGGAGACGAGCTGCCCGTCACCGAGGAGGGCGGGTAAAGTAGCCTGCGGGAGATACGGCGTGAACAGCGTTTTCCTCTGCTGCTGTTGCGCTTGTTGGCCACCAAGCTGCTGAGCATGCTGGCTGCCCTGGAGGCCAACCAGGTGCTGGCCGTTCATCTGGGCAGCCTGGAGAGCCTGAAGTTGGTTTATCTGCATAGCGTTGAGCTGTCCAGGGTACATCTGTGCCGCCGCCATCATCGGTACCTGGCCGGAAATCTGCATAAGTTGGGGCTGACCGGGATACTGGAACGTCCCGATGTTCGAGATGGACTGGTTCACGGAGCCGCGAGAGCGATGGCCGGGCTGGAAGCCCGGCTGGCTTTGACCAGCCTGTTCCTGGCCCTGGCTCTGGCCCTGATTCTGGCCCTGTTGATTACGCCAGTTCCCTTCGAAGTTGCGCGAAGAAGATCGCGCGTGGCCGCCCGTGGCACTGCCACGACGCCCGAAATCCGCCCCCTCATTGCTCACGTGCAACGAAGCGCCGCCGCGGGCACCGCCTCGGCTAGTCGAGGCCATGCTTTGGCTCCGTCCGTGGCCGCCGCCGCGACCGCCCCTGGCGGAGGTGGTCGAGCCCTGGGCAATAGGCGTATCGGCGGCGACCGGCTTCGGCTCTTCGGGGGCGGAGCCTTCGGGCGGACCCGCGGCAGGGAACTGAAAACCGGAGGTTGTCCGCTTCTGCTGAGCAATCTCTGCCGCCTTTTTCGCGTCGGCGAGAGCTAACGAGTGTCTTCGCTGGTGGCCGGGACCGCCGCCTCGCCCTCCTCGAGGTGCGTTCTCTCGGTTCTGTTGACCCGACGAGTTGTCGAATTGCCCGAAGGCCGTCCCCGCGGCCCCCGCGGACGGAGCCGGGGGTGGTCCCATCCCCATGTTAGGGAGAGCTGATTGGTTACGGCGATGTGACATGGGCTGACTCGGTCCCATGGGGACAGTCGGCTGCGGAAGCTGGTTGGGAAACTGGAAAGCAGTCTGCGGCGACAGGTTGGCCATGTTTGGCTGCAAGGGGTTGAAGGAACCGCCAGGCCCGAGCTGGCCCGGCGGTATCATGCCCATATTCATGTATTGCTGGTGCGTAGCTTGTATCTGCTGCTGCTGCTGCTGCAACAATTCGATCTGTTGCTGAATAGCAAGTTGCTCCACTAGACACAAAGAAACCAGCGTGGTCAGCTCCCGGACTCCACCAATAATAGCAAAGCAAGAGACAGAGAGAGAGAGAGAGAGAGGAAAGGGGGGCGGGGGAAGCGGCAACGAGTCGTCGAGGCCGACGGTGGTTACAACCACCGACAGCCGAGAGACACATGTATGTAGACACGGGACTTACTTCCAGGGTTCGCGAACATGCTCATGAGCGGGGTGAGCTCGGACGGGCTCCTACGGTGAGCAATATGGAGGCGACGGCCTCCCGGTCTGGGGACGCCCCCAGCCTGGGGAGTAGGCTGCTGCTGGTCCATGATCTGGCTCTCCCGGCAGTTAAATAGCTAGCAAGTCGAGTGCGAGGAGCCGGAATGGCTGCTGGGTTGGTGGGAATAGCCGAAGCAGCTAGAGCGGATAGAGGAGTGGAGGCGATAGCCAGTGCTGGTGGTGAAGCCGGTGGTAGAGCTGTGATGCTGGTCGGAGCTGGAGCTGGATGTCGGAGGACAGAAGTTGGAGGAGTGGCTGCGGTGTCTTCTTTGCTGGGGGCGATTGCGTGGACTTGTTTTTTTGCGACTAACAAAAAATGGAGGGTAAATGAGAGGATGGAAAGAGGCTGCAATGCTAGCTGCTGGGTATGTTTGAACTCCAAGAGAAGGAATGTGAGAAGTTCTGAGAGAGGGTGGATGGTGAGGTGGAAAGATAGAGAGAGAGAGAGAGAAAGAGGAGAGAGACGAGTGTGGTGTTGCGATAGGGATTGGGGGGGGGGGAGGCGATGGAGGCCGGGAAGCTTTTGGAGTTTTAACCAAGATAGCGCTCAATGGGCCAGGCTGGGTGGGAGTATGGGGAAAAGAGAGGGACTTGAGTGAGGTCAGGGTTAGAGCGAGCACGGGCAGGACGCAACAACTGGAGTGGGGCCAGGCTTTCTGGCTGGTCCGGGGGGGTGATGTGATTGGCTGCTAGCGTCGCAATGTGGTAATGGTACGAGGTACACGGGTACGTAGGCCTTTTTCTCGCTACGTATTCTACCTCCTGCCGCCTCCTCTCTGCGGCACCGTATCGAACCTTACCTGCCTGCCCGCCTACCTACCCTTAACCTAAGCTACCTCCCTACCTTAGGTAAGTACCTACCTAGGGTGGGCAGGTACCTAGGTAGGCAGGCAGGTAGGTACCTCCAACCTACCTGAGGACTGACTATAGGCTCGGTGCCTCCCAACTTAGCATAGTGTTAGCACGTAATGCTGTGCCCTCTGGGCTCCAGATCCATACGGCTTCCCTTCACGCAGTACCGGATGGAGACGGGTACGTGCCCATCCATCCAGGTTAGGTACCTCACTGAGCATTGCTTAGCGGGGGGGGCACGGGCGGCTGCCCCGGTGGTGTGTCTTGGGTACGACGGACAAGAAGCCAGCTACGAACCGAGTATTCGTAGGTACATTCGCTACCAGCTGCAGGCCCGCCGCATTTACACGCACAGGCGACGGCCAGCCCGCCCAGAGCTCCCTGCTGCCTTGCGCGTCGAGGGCATGTATGTACCGTGTGTGTACGTGTGTATGTATGTAGGTCTGTCCGTGTATGTGTGTGTGTGCATTGCCGTGCGTATGCGCCCGCCACCCCTCTGGCATTGGGGCCCGTGCTCGTCATAGATCTGGCCCCGGTGGATGGCGGAAGCCCAGATTGTCCAGGCGGTCCCAAAACGAACAGGTGGCTGGATTGGATCGAACAAAAACATGCTGTCCTCGTCCTTGTTCTACCCCTTCTTCCATGCCGTGCTTTCGCAGTCGAGCCGATGATTTGGTAAGCCAGCAGCTAGCGTCGATGGCCCCGAGGGCCGCCGCCACGGATTGATTCATGTGCATGGCAAGCGAACCCAGGCCAGACGAGCTTAACGGGACTAGGCAAGTGTATACCTATGCCTTGCCTCGAGCAGCCCAGACGTCTTAGAAGCTCGACCGGGGCACGGCGGATGCGCGCATAGATCCTGACATACCTACATGCCTAATACCAGGAGCTGTGCCCACGGAAAGGCGCCTACCTACCTACTTACCTACCTACCTACCGACGAGTTGGGTGGCCTGCGGACGGGGTGACCAGGTTATTTGACGCATTGCACACCCAGGAAGGTTGTACCTCCGCCGGTCCATCAGTCCATCGCGCTCAGTGCTAAGGTGGCTAATACGAACATCGGTAGTTTTAGAGGCAAGACCCCTGCCCTGGTTAGGCACCTGAGAAGGCCCAGCAGCAACTCTGCTAATACCTAACCTGCCTACCATGTATGTGCCTCATCTCTGCCAGCGTACGCACGCGTGTAGGTACGCACATCATCACATGTATCCATGAGAGCTCCCTCTGCGTCGTTATCTGTCGACGCCGCGGACCTATAGGTGGGTAGGTAGGCAGGCAGGCAGGTGGTAGAACATGGTTTGAAACATTACTGAACGCATCCACTGCCTTGGTATCTGTGGGACAACATCCCATCCCTCCCTTGCAATTACGTACCTACCTATCTACCTCTTCCTAAGGTATCGACCTAGGTACCCGTATCTATACCTAAGTGCCTTGGTAGGTAATGCTTACTATTGGACACATCCTTTAGGTTAGGTACCTGTATGGAGGCTCACCAGCCGTACCCAAGCCTGAAACAAAACGAACGTTCGACTGCGCACTCAGGTCGAGAAGAAAGACAAAACAAAAAGTTAAAGAAGCTAAGGCTAGCTTTTTCGACGGACAGCCGTAGAATTCTCTATTATCTCGGTAAGCGAGAAGGATGCCCGGTAATATTTGATAAGACTCCGCCAGAGGACAACGGGGATTAGCGCCGTCGCTGGTCACGCGGGAAGGGGGGAGGGGGGGGATGTAAACCCCTAGGTACCTTAACGTCTTGTACACAGCTGCGTATACTGATATATTTTATCAATTCGGCTAGGTATTTACCGAAACCAATCGCATCCAACGCCCACCAGCCTTTCACATGGAACCTACCCACTCATTCAACAGCCTACCTACCTACCTAGGTACCTCCTAAGACAGGAAATTCGTGATAAGAGAGGTGCAGCATAACATAGTACATGCAATGTCTCCGGTATGCGACGCAGTCTATGTGCAGTGGCCAGGTTATAACCTCAGTACCTACCGTGTCTCGACCTACAACCTGGGGAGGATCCTCTACTACCCCAGATGTGTTCGACCCCTAGGCTGTGCCTACAGTCTGCGATGGGTTCTATATAGGTACCTAAGGAGGGGTCTGCCTGTCTTGGGGACTACCCAAGGTACCTAAGGTAGGTACCTACTGTACGTAGGCGGGTAGATACGACCAGGCCCTGCAGATCACATCGGGTAAGACGGATGAAGGGGGGAGAGGGCGTCGAGAACATCGAGCGCCTCTCATACTCACTTCGCAGAGGCGGCCACCGGCCTATCGAATTTAGTGGTATCTCAATGGGCTCGCCGATTCGAAAGGTCGCCTCTGCCCTGCAAGGTTACAGATAGGCAGCGCCCGACAGTAACAGGTGGCGTAGGCGATGGGGTAGGAAAAGGTCGGTAGATGCGTAGGTAAGGCAGATGCAGGTGTGATATCAGAAGCGTCACCTCGCAATCATGTATAACAGCTGTATTCCCTCCAATTGGCTACGTGAATGTACGTATAGAGGTTGCCTTTTATATATAGATATATAGATTCGATGTTTGGTACCGCTCGCAACAACGGAGACCCGGATTTCGGTGAAGCCAATGCGATTGGACCCGACATGTTACGGTTAGCATCTAACGGATCGCATTGTTTCCGGCATGTTGCTTCCCTACCTTACCTACCTACCTACCCACCCAGATATTAACTCATGTGTGCACACCGATATCACGTATAGGAGCATACCTAGGTATAGCATGCCTACGGGTAGACGGAGAGGTGATACCTACCTAGATTTAGACACAGGAGCTCGGGTATGGTGGGTGGAGATAGCAACGTGAGGTTGTCCAGTGTAGATTACGGCCATGTACACGGTCGGCTGCTAATGCTGCGCAACCTACCCATCCACTAAGGTAGCTCAACCCACGGCGATGGCTTTAACTCGATACGGCATCCGTCTGATATAATAGGTCGGCGTCGAGGTCTCATCGGCATGGGACTCTGACGACGCGATGATATGGCCGCTTGGCTAGAGCCTCTCTCGGAAGAGTCAAGGTTGACCTATGAGATGCCTACTTAGCGGCGCCGTTAGCTGCCTACTGCCGAGGATCGATTGTTCGCACATGTAAGTTGGCTCGAATCACTTTGCGGCGAGGAGACGGACGGAGGAGGACGAAGGAGAGAGATCGGGGCGAGGACGCGGCAGATTCTCATCCACACACGCGAGCCCACATACCCACCAGGTCTACCTTTGGGTACTTCTACCTATCCGCCTATAGCCTCCTCCTACGGCATTAATATATGAGTAGACCTGCTGCCTAAGACATCTATACATACCTACCTACATATGTGCCCAGGTAAGGCTAATGATATGTGCTGAGATCTATCCTGGAGGTACACGTAGGCACGTAGATACCTCTATACGATGCGTAGATATAGGAGCTAGATATATATAGGTACCTACCTACCTACCTACCTACCTACCTGGGTACTTATATATCTCCGATAGGCACACGGGGCGTGTTGAGGTGGGAGTGTGCAGGTAAAGTACATGCGGGCGTATTAGAGGCCTAACTGGTAGAATCGCGCAGCCAAATCCCCTCCGCCTGTGCCACATGCCTTTCTTACGGGCTCGCGGAAACGAGAGATTCTGAATCATGACAGCACCGCCGCGTAGGCTATTTTGTACCTAAGCTTAGCCACCTGCCTTAGGCACTTACTTCCCAATGTTCTCTACACGTAGGAGGTAGGTATAGATTCATGTATACCTACGTGGGACAATTGATGCCCGTATGTACAACCCGGCCCTTGGGGCTGGCTCAGAGAGGTAGGACGTTAGGGACTTGGGCGAGTTTGCAGAAATGCCACGACGGTACTGCCGCCAGATGTTCGTGCAGCAATTCTAACGAATCCATCACCTGCCTCCTAACCTGGGCAGGCTAGGCACCGCTATACGGAGTATAGTGGCCATCACCTCAAGATTTCCCCTCATCTTTGGGGAGCTCCCGTCTCAACAGTTGATCATATGTTTGGAGTGTAGGCACGTGTACCGGGACAACTGTTTTGACCAAGGCGGGAAAGAAAAAGCACGGCCCTTCGACCATGCATATACGCGGGATATTATCAATTCCCACGATGCCGGAACAGCAGTACGGAGGTAGGCGGGGACATGTACGTGGTAAAAGGCAAAAGTAGTGTACGTGGGATGCTAAGAAACAGGGGGGTGGGTACGTATCCTCGACCTTCTACGACTCCCGTACCGCTTTATACGGAGCTTTATTCTTATTCTTTGCAAGAGGTATAAATTTTTCCTTTTAACTGCACTTCTAGCTACCGTACAAAAGTGTATTAAATTGATTTTTTTTTTCGCGATCAAATGTTGCTTTGGGAGTTATTTTGAGGCAATATAATGAGTGGTGGTGGTGCAGATAGTTGGCGTGCTAGTAGCAGTAGTGGTAGCGGTGGTAGCACAGTTTTAAGGTAAGTTATAGGGGACCTAGGTTGGTTTGCGACTTTGAAAATAAGAAGCCTTAGAAAGTCGAGGATACATACTTACCCCCCCTGTTTCTTGGCATCCCACATACACTTTTAACCACGTAATACAGGTAGGTACCTAGGTAGGTAGGTACCTCCTATATAACCGTGTAGGTACCTAATGTTGGGTACCTATATCAGGTATGTGTATCTGAGACAACTGGACTCAAGAATATCGACGATGCGTTTGGGTGAACCTCTTATTGTAACATCCACCAACCTTAGGTAGGCACCCCTACCGAGTATGAACATTGGTAGCTCAGGTAGACCGACCTTATTATGCACTCACTTCCAAACCCCTCCTAGATACCTCGATACGCGCGTATCTACACGGCTCTCGAGTCCGCAGCCCCCGTCCATCTTCCGTACCTAAGAGGTACCTACCTCCGTACAAGGTCCAGCGCCTTACCAATGCCTCTTACCGCCCAGGTCTTATCGATGTTATTCTGCCGGCACAATCCACACCGTCGCTCGGTCAATCTCTTTTTCCAGCTGCCACCGTCGCCAGGGGTACCTGTCTGAAGCTCCGTTTTCCGTTGTTTAGTACCTACCTCGACCTTCTCTGATCCATTTGCTTTACCTTACCTGGCCTACCCTCCTACCACCCACCCACCTCTCTACCTACCTACCTACCCGCCCGCGTCCGCCTATCTTCACATCTACATGCCTCCCTCCCGCCTGTCCGTCTACTCTCTTCCTCTATATCTTTCATACCTTTCGTTATCAACTGGGATGACCGATCCCTGTCCTTGACCACCCTTGTTCTGCGTCAAGCAGAGTCCGAGTACCGACCTACACCATTCATTGTCCGTCGCTTTGGACCGAATAAAGCACACATCATTTCTTCTGTTCCTCGAGGCGCCCCTCGTGGTTGATTCGACCTATCCCAAATTTCTATTCATACGGCAGTGTAACTCCGTCGCTACCTACCGTCTCACACATCGCCTACCGTCTCGCACCACGGCAGAAACTGTACACTCCGCAATGCCGTAGAATTGCCCGCTGACTGCAATGGCTGGTTCTTCGCCCACTACCCGCAAATCGAATCAATGGTCCAGCCCCGACCGCAGTCGTTCGTCGAGCCTGTTCTCCGGGGACCGAAATACAGAGCTCAGCCACCAAGATGCCCTCACCGCAGCGCAAGTCGAGCATGAGCGCGTTCGCGCGGCCGCCATCAGGGTCTACCACGACCATGAGTTACAGGAGGAGCATAGAAGGATCCTAGCAGAGCATCAGAGAGTGATAGAGCGGCAGAGGAAGGAGGAGGAGCGGATCCGGTCCGAGGAACGGCTGCGAGCAGAACAGGAGCGTCTGAGAGCTCTCAAAGCGAAGATCGTCCCCAAGCTACCGCCGGAACCGCCTACCCCCGTCACTGAAGCAGCCGGTCCCGCTGTTCCTCGCATGCAGCCTCAGCCCGTCTCAACTGGACGTTCGCAAACGATACCTAGCGTAAAGCCTTCTCCCTTCCTTCAGCAACCTCCAGCCTCCCTCAAGGGGGCGCCCGGACAAGCCAACGGCATTAGCGGCGGCGTCAAACCTCAGCAACCCTCTTCCTCGAATCCCTTTAGCTCCTTCAAACCCGTGCCCGAGGGGCAACCATCAAGAACGCCATCCACCTTCGCACAAGCCCCAAAAACGGCTACCCCTCGGTCGGATGGAGTGTTCGTTGGGTCCATTAGGACAGGCCCAGCGATTACTAACGTTGATCGATACATCGAAATACACGAAAACCTCAAGAATCTGCGGGCTTCGCTGGTGCAGCAGTCAAAAGTGTCACCGTTCTTGAAGCAACGCTTGGGAGATATGAGACGAGAACTGCGGAAGAACATGGGCCAGCTAGTGGGCGAGAAGGGTGGAAATAAGAAACAGGTTCGTGCGCCGGCGACACGCCACGAGGTCCTTGACTAACTCGAGATAGGTTGTGACCATCCAGACGTTGCTCAACGAGTCGCTGAGCGGGGCTGTCCCAAGCGAACCAGTTGACCCTTCGCTCTTCATCACGGATAAGCGAGATCCTGTCGATGGCGCTGTGCATAACGAAGCCCAGCTTCCGTCCTTGTTCATCTACCTCCTAAATCACTTCGCCAAAGCCGTCATCAACCAATTCATCAGCGAATGTGGAGCGCAACCCAAGACAGCGGACCCGATCGGAGTCGTGACTGCTATGGTATTCTCCAATAAAGCGTATCTGTGGCGCGGTAAGTCATTGATCGACATACTGATGGCCAAGTTCCGCGTCGTCTGCCCCGTCCTCTTCGGTTACCGTGGTAGCGAGAAGACGGAACAGGGCCGTCTGCGCCTAGGCTGGAAAAGGACCGCATCGGGATGGGCCCCCGAGCAGCAGCACGCCGACCGGATGAAGGGCCTAGGCGTGGGCTACGCCGCGATCACGCTGAGGGATTTCTCGAAATCCCCCAACACGAACCCGTGGCCGCCGTCGAAGTACTGGGCCTGCCTGGCGCGAATAGTGAACACCCCCCCGGCCGAGATCTCGAACACGCAGTGCATCGTTCTCCGCGCCATGATCGAGATCTACGAGGAGAGATTCATCCACTTCTACGGGAGCGCGGCTATAGCCGCGCTGAGGAAGGCGCTGGTGGAGTTCCCCAGCAAGGCCGAGATCAAGACCCCGGGCGTCTCCGGCCTGCAGGTGCTGGCGCAGATATTGAAGCGGGATTTGGGACTGGAATTATAGATGACGATCTGTATAATAAGTGAAGATTCTCGGTCACGATTATTCGGTCACGGTGCGAAACGAATCTGGGACCTGGTATAGAAAGAGGAAGAGGGTGGGAGCATGAGAAGGGGTTTCCTCTCTCCTTTAAAAAAACAACCCTCCCTGTTTTTTGATTATTTTTTTTTTGATTTTGTCTGGGTGTATGTGTTATGTGTCTGTCCGGTGGCGTTGGTAAATGGGCACCCTCAGCGATAATAGCAAAAACTAGGCATAAGAAGGCGTCTAGAGAGGTTCAGCAAGACCATTGAATATACCCAGCTATGGTAGTTGGCTTTCGCAGGACAGCTTTTTCTTCTCCATACGAGTTTGTGTGTGCGCGCCACCCGCGTGTCTGCATACGTCTTCGCACGAAGAGAGCCACGAACAGGTCTCCCGTATTAAATCTATATAGGGTACGCTCGCCCGTCATTACTAAGAAGCGCCGTGTTCCCCCCCTCGCCTCGTTTTCCTATCTTGGTTCGAAGCGTACAATCAAGCCTACATATAATAGACAGTGAGCTGACAGAAAAAAAAACCCCGGACATGCCTCATTATCAGGGAGCCTATCATCCAAAACCCTGCCGTTGCCCACCCCCTCCCCTGACATGAAAAAAGTCTCCTCAGCCGGGCCAGGTTGGGTGACGCCGTTAGGTAAGAATCCGGAAGTATCTATAGGATGAGCAGGAGAACGAGCAGGACGGTGAGCACGGTGATGAGGAGGGCGACGCAGCAGCCGCTGTAGCGGTCCTCGTTCTGGCGGACGACGTAGCCGAGCTTCTGGAGGCCGGTCTGAAGGCGGCTGCCGACGCGGTCGGCGAGCGTGTCGACGGCGCCGAGCATCTCGACCTGCTCCTCGAGCTCGCGGCCCATGTCGTCGGCCTGGCGGCGCAGGTTGCCGACGGTCGTGAAGACGCCGTCGAGCTGCTCGTCCTGGTCGCGCATCATCTGCAGCTGCTGGCGGTGCTCGAACTCGGCGTAGCCGTCGCCGTCGTCGTCGTCGCGGCCCGCGTCCTCGAGCGCGAACGCGCTCGGCGACGGCAGGTCCCCGTCGGCCGCGGCGCGCGCCGCCCGCGCGTTCGCCGACGCCGGAGGGGCCGCGCGCCCTGCCGCCTTCGCGCCCCCCAGCTCCTCCCGCATGTCCTCCACCTCGCCGCCCACCTCCTGCACGAGCCGCCGCCGCCGCAACACCTCGTGGCTCGACAGCCCGTACCGCGCCGGATCGACCTCGGCCGCCTGCACGGAGGCGACCAGGTCGCTGAGGTCCTCGGCTAGCGCCCCCAGCGCCTGCTCCAGGTCGGCGCGGGCGGACGCGAGCTCGGGGGATGTGGTCGTCGTGGGAGAGGTGGTCGAGGTGGTCGCCGCGAGGCTGCGGATGCGCAGGTACGAGGCGAAGAGCGGCCGCACGGTCTGCATCTGCGAGAGGACATCTCTGTGGTTGGTAGTCGACGCGAGGCCATGTTAGCGGGGATAAGCTTTTTGGGTAGGGAGGCGGGTATCTCGGCGTACTGCTGAACTTGGAGGAAGGGGTCCTCCTCATTAGTTGAGGACATCATCTTGCTGGGGGCTTCAACATGCGCCGATGCACACGTATCGGCTACATCTGCGCTCGGCACGGGGGTGGGGAGCGAGATTTTCGATGCGGTATGTGAAATTCACGTTGGAATCGTGCTCGGCAAGCCGAATGCTGGATAAGCTAGCTTAGTATAAGACGGGGAAAGGTGACGAGAATGACGTGGTGTTTTCGTTTCCTTTGGATTGGACTTGAGAAGCTGTCTGCAACTGGTGGGATATAGATACCTAGGTGACAGCCGTCCGACAGCCATAACCTCTCGATCTCAGCTGCGAAGCATCGATTATTGCATATGTGCATATATTATACATATAACGAGTTTCTTTTTTATGATGTTTTTAGTAATATGTCACAACGCAAATAGGTAATAAGAATGAGCCAAGTAGGCAAAGTCTGTCATTTTTCCTCCGAAACTCCCAAGATTGAATCGTTTTGTGTGCGCTCTCTTCACCCACGAGCCTCACAGCGTCAATTCCCCCTCGCCATCTCCGTACCCCAGAATTATGCGGCCAGAGAAGCCCCTACCGTACCCAGACTGCTGGGATGGCCCGGAAGCCTACGTTGAGCAGCTCTTACACTTCGCATCCACATCAGACAGCTTCCAGATACTATGTGGCGGCGTACACATCCTGGACTTCTTTACCACTGAGCCGGGTCTTTTTCAATCCGTGATACCGATAGAGTGGCAATCCTATGTTTTACAATGCGAGCCGATGAAGTTCTTGGACGTCCTGATGAGAGACACTCTGGACTCGTCCCTAGATCCTCAACCCCCTGAGAGCTTGGTCAGGTATATCAAGGATATTAGGAAGTTCTCGTTGGCACGCGAGTTTTCGCCCAAGAAGGAGAAGCTCCCGAAGCTAACACGGATGGTCTCTGTGGGGATGAAACCAAAGAAAGTGCATGAAGTGAGCAACTTTGCAAGTTACGTGGACATGCTCGCCAACAACATCTCTGCCCAGTACTGTACACAGATCACTCATTTCGTAGATTTTGGCAGCGGACAGAACTATCTAGGACGAGCGCTGGCTAGCTCTCCCTATAACAGGCAGATCATCGCCGTGGAGGGTAGGGGGCACAACATCGTCGGGGCTAAGGAGTTCGACATGCATGCTGGGATCTCAGAGAAGCCTAAAGTCATGCGGAACAAGAAGCTCTGGCTGCAAAAGCTCGATAGCATGCTCCCCGAGAACCAATTGGACGAGAAGGCCTTGAAGAGGGGTGCTAATCCGCCGAAGATCTCGGACGAGTACATGCCCGACTTTAGACCTTTGAGTGAGTTCGAGGCCACCTACACCCCCGAGGAGGGCAAAGGATTTATACGTTATATTGAAGGGAGGCTGGAATCGGGAGACCTGTCCGACGTTATCGGTCAACTGGAGCAAGACCCCTTGACCGATGTAAAAAGACAAGACGATCTAGCCCTCATAGCCATTTCCATCCATTCCTGCGGCAACCTCTCGCACCACGGCATCCGGTCCCTAGTTCTGAACCCAGGAGTTCGAGCCATTGCTATCGTCGGGTGCTGCTATAACCTCATGACGGAGAAACTAGGCCCCCCCACGTACAAGCATCCGTACATGAGACCAAGTCTTCAGGCTCTTAATGGTCGCGTGGTCAGAGAATCGGCAAGGCGAGACCCGCAAGGCTTCCCGATGAGTGACTATCTCTCTAGCTACCGCGATCACGGCATCCGACTTAATATCACGGCGAGGATGATGGCTTGCCAAGCGCCGCAAAACTGGTCAGAAGCCGAGAGCGACTCCTTCTTCACTAGGCACTTCTACCGCGCGGTCTTACAAAAGATGTTCCTCGACAGAGGCGTTATCGGCAAGGTTCGTCATGACGGTGGTGGCAATCATGCCGGCAACGAACCATCCCAGACCCCGTTCAACTTTAGCACCAATCCCGTCATTATCGGCTCTCTGCGCAAATCATGCTACAAAACATTCCGGTCATACGTGAGAGGCGCGATCGCGAAGCTGACCACCAATTCCGAGTATCACGAGTACTGCGGCATAATCAAAGAGAAGATGGCTGACATCACAGACGGGGAAATCGCCCGATACGAGGAATCGTACGGCCCGCGTAAGAGGGAACTCAGCGCCATCTGGAGTCTCATGGCGTTTAGCTCCGTTGTCACCGAGTCCCTGATAGTGACGGACAGATGGCTATTTCTTCGGCAACACCCCGAGCTAGTACAAGACTGTTGGGTAGAGACGGTATTTGACTACCGCGAAAGTCCTCGAAATCTAGTGGTCGTCGGCATTAAACAGCCGGTCTCCTAGATCGGCCAGGAGAGTCCCTAGCTTTTCCAGTACTTACCCATACGATACGGTACTCCTCTGTTGTAGAGCCGATAACCAAATCATAATAAACCATCGTGGGAATCCCAGGATCGCAGATCCCGCGTCTACCGAGCCAGTTGGCCGTTGTCAATCCTTGCCAGGCCCCCTCCCTGCCCTCCCCCCTGATAATTGGGAGGTCACCTCTCTGGCGGTAGCCGGACAGTCTGGGACGGTAATTGGACGTATCCCTACATGAGGGCTCAATTCCATGCATGAACCTGCATCTGTGGACCGCGGCAAAGTTGCCTATCTCTAGATTGCGTCGATCGGTCAAGCCAGTCAGCGTACAAGGCAACTTAGACGAATGCACGGTACCGACGAATCTCACTCGGGTTCTCACCGAACTCAAACGAGCGAGAGAAAACATATATCGGACTATCGTTGCTTCGAGGCATTCGAAACAGCAAGCCGGACGCGAGCTTACTATAGGGAGACCCTAGTTCTCGATTACGGCCCAATGCCACCCAACACACAACCCCACGCGTGCCTGCAGACCGTCCTCAACGCAAATCTATTGTACCGAGCGCCCCATCATCGAGGTTGCTCGTCATCCGTTAGTGATGTAACTCCTCCGCCAAGGAGGCGGAGGCTAGAAGCGGAGCCCCGTAGGCGCGATGATTGGCCGTACCTGATAAATGAGCCGACGACTTCTTTTCGAAGCAGTCTAGCTCTCCTCGCTCATGACGACAGCCGCGGATGCTAGCTCTATCAGTAAGTATAATAGCTCTTCTCTGCATATAGGTAATGGTCCCACATTCATCTGTCGAGGAAGCGGGAATGCCGCGGCGCAAATAGACCAATCCCGAGACGGCCCCCCTGTTGTTATGACTAGCTGATGCCGTGGTAAGCACGACACGTCGCGAGTGAGTGAATCGGTATGGAACGTCGAACCAGAGGGAACAATAGTGGGATTAAGGGTACTTGGCGGGGGGCTGCGGACCGGATATCACGAATCGAACGTAGGTAGAGGAAAGGGTGACACCTGGCTCGGATCGAATCGACTCTTGCTTAGGAAAAACGCGAGCCATGCATCCCGCCGGATACTCCGATCGTATCTAGCCAAAGACAGTCCGTCGGTCGAAAAGGCGGCATCCACGGGCGAATATTCGACATCATGCATCATATCACGCAAGCTATCGTGACCGTAGCGCCCAGGGACCTGGCGCATTCGATATCGAGGTTCTGCGTTACGCCAACCGTCGTCGAATGGCGTTACCATGCCACCACGCTGCTCTCGCTCCCCCTACGCATAATGTTCGGGCAGGATCAGCGGGACTCAGTGGACGGCTCGAGATAGGAAAATGCGGGGCAAGCAAGGGGTCGAAGTCCAGGGTCGAAGTCCAGGGTTCGAGGGCAGAAGAGGAGGCCTGATTCGCAGCATCTCGACGAGAAGTCCGAACAGTGCCTACATAGAGGTACATACACGACAACAGAACGCCCACTTCCCAAGCCCGCGCCCGCCTACATCCTCACTTGTGCGTTGGCGAGGGTGAGTCTTGCCCCGGGAACTCAGCTACGGACGCCCTTCACAGATTCTCCCTTCGTGCAAGGTCGCGTCCCTACGGCCAAGCCTTTGGCATACTACGTAGTAGTAGCTGTATCCTACGGCTCGCTATCTCTCCGCCGTCTTGAGGTCACATTTCAGATAATGCACTCACCTGCACGGCATCTTTCCTGTCGACCCATCCGGCCCATCACATCTGCTGTGCTACGAGCCCTCGTCCAGCTCGTCTGCAGCAGTCTACTCATATTACTTCCACCCCTCCCCTGGCCGAGCTACATACCTAGGTATAGACAGCCATGCGGATTCGCAGCGCAGCCAACCCCCCCCGGCACACACCAGACATCATCGTGCAGGAGGATATACACTCCTTGCAGAACTGCCCAGCAAGAAGCCATCTCCCGGTGCGCTATGGCATTAGTCCTCCCCCCCCACGCAAGACAGCGCTGCAAGGTCGTACCAATATATAGAACAAATCCTGCAAGATTCTCCCGAATTCACCTAGCTCCCCCTCCAAGGCCGAGCGCGCTCTCGAGCTGATGCCTTCCCGAGGCACCTTGTAGACAGGATTGGGGGGAGAGTAGCAGCAAGCATACACAGTTTGGTGGTCCTCTCCTGCCCCCCCCCCCCCTTTCCCCCTTGCCCTCTCTCTCGCCCTCTTCGCTCCTCTATGCAGGCCCCCTTCTGCACCCTATTCAGGTAGCGGCTTGCCTTTTTCGGAGCAAATGGCGTGCGGGCGTACGCGTGGAGGTTGGTCGCCAGCACGCAGACGCTGTGTGTATGCAGGCGGTAAAAGGCGGCGCCCAGGAACACCAGCCAGGCTCACGAAGTTACCCCGGCCTTTGCGAGATTACAGCACTTCCAAAAGCACATAAATAGCCTTCGATGTTCCCCCCTCGTCCCTCTCCAGCGTCGCTCAGTCGGTCGGCGTCGGTCTGTTCCGCCGGTAGGCAACCCCTCTCGATGTTCCAGACCTAGCTCGTCGAGAGTCTCGTCCCCCATAGAGATCCGCCCTGATTCCAGGTTGTTTGCTGCTGCTTGCATCAACTCGCATCCGCATAGATAGACGAGCAGCCGCGGTATACGAGGCCTAGTGCCAGTGGTCGTGACGCGCGCCGATCTCTGCGGGAGGCCATCGAGTGGTGCCATGTCATGTTATCTACATACCTAGACAAACCCGGCGGACTCGGAGTGTTTAGTTAGAAAGAGGCATCATCCCCAGGGTCGCCGTCCGTCTTGATTAAAAGGAGGGAAACCTAGGCCTTCCTGCCTCTGGGTTTCGGAGCCCACCACGCTATAACCCTCCCTCACCTCGCCTCCCCTCCCTTTGTTCCCCCCCCAGCCCACGACGGTTCGCTCTCGGCTCCTTTCTCAGCGCGAGGCCTAAGTCTCTTATCTCTACGACCACTTAGCATCCGGTTCTTCGGCCCCGCCCCCCTCCCCCTTTCGGTTGGCACGGTCCCCTTTATCTTGATCTTTTTTTTTTCTTTTTTTTATTCAATCTTTGCTCCTTTCGTCCAGCTATCACAAGGATCTCAGAGCTTGGGCGGCCGAGCGAACCCGGATCTAAGGTCGAGGGGATGCTTTCGCCAATCACAACCCGGTCCAGCTCTCTCGTTGCGAGGCACAACTCTCGGCCTGTGCGATCTAGGGGTCCCTTTGTCCCCCGATCTTCGGGGTTGGACGCTTCGGCCCACGGCCCACGAGCGGTGATCTACTTACGTCGTCATTATCTAAATACGACATTGTCATAATGAATGCTCAGATATCATTTCTCGTAAGCCTTCCCTTATCCGCCTATCTCGAATTTGTTGCACCAATACAACTGCAAAGTGGGTGGCGCAACGACGACAACTGCCCGTCACCATAGCTAGGATCACGAGAGAGTCTCTCCGAGGTCGAGTCTTGGTTATCTGCATCCCGCAACAACCCTCCCCTCCCCCTCGCGGCTATGGAGGAAAGACTGTCGGCGCGCATATTGGTACAGCCCGCGATGCATGCGCCGAGCGAACGGTACCCGAGTTCATTGACTGACCCAACGCGATTCTAGGATGGGACCTTCAGACTTATACACATTCCCTTGACCCTGTACTCGACCTTCCTCCAGCCGATCCTGCAGGTGCTTCTTCCCCAGGACGACGACGATTCGCTTGCCATCGAGGCCGAGGGTCTCAGCATCGACAACAAGCACGGGTTCCTCAACATCAGCATCACGCCCGTCGAGTGCTCGGTGGTGTGTCATAGCAGCTGGGCCCGGAACGTCTTCGAGCCAGTCATAAAACGCCTCCCGCCCCATGTCTCGAAGCTGGTCTCAATTTCGAGAGACAGCTACCTGATCCTCTCCGTCATAAGTGCTGGAATGGATGCGGGCGGCCGAGTCATGGACCTCACCTCGCCCCTCGCGCTAGCCGGCGTGCCCATCTTTTTCATCACTACGTACTACTCGGATTTCATCCTGGTGCCCAGCAAGGACCGGCAGACGGTCGTTCAGGTGCTTCTCGCCCGGAACTTCGAGTTCGACAAGGACGAGTCGGCCTACGTATCGCCCAGCGTGATGCCTCGCCACCGCGGCACCAGTCGCAACCACGATCCCCCCTCGACACCGCCGCCGTCCAACGTGGTCGAGCTGCAGGCGCGCACGTTCGAGTTTTTGAGAAAGCGAAACGTCACGCCGTACATCAGCCCGTGTCTGACCCTGGTGCAGTGTTCCGGCAGACGCTCGTCGCAGGTAGTCGATTACGGCCACCGGCCAAACCTGAGCCGGCAGACCTCGGGGAACGGGCATCGGAGGAGCTGGCTCGATAATGTCGACACAAAGCTATACACCAGCCTTATTTCCGTTCTAGCGAAGCAGCCTAGGTTCCTCTCCATCACGCTCGCCCAGGAAGACCCGCCTTCGTTACTATTAGATAAGGAACACCTCGGCGTCTTCGGAGATTCCATCGTCGGCGACACGGAGGGCGACCTCGTCCCGGTTTTTCTGGACCTCGCCAATCTCCCGCTGGAGGCCACCGGCATCGTTTCCGGGGTTGCAGGCCGACTCATTACGGAGATGGGCACCGAAGATACGAGCATCAACAGCGAGCTCTCTTACCTCTCAACCGCACGCGCCGGCGCGGTCATTCTCTCCAGTCAACAGTCCATGAAGGCGCTGGAGATATTGAAGCCCCTCCTCTCAAAGGAACAGGCGTAGGAATGCAGATGCCACCGTGTACGATACGAGGTAGACCCGGGGATGGGGAGGGGACGTGGGAGGGGTTTTCACGAGCGCAAGAATCACGACAAGAAGGATTTTTGGGAATTTCTCGGAAAACACGGCGTACGAGACTGAACAGCGGGCAGGCACTGGATGCACACCAGGGACCCGGCTGGCAGTTTGCGGCCTGCCACCAGAACGGAATTCGTTCTTTTTTGCATCATTTTGTCATGACTGCTTTTCGCGGCGTTTCTCGGCCTTGGGCGGGAGGGAGCATGAAAAGGGGGGCGGGGGCCAAGCATGTGCATCAGGGTACGCGCGGAGGGGGGTTACGGAAGGCGGTTATAAAAACAAGGGGCAAGACGAGCTGCGCTCTCGACTGCCTCAAAACACCGGACGCAGAGGACCCGGCATCGCGGTATACCTAATTGGTTTGCATGAAAAGTGTGGTCGGTCACGCATGCATCTCGAGTCGCTGGGCAGGGCAATAATACCTACCTACATTCTCGGAGGCGTCCATTCCATCCTATCATGCAGTGTCAATATAGTCTAGATAATAGAGCCCGACTTCGGGGGGTCGGCCGGATGAAGTCAACGACTGGCGGACGGGCTTACTCGTAGGCCGTCCGCATAAGGCTGAGAAGACGCGCATTTTGGTCTCCTTATCGGGGCACCAGCCCGAGGATGTTGGGGGGGGGAGGCGAGCACCTACATACACATACCTATCCAAGCAGGGAGTGGCTGGAGAGAGGTTGCCTCGCTAAGTGTACGTCCGACACGAGGCTCTCCTCTCATCTCGTGCGGAGGTGTGGGAGTGGGTGATAGCACAGACTCCCTAACCCAGCAGTCAAGGAGGGGGGGGGGGTCGGTTCTCTCTCTATGGGCACTCGATACTGCGTGGCACTCCAAAGCTATGAGAAATGCATACCTACGTAGGTGTTATCCACGCCCCCGTTATGTCGTACCTCCACCTCGCACGGCCGTCCGCTCGCGTCATCCATCCCGCCATCCCAGCTAGAACTCCTTACCGGGAGGGCAGCATGGCAAACATGCCACCAGTCTGGTGACCGTAGACGAGTCCGTCCGTCCCCTTCAGATCCACAGCCACCCAAATGAACCCCAAGATCCCCAACATGCCCGCCGGCGTGGTTCCGATTGGTCCGTGACGGGAAGTTCATGCATGCATACATGTATGGGCATGGGATCGCGTGCATGGCTTAACTGCAACCGGCGATATCATTCAATCCTCGCCTCAGTGCTGCATGTATGGCTGCTCTCTCAGCGCCCTCTAGAAAGCAGAGCCTACCGAGCGAATGGGCCATCCCCATCCACCGACCCGGATTCGGGCAGCGCCATCTCACCCTTTGCTGAGGAGCTGAGGGCGGTGAGACGCATGTGGGCTGCCTAAGTGCCTGCCCACGCGGAAGCCCAGGCTAGCTGACCATTTACACGTACGCCTGGCGTCGCGGGCGTGAGAGTCCGCGAGACACACCCCCTCGGTGTGGCTGTCATCGCCACCGTTCCGAACGGGGGGGCAGAGAGCGTAGGAGAATGGACGTCATAAGTTAAGTTGATATCCCCCGAGGAGGGGGAGAGGGTAGGTGAGCCCAGGAGACCTCGGAACTCGACGAAACGGGAACAGCTTGCGATAGCCCGCCTGGTTCTGACGAGGGTCGAGCGGCTGTTCCCGTAGCAGGCGCGCGGGATCCGGTATCGTACGCTGCCTGCGAAGGTGGTCAGCCAAGGCAGCTAGTTCCGCCTCTTTCCCGAGAACCCGCCCGTACCCTGAGGGCCAAATATCGATCGACTAACTCCATCTGTAGGACGCCAACAACCCCATCACGCCGCATATCTAGCCCGATGTGACGTGCGAGGACGCCCGCGCGGGCCTCGCGACGGCGGTCTTCCGGCGTTTCCATGCATGCCACCCTACCTGCCCCCCACCCCCTTTTTTTCCCACGTCATCGTCTCGCTAAGCTCCCCCCTCCCCCCCCCCCCTGGATTCGGCCGGAGCGGGAACTCGTCCGCGGGCCGCGCCACGCGCCCGAGGCGAGGCAAGCGGCGCCGGCGGGAGCGGGACCCGGACGGCGGCAGGCCGCGGCGTCGCCGAAGGGGCCCGGTTCGCGTGCCGTCTCCTCGGGCGGGCACCGCGGCGGCGGCGTAGGTGGTATAGCTTACGCGCAGAGCGGGACAGCGCGCAAAGACACGTCCCCCCCCTCCGCGGCGAGCCGCCTTCCCAAGGCTTGGGCGCGAGGTAGGCAGGCAAGCAAGCACAGGTACAGCCGCCGCGTACTTCCCGCCCCCCCTTATCTAGCCGCCGCCACAGCAACCAGACGACAGCGAGGCAAACAGGTCGTGCCCGTATGTACCGCGATAGGAGCACCGCTCCTCGACCACACCTCCTATCCCACTGGCTGATCCTGGCTCTTGGCCTAGTGGTTAGGGGGACCGGTCAGTAAAAACCGGGCTCCTGCGCAGCGGAGGCAGTTGGGTAATCTCCCACCTCCGCCAGGCAGGGGAAGTTGGGTAATCTCCCACCCTTGCCGCGCGCAGTGCCGGGTTTTTCGTAGGTCTCCCGTTCGATTCCGGACCAGGCGAACGGCGGGACTGAGCTTTTTGCTTTTTTTTTCCCCTCCCCCCTTTCCCGTTCTACGTATCCAACCTGATCCGGTGTCATCGTCGCTCTTGTTTTCTCTCCTTTTGTTTTCCCCTTGAAGGCCCCATCTATCATCTACCCCGATGCTCGCTTTAGTACCTAACTTCGAGCTTTCTGTACACCCCTCTCTCCCTCTACCTGCCTCCCTTCCTTGTTTACGTATCGATACAAGTGGATAGGCGATTCTGACCGTGTTTGTCACCTCTACCCGTAGACGTTTGTGGCCCCAAGACCGCAAACGCGGACTATATAATATAGGCCTAGGATTAGAGAAGAGGATAGTTTCCGAGGGTGCAACTTCGTAATGTTCGGGGCGGAGGTCAGCGTAAAGGTAGGAGGAACACAGGTAGCGGGTGGTGAGGTTAACGCGCGAGGTAGTTAGGCCATACGATAGAACATACATAGAGATATAACTATCTAAATCAAACTACGCTGGTTATTAGCCGCCTAGAATCCAAGTTGTCGAGATGTTACGGGTATTCGTCCTAACACTCGCTCTCTGACTTGCCCTTCCGTCTCTATATAGGTGTATCTACTCTTGAACATTTGGATTCTAGAACAACAGGTTGATCGGCAGTCGGATTTATCGGGCTACCTATCTAACCACCCACCTACCTACCCTCTTCTCGCCTCGACTTCTCCGCAAGTAGGCTTTCTCGGTTGCTATTTCGTGGATTCTCCGACACCGTGTCACCTCCAGACGACACCATACATACATATATTGAGAGAGTAGCGCCGGAGGAGCGTCCGCGGATAACCCAACCGTGTGGTGTACTCGTCTCTTGTATGCAGATATTGTGTGAATGTGGTTGGATTCGTGGATATTTGGAGGCTTGTAGAGGGTGTTTAATTGTAGCTATTATCGGTCTAAATGTGTGGGTATACATGACTTCTGCCTGGCTAGGTGTGTGCAATGATTGAGTTATATTAACCCAGTGCTCTACGAAGAGCGACCTGGCAATCTGTGATAACTGATATTTGTCGTTTTGAGCTATTGAATGCTGCGAGTCTGTGGTGGTGGGTTGTGCTGCCTGTTTGCTCTAACATAGGGGAAACAGGTAATGTCTGCCTTCACCTTTGTTTGCACCGTTGCATCGGTGCGAATCTTTTGGACATGCTGGAAGAATACTCGGGGCGTGGAGATGTTTCGCATCCAGCCCTGGACATGGTTTGGTAGCTTGCTAGACTGACGCCGCGGAGATAATCAAGGAAGGGTGAGCGGCCCTCTAGGCAGTATTAATAAAGTCGCCTTGTTACGCATGGCGTGTAAGCGCCTACTATTATTACTGTGGAAAGGAATGGTGAGGGCCTCATCCGGACTAGAAGGCTTGTGTTTCAACGAGGATGGTATTCGTAATCTAGGTACCTATATTAGGCCGGCGGAGGTAAACGGGGCTACGCATTACGTTTGTCGTTCGTATTGCAATGCCCCTTTGTGGATGAGTTGGGTGAGTTAATAGACGTGGAAATGAGGGTGATTTGCTGGAAATGGATCTAGCAGCAGCAATATCAACGACGGAGAAGCCGGGGTTATATGATGCAACTTGAGAGGTAAGGAATAAAGAGAGAGAGAGATATATATATATATATATACATACATACACTCTCCTATCTGTAGGTATGTTTATTCTATTATGCTCGGAATGGGGTTGGAGAGTTGGGTGAACCTGGAGCCGGAGCCTATTAGTGCCTAGAGAGAGTTACCCGAGACGGGATTACAGGCATTCGAGGGAGGCGGTGATCTTGCACATAATGCTTACCTGTGTTCGGTGCCTCGGAGGCGCGTGCCGTCATTAATTAAGGACTTGGTAACCGTGGCTGATTAGAAATAAACCGGGTTGGCGTGGGAGCGACAGCCGCGACCAAATTCCTACGCTTTGCTGCCCGGATATTCTCCCTGTCTCCCTGCGGTATCCGGATCGCGTAGGGGCAGAGGCAGACGGACGCGTACCTCCCTAGCCTACCACCTCCACTCTACTCCCATCTTCACCTCGAGCGTCTTCGATACGTTGACTGGCCGAGCTACCTACATAATTCCGACTGCCCTCTATGCAGCCCACGGCAGCGTAAGCGTAAGCGTAAGCAGTCGCACGGTAGTATTGTCGCATCTACAGCGACGACGGCATTCCCTAAGACGCGCACGACTCGCAGCGGGCGGTGACGTGCTGTGCGGGTCTCGGAGGCAGCTGGATCTCGAGCCAGGGAACGAATGCGTAACGCGCGCTCGTCTGCATGCTGGGCCTCAACGCGCGCCCGACGCTCCGGGGCCGGGCGTCGCTGGTGGACCTGCTTCGACGGGGGAACGGCCAAAGTCCAAGTCCCCATTCGAGTCGACCCAGCACGCCCTCGCTGCCGCCCAGCCCGCTGCCGTCGCCAGCTGCCGACAGCACTACCACCACCGCTGCCAGCTCCTCCGCCGAGGCGACAGCTGGCACCAGCGCCACCACCACCACCACCATTACCACCAGTTTAGCCAGCGCTACAGCTACTGGTCACTTTCCAACTACAACATCCATAATCACAGCTATAGCTGCAACCCCGGCTGCTACTCCAGCTTCCACCACCACCACCACCACCACCTCGCCCTCATCCCTCCCCTCGCCCCTCCTCCTGCCCTCGGCGTCGCCTCGCCTCTCCGTCCCCTCTATCTCTCTAGCCGTTCCCTCCATCTCTCTAGCTGCCGAGCAGCCCATTCCTCGACAACAGCCTCCCAAGATGGCACCGGTAAGCCGTACCCATCATCAGCCCCCACGCCTCTCTGCTTCTGCCTGCGAGAAGACGGCAGTCCGCCCGGAAGAGTCGCCCGTCTTGCTTTCCCGCCTTTGCCACCTCGGCCTCTCTAACTCGTCCGGCCCTTCTCTAGTCGGCGAACGCCACCAATGGCGACCGCGACCATCTCAATAGCGGTATGAAACCCATCCCCATCCCCTCCCCCTCCCATTGCCCACCTACCAACCACCTGCGTGCCACCCCCCCTGGTAGCTAACCACCGAATGCGTGCGTCTAGGCAAGATCTACTCCGTATCCGGGTTCGTACACGCCGCGCTGCCTCTCCGTGTCCGCACGAATCCTCCCGCCTTATTGGCTGGCTAATCGTTCGAAACAGTCCTGTCGTGGTCGCCGAGGATATGATCGGTGTGGCTATGTACGAGCTCGTCAAAGTAGGCCACGATAACTTGGTTGGCGAAGTCATCAGGATTAGCGGTGACCAGGCCACGATCCAGGTCTACGAGGAGACCGGTGCGTCTTAACGATCTTCACTCCCTCCCGCCAGTAGCAGAAATCCGAGCTGACACTGCTGTACCTATATAGCTGGCATCACTGTCGGTGACCCCGTCCACCGCACCGGCAAACCCCTCTCCGTCGAGCTCGGCCCCGGCCTATTAAACAACATCTACGACGGCATCCAACGACCCCTCGAGACCATCTCCCGCCAATCTCAGAGCATCTACATCCCCCGTGGCATCTCCGCCCCCGCGCTCGACCGAACCAAGAAGTGGGAGTTTACTCCGAGTCTGAAGGTCGGCGACCACATTTCCGGCGGCGACGTCTGGGGAACAGTATTCGAAAATTCTTTCATCAAGGTGCACAAGATCTCGCTGCCGCCGCGAGCCCGCGGCACCATCACGAGAATCGCCCCCAAGGGCGAATACACAGTCGACGAGAAGATCCTCGAAGTCGAGTTCAACGGCACCAAGACCGAGTTCGGCATGATGCAGACCTGGCCCGTCCGTGTACCGCGACCGACCACCGAGAAGTTGTCCGCCAGCAACCCCTTCATCGTCGGCCAACGCGTCCTCGACGCGCTCTTCCCCAGCGTCCAGGGCGGTACCGTCGCCATCCCCGGCGCCTTCGGGTGCGGCAAGACCGTCATTTCCCAGTCCGTGTCCAAATTCTCGAACAGCGATGTCATCGTCTACGTCGGATGCGGCGAGCGCGGCAACGAGATGGCCGAAGTCTTGAAGGATTTCCCCGAGCTGTCCATCGACGTCGACGGCCGCAAGGAGCCCATCATGAAGCGAACTACCCTGATCGCCAACACTTCCAACATGCCCGTCGCCGCCCGAGAAGCTTCCATCTACACCGGCATCACCGTCGCCGAGTACTTCCGCGACCAGGGTATGAACGTGGCTATGATGGCCGACTCGTCGTCGCGATGGGCCGAGGCCCTGCGTGAGATTTCCGGTCGTCTCGGTGAAATGCCTGCCGACCAGGGCTTCCCGGCTTATCTCAGCGCCAAATTGGCCAGTTTCTACGAGCGTGCGGGCAAGACGGTCTGCCTCGGCTCGCCCGCGCGCGAGGGTAGCGTCAGTATCGTCGGCGCCGTCAGTCCTCCCGGTGGTGATTTCTCGGATCCCGTCACGAGCTCGACGCTAAGCATCGTGCAAGTCTTCTGGGGTCTCGACAAGAGGCTGGCCCAGCGGAAGCATTTCCCGTCGATCAACACGTCGGTATCGTACAGCAAGTACACGAACACGCTCGACAAGTGGTACGAGAAGGACTTTCCCGAGTTCCCGCGGCTGCGCGACCGCATCAAGCAGCTGCTGTCCGACTCGGAGGAGCTGGACCAGGTGGTGCAGCTGGTGGGCAAGTCGGCGTTGTCAGACCCAGACAAGATCACGCTCGACATGGCGACGCTGCTGAAGGAGGACTTCCTGCAGCAGAACGGGTACTCGGACTACGACCAGTTCTGCCCGTTGTGGAAGACGGAGTGGATGATGAAGCTCATGGTCGGCTTCCACGACGAGGCCCAGAAGGCGATCGCCCAGGGCCAGAGCTGGGCCAAGGTCCGCGAGGCTACCGGCGACCTGCAGGCGCAGCTGCGCGGCCTCAAGTTCGAGCTGCCCAGCGAGGGCCAGGAGGCTATCAGCAAGAAGGTGCGTGCATTTCTATAAACCCCCCTTTCCCCACCCTAGTAATACGGACTACCAATGCCATGACGGGCGGGCTAACCTATTACGATATGTGCAGTACGAAGCCATCCTGCAAACTATGCTGGACAAATTTGCCTCGGTCGTGGACGAGTAGAGGATGAGAACAACGAAGGAAGTATCGGATCTATATAGCACGTCTTGGGCGTTTTGTTATTTTTTTTTCGAGTCCCCGCTGATCGAACTTACCCCTATTTGGAGAGAAAACAGAGAGAGAGAGAGTGTGTGTGTGGGTGTGTGTGGGTGTGTGTGCGTCTGCGCGTGCGCATGTACATAGCCTAGACCGGGGACGGGAGCAAGTCGAGAGGGACGAGTTGGGAGAGAAGATGATGGGTGGCCCCTCGCTCGGTCTCTTCTCCGGATCCGAGTCGAGAGGTCGCAGACGAACAGAGGGAGCGCCGGAAAGGGGATAGAGAGAGAGAGAGAGAATGTGTGTGTGTGGTGGCTGTGGCGGAGAGAAGAACAACGCTACTGCTGCCCGCGCGTATTTATATATCACCACACATGATTTACCCTCACCGTCGCTATCGCCGTCGTGTCTTGACTCTCTCCTTATCCCCCACACATCTCCCCGTGGTCAAGTTTGTACGCAGGCACGGGCACCCGTAAGTATGCCGCTGCACTACGCCGAGCCCCCTCGGCTCTCTTACTTGCTCTGGATTTTTTCATCCTCAGGTCGCAGCACGCAGCACCGCTCACAACCACGCCAAACGCATCAGGGCGCAGGTCCATTTCTTCAGTGGAGCTGGTTATGTAAGGTAGGCCCCCCTTCCAGGCTCAGGGAGAGCCCCCTCTCCTCCGTTGCTGTCTGCCGCCTCTCCCGGCTTCACTCCCGGCGACTCGGGTGCAAAATAGCATAGGTACATACATATCCGTTCGGGAGCGAGCTGGCGGGTTGGCTGGCTGGCTGGTTGGCCGGCTGGCGCCCGACATCGCCCCGCCTTACTCTACCCTACTCTGGCCTGGCCTGCCCAGCTCTACCCAACGCGGCATCTCTCGCGTCCGACCTCTGCCGCCAACACTTACTACACTGTCGATAACTCGTACATACGTTAATCGTCTTTAGCCTCGCCCCCCCCCCCCCCTTTCTCCCTCACCCTCCCTATCCACTACCCCTCCTTTTTCGTTTATTCACGGCCCGATGGCGTGCCCCCATAGGCGGGCATGTGATTCAGTACCGTATTTTGTACGAGGACGGTCCCAAATTCAGAGCACATTGACTGGCTCGGCCGCGGCTCGCAGTCGCCCGTTGTCTTCCCTCTCGTCTCCTGCCACCTGGTCCTGCCTCTCTGATTCCCTGGTCGCAGGGGTAGCAGTAGACCCGCCGCCGCCGCCACCATCCTCGGCGCTTCGTTCCGCGGCTTCCTGCTGGGCAGCAGTCGCCTCGGCGGCAATAATGGCAGCAGCTTCGGCCTCGGCCTCTCGTCGTCTCCGCTCGGCGCGCACCTCCGCCTCCATCTGCGCGATGTGCCTCTCGGCGACCCCGGGCGCGATGCTGGCGAGGAACAAGATGCCAGCGCGCTCGAGCCGCCTGGCCTGGTTCATCAGCCAGTTCGCGTTGGCGTTACGCCGCTGCCTAACCAGCATAGCTGCCGTGTCTGCGGGATCTAGCTCCCTCTGAGGTCCGGGGTCGCCGGCGGCGCCTCGGCCGTTCTCGGCTCTTGCAGGTCGGGCGTTACGGTGGTGGCCGTCGGCCAGGGGTATCAGGCTCTCGAGGTGCCGGCGGAGGGGAACCCAAAATTGCTCGGCGATAGGGTTCAGAAGCCCCGTATTGATGAGGAACAAGGTGACGGCGATAGAAATGACGGTGACCCAACGGGACCAGCTAGAAGTCGGCGACGTGAACCACCATATGAAAAGGCCTAGACGAATGATCATCCATACGTGGGGCCACAGCTGGGCAATCCGGACCGCCTGCACATGCGGATTATCCGCGCGTGCCATAATGTGTCCTAGCTGAGGGGGAGCTTGGGGGGGCTGGGGAAGGCCATGCTGTAGCTGGACCTGCGGCTGCGGATGTTGGGGTGGATGGTGAGCTTGGGCATTGGGTATCTGACCCCCTCCTGCCTGAGCGTTGTGTAGTTGAGTAGTCGGTGTGGGGGCTACGTATTGCCGACCAAGGTTGAACGCTGGCGGCACGGCGAGCGTGTGGGGGAATGGCATGCCCGGAGGAAGATTGATGGCCCGGCCTGGGGGGCTGAAATACGTCTCTAAGGGGGTATTAAGGAGTAGAGCACGCGGACCGCTCGGGGACGTCAAGATGTATACCTCCGGCGTCGCCTGCGAAAATTGTGCCTGAACATGGGGCGCCGAAGAGCTTCTGGGCTGACCCGATGCTCTGAATGGATCGGGAGTACCGGCGGCACTACCCGCCCGAGACGGGATCGACGGGGTAGTAACGCCAGGCGGGATGGGATGCTGAGCTTGGCTGCTCGCGAGGTTCGCCAGCGAGGAGCTACTAGCATTTCTGCGCATGGCGTCGGCCATGACTCTCGTAGCCGAGCTAGCATCGGCAGCCCGTAGGATGCTCTGCACATCGTTGTTGGACAGCTGGGTCCCATTGGATGGGGCGGGTCTCGCCTGGGGGATCCACGGAGCGGTGCCGTCAGCCGTCGACAACGGCGACGCGGTCCTTCCCGGCCGCTGGTGCGGGTTGACGAAGGATTCGTTCACCGTGATGCGCCACTGCGCGCCATTTGGCCCAATTCCCTCGCGGATCATAGTCCGAGTAGAATCTGGTTGGAATGGCGACACTCCGCTCCCCGGTGTGCTCGTCCCCGGGGCCCCTCTCGTGGCGGCGTGGGACGCATCTGGCGCTCCCTGTGGGCCCATCGGAACGCGATCTCTCTGGCTGAAGTTCTGGTTCTGCTGGTTCAGACCCCCCATATGTGGACCTGCATTCATAGCTCTTGCCCAAGGGTTGTACTGCGCCTGCGGAGGGACCGGTTGGCCCGTAGCGGGCATTCCGGGAACGGGGCCCTGGGGAGGGCCAAATGCAAATCCGGGGTAGTTAGGGATTGTGATCCGTACTTGGGCATGAGGCTGCAAGGGAGCGTTGTAATGCTGGTGGTGATGGTGGTGGTGAAGGTGCGGATGCGGGTGCGGGTGCGGTTGGGGCTGTGGTTGCGGAGGAGCATTAGGTGTATTGGACCCGGCGGGTTGTTGGCCCGGAGCAGGCGATGCGCCGTTGCTCGCGGCATGTTGAAGAGTCGGGGTGGACGCTGGTCGGCTGTCGGATAGATCTCGCAGAACCAGATGTACGGCTTGGTGGTCTACGGAGCGAAGCTGTGCCACGAGGGCGAGTCAGAGTGGCGCCTTTACACACGCAAATAGAAGGAATAAGGGGACACATACAGATTCCTCGCTAAAGACATCCGCCATCGTCTCGTTGTCGCGAGATAGGAGGCGGCCCCGGTGGATGAGGCGCTGGGCCTGGTCTGCGGGTTTAGTGGCGATGGCATTTCGGATGCGCTCCTTCAGTTGTCCGACAGTGAGGTGGAAAGGGAGCCCGTGTAGGACTAGCGGCTGGGGGACACCGACTGAGGGCGATATTATTTGCAACTTGAAGGTGGTCGAGTCGGACTGGGCCTGGGAGATGGCCGGATCGGAGGGATCGGAGGCCATGGTGACCAACCACAGAGGAGGCGCTGGGGACGGGGTAGTGAGAGAGGCCCTCTCGCCAGCGAACAGGGTGCAGGTAAGCGGACGGGGGTTACAAGTAGGGACACATTCGCCTAGTTAGGTCTCGACCCGAGAGAGAGGAAGCATGTCAGGCAGGCCGGCGAGCAGAGAGACCATTTACAGAGATGCGGCGAGAGACACGTTATGTTGCGCTGGGCAGCCTAGTCGGGTGTCGTGTGTTGGTGTCTGGGCGTGTGGATCTGGTACGGGTCTGGGACAGGAGAGGGTCTCTCTGTGAGGGCCAGGCAAGAAACAGAGGAATGAAGAGAGGAAGAAGGAAAGGCGGTCTGGGGAGAACAGGAAAAGGGGGGGGGAAAGTACAGGTAGTTAGTCTCTTGGTGACATTACTATATCAACGGCGGGATGGTGGGAGGGCGAGAGAGAGAGAGAGAGAGTAAGTGAGGGAGGATGAGAAGACGATGATTGCAAGCTGTCCCGATGTCCAGGTTGGTTATAGGTGCTTAGGTAAGACCTTCTAGGAGGTAAGGTACCTACAGGTACTTATGGACATGGCCCTGGTATACACCGAGAGCAGTACGTGTGGGTACCTGGGTGGAGGTACCTACCTAGGAGGTATCTGTTAGAGATATTCTACGTGTATACATGGAAAATCCAAATGGCCTCTGCACATTAGGCATCTTATGAGGTTCCTCTTACATTACCTAGGTACTTGCTAAGGTATTGACGCACCTAGAGGTACGTAGGAAATACGCCAGCTTTAGGTACCCGTGTTACCCTTGGGTCGCTGGCTCAGCGTCACCTTGGCGACTGGTACAGCCCACTAAAAACTCCCCTCCTTCTCTGGATCGGAGTATTAGGTAGAATCACCGTAAACTCCAGTCCGGAATATCCTCAGCCACAACCCCGTTGTCCCATTGCCTACGAGACGAATGCCATTGCTGTCAACGGTCACGCCCCGTTGACCTCCCCTAAGGGACACACACGCCGGTGTCCGCACCCTGACCCCCCAGATCGGTCTTGCGAAACGCTGCAATTGGTAGCCTACCCTCCTCTCGTCGCTATTCCTTTGCGACCTAGATGGCTCCGTGAACATCGCTCGACCGCCGCGAAGGACTCAAGTGCCAATGATAGCTCGGTGCTCCGTATCGGCCCCAGGGCTCTCGCCCAGGCTGTGCCGCCCGCCGCTGCCGTCTGCCCTCCGCCAGCCCCGCGCGGCTGCGACGCGGCAGTCGAGGCACTTCGCATCCACGTCCCGACAAGCCTTCCGCCGGTCGTCGGGCAAACGGCGGCAGCAGGAGCCTTTCGGGTCGAGGCTGCGGACGGCATTGAGGAACACCAAGGTCCAGTGGTATCCCATACCCGTGGGCTTGGGCATTGGCTTCCTAGGCCTCGTCCAGCTCTACAAGACCCAGTCGCGCGAGAAGGAGAGGCTCGACAGGGAAGCGGGCGATGCCGAGGCGCCCTCTCCCAAGAGGCGGCCGCGAGTCCGACCCGACGGCCCATGGTATGGCATCGCGCCCGTCATCCACGATCGCTGACTGACTGACCTACCTTCTCTCCCTTTCGCAGGCAGGTTCAGGTGATGTCGACTCTGCCTCTGAAGGCGATATCGCGGCTGTGGGGCCGGTTCAACGAGCTGACCATCCCGTACTACCTGCGGGTCCCCGGCTTCAAGCTGTACTCCTTCATCTTCGGCGTCAACCTGAACGAGGTCTCCGAGCCGGACCTGCACGCGTACCCGAACCTCTCCGCCTTCTTCTACCGGACCTTGAAGCCCGGCGCGCGGCCCCTGGATCCGAACCCGAACGCGCTGCTCTCGCCCGCCGACGGCCGCGTGCTGCAGTTTGGCCGGATCGAGGGCAACGACATCGAGCAGGTCAAGGGCATGACCTACACCATCGACGCCCTCCTCGGCAAGCATACGCCCGCCCATAGCGTGTCCGACACGCACGGGGCGCACGGCCACCCGCCCCCCAAGACCGACGACCACGAGGAGCTCGTCAAGGCGCACCAAGAGTTCGCGCGCGTAAACGGCATCTCCTACACGCTGCCCGATTTCTTCTCGGGATCCGACGACCCGCACGAGAGCGGCAAGAAGCTCGTGGACCAAGCCGCCGCCCCGTCTAGCCCGGGTGCGGTCTCGGAGGTGCGCGCCGACCTGGCGCTCGGCGAGAAGCCGTGGTACGCGCTGCTGTCGCCGGACGAGCGGACAGCGCTCTACTACGCGGTGGTGTACCTGGCGCCGGGGGACTACCACCGGTTCCACTCGCCGGCGAACTGGGTGGTGGAGCGGCGGCGGCACTTCGCGGGGGAGCTGTACTCGGTGTCGCCGTACCTGCAGCGCACGCTGCCGGGGCTGTTCACGCTCAACGAGCGCGTGGTGCTGCTGGGGCGCTGGCGCTGGGGCTTCTTCAGCTTCGTGCCCGTCGGCGCGACCAACGTCGGCTCCATCGCCGTCAACTTCGACCGCGAGCTGCGCACCAACTCGCTGCTCACCGACACCGCCGCCGCCCGCGCCGCCGAGCACGCCGCCGCCCGCGGCGAGCCCTACCACGGCTTCGCCGAGGCCACCTACCGCGCCGCCAGCCCCGTCCTCGGCGGCTACGCCCTCCGCCGCGGCGACGAGATGGGCGGCTTCAAGCTCGGCAGCACCGTCGTCCTCGTCTTCGAGGCCCCCGTCCCCGACCACCCCGGCGCCCGCGGCGGCTTCGTCTGGGCCGTCGAGCGCGGCCAGCAGATCAAGATGGGCCAGGCGCTGGGCGCGGTCGAGGAGTGACGGGCCTGCGCTCACGCGTGACGAAAAGAAAAGTAATGATGCCTACAGAAACATGGAGGAAATACTGCAAAAGGGCAGAGGGGATACGGGTTAAGGACAGCGCAAAGCAAGTCGTTTTTGTATAGTAGCGACGCAGCAACGGACGCCTGGCGCGCGCACGGGCAGACGCGGAGAGGAACGGCGAGCCGGGTAGGCCGGCTACTGTACGATAACTTTCTGTGTACAACCGCAGAACCGCTTCTCCCCACCTCTATACCCATCTCTATCTCGAAAGCGAGGAGCGCGAAAAAGAGCAAGAAAGCAAAAGAACAAGAACAAGAACAAGAACAAGAATACCCCCGCCCGCACCCATGCGAGCAACTTCTACGTAGAAATGCCATGGCGCCCTATCCAGCCCAGCTCGGGTTCGGCCCTCCCCCTCTCTTCCTATCGCCTTCGCATTCCCTCCTCCGTCTGGCGCGCAAGAGAGAATAGGCGATATATGTATATCTATTTATCTATGAGCACAACATATGCGCGTGTGTGCGCATCACCTCCGCCCCGCGACCTCCTCCTCCCCCCACAGCAGCGCGCCCGCCTCGCGCAGCAGGCGCGCGCACTCGCCGCCGCCGCCGGCGGTGCGCTCTGCCAGGTACAGCGGCGTGTTGTCGGCGCGGTTGCGCGCGTGCACGCTCGCCCCGCGCCGCAGCAGCTCCTCGAGCACCGCCACCTCCGGCCCCATCGCCGCCAGGTGCACCGCCGTGTTGCCGATGTAGTCCGCCCCCCGCAGCAGGCCCGCCGGCGGAGGCGGCGCCGCTGCCGGTTCCTCGCCCCGCGCCGGCGACGGCGCTCCCGCTCCCGGCAGCACCACGACCGCCGCCTCCCCTGCATCCCCCCGAACCGTGCTTCCGTTATCGGCCCCTGCTGCCGCCTCGCTGTCCAGCATCTCCCGCACCGCCGCCAGGTCCCCCGCCGCGATTGCGTACCCGAGGGCGGCGAACGCGGCCTCCGTCTTGCCGAGGCGCGCGGCGCCGGCGCCGTCGTTATTGTTCCGGCCGTCGTCGTCGTCGCCGCGCAGCCCGGCCGCGCTGGCCGCGGGGTGAGTGAAGGAGGGGCGGGCGAGCTCCGTCAGCTCGCCGCGCAGCGAGGTGCTCATGAGGCGCCCGATGGTCTCGGCGTCGGTCTCGGGGGGCGCGCTGGCCTTGGGCAGCGCGCCCTCGGCCGCGAGCGCCAGCAGGTACGAGAGCTTGGTCAGGGCCGCCTCCGACGTGAGGTCGTGCCCGAAGACGACGCCGGCCCGGCCCAGCGCGAATCCCGGCGCATACAGCGGCGAGACGACGCCGCTGGTGCATTGGCTCACGTTGACGACGACGACGCCGCGGTGGGCCACGGCGTCGCGGATAGCGCGCGCGAGGCTGCCCTCGCCGTCGCCGCCGTCGCCGTCGCCGCTGCCGACCTCGGGCGCGTTGCCCATGCCGAAGGTCTCGAGCACGAGCCCGCGCAGGCCGGGCAGCCGCAGGACAGCGTCGACCATCTCGGGGCGGATGCCGGGGAAGATGCGAAGGCAGGCGACGCGCGCGGTGTCGAGGTACGGGGTGACGCGGAAGCAGGCGATGCGAGTGGGGCGGCGGACGAGGGCCCAGTTGACGTCGAGGCCGAGGCTCGTGACGCGGGCGAGCGGGGGACAGTTGGGGCTGGCGAAGGCGTCGAAGGCGGAGGCGGAGACCTTAGTGGTGCGGTTGCCGCGGAAGAGGGCGTGGTGAAAGAAGAGGCAGACCTCGGGGATGACGAAGGTGCCGGCGACGATGAGCGAGCCGAGCAGGTTGTCGACGGCGTCGGACTGCAGCGCGAAGATGGAGGCCTGCGACCCCGTCAGCACGACGGGCTTTCCGAGGTCCTCGAGCATGAACGAGAGCGCCGACGCCGAGTAGGCGAGCGAGTCGGTCCCGTGCAGCACGACGAACCCGTCGAACAGGTGGTAGTTCTCGGCGATCGCCCGCGCGATCTGGGTCCACCCGACGCTGCTGATGCTCGACGAGTCCAGCAGCGGCGCGAACTCGAGCGCCCCGTACCGGATGTGCCGCGAGTACGAGCTCGGCGGGGTCCGCAGGCTGTCGACGGTGATCTTGGTGCCGTCTTTAACAATGGTCAACGGGACTGCATATATGTGCGGTTTCGTTAGCCGTATAATCTTTTCGGTTGATCCTTTTCGGTTGATTTAGGGGCCTGTTTTTATGCCAAGCGACATCTCCGGAAGAGGTACATTGGCTTTTCGTAGAAGAGTTGGCATGGCGCCCCTTTCCCACTCCCCTCAACCTCTCCCAACTATCCCCAATATCCCCGTTTGTTTCCCATATTTTGCTCTCACCGTGTAGATACGGAATAGCATACGCGGGCGTCTCGAACACGCCGTAGCTTTGTAGCTCCGCCCGCCGAAGCCGATACACACGCCGTAACAAGGAACTAAAGCACACGTGAACGCAGACACATACCTCTCTCTGACATATCGTTGAACGACGGCCGCGGCGCCATCGCATTCTCGAGGAAACCATTGACGGGGACGAGGCCGCCGGCCGACGGGCGCATGCAGATAGTACCGCCGGTAATGATGATGAGTACTCGCGACTCAGGGTACGTGGACGGCTCGGCGCCGGCGCTGTCGACTGCCACGAATGCCCCCATGGTCTCGCCGGCGATATTCGAGAAATTTTTATGTCCCTGTTGAGAGAGAGGTAGAGGAGACGAATGGGGAGGACGGAAGGAGGAGGAAGATGGCTTCAGGTAAGGTGGGTGGATATGTAGGACAGTAGGTTAGGTAAGCAGCCGGTTGTGAGGTCTCTCTCTTTTCACTCTCAGCCGGGTAGGCAGCAAGGAGAAGAATGAATATAAGAATGAGGAATTGGTTGCCCGTGTATTAAAGTCTTGGGAAGTTGTAGCCCATCCTCGTCTCCCGCTTCACTCTATCACGGTTCCTCTGTATAAGTCGCGCGGTGTGGTGAGGTTTGTAGGTGGGTGTAAGTCCCGCACCGATCACTACAGCCTTCAGCAGCGCATGCACAGATCCGCGTACGCTCCGTTTCGTTGGTCAATTGTTCCCCGAGTAGACGAAGAAGCACCCGAAATGCCTTTTTTTTTTCGGGTTTGTTCTCTATGCTGTACCGGAGATTTTCGCCGACGAGAGGGAGTACGGTGGGACGTACAAATATATAAGAGAGGATGCGGGCGAAAATGGCTAGGCCCGGCCGGCATCCGGTCGTGGGCGTTCCTACACCAACTCTTACGTTAGAGAAAAAGCCTCCAGACTCCACTTTCGCCGTGAACTAGCTTGTATAGGGACCGGGCATGTGAAGGAAAAAAAAAAAACAAGGGGAAAAAGGGCTAAAGGGGGCTGGTTGGTTAAGAGGATCCTTTCTTCTCGTTGCCTATGTCGTAGGTACTCTGTGTGTGTGTGTGGTGTGTGTGTGTGTGTGTGTGTGTGTGGTGTGTGTGTGTGCGGTATGTAATTATATCCATGTAAAACTATATATGTGTAGGTTATACTGGTGCTATACTGGTGGCTCTGTCTGTCTGTTTGTTGTCCGTTGTCTCTTATCTGCTGCCTATTACCGGTCATTGTTAGACGCAGCCAGCCCCTACCAACGGTTAGCAGAGAGAGGCGTGGACGAGGGCGAGGGGTTTTTTCCTAATTATGGATGCCTACCTAACCTACCTACTTCATTACACCCCTCTTACCTCTGGCCCCTTATTCCCTTCCTTCGCCGGTTCTCCGCCCAATCAAGACGGCATCCGGTGACGAAAATCCGCGGCGCCTCAGCTTGAAATGATTCTGTCAACACCGAAACGAATACAGCAATCCGTCCGAGCCGCCACACCGTCCGACCACCAATATGCGTCTACTATTCTAGAGGGTTTCATTATTTATTCCGGTTCTCTATGGCTGTGCCTTCGTCCTCGTCGCTCGCTTCGCGACGAGATCCTCGTGAAATTTTGACATCAAATACCTCGACGTCGGAGTCGTTCGCCTTCCTTGGCGGATCTAATTTTTTTCTTTTTCCTTTTCAACTTCGTCGTTCCCGAACCTCGTAACCAGTTGCGCTGACCTTATCTTCCGCTTCGATTGCCTCACTGGCATCTCCCGAGCCTATGTACCCGGCCCTCCTCTCCTCGTGTCTGCCCAGCAGGATGTAGAGTCGGCCTCGGCGCTTCTCTACTCTATTCGTTAAGTCGGCTTGGACTCCTGTGGTCCCTCCTGGCTGCTTTCTCTTGCAACAGCTCCGTACTCGTTTCCATATCAAATCCGATAAATTTGGTGAGGTAGTTAAGCCTTTTCTCAAGTCAGCACTTATAGTCTATGGCATGTATAGAGAGATCCGCGTGAAGAGGAAGGGCACACTCACATCTCCTCGCTCGCCTCCTTCCCCCTGAGGTCCTCGAAACGTTGCTGGCAGTCCGCCCAAGCCAACGTTCGTTTCTGAGGCGAGATGGTCTTGACCGTAAACTTGAACTGGCCGGTCACGGGTCGGTGGTCTGATACCCGCACCTCGTGTCGCCTGTAGTCAAGTTGCCGGATCCTGCCAGAACCCCGGTGGAGGAGGCGGTCGCACCAGGCGGGAGAACGCTTCTTCTCGCTGCTGTCGTACGTATCCGTCCCTACGTCGTACTTGTACGTCGGCGCGAACTCGATCGGCATCTCCTCGAAAGCCCGAAGTTTGAATGCCGGATTCCTCCGACGGGCGACGAGGAGCTGATCTCGCTCGAGGAGCTTGGCGAGATTGTTCTGCTTCACCGCGATCACGACCGTATCCCGCGACATGGTGTCGATACGGTAGTTGAGATCGCCGTTTAGCAGGCAGAGCTCGTGATCGAGCACCATGGTCCCGTCGCCGCCGCCGACGTAGCTGTCGATACGAACGCTAGGGTCGCGTTCCCCGGGAAGGAGGGCGCTTTCCATGATGGCGGCGATATCGTTATGTCGGTGATTGGCTTGCGACTGGCCGGCCGCGAGATGGCAATTGATGAAGCAGAGCGAGGTGTCGTCCACCATGAACCGCACGACGATGGCGCCTTTATTCCCGTGCAAGCCCCCCATCCCACGTTTGATCTCGGCGCTGCCGAGATTTCGTATACGATCGCGGAGCGTCGATTTCACAAATATGCAGGTGAAGAGTCCAACGAGCGTCGTGGTTTGCAGTAGGTGATATAGGGAACTGGGCAAGAAGTCGTCGAGGCACCGAACGAGGAAGTCCCTCCAATCTCGGTACTGATGGCTCATCCGCTCTTGGTCCGTCGCATCTTTCTTCTTCGGTTTGAAGAAGCGCTTCGCCGTAGCGGTTTTATCCTCCAGATCCACCAACTCCTGGAATCCGAAGACGAGAATGTCCGGAGAATCGCTCGACTGCAGCAGATTTTGCATAAACATGGCGTCGGAGTCGGAATATCTGAGACTGTTGGGGGTCGATGCCCCGGCATTCCACGTCATCGCCAACAGTTTTATGTCCTCGAATTGGCAATATTGCTTGTCGAGGGTTTTCATCTCGGTTTCTAGGAAGTCGTCTTGCAATAGCCCATCCCACGATCTGACCGTATTGTCGGCTCCGAGAGACACTACCTGAGATCGATCCAGCTTATAGAAGCTCGCCGGGTCGGCAACGAGCTTGACAACCGGGTTGCTATGAGCTTGCCAGTCCTTCTTGACGACCCAGGGTGACTCGGAAACGTCGTAGACGCAAATCTTGCCAGTGTTGTAGGCGGCCCACATACGCCCCCCTACGCCGACTAGAGAGTTGATCTTGTAGGTGCTGACGTTAAGCACGCTGAGGCATGCGAAATCCTTTTGGGAGTAGATGCTCACTTTGCCGTCGTTGTGACCAAAGAACACCTTGCCAGGCTGCGATTTGAGGAGAGCGCCAGACGTTACTTCGCCTGCTCCCTCCGCGACGAGAGGTCTCATGAGGACTTGTACTTGATTTCGGCCGTTGGCGGTAGGCGCGAATATGCGGATCTCCTTCCCGGTCGCATGCCACAACTCTCCGTCGACTATTATCGAAAAGGTGTGCCCCTTAGGCAGCCTGTAGGTCTGGTGAGGGTTGATGGCCAAGTTGGGAATTCCTTCGTCGTCCGGTCCCCAGACATGCAGAGTACCCCCATCATCCAGGGACCACATCTCGTTGTAATACCTGTAGATCTTGATTATTTCATTTCGGCCGTGGGCGTTCGTCTTGTTACCGACTATGCTTTGGGTCCCGACGTCGGCTTCTACGAGCTCGCCGACGTTGTTACCGATCCAAAGGCGCATTCCCTCATCCTGGATGTCGAGAGTGGGCTTAAATGATACCGCGGTGGCCCGAACCCCTTCGCCGTGAGCAAAGCTCACGACCTGCTCGCCATCGAGTAGACTCCAGACCCGAGTGAACTGGCCGGCGGTGCACACGTACTGTCCACAAACGTCGAATACCCTCGTATCGTATTTGGTATTGATTTCGTGTGCGCCTTGCTTTATGACAGGCGGTCGGCGATTTATTTTCGCCGAATCGGGGAATTGTGTTATGATTTCTGTGTGGCTTGTAGTGCCCGAAACTGGGGAATCGGAAGGGTGGCCGTTTGGATGACTTGCGGCAGGCCTCCTCGAAGGTTCATGGCCGTCGGCCGGGATCTTTTCGGCGCCCTTGTCCACAGTCAGGGATCTTCCGTGAGTCCGCGACGGAGGCGGCGCAAATTGCGTAGTTGGAGTCGAGACAGCACGCGCGGCCTGGGAAGACACGGGGGCGTCTACGCTTGGGCTAACGGTTGCCACGGTAGGTCGCGGGGGCCGAGGCGGCGGCTTCAGGGGCGCGTTCGCTGGGGCACGCGCGGACGCCGGGTCTGGAACCGTCTGTGGCCGAGCGGGGAGGGCGGGTGCGGATCGGTCGTCGGAGAATTGAGTTGCGATAGGTGTTCTGGCGATCCCATTGGCCTCCTGGTCCCGCCTTATATTCGCAATAGTAAGATGCACGGGAGGAGGATCGAAGGTTATCGGTATAACCCTTGGCGGCACCTTTTGGGAAAGTGGACGTGCGGGTCGGTTCGGTACTAGGGGAGGCTCTTCGATCTCGGGGCTGCTAGCAGTAGTAGGGGGGCTGTTGAACGGCGAACGTCGGTCTGGAACCTGAGGACTCATCTCCAGCTTAGGGGCATTGCCCATCAGTCTCGACAGGCGATTGGCAGGTTTCTCGGCGCGGTTTATCGGTGGCGGGATCGGAGGCGAAGCCCTGGCCTCGCGTTCTCTCCGCAGCTCTGCAGATCTTCGCGGCGGTGGCGGCGAGGGTGGCTGGGAGACAACCGGGGGCCTGGGGGCTCGGCCGGGTTCGACTATCGGGGTATTTGGCCGAGTAGGCATCTTGAAGGATCGAGGTGAAGGTGCGGTCGGCGTAGTGGGAGTTTTCGAGATATCGGGATTCAGGCGAGCCGTGGTGTCGCTCTGCAGCATAGAGAATGGTCTCGGCTTCGGGGGCGACTGTGGCGGCTCGACTAGGACAGCCGGAGGCTTGATAGGTCTGGGGCTCAGCGGCGGAGGGGCGATGATGTGTACGGAGGAGCGATACCCCGGACCGGCGTCGCCGGGGTTTTGTAACCGGGGCGCCGAGGAATTCGCCACGTCCTTCGGCTGCTTTGCCCACCCATTCTCCTGCGGCACATTCACAGTCCGGCTGGGTCTCGTGTCCGGGACCGGGGGCGGTATCGAAGACGGCGACTGATTGCGCGTAGGAGGGGCAGGAGCCGGACTATCCTTGAGGCCGTCTTTGGACTTGGTCATATTCTCGAAATGGGATCTCAAGGACGAGACTGGTTTCTGCAGGGCCCATCAGCATATAATTTAGCCCACGCTCGCGAAGGGAGGGGACCCTACTAGGGACGAGCCGTCAGGCCCATCTTGGCCGTGGGACTCCATGGCGAGGAGAGGCTGCGTCTATAAGCCTACGATATGCCGACCCTCCTGCTTCGACGGCATTACTAACTTCGAGTCGGGACCCTCGAAATCATCCAACAGCAAATCCAGCAGGTCTTCGGGTTGGCAAATTCGACGGCACAGGTGGTGGGTGAGGAGGTTTCGGTCGCGTTTGTTCCAGTCTAGCGAGTGTGACGGCGGGATAAGACGTAGAGGCACGTGGGCGCTGGGGCTGGGGCTTCGCCGCTGCGGTAATATGACCTAGGCAATGCTGTCAGACTCGATGCTGTCGTTATCAATGGTCGGCCGGGGCTGTCGATCGTAGTCATGTTCCGACCCTTTGTGTACCATACTCGGAGGGAGAGGGAGGAAAAAGGAGAGACAGAGGGAGAGGGAGAGAGGGCGTAAATGAGCGGGCGTAACGCGACTATGCTGGTATGTAAGTTGCTATTGGGGCGGCTGGTCTGGGTTTGGTTCCCGAGTCTTGGAAATGAAAGACGGGTCTGCAGGCGGTTTTTGATTTGATTTGGTCTCGGGTTGGGGATTTCCCACCTGCCCTGGAGACCGGCGACGGGTTAAGGTAATATGCGAAACGGCCAGTCGGTAACACGGAGAGAGCAAAAGGAATACAGGGCCGTGACTTGGCGCTGGCCCGCGTGTCGGCCGGAAGCGATGAGCGGCGGAAGGGCTACCTGAAGTGTGTGTACCTGAGGACTTGAATCATCGCCTACACGCCCGAGTGCTCGTGGGTATGGCTTCGCATGTACACCACACGCGTCATTCCGGGCGGTACGTGAGGCGTGAGGTACAGGTACGTGTGGGCATCCCACCCACATTGGGCGTGCACGTACGAGATAGGTACCTACCTAGGTAGGTACCCATCGAAAGTAGGGGACCGTGCCGGTATGAGATTCACTAGTCGTTCGAAAAGGTTCGATGCGACACGGCGTGGAGATTGCGCCGGGCTTCAGTACACACACCCCCTGGGTTAGGTGCCTTATCTGTTAGGTACACGTGGGTGTACCTGCGTACAAGTAGATGGAAGGCAGGTAAAGCAGGTAGGTGGAGGTACGTAATGTGTACGGGATGTGTACGGGAATACCGTGTACTTGGCTGAGGCACGTTATCGCCAGGCGCAGGCGCGGAATGGCAATTGGCAATCTCGAGAGAGGCGGCGGAAAGACGGGGAACCCAGAACTCAACTCCCGGGATTGTCTGTGACAACCATCCTAACATCGACAACGCCTACCGGCCGGCGCCGGGTACAGCCTATGTAGTTGAATCCCCCCCGGTCTCGTACCCGAGTAGACATCAAAGGTAGGTAGAGTACATTACATCTCACCTAAGGCTGTGATGTGCAGCATGTACCCTACACACATCTCTCCCTGGAGATCAATCGGTTACTTAATGGAGGATAGGTTCGATTCCCAACAGCGCTACTTGGTAGTCTCCGTTACCTATTTAGCTCGTCTCCTGGTAGGCCTCGTACACATTATACATCAGACTCGTCAGTGGTTACGGAGGCAAACGTGCCTAAAAATAGAGCCTGTAAGTCCCCACCTTAGGTGCTTTAGGTACCTACCTCTATCTACCTGTACCTATCCACCTCCAACCTAACCTAATGTACTAGCAGCCGAGTACCTCACCTTCCTGGACAGGACGTAGGTAATGCTAAAGTGCGAAGTCGCTGACGAGAATGGGACCAATCCGGGCATATGCAACCTGTAGGTACCTAAACTTGCGTCGATTTTTCGATCGTTTTCCCCGTCTTCATCATTTTTTTTTTCTTAATTTTTCTTTGAAGCTTTTCCACTGCAACGCAGCTACACCGTCTCCCTCGCATCGCCGTCCGCGCTCTCATTGTCCAACTTACAAGCGACGGCTCAGTGCCCAAGATGAATACGGTATGTGTTCCACCGCACAGAGTGTCGCCAGTGTCGAATACTACTAACTTGCCCCTCTCCTTCCCAGGCCAAATCGTTCTGGTAGGTGCTGATTCACCGCCAATGACGCGCCACCCAATCGATCGCGTTGCTAACTGCCGCTGCCCTTTCCAAGGTTCGGCTGGGGCTCCCTCTGTCTAGGTATGCGTCCGCTTTCTGGTCTGCGCGTCGCGAACTCGTCCGCTGGGCGCTAACAAGTGCAATCTGTGTAGCCGGTGCCGGAGCGTACTACTTTGCGAAGAAGAGCATCAATGCCGACAGAGCTGCGCGCCTGGAGGAAAGCCGGCGAAGGAAGCAGGTGATCGACACTCTCGAATATCCGAGCAACCCTCCCGACAAGCCCGTATCCGCAGCGACCGCGAACGGCAATGGCAATGGAGCGCCAGCCCGAACCGATACCGCCGGCTCACCAAGTCAAGAGGCGAGCAGAGATCCCGCTCCGACCAGGCATGCCCCCGCCACAGAAGGACAGCAAGTAATAGAAAAGAGCAAGTACGAAAGCAGTACCCCGTTTAAGAGTCCAAAAGGCGATCGCTTCTCCTAGTCATGGTAGATACGGCGGGGCCCATCTCGGCCCAATGACGAGACCATTATCAGAATTCCATGTATAGAAGTTTCTGCGCCAAAACATTTTGATCAGTATACATACTCTACTCCGGGGAGGTGGTTGTAAGTTGTCGCTACTAGAGTAATAATAGGTTCTGTGCTGTCGGGTTGATGCCAAGTGCCATGACATAACAGATGGGTGCATGCCGCGCACGCCTAGCTGCTGAAACCTCACAGGCATGGAGACCATGGACTTTCACCAGGCTAGCAACATCGGAGCTGGTGACTATAATGTGCCCTCAAAATGTCTGCGACACGGCCAAGATTGGCAGAGGGATGAAGCTGTGGAGGGGGTCTCGTCAATGCCCTTGATCGGCGGCTCACAATGGCAGCCATCTTTCCCGATTTGGCCCCACCGGACTTGAGCAGAACTCCAGCACACGCCAGGTACCTACAGGTACTTAGGACCCAGATTTGTCCTCGGTTTTACCGACAGATCAGTAGGTTACTTTACGAAGGACAGGTTCGATTCCTAACAGCGCTACTTGGTAGTCTTCGTTGTTTAGCTCATCTCCTACCTACGTTAGGTACCTACATTAGGTACATTACGGGTACTTACATTAGGTAGGTACCTCTTTCCATAACACAACTCTGTCGTAAAAAGCAGTGCCCTAAGTACCTCCAGGACCAGGCACAGATCCTAAGTAGCCTCTATGTACCTAAGAGCACCCTAGCGGAGAGGAGGTAGGTACCTAACCTAACGCAATGAAGGGAAACCTGCGCCGAGCCGGGCGCCTCTGCTCGTCTTCCTCATTTCACATACCTAACTTCCTACCCTTTTCCTACCTCCTGGTGGTTCGCAACCCTCCTAATTCAAGAGCATGCGCTCCCACGGCCCTGTCGCTGCCGCTATCTCATCACCATGGCATCTCCGCAGCTCGCAATCGCGAGGGTTTCCTTCTCTGCTGTTCTCCTTCGTCCGGACCCGACCCCCTGCTCGCGCCCCGAGATCGACGAGTTTCTCCAGCTGCTCGACGCGACCATCTCGCGATGCACCCCGCCCAATGTTCAGGTTTGAGCAACACAATCTTTTGAAACTTGGTATCTTGTGCCACGGCTAAACGGTCGTCGCGTAGAAATGCAAGCAGTGGATATTGAAGAATTTGGTCCCGTCCCCCGCTAGGATCGCCGCCCTGGGGAAGTATCTCATAGCCTTGGCCAACTCCTACTCCCTGGATATTGCCGCCAGCAGACAAGCCCGCGAGCCCTCCTCAAAACGGAAACGACTTCACACGCTCTATCTTCTCAACGATGTGCTCTACCACGTCCACGTCCGGGACCGGGACTCGAGCTTCGCCGAGAAGCTCGAACCAGCCATACTCGGCCTCGTCCGGGCCGCCGCGGCTTTTCCGAACTCCCCGAAGCACGCCAAGAAGATCGACGAACTCGTAGACCTGTGGAACGAGAACGGTTATTTCACGCAAGCCTTTTTCCAGAAGCTACAGACCACCATCCAGGAGGCGCCCAATTCGGAACCCAAACCCGATGCCGTGGCTGCCGGCGCTCCGGCTACGGGCACGAAATCCGCGAGAGAGGCTCCATTCATCATGCCGGCTATGCACGGCGACGCGACCGCGTCGTGGTACGATTTGCCTGCGGCGAATTGGCTCTCTGCCCTCGAGCCCAACTCCACGAGGCCTATAAACCCGGATATGATCAAGCCACTACAGCTTACCGTGGGACCTGCGGATAAGGATCTCGTCAGAGCCGTGCGAGCCTTGCTAGCTGACGTGGACCGCATCTACAATAAGGACGCGCGCGAAATCGACCGGCCCGCCGAGAGCATCAATCAGCTCGGACAGCGGATCACGATTGACGAAATCACCGGGGAGGTTATCGACGGAGAAACCTATTACGGATGGTCTCGCGCCTTCTGCGAGAAGATGAAACAGCGACGCGAGAAGGCTAGGGCGGGCAAACGCCGTAGCCCTGGCCGTGGTCGTAGCCGGAGCACTTCGCGCTCGCGCTCTCGAAGTTCGTCTCGGAGCCCGTCGCGGCCGGCCTTCAAACGGCAGAGAGTTTCCGGCTCCCGGGACTCGAGCAGAAGCGGGAGTCGGGATCGCCGGCGGGGCTATAGCAGCAGGGGGCGGCGCCGGGACCGATCGTACAGCAGCTCGAGGTCGCCCTCGCCCTCGAGGGACCGGCGGCCTGACAGATCGCTCTCGCAGTCCCAAGGACGGAGCTCGCTGCCTCCCCCGCGACCCTACGATCCCCCCCATCACTACGCTAACCCGAACGGCAAGCAAACCGGCTTTCCAGGCCGGACGTCGCCGCCACCGCCGCCGCCGCCGCCACCACAAAACCCCCAGTACCAGAACCCCGCGCCTTTTCCGCAACCGCACTCTTTCCCGCTACCGCCGGACTTTAGCCAGTTCATCGTACCTCCACCTCTACCTCCGAACTTCCAAGGCCAGTGGCTGCCGCACCCTCCGCCGCCACCACCACCACCAATCGGCGGCATGCCACCGACGTGGCTCCAGGGTATGCCAGCGATGGGCGGGTGGCCGGCCCCGCCGCCTCCGCCGCCGGTGCCCCCGCAGCAGTACGGACGGGGCGGGAGGGGAGAATATCACGGTCACGGCCATCGCGGGGGTTGGGATTATCACCAGCACCGAGGTCGGGGCCGGTGATTCGTCCGTTACGACTTTGTTTTGTTTTTTTTATATACAGGGAAGGGGGAGAGACAGGGCCTTTTCACTTCCGACGTGAAGCCGAAGGGGTGAGGGAAAGTATACAACGGGAACGTAAGGCGTCCTTGTGCTACTCTACAGAGAAGTCGCAGCGAGGGGGAAGGCTGCCGGGCATATCGACGAGTATAGCCTTGCCGCGCCCTCGCACCCTCGCTGCCTATATATCCGCACAGCGGGCCTGCCTGCCTGTCTGCCTGTCTGCTTTCCCTCTAGATACCTCCCCGTCTGCTTAGATAGGTAGCCAGCTAGCTAGCTAAACTTCGCTCGACGATTCGCGTGTCCTGCTCGCCTGGCTCTGCCTCGCGCTCCCGTCGTCTCGCGCACCCGTAGCCCCTACCGCGAACGCGCCCACGCAGCTCCGTCGCCGCCGGCCCGGAAGCCCGTCGTCTTCTGACGTGAGCGACGTGCCGTATTACCTAGGCACGTATATACATATATACGTTGCGCGGATACGTGCTTACGTGCGAGAGATGGAGAACGGAAGGGGTGGGAGGGGGTGGAGAAGAGGAGGAGGAGAAGGGGGAAGAAGAAGGGGGAAAAAACACGCGGACTAAATATTACGTATTGCTTCGTTTCTATCTCATTCGTTTCTACCCATTCTTCTCTCATTTTTGCTTCTTCCCAGCTGCTTCACCCCCCCTCGGCGTATCGGAATCGTGTCATCTGGTATCAAGGTATATCTTTCCTCTCATTACTTTGTTTTTCATTCACCTCCCTCTTTTAAACAGGAGGTACATGAGAGGAGCTTCTGCCCCCCCTCCCCTCCTCTCTCTCTTCCTCTCTCTCTCGCGGGAGATCCCGGAGCGAAACAAAATTGTCTATCTACGTGCTATCTACTAAAAGTGTTCGTGTAAGTGTGTGAATATGTGTGAGATGTGTACGTGTGGTAGAGTTCGTGTGGGTATGAATGCGTGTTTACGATGAACGTAGCAAACGCCCGGTAGGCTATCACGTTCTCGTTGGCACACCAAGTCCAAGTCCTGCTACCAACCCGTGGGTGGCATCATCGTCATCGTCGTCATCGACGTATGAGCGCTATCCGCTCGTTGCTTTTTTTCATGGCTTCTCTCCTTCGGCCAAATCGTATCCATTCCATACTACTTAAAGTTGTGCGTGACGGTTGGTTCCGTCCACAACTCAAAACCATCCTTTCTCCTATCCAGCCGTAGAGATGTCGATAAACAAAGATCGCGCATACACTGATACGCCTCGACGCAGACCTAGGGCGACGGCCCCTGGATGCCATCGACGTGGCGCACATGCCCATACTCCGTGGTTCGCCTCAGATACCGAAGGGGTGGCGAGTTGCTATAGGTCCCGGAATGTTGATACCACCAATGGCGAAAACCACAGGAGAGGCACGAGGGAAGTCTGCCCAATATCTTCAAGTGCTGTTTAAATCCCTAGTCATACCGTTCTCCGTGTCGTTAGTTTAAAAGGCATACGTCGTCCTTAGGGCCTCCTGGTCCTGAGGTTGCAGCTGGCCGAAGAATTGGTCAAACTGCGGGATAATCTGGCGGTAAATACCAATAGCCTAGTTTGATGTTAGACCTCGCAATCCGGGCAATTTTGATACCCAACTCGCACGTACCTTTTGGAAGTCCTCGTGCAGTCCGTTCTTGGTCTCGCTGCGCAGCTTCAAGTCTCTATATCGGGCAATGGCAGTGAAAAAGTGTAAGAGTGACTTCTCCATGGCCATAGGATTCTTCTCCACGATCGCAGTGAAACCTCGGAAGGCTGTCGCCTTTTCATCGGATGGGTCTACTTCGTCCATGGATTTGAGAAAATCTTCCGCAAAGCCGGCTAGATGCGGTGCTAGGAGCTCGCCGTTACCGAGTCCAAGGCGTCCTAGCGCGATGGCAGCATTCTCCGTCACCCCCTTAGGGATACCCTGATTGGTAACGATTTCGACAAAGCGCTGGAAAAGCTCGGGCACGTAAGGCGCCATCCGCGACTTGTGTTGTATGGCAATCTCGCCCGCGGACCAGCACGCATTGTTGACCACGCCAAACCCGCTGTCCATATCCTCGTCTAGAATGCTATCCAGGTCCAGTTGCTTTAGAAGCACGGAGAAGATGTTCGGCAGCGAGGGTTCCAGTTGCGCAAACACATATTTCGCACAGTCTCCGAGAAGCGCATACGCCGACTGCCGTACTTCGTCTGTCGGGTCTTCCATGCAGAACGTGAGGAGTTCGAAGAACGCCGGTTGGGACTCCTGGACGAGCTTAGCAGACTTGGACCGATCGAGCGCCTGGATTATGGCGCTGAGGAGGTCTAAACTCGTGACCAAGAAGTCCTTATCGGGGCCGTCGATGGACGGGTCATTGGCCAAGGCAAGAGACGCCTCGAGGTTCCGGTGGATGATGTTGACGCAGCGAGCGAATATCGGCTGCGCGTATGGGGTGAAGGCGTCGCCCAGTGCCATCGCAACGTAGGACAGGCACTCCAACAGGGGGAAGAGTTCTCGAGACTGGTCCGTTACTTTGGTCCACCTCTCGATGAGAGCCGGCATCAATTCGTTGACCAGATCAGGCCGAGCGAGGACGGGCCCGATATTTTCCGCCAACGTCTGCACGCAATCGTAGAGGATGTACATATTCCGGTCCTTGTACTTCTTAAAACATTTAACGTATTGCTGGATTATTGGGAGGCTGTAAGGCTCCAGTCGCTTTCCCGCCTTCTCCTCGAGGTTGGCAAAAGCAGACGCCCCAGCCTCCTGGACCCTCTTGTTGCTGTCTAGCATCTTGGTGAGGATACCCTCCATCATCGGTTCGAAATAGAGCTGCTTCTGGGTTGGATCGGCTAAATCCGCGGCCCAGGCGGAATAACGGCCCAGCGTCCAGCAGGTGATCTGCCGAACCACGGGCTCGGGGTCGTTCAAGAGGGATATTAGGTACGACACAAGCTCAGGGAGATGAGGCGTCACTACGTTGATGCAGCCTTCGGACACAGCACCCAAAGCAAGCACCGCCACCTCGCGATATGGCCAGTCGGCGTGCTTCAAATTTTTGGTCAGGTATGGCAGGATCGACTCGAAGACAGGATCCCCGAAGTCGTGGGCGAATACGTCTAGCGCAGCTGCCGAACACTTGCGTAGAGTCCACCTCTCGTCGGGATTTGCGTCGTCGCCGTCTTCCAGGTCATCGATTTCGCCTTCTTCGAGGTCGTCCATGCTAGCCAGTTTCTCGAATGCGTTTCCGTTCTGCGAAGGATCCGCGGGGCCTTCGCCGTTGGCTTGCCGCGTCGACGATTTCTTGGCAAACTGAGGTTTGATGTCTTCCTGCCGATCTTCCTCGTCTTCGTCGTCAGACGCGCCGCCGAGCAGGGCGATGTCCTCGGGGCTGTACACCATGCATTCGAGCAGGACCGGAATAATCTTGCCGATATACGGACTTAGGGATTGCCACAGATGCTCGTGCTCTCCGACCGCCAGCCAGAACTCGGCCGCATCGCAGGCTAGATCCTCATCGCCGCTCCGCTGCTGGGCGATGATGTAGTCGACTAGACCGGGGAGATGGGGTTGTATCTTATCCGGGCGAGACTCGACTAGTTGTATAAATGCTCTGCATACTTGCATCCGGACATCGGAGCTCTCGTCCGTAGCTAGAGTGAATAGATGTTGCAGCAAGTCGTCGACGGAGTTGAGCATGGCTTGGGACTTTCGAGCAGCAAAGACGTTGATGGCTGTCAAGGCCTGGGAGCGAACCTTGGGCAGGGGACTCTTAGTCGCCTGTATCAATTTGGGGAGGATGAAGTTCAGAGGCCGCTCTCCGTTCAGCTCGCGCTCCAGCATCTTGGTGTTGTCTTCGCAGATCTTGGCCATGGCGGCCATGGCGCCCTCCTGGCCTTCATTCGAGACCTGGCCGGTCTCGTTGCCGATCATCTTGAGAAGCTCCGGCAGCAGCTCGGGCCAACTCATGATACCGCCTCGACGGATCATCTCGGTCGCGATATTGCCAGCATAGTTGCGCATCTGGCTGTTCTTATCCTGCAGGCCGAGCGGGATCGCCATCTTGATCAGGTCGAGGCTGTTGGCAGCGATCTGCCTCGAACCGGTCTTGATGTTGTTCTTGAGCATGATCGCGGCAGCGGACCGCACGAGGAAATAGTCCTGAACGGAGCACTGCAGGCCGGCGGGGGGCTCCTGGCTCGAGAACAGATAGATGAGATAGTTATTGATGTCGGGAGACGCCTTTGCTTGGGTGAGCATCTGAAGGGAGGGGAGCCTCTGTTAGCTTGCGCCGGCGAAAATGCGTGCTGAGGATCCGACAGACGCCCACGGCCTATCGACGACAGGAGCGCAGACAAGGGAAGGGATGTCTTCTCTCACATTCTCGGCATGTTTCTGGGCAGCGACGTCAAATCCGCTGAGGGAGTCCTTGAGACAAGCAGCCAGCGTGCTCAGGGACTCGGGTGAGGGCTGCCATGCCATGGTGGGCAGCGGGAAGGGGGGGGGGGGGGAAGCGGGATTCGAGATAAGAGGTTCGAATGGCTGTGCTCGACTCTCCTAGGCGTCTAGAGAGGATACCCGAGGTGTTGCGACAGCTGTGGGAAGCAGGCAGGCAGGCAGAGACAGGCGGTCAGGTATGGGCTCCCCGCGGTGATGGTAGTAATATCATGGGGATTCTCTGGTGATGGTGGGGGTGTGTGCTGAAAGCAACTGAACCGAGTCGGGAGAGGAAAGACGGCAAAATGCTGGTAATATCAGAGGGACGGGAGCCGGGGGATAATTGAGATAAAACAGCAAGATGGGCCCCTCTTTGATGCTGTCCTGGGGTCCGCTCGATCTGTGTCGTGCTTGATCTGTCTTGTCGAGGGGCGGTAGTGTGTAAGTAGGGATGGGAGGTAAGTGGAATGAATGAAGGGCGAGCGGCCTGGCTGTTGTCGTCGTCACGGCTCTGTTGGATTGTCACAAGAGAATCGGGGTACATCCAACGGTAAGTAACAAGTGACCCGGAGGAATCGATAGACAGTTCATCGATCTTGTGGTCCGGAAAGGGGGGGGCCGTGACCTTGGGAGTTACCAAAGGGTGGGATTTTGGGGGGGAGGGAGGATGTGGTGAGGGCCTCTCAGGGCTCATGGATAAAACTGGTACAATTAATTGGTGGGGTGGTGGTGAGAGCCATGCACCTTTTTTTTTTTTTTTTTTTTACACACGCCACTAGTGACTTTAGCTATGTTGACTCCTCTTCTCCTTCCGCAACCTTCTCTCCCTCCACTTCCCCTTCCTCTTTCTTCTCCCCCTTCTTAGTTTTTTTTTTTTTTTCTTCAACCCTTTCCATCCTCCCCATCTGTACATAATGCATGTACCTAATATAGGTATGCATGTATGCACTTCCGCCCCACCGGTTAGGACTGCCCACCTTCTTCAAAGGCAGGTACATGGAGAGGGGTACTCGGCTGTAAGAGTATAAACAGCTGGTCAAGCAAGACGACGGAAAACATCAGGTTGCACCCACACTCTCCACACTGACCTAAGTGGGTACCCGGGTACTTAACCTGTAGTGCTCATAGTGTGTGTCGACCAGGTACCTATCTATTAATGTATATCTCCTACGGCCCCACAGCGGCTTAGATGGTGTGTACATTACGTACATCTAGGTAGGTACCCAACATGTGCGTGCATACTCTATCATACCTGGGTACCTAGGTAGGTAGGTACCTAAGTTGGCTATGCAACCACTATAACATACCTACCTACCTCTGCATGGGTAGGCACCGGGTAGGCTACATAGAGCCAGTCCCATATCCTCTTGACCTGTCTCCAGGTCGATGTGTAATACACATACCTAGGTACCTATGTGTAGGAGGTTGTACGTAAATTCAAGCAGCCGGGGGGCCGACCTGTGAACGTTGGTAGGGTAGGGAGGAGTTTGCTGGCCTGGCTCTGGCTTGGGTACAGTCACCAGCTAACGGCGCGGTGATAGCGCCCTGGGCACATGACGCATGAAGCTCTAGCCAGGTCTGGGTAAGCCTAGGAGAAGGTACCTACCTACGGTAGGCTGTACACGTACATATGCCACTAATAGGCAGATACCTGTCTCCCCACCTCTCTGGTATCCGAAAGTGGATAGGCTGCCTCTCCTTAGGTAGGTATGTATTTATAGAGGAGGTACCTAGGTGCGTATCTACCTACATTAAGTGATTTACTTGCGTATACGTATACGCCTAACCTCTAAGTTGACATATGGCAGAGGGCCTCATACTCGCATCGCTGCAGGCAGTGGTATACTACGTAGCACAGTAATTTACGGTGGGCGAGCGGGATCTCCCATATTAATAAAATATAAAATATGTGCATAATATCGGGTTACGTACCTGTTTAGACTCTGTAATCGTACCAGTTTCCCAGGGGGAAAAGCAACCCTATTAGGTTAGGTACCTGCCATGCATGGCCCGGAAGGCAGTTTAAGAGGTAGGTACCAGGTAGCTACCTGAAGTCTCCTTCTTACCCATCCTTACGTAATAACTACCTCTACCGTTCCCTCTCTGTAGGAATTACTCAGTAATATCTTCCCATCAGGCTTGGCAATGGTTAGCAGGAGGTGGTAGGTAGGCAAGGCATACGTAGGGATGTAGAGGCCAGCCAGTTTACGGATTCGTTTTCTACCTTCGCCGCGGCTCCGTGCAACAAAACAACCCCCAGGCCTCAAACAAGGCCTGACAATTACGCACGGCTCAATCAAAGCTTGCGTAGCACACAGCTTCGGCACCCTCGAAGCGGTAGAAGAATCAAACAAGATTTTCAGAGGCAGATCCCTCAACGCGGGTGAAGCGTCCAGCCCATTCCCGATACCCACGTCTCCACTACTCCATCGCCCGCTGCAGACCCCAGGTCCACGGGGCAGCTGACCTTGCCCTGGCCATCTAGTGTACGCCGTGCTCTCCGGCCTCCGTCTCTATATTCCTCTCCCCGCCTATCCTCTCCGCGTATAAATCCGGCCGCCTGTGAGGCTAGCGAGTGAGAACAAGCGTACCGACGCGTTGACACGCCCGCCGAACACGTATGCCTACGCACATTCGGCCCGCGCACAGAGCGTCCGGTGCCAGGTCTCACCTATACCTACTCGCCTCTCCTCGTGGTCCCTTCCACTACGGCCGGTACTATACTGTCGTAGCCCGTGCGACGAGGCCGCCAGGTCGGGCTCTCTGAATACGAAATATGCCATGCAATGTGTAGGAGAGAGGTCACCGTGACAGCAGCAACTGAAATGAACTGCCACCCGCGGCACCGCACGCCCTCCTCCCCGGTGCGACGCGGATCGCCACCCAGACGATGCCGGGCCAGACGGCTGCTGTTATTAAAGAAGTGCCCCCTCGTCTAAAAATAAATCAACGTGGACGAAAACCAAAGTTATCTACCCAGGAGGCAGACAGTGTGGAAGCAGCGCGATGGGTACAGGCCGATGCAAGTCAGCCAAAGGCTGCCACGGTTTAATTGCCCTTTTGTTTTGGGGGCATCCCTCCTGTTTCCGGGGCGGGCAGGTGATGGCTTCACACCGAGAAGACGAAGGGCCAGAGGGAACATCGAGACAAGAATCGGGTACTGGGCATACATAAACACATTGCATACATACGAGGTGAATCGGTGGCGGCGAGCAGCTGGGGATCTGGACGACACTATGACGAAATCCTGTACATCACCCCTACCTCCCGTCAATCCCCATGCCTACCCCTCCGTTTCCCCCGTCATCTCTCATATCTATCATTATTCACTTCCCGTGGGGCTTGTCCAGCTGAGGGTTCGGGGAAGGGCCCCCAAGGGACAGTGAGCGGCACCCTCAGGCCGACGGGAAACACAAACATTTCGATGCTGGGTTTCTTTAATATCACGGGATCCGGTTTGGCTGTCCCATCCCGAGAGGTAATCTCGATACATACGATATCGCACCCATGTACGGGTATGCTGCTTCTCCCAAGCGGGTTGGTGAGCAATCTCCTGGCCACTCCCTGGGCCGCTTTCCCTTCCCCTCAAGTTTGTCCTCAGGTAATCACTTTTTTCCTTCAAGCCACTTTTGACAGGCCAGATGCCGTAGAACCCGGGGATCTGCACAGGGCATTCATTATTGAATCCGCCAGCTGCCGCACATCGACGGCACCCTACCTCTGAAGGAAGGAAAGGAAAACATCCTACGACTTCCCTGCCCCCTCCTTTCTATGCCGTCTACTACTAAGTAACGTACGCCCGAGCGGTGGGTGGCGGGTTGTGGTGGTGATGGCGATCCTGGCGGGGGTTGCGTCGCACGCGTATGTGTCGGGAAGAGACCACGGATCAAGAAGACGTATGCAGATAGCCGCGCCCGGGCTGCCGATTTTGACGCAGATCAGCCCGCTGCCCTGGCCAGGGCGGCCGAGCAGGACGATGTCGGCAGTGGAGAGGCCCCCCTAGGCCGTATGCTTGTCTCACTGCCTAGTGAATTCTAGACTACTACCGACGTCCCCTCGTAGGCGTCTCCCTCCTATATGTGCTACGCGTTGTCTCGATCGCGAGTGCTGTAGATGGCAAGTATCTCGGGCGAACCACGTCTATATGGCGGGTTTGGTTAGACAAGAATGGTTCGATGGGCCGAGTTTTAAAAGGCATATGTACTGCTCGTCGATCAAGTAGGTGATGTGATACGAGTGAAGGGGGGGGAGATAGGATAGAGGTGTCTGCGACGGGATAACCCAATGGCAACAATATAAACCCCATTCAAACGTTAATAATAAGCACGAAAGTGAGACCAGGCAGCCGGTATATAGGTTCGTATTCAAGGGAAATAGGATACCGTCGACGGCTCGTACTTGACTCATATAGCCCCTCTTCCACTCGGGAAGGGGCTTTCTCTAGCAGCCTGAGACTCATACGTAGCCTAAGACAGGTAAAGTTGGATGGCCTCGGCTTGAGGGGGTTTCTAGGGAACGGCCGTTGACGATGCATTAGGGTAGGCCGGCGAACCTTCACAACACCAACTCCTATTGAATATGCAGTGAGCTATGGGTATTGGACAGAAGTGAGCACGACCATTTCCGTAACTAGGTAACGGCTCTCGGGCAGCCATGCCGTTATAATCCGTGCCTCTTCGTACAGCCACCGTGCAAACGGATGGAAGGATTAATAGGTCTCGTATATGGTTGCCTAACTCCGCAGACCGGTCTGGCCTAGGGAGCATATGCTCATACGACATCGACGCCCCAAGCAGCACGCCGAACTAAACAAGGTGGTCTAGTCTCACGAGAACCCCGTTCTGTGTGCCTCTGGGTCTACGGCAAGCGAGAGCTTGCCGAATACACACGTGCTTCTCTCGACAGATACGGACGACAGCCGCCGGCCTAGCTCCTATCGGGGGCTACCGTGCGAGGTTCCGCGCGACCCATCGAGGCTCTTATATAAGGCTGGCATTGTGCAAAGGCGCTATGCCACCTACTCCCCAAAAACACACTTCCCGCATAGGGATCCGTAGCGCCCTCACGGACTGCCAGTCCCGTTTGGCAAGGCGTTAGGTGGCTTGATGACACTCTGAAGCTTACCGAGAGCGACATCGACGACGCTCCTGAACGCCTCCATCTCCTCCTCCACCGTCCCCCCGAGCCCCGTGCTGGCGAGGCTGATGGAGTTCGCCACGTACACGGGCATGTGCGTCTTCTTGGCCAAGATCTTGGCCAGCCGCGTGGTGAACTCCAACGTAGCCTCTACTGAGTAGATTGCCGTCGACAGCGGCTGGCTGGGGTTGTACTTCTAAAGACGGGCAGCACAGACAATGTCAGAAAAATATTAGACGCAGATTCATGAGTGGCGGTTAGGTTACATACGTTAGGTAAGGCGTAGACGAACGATCCTAGTGGTGCTGCTCCAGGCTCCTCATCCACAGACTTGGTGGTGAGGAATATGACGATAACTTTGGACGTAATATCTAGGCGCATATGAATCCTCGTATCTAAAGAGCGTGGTAAAGGGAGAGAGAGTTGGATCGGGTTCTCGGTATCTGCCGTAGCCATTTTAATACTGGAGGATTCAACTTAGGGGGAGCCTCTACAACGGCAGACTTGACCACAGATGACTTGGTATGAATTATGGTACGAGTTAGGTTTGTAGGAGTATAGTAGGTAGGAAAGGAGGCACATTACGCACTCCTTTTCATAAGCTTCCATGATATTTGCGGGTACCTACCTTAGGTACACATTCGGTTTACCTACAGCAATGTGTTGGGGTTTATTGGTACCTTAGGTACCTACGTCCCAACCCACGTCAGGTAGGAGGTAGGTACCTACCTACCTACATATGGTAATCCGGACTCTCGCAGCATTGTTGCGTAGAGAGATATCCTGGTAACAGCATCGAGGCTATCTACCTACTTCCTACCTATCTAATACGCATAGCGACGTCTAGTGCAGTGTTACATGTAACGGGTCACACCAAGTTCCCTAAGGCTACGTACCTCTAGGTACCTAAGATACCTACCAGGTAGGTACCTATGTACTCTTCTGTACGCAACGACATCGGGAGATCTGCAAATTCTGAGGCGCCTCGAGCAGTTTCTCAACCTCAAGCTCCCAATTTCACATACCTACCTAGGCGTACACCTCGATCTGGTGGCTCCGGGCTCACCCTCGCGGAGATTGTGTTAACTCACCTTCACATGAACCGACTATCTTAACTCTCCCCGTCAAGCCCCCTCCATCCGAGGCTACGCCGCGTCAGCACCTCGAAAACGACGCCGGAGTCCCCGGAATCCGGCTCTCGTCACCGTCACACATTCCATGCTTGCGTGGGCAATTGATGATGAAATTCAGATAATGATGTATTCTTCTTGGCTTCGATACAGCCAAAATACTAGCAACTGGTAGATGAAGAGCCACCTCGCTCCGTTCCGCCGCTCTGTCATCGGGTCATCCTCTCTGTGTGCCCCTCCACCCGGTCCTCCCCAGCTCCATCGTCTCGCGTGCTACCCCGCCATCTCGCCGCAAGCCGGTCAGCTTCTGGTTGCTATCAGTTAGGACCATTCCGTCTTCATCAAACTCCGGCCATTCCCTTCCTGATTCTTTCCCTGCTTTCTCCTCCTTGGGGTAGCGTCTCTCACCGCTCGTGATGGAGTCGGTAAACCGGGCTCGCGATGATAATTCACAATGGAGTGGTGTCGAGGAGACCTCGGAGGACCCAGAGGAGATCCGAGTCATATTCTGCGCTCTTGATTCGTTTAGGTCAGTATTATCGGCCTATCGTCGTATCGTATCTTTTACAGTGCTTCCTGCTTTTTTCTCTCGTCCACGCCCCCCTCTCTTAGGTATGTATGTATATATATAGATGTGTGTGGGTGTGCGGGTGTCCGAGAGAGGGAGAGAGGGAGGAGGGGGGGGGGGGGGGTTGTTCTGTATGAGTGAGAGGAAGATAGAGGTTTTTCCACGCTCGTAGTATACATCCCCGTCCTTCTTAGTATATGGATAGATCCTCCGCCGGCGCGCGGTTCCTATATCTGTGTTGCGAACACTAACGAACACCTACCTATAACACAGTCAATACGCGAAGACGGCCCACCTAAATTGCACCCATCTTCGCAGGCAAGCATTTTACGCTCTGCCTCAAGCACACTGGCAGTTGCTTGCCCAACCTCCCTTCTCATATTTGGATATGTTGTCGCGGATAGACGATGCCATAGAGTGCAACGCAGAGCTTGCTCGCATAATCGTCAAGGCCGGCCTTCGATCCTTTGGTGTGGCTAGCACGACGTCGGGAGAGGAACCCACCATGCCCGAGGAATGGTCCGGTATTGCTAAGTACAATGACCTGGATAAGGCCCGGAGCATTATTCGGCAATTTTACCGTGACTGGTCGACCGAGGGCGCCATCGAGCGCGACGCTTGCTACGGTCCCGTTTACGACGTCCTGCAGGCAGAAAGGGCCAAGCGTAACGACGGGGTCCGGATGAAGGTGTTGGTTCCCGGCGCCGGGCTGGGACGCTTAGTCTTCGATCTCTGCCGGTTAGGCTACGAGAGCGAAGGAAACGAGATATCATACCATCAGCTGTTGGCGTCGTCCTACATACTTAATTGGTCTGAGCAAGCGGGGCAGCACACGATATACCCATGGATCCACAGCTTCTCCAACCACCAGACCCGAGAGAACCAGTTTAGAGCTTACAAGATCCCCGACATCCACCCGCAAACTACGCTCGCGTCGACCCAAGGCATCGGGTCGATGCAGATGTGCGCAGCCGACTTCCTCTGCCTGTACGGCGACGAGGGCCACAGGGACTCGTACGACGCCGTGGCCGCGGTCTTCTTCCTCGACACGGCCCCGAACCTGATCCGCTACCTCGAGGTCATCCGGAGCTGCCTGAAGCCCGGCGGCGTGCTCATCAACGTCGGCCCCCTGCTGTGGCACTGGGAGAACCACGTGCCCGGGCACCACGGATACGACGGCGACGGCGACTACGACGAGAGCAGCGTGTCGGGCATCGCGGAGCCCGGGAGCTTCGAGCTCACCGACGACGAGGTCGTCGCGCTGGTCGAGCGCATGGGCTTCGTCGTCGAGAAGCGGGAGAAGGGCCTACACGCGCCCTACGTGCAGGACGCCCAGAGCATGCTGCAGATGGTGTACAAGGCCAGCCATTGGGTTGTGCGGAAACCCGTCGCCGCCGCCGAACCCGGGACTGGCCCCTAAGGGCGTACCGACTAGGCCTCGGGAGGAGAGGAGAGGGGAGGGCGAAACGGAAGTTTCTAACAAGCATTTGCATCTGGGGTTTTGAGACGAAAAAATCTCTTTCGCACGGATACCACTTACTTCTACCGCCAGCGCGCGGAGACGTTAACGAGGTCATGACATGCATAGGGAGGGATATTATAGACCTGTGACCTATAAGACATATATACTACGGTCGCAATAATGGTAGGAGGCGAGAATATGCCGGTGATACGACATGGCGACGTAGAACTTGCATAGATAATAACAGTTGCATATTTCCTAGGTCCCTTCCATATCATAGATCGTTCACGGTAGTCAGCCTCGTGAGATCTTTTCCCTCTTGTTCGGCCTTTCTCGACTAGTAATACTATCATACATATACGCACGACGCAACCAACCTCTCACAGCTTGGGCTCGGGGGCGTTGGCCTCGAACAGGCCGCCGCGGCTCCAGAGGGAGCCGCCGTCGATCTCGATGGCGGCGCCGTTGACGTGGGAGCCGGCGCGGGAGGCAAGGTAGACGACGGCGCCGGCGATGTCCTCGGGGCGGCCGAGGCGGCCGGCGGGGTTGGCCTGGGCGTGGCGGTCGACGCCGCCGGTGAGGGCGAGGAGGCCGTTGGCCATCTTGGTGGGGAAGAAGCCGGGGCAGATGGAGTTGACGAGGACGTGGCGGGGGGCGAGCTCGACGGCGAGGTTGCGGCCGAGGTGGATGACGGCGGCCTTGCTGGCCGAGTAGCCGAAGGTGGCCTGGGGCCCGAGCGTGCCGACGCTGAGCCCGGCGACGGAGGCGGTGATGATGATGCGCGAGGGGTCGTCGCGGGTCGCGCGGGCCTCGAGCAGCGGCGCGAACTGCTGCGCGAGCAGGAACACGCCGCGCACGTTGAGGTCCATGACCTTCGAGAAGGCCGTGTCGGGGTGCGTGTCGAAGGCCTCGCCCCAGGTGGCGCCGGCGTTGGCGAAGAGGATGTCGACGTGGTCGGCGTGGCGGCGGACCTGCTCGACGAGCGAGCGCACGCCCGCCAGAGACGAGCAGTCGGCTGGGGCGGCGATGGCGCGGGCCCCCGGGGCTAGGCTCGGCAGCGCGTTGAGCTGGGCGACGGCGGCGTCGCAGGCCTTGGCCTTGCGCGAGCTGATGAACACAGTCGCGCAGCCGGCCTGGAGGAAGCTGTGGGCAGAGGGATGGTCAGTCTCGGAGTTGACCACGGGCTGGTTGTCTGCCTCCCTGGCTTCCTGGGACGGGTAGGACTCACGCCGATGCCGCGTTGAGGCCCAAGCCCCTAGAGCCGCCAGTAACGACGGCGATCTTGCCCTTGAGGGAGAAGAGCGACGGGAAGTCGTGGAGGGCGGTCTCGTCGGCCATGGTTCTGGGTGGCTAGAGGGTGATGATCAGTGGCCGTTGCTTCGAAGGTGACGGGGAGAGACGGTGTAGGTTAGTGGTGACCGGTATGGGCATACAAGTAAGGTGCTTAGATATGTATACTATATACACCTATGCCGGCTCGACCTCGGTAATGGTGGTATAAGCGTCCCGCAGAGTACTCGAGACTATACGGGGCTAAAAGGTAGCCTAGACTTGGACGAGCTGCGAGGTGAAGGTCGTGGCTAGAAGTACCCAAACAAAACAACCCTATACGAGTCGAATCGCCGCGGAGAGGGACGAGACGTCGGCTTCAGAAGGGTTGAGCATTGGACGAGTGGGCAATTGGACAACTCGTCGGAGTGATTGTAGGGATTATGAACCTGGAACGAGGGCGAGATGTCCGTTGCCGCGTCAATATATACGTAGGTATCTATCAAGAACGCACGGTGGCGGGCACATGGCCACCATAAGTACTTGACCCCGTGGGCGCCCGCGGCCATCGGCCAAAGTACCCCAGGTAGCGCGCGCGATGGATCAAGTTCCCCGGCCTTTGTGAGGACTTGCCGAGGCTTACGGCCGCCAAGCGATCAGGTTCAGGTTCAACCCCACAAACCTCCCAACACGGCCCTACCAGGAGGTACCTCCTAACGAGGCCAGGTACCTGGCCGATGCACTAGAGGCACCTCTACCTAAGGTACCCAATAACCCAAATCCCATGCGCATTTGTACCTACGTGTGCGTGGAGGTACCTTAGGTAGGTAGAACATGCTTACGGATGGATAATGGAATGTATACGCCTTAGGTACCTACTCGTCGCTCACCGGTGCGCCAACAATCACGAGGGCGCCAAGCAGGCGCGTAGAACGGAGAGAGGGCGTCGTATGTGGGGACTACACACCTCTACGCCTCTTCGCTTCGTCTTGCCTCCCCTCCTTTTTCTCTCTCTTCTTGGCAGTCCGGCTCGGCTAACTCGCCCGCCTATCGCGCCGGGTTGTCTTCCATCGCAGAATCGTAATCGCCTTGCTCGCGTTCGTCTTCGTCCTCTTCCCCGTAGTCTCTCCCGTCGCTCCCCTGGCTGTAATACTCGTCCGTGTCCTCGCCCGCATCGTCGTCGGAAATAGCCTCGTACCAACCGCTCTCTTCCGCCAAGACACCCTCGTCTTGACCGCCTAGCCCGCCCTCTCCGTTGAACATCCCGTCCGAGTCCCAGTTGTCCAAATCTTCGCCGACCGGGCTCGAGCGGGCATCCGCTTCGGCTGAGTCCGGCTTCAGCTTGATATTGGGCGCGCGCCTGCGTCGTCTTCCGTCCGGGTCTTTTATCGGCCGGAGGAACGGGTCGATGGTTAGGCCGATGGGCTTGTCTGTCGTATCGGGCCATAGCCCGATTCTAGAATTGAGGAATGAGTTGTAGATGAACCCCGGCTTCTGGGGGTCGTCCTCGTCCGAGCCCATCCTTCCCCGCTTGATGGCTACCATCTTCACCTTCATGACCATCTTGACCTTGGTCCACATGCCGCGGTAATACCACCCGGAGTCCGCTAGGTCGCACTCGCCCCGAAGAGGCGCGTGGTCGATGATATTTCGCACAAACGAATCCGTAATATCGCAGACCTGCCAGAACTTCCCGTCCGTAGAAAAGCGTTCGCCGTCCCAGATGTGGCTATCGCGATTGTCCGCCAAACGCTTCTTGAACTGGTCCTTCCTGATAATTTCCCACGGCACTTTGTTTGTTCCTACGATGTTCTTCTCCAATTTGAAGGCTAGGGTCTGGTAGATTCGAAACTTAGGATCCGTTCGGGGGTCGACGCCGTACTTTACGAAAGCGTCGCGCCACGGTCCACCCCTGAATTGGTATCCGACAAGCTGGAGCGCGATTCTAAGAAGCGAATCGGTATAGTTGCCTGTTACGCGATTGAGAATGGCGCGACGTGTCCACACCGGCCTTTCTTCCATCAAAGCGCGAAGTTGGCCTAGCAGGTCGTCCGGTATCCGGTAGGTGGCATCTGGCTGGCGCCGAGGTTTCTGGGGCACGGGGAACGTGTTGTGGTTGATGAAGTAACCGTACGAGTGTTTTTTCCTCCCCTGGACATTCGTGAGCTTTGGCTGCCCCACCTCATCGAGGCCGCCGATCCTCACGTTCGGGTTCTGTTCGTAGTTGTAATTGAACCCGATGACTTTGTCGGTGAAATGAGGCGGGGGTATGATTTCCTGGCCCGGGCCCGTCGCCACGCCAGGGGAAAACCGGAATTGCCTCAATTTGGGAACTAGCACCTAGGTTAGCCGACTCCCGTCGCGGACGGCTAGGCCGCGTTTCTCGCCTACCTTGCATGGGAAGCAAGTGCTCCGCGGTTTTCGTTAAGAAAGAAGAGCTCGAGTTGGCGAATTGGAAATCCGCGAGACCCCGATATCTGTGACTATCTCGGACCACCCCGACGACTTCAGTCTGGTAATCGTCGATATTGTCCCGCATCTTGCGGAGGATAGACCTTGGCGTGTCGCGTCGGCCTACGGAGCTGACTTGAGTGACTTCGGAGCCGAAGGAACTGGCATCGACGCCGTCGACATCGCCGGTAAACGGCTCGTTGCTTCCCCTCTTCCGCTTCCTGCCCGTCCTCTTAGGGACGGTTATTTTGAGCAGGATGTTGTTGGTCGCGGCATGATGCGACACGATAGGCTTTGACGTCGGGTTTTCAGGCCGGAACCATAGAGGAATCGAACTCGGCTCTGGCGTGTCTATAAGAAGCTGTATTGATGTGGCGGTTAATATTCGTCCGAGCAGATAGCAGCAGGAGTACCAACCTTGTGAAAGTCGGGCTCCTGTCCAAACGAAGCGAGCCCCCTATCGAGATTGCGCAAGACACACGGGTGTTCTATAGCCACTATCCTCCTCTCGGGCACATCGAAGACCGGCGCACCACCATCGGTTTCACTCGAATGGTCGAGGGGATATGGACCGTCGCCTTCCATCATTACGAAGTAGGTATTTTGTTGCAGACTATAGTAGAGGCGCGCATAATACGGAGCTCCAACGGACTCTTATGGACCGCTCATCCATCGCGTGTACCTATCTAGAAGTATGTGTAGATATCAACGACGCCGCGATAAGGGGCGTTGCTCTCTTCGCACCTCGTGGGATGGCCGGTACTTCTCGCACTTACACACCCCGGACAGGTTCCTGTTGTTGGTTTCCTTACGTCGCTCCGTGATGTCTCATTCCCACTGTCGAAGCTTGAAGCTACAGGACGCTTAGGTTCGACTTAGCGTTGGGCGGCGTCGTGGCACCTATTCCGTATTGGTAGGTAGCTATTCCGGTCCGACACGCTGGCGGTGACAACTATTCGGCGGCCAACTGGAAACTGGCCGGCGTCTTTTTCCTCTCTGGATGCGGCGCAATCCTCGGCTACCCCTGCATCTCCTCCCGGGACTGTACTCGTAAGTGTCAAGCTGCGCAGAACGGAAGAACCCGTAGACTCGATATCTTTTTGCAGACGTGGGTGGGAGAGAAATGGAGGGTCCAATGCCACAGCGTGCGACATTCGGTAGGATCTACTTTGCGTATCTAATCGGAGCAGACGGCCGGGAGCCAATCAGCAACGTGCAGTTGGGCCGAGTATAGGTACTCATAAGTGTGTTCAGTGGAGCATACCTCTCTCTCATAAAGCTACCTCATAGCCTTATGGAGGCACCCAAGGTATATGCATTTCGTGCGCACATGCCTATGTGCGTGTACATGCACTCACTTGACGGCCTTCGGCGTTTTACACAGTTGTATGCATAAAAGTATAACTTTAGTCGCGATAAGTATCTCTAGGTTCCTAGGTGGGTGGTAGGCGGTCCGAAGTACCTATGTGTGTACATGCAGCACTCGGGAGATGTACGTATTCCATCCTCTCGTCTGAACTCAATCCGCCCCCGCTTGCCAACAAACCCTGATTTGCTATGTACCTTATTGATGCTGTTCTGCGTCATTACTATACTATACTACCTCCTGCCCGAGGTACCTGGCTGGGTGAAAGGTACCTAGGTACCTACTTAGGTAGCGACCCACTGCAACAACAACACATTAGGTACCTACGGGCATTTGGGCAGGTACCTGTGTGGTAGGCGATATTAACATCTACCTAGGTACCTAGGTACCAGGTATCTACTATGAGAAGTGCGTGTCTGCATTTAGGGACCTAAGGGACCGCAGGCTGTGCCCAGGCTTTACAAATGCACATTCTCCTCCTCCCTGCCCACACACAGGCGGTCTTCGTAAATACGCCGAATTCGAAGCTGCCGCATACCGGGACATACGTGCCTGCATACCTTAGCGAAGAGAATATCCAACACGCTATACTATTGCGATAAGCGCCGAAGGGATACAGAATCGGTGGTAAATCCTATCTTTATACTTGTAGAAAAAAGTCAGTATCTAAAAGTGTAGGCAGGAGGTAGGCGGGTACCTTAGGTACTAGGTACCTATTACTAGGCAGGTACCTAGGTACCTCATATATACCTATATAAACATGCTACGTAAGTACCTAAGGAGGTAGGCAGGGTTAGTAGAAAGAAGATGCTTACCTATAACAGGGGTTTGGATATATCCAGGACTCCCAACTAATCTTATTTCATATAGGGAATTTCCTAATATCACGTTGAGAAACAATATCACGGCAGTGACGGTCTTTTCCCTCATACCTCAATCTAACTAGCAGCCCAGGTATGGACAGGGCCGGACCTGCGGATGGGAGGCAGCTAATCTCGCTGCTAAGCGACATGGTCTCGTCACTACTACCGCGGTCCCGCTGGCGGCAGGTGTAGCCATTTGTTGAAATTAGGAAAAGACATGCTACCTACCTCCTAGGTTGGGGAGGGAGGTGCCGGTACAGCTGAAAATGCTCCCACATCGGACCGGGGAGCATACCACGTTGCCTAAGGTTAGGTAAGGTACCTACCGTACGGCACGTACCTGGGCGATAGGCAGGGCGGAACCCAAGCATGGACGTTGAGAGGTACCTAGGTACCTATAGAGACATACGACAGGCAACTTTTCAGGTGCTTCCCAGCCCGACCTGCTGTCTGCAGGTGACAACCTGCGAATCTGCTTTTTGGCCCTTCGATGCCGTTACCTAGAGTGGAAGTATTCTGGCGCGAGTAGGTACCCGGTAACCTGGCCAAACGGACCTGGCAACAGCTGTCCGAGTTACCAGTAAGGAGGATAACTCTCTGCCAGCACCAGGTCTCCTCTCCACCCACCTTTACAGCACGACAACTCATTATCTTCAACCACCAGTCCCTACCCAGGAGACCCAAGAGTTCCGTCCCAGTGTGTCTCGTCGCCGACGTCTTCTTTCATTTCTCGACCTGCCAGTCTCAATAACTCCCCCGTCCCTCCACCTCCCCCCCTCCCCGAGGCCCCCATCTGAGCCATCTTAGCCTTCGTGCTTCCCTTGCAATTCCCATCGACTGCACGGACAGCCCTGTCTTCACCTCCTCGCCACCGCGTGTGTGTACTGCGACGGCCACGGCCTGGCTAGATCCTCAACCTCAACACACACCTATCCGCAATCTGCAATCTCCAATTCGCAACCCGCAATCCTGCATCGTTAATGCTTAGCCATCCCGCCCATCCATTCGTCTCTCTCACTCGGTCCTCCCGCCGCACATCTACACCACGCAATTCCTCTCCGGTCGATCGCACCCTCGTCGACCCCGACTGCCGGGCACCCTGTCTGACCCTGCCGACGTCTCGAAACCGGTAAAGTTCCGCTTCGGCGACGCGTCTCCCAACGCGAATCCGACATCCTTCGACACTATCCCCCCCCTCCTCCCCTCGCCAACTTATACCTCACAAGACAAGCGAGTCGGGCGTCGCCACCCCGCCGTAACCTCGCGGGCTGTGACCTATAAATATGAAGCGCTTCAGCCGTGCTGTATGTATTGCTTGCTCTCCTTGGCTACATTCGACGCTTCCCGTGTATCATCCGCACTAATCAATGGATGTGTAACAGCTCTCGAGGGGCAAGGGTGACAGCAAGTCCTCTAAGAAGAATAAGGACTCGAAGGATGGCACTGCTTCCCCATCCTCTAGCGGCTCGAGGGAGACACAATCGCCTGTCCTGACTCCGTCTTCGTCCACGTCGACTTTGAATGACATCAGAAACAAGCCTCTGCCCCCTGGAAATGCCGGGATCCACGGCCCCGACCACGGCGGTCCTGCTCTGCAAGGCCAGCCGAGTCAGCTTCCTAGTCAGGTTCTTCCCGACCGGTTCAATATCGGTACCCAGCCGTCGCCTAATGGTGCTGGCGCGTCTTCTCGTCACGGCGGTACCCTCCCGCCGACGGTAGTCATCAGCCCAAGCGCTCCAGTATGCTGATGTCCCATGTCCTTCCTGACTGCTCTTTCGAGATGTGGGCTAATGAATGCACTACCGAGTAGCACATCCCACCCCCTGGCGCTGCCGAGACGATGCCGCACGATCTTGCCCCGCCTAAAGCCGGTCAGAAGTCCCTCATGTTCGACCGCCTCCACCAGACACCAAAAGACGTCCCCGAGGGCCTAAGGACGCCCAAGAGACAGCATTCGTCTCGATTCGATATCTCTGCCCACCGAGAGCTCGAGAAGCTGCCCGGCTTCCACGAAGTTCCGCCCAACAGGCGACAGGAGTTGTTCATGCAGAAGATTGACCAGTGCAATGTCATATTCGACTTCAACGATGCCAGCGCCGACATGAAGTCCAAGGAGATCAAGCGTCTGGCTCTGCACGAGTTGCTTGATTATGTGGCCAATAATAGACAAGTAATCACCGAACCTATGTACCCTCGAGTTGTCGAGATGTTTGCCAAGAACCTCTTCCGCCCGATCCCCCCGCCGATGAATCCGCAGGGAGATGCGTTCGATCCCGAAGAGGATGAACCCGTCCTCGAGGTGGCTTGGCCGCACATCCAGGTCGTCTACGAGTTCTTCCTGCGGTTTATCGAGAGCCAGGACTTCAACACCAACATTGCTAAGTCTTATATCGACCACAGCTTCGTGCTTCAACTCCTGGAGCTGTTCGACTCGGAAGATCCACGCGAGAGGGACTTTCTCAAGACGACCCTACATCGAATCTACGGGAAGTTCCTCAACCTCCGGTCCTTCATCCGGCGTTCGATCAATAACGTGTTCTTCCAATTCACCTACGAAACGGAGAGATTCAACGGAGTAGCCGAACTTCTGGAAATTCTAGGGTCTATCATTAACGGATTCGCACTGCCTCTCAAGGAGGAGCACAAGCTATTTCTCACGCGAGTTCTACTCCCTCTTCACAAGGTCAAGAGTCTGAGTATGTACCACCCACAGCTCGCCTACTGTATCGTTCAATTCCTAGAAAAAGACGCATCCCTCACCGAAGAGGTTGTGCTCGGCCTACTCCGATACTGGCCCAAGGTTAATAGCACCAAGGAAGTCATGTATCTGAATGAAGTCGAGGACATTTTCGAGGTGATGGATCCCGCAGAGTTCGCCAAGGTTCAGGAGCCCCTGTTCCACCAACTCGCCAAATCGGTAGCCAGCCCGCATTTCCAGGTTGCGGAGCGGGCATTGTACTTCTGGAATAACGAATACTTTTGCAACCTCGTGAGCGATAACGTCGAGATTATCCTCCCCATCATGTTTGCACCGCTCTACGAAAATTCTAAGGGACATTGGAACCGGTAAGCAGGCTGCGGCGCACGAGTGATGGTTTCTCAGGCTAACCGGATACCCCAGTACTATCCACGGAATGGTGTACAACGCGATGAAGCTCTTTATGGAGATCAACCCACAGCTCTTCGACGATTGCTCCCACGAGTACACAGAGCAGCAAAACAATGCGGCTGCGAGGGAGGCTCTCCGAGAGAGGAAGTGGGCCGCGATCACAGAACAAGCTAACAAGAGGAGGCCGTCAAATGGCGTTCCCGGGAACGGCAGCACAACGGCGAAGCTAAATATATTACCACGAGTTGAGGAGGCGGATTCGGTGACGGAGGACAACCAAAAGAGGTTGGATTCGCTTAAGTTGCAGGATGCCGACCGAAGCAATCGCCGGGCAAATGCTCATGAGCGGCAAAGTTCGGTAGGCTCCGCTAGGAGCCAGCGGTGATTACTCGCCGCGTCTTTATCCTCGTCTGGACATGAAGCGTGTTTCTAGTGCTCGGATTTCCTCTCGATAGACTTTGTAAGCCATGGTGGCCCGGTTTACACGAACCTCCTAGAAATTCTACTTTGACCCGCGCACAACCATGCATTTTCCCCTCGTCCACGATTTTTTTTTCGGTAAATCGACGGAACCCCCCTCCCTCCTAACTTCCGGCCTGGCCTCGGATCCTAAGCATCGGCCGACTCGAGAGCGTCCACGTCCGGATCACAATTTCGACTTGATGGAGAGTCGTCTGGCGGTTCTTTTCCCCACTAGGAGCCGAGATCCTGTCCTGGGCAATACCCGGGTGTTGAGCACTTGTTATTTCCAGTGCTTTCATCCGCGTACATGCTTGACAGCTCCAGATGTTCTCCATTTCTATTGCCACACACCCAACTACGGGCCCCCTTCCCGGGTGAAATTTATCTGTCGCATAGATTCCCTTGGGGGAAACTATGTTACTCTTCGCCGCCTACGAGGTATTGAGGGGAAACACTAGACCGGGAGACAGTTCTGAGCGAGGAAAGCACACAACACCACTTGGAGACAGAAGGGGAGCGGCCCCCTTTATCGAGAGGCGCGCGCATTGGTGGCGGCGGAGCACGATAAGCGGTGCTACTACGTATGAATGGATGGGTGGGCGGCACGGCTCGAGGAAGCAGAGGAGGACCGATTCTTCTCTCGATGCCGTGTATGGATCTTGTTGTCGTTGCCGGTGTTTGTGTGCTGTGTGTGGGGGAGGGGACCGAGGAGTCAACCAAAAAAATAGGACTCAGACCTATGCGTGGCGGGCGTATAAAGGAGGAGGGAGGAAAGGGAGAGGGTTTTCTAAAAAACAACAACACCGGGCAATGGAATGAGAAATGGCTTGCTTCGTCAACGATAATGCAATCTTCATAGACTTCTGGGGCTTTGCCCCCCCCCCCCTTCTTGTGTGTGTATGGGGTACCTTATACCTCTCCTTCCCCCTCCCCCTGCCACCCCATACCCCATACCCCATTTCCTTTTCTTTTTTTCTTCTCTTTTTCTTCTCTTTTTCTTCTCTGTTCTCCCAAGAAAAGAAAACTCGACTTTTTTTCTCTCCCTGGTTTCACCGTATCCCTGAGGGTTCTCTTCTTATTCTTCTTCCTATGATGGCCGTGAATCCTACCCTACACGCGTGTCGTGCGTCGTGATACGAAGAGAAGCGAAAATATGCCGCGGCCGCAGCGAAGACGGGCGGTGCTGCCGCTGTGCGCGTTGCTGGAGGCGAGGGTGTTGCGGCGTCGTCGCGCCGGTCCCCGCGTTTTCCCCGATGAGAGGGAGAAGGAGAAGGAGAGAGCCTCATGCACGTCGACCGATACTGTCCCCCCCCGGGCCGTTGACCGCTCCGCAAAGAATGGCAAGGTAAAGCTCACACTGGCCGTGTATTGCACCGAGTTATTTCGGGTTTATATATGTACCTAGGTGCTACATATACTGAACGATGACGCCAGACCATCCGCCTCTCCCCTTAACTGCCTAGGATGGCTTTTTATTTTTTTTCCTTCTTCTCTTCGACACAGCAAGCAGTACCCTCGTCGCACCAAAATCAATGACTAAAAGGGGAGTGTGCGTGCGTGTGTGCGTGTGTGCTAATTTTACACGTGTTCTTACAAGAACAGACCTCCCCGACCAACCCGGCGAATGGCATACCACCTCCGCCACCTTACGGTAGGTCCGGGATAAACTACAAGGCTATATCAACCACTGGGTCTTGCTAGCGACAGGGAAAGGCGGGGGGGTACGCGAGCACAGAGGGTAGAGACGTAAAAAGAAATACTCACTGCCCAGGACGCCCCTAGCATCTTACTGCGGATCCAACGCGGTCCGGGCGACTCCGCCGAGTCGACCATGAGGTGGATGAGCCGCGTCCACAAGCAGTCGCCCTTGACGTTGGCCCAGTCCCTGTCGCCGTACTTTTCGCTAAGCTCCCGGCCTAGGATAAGCGCCCGGAAGAGCTTGATGGCGTGCCCGTCGTCGTCCAGGGCGTGGACGCGGGGCAGTTGGGCTGTTTGCCGGTTTGCGTTTCTCGCTGTCAACATAGGCACGTCTCGCGTAGGGGAGAGAGAGAGAGAGGAAGGGACAGAGTTATCAAGCAGATAACACTCACCGTCTGCCGGGCCAATACTCTTATCCGTCGGAACATACGACGCGACGTTCTCGAGACTGAGAGGGGGGCAGCCCCTGTTGACGTAGTGGGCAATATCGATGCGTATCTTCCACTCGAGGAGACGCACCTTGCTCTCGATCGGGATCCAGTCCTGGCGGTTTATGACGAGGAAGATGGGATTGACGTTGACGTGGTGCCTGGGGAGGTGGCGCGCGCGAGCGGTTAGCGGATATCCCCACTGCAAGACCCGACGAGTGGGAAGGCTGGCTGCAGTTGGGGCTTACATGAGGATGAAGTCGAACTTGGGGTATTTGCCGGGCCGGAACGCGGCGGCGGCGCTGGCGTAGATGGTGGAGTCGTACATCTCGGCGGTGCGCTCGTCCAGCTCCTCGGGCTTGATCTTGACACGGCTCGCAATCGCGATGGTCTCGTCCCAGGTTCCCTCGAGGACTCCCTGGCGGATTTCGTCGATGCCGGCCTTTTCGACGGCCGCCGCAACGGTCTTGTTCGACCGGATCTCCTCGAGAAGGCTCACGATACTGGGCATCGGGTCCGGGTTCGACTTGGCGGCCTCCTCCGCGCCGAGGAGGAAGGCTCTCAGGCTGTCTCGGTGGACGGCGGCCTGCGCCAGGCCCATGGCGACCATGGCGGGCTGCTCCCATTCCACGCCGTACATCAGCTGGATCAGGGAGTGGAGGAGAGCTGGTGAAGCTGTCAACTTCCAGTCCGGGCACCCTTTGGGGAGCATGTATCGCGGCATCGCCGTCTGGCCGACCAGCTCACCGGAAAACATCCTAAGCATCATGTCCTCGCTCTTGGTGTCGCCGTTGAAGACATATTCTTTCAGCACCTGCTGCCACCCGAGCCTCTCGATTTCCTTTTGGAAGAAGGCGAGGAAGTCGGGATAGTGCCTTGCGCAGGTCCCCGGCACGAGGTCAGCCGCCACGGTCGAGATTGGAGAGCACGAGGCTTGACTTACAGTTCGTTTGCTAGACGCCCCTTGGCCACCTCCCAGTCCTTCAGCCCCTCGATCACCTCCCGGTGGGCCTCGAATGCCGGTCGCTGGTAGGACTTGTTTCCATCGAAGCCCTTCTTCATGTCCTCAGAGGAAGCGCCGGTGCCGTACAAGGACAGGATGTGGTGGCTTATACTTGATTGCGACCCCGAGTTAGCACGTGGGTTACCTGTACGCATGTCTGTATATATTGTGTACGTGTGGGTGTGGGTGTATGTATGTATGAGCTCGGCAACGACGTGAGGGAGGAAGGGGGTTGGTTGGCTTACTGGTTATGGAACCCCCGGGGGTTGAAGAAGACATGGTGTTTCTGGACATTCAGCACCCGGGTCAGGGGCGATCAGCACAACCAGCCGCGCTCGAAGGCGAGGCTTACCTCGAGGTCGTCCTGCAACAAGTCAGAGGCGGCCTTGGCGGTGGACTCATCCTGTCGGACTTTGCAGAGCCCAGTATTGTCGGGGGCGATACGGATAGTATAGGCAGTGGCCATGGCGATGAGCTATACCGGAACCGGAGGTTGTCTAGACAGTCTCATTCCCAGGCGCACTCTCGCAGCTCCTTGCGGCTTCTCGCAGCCCTCTTGGTTCGAGCGACGGCTCAGGGCTCCTGGCATACTTGTAGTCTACGACGGTCTGGGGGACACATATTCGAGCTAAATCCGTGCTTCGCTCCAGCTCGGGGGCCGAAGCAACAGGCGGACTCTGGGCTTACAAATGGGCATGGGATCAGATCTGGGCGGGGGGGAGCGTAAAGGTGTATCGGTGGCACGCGAAGCAGGCAGCGAGCAGGTGGCATAGGGCACGCAGTGATGGGCGATTGGGTCGTCTCGCTGGGATCGGGGTAGGATGGCTGTTGCGGTGCTGGTATGGGCAGCGTTCCACATGGCTTCACAGCTTGGCTGGGTTCTGCCTCTGTACTATAAGTCGACCCCGGCGCCATGTACGTCGGTACCACGACAAATCAGCTGATCGGCCCGCGACAATGACCTTACATGTCTGCTACGTAATCGTCCGAACCAGAGCGGCTGCTTAGGAAGCCACGGCGAGCCGGACCAGCCAATGGCGCGCCTGATTACGCAACCTGCTTAGACAACAATGCGTAGGTACCTGCCTATGTTAGGTACTTATGCGTGGTGTGGTGGTGGCACCTACGTACCTACCTAGCGTGGTCGATCATGTCATGCGCGCCGCCTTCGGAAAGCCGACGACACGACTCGACGGTCGGATCGAGGAACAGTCAGCAGCTGGCAGCAGCCGCCTCTAGCCGACCACGGCCCATACCTCCCGCGCTCCTTCCGGCGCCGCATCATCGTCGGCACGGCATCAACCATCTCGCCGGCGTCGCGCCTCCCGAGATCCACCGCACTCGCCACATCCCCGTTCCTCCGTCCTCACCGTGGTTCCATTTCTCTCTCTCTCTCTCTCTCTCTCCTTTGGAGACGAACACACGGACAAATAAATAAACAAATTAGCATTCTTTCGATTTGTTTTCGTTTCCAGGTTCAACTGGGAAATTCTCGTCGTGGTTGCTGGTGTTACTCGGGAGTCTAGCGAAGCTAGCACGTCAACAACATCTTTCCCGCCCTCCGTCCCGGGCCGTATACACACCATCCGCCTTCTCGCGGGCTGAGAACTTGCGACGCGCCCGGCCCGGTCCTCGAGGGCAAGCCTCCGATGGCTCGCTCCTATAGTCGCTCCCAGACGGACGTGACAGCTCTCTCAAATCCAAAAAAAAAACCTGCCTTGGGACTTTGATATCCGCTAGGTTCGGCTCCGACGAGCGTAGAACGCTATATGCCCGGCGAGGTACTTCGCTTCTACTGGCGTATTGCGATCGCGATATTCGATGCTCGACCAGACCGGTCTCTTCTTTGTTTCTCTCTTCTTCGTCTTTCGTGACAATGTGCGAGTACAACCGCCCGGCCCCTATTCGCGGCGCATAAAATAACCAGCACAAACCCCCGAGTTTGCGAGTAGCAAAAGTGACTTCACTAGACCACCTTCTTCTCAACCCCCTCCTCCTCCCTCTTTACTACTGTTCGGGGATTTCTCTCGGTTCGCCCGCAATATAGTTTCCAACGCCGACGCACACGTAGGCGCCTGCGCCAAAAACCATAACATTAACATTCGTGACACTTGACACGGTTCGATGTTTTGCGATGCTAATATTGCGATGCCAAAAGGGCAGACTAACCGCAGGCTCGGGCGTTTCGTCTGGTAGTTGCCCTAAGCATCCCACCTTTTCGCCTACTAGCCCGTAGTCGTCCTTCGCCTTGATGGACACCCGAACGGAGCCAGGTTGAGTAGATGCGAACGATACCTCCTATACGCTTTTCTCTCAACATACATACCGAGCCCGTATCCCAAGACAGCGAAAGGAGAGTCCAGATGCATGTCTTATATCGAGTACCGTCGAACACCTGCTCATAAAATCAACCGACTGGCTCTACTTGCCTCCGTCCGCTATATGTCCGTCCGCCTATAGACGTGTTAACCTAGCAACCTGTTAACCAGCAACACCCATCTATCAACCAGGCGACGGCGTATTAAACAGCCAACATGCCATCAATCAAATCTATATACTAGCCTTGCCGTGTCGGCTGCTCATTCACCACTCCTCCCATCTCGACTTACCTACCTCTTCCTCATCATCAACACGTCCACACAGTGCCTTCTCCGTAAATCCTATTGTGTTTCATCCTCCAGCCCCCTTTTCTTTTCATCCTTCTTCTCTCTTGCGCAGTAGACCTTATGTGCCCTATACTAATCAACTAACTCGATCTCGAAGTCATCTCTCCCGGGGCGCCGACAGGATGTGCCTGCAGCTCCTTCACCAAACGCTCTGTCACACGCCCGACTGCTCGGCGGTCTTGACGTTGAGGACGCGTAACCGATACTGCGTTGCGGCACGGCCCGCACGACGCCTCGGGTGCTGCTCTGAGGGCCTGCGGAACCGCACCGTGCCGACACGCGAGCGCGACCCGCAGGGCCTCTGCCGCGCGTGCCGGCTGCAGCAGCGCGGGACCGCCGAGGACGAGCACCCCCCACCATCACCCTCGTCGCCGCCGCCGCCCTCGAAGAAGAGTCGGACGAGCGGCGCTGGCACCCAGTCCGACTCCAAGGCCGAGAGGGCCAAGGCGGCTGAGAAGGTGATGAAGAGGAGCCTGGGCCGCGGTGTCAGGAGGTGGCGGCGCCCCCCGCACATTTTTGAGAACGTCTTCGCGCGCCCGCTTGTGAAGCTCGAGAGGGAGGCGGCGCGTGAGCGTCTAGCAGCCGCCCGCACCCGCGCCCGCAACCAGAAAAGGGCGGCGCGCTCCAAGAAGAAGGGCAAGAAGCAGGAAACGGACGAGGACGAGGACGAGGAAACAGAGTCCCCGGAGAGCAAGAGCCGGGGCAGCCAGGCGAATGAGACGGATACGGAAGACGGAGACGAGCCACAGGAAGTGGAGATCCTAGCCGTTGAGAGCCCCGAACACAGCGACGGCGAGGCCAGCGAGCGCCACGAAGCTGATGGCGCCCAGCCCAACACGGGCGACGACGTGCCCCCATACCTGCGGGCGCAGCGCCTCTACCGCCACTTCTTTGACGGCCCAGGCTCGCTCGAGACCAACCCGTACGGATTCCCCAGCGTCAGGCCGGCGACCGTCGTGGCCGTAATCTCCGCGCCCCCCCCCTCAGCGCCAGGCACGCCAGCGACGAGCTCAGACGTCTCATCCAGGTTCCCAGCGACCTCGACAAGCTCAGGCGCCTCGTCCGGGTTCCCGCCGCCATCGACGCCCTCGGGCCCACGCAGCGCCTCGTCGCACCCCTACGCCTCGTCCTCGACGCTCGTCGTGACAACGTCGTCGTCGTCGTCGGGCCGCTCGCGCGGACGCCCCGGCAACCACCATCCTGGTGCGTGGGAGAACAGCGAGGGGGGCGAAGACGCGGCCGCCAACGACTCGCCGAGCCTTCGCCGTCGTGCCAGCAAATGAGCCCCGGTCGCTCCAGCTGTCAGACATACCCTACGCCGCCTCTCACCTGGCTACTCGTTCACTCGACCGCATTACCCCTAGTCCAGTTCTCGCACCCCCACACGTATACCCCGACCAAGCAAGCAAGCAAGCTAATACCTTAGCCAGCTGGAGAGCACTACCGCTCTCGCAGCTCTCCCTCGTCGCCCTTATTTTCTCAACCTCCCACGCCGCGATATATAGAAGGGGCAGAATTATGCTTGCGTGGGTGGACGGAGGTCGTGGATGTACATAAGAACCCCTTGTCGGAACTGTTGGGAAAAGTTCCTCTTCGCCGCGCGCAAAGGGGCGACAGACATGTCGGGCGGCTTTACTTGGGCTAAGAGACGATATTCCCGGATCTCGACGGCGAAGGGCGTCGCGGAGGACTATATTTTGTTACTCAGGGCCAGGGGGAGAAGAGGAGGGGGGGAGGGAACAGACCGATTGATCGATCTAGTCGATCGAAATTAGTCAAATCGATCCACCAACATCAACCAACCAGACCAAACTGAGGGTCATAACCTCTTTGCTTCTTTGCCGTCGCTGTTACGGCTGCCTCTTCCCGTGTAGCTTTACCTAGCCCTGCTTCGCGCTGCTGTACCTCGACGGAAATACACAGACGGCGATAGCCTACATGCCCACCTTCCGCCCGCCCGACAGCCCGCCCACCGCCCGATAGGCAATAGTTACCTAGCGCGCTATGGCATAGCATAGACACTCTCTAGACAGGGTCACGGTGTCCGGTCCGGCCCAGCCCTTACGGGAGGTAGGTATAAAAGTAGAGAATACTTCCCGCGTCGAAGCTTCTATAATCATATGTATCCTATCTTCCGAGGTACCGAGCCCTCCCACGGGTCCGCGGCAAAACGACGAGGCTCTCAGTGTTGTTGTCCGGTCGTAAAGCCCTCGAGGTCCCGATCCGTGAATTCCTCCCTGGGCAGCCAAGCACCTAGCTAGCCAGCCAGTTCTTCTTTCACGACGGCCACGCCATTAATATGGCTAAGTCGCCTACAGAACCACCTTATTGCTCAGGCCCTGCGGACATCGTCCTGTGCCTAGGACTTCCGCGGCGCTTCATTCCTGTAGAAGGTACCGCAATACCATTTTTTATTGAACCCCTCCCGGCCTCCATTCTGATTGCTCTTTGCCTTATATTCATCGTGCGATTGTTTGGAGCACCAGCACATCTGGACGGATCGGCGATAACGCCGTAGAAAGCCAATGACTACTGAATACAACAGGTATGCTCGGGTTTGCAGGCCGTCGTCGGCTAGAACCATCAGACAGCCTCTCCTTGTCACGCCGCCGAAATCTAGCGCATCTGGGCAGTATGCAAGAGGATAGAGTTGAATACCTCGGCAATGGATGAGACATAGATGCCAATGTCTACCTGAGGAACATTTCTCCGCCGTTCCGCGTTGCTCTAGTCCGGTCTGGGTGATCCAATCCGAGTAAGATATCATCCTCTAGCGAACCACCCTCGTCAAAGAGTACATCGTCTACAACCTGTTAGCCCAGTCTTGCAGGCGTCACTAGAATTCTTTTCTTACCATCGCCAATATAAGCTGGCTTCTGATAGCGTCGTAAGATCGCGAACTTAATCTTTTCGAATGCCTTCCCTTTGATACCTGTTCGCTTCTCTAGACGCTTTTTCGTTTCCGAGAACGGCTCACCCTAGATCCAATCAGCGTTGTCGATTCTCTTAGATGGGATCCAGATTTACGTACCTCCTTGAGCAGGAACTTGAACGGGATGCCGTGGACTCGGCTCGAATCGTTCTGGAAGTGGACGACCCTAATGAAGTCCCTATCGTCCGCGTCTGCCTCTTCTTCCGGGATGCGTTCTGCGATAATATCTGCGTAGTCGTTGAGACTGACCACCGGATAGTTGGGCGCGAGGTCTCGGAAAAACTTGTGATGATTTATCTCGTAGACCCTTATGCGGCCGCCTTCCTGCTCATCTTGGATTTGGGCTTTCTTGGTGAGTGCCTGGACGAGGTCCTCGATATGTCCTTGCTTGGGAACCAGAACGTCGAAGGAGTCCTAAGAGGCCTTGGTGAGCAGAGTAAAAAGCAACCATGTTTATGGGTGTCCGGAAACTTACGGCTTTCGTTATCCCCTCACTAAGCCAGGTGACTTTGACATTCTTCTTGGTGTCAAGCTCCGCTAAGCTCATGTCGAGAACCTCGAAGAAGAGCGAGTTGGGCTTAGTTGGCGTGCCTTGCGTGGAATAAGCGTTGTTGAGTAAGGTGCCGAGGTTTTGATTCTGGGCTTGCGCCCTTTTGATAGGCGCCTTAGGAGTGCCCGTCGAGGCGTTGACCGTGAAGAAGCGTAGGTGAGTCGGCTCTACTCCCAACTGTTCGCCCACCCTCTCGGCCAGTTGGTCGTAGAAAATCTTGGTGCTAAGAGTCAGGATGAAACTCTGATAGTTTGCCTTTTCGTACCGCGGATGGGGGTCGAAACGAATCTCCCTCTTGTTGCACAGGAAGTCGTAGAACGCTTTAGCATCGTCGTATCTGTCCCACCGCCTAGGTGTCTCCTCCGGGCTCCTGTCCCCGAGGCGTGGTATCTTGCCAAGTATCTCTCCAGACTTACGATCGACCACTCTCTGGAAGCATATTATATCGCCGTCTTGCAACTCGGCTGCCTTCAGGGATTGTTTTGCCTTCAAGCTCTCGATCATAGCCGGCTTGATCTCCTCCCACATAGCTAACTGCTCCCCCGAGGGCAACTTTTCGCCCCATCCCATCTTCTTCGCAATTATAGGCACTAGTTCTTCAACCCTCTTCTCTTTGCTGACGTAGATATGGCCAACCCCTTCGAGTGTCTGTTTCTCGGCGTCGAAGTGTTTCAGGAATAGGAGGATCAAGTCATTTTTAACGACGACGCCGTTGGCGTTGCTCTGGTAGGTAGGCCAAATGGCATCCCCTTTGGCGTCGACCTCCTCTGCTACCTCAGCCCATACCCTCAGTGCATAGTCTCTACTTGTCGTGGTGGTTCGAGAGAAAGTTTCTTCTATCGTCGGCTTCAAGTCCATTATCGGCTGGTCGGGCCGAGTGGTCTTATTCTGTCGATTAACCATGATCCACAGACGTACCATCTTAGGACTTTGGTTTATGTCGTGGGCAATCTGCGCGACTAGATCCTCCATGCTGGTTTGCTTCTTTGTGCGGTAGAACCTGGGCGCCGCGGGATCCTCGGCAGGGTTTGCGTCAAAATTTGTGAGATCGGTCCCTCCGTGATGCCTGAAACTCTCTTCGGTGATGACCTTGGCGGGGAGGTATAGGTGCTGCTCTTCTCGCTCCCTTTTCTTGGCTTCCCTGGCAGCCGCCTCCTCATCGAGACGTTTCTCTGCCGGTGGATGGTTAGCGCGATCGCTCTGCTTTAAACCAGAGAGTCCAAACCGAGGGTGGTGGGGACGGGGGAACTTACGGAGGTGTGCCGGGCAGTCTTCTTTGTTGACCGGCGTCAAAACTTGATCTAGCCGAGACTCTCGGATATATACTAGCATGTACGCGCTCATCTGACGCATTATTGGCGCCTTCTTTTGGAGGCCGGTCCGAGCCTGCACAAGCGATGCCGGGTACTCGCCTCCGAAATTCTCCTCGAGGGTCTCCCTCATCGTGGCTTTCGTGACCTTGTCGTCGTCGAACTTGTGAAACCAGCCGTCCTTATTAGGCTTAAGGTAGGCATAATAATGACCGCCGTTGAGGTCTCCGCTGTGCACTAGAACACCATGTAATTTATATATCCACGGCTCAGATTTGTCTGCGTCGTTGTCGAGGAATGGCTCCAGGTTTAAGACTTCGGGGTACTCGAAGCGATCGTTGATCTTCATCATAGTATCACGCTGGATATCGTACTCGAATCTCTTCAGGTGCAGGTGTAGCACTTCGGGGAAGCTCTTGAAGATGACGCCCTTGCGAGCATCCTGGTATTTGAACTCATCGCCGGCCCAGTACTTATTGTCGCCATCTAGCGTCTCCTGCTGAATGTAATCCTTGAAGCTTTCCTCGAGGTTATGAATGCCTCTGACGTTGAGTTGAATGTCCCAAAAGTCCTCAATTCGGCTGGATTCATACTCGACGTCGATACAGGACACATACGTTTTGACTTTACCGCTGAGCATACGTGGGAGGGCATCCTCGGCGGCAGTGCCCTTCATCCTCTCTTCCATACGCTCAATCAGCTTGCGGGACAGCTCCTGCACGTCTTGTTGCTCAAAGATATGTCGAGTATCCCAGCCGAAGGATTTGGTCAGTTCAGTGGTACCCACAGCCGAGTTGGATATCTGGAGCTGGTAAAACAGCCTCTGGAGGGTGTAAGCACTGTTAGTGATGCTCTCATCCTCGGCTGTTGGGATTTCGTATACGGCCTATGCCATGGCACGTTAGCATGCGTTCCCGCTTTGGGCTCAACATCCGGCTCGCAGAGCAGCGAGTGTACCGTCTTACCTTTCGGAACGCGTTGGTGAAGAATAATGATTGTAGGAGTGAGTTGAGGTAACATGTGGCGCCCTGGTTCTTTAAGCCAACATAGCCCGTCTCCTTCTTGGAATCGTAGTTGTTGAAATTGTGCCACAGCACACCTGTCTCATCCTTGACCACTCTAACATATGCAGTAATGTTGACGGCATCATTTTCCACCAGAGGTCGATTGGAGTTGTCCCACGGCTGTTGGAACATCTTCCTAAGCTCCAGAAATCGAGTGAACCCCCAATCGCTCTCTTCTTTGGTAAAGCGGTGATGCGCGTTGTGGTGGAAGTGCAAGGAAGGCTGGTTGATGTTCCACATGACCAGCGCGAACTGCACGCAGCAACTCCAGTCCTCAGGTATGCTGCTTGTGTCCTCGAAGCCATGCTCGAGATATATCGATGATTGGTCGACATTGTTGCCGAAGGGGAAAAGGAGTATTCGCCTGTTGGACCAGGTCGATCAGAAGACGTCCAAGGGAAAGGGAGTAGTGCTACTAGGGCGTGCTTACCATGGGAATCCGCCCGCCTCGAATATGGGGCCATGCTCTTTTTTCGAGAGAGCTCTCCAATTTTCCACAGTCCAGGTGTTGACAGCATCTTCCAGAATCGGGGGTTCGTCAAGAAGAGGAGGTAGCGCTATCGCCTTCATAGCCTCAACTGGAACACAACAGCCTCATCAGCACATAGATCTTCTGGGGGGGGAAGGGGGACAATGCCGGTGATTCGGGTTCGCACATACAGTCGGTGGCCAAGATGACATTTTTGGATTGTTCGGTGTCGTTGTCTAGGTGGTCTGGGTTGATTTCAGCGACCTGATCCCTCTCGCCCGAGGCCGGCTGGACGACCATCTCATCCTGGCTATCAACCATCGTGTCACTCAGCGAGTGGATCTCGGAATCGTAGCTCTGTCGGAGACGGGCCTAGTTAGCTTGGCTCATCGTGGTGGCGGGGGTGGTTTGGGGGAAGGAGAGGGGGGTGCGGGAAGCCTTCACAGATAGATTTTCATGTGTTTGAAATTGGGAGGGCTTGTCAGGACCAGTGCCTCTCCATAGGCTCGGGGAGCAGGCGGGCGGGCGAGTGGGCGGGCAAAATCGGCTCGTAGAGGGGGTAGAGGAGTAGGAGAGGGGCGATATGACTCGGGAAAAAAGAGTGAATTGTGCGTGAAATGATGTTTCTTTGGCAGGCAGGAGCCAGGCCGTCGAGAGAGAAGGTTGGGAGTGCGTAGGTGAGGCAAACCCACCATATTTGCGCGTGGGATGGCCCACGATGCGTAAGTCTACCTGGTTGTGCCGGAGGCCAAGTTCTTCTGGCTTCATTCAGTGTCAAATGATCCTCCCCGGTCGCGGCCTCGTCAGGTTGCGTAGGTGGTCGAGTTGCCGACAACGCCGCCGGACTGGGTTTCTCCAGAGTGGCGTGGCGTGGGAGCGACTAAATGAGAGAAGACGAGGATAGGCTGTCTGGCTCGCTATCAGCAACCGTAGCAGACGGCTGGTAGTCGGAAACTGTAACGTATATGGAGGACGTAGGGCGGATGGATGCGACCGAGCGCAGGCTGGGGAATGGGGAGAAGCGAAGAGGAGTGGACGTTAGTTGATCGGGTAAGTTGATCAGGTAGGAAGTAAGGATGAAGCTGTTTTTAGGATTGCTTCATCGACCTAGCCAGGTCGACGCAGAGAGAGATCCCTACGTTGCCCCCCCCCCTCTTCTCTCCCCCATACTAGGTGCGGAAGCCATGGGCAGGGCAATCCAGGCTACGACGTACTACGGAGGTACGAGGTACCTAATATACCTCCCCGCAGAAGGTCGGCGGGTACGTACGTGTAAATCGATGCCTGTTTGGATCCGCTATACATGTGCCTAATGCGTACACGGCACTGTGAATCGTGATGCAACATTGCTCGTACCTGTCTACGTGCCCACATCGAAGCGTTTGATCTCAATGAATGCTAGGCCGGGCGGACGTACCTATCTTCCACATCAAACTCGCAACCTAACGTTAACCTAGGCTAGGTACCTACTATAAGAGGTATAATACCTAGGTACCTACCTAGGTGCCTGCCTTAGGTAGGCATAATGGCATCAAGGTCAGGTACATGTGTAATAATTACCTACCTACCTTAGGTATCTCCCTCAGGTTATATGTAGGTGCCTACCTCCTAAGGTAGGTACCTCCTCGAGTTGCCTATAATACATAGGTACCTCCTCTAGGAGGTAGGTACCTACCTCTGTAAAGCCTTACGATGCGGTTGCAGTGAATACTACCCCCTGTACACATAATTACAACCCTATAAACAACAAGTCTGTTTGGATGTGAAAACCCAGCCAAGCCCCTATGGGTAGAATAAGGAGGGCTAAGCACCCAGCTTTTAAAAGACATCATTTTCAGGTAGGTACATGCGTACGTGTAGAGGAAGCACCACGCCATTCAAGTCCCCCCAGAGCAGGTAATATCCCTTGTTAATACCATATCCCTACTATATGTAAGTTTTAGGTTGGAGATGTCTAGAGGGAGCAAGGATGTACGGTACAGCTGCTATATTGACGCCCGTAGGTACCTACCTAGTAAGCCTAGCTAAGAACATGCCGAGGCACCTTGGGTAGTTGGGTACTATCTCTTGGCCTGCCGACATCCTCTAATATCCTCTCATATTACCACCTTGTTTCTTAGTTTTACCTACTCATAGAATCTGCCCTTACCTAGGTATTCCCTTGCTTGAGCATCACCCCTCTATCTAGAGATAGGGGGAGCTAGGCAACAGGCTGGTAAGTTTATGGTAGATAAGCTTTGCCCTATGCTCTACGCTGCTCGCCCTGCTCTCGTTTTAGCGTAAGGTAGTACTAGTAGGGCAGAAACCTCAACGCACCGGCTTAGGAGCGGACGCCTTACTAAACACTCAGTACAACCGCATTACGGAGGGGTGTCGCTATAGGTATCGCACAGACGTCAAGAGCTCAGGCAGTAGTAAATGGACGTAGCTAGCTGCTCTCTTGAACTCATAAGGACTCTAACGCTAAAGGCCTCTCTCTATATGCATATGTCTCCTATGACGGACCCCCCTCCGGAAGGCTGGCTCCAGTCGCCCTAAGGGTCTAGGCTTAATCAAAGCCTTCTACCTGCCGCGGGACATCGTGGTGTGGAGGTTCCCGGGTAGGGTCAGATACAGATAGCTGAGCCAATTAGCTCGGGAAAGGCAGCGACAGTAAACTGTAAGAGTGATGAGAGCGGCCTCATAACCTACTTAAGGTAGATAAGTATATACAATCAATCTATATAACTTCGTATAAGCAATACCACTCGGAAGTAAAAGGCCATAAAATAGGACCGCTCGCAAGAAAAAGAACTATATAATAATAAATATTTATAGCAGGTAGTTGCTAATACATAAATATGAATGCACCTACCTCATAGAGGCACCTAGGTATTTACGTATAGTTAGGTATGTAGAAGAGGGCAGAAACAAGATTAAGTTAGGTACTAAGTATCTGCATACTTAAATCATACCTATATATGGTACCTTCCTCCTCTTAGCATCTTTGAAGATGTTGTAGCTCCCATTACTGAGACCGAGCCTGGGCACAATTTGTACGTACCTAGTACCTAGGTACCTAAACAGCCCGCCGGTCAGCTTATTGCGAGGATAAGAGGAGGGGAGAGCCATGCGGATTGTGAGAGTTGCAACCTACCAAATGCCAGTCACCCCTGAGTCATTGTCAGAGTTACAAGTTACTGAGGTTGCAGGAGGTACCTTTAGATCGGGCACCTACACCAATCTCCCTAGGGACCTCAGGTAGCTTAGGTATCTGCATATTGAGTACAAGGAACACCTTAGGAGGTACCTGCTACTGATACCTACTGGCACCTGTACCTCTACCTCAGGCGCTTGGTGTAGGTAGGTACCTAATGACCTACCTATATGTGAGGTAGTCAGGGCAAGTCCAAACTCAAATGCCACGCTCTCAAAAGGAAGGGACGGCAAGAGGAAAAAGAAAAGACGGTGGGAGGGGGAAAACGCATTTACGCCCGGATACCTCAAATCGCTTACCACCTCCCAGCGGCATATATCCATTCTGGCATGGAACCATCGGTATGTTACCACGCGCGGTGCGAGATGTCACCAAGGCCTTCCGGTTAGCCACCCTCTGCCCGAGACTCTCGACAAACCTACCGAGCCTCATCCTCTCCCCGGTTGCCTCGAGCTCGACAGATGGCTATGGCGACCCGAGGACAACGCCAACACGTAGACGGTTGTCGCATTCTGCGAAATGGCGGCCGGTACGGGTGTTAGACGAGTACGTCGTGCCTCTCCCTCGCCTTCTGGCCCCCGTAGCATCCCCTCGGCCGTGGCTGACACCGGGTCGCCTGCGAACCCAGATGGGTGGCAAAGGAAGCCCGCCCGATCAGCCTGCGACAGCTGATGGTATTCGGCCGGTCGCTGACCGAGGCGCGACTGATCAGCTCGGCAAACTACGTTCGAACCGAGCTGCCAACCAGGTAAACCCGCCGCTATGAAGAGAGATACGGGGATCGGGGGTGGGAGGAGGGGAGGAGAGCGCAATGGAGAGCAATTAGATCACTAGACTCACACTGAAGCTGTGCAGGATCGCTCACCGGATCCGCGACATGCAGCGTCTGCCCTACGTTGTCGTTACAAACCCGCACATCAGCGACGTGTACGAGCTCTACTATAACGCCTTCGACACCTTCCGGCGCATCAAGGAGGTCAAGACACTCGAGGACAACGAACGTCTGTGCAAGGAGATCTTCCGGATGCTGCGCGCGCACCTGACTGTGATCCCTAAGTTGTCCATGGGTATTCTCGAATGTAGCGGCCTGATGCCCGCTGCTGAGCTTGACCACTTCATGAATACCATCTTACGATCCGTACGTAAATATGCCCCGCGATGTTAGCGATCAGACTCGGAGGCCCTAGCGTAGCGTGGCTAACTAACTTTTGGGGCGATGTCTTCTAAATCCGCAGCGAATATCTCGTAGAGTTATTGCAGAGCAGCATCTGGCTCTGACCGAAACCTTCAACTCGCATTGGTTCTCGCCTGGAGCCAAGCTCTCCGAATCCGAGTTCATTGGCGAGGTTTTCATTAGGTGTGTGGCTAAGGACGTGATCGAACACTGCGCCAAAGCTGTACAGGGCCTTGCCCGATCCGCCAACGGACCGAACACGAAGGTACCCGAGATCAGGATCAACGGGCATCTAGATGCCTCCTTCCCGTACATTCTGAGCCACCTCGAGTACATCATCGGTGAGCTCCTCCGAAATTCAGTCCAGGCCGTCATAGAGAAGTACCAAGAGGGCACCGCACTACCGGCGCCCATCGAGGTGACGGTGTGTGAGGCGCAACAGCACGTCATCATCCGCATCTCGGACCAAGGGGGCGGTATCCCACGCGATATTCTGCCGTACCTTTGGTCGTTCGGCAAAGGGCCCCTCAAGAACCAGCATCTCGCCAACCTTGAGCAGGTGCCCCTTATGGCCGCCACGCTGCAGGAGCTCCGGGCCGACGACGGCCGTCATCATAGCGAGAACGCTAGTAGCAGCAGCAGCAGCAAGGACCCCTCAGACCCGAAGGTCGAGAGCGCCACCTTGCCCTATTCGGGCGGCGGTAGCGGTCACGAGAGTTCGCTCTCGTCACTGTCCACGCGCCCGCCAAACCTTCGGCTCGGTATGGGCCTGCCTCTCAGCCGCGTCTACGCGGAGTACTGGGCCGGCAGCCTCGAGCTGCACAGCCTCGAGGGATACGGCGTCGACGCTTTTCTGCAGATCTCCAAGCTCGGCAATAAGAACGAGCAGCTGACCACCCGCGCCGCCATGGACGCCGTCTGACCCAGTGGAGACCACTTTCAAAGAAAAGAATATCGAACGAAAAGAGAGGGCGGGGATGAGAAAATGGACGAGGGGTAGGTAGGCGGGCAGGGAATCATACCCTATCCTCTCCTTTGAGTCTCCTTCTTCCACTTCTCTCTAGCCATTTTACCGATCCCGCTTGGGGACACCCGTATATCGGATACGCAGGCCTCCTTACATATAAAGAAACTAAGGAGGAAGAGGGAAGAGCTCACTTATGTTTTATGTGCCCAGGCAGTAGTGTGAGACGGGGGGAGGTGAAAGCATACCTTGATTCACCTCATTAATTACGACATCTGTCTATGACGTTGTCGAGCGATTCCGGGGGGGGGATACAGGGTAGCGCTCATGTAACGGGCTGTGTAGCTGGCGAACATGAGTTGGACAACTTCCCTTCCTTCTTTTGAAGGAATAGCAGCGCACCCCCTTCTTCTCTTCCTCTCCAATAGCCGCAGAGAGGAGACAGCGTCGGCGGTGGCGTGAATAATGGTATCGTGAGAAACTGGAATTAACAGTCGCTAAGAGCTAAATAATAATAAAAAAGACCTAATTTAATCCAACTCGAGGTCTTCGGCCTCGTCGGTAGCAGAGAAACCGGAGATAGGAAGACGAGAAGAGAGAGGTTGGGTTGGGGAAGCCATCCACACAACCAGACCTCCCTCCCCCCTTTTGCTCCCTCAACCGGGCAAAAAAAAAAAGGTGAAATATCTTTTGCGTATTCTTTTCTTTCTCTTCCTCTCCCTCCTCTCGCCGAGTGTTAGATAAATTAAAGACATCACCCTTCAATCGCCATCCTCTGCTCAGAGACACACGGTGGCGTATCGATATCGTATCGCATGTAGTACACACATACACAGACACCGTGGGCACTTTTCTGTCAATTCGCTTCTTCGTCTTCATCCTCTCAATTCCCCATCCACTAAGCGAGCAGCGCACGCAATTAAGCTGGTAAGCATATCCATTCGTCGATCCGTCGATCCGTCTACGTACATACGCGCACGCAGCCAGAGGCGACCCATTTCTGCCGCATTAGGAGACTGCCGAAAAGAGAAGACGCCCTCGGCAATTTCATAACTCCATACTCCCTTACAAGTAGTCGCAAGGCCGTTTACCTGCTGCTATAGGAAACTGCGCGTATCGTTAGGTGAACGGGGTATATAGGCGGGCGTTTGTTTCCCCTAACGACGGCCGCTGCGGGCGACGCTGCCTTGCATTTGCTCGAGCTCGTTCTCGAGTTGCTTGATTTGGGCGTGCGTCTGTTCGAGGTCCTTGTTAAGGCGGTCCCGTTCCGCGATGAGCTTCTGTTCCCACGATCTAAATCGCTGCTCCTCGATCTTAACCTGCTCGGTGAAGCGCTTGCGAAGGGCCTCTTCCTCCTCCTTGTACTTAGGGTTGTCCAGCTTGCGGGGGCGGGCCTCGCCGAATTTGCGGGTTTCCATCTGCTGAGCGCGGTACGCCTCGTAGTGGAGCTCCTCAGTAGTATGGATTAGGTCGAGCATGTGGGTGCGGATCAAGATCGACCGCAACTTCTTGAAGTCGCAGTGGTCCTCATTCTCGACCTCGGCAACACCCCAGGAGTACTGACGGCCCTTGACGATGCGGCCATCGCCCGTCTTGACGTCCTTCTCAGAGCCGATGACCGCAAAAGGCATCGCGGCCATGAGGCTTCGTGCGTGTTGGGCAGCAGCTTCGTCGTCCTCCTCAATCGGGGGCTGGTAGATCTTGATGCTCTGAGCCTCGATGACGGCGCGGATCTACGACGTAATTATTAATAAGAGCTTACACGTCAAACGAAAATACGCAGGACGCACCTTGGCCTTGAATTTAGCGAGATCGACAGGGCTCAGGGTATCAGCCTTAGCGATGACGGGGATCAGGTTAACTCGCGAGCAGAGTCTCTTCATGACTTCAATGTCCAGAGGCTTCAAGGTGTGGCCGGTGGGCCTAATGAAATACAGGCAGGCATGGACACGGAGGTCGATCTTGTCCTGGCGGCGGGGTTGTTGCTCCTGAAGCATATACGACTCGTGCTGGTCATCTAGAAACTCGATGATGGGCATCCAGGAATCTCGGTTGTTCACATAATCGCCGAAGCCGGGGGTATCGATGACAGTTAAGCGAACTGCGGGAAGAAAGAAAAAAAGGGTCAGTAATTAGGTACTGTTCGATCCGGGCGGGAAGGGGGAGGGTGATGGGCACCTTTGAAGAACTTCTCCTCCAATTCAGCCTTGGTGATTTCGATCTCGACCGTCTTGTCGACCTGCTTCTGGTGCCGTCGCTTGTGGTCGGCATAGTTCTTGATGGTGGTGGAGAAGAGGGTGTTGATGAAGGTGGTCTTGCCCAACCCCGATTCACCAGCGACCTATAGCACTTGTGGTCAGCAGCAGAGACAGGGACGATCTATACGGGCAATGGGTGTCTCGGAGCATGACTAGTTAGTGTAGCTAGCAGCATACCATGATAGTAAAGGCAGCACCTCGCTTCGCAACGATCTTGTGGCGCTGGTTCGGCAGATTGGCAATGCCAATGGGCGACGCGCTTTCGGCGGTGGCTGGTGGCATGGTGACGATGGTATTAGGGAGACAGGTCAAGGCGGTTTAGCTATCACGCAAACAGGTGCAGAACAAGAAGCGACGGCGAGTCGAGAGAGGATGGTATTGGACCCAAGGAACAAGGAAGGGCGAACTCGGGTATAAAGTAGTTGGGGAGACAGAGAGAGAGCTCAGGTCAACCAGGTGGGTGGTTGAGGAAGAGAGGGAGACGGGATCGACGTAGATGTTGACGGACTGGAGAACGAGAACAGAGGTTTTTGGGCTGCTTCAGGGGAAAGAAGAGCGGTGCTGGTCCAGCAAATTTCCTACGGCGAGCGATTCAATCCAGGGATGTGTGCACAAAACACATACCTCAGGTACACCTCAGGTACCCAGGCCCAGAGCAGGTACCTACCAAGGTAGGTAGGTACAGGGTACAACCGGATGCCAGGGCGGGGAACGGGACAGGTACGCATAAAAGATGCACTTCATCAAGTACTGAGTACATGATATCTAATGTCCCTAATGTCCTGTATTAATGGGGTCCGAGCCTCTTGACCGCCTGCCACACCCCTACTAGACACCCAGGCAGGTGGCTCATGCCTCACTCAACAGGTACGTACCTTAGCATTCTGCCATCGATTCCAACAGCCTCTAGCCCTAAGAGGATTAGGCGCTGGGGGGACTGGAAGCCACGTTCTCGTCGAGGTGCGGGTCGCTGCTATCTTATCGCCGATAAGGAGCAGCTGGTGGGAAAGAAAAAAAAAAGAACTACAGCACAAGTTGCTGCTAAGATCGCACAGCAGCCTGGTTACTATCACATCGAACATGGGCTTGGAAAGGTGAAATACTTCAGCCGACGACTGCTTTTTCCTTCGGCGTCGACAATTTCCTGTAGAACTACCTACCCGACCGCGAAAAAATACCCCCAGCTATGTCGTGACAATGAAGACAGATTTCAAGGTGAGTGTCTGCCCGCTCTGGCCCCTCCTCCCTCCGACGATTCGCCCGTTGATCGCTCCTCCTAGTTCTCCAACCTGCTGGGGACGGTCTACTGCCGGGGCAATCTGCTGTTCAGCCCGGATGGAACCTGTCTGTACTCGCCCGTGGGAAATCGGGTCACGGTCTTCAACCTGGTAGAGTGAGTCACTCTACCCGCCCCAGTTCCAAAGCCAGGCCGGCGCTGACTATAGCTCGTTCCTCGCAGCAACAAGGCGCATACCCTTCCCTTCACCCACCGGACCAACATATCGAGAATCGGCCTGAACCCGCAGGGCAATCTCCTGCTCTCCGTCGACGAAGGCGGCAATGCCATCTTGACCAATGTTCTACGGCAAATCCCCATATACCATTTCTCCTTCCGACATCCCGTCACCGCCCTCGCCTTCTCTCCGTCGGGACGCTACTTTGCCATTGGCTTAGGTAGGAAGACCGAGGTGTGGCGCGTCCCGTCGACCCCCGAGTCCAACCCGGACGGCGAGCTGCAGTTTTCGCCCTTTGTGCGCCACCGCACGTGCGCCGGCCACTTCGACGATGTCCGCCATATCGAGTGGTCGCACGACTCGCGCTTCCTCCTGACTGCCTCGAAGGACATGACGACGCGGATATGGCCGATAAACCGCGTGAAAAGCTTCACCCCCACCGTCTTGCCGGGCCACAAGCAGGCTGTCGTCGGAGCCTGGTTTTCAAAAGATCAAGAATCCATATACACGGTCAGCAAGGACGGCGCCGTCTTTACTTGGCGGTGGGCTAGGCATCCCAACGCGCCGCCGAGAGACGAGGACGAGGACGAGGACATGGAGGGCGCCGACACGGATGATATGGGCTGGAGGATCGTCCAGCGCCATTACTTCATGCAGAACAACGCGCGCGTTCGGTGCGCTTCTTACCACCCCGAGGCCAACCTCCTGGTGGCTGGCTTCTCCAACGGCATATTCGGCTTGTATGAGATGCCCGATTTCAATGCGATACATACCCTCAGCATATCGCAGAACGATATCGACTTCGTCACGATAAACAAGAGCGGAGAATGGCTGGCCTTCGGCGCCTCTAAGCTGGGCCAGCTCCTCGTCTGGGAATGGCAATCCGAATCCTACATCCTAAAACAGCAAGGCCATCTCGACGCTATGAACTCATTGACCTATTCGCCCGATGGCAAACGTGTCGTGACGGCTGCCGACGATGGCAAGATCAAAGTTTGGGATGTCGACTCGGGCTTCTGTATCGTTACTTTTACTGAGCACACGAGCGGCGTGACGGCGTGTGAGTTTGCGAAGAAGGGCAACGTCCTCTTCACCTCGAGCTTGGACGGTTCCGTACGAGCTTGGGATCTCGTTAGATATAGAAACTTCCGGACCTTCACAGCGCCGACACGTCTTTCCTTCTCTTGTATGGCAGTTGATCCTAGTGGCGAAGTTGTCGCCGCAGGGTCTTTGGATTCGTTCGACATCCATATCTGGTCCGTACAGACTGGTCAGCTGCTTGACCAGCTGTCCGGCCACGAAGGCCCGGTCTGCTCGTTGGCATTCTCGCCAAATGGCAGCCTCCTCTTTAGCGGCAGTTGGGACCGGACCGCCAGGATGTGGTCGATATTCAGTCGGACCCAAACAAGCGAACCTCTACAGTTACAAGCGGACGTACTAGACATCGCCGTTAGGCCGGATTCGGCACAGCTTGCGATCTCTACATTAGATGGCCAGATATCATTTTGGTCCGTCTCCGAAGCCGAGCAAGTGTCAGGCCTCGACGGTCGGAGGGATGTGTCGGGAGGTCGGAGGATCACCGACCGCCAGACTGCCGCCCACGTGGCCGACACCAAGAGCTTTAATACTATACAATATAGCGCCGACGGTAGCTGTATCCTAGCGGCAGGGAGAAGCAAGTACATATGTCTCTATTCGGTGAGCACGATGGTCTTGCTGAGAAAGTTCACCGTCAGCATCAACCTATCGTTGTCGGGAACGCAGGAGTTCTTAAACAGCCGACACCTCACGGAAGCGGGGCCGGAGGAGTTGATCGATGACGAGACGGATTATTCAGACCGTGAATCTCGACGGGACAAGCGCCTTCCTGGGTCCACACGCGGGGGTGATCTATCCGCGAGGAGAAAGATACCAGAAGTAAGAGTGACCAGCGTGGCCTTCTCGCCTACTGGCACCTCGTTCTGTGCCGCGTCGACAGAAGGGCTTCTCATATACAGCGTAGACAACATCCTCCAATTCGACCCTTTCGACCTGAACATGGAAATCACTCCGGCGTCAACCCTCGCCGTCCTCGAGAACGACAAGGATTACCTAAAGGCGCTAGTAATGGCGTTCCGCCTCAATGAGCCAGGGCTGATAAAGAGGGTCTTTCAAGCGGTACCCTACGTAGACATCCCGCTGCTGGTGGAGCAGCTCCCCTCGGTATACGTCGCGAGACTGCTGCGGTTCGTCGCGGCCCAAACCGAAGAATCACCACACATGGAATTCTGCCTGCTGTGGATCAAGGCGGTGGTCGACAAGCACGGGCCCTGGCTCGCGACGAACCGGAGCAAGGTCGACGTCGAGCTGCGGGTCGTCGCGAGGGCGATCACGCGGATGCGGAACGAGATCAAGCGGCTGGCGGACGAGAACGTCTACATGGTGGACTACCTCCTCGAGCAGCCCAGCGCCGAGACGGCATGGGGCGCGATCGGGCGAGACGGGCTGCTCGCCAACGGGAACGGCGACAGCGGCCCGATGAAGATGCTCACGCTGGGGGAGGAAGCGCTCGGCCGCGAGGACCAGATGCAGTCCGGCAGCGAATCGGAGGGCGGATGGGTCGGCCTTGATTGACGATGATTACTGGGGCCTAACGATATGCCTACGGGCGAGTACATAGAGCGAGAACGCGGGTCAGCGAGCCACCCGACTACGACGGCGCCGCACCCGTGCTGGCGGTCTGCGGACCCTACCCCGTAACCGGGTCTAGTTTACCTCCGCCCGCGGTGCCCGTCCGCCAACGAGGTCTCCTGTCAGGGCGGGGCGAGCGAGATCTCATCCCGGCAATGTCGCACCGCTGCTGCAATATACCATGATACCACTTCGTTTCTACGTCTCTATGCCCTCTCTAAGCGACTGATAAATGCCGTGCTGCGTATTCGAGAATAGAGCCTGAGGGCCGCGATGACGAGCGACCGAGGCAGGGTTGGAGGGCTCGGAGCGGAATCTGACGGTACTCGGCCAGACAGCCGACGAAAAAAGATCACCAACCAAGAATTGTTGTCTGAGCTGTTAACCCTTATCCCGTCGTATCTTTAGTCTTGCTCTCTTAAGAACTGTGCGGTAGTTCTAGTTCTGAAGGTTAATTCTCTACCGAAATTCGGGGGTTGAGAAGTAGGCAAGCTATTCTCCAATATGATCTGTCCTTTGATCGTGGAATGCCATCACGTCACAAAGGGGAAGGAGAGGGGACGGGAAACAACGATAGACCAACTATGCTATCTCCTGAAAAAAACAATCGCCCTCCCCCCTTCGGTCGATCCGCAGCTCGTAGATCTTCGTATAGAGAGTGCTACCCTCAATAGTAGGGCCCGCAACGATATTAGACGCACTTCCAGTCGCATCGTCGTCCTGTATCTGTACATGTGCACGCAAGCATACATCCAACTACGTCTCGATGCTAGGCCCCTTCTCGTCGATCCGCACGATGAGATCGTGCTGGACGCGGAGGTTCTGCGCCGAGCTGAGCGCCCTCGCGATGGCCGTCTCGTTGCGCTCGGCGACGAGGCGCCGCAGGGCCTTGGCCAGGAAGCCCGCGACGAGGTCGACGCTCCAGCTGTCCGGGATCGCCGCCAGCACGTCCGTCACGTCGAACCAGCCCCCGAACCGCTCCAGCAGCAGGCCCGTCTGCTCGACGCGGTCGCCCACGTCCTCGAGCTCGAGGAACTCGCCGAGCAGCGCCCGGAACAGGCGCGCCTGCTCGTCCTGCGTCGGCGGCGTGCTGTCCCGCCGCCGCGGCGCCTTGAGGCTCGCCGGCCCGGACGGCGGCGGCTGCTGCGCCGGCGCCTGGTAGATCGTGTAGATGCTCGCCCCGCCGCGAAGGCAGTAGGCTACCGCCGTGTCGTAGTCCCCTAGGCGGTGGACCAGCAAACGCAGCGCGTTCTCATGATTCCGCTCCCGACCGTCGAGGATTATCGTTTCGGGCACGAGCAGATCTTCGCCTGCGCTGTCCAAACCTGATAATCGTTCTCTGATCGCCGTAGAGTCGTAGTCGTAACTTCCCCCGAGCAACTGCAGGAGGCGTAATCGACTATGCCACGCCTCATCATCGGCCGGGGCATTTTCCGTCAGAAACTGGCGGTATGTAGGCTTGGGAGGATGAAGAGCGCGATAGGCCGCGTAAGTAGCTAGCATTACCTCGTGGGCCTCAGCTGACGTTCGAAGGTGAGAGGTCACGATGTCTAGGTAGTACGTGATGAGCTCATTGACGTAGATGGTGTGGCCCTTCCCGAAGACGAGGAATTCCAGATAATACTTGACTGCCTCGGGGGCCTCGTCCCGAAGAAGCTGAACAACTTGGCTAGGATCGAATTTCGGGCCGCGGCTCCTGTCCTCAGCAAAGATCTGTACGCCGAGCTTAGGGTTTCGGTTCGCGAGCCAAATGCCGTATTCCTGGACGAGAGCATGATTGCCGACCTTCGTGAGATATTCGCGTACGCGTTGTTCGCCGTCGGTCAATTCCCCGCCGTCGTCTCGTTCACCTTCGATGATGCGCCTCCAAGTAGCCAAGACCTCTGCCGCCATCTTGCGGCTCTGATAGAGCCGACTGAGCACATAAAGACGGTGGTAAGACTCGATCAGAGTCTCCGCCCTATTGAAACAGTCGACCCCGTTATCTACGAGCTCGTACAAGCCTGCGCGGACGGATTTGGCTTTGGCTGGCCCGGTAGTGGAGTGCTGGTCAAGCTCAAGAAGAACGGCAAGTAAAGCCGCATCCACTGTCCTGAAAACCTCGTTTTCGTCAGGTATGCTACCGAATCCCTTCTTCCCCCGCCAAGAGGTCAAGAAACGCCTTAGAAAATGCAATACGGGTTGTGATAATGCCCCTATAAGGGAGCTATCCTCACTAAAGTCCCCACCCGAGATATATTCCTCGGCGGTCGACTTGACACCCCCAAAAATCCATATTCCTCGCTTGGTCTCGATTACCTCGTTACGGACTCCGGGGATGAGCGAGAGAACGACGCGAGGGTCGAGGAGGCTATCCACTAATATCTCTTCCGTTGCCCGAAGTTCTGGTTCTGAAAAGGGGGCCTCTTCCGACTTTAGGAAACTCGTTAACAAGAGAAGACCCACTCGCTGCCGTATGTAGTTGAACGTCAGAAACTCCAATTCCGACTTCGCGTCTTGACCACGGAATGAATTCAAGATGGTGAACAACTTTCGTCTCTTAGTAGAGGGTTGACTTATAGAAGCCGCCGCTTCTAACCGTGCATCCAACTGTAGAATCAAAGGATTTCGCATAGCCCACCATATATTTTTCCCCGACCACACAGCTAGACGAGTAGTGCTGCCGGCAAGGCGACGAGCGAATTCTTCTTCTTCGGCATTACGAGTCGCCTGCCAAGAATCGGGCAGAGACTCCTCGCTCTGGGAATCGTTATCTCTCTCAAAGAGTTCTTTTTCCTTAGATACTCTTTCGACGGAGAGAGCCGTCCTCGAGTCGAAACTCCTCAATGACATAGTTGAGGGGGCTTTTGTGATGCCGGAGGAGAACGGCACGAATCTTCGCTGACGGAGCCTATCTACAATTTCTGGAAAGTGCGTCTTCTCGGTCCCACGTAAGGATCTGATTCCTAGGCTTTGCGACGGCATAACCGCCGACACACTAGTGTCTGGCGGTTCAAGCCAGTATTTCGTCGGCTCACCTTCGCCTACATCGAGATCCCAACGTTGAATCTCTAGACCGTAGTGGACGCCATCCGGGAAATCCCTCCCCATCGACGCCAGAATATAGCCCTCATCATCCGGACTGGAGGATGTTGGTGATGATGACACGTCCGTCGGACCCCCGTCGACGACGATCTCCTTAGGGTACCGGTCGAACTCGACTGTCGGCCGCGTTGGGTCTCCATCTAGGTTAACAAACATGCCAATGCCCGGCTCTAACGGACCGGTGCCGGTAACCAACAGGAACTCTTCCGGCGTTGGGGACACGATAAGCGGCTTGAGAAGACCTGGCTGGGGCCTAGCAGGCGGGACGGCTCGGTTGGCTTGGCCGCCAGCCACGGCATCCAGTGGCGGTGGGGTTTCCGCACCGGTTAACTCGCCTGGCGGAGTAGAAGTGGTCTGCTGGGATGAAGACCCGTCTTCCTCCGCACCGTGATGGTCTGGCCTTCGCGTAGCGGCTGTAATAAAATCGCCTAGACTAGTTCCTCGCCTATGCGCAACAGGGTCGGGAACCGCCGCGTGGGAGCGACTTTGAGCGGATGAGTTGCTACGTAGTAGCCCACCCGAACTCACAGAGATATGCTGGGCCTGACCGAGGATGTCACCGGGTTGGGCTTCATCTAGCGAAGATACGGACATTAGAGGAATTTTCAGCTGGCGTTCGATTTCGAGGAGGGCATAGCCCCGCGAGTCGGCCACACAGGCAATCGAGTCCCTCCTGACATATATAGTGCTTCCGGCGAAATCGATCCTCTTGATGGGACGAGCGCTATCGTCTATCGCAACGACTTGGATCTTTCGGGTCAACGATAAGAGTATAGTGACGCTCGCGCCTTCTTCTCGTCGATCCGAATCGGCGCCCACTGCGTTGAGATCTATGCCACCTATCCAATTGCAATTCTTGACTTGAGTTGAGCCAAACACTGGGCTCAGTTCCGGGAGGGAGTAGAAGGTGACGGTCCAGTTGCATAGGATGCAGGCCTTACCCACGGTTGGCAAGAGCAGTATCTGCTGGACACCGGGTCTTGTCGCATTGGAGGTTCCGGCAGACTCGGCGAAGACAGGGCGCAGTCTCGAGGCGAGGATAAAGGTCGGGACCCCAGACTCGTCGGCGGGGTCTGCGGGGATCTGGAAGAAATGAAGCAGCTCCGAGTCCGATGTGCCTATGTATAGGTTCCGATCTAAGAGCAGAGGTCAGCTAGTCGGCCCAGACCGAGAAGGCATCCACTAATAACAAGTAGAGGGGCCTTGCGTAAGGCGTACCTAGATATTCGACACAGGTGATCTTTATGTCATCTCTAGTGCCATCTTCGGAGAGCGGCACATCTGGAAAGAGGGTGCGGAGTACGAAAGGACCGGCACCTGAGCCCGTGGACGGGTGGTCGTCTCTCTGGGGATCGGATGCCATGGTGGCAGCGCGAACATCATAACGAGGACGATTGGCTCATGGCGGTTGGTGCTCTCTGGGCCTGTGCCGGACTATGAAGAGACTATCGCCAAAAGATGAGGGCAGCCTGGGAATGGTGAGGTAAGGGTTTGAAATAGATGGAGGCTATGAGTACTAGTAGGAACGAAATGAAGCGTTTCCCACAGGTTACATTCTAGGTTCATTAGATGCGGCTATTTACTTTTAGCCCCTTGTCCCCTTTTCCTTTCCGAGTACCTACCTGGACAGGTAACATCACGTACCTGATGTACCTAACACGATGACACAGGCGGTACATTCCAAGTACCTTCTACAGTACCAATGAGGTAGGTAGATACCTAGGTACCTGAATATACCCTAGCAGGTCAATGCCCGGGAGAGGGACAGCCAAGTCTATCTGTATAGGTAGGTACCCATCTACATACATGAGTACCTGGGCTGCAACCATAATTGATATGTATTTCCGTAGAAGGTACCTGCACCTTAATGCAGTTATAGGTACCAAGGCACTAAACCTCCAACCCGTGCAACCTCCGTAACAGTCTGTGAGAAGGGGGAGAGAACAGAACGAACACGTCCTCTTTAAACATTTGCAAATGCCTGCCAACCGCCTGCTGATGGCCTCCTGACTATTGCCAACCATCCGCCTCCCACATCACCGACTCGTTCCTAATCATAATAATAATACCCCACGTGTTAATACGTCCCTCGGATCTGTCGGTCATCCGTCCGCTTGCTGCCTACCTGATGATCTAATCATCCCGGCAGCGACACCTGCCAACCCCCCCGAGAGAGAGAGAGGATGGCCAACGTGGCAGAGCCCGCGCCGCCGTCTCCGTCCCATCCCGCTGGCGACGAGCATGGCAATATCTCCGGTCCTGAGGGGGCCAACCGGTTCCAGCATGCTATTTCAGCGTGGAGAAGTACGCACATCCGCCGGGTGATGGCATTACCGCATTTGCTGTGGTGGCATTTGCCTCTCTAACCGTCTTCGGCAGGCATCGATTTGTCCTCGTTAGTATCGACCCTTGATAATACTGCTTCCGACATCGTCACCTTCCAGCGAGACTCCACAGTCCAGCGAAAGGACCTGGCCCAGAAAACCAAGGACTTCCGAAAGCTAGACGATGCGACCAAACTCGTCGAGATCAAGAGCCTTTTAAAGGCCTACCAGACCTTCATCGACCTCCTCACCAACCACTCCAAGTCCACCAATTCCGCATTCTTACAAATCTACTCCGCCCTCGAGAACGCTCCCGACCCGTACCCCCTGCTCGAGGCTTCGGTGGACTCTATGCTTATGGCCGAGGATACCCTCCCGAAGCTTACCGAAGAGAACCAGCACCTCCAGGACAACGTTGTCAAGCTCACATCACAGCTAGAAGAGACCGAGTCGAGGCTGCAGACAGAGAGTGCGAACCGAAAACAGCTCGAGACAACCCTCGAAACGAAGGTTCGGGAGGTGGAGAGCTCCTGGGTCGCCGTCTTAGACGAGAAGAAGGACAACTGGGAAGCCAAAGAGAAGACACTCGAAGACAAGATCGAGAGCCAGGATCGGCTACTTACCGAAATCAAGGCTAGCTACGAGGTGAACCAACGTCTGAAGGGCTCCGAAAATGCTGACGCCGACGGAAATCACGGCCACGTTGCTAGTGCCGAGCTGGAGATGGTCAACTCGGACCTGGAGCGGACTAGCGCGAGACTCGCCGAAATCGAAGCTAGAAATGAGCAGTTGCGGCTAGAACTTGCCCAATCCAAGTCTCAGGTCTCGGCGCCGGCGCCAGTCTTGGAGGACGACCCCGCATACATGCGCATGAGGTCGGAAAACTCATCTCTCATCCGCAAGCTCGACTCGGCGAGGGTGGAGAAGGAAGCTTTCAAGCGGGACATCGATACCAGGCTCCGGGGCCTGGAGCGAGAGGTTGGCCTATTAAAGGAAGAGCGCGACGGCCTGAGAGCCAAGGTTCAAAAGTGGAATGACTACGAAGACATCAAGCAAGAGCTGGAGGTTTTGAAGAGCATCGAGTTTGCGACGGGCGATGACGACGATGTACTGGCCGCTTCCGAAGCTAACGGGTCCGCTTCGAAGGGGAAAGGAGACACCCTCGAGCAGTTGTTGTTAGCCAGGAATAAGAGGTTGAGCGACGAGTTGACCATATTGCGAGTCTCTCACCAAGATCTCCAGGGCCGGCTAGAGAATCTGCAAGAGGAGATGTCGAAGACGAATGCGGATCTGGAAAGGTCGCAGAATCTCAATGCACAGCTAGAAAATGATCTAGCCAGCCTCCAATCACAGAGTCAAAACGCATTCCCGTCGGGTGCGTCAGTAGCTGGAACCTACACGAGGTACGCGCCGTCTATAGCGCCGGGGAGGAGGGGTGGAAGAGCGTCGCCAACCTCGTCCATCATATCTGGCTTCGATCCTCGCACGATGGGCGGCGAGCCGATGGGTGGCGGCTCCGGCATCTTGCCCATGATCACGGCGCAGCGTGATCGCTTCAAGAAGCGTAATGCTCAACTCGAAGGGGAGCTCTCGGAGTCGCATCGCACCATATCACAGCTGCGGCAAGAAATCGCTGCGCTGCAGAAGGACAACCTGCAGCTGTATGAGAAGACACGGTACGTATCTACATATAATCGTAGCGGGCCGTCGGCCTCGTCGGCATCCGCGTACGCGTCAAACCCGAATCCGCCGATAGTCGCCATGGGCGGTACAGGAAGCCCGGGAATCGCGCTAGATCGGTACAAGCAGGCGTACGAGTCGAACATATCGCCGTTCGCAGCCTTCCGCGGACGCGAGTCCGCCAGGGCCTACAAGCGCATGAGTTTCCCCGAGAGGGTGGTGTACTCGATCACGAGGATGGTGCTGGCGTCGCGGACGAGCAGAAATCTCTTCGCAGCGTACTGCGTAGCATTGCACATCCTCGTCTTCTTCTCGCTGTATTGGCTCGGCACGGCAGACGTTAGCCAGCACTCGAGCAATCTGAGTCAGGGTGTGGCCGCCGCCGCCGCCGCCGCCGCGGCGAAGGGGGCGGCCGGCGGTAATTCTGGGCCAGGCGCGCAGGTCGCCCACCCCGGTGACTGGCAGGAGGAGGGCTTCCACGGACAATGATGATTGCATACGCCCACAAGCAGCAAGTCGTCGTAATATATTCCGCGCCGAGACACCGATCTTGGAGACCAAGTTGCGATTTCACGAGTGCCACTGATGTCACTCTCCATCCCCACAAGTCGGCAGGCCTAGTATGGGAGAGTTCGCGACAAAGGCTGCGCCCTCGCATCTTATCCGGAGAGTATTTGGACACTAGACCCAAATACTGTATATTCCATCTCCGGTATATCTCAGCGTGTTCCCGGTATCAACTCAAATGTACATAGCTATCACACCATGTCCGACTATAGACGAACTGTACGAGGGGAAAAGGGTTGGTCGGTCGAGCGTTGTAGGGTTGAGGACAGAACACGACGTTATTCCCGGCTTGCGTTGCTCACTTGCCCGCTTCTCCATTTGTAAATCGAGGAATCAATCAGCCTTCCGAAGGCAGCAGTCAACCACTCACTCTCAGGCTTGATGCCACGGGAGGACTGGGGTTCTGTCCGTGTATCCCCCCCACTGAGTGTCCTCGCGCGTGGAGGATTAGGTATGCGCCGCCAGGTCGAGCCGGGCGCTTGGACGCTGGACACCTGCACGTAATCCGCAGGCGACGGTCCACCTGAAGAAGAAAAGAACAGTGCTGGCGGGACCGGGGAGGGGGGGGGGGACTTGGACGCGCTGATTGGCCCCGTCCCTGCTCTCCCGCCGTCTCTTGGCACGCGCAAACCACAGCTCCCTCCTTTCGGACCCGACGACTACCTGGCGAGTAGCGTTGGGGGAGTTGCCAATCGATCTGGTCCAGCACCCCGGCCGTCCTGTCTGCTCACCTTCTCCCTGATCCGAGGGGAGGAGGGAAGAAGTACCTACGTCGAGGCAATTTTCGTCCGTTGCCCGCCGGCCGACAGACAGCATCCCTCCCACCCAGCCTGCTTCTTTTCTTCTCCCCCGACGCCGCGCATGCGACGCGCGCCCAGCGTAGCACGGCAGGCGAGAGAGGCCGCCTGGACGACGGGATTCCGCCTGCTCGCCTGCCTACAAGAACCTACCTCCTACGTGCCTACTCACTACACTACACATGGGACTGATATAGACAGGTAGGGTAGAGAGGTAGGTAGACGTGCCTAGCAGGTGTGGTGACAGTCGTCGTCGTCGTCGTCGTCGGACGAGCGAGACGCCCGCGCCTATTTCCCGATCCGGCAGGAAGCAGGCGGGTATGTCCACCTGTTCTGTTAGCCTGGTCGTCTCCGCGGGCCGATAGGTGCGTGCGCGTGGAATCTGGGGCGGCGGGTAGGCATGAGAGTGCGCAAGCAAAGTACTTAACGCAGGCTGACGTGACAAGCAGCGCGGTGACTCGCGACGACGGCGAGTGTACAGATCTTGGTAAAGCCCCGCGGTGCAATCTGCCCGCATTATGCCGCGCGGGCTTGGGCGTGCCACGGGCGGCTTCTCGATGGGCGTGCGCGTATATTAGCTGGGCACGCTGGCACGACTGGGCAAATTACCAATATTACCACGACCGGGTCGGATGTGACGTTGATGCGGTGATGCGGTGTATGCGGGTTAATTAGTCTATTATTTTTAGGACGGAAAGCCGGGAGCGCGCTTGTTGCTATTTTTGGGTGGATAATTGACTAGCCGCCGGCTGCCACACCATTAGCCCAGATGACTTTGTTTTTGTGGGCTAATTAACCCTACACCCCGCGGCCTTTCCCTCCCAACTTCGAGAGGAGGTACGTGGGTACTTGGCCTTCTCTCCCTTCCTCCCTCTCTCTCTCTGTCCGCCTGGTCGATGCAGTCAGCACGCAACCGAGATCATGGTAACGCTTCTTCTCCCAAGTCCTCTAGCCGCCCCCGCCAATGATACGGGAGACGGCGCTGCTGGCTACGACTGGTTCTAGACCGGCCGTGGTGGCATCGCGATGAGCTGCATCCCGAGCCGGATCTACGAGCGCCCAGACCCGTCAGACCCGTCAGACCCACGGGCGAATGAGACAACCATTTCTTCAGTGGCGCTGGCCGTTTGCCCTGCTGGGCGTCCTTGCTTCGCCTGTCTTACCTCAGGTGAAGCGATGGATAGGGTACCATGGGTGGACGGGTGCGCTGCTGGCGTGACAACCCGCAATCTCCCTGCCTTGCTAGCCACGTACCTAACCCGTGGGATCAAGCTCGCCCACGATGCTTGAGGTCTGGGATCTCACGCAAGGCAAAGCCACGGTCGCGGGTCGACGAGTGCTGGCTCCCTCCCTCTACGTCCGGAAGCTACGAGAATCCGGACTTGCGGCTGTCCGAGTCGAGGTCTGCTGTGACTTTTGGTTTGGCCCGCCCACTCCCATCCGCCGCTTCGGATGCACGAGTTTCCTCATCGTTCGTGGCGATGTTTACCCAGCTCGAGCGGGAGTCAATGCTGGCAGGACACCAAGCTTTTTGCCGCTGGCACCCCTCCCCCCTCTCCCTCTTCATCTCTCTCGAGGATACGCCAGGGAATGATCACCGAGAGGGTAGGGCGGGTGGCCGGCAATGAGGCGGCCCTGGCGCTTGCAAGGTAGCTTGACCAGCCAGTCATATCGTGTCCGCCGCCCCGGTGGAGGTGCAGTTCCTCACCTCCCCTGTCGACATATCCTGGCCGCGGATCGCTTAGCTCTCCACAGAGATCCCCATGTTGGGTCGACGGCAAGGATATGCCAAGATGCAATCCAACCATCCCGGCGTCTACCAGTCCTAAGCTCGTTGCTTTTCCGCGAAACTCACAGGCAAAGATGGCCATTTCTCAGCCACGGATTTTCCCATCGTACCCTACCAGGTCGCGCGTGTACCAATTTAGGACCGTCCACGGGTCCCACGCTGTCGTGCCGCTGGACCGGGGTAAGGCGTGGCAGCAGGTGAGAAGACGGGTGCGGGCTACAGCCTCTAACATGCATAAAGCCACCTCGTCCCGCTCCCGCAAGATGCTGAACCGTTGTACACACATCCTCAAGCCTCCTTCTTATATCTTCTCTCTTGCGAGAGATCGTTTCCTTTTACGTTTTCCTATTTTCCTATCTCCTTGCTGTTTCCTTTTCTCTTTCCTTAGTTTCCTCCTCCTCTATCTCTCCATCTCTGTCGGACGGGTTTTCTTTGGGGTTTCTTTTCTTATTAGTCAACGCCATATAACGACACGAGAACTGCCCCCAAAATTTCTGGAAGCCTTCCCGCCTTGACGCTGAACAACCCGATAAGCCGACCGACCTTCTTCGCTCTTCTTCATCATCTCCCTCCCCGGACCCTCAACCTCGACAAGATGCACGCCACCACGATATTAGTTTCGTTTCTGGGTGCCTCCACCGTCACCGCTGCTCCGATATGGCCAAAGGTTAACTGGGACGCCGCTAAGACTGACGGTTACGATACCGTCTCCGAGTACTTCAACATGTTGGCGCAGAAGGTCGCAGTAGGAAAACTCCTATCGATAGCGCCGGTTTGTGATCTCTCCAAGGCAAAGATGCCCGCGGGTACGTTGTCGTAAATCTGGCAAAGCGTCCCCCTTGTTGTTTCTAGTAATGACTAACAAATAGCACAGCTCCCGAGCCGCTGACGCCTCCCTCCCCTGGCCTCACTTTGTCCCATGTAGCCATTGGCCGCGGTACGCAGAACTACACGTGCGATACCGCCAACCCGACAGCCGCCCCCGTTCTAGCGGGTGCCGTAGCGACGCTCTTCAACGCCAGCTGCGTTGCCTCGACATACCCCGACCTGCTGAATATGCTGCCGAAGCTGGCGATGCAGTTCAACCTCACCACACGGGAAGGCTCGCCGATGGGGCCAACGAACTTGATCGTCTCGGGCACCCACTTCTTCACCAACAACACGACGCCATTCTTCAACCTCGACACGGAGCAGTACAAGATCGGTGAGGCAGGCTGTGCCAAGGACAGCCAGACCCCGGCGCCGTCCGACGCGCCCGTGGGCCAGCTGGGCGAGCCGGCCGTTCCCTGGCTCCGCCTCAAGACCCGCGAGGGCGCCACCGGCAACCTTCAAGAGGTCTACCGCCTCGAGACGGTGGGTGGCAGTGCGCCCGCGACGTGCGAGGGCATGCCGGCCACGTTCGAGAGGCAATATGCCGCGCAGTACGTCCCCCTCGAGCCATAGCTTGATTTGGCGTATCTACTAACACGAGAAATAGATACTGGTTCTGGCGTAGCCAATAGGTTCACCTGCTTCTACCATAAAAGAATAAACTATATGTTAAAAAAAAAAAAGAGAGAACGGGTATGTGAGGAAAGGGTAAGCACGGGAGTGCTTTGTAATAAGGACGTGGGCATGATAGAGCGCGACTCGGTCGCATGTCGAGATTCGGGGCCTTGGGCGCAGAGAGCGGCGTGGCGACGAGGGGGGCATGGGCATGGGCACGGGCACGGGTATTGATAGCAATGAGGATGACGAGGACCGTAGAGGAAACGAGTCTATACCCCCCGCCGCCGATCCCGTATATTTGTTTTGGGGATCGGCAGCGATTTCTGTTTCCTGTTATTCTATTTCCTCCCCCCTTTTTCTTCTTCTCATTCCTCTTCTTCTTCCTATCTCGGTATTATAGGCGCTATCTACTTCTTATTATCGACCTGATTACCCATCCACTTCTTCGTCCCGCGTCCCACGTCTTCGCACCTGTGATTCTCCTCCTTGTTCTCACCCACGAACTCGCCCTCCTCTCCCACACTGGCTTGGGGGAGGGGGCGAGCGAGCGAGCGCCTAGACGTCCGGGCCCTTTTTTTTCTCTCTCTCTTGTCCCGTCTTCCCTTGGCCGTCGTATGCCACCACCACCGGAAGAGCACCGCCGGACGCATTGCGCGCCTCCACCATTCGGGTCGGGCCCTGCCCGCGCACGTGTGCGCCAGGCGAAAAGGCCTGGGTGCAGTGCGATGCTATTTATTCTACTGCAAACAAGCGTACGTGCGCATGCCCGGCTCGGCCCGGATGTAGTACCCCCAATATACATATATACGCATACATACATTAGGTAGGTACCTACCAGGCATATATAGGTCGGTGGTGGCGCTGTGCATGCCGTGGCCAGAGACATGCAGGAGAGAGAGAGAGAGAGAGAGTGAGGGGGGGTGAGAGCGAGACCACGAGGCACGGCGGGCCGCCGCGCGCGCCCGTCTGCCGGAGGGGCATTCGTTGCTTGCGAGCGGAGGCGGCGTGGGTTGGGAAAAGAGGGGGAACTGGGCCACCGTTCGCGGGCCGTCTCGCAGGTGAGGGCACACGCATTTCACCTAGGCACGAAGCACGACGGGATAGACAGGCAAGTAAGGTACCGGGAAGCAGCCAGGTTGGTCCACACCGTTGCCGCGAGAATTCCGTCCGTCTTCCTACCTTCCCGCCTCCGAGCCCCCGGAGACGTTGCGATTAAACTAGCTTCGTCGCCGTCGTCTGCCGCCGGCGTCGGCGAAAGAATATAAAATAGAAGAGGATAGAGATACCCCCGTGTGCCCGTCTCTCAGACGGTGGCATATATTAACCTAGTCACGCACCGAGACAGCCAGCGCTCCCCCGTCTGCGCACCGGGCGCCTCTCGAGCCAGCCAGCCCATTCTCACTCATCCATCTCCACATCGTCTTCCCCTCCCCCTCCGCCTCCTCCTCCTCCTCCTCCGCCGCCGGCGGCCTTTCTCCGGCTCTGGAGCCGCGTCCGCATCCGCGTCCGGGCGCCCTCGACCCAGCGGGAGTAGACGCGCTCGCCGCCGTCGGGCGGGTCCTCGCGCAGCTTCGCGGCGACGACGGCGCGCAGGACGGCGCCCGCGAAGCCGACGAAATTGTGGCGGCGCAGCGCGTCCTCGAAGCGCCACTCGCGGCGGCGGCGCTCCTCGCGCGCCAGCATCTCGGCGTCGCCCGCCTCGCGCGCTCGCCGCCGCCCGTCGCGCACCATGGCCATCAGGTTGAACCGGATCTCGGACGCGCTGTAGCGCGCGATGCGGCGCTGCAGCACCTCGGCGACGCGCGCCGGGAAGCCCGCGGGCGACAGCGGGTCCGCCGCCACCGCGCCGTGGCTGATGGGCGCCGGCTGCAGCCCGTCGAGCTCGTACAGCGTGCCGGCCACCGGCGTGTACGCGACGAAGTGGAACGCGTCCTCGGCGTCGTCCGGGTTCGTGGCCGCGCGCTGCGTCTCGTCGACGAAGGGGCTGCTGCGCGCGAGCGCGTTGTGGGCGCCGCGGATCAGCTCGCTGTTGCTGAGGGCCTCGCCGCGGAACTCGGGCGGCAGCGCCATGGTGAACTCGCGGAACTCGCGCAGCGGGGCGCCGACGTCGACCTCGTCATCGCCGCGGTTGAGCAGCACCGACAACAGCGCCTGCGTGCCGCACGCGTTCTGGATCGTCTGCGCCGCGAACCAGAGCCGCTCGGCCGCGTCGTGGTCGAAGGTCCCGTCGAGCGGCTTCTCGGCCGTCGTGTAGGGCGTGTCCGTCGGGTACTTAAACAGGAAGATGACGCCGTACACGGGCGACAGCTCCGCCAGCGAATCCGGGTCGAGCGACAACAGCTCCTCGAACTGGACGTCCTCGGCGCCCAGGTCGTTCACCAGGAACGTGAACACGCCCTGTGGTCAGATAGGGACGGCAGTTAGCTCGCGCGGAAGAGAGGGAAAGGAGAAAGGCCCTTGAACTGGGCAGTCAGGAATGTTTCGGGTGCCGGGACTCAGCGTACAGCGTCCGACTCGACTGTAGCCACGTGATTAGCCTAAGATTCCGGCGCCCATGTGCTTGAGGAGCAGCAGCAGCTATCGAGGAGCAGGGGAGATGGACTCAACTGGTATTCCAGCCACCGCTCATCTTCCAGCCGAGCTTGCCAAGGTGGGCAAGACACAGGCTGAGGGGTTGGTAGGGGCTCAGCGACAACACTGGTAGCGACGGCCAGGTCGAAACTGAGGCACGAGGACCGACCGTGCGGGCTATATCAAGATCGCTGTCTGCCCAGTACTCCGTCGCTAGGGAATACGCGGGCAAGCGCCAAGATATCGCCTCCTGCTCCGCTACCTAGCAACACAGTTCTGGGAAGTTGTCGAATTTCTAGTCGTAGGAAGCCCGTTTATGAAGAATACTCAACATAACACCTTCACGCAGGCGAGGATGGGAAAGGTGTGGTCGGCATGTGTGCCAGGGATGTTACGTATGTGTAGGGGAGTTAGGTACTTACCTGGTCAATTACCTATGCTTACCTAACGAGTCCAACTTGATAAAACTCTGGCAAGTACACATGTACCCAGGTATGTTAGGAGGTACCTCTATCCACCTAGGTAATTTTTTAACCTACCCCTGGGCCTAAAGTACCTAGGTATCTAGGTAGATACCTAAGTAATTTGGTGACTTCAAGCGGTCGACACGTTTTTCGGTTGAGATAAGATAAAGCTGGCCCTGGTCATCCCCCGCAAGTAAGTAGGTACCTTCTCTGGTCAAGTGATTATTATGTAGGTACCTACCTACCTCTTAACATCACCTCAACCTAACCTGCCTCCCCCCCCTATTGCCAAAGGCCTTCACTTTCCCACACACTTCTACTCTCTGCTTATGGGTCCTCATACAGACCCTACTCTGACATGGCAGCATCTCCGGAGACGGAAACTGAGTTAGGTACATAGGTGCTCTTACTTTCCGGAAACCTCTTCGACATGTCGTGTATCCCCCTCCTTGCCTTCCTCAATATTACCCCCGTATCCAGGTTTTGTTCCCTGACTAGTGGCATATCTCTATCCTACGTGTTAGCCGGTAGGTATATCTTCCACGAGACGTTGCCGCGACGGTAGGCTGGTGAATACTCGCGGATGACGTCGTAATCGGCACCCTCACCCCGCCTCAATGTTTTCACGTCTTTAGTAGAGAGAGTCGACGTCGGGATCCCGGATTCGGGGTTGGTTAGCAAGAGGGTTTCCGTCTCTCTCCACGGCCGATCCGCCTCGAGAACTCGTCTTGGTGGTGGCGTTCATGGTGCTATCATTATCAATTAATTCGACACCATCTTTGCGGTCGTCGTCCACCTGAGTGCGGATAGGTATGATTTTCAGCAGCGAGGACCGCACCCAACCAGGAAGATCCCTTATTCCCAATGTCCAGTTGTAAACCTCCTTCTGGTGCCAATTCGACGGCGTAACTCGGCCGCTGGAGAGCCGTACGACGACCCAGATCATCGCGTTCAGGGTAAGGTAAACCATCATACCACTGTATAATGGGATTAGCTCACGTCCCTCCTACCTGGGAACATTCAAAAGGTGAAAAACATACGCAATCAGGCCATAGGCGACACTGTAACTGAACGGCATGAAGGCTAGGGTTACGAAAGAGGGAACAGCGTCGCCGATGTACCGCCAGTTGATGTTGACGACTTGACGAATCATCAGGCAGCCAACCTTGCAACGACATTAGCGGTCGTCTCTCAAACGGGAGATTTCTAAACCCCCCCTCCCCCGCGAACTTACCAAGACCAAAGTCGATCCTGTGGCCCAGGGAGGAACAGACGCGAGAATCGGGGCAAAGAACAAACATATCAGAAAGCAGAAACCAGTCGAGATCGCAGTCAGTCCGGTTCGACCTCCCTCGGCAATCCCAGCGCCGCTCTCGATGAAAGCGGTAACGGGCGAACAGCCGAGTAGAGAGCTGATGGAGATCATGATCGCATCGGTGCAATACGCAAGGGTCGAGCGAGGAAAGCTACCGTCTTCTTTGACCACACCGCAAAATTTGGCCATGGAGTACAGGGTTGCAGTACAGTCGATAATATCGACGTAAAGGAAAGTAACCAGTGCCAGGGCGAACTGGGTTCCGCTGGTCCCCCCTAGATCCCACTCCTGGACGGCCAAGACGGACTTAATGGGGTGGAATGCGACGACCTCCTTGAAAAATGCAAATCGTTCGTCGCCATCGGGGGTGTGGGGGAAGTACGTAAACGAAGTATTGCGACTAGTAATCATCAGCTCGTCAGCCAATATTCCCTGAGGTTGGGAAACTCCGCTTACGGCCAAGACATGATGGATACGAGGGCGATGCCAATGATAATGGCACTCTTGACCTTGAAGGCCATCAAGAAAGCGACCAATATGCCGCCGATGAAGATTCCGATCCACATCTGTCAGTGACGTCAGCTGGGGCGGCCTGGTATCCGGCTAAGGGGAAGAAGAAGCCCCTACCGCCGGATTTGCCATGATGTGGCTGCTACACTCTCCTCTGTCGTTGAGGTACTCTGGGGGGCATCCGCCGATAGCTAGCGGAGTGGAAAATCCTCCGGTAATGGCGCCAATGCCTGTTGAATAGGACAGTCCAATCTCAGTTAGGTACAAGCCGATGCCGACACCACAAGCGGTCTTTATGGTAGCCGGGATCATTCGGACTAGCCACTGCCGCATTCCGGTAAGAGCAAGGAAGACAAAGATAAGTCCTTCAACGAATATAGCTGTGAGGGCAACTCGGTAAGGGACTTCGCCGGTACCATGCCAGCCAACGACCTGGTAGGTAAAATATGCATTCATTCCCATGCCGGGTCTAGAAGAAGGTTAGAAGATAGCAAGTACGTATCATGTCGATCAAGATCCCACATACCCGAGCGCGACTGGCAGGTTGGTCAAGAAGCCAAAGGCGATACTGGCGAGACCCGTCAGCGCTGCAGTTGCGGTGACGAGATCCTGTTTTAATCCTGTACGAGGGTGGTAAGCAGTTAGCTTGTGCCGAGATCCGGGAGGAGAATATTTACATACCAACCAGGCAGTTCTGGTAGGCAGGATCTTTATGACAGCCACGCGGTGACCCAGCTGGGCATTCGCATGTACCTCCGGAATCAGCGAGGATGGCGGCCTTGTGTTGCGGTCAGATGAGTAACCAAAGTTGACGTCGGGAAGAGGATGGCATAGCACTTACATTGACGGCAACAATGTAAGCCATAGTGGCAAAGGTTGTGAATCCAGCACGGATCTCTCGAGTGAAGCTGGCGCCACGGATAGCATCAGGCTAGCTAATGTTAGTACGACTTGAACCAAGACAACTATGCGCCGAGCTGGCGTCTCGCGTAGTCTGGAATGCTGCATAGGAAGGCCCCACAAGGGCGGGTAGGCCCGTGATACTAGGGTTCGTGGTGAGGTAGAAGCGAAAGCAAGCAAGTCAACTTACATGACCAGAGCCGTCGAGGCGGAAAATGCGGCCGAAGGTAGAGGCATTGATCCGCTCTTCGAAGACGGCCATCTTGCTCGTCCAGTTATTGAAGAGCTTCTTTAGATCGGGCATGACTGCCTGGCGTAAAGTCTAACTCGAAGTAGGTGACGAGCAGAGGTTGCCTTGGCCAGAGCAGGACCCAAACCCAACGATGGATAGTGGAAGACGAAATAGTTGGGGGTGAATGCTATGTAAAGGACACGATTTCCCCAGAGTGGATCGGGTTCGCCAACCAAAGATTTGGTGGCGTGTCGTCGAGGAAGTGAGGGTGAAGAGAGAGAAGTTGACCGGGCAGTGGTCCGTCTGGTAGATTGACACCCTGAGCAGGCAGATGTTGAGACCAGACAGAGGGTCGCACGGGGATGTGTCGATCGGTCCTAGATGCCGAGTGCGTCTCGTTAGTCGCGGAGGGAGTGTTCGTGACTGCGCATCAGAGAGTGGTCGTGGGCTTGAAGGGAAGAGGGATTCGAGCAACGGGGTTTCGCAGAGAAGGGGGAGAGAAAGCAGTACGGCTGGTCAACCGGCATTTATGGGTAGAGAGGAAGACGAGATGGTGGGGTTGGGAAGGGGTTTTGGAGATTCCTACGTCAGTCAGTCAGTCGAGGATAGGTAGATCAACTGGGTTCCTTGTCGGCAGCGTCTTCTCCTAGAGAGGAAGCACCTGTATGGGACAGCAGTGAAGGTCTGGGCTGGATACCGAGCTGGATAGCAGAGGGGGGAGAAGAGGAAGATGGAGGCATGCGTTGGTGAAAAATGGGTAGATGGTAGTGGTGATACCTCGGTGGGTAGGTAGACAGGTACCTAAGGCCAACAAGTCTTATGGTCCGTTTTAGGAACTGCTGATTCAAGTGTCGTATAGGTACTGATCCGGGCCGTTGTATTCTTCCTGCTTGGAGACATTACCTGGGTTAAGTACCTCTTGACCTGACCTGGAGGAGGTGTGGTGATAGGTGAAGCGATATGAAATCGATATGAAGTCGGCACGTCGTGTCAATGATATTCACCTGCCTTGGGTATATTACAGCTTGATTAAAAAGAGCACACACGTGCAGATCAGATCGATTCTACCGCTCCTAAAGGGAAATGTACCTTAGAGGTCAGGTAGGTAGGTACCTACCTCCCTACCTAAGGTACCTAAAGCACCCGCAGGTACAAACTGCGAGCCCCAAGTATTTCCATATTAAAATCAGGCCCAGGTTGGCAAAGACCGCCTGCCTACCGACCTCTAATGGTGGAGAGTGCATTTCCCAAAGTTAAGTATTGTACCAGTGCCATGGTAGATTCTCCTCACATCAGTAGGGCAGGGAGGGTGGTGTAATACGCCTGCAGACGATCTCATGCAATCCATAATAACGATATAGGCGTGTTGGCCTTGCCCGAACCGACGCGGTTTTTGTCTCTTGTTTAAGCCTCTGTCTTGTGGGTTGGCCTTGAACGGATAATAACACCTGGTCAAGAGAGGGGCTTGACAGAAGCCCGTCCAGCGTCAAAAATCAGGATATAGGATAATACAGTATGCAAGATCTACAAGTGTAACACTAGCTAAAAACCAACCAACTCGTAAACAGATATGCATGCAGATACCAATGTCACGTACATGCATTGCATCTGCCATCCTACCCCCTGGTACCATAACCCCTGGTTGCCTTTACGGCACCCCTTTGCACCCCTTAGAAATACCAAGCAAGTCGTCTTGCAACGGAAGAACACGAGTGGAAATATGATATGTCCTCCCGCCATCCCATATTTCGTGTCTAAGTCTAGATACATATATTACTGCTTCTGTTTGTTTCGAGAAAGGCCCATGTATGTTAATATAGGTAAGGTATAGGTAATACCTAGATAGCCGATGGGAGGTATTAAAATGGTGTGGACTGCATTGGCGGCTTTGCTTACAGCCCTATACCCATGTGGAGTTGTCGTTGCTGCGAAGCTTAGTAATGTCAATATCAACTACGCCTAGTTTGGTGAGATTTGTAACATTCCATGCTAGCCTGAGAAGGTAACGCCACCACACTCGATAACTTCAGAGGGTTTGTGTGTGATGGCCTAATCCTAGGTATACGATTGGCTCCAGGTGTCAGAGAGTAGGTACACTTACGGCTACCTGAGGACTTATCCTGGGGCATTCCACCGTAGCAATGGTGCTACCCGACATCGTGTCCTGCCATCTAACTTGTGTTACTTGACCAACCCGACAAATAAACCACGGATGGGGACGGGGGCGGGGGCGTTGCCACTAAATAGAAACATACGCACCAGCAGAGCTACCTTATTTTCCTGTCTCGTCACATCTAGACAACCTCGTCGCAGGGGATAGAGACTTTGGCTGTAGTGTCGCGCTCGACGGGCGTCTAAGCGCGGCACCTCTTTGTCTTTCTATAGGCAAAAGCTGGGCGGCAGTTTGTTACCAAGGCAGGCTGCAGGGAGCAAAGCAAGCTCGAAAAGGATTGGGTGCTCGCGTCGCCAACCTGTTTAACTCTTGCATTTCAAGTTCTGTAGCACGAGCTTCCTCGGGTATCGCAAGCTCGAGCTCACCCGCGAAAGGTGCTAAATCGATGGGGTACCCCCCGCGAGGGGAGGCCCGGGATGTCTCAAAGTAATATAATCTCTTCGGCCCAATGCTTGCTACCGACTTCTGCAAGGGCTGCCATGACCAGGTCAAGCCAGACTGGAACCTCCAAAACTTGGTGTTAATAACAATGCCTGCTTGGACTTTGTTGCGGGGAAACCCCAAGTTAGCATCAGCCCGCTCGGTGGCTTGCATGTGGAGACACCTAGACTTCACTCCAGTCCTTGCGTCCTATACCTGATGAGCATATCTGGTTACCTAAAACCCCGACTGAGAGAGCACGGTGCTATCAATGGCGAGGGGAGTGCCTGGAGTCTGGCCGGGTAGCAACTTCAACCGGAAACCAGGAGAATACTTAGGGGCAGAATGCCGAAGTCTGGGCCGGATGAAACAAATGAACGGCAGCAAATAGTCATCAATACCACCCACATGTCACAACGTACACAACATTGGACAACTACCTTGGGTACCTACCTACCTAAGTAGCTGCTACGCAAGGAGAACTGGTAGATTGGCGATGGGAACAACAGCTTCAAGTACCGAGGTTTAGCCCAGATGTAGGACCTCAGTTCGCCAATGGTGAGTAATAGGAGCTTACTTGCGGGAGGTATTATATAGGTACCTACCTACGTAAAATATACTTATGTATGTTAGATAGGTACCTTAGGTACATTTGTGCGCCTCACCCAGAGCTATCAGCAATAGATTAGGAGGTAAGCAGGTACTCAAGAGGTACTATACAGCTACTGCTTAAAATCAGAGTATCTAAATTTTCTCTCTTCAATCCTTGATTGTGTTCAGTACCTCACCGAGTTCCCCACCTGCCTTGATCTTCTGCCGGGCATGTACGTACCTACATACAGCAAAAATACCTCGGTACCCCCTCCGAGAAGTCCCACAGGGGGTAGCACGGGAGGTTACGCATCGTGGAATATCTGGTAGACGAGGTAGCTACACCTACTCTACCTACCAATGTAAGTACCCACTAGGAGGAGGTAGAGATATGTTAAATACATACCTCTACCTACCTACCTACCTAGGTAGGTAGGTACCTGCCAAAGCAGGTATCTCTGAATGTGATGGGTCCCTCGAGGTAGCACCTACCTTCTCTCCTTACGAAAATCTGCGGAGCCGAATGCATCCCGTCCCCTCTTTCCGGTTCAGTTTCCTACGTCTCTCTGTCTCGTACCTTCCCGTGTCCCTGGTCTAGCCTATAGCCTCCCGACCTCCATTGCGGCCAGGTTCTCCTCTGCTTCTTCATCTTCTACTGCTCCCTCCTCATCTCTGGACCGCATCCGACCTCACACGCCCCCTGGCCGTTGCGTGTTCGTATCCTCGCCATCATACTAACTACGACAAGAAGAGGAGCAGCCATTCCTCGTCCCAACTGTGTAGGCAAGTTTTGTCATCCCGGGATACCAATCGACCCCCTTCGCTCGTGGTGGAGGGCCACATACCTGCCTTCTACCCGTTGTCAAGAGCGACCGTATACTCGGTTGCTCATCGCACTGTGTCGTATTCCGTTGGGGGTCTACGAGGCGGCGCTTCTCGGATCGAATTCGACATGACATGCCCGAAACGTCTTTAAGAGTTAGGTTCTTCGCAGAGAGATTAGGCTGCCACAACTATATTACACCAATCTACCTGGTTACGATCATCCAGACACAACTAGAGTGACAGCGCGCCTGCGCGTCAGATGCTAGGGCAATTGCTCAACAAGAAACTACATCACCTCTTTAGACCGCGCTTCGACGGCGTACCTTAAAATGTTTGACGTTCTGTGGACCGACCCTAACCGGGAACTCATGGGCGAGAAGATTATCAGGAAAGAGCAAGAAGCCAAAGAGCGAGAGAAGAGGCAGAAGTCAGACCGCAATCGGCAATCGTTTTCAACAGAGAGCACTACGTCAAGTGATCGAAGCTTCAGATTCTTCGGATCGAGAAGCAGAAGGAAAGCCCAGACACCACCTCAGGCTGAAGACAAGGGCGCGCCAGCCTCGCCGTCGGCATCTTTGGCCGATCATGCTGCTAAGGTTAGCCGGACATCGGGTTATCATGCTAGGCCCGTACTGCATCATCGAGATAGTTCGAGAGACACTACGAAACCTGCCCAGCCGAGCCATCCTTCCTTACAGCTGCCCGAGATTAACGATGGCTCCTCCAGCCTATCATCTCCAGGTAGGAGCATCAGCGCTGTCATGACGCCTACTACGACTACTGACTTCCCGGGGTATTAGATTCGACACTGTCAAAGTGGACGCAGCAAACCACCGCTACTAACAACACTGGCATCGAAAGCTCGGGTACTCCGAAGCCCGAAAATTTGGTCCAAACGCTAGGGCCGTCTTCTTTCGTCACCAGGAGGACGGACGTCATATCGTCGACTCGTGATCCAGAGACAGATCTTGGCCAGTTGTTTTCCCAAGTCTACATTTCTGCTGACCGAGAAAAAGTCAAGACTCCGTCCATATCAGAGTTGCCCGAGGAAGCGTAAGCCTGTCAGATTGATCCGAGTTAGCAGCTCTAACAAATGGCAGGAATCCGGTGGCATTCGATGACCCTGGCTCCATTACTCCGCTTGAATCGCCCCGAACCCCACCCCCTATCGAGCTCCAGCATAACTTGGGCAGATACAATGCGAACTGGAGCGGTAGTGACAGGTTGGCAAACCCAGATGCGTGGAAACCTCCGCATGAATGGGATGGTACTCTCCCCAAAGACGACGTACTTACACCAGACCAAGAGGCGCTGTCGAACGCGACAGCGGGTGGCAATTTGGATCGATCCATGTCTCCAACCCTCAAGGCACTGCAACGCGAAGTGCGAATGATGGCCGCGGCTGGCCCGGAGCTCATGCTCGCCAACATCAAATGTCCTATGGGACATGGGCTAGATGCTACGGTATACAAGGAGCTCGAGATGGCTAAGAAACGGTGGATGTTTTCTGCCCTACGGCACGAGGGCTATATGTCACTGGTTAACCACAACGACAACTGCCTGGGGAATCTAGATCCATCCAGGCCACCTAGGCTGCCACCTAGAATTCTTGCGCTCTACGAAACTCAAGGTGTGCGATGTCTCCGTTCAGCTAGTTTGTTCCTGTCCGAGTTTGCTAATACGGCGATTAGCATCCGCGTCCTTTCTCGCGGCACTGTACCCGCAGGTCTCCATATCTCATCTTTCGCCCAACCCCATATCGTCCCATTCGTTCTCCAACGTTAACCCGATTCTGGTACCGGGAGTATCCGCATCTGCTGGATCTCGGTCCCTCACCCCGCAGCTCTACTTTACTGCGACGTGCCTGTCCATGCCGGCATTGTTTCCTTCGAGCGAGATTCCCCTGATGCTTCGTCATATTTACCGTTGTTTGGCGCCAGATGGGGCTTTGCACTTGACGCTGATCGACCCCCAGCCAGTCTCGTCGTCGATGGGCCCGAAGTTCCGGCAGTGGCTGTTTGAAAAGCTCCTGATACAGCTCGAGAAGAGGTGCCGCACGACCTACCCGAGCGGCACGTTCCCAGCCTGGCTGGCTGTCGCAAAACTTCGCGGGTTCGGTAGTACAATCACAACAGTTTCGGTACGTGCTGTACATCAGGGTGGTACGGTGGGAGAGGACGCAAAGGGTCGCGGGCCGGTGGAGGGCGAGCTCCGCTGTCTGGTGGCGAGAATGCTCTGGCAGGAAGTCTGGGGCGAATATGTACATGCGAATCGATGGTGGTGGGAGGAAGAGGAGATCGTTCAGGAATGTGTGGAGAGGGGAACTTACTGGCAATACTCGCATGTCGTGGCCGTGAAGAGCGGGAGGTAACCGTTGCTGGTCTCCTTCCGGCTTCTGGCAAGGGGTTAAGTGATAGAGATTGCAAGCAGAATAGGCTTCTACGACGTGATGTAGTGTATGAGGACAGTCAAGGGAACAATGTGTATTCAGCTTAATATTGCATAGGCGTTCTAGGACGGATAACATGATACCCACATGATACCCCCTCTCTCCCCCTTAATACTAGTACCCAAATTTCTCAGAAGCCTTCCTAAAGGAAATTTGCTCCCGTACATCTTGCCCTCTCTCGCTTGGCACAGATGTAGGAAAATGCCCGTAGGTATTAATTAATACATAGCTACCTAAAGGCGCTCGCTCCAGGCAGCCTGCGACGCCTAGGTTAGTATTTGTCCTGGTAGACGGCGAGAAAGGCCGGATAGGCCCGGGTGTTTTGATCTTCGCACGCCGCTGGGTTGGACGTACAGGCCCCTATCGCCTAGGTATCCGCACGGGAGCATGCATCGCGTATGCGCGGAGGGATAGAGCAGCGATGCAGGTACCAATGCGGTTCGTAGAGACGTTGACGGATCGCTGACGTGCGTACCTCGTAGCAAAAGTAGACCTATATTGTGCCTACCTGTATGCCTACGCGCCTGTAATAGATGTAGCTACATACCTACCTACCTACCTAAGTAGTATACCACATGGCCGCCTCTGCGCACCCGCCGCGGCCATGCGCAGGCTCGGAGACACGCATACCGGCCGGGAAGCGGGAAGCCGAAACGAAATGAAGAGGGGGGGGGGCCGTTGTCGCCGGCCGCCGGCCGGCCCGTACGTAGCACGGGTGGGCGGCTGAGCGACCGGACAAAAAGGCGCGAGCGACTAGTCGGGTTTGCCCGACCCCTACCTACCTAGGGCGGGCCACGCGGGCGCACGAGATGTCGCCTAATACGTGCCCCCCTATCGACCCGGCCCGCTTCCTTCCCTCTTAGCCGACCCCCCCGCCTGATCGCGGCCGCGACGCGCACGCCCCGGAAGAGCTAGAGCGGGTACGCGGGTGCTCGGGGGTCTGACGCGCGGGGAGGGGGAGGGGGCAGGTCGGGCAGGCAAGCAGACGCGGCTCGGGGAGCGGTTCCCGCGGCGCGTACGTATGGGGTTTGGGGCGACGGCGCAGTCGCTGGGGAGAGGGTGTGCGCGGATGCGAGGGTAAGGGGAGGAGAGGAAAAAGGGGGGGGGGGGGGGTGGCAGGTAAGGTAAGGGCCTCGCGCGGCACACAGCGTCCCTACATCCGCGCATCTACACCTTCCCGCATGCATACACATGCTGTGCCGTGCGCGTTGGGCTCGTGCCGCACTGCCACCGAGGGAGAGATGCGGGTGTGGACCTAGGTAAGGGGGCTGGCCACCCGCGGCGACGGCTGGGCTCCCCTCGCGCAGCCGGCCGAAGGGGCTGGGATCTGCGCCCCGAGGCCTGGGTCGTGTCTCGCGGCGGCGAGCCGAAAGCGAGAGAGAGACAGAGCAGAGGGGGGCTTGCTTGGGTCGCACTGCTGTAGAGTGCGGTAGCGATGGGAACCAGCAGTTTTCTCTCTCTTCTTCTCCCGCCCGCTCTTTGTTTTTGTCCTTATTTTCCCCTCCCAGCTCCCGCCCTTCTGTGGGATGCCGTCGACGGGGCAAGCCCTGCGTCGGCCCGCTCCACCGGGTGCGATGGCTGAGATATAACCTGCCTTACCTACTTGGATACACCTGCGTGTCTGCGCGTCACGTCTGGAGGAGGCTCGTGAGCGCTAGGTCCTCGGGTCCGACTCTCTCTCGGCCGAGGGGGGCGAGGGCATTTCAGCTTGTCGGGTAAGGTCGACGAGCCGCCACCCTCACACCTCGCTTCGCGATGTTTGCTCTGAGTCTCGCCCGCCGGTTCGGATGATGCGCAGCGGCTGCCTGGCAGGACAGGTCACCAGGTCGACCGGGAGGGAGAAAGCCAAGGGGGGCTACGTCTAGACCTCTAAGTAGGTACGCGGGGAGTCGTTCGTCGGCAGGCTGCGTCTGGCTGCCCCGCGTGCCGAGGCAGAGGCTGCACGTAGGCAGCCAGCCAGCCCTCTGCATCGTGCTGGCGGCCATCGATGACGCGTCGTCTCGCTCAGCTCGCTGCCCCTTCCGTCTCTCCCGTCGACGCATGTTCTGTCCGCTACGGGGGCGCGCGGTTGACGGCGATGTCTCAACATGCGCGTATCTACATATGCCGTATGACCCGACGGGTGGCGCGTACACACATACGTGTACATAAGCCTGCCCGTCTTCCGCTTGCCCTCATATCTCCGAACCTTTCTCTCGCTAGACTAAGGGGCGATGTCGCTGATCCCCAAGAGGAGGTGGGGAGCGAGGAAAGGAGAGGAGAAGGGGGATTGAGATGGAGCGGCCGAGGGAACTTGTCGAGGCCCCTGCCTTTCGGGCATGGCCCAGCAGCCAGGCGGTGTCTGCGACATGTTGCGTCTTACGCGTGCACAACACGCTCACTCGAAAATTTTCTCTCTCTTGGCCCTCTCGTAGGTAGGTAGATTAATCTACGTTGTGGAGCGTTGGTGTCATTATACAGCGCCGCTGCATTTACCACCGCACGGGCCTACCCCGGTCTCGCCGTCGATCCTCTACCAAAGCGACGATACCCCCGAGAGGCAGACCCCGAGCCTGGGACGGGTAACCAAGGCCATATCGAGTCGTGTGGACGAACTTTGGTCTTGCCTTTTTTCGCCTTCCTGTTGTGGCTCTCCTTGCTGTGGGATCCGTGTGGGAACGGGCCGTGGTTGTAGATAGTACCTGATGTACCTACGGCGTGTGCGTGCACGGGTAGGTATACGTGATGGAGGGCCAGAGGACGAGCACTGACACTTACCAGCGACGTGGGTGTGCTTTTGAGGCCCTTACGTCGCAGGCTTTTCCGACGAGGCACTACGAGAAAACCACGACAACTACACAGAAGAGAGATAGAGAGACGGGGAGAGAGAAGGGGGGGAGGGGAGAGGAGAGGTGAGAAGAGGAGAGGCGAGAAGAGGAGAGGTGAGAAGAGGAGAGGCGAGAAGAGGAGAGGAGAAGAGAAGAGGTCAAAGCCCTAGGTGGGTGCCTTGCCTGTTCGGGAACCCGAGCTAGAAACTGAAAATCGCCATTGGTCAACAGCCCTGACCTAGCACGTTGGAGGTACCCTGTAGGTACCCAAGGTATCTGCATTAGGTACCTACCCCTATCCCGTCCGCCTCGCACGATATGTGTGCATCTGCATGTATACACACATACATGCGCCACACATACACGTACGCACACATGCACGCTCCCGCTTCGACCCGGAATTCCCGCCCTCAATTCAAAATGAAGTAAAAATTAGCATGCAGTGCGACGACGAGGGGGGAAGGGAGGGCGGAGGGCGCCTAACGGTTCCACCGTGTTCCCCGGACGCAAAGCGCCCAGGAAAACAAGAGCAGGTCGAGGGAACCGCCTGGGGTGTCGCATCAATAAGCTTATTTTGGATGGGCAGAATATAAGAGTTGTGCGCCAAGGGAAATCGCCGGGGAAATAAACAGAGATTGAGAGAGAGAGGCCATGGTACGTTTACTTCATATAAAACCATCGTAGGCAGTTGGCGGACTGGCATCTAGGCGAGCAGGTATGTAGGTATTGGCCGAAAAGAAAAAATGGCTAAATGGCTAGGGAGAATCAAGCATAACATAGGGACCAGGTATATCTCCGCGCATGTTCGATCAGGTTTGTTCGTTCCGGAGATTCCATAGTTAGCTTAGGCTTCGAGGGATATATCTGCGAATTCATGGATTTGCTATGGCGAATGTGTGACCAAGTCAATCGTCGACCGTAAAAAAAGAAAAGAATAAAACACCCCCTTGACACCGATCCCGTACCCAAGTCCGGACCGACGACGCCTGCCGCGCCCCGCTGTCACGTCTGCCCCTTGGCGTCCCGGCTAGAACTCCTCGTGTCGTCGCCCTCCGTGGCTAGCTCCGTCATGCTCTCGCTCTCCGGGTCCTTGCGCCCGCCGCGGCCCGACAGGCGGAAGGCGAACGCGCGCCGGTCCCTGTCCCTGTCGTGGAAGCCCCCCTCGTTTTGTCCTCCTCCGCCCCCGCTCCCGCCCCCGCCAAAGTGCGCCGTCGCCGTCGCCGCCCGCTCGCCCTGGACACCACCCCAGCCGCGGGCCATGACGTCTGCCGCGGTCATCTTAACCGCCTCCCAGCTCGTCGCGACGTAGATCAGCGTATTCCAGAAGCCCTGGAGCGGCAGGACGACGGCGCTCATGATCTCGAGGGCCGGTTGCACGCCGTCGTGGTTAACGACCCCGTACGCGCGGTTCGCCGACGAGGGGAGCCAGGTGACCAGCAGCGCCGTGAAGAAGAGGATTGCACACTTGCTGTACGACCACGCCGCGTTGCTCGCCTCGAAGTTCGCCCGCCGCCGCTGCGACTTCGCTGCCGACGCCGCCGTCCGTCCCCTAACCGTCGACGTCGTCGTCGTCGTCGTCGTCGTCGTTGCGGCCGGCATGCTATCCCGGGCGCTGGCGCTGACCGACGACGTGTCCCCTTGAGGCGTCGGAGGCGGCGCCGCCGACGATATCGTCACCGAGTATGCCGCCTTCTTCTTCGGCACGGCGAGCCGGCCGAGCGGAGCGAGATCGATACCGTCCTGGCCCTCTTCGGCGGCTTCCGTCGTGACCGTGACCTCGGTGGTCTTTATCGTATAAGGACCACCCGCGCCGAACGGCTCCGGGTCATGGGCACTGCTGCTACTAGCGCCAAAGTACCGCAGCTGTTTGCGCTTCCGCCAAATCTCTCCACCTGTCCGGATATAAATCGACATCGTGAGAAGGATCGTGACCCTACGTTTACGTCAGCACATGCAAGTCCGAAAGCACCATCAATATCTTCTCACCAGACCGGTCCGTAGAAGGTAGCGATACGGAATATGTCCCATTCCGAGCTCACCCAGCACCACAGCAGAGCGTCGCCGTACATCCTGCCGGCCGACTCGTTCTGGACAAATATGAACGTGAGGGCGGGTACGAAGGGGATGCCGTAGCAAATTAGCAGATACCAAATTTCCATGCTCCGCAACCGTCTCGCGTCGAACTTGTGGTAGAAGGTCAGGTAGACGTTGAAGGCCATAGCTAAGATCCAGAGGGCGTCGGCGGGCATGAACCTTGGGAAACAGACTTTAGCCGAGTACGCAAATAGGTGCTGAGAGACGAAAAGAAAAAGGGGGGGGGGGGGGGGGGGGAGGACTCACATCTGGATGAGGAATGCTTGAAATTGGCATCCGAATGAATCCACCTGGGTCACATATTCCCTCGCCATCAGCGTCCCCACGTTTGTCATCAAGTTTCCGAAGGAAGCGTAGAATACTAGACGGTTGATCGGTTTATGGAATGCCTTAAAGAGCAGGAAGGTGACGATGATGAAGACGCATCCCAGTATCGAGAACACGGAGCCGACCCTCTCAATGACGACAACTGCCTCAAGCTGTCCTGGCGTTAACCCGTCCGCCATCGTGGACGAGAATGATCGACCCAGCGTTGTTGTAGGAGTTGTGTATGAAACGGTCAATGGAGCTGAAAGCTGGACTTTTCTAGCCAGCACCTCCCACCGTCGAACTGGTAAGACGAGGGTGAATGGCGATATATCTGTTTGCCAGACGGGATGAAATGTCAATCCAGACAACAGTCGCCCATACACAGCACACGACTGGCCAGAATATAAGCAGAGTCGCACAGAGTCGGGAATCCGACCGCTACTCGACTAACCCCTTCCTAGGCGTCGTTCACATGGGTAATATCTATCCTTCAGCTAGCATCCGTCACCGAATGCGTAGAGGAAGCAGTGGGTTAATCTGTTATAAGGTGATCCATCGATGGCGGCCGAGCCCCGAGGTCCACCTATCCATGTACGGCATGAACGGCTGGACATCAGTGTTCTCGCGGAGACAGAACTAAAAGCTAGCCCGTCCGAACTGGCCTTGAGAAGTCGTTGGAGGCATGGAGGGTTCCCCAAGTTCTCCATCTTCGCGCCCCCGTCCTCGTGCTTTTGGGACACCCCCTCGGAATAGGGACGCTAGCCCTGCAGCTCTAAGCCTCTGACGGGGATGCTACGCGGTACTAGTCTACGGGTGCCCTGAGCAAATGTTGATGTTGGGGTTAAAATCTGACTGATGAGGCCGGGGGGGGGGAGGGGGAAAGAGGCTCCGTATCTGCCATCTGGTCGAATTTCGCCGCTTCAGCCACCGCCTTACGACTTAGGTGCTCCCCCAGAGGGAAAGGGTATCGCGTCGGTCGCTGGCTGCCGCTCGATCAACACGGAAATGGGTAGCAGGGATATATGTTCCTTCGAAGCATGCGAGAAAGTAGCCGGCGCTCGGTCTACGAAGGTAGAGATTTCGTGTGTCTATCCGACCAGCTGGCCCTGGTCGACTAGGTGGACGCCGGTTTCTGGTTCTAGGTTGTCAAGGGAGAAAGACCTCGTCACCAATTCCCTGGAACAGCCTACCCCAGCTTGGCAGGCTGGGATTCCTCTCGCCAAGTACATGGTTGACATGCCAAATGACAGACTCCATGGGCCCGTGCCTAGGTGAGTGGCTACAGGCTTGGGGGACAAGCAGTGGAGCGGTGCGGTTTGATAGAGGTTGCGGGCAAACACATGATATCAGTCGGAGTATACGCCGGGACAGCCGCATTTCTGACACTGGAGATACTCCTACAGGCTATCGGATACTTTGGTGACTCGAACATTACCATACGCGAAATTACTACAAGCAGCGTTCGGGGAGGTGGCCGTACCTGGGGACTGAGCCATAGCTGGCCGCGAGGGAAGCTGGGAAAGATGAAGATCTCCCGCCGGCAATTTCTTCTTCTCTGATAATAAGAAAAAAAAACCTTGAAAATATAACCTCTAATGGAAAGTGGCACAGGTTTAGGGGGGGAATCCACTCTCAGAATACGCACATATGCCTACGCAATTTGGCTATCATGGGGCGGAACTAAGCCGTGCCATCCCCGTCGCGGGGGATCGATAACGACTGTGGAGAAGGGGAAGAGGGGGGGGGGGGGGGGGGGGGCTAGCGGGTGAAAAGAGAAGCGGAGGAGGAGGAGGAGGAGGAGGAGGAGGAGAAGAAGAGGAGGAGAATAACAGGCAATGCTGCGAGGTCGCAGTGAAGGTGGCCGAAAACCATGCCACTAATGGGTTCACGACGACTATCCTGCTTTAGGGACTGGCCAGCGAGCCTTGGTCGGTTTGAAGGTCAAACCACAAGGTGCTGTCAAGACACACACACAGAGAGAGAGGGAGAGGGAGAGGAGGATGAGGACGAGGACGAACAAGCGAGTGTTGAGGAGTAAATCCAGCACCATTCACGGCGAAGGTGACGATGGTGTGTGTGTGTCTGTGTGTATGTACTGTGTATGTCTGTGTGTGGAGAGAGAGGAGGAGGAGAGGAGAGATGGGGTGGACAAATAAGAAGATTTCAGGTACCTCTGGGGCACCCCAAGCACCTATAGGAAGGGGTTCCTACTGCAGGTACACATAGGTACTACACCTACCACCTAACATTCCGTATAACGGCAAGGGGCCTTCGGAGGTAGAGGTAGTAGGTAGGTAAGTACCTACACATTGTTGAAGCCATGAAATGCCTTGGGTAACCTGTAGGTAGTACCTGTATTGGCACCGTCGGTACTCATCAATAGGGTGCACTTCCTACTAGCTCAATAGCGGCCAATTATGAAAGCTTCCTGCCCCAACCTCCTTCCTATAAGTTGAGTCACCCCAGGTACCTCTTCGCTCGAGCTGAGTTACCAGGTAACAATGGAGTCAAGGGGGAGGGGACCGGGGCGTTTTGCGATAAACCCTGTACATGTGGTCACCGCGGCAGGCAGACATGTTACCTGTTTATTTCTTGAGCTTGCCACCTTTTCCGCCTCTTTTCTGGCGCGTTGCAATTTGTGTATACAGGTGCCTACTCATAAGGTACCCAGGTACCTGACGTATGGAGTGAGATTACATAAGAGACGCATGCGAGGGACGGAAAATCCGACAACCATGATAGTAGCCATCGCGCCCACACCTACAACCCACACCTCCTCCACCCGTACTCACCACGCCCGTTCTGCTTCCTCTCTGGCTCTCTCGCTCTCTATCTCTCCGGCTCTCCCCCCTCGCTGGAATTGCTTAGGCAGGCAAGTAGGTATAAAAATTCGCCCCTCGCGTCAGCAGGTAAATAAATATGATGCATCTCTCCTGCAATCTCGTCGAGGACGGAAACTCGCACAGCAACTGGTGGCATGTCGAGCAAACGCCCGCGGCCCGACACGTTCTATAATGCGAGACAACGTGCTGCCGTGCAACGCACCCTCAGCGGCTGGTCATTGCTATCTATTGACTGGCAGCGCCCGCGAGACACGACCGCAGTAACTGAGCCTACGAGAGAATCGTGCTCCCTCTCCTAGCGGTGCGCCAGAGACGGCCTCGCGGCCTGCACCCGGCACGCTGGCCGCTCTACCTCCCGCCAACTCCCCGGAGCTTACGCACGCACTATGGCGCCCCCTCCCTCAAAAAAAAAAACGACGGCGCACTACTTTATTCGGGAACGGCGCCCCGAGCGGTCAAGCGCGGTCGCGGATCAATCTCTCCGGAGATGACGAACCCCGGGTGCGACGGCGTTCATAATAGCTCGAGATCGCGATCAGACAATGCTCATCCCGTGCGCGTATGTATGAGGGGGAGAGGGGAGAGAGAAGAAGAAGGGGAAGAAGGGAGAGAGAGAGCATATCATCATCCCACAGCGGAAATGCTCTTCGTTAGGCGGCCTTCGTGGCTAAATGAGAGGGGGTCGACGGGGTCGCATAACCAACCAACCCTCTAGCTCCTCCTGTTCTCCGGTTCTAACGTCTCGATCGGTCTTAGTCCCTTGGAGACAGCGTCGCGTCTTCGCTGCATTCCGCTCTGCGTTCCGCCCTAAGCCAGCGCACTTGTTAGTGCGGCGCGGTAACGAACCCCAGCCAGCTGTGAGCCTGAAGCGATATTTCGCCTCAATCATCGCACTCGGCGCCTCAACCCGTCTTACTATGCCAACAGCGATGAGTTGCTAGACGTTAGAGAGACAGAATTCGACACGCTATATGCGTTCCCCCTTACAAAGCTCTCGTCTAAGTCGCCCACTACCGCAGGGGATATCCCTCCTCGAGCATATATGTATGGTATTGCACTACTTCTCGCTACATCCCGCTGCTCGTCCCTCAATAGCAGCATCTCGTAGTCGGCCTAGACCCAGGGACTCTGAGGAGAAGAAGCACGCCCCGGAGATGCTCATCACCGAGCTGCCAAGCTGGGAGAAATCCTCCAATGTCAAAGCGTACTCTGTCACATCGTCGCCCGCGTATATATGCATTCGTGGGGTCCGGCAGATCTGGGATCCGGAGTCCACGTGTATGCACCCTACATATGTTACGGTGCCTGGCAAGTCTTAACACCTAAGGCGTAGCGAGAGCGCAGCAGGCATGCTGCTCTGGGACCTTGACAAGGGACGGGTTACGACCTCGAGACCAACTATGTCAGATTAGGATAGCCGCCTCATATCTTCTCCCTTTAGGGATGACGCGCGAAGCTGGGCGAAGCCTTGGCGCGTCGTGAAGCTCAAAACTCCTAAGAAGAGGAGTTAGGCACCACCAAACAAGCTTGTCGCCTATCCCAATTTTTTTTCAGCTCTATGACCCTCCGAAAGAACCCCGGAGAATGTCCGACAACGGCTGAGACTATCCCACTGAGGAAAGAAATCAAGAAGTGACGACGTCTGGGGCGTTCCAGGCTACCTAAGGTCGGCTACCTAAGGTCTTGGGTGAGGCCGTTTGAAAAGAGGTCTTTGCATCTTTGGAAGACAAGGACACAGAAAAACAGAAGGCAACCTGCCTACAATTGTCAATGTTGATCCCACGCGTACTGTCCCTCTCCCCTCTTCTCTCTACCTTACCTCTCATACATACATAGGCACGCGCTAAAAGCATCTGACAAAAGTATCTAGCCAGCGATTTCCCCTGAGTTGCATTCTCATTGCGATGCAGGTATTTATTTGCGATACTTAGCAACAGTTGAGAACCAGCTACTGTTGCTTTCGCCCCTGTACATATGTTTCCCCTACCATGGATGAAGCTAGGTCCCACACCATAACTCTTCTAACTATTACAAAGGACTACAGTCTTGGGTGGCTGACACCTGTGTCAACTACTATTCGTTCATTCAAGAAATGTCTTCCCGTCTGCACATTGGCCATTGTTTTTTCGGAAAATACGTGAGAACGGTTGCATGAATTCCGACTCGCTGTTAGCCTTCCTTGCTTGTGAGATCCCCTTTGAAGAGCCACTTCGATAAGAGAAGCGCCAGGTCCTCGCATCAGAAAGGAACGCTACAATTCTAGATCTCGCGAGTTTCTACATACCTCAAGCCTAGATAGATAGCCTTCGTAGCTCTCGAGAAATCTCATCACTTCACTAGCCAACTCATCATGCCTTTGTAAACTAGGCAAGTCAGCAGGTTTACTCGCCTCACCCATACTGCCGAGTGGCTGAATCACACCCTTTCAGGTGTCTGCGCCGACGAAGGTGTGATATGGAGAAAAGAGTCCCCTTTAGAATCTACCGGGTCCTTTCTAGCCATCTGGGGCCCCAGAGTATCAATATATCTTCACCAGGCCTCCCCTTCCCCACTCCGCTCACTCAGTGATGACGCTTCGAGGAGAACGAGCGCGTCTTGAGGCCTCGCATAGCAGTTATAGAAGGCTCGGGTTGGGCTAAGAACTATCCATTCGAGCCGGCCGGCACGCGAGGAAAGGCGATACTCAGTCAACCCGGTCCGGATATCCGCAACATGGCAAAGAGGCGGAATCACGCAAGCAACCGACCGAAGAAGAAGGCAAACCCGGCACACAGACAGCCGGCCGTCCGCTTCGACGACAACGACGACTACGACTACGAAAACAGCGACGGAGACCACCCCATGCTGGACGCCGACGGCCCCCCCAACGGCCAGGGCCAGCGGCGGCAGTCCTACGGCGGGAGGGGGGCGAAGAAGAGGGCCTTGGCGCCGCGGCCAGCAACGGAAACCCCCCAGGCGCCGCACGCCGCGGGGCGGCACAGCCGCAGCCGGCGGCGCCGCGGCGGCGGTGAGGGCTGGGACGTGGACGGGGGCGCTTGGGGCGTGGACGCGCGCAGGTGCCGCAGCCACAGCCCGTGCGGGCGGGGGCGAGCGCACGACGACGACGGCGGCGGCGGCCCCTGCGCCGAGTGCCGCTCTGTGCGGCGCGCGAACCTGCGGCTCCGGGACTGGGCGGCGGGCGCGCTGCGGCGCTGCGGCGAGCGCCTCGGCGCCTGGGCCGAGGCCGCCGGCGTCGGCGCCACCGCCCCCGACGAGATGGACTGGCAGCCCGAGCCCGTCGTGCGCGTCGTGCTCCTGCCGCCGCGGGCGCGCGCCACCGCAGAAGACCCCGCGCCCCGCCCGCCGTCGCCGCCGAGCCCGCGCGTCGCCGCGCTGGTCCCCGGGCCCTGGGCCTGGCCGCCCTACGCCTCGACTCCCTCCGCGCCCACGCCCGCGTCGGGCTTCGCGGCCGCCGCCGGCGCAGGCTCGGCCGGTGTCCCGCCGCTGCCCGTGCCCGTGCCTATGTAGCTGAGCAGGGCGAGTGTCCAGAGCGGAACGAACGACTCCGGCTGCTAAAGCCGCGCAGGGGACCAGGCCAGGCCCTTGAATCACGCACGTAGGTACGTGTTATTGGTGGATTATCCGAGCGCCTTTGACGGGCCGGGCTAAGATTCACATAGGCACAACGAGGCCTGTAGGCAAGGTTTAATTAGGGATCGAGAAACACCGAGGGTCGGAAGTCTAGATCGCAAGACGCGCGTCGCTGCGTGCTCGACCCCGCCACGAAACCTCGAGGAACTATCGTCACATCAAATTATCATCACACTGAATATATGAGCAGACGGGTGGAGCTGCCTAACGTGGTATTAACCTGAAGACTTCGTCGTCCCTGCAGAAGCTATGCGCAGATGAAAAGACCATGAGCCAAAATTACCCCTAAACGCCTAGTCGCCTTGTCCCGATGGGAATAACTCCATCCCATGAACTATGAACCGCGTGGACTTTTTACCGTCGTCACATTCCAGACTTTGATACAACACAGGATAGGTTTCTGTTCTCAGCCTATGATGTGCCTATTGCGCCTCTTGGTATTGTCCAATCACGATACAGTGATCTCGTTCGTAGGGTTCTGGCGAAAAGCATTAGCATCAGTGTCAAGAACTGGGCGGACACGAAATTGGGGGAGATGATACCTAGCGTCAGTTGCTCCTGGGGCTTGATACGCTCGGCTCGGAGTTTTTGCACCTCTTGAGCGAAGACGGCTTCTGGGGGGGCCGTGCTGTCGATGCAGTTCGCCTTGATGGATATCACAACCCCTCCGCCCACTTTCAGGAACATGTGCGCGTTTAGGGCGACGATGCGGGCTTGGTCAGGCTGGGCGACGTCGGCAAAGATGCAGTCTACCATGGGTACAAGCATGCGGTACTTCATCGGATGGCGGGCGTCTTCGACGATCGGAATGACGTTGGTTCGGTTCTGGGCCATGTTGACGAGATCGCGGCCGGATCGATGCGAAAACTCGACGGCATAAACATTTCCCGAGGGTCCGACGATATCTGAAACGTGGGAGACAGAGGTACCGGAGGCAGCACCCAAGTACAGGACCTTGGACCCGGGCTTCATATAGATATTGTCGATGCCGCCAATGATACCGGCGGCCAACTTGCTTCGGAAGGGGTTCCAGATTCGGTATTCGACCTTGGTGGTGATGGGCGTGCCGTCCTCGTCTTTCGTCGAAGATTCGGCCGAGACTCTCTTCTCGCCGTAGACCTCGAGGCCGGGGGCGATGCTTCGGGTGAGCAGGTGGTCCTCCTTACCCCTCGAGACGAAGACGCCCTCGTGTCGGTGAGGCTCCTGCGTAGGGGGAAGAGGATCAGCATCATGCCATGTACCAGTCCTACCGGCAGAGGAAGAGGCTCCTTACCACAATGACCTTGGCACCACCCCTCGCGCCGCCCGGCTTGCCTCCACGACCACCACGAGCCGGACCACCGCGCCCCCCCCTCGGCGGACCGCCTCGGCCACCGCGGAAAGATCCACCTCGTGCGCCGCCTGGGAAAGCTATGTAAACTCACTACGTCCGGGACAGTCGACGACGCGGATCTAGCAAATCGTACTCACCTCTGCCGCCTCCGCGGCCGCCTCCTCGTCCACCCCTATCGCTAAATCCGCCGCGACCACCACCACGGCCACCGCCACGGGGGGCACCGAATCCTCCTCCTCCTCCTCCTCTGCCGCCTCTCGACTGGAAGCCCATAGTTTATTATTACCAAGCGAACTTTGCGTCGAGCAGGTTATGACGACGGCGGCAAATTTCCGTCGCGTTATGGAGGTTTGCGGATTCAATTAGGGAGGGGGAGATTTCTGCTGGTGAAATTTTTTGTTGCACGTTTGGTCGTTTGCGATGGAGCTCCGGGGAAGAAAAAAAAGGGAAGGAAAAATTTCTGGAGCTCGGGTACGCTAATGTCGAGGTGGGTACCCAGGTATCTGAGGTAGATGGGTACAAAGTGGACTAGGAGATACCTACTATCACGTGCTGATAACCGATAACCATTATTCCCCTTAGGTAAGCTATAGCAACGTGCAGGTGGGTAAGCAGGAGGTACGTACCTGTCTCTCTCTCACACACACAGGGCAGTAAGCGAGGGCACAATTCATCAATTTCCACAATTTTAACCCGTCCCGAGCCTCCTTCGCCAAATTCTTCAGTCAACCCACGACAAGACCTCGACACCCATCTCAACTCCAATCTATACATAGCAGCAGCAACCGCCGCAAAGATGGTACGTTTTGCTCGAGCTCACCCCCCCGGCATCGCTCGTCGCAGGCCGATCCCCAAATCGCGAATTGTCCACGGCCGGAAGAAGAGGAGAAAATAGCACAATTCCGCCTCGCCGGCGATGTCGCCGTCCGCAAACTAGGCCCGTGAATCCAGGCCACGCAGTTGGGCGGTAGCTAACGGAGGCCTCTGCTTTCTTCTCTGTAGGTTCGATACGCTGCCCAGGACATCGACACGGCAAAGTCGGCCCGCGCCCGCGGCTCCTACCTGCGCGTTTCCTTCAAGAACACCCGAGAGACGGCCCAGGCCATCAACGGATGGAAGCTGGTCCGCGCCGTCAAGTTCCTCGAGAACGTCAAGGAGAAGGTCGAGGCCGTCCCCATGCGGCGGTACGCCGGAAGCATAGGCCGAACAGCCCAAGGTACGAAGACGCAGCCGCCCCAAGCACGTGTGTATGTGTGCGAGTTATGGCGATGGAATGGAACCGGAGAGAGGAGGGGGGGGATATGTTTTTTTTTGCATGCGTCTGCGCTGCGCGCGTATCGGGAAGGAACAAGAACCGAGCTGACACTGGATGTGTACAGGCAAGCAGTTCGGTGTGACGCGCGCCCGGTGGCCGACCAAGTCGGCCGAGTTCCTCCTCGGCCTGCTGAAGAACGCCGAGTCCAACGCCGATGCCAAGGGCCTTGACACCAGCAACTTGATCGTCAAGCACATCCAGGTCAACCAAGCCCCCAAGCAACGAAGGCGAACCTACCGAGCGCACGGTCGTGTATGTCCCACTCCTCTCACTACTACTTGTCTTCGAGTCGGAGGACGACGGCTCTCCCAGCAATCCCTTCTTCTGCTAACATAACCCCCCCCTCCCCCCCTCTCTACAGATCAACCCTTACATGTCGAACCCGTGCCACGTCGAGCTCATCCTAACCGAGGGCGAGGAGGTGGTCCAGAAGTCGGAGGCGATCGTCGGGCGCGAAGAGGCACACCTGAACTCTAGGCAACGAGGTGCCCGCATCCGGCAGGCCATCACCGCTTCGTAGACAGTTCGGCGGGAGGAAGTAGGAGAAGCAGGAGCCGGGGATGGCGAGAGAGAGGCATGTGATGATAAAACAATGGACGACATGGTTCAGGGGTTCAGTTGCTTTCACTCCAGGTGTAAAGGCGGTCGTAAAGCATGGGTCTAGGTTTATGGCATGCAACTCGCGAATAAAACACTCTTCGTGATATTACCCCCCCCCTAACAAAAAGAATACAAGAAATATTTGATGAACGAAAACTCGAGTTCCCCGTCTCCACGTTCTATAGACCTCCAATGCCGGAGTGGTCCATTCTGGTGAGACGGCGCGCTGCTATCAGCGACCTCGATAGAATCTCCCCGCTCGGCACAGACCGTCTCGGGCAGTCAAGAAGTAGGAGCTTCGCGATCTAAGCCCTTTCTGTACACACCCACTTGCTCTCTCACCCATAGGCTCAATATTTCAAAACGAGGCTAGGAACCTCGAATATTTGTAAGAGGGGAGGACGTTGCCTCTTTACAACAAGGGGCGGGTGTTACCGTCTATAGGGCGGCGGCAGCGCTAACGGGAGAACGTTGAGGAACGCACGGGCAGAGAGGAGCAACGAGGCCGTCTTCAGCAAGTCTCGCATGAATTAGCTTGCGCGGGCGTGCAAGAAATCTATGGTATCATCTAGGAAAACAGGCGACCCGACAAATAGCAACAATAGCAGAGGTATGTATTACTCGTACACCTTTATCCTCCCCTTTCGCCCTCCCCACTACATTTCGTCACTTAAGGGCTAGTATCGCAGGCGGGGAGGATCTCTTCTTCTCTCCGTGCTTCCCTCTGTTTCTTCTCCTTCTTCCTCTCACGATAATCTCCTATCTCGTCCGCTTCCGGGGGGAGGGGAGGGGAGACGACGGAGATAGCGAGGGGTGGACGGGTCCGGATCAAGAACATCAAGATGCCTGCGAGCGTCGAGAATCAAAAGTAAATTCCGGTTCCCATTTCCAGTTTCGACGCAAGTTCCTGAAAAGTCTTGTCGTTTTCCTCGCCGTCTCCAGCCCGTAGCTTCGTTCCTCCGCCCTCAAGACACGCCAACACGGAACCAAGACCGGACGAGCGCCGATGCGAGCTGGACCAAACATGGGCGCAAGATGTGCAATGCGAACCCGGGTAACAGAAGAAACAGCACCGCCGTACCACAGAATATGGTTTCGATTCTCCAAACCGTCGAGGTGGGGAGAAAGAAACCAAAAGAAAGACTCCGTATTCTAGACATGGAAGAAGTGCCGAAATACTGCGAGTTCAAGTTCGCCGCCTAGCCCGCCGCCTAGCGAGCCGCCTGGTAAGACGCCTAACTCCCCCCAACTAAAACACAAACGTGCGCCGCTAACGCTCGCCGTTGAGGTACGGCTCCTCGGTGTCGGACTCGAATAATAACGAGCCTTCCTGGTCCGCCTGAGGGCGACCCCTGCCTAATCCTTCTGTATACCCAAGATCATGCATCATGCGATTCATAACATTGTCAATGTCAGCGTTATCGTCGTAGTTTTCATCAAACACCGAGTTGTTATATTCGTAAACAGCACCCCCAGTGTCATCGTCCCCAAAAGCATATCGGGTGGAGTCTGGACGGTATTGGATCGTCCCGCTGAACCGACCGGCACCAGGGTTAGGAACATCATCCCTCCACGCAGCTCGGATAAAATTGGCATCATATATGCCGTCCCATCCGATATGAAAGCCAAAGACCCTTCGCATGGCAAACAGTTCGTCACGATCGAGGCGAGTAACGATTTTTGCAAGATGCCTGTCCGTGCTTTTCTGCATTATGCCGGAGATTGCCTCCTTCTCTGCCATATTCCTCATTGCCATTCGTGCCTGTAAAATGGCTTCCAGCATCACTTCCGGGGGTCGACGTGGCGAGGTTATGTGACGAAATCGCCGGTCCGAGATGAAGCGATCATCAGGAACCATAACATAACCGCACGACTTGAACACCAGCTTCTGCAACTTCAGACGCTTCGTTATGGGCAAGCTCACGTGATCTTCCCGATTTTCACCCTGAAGCTGCTCCACGATAGTTGGACCGGGTGTTAGCATATCGATTATGTGACACCAAGACAGGTCTAGGGGTCGTCGAAGCTCGTTTGGCTCCGGATCCGGAGCCATGCGGGCAGCAACATATAGCGCCATAAGAGGGTTCAGAGCAGGTGTATTATCGTTGTCACCAAGATGTTGGTCGTTACTACCGATGTCCACATCCAGCATCCTGGCTCGAAAAATCGAAGGACCACTGAGCGAGACGGTCTCGAGCTCCAATGACACAAGGTGGTGCTCTTGGGACATGGTCTGCACGATGCGGTAGAATACGTTCGGGGCGAACCAGCAGTTCTTCAGAGACAGGTGGGATACGAAGGGTAGGATAAGGAGGTTTTCCAGAGACGAGTTTACCACCTTTCGGTGTTCCTTGAGGAACGGCGCTGGCAGGATATTCTGGTTTCTTTGGCAGTGTCCGGGCGCCAGCTCTCCGCCACAAATCCACTCGAAATGAAGTTTTTTTACGTGCGGCTGCTTGCCGATGTAGTCGTTCAATAGTCGAAAAACCTTCGGCATAGCATCCGTCGGGAAAACCTCTCTATCCCCGATGGTAAATGCGTTTATCTGTGTCAGAGCTCGCCAGTCTGGCACCACAGCCAGAGAGACCTCCTCGACGCGGAGGCAAGACCAGAAGTCGTCACGACAGAGCGAGTCTATATGGAAGCTCGAAAGGCGGGCAATGTTAATCTTCGTCAGATTCTCGAAGTGTGTGCTATTATCGATTGCGGCAAGTAGAAAGGATTGAACAAGCGCAGCCTGGGCAGTGACGTGCTGGTAAAGGAATCTTTTCTGCGTGTCGGTAAGCAGATCTGGCTGCAGGCGATATATCTCGTAATATCGTTGTGGACGCGCCGTAACCCTGCAGTTGCGTCCATCGACACCTCCGGGGAGGAGAGGCCGTCTGCGTCTCTCGCGGGAAAACCCCTCCAGAGTGGTTCTCTCATTGGCCACAAGCTGGTCTATCAGGCCAGGAATGAGCGTGGGATCGACACCAGCAACAGCTAGCTTGCGTTCAACCATCTCGTGCCTATAAGACTTGTCAAACTCGATTTGATACGAATCATCTTCGGTAGCGAGGGCCAGGTTCGGGTCTCCAAAAATAGTGAATCTTGTGGGGGGCAGCAGCCGGTTGATGTCGGGTCCCTGGAGGTATCCTAACCCTCCTTCGCAAGACAGAGCAAGTTCTTGGATTTGTCTTACCCCGGACAAAAGCCGAAAAACACCTTGCGACCTCTCCAATGATTTGGTGATACACGCTAGGTGTGAACGGGCACGAGAGTCACATGACGGATCAGGCCAGCGGTAAACACCCCAGTGGCTAATCTCGACTGCTTCCATGTCGCCGGTGCTGGGACTTGCGAGATCGCGCTCGTCAAGCTCGAGTGCGAGCCCGAACCGGCGTATATCCGAGCCAAAGTTACGAAAAATGTTGGTATCTGACAGGTAGTCGGTAACATCGACCGAATTCAAACCCGTCCGATAAGGAAGGCCGGCATCCACCTTTGCGCAGAGGCCAGGTCCTACGTGGATCACGAGTCGCTGAAAAAGGCAACATCCCAACTTTGCGTTGAACTCCTTGTTGACAAGGCACAATGCGTTGAGGTCTTGGCGGCTGTCGACCAACCCGGCGATCTTGACGAACAGCTCGATGGGAATGGTGTTGGGTGGCCAGCCCCCTCGGCGTTCTGATGCATGAGTCAGGAACCATAGAAGTCCCGAATAGGGCTCAAATAAAGTCTGGGGGGTTGCGTAGAAGGAAAGCGGGGGGTGGGGAGGGAGAAGGAGAGAGAGGAGAGGGAGAGAGGGGAGAGGGAAGGAGGAGGAGGACAGCTGGTTTCATGATTTGGGAAGATGGATGATTTTCTTACCAGGGGAGGGACCCATGCTTTGAGATGGCAGATATGCGAGATCAGATGTCTTTTCCGGCGGAACTAAATAGGTATGTGGAAAGTATGAGAAAGGGAGATGGTGTATGTAACTCGTTCAAGTGGCCTTCTCCTGAAGGGACCTCGACAGGCACACAGAAAAAACAGGTACGTGTGTATTGGCAATGTGATGTTTACGGATCGCGTGTCAACGGTGGTCTTGTCAATGTTGTCGATGCTGTCGTCTGTATTTTGTGAGGTTTGTTGCTCTTTCAAAGGGAATACTTAGGGGAAAGGTAAGGCTTTAAGTTGATAAATTAACTTGACGCCGACAGATACTGAATCAATTCAATTTGGCCTAAGTGAATTGCTCCGAGGTGGAGAAGACGTGCGGTACCAAGGAGGCAGAAATCGAGACTGCAATGCCGTAAGCAGGCTGCAGGCAGCGGCTAGGCGGTAGTGAGACACGGAATATCGCAGGCTGTGTAACATATGAGTTGTGAGGAGAGACAATGGGATAGAATATAGGCTTCTAGGAGATGAGGCCTTGCAGATGGAGCGACGATGGGAGAGAAGATGTCGAGGGGAGGTGGAATAGGTTGCGGCGGCCACTCGGAGAGAGGGAGGCGGACAGGGGTGTTGATGAGGTATGCAGAGGTCGAGCTCGTTAAGAAGCACTTTCCGGCCTGCTTCGATGCAGACCTTAATTGAATCAGTCCGCTATGGCAAGTGCTCTACATGTAGATCAGCATAAAAATGGGGCACCTGCCATCTCAACCTAGGAATCAAATCACAGGTACGAAATACTTACCCCGGATTTTTTAAGCCTCAGGCTTGGCTACATAAGCCCAACCCATGTATTATAGGTATCTTCCCGCAGAAGCATGTACCACAAACCCCTGGGTACCTGCCTAGAGGTAGGTTGTGTACACAGCTCTCGGTACTTGGTAGGCACAGAGGTGGTAGGGTAGGGTACCTGATTGTAGCATCTATCTACGTACCCCTAGACAGGTACCTAGGCGACTATCTGTAGGTACCTAACCTACCCGGATACAGTTGACACCTGATAGACCCTTCCACAGTTCAATCCCGCACATTGGGGTACCCCGAACGAGACCCCGAGTCTAGCGAAAGGGTACATACATTGTTAATATTTACCTCCCTCACAGCCTCGCCTCGAACCAGGTAACAGTGCAAATACTTACAGGATGTTGTACCTACCTCCTATCTACCTACCCTAGATACTTAAGGAACTGCCTTACGTTACCTATACTTACGGTAACGCATTTTTGTAAGGTACATACCTCCTATAGAAGAGAGATAAGGTAGATAACGTGGCCCTCCCCCTACCTCTTATGTATCGTGGTCTACTTTTAAGAGGTCGCTTGAATGTGGGCGCCTAAGAGGTACCTGCCTCCTAAGGTATCGCCTTAGGTACCTACCTCCTTTAAGAGGGTACCTGCACTTGGTGTTGCAGCCCTCTTGCGATATATTATTAGCAAGTATAGGTATGAGTATACCTACGTAGTACACGGTAGGTACTTTGATATTGCCTGTCTTTATATTAAAAGGATCTAGTATTGCTTGAGTACTTAGGCAGATGCCTACCATGTAAGCAGGTGCTTATTGCCTATAAAGGAAGTATGAAAACAGACACTTAATTGTTTACATACATTAGGTACTTGGATAGGTACTGCACAAGATCATCTCAAGTATCATTCTCTCTAAGCTTAAATGAAAATGCTTGCCTGAGTGAGAGGTACCTATAATAGGAGGTACCTATGTGTTGCTTTAAACTTTACCATGATGTTCTTAAGTTTAAGTAAGGAATGAAGGTGCTTTAAGGTGGGCTCATATATGAAGTACATTCGCGAGGTAGATGCAGTTTTAAGCATAGTTAAAATAACGTCAAGCTTGGAAATTATATATTAGATGAACGGAGACCCACCTATGCCTTTCTTGAGGTTCCCAAAGTGTGTAGACCGGTTCCAAACACCACTTAGGCCATACTATCTATTAATGACCTCAATGAACTCTCTCGTCTTGTTTGAACTTCTGAAGACTGTTCCTCGGACTGCCGGCCTACTCCTAGCCACAGCAACGATATTACTAGGTGTTCAATTCTATCAACACCTGCAAATACCAATCTATAGATGGCGCCGCTATTATTATTTCAATGCTCCACAAAACTTATTATCATCAGAGTCCCTAATTCCTTACGAGCAACTAAAATGAGACCCTCAGTATGCGGAACTACAGGCGCTCTTATCATCTGTCACGTGGAAACATAAGACGCCTAGATTTCCCGTTCGGACCAGCAGGCTTTATTACATCGGTGGTTTTCCCACGCGGCATTAGCCCTACTCTTTGTATATTATATAACACCTCTTGACGCCTACTTACAATATAACTGTCCTCATGCACACCGTATCATATCTTGGTCCCGGCTACACGCTCGCAGGCGCCTGACCGAGTTTTGGCGTCTCAAATGGTCTGACGCAAAGAAGTAGTGCGGTGGACGTGTTTGGTTATATAGGCAGTTGTCGCCTGATGGTAGACCTGAATCTCCGGACTCCGGTAGTGTCTCTGTGCCTGGAACATACGAAGGAGTAGTCCGAATGGTTACACACTTATCGATGGGCCAGACATACATCTGAGAGATCCTAATAATCCGGCCCCCAGTTCCAAGGCTTGCCTTGGCACCAAAGATACCGTTTCCAACTGTTTATACCGCGCTTAACTCGAGCTGCTGACCTCTTGTCTGGTATCTGCGCGTTGCCTTTGGCTCCCTGATACAGATCCTCTGGATGATTTCAAGCAAGTGACGTTGGAATCTCGTCCATGAGAGGCTGTTCTGTTGCAGTGCTTTGTCTTTCTGAGAGGGCAGCGAAGGTATACTCGGCCTCCTATGCATATCGATTGCCATAGTACGCCGTTCTAAGACGTGAGTCTAGTAATCCAACGCTGGCACAAAAGCTCACAGCATACTTTTATCGAGCGTATTCCCGTCGTCTGGGACTGCAACCTCTTGGTGTCGGTACTACGAAAGAACCGAAAACAGCATACGGATACGAAGACGCATAGTCCGAGCGTTAGAGAGAGGGAGACGACGAAGAATAGGTGGGCGATCTTGCCAGAAGAAGACATCGAGGAAATATTAGAGTGAGCTCCTAAAAAAAACCCCCCGACATTCCCATGTTTTTCTCCATACGTCGCTGCTGGATCGCAGGCGCAGCCGAGCCAACACGATAATGTTGACGTGGTAGAAGCAAGAATGGCGTGTTGTCGCGGCGTTGACATGGACTACTTTGATAACCCAATCGGCGGCATTTTGTATTCGAGCCGCAGGGGAACAGAGATGCGGGCCAGATGGTCGGAGTAGGGGGATCCGGCAGGTCATGACGAAGGCTCTCCGAGGCTCTCTGGCGACTGAAAAGCGGCCACATCCGCGAAACTGATCGTTTGTCGTTCAACCTGACCGGGAATATCACCAGCCGTAGATCGGCGGGTTGCCTGCCCTCTAAGTAGAGTGGTGGGACGGATCTCGGCACCTCGAATCTTTTCGAAGTTTGGAGTAGCTAACGGTACCCCCGGTGGATGTATCGCCTGGGTTCGGTCCACATAACGGCAGGTTGACAGTCCCTAACCAGGCTGCCCTAGGAGATTTTTCTATGCTCGGGTATTTTCAACGCTGCACTCATCCTCCACGTCGCCATCATGAGAAAGCGCGCATCGCGGCCTAACCACCTGACCCGTGTGCAGCTATGGTTCAGCGATTGGAGTACCGAAAAGTCTCATCGCTAGCAGGATTCCTCGCGAACCAATAATAAAAGAACAGAAAAAAAAAGGACGAGGCCGGATGCAATTTTCCGATTTGTCACCCGCCGATAGTAATTTGTCGCATCTGTTGCAGGCACTTCTGGGAGGGAGGGGGCGTGGTGTTATCATCTCGCACATGCGTGTCTCTGGGCGTCTTGTCGTTCTCCCGCTCTCGGGGGTGCGTGTGGTTGTACTTTTGCGCGAGAGAGACACGGGTATGATCTAAAGAAGGGATATCGCGACAACTCGTACATCCTTCTCGAATTCTAGTCCCGACTTGTACCCTCCACCAGCGGAAGCAGGCTTCGGATCCCGACGACGGAAATGGACGTATTATGCGCTGCCGCGACCCCCCCCTTCGAGCGAAGGGACTCCGCTCCTAGTATAGAACCAGATGACCCGTGTCTAGGAGTTGCTGTGGACCGGGTTGGAGAAGACCCTCGGCAGCGAATCCTGCGGCGCTTGGCGTCACCGCTCGGGTAGTGCGGTTTGATACGGAGCCATTACGAGAGCAGGCCTCGAATGCAGTCATCTTCCCTAAAAATTCGAGTGGTAGGGAGGAACAGCTTGCGCTGCGAGGCGAAATTAGTACATACGGCGAGGGGACGAGTATGGTCTTACCGCCTTTGTCTCGCTCCCCCTCTGCCTCTTCTCCCTCTTCATTTCTTCGTCGCCTTCTCTTTCGAATTCTCCTCACTATGCGTCTCTCCGCTTCGGGTCTCGCACCCACCGTGTCGCAGCCATTTGATTTGTTAGTTTCCTTCGTGACTCTTTTCCCTACAAGCAAGCCAACCGTTGACACCTCGACGCCCACGCGCCCAAGCCTCAACCACATCGTTGTATTGTAAACGGGCACTCGTTGCCTACAGCGAGGGAGGAGAATCCTACCGAGTAATACCTCCAGTAGAACTTTCTGGGTACGTACAACCACACACACACGTAGTCTGTACCCCCAATCCTGAGTCAAGCTAGGACTTACATAGTAAGGATGTGCATAGTAAAGAGCTTCGGGCTCTTTGCCCTCGGGTGGGACGAGCCGCCGAATTAGCTTCACTATTATGGACTAACGAGCCTGGGTGAATCATTACGTGAGAGGTAGATATGACGCTGCGTATGTGTATTGGGGATGTTGAGAAGTCCACCCGCACAGTTTCGCCTATCCGCCTTAAGAGATTATATCAAAAGAGATCAAAATCAAACGGAAAAAACCCCTCCTAGTAGTTAGGGGCGGCCCCCGGGTATATTGGTATATTGTATGGAACCGAACCAAACGCCACCGCGCAACTCACATTGGTGTCAAGGTGAGAGTACCATAGACGTAGACGAGATAGGACATCCCGTCTCGGCACTTTCTAAGCAATCATGATGAAAATAACCAAGATAACGCAAAGTCGCAATACAAAGGGGTATAGGGCCAGTTCCGTCATTCATTCTCTCCCAGCGCGGTTTACACGTTGTATCGCGCCCTGCAATGTCAAGGCCAAGCTAGTCGGTATAGATCAAACAGGAGGAACCGGGGCCGCAGATGTGATATGGTGGCTGGGGGAAGCGCCCTTCCCCCCTGCTTGTCGCAAAAAAAAAAAAAAAAAAGGAGGGGGGGAAGAAAAAGAGAGCTGGTCCAGCGAAATTGCCGCCTGTTTCAACTGGGCGTTTCTTCGATATCACAAGGGTTCAGACGATCCAGCTGGCTAGAATCGGAATGGCGCCTCGAGGGCAGGTCTGCTCTTGGACTTACGGACGCAGAGCTGCGGTCTTCGTACAAGCACTCGGATGCAGCCGAAGGTAGGCTGGAGGCTTGGTCTTTCCACCACAGGTGGAGCACGTCCTGCTGCCATCTGTCGACGTTGAGAATCTTGAGACGGACGTGAAAAGTGGACCACAGGAGTTCGGCCTCCATAGGCGACAGATGGAGCTTATGGAGCAGCCAGCGATTGATGTAGCCAATCTTGTCTTGGTCGCCCGTCTCTCGGAGAATCGAATGGATGTTGACCTCACGAGCCGCATCGTCGATGTACCTCTGCCGGGAGGGAGTGTCTGGGGGGAGCGAAACGGCTAATCGAAGTTGTTGTTGCGCTGTCATCGGAGGGCTTTGTAGAACGTGCGTAGGGTTGTATAGTAGTTTCGGGAATATTGGGTGCGCCAGCGTCTTGCGATATTGTCTCGGAGCTGGTCTGCCGGATGGCCCCTCTCCCAAATGGATATCGTCTCTGTGGACAGGGTTGAATCCGAACCCTTCCTGCTGAAAAGGGGTGTTCTTGGGCATGACACCCTTCTCGCGACACTCCTTCTCCAGTCTTTTCGCCTCCTCCGTATACCGGTCAATGTCGAAGAGGGCCCTCTTTTCCAAGCCATCATATTCCTGCAACATTTCGATATCCTCTTCCGACATCAACCCCGACTGCCTCAGTTCTAGCGCCCGTCTCCTCCCTGCATCCCCGTACTGCTCTAACAACTCTATGCTACCAATAGACAACAAATGGGATTTTCTCGTGCCCATAGCTTTTCTCTTCATTCGGGTGTTTGCCAGCAGCTCCTTGGCTAGCTGGATATTTCGAAAGGCTTCTCGGAGTTCTTCAAAAAGTGGATGAATATCTTCTGGGCGATCACCGCTGATCCCCCGCAACACCGAATTCTGGGAAGTCTGGGAAGCGGTATCGTCGTCAGACTCGACGGAAGCGGTGTTGTCCATGTCCGCGGCGGCAGTGTAGAATCGCCTCTCTTCGCGCTCCAGCTCGACCTCGCCATGCTCAAGCTCGTCCAGCATATCGTCGAAGCTGTGCTCGGCTTCCTGACACACGAACTGCGCATCTCGCATATCCTTGAAAAGCCGATCCAATTCTTGATTGCTTGGAAGTATAGCCTGCACAGCACTCATAAAGGCGAGGTTAGCTTCGTGTTTGGCATGACGCAGATCTCGGACCCGTGTTCGCCTTGCGCGGATGCCGTCGAATATCTCCCACAGGGTAGTCCTCTTGTTTCTAAGCCTCGCGTACTGTTCCGCCAATCGGCGGAGGCTGTACGAGGCGCGACTGGGCACTTGGTAATCATCCTCGTCGTAATCGTCGTCGGCATCGTCTTCAAAGCTGCCCGGCATACTCTGGTCGTCGGCATCATCCCCTACCCCACCCCCCGCCTCCAGCCTGCTCCAGATGCGTGACTGGAACGAGGAGTCCGCGGTAGCTAGGGAACCCGCGGGTGCCGGTATCGCTTCATGGACGCTACGCGGCAGCGACCGTGTTCGCTCACTCTTCGGGACATCGATCTGGTCGGGCGGACTCCCGGGATCCGGTGGATAGCCGGTACGCAGGGCGCTAGATATGAGGGACCCTCCCAGCGCCTCGGCGGGCGGCAGCGGCGGCTTCAGACGTCGAAAGCGGGTGGATGGCGACTGAGACTTGCTCGGATTGGGAAGGCGCTGGCCGAGGGCCGAGATCGCGGAGCCCTCGACTGCGGAAATGGTGGCGGCCAACTTTTGAGGCAGGCTCTTGGAAATGCTGGAAGACGAATTTACGGAGGGGAGGACCGGCGGGAAATGCGGGCGACGGGCGATGCGGGCATGCGACGTGTCCGACGTGACCGACGACTCGTCGTCGTCTCCGGAATTGCTCCAGCCGTCGGACCCCGTCGTCAAAGTGCGAGAGAGGTCCAGGGGGAGGTCCTCTGCGGACATGATCGAGACTTGACTGCTGGGCTTGGTCGCGCCGTCGTGCAAGTCATGATGCCGGCTACGCTCGAGGGGTCGGGGTGGGAAGACGTCGGAAAGGATCGGGGGATTTCTGGGCAGAATCACATAGCGATGGTCGACGTTCGGAGCCATTCAGAAAGAGTCGCCTGGCGATTTTGCAGCGACATGGTTAGCAAGTATGAGCAAATGTTGGAGGGTAGATAGGTGCCAAGGACCGGGCCGTAGGTGTCCTTTTTTTTTGGGTTCTTCGTCTTCTTCTGGTCAACACGGCGGGTAGGGGGCAGGTGACGTGGAGGTGATGCGAGCGGATGTTTTGGCCGTAGGGCGAGAGGCACGGGAGAGACTCGACGGCCGTTACACCGACGAGGCCCACGCCGGTACTGACGCAGCCTAAAAGGACAGACAGTATTGTACATGGACATGGCGAGTACCCGCCTGGGGTACAGCAAAGCCAGAGGCGCGTGTGAGTACAAGGCGGGAGTGTAGGTACCTCGGTAGGCGCCTTGGCTGGACGGATACGGGAATGCTAAGGTCGCCCAGAAGGTGTGCGGGCTGTTGGGCGATGCTCAGCACGTGGCGTGTCGTCGTCGGAACCTACCTGCGCACCCCAGCAAAACCGGCTATATGGTAATTATGTACCAGGGAGGTACATATAGGCAGGTGTGCCCATGCATCCAGAGGCGGTTGACGGGGTAGGGGTACCTACCGAAGACCTCGGGCTACGGGCCTCCGAGGTAGGAGTTGTAAGTACAGGTAGGCAGACAGTACTCCTGGGTGGTATCGAGCCTGCCTGGCGTGTCCACGTAAGCCGGCCAGGAACCTCGAAGCTACCTTACCTCTACGCAACGTCGTCGGGTAGGCACTCGGAGATGAGGTCTCTTCGTGGTTCCGTGCTTGCCGTCGTCCTTAAATGCCCCCCGGCCGTCCTGACAACCCGCCAACGTTGGTCGACGGGTCAGTACGTGGGGCCTCTGCAAGTGTCAGAGAGGTACGTGTAGGTAGGTACAAGGTAGACGAGGTAGGTATCCACGCGCATAGGGGGAGGAGGGGTGGGGGGACCCTCTCACCTTGCTGTCACTTTCATGCGTACCGACAAAGGTACCTATGTCGAGGGGTGCGCACGTAGGTACCTAAGGTACATGCAGGTAGATATATGTAGGTATGTACATACATATACGATGTGTGCGCGCGAGTGTGTGTGTGTGTGGCGTGCGAACTGCGCCGAGCCCACCCAGGTAGGTTAGGTACCTACCTGGGAAGGGTGTTCTGCCATCACGCTATCATGAGGTATGTGTGCATGAGGAGGAACTTGGCCGTAGCCGTAGCGAGGTTCCGCTCGGAATCCTCCACTTACCATATCGGAAGACTCATACACCCCTTCAGCAATCTACGCTGTACAGCATACCCAATATGTGAACACATACAGAGGTTAGGTGCCCAAGGTAGAGGCATATACCTGCGCATACCGTACCGAGTAGGTCCCTCGCGAAATCTCCCTAGGCTTGCTCATCGATCCCTATCTAGCCCATCTGCCCCCATTAGGTAGGTGCTATTTGGATGGTGCATTACCTATTACTCATATATATACTGCTACTTTAGGTGGTAGCATAGCATAACAGAGCCAGAGCGCGGTCGGGGAGGGAAGCCCTCTCTGCCAGACTTCCAGCCGCGGAGCAGATGTACTCACCTGGCCCGGGGGGGGGGGGCACTCTTTGCAATACTCCCACCAATTATGCGGAGGTACCCATCCAAACTCCAGGTTCTCATCTCATCGATATCATGTAATGGGCCTCTCATCAATACCTCCATGTAACGGGCCTTAATCTCGTAGTCCGGGTACCTCTCGAGGCATGTAGGTGTGTACGCGGGCGCATGCGCGGATCGAACGCCAGGCAGCAGGTACCCCTCTCCGGCGGAGATACCTGGGCAGGAGGTAATATGAGTATGTGCTACGTAGCACGGCGGAGGGCGGAGGTAGAGGGGGAGGGGGGAGGTACCTGATGAGACTACGGCAAGGCAGCTAGCCTCTCCCTGCACCGCACCTTACATGCCTCTGATGTCCGATGGTGGTGGCTTCGAGCGCTAGGCAGTTCCACAACCGATTCCTTCCATCCGTCGTATTGTACATCCCGTGCCTGCCTCCCCTACATTCGGTACTTCCCTTCTGCTTGACAGGGCCGCCTCCTCCTCCTCCGGGCATGCCTCGCTGCCACGGTCGAGGATTAATCGCGCGGATATGCTCCCCTCTGGCAGTTTTGACAGCTTTGACAAGTTACAAGTCGGCATACAAATCGATCCAGCGCACGAGGTAAACCCGCGACCTCACTCACCACAGAGCCTCATCCTGTCATCCCGCATGCGTCTGTACGACTCGTCAGGCCTCCCCTCCTCCGATCCTCGCTGGCCGGCAGCTCGCTCGCTCGCGCACACGCCCCGACCAGCCCGCAACTGTAGGTGGGGTGTGTCGTTGGGAACATGGAGAATGGATGCGCTGCTGCGTTGCACTGCTGCATCACTGCATCGCTAGCTAGGCCATTTGCGGCTGTAACAACGTACTATGCTGCCGCAGATCATGGCGGATTGGGGGCATCCCAAGTCACGCCAAGTGGCTGCTGCTCGATGGTCCACGATTGATCTGCTATTGTTCCCTTTCGTCGGGTTGCAGACCGTTTAGAGCTTCCCTCCCCCCTTGCCGCAGCATATCCGGAGCGAACAACCTTCCGAGACAGCAACGGGAGACCCTGGGGATGAGACCCGGGCTCTGTCTCTCTCGCCCTCTCTCCCCGGCCACGAGAAATTGCGTGCGCGCATATATACCTCGAGGAAGTGGGAAAAGGGGGGGGGGGGGTTGGCAGACGACAGAGGGAGAGAGAGAAGGGGACAGAGAAGGACAGGGACAGGGAGAGGGAGGGAGAGCGCATATGTGTGGTGTGTATGTGTGTGTATGTGTGTGTGTGTGTGTGTGTGCTAATGATAGTATACTCATAGAGGAGCGAGAGAGAGAGAGAGAGAGAGGCACGTACACACATATACCTGGTATGTCTACATTTCTACACACGCATATATACAACTATACAACTATACAACACACACCACACACCACACACACACATACGCACTCTTACACACACACAAGCACCTACGCCTATACTTATACACATACATATAGAGGTGGGTCGACCACCAAGGGAGTGAGTATCCAAAAATTCCATGATAAGAACGCGCCACCCCTCCCCCCCCCCCTTTCTCCATCTCCGCTATGCCCTACCATCACATACTATGACACCGAAATACGCACACGGCCAAACCGGAATGCATTTGTAGCGGTCGTGCTTGTTCATGTCGCTCTCTGTCGCGACAGCATGCCCTCTTCTCTCCCTCTCCCTCTTTTTTTTGGTTCCCTCTCTCTCCCTCTCTCCGTTTTCTGTCTATAGCCGCCATTGACCGTTGATCTAGCCGCCCGGACTCTGCCCCCCCCCCCCCCCCCCCTCCCCTCCTCCCCTCGTCCTCGTCCCGTCCCGCGTCCCGACATGGTCTCACTCGCACATGGTTTCCCTCCCTTATCTAAAAAGTCCTGAGAACGAGAAAAAGAGAGTCCGAGAGAGGGATCATCCGTATACAAGCGCCAGACTGCAGCTATCGCCGTTCAATCAGGTGATTGGCTGCCGGTTTGGTCCTCGCTAGCCTACCCGGGCTTTTTTCACTTGCACTTCTGGGTTACCTACAGCAACCCTTGACCGGTTCGTTTCCCCATTCCCACATCGCTCACGCCATCTGATTCCCCGAGCCCTCTTCATCTTGTGTTTCTTTTTACCGCGAAGCTACTCTCGGGGCCAATGACGCTCGGCCGGCTGCGTCACGAGGCATAAACTGCCACCTGGAGCTCCCAGAGAAAATAGATTGCTTCGACTCGTCTACAACGAGATATTTGACGCGCTCGGTCGGAGTGCAGCAGAGCTGTTTCACAACTTCCTCACTCTCCGCGGGCCCGCCGCCGTCTTTGTCTTTGTGATAGACCGGAATATAATTAGAGAGGGAGAATCGTATATATGACAGAGTCGCATAACTGACCGGAAGCTTAGCTCACATCGGCATCCTCTCGTCTCCCCCCCCCCCTGTCCGTCCGTGAATACTGCCGGTGTCCACACACCAGACTCCGCGCGCTCGCTTCCGTGTCTATCGGGGGTTCCCAATGAGAAACAAAATTGCAAAATGTTACAATGCAAAGACCTAATCATAAGTCAAAGTCGTCGCGCCCTTGGAGCGAACCCAAGTGGAACGACCAATACCAGCAATGGTATTCGGAGCGAGTAGGTCGGCACGGTACGTCTCTCGTAATCTACCAGGACCGTGCTGGCCCATACTGACGGGCGGTCGTCCGCTAGGTACCGTAGAGTATGACTGGATCGGGCCGACCCTCCCTGACGCCCATGACCAGAGCATTCCGCGGTCCGACCAAACCATTGACAACTTGACCGAGGGGGTCGGACACTTGAGCGTGGGCCAAAACGTCTACGCCGAATCCTTCGAATACGGAGGCCATCACCACCCTACTGTCGAGCATACTAGCTACACGCTCGACACACACCAAACCCAGGAGCCCAGCTACTTGGACAATCCGCAAGCGCAGCAGCACAGCGACAAAGGAAAGGGGAAGTCGGTCGCCGTTGGGTCGGTCGAGGAATACGGCCGCCCTTCCCTCGACAGCAACCTACCACAAGCCACCGACGGGTTGGGATTGGCTAGCAACGGATACATCCCAGAAACGCACTCGCAATGTAAGCCAGCCACCGTTGATCGCAGTGGCTCACGCCCCTACGAAAACGGAGCTGACGATATCAGATATCGAGCCTAACTACCAGGGTATCGGAAATACTACTACCACCACGACCAGCCCCTTTTCAAATATCGCAGATCCACATGCAAATGTGTACGGGTCTGAGGGAGCCCAGCACTCCTACAACGAAACCGAGTATGAGGAAGCCATCCGCAGGAGCCATAACGAGTATTACGGAACCAAGAAGACGGGCGAAGCATCGTATTCGACAGCTTTAGAAGACGCCGCCGCGCCGCCATCCTGGGCCCCCTCCGTAGATCCAAACGCTTACGAGCTCGGTCAGTGCTTTGTCCAACCCAGAAGGATCAACCATTGATGAGTTTAAGCAGGTTCGGCACAGCCAGATGCCGTGGGCTCGCCGCCGACGCCCCGCAGCGGCTCTCCGATAGCCCCGTTATATCCCAATTATATCCAAGGAACTCCAGGGGAAGAGGAAACGGTAGATAGTCGTAAGCCCGTCCCGCCTCTTTCAGCCGCTCCGGACGTGGGTTAAGATCATTTAGGGTACCGAGTAGAACGTTCTACGCGGTTCCAGCCAGGGGAAGTAAGTAAACTAGACCTCTACATCTATAGTAGTGATCATCAAGTCGTTTAACCGGTCGCCTAGGTATTCAAAATCCTGTGGTCTGAACCTCGCGGTCAAGTCGGTGGCGATGACCCGATTTCCGACGTAACTAAAATGAATATCGCGGGCGGTGGCAGATTCTATATCGGCTTCCGTAGGTTTATTATCGTCACGACAGACGAAAGCCATCACAGCACTTGCGTGTAAGCATAGAGCTCAACTTCCCCCTCTTCCCCCTTTCTTGAAAACCCTACTCACTCGCAGGAACAGCCCAATCTTGACGTACGACCGGAGGGGATGTCTAAAGAAAGGCGTGAGACCCAGCAAACATGGTATCATTTACATGGCAGGGCAGAAGCCGAGGCTGCTCAAGAACGAGCCCCAGCTAGGATTCGAACCAGTGGCTCTTCAGGTCTACGCAGAGGGCGAGAAACTTGCTAGGGAGTCGCGAGTTAATTACTCCAAATTGGTTACTATCGAGCACAACGTCAAAGTCTTCTTCATCGGTTCGATTACCGGGGACGAGTTTGAAAAGGTTCGCTGTGCGGTCAACGAATGCTGGGACAAGAAGATGCACCGATCATCAAGGAAGTCTAGGAGATGAAACGTCCCGGCCCTCCCTCTCGACATACAACACTAACGACACGTTCTTCTGCGGCCAGATGCCGCCACCCATGGTGTCCAAAGGCGCCGAGGCTATACATACGTTTTTAGATTCTCATCCACGATTGTACTACCCAACTCTTTGTCATCGCCGGCTCAAGGGGGGCTGGTAGGTACGTATAAGGCATACATCTCAACACATCACGTTTTACTTCCGACAACGCACACACAAACAACATTTGCAAGTTATAAGAGATCTGGAAAACAGCACACTACACCGGTACTTGAGGACCGACAACAGAAAGGGTGAGGGCAAAGCGGCTCCGTGCTTAACACGCCGGACCGCCTTCAGGGATTCGGACACTACAGGCAATTTGAGAAAAGAAAATATGCGACAGCTACAAAAATTACGGGCAGAATGACGCGCAGACAGAGTGATCATTTATGATATTAGGACTGCATTTTGTCTGAATAGCAGGGGAAACGGATTCCGGGCGTTGTTGTCTCCTCTTGTCTATCCGTCCGCTATCCGCGTTTAAACACCTTGGTTATTTCTACGTCTATCATTTAGCCTATATTATAGGATAGAAGAGGAGAAAGGAGGGATCAAGGACGTTGTGTCCGACTGATCGGTCCGTTTTCATGATATAATTACCCCAGTCAGGCCAAACAAATTCTGCGAGTCCACCTCTTCGTATGTTGGTCTGCACTCACACCTCTCCGCCCTCCGTTACGGACATGAAGATAGCAGGCTCATTTCACTAGTAATGCAGTACCCTCTTGATCTACGTTTTGTCGTTTCTACCTCGTCGAGAGGGACGGAAACGAGCTGGCGTCTCAAGTCCCCGTATCGACGGTCCGTTTCCTTGCCATCACCCGCCCCCCTTCCACAACTGCTGGCACCAGGTTGCCTCATCAGGTTTCAAGAACGAATGCATCATACCAGAAATAGGGGCACCAAAGGGGGTAAGACGATACGATGGATGAATTTATTTTATTTCGTTTCGTTGTGACTCCGGGGACCATTGATTCCTGCCTCTCTATTCGTTTCTTTGACCTGGCCCGCCCCGACGTTCCTACCGAACGGCGTGTGCTGCCGAGGGACCCAACCTCGGGCAGCCCATCCGTCCCCCGCCCGAAAGCAAGCGACTCCGTACATACTCGTGTGGGCACGTCTCTCGATCCCGGACCAGCCCGGCCTCGTGCTGGCATACATAACATAACAGCATTACACGCATCACATCGTCCACCCACCGACCCAAACCCGTCCATCCGTGTTCCCCCCGTGCCCTATGCGTGCCGTAGCTGGCGCACGAGCGACCACGTGACGGCGTGCCATCACAGCCAGAAGGAAACGAGAACAGCACACACACACACACACACACACACAGGGGCCGCCGTAACTGTTCGTGTAGCGTAGCGTCTCTGCCCGCGTAGGGCCGCTACATTAAACTCACTCCCCTTGCCCCCCCTTCGGCATCCTCGGTAAGACAGGCCCGCGCATGCGGACACGGGAAGAAAGGTAAGCGGCGCGCCCCCCTGTCCCCTCCCCCCCCCCCCCTCTCGGGGAACACGCTCCTTCTAGGCGCGGTGCCTACTCCCGGCGGTGCTTGCCGGCGCCGCGCTTCTTGCGCTTCTCGTCGGCGTAGTCGCTCGCGGTGCCGGCGTGGCTCGGGGCGCGGGCGGGGGGCGGGTGCGCGGGCGCGGGCGCCGAGGACGATGACGCCACCGAGGACAGGCCCGGGATCACGTGGTGGTACGACTTGGTGCCCAGGTCGCTGTCGGCGGGGGCGCCGGCGCCGGCCTCGCTGCCGACCCAGCCGCCGGGCGCCGGGAGGTACCGGCCGCGGTCGTCGTTGCCGGCGACGGCGGCCGGCTCCTCCTCCTCGATGGTGCTGGCGCGCACCGACGACGACACCACGCTCGCGTTGTGGGCGGTGGTGGTGGCCGGCGCCCGCTGGAAGCTGAAGCCCCGCCGCACGCCGCCGGCGCCGGACCGCGCCTCCTCGCGCTGCAGGCGCCGCTCCTCGGCGCGCAGCCGCTCGCTCTCCCGCTCCGCCGTGCGGTCCGCCGTGCTGTACACCTTGCGGATGCCGCCGGCGGCGCGGCTCTTGCGGTCGGCCTCGGCCTTGCTGGCGGAGCGGTGGGCGTGGCGGTGGCCGGTGCTGCGGCGGCGGGCGGCGGTCTCGTCGTTGTCGTTGTCGTTGTCGCCGCCGCCGTCGTGATGCGCGGGGCCGGCGGCCGCGTCCGAGTAGGCCTCGGCGCGGGTCGGCGTGCCCTCGCGGTGGCTCAGCAGCTCGCTCGCGACCGTGGACCGGTCCGGGTTCGTCGACCCGTCCCAGGTGCTGCCCTCGCTCTCCTTGTTGAGCCCGCCGACGCGCGCCGGCTTCTCGCTGCGGTAGGCGCGCAGGTGGTCCTTGGCCTCGGCCTCTGCGTCCTCGTCGACGAGCACGCCGTCCTCGCCGACGCGGCGGCCGGCGGCGGCCTTCTCGCTGCGGCGGCGGTCGCGCTTCTTCTCGCGCTCGCGCTCCTTGCGCTCGCGCTTCTGCTTGCGGCGCTCGCGGGCGGCCAGGTCGGAGGCGCCGGCGGTGATGCCGGTCAGGGTGCTGCCGGTGTCGCCCGTCATCTGGGTGAGGCCGCCGGTGTACTCGGTGGCGTTGTCGGGCACGTCCTTGTAGACGCTGCCGCCGCCGAGGTCGGTGGTGGGCGTGGCGTTGGACAGGAGGGTGCCGTTCGGGCCCTTGCGCCGCAGCACCGTCGACTTGTAGTCGTCCCAGTCGTTCTCGCGGAAGTGGAAGCCGCCGTTCCGCGCCCAGAAGAAGAACCAGATGCCGGCGCACACGAAGGCCGCGCCGATGATGCCGAACAGCACGAACACGAACGTGTTGTTGATGTCCTGCGGCGACACCACGCCCTTGTGCGGGTCGATCTGCTCCGCGCCGTCCTCGACCTGCTGCCGGGCCAGCAGGACGGAGTGCGCGGCGAGCGGCCCGAGCTGCGAGAGGGCTTCGGCGGAGACGTCGGGTGGCGAGCGGGCGGCGACGTCGCTAGCCGCGGTTGGAGCCGAGTCGAAAAGGCTGCGAGCGCGCGCGGCTAGGCTGGAGAGTAGAGGAGCCATCTTGATGGCGGGCGTGCAAGGTTTCGGTTGGAATGGAGCTGGGCTTGCGTGTGTTGATCAGAGATGGGTAGGCTCGGCTGGTGTTTTGCTGGAAAACCCCAGCCAGGTTGATTGCGGAAGGAATTCGAGTCAGTCCTCTCAGGAGTCCCACGTTCCTTGAAGAGGCTCGAGACGAGCTGTCTGTCGGGTTGCTTTTCTTACACTGCACCTCAGGAATTTCCGGGCGGTGCGTGTGGATGTGAATTGGGTTTCATTTGGTTGAGGTGGAAAGAAAGAGAAAAGTCACTGTCTCACGTACCCGCTGGTTGTCTGGTGGTTTCTATGGCCGGGGCGTGGGCTGTGGAAATTTGTGGCTGGGGGAGGTTGGGGATGATGTCAAGAGTCAACATTTCCTCCATTGGCCAGGCAACTCCTCCATGGCCCATTTAAAAAGCGGTATCGATAGGCTCAGGACAAGCCACATGTACCTCCGTGGACGTACCTCGGATACCTAGGTACCTGTAGTACTGTTCACAACATTATCCAAGGGGGGTATACACGTATAAATTATTTAATGCATTTATGCATACGGGCGCCTTATGTAACAGTCTAGGTATATCACGTAACAGGTATGTAGTATGATCTCCTAGGGCGGAGAACAAGCGTGCTTATGTCATGCCATTGGAAGGCAACGGCGTTAGGATATCCCCTGTAGATTCAGAAAAACAACCACCTGCTGCATCATCAACGGATCGCATATTCATGACTGTCGCCGCAAATCCGGCCCGTATAATAACAGCTACATCGGAAGCCGCCCCTCCACCGAGTTTTCCACTCTATGGGAATTATCGCGACGCCCTAAGCGTCTCTACTCCTCCCTTGGACCAAACTCCCCCCCTTACTCACTGTTGTCGGCGAAGGAGACGGGCAGGGAGACGGATTCGCCTTCGATATTGGGCGCGGTTCATGAGCAGTCAAGCAGTCAGATGTCCCATATACCTATCACCCATTCCTGCAGAATGTCCCTGGTGATCGCTTCCCAGCCATCCCCGCAAGCCACGATCCCGCGTCTCGTCGAAAGAGACTATGCAGAAATGGTTGCCCAGAGGTGGTCAGCCAGCTAGCCCTGGTGCCGAGGAAATCAAGCCAAGTCGGCCCTTGCAGCCCCGCGGTCTTTACGCCTGGCCATAGACAGGTAGATATCTGGCTTTCCTATTTAAAGCACAGAGGCCGCGAATGTCTAAAAGGGGTCACTGTCGAGCGATCGATATAGGTAGGCAGCGTTAGAGACATCATCAGCAGATGGACCCAGTCTTGCTGTGGAAGCAGGTGATCGCGAAGCACGCTGGACGCTGGTCAGGCTGCCTAACAGTGACTTTAGCGAGTGACACTCCAGGCCATGTTCAGACCAGCAGTGGTAAAGGAGCAACACGCTTGAACGGGCCGTAGACGAACAGGGTGAAATCGAGGACCGCCCATATTTCAACATGACTCTATTGACCCGGAAACGTGGGCAGTCACGTCAGCTAGCTCTTCTTTTTTTTCTTTCCCTATTTTAGGCGTGATCATATGCCTATATATGGACCCGAGGATGATGACTTGATTCTCTGTGCCGAGTGGATATCTGTGTTGGCCTCTCTCGTCTCCATCATATCCTCCCGGATTTCTCGTCAACACCCAAGGCAGGCGTACGAACGTACGTAGATATGGGTTGCCGTGGGATGTCGGCGCCGGGTGCTCTGCCGCCTACTACCCACTAGGGTACCACGAGACTGCGAGAGGCTCTCGCACGCGTGATAGGATGGGCGCCGTCGCATTAACCGCTAGCGGGGGAAGCGATGAGTACTTAGGTAATCTTCCTAGCCGTGTAGGAGCATGTAGGGAACTGCCTACACAATTACTGGGACTCGGCCGTGGGCAATCGCCGCCAGAGACCGCAGGCGCCACGCCTCTAGAAAGGCGATGGGTGATGAGGGTTTGGTTTAGGGGTTCAAGTGGTTGTTTTGTCCAAGTACTAAAATAGAAGGGGTATCCTACTAGTAGTAGAATTAGTACCTATCCGCTTCCTAAGGCGTCTGGGGTTAGGATGGGACGGACCTAGCTAGATAGGTAATCCCAGAAGTGCATGCGGGAATAGAAGATAGACTACACCCACCGGCCTTTTCTAGAAAGTCTCGTTTCGAAAATTCTGTTTGCCAGCCTCATAATCTACTTTCGCTACCGCTATCATACTTGTCTTTTCCGCTGCTCGTCTAGTGCCGTCCGAGGGTTTCTCTGCTCGGGGCGATGAAACCCACTGCCACGGCCGCCAAAGTAGCGGCAGAGGCAGCGATAGCCGCTCAATGCCGCAATCCAATGCCAACGGGAGAGCCAGCCTGCAAGTTCTCCTCTTTTTTCCCTCTTTGTATATGTGGTCGAGGGCTGTGCGTGTTCCCCAGTCGATAGATGAGGCGGGCGACGGCATCCTCACCAAGATCACGCGAAAGGACCGCTTCGGCGGGGTACCAAAAACCGCTAGTTACCAGGATTGCGGCCATATTCCGGAGCACTGGACTGGACTGGACTGACTCCGTCGGGGGCTCGGGAGCGGTCTGACGAGACTAGTCGAATAAGCCATCGGGAATAGGAGAAAAGGGCGCTCTCGGTAACTCTAGGCCCGACCACTTAAGATGACACGGCGGGAAACGCGGACGCTTACGCCTCCCTGCTTGGAGACATGGACTCATGGGGTAGTACGTAGGTAGTTAGTTGTAAGCGTGTGTGGGTGTGGGTAGCTGGTGCGGGAGCGGGAGCGAGGCGATACTAGCACGTCTTTTCTTGGGGGGTTTTTTTTAGAAGCCGAGCCATCGGGAACGTCGTCTATGTGTAGTAGATCCCACCTCTTCGTCGCTCGTCACCACGAACGAGCGGCAGGCAACGTAGTGTGAAACAGGGAGAAAGAGAGAGATGCGCGCACATCGCACACGGCAGATCTCCGAGTATGGGCAAAAATTCCCCATCCCCAAAAGTCGGCAGCAGGCTTGGTCGACGAGGGCGCGGCCGCCGCTGAAACAACGCACGATGGAGTGACGACCCGCCCATTCCCACTCCCACACGACCCCTCGGCCGACCCCTCCATCCTTGGCACCGGTATTTTTTTGGTTTTGATGGGCGAGGGAGTGAGCGTGTCTCGGTCATATAACGGTGGGAGGGAGAAAGCGAGCTACCCCAGCCCAGCCTAGCCGAGCCCACCCCGGCTCAGCAGGGCTCAGCCGCCGTCCACTGTTCCCTACGAGGACCTAGATGAATAGTTGGGTAGGGAAACATCCCTGCGGCCGGGTTATTCCCTTCTTGTGGTGACAGGTAGATATCTAATTAACGTACCTAGGTAGCTAGAATAGCCGAGATAAATTACCTCAGGTAGATGGATGGGGTATAGAGATAGGTGCTATTCTCATACACTTTAGGACTTTTCTCTCTCTCTCTCTCTCTCTCTCTCTCTCTCTCTCTCTCTCTATATATATATATATACCTGCCTATATGAACGTACGGTGTTATATCCATCTTGTCCATACACATGCCCAGGCATGCATCGGCCCGTCGGACTGTCCACGCCCATGTATGTCTGACTACCTTGTCCTGCTCAACATGGCCCGCGTGACTCTCGACATGTTTCTTGTCCCTTGGTCCTGTCCTCCCTCTCTTTGCTCCTCCCCTTTTCTCCTCGTGTATGTATATACGCAGGTAGGTTAGGGTAGGTCAGGTTAGGTAGGTATGCCATGTCTGCATGTGTGTATGTGTGTATGGGGGGGTAAGCCTGCTAGCAGATCAGCCCGAGCACATCAACCTATACATCCCTCCAATCCATACATTCATGTGTGGGTATATGAATATATATCTAGGTATTTATATTTATATATGTGTGTGGGCATGTATGCATGTGTGTACATACCGGCGGATAGAGGAGGGGGAGTGGCCGTGTACGCGTGCATATGTCCGATCTAGGTATACAAGATCTCATTCTCAAGAAGAGACACCAGGTCGGTTCTGTTACCTATGTGTCTCTAGCCGCGTACGTGTGTCTGTATATCCAATACCTATCTACCTACCTCTCATCGAGATCGAACTGCAGTTGAAAGATAAGAGAGAGAAAAACAACGCGCGCGATTTATTCCAACCTATCTATCCGTCTCTTGGCTCCCTTCCTCCTCCCGCTCCTCCTCCTCCTCCTCTTTTTCCGTTCGTACCAGCAGCACAGGCGAATACCCCACACGCATACACACGAATGGACTCGGATGTGCACATACCTGCCTGCCTACCTAGGGAAGTACGTAGGTAGGTAAGTGGTTAGGAGGTAGGTGGACATGTAAGGCTATATGCCATGTACGCGCACACAGACGTGGCACGATCAGCATGGGGGAAGGGAAGGGGGAAAGGAGGGGGAAGGGAACACAGAAGACACAGAGAGGCAGGGGAGTGGGAGACGGGAGACGGGAGACGAGGAGGAGGGGGGCCAGCAGGGAGTAGGGCAGACCGTATCACAGTCGTCACTTGTTCACCTCTCACTTACTTGCATACAAACGTACATACCTTACCTCCGTGGACGCCTCCTTGCTCGCCTACCAACACGCGTTCCCCGCGTGGCTTCGTGATGGGTTGATATCCTGATATTCCGAGACCCACTCCCACTGTCCATCCGGCGACTTCGCTCACTGGCTACGCAGTAGTATCCCGTCGCGCCTCGACCGCCGCCACTCCTACATGACCAGGCGATACAAATACCTGTGACTAGGTAGGGAGATACTACGCCAATCTACACGCGCGCACATAGTAAGCCGCCGGCCGTGGTGGTAATGGTGTGCCTACGGTCTAGTACAGGCGAAAGAAAAAGAAGCGGCAACACAATAACAATAGCAGTATTGGCCCGTTCGATTCGACACAAGCTTCCCCATTGAGTAGATGGTGATATCCTGTAAAGTGGCGTATATGCCTTGTCCGCGCGTAGGTAGCTCGTTACATCAGGACTCGACTGTCATCATCCACCGGCACTTCGAACCGAACAAACCACATCTAGATTACCCATCCCAGATCGCGCCCACAGCCATTAATGACAACTCCTCCCTCCCCGCCTCGTTGGCCTTCCTCCACCGATACCCTCAACCCAGCCGAGCCCTGCCCGCCCGGGTCGACCGTCCTTCTTCGGCTCATCAACCCTACACGCACGCAACGTAATACGTGGCAGGCTCCAGACCCGCTGGCTAAGGGTACACACAAATTCCCCAACTTCTCCCTCTCTCCCTCACTCGTGTCTATCGTCCAATTGGAATAACTCCGCGCCGAGGGAGGAAGGCGGACAACGTCTCCCCTTTGTATGCAAAGCATGGTATCCCGCCGCCAACAGAAGTGTGAACTTCAATTGCGGGGCAGATTAGATCTATCGGTCCACCTCTTACGCCATGCTAATGCGAGCGAGACTCGGCTTCAAAGCACAAAGGGTATCGCACAGCAGTATGGCACGGCCAGTTCCTGTGTAGAGAAGAAGATTAAAATAGAACATGGTCTCCGTCCCGGGATCCCCTCGTCGGGACGGGAGGCGACACATGTTCTCATGAGATTAGAACGTAAGCCAACGCGCGCTCGACGGAATCGCACACAGCCACCAGGTCCACACATATCCCCCCCTTGGCTGTCCCCGGAGAGCTTAACCCGACCATCATTCATTCGTCCACTCATATCGTCGTATACACCGGTTGGAAAATCCACCAACCATGGACAGTCCGGTAGAGAGAAGAGAAACGAGTTGTGGTGTTCCCCATCCCACGTGCCCTTCTATAGTCCATTTTTGGAGTGGGGGGGGGGGGTTTGATCTTTTCGCTTTATTTTTCGAGTAGGTTTTTCGATGAGTAGCCACCAGAGGCATCCGCAGGTGCAAGGCTGAGATATAACGAGATAATAGGTGCGAGAAGATACGAAATAAGAAAGAGCCCGAATATAACATGATGGGAAATCAGATAGCAGCGCTTCGGTCCGGCAAAAATCAAATTGAACTTCTCTCGACACCATAGCCATTTTCAAATTGGTGCTGGATCACCGTCAGTCGTCCTCCTCGTCGTCGCTGTAATCGAGGTCCTCGGATTGGTAACCCAAGTACGGAGCATGGCGAGGACTTTCGTAATAGCTATCGTAGGGATCGTCGTAGGGCCCGTAAGCGGGTGGCGCATACGCGCGCGAGCTCATGCGGCGTGTCCGGGAGTATGATCCGGCTTGGGAGCTGGCCCGCGTTCGCGTTGTCGACTTGTCCGCCCGGCTTTTCCGGTCGTCATCATACGAAGTGGCACGGTCGCTGCCCCCCCCACGAGAAGTTCCGTTCCGGCCAATGTTGATATCGCCGCCGTCCCTGCAGTGGATCTTGGTGTTTCCGACCTCGATGACGGCGCCCATAGGGAGCTTGATGGTAATGTCGTCATCGCCGCTACCAGACCGGGTGGTGCGGGTCGTGGCCGATTGCTTGTACTCGCTCTCGTCACGACTCTCGCTGCTGCGAGTTGAGCGGCTGCTACCTCCGTTCTTCACACGCCGGAGGGATTCGGCCGTCAGCAGCGTGTTGGGCCCGCTCACGTCTTCCTGGTACCGGGAAGCATCGCGCACCTTGTCCTCGAAGTTATAAAAAGAGTTTCGCCGACTCCGCGACGCGGGCTCCAGCTCGTAGTGGCCGAGATCGTAAGCCGAGCCCACGTCGAAGGTTTCCGCCCTTGATCGGGAGGGGAGAGCGCCAGAACCGTATTCCACCTCACGGCGGGTGGCCACGGCCTTGTAAAGGTCTGCTTCGTCCTCCAAGTCGTCGTCCTCAAACCCGACCGACTTTCTCCTCGCCGGGGGTGGCGGGCCCGGACGCAGGACCAAGCGCTCCGGTCGAGTAGAAGCCGGTCGTTGAGGGGGGGGCATCCGCATGCGGTCGTCGGGATCTTTGGCAGCCTTCCTCGATACCGAGGTCCGGCGTGCCAGCGCTTTCTCCTTCGACGGCTCGTACTCGTGGGACCTGGAGGGCTGGTGGAACCCCATGGCAGACTGCGGACGCCGGAAGCGGGAGGCCAGATCTCTGCCGTGGTTCATCTCCCCGTACCCAGGGGGGGGCATCGGCTGGTGGACCAGCGCGTGTCCCATCGGAGGAGGGAGGGGAGGAGGGCCCATCCCCATGGGCACCCCGCCCATGGGCCCCCCGGCGGCCCACTGAGGCGGGGGGTACGAAGGGGGAGGGAATTGTGCCGGGTGCGGGTGCGGCGGCTGGTGAGCGTAGGCTGACGTCGATAGGGGCGGGCGTTGGCTATAGGAGGGCTCGGGCCGGGTATGGGCGCGAGGCCTCGAGGATGCGGGCGCCATAGTCTGCTGTGGGTGGACTCCGTAGTAGGACGACTCGTCCGAGATACGGGAGGTGGGTGGCGGAGCAGTCTTGCGGGTGCGGGGGGGCGGACGCTGCGGTTTGACCACGAAGGACCGCTTCTTCTCCTCCTTCATCTTGATCTTGGGCTCTCGCTTGGAGGGCGGTACGGGGGGCTCGGTGATGTCGGACTCCGAATCCGAGGTGCTCGGCGATCTCGACTCGAGCCGGTGAGAGTCTCTCCGCGATCTGCTCGTGTTGGGTTGCTCCTTGGAAGGACTGCTCGCTGCGGTGGATCTGGCGTATTTAGGTGCGATGCCGGGGATAGCGTGGCCGTCGTCGTCGGCCTCCTCGAGGTATGCAACAGATGGAGTGGAATTCTTCGCCATACCGAGGGAGCAGAGGGCCTGATAAGTGAATCCAGTCACTAGATCAAGGCTAGGAAATGGACCAGAGGCAGGCTTGAGCCTCTCAGAAGCGGGCGGAGCTGGGCTGCCTGTCCTGCTACCCAACAAAGTGGGTTTTCGAATGCGTGGCAGTTGACTGTGCGTGCTTACAGTATGGATAATATGGGCGAGTGCCTCTGGGAGAGCAGGAAAGGGAAAGGCCGTATGTAGGTCCTATGTAGTGGGCTGTACGTAGGGGACGGACGGGGACGCAGGTATGGATGTATTGGATGAATGGCTGAACGCAGCGGGCGAGCGATAGGCGGGATGGACGATGGACCCAGGCCAAGTGGGGGCCCGCGCGAACAGACGTTGCGGGCGAGACTGGTCGTGTCAGAAAAGTCGGATGGTCTTGGGACCAGGTAACTTGATTGATTGATTCGAAGGTGACAGGAGACTGGCGCGAAAGGGGGGGAGGGGGGGCCCTGGTCTGTATGTGCGTGTGGATGGAGACGTATGTAGGGGAGTAAAAAAAGAACTCGCCAGACGACGGGACGGGATAGTCAAGGTAGATCGACAGGTAAATCGCCAGGTAGGTAGGTTATAGGCATGTACGCACGCACGCACGCAGTGGATTTGTATCAGAGATTATTTATGGCACGTTTAGCTGTGGGCGTAGTTCGACGAGAGTGTGATGGGTGATGGCGGACGAGGCAGCGGATGTGGATGTGGAGGGACGAACACGGACGTGGGCTGTGGATGTGGATGTGGACGATGCACCGAGTCGACGACGACGGACGGGCCTGGGAAAAAATGTCCCGCAGTGGGCAATCGGGAAGGAAGGCAGGATATCGAGTGGTTGTCGTCTCGCCCCTTCCCCTTCGTCTCTCTGTGGTCTCTCTCTGCGTGTGTGTCTCGCTCTTTCTTTCTTTCTTTCTTTCTGTCTCTCTCTTTCTCGCTCTCGTTCTTTTTTCTTTCTTTTTTCCTTTTTTTCTCTCTCTTTTCCCCGTTCTCCTCTCTCTGTTTTCTCTCCTCTTTTCACGTATACGCGTAGCGGGGGGGATTCTTTTTTTTCTTTCCCTTTCTATTGGGGGGCGCAACAGACAAAGTCGGGGATGCTACTGCGAGAGGAGCGGAAGGAAGGAAGGGCGTTGCCGGGTTGATAGGAGGGCGCTTGCAGGTACTTAAAGGAGCGACGTCCCGACCTGCTCCGGGTCGATGCCGGTCGCTGTATACCTACCTTCTACTTACATGACATACAACGTACACATACTTTTACCTCCCAGCATACGTGAAGCTATCTAAGGCGCAAGGTATCGTTTCCCTACAGAGTATGCGTACAAGTACCTCCTCTGCTAACAGCAATCTTTGTGTGGGAAAGTACCTATCAGGCGGGTTGAAGTTAGCTAAGAGGTAGGCTCCCGCCAGCTACGCCTACCCTACGTACCTAAGGTACCTATCTCCTCTTAAGGCTGTAGGCTGTATGATGCATTAGGTAGGTAGGTAGGTACCTAAGGCGCCCCCCCCCCTGCAACTAGCCTACCTTAGGTACATTAGGCACACAATACCTACACATAGACACGCATTGGGCCAGGTACATGGGCAACCCTCCCTAAGGCCATTTTCTTAGGTACCTATCCTCCCTAGCTCCCCGAGACAGGCCAGAGAGAGTCAGGCAAGTCGGGGTTCGACCCGGATTTAACCACCTGCCTAGGACTTCCCCTCGCTCTGGCTCAATCCTCAACCCCATGCGGGCAGGCCCCTAATTATGTTTTAGGTGCGCGGATGACCTCCTTGCGTAGGAGGTAGGCATTGATCCCAGCGAGTTCGGCAGGTCTATACCTATCTACAGCTTATGTACCTACGCGCCGAGGTCGTGTACGTATCGGGCAAGACGGTGGATGGGCGGACCTAGGAGAGTGGACGAGTACCTCTAGATATTACATGTAGGTACCCAGGTAAAGCAGCTAAGTTGCTAGGGTACCTAGATACCTAGGTATCTAAGGTAGGTACCTGGCGCCCACCCATATGGGAGGCTGTCCCTTCGTTGGGTACCTGAGGTACGAGATGCGTAGACATGTATGTAGGTATGTAGGTATTCCATTGCATTAGGCATGCTCGTGATGGACGTGTTGCGTTCTACGTGTTCTGGGTGTGTACGTGTACATACGAGCCATTCTAGACACTATTGAACAGCACAGCGTTTCCAAGGTAGAGGCCCGCAAGGTTAGCAGGACAACCTAGCAGGCAATATTGTGCATAGGTAAGCAGGCTGACCTACATGTAGAATGGAGCAGACGAGATGGAAACCCGCAACAGGAGCGAATGGGAGACGACCGTGTACGCGTTACAATACGCCATAATCAATGCCATGTCCTGCCGGGCAAGGTGGTATCGACTTGCGCTGCATACTTCAACACACAGCAAATACCTACATGCGTCCGCCTACGTGCCCGTCTAATCTGAGATGGGGCACCGAGCGTTCCGTGGGAGCCAGCAGCAGGGACAAAATCTGTCCCTTAGAGGTACGTCCCGGCCGATGTTTCTCATCCTATCTCGGGTGGAAACGCCGAACTCTGTGTATCTCTGTATAGTCGCGGGCTTCCCGCCCTGCTTCTCGACGTTTATATATGGAATAGATATATTAGGTAGATATAAAAGCATGTACTGTAGGATGTGCCTACATTCCTACCTAAGCAAGTAAAGACCTAAGTAGGTAAGTACCTGTCTCCTAAGCAAGCGATATATAAATGAGTATATGCCTCCTCTACCGCCTCCTCCGGCCACGGGGAGAAATAAAAAGGCAACGCTAATACCATTAGAGTACTTGCTACTACGTAGGTACCTACCTAGGCTAACCCTGAGTCCCTACGACATGTAGGGATAATATGTTCATGCGGGGATGGCCCCAGTCCCTGTCACAGTTTTATCGATGCGGTACATGCCGATATAAGATATCAGCAAGTAATATCGATAACCCTCAAAATTGGTCAATGCCTTAGGTACCTCCTGCATACCTGGTATCTCGCGCATACCTACGTAGGTACATGCCCATGTATCACTCTTTTCTTTTCTTCCCTCGCCTTCTTCCCCTTCCCCTCGGCTCCCCTCTCTCGCTCTCTACTCTCATGCTACTGAGGCGAGCGAGTTATCCATTCTACAGACCAGAGTATGGTACTAGGAGGTAGGTAATAGGTATTCGTATTCATACATGTACCTACCTATTTGTCGGCATGTACGTGTATTATCGAGTGGAGGGAGTTGGGCTTGGCAGCTTTCACCTCCCACCCTGCCCATCCCCGTCAAAAGGAAGACGCCTAGCCGGGCAGGGAGTGGAGAGAGATCCCTGGGAAGTTCGAGACGCAGGAAGAGGAAGAAAAAAAAAGGAAAGGAAAAAAAGGGTGACAACACCCAACGGTGGGTCACGAGCCCCCCAAGGACGACCAGAGATCCCACAAATATCGTTCTTCGACAGCGTAGCCCGGGATCATACTCGCCAATGGAGATCCCGCCTCGTCCAACCGATGGCTACCGTCCCTCCCCCTCCTTCGCTCATGATACAGTTTGGCCGGGGCGAGGCGTGCCCCTTGTTCAGGATCCCTGAAATACTTCATTTCCTCGCGAGCCTCGTTGTTACCGCTGCAACTGATCTCCGTCTGGAATAAGCGCCGAGTTGCGTTGTCTAGCAAGATTCTTTTTTATAGGTGCTGGTGGTTCCTCTACAATCCAGGAGAGCATGTCCAGTGGCAAACGTGTAATCGTCTCAGTGTGAGTGGGTGCATACCGAGATGAGATGGAGAGACCCTGGGCGCCGATCAACGCGAAAAAAAAAAAAAAAACGTCGTCCGTTGTCTCGTGAGGCAGAAAGGACAGCGAGTTGGGCGAGTTCCACCGATAAGGCGAGACGCGATGCGGCCAATCCATCAAATCAGCTGCCGGCCCTTAATGCCCGATTCTATATATCTCGCGCTTTGGGTACCAATACGGTGCCGGGAAATATACCAGTACGCGGGTTGACTCTGCTGCGACGAGCGAGCTGTCTCCGAATGGTCCCGCGACGCTCTTATTCGGGATCACTTGATCGATGGGTCGTGATCCTTCGGCTGGGTTAGAAATAAACAGGACGACGGGCATCGATGGACGATGGGTAGAGCACGGCTCGGCGACAGGAAATAATGACGACGACGGTGACGCCTGTGCTCTGCGTCTCGTGGGATGCCATTCGCTGGCTGGCGGACGGGGCAGAGGGACGCAGCCAGAACCGGCTCGCCAACGCAACATTCCTGGCTCTGAGGCACCGGAGAGCCGAGATGCCATTGGGCATTTGCCTCCATCAGGGTATGCAGGACGCATGCACACCAGCGCCGTCTCTCATAGGCAGGACTGCCTTGGCTGCATGTGGGTTCGAACCACGATAACATGTGTGCCATCGTACCCGTCTGCCACGATGAGGGGAGTCATAAGTGCAAACCCGTCTCTGCCTCCGCTCGTCTCCCCTCGTCTGTCTCCCTTCCGTCTCTCTCCTCCTCCGCTGCCCCCCTCTCCAGGCTCCCAATGTATAGGTATGTTGCCATATAGCAGACAGCCGGATCGGGCGGGGGGAGATATTACACCATGAAGCGTGAACTTGCCCGTCGTCTTGGGGCAGATGCTCATTAGTCTAAGTAGGATGCTAGACGGGTTATGTACTATTCACGAGGACAATCGATTGGCCTTCCGTACGGGAGTCGAGGTCATATCACCGAGCTGCTCCGCGTCTGATGCCGCATCTCGCTTCTAGCCGGGATCGAACCAGTACACATCCCACCCGTTTAGCGTGCGTCAAGCCTTTCGGGCCAGCATATCTGATAGCCAGTTCGCCTGGGAGGGGTGTCGGAGCACACAGGGGCCGGGTGGTCCTCGACGAACATGCATAGGGCGAGACGAGCCCGCGGTTCTTCGAGGGAATGAGGCGGCCCGGAAGACGACTGATGCTTCGTTGCTGCTCCCCACCGCCTCTCATGCTCAAAGTCCTGGTACTAGCGTGTGACGCGATCACGAACATCAACCGCCACCTTACTACGTAGTAGCTCCTGCGAAAGCCGACGACGATCCTGGAACGATACGGCCCTTCGGGTGCTCATAGAGCGAAGGTTGTTCGATAAGCAATATAAAACGACGATCCTTTTCGAATCAAGACGGGAAAGGGGGCGAAAACTTCTGGTGATTGTCCGATGCGTCTGGGCTGATTGGCAGGTAGAGCCCAGGACTATTCTGGGCCTTCAAGAATCTCCCCGGTCTGGTGTCGCGTTCGCGATGCAAGTCATCCACCCAGAATACCACAGGCCAAACCCTATCCGCCTAGATGCCTGTACCACGATGCGTGCGCGAATCGCCTGTATACATATTCTTATGCTGTATTCCTTGGGGATACAGTACCTACCTATTATGCACGTAAATTCGAAAGGGGGGCGGCGATGACCCGGTCTCCCTGGGCAGGCCAGCGAGAGCATCTGCAGACCAAGGAGGTGAGTCCCGCGACACAAAGTCTTATCTAAGAATTTGTGATCGACTATCGCGCTCCCAAGGGAGCCCATGGACGCATTCGAGGCTAGGTGGTGCAGGGGAGTTAGCAAAGTCCCCTCCGCGCCATGCCGTGGAGATCGGCTGTAGCATTGCGTAGTCTTATGAAGGTATTGTATAGCCTCCGGTGAGCTAGCTAGCTTCTTTCATGCCTCATAGTAAGCGTAGCTGTCTCGGTCTGGTATGGACACGGAGACTCACACCACTCAGATATGGGGTAGCCACACAGCAACAAAGCCATGATGCAGATGCAAGAGTCCAGATGTAACACGACAACAACCTCAACCATATATACGGGCAGACGCGTGATCCCTCTACAGATCGTACTCCCCAGCATCAAGCTAACCACGTACCGTTCCGTAGCTTTTATGTCGGCACGTCCCCACGGATGGGTCATACATGACCACCGGGTCGCATGTGTAAGTAGCGAGAGTGGCACAACACCCGGACATCTCATGAGGCTGACATTTGCCACAGAAATGTACTGGATGATACACACACGCCTGTGGTCTGTTACCACAGTACTGTCAGCCGGCCGGCAGCCGAACAATATTTCGGTGAGAGTCTGGTATGATATTGGTTGGCTGGGTCGAGCATCGCTGGCTTCTCTCTGCAGGCGCAGAAACTCCTCCCCCCTTTATGACGGTGTTTAACTCGTCAACTTGGTGGGGATTCCCTCGGCAATTGGATGGTTGAAACTGGAGAGATACAGGCGCTCTACCGACATCCAAGAAGCAGGATGCCGTCGAAACAGCGGTCAACTTATTCGATCCAAGGGCACAAAATGCTGTGCCAAACAATTCGGGCAGACCGACGCCACGGGAGATAGCCACCCCCTACCCGACCATTAATATATCCCCTAGTATACTAAGCAATGTTCTCCATGTTCGAGGCGACCGACAAGAAAAACATTCATGTCCTAGAACCTTAGGGAGACGGACACATGTCACCAATGCTGTACAACTCTCTGTGATGCCTCAACACCGAACCACCGATTCTAGCACTTGTGTCGGTGAGATCACTCTCTGTCGTCGAGGATAAGCTACATGCGCTGTGAATTTTCCCGTTGGGACTCGGGCTTCGCGTCGTGCCGGCATCGTCCCCAGATCCGCTAAAGGGGGTTCTTTTCTCAACACACACCAACGACACATCGACACCAGCTCTTCCACAATTTGGTCCCATTCTAGGGCGGGAGATCATAAGTCCCTAGAACCATAGGTGTGGGATGAGCGGGCCTGCTTAACGCGCCCGAAGTGGCTTTGGGGGGCTGATGCTTTCGTGTAAGTTGCCAACAAGCAGAGGCTAGGAACACAGTGATACCTCGGAGACGTCGGCTCAAGCCACCCCAACAAGCCCAATCTAAGGCACATATTCCTAAGGCTTCGTACCAACGAATGCTTGGGCGCTAACGTTCAATCCTAAGAGTCGGATAAGAGACTAAGCGGAATGATTACTTCATACACCCAAATGGAGTCAGTCAAGATGGATAGACTGCTAACAACCGTCAAGATCGTTATACCAGCAATAATTGCCCGGTTGAGGGGGGATGAAAAGAATTTCGCCAATATGCTGACAGACCTAATCATTCCGAAATAGGATGGCAATTCATCCTAGCTCCGATATTTGGAGCGACGCTCTTCGGCTCCCGGCGTCGACTCTCGGACGCAAGGTTCAAGACGTCAATTGATATAGCCATTCCTAAGTTTATCATCCCAACGACGCCTCCCTTACCATATTCATCCAAGAGATAAGGCATTGGAAAAATGGGTGTGTGCCGAAGTATAATCCCAACCAGGCGTCCATTGGCGATTGCCGGCACCCTCTCTAGGATCCCCACGTCTTTATGGCTTCGGGGGTTATACGACACAACTGGAGACAAATTTGCTTCTTTGTAGGCAACGACTCCAATACCAACCGGCCAGTTTGCGGTACTATGTCAACTCTATAAAAAAATAAAGGTTTGCTTGAAGATTATTTTGTCGGCATATCGTCCAGCTCCTGTCTCCCAGTACAAGGGATCGAGGGATAACTCACCCTTCTCATGTTGGAGAGAGCCGGCTCCACACGCAGAAAGCGGTACCCATCCCAAAGCAGTGAAACGGCGTAACCGGCATACGACTGCTTGGGCCGGACGCAGGAAGGCCGCGTAATCATGACAGCTGTCCTCGACGTGTTGCTCAGGCATTGCAAAAAGAAGGGGGGGATTTCGTAATGGCATCACAAGGCCGCGAAGGTTGGGCACAGTTTACCGAGATGCCGCAGGGTGACCTTACTCCTCCTAAAAAAGAGATAGGTGCCCAACCACAGCTGGAAACACGGCCGGCGATATCCCAACATCGAGGGCCCATGCTGTCTTGCAACTGCATACGAGTGTCGGGACAATCGGAAAGTATTCGAAATCCAGTTTGGGTTGCAAAGCTCAGTGCGTTTTGGCTAGGGTTGTGTGGGGAGGAACCCCTTGAGACGGGACGCCATACGTCGTGGGAGACAGGAAATAATAACGCTTGCAATATGCCGCCATCTCTGGAAGAGAGCCCGTGGTTGACTGGAGGGCGGTCCCGCTGCATGTGTATCCTATGAATGTGAACAAATGTCCATTCCTGTCTGCGGAGGAGGGGTTGAGTAGAAGATGGTCCGTCCTAAGCCTACGCCTCCAATGCCTTTTGACCCGAGCCAGCGATTATGCCTACTAGGCAGGTCCTGGGCACGAAGTCGTCGTCCGGCAAGAGGAAGGTTAAGAGGTAGGTTGTAGGGGGAGGGAGGAAGACGAAGGGCGACCTTCTAAAATGGAAGCACAGTCTTTTAAACGCGTCCCTGGTATACGAGTACGCACGAGGTTGTTCCACGTGAGGGCCTAAACTCTTTCGATTTGAAGGGCCTTGCACGTGATTAGTACAGGTATGGATGCCCGTATACAGGTTCCTAAGAGGTAGGTACCTACAGTAGGTACAGGTACCCGCTGGTGTACCACCTAAGCTACCTAGACTAGGTACCTGACATAATATTATGTACTTGAGGAAATGTTAGTATATACACACGTACCCACCTCTCTACCTTACAATGTTACATAAATGTCTGTATAGGCACAGGTATAAAATATTATACCTATACACTACTCATACGCTTCGATATATTAATATGCGTAACCGCAAAGCTTTCTAAGCGGGTACGTTTCTAGATGATAATTCAGATATCTACCTTACGTACCGCCTGATCCCTTTCACCTCTTCTGTCCTCCCCCCCCAACTCCGTCTAGATCTGATCCTGGGGTCATGATCACCAGCCCAACCACGTCGGCCCTTCGGCGGTGCTAGTACAACCTCCCCTCCTCCCCATCCAATTTGCCAGCACTCATATGGGTATGCACGTCAAGAGATGACATGCAGGGACGCTGCAGCTTGAGCCTCGTCTACCTAGATCTTCACTTCCGATCTGTGGAGGGACGATGAGGTCTGCTACCGAACCTGCTACGAATCCTGACAGGCAGATTAGCTTCCTTTCCGCCCCCTGTCTTCGTGCCTGACGATATGATACACTACCGACCTAATGTATACCTGTCGGCCGTGGCTCTCCTCCATCGGACCACGTCTGGCGCCGCACGCCTTGTCGCCCACTTGCGCTGACGGAGACGCACGCCCAGGCCAGCCCTAATCGAGACGGGACTGTTGCGCTACTGCCGGCGTATTAACAGTCGTCTCCTTGGATACGGATACGTGCTAACTCTGATGTCAAGAAAGCCGGATGCTAGGTATGATTCTGGCACAGTTTGGATCGGATTTTCGCCCAACTGCCGCCCAGACCCAACCCCAGCATGTCTTTCGGCGCTTCTCTCTCCTCTCGTACCCTCGTCACGATAGCATGGAAGAGGCAATACCGAGAGAAGCAGGTCTTCGCGATGTAGTAGGAGGTGACCGCTAATCGATTGCTCATGACCGTTCGGATGACGCCGAAGTACAGTCAAATGCCGGCGTCGTTGCGGATTTGCGACTCTGCGTTGCTACGACGGATCAAGACCTCTTCTTTTGATAGCTCACTTTCCGTCATCTGACACGGCTGCCGGGCACGACAAATACAACACCACTTTCTCGTTTGGGGTGTTGGTGCTACTCCAAACCAGGAAACGAGCCACATCCGTCGCGCTGGCGCCTCTAGTACTCTATCCCTCATCAAAGGAAGATTGTGTGCTTCGACTCCGGCCGGATAGCAAATCACAGCCTCTACCACGGTCAGGTGGAATTCTACCATCCTCTTAGTGACCAACTAGGTGAATGCTTCCCCCCTGCAAGCGCCAACCTCTATGTATCTCAGGACTGTAGGTATATTAGTAACCATGAGGGTGATGCTGACGCCGACGGCTCTAAGCCTCAGTACATCGATGTCGTGGAGTCGGCTCTGTATGCGACAACTGACGAAGCGGGAAAAAAGTTATCGGGGCCGTGCTTGATGGTCGTGGAAGCTGGACAAATTCGCGTCGCCGTCAGTGGTGCCGCAGTCCAGCATCCTGCAAGGTACGATGCATACGTATTCGTCCATCCAGCAGCGATTCAATTCGATCGAGCTCGGCGGCATCGAATCACAAGGCGGCCCACGAGCCTCAAGGCGTCGCAATCACAAAATAACGATGGACCCAAACCACGGGCACCCGGACATTTCGGCTCTCGATATGCGCATACCATTGTCAGATGGCTATCCGACTCAACCTGGATGGGTGGCCCCGATGTCTTGGAAAGCAGGCTTACGCTCAGTCAAGGCCGTCGACCCCCACCCACCAACCTAGGTTTAAATCAGTTCTCACACCCTCTTGGACGCGTGATGCTGTTTTGGGAAATCAGCTTAGGACCTATTGCTGGCTGTGCCTCCCCCCCAATTCGATGATTCATTGCGAAGATGCACTGTCGTTCACGAGCACCGTCGGCGTTCTACAGCGTTCCTTTTCCAGCTGGGCTCCCTAGGGCATGACCACCATTTCCCCCAGCTTGCCGACTCACAAGGCAGTCCCTCCAAGCTGACCGGTGACTCGCAAAACTGCCGGGAATATATTTCCTGCCTGATCGCTGTGGTATATATTCGGCAGCCTGGCCGCCTATTCTAGTTCCCTTCCCTTTTTGCTCCCTCCGTTGCAACGATCCCGCAGTCTCTTCTTCTAGGGTGGTGGGCCGGCTTCGATTTTCTCATTTTTCGCCTCTTCTCAAGATAACTGTTACCTGAGCCGGCTTGAGCCCGGCAGCCCCTCGTTAGGGTTAACACAAGAAGGCAGGCTGCCTCAGTTGCACTTCGCTCAGACCGTTGGTATAAACCTCTAGTGATGACCTCGACGCGGAATCCAGCCATCGTCGCCTAGTTCCTTACTGTTTGGCCTCATCCCCAACTTCTCCCCCCACTCCCACTGTCTACTACAACTACCATCATGCCTCCGCTACCGACTGACGCGCCCCTGCGTGACCGGCCCGGGTCGTCCTGGCCGCCGAGTCCCAGCCGCCTTCCCCCATCGTTGGAAGACGACAGTAATTCGATAGATGAGGACGAGCCAGATGCGCCGTGGTCCAGCGAAAATCCTATGATGTATTTCCTGACGCCGCCAACCCCCAAAGGCGAGGACCTGGAATTCGAATTCGAGTTTGACGCGGGAATCGAAGACTCCAACCGGCCCCAGGAAATCACCCGGACCGTCTCCCCATCCACCCTTGATGGCCTTAGGAAATATAAGCCCAGAGACAGGCTGGCAGACTGCGCCATCCTGGATGACGACGACGAGGACGACGAAAGTGACGACGAGGAGTATATCCGATTCCATCCTCACGGCCATACGTCGTTGCCATTCGAGTTTGAGAGGTTTTTCGACCAAACGCGGCCTACTTCCACCATAATATCCCAAACGACAGAATCCTTGTTATCCCCTGCATCATTTCATGTCGGATCGCCTCAAGAACGGCCACCTAGGCGTTTCGCACCACCACGACGCTCGTTTCGCGGGAGGTCGCCGTATCAATCGCTTCAACGACGCCACTCATGGCGCGAACCCAGTCCCGATGTATATTCTATCGAAGAGGAACCGGAAAAGGAGACAATGAGCGAGATGGGTTTGAGCGTCGAGTACCTTTCTGAGGGCGAGGAGAGGAAGACGCAACCAATAGACATACCGGCTGCAAAGCCACGGAAGAGGGTTCGGTTCGTGCTACCGGTCAAGGAGTAGTAATAGCATATTTCCTACGTCTGCATTGTCCCAGGAGGGCGGCCCGGCATCCATGCATATAAACGGCGTCACAGGGGGTTGCATTTCTCTATCTCACTTCGGTAATATCAACAAGGACCACATTAAGGAGGGTGGATCGGGCATATCATCTAGTGGAGGGAATTCTTCTGAATTGCCCAGGCGCCTATGTACTACCTCGGCGTACGCATTTCGGAAAGCGGCTCGGACAGTATCTATATCAAAGTCTACTCTATCTACATTCCGGTCAACCCAGTGGCTTGACTCTTGATCTTTTTCTGCGAACTGCTCTTAATATGCCCAATACCTGGGATTGCGAGGTTTCTATGTTATCACTTGAACTTCAGGCCCGTTCAGTAGTTCTAAGTGTGGTGTCGACACAGACGACTCCGCGTATGTATCCGTGCTGCAAACATGGCCGTTCTAGTACGAGGCAGACTTACATCGATAGGTTGCCGACGCGAGTGAGCCAAGGCGATGAATCTAGCCTCATTTCACCTCTACCATCTCGCTCCCTCTGTAAAGACATATACTAAGCGAGAAAGGGCAGTTCCTCGCCATTTCCGATCGCACCCGGATCCAACCCGATATCTTCCTCACCTGTTGCCCTCAGGGATCCTCAGTCGTTCGGGGAGGGCGAGGATTTGTGGGTGGGTGCTCCTTTCAGCCCTATGCCCGGCATACGCATACCTGCCTACTGCTCGCTTATCTCCCCGGCGCAGACGCAGGGAGGGGGGTGAGAAAGGCGACGTCGCACGACGTCACGCTGCGCGGCCGCGGGTTGCGTATGCGCATATGCGGAGGTATGGGGATTCGTGGATGTACGCACATAGATGTGTCTATACCCAGGGATTCGCGCCGGCGGCCTGGACTGGGAGGAGGGCGGTGGGGGTCAGGGCGGGCTTCGGGACGAGACGACGTCAGCACGTGGGACGTGGACACTGCGAGTTGGCCCCGTTGGCGTCGTCCCGTCTCTCGTCCTTGTCCGCAGGCTCGCCGACGGCCGACGGGATGGGCTGAGCAGATCACACGGATGTTTCTCTCTCTTCCCGAGGCGAGAGAACTCGCCTCCGTTCTAGTCGCTTCTGGGATCGAAGGCGTAGGTAAGCAGCAGCAGCGCCAAAGCAAGCAGGCCTGCCTACGGCCACCGGCCGAGATAGACGGCGCTGCTGAGCACATACATCCCCTGTTCCTCTTCCTGCCCCTCCTCCCTGACCGCTCATCTGTCGCCGTCTGGCCCCTCCACTCCCCCTAGTCTCCCTCATAAGCAGGAGCGCCCGCCGGCTTACGCACGTGGGATGGCTGGCTAGACATCGCATCGGAGTGCCGTGGAGCCGATTGATTCCAAGCTGCTGGGTCGCGCGTTGGGTGCGTGTATGCGTGCGTTGGCCAAGGCAAAGGTGGGCAGGGGGGCACGAGTGGGTGGTCTACCTTACGTGAGATTTTCGTGAGGGCTGCGGCGGCGGATAAAGATGTGAGCGCTTGCTGCCCATGCTCTACATACATACGCGGCGTCCATACGTCCTCTTTTGGGAACGCGGGATGTATGCTAGTGGCGAGAGAGAGAGAGAGAGAGAGAGAGAGAGAGCGAGAGCGAGAGCGAGAGCGAGAGAGAGAGAGAGAGAGAGAGAGAGAGAGAGAGAGCGAGAGCGAGAGCGAGAGCGAGAGAGAGATAGGTTACTATTGCCGGACAGTGCCCGTAACACGATGCTGTCCGCGAGCGGCGACAGAACTGCGTACACCACCTTGGAGTTCTTCCCCTACTCGTCTCCGCTCTCCGACTAGTCATAAATGTATTTCTATGGAGTTAGACGGCTAGCTAGCCTCGTAGATATAATCTGACCAGACCATCCTCTCCTCCGGCTGGGAGAACGTGGGCTTACTCTACTTTATTTGTCGAGTTTTGCCACGGAATCACGACTGGGATCACCGCCCTACCCTACCCTCTTTTCGTATTGACGCCCGACTACATAGGTCCGAAATCACGGAACAGGAGCTAATATCTACGAAGTCGACACACGAGAGTTATTCCCTCGGCCTCTTCTAAGCACTACTCTATAGCTCATAAGGAGTCGACCCCCATTCTCTCTCTACCTAGTTTACCGCCTTCTCGGATTTCCGTCTTGGTATGCCTACCGAACGTGCTGTTTTCGACACGCCCTGGCTGATCTTGGAGAGGCCGGATCTAGGTGTCTAGACCGAGCACACCCATCCTCGCCCTATAGCGAGGAAGTGTCTGCGTTACCTTACCCGCGCCCATCGGCGACGGTCAGTAAGACGTGCGCCTCGCAGCACCAGAGGCCCTAGTCTTCTGACGCCCTCCATTTAATGAGGTTCTAGTTTTACCTAGAGAGTAGGTGGATGTCGCCTCTCGAAACTACATGCTTTCCCTCGTCTACGGAAGGGCTAGTACGTTCCGAATCCCATATTAGCATCAGCAACAGGATACGCATCGGTCAGAGGATAGCCTCGTTCCGCTTACTTCCAACAGGTGGCAAAACCATATATAGCACTCGACCACGTTGCTGGGTAGCCGTGCCCGAGGGGACGGGGTCCCAAGCCAGGACACGCAGGATTCGACCAAGCGTCAGTTTACTAACTACGAGCCCCGTTATTTATTTCCCGTTAATAAGAGCCCTTAGTCACACTGCCAGGTAACCGCCTCTACCCCCCCTCCCTTCCCTCTCTCTCTCTCCGGCGCCTCCACACCTAGAAAGGGAAAGGGGAGGGAAGAGGGGAGTGGGTTGAGGATATCGACGATAGGAGGAGAGGGCTTGACGCGAAGTATCCTCGCTAGCTGACATAGGTCGGTGCAGACACCGCAACTCCAAGGGCGCCTCGTAAGCCGAGACCCGGGCCCGACTCTCCTGGGCCCGGGCAGGGGTGTGTCTAGGCGGGCGCAAAAGGGGCTAGACGTCCGATTTCACGCTCAGCAGGATCACGATAATCGACGGGGACGCCGCGAGGGGTCCTATCCTCAGCTCCTCTTCTTCCCCACCACCTCCAGACGACCGGGAGCTACGCCCAGGTCGTGATAACTTTCTAACCCACAACGACGTGGCGTGGCTGGCCCACCGCACCTAGTACTCCCAGTCCTGCGGCACAGAGGCAGAGACAGAGAGGCGTGTGCTGTGTACCGTGTGGCCTCGCCTCTAGTGTGACGAAGATAGTCGGAGCCTCGCAGCTGGGAAACTCGCGCTCTATAATTAGCGACAACTCCATACTAATTTCTTCGTGTAACGCGTAGGCATGTGATTTCTATGGCGAGACTCGGTGGCACCTATGCTCGCCTCCTTACCTGCACTCCTTTAGTTTTGGCGGACGACATGGTAGGGCAGTCTCTTCAACAGTGGCAATGGCGGCGGGAAATGTTCATAGCATGATAGACTACTTCCCGAGGCCAAGACTTGATTAATGAGCATATTTATAAACATCCGTTCTCGAAATGAGTATCTCAGGACGTGATAGCGCGATGGCAATTACTCGTTCTACTGAGCCTTAGAATACCACCCTAATCAATATGAGTACAAGGATATCCATTTTCTACCTTGGAAGAGAGGCCGTGGGAGGCCGCGAGCGTCAGGGCACATACGTCTGCGAAAAAAAAAAGATCTCATCGATCTCACCCTGCCAGGACGATGGCCACTTTGTTACCCACTGACTTCGTGTAGATACATCATTTTCCATCGGCACCGCCCTCTGATGGTGCAAAGTCGAATCAGAGCCGTGGGTGCCTAGACATATCCTCCCCTGAGGTCAAGTGCTGAGGTGGGAGATTCCCTGATGATTAGGTATAACTCGACAGTTCAGTGTTTTTCTAGACATGAATCTCCGGAACCCCACCAACGCCTTGCCCTGATGCAGTTTTCCCGCGCGAACGGGCTCAGAAACATGACTCGGAAAGACAGCATAAACGAATCTATTCATCCTCCGCGTCCTCGACCGTCACTGCCTTCGCCTTCCCTTTCGCGTCGCTGCTTGGTGCCTCATGCTCGTCGTCCGAGCTCTGACTATGGGTTTCCTCAGAAGTCGTGGCCTCCTCGGCTCTTGTCCCCGTCTCAGCCGTAGAGGCAGAGCTGTCGGCGCTACTACCGGCAAAAAGCCGTGCAGCACTGCCCCAATTGGGCATAACCGGCGTAGGGGCCGCAACGACCGGAGGCTCTCTCTGTTGATGTGAAGCAGTCGGAGTAGAACTCTCTACAAGTCCGCCACGGGACGCCTCGCGACGTCGGAGGTCGGCCTCTCCAGCCCTAGAATTCGACGGTCGTGAAACCGAGGCAGCGCTGGTGGTGACGGCACTCGTGTTGGCCGCTTCGGCGGCCTGTGGCTGTTGGCCATTGGTATCAACCTGTTGGGCGGGTTGGTGGGTACCCGTAGGCTGTGATGGCTGGCCATCGAGGCGCTGCAGAGGCAGCAATGACCAGCCAGGAGGGATGACAACTCCTTCGGGAAGTTCTGGACTGCCGGCAGGGATGGCAGCAGAATAGGGTACACCGCCGTGTCTGGTCACGGTCGGTGTCAAAGTAGAGGGGAAGGGTAGAAAGGGAGGTGTCTGTGTCATCGGTTGAAAATGGGGAAGGGGTTGGTGTGGCACGATAGGTTGGTAAGAAGTAAACTGGACGTTGACGCCTGGCTGTCCGTTTTGGGCCGCCGGCGCAGTTTCAGGCTCCAGAGGCGGGCCGCGAACGCGGTCGAACTCTAGCAGCAAATGATGGAGAACCTGCAATTCGGCCTGGCTCGCCTGTACGGTCCTTAACTCTCCTTGAATCTGCTCCGATATGTCATATAGCTGTGTTTGTATCTGGAGCAGGTGGAGAAGTCTATCGTTAGGACGGACAGCGGCCGCCTGGGGGGCCGGAACCGGTGCCGGGGGCGCCGGTGCGGGGGCGTCGACGCCACCCAGGGGGAGACGGAGTCGTTGTGCCATCTCATGAATGTTTTCGGCGTTGCCCTGTGCAAACCCCAGCCGAATTGGACCAAACTGAAATACCCGCATATTGCCAGCACCACGGGCCGGGGCGGGCTGACCACCATTGGCTGCTCTATTGCCTGGTGCTGGTTGACCCGGAGCCTGAGGCTGGCCGCCAAAATTCGCACCTGGGGCGCCATTGGGGGCGCCACCCTCGATTGCAACTGGGCGACGGCAGGTTGGGCATACCTGCTGTCTCTCTAACCAACTCTTGAGACACCCAAAGTGCAAGATGTGGCCGCAGGGAAGCTTCTTCGGACGAGACCGCTCTACCGCACCTACAGATGGGTCCCAGGGCCTCATCTCTTCTCGGCAGATGATGCATGTGTCCTCACGCGCTAGCTCCTCGTGCGTGGCATCCGGGTACTTATTCATGTCCTGCAGCGCTTTACGATATCGCATCAGGGCACTGAGACGTTTGACAAAGGATCGAGCTGTCATGAACAGATCGCGCATGATGTGGATAGGTAGACCATAGAACATCATTAAGATGGCGAAAAACGCCGAATAGATCCCAAGCTTGACGAAGTCTAGGAACATGTCAGAAAGAGGTCGCCACCTTTTTCGTCCATTTTAGGAGAGGGGGGAACACTCACCAGTTAGTAGGTCGAGGCTTAGGACCCATTGCCCCTTAGATTCCCAGCCGGGCACTTCGATATCGGTCACATCAATATCCTCCTCGCTGGGCAGCTCCTCCTGCTCTGCGGCGGCTGCCTCCGCGGCATCCCCAGATTCCCGGCGCCTCATGATATCGGCACGCTGTTCTCGGACTTGCTTACGTCGGTTCTCTAGTCGCTGGCGGGTCTGCTTTCTGACGATGTCGGCTTCAACCAGCGACAAGGCGTATCGGAAGCCGGTGCGGAACGAGCAGGTAGCCAAGACAGCGAATTCGAACAAGAACATAACCATCATGTTGGGTCGAGCTTGCTGGATGACGGCATTGACCGTGTAGGTGAACAGCCAAGTATCGTATACGACGCTGAGCAGGAGGGATATGCTGAGTCTCGTGTGGAAGAGGCGCGGGTTAGCGGGGGGCTGCTGCTCGAGTACCTCGACGCGTCCTTCGCCAATCCACTCCCAGACCTTTCCGGTGACTAGAGCTGTGAACATGACGAGAAACCAGGCGCCAACCTCTTCGCGGAAGATGGTCATGGCGAGGCAGGTCTCGGTTACGGCGAACCAGGCTTTCTCGTACAGCTGTTCGATTTCGACGGGGCGGAGGGGGCCATAACACAATCGTTGAAGGCCCCAGACAAAGGAGCCATAAATCAGGAGGACCAGGTTCACGAGGATCTACGCCGGGGGCGGCGGGGGTCAGCGATCTGGTAGAGGGGCGGAGGGGGGGCAGCGGAGCGCACCATGAGGCTAAGGTTGTTTTGCGATAGGTAAACCATGGCAGAGTAGAAGTTGGCGCGCTGGTTGAAGGCATAGGCGACGACGCCGACCGCCAGGGCGGTTGATGTCTGGGCGACAGGAGATGGCATCAGCTTCGAAGTTCGTCACGGGTGGTAGAGGACGATAAGGGAAAGGAAGCTTACCCCGGCGTACCAAAAGAGTCGCATGGCGGCGACGGCGGCGACGGCGGCGATGATGGAAGAAGTGCAAGGTATGGATACGAGGCCGTGGCTGGGGGGAACGGCTTAGGTGCCCATCATTTCCACCACGGGAAGGATTGCGATCAGGTCGACGATGGCAGGTTGGTAGTGGCAAGGAGTTTGGTGATAGAAGATGGTGGGCTGCTGGAGGTCGGCAAGGAGACAGAATGCAAAGCACAGGTTGAATTGGAAATGCCACCTATTAGAGTTGCCAGTACTAGGCCGCGTAGCTTTGTACACCTGGCCCACTGAGTACCTCGACAGTACGCAGACCGCGAGTACCCCGCCACGCCGCCCTCGCGCAGGCACGCCGCCTATATCGACAGCTACCAATACCACGTGTCCATGTATTGGATAGGTATCTTGAAACTTATGACGCGACTCTGTCCGCAACCGGGGCTGGCTCTGGTTAAGGGCTCGCGCCGTTCTCATTGGACCCTGCGGATTATCAAGCTCCCGATGCTCCTGTGCGACTCAACGACTCGATTGTCCTGGCCGACTCTCTTCTTACCTAAGGCACCGGCGCAGTCGGCGTTACCCATTCCCGTTCTCCGCGTGCCGAGGTCCATCCGCTCGCAGACCGAACACCGCCTCTCCTCTACCCTTCGCCGGCGTCTTCACTTGCCTTTTCTCTATCCAGGCACGTATAGCCTGTCTTGTGAGCAGCTCTCTTCTTTGTTTTTGGGTTCTAGAGAGGGGGAAGAGAGAAACAAGCTGTCTTCTTGTTCTCTCTCTATTGATGCTCCCACCCAACAACCCCCTCCCCTAACCACATATAACCCGGAAGTCTCACTGGTTTCCGTGTTCCGTAGAGCAGCCAAGACATGTCTACGACCCAGGGGTTGAAGAGAACAGGCGGTTCAAGACCTTCGGTGGGCATTGGTGCCCGGCGCCCAGCGCCCCTGCATATGCAACGTCTGTCTTCTTGCTGCAGTTTTTACGCGAGATTCTCATCGCCGTCTTTCACTTGTTGAACCCAGTGGACGTAGTGCTCTCGCGACTATCTACTACACCACTAGTTCTTGTCTTCGATGCCCTCGGTTCTTTGTAGAGCCAATACTACCTACTATACAGCACACGCAGTTGTCACAGATCCCGGAGGAATCGTACGACAGAGAAGGGAGCTCTTCCGGCACGACACGACCTACCTTTACCGAGGCCTCCAATGCCCAAGTGACGCATTGCAATAAATGTAGCGTCGGTTCTCGTAGAAACCCTAGGATCGGGCTCGAGTAGTACGACTCCGGCCTCGAGTAACTGACGGTCTTCACGGCATTCTTGAGCTCGAGACTACTCATACGCGAGCCCCCCTACGGCATCAACTAGCCCTAGTTTAACTCGTCGTCCCTACCCAACAGGTACCATAAAGTACCTTGGGCATACCGAGATGTCGAGGCAAGGTCCGTACGTGAAGCCTATATCCTCGGCATCATTCTAGCCTAGTTGAATTAGGTAGTAGAGAGCCCCTCGTTCCGACGACATCAGTCACCTTGCGCTCGTTATGCGGAAACATCAAATGACGTCGAGGCCGCTGAGCAAGTTATCCTTACCTATCGAATGGGATTCGGGGAAGGAACCTATCTCGACCTTCGCTGTGTTCGCCTTGTATGGAGGCAACCGACTGCTCTATCGCTTTGTAGGATTGTCCGAAGGCAAGCAGTATTGCTGGTTTCAATATCTATGGAAACCCGCCTAACGTGAGGCCTTAAATCCCCCGTACCTTCGACAGATGAAGGCGTCGGGATGCTCGGTTTTAAGGGTATCCTCATGTCCCACCTCACCCGTCTGGGGTTGGATGCCTGGATAGGGTAGAGGCTCGAGTTACCAAAGGTGGGTGCAGGTCGAGGCTGTCAGCATAAGGGGAGCCGGTTGACAGGCAAAGTCGACGCAGTAGCGACGGGATAGGCATAGCATAGAGGACCAAGATATACGGGCCATGTATCAGGGCCAGTTTTGAAGGAAACAATCACAGGCTCCAACGGGACGCGGAAGCGGAGCCTAGATGCTCTTCCAACAACAGCATCTCTCTTCCAGTTACCCAGTATATGTAGCATACATCGAGTAGGCGCGGGATGGGCTCGCTAAGGCGGTATACCCTACTAAGTAAGAGATGAGTTAGCTTCCTAGGCTGCTATCGAAATAGGCAGATGATTACCAATACTCTCGCATGAGAAGGCTGTTTAGAGACTTTCCAAATTCTATTTTATCCCGAGGCCGGTCTTCTACTCTGGTTACGATGTCTAGGCGACGTCCGAAAGGGTGGTACCGAGTATCGAGGAAGCTTTCTGCATGTTAGTATCATTCGGATCGAGGCTGGTCCCGTATCATACGTCCGGGAAGCCCCTATTCCACCACCTCGTCGAGGGTGCCGTGGTCGTCACCAAGTCAAACTCGATTCGAACATGATGTTAATGCAGGAATGGACCTCACCCGCTTCTAAGGTGTAGCTTTCAAGGACGGCAGCATATGTCTAGGCCAAGAGGGATAACAAAGGCGTCCGAGTTCCCCGGATTCACGGCTTGATAGTAGAGGTAAGGCTAGAGAGATAACCATGTTATATTGTCAACATCACTCTCGAACCCGCTTTTATTCGACATGCGACCGAAGCGTTCTCTCTACTATCGACCGTTGTAACACTGAGACGAGCTCTTTAGGTAGCCATGCGTGTTGCTATAGCAGGCTCGGCGTGTTTATGCGTGGGTATGGCTAATGCTCTGTCGGAATTCATCGCGGCTGAGGAGAAGGCAGTTAGTTACGACAGTTTTCCATCCTGCAGTCAGCTAGCTAGACAAGCTAGCAGAGGCATGCAGAAAAGGGTGGGAGGGGAGAGAGTCAACCGCCATGGAGGACATCGACGGAGGGGAAAAGGAGTTAGGCGGACGTGAGGAAGTTCGTTGGGAGCAGGATGAAGTCGAGTCTGAAGTTGGTCGGGCGAAGGTATGCTCTCAGAAGGGCAGCAAACAGCCACGAATATCGATTTTGCTGGCCCCCAAACAACATGATTAGAGAGAGAGGACACAATATCCGAAGCGAGTGACTACTACTGAGGCGGGGGGATGGGGGCGTTCTATCGCTTAGACGGCATATGTGTTCGAAAGTCCTCGACATCCACGACATCTAGCCAAGTTCCTTGTTGGCTGCCTCCACGGCTTCATCCCTAATGTTCTTTACGACTCCCCCCGAAATTAACGCCTCCTTTCTGACCCAAAGCTCTTGGGCGTAGATCCACCTGTCCCAGCGCGGTCGGAAAGACTTTGCGAGGTCAATTCAGAGAAGCTCGGTTCGACACTACGGTAGGGAGCACAAGATCCTTCCGGACTCCATCCTCAACACATTGACTGCGTCGTCGCCCTCGTGTAACTGAGTCGTGCTTAATCTCTATGGAACTAGTTCTAGGAGGTGTCAGATGAACCGCACGTCATCCTACTAGAAGAACATCGGGGAAGCGTGGAGGACGACTCTTTCGGAGCCCGAACCCAACCCTTCTTTCTGTCACCCGGGCTCTGCTAATCGCGCTCTTTTCCGGCGTCTAGGCAACGCTTGACGCAGGGAGAACGTCTAGCAGGGCGAGGACAGGGAAAACGCCTTACCATCGATTCCACGGTATGGCAATCCTTGGTTTAGCGGCGCCACTAGGAATCCCTAGGCGTCAAAGGGGATCCTGCCAACGCAGCTATGAGCAGAAGGGAAGAAGGGGGCGCGCTACTGTCGGAGGCCTTCGTTACCATGTTTTCAACCCGCCCCGGCTCACCCTTCAGTATCGCGCAGGCGCGTATGACCTTGCCGCGAAAGCCAGCCACCAGCCCAATCCGGAGTTTCTCTGTGGATACAGTTACTAAGAGATGAGGAGCACGACCTCGTCTGGTCTGCGATAGACAGACCCTACCGAGCGCCCCCTCCAATAATTGATCGCTCTGGGGGCGCCTGCTGCGAGGCCGTTTTGCGTCTATGTGGCATCCTAACTCGGGTACCTACCTGCCTACAGACAGAGCAGCGACACGAGAGACACACACAGAGAGAGAGACCTGCAGGTCCTGTCAACAAACGCCGAGGGCTGCTTGATTCGGTGGCGGTGCCACACCCGACCAAAATATACACGCCGGCCACGCGGAAACCAACAGCGAACCGTCTCGTTCATATCACCCGCCACTGGGGACCAGACGAAGCCCGCTGGCCGTTGTGTCTCCCCCCTCCCCCCACTCCCCGGGACTTCCGAACACTTCCTCGCCGGGTTCTTCAACGTCTGGCAGCAGCCGTGGCTGCGTCAGACGAGACGCTTCGAAGAGGACCGGCGATTCCTGCCCTGATGCTCACGCAGGCTTTACCTAGCAACCTGCGGGAGAGGGAGGGAGCGCGTTTAGCTATTTCAGGCCCGGAGGTTCTGCTAGTGCTTTCGCAAACATAGCTGAGGAGATGATATCCTGCTGGCGTCCTCGGCCTGCTTTCTTGATTTTTGCGCGGCTACTTTGGGGGTGGTGGTAAGCGTGGTATAAAGGAATTTTGACTGTGCTGTAAGGTAGGTAGGTAGGTAGGTAGGTAGGTAGGTAGGTAGGTAGGTAGGCAGGTAGGTGCTAATTTCAAGTTCAAGTTGACGATGGGATTAAAGAGGATACAGATTATAATGGAGTGCTAGAAAAACGTGGAATTATTCACAAAATAGGTAGAGATATGCCTACGATAATAGCCTATTAATTAATTAATCGCCTTGATTAATAGCTTTTATTAGTACTCCTTTGAAATAAAATAAAAAGAAAGTAAATATAATTCTTGATGTGTATTTATATGTAGGTACTTGATTTACCCAACATCGATGTACTAGAATACTGTAGGGGTGGGCACCTTAGGTACCCAATGCAAGCAGGTACAGGTATGCAGATAAGCACCCCCACCAACGGAGAAGCGCCCTGATACCGGAGGACCCGCTTTGGGGCGATGTACCGAGGAGGAGTTAGGCTTCGGTGTCTGGCTTACTTACTGTCTTACTACATACCTACCTCTACCTCAGGTACCCCCCGACTTTAGGTACCTTCTAACCTAGGTACCTACCTGGACCAGGTACCTAACCTCCCTGTATCCTCCACCTGCCGATGCGCGGGAAACATTCCGCAGCACGCAGCACCACCACCACCACCCGCGGCGGAACGTGCCTAAGACGCGCCATCACCCGAAGGCCGTCACCCGAGGCCCCATCGCCCAAACACCACCATCACCCGAGGCCTTCAAAGCCCGCCGTCAACCTCCAACGCGCGCTGCCGTGATGCCCAAACTGGGTGTGTATGCCGCCGTCGCCTTCTGGCTCTCTCCGCCCTGGCACCAGCGCTCGACCGTCTGACGGAATCGGCCGCCTCCCCCCCCCCCTTCTGGATCGGCGATGGCACGCTGGCTGTCTGCACTTACTCACGCATGGCATAATGGTCATGTAAGGCATGGTAGCATTAACCACCCCTCGGGCGGAGCGGTCTGGGGCGTCGTCTTGCCACTGGACCGTTCGAGCATGAGACAGCAAAGTCCGTCGTGGAGAGCTACGTGATGGACGGCCTCGGTCTGTAATTCAGCGGTTCAGTAACTCTGTAATTCGGGGATGCGACGTGAAGAGATTTCTCGTGGTCTTTACCCACCCCTTCCTCGTCAACCGGAGTAATATCCGCTGCGGGAGGGGGGGGAGGGCCAGAGAAAGACAGAGGAGCAAGGAGGAGATTGATGGCTACAGCACGGACTCCCTACCCCGTGATCTCAACGGTTAATGAGGCCCTCGTTTAACGAGCAATAGCAAGTCGCGCTTTCACGTCGCCGAAAGCCCCATGGGAACCACCCCCCGTCCTCCTCATCTTCCTCGTCGCCGCCTCCGGCAAGTCTGTAAAGCCGTGAGCGAGGGTGAAGCCACGCCGGGGACGCCTGCAATTGAGCGAGGAGCCGCGCGCATGGCAACCCTGACCTGCAAGACATCGAGTATCCCGCGGTTGGCCGGGTTCGGGCTCGCGGATGTGACCTCGAAAGAGGCAAGAGGGAGAAGGGCAGAGCAATAGAAATGAAAACTAAGCCCGATTCGCGAGGGGGAGATATAAATAAAATGAAAAACTACGCTGAGAATAAATTTAAACAGTAATGAGACGAAAAGAGGGAAAAAAAAAAAATACACCCAGGCAAGGTCGAGGTCGGCGATATGTACGTGGCCCTGAGCGTCGCTGCGGGGATAGTAAGCCTGGATTTCCGCGAATAGGGGCGCGTGGATGGCCTAACGGCGGCCCCAATTCGGCTGTCCTCATCGACTGCTGGCTGCTGAACTGGCTCTCCCAGGCGTGGTTTTCTTTCTTTCTTTTTTTTTTCGATAGAACCCATGCACGGCAGAAGCGCACCCAGCGGTGAATGGAAGCGCAGTCCGGGAAAGATCTTCGGCCGACTGCGGGCAGAGAGCTGCTGAAGACGCTGCCGAGAGGTCACTTCGCCTCCTCGCTTCTGGTGTTTCCGCGGGCACCATCCAGCGCATTGGTGGGGAACAAACGGGAAGCCTTCCTCGATATGTCGCCAATGGGCAAGCGAAATGCAGAGGCAGGAGGTGAGAGAGAGGGGGGAAAAGAAGGAAAACTCTGCGTCTACACCTCTGGTTGAGGCTCAACTACACGTGTCGGGCCGAGTTCTCCCCCCTCCCCCCCCCCTCTAGCCCTCACTCTCTGCTCTCCTCCTCCCCTCCCCTCTCCTCTCCTCTCCTCCCCTCTCTCGGCTGGGGAGGAGATGGTGGTGACGGGTCCGCGATCGTGGTTGGAGGATTTACGGACATTTGGGTTAAGATGGGGGTTAAGATGGGCTCCCCTCCCCTCCTCTGCTGCCCTGAAACGTAGTCGGCGCCTCCCTTCTTAGGCCACGATGCGAATCGCCTCGTCCCGTCAGGCGCTGAGCGGCCCCATTGCCAACTATCAAATTTTCCGCATGGTGGACGCGGCAGGATATTGGCCGGCGACGGGGGCGAAGTGCGCTCTCTCCGTCTTCCTCTCTCTGGTACTGGTGCCAACCAACATGGAGACAGAATGAAGGCGGGAGGGGTTGGGGGGAGCCGAACCCCGTCTATCTGCCCTATCTCCTGCGTAGGGAAGAAGACGGAGAACAGTCATGAGCATATCCCGCGGCCGCCCACACGCAGAGCTGTTCTGGTATCGGCGATTAGATAGATCGGCCGACTAATCTCGAGGCTACGATGGCCGGCTGCGCCCCCCCACCACCGATCTCGTCAACGGTGTAGGCTGGGCAGGTATATCAGCCAAGAGCGTATTGCCTACTACGTGGAGCACGTTCAACAGCAGCGAAACGCACGGCACCAACGTGGACCCGACGCAATGTACCTACCTATCTACCTACCTACATACATACCTACACGCGCACGATGCTCAGCATAGCTATATCGTAGCCCTACTATAGGGCCCCTCCCTTAATAACTACACCCCCGGCGGGTTGCTTGAAAGCCCCGTGAGAAACGAGCTCGGCGGTAGGGACTGTAAGCGTCGTCCTTTTGACGGTGATAGCACCGGACTAATAGCGTAACGCGCGCGCGGGAGGTTCGTCTCGCAAGGAATACTGGAACGGGCCTAGGCATAGGCGTCGGCGTAGGATCGACGGGACTTCTATCTATCCGCGAACTCCCAGTCAGCCTTGCGAACTAGCGGACTTGCTGCTATTACCACCGCTTCCGCTGCCGCCGTCGCCGCCGTCGCCGCCGCCCTGCCGGCGTGACGTCTCTCCAGGCCCTAATATGGATAGGGTCGGCCCCTTAGTTCGTAACTTATTATAGATATGCTACCCTATATTCGCCTGTTCTCTCCTCTCTTTCTCTCTCCCTCTCTCTCTGCAACCCTCTCTCTCATCCCCCCCCGCCCACCAGCTCGCTCACCCTCGCCCTCGGCCCCCCCACCTCCCTCTCCCTCGGAGATATGTCAAGCAACGGCGAGCTACGACGAGACAGGAACTGTTAAGCGCGCGATGTTCCATCCGGCGGCAGCTAACAAACGGGGCGGCGCGTGGAAACCGATTTCCCGGGTCACGCGCTAGAGGATCGGAGGGGAGAGAAAAGCATTGTCTAATAATCCTGCGGCCGCGAAGGATTTTAAGATGCTTGGAATTAATTGCCGTAATATGATGGCTGGGGGGGAGAGAAGGGGAGACCAGTCAGGCAGGGGCCGGTACGCACGCATTGGTGAAGGGGTATGAAACAGACCGTAAGTCGAATTGCCCTCACATCGTCTTTCCCAAGTGGTAACTCTCGTGGTTCGCCCTCCACCCGTATGTACGTAGTAAGCTGTGGATTTCACCTTTCCACGCGTCTGAGTAGCATATATGCTCTCTTAGGTAGGTGTGTTATAGCACACCCCCGGGATCCCCAAGGGGGGCGGGGGCGCCCGCTGGGCTATAATGGTTATTGACTACCTATAATGACAATACCGTGCGAGCGCTCCGTCTCCTCTTCCTCTCCCTCTTGCAGCTGGGGGGATGCCAGGAGTCTAGACCTACCTTGGGGGGGGGGCGTGTCCCGCCGTCGACAGCGTGTCGTAGCTTCGACCCAGCCGACTGGGACGGGCCAAGGGTCCCTTGAATATACGGCTGAGATTGGCATCTTCACTTGCGCCAGTAGTTTGCGACAGCAGAAACATCGTATAGAGTATAGCCCCATCAACGGATCGTGGTGTTGTTACTCTCTTGAGGTCCATCGCGAGTCTTAGCACGCTCCGAGCCCCAAATGGATGAACGAACGAACGAAAGTCTCGCTTCCTTAGCCCTGTCTCCTTCCTCCTCTTCCTTCTCCTCCATCTCACGTCGCATAATCTGATCCATCCAGACGCGACGGGGGGGGAGGAGAGGACGCCTACGGCTATCGACGCTTCGGGATCTGGTCCAGCGTCCCGTAGCGCCCCTGGACCTTGCCGGCAATACGTGTAGTTGATCCGGAGCCATGGTTGGCGTGTGACTCCAAAAGTCCCTTAGACCATGTCGAGCCGGAAATCTTCAACGAAGTTCCCAGACTGTCGCCGGGGCTCTTGATCTGACGCCTGTCGATCCTGATACTGAAGGGGAACTAGTCACGAAATTGCCAAACGCGCTTCGCTGACAAGGACCGCAAACGCTGTGGATCACTGTTGCCTGTCAAATGTGACTCGTCGCCAGCAGGCAGAGAGGCCGTGACGCCTGGTCCGAGCACTACGCCAGGTGAGACTCGATGATCAGTGATCGTCAACCTGGTCCGGTTCGGCAGTGAGTGTCAACTGATCCTGCCAGGCCCGCCCCCCCCGCGCATACGAGATCCCGAAATGGATTTGGATTACTTATCGCATACGAAGCCGTGCGATGGCGGTCCGCAACGCAACTCTTCCCCGTGTCCTTGCTTTTGGTCTAAGACACTCTCCATAACTCAAGGATCGGCTTGCATACATACATACATGCGTACGTACGTACGTACGTACAGTGTATGTTCTCCTTTGTTTACGTGTCTAACGTGGAAGCTTTAGCCGCATCCTATCCCTCTCCTCCTCTCTATGTGCAGAGGTATATGTCACTCTGCCGCTCTAACCCTCCCTCTTGATTTATTAATAATAATAAAAATCGTCTCTCTGCGACGCAGGATATGATATCAGCTGAATCACCGAGAAGAGGAAGGGCTCCGAACCTATGTGGGGTTGACCTAGCCGGGTCTCCGATGTCGAGAGGGAAAGCATAGACGAACTCATCGGCGCGGATATCTTGGTAGGCCGCTGACCAACACCCTAGAAACCGTGGTAAACAACGCAACTCCTTGCTCTCTCACACACCACACACACACACACACACACACATACTACGTAGGCAAGGGCTCACCCTTGTCCCCCCCCGTGTCTTATCATCCCTACCAGCCAAGCCCATTCGCTGCCGATGTTTACACACTATCTGTATGTATCTGTCGGAACCCACTAATAGGCCTGGCCTACCTTGCCTATCTGGGGTCTCTCTACACCCTGTGGGCTCGAGAAGTACGTGTATGTACACGTCAACCTCTTCAATGCTGTTACTGTATGTATATTACATACGTACATATATGCACGTGAGAGTTATGCAGTGATCGGAATCGCACACGGATCTCATCTGACATCGAGGAGGTTTGTTTGCTTTGGGGTCGGGAGCCGATGGGATGGTCTGGATCCGCGGCGATCAACCCTTCCACGCATCTGGCACCGTCACCCAGAGTCATTATTTTGACCTTTTTTAAAGTTCTGAGAAAGACATGCATGACCCCTGATTCTGGATTGGTAGAAAAGGGGGGTAAGCTGGCTGACTTTTGGCCTACGGAGGATGGATGGGTCTCGGCCCCGAACAGCTCTACAGGGGAAACGCAGGGTACGAGAGGAGACGACGATGTGCATACCTATAGAGAGAGGGGCGACACGGAAGAGACTCCTTCCTGGACGCTTATTGTTGTTTTTGTTATTTTTCTATTCTCGTCGCCGATTTTCTGTTCTACCCAGCGTCCTCCAACCATACACAAGTGCCCATCGTACTAATATGACACGATCTGGGCTACGTGCATTCCTATACGGGGGTAGATAAGGCGGTCACGTACGACCATAACTTGGCAGGTGAATGAGATCACGGTTCAGCTGCTGATCTATGGCGAATTTCAGCAAGGGGGCCATCGGGTAGGGCTAGTCGTTACCGAATGCTCGGAAACATGGCGTTCCGGTAGTTCCTCGGCTTGACCTCTAATAGTCCTCTTCTCCCTCCCCCAACTCTACAGTAACGAGAGAGGGGGGGAAAGGGCGGGAGAGGGCGAGAGGGAGATAGGTCGAGGGAGGGGAGGGGAAGGGGGGGGGGGGGGGAGGCGGCGAAGCGCAGACATACTCATAGATCGCTCTGCTTGCCCGTGGACTTGTTGATAGTCGGCCATCTTGGGTCTGCTAGTGGTGTTTGGATACGCATTCCCTTCTTCCTATCCGTCTTTCCCTCTCCCTCCCCTCGTTCCTTCGCATACCCCTCCCTCCCTCCGAGGCTTATGTGGCTTGATCTGATCATCCTCAGTTGATAGAAAGACCTCTTTGCGCACAAGGGCAGCTGGCGGTATCCGGGGAGGGGGAGGATTCGAACTTCCATGCGTCTTTCTAGATCTACCGAATGACATCCTTCGGGCTCTGCGGGCCCGACATGGGGTTCGTGCGGTGTGGTTGGCTGCCTCGTCGGGCACCTGGAAAATCTCAGGTCGCCGACGCACCTCGCTGACACGAAAGGGTAAAGATTGGCGGCTTGGCAGATCCCCATACCAATTTGTGAGTATTTATTGGCGGGACTTTGCACCAATGTTCCAAGATTAGTGCCGTTACATCGTGTTGCTCGTAGTGTAACGGTATCCCCCGTATTTCGTACACGAGCTTCGAGTAACAGTTTCGTCGGCACGGTATGGTACTGTGCCTTGGGGAGATCTGCTTCGTCTGATCACGATTAACCTTTGGCTACGTTCTATTCCGGGGATCTACTCGGTAGCGAGGCGGACGCGCATTAGCTGGCGCACCTGGGCGATCCTGGAGACCCAGTTAACCCGCACCGGAATAAGACTCGCCTTGACCACTGTGCCGAGCCATACCATAGATGTGCCTTTCCAGTTGCGTAACGGGTGTATCTTGTATCATCCCGTCTGAGAGATCCCCGGGTCTTCGTTTCCCATCCCGATCGTGGTCGAGATGAAGGATGTCGGGTTGTCGTATTCCGCTAGGGGTACGAATCTAGTCACAAGAGATTCTGCCCCTTCACACGTCTTCTCTGGTGGTGGGGATATGTGACGACGATAACCGGGACGGCCCCGAGGTAGGGGTCGCTGGCGACTTACTCATACTCGACGGGTTATCAAAGGCCCCCTTTTTCACACATGCACCATATGTACGTATGTGCTGCGTATAGGATAATGCTGGATCGTCAGGAGAGTCCTGATGGTCTGCGGCAGACTCAACCGTCGTCGACGTTGATCTACGACGCTACGCTAGATTGGGACGGCTATTGATCGAGTTCCCTTAGTACGCCAACTAGACCGTTGGCTTGTTGGCGCGTGTCGGCGGGCCCTCTGGGTTCGAACAGGAGGGTTTACTCATAAAGATAATAAACACAGGTATATAGTGTGTGGCTTGTCCTCCATGCCGGGCAAAGGGGTTTTCCGAGAGGTGCGTGGAAAGAGAGAGAGGAGATCTAGGCGCGGAACGGAGACGACAGGGAGCTTCTACATAAAATAAGCATACAATACACATGTACAAGGCCGTATTATCGTATGCATTAGGTACCTACAGGTATCGCTGTATTGCAGATATCTACTACGTACATTACGCCACCTGTCTACCCCGGGTAGGCAGGCACGCAGACAGGCAGGCAGGCAGTAGGTATCGAACACGCCTACCCGAGGCAGGTATGTATGAGCACATACCTCTAAGGTAGGCAGGTCTAGATCGCGTAAGAGGTCATGTATGCTCTTGCCCGCGGAAGTAATATAACTATCAGGTACCTACATCTGCTATAAGGACCTAAGGTGGGTACATAGGGATCTACCTCCATACCTAGGTGGGTACCTGTTGGTAGGTATTACCCCCTCCTCCCCGCTTCGTCCCTAGTAAATCCTGCCTGCTGATTGGCGGAACGGATTCCGACGCAGATGCCGGTTCCTCTCTGCGCTCTCAGTAAACAACAGGTCTAGCCCGGATCGTTGCGCCTAGTAAGGCTAGTAATTAGCATCCGCCATTAGGTGCCCCGAGACCCTGCGATGGCGGAATTGGCTGGTTGGGGATGTTTCACCTCGTCTCCTTTTACCCGCTACGCGCCCCGCCCACGCCGTTCCCTGGGTCTCTCGTCTTCGTTGCCGCACGTACCTAGTTTTATTGCCAGTAATCACACCTACCCTGCACGTGCTACGCTATCTGGGTACCTTCCCGAGGTAGGTATCTCCCCTAGGTCCCTGTCGAACGTAGGCAGGTCCTAGCAGGTACCTACATAAGGTACCCAAACGTCGACGGGAGGAGTACGTGCAAGAAGAGGCAGGCACTTAGCCCCACGTAGGTACCGGATGTACCTGCGCGCCCAGGACCGTCGCCAGGTTGGCATTCCCCGTGCTCCGAGTCCGCCTTAGCCCTTGGCCGCCGCAGGTATCTACTTGCCGGTAGGGGACCGCGACAGGGGCAGACACAGGAGACGGAGGATCGGTGTTGAACGGACCGTGCATGTAGGTGGGAGGGCGTGCAACCCGGTACGCGCCCTCCAACTGGCGCAGATGCAGATGGCTTCTGGGGCAAAGCCAAGAACTCGACGTCCTGCTTCGGCGCTAAGCCTGTTTCGGCGCGCTCTCGTCTATTTTCTCTGTTTTCGGCCGATCTGCGACCCGCCAGCCGCCCCAGCCATTTCCACATGGTCTTCCTTCCTGTCTCTGCCCGCACATGCGCATACGTCTGTCTGCATGCCTTTTCTGTGTCATGTATACCTGCAGCCACACGGAGTTGGCGGCTCGCCGGGGGGAAAGGGGGAGATGGTGATGGGCGGAGCGGAGTGGAAGGGCGTGTGAAGGCGGTGATGCAACAGGCTGTGGCATTCCTGCCGCTAGGTACATTCGTTACCACCTGCGTACATGCGGCAAGGTAGGTAGGTAGGTGTAACTCGGGAGTGCGAGTCCCGGAAATGAACGCTAGGGTCCCTCTGTGCCGGTCCACGTAAGATTACTCAAACTACCTACCTAGGTTATCCAGGCGATGCGACTGACTAACTGACTGGCGATATCGAGAGAGTTGGTCCGGTCCAGCCTGAGCTGGCCGGGTCTAGCTCCGGGTGGGCTGGCGCCGCTCGTAGGGGAAAGCCCGAGTCTCCATCTTCGCTAGTGGGCGTTCCGTCGGATATCATCGCCGTTCCTTATCGCCTTGCGAGCCTCGCCTCGGCAGACAGACGACGGCTAGCCAAAAAGAATACCTGCCTGCCCACATTCAAAATTCCAGCAACGCACCTACAACTTGATGCCCCGTCGCTGAGCGCCTCGGGTATGCCGCCTTGGCAACCTTATTCGTCCCTGAGACAGCGCCAATGACATAGCAACGGATGATATAGGGAGGGATGGGATGGGATGGGATAAGGCCTTGGCGTGTTTGGTGCCGCTCCGCGGGCGCGGGTTTGACACCGTCACAGCACATGACTTGGGGGAGGTTGTAGTGTATGCCCACGTTCTCGCCATATGCGGTAGTATACCTAGATTAGATGCCCGGCGCAGGCAAGGAAAACGGAAACACGAGAAGCAGAGGCCTCGCCGACTTCTAGACTACCTACCTATCTACCTACCCTGTGTGGGCTCTGAGAGCGTTCTCGGCGTATACATTTAGGCAGGTAGCAGCAGCGACACCCCCCCAGATAGTACCATCCGTTGTAGATGCGTGGGTGGGCGGTACCTCCTAAGGTAGGTCAGGGGATAAGGAGGTTAGGAGGTAGCTAAGGTGGATGGGAGGTATGCACGCTACGGAATAAAGGTAAACCTCTCTTGCCTATTTACCATTAGCGCTATTAGTATTATTGTCGTCGTCGTCGTCGTCGTCGTTATTGTTATTATTGTTGCCGTTATTATGATCCTAACAGTATTAGGTGGCCCCCCCCCTGTGCCCGTGGAAGAAGAAGAAAGTCCCCCGCAGGTTATGTATAGCATGTATAGTATGTGTGTACGTAGGTATGTACTATTTGCACTTGGTCCCGAGCATAAGGGAGGATCTGCTATTGGACACGACAGCTATAATTGCCAAGATAGGTGACCTGGATGCGACGGGGCCCCTTGTCGACGACGATCGCGAGCGGCACCCAGGGTCGGCAGCGCCTTTCAGATGCTCGCTCAGCCCTATGTCCCAAGAGAAGCCGGTAAGGGACGTGGCTATGTAACATAACGAATCCATACTGATATCTTGAGCACATATACCCAAGTGGCTCACCTGAGTAACATTGGGAGGTAGGTACCTGAGGTAGGTACCTACTCATAGGTTAGGTACTTACGTGTATGTCGACAGGTTGCGGGAGGTATCTATCTTATGTACATGCATACCTACCCGCGCACTTATATGCATGAGTACGTATACATACATATATTCCATAACGATAGCTAGGAGGTACCTAGGTAGCTACTAGGTCTAGCCAAGCCAGGAGAGGCTTGGTCAGGCACAAGGTGAATGCACGGATTTCCAAACCAGACAATTCTCAAAACCCTCCCAGTTACGATAAAACAAAACAAGCAACAAGGTCAAATAAAGTAAAATCCGCGATGCGTCTTCTCGAGTCATGAGCGGTATGAGGCGACACCAGACGTAAGAGGTACCTACCTACCCACCCCTGGAGGTAGTATAAGAGATACAGGGTGTTTATGCCACTGGACGACCGTGGATACATCCCTAGATACCTACTTAAGGTACCTCCTACCTATACTACACACGTAGGTATTTATAACCGTGTGTGGGCGAGGGGTTATTTTTAGGAGGCATCTTTCTCCCTTCTGCGCATGTTCTTCGGTCTACGTACGGATCAAATGAGAAGGCGTGGCAAGATGCATGCATGGATCATTCTCCTCTGCTCTGCTATTTCGTAATGAAACCGCCTCGCCAACACCTCACATTTCTCTGCGTCGCGCGGCGTCGTGCAGATCCTCTCCGCCACCCTCATCTCGTCTGCGTGGAAGCCACCTGTAGCCAAACACGGATCGCTTACGTTGCCACGCGCACCCGCACATACACGCGCTCGATCGTCGTGGAGAGAGATAGGTACCGCCTGCACATACTGCCTGGCAATACGACCCAAGGTAGCGTCGACGAGGAAATGTAGGCGTGTTTCGAGGGAGAGGTCCCAAGTGGGTAGGTGGGTAGCCAGGTAGGTAGGTAGGTAGGTACCTAGGTAAGAGGCGAGGTGCACAGAAACAAAACATCCGCCGCACTTCCACGCATTCGTGAGGCGTCCACCCGCCCTCCCACCATCGTAGTGGATACACACAGGTGATGGTACGTGGACAGTCTTGTCGGCCGATACCTCTCGTCTTGGCGGGCCATCTCCGTCTCTCCCTCCTCTCTCCCTCCTCTCGAAGGATCGCTATCGGCAGGGAACACGGCGAAAGGCCCCCCCCCCTGATCAGGCGGACGGCGCGCGAATAGGAGGGGTTGAATCGCAGGGACGGATCGCATCCTTCTGATCTAGGGCTTACCTTGCACGCCCCCTGCGCGGAGCGATTAATATACCGCGGTGTAACATTCCAAACCATGTGGGCTTCAGGGATGCCGCTCCGGCCCCCATCTTCTCCAACTCGCTGCACCGATGTCGAAACAGGTTCTCCTATCTCTCGCAGCACCCTCTGGCGCGCCGTGGCCAATCACGCCCTGCTGAGCTCACCCGTCTGGAATGAAAGGGTCTCCAGTTTATGTGTTGGCATGACGAGCGGCCCGCTAAGGGATTCGTCGATGACGCCAACGAGTCGCCGGGCCTGCTCAACAAAATGGCAAAGTGGAAGGTGACGATGGCGCTCGCCGACTGCTATTCGGCCTTGCTCCCTCCGGGGCCGTCTGCGCGTCGGCTTGCCTTGCTTGTTCCGCTGCCAGGTCTCGCCAAGCCGTGCAGGTCCCTCTGTCGGCGTATGGAGGTGGCCGTGACCTTCCTGTTCCTCCCTCCACCGGACGATGAGGGCCACCCAAACAAACAACCCTAGGGAGGTGGGCGGCTCGTATGACGCCTCGCCCATCCTTCTACGGTAGGGCTGAGAGGGGGTGTAAGAGAGAGAGAGACGGAGGGAAATCCTGCGTTTGCAGTATAGGCGAGTCTGTCCAGGAACCCCCCTCCGCGCGCGAGCTTCAACGCGTGCGCGAGAGAGAGGGGGAAAGATGACAACCAAGTGCGAACTGGTTCTGTCGGGCGTTGCGGATAAGCCTTGCCGGAGACGCGCATCAGAAGCGCCGTCGGAAACACTGGATGGATTCTCTCTATGCCTACCTACTTAGGTACCTACCCGCATTCCATCTCCCTAGGTACTTGTGTTCTGCCTGCCTATCCTCCGTACGTAGGTACGTGCAGACCTAGGTAGGTAGGTACCTACATACCTACGCAGACTGCCTGTTGTTGCCTTTCCCCCCTCCCCAACTGATCTCCTCTGCTTCAGCCACAAGCCGTAAGCCGTAATTCCGTCTGAGAGAGGAGACATGGATATCCCGGGAGGATCTCTCCCCACGACACGGCATAAACATGACAGGTAGGTAGATGTTGGGTGCGTTGCTCGTTATGGCCGTCACATCTCGCGCCGCGGTAGGCAGGTCTGATCGCCACAAGTCCTGCCTGTCTATACAATGTATGCATCGCCGTCTGTCTGTCTGTGACAGTACCGTATCCCTGAGCGCGTTTTTGCCCCCCCTAACCCGTCGAGCTCTCTGGCGCGAATCCATCGCCAAAGGACACGTCGGGGATCAAGTATCGTCAGATGGTTCAGGGATGGAGAGTAAGCAGGATTCATGCGATGTGCGTCCATCACGAGGCGATCCTTCGCCTTCACGTGGCATCGCGGCGCCAACCAATGCTCTTCGGAGCCGGGACTTACAAAAAAGGGAACATCAGCGTTGGGGCACATGGGAGAAGAAGGGAGAGGGAGAGGGAAGAGGCGGGGGGAGATTTTGGGGGGGGGGGGGGGGGGGTGTCACGATTGCAACACAACATGGCCTTCTCGAAGTCTTCTACCCCGTCGATCACTTCTCCTGTCCACTGCGCCGATACGACGCCACACAGTCGCACGCCGAGTCGGTAAATAGATCTGGTATTCACACCACCTACTCTCCATGCCATGCCACCAGGCGAACGCGTGGCGACGGCGCACATCTGCCCGCTGTCCCACCGTCTGGCGTTTCGACAACCTCTCTCTAACCTGCCTTTTCTCACCTAGCAGACTTCGTCGCCGGAGTGAGACCTTGAGCTGGCCCGTGCTCCGGCGGTTCTTGAAGAAGTTCACAACTGGTCTCAGACGGATTGTCGTGTGCATGCATGCATGCCTCCCTACGGTAGTAAGTAAGAGGGCGCTGAGATATCTATCTAGGTATCTGCCCAGCCTAGGTGTAAGCGGTCTAGGAGGACTGGCGAGGTCCATCGGCACCTGTATGTACGTATGCACGTGGGCGAATAGTGCATCCGCAGATGTAAAGGCATATCCCCACCCTCGTCATGTTCGCGAGAGACGGGGAGGTGGCTAGGTAGGTTGGTAGGGCCTGCGTTTCTTTTTTTCGTTTCTTTTTTTCGTTTCTTTTTTTCGTTTCTTTTTTTCGTTTCTTTTTTTCGTTTCTTTTTTTTGATGTGCTCGCTGCTTTGAGGGCAGGAAATGCGATTCAAGATTCTATGGTAAGGATCGAGCGAAAATGGATGGGATACGGATCATCAGGTGCGTGATGTACCTGTGTACCGGATCTTTTTTTAGACACGTGCTAATGTACCTTGGAACTTAGGTAGGGAAGGGACGATGTGTGCGCCTCCAACCTGGAACATTGAGGGAGGGCCGGTACGTACTCCGCGGTACATAGGTACCTGGATATCTAGGTACCAGGTAGGTAGGTACCTAGGTAGGTATGGTACCTACCTAAGGTGCGGACCTTAGGTAATGCGTTTATGTATGTATGTACGTATGCAGCACCCGCACCGGAATTGTGCACCTAACCTACATCCAGATGCTCCACTCTTCCAAGCCAGCTACGACATGCCAGGGGATAGTGCGTATAGCAGCCAATCAGAAAAATACTACGCAACACTAGCCATCCCTGGAAGTTATAGCTGGACCATCTTGCCATTTCGAGAAGGCAACTGGCGGAAAGAGCCAATCAAAGGTAGCAGGGCGCCGAGACAACAAAATAAAGGCGTTTAAATCGAGCCAAAACGTGCCTAACATCCTAGTAGGAGGTATAGCCTTTTCCCCGTCAAGGGACTTACCTCGATACTATACACATACGCACCAACCGTTTTACCCACCCGGCACACCGGGCGTTTCTATAGTTAATTCCCAACATCATGGTCGCATATTGTACATACTCACAGGTGCCTCTAGATATATACCTGCATACTGGCATTCTGGCATTGATGCAGTAGGTAGAATTTAGCCACCGTTCTGTGTATGTAGGCGGGTTAGGTCGGGTTATGTTATGTTAGTTACCTACCTAGGTAGCTGCTAAGTTAGATGAACGAACTACCTACCAGGTGGGTAAGTGAGTTTAGGTGCCGCCTACATACATACATACATACATACGCCTAATACATCAACTAGGGGCTGCCCACCTCTAGCGATTCAATCCAATTTCGTAGGGACTGAGCCGTGCCGTGCAAAGTCCTTGGCTTGAGTGCCTCTATGGGTAGGTAGGTAATAACTCGAATGCCTTAATCAAATGCCGCCACCCAATAATTAGCCGTGGACGTGTTGGCAACCAGAGTATCGGAAACCGGCGGCCCGGGATGCTTCGGTCTGCTCGTTCATCGTCTATCGTTCATCGTCTAGGTAGGTGGTAACCTCGAAACAACCCGCCCCCCCCCCCCCCCCCCCGTCCTCCCTAGCGACCGCGGAGGCCACCCAGCATTCTCTCCGCAGAAAACCTCGGTTTCGTCGTGTCGCCCGGCTTGCCCGGCTACGGTGGTACTAACGTCCCGACCCTCTTCCCGTCCGGGGGGACCCTGAAGATGGGCTGGAATAATTTCCGCTCGCACCATCGCCAGGCGAACCGACGACACTCTCCTGTCGATGGGGGGAATGAAGGGCAGGGCCGTATGGTGTTACACAGCGACACGGCAAATTTCCGGGTTTCATGGATGCGGTTCTCAAGGTGACTGGATGGAATACGTCTCTGCTCTCCTCTCTCCTCTCTCCCCTCCCCTCCTTTTCCATCTTGGCCCGCTCGAGATAACCACTCGGGTCCACCACATGCGCTCGGACGCCACCGAGGTCTGTGAACTGCGGCTCTCTTGTCTCTCTCTCTAACCTGCCTGCCTGCCTGCCTGCCTGCCTGCCTGTACTCTGCCTATACCTGCCACCTAGGTACATATGTAGGTAGGTTGCAGGTATGTATATGTGCTCACCTATATTACGTGCGCATGTAGGCGAGTATGCGAGTCTTACGTAGCTGTATCTCCCTTGCTTCGTCGGTCTTTTTGTCAACCGTCTCTCGCCGGATGCTACGACGGTGCCCAGCGGTCATCCGACGTGCCATCGACTTGCTTACCAGACGTTGACCGCTCCACCCCGTCCGGAGATATTCGAAGCAAAATTGCCATAGGGCAGCTGGATACCAACTCTTTTGAGACATACCGCTGCTTCGCTCGAGATGCAGGCGTGCCTATATTGCCGGTGCTGTGACGTGTGGTAGAGTGAGAATGGTCGACTGGAAGAGTGAGGGTGCCAATCGGGCTTCAGCTTCGCATCCTCTCGTCTCGCACTTGTCGATAAGCAGCATCCTCCCAGCAACCTGCCAGCATCGCGCTGCGCTGCGCACCACGGGCGGGTAATATGACATGCGTTATGGCTGCGAAGCGGTGGTGGGAAAAAGAGGCGGTGCACCTTGCTATGTACCTCCCTACCTACCTTACCTACCTAGGTACCTGACCTACTGTGCACGTACATTGACCCGGGGTGGATAAGTTATGGGGCGACCGAGCTTGGAGATTATGGCTGTGCAATGGGAGTACCTAAGGTTGATACCTACCTGGATCGGTGGGCAATGCAGGTTGCTTGGGGTAACATGGTCTGCTTCACGCAGCGATGCACAGCACATTCGGGCTCCCCCGACAGGGCCGCCACAGACGCATACATACGTACATTAGGTACATAGGCGCATACATAAAAATACCACTCGATCTACCAGATTACCGCTCCTGGTGGTAATTAGATAGAGGTAGGCTAACCTACCTTTAAGGCTAGGTGCCCTCTGAAGGGTCGCTAACACCGCAATAGACTGTGCACTAACTCGCAGCCCCTAAGCGCACCCTACTTCGAGTACCCGCCTAATTGATTAGAGGTATGCAGGTTATGTTAGGTACCTACCTCCTACTGCATACCAGAGGGAGCATGCGCCACAGCGATGTGTGCAATAGGTATAGATCCGGCCCGCCCAACGGTGGACCTGGACCAAGATACCGTTCGATACCTCCGCACTAAGAACTTAAGATCGCGATGGCTTCGGCACGACAAAACCCATTCCCACGTCACTCGTCAGCGGGGTCCGACACGGCGAAAAAGCGTCTCCCAACTGTCGCTAGCGTCTCCAGCCTTGGCTAAGCGCTCGGTATCCCGTTCTGCACCAGCACTACCGATTCCAGACCCGCTCCTAGGCGTTCTCGAGACACCGTCTCGTCTCCCATTACTGCTTTCAGAAATTCCCGAATGAGAGAGAGGCCTACTCTAATCAACTCCCTTTCTGCAATGCGTGGGGACGCGAACGTGCGCGAGACACGAGAGCGGGTTATCTACGACCTACCTGGATTGCCCACGGAGGGATGCGCCGCCCTGTCTCGAACCTCCCGCGCGCCAGGCCCTCCTCGCGCATGTAGCAGGGCAATTCGGCAGGTTGCTGCTCGGTTCGGCATCCAGTACCAATCGAGGATTCGGAAACTTTTAGGCCTGCAAGGGCGTGTGTGTCTTACATGGTGCCTATGATTCGCATGTAAGACGCTCTAGACTGCTCTCGAAGTCTTCTCTCTCCCCAGTGTCGAGGAGAGGGAACTGCAATGTGAGGACGCAACAATAAAAATAAGACAGCCTCAGGCCACGGAGACAAGGAAACCCTGCGGATCCCATGCCGGTGAGATTGTAGCCATCCTCTCTCAGCCATCGACCTCACGAGGGATAACGGGCCAGGCCGCAAGATGGAGGTCGAATAAGCGCTGGAGAGACGGAGACGTCTTAGACACTCGCAGAGACAGCAGTAGAAAGGGGGGGGGGGGTGTGATTGGAAGCGCACACGCACGCGAGAGAGGAGAGAGAGAGAGAGAGCAAGGTTGGCCCTTTCCTCTTGTTTAGTGTATGTAGGTGTATTAATGAATACCATGGAGTATAGTAGAATCCTGCTCTGTTTGACCTTAATGCGTACGTCGGCTGTGGCCTACTGCTCGTCCCGGTAGTCCTAACACACCTAGGTAGCGGAAGGGGGAACGAATGCTGCTATACTTAGTTACGGCTAGTAGTTGGTTACTTCAAGGGGCCACGTCGTAAAATGCGTGAATAAGACGCGCCCATTCTCCTCATGCTTTAGGGGCTTGGGCCAGACTCCCACGTCATTGGCTTCTGGCAGTTCCGGTTGATGGGTGGATGTTAATATAAGACGAAAAGGCATGAACAGTCAATTGGGTGGGCGTGCAAGTGAGCCACATCAGACTCCAGACAGATGGATCTCCCTACCTTAAGCAAATCTCGTCGTGGCAGGGCAGGGTTTCGTAGCCTGCTCCGTAGTCGACTCGCATTTCCTGGGACTTAGGGCGGCAGGGGGTGGGAGAGGACAGAAGTTCACGCCGTAGTCGAGAGAGAGAGAGAGCAAGAGAGAGAACCAAAGGCGAGAACCCCTGGAATTGGGAAAAGGACATCACAGCAGTGGTACATGGCACCTGTACCTGACATGGGTCTCGAACTCGGCCGGGAGCCAAATGGGTAGTATGTACATTAAGCACGCACATGGCTCCTACAGCGGCACCCCAGCACGTCCCGATAGGAGGGAGCCTCCTCTAAAGCTAAGGGGATTTTTTCAAGAGAGACACTAAGGCGAAGCGGACTTTTGACGACGAAGGTCTGCGGAGGACTTTACTGCCAGGGGGGGAGGGGAGTTCGGAGTGGCATACACTACTCCAAATGAGAGACTTTTCCTACCCGTCTCAACAAGTGCAGTGCATACCTACACATAGTACTACTGTATGCGAACGAGCAACTCACTATAAACAGTATGTAATACGCCCAGACACTCTTCCCTATGGTACTTATACGCCTACACGCATACCCGGCCACCGCTCCCAAGTCACCACCCTACGCCTTACACCGGATGTGACTTGAACTATACCTACCTCTCCCTTATACCCTTATATAGGGAGATGCTTGAGGTCGTAAGCATATAAGCGCGTGTGAACTTGAGCCGTCTGTCTGTCTGTCAGCGCCCTAAGCCCTACAATCGCTCTGCCTGCCCCTCAAGCGGGACTTGTGCGTGTAGGCTGCCTCAACTTCACACACACACACACACACACGTCTATAGAACCCGTGCATGAGAGGTGCGCGCATGTTTTGCCGGTACGTTAGGATAGGCCCTGGATATATGCTTTACATGGGATCGAATACATTGGCTAGTCGGCGTCCGGTGCGTGGTGTATCCGACATCCATACATGTACCTACCTACCGACCTACCTCATAATCACATCGCTGACCTTTGGTACGTTAGGTACATGTCCCTAGCCTACGTAGCCTGGCCGGGTATTGGGTCTTAGCGCGGTCCGTGGCGCGCCAAAGTTTAGGTAATAAAGCGGTCCCTCGCTAAAGATGGCCTTTAGATGTATGGTGCCGAAGCTTAGGTGGGTACTTTTGGTGGGCACTACTATCCATGCTATGTTATGTTATGCACCTCAGTACCAAGTAAAATCTCATTCCATCTCTCTCGTCCACGGCACGCCCATGCCCCACGCCCGCGCCCGCGCCCGCGCCCGCTCCCCACCACCATCGCGAAGACCCACGAGATACCTAGGTAATACCTAATGTAGGTACCTAAGATGCTCGTGTAATGCTGTCCGAGGTTGCATGTACATCCGTACTCCTCGAAGTATCTAGGTAGGTAGGTACGTACCTAACGCAGCAGTCGACTGCGACGGGCTGCCTGTCCGTGCTGGCTAGGCTTACGCCCCCCCCCCCCGCCCTACCGTCGATGGAGCCCCACTCCCGCCAGGATCCTGCGGGCCCCCTCGCGTACCCGGGTGCTTTTTAGGTTAAGTCGATTCTGAGACCTTCCCAGGGTAAAGGTACCTATCTGGTGGAAGTACCCTCGGCATGTATCTCCGTATCTAAGTACACCCGTACCCGCACCTGTGCCCGTGCCCCTGCCCGTGCCCCTGCCCGTACCCGTACCCCCCTCCTCCCCCCCCGGTACCCAAACCCCGTAGGTACCTCCCTCCCTCCTAGGTACGTAGGTACTCACGCTAGGTACGTGCGTCTCGTCCGTGTACCTCCTCGGTAAGGCTCTGGAGTCGGAGTCAGTAGGTAACCTGCCTGCGCAGCGACGACCCCTGCCAGGTGCTGCGGCCCCTGTCACCGCTGTGCTGCGCTGTCTGGTCCCCTAGCGTTGGTATAGTACGGTACTCCCTCGATTCTGCCCTACGTATTGACCCACGCCCTCATCATCATCGATCTACATACAACATGCCCTTCGAGACGGACGCGGCTAAGTCCTACCCATCTATTAAGCGCAGGCGTGTATATGAATCCGTGAGCCCCCAAAACACCATCACCACTTCCTGCCCCCATTTGCAAGTGCCCACACAGGTCAACCCTCGAGTCTCGCTCTCGCACATGTCCTTAGCGACTTGGACCTTGGCTCCTTATTCCCCAGCTGAGAGCCGCCCCCGTCCGCATCATACCACATATATAGATCGGGTCCTCTCTCCCGTGTCCGGCACAACTTCGAACGACCGCTCTCGACCATACCGCTCTCCCTATCCAACTTCACCCATCAATCCACTCTAGTGGGGTCGCGCATCCGCGGGGTCACCACGTTGCAAGAAGACCACCAGGAGGCATATCCTCGAAGCCGCGCGCACGTCGTCTCACTCTCACGATCGTTTTGTGCTCTGCACCACTCGCGTTGCTCCTCTGCCCCGCTGCTCATCCTCGGCCGTGGCGCCTCTCTTGTCCCCTCTTCTCCCTCCCCGGATCCTTTCCTCGTCTTGTTGGCCGCTGATGTGGCATCGCTAGCCGGCCGCAACGAATGTGAGTTTCTGCCTAGATTACCCCTCCGCCGCACACCCGTCTTTCTCCACGTCCGAAGTTGCGGTGCTGACACGAGGTGCGTTGGGCGAGCAGAGTATATATTTAGCTGGGAACCGCTAGTTCTCTCGCGATAGGCAACGCGCGCCGCCTATCTTGCCGGCAGCACACTCTCGCAAACATACAAGATGACGTTGGTCACCGACCACTCCTACGCCATGTTCTCGCGGCATGATCAACAAGACTTCATGCTTTACCCAGACCCCCATCAGGCCGGCTATACCTCGCCGCCAATGGAACTGCACATGAGTCCCGCCGGGTTTGGCATCCCCCGTAGCGTACAGGACGAGTTTCAGCCGGCCGAGTATGACGCCGGCCCGATCTACCCCGACGGACACCACAACTTCGTATACAGCGGCAGGACGCCCCCCACCATGTACCCGGACGATAGCGAGCTGCCGGTCCCGCCGTCAAACCTGTCCACCGCGTCGGTGCCGTCGGCGGCGTCGTCGACAGTCGGCTCGCCGAATTCGAACCACGGCCAGTTGGCTTTCTTCCCCGAGTACCAGCACACTGGCCTGGGTGTCAACCCCGGCATCGTCGGTTCGGGCGACTACGTGACGGGCACCGAATATACTGCCCTCACAGGCGCAGGTATGGATGAGTTTAGCATCACTTTCGAGAGCAAGCCTGGTTTCGTTGGTGAGTTGGCACGGGTCTCTATCTCACATGGTTATCTGGCCTACGCCCAGTCTCGCGCCTGTGGGCATTGCTACGGGCGTCGACCCCGAGCGCGGGCAGCAACAGCGTCGAAGAGAACTACTTGTTCGTTCGACCGTGTTGGCCTTGGTTCATTTTTTGTCACCGAAGCATCGTCGAGGGACATCGTATGCTGACTCTGAACCCTGTCTAGATCCGTCACTAATACACCACGGGCTTCGCGGTCCGATGCCCCCACCACTACAGGGGTATGAGAACCACTTCTCGCCCCAAAATCCTTATCCCAACTCTCCGGCGCTCTCCGGCGCCGCATCACCTGCTCCGGTTGCCGGGAGAAACGGAAGCCAGTCGCCGTACGTGCCGACGTACCAGCGATATAGTCCCTTCCCCGCACCCCAGCCCCCGCCCAGGCGGCAAAGCCTCTCATCCTTCCAATCTCACGGATCTCACGAGTACCCGTACAACGGCGACGAGTCGGAGAAGCGGCAGAGATGCCCCCATCCGGAGTGTGGCAAGTCATTCAAGGACCTCAAGGCGCACATGTTGACTCATCAGAATGAGCGCCCTGAGAAGTGCCCCATCCAGACGTGCGACTACCATATCAAGGGCTTCGCTCGCAAGTACGACAAGAATCGGCACACCTTGACTCACTACAAGGGTACCATGGTTTGTGGCTTCTGCCCGGGGTCTGGCTCGGCCGCGGAGAAGTCGTTCAACCGAGCGGACGTCTTCAAGCGGCACCTGATGGCGGTGCACAGCGTCGAGCAGACGCCGCCCAATAGCAGGAAGAAGACATCCACCTCGGCGAATAGCGGCAAGAAGATGACGGGCTACGCCCCCGACGCAACGGGCAAGTGTTCTACGTGCTCGGCCACCTTCTCCAATGCCCAGGACTTTTACGAGCACTTGGACGACTGCGTACTGCGCATCGTCCAGCAAGAAGACCCCGCCGAGGCCATCAACGCGAAGCGGCTGGCCGAGATGGAGAACGACGAAGAGGTGCAGCAGACGTTGGAGAAGAACCAGCTACCTCTGACGACGCAGACGGCCCCCAACTCGGACGATGAGGAAGACGACGAGATGGCCGACGAGGACGACCTGCCGGACGACGAGGCCAAGGCGAGGAAGTTGGCGTCGCCGACGATGAGGAAGAAGGGGAATCCTCCGAACGGCGTGCAAAAGTCGCGGGGGATGACGCACTCGCGCGGCGGCGTGTCGCTGTCGGCCAAGACCAAGAGCCGCAAGAACCGGCGCGAGTACCCGTCGTCGTGGGGGTTCGACAAGGGCCAGATGACGATGAAGAAGCGGGTGATGGCGGTGTTCGACGGCCCTCGGCGGCTGGCCAAGGACGACATGATGCTCTCGACGGAGCACGAGGTGCGGATCAAGCTGTCGGACGGCAAGTCGTACGTGACGGACCTGGACGTCAACACGATGAACCGGGCGACGGGCTTCCTCGGCGCGACGGAAGAGGAGAAGGGACTCTGGATATCGGACGATCCGACAGAGGAGGAGATGCAACGCATGCAGGAATACAGCCGGCGCTAATCCGTACATATCGACATAAACCCACTCTTGTACCGATATACTTGAAAACTACAGCACCGTGACGACTGAGACGAGGACTTGGGATTAGCATGGCTGGCGCAGGGCACTACTACTATTGTACATTTGGAAACCTGGTGGCATTTTTAATTCCCCCCCCCCCTCCCCCCCTTCCGAGAGGTTAAGCCTCTATTCCCGGCCCTTGGCGAGGAGGGAGTGTTTACCGGCGAGCTATATTAGACCGTCCGTTGGGGGGTTAGGGTGAGAGGCCGAAGCGGCTCTCTGGGTATGGGAAGCATGCTGCGGTTTTTCTTTCCTTTGTCTTTTTTTTTTTTGGCGGCCCGGTATGGGGGCCGGGTTTCTATATCTTGGGATACATATAATATCTCTGTAGTTGTTAGCTTGTACAGATACCCTGTCTATTGTTACTTAGGAGACTTTGACATAACGGCGTTGCCGAGACCGAATAGGACCTAGTCGGTTCTCGATCGCAAATAAGAAAGAATACCTAATCCACCTTGCACTTGCCTCTCTTCTCCTGTCTCCTTGCCGCGTTGTTTTTGCGACATCGTCCCGTCTGCTCCTTTTGGAAGGGGAGGGGGGGAAGGGGTTTGCTAAGCAACGACGAGGTTCTGTTTCGCCAACGAAGGCAGGACGGAGACTGGCGACGTCAAAACTCCTACCTACCTATCTGATGCTGAGACGCAGGGTTGCGGCCGAGCAGGTATTCTGGGCGCGCGGCGTACCGTCCGTCGACGGCATCTACGCGTAGCGAGCGGTATCTCGATGCACGTCTCGTTGGCATGCCGAGGCGATCACGCATCCATCGGGCTCTGGGCCGTCACCCAAGGCTAGCCATTGGGCGGGCGCCGGAAGGGGAGGAGAGAGAGGGGGGGGGGGGGGGTGTGTTTCGGTGTCTGGACTTTGCCCTAATCCCCCCTCCCCCTTTCTCTCTCTCTCTCTCTCCCCCCCCTGCCCCCCCTGGTCTACCTGTGTTTGTTGGCGCATTCTCTCGTCGTCTTCCTCTGCGCTCTCCGTCCCGCCCCTGCCCGCCTGCCCTGACTGCCTGCCTGCCTGCCTGCTGAGACACTAACGGGACGGGCAGCCGACTGACCGCAACATTGGCCCGACCCTGTTGTAACCGGCGTGTAGGTACCTCTCTTTCTTTTTCTTCTTCTTTTTTCTTTTTTGGTGCACCTGTTCGTTCGTAGCTGAAATGCACCGTCTAGCGGCCCGCGGTGTCGCGGCTACAGCGTCTGCAGATGGCGAGGTGTGGTGAGATGGGGGAGGAGGGGGATGGAGGGAAGGGGGGGGGGGGGGGGGCCAAGAAGTGGGATGGCGGTGGATGAACGAATGGGTGGGTGGCGGGCGTGTGCGGACGAGGGGGGAGGAAGGGAGAGAAGAGGAGAGAGGGGGGGGGAAACGGAGGGAGGAGGGAGGGAGGGTACGCGATGCGGTCATGCTGACGAGGGCGACCCGCATCGAGGCCTCCCCCTTCCCGCGGTCCCTCGTCCACGGCGGCGGTGCGCGCGGATAAGTCCGTGGCTTCCTGTGCCCTTGTCCGTGGGCCACCGGCGGGGGCCACCGGGGTTCGTGGCGTTTGTGGGCCTTTTTTTTGGTTTTGTTTTTGAGGCGTAGCACACGAAGGGGGAGGGGGGGGAGGAGGAGAGGAGGGGCCTCGCTCTTCCACGTGTAGACCGGGGTCGGCCCAGTTCACACTGACAGACCAGTGCCCATCCATCACCTAGGCATCATCATCATCATCATCATTGTCGCCCGGCATACTTACGGCGCAGAGGCAGGTGGATAGGTAGAGGCAGGCAGGTACCTGCGGCGGGCCAAGGGAGGCGCCTGTGCAGGCTCGCACTGGGCGCCTGCAACTCAGTGGTGTTCTCTTGCTTTTGGCTGCGACGGAGCAAAGCGGTGAAGGGGCGCAGCAGGCTCGGCCGCCTTGCGTCTGGAATAAAAATAATAAAAATAATAATAACGATAAAATAATACCTGCCTGGAGGTTAGGCAGGTCTACATACTCATCCTCGTAATACCCGAATTTCTCTTGTCCACGCCTGCAATACGCTGTGACATTCCTGGCATGCATAACTACGGGATGTACGTCGTGTGCGCACGCTGCATGGCATTCATTAACCTGCCTCCATATTATTATTTTCTCTCCACCGTCTCCTCACTCTCTTTCTATTGTATTTTCTATTCCTTTTTGCCACTTTTTACTAACTTCCATTCATAATATCGTCATTATATCCTCACATCAGTATTGGTACCCTTCGGCAATTGTATCGTGAGTTGTTATCTTGTTGAGCGAGTGAGCAAGGTTGGGGAGGGGGGGGGGGGGGGGTTATTTCGGCGGGAGGGGAAAAAAAAAAACTCGTCTCCCCCCCTCCCCTCTCCAAAATTTCCAAAATTCCGCCAAAACCCATCCCTCATTTGACGAGGCCGACGGATCTTATTCCGTCCTCTCCCCTCCCTCCCTTTCCCCTCCCCTCCTCTGCTCTGCTCCTGGTTACCGCCTCCGTTCCGTACCCAATCGCTCACCTACCCAGCGTTGCCGGGACCCAAGCGGTGCCCTAGGTAATATGTGCCCGCCTCACTTCCTTGGCTTCCCCTGTACGTTCGTATCCACCGCCAGCCTCCCGTCTTGTCATTATACCCTACCCGGCTACTGGTATTGCTAGCGACAACGCACACACGCACGCCTTGCTGCGTCTCCCTGTGCAGACACGAGCGAAACGAGCTCGCTGCCGTGAGCCTCAGATCCTGGCCGAGGGAGGATGGCGCTCACGAGCCGCATCGAGCTTCATGGCCCTCCCGCCTCCGATCCCGAGGACTACCTGAGCGCTTCCCTCGGCGTCATCTTCCCGGACGACGTGACAAACCAGCACGGCGACGCGGACCACTCCCTCGTCTATCTCTCCCCTCACCTGCCCAAGCCCCTGCACATCGCCTTGGCCGATCCGAGCCAGGACAGCGATCGTAAGCTCTTCAGCCATTATCTCTGGAATTCGAGCCTGCTGCTTGCCGAGCTCATCGAGGCTGGTAGCCTCGGTTTGCCCTACCATGTTGGCGCCGGCCGCCCAAAGCCGGCCGACTTCAATGTCGCCGGTCTCGAATGTCTGGAACTCGGCGCTGGCACCGCCCTGCCGAGTCTCATGGCTGCCTTTCTCGGCGCAAAGGGCGTCGTTGCGTCCGACTACCCTTCCACCACCGTTTTAGAGATGCTACGTAATAATATAGCCGCCAACGCCACGGTCGGGTGCTCCCCCCTCGGTACCCTGGCGCCTATCACCGTTGCCGGCCACGCTTGGGGGGAGCTGGATACTCCTTTCGCGACCCAGGACCGGGGCCGGTTCGACCGCGTCTTTGTGTGCGACTGCCTATGGATGCCGTGGCAGCACGCCAACCTGCACAGGTCGATAGCCTGGTTTCTCAAGGGCGCCAAGCATGGCGATCGTCCCTCCGCCGAAGCCAAAGCTTGGATCGTCGCCGGGTTCCACACCGGTCGCGCCAAGATGCGCGACTTCTTCGCCGAGTCCGCCCTCGGCACCGTTGAGCTAGAGCTCGAGAGCATCCATGAGCGCGACTGCGACGGCGTCGAGCGTGAGTGGGCCTGGGACCGCGGCCACGAGGACGTCAGCGAGCGGAAACGGTGGCACGTCGTGGCCGTTATCCGGCGTAGGTCAGCCCCGTCGTCGGGCGTCGCGGGATGACCCGACGAGACTTGGGGCGGGACTCCCGTCGGCCTTTGGACGGCAACCCCAACCACCCGGAGCTTACGGCTGAGTAATTCCGGGCTATACGGCCAGGCCCACCGTAGTCTAGACGGCCCTACCGAGCGGATGAAGCCGGGCCTTCGGTGCCCAATTCCGAGATGGATCGAGATGAAACGTGAGCCGCCTTAGATAGCCCGGCACCAATCCAAGTGACCGTACCGCCGCCTCCACGCGCGCTCCTCGGATGTTGCTACTAAGGGTGCCGCGTCGGGTACACGTCGTAACACCCTATAAGCACCGGGTGACTGCCGAGGGAGGTGTAGACACACGAAAGGGCAGAAGAAATGCAACTCGAAATGACCATACTCCGATACTCCGCTGGTCTCGGGCTTCCGAGAGACAGTGACATGGATGGGTTCTCTTCGTTAGCCTATATACGTCACCCTTTCGCATCGACACAACAACTCCTCCCGATCGTGTCTCGCGCTGCTTTTTCGTCCCCTAGTAGAGAACTAGCCTCCGGTAGATCTTGGTTAATATATAATATAGGTATATATTAGGTGTCTCCCTCCACCTCCAGTACGTTCCAGCAGTCCCTCCCAAGTCTGTCCACGGCCCCGGTCCGCGCCAACCATCCATGGTCGCTCACCATAGAAATCATCATCTCGCTTGTTGTGCCTTTTAAAGTATTTCGGATTGTATATATTATCCAAGTACCATTTCCTTGTCCCCGTGAGTGAAAAATAAAGAGTAAATGAAGAGTATGTCAAGAGGGTGAGGGATGTATATATATGATGTAGGCATGAATCGCTTTTGCGCTACCTAAAGCCATGTGATGATGATCTAGATACACATGCGGCCGGTGATATGAAAGTGAGAACAAGGTTTCTCTCTTTTTCCATTTCGTCGGGAACAAAGAAGATGGACAGTCGGTTTCGTTGCCTGCTTGCTACGATTCAGTGCAGTTGCAGCGGGATGTTGTGTAAATGTGACATTCTGTAAGAGAGTGGATAGGGATGACTAGAAAAGGAATTGAGACATAGAAAATTTACCAGATGACAGGTTTGGGTTCGCCGCAGATAAAAGGCTCTCGAGAATGGTCCCCGAGCCTTCCCTATCATACCATCCCTGGTATGTCAAACGCAACAGGCCTGCCCTTGATCCTTAAATCGCCATACAAGTGTCCCCAGCGTTGGCCCTTCTGTCCCTACCCTCAAGCAAGCCCGAGTTGAGTAATTCTTCTGACAGGGGTTATCGGTATATTAGAACTACTACCTCCCTTTGTTGGCTTCGCGGGGTTATCGCTGTGGAGGCTACTTCTTAGGGAATGTTTTCTCCCCTCTCGAACGAAGGTCCAGGGCCCGCATAGCTGGGTTCCGGTATAGCTGACGCTCTCGCGCTCACGACAGGCCGAGATGTGGGTATCCACGAACTTGATGTGTCCGCTGTGAGAATATTCTCGCCTTTCTCGAATGCAGGCCCGGGGCCTGCGTAGCTAGGCTCTAATATAGGTGCCGCACCCGCGGCTGAACTGCCTCGAGCCGATCCCGTTAGAGGCGCGATCCCCCGGCCGGCCTCATTACTGGGTAGAGACCTTGAGCCGGAGCTGCTTGTTGCTGGTTGGTATCTTAGAAAATGAGTACACGGCACAGCACAGGGCGAAGGAACTTACTTGTCGGTGCCGAAAGGCGAGGGCCTAGGGGCCCAATCACTGCCATCTCGACTATTACTCTCGAGCTTCAGCAACACCTCCTCGGTCGGTTGCCCGGACAGTTTCTCAAGCTGTGCTATGGGGTCCTGTCCGCCACGCAACTCGTTAGTCAATAGTCAATTGCTAGGTATCTGCGAAGTGTCACTCATTTCCGAGTGTACATACCCACTCGTTTTGCGCTGGTACGCCCTTTGCGGCTGGCGGTGTCTTCTGGTCTGCGCTGCCACTGCCAGCGACAGGGCCAAACCAGAATTGAGGAGGCCGACGGGTAGGCACTGGAGTGACAGGAAGGCTGGGGCGCTCGATATCGCTAGGGAATTCTGTGGCCTTGTTTGGGAGCTCAGAGAATCCTTTGGCGCTGCGCATCCGTCGATACTTCTGCATCGCGTCAACATAGCGCTCTATCTCAGGTACCTCGTCCCAAGCGTTGGTCAAAGTAAAAGAGGACCACGACTCGGACGACATGTTGTGACTAGGCGTGGTTGGTGTAGTGGGCTCGGTATTTTGCCCAACGGTAGACGTCTCTACGGAATAAGACTCTCCCAGTAGAGACGGGGATCGCATCTCGCCCGTGGGCGTCCCTGGGTCTTCGGCGCCAGACTCTTCCTCCTCTACCTCTTCCTCCTCTGTCCAAACCGGGTCGTCGTCAAACACGCGTGACGGCGGCGACCTGTGAGCTTCCCAAGGGAATATCATCCTCGCGGCGGGGGGGTGATACCATGAGTCGCTAGGAACAAATGCCGGAGCCGTCTGGTAAACAGTAGTGGGGAAGTTGGAAGCTCCGTACTGCGAACCCTGGGAAGAGGATTGCCTGGGCCAGGTCAGCATTCCCGTTTCCATGGGTATCGAAGGGCGGCCAACTCACCTCTGGGAATTCCAGGCAGATTTGTTTCCGTAGGGGTGGTACTCGCCCTTGGTGAAATATCGCACCAAGTCTGAGGACGTACCAGATGAGGACTATATGTAGAGTAAGCCGAATTGTCCAGTGCCATGACAGACACAATAGTACATGATCACTCACCGAGTAATGCCGGTCGTAGACAGACCACCAGCTACCGGTCATCTCGTCGTAGGGGCCCCCGCTTCCGGCGCGCCTTCCACTAAACCACGGTTTGTCGGAGCCGATGAAATGGACCAAACTAATACTCGACTTGAAATGAAGGTAGGCGGGAGTATACTGGTAGTGGCCAGAAGGAGTGACATTGTAGGTGAAGCTGATGCGGTTGAATTTGCCCCCGAAATATATGTTGATGAGGCCCTGGTCGGCGCCGTCGAAGGAGGTGTTTTCCTCCGCCAGCGCCACCAAGGCGTTGTAGTCCTTCAAGTTCGGAGTCAGAACCATGACGCCCGTGTTGAAGATGTCGGGCCAGCCAATATCAGGAGCTGCCGAGAACGGGGCGGCTATGTCGAAGAGCTCATCGGGAGCCCGGTACGCGACAATATCAGCGTCGATGTAGACGATCTTCCGGAATTGGGCCAGCTTCCACAAGTTGATCTTGGTGAAGGCGGAGTGCAAGTCGGTTCGATTCATCAACTGCAGATTCTCAGGCCGAGAATTCTGAATGCGACTGACGGGTATGACATAGTCGAAGACACCCTGAGCAGTTAGTAGAATTAGTCAACCACAGTTCCTAGGCGCGCAAGAACGGGCTGGCTTACTTGGAGCTCCGTTACGACCTCCTCGGATACGGTATCCAAAGTGACCAGGACGGCCAGTTTCTTGGTGGTGCCAGCATCCCGCAGGGAATGCGCGAGCACGACAGCACCTTGAAGAGAAGCGATATTAGAGATTCAGTCCTCTACAACGTAGGGGAGGCTGCAGAACACACCAGGCAAGTACGAGTCGCTCAGAAGAAGCTAACAAAGAGACAGATTAGCCGCCTTCCACAGGTGTGCTGAGGTAGGTCTCACGAACAGTGGCGTACACGTCCTCCTCCGCTCCGCCTTGCACAGCCATGGTGTGCGAAGAAATGGCGGGGGTTTTCGTGTTAGGGTCGTTCGGGAAGCCTGAGGCGGGAGATGGAATCAAAATGAGAAAGACGTAGACTGCAGTGAGATCGCTGCTAAGGCGTGGGCTTTGATCGCGGCTGGGGGCACAACAAGCTTGATGGTTTCGAGACGAGGAATTGAGGAGGAGTGTAGAGGCAGCGGTGAGGTTTAAGAAGTAGAGGGGAAGTTGGCGAGATTGTAGTCTAGGCAGGAGAGGGCCAAATGCAGACAAGGCCCGATAGATATTGCTCAGTCAATAAGACCGATAGTAGTAACTGATGGCAAAACCAATATGCAATTCCGGACGTCTGCATTGACGATGCAAGATACAGCTGGCAAGGTTGGCTAGAAGGGCCTGTCGAGATTTTTTTATCGTCTCCTTCGTCTTTTTTTTCTCCCGCCTTTACTCCCAACATTCGCTCCTGAGGACCTACCAGGATGAAAATAGGTCGCTCAAACTGGGCGTTAACCGATCAGAATGCGACGTTAGCGTTACTTCACTGACCAGGGTGTTGACGACACCTCGCCTCGCCCTCTCTCCCTCATACTCGTGTGCTCGCCCAGTGGTCTCCACACTCGAGGGCTCACTTAGACCTCGTTTTTCGTCTTGCCCGCTGAGTGGCTGGACCCTCTCGACGTTGGGCACGTCCAGGTGTATGTATGCATGCATGTACGATCGCACATAGCATAGCAGAACTTACGAACCGTATCAGCATCCAGGCGGGAGAACCTGGCCGCGCATGCGGACTCAGGATATGTGTTGGGAATGTAACTTGGGTTCGATAGGCGGGATGTTAGATTGGGCGTCTACGCGCGAACCGAGCCGGGCCTGTCGAGAGAATCAGGCAGTTGAATCTATCATGGCAAAACTACCGACACTGTCTGAGTTGGTACACAAGGGGATGGCAGACTGGCGAGAACTGATAGGCCCGGTCGATATGAATTCGGGAGTCTAGGGTGGGAAAAAAAAAATCAACATAAGAAGGGATCAGGAATAGAGAACTTGTGGATAGTGGAGAGGGCGAGAGGGTAAGAAGGGGATGATGTCCAATGCTGAGCGAGATCTGGGCCAAGAAATCTGGAAATCGCCTGTTCGGTCCCACCAGAAGAAATAACGTGCATGTGCATACACATTAGGTACCTACCCAGATACCTACATCGAGGCGTATGTACGGGTGCCTCTAGGCGTCTTCCACACACATGCGGTACAAGCCCGTGCTAGGTACCTGATGTAGAGGTTAGGTAGGTACCTAAGGCCATCTTCACTTCGCAAAAGTTGCGGTAAGACGTAGGTAGCAAGGCGGGAGGCGAGGGCTAAAGCTACCTACCTACCTAGACAGGAGAGGCTAACCCTGCTGCCTGCCCGGTTTGCGAATTTTCTTATATCGCTCTGCCCTTTTGGGGAGTGGCTAACCTGCAGTTGACGTACCTAGGCAGGGTAAGGGGTAGGTACTTACCTACCTCTACCTACCTTCGGTGCCTGCCCTCATAGGCCTGACACGTCTTAGGTACCTTAGTACCTCCAAGACAGCGACATCCTCTGGAGGGAAGGGGAGGAGGCACGGAGGACGGGCAGAGAGGGAAGAGGTTTCCGATTGCTAGGTAGCAGGAGCTCTCTACAGTACGTACATATGCAATGTATGTAGAATGACGACAGCCCTCGAGCTGCGGGCTGGCGACCGGCCATGGAACAACCCACGGGACGCGCGTGGCGGCGAATCAGACCACGGTCGGGACAACCCCGCAAAGGCAGGTAGGAACTGTGTGTGGCAACTGTGCATATGTGCATACATCTGCCTACATAAAACCGTCGTCAGTGCGCTCGTCCGAAACCGGCTTCTTCTCTTCAGCCTCCCCTGCTTGCCATGCAGTTATGTAGGTTGAGTAGTTAGTTCGCTTAGGTACCCGAACTTGGTTGTCCTCGGGGGTCTCTTAGCCCTCGAGCAGCGGTGGTTTGGTTATGTCTCTTTTTTTTTTTTTGGCGCAGATTACATAGCTCTCTCAAGTGCCTTCAATGGCAGAGAGGGGGGAGAGGAGAAAGGTACCTACTAAAGCAACCTAAGGCTCTTTTTTTTTTTTACCCCTCCCCCCACCATGTGGGTATTCATGTACACATCCCGGCTCTCCCACCTCGTAAAGGTTGGCGGTACGTAGGTAGGTACCTAACTGCAGCCAAGGTCTCCACCCCACCTAACATAGCTACCTAAGATACCTAAAGTATGTCAGGCCCGTAACCTCGCCCGGCCAGCCCTGTACCGGGCTGCGAACTGCCGGCAGCACCCATCAGACGTCTGTAAAGCACCCGCCAGCCTGCTGGACGTCTGTCTGCCCTGCTGCTGACCCTAGCTGACATAGCTGGCCCCGGTGGACATACTCCTGCAAAATCTCCCGACTTCCTCTCAGGCCAGCCCTTCTTCTGCCCAAGTCACCTGCAAGTGAGCCCAAGACAATTTTCGGGATCGATAGATCTAGTCCTATCCCTCATCTCGGATTCCATCCATAAGTCGGACCATCTGCAAATATCTCCTTGCATTCTTCTCCCACACAATCCTACCTGACCACACAGGTCCCGCCCTGCTCTAACCCCTCACCAACCTCACCACCGTGCGCTATCCACTCCTCTACAGCCATGGCTAGAGGATCCAGTCTTTGCCATCACGATAACAGGGCAACTAAGCGGCCGACAAGCCTAGCTCGTCGCCATACCGTGGTAAGACTGGCCCCCTTCCGCAAGCTCATCATGCCGAGCTACCTTATCGCCAATGCACATCTTGTTACGGTTACCCCTCCGTCGTGAGCCGGCATAGCCCGGGCGGCCTAACCTGCCGAGATTCATACGAAGCTATCGGATCAGGTTGGAATTAGATGGGCATCTTCCGGACCAAACGATAGTCCTGCTGCCGCCGTACTCGCGCGCACGTCAACTCCAAGACCGCTAGGTTAATGTATTCATATGGGAGACGTGATGCTGACTAGATCTGCCAATCATCTTAGAACACGCTTCCTGCTCTTTCTCGCCGACGGGATCATGGTGCGAGCGGTCCGAGAACGCACTGTCTATTCAGTTTACCAGTCGAGCTGCGTCTGGAAATCTACGAGTGCCTGCTCTGGTCTCCGGGACATATCCTAATCTCTCCGCGCCGGCACCAAGTTCATGTGTATCATCGCGCGGTGGGCCCGGCGGGGTCCCAGCCCTACCCTTCCTATCTCTACCAGAAGCTCTACGTTGAGCTGCTACGGACTTGCAGGCAGATAAACGAAGAGGCAACACCTATATTGTATGGAAAGAACAAGTTTACCATAGTCTGTAAGTAGAAGCCTCTGCCTAACCCCCCTGCCTCCCTTTTTGTCTCCCAAGTATCTCGGCAGGGAAGCACCGCTTGTGGGTCTCTTCCTGTGTGAAGAGATGCCTACGTTTGAGTATCCTGAGTCACGCTCTCGCGCCCCTTCCGAGTATGAAGCGTATGGGAAGCGAGGAAGAAGACACACATGCACAGACGAACGGGACAGAGCGAAGCAGCCCATACGGCTAGGAAGCGATAGGCTATAGGCTGACGACATCTGGGGAAAACACGAAGTAAGCTACCTCAGAACCTACACTCTACCATCATTCTTCCTATGGCCCTTGCGGAAGTCCACAATATCCACCATCGTGTCGGTGGACTTCATCCTCGGATGCGACTGTCTTGATAGGGAGGTGGCCAATAATCCCTTGAAGCCCATATTCACAAGCCCCGATCGATCGACGTTGACGGGGGCTAAGTTGGTCAGCCTGTGTTTCGCACGTCATGACAGGCCGAAAGCACTCCCCTCGGTGGCGCGTTCTCGGGGTGCCTACGACTATATTTACGCCCGCATCTACACAGACCAGTCTCTATCGTCGTCGTTCTGCGTTCCGTGCGAGTGGCGACGCCAGCTCGCTCGTGTAGGGCGGGGCTCTACGGCGCTGGGAAGATCACTCCCGCCGATCAGGTTCTAGCTCCTTCTACCCGGCTACGCGGCTCCAGCGCACCAAGCTCCATTATAGAGCAATATCTGCATACCACCTACCCGTCAGACTACTTGGCTTTCAAGCATATCTAGTTTCGCGACGGGAGAGCCGAAAGCCGATAGTGCGCACGAGAGGATAACTGCACCGTTGCAACATTAATGTTTTTGGCAAGATCCGGGGCGCGTGGCGAGCGCCTTTCGTATGACTGTGGAACCAAGAGGGATGGTAAGAGATATCACGATACACCCCCTATTTCAGGCAATATTCGACAGATTTTCTCGACGCTCTAGAAGTTTCCCGGCGGCATGCCGGGCAGTTGGACATCTATTCACCCCCCTCCCCGAGCCTCTCATCTCTTCTTCCTTATCGACGCCTAGGTTTCGATTCGGCGGTTCATCTACCTCCTTGACGTCTTCAATTAGTTTACCGCGGCGCCGTCTCTCGCCAGCCGGTCGGCGATACGTGTAGAACCCAAGCAGCTGCGTGCATAGGTCGGCATGCCTAATCTAGTAAAGATGTAGCTTAGTAGGTACGGATCTAACCTAGCTGGCTACCCTGGTAGAAAATATGGTGCCCGAGATCCCGGCTCATAAGCGACAAGATCTTCCTCACTAAGGCCGAAAAGGAAAGAAGGCAAGGAGGCGGAGAGACGGAGAGGGAGGTAAGCGGAAGTCGAGGCAGGGCAAGAAACGAAGAGGCCCAATATAAAATGCCAAGTGCCCACACAAACCAACCTATACTATTTTGTTTTCGACATCGAGGGTGGTGATGGCCCCACCTCACCTACCTCGTACAGAAGGTGTACGCAAATCTCGACCACATCGATGTCAGGTAGAATTAATTGCCAGATGTCGGTTGACTCACACTCGTGGACTAATAGCTGCCCGGGAGACGAGCAGGGCGGGCTGATAGGATAGGCAATCATTAGAAACTATCTACTACGAGGTGAATCAATCATTCGGATGCTTCTCCGGCTGGAGCGAGACTGGCTGCCTATCCCCTTGCCCCCGAAGGCTCTTTTTTACCAACACCTTTCCGAGACTTACGCACGCCCAGGTGTTGCCGCCACTGTCCGTCTGTTTTGTTATCTTCCCCCCTTCTCTTCTCCCCTTCTCATTCATCCTCTTCTATCTCGGTTTTTCTTGTTTCCGTTATCTAAACGAGAGCTGTCACCCCTCCCTACCTCACGAACTCGCAGCCTATAATCCGTTACACATAAAACCATGATCTGATGATGTCGTTGACGTCCTACCGCGAATGCGAATACCGGTGCTCATTTCTTTTCACAGCCGATCCCGGATCATAAATCCTTCTTGACCGCGTGCTCCGGCTTATGAGTGGTCTCGTAGTCGACATGGACATAAGCTCGCTCTACGTTAGGTAGCCTCTCTAGCTCCATCTGTAGCGCCTCTGCGACGTCGTGCGTGTTTCTGAGCGTGTCGTTGGGATCCATAACGATGTCAATCTCGGCGATCAGCCGGGGTCCGGAATGGTACACACGGACAGTGTCGATGCCTAGAATGGCGTCCGAGTGTGTAAGGCAGACATATGTGATTAGCTGTTGCATCTCAACGGGCGCAGCAGTGCCGACCAGTAGCATGAATTCGTGAAATGCCGTGTGCAGCCAGATGCCGCTGATGAGAAGCGATAGGATGATGGCGCCCATGGGGTCGATCCACCACGCAAGCTTGGAGCCGCCGACGGACGTCAACACACCAAAGCCGTTGATCAACAAGTCATTCCGATGGTCCTGCCACAGGATGTCGACCTGGCTGTACTTGTCCTTGATGCCCCAGCAGTAGAGAAACAAGGCAAACTTGGTGGCGAAGGCGATACAGACAGCGATCACTGACGGGAGGTAGAAGTTGTTAACTACGTCGCCGGTGCCATGGCGCTGCGAAATGTCCTGGCACGAGAAGGCGATGAGAATAGCGGATACGGCTACCATCATAAAGCAGAAGGTTATGTTTCCCACCGTTTCGAGGCGAGACTTGCCGGAGGGGAAACGGTTGGGGTCCACTTTCTTTACGGCCCGGTGAGTGATCATGAGCTCGAGGTTGCTCAGGGGGTCGAAGACGGAATCCGCCATGGTGGTGAAGAGCGAGAGGGAGCCCGACGATATGGCACCGTACAACTGAAGGATCGATAGGACTATGTTTGCCACGAACGAGCCCCAGACGGCAACCCGATACCGCAGGTGGTCCTCGCCAGCTTCGTGTTGGGCTTCAGCTCTGTGCTCCTCGACCGACTTGAGCATGCGCTCGATGGCCTCGTTCTGGCTGCGGTAGAACGTTTGAACCCTTCTTGCGCGAGAGCTAGGGGCAAATTGGGGGACGGCCGAAGCACCCCGCACCGTCCGCTTGCGGGCGGTATTCGCCTTGATCTCGTCGAGCTGCTCGTCGGTCTTGAGAGCCGAAGAGAGGTTGAAAGGGTCACTGTTCCTGTAACGCGAGTTCCCCGACTGCGACTCGACGTCACCAGCTGCGACGGATGGGTGGCGGGCTATGGGCTGTTCGGTGTTCCCATCCATAGCCTCTACGGCCGTGCTCTTAGCATTCTCGCGAGAACTGCGAGAGGAATGGGAACGGAATGGTGGTGTATGCAGGGGAGGTCGAGAAGAATTGGCGGCGGGATTAGCGGTCTGCTCATAGCCACCCTGGCGCGAATGCGAATGCAGGGCGGAGGTCGACGAAGGGCGGGAGGCCATGGCTTGGGTGCGTATCAATCAACGACCACAGAAGGCTCCTGGAAAGCTCGGGCATAGGGGCGGGGGTGGTAAGACCTATCTGAGTGCGAGTGGGTGAGGAATCAGATAGACGCAAGGCACATATGTAAGGTCAGATAGCGCGGCCGCCAACAAAGGGGGGCACAAAGCGCGATATATATGGAGGTCCGACGGGTGTCAGCACGGCTAGGGAGCGCGGGCTGGAGTCTGCCGTGGGGACCTCGGAATCTGTCACGGCCTGGTGTGCTGTCACGCGAGATATCCGCCGACGATGAGCAAACTATTTGGTCATCGTAGGCTTGGCTAGATCCAGGCACGTCACCTGGAGAAACGGATTAACAGGGCAGCCCGAGCTCAAATTGCTGTAGAAGGAGACGGTACGTGAGGAGGCAACCCGTGTACGGTCGGGCGAACCGATTGATGAAGGTCCCCCCCAGCCGGTCTCATGATAACCTAACGGTAGCTGATCGGCAAGCACGCAGTACCTCCACATTCACAGAGACTTGACCGTGGGGAAGGGAGCGAACATACGTAGGGCGGACGGTGGCAAGGGAGGGCTGTCGGCCACCTCATCCCTACCGGCCTACCTACCTACCTTGGCTAGGCCTGTAGAAAGAATATAATAATGACGTCCTCGGCGGTGAAGAGGGCGAGCGTCTTTCGCTCGCGCTCTCTTGCCCACACACACACACACACACACACACACGCACACGCACGCACACACTACTACCTACGTAGTGTATGTACACGTGGTAGTGCGCAAGAGTGTATGCACACTGTGGGAGAGTGGCCGGTCGGTCGATGCCCATCGTCCACGCATCCCTGAACCGCGGCCTCCCGTGCCGTGCTAAGCTAGCATGGCGATGTGTGACGGCCAGAGGGCCTCCCATTCGACAAACAGGAGAGGAACCTGCCGGCCATTGAAGTCGCTTGCTCGACGTGATGCCTGAGTGAGCGGGCGCGCGCTAGCTGTTTGCGGCCGCTGGGACGACGGCGAATCAGACGGGCAAATTGGTTTTTGTTGTCGTGAGATTGGATGGGCGGCATGCTTCGCACGGTCGCCATCTCTCTCGGCTCGGTCGCGACGTTGGTTGACAATCTGTCCCCTCCCCCCTCCCGGCACCGGGGGAATACTCGAAGTAAAGATGGACCAAATGAGATGCGGAGATGGAGGAGGGAGAAAAGGTGGGAGAGGAGCGGAGGAGTAAACCGCCGAGAGAGAGAGAGAGGGCAGCGAAGGATTTATCTACCAGCTGAAGGTAGGTACCTGCTTACCACCTGCCTAGACGGTAGGTAATTATCTAAGCGGACGCCGACCCCAGTTGGAACAACCGCCTGATACCTCTACCTGCCTAGGTATAACATCGCCCCGGCTATCCATTGCAGATCCTGGATCTCGAAAGTAGCAGCAAGGCCTCCGTTGCCACGCAGCGCGAAAGCCCGCGTAGGGAATAAATACACCCAGGTGCCTATAGGCATCCCAACACCTGCTGGGGGATTCTCAGCTCCGAGCTACTACCCCTCGCTGTTGCCGTTGTCTCTGCGCCCACGGGACTCCGAATTGCGTCTGTCGTGTATCTACCTAATATACCTAGATATGTGTCGCACGAAACACACACACACACACACACACACACATATATATATATATATATATATATATAATAGGCATAGAGATAGCATAGCTCCGTCCTCCCCATCTTGCCCGTCACGCGTCTACGCGTCGGAGCGGATGCGCCTCGGTGTTGAGCACCCACTCGTCCAGGTTCGCCAGCTCCCAATCCCCAAAGATCAGGTAGAAATACTTCAGCGTCTCGGCTAGCCAGAAGCTCTCCATGCTGTCCACCTGCATCGGCCGATCCGCCGTCACGTCGCCCAGCGCCGCCGAGGCGTACGGGGTGCGCGTCCGCTTCTCGATCGCTTCGAACATGGCCCAGGCCTTGTCCATGTACCTGCTGTTCCCTGTCAGGCGGTACATCATAAACACCGACTCGATGGCCTCCGGCCGGAGGATGTACCGGCGGTCGTCCACGTCCACCATACCCCGGGGCAGCCGTGACGTGTCTATGATCGTCTGTAGTCGTTCGTCCGTGAGCGCGTCGCTCTTGCTATCCTTCCCCCAGTACTTCTGTAGCGCGGCCTTCCAACGGTCGTCCGTCCACTTACAATCATCCTTCGCCGAGTCCGGGTCGCAGGGGATGAAGTGAAAGATCTCGGGCCCGATCCCCGACGCGGTTTGATTGTAACTCCACACACACCCGTCAGTCAGTTGCTCCGCTACGCCCAAATCTGACGGCCGATCGAATATCTTGGCGGCCATCCCCACCATGCCTCCCGCGAAGCACGTGAGATGCTGCGCCCTCGGCGTTGTGACGACCTGTTTGTCGCCCGAAGTGGTACGGACAACGCGCGCGTCGCCGAAGAAGAGCAACGGGATGTTATCCGGATTTAGGGCCCGCCGAAGGAGATGCTTTTTTGCGACGTCGATAAAGCCGTCATACATCCTCCGCGGCTGGTCCAGTGCCCCCCCGAGCAAGAGGTACTGCTTTCCTAGGTACTCGTAGGTGCTATCAGCCATTCCGCCGAGCGTGTACGAATCCCCGCTAAACTTGACCGGAGTCGTAGAAGTGTCAACCATGATCGGCCACATCCCCGGAAGGGTCGTTGTCGTCTGGCCCCTTTCCAGTTCATCGGCTATTCTCTGCGCGGCATCGTAGTACTGCATATCACCGGTCAACTGGGACATTTTGGTAAGCTCGAGGCTCAACGACCCAAGCTCCGCAATTAGAGCGTGGCCCCTCCCCTCCCGTACCTGACCGCTGGCGTATTCTCTCCAGGGGAATCTCGTAATGGGCATATGGTTCGAGGTATCGAAGGCTGTCATCACCAAATCGGCGATTTCGGTCGCCTTTTTAAGCAGGCTTGGGTATGCCTTCGCGCTCAGCTCGTACGCCGCCAAAAATCCGCCGAGATACCGAATTACAGTCTCGAATATATTAACACTGTATTCCTCCGTGGTCGTGAAGTCGATGTTGTCGCACGCCTGCACCGCGAACGCGAAGTCTTCCTCCATCCCGAGAAGCCATAGGCTGTCTAATGAATCGACGAGCGTGGCAGCCCAACCGCCAAACGGATCCTTGTACCGGCCTGAAATGGGCTTGATCTCATCGTGGCCCCACGCGTGCTTTTTGTAGCCGTTCCAGCTATGCTTAAAACTGTCCTTGACGGACGCGAGTCGACGCAAGCGCTCATCCTTCTGAGAAGCACTCTCCTGTGGCTTCGCCGCCTGTATACGTGGTATTGGTTCGGCAGGCTTGCGGGTCGGGAGCGTAGCCAGTTTCTTGACGGGATATCGAGGAGGCCGCCTCTCCCACCGAAGATCTCGCGATCCAGCCAAGTCTATGGGAGGTCGATGGCCGGGTCCAAGCACGGAGCCAAACACTTTCGAGCCGTTAGGCGGGGACCAGCTGTAGTACCAAGACACAAGAGCCCAGAGGGCAACGACGGCGACAAGCACGCGGACGCGACGAAAGCCCATCGCGATGACTGACTTTCTCAGCAGAGGGACTTCGAAGCCAGCGAGCGCGGTCGAGGAAAGGAAGGCAGCAAAATGTTCAACATCGCTCAAGGCAGGACTAGCTGCCAGCCTGCGGCGCTGACAAACGGGTCAGCTCGCCTCCCAAGGCACGCAGAGAAGGAATGGGAACTTCGTCGCTGTACATTAGACGGGTTGTCAAATCAAGGATGGCGCGGGAGGGACGAAATGAAGCTCCCCCTCTCGCTCTTCCCCGCGCTCCTAGGGGGATAAACCAAGCAGAGCTGGCGGACACTCTAGGCTTTCGATATGCCTATATAGGTAGACGGATACTGTATGAAGAAGAAGTATATCTGCGTTATGCACGCGTGAATGTTGGAGATGTGCTGAGCTGGCGACTTGAACCGGCTGGCCACCTATCGCCGGAGTAGGAAAAAGAGCTGAAGTTGAGGTTCTGTGGAGAAGAACGTACCTGTAGGTAGGTAGGTACCTAGGTATTGTTGCCAAGCCTCCACCTAGCAGAGGTACTCGGGTACATAAGGTACCTAGGGGGTGGGCGCCCCTTAGGAACGTGCCCCACTAGGCACATTAGGTACCTAAAGACACTGTTATTTTAGGTTGCTGCAGTTATACCCTTGGGCGCCTTAGGTACCTGTTTAGGCACCTGCTACTGAACCCAGGTAGCCTCTACCCACCTCCGGCAGGTACCTGGTAGGATATCTGAGGCTATGGAATGTAGGAGGTGTTGTTGGCTGTAAACCGCCTATCAGGCGCCTCAAGATTCCTCACTCGTGTATACCTAGGTCTGGAGAGCCTTCTTATGGCAACTGACTGAAAAGCCTTGTTGAGCTCAGAGAGGAGACTAGAGATATCCGGACGTATACGCACGCCAGTGGCCCCGGAGCCAGATCCGAATCACTAGAACCATGCCATAGGGAAAGAGATGCACACATACCTTACCAATGTCCTTCCCGATGGCATGAACCGCTGAGGTATGCGTGGCATGTCAAAATTTCGATACGGGCGGGAGGTTTGAGGGCGTCGTTGTGGAACAGTCCCCTCCCTCAAGCTATGTACCTATTCAGGAATCACTAAAGATAGGAGACGTAGAACCCAAGAAGATAACTCTAGGTCACCCTTGATGCCCTATCATATTTGTCAAGAAACGTCAAGTCGAGACGGTCATTTGTCAACAAGATTCTACTCCTACTTCCCAGCCTAACACCTTTCTTGCAGATACCCCTGAGCAGACAATACCGGCTCAGTCAATAGTGCCCCCTAGCCACAGCCCCGAGAGAGAGAGAGAGAGAGAGAGAGAGATAGAAAGTAAAAGCTCATCGCGACATAAGACGGGAATGGGTACGGCACTCGAAAGGTCAGCGAGGGTCCAACTACTCCTTCATCATATCTCTCTATTTCTGCATCATCAGTTGGACGAACTCATTGTCTGCGCCACCGATAGTCAGTCAAAATCCCAGGGTAGGCATATAAGTTTAGGAAGGGGGGGGGGAAGGTTACAATCAATACGCCCGTCACCATCCTGGTCAGCCTCGCGGATCATCTCATCTACTTCGTCGTCGGTGAGCTTCTCTCCGATGGAAGTCATGACGTGGCGAAGCTCGGCAGCAGAGATGAATCCATTGTTATCACGATCGAAGACCTATGTATGGAGTATGTAAGTAGATGGGTCTTATCATCGCAGGTGGTGGAGAGGTGGAACCTTGAAAGCCTCTCGGATCTCCTCTTCCGAGTCGGTATCCTTCATCTTACGCGCCATCATGGTTAAGAACTCTGTGCGACGCACCACGTTAGCTCTATGTCTAGTGCAATGCGACTCGGGAGGGGGGAAGCGATCGCCTACCAGGGAAATCAATGGTCCCATTGTTATCGGCGTCGACTTCGTTGATCATGTCCTGCAACTCGGACTCGGAGGGGTTCTGGCCCAGGGAGCGCATGACTGTGCCTAGCTCCTTCGTCGTGATTTGTCCTGGGGAGAAGAGGATTCGGTTAGTCGGGCCGGATCGTTGCGAGGGTAAAAAGGAAACGAATATCCATATGCGACTCTGGGTAGAATGCAACTAGTTGCTTGGGATCGGCTCGACCGACGATGAAGATAATAGTCGTAGGGGGGGCTGACTCACCATCGCCATCCTTGTCCTGCAGGGCTGTCAGCGAGTGCGTCTGCAGACGGCAAAAAGAGGGGGGCAGATGGACAGCGCAATGGTCGAATATTTATATTTCTTAGGGACACCTACAAAGAGAGAGAAGGCCTCCTTGAACTCGGAGACCTGTTCCTCAGTAAGGGAGTCGGCCTGAGTTGTGTCAGCGTCTGTCTGTCTTTTGGTAGTCGGTTAAGTGCCCCGGCCCTTTCACACCGGCGGGGTTCGAGGCTGGACGGTAGCTATGAGGCAAGACGAACCATTGTTGAGCTGTTTCTCGGCGGTGTGTGGTGTATTGTACGGTGCCGTGTCGACCTAGTCGTCTGTGGTAGTATGGTATACGACGGAGGATCACCTGTGATCTCTGTGACCGCCTAAGGGATTGCAGAAAGAAGAAGACGTGGGCGCCAAGAACAGGAAGAGGCCGGTGTCGTGTGGTTTAATCGTCAAGGGCTTTTGTTAGGTGTGTTGACCTAGGAATAAAACAACAACAACAAGGCAGGACTGGGCAGAAGAGAGGACGGGGAACGAATAATAAAAAATAGTGGAGGGAGGGGAGGCGGGGGAAAGAGGGTCGAGAGAGGTTGATTAGGGGTGGAGGGGCTAGATATCCTTTTAGGGCTCTATGGGGTTTATGTGCATAGATGGATAGACAAGAGAAGAAACGCCATGCGGTCCTACCTCCCGTCCCCTACTTACCTAGGTACCTAGGTATGCCGTAGGACTCCTAGACATTAGAGGTAGGTACCTACCTACCTAGGTGTACCTGAGGTAACGGCTAGGAATAGGAGGCCCATGCTATTATACTCATATGAGTACGCCGGCTTCTCATCGCATCTTGGCGCCTGGCTGATACTGCATCACTCATCATTCGCCTCTATTACCAGATAACATGTGTACACTGGCAGCTACTTTTGACTCGGTCCACCGCGGGTACCTAGCGATGAGATGGCAGGTACTTGCCTACCGGTATGCGATGGATTGGTGGCCTGAGGCGCATCACGTCGCGACGCATCGGGTGTCTTGCCACTCAGGCTGACTTGCATTTATCCGTAACTTGCTCTCACGCTAAGCCTTGTCTATGCATCTTGTAGCAACCACCTACCTGGCAGTTGCGTACAGGTACCTACAGGTAGTGTATGGTAGGACTGGGTACCTATATCCGGTGTCCAATACCTACCTGGTACCTACCTCCTAGGTTAGGTAAGTACCTGTCAGCCTAATCAGCCGGAGCTACCTACCGATACTATCTGAACCCTACGTCAGCTGTTGGGAAGGTTCAATCCTCGCTAACGTGCCTCTCATATTCCCCGAGATCGATTACGCGGCAGGTACCTACTAATTACAACCTATTGCAACTATTGCATACCTGTCTCCTACCTACCTATCCATCCAGGCCGTTTTTTTCATGTGATTCCATTATATACCTACCTACCTTACTTATCTATCCTCAGATTACTCGGCGCCCGGCGAACTGCCTCCTCTTTGACAACCCAGACTTGTGCTTCCGATACCCATCCCATTGCTCCAAACGCCCCCCTTCTTGATCCGTACCTGCGCACCAAGCTGACGGTGTCGATACCTCCCATCCGCGTCCGCCATGTGGCGAGACCGCACCAACCTGTAAGCAAGACCGCCAACCCACTCCCAGTCGGCCAAGCTTGTCTGTCCGCTGTGTTCCAGTTTCCGTCAAGACTTACGTGGGCCTGTTGCGAACTTGTAGCTACATATCCTACCGCCAGTCTTACGCTCACCACCCGGCCAAGAAGAAGCGCTACTTCGGTCCCGGCCCCGGCGGAAATGGCATCTCGGAATTCGGCCGCGGTAGCGGCAGCGGCGGTGTCACCGCCGAGGACCAGCAGGGCCTGCTCTCGGGCGCCGACTACGACGACGGCGACGCGGTGATCGAGATGGACCTCCTGCCCCCGCGCTGGGCCGACATCAACGCCGAGGTATCGGACCTACTCGCCGACGTGGCCCAGAAATCGCAGACACTTGAGCGGCTACACCAGAAACACGTGCTACCCGCCTTCAACGACGAGGATGCCAAGCGCGCCGAGGAGGGCGAGATCGAGCGCCTGACCCAAAACATCACCAAATCCTTCCACGAATGTCATAGGTGTATACAGCGTGTGGAGCAGATGGTGCGCGAAAGCAGGCAGAATGGTACGATGACGAGGGCTGAGGAAACGATGGCCAAGAATATACAGACAAGCCTCGCGGCGAGGGTACAGGAGGCGAGCGCCGGCTTCAGGAAAAAGCAGAGCGCATATCTGAAAAGTATTTCTCCTTCCCCGCCTCCGTCTCTGCCTTCACGGCCGCGGGGATCGACATTGTGCTAATTGGATACCTGCCTACCACTTAGAGCTCCGTGGCATGTCTGGCCTGGGCGGCGAGCGGGCCTCGACACCCCTCAGTGCCACATTTCCGAGCAGTAGCAACTACGCGGCGGACCCGTCCCTCCTCGAGTCTGACGCAGACCGGTCATACTCGCAGTCGGCGCTGCAGCAGACTACGCATCAGCGGCTGCTGCACAGCAACGACGCCGTGATCGCGCAGCGCGAGCGCGAGATAGAGGACATCGCCCAAGGTATCATCGAACTTTCCGACCTCTTCCGCGACCTCCAGACTATGGTCATTGACCAGGGGACCATGCTCGACCGTATCGACTATAACGTCGAGCGTATGGCCTCCGAAGTCAAGGCTGCTGACAAGGAGCTTGTTGTCGCCGCCGGCTACCAGAAGAAGACCACCAAACGCAAGCTCATTCTCCTACTTCTCCTGCTTATCGTCGGCGCTATCATACTCCTCGTCCTGAAGCCGAAGAGGCATCGCGGCGGTGGTAGCGATAATGGTGGAGGTATTAATGACGACGGGAGTGGCTGAGGGAGCATTTATCCCTGTTTTTCTCTTCTTATCGCGGCTAGATGCGAAGGTGTATTAAAAGACATACGGCTTGGATCACGTCTCTGGGCTCGTCATATTATAGACGTCGAGTAACCGAGGGCGGTTGATACTCAAACCTAACGAGATGCATGTAAACAACAAGAGTTAGCTAAAATTTAATTCCATATGCTATAGGACAATGCCAATTCGTTCTTTAGTAAGATCCAACAGGTTTGAAACCCGTTTACACCCGCGCGTGCACGCTCTCCACACCCGATATGTCCGTACGTGAAGCATCTCAAAAGCGAACTTCATATTACACGGTGAACCCGACGAGCAGGCATCCCTATGCTCTCTACAAATTCCGCATCCTTCTCCACTATCTTACGACCGCGCTTCTCTATATCGGCCCTTAGATCCTCGATCGGCGGGAGGAGCTCGCCGCCCCAAGCCTCGTCGAGCAGTTCCTTCATCCGCTCCAGCGTCCACGAGTTGCTCGCCCTGATGATCTGCCAATCCCGCTTGAGTGGGTAGGTGGGGCCGTAGAGCGAGACGAGCCGCACCTTGATCCAGGTGGCCAGGCGCATCCTGTCTAGGAATAGGCCCTTGCCACAGAGCACCCGCATGAGCCGGACCACCCGACCGCAGTCGGACCCGAATGGCAGCTGGGGACGGTCGCGAAATAGGGGGGCTATCCTGCGACGCCGACTCAAGGAGAAATAGAACGAACAGCGCACGATAGTGCCCAGCAACTTAATATCGAACAACTGGCGCAGCGGATGGAGCCGCAATTTGGAGGGTAAATCTAGAGGGAAATATATGCCTTGGGGGTTCTCAATGTCTGGTTGTGACTTTCTCATGGGTTCAGGCACATCATCCGGATGCATCAGTACGAACCCCGGGCGCGAGGATTCCGACGAGGCAAATAAATCCACCAATTCGACGCAGACTTTTTCCAAGTGGTCTATTCTTCCCTGTCGAGCAAGACAGAATAGAAGTTTTCTCCAGCAACGAATCGGCACCGCCACTTCCATGGACGTCAGCTGCCGGCAAATTGACAGATGGAAGTAGAGTGATTCCTGGGGAAGAAAAGTAGACTTGGCTTCGGTGAGGAGGCTCTCGAAAAGGAGGTCGGTATGCTCGCGGTTAATCTGAAGATTCATAGTCTTCATATCACCGAGGAGCTTCCAAAGCCCAAGTCGGTCCTTCCGCAATATGTACGTGTGGGCGAGAATATTGCTCGCTTCCCGTGCCGACTTTTCCATCACGACGAGTCTGGTAACCAAAAGGAGGCGGTGCGTCCGCCAATCCTCTGCCTGAGCGGTGGAGAGGATGAGCTGTGCCTGCAAGTTCGAGTCTTCAAAGACATCCGGATGAAAATCGCTGCCTAGGAGGTCGAGAAGAAGTTCATCATCCTTTATATTGGCCAAGTAAAGCACCAACCTCCGATAATTCGAGTCGACGACAGATATACCGTGCTCCGCAAGCTGTTCAACACGTTTCAGTACGCCCGCTGACGTGCCTTCTCTTAAGGCAATTGACTGCAGGGACAGAGGCCCAATCTGCTCAATTCCTAGGGCCGAGATGGTCGATATCCCCGTGTCCAGAGAGACCCAAGAGCTGGCCAGCCATTGGGCGCCCAAGCTGTCATCGTAGTTCTTGACGCTGATACCGAACGTGCTACCCTCCACGCGGTTCATAAACTCCCGAGATATATCCACTCGGTCGCCGTCATTCAGGGGTTGAGGTTCGGGGCCGCTCAAGACAGCAGTCTCTTCGGGGAGAAGCGTTTCGTAAGAAAAATATCCTTGCATGAATCTTAGAAAAGGCGCCGCAGATCTAGGATCTAGAGGTACATCGTCGTAGCATGTGCAAATACGTCGCCATCTTCTTGCCAACTGGGATGCTCCCAGGTTATATAGATGTGGGACGAGGATGTCGTAGAGTTGGTGATCACGGTTAATGGTGTAAAGTGTTTCGAGGGTAGGCTTACGGTAGAGCTCGGGGTCGCTCGCAAAATGCTTTACGATCCTCGCAAACTCCTCTGGACCTGGGTAGAAATGGAGGGCCAGCCGCAATTGCCACTGCAGAACTCGCTGGTGCTGGTGAGTTTGCAGAAAGTGTGTCATCACGGTGGCGTAGAGATGTGGCCATTTCACACCGTACAAGTCGTACATCCACTCGCTGTATATCCAAATGCCGGTTAGGAATTCGTCATTGTTCAGCGTGACCGCCGTCTCCAAGACCGTCTGCCAGAACACCAGCGCAAGGGGACTGTGCACCTGGTGCAGTGATTTACGTCCCCAAAGCCCCCTCCAGACGTCCACAACACCGGCATCCCCATTGATTCTTTGTTGGTAGTCTAGGAGACAACTCCACAGAGCGAAATCGCCGTGGTTTTCAAACTTATCAACCAGCAGTTCACGGTTCCAATTTTTAGCCGGCCCACGTCGATAGAAGTCGGATTCGATGGATAGACGATGCGGATCCGTCACCAGCGAGCTCCATTTCCCAAATAGCTTCATCTTTTGAATCAACGGAAAGGCCGGGTCCCGCTGCTGCGCGGGGCTCTGAGTCGCCCGCAAGCTATCAGCTAAATCTGACAGAATAGCAGAAGGCTCGGAGCTGCCTGAGGCTCCACCCGAGAAATATCTCTGACAACATCGTATATATTGCGTAGGAGATAATCCCGTATCCCATGGGGGCCGTTGGGAACGATGGCGAGAGAAGGGGGGGTGAGGATGGAGGAAGAAACGCTTCGACCTCACATCTCGAAGCGCTATGCTCGCCAGTCGCATTACTACGACAGGGTCACATGTTATGTTCCTTGGTCTAACGATGTAGAGCCTGCAATACTCATAATGCTAGGCAAGTGAATATCCGGAAAACGTAGTGAGGCTTTAAGGGGACGATCGCAGAAAGGGAAAGAAAAAAAAACTTGTAGAAGAAAGCCATGTGAAGCGGGTAGCAAGCTGTTGAGGCTCAGAGTACGTCAGTTGAATAATATTGCATAAAGCGGAAGTTGTTGCGTATATGTAGGTACCTAAAATAATAATTCAGCGATTAGTCATAGCCGAACACCTTCCGGGACATCCAATCATTTAAAGGCCGATGCGATCGATCTGCTGATAACTTCTTCAACGGTATCATACCAGCTTCCTCCACAACAAGCCCTTTCACAAATCACACACGCCCACCGGCCGACTCTCAATCTCCTCTCTTCCAACAGCGAAAATGGGGTATGTGTATATCACACGCCCTCTTTGATCCTAGATCGGGCCTGCGACGGCTGCGCTGGCGCCGCTCGCCCCGGGTGCCCGAGTGCCTGAGAGTGCCCGAATGCCCTCTCCAATGCGCCGCGATTTTGCTTGAGCTTAGGCTAACCAGGCGCGTAGACTAGTCGACGCCCCCAACAAGGTCACCGAGAACCAGAGATTCTACCAGCAAGCATACAAACAACATGTGCGCCTCTGGCAGATTGTATGTCACCCCAATTCGAACCACCACCCATTCCTAGTGACTTCCCGACTAACCGAATATGACGCAGAACCCCCGAAGCAACAAGCTCTTGATTCCCTACCAAATCCTGCTTTGGGGCTCCTTTGGAGGTTCGTTGCCTGATCGATGCGTAACTCTCGGCACCCTCTAACGTCGAGAATAGCGACCATGTATATGGTAGGACGCAAGGTCCTGGGTCACAACACATGGTTTGGCGCAGACTAGGCTCAAGGATGCATGATAGAAGAGGGCCATCGTAAGCGACAGGATGGGCCAAACCCAATTAGACCAATTACATCCGCCTGGCGATAAATAGACAGTCGTACACACTCGATCTCGGGCGATCTCTCGCCTTTCCCAGCTGCGTGAATATAACTCTGTTTTACGGCCTAAATTAGGGCGATGTTGCGAAGGTGGCTTTTTTTTTTTTTTTAAATCATAGCCCCTATTACGCCCAAGGCTTAAAGTTGCCCGCAATACCAGCTTCTTGGCCCCTGTATACGGGGTTTCTCTACATACAGTTCAACCCACACCGGCGGTATTCCATTTCGACTCGTGATTTTGCGCCGAAGGATTTCCTTATGCCGTATTCGTTATATCGCCAGACCGGCTAGCTGTGTACCGGTGGGCGAGAGCACGTTCAGTATCCCTCGGCTCCGGGTGCCTTCTCATCCTTCCGCAAACTCGACAATAGTTCACGGAAACGTTCCTTGCCCGAACCGGCGGCACCACCCTTCTGACCCTTGCCGCTGACATCAACTAGCTTCGCAATGCGCTCCCAGCTCGTGCCGCCGGAGGTGGTGTCGTCTCGGCTTGATAGGAATTGCTCTGCCTCCTTTCGAGTTTGCGAGATCATCTTCACCTTCTTTGCGTTGTAGTTCTCGTAGAAATCATCAATGTTTTGCTGGGCGTCCTTGATCGTCTCAGCTTTCTGGGCAGCAAACTGCTCGGCTCGTTTTGCGTTGGCCGCGTCTCTCTTCTCGCGCCATTGCTTGATGACCTCGGGTTCCTCTTCGTCTTGGACGTACGCGCCATAGCCCGAATTATAGCTAACTGACGGGCCAGTAATGGTACCTCCAGGTGCGACCTGTTGTGGTATGATATCAGGGTGAGATCTCGGCGTGGCGGTCTAGGGAGCTGGACAAACCTCGTTGGAAGCAGTGATATCTGGGAACTGACTTTGGAACTGGGCGTCCTCGCCACTTCCGCCAAGGAGGTCGTCATCTGCCAGGGGTGCCGACGAGGCATCCATCAAAACAGCAGACTCGGTACCAGTAGTAAACTGTGTCGCATCGTCTCCGAGGAGGGCACGCTCTCGAGCGAGAAAATCGTCGGCGGAGGGCGTTCCAATATCTTTTATTTCCGTCTGAGCTAACGAGAGAGGTCAAGAGTTGGCATCTACCACCCAATGGAAGGCCGGGCGACGGACGGACGGGGGGCACTCATACATACCACCAGAGTCGAAGTCGTCGAGGGACGGGAATCTGTCTGCCATGGTGATAAGGCACGGAGAAAATAAGGAATTGAGGTTGTACGATTGTCGATTGCTTGATCGGCGCGTCTTGGTGGTATAAACGACGTTTTTGGATGGTAAGGGGGTAAGCTTGTGAGGACTGCTCGAGTTGTTTGAATAGGTTGAACTGTTGTTTCGCCGCAAGGCCACCAGAACCTTGGAGGTTATGCGAGGCTTACTTGCTAGGGTTACCTACCTACCTAGAGGTACCTCCTATTAGTAGGTTTCAAATACGGGTATGTAGTAGGTACATAGGTACATTAGCAATAAGCACCTAACCTCCAGCTGTTCCTGCTGAATACCACTATGAGTAAGTAAGAGGTACATAGGTTCCTACCACGTATGCTCCCCCGTACGGTGCAATCCCTGCATACCTAGGTATGCACTTACAAGATTAGAGGTACACACCTAGCCTACCTTAAGGGGCGCGTGCGGTGTGATCACGTGCGCTTTCGCAGCTTTTCAGGGCAGCCTTTTCGGTTTCTCCCTCGTCCTCCCGCCCTCACCCAGCTCTTCCTCCCCCTTCATCAACTTCCTTCCCCTTCACCGAAGCTGAGTTGTCAAGCCATCGCATGCAGGCAGGGACAAGCCGTGGGGCAGCCAGCCACTGTCCTTTGATGATCGTGTCCCCTTTCCCGGTAGTGCTGGGCTTCTGATGAAGAGTGCGCCGCAACGTAGCTAGAATAGGCACATGTCGACGTGGTCTCCGGCTCGACCTAGGACGAATCAGCCCTGTTAGCCCAGTCCGTAGATTGATCTCTCATCCCGGAAAGTAAACCGGCTACATCCCACATCCCATACCCCCGAGCGGAGGGGAAGCCCATCCGATCCGTCCATCCCGCCCGAACGGCCCTATCCTGCCTGCTGTTACATTCTTGTCCGTCCAACATATCCGACATGTCCTACAACGACGATGCTGTCTTGGCCAAGCTGTCCGCCCTGTCGGAGGCGGCTGACAGCATCGTGGCGGTAGCGCAATGGATCATGTTCCATAGGTAGGCCAACCTGGAAGCGTCCCCGCTGCACGATTCGATACATCTCTGTGACGGACTACTAACAACGTCTACCGGACGTCAGGCGACATGCGGATCGCACGGTTCAGTTATGGTTTCAGCGGCTTAAGGACTCTACGAGTCACAAACGATTGAACCTCATATACCTTGCGAATGGTAGGTTGCTTCGAGATGCGGATGCGCACCGTCAAGCTCCTGCCTGCTCTTCTGATACTAACCTTGCCGTATGTAGAGGTCGCGCAACAAACCAAGGCCCGTAACCGGGACGATTTCGTCGTCGCCTTCTCGCCTATCATCGCCGAAGCTGTCGCCACTGCGTATAAAGGCGCTACGATGGATGTCCAGCAGAGAATTCTCCGGGTGATCGAAGTCTGGAAGGAGCGCAACGTCTTCGAACGGCCCATCCTGGCTGCCATAGAAGCCCGCGTACAAGGCAAGTTCATATGGCTTATCCTATCACCGGCCGTCTACTGACTTTCCCAGAAATCGACCAGGCTCGCGGTAGCGCCAAGGCCGGACTTGGGGGCTCTATTTTCGGGTCGGCCTCTATTCCGGCAGAGCTGGCCCCTTTAACCACGCCCCAGCAAAATGTTACGAAGCTGCTCCTAGGCACGAAAAGCACGATGAACTCGGCCAATCAGGAGTACGACAAGTTAATGGGCCCGGATAGCGCGATTCCTTCCGCCCCCGTTTATGCTGCTCGCCTAAGCGGTCTTCTCAAGACCTTAGCCCAGGCAGAAGGAGCGGTGGATCAATGCGTCAAAGCCCGCCGAGAACTCGTCGCCGCGCTCCAGAAGGTTTTAGACGGCAACCGGAGCGCATTGATAGCTGAAGAAGACCAGTTGGAAACCTGCGTCAGGAGAAGGATGGATGTTGAGGAGAAGAAGACGGAGGTGGAGAGGGCGATAATAGCGGGCCTCCCAAACGACGAGCCATATTCGCCCAATAATGGTCTCGACGACCAGCCGGCCCCGGAGCCGGATAGACCCGAGGTCGAGGCACTTACGCCCCCCGCCCTAGAACCAGATCTCGCCGAAAATCCGGACCCGGCGGACCCGGCGGAGCCGAGCTGGCCATCGAACGTCGCGCAAGAATCTGCGTCGGATCCACTTAGTAGTCTAGGCACTGGAGCACAGTCCGGCCTTGCTGCCCACTACAAGTCCGTTGCAACTTCGGCGAACGGGTCTAAGAAGAGGAAGCTAGATGACGCCAATGACTTTCCTGACCTAGGGGAGGACGACGGCATCGATGCGGACGTAGCTGAAATGCTTCGTACTGACAGCAACGGCTCATGATCGTAGCAGGTACACCCGCTGGGGGGGGGGGGGGCCTCCTGGAATAGTCATGCCTCGTTGCTACCGGTGGGCGTCGAGAGACGAAGAAGATGAAGGACGGAATGCCTGGGCATGGGTAAGAAGGGGAGAATTGGGGAGGGGGGATGGTAGTGGTGGTAACCTACCTGGCTTTTTATTTTTATGGCCTGGGTTAAACCTACATGCACTGTACTAATCACGACCGCGACCCGATTCATCAGAAATGTATTGTGTATTCCTAGTCATTGACTTTCATCTGTAAAAGCCAAAAACAAAAGAAAACTACATGATCCTCCGCTGCTGGGAGATTGTCTCAAGATGACCAGCTCTGACAGGCGTGGGAATATTACGCCTACGCATTGGAGGATTGTATTTCCCGCCGCCGTTATCGCAACAAGCTAGGTTAGGCTTCAATGCAGACGCGGTGGTTGCGCGGAACGGTTGGGAGGCGGGCTGTGGGCGGCGGTCCGGGACTTAGCGGCGGCCGGAAGACGGCGTGCTCGGAGCTCGGTGCCCGGCAGTCCCGCAGTTGTCAGGCAGGGTTATGGGCAGGTAGGTATGCATACAATTTGCCATGCATGAATGCCTGCCTACATCCTCTCCTCAAGCACATATAGATCCGAGCCAAGCAGGGAGGGTTTAGCATAGATAGGTTATCGCCCCAACCGCCGTTACGCCGAACCGGCTTGGTACCTCCTGCCCGCCTGCCTGGGGTACCTACCCACCTTAGGTACCTATAGTACCTCCTACCTAGGTAGATACCTAAGGTACCTACCCCTCAGATACTCACCTAACCTAAGAAGGTACCGACCCTTCGTAACCGTATGTAGGTAGTCGCCGCATGTAGCCACTGTATGTAGGTACCTACGATAGTAGCCACCTAAACCTATATATAGTAGGTAACTGTAGGCACCTACACCTAATGTAGCAACCGTACCTGCCTGCTAACTGCTGACAGGTCCCCCTCCCTTAGCCCGTCTATAGTAATATACCTTAGAGGTACGTAGTGTGCGCGGCTCGTGTACGCGTTAGCATGTGTATAATCTAGGTATCCATGGTGGGTTCGTCCGGCGTCCGGGCAAGTTGTTAGCCTCAGCGGATGACGGCATTCTTGTCACCCAATTTTTTTTTTCCCCTCTGTCTTTTCTCTCCGATTTGTTTCTATTTGCCTAGTTGGTTGGTTAGATTTTCCCCTGTGATCTCCTACTCTGGAAGCGTCACCAGCAAACGCCCACAGCGGCGTAATCCGAGCGAAACCTACATACTGCGGGCAACGGGCAGGTCTGCGTCGGTTCCCATGAGGACGCGACGAGAATAAAGCGCTCAAGATGCCTTCGGCAGCGTTGGGACGCGCCATGATGGGGAGTCTCCCACCACGCGGTGCCGGCATCGCAAAGCTCGCCTGCCATCTTGCCGCCCTGCCTCCCTACGAGTCCTCCTCGCTACTCGGCCGCCCAATGGTTCTCCGAGTCTCCCCCCAATCTCATTTGCACACCACCACGACCCCGCTCGCCACGATCCGCCCCTCGTCCCGTGTCCTCCGATCGCCAACGCCCCCACCCAGCTCTCCTCCGACGCCTCTCTGCTTTACATCTACTTCGCGACTCCCAGTGTCACCCTCGCCGTGGCGCCCCCCCACCGGCATCCTCACACGGTCTTACGCCAGCCAGCCGGCGAGTCAAGTTCGTCAGAATGTGGCAGTTCTGAGCGGTCGAGAGAAGAACAGTGCGACGGCTACCCCCGAGGTCGTCAACCCCGCGAATACCGATCTGCAGGCCCACGAGGGCTTCGGCAAGAGTGAGAAGGCTTCCAAGGCGGCCCACGTCAACCTGCGGGCTCGTCTCTCGCACGACGGCAAAGACTCCAAAAAGCCGCAGGCCTCTCTCGGCGAGATCTGGCGGCTCGTTAAGATTGCGAAGCCCGAAGCCAAGCCGCTCGCGCTCGCCGTCGTCTTGCTCCTCATCTCGTCCTCCCTCTTCGTTTCTCTCCCTCTCGTTGTTGGTAAGGTTATGAACTTGGCTACCTCTAAAACCATCGAGGAGACCGAAGTCTTTGGCCTATCGCTCTACCAGTTCTTCGCCGCTTTCGGTGTAGCTCTCACCGTCGGTGCGTGCGCCAACTTCGGGCGTATCGTTCTCCTTCGCATCATCGGAGAGCGGGTCGTTACGCGCCTGAGGTCCCAGCTCTTTAGGAAGACATATAGCCAGGACGCCGAGTTTTTCGACGCGAACAGGGTCGGCGACCTCATCTCCCGACTCAGCACGGATACGATCGTCGTCGGTAAAAGCATTACCCAGAATGTCTCGGACGGCATGAGATCTATCGTCAATAGTGTTTCGGGACTCGCCCTGATGGCCTGGCTCAGCCCTAGTCTTACTGCCGTTATCTTAGTCGCTGCTCCCTTTATCGGCACTGCTTCTTTCGTTTACTCGCGGATTATCCGAAAGCTGAGCCGCAAGATGCAGCAGAACCTGGGAACCTTAACCAAGATCGCGGAGGAACGGCTGGGAAATGTAAAGACTAGCCAGGCTTTCGTCGGCGAGGGCCAGGAGGTCCGGCGGTATAATAAGCAAGTCAGGAAAGTCTTTGAGCTCGGGAAGAAACAATCCATATACGACGCATCCTACTTTTCCGGCACGTCCTGGATGGGCAACATGACCATCATCGCATTGCTCTGGTTCGGCGGAAATCTGGTGAGAGACGGCATAATGACCGCCGGCGACCTCACTACTTTCGTCATGTACGCGTTCTGGGCTGGCGGTGGCTTATTCGGCGTTGCCAGCTTCTACTCGGAGCTGATGAAGGGGGTTGGTGCGGCCACGCGCATCTTCGAGCTCCAGGACCGCAACATGGGCATCTCCTCGACGAAGGGCGTCAAAGTCACATCGGCGCAGGGTCCCATCACATTCTCGAACGTCACATTTGCGTATCCAACCCGACCCGCCGTCACAATCTTTAATGGGCTCAACTTCGAGATCCCCTCAGGAACCAACGTGTGCATTGTTGGTCCGTCAGGCGGTGGAAAGTCAACCGTATCTTCCTTACTTTTGCGATTCTACGATGTCACGTCCGGTAGCATCAGCATCAACGGGGTGGACATTTCCAAGATGAATGCGAAGTCTCTGCGGCGCCGCATCGGCATGGTGTCCCAAGAACCAGTGCTGTTTTCCGGTACCGTTGCCGAGAACATCGCTTACGGGAAACCAGATGCTACCAGAGCTGAGGTGGTGACGGCCGCGCAAAAAGCCAACTGCGGTTTTATCAGTGACTTTCCCCAAGGTCTAGAAACTCAGGTCGGCCCGAGAGGCACGCAGCTGTCGGGCGGGCAGAAGCAACGCATTGCTATTGCACGAGCCCTAATCAAGGATCCGGACATTCTCATCCTGGACGAAGCCACGTCGGCCCTCGACGCGGAATCCGAGACGGCGGTCAACCTAGCACTGACGGCGCTGCTGAAGGGCCGCCGGCGGACTACGATCTCGATCGCCCATCGGCTCTCTACTATCAAGCGATCGGACAGCCTCATCGTACTGTCGAGCAACGGCACGGTTGCGGAAGTCGGATCATTCGAAGAGCTCAGCGCCAATCCTAAGAGTGAATTTTCTCGACTGATGGAATGGCAGATGAGCGGCGGCGAGGTTCCAACCGCGGCTAGGAGAGGACCCCAGCTCTCGGAATCGGAGATCATCGAGGAAGAGCTCGAAGAAGGCGAGGAAGACGAGGAGGAAGACGAGGAAGATGGGCCCAGAGAGGAGACGCGGCAGAAATCTGAGAAGTAATTTCGAGGTATTTGGTGCAGCCACATGCCACGTACGCAGGCCTAGAGGGCTGATACGTATAGTCCCCACCCGCTCTTGGGGACTGGGCGGGAGGGAAAGCCTATCGCACACAACGGATTGATTTTGAATATATCTTGTCAAGAAAAGGGCAGCAGGCAGCCCGGCTCTCTCCCCTTTCAGCGGGCTACGTTCTATTTGGAGGGGGAGCGGTGGGGGCGCCACGGCGAGCCTCTGTTGTACATGTATGTAGAATAATCGGACCAGTACTCCACTCGATACCACGGCGGGATTTATGGATGGTCAACGGCGGCGAAGGGTAGAATAGAAAAGGGTGCGGCGGTTTGTTGTAGGGCATGGAGCGACATAATCGCATGGACCGGAGGGTAGAATACACAAAAGCTCTGAAACCTGCTGGCACTAGCGGGATACCTGGATTTCGGCGCGAGGTCCTCCGCATCGTCAGGAGAACTGGAATCTTATTACCGCCGTCTTTTCTTCGGCGAGGCAATGCCGGCCCATCACTCGGCTTGGTGACGGGCGCCGAGGCCTGACCGGCGGCACGGCTCCGTCCGTTTCCGTGCCCGGGCAACCTGCAGCTAGAAGGCCGGGCTGCCGAAGGCGGGTATACCTACCTACCTACTTATCCAGGTGTCTTGCTGCGATGGTTCTTACGCCTGCGAGCTTTTGCTTTCACTCCACCACGCAGGCGGCGTCTGAACCTGTGATGATGATTCCTCCCTCTCGGTACCTCGGGTACCTACTTACTTAGTACCTACCTAGGTAGGTAGGTACCTCTACTAACGCCAGGCACCTTCTGTACCTAGCCTATGCACATATCCGTAACCTACGCTTATACACATTAAACTCGACTTACCTAGGTGGTCCATCAACTTCTTCACTCAGTGCGAATATCCCATCAACGTTTCGTTCGCCCTTCTGATGCTTCGCCAGCTTCGGCCCCGCGTCCACGTCTTGACAACTTGACAACAACCCGGAGCCAGGGCCAGTGGGGATTTTCCGCCGCTTCTCATTCAGCCAAGCACCAGCTTTCCCCCTCGTTAGAGAGCCTATAAAAGGACCCCTGCCGTTCCTCTCTAGCTGGCTCTCTTCTCCCGGCCTGGCTTACTACACCCTACATGTCTGCAACCTCAGCCATCCGACAACATATAAGAGCCGACGTGAAACGCTCCTTAATCTCGGGCCTCATGTTTTCGTCCTTCGGGCACGAACATTGATATTCATTCGACCAACCGGTTGGATTCCCTCCCCATCATCTCCGACACACCAACAATTCGTTGATTCCTACCTAACCTCCGTAATTTCAACCGAGGTCCGACAAAAAACCCAAACCAGATGGCAGACGTTAAAGTCGTCGAGGGCAGCTTTCAAGTTGACGACGGCGTGAGCCTCTTCACCAAGTCCTGGCTAGTAAGTTTATCCGCATGCATACCACCCCACCCACCCAACACCTCCCTCTCTGCGCTCGCACGCACACCCTTCACGTATTCCTACCCTTCTCTTTTTCCCTGTGTCAGCTCGCTTAAAATATGCCCACGTAGCCCGCCGACGGGCCCCTGAGGGCCAAGATGATAATGGTCCACGGCTTCAACGACCACGTGGATCGGTACTACGATTTCTTCCCGAGCCTCGCGCGCCGCGGCATCGCCGTCCACGCCTTCGACCAGCGCGGCTGGGGCCGCAGCGTCAAGACCCCCGCCGACCGCGGCCGCAGCGGCGCCACCCCGGCCGTGCTCGCGGATATCGCCGCCTTCCTCCGAAGCCACCTGCCGCCGGAGAAGGAGGACGGCGAGCGGGCCGCGGAAGGGGCCGGGGGGGCCGGGGGCGCCGACGTGCCCGTGTTCGTCCTCGGCCACTCCATGGGCGGCGGCGAGGTCCTCGCTCTCGCCAGCACGCCGCAGTACGCCGACCTCATCGCGCGCGTGCGCGGCTGGATCCTCGAGGCACCGTTCCTGGGGTTCACGCCCGCCGCGCAGCCGAGCTGGCTGACGATCGCGTCGGGGCGGCTCGCCGCGCACGTGGTGCCGCACTTCCGGCTCGTGCGCCCCATCCCGCCGGCGCACCTGTGCCGCGACCCGGCGGTGCAGGCGAGCCTCGCGGCCGACACGCTGCTGCACGAGACGGGCACGCTCGAGGGCCACGCCGCCATGATCGGGCGCGCCGAAGACCTCACCGGCGGCCGCCTCCGGCCCCTCCGCCCCCAGGTCCGCTCCCTGCTCGTCGCCCACGGCACCGCCGACGCCATCGCCAGCTTCGAGCGCGTCCGCGCCTGGGCCGACGAGGCCCGCCGCCCCAGCCGCGGCCCCGACGCCCTCGAGGACCTGGTGTTCAAGGCGTACGAAGGCTGGTTCCACCAGCTGCACGCCGAGCCCGGACGAGAAGAGTTCTACAAGGATGTCGGCGACTGGATCTTGGAGCGGAGCGGCGGCGGCGAGGGCCTGCCCCCGGCGGCGCCCGAGGCCAAGCTGTAAGGGAGCGCTAAACTCCGAAGACCCCCAGTCCCCGGCGAGGGGCGGTACCGTGGTAATGGCAGTAGTGGTGGCACTAAGGGTGCGAGTCTCTGACACAGGAGCGTATATGACGCGATGCAGAAGCCGCTTTTTTCAAATCTACGGGGACTTCCGGGACAATCCCCCCCCCCCCCCCCAATCCCCCATCCCACCCGATTTCTCTTGCTCCGACCTCGATAAAGGCGAGGATATATATATAGTATGTACGACTACACGTGTGGGGTTTCACGACCAAGACGATTAGGAAAGGGGCGAGAGGTATGCATGGTTGAGTTAAAATCTTGTTGTGGCGTCGATATCGGAAAGAATGTGTACATCGTTGGTTCTATGTTGGTTACCCGATCTGTATACACTTCCAAGACGGACAGCGTCTTGTCCATTGGCGCCCTCTCAGACGGCCGTGATACGAGCCACTCTCGTCACCACGCCTAGGGCGTTGGGCGTAATAGTGTGGTTACGAGATGCGCGCTACAGGAAATAAATAGGCTTTTTATCATAATGTTTCTGTCGAGTTCTCGGCGGTCCTTCGGAATTTCCCCCCTGGGTTACATGTTCTCCGGTAAGGACAAAAACAAATCACTAGTTTAACCCCTTCTGCCGCATTGTCTAGCGGATCCGGCGGTACCAAAGTTCCTAGACAGGGGTTAATGGTCGAATTAATCCGTACATCTCTCTTCTGGGGGACGCCACTCCAGACCCAGTCGTTCGAAAACTCTCTTCTCCGCGGTGAGCATGTCCGGGGGTGAGCCGTCGGCATCTCTCTCGAGATCCACCCAGGACCCATCGACTCGGCTCCGAACGCCGCTACTATCAAATTTAAGTCCCCTTTCCTGCTTGCAGTATCTCCGAAGGTCGCGTTCAAACGTAGTGCCGCCTGTCCAACCGACGACGGCGCAACCGGCCGTCTCCCACGGAGTGACGACAATATCAACCCTCCGGTGAGGATTGGAGTTTCTGGGCGATGCGCCTCGATCCCACTGGGGGTTCTGCCACACCACCATGGCTTTGTCCAGCGTGTCAAACACGAGTCCTGCCTTAGGCCCTTGTCGTTTCCGCGATAGCGGAATTTGGCCCGGCTCGTTGTTACCAGTGGCCATGACGAGCGTGTGGGTGATAAACCCTTCCTTCTCGAGACTAGCAACAACGTCTTCGATAAAATGGAGTGTAGCTGCCGCATCTGGGTGGCTGAGAATAACGTCAACATCGCCGTTTTCAGTTTTCCCTCTCCTATATCCTCCGGCGATGACCATTTGAAAGCCCTGGCGAAGCTTGTTGGCGTGACTCAGAATGGTCTTCCCAATGTCTCGAACCTCGTGACGGGGGATCTTTTCCTGAAGCTCCTCGTAATATTTAACACCAATCTGCTGAACTCGAGTAAGACCATGCCAACCGTATTCAATAATATCGTCGAGCTCCCGCCATCCTTTGTTGTAAAATTCGCGAGCGGTCACCGGTGCGACGCCCCATATACCGTGGAAAAGCTGCAGCACTGACATCTTTGGATCTGCCTCAGCGTACTGGACCTCTGGAAAGTAGCCGGTTGCTTTCCACTGCCGATAGAGCGTAGCAATCTTGTCACCGCAACCGGGTAGCCTAGTTACCTCTAAACGTTTAGTTAGAAACAATAAAAGCCCTATTTGGTGGAAATTCGTGTTGGATCGCCTACCAGCTGGGTGAGAAATCAGGAAGGGATATGCTGCCAGGGAGGCGATGCTCGTGGAGTAGGCTCTCACTCCTACCTCGTCGCCCTTGAGAGCTTTTAGTTTCCTGATCTTGCGAAGCTCCGCGATGAAGTGACGGTTGGGCGGGTTTGAGAAAGTTGGACGTTGGCATGAGTACGTTGTATGAAGATAATCTGGAATCGGCGGCATATTGGCGTGAGGCTCGAATTCGGACGTTGACTCACGCCGCAAGATAGGGCGCTTCGTCCGGGCCTCGACCGTCGAATTCTGCTTCGCAGAAGTTGGGGCACCTTTTAGAACAAGTTGATCATCCTTGCCTTCTTGTTGAGCATGTTTGGGGACGTGCCTAGGATGCGGCCGGACCTCCTTTGAACTTTGCCGTACCTTGCGGCCCTGGTATATCAGGTATTCATCTATGGGGAGGACGGCGCCCTGAGCCAAGCAGTCAACGAACCAGGCGAGCTTGACCACCTTAATTATCGACTCATCGCCCGTGTCTGGTCTGCCGCAGCTGGCGACTGGTTCGCCTGGACTGCCATCTCCAGATGGTGCGTCTTTGAGTCCAGTATTCTGGGTCTGGGCCTCCGGGTAGGGTAGGGGGGGGGACGGCGGATCGATGTCCTCGAATAGAATCTTCTTGCGCCTTAGCTCAAACTTGGCCCTTTCCTTGTGTGATATATTGCCAAGGATTATTGCCGCCTCGTTAATATCGTACGTCAACGTAGGGATTTTGCTCTCGAGCTCCGGCAGCTTATCCGGCTCGATGTGCGTAGGCAGTAGGTAGATAGTGGGGAATTCGAGAGACATTTACGGCTGCGTTCCCCCTTCTCGGCTTCCCTCTAGGAACAAGGACAGACAGGCAACCTCTAGCGGCATTACCACAGATAGCAGGCATCGGGTATGATGCTCTCACGTCTCGGGCGCCACGCCGCATACCGTGGATGGCATGCTCGGGGGCGATGGGGCAGGGTTGGCTTCAACTGCGGGTTGGGGAAGAACGGGATGCTCGGTAGGTACCCTCAGGTACTTCGTTCAGGTACCTACCCAGGTACCTGCAGGCAGGTGTGACCCATTCGTGGCAGATGACGTCATACAATGCAGCCCAGATGTCCATGCATGTATCCGGTACCTAATATATGCAGGTATCACATGTAATGCGAGTTGCGGGTGAGAAGGCACCTGCGCCGGAATCGGATGAAGAAAGAAGCCGAGATTACCTCATGCACCTCGCGGTTAAAGTGCGCTCACGTCCAGTTCCATTCGCGCTCCTCCCGTCGCATTGTCAAACCAGACCAGACCCGTCCGTCCGTCCGTCTCAGCCTCGCCGTTCTTTGCTGCTGGGCCTGCCTCTGCCATCCAAAAATAATAAGACTATACCACGGCAGCCTCTCGGACCTCTCCACTCGCGCAAGATCCAGAAGCACGAAACATCAACCAGACCTCTTCGTCCACGCTACCAGAGCGTAACTAAACGTAGCCCCGAGTTGTCAGGCTGTCTATGCGAATCTGACAAGTCCAGCATGCCGATTTGCAGCTGTCGTCTTCCTTGACGGAACACCCGCCCATCCTCCCTGCCGCCGTCTCTCTCTCTCCCTCTCCCTCTCTCTCTCTCCCTCTCCCTCTCTCTCTCCCCCTCCCCCCCTCTCTCTCTGTGTGTGTGCTCGCCAGCCAGTTATAATCCGCAATCGGTACCCTGCCGACAAACAGCCCTCTCACAGTCAAGAGCCGGCAGCAAACAATGGAAACGGAGCCCACCATCGTCCTCTTCTAGGTGGCGCCGTTTGCCGCTCCTACTGCTCGCCTATCTGCCATTCGTCAACCAACCTACTATCTCATCTTCTTCCATCCTTTTCTCCCTTCTCCTATTCACTCCGACTGCCTTCTTGCCTGGTCTGGGCGTCTTTCATCCACAGGCCCGGTCGGCACACCCCGTTCTTCACTATTTCTACACCGTCGTATTCTTTCTGTCTCCATACCTGCTCAGCCCTCCTCGATGGATTTGGCCCAGACCTTGGTGCGCGCAACGGCGCGCGCCTTCTACAACTCCCCCGACGATAGAAGGATGATCCTTATCGTGGACGCTCTGGTCCTCCACTCGACGCTTCGCGACGATGACTTGTCTTACCTGATGAACCTCAACACCAAGGATTTGCATAGAATCTGCGCCAGACTGCGCGACGAACGCTTTCTGCACGTGTATGCACATCTATACGAGCCTATGCCTCCCGCTGTCTGAGCTAATCCTCGTCGCTGCAGTCATGTCCGACCTGAACTCAGAGAGGGCAAGGAGAAAGCATCCAACCGCATCTACTACTACATCGACTACCGCCAGGCCATCGATGCGATCAAATGGAGGACTTACCACATCGACAAGAGCGTCCAGGGCGACGCTGTGCCCCAGCAAGAGAAGAAGGAGTACTTTTGCACTCACTGCAGGGCCGAGTGGACCCAGCTCGAAGTCCTCGATAACGTGGATCCCATTCGCGGCTTCAAGTGCCATCGCTGCGGTAGCATCCTTACGTTCGACCCTAATCGGGAAGCCGGCGGCCACGAACAATCTACGAAACTCAACAACCAGCTCCGATTCATCACCGACATCTTACCGAAGCTTGACACCATCACGATCCCCGACAACAATTTCGAGGCCGCATTGGCCGCGGCTCGTCCCGTCATCCGTGACGCCGCTAACCAGATTGCCCCGTCGGTTGTTGTCGAAAGCATTGCGAAGCCTACTGCGGTCAAGGGCATGGCGAATACGGGCCCTCAGAGCATTGCGATCAGCATTACCGATAAGGACGGCCCCACCGAGGCCGAGAGAGAAGCCGAGCGTGCCGCAAAGGAGAAGCTTGCACAGTCCAACGCCCTGCCGGCCTGGCACACTACCTCTACCGTTTCCGGCTTGTCCTACGCCGGGAACAGCAACGCCGCCGCGCTAGCGAAGCACGACGAATACGACGCTAAGAAGCCGGACGAGCTCGCTGACGACACCACCAACGACAAGGAAATGGACGAGATCTTCAAGATGCTGAAGAAATCGCAGGAAGAAGAGAGACGTAAGGCTGCCGAAGAGGATGAGGACGAGGACGAGGAAGACGAGGACGAGGAAGAGGAGGAGTTCGTCGACATCTCGGCCAACGGCAGCTCCATCGGCGAGAAGCGGCCGGCGTCGAGCGGTCCCACCAGCGCCGCCGACACCCCCGCCTCGGAAGACAGGCCCTCTAAGAAGGTCAAGGTCGAGGTACCGGCGAACGACGGCGAGAGCGAGGATGAAGACGTCGCGTTCGAGGACGTCTAAGCCGCTTCAGCATAGATTTAGAGTAATACATAAACAGCATCAGGAGACAAGCGGAAGGAGAAAGGGAGGAGGGGGAAGGGCAATAGGGTGGCATACACCCAGCTAGTGGACTGCGATACCCTACACGACGCCACAGACATAGGAGGAGGCATAAGGATTCCATGGCATGCTTTTTTTGGTGGTGGACTGGCTGGCGTTAAAAAGGAAAGGAAAAAAAAAAAGCCCATGGTAGCTACTATATAGCAGTCCTGCGAATGAATAGCTTAGTACTAAAAATCTGCTAGATGCCCGGGGAAACACGCGCGCATGCGTGGACGATATCTACACTGCCCTTCTTCAGGTGGGATGTGCCATACAAAACTCGCAAGTCTCCCTGCTCCTCCTTCTCTCTCCAAGCAAAACCTAGGTATCATCTTCGGGTAAAAGGACAGTTGAGGCTCGTTGCCTCACTGTGGTTCCGTGGGGGAGGGCCGCATCCACCGTAAATCGCCTTGTCCCATCATTAAGATCAAAAAAAAAGAGAAAAAGGGGGCCTCCTTCGACATCTTCCGCTGCCGCTGCTCTGCCCGAAACAAATGGGTCCTCCCACTTCCCACTCGTGTTCGCGTGACATTACACGTATTTGCGTAGCTGGAGAGGGCATTTGGAGTTAGCGAAACGAGAGCAGACCAATTGCAGGCAAGCTAGATTGGGAGGGGGGGGAGAAGAAGAAGAAGAAGAAGAGCTTACGTCGAGAGTCAGCGTCCGCGAGCTGTTCACTTCCTGGTCCCTGTATACGCCGACGAGGCTCTCGCTGTCCTGGAACAGGCCCGCCTTCAGGCTGATGACGATGAACTGCATGCCAGGACCGGCGTGTTCCCGGATGTAATTCTTGATCTTGTCCACGTTGGCGTTGTCCAGCGCGGCGTCGACCTCGTCGAGCACGAAGAAGGGGCTGGGCTGATAGCTGTGGATCGCGAAGAGGAGCGCCAGGGCTGCCATCGTCTTCTCGCCTCCCGACAGGTGCTCCATGTCTCGGAAGCGCTTGAGCGGCGGCATGGCATGATATTTGATCCCCGAGAGATACGGCTGGTCCGTGTCCTCTTCGATGTCGAGGTAGGCTTGGCCTCCGAGTGGATATTGCTCCGACCGCGTGAGGTCTTTGTAGACATGGGAGATCTGCTCTTGGATATGCATGAAAGCCTTGTTGAAGAGTTCAAAACGCTTCGTCTTGACCTCATCGAAAGCGTCTTTGGCCGCCTTATGAGCCGCCTTCGAATCGTCGAAGTCCTTTTCGGTCGCCTTTAGACGCGCTTCCACCACCTCCAGTCGTTCCATGGCACGCATGTTGGGGTTCAGTTTTTCTAGCTCCGCGGTAAGCGACGAGATCTTCTCTTGCAAGCTCTCTTCGATGCTCTCGTCTTCAAGCTGCTCACGTTCATATTAGCCACGATATTGGGTGGGTTCGATTCCCGCTCTCCCTCCCTCTATCTCTACCTTACGGCAACTTACGTTCTTCAAATCGTCATCCAACTGATCAAAGTCAACCTCGATTCCGTAGTTGTCCATGGCATCACCCATGGGGTCCGCGTCGTCGCCGTCGTCGACATCCATTGCGTCTGGATCTTGGTGCAAGAGGTTATCTTCGTTCGGAAGATTATCAAGCGTCCCTTCGACGAGGGGAATGTTGACCTGTTCCAATCGACATCTTCTCAGGAGCGCGAATTTGCCGGCACTGTTCCTCTGGACCTCCGTCTCTAGCGCGCTTATCGCTTTTTGCCTGCTTTCAATATCTTTGCTTCTCTTTTGCACCTCCGCCCTGGCGTCGTTGACCTTCTCGTTGCGCTCGGACAGCTCCGCCTTGTACTCGTCCAGGCTTTGCTGTAGGGAGTCGAGGTTGTCCTGGTCATTGCCCATCGCTTCCTCGATTTCTTCCTTTTCGGCTTGGTAGGACTCGATGTCCTTAGATAGCCGCCTGAGGCGGTCCTCGAGGCTGTGAAGCCTGTTTTCGGTCTCGTTATGCCTGGACGTTTCCCAGCTCTTGTTGCTCTCCAGCCTAGACCTTTGAAGGTCAAACTGCGTACGTTTCTCGTGCGCCTCTTGTTCTAGACTGCCTTGCTGTGCCTCGTATGCTCGAATATCCGAATACCCAAGCCGTTTGCAAAAGTCGGAGAAGATCTTGTCTTCTACTTCGGCGATTGCGCCCTTAAACTTTTCAACCGATGCGCGAGTCTTTTGCAGCTTGCTGTCTTCTTCCTTAAACTTGGGCTGCCACTCCTTAAGCTGGCGCTTTGCGTGGTCTAACTCCTTTTTCTTGCTGGCGAGATTTTGCCGGAAAGCCGCCAGCTCGCTCTTGGCAAATCCGAGGCGCTGATCGAGTCCTGCGAGCTCGATTTGCAACGTCTCTTCGGCCGTGCCTCGTCGATCGGCTCTGGGAAGCCTCTCAATCTCATCGCGGAATTTATCGGCCATCTTCTGCAAATTTTGGACGTCGTGCTCCTCGAAGCGGCGCTTGTTCCCCTTGTTCTCCGGGCCACGTCCACCCGTCATGAGACCTGCCTTATGGATAACGAAGCCTTCCAAGGTCACCGCCTTGACCTGAATTCTTCGGCCGTAGCATACATGCTTGGCAATCTCCAGAGTGTCGCAAACGATCGAGCTGCCGCAAGCGTAAGACATGGCACGCTCGAGAGAGGAATCGAAGTCGATAGCGTCAATTGTCAACCGTGCGCCAGAGATGCCCTTGACGGCCGTGTTCACCGCGTTGACTTTGATGTTGTCCAACGGGATAAAAGTAATCGGCGGGAAACGCTGGTCTTTCAGATATTGCACGCACTCGACGCCCGTCTTCTCGCTGTCTACGATAACGGAGTCGAAGTCGCGCCCTAAGGCAGTGATGACAGCTTCGTCAAACTTCTTTTGCTTCGGTTTGCATAGGTCGCCCACCCTACCTTTGACGCCCGGGTAGATACGCTTCAACGAGGTAACCATCTCTTTCATCCGGGCCTCCTTGTCGTTCTGGCGTCTCCCATCGTCAGCCTCCAACAACTTCTTAAGAACGTCTTGGAGTTTCTCGTCGAGTTCTGTTCGTCTCTGATTTGTCCTCACTCTTTCCGATTGAACTTGGTTGAACTCTTTCTTCTTGGTATCCATCTCGCTCGAGATCTGCTCGACGGCGCCCTCGGTGGTGGTTATTCGCTCTTGGATGGCCGCTATCTCCGTTTCTAATTTCTCTACGGCAGCTTGATAGCCGTCTGCCTTGCCCTTGAGGCTGTTAACAGTGACCTCGTCTGTCTTCAGCTGGCGATTGAGGTTCTCCAGCTTCACCTGGTTCTCCGAAGACTTGTTCATCGCCTGCGCTCGGAGGGTGTTGTATTCCTTTCGGTCCGCCTCGCTAAGCTCCCTCCCCTGCCTCTTCATGGTCTCCTTCCACTGCTCTTCGAATTGTTTCTGGGCTTTATGGACCGTACTTAAGTCCTTCTCGATCTTGGAAATCAGCCTGCGTTGCTCGTCGCGTTCCTTACGGACCACGTCGATTCTCTTCCGGATGGTGTCAGCCTGGTTGCTCGTCTGCTCCACCTTTTCCTTAATGGGGACGAGGCTGTTTTCCTTTTCCTCCATTTCCTTCTCCTGCCGTTTGATCTGCCGCTCTACCCTGTGAACTTCCCTCGCAGCGTCGGCCTGTGCCTTCCGGGCAGTTTCAAGCTTCTTTTCGAAAGATTCAACGTTACGACGGAACTCCTTGAGGTTTTCCTGGTGCTCTTGAATCTTGGCGCTGGAATCGTCCATGACCTGTTGGAAACGGTACAGCTTCCAAAGAATGTGAGAGACAATGGCGGCATCGCGCTCGTCCGTCTTGCTCTGAAAGTTATCGGCCTCGCGTTTCTGCTCCTGATACTGCTTGATCTCCGAATTTATACCACGTCGTCTCTGAAGCTGAAAATTGGAATTTTCGGCGGCCTGGTCTGCCTCACTTTGCCGCTTCTCGTATTCGGCCTTAAACTCTAGGCTGCCGGAAATCTGCTCTATCAGGCGGGTGAGATCCTGGGGAGACTGAGCAGCGATGGCTTCGACGTCGCCCTGGAAGACTAAAAAGTTCCGAGCCTTGATGAGGATATTCTCGGTTTCGAGAGCCGCGTTGTACTGCTGGGCGGTGACGACGCGGTCGTTGATGCGGTACTCGCTAGAGCCCTGGCTGGTGATGGAGCGTTTCCATCGCTGCTCGTCACCGGCGTCATCCTCGTAGACGGCCATCACCCAGGCAGTCTTAGGATCGCTGCGATTCGGTTTATCATCGTCATCACCGTTCACGTGGCCATTTGTGTGGCCGTTGGTGGTCGGCGCGGCAGCCGAACCGTCGTCGTTGATCTTGGACGTTTTGAGGACACGACCTCGATACACGAGGTCCTTCAGGTGCGCCGAACGTAAGTGCGACGATTTTATACCGAGGACGAAGGAGATGGCATCCATGCTAAACACGGGTAGGTTAGAAGGAAACACGGCTGGGAGACCCCCTCCCGGGGGGGGGGGATACGTACGAATTCGATTTCCCGGAGCCATTGGGGCCGATGATGGAGGTGAAATACGAGTCGCCAAACAAGAGGATGTGGTGGCCCTTGTAGGACTTGAAGTCTGGTAGGAGTTAGCGGGTTGCGCCGAGATGGCCGATTCTCACGACATGAGGCGACGCACTGAATAGCTCGAGACGGATAAGTTTCCCCATCTCGGCTCGGTTGCTCCAACGTCAAGTAGGACGCAAGATGATGACGATGAGACAGGTGCGGCCGGTGGGTTATGGTGGCTATAGTAGTGGTGGGTGCGGGTGCAAGGTGCGGGCGGTGCGCGGACGGGGACGCGACGCGAGAACTATGCGGACGGGAATACGGGTGGTCGCTAAGCGTCGCTGGATCGGGATGGGAATCGAGGCGACGGCATCTCACAGAAGCCGGACTCGAGGATGTACCTATGTTTCAATCAGGACAGGGCGCGAGGGTGCGTGAAGCACATCGGCGTAGGCGGGTTGGCAGACAGGGACGACGATTGCATGTACGCAGAAATTGTGTAGACGGGGTGGATGGAAAGTAGGCGAAGTTGTGTGGGCAGATGAGGAATGAGTTGTGCCCGATCAGGGCCGTCGTCGCAACTTTTTTTTTTGTTTCTGCTGGTGAGGACGCGACTTTGCTTGGATTGCGGGACGCGCGGGGGACCCTGAGGTTTCGAAGGGTACCTAGTAGGAGGTACCTTAGGTACTGGGTGTCTAAGATACAGGTACGTGTGGGTACCTAAGGTGTTCTCTTACCTGTATACTATAGGCCAGGTTGTAGGTAAAGGTAGGGCAAAAAAGAGGTGGGGAGACACCGGCAGGTTGTAGATATCTAGGTACCTCCTACCTCCTATATAGGTACCTACATTAGGTGCCTGTGAGGTACCTATCTACGGTTGCCTTAGGCTCCAACATAGGTGCCTCCCTACTACCCAAGCTCTTTAGGCCCTTTACGACCTCAAGACCTTGACCTCAAGACCATAACCTCCGTTCCGACCTCGAGATAATACGGAACCTGGTGCGGACCCGCGTTTTCTCTAGGTACTTAATAATAGAGAGAGAAAGAGAGAGAAGAGAACAGACAAAATGGTGAAGAGTCGGTCCCAATCCTGAGACTGTTTGTGTCAGTGTGTACTCGGTGTGTATCTCTATATCTACCTACCTACCTACCTCCTCCTACATACCTACCTACCTACCTACCTATGTCTGGCTCCGTATTGTCATGAACGGTTCTTTAGGCGGTATGGGAGAGAGAGGTAGAGATCATACCGAGATTCCCTTCCTCCTCCCCTCTCCCTCTCCCTCCCTCTCTCCCTCTTCCTCTCCCTCTCTCCCCCTCTCCCTCTTCCTCTCTCTCTCTCTCTCTCTGGTATACGCTAAACCTGTAGTCGCATCTGCGGTCGACTCGAAGATCTCACAGTAATAAGAGCCGCTTCTCCTCGTCCAACCACAACGCGTCCTCGAGACACGCACTTCAGCCGGTGCCACTTACAGGATCGACACATCTCCCACTCGCCTACTTCTCTCCTACTTCCCGACTTTCCTCGGTCCGCATCCTCTCCCGTTCTGGATCCCACCCTGCATCCCATCCGGCCCAGGTCCCTTTCTCACGCTCTCGAACAAACCCAAAACCAAAAGGAAAAAAAAAAGGTGGCCTACCCTCCATCACAAGCCTCTGAAGTCACGCAGACCCGCCTCGTGTCGACTCTCCCACGAAGTCACACGCACCCCTTCGCCTCCAGCTTCCCGCTGTTGAACCTTCGTGGCCTTCACTATTTAATTGGACGGGCTCCAATATCGCATCCACTCTGGCCGCACGCAACCCGGTGCGAACCTGTCTTCCCTCTTCTCACCCAGGCAAGGCAATAGTAATAATAGCTAGTCCCCCTGTCTGCTCCTAGCCGTAAGTGCGCTGCCTACTCTCCCTCCCCTTCTCACCCATTCTTCTCAGTCACCCCCTCGCTTGGGAGCTGGTGCCTGCAGCCGTGTCCAGCGCTTCGTCGAGTCCCCGATGGCTGACATCTTAGTTCTCAGGGGAGCCGAAGCTCTCCGCAGAGTTTCCTTCCGCAACGATATTCAAAGATTTCCCGTCCGAACGCTAGCCGAGATGGCAGAATCCAGCAGTCCCCCCGCCCCGGCACCGTCTGCTAAGTCTGAGGGCGTGCAGACGGACGACGAAACGGCCCTGACACCCGACGATACCACCACTCCCTCTCTAAGCTCCTCACCTCTCCAGCAACCCCTAGTGGACCCCCCAAAGTTGGATGACGCCCCCAAGAGCCCCCGGATCTCGAGGAACCCTTCGTTCTCAGGGAGCAGCTCGTACCACGAAGACTGGGATTCGTACCCTCCCCTGGACCGTTTGACCGTCCTAGACCTACTCGACAACTTCGCCCTTCCGCAGCAGCTAGAGAAGCTTCAGAAAGGGATCTCGGCGCAAACCGAGAAGGTCCGCAAGTCACGGGCCGCCCTTCGGAATCGAGGCCAGGTGGCCAAGGATCGCATGGTCGAGGAATGGCGACGTCGAGTGCCCTCGGCCGAAGAGCAGCTTGATAGGTACAGGAAGCGCATGAAGCAGAGTGTCGAGAAACTAGGCCGCCAATGGAACGGCACCAAGGTCATAACTCTGCGCGAGAAGGTCTCTTTCATCGGCGGTGTCATGAATATCTTCGTCAGCGGCTACTTGATCGGCGCCTACCCCCAATGCTTCCACCTCTGGTACTTGGCCCAGCTCATCTACTTCATGCCCATCCGCTTTTACACCTACCGCAGGCGTGGCTATCATTACTTCCTAGCCGACCTCTGTTACTTTGTCAACTTGCTGCTCTTCCTCAGCCTCTGGGTCTTTCCGTCTTCCAAGAGGTTCTTCATTGCCGCCTTCTGCCTCGCCTTCGGCAACAATGCCGTGGCGATTATCATGTGGCGCAATTCCCTCGTGTTCCACGACTTCGACAAGGTCACGTCTCTATTCATCCATATAATGCCGTGTGCTACCTTGCATTGCGTCGTCCACCTCTTCCCCGACGACGAGCAGCGCGAACGGTTTCCCGCGCTATGGACGGTTAAGAATTCGCCGCCAGGCTCCCCCACCGCCTACGGCAACGTCATATCGATGCTTGCCTGGTCCACTATTCCATATGCCTTCTGGCAGCTGAGTTACTACTTCTTCATCACGGTCCGCCGGCGGGAGAAGATTGCGGCTGGGCGCCCTACGTCCTTTACCTGGCTGCGTCGCTCCTACTCTAAGACTTGGATCGGGAAATTTGTTCTCTCGTTGCCAGATGCCTTGCAGGAGCCCGCGTTCATGATGATCCAGTACATTTACGCCGTGCTGACAATGCTACCCTGCCCCTTGTGGTTTTACAGCCGATGGGCTTCGTCCTGTTTCCTCGTCGTCGTATTCACGTGGAGCGTATACAACGGTTCAACATATTACATCGACGTGTTCGGCAAGCGGTTCCAGAACGAACTCGAGATCCTGAAGGCCGAGGTTGCCAAGTGGCAGAGCAACCCCGAAACGGCTCTCGGCTCTCCGACGATGGCAACGACGCCCGCTCCCGAGGCCGAGGGCAAGAGCCGCGGCGCGGCGGTTTCCGAAGAGAGCGCCGAGAAGGCTGTTCGGATCCGGGACCCAGCCAGCGGGAGGCGGTTGAGTGTCGACGAGATCCCGTTGCTGCAGGACGAGAAGCCGGAGAGGGGGGCCGCCTCGTCTGCCCAGCAAGCGGCGGTGACTAGCGGAATAGAGAGCACTGGTAAAGCTGCGGCGCGGGAGAGGAAGCCTATCGAGGTATCTGCGTGATGAGACGACGTTCCGCACCGGGCCGGTTTCTTGACATGGACACTTGTAACGGGCAGGTGTGCATAGCTGGTTCGATGGTCTCGGTAGGCGATTTATATTAGCTAGTTTTCTACTGTTTAGAATCACGGCGTCGGGTTCAGACTAGTTCGGTAGGCGAAGGACCCGCTCGGGCTGTCCGGCCTACGGTCCGAAACCTCGCCCCTTGTTTTTTTTTTCCGGCTCCGTTTGATTTTGAAATTCAGCGTCGCCTTGGCTGAGCGCGACCACGACGGCAACACAAACGACATTAGCAACTATATTGCTTCCCAAGAATAAATGGTTCGGCAGATGTCTTGATACCCTCTTTTTCCCCCTTCGATTTACAACAGACGGAGTTGGGACGAGATGAAAAAAGCGGATAGGGGGAATACAAGGAGGCGCCGAATGTCAGACAGCTTCCACCCCCCCCCCCCCCCCCCCCCTATATATATATATATACTATACGGCGCATTAACATAGCGAAAGTGATGGGAGATGAGCGTTTTTACCTTGAGCTACACCATGTCTTCCAGCTACACACTTCTGTACGTTCCCAGACTCGGTACTGCCAACGGGTGGGTTGAGAACCCGCGTCATGTTTGGTCACACGCGTGATCATGGTCAGCAGTACCCTACTTAATACACTCTATTCTCTGCTTGCAACGCTTGCGCGGCAACACATAGGATGCTACTAGCTCAAATCGAATAGACACGACGTTGAGCCTCGCCGAGTCGACCAGGTGATTCCCGTAACCGCCTAACCTGCCCTCCCCCTTTCCCGCATGCTTCCCTGCTTACCCTCCTCAACCCCCTCCCACCCTCTTTTCTCTCAACGCCTGGCTACCTACCCGCAAAACAACTGTCCACTGCCATTATAGACACTGGGACGGGAAGTAGCCGATCAATCGGCCCAGCGCCCGCCCGATATCGTAATAGAAACCCCAGCCCGACCCCGCCCCCCCCTCCCCTTCCCCCCGTCCTCACAACCCAAAAAAGGAAGAGAACAGCCAACGCCGAAGCAGGCTCGTAAATGCGAAGCCTCCCAAAAGCATGTGAGAACGCCGGTGGATGCAACCACTGTTAGTTCCTTCAAAAATTTCGTTAAAAGCATACACGTCGATTTTTCTCCTCGTGGCGGAGTAGGAGCTGGCACCGTAGAAATAGGGTAGTAGATGGAGTTGAAGTATGAAACGGATTTAGCTTTCCGTCACCGAATGACGCCCCAGTCACTCAGCCGTCCGCCGCCGCCGTCGCTATCTTCCCTCTGGCCCGGTCGCCGTCCAAAAACGGTCCAGAATCGTAACGTCTCGTCGCCGGCGCCGGTTACGATGGTTCTACCGTCGGGGCTCATTGCTAGGTACAAAACCCGGTAGGTATGGCCGGTGAGACTAACCACTTGTGTCATCGCCGGGTATTTCCATACGACAATCTGGTTTTGGCTATAACCGTGGGTGGAAACAATTTCGTTCGAATTCTTGGACCACGAGATGTTGCAAACTTGGCTGCCCGTGTCCACCTCGTTAATGGCTGTTCCCCGTACCGTATCGTGGAAGATGATCCTTCGATCCGCGGTTCCTCCGCCCGAAGCAAGGAGACCGCGTTGGTGAGGGGACCATGAGATCGCCTTGACGGCGGCAGTATGATCCGAGAATTTCCACAGAGGCGTGTCGGAAAGTTTATCCCAGACCATAAGTTTGTTATCGTTGCCCCCGCTCGCCAACTGGCCATCTTCGCAGTTCCACTTGAGACCACAAACCTCTTGCTTATGACCCATAAGCTTGCGCATCCATTGGTCCGGGGCCCTGACATCACGGTGGTATATTAAGCGATCTCGCGACCCCGACGTTAAGATGTGGGTATTCCAGGCCAGCGACCCCACACGAGCGGTATGGCCAGTCATCGTTCTTAAACGCCTGGTCTTCTCGGCATCCCAGATCTGGACGAGACCCTTCCCCGTGCCAATGGCAATATGTGTCCCTTTCTGGATCCAGGACACGCTCGTCACGGTGTCGTCTTCAAGGGTGCATAGCTTGTTCACCCGGCTCGTCTGCGCGTTCCACATGTAGACGCTCGATCCTAAGCCGACACCTAGAACATTGGCACTACCCCAGTCCACTAGATTCAAGTAAAAGTCGTCCGCCAACTCCGGGGCATCCAGGACTTTGTATGGCACCTTGCTGACCGCCCGAGGCTGTCTCCTCGGACTTAATAGCATCTGCTGACTCCCGAACCGAACGGGTGAAAGGCTATAAATCTCCGACCGAATGTCTAGGTTGGGGCCATGTCGACTCTGGGGGGTTCTTGAGGGTGTCGGATGACCAGCAACGTTGCTGTGATGGCGAGGCGACATGTAAGAGAACAGATTCTTATGTGGCGTCGAAGGCGTGAAGCTTGGGGGTAGGGTAGGAGGAGGGTTGTTAGGCGGCGTGTGGGATCTCGTGCCATCGTGAGGATGTGTCGAGTGCGATGACCCCGGTAAATTAGCATCGGGAGATAACGTGGGCGGGGTGGCTTGTGGTATTGTGTTTTCGAAGAGCTCTGCCCTTAGCACGTTCGAAAAAATTCGGTTTGCCTCCTCGGCTGGAAATAATTAGGATCGGACTCAAGCAACACGACAGGTAACAGCCGCTGGCTTACTTTTTTGGAAATGAAGCTCACCATGAGGTGTGCGCTTCTTCTGCCGCGAAGGAGTTGCTGGCGAGCCTTCGTCATGTAAAAGGCTGAAGCTGGCTTGGAGGTCCTGGCCAGACCGAGAGGGAATGAATCTAGAGAGAAAGAAGGAAAAGAAAAAATCAGCGTCTCAGTACCAGAAACGTCGCATAACCGGCCCGGATTCGCCAAGACGAGCGACATGACCGCACAGAACGTGGCTAGTTGATATCAATCGAGACTTGTGATGAGAACCCTCCGAGTAATTAAAAAAAAAAGGGGGGGGGGGGGAATCTATTATTTGCGACTCTGCTCACCTGTCCCCGTTAATGCGTTGGCGCTTCCTGCTAGGACTAGCACCGGACGCACTATCCCGTCTATCTACCGAAAGCTCCCTCGAGAGGGCGCGCGTCAAGCTTTCGGGATCGACAGCACCGTGACTCATCCTGTCGCTCCGTCGACCACTATGCCGCGCGCTCTTCGGGTTGTTCATATCTATCACGTTCGGCATCGCTTGCAACCTGCCGTGGTCGGGCGGCGGTGGAGGTGTAGCTATCCTTGAGGGTGTCCGCACGGCCGGGGTGATCGTATCGTGCGCTTGTCGTTTGGAAGGTGGCAGTACAGGAGTTGGCGAATCGGACTCTATGGTCATTTTGCGGACATTGACGGAACCCAGGTGGCGATCGCGAAGTATAAGCGGCCTGGTGAAGAGAAGAGATATGCAGGCGATGCACTGGGCCGGGGGCGGGCGCGGATAGGGTTTGTTGCAAGCCAGAGGAGGGGACGGGAGAGGGGAAGGGAGGGAGGAAGCCCAGGGTGGATGAGATCAGAGGCCAGATGAGGGATCTGAAGCCATATACAGACTGCCCGGTGCTCGTTCAAAGCCCCTCGGGGTGTGCAGCCTTCCTAGGGCATACTCTGAAGGCGCAAGCAGTAAGATACTAACCCGGTGAACAATGGCAGGCCTAGTAGGGAAATAGAGGCCGTGTTGTTCGCAGGGGAGGGGGAGGAGGCACCGGCCGGTGCTGTTCAGTCGCTGGCTGGATAACTGCGATACTGTTGTTGTTGAAGGATAGGGAGGAGAGCTGGGAGGGAGCGGAATTGACGTGGTTTGGTTGCGAGTATTGGCTAGGAGAGGGAGGCGGAAGATAGGTGGGATTGATTTGAGGCCGGCGTTGAGAAGTTGGGAAGATTGGAGGTGGGTGGTTGATTTGGCAGACTGAGAGATAGGCAGATTGGACCGTGCGGACCTGAGGAGGTAATAAGGCGTTAAGAGGAAGAAAAAAAAAGAAAAGAAGAAGAAAAAGGGTAGGGGAAGAAGATGGAGGTCGGAGAGGTGCTGGTTCTGCTCCAGTTTCCTTTGCTCTCTGGGTCTCTCTCTCTCTCTCTGGTGCGTGTGTCTGTCTGTGTATTGTATGTGCATGCCCGTCACAACGCGTTGTTGGGTAACGTACGGTACATGCCTTACACGTACTACGGTATCACGCATGTACCTGTGGTACCTCCCGAGCACTGCCTGGGGGTCCTGTAGGCAGGTCAGGTTAGCAGGCTAGGTACCTATGAGAGGTATGTCGTTGGTGCTCCGTAGGGTGGTAGGGTGCCCTGCAGCCGTGTAGGTGCTCAGGCACGTAAAGACCTCAGGTACCTAACCTATCTGCCTACCTACCTAGGTAGGTACCTAGGTAGGCACCTAACGTACAGGCAAAACAAACCTGACTTGTACCTCCAGGGGCTGCCATGGGAGGGCTCCACGTACCTAATATTCAGACCATCTGAAGCGCTGTCAAGTCCACACTATGCTCGTCTACTTCCTGAATTGGCGTATACACGCCTCCTCGACCAGTATCTGCCACAGTGTGGTTAATGCGTCTGCACCGTACCTCCAGTCCAGGCAGTACATAAGAGGCTTGCAGACTTCCTGTGCAAGATACCTCCTCTGCTACCCCCCCTACCTCGAATCTCATTTTCTCCAGGCCTTATGTTTGGTTTCAATTTGAAAATACCCTGTGATCAACCGTCCCGCCCCCCTATCCTTTGCTCAACACCTCCCCTTTGCACATGTAAACACGCTCACCCTCTGCATACCCATAGGGCAAGTGTAGATAGAGTATACGCGTATGCTAAATGAGGCCACGATCCCATACACCTTAGGTAGGTTCCGGAGGAGGTACGTACCTACAATGACCCATAATACCTATCTGCTTCGGAACTGTACTGGGTTAGGAAGTTAGGTTAGCAGATACCTCCTAGGCAGGTAGGTTAGGTAGTTCTAGATTCCCTTCGTACGTGGCTGGGAACGCGTCTGCATGTAAACACCAGTCTCCCTCCATCCCCCCCCCCCCTTTTTTTTTTTTTTTTCCCGCGCCACGATGGCTCAGTATGTATGCATTTAGGTGCAATTGTGGAGGTTGGTTTGAGTAGAATCACAACAGAGAGCCGCTGACAGGCTCTCGCACCGGGCAATCCAACACGTCGAGAGAGATTCACGGCCCATTACGCGACCTAGACCGCGAATCAAGCAGACGTGTTGGGGACGCGCTATTGTCCCTGTCTCGTCAAATTGCAAAAGCAAAGTCAGACTGCCCCTCGCTAACCTGACTGGTAAGAAGACAACAGAGGCAGGGGGGTCACCTTGCGAGGTACGTAGCGCGCGACGGTCCGGTTGTTTGTTTTGGCTACCAGGTCAACTCCAGGGAGACCCGACGCGCCTGCGAATTTTCCGACTGGCCACGGCGCGTTCGCCACTCTCAGGGGTTGGCGTTTGGGCCCCGCCTCCCCTCCCCCCAGATCCTACAGCCGGTTGAGGTAGGCAGGTATAGAGATATAGGTACCTAACGCTCCGACGGCACACTTGGGTCCCTTTCGTACACTAGCAGGTATCAATCAAGCACGTAGGTATCGCATCGAAGGTGATCTATATGTACAATCCTCCAATATGTTTTGATCTACTGCCGGATTCATCTGCACCATTGATCCCGGTGGTAGGCATAAACAGCAACATCGAAGCCTCGCTAGAAACCGTTCAACGCCTACCGTAGTATGGGCCTACGTAAGGTGTGATACGGTATACATACCCTATAGATAGCAAAGCTCATGATGCCCGTACACCCATGGTGGGTGATGCCTATATAGTAGGGCTTTTATCCAAGATACCATCTACTATATATACCATACCCGCCCGAAAAGCGCCGCACTCGTTCAAGTCCCAGGGTCTCACGGAGGTAGGACATGACGGAGAAGTAGGGGTCGGAACGACTTTAGGAGGCTCCGAAATATCTACCCTTATCCGTCAGCCGTCAAGCCTTTCCGACGCGCGATCCCACGAACGCCGGCCCCTAAAACAGTCAGCCGCGTGGCCGGTTTCTGCGACCGCTACGTCTTCGTGCGCCCGCACACGCATTGCGGACGTTTCCGGCGCCAACGCGAACAGGTCCGCTTTCGACGCCCGCCAAGCCGCCGGCCATCCCGGGACGCACGTCCGATAGATCTTCAACGCACGTAACGTCGACCCTCCAGAGAATCCCATTCCGTGCGAAGTGGATTTCCTCATGATATCAGCCAGCCTGAGAGGCTTCACGCAAGTCAGCAGCTCACTATTAGGGATATTTATTTTTGTCCCGTGAGGCGTCGTTCAGATGCCCCCTTCTCCTCATCTTTCCGATCCCCATCTTTTCGTTGGTCCTATTAAATCTTATTTCTCTCTGGATATATTGTAACTGGTTCTATATATGTATATACAGAAAGGACGAGCGGTCTGCGCCTCTCGAGCTTGGCCTTAGCACGAACCTGGGCAGCAGGATAACAAGGTTCCTAGAGGATCTAGATCCCGAGTATGTCACGAATAGGGCTGTCCTCGATCGGTATAGGGAGTCTTTGCTTACAGATTGCGAAAACCTTCGAGTCGTTATTATGTCCATCCGCCGGGCTACGGAAGCCGGTCTGAAACCAAGTCTCGACGCCACAAGTGTTCTATAGGTATCCGATACGATGCTGAAATGACGAGTAGAAACTCATCGGGCCGTCCAGGCCTTGTCGCTATCCTAATTCCCACGCTGATTCTGGGGCGAAGCATCCACGCCCGCTTCAAAGGGAACGGATTTCCGCAGAGTTTCCGTGCCATGCCGTGTTTATGCTGATTCCGCCTGGGCCAAGAGCCGAGCTCTCCAGCCATCACACAACTCCTCGAACCCCCCTACAACGTCCCTGCATACGCCAGCGCACTCTCGCTTCTCCAACCTCTCGCTCCAGTTGCCCTTTGTCAACCATCTCTGTCCTTCCTCCTTGAGTTCTTCTTCCCGCTTCATCTCAGCCACCATCTCCTTGACGGTCCTCAGCCGCCTCGTGGCGGTAGTTGTCGTCTGTCGTGACATATGAAGCGTGTCTGAGAGGTAGTTCAGGGTTTGAATTAAGTCTGATGTCACAGAGTGCAGAGCCGCCAATGAGTTGAACGCTGAGGTCGCGGGCCGCGGCATGCTATCCGAGACCGAGGCTAGCAACGGGATAAGCGAGTCGATGGTGTCAGGATCCGGGGCCGGCACGAGTGGAGACAAAAGAGGGAAAGTGAGGTTGTGGATTTGCCGCGTCTGGTGGGCCAAGTGTGTCGCCAGGGCCGAGTGAGCAGTAATCAACCTGGTACGGATAAGACTTGTTAAGAAGCGGAGTCAAGTTGTATGATAGGGTTTTTGCCATTGCTTACCTTGTAGTACTCCCCTCCACGCTAGACTGGGACCCGAGGTCTCTCAGTCCGTCCGTTACCCGTTTGAAGACGCCATCAGTCGGCCCACCGTTGCTCTCTGTGCCTCTCCGGGCCAGCGACTCGACAGCGTCAATCTTCGCAACCAAACTCGGGGGCATGCCAGGCGAATCTAGATCCGATTCGGAACCGTACTCGCTCCCATCGTACACGCTCCCTGTTCGTCGATGGCCGCGACCAGACGGTGACGGTACACTCAGACTGGTGCTCTTGGCTCTCCCTTGTTGACTCGGTTGGCTTGCGATATCAACGCCACTGTCTCTGGTCCCGTCAAGCCTGTCCTGACCGGCACTGTCTCTTGATTGCGATCCTCTCTCATCTTCGTAGAACTCCTCGTCTTCGCCAGACCCAGACAAAGCGTCTGCTAATTCATCCGCCAAATTCCCAAGCCCATTATCCTGGACTATACCACCGCCGCTGAGCTCATTAAGTTCAGACTCGTTCATGCTATTACGTAGAGGTGTCAAGGGCTCTTGTAAGGAGGACTTGGACAGGCGGCGGCTGTTAGACGACATAGCAGGACTCGAGTTCTGATAAGATGCATCGACGCTCGAAGCTTGGCGTGAATGTCTAGGGGTTTCCGGTCCTGGCATCTTCGCGGCCGGGTGACTCCAATCAGGCTAACACGGGCTTGGAGGTTTCGTCCTTCTGTTCTTGTTCCTTAGGGGCACCATAGGGAGTAAGATTGCGGGAAGCCTGTTGCGCGTCGGGCAGGCTATGGGCAAAAGCAGCACAGCCAAGTCAACAACCGGAAGAGACGGGGGTCGGTGAGGAGAAAAGAATCTCTTGTCGCCTACTCTGTTTTACTACTTCGATCGGGAGTCGCGATCAGGATGCTTCCAGAAACGTAGCGGCCGTGGACATCAGTTGGTTATTCGTGTTGCGCCCATCATGCATGAACAGAAAGGGAGTCGGGAAAAGGGTCATACGTACCAAAGAAGAAATTCCAGATTATCTCAGCAGATAACGAGAGTCAGGTATGGCACCTGAGGAATCAGGCATCAGGAAAGGAGCCCTGTGATTAGTGGAATTAAAGAAAAATACGTAATAGCTAACTATTCGTAAAACGCTATATTTAAGCCCTTTTAATAGTTTAGTTTTTATACCTTTAACGGATTAACTAGGTTTACCTTTTAACTCGTTTTACGTACCTTACGATTAAGGTAGCGAGGCTACGAAAGAAACCGTAACTAAAACGTATAAATAGCTATTTGCTATAGATAGAACGCTAGTAGTATAGCTATTAATCGATTAATAGTAATTAAAGCTATTCCTAATCTTTTAACGGCTCTACGAGCCGTTCCTAATACTCCACGATATCCTTACCGCCTATCCCAGAGTCCTTACCGCCTAGAGAAACGAGCGCCGAGCCCGCTAGCGACCTAAAAGCCCTTATAGGCGATCGAGTTACCTATGGTAGAACTACCAACGGTACTTATAAGCTGTCACGTAGGTATGCGCCCCTAGTAGGAACCACCTAGCTTACCTAAGCTGGTTAAGTACTACTATATATACCCGTAGATTACTCTATACTTTCTTATAGCTTTTCTTCTTTTCTAATTAGTTAATATATACCTTCTTACCTATATTCTATTACTCCCTTTACGCGTAACCTATTAACCTATACGTAGGTCTCGCTAGCTACGTAATAGTTATAAGCCTGGAGTACTTCTAAGGAGCTATTATTACTTAGGTTATTCTAGCGTAAGTAAGTAACGTATATTTATTTATTTTTTAGATCTTACGATTATTCTTCTTTCTTATTTTTATACCGGTACTTTACTCTCATATTAAGCATTAGATAATAATTACTTACCTATTCGCTATAACGATTAATACGTCCGAATTCTCTCTAGATAAGATTCTAATTAACGTTTACTTACGAACTTACGATAAGTAGCTATGTTAATTTCTTACGTTTAAATCGATAGTTATTTAATTTAGTATTTAAAAGAACGTTAATTTAGACAGAGTTAAGTTTAACCCTAGTTAAGTCGTAATAAGTATTCTTAAGGAGTATATTATTTGAAAGAACGCTTTCCTTAAAGGAACTATAAGAAAGCGGTCTACGAATAAGTATCGATCGTAACCGAAGACCGAGGAGATTAACTACTAAGGCCTAAGGCCCGAACTCGAGAGTAATAAATAGCTTTATATAATAAGCTCGTTTCATAGTAAATAATAATCGAGGCTTAGGTTATAGCTATTAATAAGTAACATAGGATTATCTATAGTTAGATTCTCGTATTTATTTCTATAAGCTTTCTTAAGGTAGCTAATATAGAGATTTAGTTCCTAGACCTCGACCCGATTATTTAAAACCTCGTAAAGATCTTCCGTAAGTAAATTACTCCTACCGAAGCCGCTATTAAGACGCTCGTTAGGCGGGAATATCGTAAGGTACTTTAAAGAATAAAGGTAAGTACTTATAATCTTAAGTAATTCTACGTTACGTAATAATATATCTTCTTTCGTATTTATACTTATTATATTAATTGAATTAAAGGCGTTATAAGAGTAAAGGATTTCCTCGAAATAATTAAAGTTAAGATCGTAATTAATTAGGTTATTCGGGTATTAATCGCTTTTACGGAAGCTAATAAACTTAGCGAATAACTAAAGACCCTTACGTAATTAGATATCGTATTTAGCGTTCTCGCTACCGAGAATAAATAAAAAGGTAAATTAGGTTATAGAATTTTCATAATAACTTATTAAAGTCTGATATTAGTAGCGAAATTAAGTAATAATAACGGCTAAGGAAAAGTAACTAGTTACGAATACCCTTATAAGTCTAGAGGTAAACTATATATATAGCTAGCTTACTTTTATAAAATCCTTTAAAAGTCCGTTACTAGTTAGACTATACGCTACTTAAAAAATATCCCGATTAATATTATGCGAAAAATTAAGCTAAATACGAATTACTTAAATATACTAAGCTCCGAAATTAGATTAACCGCTAAGGGTAGGACGTTCCCGTAAATAATATACCTAATAATCGCTCCAGGAACGGGGAAGGAAATAACGCTACTACTTAACCAGCTAATATTAACGTAATTATTATTAACTTATATATTATATATCTATTAACTTAAATTAGGATCTATTTTATAATAGATTTAGTTCGATACTTACTATCGGAAAGTACCGTCTTCGATAATTATAGAGTTATTTACCTTATTAATAATCGTAACCTTCTAATAAAGGGGTCGTTCGTTCCTACTAGAGACGGATAAGCGGTTAAAGCCGGTACTACGAGCTTCCTTATTACTAGTACGGGTCGTAAGATTATCGAGAAGTATATCTTAGATTAATTTAATAAACTTACCTTTAATCTAAAGCTTAAGGACGTCGTACTTATTAAAGATTTCTACGTTAATATTATCTTTAAAGCGAAACTTTATAGTATAGGAATTTATTTTTACGGTTTAGATTATACTTTAAAGAATGAAACACTCGAAAAAAGTATTATAATAAAGAAGCTAAAGCGATGCTTTAACCTGGTCTTTTTCGAATTTAAATAGTTCTTTTCTTACTTATAAGTTTTATTTATGATATTATTTATAATATTATCGAGCATTCTACGTAGCGTAGCGTCGATCGTAGTAATACCTTATTTCCCGGAGAGAAACGTCCGGTAGAGAAGATCGAGAGATACTATTAAACCGAGAAAGGATTCCAAGGTACTTTAGCATTAGCGAATAAGGTATCTTAATCCTAAGGCGCTTAGAGCCTTCGTTAAAAATGCTCGGAATATTAAAATTAACGGTATACTGTAGTGGTGCGGTGGATCTAGGCCACGTAGCCTTTTCGATGTATATTTATATGGGTCGCGTACTTATATTTTCATTAGTTAGACTTAGACCTGTAGACATCACGACCTATAGCTATTCACTCGTTTCTTACCATGCCTTTCTAGCTATCCTCGTCTTTGCCTTTCCAGTCCTCCCTTTCCCAGCTGCCGTTTTTAGCTGGCCGATTAACCGATTATAGCTATTTATAGCTATAATCTTAGTTAATCGGCACTAGGCCAGTTATTAGTAGTTAGGCAGTCCTTATTTCGTGCCTCCATTATAGCGTACCCACGCTGCTCCTGTTCAGTAGCGACCACCTAGTAGCTCGAACCTCACCTCATCTTAGGAGCGACCTTTTACGACCGTTTTTATAGTCATCAGGTTCAGGATTCGTCGATCAGGAGATTCCCTGTTTTTTAGTTAATCAGGAGCTGTTTTCGTGGCTCCAGAGCCGTTTTCGTGGCTTTTGGCCTTAGCTTTTCAGGTCAGGTCAGGATCAACAGGGAGGGCAGACAACTATGGCGACCATCAACAACCTACGCCCTCCTATCAGCTTTTAATCAGTTTACCTGAAAGCTCGTTCGCCGATCAGTGGATCTATCTTATCCTCGTTTCTTAATTATCTCTTTTAAAGGAGCTATACCCGTTTTCGTCTGGTTTTACCTCCGTCGTTTTTCAGTGCCTAGATAGCCGTTTTCTCAGTTGATCTAACACCGTCACCGCCACCACCCCCTTTTTACAACACGCGCTTAAAGGCATCCGTTCGTTATTAATCAGTCTATTTTAATTACAAAAGGCTTACCGATAGCTCCGATTACCCTTGTTTTATCCCTACCAGCCAGATACGGCACCTAGGGAGGTTTCTCCTCAACCGATAAGGTGCCACGATGCCCTCAATTGCCATACGAAGATACCGATATACCTTATACCCACGAACCTAATCGGGGAACCTACCGATTAGCGCGATAGACCTACAAACGATACCGCGATATACGAATTAAACAGGATATTAAATAAGAAAGCCCAGAAAAAACAGTTACAAGTCATAGTCGGAAATAGTCACAGGTTAATGCCCGGAGACCCCTCTTATCGCCCTTACCGATATATAGTTAGTAGGAAGAGCCAGAGCCCCTAGAACTACGTACAGGGGAGGGATCGAGGGTCAAGGGAAGCCCGGTAGATACTGCCGGACGAACAAGAGTCAGAAACGGAAACAGTCGGGCATAAACAGGATATATCAGTCAGTTTATAGGATCAGGATCAGTTGAAAGGATCGGCAATAGCCATGGACGAGAAGAACGGAGATTACGTTACATCGTATGGGGATTATTTCTTTCGTTTCTTACGGGAGCTACGCTTATTTTACCTACCCGTTACAGTTCCTATTTCCTAACTATTAATCCCTGTTATTTCTTAATGGCCCTAATGGACCTGGCTCGCTCCCAGTTAATCAGGGTTAATCAGGAACAGGTTAATCAGGTTAGTTTATAGGTTATAGCTCCGCCAGCCCAGTTGTTATCGGATCTTTCCTGTTATTTCCTGTTAATCGTTAGTTAAACTAGCTCAGCTCCTAGTTAGCAGCGATTGAATAGGTTCGGGATTAATCAGGTTCAGGATCAGGCACGGCTGCAGTCAGTCACCCACCCCACCACCCACTTATTGCTGTTACAATTATCTCCCGTTGTTTCAGGATCAACCAGAGACCTACCTAACTTATCCTATTAGCCGTTAATTGAACTAGCTAGCTTTCAGTTGATCAGGGTTAATCGGGATCAGGTTGATTAGTAGTTAATCAGGTTCAACAGGAAACGAGGGCCACCGCACCTATTGTTAGGAGTTCAATTGCTCCTTAGGAAACAATTAAACTAGGGAGGCTGTAGTGGTGCGGTAGATCTAGGCCACGTAGCCTTTTCGATGTATATTTATATGGGTCGCGCACTCATATTTTCATCAGTTAGACTTAGACCTATAGACATTACGACCTACAACTATTCACTCGTTTCTTACCATGCCTTTCTAGCTATCCTCGTCTTTGCCTTTCTAGTCCTCCCTTTCCCAGCTGCCGTTTTCAGCTGGCCGATCAACCGATTACAGCTGTTTACAGCTGTAATCTTGGTTGATCGGCACTGGGCCAGTTATTAGCAGTTGGGCAGTCCTTATTTCGTGCCTCCATCACAGCGTGCCTATGCTGCTCCTGTTTAATACTTATAATTAAGTACGAGTATTATAATTAAGCGATAAATAAGAGAGTAATCTCGCGTCGTTTATTAATATATCGCTCGTTACGTTCTTTTTAGAAGATATATTAGGATTTATTTAACTACCTAAAAGATTACGACGGGTTAAAATAGCTTATTATAATTAGGGATAAATTTAACGAAATGTTATAGGTTAAAACCCTAAAGAGTAAGTAATGTTTATTAATAATAAGAACTCTTCGATTCTTTAAAAGATAGGTTTAGAAATAATTCCGATTTTTAATTTATAAGATACGTTATGATAACGAGCGCTTAATAATAAGTATTAAAGGTATATCCGGATATAAGATTTAGGTAATAAAAGAGGGTATTAATCTCGAACTCCCGCCGGTTAGTACTAAAGAATTAACCGGTAGAAGTAAGAAAGTAGGATAGATTATTATCGTTAAGTCGATTAAAATAAAGATTAAAGTAAGGCTACTAAAGAAACTATAGCTAGAAACCGTTAAAGCTGTAGCATATTTAATTAATATTAACCCTAGCTAAGTTTATAATCTTTATATATCTTACGAGCTTTTAAACGCCTAGTTTAAGTAGTACTTTAGATAGTATATTCTAAAGGTAATAAGGAAGTTAACAAGCGACCTACGACCGTATTACGTAGATCGGGAGAGCTACGTAGGTACTGAGGTTACTTCTTAGGAGGAACGGAAGGTAGGAAGAAGAAGGTAAATTAATTAACTATTTAAGAAGGTAGGAGATAAATAAAGGAGATACGAGCTACCTATATATAAACGATAAGGAGCTACGAGTTATATTATATAAGCGAGCTAGGAGCTATATTAGGTAAGCGAGTAATTAAAGAAGGAGTAGGAAGCTATATATAGGTAGCTTTTTACGTAACATACCCCCTAGCTAGGCTCGCGATAACGAGCTTAGCTAAATAATAATAATAGCTTAGCCGAAGGGCTCGCGATAGTTAGCTTAGCTATCCTCTTAATAGAAGTCCTAGGTTAGTTCGAGCCTTACTCGCCTCGCTAGTTCTCCGGGGTAATATATTCGTCGCTTTAGTTACTTACGCCTTCATATAATACTTCTAATAGCTTAAGATATCCTCCTAATTAGCTACTATATTAGCTCTTCCTAATATCCAGATAAAAAAGATATATCATAGCTTTTAATTAAATATATTTACCGTATTCGTTATACGTTCGTAAGGGCTCTTATTACGTCGCTTTATATTATTATTATCGTACGCGAACCCTTTCGTAGCTTTATTAGGTTAATACCCGGTAACGCTTTTCCCTATACTCGAGCTTTTATACTATAAGAGAAAATTCTTTTACTCTTTCGTAGTAGCTCTCTTCCTTTCTTCTTTTCTTCTATAGAAGTATATCTAGAGCTAATTAAATACGCTTATTTTTAATTCCCTATTACTTTCGATTACGAATATAACTTATATATTACTTTATTTATTCGTACTTTATTTAAATAAGTCTTCTTTTAATTATAATACTTCCTTATTATCGCTCGCTTTTATAGCGAGCTTATAATAAGGTATTAACGGAAGCTATATATTAATATAATAAGCGCGAGGCGTAAGATAAGCTTACGTTCTTATAATATTAATATAGGTATAAGTAATTAAAAGCTAATAGCTCAATAAAATATCCGACCGTTTTAACTCTTACGAGATCCTTACTAGTATCGATAGCGCGGTTAAGATATTAAGCGATAGTATAAGTTAATTCCGTAGCTACGTTTAAATATTCGTCGAGGAGCGAGTTTACGACCCCGTTATACTCGACCGAGTTCCGGTTAAATACGTAGATCTAGATACTTAATTTATTATTATAAAGGGAACTATTATTATCTTAAGTATTCCGGGTATCGCTAAGGATATTTCTATCGTTACGCTTAACGCCGCCGAAAAGCGACGTAATATATTCCTCGACGTTATTATCGCTCGCTTAAATAACTTTACTTACGATATCGCGGTTAATATATATATCTCGGTAGCTATTATAAGTAGCTTCCTTTTTAACGTCGGTATTAATAATCTCTTTATATACCGCGATAAAGGAAAGTAATTTATCTATTAATATATAAGTTAGCTTTCGTATTATAATTATTATAAGCTATAAGTCTTTAATTAATTATTTATTTTAGATTTCCGATCGAGGTTTAGTTATAGTATGAAATATTACGGAGTTCCGCTTCCTCGAGCGTCGTATAGCCCGACGCGTCTTATCGCTTCCTAGAGCTTTCCCCGTTATATTAAAGCCTAAGGCCGTAACTCGTAAGTAGGTTCGTAAAGAAAGTAGTTTTAAAAGTAAGGCTCGTAAGTAACGAGCTTATTATATTAAACGGAAGTAAGTACGTAAAGATTTAAAGCAAAAGGAAATCCGTCGCGTTATTTACGAGTACGGGGCTATAAAGCTAGATAATAATAATAATACTTCCGAATTCGTACCTCGGGACGTAGAAACTATAGATAATTCTATAAAAGGTAACTCTAGAAGCGACTTAAAAGTAATTATTTAAGCTACCCCGGGATTCCATTAAGCGCTTATTATTATAGCCGAATAAGAGCTAGTAGTCGCTCTTATTTCGAAAGCTTAAGCCGCCGCCGTATTAGTAGCTCTTAAGGAGATTATCGGCGAATACCGAGTATCTATAGAGCCGTTATTATATATACTAGGTATTTTTACGGAAGCTCAGGGCGGGAAGGATAATTCTCTTATTATTATTACCGCCGTTACGCCGACGCTTATTCGCTTAACGAAAGCCGGCGGCCCCTTTATTTTTTTAAGCTACGGATAACCTAATAATTACTTATTTATCGTTAACGATACTATATCGAGTCTAGGGAAGCGCTATCGCGCTAGCGCTACCGCCGTTTTTACTTTTATTCTTAGTTTAGTTTTATTCTCTATATTCGCGCTTAAAGAATAAGCTTCTAATAAAGGTAGCGCTTTTAAATTCGAGCCGGCTCTTATCGTTACTTTTATTATTACCCGTTAGTTAGCCGAATTAAGCTTTACCTTTATTATTCGCGCTCCTCGAAAGCTTTTAATACGATTTAGTTCCTAGGGAACTACCGAACTATCGCTTACGTTTAAAAGAATCGGTCGAATTACTTAAGTTAATAATAATATAGCCTCGCTATTTCCCGCTATTACCGAAAAGTACGGCCCGCGTAACGATATTCCTTATTATTAGTATATTAGTAACGCTATTTAATATCGCTCGACGAAAAAGTATTTCTAATCTTTAGCTTTTATTAATCGTTACTTACGTTATTCGCGTAGTTATTTTTACGTAGCTTTATAAATATCCCTTAAAGTTATATAAGGTTTCGTCGTAAGCTAATTAATTATAATTACCCTCGCGTTATACGTTTTATTTAACGGCTTATCGCTACTTAGATAATAAATCTTAACTTTAAGGTAATAAGTTCCGAGCTTTTTTTATCGTAAATCGCTTTTTTAACTATATTATTTTAAACTACCGCTTTCCGCGAGGAAATAAAAGAATTACTTCGTTAATATTATCCCGAATAATAGCGTTAGCTTATATTATCGTTTACTACCGAGTTTTTACGCAAATAAACGACTATAGATACTCTCGCTTAAGACGATAGCTTTCTTATTAAACGTAGATAGGTTTCGATTCTGACCCGTTCCTTTCGTAGCTTCCGTACTCGTAATAGTTACGCCCGTAGTAGAGGTAACCGATAGCGAGCTACCCGTATTCTTCGCTAGTTTATTCGTCTCCGTTAAAGTATATAAGTTAATATTAAACGAAGAGCTACTTCGGCTTAGAGCTTTATTCTCGCTATTATTAACCCGGATATTATTAAATTAAGCTTTAAATAATTATATACGGTTTAATAATAATAAAATTAACCGTACTTTAGCTCCGGCTAGGTTAAGTAATCTAAAAAATAAATATAACCTTAAAAAGGGTATTAAAGCCGGTAGTTCTAAAGGTCGTTAGGTTTTCGGGAGTTTTAAGAGTATTATACTAGCTTTATTACTTAAGTTAGTTTTTTCGTTAAGAAGAGAAGTCTTATTATACGTAGATTCTTTTTAGATTAATACCCTTACGTCGCTTTTAAATAAAGTATATTATTTTAAATTAATTCTTTTTATAGTTAAATTAAAATCCTACGTTACTTTCGTATTATTTAAAAGCTTTAATGTCGTTATCTCTTCTTTTATATTTTAAAGGTTAAATAACGATCTAAAGTACTCGAATAATTAGCGAGGTAAAGCTTTAGTTAGTTTATCCGCCGGTATTTACTTTATAGGTAAATAAAGTACCTCGAAAGAGCCTTTTTATTACTTTTATCCGAGCTATAAGTATTATATATTTATATAGCGAAGCCTTATATTAATTCTTTCCTTATCTTTTACGATTAGTTTAATGGTTTATTAGTTATCGCTATAGATGGTTTATAGCTCTCCTAGATTTAAGGTAATATCTCTAAAGAAGCGCTTAAGAGCTATCGTTTCCTTAGTTATATATTCTAATCCTAAGAGCTTAGCTTTCGTTATCTACGTCGAGACTATAACTTAGCGAGATACCTTCTATATTATTAGGCTTTTAAAGAGCGATATAATATAGCCTTATAACGATTTTCTAGTTTCTAGATCGTCTACGAAAGAAGCGTCGCTAGCGATTAATAATGCTTATATATTATTACTCTTATTCCTATACCTAATATTAAGGTAACGCGTAATATAAAAGTATTTAATCGCTAAGTTAACGGCTTTTATATATTAAGGTCCCAGGTTAATAAGGAAGTAAGAGAACTATAACGTAACGAAAGCTACGTCTAGGCGGATTATAATTACGTTATAAAGTAACGACCCTACTTTTTCGTAATATTCCTTAATTTATTACTTCGACGCGACGCCTATAAATTTTATAAGCTCGATAATCGGTAATAATATTATAAAGAATTAGTTATTATTCGTTAAGTTAAAGCGACCTACGATCTTCTTAACGTATGCGTCGTATACTAAGGTTATCGTTTAATTTTTACGATTACGTATTACCCGCATTCCTAAATACTAGCTTATTAGTACTAGCTCTTTTATTATATAAATAGTTTTTAATCCTTAAGCTACCTTCTAAGCTATGAAATTATTATTCTTATCGTATATAAGTAGTAAATCGTCGACGTATATTAATACGAATACTTCTCTTATTTATATATAGAATATATATAGCTCTTCCGGAGAGCTTTAAAATCTTAAACGAATAAGGGTACTCTCGAGTTCCCTAAACTAAAGTAGAGGTAAGTTTCGGAACCCGTATATTACTCTTATAACGAGCGCGTACTTCCCTTCTTATTTAAATCCGTTTAGTAGTTCGATTAGTATTAGGTCGTCTTACGGTCGGGTTACGTTAAGAAAAGCGTTCTTAATGTTAAACTAATTTACTTTAAGATTAAAGTAAGTCGCGATTACTATTATCGTCCGGAAAGATTTTACTACGAGCGTTACTATATACGTTAATTCGAATAACCCCTTCGAAAGGAGATCTCTTCGCGTAACTAAACGCGATTTATATTTATCGAAATAATTATCTTTATCGAATTTATAATCGAAAACCTACTTTAACGGTATTAATTTAATTTAAGCTTAGTCGCGATTGATAACTTTCTAAACCCTAACGCTTAGGAAGGTATCTATCTTCGACCTAGCGTTTTCCTTAAAACGATTCCCTAAGGGGTAGTTATTAAGCTCTTTTTACGTTTTTAAGAGCTTAATAAATTTATTACGATAGATTATTATCTCGCCGGGCGTTACGCTTAATCGCTCGGCTTATACCTATATAAAGGTAGCTATAATAACTAAATATAGCGTAATAAAGTATTAGTCATCTTATATTCCGTCGAGCTAATTAGGTAGGAATATAAAAGTAAATTCGAATTAATTACGGTCGTTCGTTAGGTCGATTAATTTATTTAAACCTATACCTAATATAAAGGCGCCGGTATTAACCTATCCTTTATTTAATCCCTTCCTTTCGGGACTTTCTTCTTACTTCTTTCGGTTATAACGCGTAGTTAAAGGATATACTTTACGGTTATATTTCCTCCGCTCTTTTCTAAATAATAAAAATAGACTTAATAACTCGCTAAGTTTGGATTAAGCGGATAGCTTTCGATTCTAAGAGGTATTAAGTTCTTTATTAATCGTCGCTTCGTTAGGATAATACATTACCCGATCGGTATTAGTTTCTACGCGATTCTTTATTACGATACCTCGCTTTAATCGCAAAGGGCTTCCCGTAGGAGCTTTCTAACCGCTAAACGATCCCGAAGAAAACTCTAGTATTAGCTTAAGACTCGGGAACTTATTAAGTTAATCCGATTTCTCCTTACTCTCTTACTCTGTTAGTTCTAAAGCTTAGGATTTCGCCTTAAGTTATTCTTATATCTCTTTTTCCTAATCGAATAAATCCAGGGATTTCTTTTATAAATTAAATTAGAGCGTTTAGAGGCGTTTACGGTTAATCGTTTAAAGGTTAATCGTTTATAAATCTAACTTTCTTTTAGATTAAAGTAACGGATTCTCCTTCTTCTGGAGCTTTCTCCGGTTTAGGTTTACCTACCCCCGAGTTCGGGTTAATAAACTAAGTTATATCTAAACTATCGCTCGGAATAAGCTCGTTATTCCCGAGTTAAGGTAGCTCGTTAATAAACTCTATAATAAAGGGAGCTTACGAATTCTAGATATTTAAAGCTTCGATAATAGCTTCCGTTATATTATTAATAACTTTACCCATAAGGTCGATCCGGTTTAGCTTCTCTTAAGCGAGTTCTTCGGTCTATAGTTCTTCGGATTTATCGTAAAACGTTTCTTTATTAAAAACGACGTCTTTAGTTAGCATTACTCTCCTTAGTCTAGGAACGTATATACGGTATAGATTAAATATATAATATCTAACTAGATAACTAACGTAAGCTCTCGGTTTAACTTTAAATCCTTTTTTATCGAAATCTTAAACGCGTTCTCCTAATAAAGGGTACGCGCGATATCTATACGTATAGATTCCGTATTAATTTAGCTTTAGGTCGCTCGTTAGCTTCCTTATAAGCGTAGGTATATATTATCTAAAGTAAACGATAAACTAGGTATTAAGTCATTCGTAAGGCAAGCGAAGATCGTATATATAGCTCGGGCTTATATTTATTAAATATACCGTAGCCTTTACGTACTTAGGCTATAGCTTCTTTAGAAGTCCTATTCTTATTTTTATCTTAATCGATTTAACGATAATAAACTATCTAGCTCTCTTACCTTTATTAGTTAGTTCCTTAGTACTTACCGGTAATAGCTCGAAATTAATACCTTTTTCCTAAGCATAGATCTTATATTCGGTTAAGCCTTTAATTCCGATTATTACTCGTTCGTTATCGTATCGGAACTTATAGATCGAGAGACGGAACTATCGTCGTATCTATCTTTTAAAGAATCGAATAATCTTCGTAACTAAATAACCTTATTTACTCTTAAGGGTTTTTACCTAAAGCGTTTCGTTATATTTATTTCTAATAACGAATATTTATTTAAAGCCGTCGTATTCTTCCGGAAAGTTAAATAAACCCTAATATATACGCTAAAAAGGACGTAGCGAGCGATATAATCATAGTCGGCGCGAGATTACTCTCTTATTTATCGTAAGCCTATAATACTTATACTTAAGCGTAGGTATACCGTTAATCTCGATATTCTAGGTATACTTTACGAGTACTCTAAGCGCTTCCGAGCTAAAGTACCTAGCTTTAAGGTACCAGAATTACTCGGAGCCTTCTTTTAGTTTTATTTAATCCCTTAATTTTCTTTATCGGGTCTTTCTTTCATTAGTAGTCGGAATAGTAACGAGTAATATTACGCTATATAGTATTATTATAGGCGTACGTAGCGGTATTATAGGAAGAACTTACGAGTAAACGAAGAATTACTTAAATTTAAAAAATATTAGGTTATAACGACGTTCGAGCTTTTTTATAATAAACCCGTTCTTAATCGATTCCTTACGAAGAAAGTAATTAAGATTATAATATTAGATATTAATAGCAAGAAGCTTTACTTCGGAAATAATATTAATATGGAAATCTTTAACGAGAATAACGTCTTTAAGCGTAAGGTCGATCATAAGCTTACCCGACTTATCCTAAAGGTAGTTCTTAATAACGCGAGTATTAATAATAATAATAGGAAAGCTCGTAGTATTAGCTTCGATGGTTTATCCGTTTTTAACGGGAACGAACGAGCCTTTAATTAATGGATCTAAGTTATTAATTAAATAAATAGCTCCGTAATTATCGAAGATAATACTTTCGAAAAGGAGATATCGTATTAGATCTATGGTAGAAAATACCTTTACGTTAAAGGTTATATAGATAATACGTAGGTCGATTACCGTTACGTTAATATTACCGGATTACTTATTATTCTTATTACGCTTATTCCGAGGTAGATTAATTCCGAAGGAGCTACCTTAATTAGAAACGGTAACTTTCTATCCGTCGCTCTTAATAAAAGCTTAGAGTAAGGTAAAGTCGCTTAAGTTATACCGTTATTTAGTAGCTAGTTTTACGTCGTCGGATATGTACGAAATTTATCGTAGCGTTTTACCGATAATAACGAATTAAAGGTTAGCGTATACTTCCGGAGCCTAACGGTATTATTTATTATATAGATACTTATTAGCTTTAGCGTTATCGGTCGAGTTATTAAAGCTATTAAAGCTATTATCGTTAGTTCTTCCGGCTCTATATCCTAAAGTAATTCTTTAATACGTAGCTAAGATATAAAGGCCCGATTTACCTATCTTCTTATCCTCGGAAATAAAAGCTCCGAATACTTTACCTAACTTTATAAGGAAAAGTAGCTATCGTTTAAGCCGGTCCGCCGTAATTAGTTTAATAATTACGCGAGTAAGTTAGTTTAAAGCGATTTTAACTCTAATAGCTTCGAGGAAGTCCTTTGCTCCGAGTACGCCTCGGATCTCGTTAATATCGTAAGCGAGAGTTCGGTAGTAAGCGTTATTCTAAGCGGTAAAGAATTACTCGCCGTAAAGGATACCCGCTTTTACCTTCTATAAGACCTCGCGGTACTCTTAACGAATAAACGTTTACGTAATAATAAAAGTAGGAACGAAGTAATTACGGAGTAATCTTATAATATTTTAAACGTTCGGCTTAAGTTTTTAAGCTTTAAGTTATATACCGATAAGTTCGAGGTAGTTAATAAAGATAGAGGATATAATCTAATAATAAAAAGCTCGGTAACTTTTACCGGCGATGGTAGCTTAAAACTCTTAAGAGCGACTTTATTCGAATAATTACTTATACCTCTCGATAAAAAGGTAGCGCGGGCCTCCGGCTAGAGCTTTTAGCTCTTCCTTACGAGTCTTAAGATCTTTCTTAACCTATTTATAAAAAGCTTAAAGATATTATTTCCTCGCTCGCTTTTTTTCTTAAGCGATAAATTCTTCGAGCGATAAAAGTATCGCCGAGCTTAACTTATAATCGTTCGTATTAGGATTAATATCCTTTTAGATATCGAATTACTCGGCGTAATTCTAGAAAGTAATAAACTATCGTAGATATTCGTCGAAGTTACGAAGGTTAATATTAATAGGTAGCTTCTTAATAAAGAAGTCTCCGTTAGTATTAGTAGTTATTATAGATATATTACTCGAGAGAAAGACAAAAGCGTTATAAACGAGAGCGATATTTAAAAGAAAAACGATTAATCGAAAGATTAAAGAGATAAAGATAAATAATAAGATTACTCGAAAGCTTATATAGTAAGACCTTAGTTAACTTATCTCCTTAAAAGGGCTACCGGGCTTATAATTATTACGTAGATCGGGAGAGCTACGTAGGTATTAAGGTTATTTCTTAGGAGTAACGGAAGGTAGGAAGAAGAAGGTAAATTAACTAACTATCTAAGAAGGCAGGAGATAAATAAAGGAGATACGAGCTATCTATATATAGACGATAGGGAGCTACGAGCTATGTTATATAAGCGAGCTGGGAGCTATATTAGGTAAGCGAGCAACTAGAGAAGGAGTAGGGAGCCATGTACAGGTGGCTCTCTACGTAACAGACCGGATTAAACCGGTATTTATATATACGGATATCGCGCGTATCCCTTAATAAAAGAACGTATTTACGACCTTAATAAAAGAGGGTTTAAGGTAAACCTACGAGCTTATATCGGGTATTTAATAGGATATTATATTAATAACCTATACTGAATTTAGGTTCCTAGGCTAAGTAAAGTAATCCTAACTGGAGATATAGTCTTTAACCAAGAGACGTTTTATAACTAGATAAATAAGCTAAAAGCTTAATAACTTAAACAGAAAGAAATTAATCGAATAAATCTCTCGATACGTATAAGTAATAACGTTATTTAATTAATTATTAAAGTATTAGACCTATAGGATTCGTTCGTATTATTTAATCGAGAACTAAGTAACAAGTTAATTCCTTTCAGGGGTAGCGAGCCTACCTCGGGTAATAAGGATCTAAATATAACTTAGTCCGCCGGTCCTAGCTCGGGAGAAGGGTAGTCTCTAAAAGAAGAACTAGAAATAGATTCTAATAATTTAAAATACGAAACGGCTTGGTCTAAAGACGAATAACCGTAAGAAGTAATAGAACTTTTCGAATTGATCAAATAAGAGATATAAGAGTAACTCGAAGCGGAAACCTATGAGAAATTAAATAAAGAAGCGGATATATCCTACGGGCTTCCGAGTTTAAGACTTACTTTAATCGTACTGTAGTGGTGCGGTAAGATATGCCCTCTTGATATATTACGTAACACGCTACGATAGGCCTTATACCTATATAGAGTAACCATAGCTCCCGTAAGTACGGGATATGTCATGCTTATCATTTAGTTCATTACTTAGCTAGATTATTATCTTTATTATTTTTACCTTAATTAAAGATACGTTTTTATTATTAGATTCGTCGTTTTCCGATTAATATATCTATCTTAGTTATAGGCGCTTAAGTTACTTCGTCGTACCGCTATAGCCGAATAAGTAACTTTTGCGTTTTGCCTCTTTTCTCTCCTTACTTCTTATGCCTTTAGGCTAGCGACTATTATATCTCTACGACTAAGGGGTATAGTTAAGATACGATAACTATATTAGATTCCTTGCCTTTCGATTACTATAGCGATATTATTTTTATTTATCCTAGATTATCGTACGTATTATAGTCTTCGATAGAATATACTTTCGAGTAAATATATCCGGGTCTTTAATATCGCGTACGCTTTATACCTCCTTAGTAGCGACTACCTTATAACTTTTTCGACCCTTTAACCTTTAATTTACGGAATTTCTATTACGCCATTAAGATTTAAAGGATACCGATCGCCGTCGGCGCCGCTATTTAACCCGCGAAGTAGTCCGCGTTTTACGTTAAATAAAGTATCCCGCCTTATAGTTATTTATCTACTATAGGAAGGTACGTATAAGCCCGGGAACTTTTATTACGATACTATAACCGCTAGAATACTACCTAGTCCTTAATACCTATAACGTTATTAAGCTATCGATATTACGATATAATACGACGATTAAACCGCGTTTATATCGATTAAGATATTCCTCGTATAATTATTTATTTACTATGCGGAAGAACCCGTAAAACCCGGAGAACTTTCGTCGTAATATTACCGCTATTAGGAATAATACTTAGCTCTCGATACTAACCGCTTCCCCGAACCGTTAATAGTATAATATATCTCGTGCGAGTAAATAAAGCTTATAGCGATTAAGGTAGCCCTCTTATAGTTATTTACTTACTATATAAAGGACGTACGAACGCTTTAATATAAATTACGATAACCTATACGACCCGCTACTCCTTTATTAATATTAAAGGCGGATAAAGGCTAATAATAATTATACTTTAACCGACCTTACGATAGTTTCTTTTTCCCTTTAAACCTATTAATCGATATAAATTAAATATATAAATACTAATAACTTCTTATATTAAAGGTATTTTAGAATACCTAGGCGTAGTAACTCGACGATATAATATACGATATAATATAGATATTTATATTAATAATATAGATAAGATTAATAAATTAATAGCTATTAGTAACCGATAGTTTTAAGGAGAATTAGGAATTAATATTAATAGGATTACGTAGATATAAAGGATTAAGGAAACGGAACTAAAGTCGAGTTAATAGGTATACCTATATATAAATTAGCCTTATATTATTAATTAATAGCTAGTATAGCGAGAAGTATTAATATTAGCGTAAAACGGCGCCTAGCGGTAATACCGTTAATATTATTAAATAACTCCTATTAGATCGAAACCGGCTTATAGCTATAATCGATATCGTATTTAACGCGATCCTTTACTCGGGATCTATCTCCTATACGTATTACCTTAACGAATGTTATACGTTAGGAGTTCTAGACCTTAATAGGAGGAATTATCGTTAATTTATTTATAATAATTAAACTTTTAATCTAAGGAATACGTATCGTACTTTAATTAGGCGTTAGCCGACTAAAGAAGCTCGTATAATATCCGGATCCTATCGATCGGGATAATATAATAAATAATAACATACTTATACTAAAGGAAAAGTATTAAGATATAAATAATAACTATCTTACCTTTACCTTTATATTAGATAATAAGACCCTTACTACCTTCCTTTTTATTTTATACTTCGTACCGTTAAACTAGATAGAGTTTATAGCTAGGAAACGGAATAAATCGCTATTAAGACCCGAAGTAGCAAAAACTAAACTACTAATAAAGACCTTAAGAATCGATACTAACTTTCCGCTCCTATATCCGCCCGAAGAAAAGGAGGACGACGATAAAACTCCTATTTAACTACCCCTTAACCGCGGCTTTATACTTATCCCGCTAATCCTTATAGCATTATCTTAAAATAATAATAACGAGGCCTTTAGTAGCTAGAATATACCGGTAGCTATCCCGACTATCGTAATACTAACCATTAAATTCCCTAACCTTACCGATTACCCTAGGCTTAAGTTTAATAAATATGACGTAACTTAATAACTAAAAAGGATAGGTCGATTATTTAACCGTTACCGTATAAGCGACGACGATAAGATTAAGAAAATCGGCGAATAAATTACGATTAAAATTATTAGGAAGCGTATTAACGACGTTACGAAAGATTAAACGATCTAAAGAGTTATCGTTATAGCCTTAAAGTACCGCTTTAGGATTATAGATAAACTAAGCTAAGTTAACGTTAAACGTAAACTCGTATAGCTAAAACGAGGTAACGTAATTAACGATCTTAAGGCGATCTTTACGTATCTTATAAACTATAAACGTCTTTCTAAGCTCGTAAACGATAACGGAAAGCTTCCTTAGAAAGTAAGATACCTAACCGATAAATTCCGGATATTCCTAATTATAAAGTTCTATAAAACGGAAGACTATAACTATAATAAGATCGGAAATATCGACTACCGGACTCTTTATATTTAGCTTTATAAATAAGCGGAACATCGTATAGTAGTATAAATTACCGATAGAACCTAAGCCGAGGAACGACGATAGTAAAAAACGGTAACTTTCGAGGAGCCCGAGAAGCTTATAATGTAAATAATTTAACGATTAACGACTCCTAGCTTTTAGATGCCTTTACTACCGCCTTCCTCGTAGCTTAAATCCTTTTACGATTATCTAAATATTAATTAAAAAGTTAGTATATAGGCCCTTTACGACCGACTTAACGCTCTAGAGATAAAGATAACTTCGTAAAACTACCGTTAAAAGAGTAGCTTTTATAGCCCTAAGGGTACGTACGGCGCCGATTAATAATATTAATAAGAAAACCCGTTCCTAGTAAACGCGGTTCGGAACCTAAGTCTTTTTAATCTATAAATTAACGGAAGAATCCTAATAAGCTCTAAACGTAATACTATACTAGACTACCGAGGCATACGTAATAAGATTTTATTAACTTAAACGAGTAACTATAAAGAATTTAAATGCTAATTTTATAGGACTTTCGATCGGCTTTATAACTATAGCCGTTATCCGCTATTAATAAATATAACGTAGAATCGGTTCTACCATAGGAATAATAAGCAACTATACTACCTCGAGAACGGAAACCCGGATAAGCTAGAATTAATACTAGTCCTAGGATCGATTATTACCTAAGCTAAGCGTAAAGGAGAGCCGATCGCTTACTATATCTTATTTTACGTATATTAAAGTAAGGAATCTTTAAAGTAAGTACGTAAGATAGCATATTACTATCTAACCGGAAAGCTAAAACTTATATCCCTCGACCCGCGATACTTTAAGAACGAGGATATAATACCGAAGTAGGAAGAAATATCTAGAGCTATATCGGAAATTAACGTTATTTAAATAATCGAACGTAAATATAACTACGAATTATACGAAACTAAGATCTTAAGTTATAATTAAACTAAGGGTTTTATCGACGACGAGGATATCTATTATTATAAGGGTATTATTAAAACGGATCTAGTCGAAATTAACGTAGTAAAGCGAGCTAAAGGTCTTAACGGCGAATATATCGAAAGAGAAGTACCCGATTAAGAAGATATAGAAGTCCTATTATTATAGCCTAAGCGTAGACTAACTAAAACTAATAAGAACGCTACTTCGAATACGAACGACTAAGCTAAGAAGGCGAAGACTATTAACGAGTTATTAAGAGAATTTTAATTAGATAAAATTAATAAGAATAATAAGAAACGTTTCGAGGTTTCGTAGGACGACCTAATTAAGTTTATACCTAGATTTTCGGAACAGGTAGTTAAGTATCTTACGATACGCGCTATAGAAATTAACGAAGGTTAGCCTAAGGTTATTAAGATTATAAAGGAATAAGTATAAAAGGATCGGGAAGAAAGCGTTAAAATACCTAGCGAACCGTAAACTACTACCCCGTTTATTAATCCTTCGAGTAAAATAACGGTAAATTTTATTGTCGTAAAGGATACTAAAAACTATATCCGGCCTTTCCTTAAGCTAGGAGTTAACGTACGACCTAACGGAAACGAAGCTTTCGTATCTATAGTAATCGATATAGGGGCGTAGTTTAGTATAATCGTAAAAAGCTACGTAAAGAAGTAGCGTTTCCCTATAACCGGTACTAAGGCGATATAGCGAGGTTTTAGATCCTCTATAGAGACCCTATATATAAGAATAATCGACGGTTCTATCTAACTTACCAATTATTACCTTCGCTTACCGATTTACGTCGTTAAAGATAGGTTCGTTAGTTACTTCTTATTACTTAGTATAAACTTCATCTTCTTATTCTATATAAAACTCGAATTCGACGAAAATACCTTTATAGGAACCGTTAACTTTAGCTCGGCCCGGATAATAATCCCTTTCGTTATTAACTTAAAAAGCGATACGCTACTAAGCCTTATACTCGGCGATTAAGAAAACTAAATGCTATTAATACCCTAGGCCGCTTTAATAGCGTATATAGGCCTAAAAACGCGTTTTTAACCGAGTACCTAGAAACCGACGTTAGCCTTTAAGCTAAAATTAATTATGCCCGCCTTTATAACGACGATATAAAGATAATACTTATTTCCGAAGCTAAGGACTTATCGGCCCTCGAATTTAATCTAGATAAGGGAAATAAAGCGATCGCTAGATTAAGCGACGAAGAATTCCTTTACGTCTTTAGTAAAGCCGTTACGAAGGTAATTCGATATACGACGTAAGAATCGAAATAACATAAGCGAAACCTAGTCCTTATTTCGGAATTAGCTTACTAAGCTAAACGTACGTTTTTAATTAATATTATATATAAACCTAAATCGCGTAAAGTTTAGCCCGTAAATAATATACCGTTAAACGGCTAGATACCGCTAGAAATACTCGATTAAAAGAATTAAGTAATAAGGGAGGTTAAGTCGAAGTACGAGCCACTAGATATATTATAACGCGATAAACCCTATAAGAATATCATATTAAGATTCGCTAGTAATCCCTAAGGTATTAGATTAATAACGAAAAGACTTAACGCTATTAAAGTAGGTTTATTAGATACGGAATTTACCGATTAGGAGAAAGACGTACTTATTAAGATCCTATACCGAAGAGAGATAACCCTAGCTTAGGATTTCTTTAAAATCGAAAAAATCTGACCAAAGGTTTACCTCGACTATGAGATTAGGACGGTATTATATAACGCTTAATAGGCTAAGGGTATTCCTATCTTAATACCCCTTAAGAAACGAGTAATCGAAGTCTTACGTATACGACTAAAGAACGAAATCCTAAAGGAAAGTTACGGTCCTTATCGAAATATATAATTCGTAATCGAAAAGAAAGATAATAATTTATAACTTATTAACTCTACGACGAAACTTAACGCCTAGATTATTCGCGACGCCTTCCTACTCCGAAATAAAGACTTCTTTGCCTAAGAATTCGCTATATATTTAATCCTTATAGTCGTCGACTTTTTTTCTAGGTACGACTAAGTAACGCTAGCGGAAACGAACCGTAACCTAACTACGTTTGTTATTCTTATTAGCCTTTTACGTATAACGACTCTATTATAAGACGCGACGAACTTAGTTGCCGCTTTTTTTTAAGCCGTTATACGAATTCTTTACGATTTAATCCCTACTAAGTACGAGTCTTTCTTCGACGACGTTAGTATTAAAGGGCTAGTATCGAGATACGATAACTAAAAGGCTTTTCCGGGAATACGACGCTTTATCCTAGAATACTTAGAAAATATCGACGCCGTTTTTCTAAACTTCGAATTAACCGGTACTATTACTAGCGCCGTTAAGTTTACTTAGTATAGAAGTAGTACGGTAATCGTCGGATATCTATACGGTATAAACGATAAGAAGTCCTCGGAGGTAAAGATAGTTAAGATCTTAAAGTAGAAATTATATAAGAATATAAACGAAGTAAGGTCTTATATTAATATTACGGTTTTCTTTATAATATAGATCGATTATTATATCATAATCGTTAAACCTCTCCTAGTATTAATACGTAAGGAAGTATACTTTATTTAAGGTATCGATTAATAATATATTATAAATTCGCTTAAAACTACTTTTATTAACGTACCGGTATTAATTATTTTAAACTATACTATCGAATAACTAATCCGAGTAAAAGTTAACGCATTAAGAAACGGTTAAAGCTACGTACTAGGTTAGGATAACGATAAAGGTAACTTTAAACCCTCGAGATACGAGTTAGGGATCTAGAAAAGGGCGGAGTTAAATTACGACGTTACGAAACGAAAGTATCTAGGAGTCGTTAAGTTCTTACGACGGCTTCGAAACTACCTCTACGGCATTAAATTCGTACTTAAAACCGACGCTAAAGTATTAATCGCTTAACTTAACGACGGATTCTCTAGTCTTCTAGGCGCTATCCTTATTAAATAAATAGCTTATATTAAGATATTTAGCTTCGATATTTAATATATACCCGGTAAGAGATATTCCGCTACGGACGGTTTCTTACGTAAACCTAACGACCTAAGTAACGACGACGACGATTAATAAAAAGGCGATATAAAGGACTTCATTAATATATAGCTTAATATAGTATACGTAAATATAGTCGTATTACTTAACGTCGTCGAATAATCTACCGATAAAGCCCTATCGTTATAACCGCCGGAAGAATAATCGATAGAATCGTAAGAAATAATAACGTTTCTTACGCGATTTTAACTACCTAACCGATTAAAAGATAACCGATTAATAAGGTACTAAAAGCGATAAACCCGGTTTAAGAAGGAAGCGCTTAAATACGTCGTTTCAGAAGGTATCTTATAAAGGAAGCCCGAGAAGTATAAAGGCATACGACGAATTATCGACTAAAAGAAACTACGTAAAGCTATAATTAAGGATTACTATAAGGATTTCGGCTATAGAGGACGTACTTCGACCTACGATTAAATAGCTAAGCTATATTACTAGCGCGGCATATTCGAATACGTCGCCCGAAAGGTTAAATCGTATCCTAAATACTAAAAAGGAAATGATATCTAAAAGGTCGACCTTAATTTATATAACGAGCTAATTTACGTTCTTACTTATTAAGTAATAAACGTATAATATATACTAATAAATAACGGATTTATTATAATAATCGAAGCACGAAACGAATTATCCGGTTTTTTCGAAGCCCGAGTCATTAGAAAGATAGATTCTAAGACGATCGCTAAGTTCCTTTAGGAGTAGATATTCCTATAATACGGCGTACCCCTAATAATTAAGTATAATAATAATTCTGAGAATAAAAAGGAGGTCCGTAAAGTAATAAAGCTAATTAATATTAGAGTTAAAGTCGGTATTATTTATTTCCCGTAATCCTAAGGTATAAACGATGTTAGGTATAAAGTAATTCGTAGAGGCTTTATAAAAAGTATAAACGGTAACGATCGGGGGTAAATAAATTTATTAAAGGTAATTATATAGGTAAATAAAACCTCGACGCGTTTATATAGAATATCGCTATACGAATTAATATATAAACGCAAGGCTATTATTCCGATAGAAACCGTTATTTTAACTTAGTATATTATAAACTAAAAGAATATCCCGGACCGAGAATCGCTTTTAGCTATACGCGTACGACTAATCGAAAAACGTTAGGAAGATATATTAACCGTAGCTAAGGTTTTAACGGCTAAATATAAGGAAGCTACCCGGTACTAGGACGAAAAAAACGCTTACCGGATACGAAAAGAGCCCCTAAAAACCGACGACCTCGTACTATTATACGATACGTTACGATATATAAATAAATCGATAGCCGTAAAACTAAAATACTATTAAAGGAATCGTATTTAATCGCCGAAGATTTAGGTTATAGTCGTTATAAGCTTAAAGAACCGGATAAAGTTACGCTATTATACCCGGTTTTAGGCTATAAACTACGGAAATTTATCTAAGATACTAACGGGTTTTAAGAGCTAAAAAACCCGAAGGAAGACGAATAAACTATACGCTTACTACCGATTAAATATAAGAACTAGAAATCGATAACTATTAACGACTCTTAAGTTAAAGAAGGCCTAGAGCCTATACCCTCGGTAATCGACGACGAAGAAAAAGAATGGTTAACCCCGAATAATAAGGTACGAATTATAATAAAAATACTAAATAAAAAGCTTAAAGGATACGAAGTTATACCTAACGATAAACCCGGATTAAAAAGATCGACCCGACTTAATAAATAACCCTTTTATTATAATACGATAAGGCTATAGTACCTTAAAATAACCTACCTATACCGATCGAAGAGGAATAAAGCCTAGGAGCTTAACATATAGTCGCTCTGCTAAGTAAGAAAGAAAAGAAGTTATTCCTATATAGTTATTAAACCGATAGCTTATATACGAAATTAATACCTTAAATTATAATACTAATAAATACGCTCCCCCTTATCTCTTACCTTAAAAGAAAGTATATTTCTATAAATTATTAACGCCGATTACCGCGTTCTTATACTTAAATAAGTTATCCTTTGCGTTTACCGTTAAGAATCCGGGATATTAATATCCTAGTATTACGTAATTATTATATTTTAATATAGGTATATTTTAATATTTAAAGGGAAAGTAAGGGAAGTAATTTATATTAATAAAAGCAAAAGAAAAAGAAAAGAAAAGAAATACGCGTCTAAAAATAAACCAGAAGTAACGTATACCCGCCGATTAATACCTCTTTTTTCCTCTCTACCTTCTTATCTTATCCTTTACTTATTAATTACTAAGAAAACTAAAAACTTACTTACTTCCCGACCCCCGGAAAGTAATATTCTTCGAATTTATTATAAATAATAACTCCTTTCCCGTTACCCGTATCATAAGCAGGCATACGGCTTAGCTTAGATCCTCTACTAAAGGGGAATTACGATTTATTCTCGCCCGTAGGTAAGTAAACCGCTCGTTACGAAATTTATAACGTATTTTATTAATAAAAAAGAAATAAACGCCGTAGGAATACCCGAAAATACGATCGAAGACTAGCGATCGGTAGGAAAAGAAAGGCTACATGCCCGCGTACTTAGCGGTATCGGAAGAAGCGAGCCGGCGCTCGTAGTACTAGTAAGGTACCTCGTTAAGTACCTTATATTATTAAATAAATAAACTAACGACGTAACGAAAGTCCGTCGCTAATCGACGGAAATACTTACTAACCGGGCCTTTATTATTAATCTCTATAAATAACGTTTAATAACGAAAGAATTAAACGTAATAAACGAGGAATATAACGTAGCTTTAAAGGTAAGTAACCTCCTAAAAATCCTTACTTATAATCTCCTATGCGATATACCGGCCGGCCGTCGGCCTACCTAAAAAATAGAACCGAACGTTACGAATTATCTTATTATTAATTAATCTAGCCCTCGATTAATAGATCTTATTAATATTAAAAGCTATATACTTAACGCTATTAGTTTATTACCCGAATTCCTTCGATACCTCGGAGCTACCGGCCGATAATTACTTTCGGGCTTTAGTCTAACGGATAAGAATACGGGATATATAGTACTTATTAAGGCTTAGGAATTAATCGATTAACGTCCCGGAACTCCTCGGTAAAGGATAACCGGCGGAAGGATTCGTCGGGCTACTTATTCATTAGATTTACGGGCGGCGGTATCGACTTAACCCGCTAATACGTTACGGCCTTTTTCTTATCCTCCTTAGCCTTTTTAAACGCCCCGACGATTTCCTCGTCGGTAATTCCCGTAGCCTTAAGCTATTCGAATAACTTGAAGACGGACGCCCGGTTTAATTTAAAAAGTTACTTCTAAATAATAAGGTTTATTATATATACGTATATAAGAAAAAGAAAGATAGGAACGACGAAATTATAAATCTAGAATTAAAAAAAATCGAAAAACGAATTAAAACGAAGATAGAGGACCTAAGGAAAGGAAGAAAAAAAGTAAATCAGAACCGTAGAATAATAAGAAATAAGAAGGAAGGTCGGACGAGAACGAAAGAGTCGAATACGTTACTTAGGTCGTAAGTATTATACTTAAAAGAGTCTCGATAATACCTACCCTAGCTTACGTTTAATTACGAGTTTACGAACGTACGTACTTATTACTTTACTAAGAATATATAATAGAAAGCTATAAGTTAGCGTATTTCCTATTATAGCTTTATACGTATACGGGGGAACGCGTTTTCCTAAAGCGTTAACCGTAAAGGTATATCTAATTATATCGTCGATACGTCTCCCTTTCTCCTTCTCCTTTTCTTCTTTAGGTATCTTATTCCGAAAACCCCTCCTCTATAATTATTATATTCTTATTAATCTCTAGCCTGCCTTTTTTATTATTAATTTAAATTCTTATTTTTACCTTTAACTTATTATCTTTTTCCCCTTTCTTTTAATTTTTTTTATTTATTTTTACGATATCTTTCCCCCGCTCCGCCGGAATCCCTCTCTCCTTTTCCTTTCCTTCCGTTTATAAGGACGTACGTCGCGCCGATCTAACCGACTTAATTAAACTCCTACGGGAGATTTACGGTAATAAAAATAACTAAAGTAATATAGAGAAATATTAGCTTAATACTTTAAATAATTACGATTCGGGAAAGGATCCGATCGAGCTAAGATCCGATATAGCCTAGGCCTTCCGGCTATCCGCTAATCGACCCTAAACTATAAACTAATAGCTATAAGAATGAACGAAGGTAGCCCTAGTTAACTCTTTCGTATACCTTACCCGCTACGACTACCTTACTAACGAAGATATCCGCGCCTTCCATACCATAACTAACTACGACCTTAAAGGTAAAAAAGCGGCCTTCGAAGTAGACCCGTATTAAACGATAAGCTACCGATCGGTAGAATCGTTTAACTTCCTAACCCGCTAATACCTCCTCGATAACCCTACCTTTACTTTAATCTTTACGATCCATATAGATCTAATAAACCCCGAACGAGTTATTACCGACCCTTTAAAGTTCTTCTAAGCCTACTTCGTCGTAATACTATACCTTCCTAAGCCCTAGAAATTATTTAACTTTAATATAGTTAAAAACGGCGCCTTTAATCGGGCGGCGTACGCGCTTAATTAACTACGGCGAATATAGGAAAACGGCAATCTCGAGCTTAATATAACCCCTTAGTTTATTTATTACATCGCGTTAATAAACTAATAAAAGAACTTTAGCTACGATTTTTAAAGCGGTATTTTACCGTATCTTATCTTTAAACGACCGATCGAAGTCGCCCGCTAAGCCTAAGAAAATAAAGAGCTTAATTTCGTTAATACTATAAGAAAATACGCCGAAGTAATAGAGTAATTTTATAGCGTTCGAGTTTTAAAGAAAGGAATAAGTATCGTTAAGCGTTTCTAGTAAACCGTAAACTATTAAAAGCGAATTAACCTTATTTACGCTATAGTATCCGTTTAAAATACGCCGATTAACGAGTCTCCTAGCCGTAAATCCTTCGTTCGATTTATCGTATAAGCCGAAATCCGCCGTTCTTCTATAGCCTTAGTATCTAATTCCCCTTATTCTTTCGTATTAACGGACGTAAACCTCCGCTATAATAACCTCGTTAAAGTTATAACGCATCTCCTCCCTTCCCCCGGCCTAAAAAGGATTAGAGCTTTTTAATCGAGGGAGACCTCTACGCCGTATAGGTAAAGGAAAGATATCTAATTAACCCTCGGGACGCGCCCGTTCCCTTATCATTCCTTTAACTAGGAGGGCTAAAACGAAACCAAAAAGAAGGTAGCCGAGATAAAGAAAGAAAACGCCGATCGAACTAAATCGGTAAGGATAAGCCGGGCTAAGTTAGCCGTAAAGTAATAAAGAAACCCCCTTATAATATTAAACGAAAAGCTAAAGACGTAACGGTAATAATTAAATAATAGCCGATAGAATAAAGTTTCGTAGTAATTTTTAAAGGGAGATATTAATCGGGATATACCGTACTACCCTTATTAATTTAATTATCCCTTACGGTATAATTAAACTAAGGAAGCTATAATAATACGGTAAGATATACCCTCTTAATATATTACGTAATACGTTACGATAGGCCTCATACCTATATAAAGTAACCATAGCTTCCGTAAGTACGGGATATACTATACTTATTATTTAATTCATTACCTAGCTAGATTATTATCTTTATTATTTTTACCTTAATTAAAGATTCGTTTTTACTATTAGATTCGTCGTTCTTCGATTAATATATTTATCTTAGTTATAAGCGCTTAAGTTACTTCGTCGTACCGTTATAACTAAATAAATAACTTTTACGTTTTATCCCTTTTCTTCCCTTACCTCTTATGCCTTCGGGCTAGCGACTACTACATCTTTACGACTAAGAGGTATAGCTAAGATACGATAACTATATTAGATTCCTTACCTCTCGATTAATATAGCGATATTAGTTTTATCTATCCTAGATTATCGTACGTACTATAGTCTTCGATAAAGTACACTTTCGAGTAAACATATCCGGGTCTCTAGTATCGCGTACGCTCTGTACCTCCTTAGTACCCGCGGAAGCTATAGGAAGTAGGAGTACTCCGATAAGGAGTATAAAGTAATTATAGTTAGGTACGGCTATTAATAAAAGTACCGAAAGTCCGGAGCGGCGAGTATACTTCGCCGACGGAATAGATATACGGGAATAGCCTTTAGAGTAATTAACTAAAGAAATTCGTACTTCTTCCGAAAAAGAGAAATAATATAGCTTATTTTCGTAAATTACTTAGCGTAAACAACGTACGAGAAAGGTTTATCCTCTTATTATCCGTTATAATAAAAGGAAAAAAGGAGGAAGCCCGGAAAGGAATAAAGTAATAAGTAGTTTAAATACTAAAGCTTTCGTAATATCAGATAACTTAACGGCTAGAAATAACCTCCTAAGAAATCGCTAGCTCGATTTTATAATAACCTTTTAGCTTAATTAACTAAAGGGATAGTAAGTAAAAAGCTACGATAAATATATTATACTATACTTGGTTTTTATAGTAGCCGTTAATTAAACGAAAGCCGAGCGATTAAGCGTATCGCTTAATAAAATAAGAATTTACCGCGACGATTTACTTAAACTACTAAAGATATAAAAGGATTTAAATAAATATTTATTAGGAAAGCGATTAAAAGAAAACACTAGATCTAAGATTAAGGCCTTTCTACGTATTAAAGTATAGCGTATTATTAATCGCAAACGGATAAGAATAAAGTTAATTTCATTAATATAAGTCTTTAATTATAAATTCGACGAAGATAATTTTCTTACTACCTATAAGTCGCGTTTAATAGCGCGAGAAAACTTATAACCTAAAGAGTTATTCGAGAATACTTACGTAGCTACGTTAATAGCGAAATCGTTCCGTATAATAATAGCTATCGTAGCTTAATTCGACCTCGAAGTTAATTAGTATGATATTAAAAACGCGTTCCTTAACGTAGTAAGACCGGTAAGCGACCTTATACCTATAGAGTTATTAAACGGGTTTAAGAAAGAAGGAAAATACGCCTTCGTTATAAAAGTAATATACGAGTTTAGAGATTTACCCCTACTTTAGTTTAAGGAGATCGAGAGTACCTTTAACCGCTTAAGATTTTAGAGCTCTCTAGAGGAGCCGTACTTATTCTATATAAAAGGACGAGAAGTCTTCGCACTAATATACGTAAACGATATATTAATTATAAACAATAAAAGCTTAGAGGCGATAGTATAAAAAGTAGCTTAGGAATTAAAGGATACCTATAAAACGAAAGAACTTAAACTATGTCACATAGAGAGCCACTTATATATGGCTCCCTACTCCTTCTCGAGTTACTCGCTTACCTAATATAGCTCCTAGCTCGCTTATATAACATAGCTCGTAGCTCCTTATCGTTTATATATAGGTAGCTCGTATCTTCTTTATTAATCTCCTTTCTTTTTAGATAGTTAATTAATTTACCTTCTTCTTCCTACCTTTCGTTATTCCTAAGAAGTAACCTTAGTACCTACGTAGCTCTCTTAATTTATATATTAGTTATAAACCCGGTAGTCCTTCTAAGGAACTAAGTTAACTAAAGTTTTATTACATAAGCTTCCGAGTAATCTTATTATTTATTTCTATCTCTTTAATCTTTCGATTAATCGTTTTTCTTTTAAATATCGCTTTCGTCTTTCTTTTAAGTAATATATTTATAATAATAACGGGTATTAACGAAGACTTCTTTATTAAGAAGCTACTTATTAATATTAACCTACGTAACTTTAACGAATATCTACGATGGTTTATTACTTTCTAGAATTACGCCGAATAATTCGATATTTAGAAGGATATTAATCCTAATGTAAACGATTATAAGCTAAGCTCGGCGATACTTCTATTACTCGAAGAATTTATTACTTAAGAAAAGAAGCGAGCGAGGAAGTAATACCTCTAAGCTTTTTACGAATAGGTCGAGAAAGATCCTAAGACTCGTAAGAAGGAGCCGAAAGCTTTAATCGAAAACCCGCGTTACTTCTTTATCGAAGAGTATAAGTAATTATTCGAGTAAAGTCGCTCTTAGAAGTCTTAAGTTACTATCGCCGGTAAAAGCTACCGAGCTTTTTATTATTAAATTATATCCTCGGTTTTTATTAATTATCTCGAATTCGTCGGTATATAATTTAAAGCTTAAGGACTTAAGCCGAACGTTTAAAATACCGTAAGACTATTTCGCGATTACCTCGCTTTTATCTTTATTATTACGTAAACGTTCGTTTGTTAAAAGTACCGCGAGGTTTTATAAAAGGTAAAAGCGGGTACTTTTTACGGAGAGTAATTCTTTACTACTTAAAATAACGCTTATTACCGAGTTCTCGCTTACGATATTAACGAAATCCGAAGCGTATTCGGAGTAAAGGACTTTTTCGAAGTTATTAAAGCTAAAATCGCTTTAAATTAAGTTACTTACGTAATTATTAAACTAATTACGGCGGACCGGCTTAAACGATAGTTACTTTTTCTTATAAAGCTAGGTAAAATATTCGGAGCTTTTATTTCCGAGGATAAGAAGATAAGTAAATCGGGCCTTTATATCTTAGCTACGTATTAAAGAGCTACTTTAGGATATAAAGCCGGAGCGACTAACGCTAGTAGCTTTAATAATTTTAATAATTCGACCGATAACGTTAAAGCTAATAAGTATCTATATAATAAATAATATCGTTAGGCTCCGGAGGCATACGTTAACTTTTAACTCGTTATTATCGGTAAAACGCTACGATAAATCTTATATATACCCGACGACGTAAAACTAGCTATTAAATAATAGTATAACTTAAGCGACTTTACTTAATTTTAAGTCCTTATTAAGAGCGACGGATAAAAGGTTATTACTCCTAATTAAGGTAGCTCCTTCGGAATTAACCTACTTCGGAATAAACGTAATAAGAATAATAAGTAATCCGGTAATATTAACGTAACGATAATCGACCTACGTATTATCTATATAACCTCTAGCGTAGGAATATTTTCTACTATAGATTTAATATAATACCTCCTTTCCGAAAGTACTATCTTTAATAACTACGAAGCTATTTACTTTATTAATAACCGGGATTTATTAATCGAAGGCTCCTTCGCTCCCGCTAGAAACGGATAGACTATCGAAGTTAATATTACGAGCTTTTCTATTACCGGTATTAATATACGCGTTATTAAGAACTACCTTTAGGATAAATCGGGTAAACTTACGATCGGCTTTACGCTTAAAGACGTTATTCTCGTTAAAGATTTCCATATTAATATTATTTCCGAAGTAAAACTTTTTATTATTAATATTTAATACTATGGTCTTAATTACTCTCTTCGCCGGGGGTCGATTAAGAACGGGTTTATTATAAGAAAGCTCGAACGTCGTTATAACTTAATATTTTTTAAATTTAAGTAGTTTTCCGTTTATTCGTAAGTTCTTCTTATAATACCGTTACGTACGCCTATAATAATACCATATAACGTAATATCGCTCGTTATTATTCTAACGACTAAAAGGAAAGAAACCCGATAAAGAAAATCGAGAAATTAAATAAAACCGAAAGAAGGCTCCGAGTAACTTTAGTACCTTAGAGTTAAATACCTAAGCCCGGAAGCGTTTAAAGTATTCGTAAAGTATGCCTAGAATATCGAAATTAACGGTATACCTACGCTTAAGTATAAGCATTATAAGCTTACGATAGGCAAAAGAGTAATTTTACGCCGACTATTATTATATCGCTTATTACGCTTTTTTTAACGTATATATTAGGATTTATTTAACTTTCCGGAAGAATACGACGGCTTTAAATAAATACTCGTTATTAAAAATAAATATAACGGAATACTTTAAGTAAAGATCCTTAAAAGTAAATAAAGTTACTTAGTTACGAAGATTATTCGACTCTTTAAAAGATAAGTACGACGATAATTCCGCCTCTCGATCTATAAGTTCCGATACGATAACGAACGAGTAATAATCGGAATTAAAGGCCTAACCGGATATAAAATCTAGGCTTAGGAAGAAGGCATTAATTTTAAGCTACTACCGGCGAATACTAAAGAACTAATTAATAGGAATAAAAAAGCTAGATAATTTATTATCGTTAAATCGATTAAAATAAGGATTGGAACAAGGCTCCTAAAGAAGCTATAGCCTAAATACGTAAAGGCTACGGCATATTTAATAAATATAAGCCCGAACTATATATACTATCTTCGCTTACCTTATAAATTATTTAATACCTAATTTACCGTTTACTTTAGATAGTATATACCTACGCTTATAAAGGAATTAACGAGCGACCTAAGGCCAAATTAATACGGAATTTATACGTACGGGTATCGCGCGTATTCTTTATTAGGAAAACGCGCTTAAGATCTTAATAAAAGAAGGTTTAAAGTTAAACCGAAAGCTTACGTCGGTTATTTAATTAGATATTATATATCTAACCTATACCGAGTATAGGTTCCTAGACTAAGGAAAGTAATGCTAATTAAAAACGTCGTTTTTAATAAAGAAATATTTTACGATAAGTCCGAAGAATTATAAACCGAAGAGCTCGCTTAAGAGGAGCTAAACCGAATCGACCTTACGAATAAAGTTATTAATAATATAACGGAAGTTATTATCGAAGCTTTAAATATTTAGGATTCGTAAGCTCCCTTTATTATAGAGTTTATTAGCGAGCTACCTTAACTTAGGAATAACGAGCTTACTCCGAGCGATAATCTAGATATAACTTAGTTTATTAACCCGATTTCGGGGGTAGGTAAACCTAAACCGAAGAAAGCTCCGGAAGAAGGAAAATCCGTTACTTTAATTCAAAAGAAAGTTAGATTTATAGACGATTAACCTTTAAACGATCGACCGTAAACGCCTTTAAACGTTTCGATTTAATTCATAAAGGAATCCCTAGAACTATTCGATTAAGAAAAAGAGATATAAAAATAACTAGAAGCGGAATCCTAAGCTCTAGAGCTAACGAAGCGGGGAAGTAAAGAAAAATCGGATTAATTTAATAGGCTCTTAAGTTTTAGGTTAATACTAAAGTCTCCTTCGGAACCGTTTAAAGGCTAAAGTGCTCTTACGGAAAGTCCTTCGCGACTAAAGCGAGGTATCGTAACGGAAAATCGCATAGAAACTAATACCGATCGGATAATGCATTATTTTAACGAAACGACGACTAATAAAGAGCTTAGTACCCCTCGGAATCGAAAATAATCCGCTTAATCTAAGCTTAGCGAGCTAATAAATCCATTCCTATTATCTAGAAAAAAGCGGAGGAAATATAACCGCAAAATATATCCCCTAGCTACGCGCTATAACTAGAGGAAGCGAGGAAAAAGTCCCGAAGGGAAGGGCTTAAATAAAGGATAGGATAATACCGGCGCCTTTATATTAAGCATAGCTTCGAATAAACTAATTAACCTATCGAGCGACCGTAATTAATACGAATTTACTTCTATATTCTTACTTAATTAGCTCGACGGAACGTAAAACGATTAATCTTTTATTACGCTATATTTAGTTATTATAACTACCTTTAAATAAGTATAAACCAAGCGACTAGGCGTAACGCTCGGTAAAATAATAATCTATCGCGATAAACTAACTAAGCTCCTAAAAACGTAAAAAGAGCTTAATAATTACTCCTTAGGGAATCGTTTTAAGGAAAACGCTAGGTTAGAAATAAATACTTTCCTAAGCGCTAGGGTTTAAAAAGTCATTAATCGCGACTAAGCTTAAATTAAACTAATACCGTTGAAATAAGTTTTCGATTATAAATTCGATAAAGATAACTATCTCGATAAATATAAATCGCGTTTAGTTACGCGAGGAAATCTCCTTCCGAAGGAATTACTCGAATTAACGTATATAATAATACTCGTAATAAAATCTTTCTAAATAATAATATATCACATAGAGAGCTACTTATATATGGCTCCCTATTCCTTCTCGAGTTACTCGCTTACCTAATATAGCTCCCAGCTTGCTTATATAATATAGCTCGTAGCTTCCTATCGTTTATATATAGGTAGCTCGTATCTCCTTTATTAATCTCCTTCCTTCTTAGATAGTTAGTTAATTTACCTTCTTCTTCCTACCTTCCGTTACTCCTAAGAAGTAACCTTAGTACCTACGTAGCTCTCCTAATTTACGTATTAGTTATAAGCCCGGCAGCCTTTCTAAGGAGCTAAGTTAATTAAGGTTTCATTATATAAGCTTCCGAGTAATCTTATTATTTATTTCTATCTCTTTAATCTTTCGATTAATCGTTTTTCTTTTAAATATCGCTTTCATTTTCCTTTCGAGTAATATATTTATAATAATAACGGGTACTAGCGGAGACTTCTTCATTAAGAAGCTACCTATTAATATTAACCTACGTAATTTCGACGAATATTTACGATAGTTTATTACTTTCTAAAACTACGCTAAGTAATTCGATATTTAAAAGGATATTAATCCTAATATAAACGATTATAAGCTAAGCTCGGCGATACTTTTATCGCTCGAAGAATTTATTACTTAGGAAAAGGAGCGAGCGAGGAAGTAGTACCTTTAAGCTTTCTACGAATAGGTCGAAAAAGATCCTAAGACTCGTAGGAAGGAGCCGAAAGCTCTAACCGAAAACCTACGTTACCTCTTTATCGAAAAGTATAAGTAATTACTCGAGTAAAATCGCTCTTAGGAGTTTTAAGTTATTATCGCCGGTAAAAGCTACCGAGCTTTTTACTATTAGATTATATCCTCGGTTTTTATTAATTATCTCGAGTTCGTCGGTATATAACTTAAAGCTTAGGGACTTAAGCCGAACGTTTAAAATACCGTAAGACTATTCCGCGACTACCTCGCTCCTACTTCTACTACTATATAAACGTTCGTTCGCTAGGAGTACCGCGAGGTCCTATAAAAGGTAAAAGCGGGCATTCTTTACGGAAAGTAATTCTTTATTACTTAGAATAACGCTTACTACCGAGCTTTCGCTTACGATATTAACGAGATCCGAGGCGTATTCGGAGCGAAGGATTTTCTCGAAGTTATTAAAGCTAAGATCGCTTTAGATTAAGCTACTCGCGTAACTATTAAACTAACTACGGCGGACCGGCTTAAACGATAGCTACTTTTCCTTATAAAGTTAGGTAAAATATTCGGAGCTTTTATTTCTAAGGATAAGAAGATAGGTAAATCGGGCCTTTATATCTTAGCTACGTATTAAAAAGTTACTTTAAAATATAAAGCCGGAGCGATTAACGTTAATAGCTTTAGTAGCTCTAGTAGTTCGACCGATAACGCTAGAGCTAATAAGTATTTATATAATAAATAATACCGTTAGGCTCCGGAAGTATACGTTAACCTTTAATTTACTATTACCGGTAAAACGCTACGATAAATCTTATATATATCCGACGACGTAAAACTAGCTATTAAATAACGGTATAACTTAAGCGACTTTACCTTATTCCGAGCCCTTATTAAAAGTAACGGATAAAAGGTTACCGCTCCTAATTAAGGTAGCTCTTTCGGAACTAACTTACTTCGGAATAAGCGTAATAAGAATAATAAGTAGTCCGATAATATTAACGTAATAATAATCGATTTACGCATTATTTATATAACCTCTAACGTAGGGATATTTTCTACTATGGATTTAGTACGATATTCCCTTTCCGAAAGTACTATCTTCGATAACTACGGAGCTATTTACCTTATTAATAACCGAGATTTATTAATCGAAGGCTCTTTTGCTCCCGCTAGAGACGGGTAGACCATCGAAGCTAGTATTACGAGCTTTTCCATTACCGGTATTAATATACGCGTTATTAAGAACTACCTTTAGGATAAATCGGGTAAGCTTACGATCGACCTTACGCTTAAAAACGTTATTCTCGTTAAAGATTTCTATGTTAATATTATTTCCGAAGTAAAGCTTTTTATTATTAATATCTAATATTATAGTCTTAATTACTTTCTTCGCCGGGGGTCGATTAAGAACGGGTTTATTATAAGAAAGCTCGAACGTCGTTATAACCTAATGTTCTTTAAATTTAAGTAGTTTTCCGTTTATTCGTAAGTTCTTTTTATAATACCGTTACGTACGCTTCTAATAATATTATATAGCGTAATATTTTTCGTTATTATTCCGACGACTAAGAAAAGAAAGACCCGATAAAGAAAATCGAGAGATTAAATAAAACCGAAAGAAGGCTCCGAGTAACTCTAGTACCTTAGAGCTAGGTACTTAAGCCCGGAGGCGCTTAGAGTATTCGTAAAGCATGCTTAAAATGTCGAGATTAACGGTATATCTACGCTTAAGTACGAGTATTATAGGCTTACGATAAGTAAGAAAATAATCTTACGCCGATTATTATTACATCGCTCGTTACGTCCTTTTTAGCGTATATATTAGGATTTATTTAACTTTCCGGAAGAATACGACGGCTTTAAATGAATACTCGTTATTAGAGATAAATATAGCGGAATACTTTAGGTAAAGATCCTTAAGAGTAAATAAGGTTACTTAATTACGAAGATTATTCGATTCTTTAAAAGATAGGTACGACGATAGTTCCGCCTCTCGATCTATAAGCTCCGATACGATAACGAACGAATAGTAATCGGGATTAAAGGCTTAATCGGATATAAAATCTAGGCTCGGGAAAAAGGCATTAATTTCGAGCTATTACCGGCGAATATTAAAGAGCTAATTAATAGGAGTAAGAGAGCTAGATAGTTTATTATCGTAAAATCGATTAAAATAAAGATAGGAGCAAGGTTCCTAGAAAAGCTATGGCTTAAATACGTAAAGGCTACGGTATACCTAATAAATATAAGCCCGAGCTATATATATAATCTTCGCTCGCCTTATGAATTACTTAATACCTAATTTACCGTTTACTTTAGATAATATATACCTACTTTTATAAGGGAGTTAACGAGCGACTTAAAGCTAAACTAGTACGGAATCTATGCGTACGGGTATCGCGCGTATTCTTTATTAGGAAAACGCGCTTAAGATCTCGATAGAAGAGGATTTAAAGTTAAACCGAAAGCTTACGTTAGTTATCTAGTTAGATATTATATATTTAACCTATACCGAATATAAGTTCTTAAATTAAGAAGAGTAATGCTAACTAGAGACGTCGTTTTTAATGAAGAAATATTTTACGATATATCCGAAGAGCTATAAACCGAAGAACTCGCTTAAAAGGAGCTAGACCCAATCGACCTTACGGGTAAAGTTATTAATAATATAACGGAAGTTATTATCGAAGCTTTAGATATCTAGGATTCGTAAGTTTCCTTTATTATAAAGTTTATTAACGAGCTACCTTAATTCGGGAGTAACGAGCTTATTCCGAGCGATAGTCTAGATATAACTTAGTTTATTAACCCGAACTCGGGAGTAGGTAAACCTAAACCGGAAAAAGCTCCGGAAGAAGGAGAATCCGTTACTTTAATCTAAAAGAAAGTTAGATTTATAGACGATTAACCTTTAAACGATCGACCGTAAACGCCTTTAAACGTTCCGATTTAATCCCTAAAGGAATCCTTAGAACCATTCGATTAGGAAAAAGAAATATAAGAATAACTAGAGGCGGAATCCTAAGCTCTAGAGCTAACGGAGCGAGGGAGTAAGGAGAAATCGGATTAACCTAATAGGCTCTTAAGTCCTAGGTTAATATTAAAGTCTCCTTCGGGACTATTTAAAGGCTAGAAGGCTTCTACGGGAAGTCCTTCGCGACTAAAGCGAGGTATCGTAACTAAGAATCGCGTAAAAACTAATACCGATCGGGTAATATATTATCCTAACGGAACGACGACTAATAAAGAACTTAATATCCCTCGGAATCGAAAGTAATCCGCTTAATCTAAGCTTAACGAGCTAATAAGTTTATTTTTATTATCTAAAAAAGAGCGGAGGAAATATAACCGTAAAGTATATCCCCTAGCTACGCGTTATAACCGGAAGAAGCGAGGAGAAAGTTCCGAAAGAGAGGGCTTAAATAAAGGATAGGCTAATACCGGCGCCTTTATATCGGATATAGCTTCGAATAGGCTAATTAACCTATCGAGCGACCGTAATTAATACGAATTTACTTCTATATTCTTACCTAATTAGCTTAACGGAACGTAAGACGATTAATCTTTTATTACGCTATATTTAGTTATTATAGCTACCTTTAAATAGGTATAAGCCGAGCGACTAGGCGTAGCGCCCGGTAAAATAAAGATCTATCGCGATAAATTAACTAAGCTCTTAAAAACGTAGAAAGAGCTTAATAATTATTCCTTAGGGGATCGTTTTAAGGAAAACGCTAGGTCGGAAATAAATACTTTCCTAAGCGCTAGGATTTAGAAAGTTATTAATCGCGACTAAGCTTAGATTAAATTAATACCGTTAAAGTAGGTTTTCGATTATAAATTCGATAAAGATAATTATTTCGATAAATATAAATCGCGCTTAGTTACGCGAGGAGATCTCCTTCCGAAGGAATTACTTAAATTAACGTATATAGTAATACTCGTAATAAAATCTTTCCGAATAATAATAATAATCGCGGCTTATTTTAATCTTAAGGTAGATTAGTTCGATATTAAGAACGCTTTTCTTAACGTAGCTCGACCGAAAGACGACCTAATATTAATCGAGCTATTAAACGGATTTAAATAAAAGGAGAAGTACGCGTTCGCTATAAGAGTAATATACGGATTCCGAGACTTACCTCTACTTTAGTTTAGGGAACTCGAGAGTACCCTTACCCGTTTAGGACTCTAAAGCTCTCCGGAAGAGCTATGCATATTCTATATATTAATAAGGGAAGTATTCGTACTAATATACGTCGACGACCTACTACTTATATACGATAAGAGTAACGATTCTATAGCTTAAAAGGTAGCTTAAGGGTTAAAAACTACCTATGTAATAAAAGAACTAAGGCTAGTAAGCTAATATTTAAGAATTCGGGTAATACGTAATCGCGAAAACCAGACGATAACCTTAGTATACGACGCCTACGTCGAAAAGATCGTAAGTCGCTTTAACTTAACGGATAATAATTAATTCCTTATAATACTATTACCGATTATCGAGCTTATGAAATTTATAAGCGTCGCGTCGAAGTAATAAATTAAGGAATATTAGGAAAAAGTAAGGTCGTTATTCTATAGCGTAATTATAATCCGCCTAGACGTAGCTTTTATTACGTTATAACTTTCCTACTTCCTTATTAATCCGGGATCTTAATATATAAAAGCCGTTAATTAAGCGATTAAATACCTTTATATTACGCGCTACCTTAGTATTAGGTATAAGGATAATAGTAATAATATATAAGCGCTATTAATCGCTAGCGACGCTTCTTTCGTAAACGATCTAAAAACTAGAAAATCGTTATAAGGCTATATTATATCGCTCTTTAAAGGCCCGATAATATAGAAGGTAGTTCGCTAAGCTATAATCTCGACGTCGATAACCGAAGCTAAGCTCTTAGGATTAGAATATATAGCTAAGGAAACGATAGCTCTTAAACGCTTCTTTAGGAATATTACCCTAGATTTAAAAGAACTATAGATAATCTATAGCGATAATTAATAAACCATTAAACTAATCGTAAAAAATAAAAAAAGAGTTAATATAAGGCTCCGTTATATAGATATATAATACTTATAGCTCTAATAAAAGCGATAAAAGGGCTCTTTCGAGGTACTTTATCTACCTATAGGGCAAATACTGAACAGGAGCAGCGTAGGCACGCTATAATGGAGGCACGAAATAAGGACTGCCTAACTGCCAATAACTAGCCTAGTACCGATTAACTAAGATTACAGCTATAAATAGCTATAATCGGTTAATCGGCTAGCTAAAAACGGCAGCTAGGAAAGGGGGACTGGAAAGGCAAAGACGAGGATGGCTAGAAAGGCATAGCAAAAGGAGTGAATGGCTATAGGTCCTGATATCTACAGGTCTAAGTCTAGCTAATGAAAATATAAGTACGCAACCCATATAAATACGCATCCAAAAGGCTACGTAGCCTAGATCCACCGCACCACTACAGCCTCCCCAGTTCAATTAATCTGCAAGAAGTAATTGAACTCCCAGTAACAGGTGCGGTGGCTCTCGTTCCTATTAATCCTAAACAGCCTAATTAACCTAATCCCGATCAACCCTAATCAACTAAAAGCTAGCCAGTTTAATCAAAGGCTAACAGGATAAGTTAGGAAAACAGGTAATCCTAAAATAACGGGAGATAATTATAACTGCAATAAGTGGGTAGTAGGGTGGGTAACTGACTATAGCCGTACCTAATCCTAAACCTAAACCTAATTAATCCCGAACCTATTCAATCGCTACTAACTAGGAGCTAAGCTAGTTCAATTAACGATTAACAGGAAATAATAGGAAAGATCTATTAACAAGAACTAGGCTAGCGGAGCTATAACCTATAAACTAACCTAATTAACCTATTCCTAATTAACCCTAATTAACTAGGAGCGAGCCAGGTTCATTAGGGCCATTAAGAAATAACAGGGATCAATCGGAAAACAGGAACTATAACGGATAAGTAAAACAAGCGTAGCTCCCGTAAGAAATAAAGAAACAATCCCATACGATGCAACGTAATCTCCGTCCTTCTCGTCCATAGCTATCTTTTACCGATCCTTTTCAACTAATTCCTAATCCTATAAACTAACTAATATATCCTATTCATACCCGACTATTTCTATAACTCGTTTCTAGTAACCGTTTCTATATTCGTCCGGCAGCATCTACCGGGCTTCCCTTGACCCTCGATCCCTCCCCTATACGTAGTTCTAGGGGCTCTCTAGGCTCTTCCTACCAACCATATATCGGTAAGGGCGACAAGAGGGGTCTCCGGGTATTAACCTAACTATTCTGTAACTAGTGACTGTTTTTCCTAGGCTCTCTTGTTCAATATCTATTCAATTCGTTCGTATCGGTATCGTCTATAGGTCTATCGCGCTAATCGGTAGGTCCCGATCAGGTTCGTAGGTATAAGGTATATCGGTATCTTCTTAATAATTAAGGACATCGTAGCACCTATCGGTTAGGAAGGAGAAACCTCCCCAGGTACCGTAACTAGCTAGCAGGGATAAACAAAGGCAATCAAAATAGCAAGCCTCTTACGGTTAAAATAGATCGATCGGGAAAGAACGGATACCTTCAAGCGTATGTTATAAAAAGGGGGTAGTAGCGGTAACTTAGTTAGATTAACTAAGGGCGAAAAACTACCATCTAGGTACTATTAAAAACGGGGGCAAAACCAAACAAAAACGGGCACAGCTCCTTCAAAAGAAACAATTAAGAAACGAGGATAAAATAGATCCACTAATCGGCGAACGAGCTTTTAGGTAAGCTGATCAAAAGCTGATGGGAGGGCGTGGTTATTAATGGTCGCCATAGTTATCTGCCCTCCCTGTTAATCCAGCCACCTGAAAATTCAGGCTATGGCCTGAAAAGGCTCAATCCGAAAGCCACGAAAACGGCTCTGGAGCCACGAAAACAGCTCCTAATCAACTGAAAATCAGGGAATCTCCTAATCGACGTATCCTGAACCTATTAACTGCAAAAACGGTCGATCAAAAGGTCGCTCCTAAGGCTGAGGTAAGGACGAGCTACTAGGTGGTCGCCACTAAACAGAAGCAGCGTAGGCACGCTATAATGGAGGCACGAAATAAGGACTGCCTAACTGCCAACAACTAACCCAGTACCGATCAACCAAGATTACAGCTATAAATAGCTATAATCGGTTAATCGGCCAGCTAAAAACAGCAGCTAGGAAAGGGGGACTGGAAAGGCAAAGACGAGGATGGCTAGAAAGGCATAGCAAAAGGAATGAATGGCTGTAGGTCCTGATGTCTATAGGTCTAAGTCTAGCTAATGAAAATATAAGTACGCGACCCATATAAATACGCATCCAAAAGGCTACGTGGCCTAGATCCACCGCACCACTACAATACCGGCGGATAAATTAATTAAAGCTCTTCCTCGTTAATTATTCGAGTATTTTAAATCGTTACTTAACCTTTAAGATATAAAAGGAGAAATAACGACATTAAAGCTCTTAAATAATGCGAAAGTAACGTAGGATTTTAGTTTAATTATAAAAAGAACTAACTTGGAATAATATACTTTATTCGAAGAGCGACGTAAGGGTATTAATCTAAAAAGAATCTACGCATAATAAGACTTCTCTTTTTAACGAAAGAATTAACTTATATAATAAAGCTAATATAATATTCTTAAAGCTTCCGAAAACCTAACGACCTTTAGAGCTACCGGTTTTAATACTTACTTTAGGGTTATATTTATTTTTTAAATTACTTAACCTAGCCGGAGTTAAGGTATTATTAGTTTTATTATTACTAAACCGTATATAATTATTCGAAACTTAATCTAATAATATCTAGGTTAGTAATAACGGAAATAAAGCTTTAAGCCGAAGTAGCTTCTCGCTTAATACTAACCTATATATTCTAACGGAAACGAACAAACCGGCGAGGAATACGGGTAGCTTATTATCGGCTAACTTTACTACGGACGCGACTACCGTAAGTACGAGAGCTACGAAAGGAACGGGTCCGAGTTAAGACCTATTTACGTTTAATAAAAGAACTATCGTTTTAGGCGAGAGTATCCGTAGTCGCTTATCCGCGTAACGATTCGGTAATAAACGGTAATATAAGCTAACGTTATTATTCGGAATAATACTAACGAAGTAGCTTCTTTATTTTTTCGCGGAAAGCGGTAGTTTAGAATAATATAGTAAGAAAAGTAATCTACGATAAAGGAAGCTCGGAACTTACTACCTTAGAATTAAGGTCGGTTATTTAAGCGGCGATAAGCCGTTAAGTAAGACGTATAACGCGAAGGTAATTATAATTAATTAACTTTCGACGAAATCTTATATAGCTTTAAAGGATACTTATAAAGCTACGTAAAAGTAGCTACGTAAATAACGTAAGTAACGATTAATAGAAGCTAAAAATTAGAAATACTTTTCCGTCGAGCGATATTATATAGCGTTATTAATATACCGATAATAAGGAATATCGTTACGCGGGCCGTATTCCTCGGTAATAACGGGAAATAGCGAAGCCGTATTATTATTAACTCGGATAGTTCGACTTATTCCTTTAAACGTAAGCGATAGTTCGGTAGCTCCTTAGGAATTAAATCGTATTAAAAGCTTTCGAAGAACGCGAGTAATAAGGATAAAGCTTAGCTCGGTTAATTAACGGATAGTAATAAAAGTAACGATAGAAGCCGTTTCGAATTTAAGAGAGCTATTTTTATTAAAAGCTTATTCTTTAGGCGCGAATATAAAAAAAGAAACCGAGTTAGGAATAAGAATAGAAACGGCGGTAACGTTAACGCGATAACGCTTCCTTAGACTCGGTATAGTATCGTTAACGATAAACGAGCGATTATTAAGTTATTCGTAGCTTAAAAGAAACAAAGGGCCGCCGGCTTTCGTTAAGTAAATAAACGTCGGCGCGACGGCGGTAATAATAGCAGGGGAATTATTATTCCCGCCCCGAGCTTTCGTAAGAATACCTAATATATATAGCGACGGCTTAATAAGTATTCGATACTCGCCGATAGTTTCCTTAAGAGCTATTAATACGGCGGCGGCTTAAGCTCTCGAAATAAAAGCGATTACTAGCTCTTATTCGGCTATAATAATAAGCGCTTAGCGGAATCCCGAGGTAGCTTAAATAATTACCTTTAAGTCGTTTCCGGAGTCGCCCTTTATAGAGCTATCCGTAATCTTTATATCCCGAGGTATAAACTCGGAAGTATTACTATTATTATTTAGCTTCATAGTTTCGTACTTTTAAATAACGCGACAGACCCCCTTTCGCTTTAGATTTTTACGTACTTACTTTCGTTTAATATAACGGGTTCGTTATTTACAAGCCTTACCTTTAAAGCTATTCTCCTTACGAACCCGCTTACGAGATACGGCCTTAAACTTTAGTATAACGGGAAGGACTTTAAGGAGCGAAGGAATACGGCGGGCTATACGACGCTCGAGGAAACGTAATTTTATAATATTCCATACTATAACTAAACCTCGGTCGGAAATCTAAAGTAAATAATTAATTAAAGGCTTATAACTTATAATAACTATAATATAAAAGCTATCTTATATATCGGTAGATAAACTATTTTCCCTTATCGCGGTATATAAAGAAATTATTAATATCGGTAATAAAAGGGGAGCTACCTATAATAACTACCGAGATATATATATTAACCGCGATATCGCGAGTAAAGCTATTTAGGCGATCGATAATAACGTCGAGGAATATATTACGTCGCTTTTCGACGGCGCTAAAAGTAATAACTAAAGTAGTTTTAGCGGCCGCGGGAATACCTAGGATAGCGGTAGCTTTTTTTATTACGGTAGATTAAGTAATTAGCTTTACGTATTCGGCCGGACCTTAATCGGGTATAGCGGGATCGTAAGTTCGCTTTTCGATAAATATCTAGGCGTAGTTACGGAATTAGTTTATTTTATCGCTTAATATCTTAACCGCGCTATCGATATTAATAAGGATCTCGTAAAAACTAAAACGATCAGATATTCTATCGAATTATTAGCTTTTAATTACTTATACCTATATTAATATTACTAAAGCGTAAGCTTACCTTATTCCTCGCGCTTATTATATTAATATATAACTTACGTTAATATATTATTATAAACTCGTTACGATAGCAAGCGATAGTAAGGAAGTACCGTAATTAAAAGATAACTTACTTAAATAAAATACGCGCGAATAAAGTAATATATAGGTTATATACGTAACCGAGAGCGATAAAGAATTAAAAAAAAGCGTATTAAATTAGCTCTAAATATACCTTTATAAAAGAAAAGAAAAAAGGGAAAGAGCTATTACGAAAGAGTAAGAGATTTTTCTCTTATAGTATAAGAGCTAAAGTATAGGAAGAAGCGTTACCGGGTATTAACCTAATAAAGCTACGAGAAGGTTCGCGTATAATAATAATAATATAAAGCGAAGTAATAGGAGCTCTCGCGAGCGTATAACGAATACGGTAGATATACTTAATTAAAAGCTACGATATATCTCTTTTATTAGGATATTAAAAAGAGCTAATATAATAACTAATTAAAAGGATACTTTAAGCTATTAAAAGTATTATATAAAGGCGTAAGTAACTAAAGTAACGAGTATATTACCCCGGAAAACTAATAAGGCGAGTAAGGCTCGAGCTAACCTAGGACTTTAATTAAAAGGATAGCTAAGCTAATTATCGCGAGCCCTTCGGCTAAGTTACTATTATTATTTAGCTAAGCTCGCTATCGCGAGCCTAGCTAAGGAATATATTATATAAAGAGCTACTTATATATAACTCCTTATTCCTTCTCGAGTTACTCGCTTATCTAATATAGCTCCTAGCTCGCTTATATAACATAGCTCGTAGCTCCTTATCGTTTATATATAGGTAGCTCGTATTTTCTTTATTAATCTCCTTCCTTCTTAGATAGTTAGTTAATTTACCTTCTTCTTCCTACCTTCCGTTACTCCTAAGAAGCAACCTCAGTACCTACGTAGCTCTCCCGATCTACGTATTAAACTAGTAAAGTAATATTTAGGAATTAAAATAATACGTAATCGTAAAGTACGAATTATAACCTTAATATACGACGCTTATATTAAAAAGATTATTAAACGCTTTAAACTAACGGATAATAATTAATTTCTAATAATACTATTATTAATTACCGAGCTAGTAAAGTATATAAGCGTTACTTTGAAATAATAAATTAAGGAATACTAAGAGAAAGTAAGGTTACTACTTTATACCGTAATTATAATACGCTTAAATATCGCTTTCGTAACGTCTTAATTATCTTATTTCCTAATTAATTTAAGACCTTAATACTTTAAAGCGATTAATTAAACGATTAGATACCTATATATTACTCGCTTCCTTAACATTAGGTATAGGGATAAGAGTAATAGCGCTTAGGTATTCTTAATTAATAGTAACGCTTCGTTTATAAACGATTCCGAATTAAAAAAGTCGTCTTAAGGATACGTGATATCTTTATTTAAAGGTCCGATTATATAGAGATCCGCTCGCTAAGATATAGTATCGATATCGACGATTAAAGCTAAATTATTCGCTTTAAAGTACATAGCTAAGGAAACGATAACTTTTAAACGTTTCTTTAGGAATATTACCCTAGAGCTAGGAGAACCTTAAAGAATATATAGCGATAATTAATAAACGATAAAACTAATAATAGGGAAGAAAGAAAGGATTAATACCAGGTTACGCTATATAGATATATAGAATATATAGCTATATTAGGAGTATTAAAAGGGTACCTTCGAAGTAATCTACCTTTTTATTAATTAAATATTAATAAACGGACTTACGAAAGCTTTATTACGTTAATCGTTCGAATATTTTAGAGTATTACTTAACCTACAGGATACTCGCAGAGAAATAATTACGATAATACTTAAAAAGTCGCCGTAAGTACTACCGGTACGTAAATTCTTTCTTTAATTAGTTAATATATAGGTATAAAGTATTACTACTATATAGAAATAGCTTGTCTTATTATTAAATACCGAACTCGTATTACTCTTAGATCTTAATATATAAAGGTTACTTTAAAATAAAAAACTTAGCGACGAAAGTTATAAGTAAGGCTAAATTAATAAAATACGTAAGTATTAATAAATTCGTTTTAATATTTAATAATTTCTTCATATAAACGGTCGGTTTATCGGTATAATACTTCGTATACATATTACTCGAATAAAATAAACGAATAACCGTAAGCGACCTTAGATATTATTTCCTTAGAAGATTATTAAGGAGGAGCAAAGCGTACGCGATGCTAAAGACCCGGATATGTCCACTCGAAAGTATACTTTATCGAAGACTATAGTACGTACCATAGTCTAAGATAGATAAAATTAGTATCGCTATATTAATCGAGAGATAAGGAATCTAATGTAATTATCGTATCTTAGCTATGCCCTTTAGTCGTAGAGATATAATAGTCGTTAGCTCGAAGGTATAAGAGGTAAGGGGAGAAAAGAAGTAAAACGTAAAAGTTACTTATTCGGCTATACCGGTACGACGAAGTAACTTAAGCGCTTATAACTAAAATAAATATATTAATCGGAGAACGACGAATCTAAAAATAAAAACGAATCTTTAATTAAGGTAAAAATAATAAAGATAATAATCTAGTTAAGTAATAAATTAAATAATAAGTATAGTATATCCCGTACTTACGGAAGTTATAGTTACTTTATATAGGTATAAGGCTTATCGTAACGTATTACGTAATATATTAATAGGATATGTTTTACCGTATTACTATAGCCTCCTTAGTTTAATTATACCGTAAGGAATAATTAAATTAAAAAGGATAGTACGGTATATCCCGATTAATATCTTTCCTTAAAAACTACCGCGAAATTCTATTCCACCGGCTATTATTTAATTATTACCGTCGTATCTTTAACTTTTCGTTTAATATTATAAGGAAGCTCCTTTATTACTTTACGGCTAACTTAACTCGGTTTACCTTCGCCGATTTAACCTGATCGGCGTTCTCCTTCTTTATTTCGGTTACCTTTTTTTTAGTTTCGTCCTAGCCCTCCTAATTAAGGGAATAATAAGAGAGCGGGCGCGTTCCGAGGATTAACTAGGTATCTCCCTTTTACCTATACGGTATAGAAGTCTTCCCTAATTAGAAAGCCTTAATTCTTTCTAGTTCGGAGGAAGGAAGGAAGCGCGTTATAATTTTAACGAGGTTATCGTAACGGAGGTTTACGTCCGTTAATACGAGGAAGTAAAAGGGATTAAGTACTAAGGCTATAAAGGAACGGCGGACTTCGGCTTATACGATAAACCGAACGAAGGATTTACGGCTAATGGGTTCGCCGATCGGCGTATTTTAAGCGGATATTATAGCGTTAATAAGGTTAATTTACTTTTAATAATCTACGGCTTACCGGAAACGCTTAACGATACCTACTTCTTCCTTTAAAACCCGAACGCTATAAGATTACTCTACTACCTCGGCGTATTTTCTTATAATATTAAAGAAATTAAGCCCCTTATTTTCTTAGGCCTAGCGCGCGACCTCGATCGGTCGTTTAAAGATAAGATACGGTAAAATACCGCTTTAAAAACCGTAATTAAAGCTATTTTATTAATCTATTAGCGTAACGTAATAAGTAGATTAGGAGGTTATATTAAGCTCGAGATTATCGTTTTCTTATACTCGCCGTAACTAACCGAACGCGTACGCCGCCCGATCGAAGGCGCCGTCCTTAACTATATTAAAGCTAAATAATTTCCGAGGCTTAAGGAGGTATAGTACTACGGCGAAGTAGGCTTAGGAGAACTTTAAAGGATCGGTAATAGCTCGTTCGGGGTTTATTAGATCCGTATGGATCGTAAAGATTAAAATAAAGGTAGGGTTATCGAGGAGATATTAACGGGTTAAGAAATTAAACGATTTTATCGATCGGTAGCCTATCGTTTAATACGGGTCTACTTCGAAGGCCGCCTTTCTATCTTTAAGGTCGTAGTTAGTTATAATATAAAAAGCGCGGATATCTTCGTTAGTAAAGTAATCGTAACGAACGAGACATACGAAAGAATTAACTAAAGTTACTTTCGTTTATTCCTATAACTATTAATTCATAGTTCGGGATCGATTAACGGATAGCTAGAAGGCCTAGGCTATATTAGATCTTAACTCGATCGAATACTTTCCTAAATCGTAATTATCTAAAGTATTAAGCTAATACTTCTCTATATTATTCTAGTTATTTTTATTATTATGAATTTCCCGTAGGAGTTTTATTAAGTCAGCTAGATCGGTACGACGTACGTCTCTATAAATAAAGGAAAGGGAGAAGGAAGGAGGGATTCCGGCGGAGCGGGGGAAAGACATTATAAAAATAAAAAAAAAGAATTAGGAAAAGGAGGAGAAAAAATAATAAGTTAAAGGTAAAAATAAGAATTTAAATTAATAATAAGAAAGATAGGCTAAAGATTAATAAGAAAATAATAATTATAGGAGGGGGGTTTTCGAAATAAGATACCTAAAGAGGAAAAAAAGAAGGAGGGAAGGAGACGTATTAACGATATAGTTAGATATAACTTTACGGCTAGCGCTTTAGGGAAGCGCTTTCCCCCGTATACGTATAGGGCTATGATAAAAGACGCGCTAGCTTATAGCTTCTTATTATATATTCTTAATAAAGTAATAAATACGTACGTTCGTAGACTCGTAATTAAACGTAAGTTAAGGTAGGTATTATCGAGATTCTCCTAAGTACGGTACTTACGACCTAGGTAACGTATTCGATTTTCTCGTTCTCGTCCGACCTTTCCCCTTATTTCTTACTATTCTACGGTTCCGATTTATTTCCTTTCTTCCTCTCTTTAGGTCCTCCTTTTTCGTTTTAATTCGTTTTTCGATTTTTTTTTAATTCTAGATTTATAATTTCGTCGTTCCTATCTTTCTCTTTCTTATATATATATATAATAAACCCTATTATCCAGAAGTAACTCCTTAAACTAAATAAAGCGTCCGTCCTTAAGCTACTTAAGTAACTTAAGGCTACGGGAATTACCGACGAGGAAATCGCCGGAGCGTTTAAAAAGGCTAAGAAGGATAAGAAGAAGGCCGTAACGTATTAGCGGGCTAAGTCGATACCGCCGCCCGTAAATCTAATAAATAAATAGCCTAACGAATCCTTCCGCCGGTTATTCTTTACCGAGGAGTTCCGGGACGTTAATCGATTAATTCCTAAGCCTTAGTAGGTACCGTATATCCCGTACTCCCGCCCGTTAAACTAAAGCCCGAAAGTAATTATCGGCCGGTAGCTCCGGAATATCGAAGGAATTTAGATAATAAATTAATAGCGTTAAATATATAGCTCTTAATATTAATAGGATTTATTAATCGAGGGCTATATTAATTAATGGTAAGATAATTTATAACGTTCGGTTTTATTTTCTAGGTAGGCCGGCGGCCGGCCGGTATATTACGTAGAAGATCTTAAGTAACGATTTTTAGGAGGTTTCCTACCTCTAGAGCTACGCTATATCTTTCGTTCGTTACGTCTAATCCTTTTACCGTCGGACGTTATTTATAGAGATTAATAATAAAAGGCCGGTCGGCGAATATTTCCGTCGATTAGCGACGGACTTTCGTTACGTCGTTAGTTTATTCGTTTAATAATATAAGGTACCTAACGAGGTACCTTATTAATACTACGAACGCCGGCTCGCTTCTTTCGATATCGCTAAGTACGCGGGTATATAGCCCTTTTTTTCCTACCGATCCTTAGTCCTTAATTATATCTTCGGGTATTTCTACGGCGTTTACTTCTTTTCTATTAACGGAGTACGTTATAAATTTTATAACGAACGGTTTACCTACTTACGGATAAGGATAGATCGTAACTCCTTTTTAATAAAGGATCTAAGTTAGGCCTTATACCCGCTTATAATACGGGTAACGGGAGAAGAGTTACTAGCTATAATAAACTCGAAGATCGCTACGTTCCGGGGATCGGAAAGTAAGTAAGTTTTTAGTTTTCTTAGTAACTAATAAGTAAGGAATAGGATAAGGAAATTAAAAGAAAAGGAGAGGTATTAATCGGCGGGTATATATTACTTCTGGCTTACTTTTAGACGCGTATTCCTTTTCTTTCTTTTTTCTTTTACTTTTATTAATATAAATTACTTTCCTTACTTTTCCTTTAAATATTAAAATATACCTATATTAAAATATAATAATTACGTAATACTAGGATATTAATATCCCGGATTCCTAACGATAAACGTAAAGGATAATTTATTTAAGTATAAGAACGCGTTAATCGGCGTTAATAATTTATAGAAATATACTTCCTTTTAAAGCAAGAAATAAGGAAGGGGTATATTTATTAATGTTATAATTTAAGGTATTAATTTCGTATATAAGCTATCGGTTTAATAACTATATAAGGATAACTTCTATCCTTTCGTACTTAAGAAAGCGACTATATATTAAGCTCTTAGGCTTTATTCCTCTTCGATCGGTATAGGTAGGTTATTTTAGGGCATTATAGCCTTATCGTATTATAATAAGAGGGTTATTTATTAAATCGGGTCGATCTCCTTAGCCCGGGTTTATCGTTAGGTATAACTTCGTATCCTTTAAACTTTCTATTTAATATTTTTATTATAATTCGTGCCTTATCGTTCGGGGCTAATCATTTTTTTTCTTCGTCGTCGATTACCGAGGGTATAAGCTTTAGGCCTCCTTTAGCTTAGGGGTCGTTAGTAATCGTCGATTCTTAGTTCTTATATTTAGTCGGTAATAAGCGTATAATTTATTCGTCTTCTTCCGGGTTCTCTAGCTTTTAAAACCCGTTAATATTTTAAATAAATTTCCGTAGTTTATAACCTAAAACCGGGTATAATAACGTAATTTTATCCGGTTCTTTAAGCTTATAACGACCATAACTTAAATCTTCGGCGATTAAGTACGGTTCCTTCTAATAGTACTTTAGTTTTACGGCTATCGATTTATTTATATATCGTAACGTATCGTATAGTAATACGAGGTCGTCGGTTTTTAGAGGCTTTTTTCGTATCCGGTAAGCGTTCTTTTCGTCTTAATACCGGGTAGCTTCCTTATATTTAGCTGCTAGAAACTTAGCTACGGCTAATATATCTTCCTAGCGTCTTTCGATTAAGCGTATGCGTATAATTAAAAGCGATTTTCGGTTCGGGATATTTTTTTAGTTTATAATACGCTAAGTTAGGATAACGGTTTCTATCGGAATAATAACCTTACGTTTATATATTAATTCGTATAGCGATATTCCGTATAAGCGCGTCGAAGTTTTATTTACTTATATAATTACGTTTAATAAGTTTATTTACTTTTAATCGCTACCGTTTATACCTTTTATAAGGCCTTCGCGAATTACTTTATACCTAACCTCGATTATACCTTAGGATTACGGGAAATAAGTAATACCGACTTTAACTCTAATACCGACTAGTTTTATTACTTTACGGACCTTCTTTCCATTCTCGGAATTATTATTATATTTAATTACTAGGGGTACGCCGTACTATAGGAATATTTACTCCTAAAGAAACTTAGCGATCGTCTTAGAATCTATCTTTCTAATGGCTCGGGCTTTAAAAAAACCGGATAATTCGTTTCGTGCTTCGATTATTACGATAAATCCGTTATATATTAATATATACTATACGTATATTACCTAGTAAATAAGAACGTTAATTAGCTTGTTATATAAAGTAGGGTCGACTTTCCGGGTATTATTTCCTTTTTAATATTAAGGATACGATTTAATTTCTCGGGCGACGTATTTAAATATACCGCGTTAGTAATATAGTTTAACTATCCGATCGTAGGTCGAAGTACGTTCCCTATAGCCGAAATCCTCGTAGTAATCCTTAACTATAGCTTTACGTAGTTTCTTCTAGTCGATAATTCGTCGTATATCCTTATACTTCTCGGGCTTCCTTTATAGGATACCTTCTGAAACGACGTATTTAAGCGCTTCCTTCTTAAACCCGGTTTACCGTTTTTAATATCCTATTAATCGGTTATCTCTTAGTCGGGTAGGTAGTTAAAATCGCGTAAGAAACGTTATTATTTCTTACGACTTTATCGATTATTTCTCCGGCGGTTATAACGATAGGGCTTTATCGGTAGATTATTCGACGACGTTAAGTAATACGACTATATTTACGTATACCATATTAAGCTATATATTAATGAAGTCCTTTATATCGCTTTTTTATTAATCGTTATCGTCGTCGCTTAAGCCGTTAGGTTTACGTAAGAAACCGTCCGTAGCGAAGTATCTCTTACCGGATATATACTAAATATCGAAGCTAAATATCTTAATATAAGCTATTTACCTAATAAGGATAATACCCGCGAGACTAAAGAATCCGTAGTTAAGCTAAGCGATTAATACTTTAGCGTCGGTTTTAAGTACGAAGTAGATGCCGTAAAAGTAGTTTCGAAGCCGTCGTAAGGACTTAACGACTCCTAGATACTCTCGTTTCGTAACGTCGTAATTTAATTCCGCTTCTTTTTAGATCCTTAACTCGTATCTTAAGGATTTAAAGTTATCTTTATCGTTATCCTAACTTAATACGTAACTTTAACCGTTTCTTGAAGCGTCGACTTTTACTTAGATTAATTATTCGATAATATAATTTAAAATAATTAATATCGATACGTTAATAAAAATAATCTTAAGCGAATCTATGGTATGTTATTAATCGATACCTTAGATAAAGTATATTCCCTTACGTATTAATACTAGGAGGGATTTAGCGATTATAGCGTAGTAATCGACCTATATCCTAAAGAAAACCGTAATACCGATAAAAGACCTTATTTCGTTTATATTCTTATATAACTTTTACTCTAAGATCTTAACTATTTTCGCTTCCGAAGACTTCCTACCGTTTATACCGTATAAATATCCGACGATTACCGTACTACCTTTATATTAAGTAAACTTAACGGCGTTAGTAGTAATACCGGTTAATTCGAAGTTTAGAAGAACGGCGTCGATATTCTCTAAGTACTTTAAAATAAAGCGTCGTATTTCCGGAAAAGCCTCCTAATTATCGTATCTCGATACTAGTCCTTTAATATTAACGTTATCGAAGAAAGGCTCGTAAGTTAGGTTACCGCTTCACGAGCCACCGCTTCGCGGACCACCTTTTTACAAGTATGCTTATATATAAACGATTTTTACCCGTAAAAAAGCGGGTAGAATTTTTTTAGGTTAATTAGTTGATGATTTAATTAGATTTAAATAAATTTAAGGTTTTTTCCCGTATCTTGATAGGTTTTTATATAATTTATTAACGAAGGTGCTGAAAAAGTTCGTAAATACCGTTTTAAACCCGACTTTTAACGGTAATAAAGTGGGGCTATTACGTAATCCTTGATAGTATAGTTAGAGAAATGGTTATTATTATTTAATCTTTTTCTTATTTAGTAATACGATTTTTATTTAATTTGTTATCTTAAAAAAACACCTAAAAACTTATCATTCTTTTGAGGTTATTTTAAGTCATTTTGTATGGGAAATCGGGTGAATCTTCACTGTCTAAATTTCCTATACAAAATCGCGTAAAATAACGCTAAAAAAATAAAAGAATTTAATATATTATTTAAAATAATAAATTAAATAAAAATCGTATTACTAAATTAAAAAAAGATTAAATAATAATGGCCTTTTCTCTAACTATACTATCAAGGATTACGTAATAGATCCACTTTATTACCGTTAAAAGTCGGGTTTAAAACGGTATTTACGAACTTTTTCGGCACCTTCGTTAATAAATTATATAAAAACCTATCAAGATAAGGGAAAACATCCCAGATTTATTTAAAACTAATTAAATTATTAATTGATGAACCTGAAAAAAATTTACCCGCTTTTTTACGGGTAAAAATCGTTTATTTATAAGCATATTTATAAAAAGGTGGTCCGCGAAGCGGTGGCTCGTGAAGCGGTGACCTAGCTTATTTAATAAGGATTAAATCGTAAAGAATTCGTATCACGACTCGGAAAAAAGCGGTAATTAAGTTCGTCGCGCCTTATAATAAAGTCGTTATACGTAAAAGGCTAATAAGAGTAGCGAACGTAATTAGGTTACGGTTCGTTTCCGTTAGCGTTACTTAGTCGTACCTAGAGAAAAAGTCGACGACTATAAGGATTAGATATATAACGAATTCTTAGGCAAAGGAGTTTCTATCTCGGGATAGGAAGGCGTCGCGAATAGTTTAGGCGTTAAGTTTTATCGTAAAGTTAATAAGTCGTAAATTATTATCTTTCTTTTCGACTACGAATTACGTATTTTAATAAGGACCGTAACTTTCTTTTAAGATTCCGTTCTTTAGTCGTATACGTAAGACTTCGATTATTCGTTCCTTAAGAAGTACTAAGATAGGAATATCCTTAGCCTACCAGGCGTTATATAATACCGTCCTAATCTTATAATCAGAATAAACCTTAGGTCAGATCTTCCCGATTTTAAAGAAATCCTAAGCTAAGGCTATCTTTCTTCGGTATAGGATCTTAATAAATACGTCTTTCTTTTAATCGGTTAATTCTATATCTAATAAACTTACTTTAATAGCGTTAAGTCTTTCCGTTATTAATCTAATACCTCGGGGGTTACTAGCGAATCTTAATATAATATTCTTATAAGGTTTACCGCGTTATAATACCTCTAGCGGCTCGTACTTCGACTTAACCTTCCTTATTACTTAATCCTTTTAATCGAATATTCCTAGCGGTATCTAACCGTTTAACGGTACGTTATTCATAAGCTAAACTTTACGCGACTTAAGCTTATATATAGTATTAACTAAAAACGTACGTTTAATATAATAAGCTAATTCCGAAATAAGTGCTAGGTCTCGTTTATATTATTTCGATTCTTACGTCGTATATTAAATTACCTTCGTAACGGCTTTACTAAAGACGTAAAAGAATTCTTCGTCGCTTAATTTAACGATCGCTTTATTTCTGTTATCTAGATTAAATTCGAGGGCCGATAAGTTCTTAGCTTCAGAGATAGATATTACCTCTATATCGTCGTCGTAAAGGCGGGCATAACTAATTTTAGTTTAAAGGCCAGCGTCGGTTTCTAAGTACTCGGCTAGGAACGCGTTTTTAGGCTTATATACGTTATTAAAACAGCCTAAGGTATTAATGGTATCTAGTTTTTTTAATCGCCGAGTATAAGGCTTAATAACGTATCGCTTCTTAAGTCGATAGCGAGAGGGACTATTATCCGGGCCGAGCTAAAGTTAACGGTTCTTATAAAGGTACTTCCGTCGAATTCGAATTTCATACGGAACTAAAAGATGAAGTTTATATTAAGTAATAGGAGGTAATTAACGAACCTATCTTTAACGACGTAGATCGGTAAGCGAAGGTAATAATCGATAAACTAGATAGAACCGTCGACTATTCCTATATATAGGATCTCTATAGAGGATCTAAAACTCCGCTATATCGCCTTAATACCGGTTATAGGGAAACGTTACTTCTTTACGTAGCTTTTTACGATTATATTAAATTATACCCTTATATCGATTACCGAAGATATAAGAGCTTCGTTTCTATGAGGTTTTACGTTAATTACTAGCTTCGGAAGAGGCTAGATATAGTTTTTAATATCCCTCGCAATAATAGAATTTACCGATATTTTATTCGAAGGGTCGGTAAACGGGGCGGTAGTTTACGGTACGCTAGGTATTTTAACGCTTTCTTCTCGATTCTTTTATATCTATTCCTTTATAATCTTAATAACCTTAAGCTAACCTTCGTTAATTCCTATAACGCGTATCGTAAGATACTTAACTACCTATTCCGAAAACCCGGGTATAAACTTAATTAAGTCGTCCTACGAAACCTCGAAGCGTTTCCTACTATTCTTATTAATCCTATCTAGCTAAAACTCTTTTAATAGCTCCTTAATAGTCTTCGCCTTCTTAGCTTAGTCGTTCGTATTCGAAGTAGCGTTCTTACCGGTTTTAGTCGGTTTACGCCTAAGCTATAACGATAGAACTTCTATATCCTCTTAATCAGGTACTTCTCTTTCGATATACTCGCCGTTATGACCTCTAGCTCGCTTAACTACGTTAACTTCGATTAAGTTCGTCTTAATAGTATCCTTATAATAATAGATATCTTCGTAGTCGATAAAACCCTTAGTCTAACTATAACTTAAGATCTTAGTCTCGTATAGTTCGTAGTTATATTTACGTTCGACTATTTAAATAACGTTAATCTTTAATATAGCTCTAGGTATCTCTTTCTACTTCGGTACTACTTCCTCGTTCTTAAAGTATCGTAGGTCGAGGGATATAAGCTTTAGCTTTCCGGTTAGATAGTAATATGCTATCCTACGTACCTACTCTAGAGATTCCTTACTTTAATATACGTAAAATAAAATATAATAAGCGATCGGTTCTTCTTTACGCTTAGCTTAGGTAATAATCGATCCTAGGATTAATATTAACTCTAGCTTATTCGGGTTTCCGTTCTCGAAGTAATATAATCGCTTTTTATTCTTATAGAAGAACCGATTTTAGGTTATATTTATTAGTAGCAGATAACGGGTATAGTTATTATAGTGGTGCGGTGGATCTCGGCTACGTAGCCTTTTCGATGTCTATTTATATGGGTCGCGCACTCATATTTTCATCAGTCAGACTTAGACCTATAGCCATCACTTGTTACAGCCATTCACTCCTTTTGCCATGCCTTTCTAGCCATCCTCGATTGCCCCTTTTCCAGTCCCTTTCCCAGCTGCCGTTTCAGCTGGCCGATTAACCGATTACAGCTGTTTACAGCTGTAATCTTAGGTTGATCGGCACTGGGCCAGTTGTTAGCAGTTAGGCAGTCCTTATTTCGTGCCTCCGTCAGCGTGCCCACGCTGCTCCTGTTCAGTGGCGACCACCCAGTAGCTCGAGCCGTAACCTCACCCCAGCCTTAGGAGCGACCTTTTGCAACCGTTTTTGCAGTCATCAGGTTCAGGATTCGTCGATCAGGAGATTCCCTGTTTTTCAGTTAACCAGGAGCTATTTTCGTAGCTCCAGAGCCGTTTTTTCGTGGCTTTCGGATTAAGCCTTTTTAAGCCATAGCTTTTCAGGTCAGGATTAATAGGGAGGGCAGATAACCATGGCGACCATTACAACCACGCCCTCCTATCAGCTTTTAATTAGCTTACCTAAAAGCTCGTTCGCCGATTAGTGGATCTATCTTATCCTCGTTTCTTAATTATCTCTTTTAAAGGAGCTATGCCCGTTTTCGTCTGGTTTTGCCTCCGTCGTTTTTACTAGTGCCTAGATAGCAGTTTTCGCCCTTAGTTGATCTAATACCGTTACCGCTACTACCCCCTTTTTTACAACCTCGCACGCGCTTGAAGGCATCCGTTCTTTTACCGATCGATCTATTTCAACCGCAAGAGGTTTGCCATCTTGATTGCCCTTGTTTTATCCCTTCCAGCTAGTTACGGTACCTGGGGAGGTTTCTCCTTCCTAACCGATAGGTACTACAATGCCCTCAATTGCCACAAGAAGATAACCGATATACCTTATACCCACGCCATAAGCCTGATCGGGGACGTACCGATTAGGATCAAAGACCTATAGACGATACCGCGATACGAGACAGATACGATATTGAATAAGACAGCCTAGAAACAGCCATAGGATAGAAACGAGTCACAGGATTGCCCAGAGAGCCCCTAGAACCATGTACCGGGGAGGGATCGAGGGTCAAGGGAAGCCCGGTAGATGCTACCGGACGAACAACGGTTATACGAGAACAGCCAAACGAGTCATAGAATCGGGTATAAACAGGATATATCAGTCAGCTTATAGGATCAGGATTAGTTAAAAGGATCGGCAAAAGACAGCCATAAACGAGAAGAACGGAGATCACGTTACATCGTATGGGATTATTTCTTTATTTCTTACGAGAGCTACGCTTATTTTACCTGCCCGTTACAGTTCCTGTTTTCCGATTGATCCCTGTTGTTTCTTAATGGCCTTAATGGACCTAGCTCGCTCCTAGTTAATCAGGGTTAATTAGGAACAGGTTAATCAGGTCAGTTTACAATTACAGCTCCGCCAGTCTACTTATTATCGGATCTTTCCTATTATTTCCTATTGATCGTTAATTAAACTAGCTTAGCTCCTAGTTGGCAGCGATTAAACATGTTCGGGATTGATTAGGTTTAGGATCAGGTACGGCTACAGTCAGTTACCCACCCCACCACCTACTTATTACTATTACAATCGTTCCCAGTTAACCTGTTCCTTAACTTATCCTGTTAGTCTTTAATTGAACTAGCTAGCTTTTAGTTAATTAAGATTAATCGGGATTAGGTTAATTAGGTTCAACAGGAACGAGAGCCACCGCACCTGTTACTGTTAGGAGTTCAATTACTCCAGTAGTACGGTAGATCTAGGCCACGTAGCCTTTTCGATGTCTATTTATATAGGTCGCGTACTCATATTTTCATTAGTTAGACTTAGACCTATAGCCATTACTTATTATAGCCATTCATTCCTTTTGCCATGCCTTTCTAGCCATCCTCGTTGCCTTTTTCTAGTTCCCTTTCCTAGCTGCCGTTATCAGCTGGCCGATTAACCGATTACAGCTGTTTATAGCTGTAATCTTAGTTGATCGGCACTAGGCCAGTTGTTGGCAGTTGGGTAGCCGTTTCGTGCCTCCATTATAGCGTGCCCACGCTGCTCCTGTTCATTATAAAGCTAATCGAAAGTACTATAAAACTAGTATTCGAATTCCTTATAATTACTCGACTAAGTTAATAGAATCCTACTACGTATGCCTCGGTAGTCTAATATAGTACTACGTCTAAAACCTATTAGGATCCTTCCGTTAGTTTATAGGTTATAAAGACTTAGGTTCCGAACCGCGTTTACCAAGAATAGGTTTTCTTATTAATGTTATTAATCGACGCCTTAAGTACCCCTGAAGCTATAAGAACTACTCTCCAAACGATAGTTTTACGAAGTTATTTTCATCTCTAGAGCATTAAATCGGTCGTAAAGGGCCTATATATTAACTTCTTAACTAGTACTTAGGTAGCCGTAAAAGGATCTAGGCTACGAGGAAGGCGGTAGTAGAGGTATTTAAAGGCTAGGAGTCGTTAATCGTTAAATTATTTACATTATAAGTTTCTTAGGTTCTTCGAAAGTTACCGTTTTATATTATCGTCGTTCTTCGGCTTAGTTCCTATCGGTAATTTATATTACTATACGACGTTTCGTTTACTTATAGAGCTAGGTATAAAGAGTCCGGTAATCGATATTTCCGATCTTATTATGGTTATAGTTTCCCGTTTTATAGAACTTTATTATTAAGGATATTAGGAATTTATCGGTTAGGTATCCTACTTTCTAGTAAAGCTTTCCGTTATCGTTCGTAAGTTTAAAGAGACGTTTATAGTTTATAAAATAAGTAAAGATCGCCTCGGGATCGTAAATTACGTTACTTCGTTCTAGCTATACGAGTTTACGTTTAACGTTAGCTTAACTTAGTTTATCGGTAATCTTAAAACGGTACTTTAAGGCTATAACGATAACTCTCTAGATCGTTTAATCCTTTATAACGTCGTTAATACGCTCCTTAATAGTTTTAGTTATAGTTTATTCGCCGATCTTTTTAATCTTATCGTCGTCGCTTATACGGTAGCGGTTAAATAATCGATCTACCTTCTCTAGTTATTAAGTTACGTTACGTTTATTAAACTTAAGCCTAGGGTAATCGATAGGATTTAGAAATTTAATAATTAGCATTACGATAATCGGGATAGCTACCGGTATATTCTAGTTACTAGAGGTCCCGTTATTATTATTTTAAGATAATGCTATAGGAATTAGCGGGATAAGTATAGAGCTACGGGTAAGGGGTAGCTAAGTAGGAGTTTTATCATCGTCGTCCTCCTCTTCGAGCGGCGATAGAGGCGGAGAGTTAGTATCGACTCTTAAGGTTTTTATTAGTAGTTTAGTTTTTATTACTTTAAGTTCTAATGGTAATTTATTCCGTTTCTTAGTTACGGATTCCGTTTAGTTTATCTATACGAGATATAAAGTAGAAAGAAAGGTAGTAGAGGTTTTATTATCTAATATAAGAATAAAGATAAAATAGTTATTATTTATATCTTAATACTTTTCCTTTAGTATAGGTATGTCATTATTTATTATATTATCTTAACCGATAGGATCCGGGTATTATATAAGCTTTTATAATTAATTTACGCCTAATTAAAGCCCGAGGCGTATTCCTTGGATTAATAGTTTAATTATTATAAATAAATCGACGATAATCCCTCCTATTAAGGTCTAGAACTCCTAACGTATAACCTTCGTTAAGGTAATACGTATAGGAAATGGATTCCGAGTAAAGAATCGCGTTAGATATAATACCGGTTATAGCTATAAGCTAGTTTCGATCTAACAGGAGTTATTTAATAATATTAGCGGTATTACCGCTAGGCGTCGTTTTACGCTTATGTTAGTATTTTTCGCTATGCTAGTTATTAATTAGTAATATAAGGCTAGCCTATATATAGGTATACCTATTAATTTAACTTTAGTTCCGTTTCCTTAATCCTTTATATTTACGTAGTTTTATTAATATTAATTCCTAGTTTTCTTTAAAACTATTAGTTATTAAGAATTATTAGTTTATTAATCCTATTTATATTATTAATATTAATATCTATATTATTCCGTATACTATATCGTCGAGTCGCTACGTTTAGGTATTCTAAAATACCTCTAGCATAATAAGTTATTAGTATTTATATATTTAATTTATATCGATTAATAGGTTTAGAGGGAAAAAAAAGCTATCGTAAGTTCGGTGAAGTTATAATTATTATTAGCTTTTATCCGTCTTTAGTATTAATAAAGGAGTAACGGGTCGTATAGATTATCGTAATTTATATTAAGGCGCTCGTACGCCTTTTATATAATAAATAGATAACTATAAGTAGGCTGCCTTAATCGTTATAAGCTTTATTTACTCGCACGAGATATACTATATTATTAGCGGTTCGGGAAAGCGGTTAATATCGAGGGCTAAGTATTATTCCTAATAGCGGTAGTATTACGACGAAAGTTTCCTAGACTTACGGATACCTCCCTATAAATAAGTAAAAGATTATACGAGGTTTACGCTAATCGCTATAAGCGCTATTTATTCGTCGTATTAAATCGTAGTATCGATAGCTTATTAACGTTATAAGTATTAAGGGCTAAGTAGTATCCTAGCGGCTATAGTATCGTAGTAAAAGTTCCTGGGCTTATACGTACCTTCCTATAGTAAATAAATAACCATAAGGCGGGATACTTTATTTAACGTAAAACGCGGACTACTTCGCGGGTTAAATAGCGGCGCCGACGGCGATCGGTATCCTCTAAATCCTAATAGCGTAATAAAAATCCGTAAACTAAAGATTAAGGGGTCGAAAAGTTATAGGGTAGTCGCTATTAAGGGGGAGTAAAGCGTACGCGATATTAAAGACCTAGATAGGTTTACTCGAAAGTATACTTTATCGAAGATTATAATTCGTACGATAGTCTAAGATAAATAAAACTAATACCGCTATACTAATCGAGAGATAAGGAATTTAATGTAGTTATCGTATCTTAGCTATGCCCCTTAGTCGTAGAGATATAATAGTTGCTAGCCCGAAGGTATAAGAGGTAAGGAAAGAAAAGAGGTAAAACGTAAAAGTTACTTATTCGGCTATAACGGTACGACGAAGTAACTTAAGCGCTTATAACTAAAATAAATATACTAATCGGAGAACGACGAATCTAATAATAAAAACGAATCTTTAATTAAGGTAAAAATAATAAAGATAGTAATCTAGCTAGGTAGTAAACTCTATAATAAGTATAGCATGGCCCGTACTTATAGGAGCTATGACTACTCTATATAGGCACAAGGCCTATCGTAGCGTATTACGTAATGCATCAAGAGGGCATGTCTTACCGCACCACTATACTAATAACCCGAGAAAACGTAGTTTAGACGGTAATTTCGAAATAGAAGAACGACGAAATCAACGAAATCGGTTGTTAAAAAAGGCAGAAAGAATTTTTCCTAGAGAAAGATAGTAAAGCGTTAAAGCATAGCGCTTAACGAAGAATTAAGAACGCCCGAGGTACGATATAAAGAAGGAACGGCGTCAAAATAACGACTAAATGACAAGTTAAGTTAGGATAATAATACTTTGATAAAAACGCCGAAAACGTTAACGAAAGGGGAGGCTACCAGCCTCTTAATAATATCGGCAAAGGCGTTAAAGGCGTTAGTAATAGACGGAAAAACGCGCCCTAATACGCCCTTAAGCAGAGCTTGAAGGATTCCGTTAACGAACGGATAAGTCTTTAACCTTTAAATAATAGGAAAAGCCCTAGGCCTTTTAATAATAAACAGGAAGGCGCGCCTTAATGCGCTTTTAAGCGGAACCCTCGTTCCGTTAACGGAAGATAAACGATAGTCTTTAAACGAGTCGGACGGCGTATTCTAATACGTATTTTAATAGATTTGACGGGATCCGCTAACGGAAAATAAACGAAGGTTTTTAAATAACGGTAAACGAACCGACGATCTCGTAGTTACGGAAGTTAGACTAGGCCTAATCGTCGTTTTATAATTACGACTTCGTACGCGCGGCTTTAAAGCTTTACGGTTTAATAAGAAGATTAGGATGGTAACCTTAAGGAAATAATAATACCTTAGGAAGAAAAGAAAGCCCCGAGAAGTAGTAATATCTTGAGAAATGAAAATAATAACCTAAGAAACAGATAACGTAACCCGGGAAATAGAAACGAACGGTAGTTTTAAGAGAATAATATACTAAGGGATTAGATAATACTCGGAGCGCCGGTAATACCTTAAGAGGAGGAGCAGTTCTCAGGGGAAGTAATTACCGGGAAGGCGTACCCGGTAGATGAAGAAACCCGGGAGACCTACTGTAGTGGTGCGGTGGATCTAGGCCACGTAGCCTTTTCGATGTGTATTTATATGGGTCGCTCACTCATATTTTCATTAGTTAGACTTAGACCTATAGGCATTACGACCTTACAGCTATTTACTCGTTTCTTGCCATGCCTTTTCTCGCTATCCTCGTTGCCCTGCCATTCTAGTTCCCTTTTCCAGCTGCCGTTTTCAGCTGGCCGATCAACCAATTACAGCTGTTTACAGCTGTGATCTTGGTTGATCGGCACTGGGCCTGTTGTTAGCAGTTGGGCAGTCCTTGTTTCGTGCCTCCGTTAGCGTGCCCACGCTGCTCCTGTTCACTACGGAAGAGAAGGAGAAGGAGGCCTTAGGAAAGTAGTAGTACCTTAAGGAGCGGAGGTAATACCCGGGGGTACGTAATAACTCCCGGGTAAAAGGATAAAAAGAGAAGATCCCGGGGAAGAGTAGGATACTAGAGGAAAAGCGCCGGAGGGCTAAAAGTACCCGGAGTAATACCCTAAGAAACGAAAGGCCTAGGGAAGGAAACGGCGGAAGAGGAGGAGACCCCGGGGTATAGTATAACCCTCGGGGAAGAGAAAGAGAGCCCTACTCGGGGGGTATTAATACCCCGGGGAACGAACGAAGAAGGAGAAGACCTAAGGGAGTATTAATACCTTAAGAGACGAAAGTAGTAACCTAGGGAACGAATAACGTACCCCGGGAAATGGAGAGAGTACCTAAGGATACGGTACGTATCTTAAGGTACGGAAAAAAGGGTTAGGTTATCGGGGCTAGATAAAAGAAAAGGGTAACAAGGCGTACTTTTTTTTTTTCCAGCAGGGAACCTTATATAATAAGCTATACTTATTATAAAGCCCTAACTAATACTAGGGCATAGTACGTAATTAGCCTAATACCTACGGAGGATAAGGCCAGTAGTTATAGGTACGGCCTATAAGGTATATCTTTTTTCTTCTTTTCTCCTCGTTTAGCTTTAGTTTATCAATATACGGCTTTTACCTAGCAAATAGCTCGTAAAACCGTAACAGCGTATCTCCTTTTAGAGGTCTTTTAATACGGTATCTTATATAATTTTCTATTTAGTTTTCTCTTTAGCTATTCTATTTTTTAATCTTATAGCTATACTTATAGGTATCTTATTTCTTGATTTAGTTATTTAATTTCTTAATAACCTTACTTTGTTATTTAATCGTAATTATATTGTTATTCTAAACTGCTCGTCGATCAGAGCTTCGTTACTTAATTATCTCCGTAGTATGGGTAAATAAATAATAAATAAATTAACATAATTTCAAACTTACAAAACGTAAAGGTATTATTATATAGCTATCTAAGGAAAGGGTAGATAGTTAATAGAATTACAGCTATGTACGTAGCCTTTTACGAGCTATTTTTCATGCCTTTTATCTCCCGATTAACTATTACTAGGGCAGGGTTTATCTTATAGCTATACGTAACCGATTACGTACTTACGCGCCTATACTTTTAGTTAATATCTATTGGTACTCTTTTTAATCGTAGTTTCTAACATTTAGGTACTTATTATAGGCGCGCAAGCACGCAATCGGTTACGTATAGCCATAGGGTAAGCCCTGCCCTAGCGAGGGCTAATCGGGATATAAAAGGCACGTAAAACGGCTCTAAAAGGCCACGTAGATAGCTATAATTCTATTAACTATTTACCCTTTCCTTAAATAGCTATATAGTAGTACCTTATACGTTTCGTAAGCTTATTATTACGTTATTTTATTATTATCTAACTACATACGCTACGGAAGTAATTAAGTAACGAAAGCTCTGATAGACGAGCGGCCTAAGGTAATCGTATAACTACGATTAACGGTAGAGAGAGGTTATCGATAAGTTAAACGATTAAATCGCGAGGATAGCTACGAGGATAGCTACGAGATTATAAGATAAGGCGGCCGAGGAAAGAACCGAATAAGAGATTACGTAGGATATCGCGTTAAAGAACCTCCGTAAGGAGATACGTAAGGAGCTATAGGAAGGCTTACATAAGACGATCGAGTATATTAATTAACGTATAAATACCGTAAAGTATCTCTTTAGGGAGATAATAGCTAAGTTAGAAATAATAAGCGAATAACGATAAGGAAGCTATCGTTAGCCTTAGTAAAACGTCGCCGACTTAGTAAAAGAAGGCGACTTTACTAACGCTAACGAAGGTAAGGATAACCTTTATATTAAAGACTTAAAGATTCCGAGGAAACTAAATAAGTCGGCTATAAAAACTTAATAAGTTTACGGTAAGGATTACCGTAGGAGCCGCGAGGATAGCCGCTATTATCGTACCTCGCGCTTAGCCCGGCGTAAGAGCTACCGCCGCCGGGGCCGTAGCCTAAGTAGCCTATTAGGAAGCTCTTCCGATAGTAACTCCGATTACGGTAAACGACGTAGCCGGAGGGTAAGGAGTAGGAGCAGAGGTAGCGCATCTAGGAAGGACGGTAGAATTAATTAAAAGAAGTTCGTTTTTAATTCCGATAAGGACGTTTATCTTAAGGAAATCTCGAATTAAAGCTTATATCGGGATATACTTATGCTTTTTATAAAGAAGGTAGGATATAAAAAAGGAATAAAACTCGACGAATAAAACGAGATATCTTTAGCGAGAGTAATCGCCGGGACCTACCGGGATTAACCTTTATAATTAATAACGGACGTATGTTTAAATACGAAAATGCTAAAGATATTCGATTAAACCTATACCTCTATAAAAAAGGCTCCTTAATAAGAGCTATAGGAGTAATTTATTAAGATAAAATACGACGGTAAGGACCCGGTAGAATTTACGTCTAAGTAATAACTAGCCGTCCGTTAATATATAGATACCGGCCTCGTAATCGGCGAAGAATAATAAATTACGATATTCCTTAGCTATATATAGAATAAGGCGACTAACTAGGTTAAGATCGTAAATATGATAATTAGAACGAAACCTATAGACCTATTAGACGTACTTAATAGCTTCTACGGAAAATTCCGTAATAAGATTAATAAGTATAAGGGTAATAAGAGTAGCGGCGGTAATAATAACCAGGCTAATAACGCTTAAGGTAAGGAAAAGGGTAAGAAAAAAAAGCCCTCGTAAAACTAATAAGGAAAGCCTCTTTACTTTAACTATAATGAATATAGGTATAAGGCTAAGGACTACCCGAAACCGCTAAAGAAATAAAAGGGCAAGGGTAACGCTAGCGGTAATAGTAATAGCGATAGCGCTTCCGGCGGATTAAAGGGCGGTTCGAAATAACCGTCGACGTAATATACTACGTACGTACTATATACGCTATCTTAATTCGGTTATTACGATAACGGAGGCGGGGTATATCGAATAAGGATAGATACGGTAGAGCTCTTTAGGTTAATAAGCGCTTATAACGAATTACGTCGTAAGAAGGACCCTAAATAAAAGCCTATATCTATTAATCCTAGTAATAACCTAACTATAGCTAACCCGTTAGAAGGCGAACGGCCCGTAAAGCCTTTAAGAATTAACTACAGAGCGGGGGCTAACGCCTATAAGGATTACCTACTTTTCGATATAGGAGTTAACGTTTACGTTACGAACGATTTAAGAGATTTAAACCTAAGAACGGTAGTAACGTTACTATCGGGTTACGTTATTAATACGGGAAAGGGCCCTATAAACGTTACGAAGATAGGTAAGGCTACTTATTACCTTACTAGCCACGACGGAGGATATAACCGAGCGTAGTTAAATTATATGTTATTTATTAGCTCCTTTTAGTTAAGATCTTCTCGGGAGAGTTATTTTATCGTAGCGGAGGCTAGCTAAATAAGAATAATATTATAAACCCTAACGGAACCGTCTTAACGATCCTAAATCCCGAGAAACGAGGTTTCCTATTATAGGAATATAAGAAAGAGGAGCCGAAACTCCTTCCCTTTAAACGGTACTAAGGGGACGCGCTAAGGTACTAACTCGGTAAGCTTAGCGAGATATTTTAAGCGATACTAGCATAGCTAGACGATAATACCATAAAGTAGCTAATATTATAGCATCGCCGCCTTTATTATCCTAGTACGGAAAGACTTATATAGACCATTAAAAGGTCGGTAGGAATCGACCTAGATCTAATACTTATAAAGACGGTACCTTATTACGTATATAATCGGGTAAAGATTATTAGGATATCCTCGAAGGACCCTTAGAAGCGTACTTAAACTCCTAAGGAGATTACTTAATACGACCTCGGAAAGTTATAGCCTCTATCGATCGAGAACTACCGTTATTTTATATTAATCGTAAACGACGATAGCCGAAATAAAGAATTTACCTAATATAAGTCTAAGGGAAAGGCTTAATAAGTATTAATAACTTATCTTATCCGAGTTTACTAGTTACTTAAGGCGTTACCGAGCGCCCCGGATAGGAGCCGGCAACGGATAAGAATATTACGCTTTAACGACGGCCGAGAGTTCAGTATAAACGCTATCGAATAATTCTATAACGAAAGAGATATTACGTTAGATACCTTTACGTTAGATAACTAATATTAAAACGACGTAACGGAAAGGAATATACGCTTCCTATAGGACGACGCTAAAGTAGTTTACGTTTAAATAAAGATCCTTACTTACTTTTAGGACTACGTTCTCGTAGTAACGGCGTATACGATTAATAGGACTAGCGTTTCGTTCGTAAAGGAACTTACGTTATACGAGAGGTTTATAGATAGTATGGAGCTAGGAAAGAATTATAAACCTAATAACGCGTACCTACGTATCGTCGGTAGCCGTTACGTAGCTTATATCGATGAGAGTTATCGGGTCGTTTCCGAAAAGATAGAACTACGTAAAACCCGCGCCGTTCTTATGGGTTACGGAGGGGGGTATGACTACCTAGTTTAGCTCGTAGGAGGAGGTCGTTTCTTAAAGACGCCTTACGTTATCTTTTACGAAGAGCTAGGAGATTCCGAAGGAGCTCCTAACCTAAGGAACGTCGTTAGGTTCCTACCTAAGTACGTTTAAAAACGGCTACGGCATCGGAAGAAAATCGCGGCGACTAACGTTCGTAATAAGGATAATAATATCGTCGACGAGGACGTTATAAACGAAAATAAGGGTAGGATACGCTCCCGGAGAGGGCGCCCGAAAAAGAAACTACCTTAGATTTACATACTAAAAGTACTACTTAAGTTAGATAAGGTACGCTCCGCCTTAGCGCTAAGCGGCTCGTAAGAGGGCGAGTTAAAGGAAGTATTTAAAGGCGAATAAAATACGCTTAAAATCGCGTTTAAAAACGCGCCCTAAAAGGAGCTATATTATACTAATACGCTTATTACCGTACCGTAGGAGTAAAGCTATAGGTAAATAATATTAATAGCGGCGGGCTTATTTAGGATAAACGAAAACGAACCGCTTTTTAAGGAGGTAATGAAAGGACTAAAGCGTAATCTTTAGACCTAAGCCGTTTTTAAGGAGATCCGAGAGAACCTAAAACGTAATACGTTTAAGTTTATATAACTAAGCGAAGTAGTTAACGGCTATCTTATCGACGTTAAATAAGTCTTAAAGAAGAAGTTCCTATTTAACGGAGATCTCGATAAGCTAAAGGTACGGATTTACGCCCGAGGATTTATATAGAGAAAAGGTATCGATTATAACGAAACTAAAGCGATAACGGTAAGAGTAATATCGTAAAAAATGCTAATAGCGTTAACCGTTATTTATTAATAATATATCTTTTAGATCGACTTTATTACCGCTTATTTTAACGGGAAGTTAAACGAAAGGATCTTTATAAAGTAGTTCCTTATATTAAAGGAATATTTCGAGGCTTATGAAAAAGAGAAATAAACCTATAATTACGACGAGTCGAAAATTATTAAGCTAATTAATCCGTTATACGGCTTAAAATAAGCTAGAGCCGCGTAGTAATAGCATATAAAAGGTATCTTAAAGAAATACGGCTACGTTTTATTAACCTTAAACGATGTTATTTATATAAGACCCGGAATAGGAAACGTAATCGCCTCGTATATAAACGATTTCTTATTATTCGGACCTAAAGAAGAACGACTTTATAAGCTCGCGAATATAATTAAAGAGGAGGTTAAGGTAATTAACCTAGGAAACGTTAATTAATTTTTCAGGGTCCGGATAAAACGATCGTTTCCTACGGGAAACGTCCGACTCGATTAGTAGTATAAGGGAGCGACAGGAAGGTACGCGATAGGTACGAGGGTACAAGGTACTGTAGTACCTGTACCGGTACGAGGGTACCTCCTAGGCGGTAACCGTTTTAGCTTACCCCGCTTCTCGCTATATAAGCGACCGCCTATCGCTAGGTATTCGCCTTTTTATTCTTTTAAAAGGTAAGTGCTTATTTATGTTACTACGGGAATATACTTATTACCTAGCTTAAGGATTCCATTATAATTTAAGTACTTCTTTAAAAGCTACTTAATAAGATAGCCCGTATTATAGAAGGAAGCGGTAACGAATCCGTAGGAAGCGAATCGCGGGTAACTCGTAGTAATTCCCGGAACGAGCGACTTCGCCGATAGGAGGGCGATACCTACGAAAGCGAAGCGAGTAATAGCTCCCGTACTAAACTAAATACCTTATAAGAGAACCTTTAAGAGGTTAAAGAGAAGATTCGTTAACTAAAAGCCCTTAAGGAAGCCTAGTAACGCCTTAAGGAACTAAAGAACGAGGTTTATGGTAACTTTAGTAAACGCCCGGGTAAAGGTAGGCGCTATCGAAGCGACATTAGTTCGTTAGACGATAGCTAAGGCCCCGACCTTAAAATAAAAGGAACCCCTATCTTTTAAAGGGACTTTAGCTTTAGGAAATTCGAAGAATAATTAGGAGATCTCGACCTTATATACCTTAGCGCCCCTAAGAAGTTTAAATCGATATAAAAACGGATCCTATACGCTATTCGCTATATAGAACCAGAAGTAAGAGTACTATAGAGACGCTATACGAGCGAAATACCGACGTAAGTATAGCGAAACGTAACGCTCGAAGACTTCGAATAATTTAAGACATAAGTCCTATCCTTCCTAAAGAACGCGACTAACCGCGAATATAAACTAGCGGATTAAATAAAAAACGCTCGATAGTATTTTAATTAATTTCCGCGGGATTTCGATATCTATTTAAGCTCGATCGAAAACTAAAGCGAACCTAGGTTAGAGAGTTAAAAGGCCTTAACGTTTTACGCTAAACTCTACGTACCTTTTAAGTTATACCTAGAGGATTTCGGTAGCGAAAGGCCGACGAACCGCGTAAATATCGTCGACTAAGTAGAGACTAAGTAAGATACCTAGTAAGTAGCTAAGTTTATCTAAGGCCCGACCTAGAAGAGGAGAAACGATATAAAGAATACGCCTCCGCGAAAGATTAATAAGGGTAATAATACCGCTACGCTAGGAAAACGCTAGCGATACGACGATAATATAACCCCGCTTAAAAAGAACCTAATAAATTAGGACGAAAATATATTAAGGTACTATATTTACGATAGCGAGGCGTACTTAGCTAACCGGTACCCTAAGAGAGATTCGCCTTATATTAAAAGCCTCGTTAAAGGAAAGGGAAAAGCCTAAGCTCCCTAGGTATATCCTAACTTACGGAGCCGTACCCGTTAATAAGGATTATAATACGGTTCTACGTTAAAGCTATAATAAAAGTATTAATTACTATTAAAACATACCTCGATTTCGACTCGGGCGTTAAAATAAACTATATTAGCGTCGAGTTCGCTAAGTAAGCGAAACTTTAGCGAGCTAAACTTATAGCGCCGGTACTACGCGCTATCGGCGACTTACGGTATCTAAGCTACGGGGTATATACTATATTAATACGAATTACTAATAATAAAGGTATAATAAAGACGCTAAAACGCCCGTATATAACGATCGACCGAAACCTTAAACTAAAGGGAAGCCCTATATTACTTTCTATAACGATAATAAAGAACGAGCGTATCTTATTCGATACGAAAGCGAATCGATAATAGTTTAAAATTATAAAACCTACGTACGAACTTATAAAACCCTATTAGTTCGTAAAATACGTACGAAAGAACGAAGCAAGAGTCTTCGTAATAATCCAACTATTAGAACCTATCCCATTACCTGATAAAGAGGTATCGATATTAAAGCGCATCGAAGACTTACCTAAAAAGCTACGAGACTTCGTCGACGTATTTAACGATAAGGAAGTAGCTATACTACTACCCTATAAATAGGCCGATTACGCTATCGAAACGCCGGAGGATTTCGTACCTCCCTATAGCCTAATATACCTTCTAGCCTAAAATAAGCTCGATACGCTACGAGAATATATATAGGAAAACCTAAAACTTAGACGTATACGGGAATCGAAGAACCCCGTAGGAGCCCCTATCCTTTTCGTACCTAAAAAGAACGGAAGATTAAGGCTATGCGTCGATTATAAGGGGTTAAACCGACTAACGACTAAAAACCGATACCCCCTTCCCCTTATATCTAAAATCCTCGATAAGGTTTCGGAGGCGAAGATCTTTTCGAAGATAGACCTAAAAAACGCGTATTATAAAATACGAATTAAGAAGAACGACGAATGAAAAACCGCCTTCCGGACCCGATACGGTTATTATAAATATTTAATAATACCCTTTAAACTAACTAACGCTCTTACTACCTTTTAAAATTATATCTATAAGGCGCTTTACGGGTTAATCGATATCGTTTATATAGCGTACCTCGACGATATCCTTATTTTCGCATAAAACCGAAAAACCTACGCGCGTAACCTCCGCTAAGTCCTTAAAAGGCTACGAGAAGCCGATCTCTACGCTAACGTAGCGAAGTATTCCTTCTATCGCGATAATATCGAATTCCTAGGGTTCTATATATCATAAGAAGAAGTCTCGATAAACCCGAAAAGGGTAAATACTATTAAAGACTAGCCAGAACCTACGACCTTTTACGAGATATAATAATTTCTAGGATTCTATAACTTCTATCGTAGATTTATAGAAGGATATTTCCGTATAGTAAAGCCCTTTTACGAACTATTAAAAGGAAGTATTAACGGGAGAAAACTAGGAAAAGTTTAGCTCGTAAGCGAAGAGGTACTAGCGTTCCGATAGCTACGCGACGCCTTTACGAAAGCGCTATTACTTCGATATTTCGATCCCGAGGCGCGTATAAGGATCGAAATTAACGCTTCCGGGTACGCTATATCGGCGATCCTATCGTAACTAAACGAGAAAGGCCTATATTACCTTATCGCGTTTTAATCGAAGAAGTTTAAAGGCGTAAAGCTTTAATATGGCATTCTTAATTAGGAGCTAATAGCTATCGTAGAATTATTTAAATACTAAAGGTATTACGTATAAGGGAGTCGATATACCGTCGAGGTACTATCGGATTACTATAATCTCTAAACGTTTATAAAATAACCTAGGTTTAACGAGAGGTAGGTTAGGTAATATATATAATTAATACCTTACGATTTCGTAATATAATATCGTAACGATAAGCGTAACCCCGCCGATGCGCCGTCGAAGCGACCCGATTATTATAAGGAAAAGGGAGTTTAAACGGAACTATTATTATTACTAGAAGTAAAGCTAGCCGTAATTAAAGTATTTAATAAGGATAGGGAACCTTTTAAGAGAGAATACTTAAGGTATATTCTATAAACGATCCGTAGGCGAAAAGCTAGCGAAATAATAATTTAAGAAACGATATACGAAAACGTTACCGAAACTATAAGAGTATTATTTTAACGTATTTAGAAAAGTAACCTTAAGCTTAAAAGGCGAAGAAAGGAGCTAGAAGTAACGGATAGCTCCGTTAGAGCCGATAACTCCTTATAAGCGGTAAATAGAAATAAGTTAGTTAGGTATTAAAACCGAGTCTATATCCTTATGAAGCCGGGCGTTAGGAAAGAGCTTATAATACGCTATTATAACGATTCCTTAGCGGGATATTTTAACGAGAAGAGGACTTATAAGCTCTTCTTACGTAAGTATTACTAAAGAAGTATAGGGCTAGATATAAAGGAGTAGGTTACGGGGTATTAGGTTTACTAGGAAATACGAGCGCCTTAGTATCGCCCTTATAACGAACTATAGTCTTTACCTTTACTAACCGGCCCTTAGAAGGAGATCTCGATAGACTTTATAACGGAATTCCCGGAAGTTTAGTATCGAGGTTAGGAGGTAAACGCTATCCTCGTAATAATAAATCGCTATACGAAGATAGCGGAATTCTTCCTTATTATTACTACCTTATTAGCCGCCGAATTAATAGAATTACTATATTAAAAGATATATATAAGATACGGCTACTTAGACGGGATAGTTAGTGATAAGGGAAGCTTATTTACGAGCGACTTCTAGTCTAGCTTATATTATTACTCGAAGATAAAAAGAAAGCTCTCGATAGCGTATTACCCGTAAATAAACGGATAAACGAAAAAAGTAAACTAGACATTAGAATACTACCTCCGATATTTCGTTAGCGATACGTAAGCGAATTAACCGAGTATATTAAGCGAAGTATAATTTACTTATAATAACGTAAGGAACGTAATAATAGGATTATTATTATTTATATTCCTAATAAGGTATTACCTAATAATAGATTCTAACGTTAGGAACGACGTCCCTAAAAGGGAGGTACCGGTAGTAAAAGAAAGGATAGAGATCCTAAAAAATATACGCGAAAAGGTACGACTACATTAATAAAAGGCTATCGAATCGTAAGCGAAGTATTATAATAAACGCTATAAACCCCTTAGGCTAAAGAAAGAAAGCCTAGTAAGGCTTTTTATAAAAAACCTAAAGCTTAAAGGCATAAGCTTAAAATTAATACCTAAATTTATCGGACCCTTCCGGATTCTCGATATTATCGGATCGGCGGCGTACCGCTTAGCCTTACCCGAAAAATATTAATCGCTATATAATATCTTCCCTATCTCCCTACTAGAACCTTAAAAGATAGGAAAGTAAGAATAAGAGCCCTAGTTCCTAACTATATCGGAACTAGAAGAAAACGACGACGAATAAGAGATAGAAGAAGTCCGGGGAAAGCGATAAAAGGAAAAGGATACCTTTTACTTAGTAAAATAAACGGGCTAGCCGTTAGAATATAACTAGTAGGTTCGGAAAGAAGATATAGGTAACGTAGCGGTTAAAATTAGGTAGTTCGAAGCAAAGGATTAAAAAAGGCGGAAAAAGAAGTCGCCTTAAAACTAGGGGTTTTGAAATTTCCTTAAAGGGGATACCTAAGAACTACCTTATAGGAATATCCGAAGGTAAAAAAAAAAAAAAAAAAAAAAAGGAACGGCGATGAAACGCCGGAGTCCTACTAAAGTACTATTAAAACGATACTAAGGCGTTACCGTAGCGACGGGAAAATTAAAAAAAGGGCCGCGCCCGGCCTTACGTTACTAACGCGTCGTTTAATCGTTAGCGGGAAGCTCGGGGAATTCGTTTTAGTCGCCGATATATTTTATATTAATTAAATACTCCTTTATAATTTCGTTTAACTCGCGTATAAACGCGTTTTTCGCGTTAATCCAGGCGGAAAAACCTACGTCGCCGCTTATTAAGCGGTAGGTAACCTAAAGTTATTACCGGGCGAGGGCGGCGTCGTTCTAGAAATAACGGTTAAACGACGCGATATATACGAAACGAAGGTTATTTACGGTATCGGGGCCTAGGTACGGGTAACGGGTAGCGAAGAGGTTACGGCGGTTTATTACCTATAACTCGTATTCCTAAATCCTTTATATATAGGAATTAATACGCGCGATATATACGATAAACGCTAGCGCGTCGATAACGCGTCGCTATTATAAGGATAACGTATCGCGCGATTACGCTTAGTACTACTCTTATAAAAACTAGCCCTATAGCTTTTTTCCATTTACTCGAAAGCGTAGAAGAGGCGGTAGACGGAGGCGGCGAAGGCGTTTCGTAAGTAGGAGGAGTAAACGAACTCGCTAGGTTCGCTATCCTCGTTAGTTTTTACCGCATAATAGCGGTTAATAAAGTTAATTACGGTAAATAAGCCGCGCGTATCGCCGGTAATACCGTTAATTAGCTATATCGATACGTTAACGAAACGCGTTCGGAACGCGCGCTATAATAATAACTTACCGGGGTATATTCCTTACGGCGGTAGGTATAGAGGCCGTATTTAAAGGAAGCGGCGTTAAGGAATACGTATAAGGAGCGGAACGATATCTCGAAGTATTTTAAGCGATAACGGAAATAGATTATATACGGTAGGTCGGCGTTCTTTACCGGCGTAACGTATTCGGTAAGCGGGTTATAGGTTATATTAACGACGGCGTTTCGATTATGCTACGCCGGGCTTAGCTTAAGAAGGAAAAGGGAGATTAAGAAACGGCGTATCGTAAGCGTATTAATAATAAAATAAGGAAATAGAGATAATGATACGAGGATAGCTCGACGGCTTTTGTTTAGTTATTTAATTAAAAGAAGATAAGATAGGTAGACGTAGCGAGAAGGAGGAAAGCCGACGGGTAGGAGAAAGGGAGAGAGTTAAGAAGAGCGGGCGTAACGGTAGAAAAATTTTTATATACGCCTAGGAAATAACGGTTAGCGGTATTAATCGGTAGAATTAGCCGGCTATATTAGCAGAGCCCGATTTAATATTTAATACCTTAGGGTAATTAATAGGATTAGTAGTATAACGTAAGCGATACTATATCGATTCGTAATCGGAACGATTACTTAACTTAAGGGGGAATAATTATAAGGAAGCGATAGGAAAGTACGCGATAGATACGAGGATACAAGGTACTATAGTACCTATACCGGTACGAAGGTACCTCCTAAGCGGTAACCGTTTTAGCTTACCCCGCTTCTCGCTATATAGGCGACCGCCTATCGCTAGGTACTCGCCTTCTTATCCTTTTAGAAGGCAAGTACTTATTTACGTTACTACGGGAATATACTTATTACCTAGCTTAAGGATTCCATTACAAGTAGTAGTATACGGAAAAGGCTTTAAAGGAGCTTAATTACGTCGATACGAAGCTATATCTATTACCGTATAACCCGAAGAATCGGGACGCGGTCGTACCGAGAAAGGCTAACGATAAAGCCGACCTACGAAAGGTTTAAGAGTATGCCTCGTTAATAGGAAAAGCGAATTTTCCGGTATATATTACGAGGTTTAATATTAATTACGTAGCCTCGACCTAGGCGCGTTTTATAAATAACCTTTTATAAGAGTATTTAACGAGGATTAAGCGCGTAATACGATATCTTAAAGGAACGGTAAGCCGAAGGATCCGGTATCGGTAACTAAACGAAAGTTACCCTTATAGAGAGTATAACGAAATAAGTTTTTACGGCTACGTAGATTCGAATTACGCGGGAGATATCTTTATAGTTAAGTTAACGAGTAATTACGTATTCTTTATAATAAGAGCCCCGATCGTATAGATATCGAAGCTTTAGTCGGTAGTCGCGCGAAGCTCGGGAGAGGCCGAGTATATGGCCTTATCGACGGCGGTAATAGATGCTGCGTGGATACGTAATTTCCTTACGGAATTAAGCGTAATACCCGTAAGCCTAATTACTTTACGATGCGATAGTACGACGGCGAATACTGTAGTAGTGCGGTAAGACATGCCCTCTTAATGTATTACGTAATACGCTACGATAGGCCTTATGCCTATATAGAGTAACTATAGCTCCCGTAAGTACGGGATATAGTATATTTATTATTTAGTTTATCGCCTAGCTAAATTATTATTTTTATTATTTTTACCTTAATTAAAGATTCGTTTTTATTATTAGATTCGTCGTTCTCCGATTAATATATCTATTTTAATTATAAGCGCTTAAGTTACTTTATCGTACCGCTATAACCGAATAAGTAACTTTTACGTTTTGCCCCTTTTCTCCCCTTACCTCTTATACCTTCGGGCTAGCGACTATTACATTTCTACGACCAAGGGGCATAGCTAAGATACGATAACTATATTAGATTCCTTGCCTTTCGATTAGTATAGCGACATTAGTTTCATTTATCCTGGACCATCGTACGTACTGTAGTCTTCGATAGAGTATACTTTCGAGTAAACCTATCCGGGTCTCTAGTATCGCGTACGCTCTGCTCCTCCTCAATACGTAAGTAAAGGAAACCGCGATAAATAAATAAAAGCGATATATCCGAAAGGATTATTATTACGTAAGGTAAGAGGTAGAAAAGGGATACGTTAAGCTAAGATACGTATTATTAATTAAGAACGCGGCTAATAAACTTACGAAGCTCTTAGAAGTAAAGAAATACTAGAGGTTTATTAAGTTACTATATCTAAAGGACCCGTAATAGCCTTATTCCTTAAACGAAATAGGTATATAGATAGAGCGATAAAGAAGGAAAATATTACGGAATTAGGGCCTTACGTTATTTAAGAGCCTAACGATAGCCTTACCTAGGTTAAGAAGACGTATAGGCGCGTAAGTACGTAATCGGTTACGTATAGCTATAGGGTAAGCCCTGCCCTAGCGAGGGCTAATCGGGATATAAAAGGTACGTAAAACGGCTCCAAAAGGCCACGTAGATAGCTGTAATTCCATTAACTGTTCACCCTTTCCTTAGATGGCTATACTTATTTAACATATCCGTATGTATAATAAACGTTCCATGCTTACTACTCTTTTATATGCAATTAGACATTTTTATCTTTTGAGGATTAGAAGAGGGTTTCATACAGATAGTCTACGATAGGCACACTGTTTTTCTGATTTTCCACCGATAAGCGACGGGCCACGGTACTGGTGACGGCTTAAAGATATTGCTCCAATCGGCTGTCCTGCTTCGGAATACGACCCCAAGCTCTTTGTCTCGCGTAATGGAGGTTTCCAACACCGGGCACCTCTCTGAACCTGGCATGCGCTAAAAAGTGAGATAGGATCGCTGGCGTAGGCTCTATATTACTCGCTTCGGGTCTTAGAGCTCCGATGATTCGGCGGGTGGCTTCGCAAGAAACCGGGCGTCCTTCACCTAATTTGGCCACTCAGGGTTGCTATTACCGACTTAACCTAGGTAGCTAGATAAATATCAGACCCCGCTGGCCTTGCACAACGGCTCAACGAACACCTCGAGTACTGTTGTATCACACCTGGTACCATGGCGACGACTCTTGAGGGCAAAGTCTTCGCCATCACCGGTGGTGCTAGTGGGATCGGGTTCGCGACTGCACAGATCTTGTCTAGACGAGGCGCAACTGTCTGCATCGCTGACGTAGACCCGCTCGCCATCAGCAGGACCGAAGGCTATTTCACCGATTTAAGCGCGCCATTCACGGTGACCAAAGTAGATGTCTCTAAGAGGAGCGAGGTTGACGCTTGGGTCGAGAGTATTATCCAGAGATACGGCAGACTCGACGGCGCCGCCAATGTCGCCGGCATTATCGGGAAGCATCACGGCGTACGAGACGTTGCCGACCTGGACGATGACGAGTGGAATAAGATAATCGCGGTTAACCTTACGGGGACGATGTATTGCCTTAGGGCCGAGCTTAGGAAAGTTGTTGATGGTGGCTCTATTGTCAACGTCTCCTCCATTCACGGGCTTCAGGGTACTCCACGATTTGAGCCTCTCATCTAGCGAATGCCGCCGCTGATCACTAGTCTAGGTTTTGCCAAACACGGGGCTTATGATGCCAGCAAGCACGGGGTCGTAGGGCTGACGAAGGCCGCGGCCAAGGAAAATGGTGCCCGACAAATCCGAGTGAACGCCGTCGCCCCGGGCGCCATTTACACCCCACTGATGGAAAAGAACTGGAAAATCCACAATCGGCCATCCGACGCCCCATTTGACGACACGGCTGCCTTTGGCAGACAGGGGACAGCTGAGGAATGCGGACACATCATTGCCTTCCTCTTAGGCCCGGATAGCAAGTATGTGAGTGGTAGCGTATACTCTGTCGATGGCGCAATGTAGCGTGTACGGCAGATTCTACCTTCAAAAAACATTCTCGGGCAGAACCTCGTGGTTTCTTCCATCCTCCCTAATATATCTCAGCGCCTTATCCCGAGGCATGGGCTTGCGCATGTCGTAAGCATCCTCGCCATGGGCCGTTGGATCATTGACGTTGTCCCCGTAATAATCCTTGACCACGCGATATACGCTATAGCCCATGCTCTCGTAAAAGGTGATGGCTCTCGTGTTACTTTTCCTTACAAACAAGTCGACGAACCAGGCATCCGCGGCCCTGGCGCTAAACTCGAGGTTCTCAGTAAGGATTTTCCCGATACCTAGTCGGCGTGCTTCGGGGGCGACGGTGAGAGCGGTGATGTGCGCGTGCCATGGCAGGTAGTGCTCTGAGTACTGGAAGTAGTCTGGCGAACTTTCCAGCTTACCCATGACTGCGGTTGAGATGGAACCTCGTTAGATGGGCAACTCTACGCACCGAGAAGCGTTGGAGGGGGGCGGGTTAGAAAACAAGGAGATGCGCATACTGTAGCCGATGATGTTGCCATTGGGATCCTCGGCGACCTGGAATAGAGAGGGCCATTTGGCAAAGTATTGGAGGTAAAACCTCAAGTCATACGTCTCGGTCAGGGGGTCGAGATTGCACTTAGAGAATCGATCCAGGTCATTTGGACGAAACCGGCGGAACGTGGCCATAGTGGCGGGTCGGCCAGTTCCTCGTCCGAGACGAAGAAAAGACGGATTGTCGCAATCGCAGTCCTGCCTAGCAAAGAAAAAAGACCATAGAACTCAGCTGCGTATATTACTCTACACAGTGGATTGCTAAGGAGGGCATAGAATAACTCTGGGTTTTCAACGAAGGCATTGTGGTGTACTAGGAAAACACAATATGCAAAGGATGCTGATCAGATTAGGTACCTGGGTGGGTTCATGAGGTGACTTGGTTACGAGTTCTCGGCCAGGTCCTCCTTTCAAATGTGAATCATGACAGGTACCTCCTACACGTGGGCGCCTCCTACTCAATACCATACAGGGAGGGGGGGGTCTATTGATACTATGTCAGCAACCCTTTCTATGACTGGATATAGTATCTACCTCGTAATAAGAGTAAGTTAAACTTTAGGCTAACATTATTACCATTTCCCGATATAGTTACTATCCGGATATAATATCTTTATTTTTAAAAAAGGTATATTTTATAGGATTACCTGGTTACCTCTAGGTTACTAAGTACGTACCTTTGTACCTTTGTTTCTTTTATGTCTGTTACCTATATACTTCTTCCAAAGGTTTGAAGATAGATCGTGGATAGATTCCACACACGCGAACTAGCTCCCATAGGTTCGAAGAGAGTCTATAGATTAGCCTAACTAGTCTCCTGAACCTTACCCTAAAGCAGGTTACGGCTTTCTAAAGATTCTATTGGCTCCTTCCAAAATAACCAACCCTATTATTAACTGGTTAAGGGTAAGATCCTTCTAATTAATCCCTACTTAATACCTTTTTCCTTTACTATCCTTTTTTGTTCTCCCCCCCTTCTATTTATAATAACAACTAACCTACTGCCGCTACTAGCCTCCTACTACTACCTAATTAATTAATATTCCTATTAATTAATTCGCATTTTTAATAATATAGTAAAGCTATATAACTTTCGTTTATTAGTAAGATTCGATTCTTAATAAGTATATATTTAATTACGAATTAATTATTATTAACGTAGCTATATGAGGCGTACTAATAATATAGTTCGTTTACGACACGCCTTAAAGGTATGTTAAAATTCGAATTAAACGAGGTAAATATTATCCTAAAATTAATCAATAATTAATTATTAATCAATTAGGCCGGCCTTCCGATTATCGTACTTGGAGAGTTCTTTTGTCGCGCTCGTATCGACGGTAATATATATAGAAATATAGTATGTATTGATATTTAATTAGATATTAATTAATCATTAATTAATTAGATCCGTTAATTTTCGACTTTCTACCTCTAATAGTATTAAAAATGTATTTATAAGTATTGAATTAAGAATTATATATCTAGAGTAATGAATAATATATAGTATTAACGAGCCATAGGTAAGTGATCATTTTTAATTTAACTTTTTAAATAATTACTAATTAATTGGTATTCTATTAACGATTAATGGAACGAATAGTAATTAACGAGGACTCCTCGCAAGTTAGAAACGAAGCAGAGTAAGTATATTTTCTATATAATTTATTTCTTAATTAATTATTAATTAATTAGTATTTCGTCGATTCTTAATACTTCTCGTAAGCCCGTTACGAAGCCTATCGTAGAATCTAGTCGCTTTATTACTGTTATTTTATTGATAATTCCACGTAAGAGAATAAGTATTAATTAAAATCGAATTAATTAAGAATTAATTAATTATTCTTTTAGAACAGAGATATCGATAGCCGGTAAATGAGAACAATAGTCGATTTATATAGTAAGGCTTATAATAGTTACGTAATAAAGAGCCGAAAGACTAGTAGTAAGTTTACTTTAATCGAATCTTAATTAATTACTAACCGTTTATTATTAGAGTATCCCTTTCCCATATCCGATAACGTATGCGACGTATGGCTACGATTTAAGAAGCCATTACCTATAATTATATTAGATATAGAAAGAAATAGTAAGGCTTAATAGATTCGAAATCGATTAATAGTCAGTTAATAGTACGTGGATAAAGAGATATAAAGATTTGGTTAGGTATATTCGATTCTGTTACGTAGTAATTGAACCAGCCTATATAAGCCTATATATTATAAAGCGTGAATATAGGCGTCTACGTTTTACGCGATAGTTATGAGCCCAGTTAGCGCTCCAAGGTGCTGCTGGCTTAGTGGTTCGGTTCCTTTAATTGCGTATATACGGTAAAATGCAGCCCCTTACGCGGTAAAGCCCTAGAGCTAGACTAGAACTAGCAGTAAGGCGTCGCGCTAAGAGGTAGGGGGTTTAATTCTCTACGAGGGGCCCCTAAGAAAGAGACGGTCGGACGTTAGTAGTTATTAACCTACCTACTAGAGGTGTTTAAAAACTAGGGGGTATTGAACAGGAGCAGCGTGGGCACGCTGACGGAGGCACGAAACGGCTACCCAACTGCCAACAACTGGCCCAGTGCCGATCAACCAAGATCACAGCTGTAAACAGCTGTAATCGGTTGATCGGCCAGCTGAAAACGGCAGCTGGGAAAGGGGGACTAGAAACGGCAAAGGAGGAAGGCTAGAAAGGCATGGCAAGAAACGAGTGAATGGCTGTAGGTCGTGATGTCTACAGGTCTAAGTCTAGCTGATGAAAATATGAGTGCGCGACCTATATAAATACACATCGAAAAGGCTACGTGGCCTAGATCCACCGCACCACTACAGTATATTACGTAGTAATTAAACCAGCCTATATAAGCCTATATACCGCAAAGCGTAAATATAGACGTTTACGTTTTACGCGATAGATTCTTAATTAATTAAGGATCGACTCGTAATATATAATGAGGGGTTTAGGTATATAGCATAAGAGTTTAATCGCTTATAAATCGATTAAAGTTAGTTTCATAGTTAGGTATTATTAATATACCTTTGCTTTTAATTCTTAATTATAACTTGAAGTTTATTCTAATTTATATATTAGTTTTATATTTATCCTAAGATAGTTTAGTAGAGAAGTAATAGTTTAATTTAATAAATAGGTAATTAATTAGAGGTTAATTCTTAATTAATTCTTAAACGAATAACTATTAATTTATGTTAAGCCTAGCTCGTTGTTCTGTTGATTTAATCTCCTTTTTATCGTTTGTTAAGCGTAATGTAGTGGTGCGGTGGATCTAGGCCACGTAGCCTTTTCGATGTGTATTTATATGAGTCGCGTACTCATATTTTCATCAGTTAGACTTAGACCTGTAGGCATCACAGCCATCAGCTATTTACTCGTTTCTTGCCATGCCTTTTCTCGCCATCCTCGTTGCCTTGCCATTCTAGTTCCCTTTCTCAGCTGCCGTTTTCAGCTAGCCGATCAACCGATTATAGCTGATTACAGCTGTGATCTTAGTTGATCGGCACTGGGCCAGTTGTTGGCAGTTGGGTAGCCTTTTCTCGTGCCTCCATCACAGCTTACCCACGCTGCTCCTGTTCAGTAATTAACGTATTTTTTCTTTGATTTTATTTACTATGGCTACTTGTTAACGAATTTTCATACGTTTTAATTTACGTTTAAGTTTAAGATTAATAATAGTAGTTTGTAAAATTAAAGCCTAGTAATATAATTCGGTATTTTTATATAAATTAATTAGTAATCGATCATGTATTAATTAAAGAGGGGTAATATATATACCTTCGTTAACGTTTTCGTAATTTAATAATAGGTAAACCTAATCTTAATCATACTAATCCAGTAGTTAAAAAGTACGATAGGCTTCGAGCTTCTGAAATAGCTAACGACAGAATACTACCGTTAGAATTAGATACTAGATATAACGTTAAAACTTTTAAATTTATTAATAATCCCTTTTCATATAGTCGTTTATTTTCTCTACGGACTAAATGATTATAAATTAATTAACAATTAAATATTTTCTAATGATAATTTAAATATATTTATTCACCTCGACGTATTTCGTAACATCAAAGTCGAGATATTAATAATTAAAATCGATACGAATATTATAGTAGTACGGTAAGACATGCCCTCTTAATGCATTACGTAACACGCTACGATAGGCCTTATACCTATATATAATAACTATAGCTCTCGTAAGTACGGGCTATACTACGCTTATTATTAAATTTACTACCTAATTAAATTACTATCTTTATTATTTTTACCTTAATTAAAGATTCGTTTTTATTATTAGATTCGTCGTTCTCCGATTAGTATATTTATCTTAGTTAAAAGCGTTTAAGTTACTTCGTCGTACCGCTATAGCCGAATAAGTAACTTTTACGTTTCGCCTCTTTTCTCCCCTTACCTCTTATGCCTTCGAGCTAGCGATTACTACATCTCTACGATAAAGGGCATGGCCGAGATATAATAACTATATTAAATGCCTCGTCTCTCGATTAATATAGTAATATTAGTTTTATTTATCTTAGATTATCGTACGTATTATAGTCTTCGATAGAGTATACTTTCGAATGAACCTATCCGGGATTCTAGTATCCCGTACGCTGTGCTCTTCTTTAATATTAAACGTAAAACTTTTAAAAGATAGTAGCCGAATTAAAATCTGGTATATTTAGTTACTAAATACTATAAATCGATTAATAAACGATCTATAACTAGTTGATAATTAATTAACCTACTTCTTAATATAATTAATTAAATACTCATACCCATTGCCGTAATTATAACTTCGTTAGTATTAAACTTTAATAGGATTCGTATTATTAATTGATTAATTTAAATCTTTAGCGTTTATTTTGAAATAACATAAAAGAAGACTGTATCGAATAAAGTCGCAAAGTTTATAACGAACTTAATGAGCATAGCGTAGGTAGATTAATCGACTAGTATTCGATTTATTATTGATTATGAAGTAAACTTTTATTTACTTCTAATTATATTTACTAAGGAGGAGTAGAGCGTACGCGATACTAGAGTCCCGGATAGGTTTACTCGAAAGTATACTCAATTACAGATTATAGCTCGTACGATGGTCTAAGACGGATGAAACTAGTATTACTATATTAATCGAGAAACGAAGAATCTAATGTAGTTATTTTATCTTAGCTATACCCCTTTGTCGTAAAGATATAATAGTCGTTAGCCCGAAGGCATAAGAGGTAAAGGGAGAAGAGAGGTAAAACGTAAAAGTTATTTATTCGGTTATAGCGGTACGACGAAGTAACTTAAGCGCTTATAACTAAGATAGATATATGTCACGTAGGCATATACTCCTAGTTGGAACCACCTAGCTTACCTAAGCTAGTCGAGTACTACTATATATACCTATAAATTACTCCATACTCTCTAGTAGCTTTCTTTCTTTTCTAGTTAGTTAATATATATCTTCTTACCTATATTTTATTACTTCCTTTACGAATAACTTATTAACCTAAGCGTAGCTCTCGTTAGTTACGTAATAGTTATAAGCCCGGGGTACTTCTAAGGAGCTATTATTACTTAGGTTATTCTAGCGTAAGTAAGTAATATATATTTATTTATCTTTTAGATCTTACGATTATACTTCCTTCTTATTTCTATACCGGTATTTCACTTTCGTATCTAGTATTAAATAGTCGTTTACTTATTTCGTTATAACGATTAATACGTCCGAATTCTCCTTGGATAAGATTCCTATTAATATTTACCTACGAGCTTACGATAAGTAGCTACGTTAGTTCCTTACGCTTAAGTCGATAATTACTTAGTTTAATATCTGGAAGGACGTTAATTTAGATGGAGCTAAGTTTAACGCTATTCGAGTCGTGATAGGTATTTTTAAGGAGTATATTACTTAAGAAAACGAACTCCTTAAAGAAAACTATAAGAAAGCCGTCTATGAATAGGCGTCGATCCTAACCGAAGAGCGAGGAGATTAGCTACTAAGGCCTAAGGTACGAATTCGAGAGTAATAAACGGCAGCGTATAATAAGTTCGTTTCCTAATAAATAACGATCGAGGCTTAGGTTATAGCTACTAATAAGTAGTATAAGGTTCTCTATAGCTAGATTTTCGTATCTATCTCTATAAGCTTTCTTAAAGTAGTTAATATAGAGATATAATTCCTAGACCTTAACCCGATTATTTAAAACCTCGTAAAGATCTTCCGTAAGTAGATTACTTCTACCGAAGCCGTTATTAAGACGTTCGTTAAGTGAGAATATCGTAATATACTTTAGAGAGTAAAAGTAAGTACCTATAATCCCGAGTAGTTCTACGTTATATAATAATATACCTTCCTTTACGCTCGCGCTTATTATATTAACGAGATTAAGGACGTTATAAGAATAAAGGATTTCCTTAAAGTAATAAAGACTAAGATCGTAATCGACTAAGCTATACGGGTATTAATCGCTCTAACGGAAACTAATATACTTAACGAGTAACTAAAGACCTTTAAGTAATTAGGCATCGTATTTAACGCTTTCGCTACCGAGAATAAGTAGAAAGGTAAATTAGGTTATAGAAATTTCGTAATAACTTATTAAGGTCTAACTTTAGGAGCGAAATTAGGTAATAGTAGCGGCTAAGGAAAAGTAACGAGCTACGAATGCCCTTATAAGTCTAGAGGTAAACCATATATATAGGTAGCTCGCTTTTATGAAATCTTTTAAAAGTCCGTTACTAATTAGATTATACGTAGCCTAAAGCCGATCCTAGTTAATATTATACGAAAGATTAATGCTAGATACGACTTACCTAAGTACGCTAAGCTCTGAAATTAAATTAACCGCTAGGGGTAGGACGTTTCTATAAATAATATACCTAATAATCGCTCTAGGAACGGGAGAGGAAATAACGCTATTACTTAGTTAATTAATATTAACGTAATAATAATCGACTTACGCATTATATACCTATTTACCTAGATTAGGATCTACTTTATTATAAACCTAGTCCGATACCTACTATCGGAAAGTACCGTCTTCGATAACTATAGAATAGTTTACCTTATTAATAATCGTAACCTTCTAATAAAGGGGTTATTCGTTCCTACTAAAGATAGATAGACGGTCGAAACTAGTACTACGAGCTTTCCTATTACTAGTACGGATCGTAGGATTATCGAGAAATATATCTTAGATTAATCTAGTAAGCCTACTTTTAATCTCAAGCTTAAAGACGTCGTATTTATTAAAGATTTCTACGTTAATATTATCTCTAAGGCGAAACTTCGTAATATAGGTATTTAGTTTTACGGTTTAGATTATACGTTAAGGAATGAAATCCTCGAGAAAAATACTATAGTAAGAAAGCTAAAGCGACGCTTGAACCTAGTCTTTTTCGAATTTAAGTAGTTCTCTTCTTACTCGTAAGTCCTACCCGTGATACTATTTATTATACTATCGAGTATTCTACGTAGCGTAGCGTCGATCGTAATAATACCTTATTTCCCGGAGAGAAACGTCCGGTAGAAAAGATCGAGAGATATTATTAAACCGAAAAAAGACTCCGAGGTATTCTAATACTAATAAGTAAGGTACCTTAGTCCTAAGGCGCTTAGAGCTCTTATTAAAAACGCCCGGAACGTTAAAATTAATAATATATCTATAATTAAGTATAAATATTATAGCTAAGCGAAAAATAAGAGAATAATCTCGCGCCGTTTATTAATATATCGTTCGCTACGTTCTTTTTAAAAGGTATACTAAGATTTATTTAATTACTCGGAAGGTTACGACGGGTTTAAATAACTTATCGTAATTAGGGATAAATTTAACGGAATATTATAAGTTAAGACCCTAGAGAATAAGTAAGGTTTATTAATAATTAGAACTCTTCGATTCTTTAAAAGATAGGTTCGGAAGTAATTCCGACTCTTAATCTATAAGATACGCTACGATAACGAACGCTTAATAATAAGCATTAAAGGTATGTCCGGATATAAGATCTAAGTAGTAAGAAAGGATATTAATATCGAACTCCCGCCGGCTAATACGAAGGAGCTAACCGGTAAGGGTAAGAAAGTAAGATAAATTATTATCGTTAAGTCGATTAAGATAAGGATGAAAGTAAGGCTACTAGAGAAATTATAGCCGGAAACCGTTAAAGCCGTAGTATATCTAATTAATATTAACCCTAGCTAAGTTTATAATTTTTATATACCTTACGAGTTCTTAGATATTTAGTTTAAATAATACTTTAGATGGTATACTTTAAAGATAATAAAGGAGTTAATAAGCGACCTACGACCGGATTAGAACGGTATCTTTATATACAGGTATCGAGCGTATTCCTTAATAAGGAAGCGTACTTAAGACCTTAATAGGAGAGGGTTTAAGGTAAACCTACGAACTTATATTAGGTATTTAATGAGATATTATATTAGTAACCTATACCGAATTTAGGTTCCTAGGCTAGATAAAGTAATCCTAACTAGGAATATAGTCTTTAACGAAGAGACGATTTATAGCTAGATAAATAAACTAAAAGCTTAATAATTCGAACGGGAAGAGATTAATCGAATAGATCTTTCGATACGTATAAGTAATAACGTTACTTAATTAATTATCGAAGTATTAAACCTATAAGATTCGCTTATATTATTTAATCGAAAGCTAAGTAGCGAGTTAATTTCCCTCGGGAATAGCGAGCCTACCTCGGGTAACGGGGATTTAGATACGACTTAGTCCGCCGGTCTTAGCTTAAGGAAGGGATAGCCTTTAGAAGAAGAAAAACTAGAAATAGATTTCGATAATTTAAAATATAAAACCGCTAGGTCTAAAGACGAATAACCGTAAGAGGTAATAAAATTATTCGAATCTATCGAGTAAAAGATATAAAAGTAATTCGAAGCGGAAACCTAAGAGAAATTAAATAAAGAAACGGATATACCTTACGGGCTCCCGAGTTTAAGACTTACTTTAATCGTACTCGCGGAAGCTAGGGAAAGTAAGAATATTCCAATAAGGAATATAGAGTAACTAAAGTTAGGTACGACTATTAGTAAAAGTACCGAAAGTCCGGAGCGGCGAGTATACTTCGCCGACGGATTAGATACTTAGGAATAGCCTTTAGAGTAATTAACTAAAGAAACTCGTACTTCTTCCGAAGAAGAGGAATAATATAGCTTATTCCCGTAAACTATTTAGCGTAAGTAACGTAAGAGAAAGGTCTATCTTCTTATTATCCGTTATAGTAAAAGGAAGAAAGGAGAAAGCCCCGAAAAGGATAGAGTAATAAGTAACTTAAGTACTAAAGTCTACGTAATATCGGATAGCCTAACGGCTAGGAGTAACCTCTTAGGAAATCGCTAACTCGATTTCGTAATAACCTTTTGGTTTAATTAATTAAAAGGATAGTAAGTAAAGAGCTACGATAAGTATATTACGCTATACTTAGTTTTTATAATAACCGTTAATTAAACGAAGGCCAAGCGATTAGGCGTATTACTTAATAAGATAAGAATTTATCGCGACGATTTATTTAAATAGCTAAAGATATAAAAGGCCTTAAATAAATATTTATTAGGAAAGCGATTTAAAGAAAACGCTAGATTTAAAATTAAGGCTTTCCTACGTATTAAAATATAACGTATTATTAATCGCGAACGGATAAAAATAAAGCTAATTTTATTAATATAAGTCTTCGACTATAAATTCGACGAAGATAATTTCCTTACTACTTATAAGTCGCCCTTAGTAACGCGAGAAAACTTATAGCCTAAAAAGTTACTCGAGAGTACTTACGTAACTACGTTAGTAGCGAAATCGTTCCGTATAATAATAATTATCGTAGCTTAATTCGACCTCGAAGTTAATTAATATAATATTAAAAACGCGTTCCTTAACGCTATAAGACCGGAAAGCGACCTTATACCTATAAAGTTATTAAACGGGTTTAAAGAAGAAAGAAAATACGCCTTCGTTATAAGAATAATATACGGGTTTAGAGATTCATCCCTACTTTAATTTAAGGAGATAGAAAGTACCCTTAACTGCCTAGGACTTTAAAGCTCTCTAAAGGAGCCGTACTTATTCTATATAAAAGGATAAGAAGTCTTCGTACTAATATACGTAAACGATATATTAATTATAAACTATAAAAGCTTAGAGGCGATGGTATAAAAGATAGCTTAGGGGTTAAAGGATACTTATAAAACGAAAGAGCTTAAACCGGTAAAGTAATATTTAGGAATTAAGGTAATACGTAATCGCAAAGCACGAACTATAACCTTAATATACGACGCTTATATTAAGAAGATTACTAAACGCTTTAAACTAACGAATAATAATTAATTTCCGATAATACTACTACTAATTACCGAGCTAATAAAGTATATAAGCGTTACGTCGAAATAATAAGTTAAGAAATACCAAAAGAAAGTAGGGTTATTACTTTATAGCGTAATTATAATACGTTTAAACGTCGCCTTCGTAGCGTTCTAACTATCCTATTTCCTAACTAATTTAAGACCTTAATACTTTAAAGCGATTAATTAAACGATTAAATACCTATATATTACTCGCTTCCTTAGTATAAGGTATAAGGATAAGAGTAATAACGCGTAAGTACTTTTAATTAATAATAACGCTTCGTTTATAAACGATTCCGAGTTAAAAAAGTCGTCTTATGGATACGTAATATCCTTATTTAAAGGTCCGATTATATAAAGAGCCGCTCGCTAAGATATAATATCGATATCGATAACTAAAGCTAAACTATTCGTACTAAAGCATATAGCTAAGGAAACGATAGCTCTTAAACGTTTCTTTAGGGATATTACCCTAAAGCTAGGAGAACCTTAGAGGATATATAGCGATAACTAATAAACGATAAGACTAGTAATAGGGAAAAAAGAAAGGATTAATACTAGGCTACGCTATATAAATATATAGAATATATAGCTACGCTAGAAGTACTAAAAGGATACCTTCGAAATAATCTACCTCCCTACTAACTAAATGCTAGTAAACGGACTTACGAAAGCTCTACTACGTTAATCGTTCGAGTACTTTAAAGTATTACTTAACCTATAAAATACTCGCGAAGAAATAATTATAATAATACTTAAAGAGTCGCCGTAAGTATTAACGGTACGTAAATTCTTCCTTTAATTAATTAATATATAAGTATAAAGTATTACCGCTATATAAAGATAGCTTTCCTTACCGTTAAATACCGAACTCGTATTACTTTTAGATCCTAACATAAAAAGGCTACTTTAAAATAAAGAACTTAACTACGGGAATAATAAGTAAAGCCGGACTAGCGGGAAATACGAATATTAACGGGTTCGTTTTAATATTCGATAATTCTTTCGTATAAGCGGTCGGCTTATCGATATAATACTTCGTATAAATATTACTCGAAAGAAATAAACGCGTAGGCGCGAGCGATCTTAAATATTACTTCCTTAAAAGATTACTCTTCGTTCTCGGAAGTCTCCTTTTCCCCTTCCCCTCTTCTAACGTCCTTTATTTTTATATTTAACTCTTATTCGAAGGCGATAACGGGCGAGGCTACGTTAGGTATTACGATCGATAAGCCGGCGGAAACGTTACTTACGTTAGCTAAAGTAATAAAAGGACTAGTAAGTATAAAGCTAAGGACGGGTACGGCTACGGTAATCGATAGACCGGTAACGGAAGGACTTACGCCTAGTTAAGTAAATTAACCGAAGTTAATTACGCTTCGTCGTAACTTTACGGTTTCGGGTACCGCGGGTATTTACTTTCCGTTTTAATAAAACGTAAGGAATTTTTTTATTATCGTAATAAACTTAAGGACTTATAAGTAACGTTAACGAATATTAATTAATATAAAATAAAGCTTATATATTAACCGAGAATTCGATATAGGCGACGATAAAATAAATAGCCGGTAGGATTAAAGCGTCGGCCTTATATAATATAAACTTTAAACCTTAACGTACGGGAATAAGAATACTTATAAAGATACGTAAGCGTAACCGAATAAGTAGCGGTAGTAATAGCCGATACTTTAAAAAGAATCGAAGTACTTTTTAGTAAACTTATTCTAAGCCGTATTACGTACGTAGGTTAAGTAAAGGACTATACGGCGAACTCCGTACTTTCGATTACGAATAACCGAAGTAATTCCTAAGGCGACGGTAATAAAAGCTAAAGTAACCGGCGCGACGGAAGTATTAAACGGAACCGCCGAAGTAGCCGGGCTAAAGGAAGTAACGAAAGCGGTAATAACTCCGGAAACCGAAAAAACGCTACGGCCTTATTCCTATCCTCGTTCTCGTCTTACGATATTATTACGGATCGGAATAATAATAATAATAATCGCTTAGGTTATACGAATAATAGCGATATTATTAAAAGACGTAACCTAATATACGTAAGTTTAGGCTTAGGTTTTACGCGAAAAAACCTTACGAATAATTAATATAACTAAGCGGTCGCTTTTTTCGATTATTCCTTCGTATAAAGAAAGGAAGTCTTCCTCGGAGGATTCTTCCTTAAAGGATTCGTCGATAGAAACCTTAATAGCTCGGGATACGGTACCTTAAAGGACGCGAGTAATTAAGGCTTAAGGGCGTTACGTTAAAGCGCTAGGTACGATTATATCGACGTCGCTTTCGTCGATAAAGGGATCCTTTAGAAGCTAAGTAATAACTAAGGCCCCGGACCCGGGAATAAAAGGTACCTTTCCGCGGCGAATAAGGCTACCGGCCGAAGCTTTAACGCTATCCCTCGTACGAATACGGAAGGTAAGCTAGGAGCTTATAGCGGAAAGGCCGAATATCCTTTACTCTAGCGAGGCTACGGTACCTTAAAGCGTTAGTATTATTTTACGAAGCTCTTAAGTATCGGATATATTAAGAGATCGTTAATTACGGTATTATATTACTACCGATAAATAACTAATAAGTAATAAACGAATTATTTCGAATAACCTCTTACCTATTAATATAAGGTAATTAACGATCGCCTTATTATCTTAGGCTACTTTAATACTAAAAGTAATATATTAATTATAAATAATAACCCTTACCGCGATAAGTTAAGCTATTATCTTACGGTCGCTTAATAGAAGTATATTACGACTCGTATAATTCGTAAGCTAAGCTTTACGTAAATTATAAAGGAAGTAAACTTACCTTACGATAATAAATTAACGAAGCTTTATATTAGTAGTATTAACTTACGATCGCGTAATTAATGGAATTACTTAATTATAATTAGGTATATATACCTATAATAAATAACCTAGGGAAGAAAGGAAAAAAAAGAGGCACGTTTAATTCGAGAGCGAGAAATCCTAAATATATTTATACTTAACCGCCTTCGTAAGAGAAACGGTAGAATCGGTTAGCATAGGTAACGTACGCGAAAGCGCGCGATAGTAACAAAGGACATTAAATCCTAGTATTAATACTAAAGCGACTATTATTACTACTATATTACCTATATAGCTAACTACCGCTTAATCGAAAGCGAGTAATTATAAGAATAATTACACGAGTAATTATTTTCATTTATAATAGATTATAAAATACTAAGTAAGAGATACGAAAAGTATATAACTTAGGAAAAAATACTACTAGTAATAAACCGGAATATATACGGATAAAAGAATATAAGGGAGCCCGAAATAAGGCACCTAATAATCGATTAACCTTAACGAGGTATAGCGAAATTAAGGAATAACCCCTTAGGCTATTATCGTAAGCAAAGGACTATAGTTAACCTTACTATCGTAAGCTTAATTAAGAGGTATATTACGTAGGTATATACCCCTAGTAGGAACTACCTAGCTTACCTAAGCTAGTTAAGTATTACTATATATACCTATAAATCGCTCCATACTCTCTAGTAGCTTTCCTTCTTTTTTAGTTAGTTAATATATACCTTCTTACCCTCATTCCATTACTCCCTTTACGAATAACCTATCAACCTAAGCTTAGCTCTCGCTAGCTACGTAACATATAATAAATAATAACATACCCATACTAGAGGAAAAGTATTAAGATATAGATAATAGCTATTATATCTTTACCCTTATGTTAGATAATAAAACCCCTACTACCCCTCTTTCTACTTATACCTCGTACCGTTAAACTAGACGGAGTTTATAGCTAGGAAACGGAATAGATCGCTATCGGGACCTAAAGTAGTAAAGATTAAACTATTAATAAAAACCTTAAGAGTCGATACTAACTCTGCGCCCCTATATCCGCCCGAAGAGGAAGAGGACGACGATAAAACTCTTATTTAGCTACCTCTTACCCGCGGCTTTATACTTATTCCGCTAATCCTTATAGCATTATCTTAAAATAATAATAACGAGGCCTTTAGTAGCTAGAATATACCGGTAGCTATCCTAATTATCGTAATGCTAGTTATTAGATTCCCTAACCCTACCGATTACCTTAGGCTTAAGTTTAATAAATATAACGTAACTTAATAATTAAAGAGGGTAAATCGATTATTTAACCGCTACTATATAAGCGACGACGATAAGATTAAGGAGATCGGTGAATAAATTATAACTAAGATTATTAGGAAGCGTATTAACGACGTTACGAAGGATTAAACGATCTAAGAGTTATCGTTATAGCCCTAAAGTACCGTTTTAGGATTACCGATAGACTAGGCTAAGTTAACGTTAAACGTAAATTCGTATAACTAGAACGAGGTAACGTAATTAGCGATCCTAAGGCGATTTTTACGTATCTTATGAACTATAAACGTCTCTTTAAGCTCGTAAACGATAACGGAAAGCTTCCTTAAAAAGTAGGATACCTAACCGATAAATTCCGGATATTCCTAATTATAAAGTTTTATAAGACAGGAGATTATAACCATAATAAGATCGGTGATATCGACTATCGGATTCTTTATACCTAGCTCTATAAGTAGGCGGAACGTCGTATAGTAATATAAATTACCGATAAGACCTAAGTCGAAGAACGACGATAATAAAAAAACGGTAACTTTCGAAGAACCCGAGAAGCCTATTGTTTACGTAGCTAGCGAGAGCTAAGCTTAGGTTAATAGGTTATTCGTAAAGAAAGTAATGGAATAAGGGTAAGAAGGTATATCTTAACTAACTAGAAAAGAAGGAAAGCTATTAAAGAATATAGAGCGATTTATAGGTATATATAGTAGTACTTAGCTAACTTAGGTAAGCTAGGTAGTTCCTACTAAGGATATATGCCTACGTAATATACCTTTTAATTAAGCTTACGATAGTAAGGTTAACTATAGTCCTTTACTTACGATAATAGCCTAAGGGGTTATTCCCTAGTCTCGCTATATCTCGTTAAGGTTAATCGATTACTAAGTACCTTATTTCGGGCTCCCCTATGTTCCCTTATCCGTATATATTCCGGTTTATTACTAATAATATTTTCTCTTAAGTTATATACTCTTCGTATCCCCTACTTAATACTCTATAGTTTATTATAAATGAAAATAATTACTTATATAATTATTTATATAATTACTCGCTTTCGATTAAGCGGTAGTTAGCTATATAAGTAATGTAGTAGTAATAATAGTAGTAGCTCTAGTATTAATACTAGGATTTAATTTCCTTTGTTATTATCGCGCGCGCTCGCGCGCGTTACCTATATTAACCGATTCTATCGTTTTTCTTACGAAGGCGGTTAAGTATAAATATATCTAGGATTTCTCGCTTTCGAATTAAGCGTACCTTTCTTTCTCCCTTTCTTCCCTAGGTCGTTTATTATAAGTATATACCCTTAATTATAATTAAGTAATTCTATTAATTACGCGATCCTAAGCTAATATAATTAATAAAGCTTCGTTAATTTATTATCGTAAGGTAAGTCCGCTTTCTTTATAATTTACGTAAAGCGTAACTCGCGTATTATACGAATCGTAATATACTTTTATTAAGCGACCGTAAGATAATAGCTTAGCTTATTACGGTAAGGGTTATTATTTACGACTAATATATTACTTTTAATATTAAACTATCCTAGGATAATAAACGACCGTTAATTATTTTATATTAATAGGTAGGAGGTTATTCGAAATAATCCGTTTATTACTTATTCGTTATTTACTAGTAGTAATATAATATCGTAATTAACGATCTCTTAATATATCCGATACTTAAGAGCTTCGTAAGATAGTACTAGCGCTTTAGGATACCGTAGCCTTACTAGAGTAAAAGGTATTCGGCCTTTTCGCCGCGAGCTCCTAGCCTACCTCCCGTATTCGTACGGGGGATAGCGTTAAAGCTTCGGCCGATAGCTTTATTTATCGCGGAGGGATACCTTTTATTCCCGGGTCCGGGGCCTTAGTTATCGCTTAGTTCCTTAAGGATCCCTTTATCGATAAAAGCGACGTCGATATAATCGTATCTAACGCTTTAATATAGCGTATTTAGGCCTTAGTTACTCGCGTTCCTTAGAGTATCGTATCCCGAGTTATTAAGGTCTCTACCGACGAATTCTTTAAGGAAGAGTTTTCCGAGGAAGACTCCTTTTCCTTATACGAGGAAATAATCGAGGAAAACGACCGCCCGGCTATACTAGTTATTCGTAAGGTTCTTTCGCGTAAAATTCGAGCCTAAACTCGTATATATTAGGTTACGTTTTCTAGTAGTATCGCCGTTACTCGCGTAACCTAAGTAGCCGTTATTATTATTACTTTAATTCGTAATAATATCGTAAAATAAGGACGGAAATAAAAACGAAGCCGTAGCGCTTCCTCGGTTCCCGGAGCTACTACCGCTTCCGCTACTTCTTTTAGCCCGGCCGTTCCGGCGGTTTCGTTTAATACCTCCGTCGTACCGGCCGTTCCCGCTTTTATTACCGTCGCCTTAGGAATTACTTCGGTTACTTATAATCGAAAGTACGGAACTTATCGTATGATCCTTTACTTAGGTTACGTACGTAATACGGCCTAGAATAAGTTTATTAAAAAATATTTCGATTTTCTTTAGAATATCGGCCGTTATTACCGTTACTTATCCGGTTACGCTTACGTACCTTTATAGGTTCTTTTACCTTCGTATATCGAGGTCTAGAGCTAATATTATATAAGGCCGACGCTTTAATTCTATCGGTTATTTATTTTATCGTCGCTTATATTAAGGGTTTTATTAATATATAAGCCTTATTCCGCGTTATTTAATACTTATTAACGTTATTTATAAGCCCTTAAGCTTATTACGATAATAAAAGAGCTCTTAATCCTTTATTAGGACGGAAAGTAAATACCCGCGGTCCTTAAAACCGTAGAATTACGATAAAGCGTAACTAATTCCGGTTAATTTACTTAGTTAGGCGTAAGTCCTTCCGTTACCGGTTTATCGATTATCGTAGCCGTACCTATCCTTAGCTTTATACCTATTAATCCTTTTATTACTTTAATTAGCGTAAGTAGCGTTTCCGCCGGCTTATCGACCGTAGTACTTAACGTAGCCTCGCTCGTTATCGCCTCCGAATAAAAGTTAGATATAGAGATAGAGGACGTTAGAAAAGAAAAAGGAAAAGAGAAAACTTCCGAGGACGAAGAGTAATCTTCTAAGGAAGTAATATTTAAAATCGCTCGCGTTTACGCGCTTATTTCTTTCGAGTAATACTTATACGAAGTATTATACCGATAAGCCGACCGCTTATACGAAAAGATTATCGAATATTAGAACGAGCCCGCCGGTACTTGTATTTCCCGCTAGTCCGGCCTTACTTATTACTTCCGTAATTAAGTTCTTTATTTTAAAGTAACCTTCCTATACTAAGATCTAAGAGTAATACGAATTCGGTATTTAGCGGTAAGGAAAGCTATCTCTACCTAGCGGTAATACTTTATATCTATATATTAATTAATTAAGGGAAGAATTTACGTACCGTTAGTACTTACGGCGATTCTTTAAGTATTATTATAATTATTTTTCCGCGAGCGTTCTATAGGTTAAGTAATACTTTAAAGTACTCGAACGACTAACGTAGTAAAGCTTTCGTAAGTCCGTTTACTAGTATTTAGTTAGTAAGGAGGTAGATTATTTCGAAGGTATCCTTTTAATGCTTTTAACGTAGCTATATATTCTATATATTTATATAGCGTAGCTTAATATTAATACTTTCTTTCTTCCTTATTATTAGTTTTATCGTTTATTAGTTATCGCTATATACCTTCTAAGGTTCTCTTAGCTTTAAGGTAATATCCCTAAAGAAACGTTTAAAAGCTATCGTTTCCTTAGCTATATACTTTAGTACGAATAATTTAGCTTTAATCGTCGATATCGATACTATATCCTAGCGAGCGGCTCTCTATATAATCGGACCTCCGAATAAGGATATTACGTATCCCTAAGACGACTTTCTTAACTTAGAATCGTTTATAAATAAAGCGTTACTATTAATTAAGAGTACCTAAGCGTTATTACTCTTACCCTTATACCTTATACTAAGGAAGCGAGTAGCATATAGGTATTTAATCGTTTAATAAATCGCTTTAAAGTACTAAGGTCCTAAATTAGTTAGGAAATAGGATAGTTAGGACGCTACGAAAGCGACGTTTAGGCGTATTATAATTACGCTATAAAATAATAACCCTACTTTCTTCTGGTATTCCTTAACTTATTATTTCGAAGTAACGCTTATATACTTTACTAGCTCGGTAATTAATAATAATATTATCGGAAATTAATTATTATCCGCTAGTTTAAAGCGTTTAGTAATCTTCTCGATATAAGCGTCGTATATTAAGGTTATAATTCGTACTTTACGATTACGTATTACCTTAATTCCTAAATACTACTTTACCGGTCTAAGTTCTTTCGTTTTATAGGTATCCTTTAACCCCTAAGCTACCTTTTATACTATCTTTTCTAAGCTTTTATGGTTTATAATTAATATATCGTTTACGTATATTAGTACGAAGACTTCTCGTCCTTTTATATAGAATAAGTACGGCTCCTCTAGAGAGCTTTAAAGTCCTAGGCGGTTAAGGGTACTTTCGATCTCCTTAAACTAAAGTAAGGGTAAATCTCTAAACCCGTATATTATTTTTATAGCGAGGGCGCATTTTCTCTCTTCCTTAAAACCGTTTAATAACTCTATAGGTATAAGGTCGCTTTCCGGTCTTACTACGTTAAGGAACGCGTTTTTAATATTATATTAATTAACTTCGAGGTCGAATTAAGCTACGATAGCTATCATTATACGGAACGATTTCGTTACTAACGTAGTTACGTAAGTATTCTCGAGTAACTCTTTAGGCTATAAATCTCCTCGCGTTATTAAGCGCGACTTATAAGTAATAAGGAAATCATCTTCGTCGAATTTATAATCGAAGACCTATATTAATAAAATTAGCTTTATTCTTATCCGTTTGCGATTAATAATACGTTATACTTTAATACGTAGGAAGGCTTTAATTTTAGATCTAGTATTCTCTTTAAATCGCTTTTTTAATAAATACTTATCTAGGTCCTTTTATATCTTTAGCGGTTTAAGTAGATCGTCGCGGTAAATTCTTTTTTATTAAGCGATACGCTTAATCGCTCGGCCTTCGTTTAATTAACGGCTATTACGAAAATTAAGTATAGCGTAATGTACTTATCGTAGCTCTTTACTTATTATCCTTTTAATTAATTAGGTTAAAAGGTTATTACGAAGTCGAACTAGCGATCTCTTAGGAGGTTATTCCTAGCCGTTAGGTTACCCGATGTTACGTAAACTCTAGTACTTAAGCTACTTATTACTCTATCCCTTTCCGGGCTTTCTCCTCTCTTCCTTTTATTATAACGGATAGTAGGAGGATGGACCTTTCTTTTGCGTTACTTACGCTAAGTAGTTTACGGGAATAGGCTATATTATTCCTCTTCTTCGGAGGAAGTACGTATTTCTTTAGTTAATTATTTTAAAGGCTATTCCCGAGTATTTATTCCGTCGGCGAAGTATATTCGCCGCTCCGGACTTTCGGTACTTTTATTAGTAGCCGTATCTAACTTTAATTACTTTATACTTCTTATCGAAGTACTCCTACTTTTCGTAGCTTCCGCGGGTACGATTAAAATAAGTCTAGGACTCGGAAGCCCGTAGGATATATCCGTTTCTTCGTTTAATTTCTTCTAGGTTTTCGCTTCGAATTATTCTTATATCTCCTATTCGATTAATTCGAATAGTTTTATTACCTCTTACGGTTATTCGTCTTTAGACTTAGTTATTTCGTATTTTAAATTATCGGAATCTATCTTTAGTTCTTCTTTTAGAAGCTACCCCTCCCCCGAGCTAGGACCGGCGGACTAAGTCGTATCTAAATCCTCGTTACCCGAGGTAAGCTCGTTATTCCCGAGGGGAGTTAGCTCGTTACTTAGCTCTCGATTAAATAATACGAACGAATCCTATAGGTTTAATGCTTCGATAATTAATTAAGTAACGTTATTACTTATACGTATCGAGAGATCTATTCGATTAATCTCTTTCTATTCGAATTACTAAGCTTTTAGCTTATTTATCTAGCTATAAAACGTTTCTTCGTCGAAAACTATATCCTTAATTAGGATTACTCTACCTAGCTTAGGAACCTAAATTCGGTATAAGTTACTAGTATAATATCTTATTAAATACCCGATATAAGCTTATAGGTTTACCTTAAACCCTTTCTTATTAAGATCTTAAGTACGTTCTCCTATTAAAGGGTACGCGCGATATTCGTATATATAAATACCGTTTTAATCCGGTCGTAGGTCGCTCGTTAACTCCCTTATTACCTCTGGAGTATACTATCTAAAGTATTATTTAAACTAGGTATTTAAAAGCTCGTAAGGTATACGAAGATTATAAGCTTAGCTAGGGCTAATATTAATTAAATATACCGCGGCTTTAACGATTTCCGGCTATAGTTTCTTTAATAGCCTTACTTTAATCCTTATCTTAATCGACTTAACGATAATAATCTATCTAGCTTTCTCTTTTTTACCGGTTAGCTCTTTAGTATTAACCGGCGGGAGTTCGAGATTAATACCTTCTTCTATTACTTAGATCTTATATCCGGATATACCTTTAATGCTTATTACTAAGCGTTCGTTATCGTAACGTATCTTATAAATTAAGAATCGGAATTACTTCCGAACCTATCTTTTAAAAAGTCGAAGAGTTCTTATTACTAATAAACCTTGCTTACTTTTTAGGGTCTTAACCTATAACATTCCGTTAAATTTATTCCTAATTACGATAAGTTATTTAAATCCGTCGTAACCTTCCGGGTAATTAAATAAATCCTAATATACCTTTTAAAAAGGACGTAACGAGCGATGTATTAATAAACGGCGCGAGATTACTCTTTTACCTATCGCTTAACTATAATACTCGTACTTAATCGTAGGTATACCGTTAATCTTAACGTTCCGGGCGTTTTTAACGAAGGCTTTAAACGCTTTAAAACTAAGATATCCTACTCGTTAATACCAGAGTACCTCGGAATCTTCTTTCGGTTTAGTAATATTTCTCGATCTTCTCTACCGGACGTTTCTCTCCGGGAAATAAGGTATTACTACGATCGACGCTACGCTACGTAGAATACTCGATAGTATTATAAATAATATTACGGGTAGGACTTACGAATAAGAAAAGAATACTTAAATTCGAAAAAGACTAGGTTAAAGCGTCGCTTAGCTTCCTTACTATAGTACTTTTCTCGAGGGTTTCATTCCTTAAAGTATAATTTAAACCGTAAAACTAAATACCTATACTACGAAGTTTCGCTTTAAGATAATATTAACGTAAAATCTTTAATAAGTACGACGTCCTTAAGCTTTAGATTAAAGGTAGGCTTAGATTAATCTAAGATATACTTCTCGATAATCCTACGACCCGTATTAATAATAAGAAAGCTCGTAGTATTA